>NW_026902018.1:4800000-7200000 GCF_033783945.1 Neopsephotus bourkii | reverse complement strand
TTGTCTTTAACTCTGCATATTTTAATGAAGTTTTGCTAGGTTTTCTTAGAACCTGTCATGGTTCATGAGACATAATAATACATTTCAGATTTTGTGGTTGATTGCACCCAAAGATGCTGGTTTATTTTGTTTTGTGTTTTCCTCTTTCCTGCCCTTCCCCCCCACCCCCCGGTAGGTGGAAGACCTCAAGTGGGAAGTAGAACAAAAAGAAAGAGAAATTGAAACACTTAAGCAGCAGTTGGATATGAGTGAACAGCGCAGCCACAAAGAGTTAGAAGGGATACAAGTTGCCTTGCAGGTAATCTTGGTGGAGATTCTGATGCTTAACTGGTATTGCTGTAGGAGGACAATTAAAATAATATTTTTGTTTAAAAGCATTCTATACTGATACTTTTCTGATACTTCTTTTGATAAATATTTATTCAGAAGAACTTAATCACTGTATGTTTTGCTGTCTTTATTCTTCTCAGTTTTACTTTGACTGTGCTGTTAGCTTCTGGCTGGACTTGATGAATCAACCAACCTAGTTGATTCTGTGGTTCTTCTTTCCTTGACCTTATGCTTAAAAAACAGTCTGCTGGCTTTTTTTTAAATCTAACTTCTGGTTTTCTGTCAGGGCAAATTGGTTTCAAATAGCAGTGTTCTGTGCTGTTCCTTTTTCTATTTTTCCCTAGAAACTGGAAAAAATAATACATATGAAAACATTGATTGACTGGAATTTTTATACCATTTCCCTGTGTCACATTGATTCTCTTCTTTTACCATTTAGAATATCAAGACTGAGTTGGAAATGGTGAGGGAAGACCTGTCAGTGACTCGGAAGGATAAGTTTATGCTGCAGGCTAAAGTGACTGAACTGAAGAACAGCATGAAGTCACTGCTGCAGCAGAACCAGCAACTGAAGCTGGACTTGAAGCATGGCAAAATGAAGAAGGTATTTAGGAAGAGTACATTTTGTAGGATACTAGAAAATACTCTGCTAATGCTCTTAAATTTAAGTACTAGAAAATACTCTGTTGCGGGAAGCCTGGTGAAAACTGAACTGAAATGCTTGCCTGTGATAGACTTCCTGATGTTCTCATATCTAAATGATAAATACATGAAGACTTGCAGGCAAAAGTAAATGTACTGATCTTGACTTCCCACCTTTTATTTCAGAAATCTTTGTGTTAGGTGTAGTATTTTACATTTACATTTAGACTTACAAAGCAAAGTAGTTACCACTTAAATAATGACTCATGGGCAAATACGGAGTTAGTATCTTCTTAGTGTTAATGCCTACCTAATGTTTATGTGCCTATCCTCTCCATACAGTCTAGTTTTGTATGCCTCCACAATTTTAGAAACTAGCTACTAGTGGTTTGAGTTTTCTGATTTGCTACTAGTACACAGAAAATCCAGTAATAGGAGCTTCCTTGCTCTTTCCCTCTCTGAAGTAATCCTCTCACATATTGAGACAGAATTTTGTATGGAGCCTCCATTTCATTCGTTTAGACACTGGTTCTGATACCTTATTCTGCAGGTTCCAGAATTTCCAAAAGGATTAATTAAATTGTACTTAACTGATTTTTTAATTATTTTTTTTAATTCTCTTAGCTCTACTGATAGAATGTTATTAAAATAGTTGTGAAGATCCAAGGCATTAACTTTAAAATCTTCCTGGTTTTATATCTTTAGTAGTTCTTGAGTAGGTCCTTCTAAATGCTGTTTGTTTACTTAGGAGCATGGCTAGCAGATGACATCAGTTAGGAACTTTTGCTTGAGACCCATGAGACTTAACATGAATGTGCTTCTGATTTCTGCTTTGTAAGGCATATATGTACCACTAGTGTGATGTGAGACTCTTCATCATGGTAAAAATGACACGGATGAAATAACATGTTTGTATTTTGGGCTGTTCTTTTTTTTCCTTCAACCAGAAGAAGGAACTAAAAGGAGAGAATAACTCTTCAAATCCTGTGACTCCAGTCAAGATTCCTGATTGCCCAGTGCCTGCTGCCTTGCTGGAAGAACTGCTGAAACCATCGACAGCTGTGAGCAAGGAGCCTTTAAAAAATCTGAACAGCTGTCTCCGGCAATTAAAGTATGACCTGTTGTTTTCAACCATATTAAATAATCTTAAAAATGTTTCCAAGAAACCAGCTGCCAGCCTAAAGAAAAAAAGGATTTTGAATTCTTTTCCTCTTATTGGGCCTATATTTGGGACAGTAGGATGTTCTGTCGCTCTAACTGCTTGCTAATATAGTAATGAAATAGAGAAAGAACTCTTTACAGCAAACTAGGCAAAATGTCCGTCCTAAATTATACACAGCGGATCAAATTGGTTGTTCTTGCTGGTGGTGAAGATCGTGTTTCTTCACAGCATCAGAAAGGCTCCTCATGATAGTAGACAGGGAATGTGTTAATAAGAAACTTCTATAGAGGAAGTTTATTCTGCCAAAAATATGCCTTCAGATCTTCCCTTAGAAGGCTGCACATGAGATTCTGAGCAGCTTTCGGAAGATGGGGAGTTCAGGCTTATTAGGAGAACTGAACTGCTATTATCACCTCAGTTTGTTTGAGGGGCGTGAGCCTGTGATAATGTTCTGTGATCCTCTCCTATTAAGCTGGTGTCTGACTAAAGTCATAATGTGTTTACTTATTTTTCAGTGCTGCTTTCCTTATCTCTACCTCATCTGTATGCTTTCATACCTGCAAAAGTACCATGTTCATCAGGTTGCAGTCACTAAGTACCTTTACTGAGGAAACAGTGCTGCATCATCCCTGGCAATGAGTATGTGCAGCAAAGGAGCTGCTGGGTTGTTGGCCCTTAGTTTTGAACTAAGCTTATTGTATTTGTTTTGTTCTTTAACTGAAGACAGACAATTTCTAAGTTTCCTGTAGTCCTCCTTCTCTTATATACAGCTATAGCATAGATAGTCTTGGGGTAGATACCAAGACTCAGAAAAGTAATTTTGTGATTTTGCATTCAGCAGTTAGCTTTCTGCTTGTTAATTTTTGCTTTTTTGTTCTCAATACTTTTAAAAGGCAAGAAATGGACAGCCTTCAGCGTCAGATGGAGGAACACACCATTACAGTACATGAATCAATGTCTTCATGGACTCAGATTGAAGGGCAACTAATGGACTTTATTTCTACCAGTCCTGCAACTGCATCAGACCAGCAGGAGGTTCCTATTGTAGATGAAAAGAAACAGAACTGTAGTGTTAGTGACCAGGAAGCTCTGACAGTATAACCCCCTTATCAGTTGTCTTTCTTCCTATTGCTTTAAGTATGTAAACAAATCTTTATCGAAGTTATTTATTTATTTCATTTTTAAGAACGGTGTTTCAAAGTTGTGCTTTTGCCTGTAGAAGCAAAGGACATGGTTTTGGGAAACTGGTGTAACATTAACTGCAGAACATGCTATTCCAAGGGTTTGTTTCAGATCTTACCATAATAATTCTGTTACGTTGGGGGCTGCCAAGTGGTGAATCTAGCTCATTTTGGTGTTGAGAGATTCAGATGAAGGTTCAAAATGAGGTCAAGAGGAGCACCTGGTTCCAGCTCTGCATTTGTTCAATCTGAGTGAGTTTGTTAAGGAATGACTGTTAATAATGTGGTATCTGGGGTTTGTTGTTTGTTTTGCTTAAATGTGGGGTGTGGGTTTATTCCCTCCATCTTGGGTTGTATCCAAATCATAGGGAAAAATAAGTTCTGCTCATATTCAGCCATTACCAGTGGTTCAGAACTTCCTCTCTCCTCCCTCCTATAATGTCTTATTCTCGAAGCTCGGGTTATAGATACTTTTAGGTAAAGAAAAAAAGTCATTTGAAGCCATTTCTAGTTACAAAGATGACCTCTGACTTACAGCAAAAGAAAAGAAGACTGTAATGACAAGCAATGCAGAGCAGAATGTCCCTTTGACAGATCTGCCTGGGATGTTTTCTGAAGTATGAGTTTTTTCTCTTACAGTGGCAGGCCAGTAGGGAGCTTTGCTTCACTGCACAAACACTTCTTGCACCTTTTTAGTTCAACTTTTGAAGTAGACACCCTTGAAACAAGGTATGTGTGTAAAAATATATATATATAATAAGAAATCATAATTTTTTGACTCTGAATATCTGTTCTAATATGCTTATATACTGTAAGATAAGGCCGACATGAGGGGGTTTTGTTACCTGTCATTTGTTTATTGTTACATTTAAGTTTGCTGGGTTTTGACATACTGTACCAGTGGCTTAGGGAAATTAGCCCCTAAAGCCAGAGCTTTTGGAAATGTAATTATTTTTACTTGAAAAGACAAAATTATAATGCCTATAAAATTATTATTTTTATTAGCTTATCTTCTCCCACACACTTTCCCTGCTTACTGCACCCTCTATTACAAAGTGACCATCATGAATGGAAACATTGGTACTGTGGTAGCCCCTCTGCAGAGCACCTTGACACTTGATTGTTATGAAAGCAGCCCACTTTAGATTCCTTTGCCTTTGGTCCCATTGCTCCCTGTGACTCCTAGTGCAGCAATGAGCCTGTCCTCTCCTTCAAAGATTCTGTGTGGAGTGGGACTTTCAGAAATTCCATCAGTTCTATCCAGTATAGTTTGGATTAAAAAAAAGAAAACAACGGTCTACTATGTATACAAGTAGATTAAGGGGCTGGTGGAGGGAATTCTGGTTTGTGTTATTTTTCCAAAGAGATTGTTGCTGCTTTTAGATGGGTTTGGTTGCTGAGGGGGGATGATTGTAGTTTGCTTAGCAGTAAGGCAAAAAATAAGCAAACAAAACCCCCAATCCCACCCATATTTAATCAGACCTGTAAGTCTGATTTCTTGTAACTACAAATTCAAGCTCCAGTCCAGTTGAAGGCTTTGCACTCAGAAGTGTCTGTATGGACTGACTTCATGCCCCTCAGCTATTTCAACTTATGTTTTGTTGGGATCAAAGTCAAATGATGCTAGAAGTCGAGGTTTTGAATTTGGTGAGGGAAGAAATGCATTGGCATGGCATTAAGTGTATGTCAGACAGAATTACAAACAGTTCAAAGAAAAGTCGAAAGTTTTACAGACTAGCTTAGATATATGTTAATGTCTGCATACTGCTGCAGTCTGTTTTGCAGAGTATATGGTACTGATTATCTCACTGCTGTCATGTTCTGAAAGTTGCCTGTGTATTAAGCTTAAAGAATAAAAAAACCCCAGCGCAGTATTGTTACAAGACAAAGTTAAAAATATGTAATGAATAATATATTCAGCATAAAAAAAGTTTTCAAACGTTCAGGATTTTAAATAAACTTAACTCATATTCAGCATTAATTTTGCTGTTCATTTTAGTGAATACACTGCCTACAGTTAAGAATCCATTATATTTTAATCTCTGAAATTTGGTAACACTTGTATGGACAAATTTTTTATCTGGTATCAAAGAAGCCAGAATTGTTAGAAACCTTCATAGTTCTTCAGAATGTCTACTCTACTCTCCTTGTTGTATAAATCATACTGCATTCTGTTTTCAGTGCAGTGCTGCATTTTCTCATTAGATCCGTAAAGACATCTGAGCTTACACAATCAAATAGCCTTAGGTGCTGTGTGTTTTCCTGTTGAAGATGGAGCAGTTGTGAAGTGCTCAGGTTACCTTTCCACATTGACCCACCTGTCTCTCTCTGAAAATACTTGGACATGAGGTATTTTTGGTTTATATCACCTTGTGTTTTTTCTGCAAACAGAAGCACCATGCTATTTACTTAAATGAAGGACAGATGGTGAGACTTGAGAGTCTAAATGTAGTGAGGTACCAAGTCAAATAAGTTACAGAAGTCACAGGGAAACCTTCTAGAAGGAGCACACAGAATGTGATAAAAGCAAGGTCTTTTATTTGAAGCTCATAAACTGTTTTTTAATTATCATGGGAAGTAGTTGCTGTTTTATTAAAAAGCCTCACTCTGAGGCTGAGCCTGCTCAGGTTACAGAGCTTCAGGTCTCTGCTGTCTAGGCAGTAAGCTTAAACTAATTGTAGGAATGAAAACGGCCTCCCCTCTGCCTGTCACAGCACTGCCAGATCGGAGGAAAATCTGAACCATACTCTCTTAACACTCCCTTCTTTTCCCTTTGCAAGCACTGCAATAGAATGTATTTTGTTTCTTCAGTGGTTGCTACCTACTAAACCAAGTCTTGGTGAAGGAGAAATGTCACTGCAGTGTGAGAGTGTTTCCTAAGTGATGAAAGTAGGTAAATGCTGCGGCATTAATTCTTCAGATACTGCTGGGGCTTGGGGACTCTTGAATAATTTTGCATTTAAAAACCCAAACCAAACAAACCCAAAACATTGCAAAAAAAAAACCAGCAAACTGTACAATGGAAAAAAAACATGTTAGAGTCTCTGGTGTTGCTGAATGCTCCATTCTGTTGTCTTCCAGATTTCTTGGAAGTACTTGTGCGCTGTATTGGGGTCAACACCTACTCATGCAATGGGGGGATCCCCTACTGTTTATTCAGGCAATACCCTAACTGAAATCTATGAGAATCTCACATGTGTAAGGAGTAGAGTAACATCCAGAATAGAAGTTCTGGTGCTTGCATTTTCATGGATTACATATTCCTCCATAGGGGAGTGAACTGCGGTGGCATGGATGTTTTAATGTTAGCTGTGACAACGTGAAAGGTGCACTGGGGACAGATACTATTATCAGTATAAATTTAACTTAAAGATGACACATTCACTACAGGTGATGCAAAAGCTCATGATGTATGTTTTATTGACTTTGCCAGGGAAGTGTGAATAGTTGCATGTGACTTGCTGTGACCAGAGCCTTTAATTATTTTCATGTGAAAGCAATTACTAGTCCAAAGTAATTACTACTGCTCGTCAGCTGTCATCTGATCACTCTTGTCTCCTATACTATTGTGTAACACCAGTCTTGGGCAGTAGGGCAGCCTAATTTCCAATACAGATGCACAGATTTCTAGGGGAGGGAAAGATATTCTGGATATTGTAAATGAAATACTGTTATGTTTTATACATGACAGTGATGTCTGCTTAAGCTGTATTTGTAAAGATAGAAGTTAATAATTTCATGTTCTTGAGTGGGTAACCCAGGGGATGGAGGAGTTACACTATGTACAATTGATATTTATGATCATACAAAGCATGTTGATTGTAAAAATAATGTGCATAGGCATTCCTTTAAAAGTTTTGTGCAATAAACTATTTTTGGTAAAGGGCTCCATGTTGTTTCTACTTTTAAAAAGAAAGTGATGCCATCTTTTGGGGTTTGGACAGTAGTTTTTATGTTCAGCTTTCTGAACATGGTGTGTAGTCTTTCAAAATAAGGTGGGTTTTTTTTCTTAAAGGTGGTTACGTTATTGCAGATTGATTTTTCACACGCCTACAAACAGGTTGTGCTTGTATTTCCATTACATTTACTTTTTCCTCCATTTGCTGAGCGTGTCATGAAAGATACAATGAGTGGATCTCTTGGCCTGCATTTGCCAACGTGCACTTTGCATCTACACAGTGAAATGATGAAGAAATCATCATGAGTCTACTAGCCAACTGCAGTGATGAAGAGAGACATGACTGTACCTTGCTTATACTATTAGCATGAGTTAAATGGATGTTGTCACCTTCTTGAAGGCCTGCCATTTTGTCTCACCATTTAAACCAGTAACTGTGCTACATCTTATGGTACTAGTAGCTGTACCCATAAGGTAGGTGTAATATCACTAACAGGCTGACTAGGTTAGGTCGGTGGAGGGACTTGTTTCCTTTCTCTCCTTCAGTTTTCCACCTCTGCCACATGCTCCACGCATACTGCAGCAGGGTGAGGCTAACGGTTAAAACTGAGCTTTCCTTTTTCAACTTAGTTGTGTCTCCTCACGCCGAGGCTCCTGGAGGCAGCAAGCTGCGTCCGTAGGACTACGTGTAGTCCTAGGTCTTTGAAAGCAGCCCCCCGTGCTGCTGCGGTGCGCAGCTCCGTCCTGCGCTCTGCTGAGCAACCAGCTGTTCGGTGACCGCAGGTTCCTGGGGCTTCTCCTTCGCTGCCCTCGCTGCCGGATAGGTAGCACCAGCCCCACAGCTGCTTCCCCCGACAGCTCACATCCGGGAACAACCGCCGAGAAGAAAACGCGGCCGTTTTAACCGTAAGTCGTGAGGCGGTGGCAACCCCTAGCCGAGAGCTGCAGGGCCGCCCTAAGCCGCAGGGCCCGTGGCAGCCGGTGCGATGGCGGGGCCGTGGGCCAACCGCCTCCCCCGAAGCAAGGCTCGCTCCTCCGCGGCAGGCGCCCCTCACGGCTGTTCGCTGGCCCCGGCTCCGGCAGAGGCGCCACCTTCCCGTCAGGCCCCGCGGCACGGCGGGCCGCCGGAGCGCTGTCTGTCAGGCAGCGGGCAGGGCAGGCCGGCGTCTGCGGGGCGGGGCGCGGCGAGGAGAGGCGGAAGCCGGGAGGCCGCTGAGGTACCGTCCCCGACGGGCTGCAGGCTGTGTCTGCGTGCGGCGGGGCGCGGGCCGGGGAATGGAGCGGTGGGTCGGGGCCGCCGCGGGCTGGGGCTCCCTGTGGGGAACCGGCTGGGGCCGCTGGCCGTGCTGGGAGTTCTTGGCCGCTTGCGCGGTCATCGGTGCCGTGGGCTGGCTGCTGCGGCTGCTGGAGAGGAGGCCGGGCGGCCGCGGGGCGCCGGCGGCGGCCATCTCCTCCGCGGTCCCTCTCTCCTCCGCGGCGCCGCTCTCTGCGCGGAGCCGGCGCTGCAGTGGGAGCCGCCCAGGTGAGAGACTCAGGGAGCTCGGCGGGGGGTGGCGCTGCCTCTCGCTCCGCGGGGAGCCGGCGGGGCCGTGGGCACCGCCCGGGCAGGCCTGCGGCCGCTCGGCCTCGGCGGGCCTTTCCTGCGGGCGCAGCTCAGGGCGCTCGACTGCGGCCGCGGCCCCGCCGCCCGCTCCCTCTTTGTCACGCTCGGATCCCGGCCGCGTCTCCGGCCGCCTCACGGCGACGGGGTCTCTGTCCGCACCGCCCTGCTCCCGATTCCTGCTCTTGCGCGGTGCTCCCAAACCTCTCCCGCGTCGAGCTTGCCGTCCCTTGCTGGGGATAGAAATAGATGTTGGTTTTTCGCTCCTGAGAAGTCGTCTGGACCGCCCCGGCTGCTGCTTGTCCTTCTGGTTGTGGCTTTCCCGTAGTTTATTCCAAGTTTGTTTTGCAGTTCTTCTGCCACGTAGCTCTTAACTGTTGGTTAATTTGGCAGTAGGCAGGATAGACAAGTACCTGACTGCCCGGTCACAATTATTCTGCCATGTGCAGATCCTAGCAGTATAAATATAGCCAGGGACAGGCTCTGGGTCTGCTGTAATTCCTCTGTCAAAAAGAAAAAGCCACCTTGTTTTCTTACATTGCTCGTTTATTGCAGGATTTAATAAGTGGTGGAATAAAACAATATTGCCACCTTAAACATCAGTCGTTCATCCTCACTTGGGGAAATTTCTGGGGGAAGCATTTTGCTGTTTCATACTTGATGGAGTCGGACAAGGGGAATACATTTCTTACTCAGTCTTCCGATTTTGTTTGGTTTGGAAGAAGGTTTGAACATGTGGTTGTTGTTGCAGTAGTGTATTTCTGAGGTTGCAAGTCATGCCGTTTGTTTTGGACAGATCAGAATAGGTGATGTGGTTAAAAGCTTATTGAAGAGAATTCTTTGTGCTGACAGGAAAATCTTAAACCAAAGATTGATTTCTTTACTGTTGGTCTGCTTTGTCATTTTCCTTGTTGATTTAGTTGTGCCTGAGTTGAAATGGGTGCATGAAATAAACGCTTTTTCATACCTAGAATACTTTCTTACATGGATGAGGAAGAAAATTGTGGGTGCTAAGTTCTATCAAAACATAAGACACCAGAGAAGTCATTCCTTCCTGACATTTACTTAACCATAAGCCAAGAGGAAAGATTATGCCTGTGCCTGCATACCCCGTGTGCGTGAATTACACATATGTGAGGGTCTGCTTTTCTGCAGGTTGATTGTGCTGGTTCTGGACCTTAGAAGTAGGAGCATTTCTAAGTCAATTATTTAAGGTGTTACTTTATGCTGACTCTCTTAAATGTTTGAGCTGTTTCTCCAGTAATTTTTCTGGCCTCTTTAAGTTTTCATCTTTACTGTCCTTTTCCAGTTACACAGTCTCAATCCTTAGCATAGCAACTGGCCTTAGGGTTACATTTTATCTCTTGATTAAAGCATAATGGCACCACATTTATTTAAAAAAAATAAAAAATAGAGGATTAAGAACAAAAAAAGCAAGAAGATCTTTCATATCTGTCTTTACAGTGGGCAAGTCAGATAATTCTAACAGGGAGGTTGCTTGGAGGCTCAGGAATCATAAGGGAACTAGAATACTTTGGGGAGGTAGCTCAGCAGCAGCTGTGGCTCTGCCACAGTTGTTTGGTATTTTAGAGCTGAAATACTTTGATTTCCCATGGTCTCATTGAGGTCCCAGTTAATATTTGTGAAGTGTTCAGTGACTGAGGAATGTTCTCTGACCACAAGGTTTTAAAATTGGACATTCAGAAAAAAAAGAACTCCCAAAGGAGATGTCCCTCCAGGAAAACAACACTCAGGCTTACAGCACAGTCAAGTTGTAATGATATTTGAAAACCTGCCTAAAGTTTGGCATGAACATACTTTCTGTAGTATTTCATAGTATTAGAAATGTAATAGTTTTGCAGTCAGGTTCCAGTGAAGATTTTACTTGGCTATACTGAGTATTGACTGAAAGTTGCAAAAACTGCTCTGTGCCTTTGGGTTTGATTTGGGTTTTTTTAAATACCTGAAAAGTGTGCGTTTTTAGTAGCTTAATCCTTGGGTAATTTTGAAAGCAAAATTGCCATGGCTGTCATTGGTGTGTTTTGTGATGCTCCTTTTGGCAATACACATGGAAAAATAAAGGAGTTTGTACTGCGAGTCTGTGATCAAGGTGCAATTTTGGAATTGCTTCTGAGTTTGTACACTTTGACAGAACTAATAATTAACTTGGTAGGAGCCAGTATTTTGGGCGCTGCATCCCTGCTGTTTTAGGGTTCACCACTGTTCAAGCCTCACATTATTTTCCCAGACAAAAGGTACCTGCCCGTTGGAGTGGATGTTCTAGTTCATGTTAAGGACTGCTTGTGCACCCTGTTCATAAAGCCAGAGAGCTCATAAATTGTGAGCATTTCTCATATTGCCATATGCATCCACAAATGCTCTTTTGAGGAGATTTAGTTTAAAATTATAGGTGATACTGACTTCATACCTGGGAGATCACTTTGTCTCTAGTGGAGTAAGATTAGGAGTTGTATTTCTCCAAATATAGCATGACATAAAAATAGAAATAAGTCAAGTGGAAAAGCTGCAGATGCGTGTTCCAGTAGTCTTAAATTTCATAAACTGAGGATGAAACCTGGAATTGAAAATAAAGTACTAAAAATATCATATACATCTCCAAACCAGTACAACCCATGAAGTGGCTAGGCAGCAAAGGAAGGGCTAGTTTAAGAGTCGAGTGAAAGCAAGCTGAAGGAATACAGCAGCCTAATCATTTCTGTCTGGAAGCTGTCCTTCCTAACTAGTGTACAGCCAGAAAAAGTCACAGCCTTTGTGGAGATAGGTGGATTCAGTATCTGATGAAACAACCTGAAAGCTTCCTATGTTCCTGAGGTGTCCAAACCCTGGTTTTCAGTTGTGTTTTTCATAGCAAGAAATTCATAATGGCATCATGTTGGTTTTAGTATCTTCTTGCTGACCATGCAGAAGCTGCATGTACATTATATTGAGGGAAGTGAGCTGGGGGATTTGTAGTATCATATCAGAGAGAAGGATTTTCCTTTGGAAGGGGGCAAATTCTTCCAGCTCTTGCTCTTTGTTGGAGAGGGAAATCCGAAAAGGTCATCAGTTCTCGTTTCTTGGTTTTCTTCTCAAAACCAGGGCTGGGAAACAACATCTTGTGCAAATAGTTCCAGCCTTGCATCATGGCCAGAGGTAGAGAGCCTGCAGAGGCTGCTGCATCGTAATTTATGCTGTATGCTTTTGTCAGCTAGAAATTCTTATGGAAATAACAGAAATGGAGTTGTGCTTTTAGCTGTGGGTGCTGCCTATCCAGAATCTCTTACTGGGGCTCACTACTTACCCTGTTCTTGTATTCCATGACACACAGATATTGTGTCTTCCTTGGCAGGAATCAAAGGTTTCCCAGTCTCTCATAAATCATATAAATATCCTGCCTTGAATTTTCACTCCAAAAGAAATTTGAAAAGAACAAACAGGAATAAAATGTGCGCTGTAAATGCTCTTTCAAGTGGTTGTTAGAGAGGGAAGTAAACTCTTGGGGTAAGTCCAATAGCTTAAAAATGGCTTTAATGTGTTGAGTTGGAAAATATTTTGTCTTCCCTGCAAATGCAATAATCTCTTCAGATCAGATAAATTATCATGAGGCACTTTTATCTTTGGCCTTAATACAGCGTTTAAATAGCAGGAAGACCAGTTGTGATGTTCTTGATAGTTCATCTCCTTTCTCTTCCACTTTTCCTATAGGTGAAATAACAATGGATGCAATATTAGCCCGATTGAAGCAGCTCAGTGCTGATGAGCTTAGACAAGAAATAATAAGAGCAGGGCTGAAGTGTGGGCCCATTACCTCAACCACCAGGTTTATTTTTGAAAAGAAATTGGCTCAGGCATTGTTGGAGCAGCAAGGAGCTCAGGGAGAAAAAGGATCTGCTGCGTCAGGAGAGGCTGCTGGAAACGTCCCATCTGACAGCAGCCAGGCAGAAGCACAGGCGGCTTTGAAAACCACAGCAGTGAATCACAATGGTCATGGAAGTGTTCCTGAAGAGGTGGACTTCGGGTACTGTGTAGGTCTGAACCCTCCAGAAGAAGATGTGATGCATGTGAATGGTTCAGCTCCAGCCTGTGGAGCAGGATGTGTTGATTCACAAATTAGTACTCAGACACCATCCAGAGATCCTCCACTGTTCTATGGTGTTTGTCCTGTTTATGATGACATACTGGCAAGGAATGGTAAATATTAATTTATTTTATTTGCAGTGATAATAATTTTACAATGATGTCTAAATCTTTTTCTATATTATGAGTGATATAGGCACCACTGTATTAGTGCTTTAAGCATTACTTGAGTTATTTTTTGTTTCTGTAAGTAATGTTTATTGGATCTTCTGAGGCACAGGAACAGTTATAAGACATCCCGGGTGTTCTGCTGTAATGGTGGATACACATGACAGTCCTCTACTCCGTGTAGCTCAGATGAAGAAAGCAATTTCCTACTGCTGCTCTCATACCCATTCTGTGCCTGTAATTCCTCTCAAGAATAAAAAGTAATCCTGCAAATAAACAAACCCATATTTATGGTGTCATCAGTTGAAGCTTAAATGATGTAACTGATTTCATATATTCCTTTCTATGTTAATGCCAAATGGTATCTAGAAACATCAGTCTTCACTTTTTATTGATGAATACTGCAATAAGGAATTGCTACATTATGTAGTGGCAGGGTTACAGTAGAGCATAAGGGATTGTTTGAGACAGTAGTATTTCTCTTAAACAGTATGTTCAGAATTCTTAATTTGTACAAATTAATGCAAAAGGAGAGGAGGAAGGGTTTGCTTAATATCTAAGGTTCTGTGTAGAGGTCTTAAAGTTGTGACAGTGGGTCACTTACGTAGTTGATTTTTCTGAACAAGAGAACATGGAAGGCAGTGCAGGGTGAATAAGCTGTGAGTTTGCTTTTCAGTGTGGATGTGAGATACTTGCTTGTTGAAGCTAGCCCATCTGTTTAAAAAAAAGGTCGGATATGGACTGATGTGAACACTGTCCATGTATTACCTGGTCTTAGCTGGAGTGTGTGAAATTCTTCTACTTGGTTTCCAAGAGACAAAAATAAAAAGGACTTTGGATTCGTATGCCACATTTGCTGGAGAAAACAATTGGAGGCCAAGCCGGGAGGGTGGTCTGAGAATTTTGAAATCTGTTTCTAGGAACAAACCCGAGATTATTGAAATAACTTTGATTGTACTTTACTGCAGAGAGAATACATGTTTATGAAGATAAAAAGGAAGCTCTTCAAGCTGTTAAGATGATTAAGGGTTCCCGTTTTAAAGCTTTTTCAAACAGAGAGGATGCTGAGAAATTTGCTAAGGGAATCTGTGATTATTTCCCATCTCCAAGCAAGTCCTCTTCCTGTCTGTCTCCAGTGAAAATGGGATCATTTAGCAGAGGTAAGTGAGGCTGTTTGTGAACAGTAGATGCAATACAGAGTCTGTTATTTTTTTTAAGAAGCAACAACTTAGTACCCAATATACTAATAATAGAAGAAAATTCAAAGGGTGATGCATCTTAATAAATTGAAATCCCTTTAGAGTGGTGGTATTTAAGGTGAGCTGTACAAATGTTAGCTCACAAGTCCAGAGCTTGCTCATTAAATAAAGTTGCTGTCTGACAACCACTGTTTTCATGTTTTGGGTTTTTTTTTCTTTCTGTGAAATAAATTAGAAACAAGCAATAAAAAGCATGTTTTAGTTTTTAAATCAGAATCTGGTTTTAGTTCTGTATAAAGTGATGCTGTCACTGGAGAAGTCATCCTTAAAGTTACCTGATGCTTTTCCAAGAACAGAGCACCAAAGTTTATGTGCAGAAATAAAAAAAAGCAGCAGAGTATGTTGGGAGCTTGTAATTCCTTTTCTGAAGGACTGCCACGGAAGTAGAGCAAAGCCCAGGAATCAATGGAAAGACTGCTTTTTGAGTTTAAAAGCATAAGGTGTAAAAAGCTTTAAAAGCATGTGTGGTTTCTATGGCTTGTTATGATGAAGTAAACTGGGTACTTTTAAAAGCAGTTGTCATTGTTTTGGTTTGCATGGAATTTACACTAAAAAATCTTGCTCCTCTTCTAAAGCTGACATGTTGGTAATGGCCTGTATAGATACGTTGCTTAATAGTCTGTGGTTATATTTGGTAGGATTTGATTTTACTCATGGACATCAGGATTTTCAGGTTTAGTGAGATGCTAATAAAAGTGCTCAGTGTATTAAAACTACTTTATTTTTGAGTAACTTTGTAAGTGCAGAAATAAAAGGGTGAACACGATCTTACTTCCCAGTGTACCTGGTAGCAAGATTGAAAGCACTCAGCAGCCACAGCACTGCAAAAATAATTCTGCTATTCAAAACATTCTTATTTCTTGTTGAATTTTGATTGGGAATTGTAAATGATGGCGTTTATGAGTCCCTCTTAAAATCTGAGACAGTTTTACAGGATGATTGTCATGTTCTGCCTCCCTCCCTATTACTAACTACTAGTATTTTTGAATGTCTTGTCATTGATCTCATTTTTTTTACTCCTGTACATTAAGCTCCTGTCCATTAAAGATGCGAAGTTAATACATATTGTAGATCAAAACCTTGGTTTTGTGGCCTGGTTATGAAAATAGCCATCACTGAAAAGAATGTATCTAGAAACGTGTTACTTGTGTTTTGATAGATGGCTTATGCTCTCCTGAGACCGAAACTGTTAATAAGGAGAGAGCCAACAGCTACAAAAGTCCCCGTACTCAAGATCTTACTGCTAAACTTCGGACAGCTGTTGAGAAGGGAGATACAGCAACATTTTCAGATCTCATTTGGAGTAACCCTCGCTACCTGATTGGGTCAGGAGACAATCCTACAGTTGTACAGGTAAAAAACTAAAGTCAAAAGATGCAAGTTGTGGTTCAGTGATTTAGCCCTAAGGCCTGACGAGCAGAACTGGCAGGAATATTGTTTCCTATTCCTCCTTCAAGATACCTTGTGCAAAGTTTCTCAGTGCTTGTTGATAATAGCTGGAAGCTGAGAGAAACAAGGCAGTTGTCTGTCTTGTGAATGTCCCCCATCACAACTGAGAGTTCGCTTTGCTCCAGAAGAGCTGCAGTAACGTAACTGTGCAGTTCCTCAGGGGAAGAACAGTTTTATCCAGTAGAGAAAGAACAGTCTTGTCTGCATCTTAAATCTATGTACAAGGTGCCATTTAGCTAACACTGTCAGTCTTACTTTAACAAATGACTTCCATCAGACCAGCTTTGTGAAGCTGTTGAACTTTTGTATGTAATAGATTACAGCAAACTGAATTTTATATATATACATACATGGCCCCCATTTTCCTGCTCTTTTTACACACTGAACTTCCTGTCTCTTCTTATTTGATCTCTTGATATACCTCCTTTGCCACGTTTTTGCCTAGATTTAAAGAACTACTGTATTCTTATGCTACAGTTAAGTACAAGAATATTGTTAATTGTAAGAATAATGTGGGTATAAACATGCATAAGTCTTTATCATGTAATTTACTGCAGTTCTGGATGTTTATGTACTGGTCTGTAATCATCTTTTCCTAATAAAATATAAAGAAAGAAAAATTTAACTATAAGACTGTTAAATCAGGTACATGTATGGGCATAAGAAAGCTGTTTAGATCTCAGTTCATTCTAATGTCTGTTGGTTTATTTTTCAGGAAGGGTGTCGATACAATGTCATGCACGTTGCTGCCAAGGAGAATCAAGCTGGTATCTGCCAATTATTACTGGACACTTTGGAAAATCCTGAATTTATGAGGCTTATGTATCCAGATGATAATGATGTCATGCTGAAGAATCGCATCCAGTATATTGTTGATCTTTACCTTAATACACCAGATAAAGTGGTAAGGTTGGAATGTTTGACAGTTTCTTATTATTATGGAAACAACTGGAAGGTGTTGAGGATGTGTAAGGGATAAAATGGAACACTTCTAGCAAATGAGCTATTAATGAGTTTTGCATGTCTTAATAATCATTATTCGATAGTGTGGTGGGAAAAGATGTATTAAGAGCCCTGATAATAAAAGTCATGATATTTATATGCTTATCTAGTCTCAAAGTAAAGTATGTAGGATTGACTTTATCATGTTTACAGATGCATGTGAATTTTCCTGTTTCACTGCAGGGATTTGATACTCCATTGCACTTTGCCTGTAAGTTTGGGAATTTGGATGTTGTTAATGTGCTTACCTCACATCCAGCTATTGTGAAAAATCCAAGGAACAAGTACGATCAAACTCCAGCAGAAGTGAGTCTCTCCTTGTCCACACAAAGCCAAAGATGTTATGCCTGATCGATACTTTTCAAGTTGAGACATTTGCTCACCCTTGTAGATAGAGGCTTGTTGTAAGATACCAATGTCATGATTAGAGTGTAAATATTTGGAACATTAAAAATAGTTTATGTTGATTGTATCTTGGGTGAAGTTCGAGGTTTTATGATTCACTGCCTTTTCTTTGCAGTATCCATTTTATGGATGTGGCTGTATTTAGCGGTTTGTTCTGTTATGGATTAGAAGTCGTGGATGGGTAGAAGCCAGTAATGTGACTATTCAAAAAGAACATGCATTTCAGTTGTTTTGAGATTGATGTCTTCTGCTTTACTAACAAATAAAATTAATTTAACAGGTAGTTTGTGAAAGAAGCAAGAATAAATCTGCGGAATTGAAAGAAAAATTAAGAGAGTACTTGAAAGGTCTGTATGCAGGGTTTTATACTGTATCGGGCATGTGTTCTGGCTCTTTACTCTCTCCTCTTTGCTTTCTGTAGCATTTGTGTTCATAAATGGTGGTAGTGTACAGTGCTGTGAACACCGAAGAGAAACTGACAAGGAACAGAAAACTTTTTGTCTTCCAAATTGCATGGGCAGCACTGTTGCTGTATGGATCACAAGGTTATCCTCAGCTCTGTAACGCAAGCATGGCCCTTCTTTTATTCAGCATGCCTGAAGCAGAAAGTTTAATCTAAAAGCAAACAAAAGGCCTTTGCAGAGCAAGAGATTTGTGTCGTGTTGGGAACTCGTGTAATTTCTTTGACATAGAACTTTTCATTGTTTAGTCACGTGGGTTTAGGCGTTTGCAAAAGCAGGGTGTGAAATTCGGTGAAGATCCTTAGGGAAGGGAGAGATGCATCAAAGCAGGTATTGGTGTATTTGAGAGAGAAGGGAGCCTGTACTAGAATACAATCTGTAAGCAGGCAGTAAGTGTTGAGACAGGGATCTTGACTTACAAGTAGTTTTGCTAATGCAGTCAGTTCAGATGGTTACATATATGGTGTACTGATATTGCAGGAAGAAGCAGCAGGCTGATGTAACACAGGCGTCGTGAGAGAGCTTTGTATTGTTTATTTTAGGCCGATGCTATGTACCGCTCCTGAGAGCAGATGACAATTCCTCAGCTCCTGTAATTGGTGCTCCGTGGTCACCTGATCAGATAGATGACAGCCCCCAGAGAACTTTACCTAACTACATGGGCAGCCCCAAAGATCCAGTGTTGTCCATTAGAGCTTATGCAGGCCCCATGAGTCCCTCAAAGGTAAGGAGAGAACTTCATATGACTCTAATGCCTATTTTTTAACCTTTTCATTCATAAGGAACCAAGTAGTAGGTGTTGGGGTAGTTTTTGAGAAGTATTGATTGTATAGTGAGAAAGCAAAGCCTTTTGTTTTCAGGAGGGATACTTTGATACCAGTTAAGTATATTACAGATATTTCTTAGAGTCATTTGTTTAATGTGAGCATGCTGGAAGTATGACAGCTTTAGAAAGGGTGAATAAATACAACTGAGGACTTTGTTTGATGCTTGAATTCTTCAGGATGGAGTTTTATCAAAATACTTAATGGTTTTTCTTCTAAATACACTGTTGGTCAATTTTCTGCTCACCTGACAGAAATGTAAATTCATTTTATGCTATGAAAAACTTCACCTGGGGTACAAACAGTGCATTGTTTTGACTGCTGATAGATACTTCTTGTGTATGAACGTAAATCTTGGTTGTCGATGATTTTTGCCATATAGTTTGTTAGTTTACAAAAATCTGAAACTTTATTCACTACAGGACTTAAAATTCAAACTTCAGATAGACAATAAGAATATACCCCTAATAATTATAACGTGTCTGTGGAATTAAATATATCCATATGAAAATATCAACTTTGCATGCTAGAAAGTCCACTATAATGACATGGCAAAATAAGGCATTCTGGTTTGTGCTGCACACAAATTAAAACCAGGCAGACTTGGTATCTGTGCAGTTTACTTTAAGATGGTTGTACATTATGATCTTTACTACTTTAATAAGCAGTGATGAGATAAAAGTAGCCAGTAATACCGGGAGGGGTCACTTTAGGTCTGGTATGAGACTCTTCATAACCAGAGCTGAGCAATACTTGTGGTAGAACTTGAGTTGTTTGCATGTAGAGAGAGCAAACAGCTAAAGGCCTTCTAAAGCTAAGGGTAGGCATTCACCCAGCACTGAGGTAGCTTCGTGTCCTGGGGGTAGGATTTATAATGATTTCTGTTTTTTAAAGGCTGAAGAATTTCGCAGGCTTTGGAAGAATCCGCCTCGAGAAAGAGCTGGCTTCTTCCACAATGTCAGGAAATCTGATCTGGAGAGAGGTGTTGAAAGAGTTGGAAGGTATCTAAGAGAGTATCAGTATAAAAAATTAGCAATAGAGCAATTAAAAGCAAAAGACTTGTGCTGAGAGTACGGTTTGTTACTGAACAGTATCTTGGGACAGAAGGGACTGGCAGAAACACTGTGTGGAGTATAAACTGCTTGGATTTTTACTGTATTGTGTAAACAGTGTTGCTAATAATTTCAAAGAAAGATTTTAACTATCACTGAGGTTATCTATAGAATACTTTTCTCAAACATTTACTTGCCTAATTTGTGAAATCTACAGTTAGGCATAGCCTACTCCTGTAAAATGGAGGGACTGTTAAAAAGATAGCAGGGTGAAAACACCCTGATGCAAATGTACTGCGTTATAAAAGCTGTGTGTTGTGGTGTGTGTCCTTGCTGGTAAAATACCTGTATCAGTAATGTATGGAAAAAATATACCGTGGTGAAAGCTAATCAGGTTTCTGCCTTTACAATAACCCCTCACTTCCTCCTGCCTCCCCTAGTCCCAAATAGAAAAGGCTATTGAATGCAGTAGCATTCAGATTATGCTTGCATCAGTGGGGATTCATCTCCATCTGATGTCTGCATAAAGTTGGCATAAAAATAGCAATATTTATGGTGCTAACTGTCAGAATCATACGGTTACATTTGGAAGTGGTTACAGTAGAAAAATGAGATGATGCTGTGTTTGCTGAGGATGTGTGTGTGGCTGTTGCAGACTGTTTGTAGCAGAACCGTGTTGCCTCATTGCGCGTTTGTACTCCTGTTAATAGCTGATAATGTGTTCAGAAAAGTTACTGTCAAACTGCTATTTATGTCTTCACAAATGATTCGTTTTATTTTATTTATTGCAGGGAGTTAGCTCATGAGCTGGGGTTCCCGTGGGTTGAATACTGGGAATTTCTGGGCTGTTTTGTTGATCTGTCTTCCCAGGAGGGGTTGAGAAAATTAGAAGAGTACCTGAGTCATCAGGAAATGAGCGAAAAGGCTCAGCAGGAAACAGGGGAAAATGAAACCTGCAATAGATACAAAACTCCACACCCTTCTGGTAAGAAAAGGGCAAATGCTACGAACAACAGTTTGTACCTAGGGAGGAGAGGGAGAGAAGGGCTTGGTGCCCAGGGGAAGCAGTATTCACCTGTTGTGGTTGCTATTATTAATCTGTTATGCAAACAGTCTGATTACAGCATTGACAAAGTAGCTACCAGGACTGTGAGAGTATGAAAATTGGAGCAGACCTCATTAGATATTCCTTCTGTGTCCTGTGATGTACTTGTATTTGATTGTAGCTCCCAAATGAAATTCCTGTAAGAAAACCTCTCTCTTCAGTTTGTTTTTACTTAGAGCATTTGGGAATTTATCTTGGAGCACAGAGGTTTGTAATCTACAGATACAGAATAAATAACTTTTTAAAATAAAAGTGTAATTCTTTACAGTTAGGGGTGAAAGACAAAGTGAACAACCTGGGAAAGCTTTTATACCTTCTTAGACCACAGTTTGCCATGTGTTCATGAAAGGAGCACATCGGTCCCAAATCTCTGTGCCGCCTTCTCCTCTTCTGTGGGATTACAGATTCAAAGGGGCTCTGGTACTGGAATACACCTGGCCTGACACCCTGAAGGACAGTTGATGGACTAGGCATAAGCTTTTGTGCTTTGGAAGAGATGAAAACTTAAGCAATATTTTCCTACCCTATTCTGCTTTCTCCTGACTTTATCCTTTGTTACTGGTTAATGACTGAAGTAGGAAATGCAGCTCTCAAGTGACTGGGATATAAAAGGTTATTTGCAAAAAAGATTCAGCCATAATGTTGTAATTTTACATTTGTAGCTCAGTTCATGCTGCTGCATAAGTAGAGAAGGCTTCAATCATTAGAGTAAGGCATAAAGATTGCATTCTGTTCAAAGCCTTTTCATGTGTTGCTCTTATTACAATTGTTTGCAGGCAGGAGTAAAAAGTGCTGCAATTCTATTTCTGTTGGAGCGTTTCTGGATGATGATGATGATGATGACATGAGCTTAGAAGAAATTAAAAACAGGCAAAATGCAGCTCGGAATATCAGCCAGCCTCTCATGTCCAAAGAACCCAGCATTGACGCCATTGGAGATGCCGAGTGTGACATCTTGTCCATGGGGCGTACAGTAAACATCATAGAAACATCAGTTCACCCCAGACACTACGAAAACACCGCTTCTTCCAGCAAAAATGGATTTTGTAATCCTGTGTCCAGTGAAAGGATCATCAGTGACAGAAAGCATTTGCATGATGGAGAAGAACGCCTTATAGGGCCTGTTTGCAATTTGATGTCGGAATTTGAAAGCCTGTCATTCCAAGAACAAGGGGTTCCCAGAGAATCAAATAAAATCACTGCAAAAACTCAGAATGAGAGAATTCTGGCTGAAGGAACAAGTCAGATGAGAATATCCAAGGACTATCTGGATAAGGCCTGCCATGCGGTTTCACTGGCAAGTTCTTCTGAGCCAAGCGTTACAGGCAAACCTGGAGAGACCAAGTTAAGGACAGAACACAGAGTACCAGTAGAAAAGGACAGACAGTCCAGGGAATCTGGAATTCAGGCTAATGAGGCACAACGTCAAGAACTTTCTTCCCAGAAATTTCTCTCAAAGACTTCACCCACAAATGACAATTCCAAGATATTCCTGTTTGGGTAAGAATTGTCTTTTCTAACACTGATTTGCCCTTTGGTTATTATGTATTTAGGGTTATTACGTATGCAAAACAAGATGCTTTTTATAATACCACTGACAGCCAGGCTGAGGTGATGTGATACTTAGCAACAGTAGCCGCAGTCAGCCTTGAATGATCTTGACGTGTTTCAATGCCAGTACAGAGCCATGAGGTTTCCTTGCAACTGGAATAGTGTATCTAAAACAGGAGGGAAGAGGAAGAGAAGTCTTTGTTTCCAAGTCAGTTTTGGTTAACTTTGCGCTTTACCATTCATCTGACAAACTTGGGACTTGAGGATGAGCCTGACTTGGATTACCAGAGTGTTTGCTCATCTCTTGGGATGTCCTCAGAGTAAATTTATAAGTTTTATTTTATGGGACTACTGTGTAATAATGGACAGTCAGTTGTGGGGGGGCTGTTGGAGAATTCACAGAGCAACTCTGCGTATAGAGAGTATGCATGATTTGTCTGCTTATATAAAAAAGACATGTTTTGGGATTGGGATGTTTCATTGCCAGAACAAATACATGGTTCCCTTTTCACCCAGTTCTGTTTATATTCCAGGGAGCAGCCCTCGAAGCTGGATAGTGATGTCTTGGCAGCGATAGAAGCAGTGGAGGTTGATCCACAGAAATACCCAACAGTCTACAAATGGAAACATGCAGTGCAGTCATACTCTTCATCTGACAGGCAAAGGTATTTCTGATGAGTTGAAATAAGGTTTTTAGCAGAACAGCTGGAATTTCACAGCTATTTTATATTATAGTTTATATTTTACTAGCTTACTGCTCACAAAAATCTGGTTTAAAATACTCGACTATACTTAGTGTGTTTCTGAAAGTAATCCCCAAGCCTTTTTGGCTGGTGTCTGTTAATAAGGGATATTTGGTGGTGCAAATTCCTTCCATTACCCTGCACTTCCAGATAGCTTCATCACACCTATACAGACAAATCAATTGTGTTTGCTGACTTATACTTGGGTCCTTCATTGGTCTTAATGGTAGTTCTAACGTCAGTTGGTAATTCACCCCTGTTGTGCATGCAGGGCAAGAGGATTGTGTTGCCCTGAGGCACTCAGGGTGTGCAGAGCAATGTTTAACTTAATATCTGCAAGCATCTTTTTATTAGCTTTTATTTTTACTTCTACTTACCCTCTGCTACCCCAGTCCAAAGGACTTGTCAGTGTGAACAGTGGTGTGCGTTAAGCTTTTGTAAAGCGTGTCATGTTTTGCTACACTAAGAACAGAAGCATTTGTTGGGACACCTGAAGACGTTCTACAGCTCCTATGTTTTATTTTGAATGCTGTTGCTTTTGGGGACTCAAAGGGACAGTTTTTGTATAGGTGACTTCATTTGATAATTGCAGTAACATTTATTTCTACTGTGACAGACATTGGTTGATACATTTATTTCTAGTGTGACAGACATTGGTTGATGTGGTGTCCTTGGACCACTTCTCAAAGGCAAATTCTCTCCCAGTTTTTGTGATTATTTTTTGAAAGAAATAGGCTAATTGTCAGGCTTTTTTTCATTCCCATTCTGTTGGCTGAAAGGTCCGGGGTGCTCTTCTAAAGAGCTAAAATTGAACATGAGTTTTTTAGATGTAATCACTGCTCTACTGCATAAGTAAAAATGATTACTGTAATTATTTGACAGTGTCATAGCTTGCTCTGCCACTGCAGAAAGCAGCGCAGTGGCGCACTGGCTCACTTTCTGTTTAGGTGTGTAGGATTTTGCCTGCAGAAATCAGACCAAAGCAGTAGGTCTGTCAGAAGAAAACTGCTTTCAAAAGGTGTGAAGTACGCCCTGGGCAGGCCTCGCTCTTCTTCCAGCAGCGGGGCTGGGTGGGCTGAGGTTCATTTGTTAATTTTATAACCCCTTTTAAAATACCTTTAGCTTATCGCATGTTTTCTGTAGTGGCTCAGCTGAAGAAACAGTCTCACACAGGAAGAACAGCTGCTAGGAAGAATCAACCTTTGGTCATTCTGCTTTGCTTAAGATAAGATTTAGAGGAAAAGGAATGTTTTTTAAAGAAAAGGGGTTTCAGTTTAACAAAGGAAATACTTTGCTTTCAGTGCAATTGTAGATGCTAGTGCTTACTGAGTTAAGAAAATATCTGACCCTTGCTTATATATAAAAATGGTGTGACTGCTGTGGCACCCAAACACAGATTGTTTTTGGAGAGGTGATGGGGAAATCACACTCAACCCCAGCAGCCTCTGCAACACCTACCAAGGTCAGGTCGGCTTTGACCTGGGTGTCCTCTTCTTAAGGGGGCATTGGGCTAGAGCTGCCCACGTGCTCCACAGGCACCATCTTTTGATGCAGAAGACCTCTTACTGATGAGATATGTCCACATGTAATCTATTGTGCTGGTGCTGTTTCTTCTCAGACCTGTCTGACCAGTTATGATTTGTTTCTGCTGGTGCCTTATTTCTAAGCTCTACAAGTGATGCTGAGTAAAGAAAGATGCTACTCTCCTCAATGCAGTTTTCTTAACGAAATGACTTCTTGTTTCTTTCAGTTGGCCAAGTCCAGCACTGAAGGCAAGATTCAAGTCCCAACCTGCCACTGCTGGCCTTCCCGGTGCTTTTGTGTATCCCAATTCAGGAAGAAATAGTCCTGTGACAGGAAGTCCAGGAAAATACAGCAACACGGCCTCATTCTCTCCAGATCCCGGGAGTCCCGGGCGCTACAGTCCGGCCTGTGTCAACCACGCTCTGCTGAAGCTGCGCTACTTTTCAGAGCCTCCTGCCCACTAAAACACGACTCATCTTCCTGGGACTGCAGTTGTATTTTTTGTTAGAGTGGAGGAAATACCACAATGTTACTAAAGTGACATGAGGTTTGTACTTGGCTATTTATTTTTCCTCAATTGAGGACAACTGTTATGTTAAAAAAAAGAAGAATCTATGTCTTTATGCCATATAGGAGATAGATTACTGGTGATGCGCGAGTAGTGACAGTGCAGTTGTCCAGTAGCTGTGAATTAACCCTTGTTGCCAGTGAAGCAGTGCCCAAACCTTCACCTCGAAATGAACCCATCAGCCCTCAGCTGCAGAGCTGCTGCTGGGCTGGACTGGGAGAGGCACAGTCCCAGTGAACACACATCACAGGAGAGCAAAGTGAGGGCAAGAAGTAAAACGTTCTTCCACTTGCAGGGGGATGCTCAAGGAGGAGAGCCTAAAGCAAGGCCTGAGTAAAGAAATGACAACGTTCCAGTGCTGAGTAGGGACGTGAAACCCTGTGCAAGAACAGACAGTGAGTGTTCACAGCCAGGGGTTTGGTGTAGGCAGTTGGACACACACACACACACACACACACTTGTATAGATGGTGTAGCTATGCACAACTTTATGCAGAAAAGTCTTTGCTTGTTCTGAAGCTGTTAAAACCACCGTGATACACCAAGTGCTTTGTCAGCAGGGCACTAGAGATCACTGGTATGCCTTTACATCTTAGCTTGAAGATTAGAAAAATAAATAAAGATTAGCTGTTTTTCCCACAGAAGCTTCTAACATTAGCAGATTTTGATAGCTGTTACACAAAAGCACATCAGCAATAATAACAGCAGATTTACCAGCAAGACACCGTTAACAGTCTAGTTTGTCCTCTCTTGGGGTGATGGCCAGTGGCCCATAAGTTACTTCCCAGCTGTAAAGAGAAATAGGAATAAGGACTAAAAATATTTTTATTGAAATCTAAGCTTTTAGGATGTCTCTGGGCTTGCTGTGGTGATCAGTTTTTGTTACAGCAGTCAGTAGTTCTATTCTTTAGCCTTCTATCAGACTTGTAGCGACAGTGCGGTGCCAAGACTGACAGATGCTTTTCGAAACGGAAGACAATATCCGTTATCATCAGGCTTAATGGTTGTAAGGTTACTTGAAACAGAAAGCTCTAGGTGTTGACAGCTCAAGGTAAAGAAAAAAAGAAACCCTATTGTTACAGTTTAAAGCTGATCAGAAAATTGAAGTCTGCCAAGGCAGTGCTGGTAAAAAGGGAAGGGTTTGGAGTCACTGGTGCCACACAGTAAGTGATGGGAGGCCTTAGGTGGCTGTAAACCAAGGGTAGCACTTAAGAGACAGAATGGGGCAGCACAGAGGGGCTGAGCCCCAACCACCCCAAGGCTGAGGCTGGACATGAGGATGTGAGGCTGGAGCTCAGGCGGTGCGATGCTGGTGCAAACGCTGCCACATGGACACAAGGGCACACCCAGCAGGAAGGTCCCGATTTGGTACAGACCTAAAGAACTGCACTTAACACTCCTGCAAGCTTAATAGTGCCTTTTGTAACATATTTTTTTAATTACACTTTTGTTCTTTTAGAAGCTAAATCAAAAAAAAAAGTGGCATCCACTTACTATGGGCACGTAAAATAGATTTTCTTCTGGGCTTTGTGAACAGAACATGTTTTAATGTCTCTCAGTTGGATTATTTGGTGCGACAGCTCTCCAATGGGGGAGAGTATTCCTTTTAGAAATTACTCTTTAACAGATTTTTTAAAAGCTCTTTATAATGGGTCAAGCCTATTTCCAATGAGCTGGGCATTAGAAAGAGCTACTTGACACAGCTGCCGGTTGGTCAGTGAGATGCCCTACATGGAACTAGGGTGGGAGGGGTGTGTGGGATGTCGTTCTTTAAGAGACATTTTAAAACCCCACAGCCATGTGCTGTTGCACTACCAGGGACATTAACTGACTCTTTCCCCAGGGTTCTTTTCAGTCTGGTTTCTCGCCGCAGTAGGCTCTGTGGTCACAGACAACTTCTACAGGTCACAAATAACTTCTGTAGGTCACAAATTCCTACTGCTTTGGGGAATTTTATTCTAATAATTTAATGGAAATGATGTTTTTGCCATTCTGGAGAAATGAGGCAATTGCCTGATCCCGTTAAAGCCAAATTCCTGGGGTGAGGGGCCACAACCGCTGTCATCCACCCTGCCCCTTCTCCAGCTGTTGCCCTTTTGACAAGCTGGTTACAGAGAGGGATATGAACACTTCTCCCCTTTTGCCTGTATTATGTTTTGATTTTTGTACTATTTAAATGTATATTACTGGTATGTACATGTAGGCACACACCACCCCCTCCCACCTTCCACTTTGTAATTTTGTTCTGGTTTGGTCAAGAGAGTATTTTTTTTACCTGTCTTACTAATGTGCATTAGTCCAGTTGTACTGCATCTTCTGAGGTCATTTTTCTAACAACATCTACTTCAGCTATTAAAATAAATAAATAGCCATCTATGTAGCAATTTGCTTATTCACGATTGTGCTCTTCCACACCAAGTCTGGGGCAACACTTTAAATCAGATTCATAGTGCTTGAGTTGTTTTCTTCCTGGCCAAAAGTTCACTGGAAAAGATGCAAAAGCTTAGTTGTGGGTTTTGGTTTTTAATGAGCCAAATGTCATATTAAAAAGTTACCCCACTTTCTATTAGGAAATATACAAGTAGCTACACCCATCACGCTGTGTTTAGTGTGGGGTGCGGTGCAAGCAGCTGGGCTGATACCACAGGCAGTCATTACTTGGTACTTGCACAACTACATGTGTTGTTTGGGTGTGTGCACAGCACCATAGGATTATGCCACTGAAAACTCACCTAGTCTTAAACTGTTTAAGAGACAGGAAGTCAGAATACTGTGAAAATTATGGTCTTAATTTCACATTTCATACTTCCCTCTCCCCCACCTTTAAGTGCAACTGAAGATATTGACTTCTGTACCTGTGCAATGAGGTGGTGGGTGGCCTCTGGCTGTCCACAGGAGCCCGTTACTGGGGTGTAGAAGGCCAGGTGTGGGAAGGGCTGTGTGCACACACAAATAAAACTGCATAGAGTATTCCACTTACTTGCTCGTGTCACTGCTCCTGTTCCACCCAGTGGGAAGGGACACAGCCCTGTCACTCCCAAGGTGCCAACATCCAGAGGGCTATGCCAGCGATGCAGCCCCCTCTGTAAATGGCAGTGCTTGCATATGTGCTTCTGGGGGCGATGATCATTACCTCTAACAGAGAAGTAATGAGACAGAGCTAAGCTACATTTCGGCTATTTGGAGTTAAAAGGACAAAGCTGGTAATTAATGTTGTTCCCCCAGCAATGTGGGATGCAAAGGCTGCTCCCCTGGCAGGAACACGAGTCCCTGTGAAGCACTCCAGCCGTGCGTTCTACCCACTTTACAGTCACACAGCTTCAACTGAAGAGACAAGAAAGACAGACCAGTTATTTTATTCAAAACTTTTAAAAAGTTAAGACAAAAACTGATAAATTATTCTCATTGCACCAATGAGAGAGACGTCATGATGGTTTCCTCTTGCCCCCCCAGTTTGCATTACACAACTATCATGCTTTGTTCCCTACTAGCCCCCATTTCTTTGAACTCGTACTACTGGATCAAGCAAGCCATTAAACCACATCTTGCTAGGTCTTGCTGGGATGATGCATCATACAGCTCTGACAGGAGCAAGTGTAGGGTCTCGACATCCTTGGTGACAAGAGAACCTGTCAAACAAGTTACTTGGGTTTGCTGTCCTGTAGCGTGTGCGCTAGCACCAAGGCAGACTTATGCATATGGTGAAACTTGACATTCTGGGTATTGCAAAGTGAGACAAGTTACTGCACTGTTTCAGGTGCCCAACGAACATTCTCAAGTTGAAACCCTTCTGAACCCCCCTCAAAACCAAAACCCAGTTCTCAGCCACCTGCACATTCCCTAGAACAAACCCAGCAGGGTTACAACAAAGGAGCCACTTGGAGCATTCTGTCCGCACAACATACATGGCCTAGAAAAGCCACCCCACAGCTAGTCACTATTCTGGCACCAGCAGCTTGCTCCAGTACTGCTGAACCTCTGCCCTGAGCTATCACCATTACCTCAGTGGTGGGATGTCTCTATCCTGAAAGCAAGGGATCAAAAAATGCCAATCAATGGGTGAAAGCACTAAAAAAAGGTGCCAGTACCAGAAATACTTTCAGAAGGTTGCTGCTTTCCTTCCGTCTCGCTGCTACAGACTCATCCCTACAGCCTTGTACAGACCAAGTTTTAGTTAAAGGCTTTATGAAATTGAAAGACATTGTTCAGAATAGCTAAAGTACTTCCTGAGGATGCAGGAACACTTAATTTAAGCAGCAGTTAATTCTAGCACCACAGGTCTGAGGCAAATAATAGGTTTTTATCCTCTTTGCTTTATGCTTGCAACCTCCAGGCACAGTTTTACATGAGCTTGTTGGGGGCAGAGGGGAGCAATGACACAACAAACATACATCTTCAAACACTTATAAAACCTGATGCCTTATCCCTTTGAACAGCTGAATACCCTGTTTGTCACCTCTCCTGCAGGAGCTGAAACAAGCTGGCTCACCCTCAGTTGCAGTAATACAAGGCTGATCTTCCAGTTCCCACACCCACTGCTTTCCTGCACAAGAAAAAAACCCACAGGAGATAGCTGCTTTGGTTATAGAAAGTCACAATGGGGTGTGGGGAAGTCAGTGCTCCTGGAACTACTGAGCAGACATTCAACCTCTGTATTCCACAGCTCAGCTTTGAGGTCTGGGGAATACCTGAGGACTGGAGAGCTCCAGGCTTACAGATAATACCTTCTTTTCTGGACTGGAAGGCAGATACGAGTATGTATAAAGGAGGCAAAGGGCTAAAGGACATTTTAAGACAGCATCACTCCCCAGCATAACAGATCAAAACCTAGTGGTATGGCAGCTGAATGTACTAGTGCAAAGAGGCTAGAGGCTGCTCCTGGAGAGCCATAGGTTCTGCACATTCAGGTGCGAGTGATTTTATCTGGAGGCATGAAACCTGTGTCACCCAGTGTTCGAAGTGCCACTCTTCCATTCGGACGTATCACCAAGTGAGTTATGCTGCCATTGTTAAGAGACATTCGCAGCCAGCCTTCTGGGGGGAACTGCAATGCTCTGTTACAAAACGAATAAAAAACAACATATTACTCATTCATAAACAGTTACATTAACGTGCCCTCACAGCAGCCACAGCCAGCCTTGGACAAGGTATTTTTCTTGTGTGATTGCTGAGAGAATGCAGCACTGAGAACTGGGCCAGTGCCAGCAACGCACTCACACAAGCAGAGTCCAGCAGATGGGTGTGATTACTGTAGACAGGATTAATTCAAATGGACAGAAGGCAGCAGCAATAATGCAGTCAGGTTGCTGGGAGCGCTCTGAGCCACCTCATAACAAGCAGATAGATGGGATTGGTTCAAGCTGGTCACTTGGCCAGCGGAGGATCACAGAATCCTGTGCAGTTCAGGATGGAGTAGGGGAATGCCTCCTCCACAGACTAAAGGCAAACAGCACACTCTCACACACTATTTTACCAACACAGATAGTACATAACAGCCAAGAGGTAGTGAGATAAGGATTCAAACTGCCCACATGTGCACATGGAAGAAATTCACCAGAACTACTTTCCATTATCTATACTGCTCCCCAGAAGTGGCAAGAAAAGTTACCTTGTGCTTTTTGTACAAATACAGTACCACAGCTAGCCTCCAGCTATTCTACAATTCCTAACTGAACAGCCTCAGGACTTCGATCAATTGCAGTAACCAGCTGGAAAAAAACGCGTTGTCTCAAACATGGTTTGCCTCAGACACTGAGAAATAATTTGGTTTTGGCTCTTGTGACTGTCTTGTAGAAAAACTAAGAACTTAAGTAACAGCTACAGTGTATTGTGCTATCAGATAGCCTGAAATAACAGGCACAAAATAGAAGTTAAAAAGAAGAGAGAAGAAATAGCAAAGACATAAAGTACTTCTGAAAGCGCCTAGGTAGCAGCAAGACAATCTTTTTTTGGCACAGGAAAGAATATTCTGTTTACCTGATCAATAATTTTAAGCACAGCAATTTTGAAAAGCTCTAAAGCAGTCCACAGAGCAGACAGGCTAGCATTTAACCAACTCAGCTAAATAGAGCTAACTGAAATTGCTGTAGGTATTGATCAGATTAAAGTTTAATCACACCTGTCCTGCTCAAGAAAAACTATCTAACAGACAGTGCTTTGCTGATAGGGAAGAAGAATAGAACAGTCAGATGACTGGATACAGAGACAGGCTGTCTTCTCCTTCATGAACAACCTTGATGTTAGCGGGAAGACTCACTCTCGCCCTAATGCAATACTGGATGTTACTGCAAAACCACACTAATGCAATTTTAACATAATACAAAAATTTCCGTTATTAAATAATTCTCAAAACTAAATGAATCTTTCGTTATGTAAGATTAAATCTCATCACCTCAAGAAGAGGCAAACAGTCATGCTCTACTTGCTGCCTTTTCCAACAGTCCACACAGGCATTGTCCTTAGTTTTACGGGAAGTAGAGCCATATGGTATTAAAGAGACTATTTGGGTGTGCAGAAAGGGTTTGAGTCTCACCAATTCAGTCATTTCACTTCAGAATTAGAATGAAAGTGTTTTAATTTTTAACCCTGTCCTGTATCTGCAAATGAAGCAGCTGCTCACAATGCAGGCACTGATCTCCAACCTCTTCAAACAAGCCAAATCAAAAAAACATACCCCTAGCTCTGCAGAGCCATAAACCACCACTAATTCAGTAGAACCATGAGCTTTTAAAGAGCAGAGGAACACGCACTACAGCATGTACCTGCACACGATATAGCGGATCACGTTGGCGTGGCAGACAAAGATCTCGTAGCTGTCCTCTTCCTGCTTTACATCAGCTCTATGGATGAAGTTTCGAAAAGCTGCCTCAATTCGAGCTCCGTCTTCATAATACTGCTAATGGCACAGAGGTCAGAATTAAGGATTTTAAGTTATTCATTTTAACTGTTCTCTACACGTACTGGGGAGGAGAAAAGCATGCGGTTATCTAAGGTCTGTGATGAAAAGCATCAGATCAGACTCTGTACCTAATCTCTACTGTCAATATAAAGTATATTAAAAAAAAACCCCAACAAAACAGAACAAGTACAGAAAAGAAAAAGTGAAAAGTTACCACAGCTTCTGGTTTCCAGTGCGAGACTGGAGGGTCTGGTTCTATAGGTGCTCCCTCTCTCAGCAGATCAGTACTAACTTTTTTGACTCCTGAAATATTAAATGCATATTCAGAAAGCAGTTGTTACTCCACATGCCACTGCAAACAGGCCCACAACTCTACAATCAATGCATTTCTCATATTCTTTCTTTGAGGAAGTCTTCCTCTCCATCCTAAAAATCATCTTAGTCTACATGGTTCCTGCTAAAGAGCGTGACTCTCTCCAACACAACTGGTTTGTCATCAACAAGACTTAAGTTTATTCCAACTGAGAACAGCCAAACCAGCTTGGCACAGCAAACTGAGTCTTCCCAGTCTGCTGCATTTTGCAGAACTGCACTTGCAAGGATGTTAATCTAAAGCTGTGTGTCAATTAATGCTTACTGCTAATTGGAGACAAGCAGAATTAGGGTTGTTGCTTTCTTTATAAACACAGACATTCACACAGGGCTGGAAGTTGACTAAACATCTCAACAAGCTCAGAATTCTACTGGAGGTAATTGTAAGGATCAGGAGACAATGAAAAATCAAGGGAAGTCACTTACCTGGGAGATGCTTGCTTATAATTTCAGTTGTCTCAGTTGCTCTAGTCATGGAGGAGTGGATAATCTGATCAAATTTTATTCCCAAGCTTGCCAGCCTTTTTCCAGTAAGCTCGGCCTGCTCTCGACCTTAAAAATTATATTCATTATACAAATTGGTGACACTCAACTAAGTGCCTGACACAAACTACCAAAAGACTTGTCCAGTAGACAAAGGCCTCAATTTCTGTCAAGTTTTTTCTTTTCAAAAAGTAACTGGAAAGCATTTTTACCAGAGGCACCACTTACTCCTATCAAGCCTATCAGCTGATCAATTTCAAGTCCTATTTCATCAGTAGGAAAAATCAGTTGCTTTGGGTTTTTTTTAATAACACAAACAAAATTGCTCAGAGACTTTCACTAAAGTATTCAATCCCTGTCAGCTCCATCCCAAGGGAGACACTTCCAATAAAAGGTAGTGCTGACCCAAGCCATCTGCTATGTTCAGGGAGCACAGAAGATGAGACTGACAAGCAGACATGCTCAGACCTGACAGGGCATTTTTCATAAAGGCAACACCAGTTCCCAGCACTCAAGAACAGCACTTGCATAATCAAGGAAGGCTTTATTCCATCTTCCACATTGGTAGGTGGAAAGACAACAGTTGAAGCAATTTACCCAAGGCACAGGGTAGACAGGACTAAGATATTACCTTGTTACTGGTTTAAGATAGCACCTTAGTCCTGAAATTAGAATTTCACTCCTGTTCACACACTGGTGATAAAGACTTGCAGGGAAAAAAAAGTGTTTATACTGAACATTTGACCCCAGACTTCCACAACCTCAAGCAGCACTGCACGATAATAGTTCTTCCCCCCTCAAAACACTGCTGGCATATACGTGGTCAAGAAAGTGTCCACTGTCACAGATCAATTAATTCAGACAGTCAGAGGTTATCCTCATTTCTTATTGCTGATTAGCAGAATTCCCATAAATGTGCTTAGGAGCAAAAGTGAGAGTTATTTAATCATAAACTCCAACTGAAAGTAAGGGGTAATTTTTTTTTTTAATTAATTAAAAATCAGCAAATTAACTAACAGAAACACAAGCCACCCTTTAAGAGAAATCTATCCCAGTCAGCAACGGAGCAAAGTTTAAACGCCTTGGCCCTCAGGAATTATGCCAGCTGGTATGAAAATCTGCTCAAACAATCTCAAGATAATTTGAAATTTCCTTTACAACTGTGTGTGTTTAGAGCTCTGCAAAGTAGGTTTTATGCTTTGATTTAATGGATCAAAAATGAAAAAGACAAATTTATTCATGACATCCTTCTGTCACAAAGGATCCAGAAAGTGGATTAAGATTTGGCAGCGAGACCCAGAACAGAGCTGAGTTACTGACCTGTACTCATCAGGATGGCACCACATGAAAAACAATATTCATTAAATTCAAAGCACGATGAGCTTCTTAGTTATACATACCAAGTGGGGTCAGAGTTCTGTCTTTATCAGCCCGGCCATCCAAATTATACTGAGAATGACGGATAAGGAATATATGCCTGGTGGCTTTTGCTTTGAAGTGATTTAAGCGTGATGAAAGTTCTTCCTCCCCAGTTTCTTCATTTTTCTTTTTGAGGTTGATAAGAGCCAGTGGTTCACGTCTAAACAAACACATTTAAAACACCATTTTTAGATAGGGGATACTAAAAGGTATAGGAATCTTACAGATGGGTAGTGTTGCCTTATTTCTAGATATAGCTGAAGTACTAAAATTGACTATTTAGCCATCTGTATCTCAAAACAGATTCAAACCATTGAGCAAGAGCTATGAACAAAAGCCTGCATTAAAACAAAGTTGTGTCCTAGGCTAAAAGGTGTAACTGACACAGAAACTTGCTGTTTTGTGACAGCCACCTCTCAATTAATTCTTTAATTGAAAGAAATTAAAGAAAAAAAGGGGGGAAGAAGGCAACAGAAAAGCAAACAGATGGTGTACACTAAAACAGTAAAGCTACAGTCTATCCAGACAAGAAGACGATAAACACTAGCAGAGTTTGCATTTGAATTCTTGTTGATTGGAAAGTTGTTCTTGGGATTTTCACTGATTTGCAGCCACAGGTATAACAGCAGGTTTTTTGACAAGAAAAACTAACCATGAATAATACCCAAGATGTGTTTTCCATAAAAGAAAGAAACTGTTCTGTATCTAAAAGGTCCTTTATCAATCCCACTTACATCAAATGACTAAACCTCCCTATAAAGATTCCAACTTTCTGTAGTGCACACTGAGAATTATTTTGCACCTTAACGTAGGTTACATCATGTTTCTCCAGTAACAGGACTCTATTTTTCATCTGGGAGTGTTTATTTATCCTTTCACCTTTTTCATCTCTCTCCCCTCATGCCACATTAGTCTTTCTTCCATTTTGACACACTGCACATTAATACTTCTTTCTGCATACCATAACCTTCCCCCCTGCACACCACCCAGATAGTTAACCCAGCTCCTGAAGAGGTTACCAGGCAGAGAGGATCTTCTCCTCTCTCCCCAGGTATCACAGATTAGTGCTGCAGATCTCTCACTGCTGACACCAACACTGCACCATCATCATAAACCCTGCCCATATCCTTCACAGATTAGTCTTCTGGTCCCCTCTCTGCACTGATCCTCTATCACACTAGCATAGAATCATAGAACAGTTAGGGTTGGAAAGGACCTTAAGATCATCAAGTTCCAACCCCCCTGCCATGGGCAGGGACATCCTCTAAACCGTATCACCCAAGGCCTCATCCAACCTGGCCTTGAACACTGCCAGGGATGGAGCATTCACAACCTCCTTGGGCAACCCATTCCAGTGCCTCACCACCCTAACAGGAAAGAATTTCCTCCTTACATCCAATCTAAACTTCCCCTGTTTAACTTTTAACCCATTACCCCTTGTCCTATCACTACAGTCCCTAATGAAGAGTCCATCCCCAGCATCCCTATAGGCCCCCTTCAGATACTGGAAGGCTGCTATAAGGTCTCCACACAGCCTTCTCTTCTCCAGGCTTGCTCTCTCTCTCCACCTCAGAGCATAAACCCTTTCCCTTGATCTCCTATCTAAAGAACAGCTATATTTATTTAGTCCACACCGGACCTCACTTCCTCCATTATTGTAATTAAACTTGGGTGGGGGATTTTCTATAGGGTTTTTTTTTATTAGAGAATATAATTTTTATTAAGCTTGAGACAACGAAATTTGCTCACAGAAAACTGCTGCTACACATACCTATTTCTACAGTTCACAGCAAGACCAGCTTTAAAAAGCCTTGCATCCATTTTGCTCTAGTAAAGACATGGTTGCTATTAAACAATGAAGTTCAACACATTCCTTAAGATTGTTAACAAAGTTCAAGGCATTAAAAAAGAAATAATAGTCCAATAACAAGAACTTCCATTGCTATTTCTATTTCTTTTCATTCAGTAGAAATTGTATTGCTGGAAAGATACATTAGGAAAAAGGAAAAATGTCTGAAAAAAATCAACACAGGGATTAACTCATCCTTTGGCAGGAACTCACACAAAGAAATGCCTGAAAGTCCTGCCCTCTCCCCCCCCAGTACCTCTAAAGTTACTTGATGGTAAAATGCACTTTAAAAAGCAACAGATACTCAGTCATGAGAAGATAGACAAGCTTAGCAATATTTTTAGCATAAGCTAGTTTTAGAAAGTTTATGAGCAGGACAACTTATAATACTGCCAAGACTTGATTTAAGTAGGTTCTTTTAGGCCATTAAACCTCAGAAGCTGACAAATACAGTTTTCTGCATTCGCTTCTAAAAGACATTGCCCAAGATTGCAAGTGGACAGAACTTTGCTAAAAAGCAAAGGCAATGTCAGGGACCATCTTTACACCTAACTAAAACAGAAGTACCACTTAATCCACGCCAGTGACCATTCCACCCATTGCACCAGAAAGCCCTGCATGTCACTGAAATGTATCAGTCAGCCTGCTTGAAAACAAGATCCTCGTGTTCTTTTGCTTCAAACTTTAAAAGCCATCAGTTAAGAATATTATAATACCTGTTTTTTCGCTCATGACTTGGCTCTTGTTAGCTATTTTCTGCTCCCGAGAAGAAGTTGTCAGATGCTCTTTGTACTTAAAAGCCATTTAACAACTTTATATGTTTTTCTGCAGGTATCATTCAAAAATCAAAACTACACTTCCAACCACAGTCAAACCCATACCACACCGCGTGGTAGGCACCAAGTAGAAAACTAAAACTTAACCAACTCAGGAAGTGTAGATGGTGTTATAACTGATGTTGTTGTCACAACCGCCTGAACAATTATAGCTTGATAACTCTTAATAGCAGTTACAGATACTGTATTATAACACCATTCATCATAGTGTGCACACAGTGGAAGCATATTGTGTAAATGTCACAGATCAGTTTTAGTTTCAGACTCTGGAAGTACTTTAGAGTCCTTAAAGAAAATAAACCATTGATCAGAACCAGAAAAGCTGGGATCTGCAGTTAAACAAATAGCTTTAGTCCCTCCCTCAACATAACTGTGTAACCAGGTAAAGCCTTATTTATTCAAAGTTTTAGTTTTATAATCAGGGTGCACACAGCCCTATTTATATGAGCATTTGATTTTGCAGCATCTCAAAAAAAAATCAAAACAGGATGGATTATACAATAAAAATCTGTTAGTGCTTAAGTCTGGATTTACTATGATTAAACTGGAGCCTGACATAAGTCTCCCTGGGGAGATAATTCTACCAGACGGAAGCTAAATGAGCCAAAGCTCAATACAGATATTTGCACACTCTAATTAAAGAATCAGGGGAAAAAAAACCCAAAACACAGTGAACCCTTGGATGCCTGAATTTCTGATGAAGAACACAACTAAGTCAGGTTCAAAGCAACATTACAAGGATTTAATATCACAAACTTGCCGTCTGATAGCCAGCAGCAGTAGTAGGCCTAAGACATGCCTAACGTGCAAGCCATTTTCATCTGCAAGGGTGCTGTTATTAAACAGAAATACCTTAGTGCGAACACAAAGCAATACTGAGGTACGATTAACACTGTTAAGAAAAACCAAACAGGCGCATCTACACCGTGCTCACACTGATCACAGCCCTAAGGCTTTCTGATCTTGCTGGATGAAAGCATGAGAATAAAGGGATGTGGACACCTTTACGGAGAGGAAAATCTCTGACCAGTGTAAAACCGAACACAGCGAAGGCAGCCCCCTCCAGAGCGCCCAGGTGCTCCAGAACTGTGAATATTCAAGAACTTCGACTACATTGAACCGCTCATCACCTCAGCTTCCACCTGGAAACGAGTCCCGCGCACCCCTGACTCGGCTCTGGGGTCTGGGCCGCGGGGGGGGACCGGGTCAGCGAGGCCGGCCCAGGGGCTCCTCGGGCGCGCTGAGGCAGCTCCCGAGGGGGATCCCAGGGCCTCCCCTTCCCCCCCGTCCCGTCAGAGGAGCGCCTGCCCCGACCCCGCAGGCACCCGCTCCTCCAACACGGCTCCGACGGGCGGATTTAAGGGCAGCTCCCGCCGTCTCCCCCGCGGCAGGGGTCCCTCCACAAAGCCGCCGCCCGGCAGCGTGGTCTCCAGCCAGTCTGCGGAGAGAAGCCCGCCCCATCATCGCAGCCCCGCCGCTCCTACCTGTCCCAGTTGCTGTCCCAGTAGCCGCTGTTAGCGGCTGGTCTCTCGATCCAGCCGGGGGCCGGCGGGCAGGAGGCGGAGGGCGGCAGCAGCAGCAATCCCGGCGGCGCCGCGGCAGCGGGAGGAGCGGCGGAGGCGGGAGGAATGGTGGCGGAGGAGCTCCCCTGCCGCAGGTCGGTATCGCTGCCGCGGCCTGGCTGCTTGCCCACGACCACGGCAGAGAAGAGGACGGAGCCGCCAGCCAGCCCGCAGGCAGCCAGCGCCAAGGCACGGCGGAACGACATGGTGCGGGCAGCGGGCCGCGTGCCCCCTCAGCCACCGCGCAGAGCGCAGCACAGCGCGCCCCGCCCCGGACGGAGCGCGGCGTGGGGCAAGATTCCTCCGCGAAGCCTGAGGTGCTCGGGTGGGGCCTGAGACGTGGGTCGGCCTCATGGTGGGGGCTTCGGGGTTGGACCTGTGCTGTGGCAGCCCTGGTACAGCCTTACTCAGCGGGACCTGGCCGGGAGGCGACGGGTTCTGCTGGGCAGGGAGATCACCTCCGGCCCTGCCTGGCTTCACCCACCTCACTCAGGTGTGAGCACTCCCTCACCTGAACGGGAGGCTATAGCTTGTATGGGCAAAGTGTGGGTCATCTTCAGTTACTAGTCCAGCACTGACCTACACAGGACTCAGTCGCTTACAGTCAGCGCTGGGATCCTGGTGCTGGACACCATTCCCTGGGTTTTGGGGAATGCAGGTGGTCACCAGTCAGCTGAGCTCATGGGGCTGAGCAGGCTCACATCATGGCTGGGCACTCCTGTCCCCACCTCAGAGCAGCCTTGTGCCCTCTGTGGCCTGAACGCTTCACCAGGAGTCTACATCCAGAAGCAAGTTCAACTCCACCAGCATTGCCTTGTGCAGAAGAACCTATGTCCTAAAGCTGGAACCTTAATGATCTGTCTGCAACCTCACCACAGAGGCCTTGGGCAAGGAGAAGCAGAAAAGAGATCCCTTTTTTTTTCTGAGCTGACATCCAAAATTCAGCAGTGATTTCTACCTGTTAAGTTCAGCACTTTGCCATTGGTGACAGAAATGCCACTGAATGTGGGTCTCAGGATGCTGGCAGCTTTAGCAGATGCCATCATTCAGCCTTCGCATATTTAATTATGCATTCCTACCATTCCCATCCACCTGTTCAGGCTTTCCATACCCCATTCCCCACACTACAAATGGTGTTACTTGTGATATTCCATTAATATGCCAGCTGGGTAGCCAGTTTCCAAGAGTCAGACTTCAATCAGTATGAGTGACTCCAGAACAACTGCACGTGGAGTCTGTTCCCTCACCGAGCACACACAGCTCTGTTCTGCTTAGTCATCAAGCTAAGGGGCTCCTTCATCCTGCGGTTCATACAGCAGAACTACAAAGGCACTGTGCCTGCCCAAACGAAAATGGTCTTCCTGTTACAGAAGTTAAAATCAGCTTTCCAGCTTTCCCAGCCGAGTGTCTTTCCCCTGTCCACCACTTTGTGTCTCTGTCTCACACACATGGTACAGACCAGAGAGAAAAAGATCTGACTCCAGTACAGGTCCTTTGGCTCCTGGACAATTTACAGATCAACAGTGGCCCCCAGGGGTCAGACAAGTGAATCAAACCACGATTAACACCAAACTAGGTGTTTTTTCCTCTCCATTATCCTTCCTGCCTTTCTCGTTCTCAGTATTTAAGGTACTCAATTTTCTGCTTATTTTTATATGTCTTTAAAATTTTAATATTTTTTTTTCTTTAGGTTATTTTGGAAGTGTTAGTACTTACCCTAGAGGCAGGCATGTGTATTTATACTGTGTATATTCTTTCTTATCCAGAGCCCTGAAGGAAAAAGTTTCTTTTCAAAGCTTCACATCCAGTTCCTCAGAAATAGCACAGTTCTTTCCCCCCCCGTTCTCAGTCTCCAAGCTTCCTGCAAATGACTTGTATTTTCCCCCTATGATGTCTTTTGTATTTTATCCCTTGTAACATTCATTCTCCACTCACTGCCCCACTTGAATCCTACCTCTTCTCCTCCAGCCCACCCTCTAAACTGAATCATAGTTACTGTATTTGACCTCCAACAACTCAAAAGAAGGAAAAAACTGCAGCAGATGCCATTGCTCACTTGGGGACAGGCTGAATATGAATGGGACAAATACTACAGTTCCTGATATATCCCTCAGTTGCTTGAATTGCATTCTAAAATCATATGGTTCACTTCGACATTTCAGTGCTATTAAAAGTGCATCAATTGCACAAATAACCTGACATTTTAGGTCAAAATCCCAGTAGAGATACAGGCAAGTGCATGACAGTGCACTAGGCTTCAGTACCTCAGTGGGCGACAACTTACACCAGGGCTGAACTCAGCTCACCTCCAGAAAAGTCTGAGACTGTTGTTAAGCAATAAACAAAAATGTTTCTTCAGCAAAAATGCATTGCTGAACATCTGGGCAATCATCTCATTTTGCTATGAAAATGGGTAATATTGATTGTTTGCCTCTGTGCTGCAGCTTGGATGTCATTCTCCTGTGATAACACTTCACCATCAGAAATCTCCTGTGTATATGCTCACATTCTGCAGTTTATTTTTGCTTGGTTTATGTACTGTTGCGCTTATAAAATCTATGCAAAAGTCTTTTGAGGTTATCTTAGATTTTACTTAGTCCAAAAATACTCTAATGAGATTTAGTTTACCATTTTGCAAAACTTGCAATTCGATTCGGTTAAAAGAACGCTCTAAAAATACTTCTTTGAAAGTTACCATTAGCCTGAATATACAGTCCTGCATGACATTAATAACTACTTAACTTCTTGCTCCTCGTTTTTTATATGTATTTATATTGCTGCTATTGTAATCCAGTTTTATTGTGTTGTATTTCATCGGTGAGCAGAAAATGTATCTAAGAGGATAATAACCTACTGATGATACTTAATGGAATTATTCTGTTAGCTAAAACAGTAAATACCTGTTCTACTGATGCCATAAGTCCAATACTCAGGGGTGATTCCCAGGAGTCATCCCATTTCTGTGGCTAGATGCAGAGATACCTTCAGGCAAGGTGCCCAAGGTTAGGGTGGCCTCTTAACTACCTTGTAACTGCAACACAGCAGAAGAGAAGTCAGAAAGCCAGCATGGTTGGCATAAAAGTCAGTGCAGATGTGGCCTCACAAACAGCGTTTCTTTCCCCTGGCAGGCAGAAAAACCTTCTGGCAACAGCAGGAGCAATGGCAGCACTTGGGGTTAACTTCACTACACTAGGAATATGAAGAACTTCTGTTTTCTGTATGGGACCTGGATCACTACAGCGATGAGTCAGTGTTTGGATGTTTCACCATTAGCTAAAGGGCTGGTCTCTAGCCTGCAGTCGGCAAGCAAAATTTATGAACTTTCAGGCATTATTTTTAAACAAAACAATTAGAGCAATAAAAGGACATTTCAAATGAGGAAAACATGGCTTTGAAAAGCCTTTTCCATGACCCTGAGCACATTTACTCACCATGTATCACCTTCCCAATGTATTTAAAAAGAATCCATAAATTTGTTCTCAAAAGAGACAGAGAGAGGGAAAAGGGAAACATTATGTCATTTGATCCAGATGCATTCAGACATGTACTATGGACTTAGTGCTGGCCTTCTTGAAGGAAATATTGATGTCATCCTGGCCTGCTTCAGACCCAGCGAAATTTAAATCATACACTAGTTTAAACTTTTGGGTTATAGAATGATGCTACTTAAGCTCACTTAATACATATTTTTATAGAGCAAAAGAGAATACTGCCTTTAGGCAACTTTGCTTTTTATGACTTGACCAGTAAAAAAATAAAAGATTTGGTGCAAATACTGGCTTCCTGACCAGATCTGATTGCATTAGTGAAGGGTAAGCACAACAATGCATGTACTGCGTTGGTTAAATACAGCACAAAATTTAGGGAGATTTTGGCATGAAAGAAAGTCTGCATACATATATATGCTAGCAATGATTCAGATCTTGAATTTAATCTAGATTTTATGAATCACCCACTAGAGGATCCTTAAGATCTTTTTGGACAAGAAAAAAAAAATGAGGGAGAAGCTCTTTCAGGATGAAAGACTTGTCCTCTTCCCCAAACACTCCATAAGCATATTTTAAAACTAGGGTTCACCTTATCTCTAGATAGGGTCTTACATCACAAAAGAGGAATCAGTTTCTCACTTTTACACTCACAGTCACCATCTTTCTAACTCAAGTAGACTGAAAGAATTTCTTTAGTTACACTGGGTATCACTGGTAAACTGAAATGTCTCAAATACAGCTATAAGCAGCTTCTTTCCTGTGACTGAAACTCCTTCCTTACTTGTTTAGTAAGGAGTAAATCTCTGTATTACACTGTGACTAAAGTCTTGTTAACACTGAGAATTTAAAAACAACCTCCTTGCAAGGTACTCTACTTCTTAAAACTGTCCCAAAATGGTGGAGCCTGCAGTGTCAGGATAGCTCTAGGATAGACATTTGTCTTCTGCTTATGGGTGTTTTGAAGCCTTGCCTCTGACAGAAAGCAAGAGAGTTGCTACAGAGCACACAATCACATGGGTGCATGCTTTGGATGCTACAGGGTATTGCAGATACATGAAAATGGACATCACCCCATCATCGACAGGGGGTTGTGTTTTCAGCCTTAGGTGTCGAATTAGCAAGAAGTCCTTCTCAGTATCTTACCTTTCAGTCATTTAAAAACAGGTTTCCCTCTACCAAACACAAACATTCAGAGTTACAAACCCAAGACCCAGAGACCCCCATGTTTGTGAAACGAAAGACCTAAAATAAAAAGCAGTTTCTGAACTGCCAAACTGGTTTTATTAACACAGACTCTAGCCCTTTCATTAAGTAAACACATGCGATTCTGCCCCTGAAGTCATACTCATGAAACTAAGGGTTTATAACAGCAATACTAACACTACATTATCTAATGTAATGCTCTAATAAATAATGATGTATCATGCCAGAAGGGTTTAATTTGAAACAGATGGTCTAAGAAATGGAAACATAAGCAAAGTATTTTGCTGTAATCACTATCCAGGAAACAAAGGGGGATTTGATATTACTGCCTCAAGGACTGTACCACACCCCCTACGTTTTTGTTTTAGATAACAGTAAATGTCTCTTTAGCTAAGGAAGCCCAGGTGGGGCAGATAGCTCACAACAATGAAACAGGCATTTTTCCTAATCCTGATTAGCAAGTGAGAATTTGCTTTTGCAGCAGCGTTTGCTGCTTTTGCAAAGTTCAGCTTATCTCGTTTTTCTCCATTTTTTTTTCTGGGTTTTTTTTTCTGTTTTAGAAAGGAACATATATTTGTAGTAGTTATGGACTTGACAGCGTTGCATTCTGTTGCATTTTATAGTCATAGACACTACTAAGAGCTTAATATTTAGGCACAGCAGTCTATGCCCTACACCCAACTCTGCTGTTAGGTGCACTGGCAAAGCATTTAAAGACCTGAGATGCAAAATTCACTTACCAGGAAAGAGAGCACTCTGCTTGCAAAATCATTCGAGGTACTGTGACGTACATAGTTACACAGTTTGGGAGATTTCTAGTTTTAACAATCTGTTTAAAGCAAAATTCTAGCTCCCCAAAATATCCTTTCCTATCTCTTTCTCAGGAGCTGTTTCACATACTTCCTCCTCTACTTCAGAAAAATCACTCAGGGATTAGCTTGACGCAGGCTGTCAAAGCCCCACTGCTCCCCTTTTGGAAACAAGCATTTAAATGCAGTGTTTTCACACACAAACCACATTGAGGCTGTGTAGACAAAACCCGGAATGAAAGAGGATTTGGGGAAGTGATGCTAACTACAGGTCTGGAGAACCTGCAAGATACTCAGCCACGTATGTGACATTCTCTGCAGAAATACCAGCTGCAGCTCAGATTTAGCTAGACGAGCTTTCCAAACACCACCCCCGTTTAGAGAGACCAAGGTCCAGAACAAGGAAAACACTTGCTTAGACTGCACCTACCTTTAAATACAGGAATGATGTTTCTGAAGTCAGTGGACCATGCCTGTACTGTGCCCATATTTAAAAACCCCACACTTTTCAAGAGAAATACTGAGCTTGATGCTTATTTTTGTCTGGTTTGGGGGCTTTGGAGGGGTAGCATTTTTGCATTTTAAGCTTTTCTCTGCGATGCTGAAGACATTTTTTTCCCCCACCTCTAGTGGAAAATACAGAAACTCCCATAAGCAAATGTGTACTCGAGACTTAAGGAGCTCGGGGCCTTAAAAATTCCAAGCATTGTGAAATCATTCCAAATAGTTTGAGAAATAAGAGAATTTAATGGAATATTCAATTGTTTAAGATGTGTGCTTAAATAAGGGTCTCACTACACATTAGTTACACTATGTATGCACTTGGTATAAACCCAGAAGCTAAGAATTCTTTAAAATGAATTGCTATTCTCTTGACTCACTCTGTGACAAACACTTCAGGAAGAAATGTCCTGAGAGCACTGTCCTGAGTGCTCTACAGAGATTGTGTGAGCGCAGGCTCCTTTCAGACCCTGTGTGGATGAATTTCACACTATGTTCTCTGGGTTTATACCTCTAGGGACAATACCAGTGGAAAGATTAATTTGTCCCAATGACAGTATTTCTCAAGAAGAAAGGGTTATAATATACATCTACCTGACTGATGAGACACAGAAATAGCCTTGCCTCTGCTGACAGACAGGATGAGCAGAGCATCAGACTGAGCAGTGCTGTCTCCTGACAGCATGGTCAAAAGACATTGCTTCCAAATAAAAGGAGTTAGTACAGCTCCTGTGTCTGTTCAGGGTTTATTTTTGCCTGAACACAAAATGCAAAGTCAGGACTGAGGAAACAGTCTAATCTCAGTTACAACAATCAGCACCTGGATCCTGTGGAAGTATTCCAAACTTCCATTAGTATAACTGAGACCTGTCCTAAGAACCCCCCAACACACACACTGTCACAGTCTGAATCTCCTGGCTGGAAGTAGCACAGAAGGATGTTATTTCACCTCAAAATTGTTATTATTTCTTCTGATCAACAAGTAGAAAAGCATGGAGAGCCTCTTCGCATATTACATTCTCATTATGACATGTCATCTTTCTGTCTCACACTAATAAGAACAGGACCTGATTATCACCATTTATGAATAACTTACTTCATCTTGTCTGTCCAGCAATGTGCTGGCAGGCATCCTCAGCAGAAGATTCAAAATTATGTCCCTGCCTAAAACCACTGCTGCTGACGAATGACAGCGCACACAATTGAAAGGCTGTAGTTGCTTTTAGAAGTATCTGCACATGAACATATATATGTAAATATATGTGTATGTATATATATATATGTATGTGCGTGTGTGTATAGCAGCTTGGAAACTGCTATATGTATTGAGTAGGCAAAATGGCATCAAAGTCACCAGCTGTAGGACTGAAGTGATGAATTTACTCTTGAGTGTAGAATTAGGCAGGCATGGAGCATTCAAGGAACTAGTAGGCTACAAAAATCAACTAATGTCAACCCTGATTCAAGAGGGCACTGTTTTCACATACCTGTGCAGGGGATTGCTAATAACAGCAGCAGATTCAATGCCATGCTAAAGGATGCCTTTGACGCTTTTCTCTTGGTCCAGTGATAGGGGTTTCACATCAAATTTGGCAATTTAATCTGCTTTATTGAAAAAGTTCTGCCTTGTGCTTTTACTCATTCCTTGTTTACTTCCTTCATGGCATTAATTATGCCATTTATCATTTTTAAACTAACTGGGTTCAAGAGAGAGTTCTTGATGGGAGATGCTCCAGACAGAAACTGTTTGAAGAGAACTGTTTTTTCTATCCTGACTGATTTGCCACTAGCACTTCATCGTCATAATCTGGTGTGATTTACCAGTGTCTTTGCTTCAGAAAAAAGGAATGTATGAAAATTAATCAGCTGAAACGAAGTGCAGGTTCATTAGCTAAAGTAATTGTTGCTATTAGTAGGAATTTATGCCATTTAATTTTAAAATATTAGCAAAATCCACATTCAGCAGCCAATGCTGTAGCAATAGCTGAAATACACAGTATACATTCCATCCAAGCTTTTTGAATCAGTGTTTCAAATCTTCCGTAACATTTTATATCTGCAAAATGAAGAGTAATAAGCAATTTACTGTCGCTCCAGATTGAATTTATGTTTTGTAATGAATTTAATATGTCAAATAAAACATAACTTTGAACTGTAAACTGTCCTGGAAGAAAATTAGAAGTGTTTTCTTCTTGCCAACTTCAACAATCTGGGAAGGGGAATTACTTTTACAATGCTTCACTTTGGCTTTTCTACAATGCATTGGACAGACACATGGCATTGAAAGACTGGTTGCTGCTTAAAATAGAAAAATACATTTTATACTTAAAAGTCTCCCTCCAAGGTAAGTGCACAGGAATGTGGAATTGCCAAAAACTGATGACTATCCTGTGAGGACAGAAATCCATTTGAACCTACCCCTGCCAGCCTGATATCAATTCCCAGCCAAACTGGGAATAAGGCTCTAAAGATTTATGTTATTACTCTGCCTTATTCTCCTGCCCTTGTCAAGGCCCTGCCTACATTATAACATCACATCCTTCTGCAGAATAACGATGTAAATCCATCTGGAGGAGGATGAAGAGACCTTCTGTGTATTTACCACTGCGCACCCTGACCCAGGCAATCCATCCTTCATGCTGACAGAAACCAGTGGAAATTTTTCTTGCCAGCAATAAACCCAAGTGCCCTTTGCTCTCTTTTGTCACTGCCTATTGCTTTTCATGTCAGCCAAAGATACTTCTTTTCCATTTTTCATTACCTCTGTTTACTCTTTGACATGAGCTAGGCTGCCCTCTGAAATCATACACCTTTGTCACAAAGCATAGTGTTCATATGGTCATCACAGAGCCTCTAGCAAGCAATGCCTATTGCCAACAGATTACAGATGTGGCCCCAAGGAATGGCCACAGGACTGCAAGTCACTTAGCAATTTAAATCCAGAGGATTTCAACTTCTGTGTCATGCTGGCATAACAGCTGCCAAGTGTGACCTGATGTTCCCAAGGTCACAGAGTAAGCCAGTGACACATCTGCAGATACAAATCACATCAGCACTTCCCAGCTCTGTGCCTCATCCCCATTGGGGTGGCAAGTAACAGACTCTGATTGCCGACAAGAAAGACCACAGAAGAGCTCACTGCTTAAAACTGCCCAGGGTTTGAGCTAGGAGGGAGCATGGACACACTCTACCTAGGAACATGCTTCACAGGTCTCTGCTTCAGCCAGGCAAAGCATTTCTGAGTGCATGGATTGTGTAATGATTCCATCCAACAGCAGGATGCTCAGATTCCTTCTGGTGATCAATCTCTGTGGGTGTATATATATAAATAAACCAAGAACAAGGGTAGCATGTCCCAAGTCATTTGTATCCAAAAAGGACTCTCTCCATCATTCATGACACAGTGCTGAAATGCAGTTCTGCAGCATCCAGGGCTTTAGATATATGATGAGAATCTGTGTGTAGAGATCTCTAGAATTTGTGTAGATAGAATGCAAGGAAAAAATACTTTCAAAAATAAATGGAAATACTCATACAGAATGATATAAGTTCAGTAAAAAATGAGGGAGAAATACACTAAATGACTGTGGTATATTTTCTTATGAAGGTTTTACAGGTTTTGAAAAATGTAGCTATTCTGTGTTTCAATGCTCCTGGAAACAAATATATTTATTTTGCCTTTACAGCTAAACTCATGCAGCTTCTGTTTCCACATGCACATACCTCATCTTCCTATCCCTTAAAGCAGGATGTGCTTTCCTGTGTTAAAAATCTCAGTGAGTAATTATTTCTAATTATATTCTGCTCCTTTATTAGAAAGGGAGTAAAAGATCATACTAGAAAAGGAATTATTCTGTGCACTAACAGACAACATGATTCCTTCTCTGATAATCTTCATCTGCTATTAATACGGTACTGTAGATTAATAGGTATATATTTCTGTACATTAGGACACAAAAAAGACAGGAATTAATAACAGTTTTCTCATGGCAACACAGCAGCTTAGTCCTTGCTCTCAAGAAAGCCTGTATTTCTCAGCAGCCCACAACATATCAAAGGGTGCAAAACTCATCTCTCACTGTGTTCTGTGCTACAGAAGCATATTGCAGTGCCCCCTCTTTCTGAGGTCAATCCCAACCTACAACTATTTACTGTATTTCTGCACAGTAATTTTAGTTATTATTACATATATGTACAACTATTCCAATAAGCAGTCAGGGAAGAGGGGAATTGCTCAAGGCAATGAAGCATATGGTCTCCTGGAATGAGGGCTGTGCTGTGTGGGTGTTATGCAGAGGGTTTGGATTATAAGGAAATATGCAGGAGGTCAAGGGAAGGATCAAGGCATAAATGCCTTTCATATATTTACTGCAACAGCTTTCCAAAGCCGGTGTGAAAGACCAAGACTACTGTCAGCAGCACCCATCACACAAACATCCAAAACCTTCCTCCCCAAGAACATGACCTGGAATGATGCTTTCATTTGAGGTTAAATATGCCCCAAATCTGCCCTGTTGCTCCCGGACACCTATGGAATGCATCTGCTTGGCTCCAGCTACACAGCTGATCACAGAATGATAAGGTTTGAGCCACTCAAAAACACAACCCGTTTGTGAGGTCAGGAAGTTGTATCCCCATCTGACATGGCATGAAGAGGTATGGAAAGACGTATGAGTCAGCAGTAATTTGTAGTGGAGCCAAGAACTGGTGCTAGAATGCCTGAAGCCCTGTGCTTTAAGTGCAGACCATGTTTCCAGCTGAACATCTTACTGGTACATCTCTTATTGTGAATCATAGCTTAACACTGGGAAACTGCCAACAAGATAGCAGTGCAAAGCACATGCATTTGTGATTTAGAAGATGGTGGCCAACAATAGAGCAGTTTGTCTGCATTATGTTACACTGTGTCTGAAAAATTAGTCATAACCAAACACCACCTATTTATAACTACTTAATTCTCTGGTTTTAAGTCTGTTATTTTTGATATCTGTCATTGAAACAATAAGGGCTGATCCCAAGGCCAGCTGGATTCACAATATCCAGGCTGCAAAAATAGGATCGTGCTGTTACTCACTGAGTTTACTCAGACATTGCAGTTTCTACAAGGTGAGGTTTTCCTAAGTAGCAACTGCATTGGTTTGTATTTATAAAAAACCCCAACAAAACCCCTTTCACCATCTGTTCAAATGACTGTACAAGAGAAAAAGCTGACAGTAAAGCTGTGTTCTGCTTAATCACCTGTGCCAGGACTACAACCAGATTATAATGCCATTTTATGAGCTTCCACAGTCTTCTTTGATCCAAAGATCCCAATGTGCTCTGCACCTACATCACTGAAAGAGGCTTTAAACTTGTATTACTCATGGCAGGGAGGTGTGCTTTCTAACACAGGCACATACAGGAGCTGTCCACTTCATATCCATTGAAGCAGTGAATGCAGGAAGCAACCATTGCCCAGCAGCCACTTACCTGCATACCACATGGAAGGACAAGCCAGAAGGCAGAAGAGCACCATGTTGCAGCTAGAACTAACCCGAATTCCCCCTTGCTGCCTGCCACTCAGAAACGCCTACATGAAAACTACTTAGATAAATTCTCTGTAGTAGGGACAGAAGCACCATTAAAAACAGAGTTGGCCCCAAAAGTGGATGTTTATTAAATTCCACTTTCCCATTTGTCCCCTGTTGTAGGAAAGAGATAAAAGTATTTGATTTGCTCCAAGGTAGAAGCTTGAAGAAGTCCTAACATCACTAACTATAGCAGTGAGCTAATGCCTGTGGGTGCCACTCAAAATGGCATGTCAAGTGTGATGAAGCGCCATTAATATTAAAGCAAAAACTAACATTGACTGCAGGGGAGCTACGATTTCAGTGTGAGCTAGGCATGGAATTCATGAGCTTAATATATTATTGTGCCATGCTGAAAATAGGATTCTCATTTTAGGTGCTCATTTCAAATATTCAAGGCTTGTGATATTGGTGTTGAAAGGCCTAAATTGAATCCTCATTGCTGACTGTATGTAATGACATTGAACTCAAACTCATGGGCATGCTTTGGTTGCAAAACACCACCATCAATTCTTAATTTGTACGAAGGACTATTTTTTTTCCCTTAAAGTGTTCCAGGCACTGCCTTATCTCCAGCTCAACAGACATAGCCTCCCCATCATTTCTTTCAGTTACCAATATGAGTTCAATGGGAGGAAGGGTGCGCACACAGACAACGCTCAAATACATGCTTGAAAATCCTGGTTTTATCCCATATTGAAGAAGCGATGGATAGTACAAGCCCCACGTGGAGGCTGGGAGTCTGAAGGTGTTAAATAAACTTTAGGGGGTAGTGTATGGCCCTCATGGTTTTTTACATGACAGATATTTCACAAAGTCTGCTGAAAATAAGGGTTTTTAATTACTTGTATTGGTAAAAGTGTTTTATTTCAGAAAGGGGATACTTTTTAAAATACAAGACTTACCTGTGGTACCTCTACTACGCTAAAATGCAACTGAACTCCTAGAAAAGCTCATGAACCGGCAGAATCTGCAGCTTAAGTTATTTTATGCACTTCTGTCATATTGTCTGATATAACTACCTTATGCCCATGAAAGCAGAAATTATGTTGGTTAATGAGGAGTGCATAGACAGAGTATGTTAACACAGTCTAGAAATATTGGTAAATATCAGCATTGCCCACAATGCTCAGATTAGCCTTGTATGCTGTCGATCTCAGGCTAGGTATATTCTAGATCTAATTCAATATGGATAGGCTATGATAGTGCTTTCTATTCCTTGCAAATAAATGGCAAAATTACTGTCTGAAAAATCCACACAAGGGATGCGTGTGTAAAAGGTGAACAGGATGACAACACAGCATGAAATAATTTGTAAGGCAAAGGAAACATGAATAATCTTCCTTACAGTCAGGAGATGAAAGTCATTTCCACAGAAGCCACTGTTTTCTTTCTAGGTAAGATCCACTGTCTGAAGCTTTGCAAAAGTCCCTGTTCCATATGTAGCTAGTCACGAGCATTGCATCCCTGTTGGCAGGAAAACAAAACCAAAACCAAAACCAGACACCTTCCCCTGAAAGACAGCCCATCTCCTCCTCCCACATCTCTTCTTCATAGGCCTGAGCACTGGGGTGCTCTCAGGCACCCCTCATGTTCTTATATATTCTCTACCTTCTCCAAGTTTCCATCACTGCTTTCCCTTCTCTCTCAATATCCCTTAAAATGGTGGGTGTACCCACCAGTCTTCCATGGCCTGGAACATAAGCACTGGCAGAAACACTGTGTCCAGTCTATTTTATTTGCTTATGTTTAGTAAGTATTTTTTGTTTTGTATTTCGCTGCTGATACAACCTCTGTTTTTTTTCTTCTACCAACACAGATCAGTTCCATTTAAAATACATCAGATAAGGACACCTGTAACTAGTTTTACTTGAATGTATGTACACAGTTATGTATACATTATATACATATACGCATTATATATACATATATATACACACATATATAAGGCACAGTAAAATGTGCCATCACTTCTCTAGGACTGTTTTTAATCTGAAAAAGTAGATCATATTTCTTCAGTAATTTGAAATGTCTAACCAAGACATTTTTATAATGTTTCAGGGTTACAGAGATATCAGCTGGGAAATAATCCTTACTTTAAAATTCAAGTTATTGTGACAAGATGAACAAAACCTATTTTGACAGTAATTCTAATCTATTTATTATATAACTGTTCCTCTTTTAAAAGATATATTCACCTGTATAGTTTCCTTTGTCTCTCCTTATTATGTTCCAAAATGTGAACTGAAACTTGTCCTGCAGAATAAAAAGTAACAATAATGGAGAACTGAATATGAACTTGGATAATTTATCCATTACTTAGAGAGAGGAAAGCAAAGATGTCTTTAAATAAAATGTATTATTAATACAGATCATGAGTTTACGTAATTCTGTTTGATGTAGGCAACATCAGTGGAGCCTGGTGATTACCAGGGTTTTGGGCATTTTATATATAGGGTAATCTCTGCCACGTGAAGATACGGCAGCACACAAATATGACTTGCATTTATAATGAACATGCTTGAATGGATCCTTGGTTGTTGTAATTAGCCTATGTATGCAAATTATGGCATCAGAAACCCTGCAGCAGCTGCTGTTAGGAGGGCTTGGCAGCTGTGTTACAAGCCAGTCTTACAGATCAGACGGACTTATTTTCAAAGGATAGAAACAGACAGATGAATGCAGATGAAAAATTGACATCTTTGGGGTGTATAAATCTACCCCTATCCTGGGTAGAACATTTCAATAAATACCAAGATAACATTTTTTACACAGTAACTCTATAGCCATGATTCACAATTGTGCTAGACCACAGGATCCCTTTTAACCCCAAAGATTTAATAAAAAAATGGCATAGAAAACTTCATTTAGTGTTGTTTCATGGACGACTTACTGTGGCCTCACAAGCATGACACTCTTTAACAGATGCAGCTTATTTCCTACTCTACCATAAGCACCCTGAAAATGAGACTTAACCTGCAATCACATATTTTAAAACTTTGTCACATGAAGATTTTGCACTGGAACTGGAATTTCCAGTTCTACTGTTTCAGTTCACGTTTTGCACAAGTGGAAGTGAAAAAGGTTTATGGGCTCCATGAACCATCTCAGCAGACGAATGCATCTGAGGCGTAACTCCCCAGGGTAAACCAGACACTTGAAAATACTGAAGTGACTCAAAGGTTTAAAAAATATATATGTATTACGAGAGCCACAAAAAAGGTTACAGACAGAGCTCCACAAAGCCTGCACAGATACATTCCAACAATTCAAGGAGGCAGAACAGGTGAAATACAGACCATAAGAACGGTTTGACATTAACCTTCCAGACTGTCAGAGACAGCAACCTTGACCCCATCTTTCCCACACACAAAAAAATATTGAATATATATATCTCTCTATATCTCTAGTCTGGACCACACATATAGTCCAAAGAAAACCACATTGCAATTTCCACATTAGGCTTATAGGAGAACAGGCATCATCTGAGCAACGTCCATTATAACACCCGTGAGGTGATTATCTTAGGCTGAGTTGACATAACATTATGCTTGGTTAGCGGTTTTAGAACAGCAACACAACACATTTCATCTGCTGCACATGGCTACTCACACATAGCTCTGTGCAACCCTTAGAGCTGATTTTAACCAAACTCAGTAATTACACTTGTTTTGCCTAATTAAAAAAGAAAATGCAAATGTAAGATATTAGGGCAGTTCCTGCTATCACCTTTCTTAAAAGTTCAAGACTTGAAGACTTCTTTGATGTACTTGCTTACAGACACATTTTGAGACTGTATTTATGCTCTTCAGGAAAATACACTACCCTGAGGCTTTTTCCCTTGTTCACTTCATGTTATGTCTGCATCCAGTTTTGACATAGGAGGCCAAATGCTGGTTGTATATCAGTGCAGTATTTGGCCCAGAGTTTCAAAGTCTTTGCTATTCAGACTTTCCTATGAGGTCAACAAACAAAGTAGTAAAAAAAGAAAATATTAAGGCTTCAAGTAAAAATATTTCCTCTCTCTCCCACCCATGTAATAAGGTACATTTAACTTCAGAATACTCAATATATTATACAATTAAAGATACAGAGATCCAACTTTTCAAGGCAGATTGTACTACAATGAAAACCTGGAGGCTAAATGGGAGTGTATGAACAGGGAACGAATGGCTAATAAAATGCAATATGCAATGAAAACGGATGCATAAACTAAACAAAAACTATTGCTGTTTTTTTAAATAAGTAATACAGTCCACAGCTAAAAATAAAAACACATCAAAAAGATTTAAGACTTCTGAAACATGAAATAAACATGACAAAAATTAAAGAAGCTACTTTACAAGATGCGGTAACTTGTGCTGGATTTTCATGGCTGATCCCCACCTACTGTAAATTAGCATCACTTATATGAGCTTTGATGGAGCCACACCAATTTACACCAGCTGAAGATTTGGCTTGCAGTGTCTGTAAAAACTGAGACTGTCTGGGCAGAACCACCTTGCTGCTAAACTGTAAACTACTTGAAGAACTATACTATAACATGGTCTGGATTCTGCTCCAAACTTAGCTTTAATAAATAGGTCCCCAGTCCACCAACAGGAACTATGGAAACACACACATTTATGAGAAAATAGCTGCAGGTTCAGTGCCTTTGATGGAAATGAGACTGGATTTGATGCATGCAATCTCCTGTTAACAGTTCTGCTTGGATTATTCTTTCAGAAGATCTGAATAACTTACTCCAGGCTATGTGCACTGAACTATATGCAAACCTCAAAAGGAAAAAAAAAAGAATACTTTGGTACCATTGTAAACCTATGAACAAGTTGAATGTCTCTCAACTGTGGGCAAAACTACCCATAAAATAAACAATCCTTACAACTGAACCTGTAATGACAGAGTGCACTCGTTCCTCCCCTACCCTTTGTGAACTATGTCAAAATAACCCTGGATATTAGTGCTTTATACACACAATACTGTGTTTAGTCTTACTGAGAAATTCTCTCATGAACTAATGTAGTTAACTTCAAAGGCTCTTTGGCCCTTCAAGTTCCTCAGTAGCTTTGTTTTTCTGTTTACAAATGCAGGAGAAAGAATGATCAAAGTGGAGCATCACTGGGATGCAAATCTCAAATATTGGTGCAAATTTTCAGCCTTGTTTGCATGAATTTCATGTACATATTCAAAGATACATGATAAAATGTGCCCTTGTCTAGCTCCCTTGCCCAAATTCGGTGTGTCACATATCCCCTCTTTTTCAGGGCTTACATATGGCATACATGATACTTCAAAAATAAGTAAGTCTTGTGATACTCTACGCACCAGAGTGAATTCCAGTCCTTAAGGAAGTATTGCATCTTCCTGAGGAGTTAACATTAGGGTAGAGTTGCAGATTAATAACAGTTAGAGATGGAAGAAATCTGTATGGCCATCTGGTCTAGCCCCTTGCTCCTGCAGGCTCACCTTTCAGAAATTCCTTTAATGACTTGTCCAAACACAATTTGACTGTCATAAACTGTTAGTCTCCAATACTCTGCCTTGGAAGACTATTTCACTGCCCCTTCCCCTCTGTCTTTTCTGCCCCCTTCTAAATGTAGACCACTGGTTACCAGTGACAACCGTTTGATTTACCTTTGGTTTTACATCTTTTAAATAATGTATTTGTACATATGATAATCAGTTTCCACTTCACTGCTTAGCCAGTGACATGTTTCTAGCCCTTTAAATCTTCTCATCAGCCAGCTCGTCCAGTCTTTCAATACAAATTGCTCAATCTGTACCTCATCTAGTTTGCCAGCATCTTTCTGGTACCGTGGTGCCTCCAGCTAAAGACAATATTCTACATGCCAGTGAGCAAATCTGCATAGAAAGACCATTGCTTCTCTGCTCTGCAATGTCTCTACAGTAGGCATTTAAAATATCACCAAGGCAATAAAATGCACACTGATTTCTAGTTCACTTTCTCATAACTTTGGCCTGTTGCAGTTGCATTGTTTTCCAGGTTTCTCCCTTCAGGCAACACAGAGCATTACACAGAGAGATGATTAACTTTCCTATGCTATCTTCAACCTTCCTTTTCAAAAATGATGTGATATACAAGGGGCATAATAAGCATATATTGCAGCAGATGACAAGATGTATCAAATCAAAAGATAAATTTTAACCAGGCAAAAGCGAGACCAATATTTGCCTTCTGGAATAATTAATCTCAACATACATGAAAACAAGTAAGTTGTTATCAACACATTCTGAATTGCTACCAAATATCTGGAGACCTCTCCATTATAGTCAAGGACTGAAAAGCATTCAACTCCTTGAAACAAATATCCTGAAAAATGCTGTATTTAGCTCTCTAATCCAAACTATTCACCAGGAGAACCAGGTGGGAGGTCGAGGTTTCATATGCTGACTGGATAAATAATGATTTTTAGTGACTTTGGCAAGTTGTTCAGGATGTTAATAATTGCACATATGATCTGGCTAGTTAGCATTGGTCCAGATCTCAGCACTTTTGACTTCTGAGGTGGTAACTGAATGGGAAGGAAAAGGAGAAAAGAAAAAAAAACCCAACAATTTGTCCCAAAATTAGCTTTGTCAGAGTCCTCATATTTGTGATAAAAGTAATGCACCCCTTGTTTTTTTACAGTAACGTTGTCTTTAAATCCAACAAAGTAAATGTAGTTTTCTGGAGACAGGAAAAGGAAACCTCAAAATGTTAAACAGATTTGATTGGTATTATTTTTAAAAGTTGTTTCCCAAGGGGAAAGCCCAAATGGAAAATCCTTTGTCTAACAGTACTGAAGACCAGAGGGAATGTGCTAGTAATTAGGCAGACGGAAAATTTATATCCTTTAGATGTACGCTTGGCTCAGTTACACACACTGTAAATTCAACAGACCATGATAACCTTGCGGCAGGATTACACAGATGGCACCAGGGCAAGGCAGTAAACCATGTTATTGCCTAAATCCAATAGGTAATAAGAAGGGTGCAGGAAAAGCAGCTGACATTTGAAGTATGTTCCCATCCAAGTATTTCCTATCTACTTGGTTTTGTTTCCGAGTCAGAGAAGCCTTTAAAAACCAGAGGGAGCAGAGGTCAGAGTGGAAGATCCCTACTGGTGTTGCAGTCCTTTTCCACGAGAGACAAACACGCGTACGCGTACACACAGTTTCACACACAGGGAGGCGAACGGCAGACAGTGAGAAGCTGTTGCTATCCTTTCTCCTGCTCGCAGCTGGGACCAGGAAGGCTTTTAAAGACAATATGGTGTTTGTGGCCCACGTGCCCTTGCCTTGCACCTTCCCAGGAGAAGGAACCAAACCTGCAACGCCTGCGGGACACAGTTCTCGCACATGCAGACTGCCCAGCACAGGAAGCCTGCTTTAGGAAAATAGCAGTTGGGCCTCTGACTCCTTTGCTGGTCAGAAGAACTGGGAAGGGGCATGGGGAAAACTGAATGATCCTGGACTGACCGTACTTTTTCACAGCACAACTGGTACACAACAGGTTTATTGGACAGACACACGCACAATGGCTTTAGCGCTCTCTTGCATGAAATAAATCTGCTCTGTGGTTGTTGTGTTAGGTCATAGCCAGCTCCTGCCTGTCGGTTTAGGAAGAGTCTGATGGACTGTACAATTTTATTCCCTCAAGAATAAGGCTGCAGCTGGTTTTTTGGCCAAAAGAGAAAGATGGAAACAGAATAAACCCAAAACAAGAAAAGGAGAGTGGCCGGCTGCTGCTGCTCCTTCTTTGTTGTTGTTTGAGTCTTCACAGTGCTCTTAGCTTCATGGCTGGCTGAGTGGATGGCTCTTTAAGTAATTTTATTTTACACTGAAATTTCATAGGTTGTTCCACCAACTCCAGACACCTTCTTAACATTTGAGTGTCTAGCGGGGCTGACAGGTGTCCCCTGGGAACTTGATGTTGAGCCCAACCTGGATATTCCTTTTGGCTGTCCATTAATTTTATTGTGAGGTGTCTTCAACTGCATTTCATCCCTGCATCAAAAGACATATGGAAAAATACAGTGTTAGTGACCAAAGTGTGACAGCAGAATGACTTCATCCAGGATAAACAATTTTCCCTGGCACCCCGAGTCCCAGTGTCACAAAACATTCAAGCATGGGAGCAACCTGGTTGAAGCCAAGACACTTGATGAAAAGCCACTGAAATGAGAGAATTCATCTGGCCATTAGGTTAAGTAGATGAGACCCCAGTAATGTAAATTTAATTACTTGCTAAAACGCTTTGTTCAACCAAACCAACAGTGTAAGTATCTGTGGGATGCAGGAGGGTTTAACTGTCACCACTGTTGACCTTAAACCAAATTATTTCTTACAATCACAAATAAAATACTCAGAAAAAAACACTTCCCAGTTAAGTATACAGCTAAGCAAAATTGTTGCCCATCTCTGAAAGACGTAAGAGAGGTGAAGCGTTAAAACTACTTAATGACAGAAGGCACAAAGTGAATCAAGTCAGGAAGCACTTTAAGATGCCTGTAATTAAAGACTGTATTCTGGATAGACTCTTTAAAATAACTTCCTTTTTTAAGATCTATTGCCAGGGAGCATGGACAACAGGCTTTCCTCAAAAGATGTTTTAAATCTAGGCCAGTACACACTAAAACGTAATGTGTCTCATCCCCAAGATGTAAACAGCACAAAGTAATTAGATAAAAGCCTACCAAAGAACTCATGTGCGTTCTGGAAGTGCCAGCAAAACTGGGGGTTGCTGTGTTCTCACATCTTACTCCTGCACAGTGGATGTCTGCTTGGGTTTGCCTCAGTTTGAAGTTTACGACTGGCTCATGCCAGCAGCAGTGACCAGGGGCTGCAGATCCTTCCAGAAGGGAACACTTTCTGTCTGCCTGCAAATTGAGGCAGCCTGAGCTATTTCAGACCACCCAACTCTTTCTGGAGGCCAGAGGGTTTGATGGATTAACTATATTCAAAAGCAAATTCTCTCTTTACATGTGTCTGCAAAACAAAACAAATGACCCTGGACTTTTACACAGCTCTTGATAGGTTCAGAATCGTTCCAAAACTAATAGCACTTTTTATGTGGCAACCTGGTCTGACAGCTGTATCCTGGGGCTGGAGCAGCAGACCATCAGCTCACACCAGCTTTTGCTACATGTTTAAGCTGTGCTTGCACTTGAGAATGGAGTCATGGTTATTTGAGCCAGAAAAACACACATACATAAATACATAAAACAATATTGTGTGGTTTCATAAATTGCTGCTGTATCCCCAAACAGCTGAGATATGCAGGGACCAAATTCTATATTTGCCTCACTGAGGTATTATAAAAGCTCTAATTCAGTGCTGAAATTGTCCAGAAGAATAGTCTGCCACCTGAAACAAGTCAGAAAGAAGCTGGGGAGTGTGTTAGGGGAAAAGGGAGAAAGGAAAGTCATTTGTAGTGATACCGACAGAGAAAACCTGCGAGGTTTACAAAGCACACAGTGCTTTTATTAAGCTATTTATTTGTCTAGGTACTTTACTTTAAGAACTTCAGTAAAAACCATGTCAGTTCCACTGCTTCTACATTTTAAACAAGCACAATGTAAAAGCAGTAGGACCAGCAAGCTGACAGCATAACCAAGACTGGTTATGACTTTCAGAGACTAAGCAAAGGCAACTAGCTTTTTATATAAGCGTCTTTCCTACAGTAGCAGCTGAAACATCCAGGTCTCAAACAGAGGGTAGAGAGGCAAAATAAAGTCCACAGTTCTTCTTTCACTGAAATAGACTTGTTTCTTTAATACATATATAGAGGAAAAAATGGCTGTCTACCTCCTGAAAGGTAGATCTTCCACCAGCAGAAAAATCATCTTAACAACTACAGTTCACTTGAAAACACTGAGGAAAAACTTACTGGCATTAACCTTCAGGAGAACAACAATAATGGATCTCCCACATTTCAGTAACTTTCCCTAAAATGTTGGATAATACTGGAGTGAGAAACCTGGGACCTTAACCAGAGGACAGCATAGTGCAGTCAGTGCCAGATGCAAAGAAAAGCTAGGTATTTCTAATGAACCATCCAGGCCCCCAGCTTGCTGAAATACTGCATCCTTTGGATGATGTAGCTCTTTTCAGACTTTCCAAGCCCTACAGTCTCCAGCAGAAAGAAAAAAGCGCATGCAGAAAGGTAAGTGCATACAGAAGTTGCAGCTGAGGATCTTGCTCGGATACCTCCTTGCACAGGGCATACCCTTGCATGTGCAGGGTATGCTTGCACATGCTGTGATCCCAACTTTGCCTCTGTGTCCAAGCAATGGCTGAGTCCAGTCTCCCTTTGAACTGCAAACTAGAACAGCTCCACCCCTTTGTGCATAATGGAAGGGATAATCTGCCTCACATCTTGCAAATAATTATCCAGTTCAGCTAAGGCACTAAATCACTGTGATTTTTACATCTTAACTGACCACCTGCAGTTCAAGTAACAGCAAACGTGCAAATGTTTTGTCATCAAGAGGTTGTCAGGAGGGTGTTACAGAATTAAAGCACACCCACAATCCTCCCACCCTTGCTGGCCTGCAGCAAATGTAATCTGTGTTGTGCCTTCAGTGAAGGGCTCTCCACTTGCATGCAAACAGATTCTCATTGCTAAGCAGCACCTACAGCAGTACATACCTTTGTGCTCCCACTGATTGCACCTCTGTAATTTCCACAGTGTTTACAAATGAGACAGCCTTCGGGCCTCCATAAGAGGGTGACCTAGGCATCCCTGTGGGGGACGATGGGACCTGGTGGCCTGGAGACTTGTAGGAGCCATTGCTCACCCTGCCCTGTAGTGCTTGATGGGACTGGACATTATTATTGGCTAAATCAGCTTGCAGAGAGGTTGTGGAAGTCCTTGGTGCTCTTGTCATTGCACTTGAGAGTGAAGACACTGAGGACTGCAGTATAGGGTTCCTTGTGCTAAAACTGGTAGCAGCCATCAGATTGTCTCTAGATCCATATCTCATTGCCATGCTGCGTGGGTCTTCAGAGAGTGTGCTGACTTGCTGAAGGCTGTAAGAGCTAGGGGTGTCATAGACACCTGAGTCTGCAAACACTGAATCAGGGTGCGAGTGGAGGAGCTTCTCCCTCTCTTCCATCTCTTTCCTCTCCTGGATGGATGCCATAATGGTTTTGGAAAGGTTATCATAGCGGACTGGGGAGGGGTCTCGCTGATGTGGAGCTGGACCCCCCAGCACTGGGCTGAAGCTCTGCGGTGGTTGGCGTTGGAGCTCACTTCCCCTTAGATGGCACATTTTGGCTGATAAATAGGGGGAGTGGTACCCAGCAGAGCTGACAGCAGAATGGGCAATGCACTTCCTTCCCGAGGGTGACATGGGGTTTAGCAAGCTGTCATATGAAAGACTCCCATTTCTGTTTGATAGGGAATTGGGAGAAAAGATGCTTTTGTAAGGAGTGGAAGCCGTCCCTTCAGACTTTATTGGATGAAGGGGCACTTTGTCTGTCCCTCTCCTGCCAGCAGATTTCAGGCTCAGGGATCGTGAATTGATGGCAAAGGAATCTATCTGGAGTGGGGAAGACTGATAGGTCTTGTGGAGGGAACTCTTCCGGTAGCTGGGGATGTCCAAGCTGGGTTCGGACTGGTAATCAAGGCTCCTGCCATCCTCTTCTATCAAAGCCCCTTGACTGTGTCCCTCCTGCATGGTGATCTAAAACAGAGGTAAATATGAGAAACAGAAGCCAATGATAAGTACAGGTTTGCTCTCCATAGTGAGTGGATGGGAAGAAAAGAGCTGGAGGTCTTCCCTCAGACTTTCAGCCCAGCTACAACACAGGCTCATTACAAGGAATCTCCTAACTCCTGTTCAGCATATGGATGAGCATCTTAGAAGCAAGGAGGAATTATTAATAATAAGTGTTAAATAATATTGACAGGAATAGATATGTCAATAAAGGACACTGAAAATACAGAATGAGAGACTTTCTAAGCCGAGACTCAAGTCTCAGTCAAGGTAAATCAGACTGTAATATGATAATACTGCCCTTGGAAAAAGCACTTCCAACTTTTCTACAAATAGCTCTTGAGTTGCAGGATGTCTGGCTTTGCATGCTGAGTCAGAAATACTTTAGGCTTCATTTCAACACACTGGGGACCAGCACACTCTCATCCATCTTGTCCACTTTACTCAGAGCTATGAATATTCAATAATTCTGAATTCCTGGTAATAGGTCTTCAAAATTAAGCACCTAAGCTTAATTAAAGCAGAGAGGCTCCTTCCCACCGTTTAAACAACAAAATGAAGTAATTTTCTCTTTTTAATTGCCTGTGTAGGGGAGAGTAGCCACTTCAGAGAAGAAAACATAGGCCATAATTTATTTATGTGCATTGAAACCAGATAGGACTTTACTTCATTTTACTCTATGAAAGATTGCTTACAGCTCTGCTCATCTGAAATGCCATTCTCTGCTAAAGTGAGTAATATTTGCCCTTATTTTTAAGGAAAAGTTTGACATAATGCACAATAAATGGGCTAAATTAGCTCTGAAAAATGAAGAATTGCTATCAGTCATATTTAGTCAGAGATGCAGTCAATGCAATTTGTTCTCTATCTAATTTCTTTTAAAGGAAAAAATAAAAAAAAATCTGTTTTATTCTGAATTTTTCTTCTTTTTTTTTTCTTTGAACTAGAAGATAGGGAAATATGCAAAACAGCTCCCTGTCTTCTAGAGTGCGGTGCTAAATTTGTCCTTCTCTGGAAAAAGGAGACCGAGTGACAGCCTGTAAGGAGGAGGAAAGAGCAATGATGTAGCTTGTAAGTTTATCTGTGCTACTTATCCTCATGCCCTGATCCCTCTTTCCTAACAGCTTTCACTGCTCAAAAGCAGAATTATATTCACAGGCTGAAGAACTGATACAGAAGAGACAACATGATATTCCTCACACCAGCTAGTCTCTTTCCCTCTATACCTTATATTGAGATGTGGCTTGGCAGACAAATACATGCCATCCTATCTGCTTGCCAAGTGAACTCCTTCTTGTAATATTCCCACTTGACTACTAAAAGTTGTGACTACTACAAAATTGAACAGTCCACAAAGCTGATTGTATGCACCCCAGTCAGCCTATAGTAACAACACCTTTTTAGGTTAGGATTGAAACAGGAACTCTCAGAGTGAAGATGCTGTACCCTGTTATCATTTCATAGCACTACCCAGTCTCCTGGCCTAATGAGAACCTATCCTGCACCTATACTCTGTATCTGTGGCCGTGTACTGAATGAATAGGACAAGCTTGCCTTCCATGGTTCTCCAACTTTTGACATCATGACCAAAACCACTGTGGCCTATACAGCTCAAAAGTGCTGGATGATGCCTGTAAATAGAGTATTTTGAACTGGATGTCAAGCCATTTTTTATGTAATAAAGTGAGGATGATACAATATTAAACTTTTTGGATACAGTGAACACACTCTTCACACTTTCCCTTTCATAAGCCAATCTTTTCTTCATTAAGTGTACAAACCCAGAGGATAAGATCTACAATTACTGCAGTATGACTAAAACAAACTTGGTGATAGCTGGAATTCCATCATCTCTCTCCATCTTTCTTTTCAAACCAAAAAAGACATTGAAAAAGTTTTCTTCACCATCTAAGGAACATGCTGTCTTATTTCAAATATTGCTACAGTCAATTATATACCTCTACCATGTTTTCCTTTCTGTTATGTTACCCCCGTCCTGTTATTGCAGGGGTGACATTGAAGCTCCTGGTGAAAATAACTGTAAGAATACTGCATTGTGTGTGGTATGTGTGTTTTAAGGGTATCATCTCCACTGGTGTGTGAAGATGGATACGTATTACAAGCATACAGTTAGACCAGTGATTTTCAAACTGCTGTTCTCAGGCCCTAGGGGCCAAGGAATATTTGTAATAAATCCATGAGAAATAAGCGAGAAAAACGAGTTTATCAGCAATGGACTTAGTTTTGCACACTGCTTCCAAAGGAAACAGTTGTAAACTGTTTCAAAACTCCTAAGCAAAAACGAAAACAGAATTCCAGGGCAAGTCTCTCTAATTGTCTGGACCTCTATTTTCTTGATAGGAGGAAATGATGCCAAGTGTTAGGAAGTTTTGGGTTTTTTTTTTTTCCGTATAACCTAAATGTTGTCAGAAGGTGCTCAGGAAGGTCAAACATGAGTAATCTTCCATTAATTCTAACTAAAACATCTCTTGGGATGCTTTAAAAGTTGTTTCTGTTTTGCAAGCTGACATCTTAAGGAATCACTGAGCATGTTGCCTGTTGGCTAAAAGCTCTCATCCAGAAAAGCGCTAAGCATGCCCAGCTCCCTCTGAAGTGAATGTGAGTTGGCACCTATGTCTGGAGAAGCCAATGGAAAATGACACTTCTCAGCATCTCAGGATCAGGCCGAGACACTAGTAAAGCAGCAGTGCATGCCTGTCAGCAGGACTGACATGTCAAGCTCAACAGAGGAAAGGTGCAAAAGCAGACATGTTTTCCTAGGGAGCACAGTGCAAATATACACCATTGCACAACAATGCCAAGTGTTGTTATTTACCTTCACACTCTGACATTCACTAGAGCCCTGCAATGAATTTATCCTCAGCTCCATGCTGCCCGGTGTTAGGTGGGATCAGACTCTCCCAGGCTCACTCACCTGCTCAGCCGTAGCATGGTAGTGCACTTTGGGATTGTTGGTGAAAGCTGGTCTGTACTTGTACATGGCAGGCGTAGGAGGGCTGATAAGTTTGGGTGAAAGGCTGCCTTCTGTAAAAGAGGAAAAGAAAAGGGGACTTTCTATTGAAATGTGTGTACAGAAAGCTATCATCCCTAATTCCCTGTTATCCATGGTCTGCTGCAAACAGATCTGTTCTGGAAAGAATAAAACTGGCAGTATTTTTGTGCAGAATTTCACTAAAATCAATGGGGTCCTTGTGGAAATAGCCATACCTTGCTGCCAGATCAACAATCTGGAGCGAAGAAACAAGGTATAATATATTAAGTGGGGTGACATATTTTGGTGAATAGTAATTTTGCCATAACTTGAAATACCAGATTTGAAATATCAGCTAATTTTGTCTGAGAAAAAAATTATAGGTTTTGTCAATACTAATAAAGCTTTAATTTCACATTTCCGTAAAATAAATAATTCAGTTTGCAATACCTAAGCATTTCATGCTAATATTTCTGATTCCTTAGGTCAAAATAAAAATTTTAATTTTAAAATTGATCAAAAATTTTAAAAGGTGGTTAAAAGGGTTTAAAAACTCTGCAAAACTGATGTGAAATATCCAAGCTAGGCTTGAATGAACCACTTCAAGCTACTTTTCTCTCCCTTTACTGCTCTGAACTCCTATAAATGGAAAAAAACCCTTTACCCAGATCCCTCACTGTTTTGAAAGAATACCAGAAGTCTTTTAAAGAGGGTATATTATTGAAAATAAAACACTGATCATGTAACTATACCTTCACTGGTCCCCAGCTGCCCTTTCAGCTCAGAGTACTTGCTTGGATCTCCTTTGGGTGGGAGAGGTGGTTGCACATCTATACTTTTATCCTCCAGACCTTCCAGGCTAATTTTGGACTGAAAATGACCAAAGAGTCAATCATTACTCACAACTTGGTTAAATAACAGCACATGTCAGAGTGCTGGATGTACTTCAGAACAAGAATTACCTATTCTACAATGACAAACATGATTTTGCATCCATTGCAGACGACTGTCATCTGCAAAATTAGCATTGTCATAACAAGCCAGTATAATTTTAAATGCACTATCTTAGTATACTTGGCATGCTAAATAACATTATCATCACGCTAGCTAATATGTGGTAGAAGGCAATGGTGTTTTCTAGTATTTTTCAGCAACTTTCCAGGCAGAGTGTAACAAATAACTGTCCACAAAATCTTTCAAGGTGTCTTCTTCTGAAACCACTGCTCTTTATGTGACTAAACAATTCCTTCTCTCTATTTCATAACAGGAGAAACTGAAAAAGAGAACTCAGCTTCTGAGACAATATTTCTTTCACTGGACCACAAGACTTCCTACAGTCTGGAAGCTCAAAACCTTTGCAGTACAACAGCTGACCTGATGGTACAAGGCTTCCCACAAAGTAGTAGATTCATTGAAATTAATTTGGACACCAAGAGGTGGCAACTCATGGGACAGAAAGTAGATGTTGCAAAGAACAGCCAGATCCAGAAGATGCCCAGAGGTATTCTATTGCAAAGCTGCAAAAACAGCTGGATTAAGAGCTGCTGTTACTGAATCTGTTACTGAATCACAGGAAGAAGTATACAACAAGGACTCAACCTCTATTATTTTCTAAAACAAACAAACAAAAAGCATCATCTCAGAGATTTTCTATTACACACTCTTTCTCAGGCTTCATAATGCTCAATCCATGCTCTTCAAAAGCAGTGCTTGAAGGCTGCCTTACCTTGCTCCGGTTGAGGTTGGCTTGGATCCCGTTGTCACTGATCTTCACTGTGATCTGACGCTCAGATAAGTCAGGTCTGAGGAAAGGAGGCTTCACACTCACAACTTGCTTTTTCTTGGGCTCAACTATGTACCTGATTAATTTTTCAACAGTCAGCATTACAATAAACAATAACCTACGAACAAGGCATAGAAACAAAAAAAAATCTTCCTGCTTTCAGGGTATGATTTAAGAATGAGTCAGAATCTAGGTAAGCAGACTCCATTTCACTGGATGTAATAATTAAAAAGCAATAACAAGAGCTTAACGATCAAAAAGAGAGGATGCATTGAAAATCCCAAGCAATTTCTGCGACTGTGATGGACATGAGTGCAATTCACATGAAGAGAAAGAGAGGCCTACCACCAGTGGAAGTGATGTACTATATCTTACCTAGTTAACATGAAACAGCTTCCCTGTGGTGGAAAACAATGGGTGCGGCAGTAAGACCCAGCACATGGGGAGTTAACATTGCGAATATGATGTGCAGTCAGTTTTAGCTTACCACATGGTCACTTGTGTATGTAGCATGTTTAGTGTTTTCAAATAAAGGGATGTAAAAGAAACAGACAGGTCTATAGGAAGCAACAAATTTAAATGGCAATGGCTGACTTTAGATATCTGATTTCTTTCTAGTTGACTAGAATTCTGTTAAGTGCAAATGGGCAGTGGCTGTACAATGCATAAATATCAATACACACAAAAGATTTCTCTGTTTTATCTAGTGAACGGGACATTCTAGTAGTGATGGCTCAGTGATTTTCAATACACAGGACAATTTGAACTGGTTTTCACAAAACACAAACATTCTGCTTGCTGAAAGTCTGACAATAGCCATGATGATGATAGTACTCACACCCCTCTTAACAGGAGTGTCTCCCAGCTTCTAATATCTAGCTCTCTTAAAGTATCTTGACCTGATTTTCACGTTTCAGTAATTTTGAGAAGCAGCCATTCCAGTGTCTTCACTGTAACACACATAACAGTCTTTTAGGACTTATTTGTTGCACAGCAAAGGGAAGAGGAAAAAAATGGAGGCAAATAATAGTGCCAGGATCTGGAATCGCTCAACACCCTGAAGAGGTTCAAATAAGTCTTCTTGTAGTATGACTATTAACATGTCTACATGCTGGACATCTCCTGCACCTAGGATATTTATACTCCATCTGATCTACTGCATTAAAATCCTGGTTTTAGAATGTGAAATGATAAATCCATTTCCCCCAAAATAGAAAGCCATAAATAAATCCCAAGTTCCATGACACAGACTTCATTGAAAATCTGTTTTATGATAATGAAAGTGCCAGTGAGATTGAAAACCACAGCAGCCTTAAATTAGATTTAAGTCTTCAGGAGAAAGGCTGATTTTAGATTCTTGCCTTTTCTCCAGCAGATTAGAATACCTGGATGATGACTGTACAGTGCAAAAGTCATGTTGGGAATCAGGTAACATATGAAAACTTACCTTGTTACTGAAATCCACTAGGTAAGTTAGTGAAATCAAGGTTATAGCCTTTTGATACAATTTGAGATGCTCATTACAAATAAACATTTCTGGGATGAGGGTTATGAATAACATGAAGAAAGCAACTGCTTGGACAGGTTTGAGCAATGCAACAGTGGAACAGCTATCACAGAGCTCTGCCTTCAAGAATGTTTTGCTTTACTTCCCTGATATTTCATCAGTGGTCCTTGTGAGCCCAACCAAGCACATTTTCTTCCTCTGTCCCAACAACTACTCCATCTCCCTCACTCCCAGCTGAAGCATTTCTCTTACCTGGGAGCCAAGGGGCTGCAGAGAACATGTTCCACATTTCCACAGCATCCCCGGGTAAAGGGATTCACTCCTCCACGAAATTTACCTGTCACCTGCAAACATATTCAGGAGAGTATTCAAACCTCTGGTTACATAAAAATTGTCATCCAACCCTCAGAAAGCCAAGAAGAAGTATGCCTTACTCTGACCCTACTGTCCTTCCCAAACAGATCCCAAACATTCTTTGAATGCTGCACTTCCTCTCTCCTCCTCTAACACACCATCTTCATCAGCTGCTTCTAGCTAGGAAGCACACCAACTAAAGATCCCTTCCCAACAGGGCAGTGTGCTTAATGTGACTGAGTTTCGAAGTGGCAAGGTTCACCTGTCCACGCTGCCCCTGTAATTAGATTTGTGCCTGCTGTCAGCCAAACTTCCTGCTTTGGTCCCTTCCATTGACGTCTTTTCCACTCCTCTGCCTTGGCAAGTCCCCTCCAAACAAACAGGAATGTTAATTCAACATTTATAATGTTGGATGAAAGCAATGTTTCCTTTCTGTCAGCATCCCATCGCTAGCAGCAAATAGTACGAACCCCTGCCTTATGCAGGAGGGTGCCAGGAACTCCCTGGTGATTAGGATGTTTGCTTGGAAATGAGCTAGTTTAATAAAAGCCAAGCCTCATTAGACTGGCGGGATCCATTCAAAGCTTCATAAGCTTTATAAAGGGTTTGTACTCTCTACAGGCAGATACTTGAAAGTAACCATATGGGGATAAATACCAATAAAGCCAGAGAGATTAATAGTGGTTGCCATTAAAAGCATTACTGTTGCTGTTTGCAAGTAATGCATTTTAATAATCTCATAGTTTTGATCTAGCAACAAGTTTACAGAGTACCAGAAATACTTTAATTACTTGCACATAAAATAACAACGATTAAATGATTTTGCAATATATTATGCTGGTCTCTTTGATATAACATAAAACTCTATAAAAGGCCAAGAGAGAAATGTTGGAAGTTACGAAGGCTGGAAGACTAACCTCATGACTAAGCCATGGGCCTGGGACATTTGGCACATGTGCATTTAATCCTGTGCTTAAGCTGATTTGTGCCAGATGCTGGCAAAGCTCTCCCTATCTCTGTGCCCATTTTCTCAAACACAATATGAAAATAAAATTTCTCTAACTCAGATTACAGTACTAATTATATCAATTTGGTTTCTAGAGTAGCTTGAAATGCACTGATAGAAAGCAGTCTAAGAAGGAAGGATATTTATTTACTCTATTCAAAAACTAAAAATACCAGGATATGAGCAGATGTTGGGTTATGGGTTATTTTGAGTCCATAAAAGAATTTCAGAGGCATTTGTAAAGCTCACAAACATCTGAAATCAGCCTCTGTGCACTCCTCAATCACAGTTTGCCTACTATGAATGCTCAAACCCAATGGACTCCAGAATGAACAAATACCAAAAATTTACAATAAAATACCAAAAAAGGTCTGTACCACTGCCTATAAAAGTTACTGGGAAAAAAGGAAAGAGTGTAGCTAAACATACTGTAACTGGAAACCTGAGAGCAGATAATGTTACAGATAGGCAGTACACACGACTGAACAGAAACTAAAACTAGATTATATTTAATCTGCAGAATGGCATAGGAAAATGAATTAATCTTAAGTGGTTTGGTAGCTCAGGAAATCAAAACAAGCTAGGATGCATTTTCCAGTAGTTAATTCAATCAAGTTAAACACAAAATTCTCAACCTTCTTAATGCAGTCACAAACACAGCAAGTTAAAATTTTACCTTTTTCTCAATTTAAATCTTTTCTTTCTCTTCAGTCTAAAACTTTCATGAACAGTTTTCATTATTGCACAAAGACAAGCTTAAAACAGACCATGATTTGGGCTATGAGACCAAAATGCCCTGGGTTTCATGCTACTATTGTAGCATAAACTACTATTGTAGCATGTACTATTGTTAGCACTATCAAACCTTATTCTTCGCCAAAATCAGTTTTACAATTAAGAGCAGTTGATTCCAAGGAGGACAGAAAAAGCATTAGAAGATTTACAGCTATGGTAAGCCTGCTTTGTTCAGAGGCCACATTAGGCAACAATTCAGGATGACTTCAGCTTTTTTGCGTATGTAAACCTCCCACACTATTCTGCATAGAAGTTTGTATTATCCCTTGTGGGAGAGGAGACCATCTTATCCCAGTTCCTGAAGTCCTGGCCTCAGACAGATGTCTTCAACTCTTACAGTCTGCAGAGAAGCCACATAAGACGTAAGCATGGAGCCATCAGCCTGCAGCACAGCCAAAAGCAGACTGCTCAGCATGAGCTTCAGAGCACCCACAGGTGCAAGAGCAGTAGAAATGCATTTGAAAAACAAAAACTGAAAAAGAAGTGTGATGTGAGAAACGTAGTGAAAAAATCCAGGTGTGTGAGGGGCACTTTGAGTGGAGCTAAGACAGGGCAAAGCCCTGGAATGCACACAATTAACATTGGGAAGAAAGCTGAAAATGCTGTATGCTGCTGACTGGCACTTTGTGTGACCCAGTGTCAAGCTTTCTAACTGAGCTACCCCTTACGAACTGCAGGGCCAGCGATCCCATGCCCAGATTGCTATCACCCGTATCATGCTATTGATATGCACAGGCATACTGGTCTGGATCCCTCACACAGGAGCTGTGGGTTATATACATTTGAGTAATTGCAGTGGAACAGTTTTACAGGCTTTTTGGCACAAGATATCATGTTGGCACTTGGTTTGGAGAAGCAAAACAAGTTAAAACCAATAGCCACTCCATGTGTGTGTACATATGCATGAGAACAAGAGACAGACAAAGAGAGTGAGACAAAGAGCTAGTTCAGACCTTAATATGTGCAGTGTGGGTTAGCTGGGGGAGTTCAAAATATCAGGAGACAGGGCAAAAGCATGATTTAATCTTTCCCTTTCTTTCTTTCATTGAAACTTATGGTTTCTTCAGTCTGACTCATAAAGTTTGAACTTCTGGGGTTGATGATACTCCACATAAAATCTATTTCAAGGCCATGAGCAGATTTTAAATGGTAAATAAGCCTGCAATGATCATCTGTGGTTAGAAGGGGAAAATCTTTGCTTGTAGTGCATTCAAGAAAAAAAACTGAGAAAACTAGGCAATCTTCCTTGATCTTCGTGAAAGCTCCAGTAAAAGTGTTACTGCTGAGATTTGGATCATTTTTTGCTTTACCTAAGCTGACTTGCTGACTTTCCCTCTCAACTCAACATCTTAGCCACCAACACAGAGAAAGACTGCTTCTTACCTGTTCATTTGTTGTGCGCCCTCGCGCCACTAGAACAATATGGAAGCCAGTGAGACCAATGACTGGAATAAAGAATAACCCAGCCACACACATGACAGCCATTCTGTATGCAGGAGTTAAAGAAACTGAGGTAAGTGAAGGGAAAAAAGAGGCTATGAAGGAGAGGGAGAGGAAAAGGAGCAAAAAAGTATCTTGGAAATAGGGAGGGTGTCCCTCACCTTTAATTATTTAACAGAATTTAAATGCTCCTAGCCTGGGTCCTTGTAGTTGACATGGCTAAAAATAATGTGAACTCATTGATTTTGACTCTAACCATCTTATAAAGACCATTCTGCACTAATGTATCAACAGATGCAGCACTCCTAAGAGCCAGCGGGTCATGTATTACACTAACATGCAGGGGGGCTGCTTCGAGGGCAAACTCTCTTTTTAAAATACGGTAACTTTTAAATAGAGTTAACAGTACCCAGCAGTTTAGACTCACACCCATTGGAAGTAAAATTCAGGGAGGCAGCACATTCTTCTGCCGGGTTGTCATGGCAAAGATTAAGATCAAAGACCAAAACAAAAGGTCAGAGTTTTGGGAATAACTGATAGCTATACAGGTAAAATGAGTACAGAGGGAAACTTGCACTAAGCATTAACAGGGTAAGAGTAATGGAGGATCAGGAGAAGAGTAGATCTCCACCAGTTCCAGCAATACAAATCTTCAGATTCATTCTTTCACATTTCCCTTAAGGCCACCTTGGGTCTTGAAAGACCAAAAAGAAGGATACGTAATGGTAGTATGAGCTGCTCCCAGCTTCTCCATATGGTTTAGTACGAAGATGAGCCCAAAGGTGAATACTCCAACCATGTGCGTACTTAAGGACAGCAAGAAGAGAAAAAAGTAGCGATAGTTCCTCCGTCCTATGCAATTGTTGACCCATGGGCAGTGATGGTCAAAATCCTTGTAAAGAAAGGGAGAGATAGGGAACAATATCCAAACAATGAAAGGAAATATATTGTCTTGGAAATAAATCTGAGCCATCATCAGTAAAATTACATCAGGCTACTCTGCAGCTTTACAACATGCTAGAATCTCTTTATAGGGCTTATGACCAAGTGGTTTCTGTCTCTGTGGATGGAAAGGTACTGGAGTGTTTATAGGGTTCAAAAAGAGTTACAAAAAATGAAAGGTTATTTATCTGCTAGCAGCAGATGCACTAATTTTTTATCATCACTAGCATAAGTCATCAATAACAGTGACATTGTTATAACCTAGAATGTTCTGAAGATGCAATACTGCTGCGGGATTCTCTGCCCCACATTTTTGTATTTATACTTATCTGGATGAAACCACTTTAAACAATGCACATAATGTAAAGTACTTTTTTACCAAGCAAGTCCCCAAAGAAAAGCAACAGCTGGATAAGACCCAGGCAAAGTTCTGTACAAGATCTTTAACAGTTATGAACCCAAGCCTGAATATTTGTCTCAGTTAAAAGTTCAAAGTCTCTCATAAAGTCAGATCCCTTCTACCAGGAGATTTAATAATGAGGGCAAGCCACAGACACATTCCAAGTGCATTTATACAGTTTCATAAGCACATAAATCCACTGTCTTCAATGGGATTATTCTTGACGTTTGAAGACAGGATCAGGTGCAAGAAATAACCCTTTCTTATTTCTGTATTCTTCAGAACCAATGGCTCACACTCATTACAACAACAAATGAATTGTTTATTCTTTGTTTTGTGGTAATATTATTTTAAAACATTCCTCAATGATGACAAAGGGGTTTTTTGTATTTTTAAGTTTTGCACAATGTATTTACCAAAATTTGCAAAATACAAGAATGTGGATTGAAGCTTTTTCAAAGCACATTAGAAAATGACAGGTCTTTTAATATAGATCATTTCAGGCTATATCTGAAATGCTGACATAGCATATGTTTATTATGCAAATTTGACTGTATGCAGCTCAAAATATCTATGGATAGAAACTGTGTAAGTAATTACTGCAAACACTTCAGTAAAGAAAACAAAAAAATCTGACTACTTTGGTCACAGATTCATTTTTGGGTCCCTCTGGTCACAGCAGGCTTTAGGTTTTAAATGATTTTATTTCTGCAAGTGTTGTCAGCTTTTGTTGTTTGTTCATTTTTATCAAATTAACTCAAAAGTTTTCTACTTGGGAAAGGAATTTTTATTGCACATTCTAGATTGAAAGATGTGAATTACAACCCTGAAAGGGTTCCACATGGAACAACCAGTAGTCACTCCTATCACTGTCTGCAAGCTCTTGTAGAATAGATGAGTGGGAAATAAGCATCACAAGAATCAATAAAACATGCTGTTTAAGACCATGATTTATTGATTCAGAAGTCATTAATGGTTTTTGCCTATATTCCTCCACAGCGGTCATAATTTAATTATACAAACAGAGCTTCTTACTTGCCCACCAGAATAGTAAGGAACATTCAACTGATCTGACCATCAATAAAACTTCTGGAGAGCTAAGCAGAGTCACCTTGCATTCTGCTACTTTATTTCAGTTCCTTTTGGATTTTCTCCCATTGTCACTTCTGCTGCAGAACAGAAATGCCTCCATGGAGGCCTTATGGCAGCATGAAATGGCAAGTGTTTATGCCAGTGAGTTCTGAGCAATCTTCTTCGGAGAAAATTTCATTTGTTCAAAATGAACATTCATGCTGAGCCACTGGGGAGGGCAGAAGAAGGAAATTCCATGGGACAACTGAGAATTTACTATCATCTGAACAATGCTCAAGAGCTTGGATTAGTGAAAACATTTATGTTTTAAAACAAGGAATATGTGACTCAGGTTTTCCACAAAAAATCCAGCTCTATTCAACAGTTCACAACAATCTGAAGAAACTGATGCAACTTACAAATAGCTGTCGCTATTCCTTTCTACCCAGGGATCTTGGCAGCTCCTTACTCTCCAACTTCTCAAATCCTGCATCCTTCTAAAGCCTTCTGCAACAGGACAGCCTTGTCCTATTTATGGATGGTTATTAGGCACAGCACTGCTTCCAGATAATTACAACTTAGATATATATTGCCCTGAAGGAGAAAATGACTGACACAAGATAAATCCAGGCAGCCTTCCTCTCACAAGTAACTGAGCTGCTTTCTTTGGGACTATTCCCTTGCTTAAGGCAAAGAGGATTAGGACAAAGATGGTATACACAGTATTCTAGCTGACGTTGGTACTTTTTTCCTTTTCTGATTAGTAATTCCTTTCATCTTAATGGTACAGCTGAATATATTTTAGACATATTAAAGATTTCATCTTTCTTTGGGAAAAAAAGATAGACCTTGCAGCAGAAATGATCCTTAAGAAGTGAAATTTTTAGCTCAGCAATAAAAAAACACCCCTGGCAATATGCTGCTGTGGATACAGCACTCTGTACTTACAAACCTGGGAGACATTTATAGCCCAAATCACATCTTACTGTTTGGGGTTATTTTTTAAAATCCTGTGCCTCACCAAGACCCTAAAGCTATTAAGAAACATGAAAACCCGTAATTCAGAGCAACCAACGTTAGAGCCATGAATGAGTTCATGCTCTGACCTTGGGTGTTGAAACAAACATGGGGTCCTTCTATTGACTGGAGAACCAGAACCAGAATCCTGAGCTTGGTTTTCCTAAAGCTCATACACCATTCTAGCTTCTCTGTTTGTCCACTAATGTAGGTAACAGTTTGTTCTGAACTGAATGTTGAGTGCTACGCTCATACATGACAAGTTAACAATGGTTCACCCTAAATTTCCTGCTCTCCTGAACTCTGCCTCTACATCAACTCTTTCATTTACCCCTTCTTTGCATTCATGATCCCTTAGTTGTTTCAATGAAAATATAGCCAGCATTATAAATGTTTATTCTAATTATTACTAGCAACAAAGCCAACAAAGAATCATAGAATAGTCAAACATTATTGTGTATTTAACACACATCATAACTGAGGGCTATGTTTCAAATGGTACTGATTAGTAGGAGTCCATCAACAAGGTTACAGCTGAGAACTTTCAAGAACTGAAATACTGGGGGAAGCACCTAACTGCATGTTTTCAGTAGGATATGCAACCCCATCACTGAGGCAAAGCCAAGAGATCACATAATCAACAGAACTCTTACCTCAACGCAGTTGTCACAGACGCTGCAGTGGGAGCAGCGTGGAGGGCGGTAGAAGTGGCAGGTAGCACACCATTTCATCCGTACTTGGATTCCTTTAATCTCCACGTTCTTGTACAGTGGAGCTCGGAAGTCATCATCTTTATCTTCATCTTCATCTGCTGCTCAATGCAAAACTAAAAGTTAGTGGAAATAACAAGGTAAAGATAAAAGAGCTAACTCAGTCAGTGCCTTGGATACAGGGGCACTGTATGTGCTCTTGGGCTTGTCAGACAAATAACAAAGCGGTGGAAGTGATGGACTGTCAGAACTGGTTGTTCAGGCTACAGAACACTCCAGTGTTCAAGGCTCATTTTAGCATCTCCTATGAGAGTGCTGTGCAGCCTTACTTACCAGCCCTGGACAAAGAGAGGTGCCTGAGTCTTATCTTATGAATAAGACGAGCTGCAGACAAGAGTCAAAGGGGAGATGGAAATCACCCAAGCTTTTGTGAGAAGTTCTGTTGCATGCATTTGGGATTAATTCAATGCTAGCCCACCAGCAGATAAAGTGAAAGGAATTACATCAACAAGTATTAGAAGACTGTGCTAGCTCAAACCTCAGAAGGCAACCCAGATGACCCTAAGTGACAATGAAAAGAGTGTCAGTCCACAATCATCCCGAAGACCTGTTACCCAGGAAGTCTGAGTCCACAGTGAGATTTACCATTCTGAAGCTATCTGCGTGCCCATGGAAAGTCCTTGCATCGGTCCTTACTCATTTATAGTGCATCCTGTGCTCACCTCTTCATAGCATATCCAGAACGTTCTTGCTATAGTAGCAGTACATAACTGGGAAGATCTCACCTCTCTCAAAGGCAGAATGGTTTACTGATCTGAGCACAGGACTGGGACTCAGGAAGTCCTGTATTCTAATTTTCCCACTCTGTGGCCTTGAGCTAGTCATTTAGCTTTTCTTTGCCATTAGTAAGATGAGGATGACAATATCGCAGTCATCTTATTAGGGACAATGCAGAGAGCAGATGGTTTATCACCTCAGCTAAGCTCTGCCCTGTTTAAGAAAAGAGGTCATTTAAAAATAAATGCACAAAATAAAAACCACACTATAATAGCAAATACATATTGTGAAGAAAAGGAAAAATATGAGAACGACACTCATAAAAGTTCATCATTTATTCTAGATTCCTGTGATCTTTGTTTCCTTTTGACACAGGAAATCTAAGAAGTTCACAGCTATTTAACACCTGGTTAAACATTATAGTGCAGCTGGCATTGGCTGACTGAATCCAAATTAGGTGGAATTTGATAATATTTCCCCAGTGGGCCGTCAATCACCGTCATTTAGTTCTATATAAATCTTCTCTAAATGTGCTATCACGATACAATCTCCACTGACTTCAGAGGGAGTTTCTTCCTTCACTTAGATGAGCTCGGGATCTGGCTCAGCTACCGTATTTACCTTTCAGGAATATTCTCTGAATTAATGTTTGTGTATGGAAGTAGAGGGCTGTACTGGCATCATTCTCTATATAATTTCCCTTCATGACTAGTCAGTGGGACTCCTAGTGAGAGCTAGACTCTAAATCCCTTAGGCACTTCTATAAATACAATCTTTATATTCTCCAATACTGTTATAAACTAGCCCATGCTGTGTAATTCATGTGGGCATATGAAAACAAGACACTAGAACAATTAAACCATTTAAGCTCTTGTAAAAAACCCTGACTATGCAGACAAAAAGTCTGTACATTATACATATCTACATGCAATTAAACACATTAGTCTTGCAGAACTGACACATACTTGAAGTGTTTGTATAATACAGATTCACATCAAAAATACTGGAAGCCAGTTTGTAGTTGGTATCTGTAATGAGTCAGCAACAAACATTGCCAGTCTCAACCCAGGCTGTAAATCAGATTTGTCAGTGTAGCCCCAATATCAGTGACTTAATAATTCCTTTCCTTCTCATTCATTTTGGTGTGTTACTGGCAATTCACTCACACAGAGCCAAACCTGATTCATACCAGAAACATTCAGAGAGCCAACAAGTTAAAATGAGTCAAAAATGAGTAATGGGTATGGGAGTTTGATTCAGGCCCTCTTCAATACCATATGAGTGAGTTGGGTTTATCTCCCCCATAGCCCAAATTCTATCTGCCAGAGAACCTGTATGTTCATATGACAGAGCTAGAAATGTGTTTATTTTCAGCTTTCAGTGATCTGAGCAGAAGAATACATTGGCAGACGAATGTATCTTACTACACACTTTCTCATACTCTGATGCACTGACACAGGGCAGCCAACTCTACTGTTTTTATAACATATCATATGATTTTTGGTGGCTTCCTTAAACAAATCACGTGATTTCTTTAGAATCTCAGCTTCTATATAGCTTATTTGTTGTTTTGGTTTTGAAGTAAATTTATACCTATCAGAAATGTTCTAAGAAGCTGGAAGATCAAGAAGACAACCTAATTTCAGTAACAGAAAGCAAATAGCTTTATTGTATATTCATTTTACATCACTCCTACAATTGTTGAACTCCTCACACTGTCAGCTCTGCGGGTGGCGTGGGGTGGTGATAGCTTTTTTCACATGTGATCTGAAATAACATCTGCTCCTCTTTCCTCCCAGCACTGGTAATTTCTAATCTTTTCCATCTTTTCCTTATCAGTTTGCTTCCTTCACACATCTAAGCTCCTATTCCATCACCTTCTTCCAGGATGACTTCCATCCCTTTTCCAACTTTTCCCCTTGCTACCAGCCTCTTCTAGACCAAGCACACACATGTCATAGAGATATAAGACCAAGGCCTTATAAATTAAGAGAAAGAGATAGATGAAAGGCGAGCTGTAAGAACTCCTCTTCCTGCTTCGCTCCTGACTCCCTTGTGTTAAGGGAGACGGGAAGGAAGGCAAGGTGATACGAAAGTTTCAGTTTCCATCTGATCTTGCTGCGTGTTTCTCCTTTAAATGCAAAGTCCAAAATAAAGAACTTGTTTGAGAAAGAGAAGTGCAAAGGAAAGTATGAATTTACAATACACTCAGTACTGATCTTCATAGGGCATGCTGAGCACCCAGCTGCAGGCTCCGACCTGAGGGAACTACACTGCACAAAGATACTGGATTTCCAGACTGAGATTTTCAAAACTGAGCAACTCAATTCCAGCTCCCCTCCTACCAAAGGGAATGAGCAGGGTTGCTTTCAGTAACTTCACACCCAAAGCATGTTTAACCACTGCTCTCTCTGCTGAGATGGAGGAACTAAAAAAGCCCAGGATTATAAATCCTAAATGCTTAAGCTCTTTTGAAAATCTCAGTAGCATCTATTTGTACCTTTAAGCCCCTCAACATGTCATCACTTAATCTTGTACAAATGACCAAATCTTGCCTTTGTCTTTACACACAATTATTTCCTTAACTGGAGTGCCGCAACACTTAATTAGGGATTCAAAACCTTCAGCTGAAAGGAATAGCATCAGTTACTCATCATTAAACCCTGCTACCTGGAGAAACCTGGCACTTGCTATTCAGGGAAGTCAGCAGGACAGGTGCCTTGTTCTTGTCAGGTAGCAATTCAAAATAGATACTGATTTCAGTGAATAGAAGTGAGAAAGCACAGCTTGCACAGAGCACAGATCCATTGGTTTAGCAAGAATGCCTACAGCAACCTCTGCTGCAAACTCCATGTGAATAATTATTGGAAGACAGATAAAATGAGGTGATAATTCTCTCATTAGGATGTGTTAAAAGAGATAGCTGCACAGTGGTTCCCATTACAAAAGCTGAGAGATCTTTATCCTAATTTAATCAGCTGTGAATCAGTACTAATTTAAGCAGGCATATCTTTCTAAACATACACATTTTTAGACACTCTCAGGCAAGCCTTATCCATTATCTTTTTTTCAGCGTTCAGTGCTTTTGCATTTGTTTTAAGGCTTTTTGGAAGGTCTCCTTAGAGGAAGCTGTTTTGCCTCTCCCCTCCACCATGCTACCTATTGTGAAGACAGTGACTTAAATCCAATGTGCCAGCATGACACAAGGGATAGCAATCACAATCACATCAGTCAGGAGAGGTACTCAACGAGAACCATTCTATGCAGCCCTGTGCCCTCAACTGCCAGCCTGAGCAAGTGCAAGGACAACTGGCACCTAGCTCAGAATAGAGATGGAAGGTATCCAGCATCTCACTACTATCCTCCTTTACTGCCAGCTGAGCATAATAAATAAAATCTACCAGGAAGAATACCAGGGGAAAAAAAAAAAGGAGATTAGTCAGCAGAGTATACCTACTTTGGCTTGGGTTTTCAAATTCCCTCCCCACAGTCCCATTCTATTACCTCGAGGGAAAACTCCAGGGTCCATGAAAGTTGCCATGCTGAAGTTTGCCAGTACAAACAAGAACACGAGCCCATTGTACACTGGGATGGCTGGGGAGATGGCTTTTGTCAACCAGGGGCACCTGTGGAGAAGAAAAGTTGTAGGTAAAGGCTCCTTGGCTCTAACACCTAGTTTCTTTTCACTCACCAACATCACATAGAGAAGTAGTCTCATCCCCTCCCCACCAGGCATGCAGCAAGGCTGAATATGCAGTTAAACCACAGAAATTTCCACAGAGCCAGTTTCAGTGATCTAAAGTACACTGCAGACAACCTCTGTGAATCTGCTTTGTTCCATAGCACAGAAAGCACCAATTGTTCACTTGGCTCATAGAGCTTTGCAACCCTATTGACTTAATTTGCAACCTGGCATTTTGCTTATCTATCTGTGTAAAAGCCCCATCCCATTGTTGCATTTCTGTTTACTGTCTATGTAGCCTTACTGCAGTTGTTGCTACTTTTAGTTTTCACTGGTGTAAAGCAGAATAGGGTTTTTAAACTACTGGTCTCCACCAACAGGTACAGAGAGAAGCACACTCACTGCTATACTTCCCTGAGTGTTTTTTAACTACAAATAACGCTCAGAACCAACACTACAAAACCCCTCCTTGGGGGAAAGTTTAGTCATACCAAGCATGGACTCTGTGGGTGTCAGGAGAATGTAAAAATGCAATACTGAAAAGAAAGTGGATAGTGTCTGCCATGTGAACACTTTGAGAAACACTGGAAAGGCTTGTTGCCCACCCAGTGAACATAACTGAGAGGAACTGACAATAAAGGGTAAAGGAGAAAAAGTAAGCAACTCTGGAAAGAGGATGTAGAAATGCCTATTAGCTGTAGGAAAATTGTTCTAACTGCAAAGAACACTTCCTGTCAGCACAGGAAGGCAGGACCAAGGCAGAAAATAGACTGTCTTACAGGAAACTTCCCCAATAAAAAGCAGTGTTTATTCACTCAGCCATTTACAGCCTCTCTGAAGATTATCTCTAAACACTAGACCAAACCTGCTTCTCTGTTCTGCACAAGGGGGTTTAAGTCTTACAGGGTTGTTGAGGGGAAAAATCAGATCAATCTCATGAATCTTGCAAATATAAATAAGGAAACACATGGGACAAAGAATCTCTTTGAATAGAGTAAGACCCCTGACTGAGCAGCTCAGATTTTCACCTGCATTGCCAGCCAGGGCCTCCTCCAAGCTGCTAAGGAGAAAGCAATTCAGCAGCAATACCCTGTGCCATTAGCATATATTGTACATTAGCTTACAGATTCTGGATTGTATTTTGCCTGAATTACATCTACAGTTGATTCCAGCTGTCTGCCAGGCTGAAGCCTGCAGGGAGAAAGCAAAAACAACAACAAACAAGCAGCCTTCTCCCAAATCTAATTTGTGCTGGTTTTGCTCACAATATGCTGTTTTGAACAGCTGAGAATGGTGCTAGTGACCTTGAAGAGACACTGTTAAACACGCTCTTGTGGCCAGCATTAGAAGGGCACTGCATTTTCTCCTCCCATTTCTTTGTGAGCAGGCAGGAAGAGATTGTTTTCTGCTCCCCTCCTCTTCACAGCCAGGCTTTTAACATTGCACTGCTGCAAACTGCTTTTAAAAGGGCCTTTCCTTGCATGTGCTTCAATCAGACTGGCCTGGAGTGAGCAAAAGATGGACAAATGCTACCCAGGGTGACTGAACTCTAAATCCAAGAGCGACATATGTCTGTGGCTGTTGCCAAGCCTCCAGGCTGACTAGAGGAGAAGGAAAAACTAAATCTTGTCACTTGAGTAAGGATGCTTTGCTATAGCCCACAGAGGGGGAGCAGAAGCATGGGGTTTCTCCTGCGACTGGTCTTAGCATGGAAAGTCCCAGGAAATTAACACCTATGAGAAGAATAAGAAATGGCTGGGAGTTCAGTGGAGGGGAGATTCATTTCTCTGTGTTTCTCTTACATTTGGGATCTCGTCCATGGTGGTCATGGTGCTGGGGTAAGGGAGCAGGTCTTGTAGAAGAGAATGCTGATAAGAGATGAACTAGCTCAGGCAGACCCGGCTTGACTCCATGAGGTACCCTAAGACCCTTAAGTCTCTCAGGAGGTGGAATTTCAGTGTGCAGCAAGGTCATGCTGACTTGCTGCCATGCTCAGTTTTCCTCAAAGCAGCTGCTGATGACTGAAAACCAACGCAAGGCAGAAGTTTCTCACTTGCCATGAAATGTGCTACAATGACCTTGCCAAGCAAGCTGCAACCCTGTCACTAACAACAGTTTGTGCCAGCTCCTTTGGAGGAAAGCAAAGTTAAGTCCTGAAAGAAGCAGTTACAGAATGAATTCAACCCAGGGAAGAGTTCTTCCCTCTAAATTATAGTAAATGGGCATGACTGGTTTAATTTCTTCCCATGAAGAAATTGCCTACACAGAGAAAGATTATGAAGTTACCCACTGCTTGTCAAGAAGGAGGGAGAGATTTCCTTGGCAGTGAAGTAAGTTGGCAAATCAAGGGACAGGAAACCCTTTCTTTACAGCTAACTAGTTACTCAGAACAAGATTCTGATGAGAGAGACTGTCTCAGATGATTAATGTAAGCATTTGTTAACGTTCTCATTTATGATTTACTTTGTCATGTTCCCAGCAAATACATCAAAATACTTTGAAAAACTTAGCCATAAGCTAAACTGAACAGCTCATTTAACGGGTAAATAGTGGATCTGAAAATACTGCACGGAAGTTGAAATAAAGGATAGAGTGAGTCATTGTACATATTAGCCAGAAGGACTGTTCACAGTCCTTCCATTTTTAATTCCCACAATCTTTATGCAGCATCACAGATTACATAAAATTAGATGGGACAAATGGGGCCTCATTTGTAAACCAGACTGACCAATAAAACCAGATGTGGAGATCAAGTCCTGGCTTGTAACTCTAAAAAGGTCTGAAAAAGAACATAAAATTTCTAGTAGGATTCTCAAAAGATGATGCATCCTCCCTGTCCCCCCTGATGCACACATCATTTTAGGCAAAGTAACAGAAATTCTAATCCAAGTCTGGCAGGTTCCTTTACCACTAATCCATCGTGCAAAAGCCTGGCTTCTGACCCACTGCACTCTCTGCCTGGGGAAGGAAGCTGCAGAAATGCCTGAGGAGGACATGTAGTGAGTTTCTTTTCACTTTATGCACATCCTGTCTCTAAGTAATCTGCTTCCAGCAGCTATATGCCAACCTATGGGACAATCCTAGCTGAACTTTCTTTTTCTAACAGAAGTTGTTAAGAATCTAGATAAATAAAACATGGATTCAAAGCTTTCTTGGGTTGGTGAACCCAAAACTTCAAAAGGCTACAGTCTGGTGTCTTTAGCTCCTCTCACAGTGGAACTATATACCACAAAGGGTACCACAAATTCTATAGGGCCATATAAATTAAGTAGAGCTAACAGCAGTGTATAGTCCCCTAATGGAGCACTACCACCAGATTTTCCTGACAGAGAAACTAAACCCCAAGATTTCTGATGTGTGCTAGCAGCAAAACCACAATGTCCTAACCCAGACCTTTGCATTACAGCTTAATTATTGTCAAAGAAAGCTGCACCCTTTGTGTTTGCTGGAGCATCTGCAGAATCACAGTCACTGTGGAGGTCGAAGGCAATATCCTTGGACCGCTGCAAAGTTAAGTGATGGAACACAGCACCAGCTGTGCTATGACTTGTTTTTTTGCATAAGCACCTACACATGCCTCACCTGCCTATCTACAGCTCCAAAGAGAATCTGTTCCCCATGGCCATTACTCCTCAATGCACAATCAAGTTCAAGGTAGATGTGAAAATAAATGTACAATGGGTGCTCTATTCCAAGTTAGTGTGGATCCCTCACTTGAACCAGGAGACCTGAAGGATAATATTGCTACTGTACCAGCCATGCTACATCAAGAGTTGCTCAGGAAAAGAACTGCTCATCAATGGTTCTGTTTACTGTAGAAATTGAGAGCCAGCACACGCCACAGTGGCACAGTAGGGATAATTATGGATCTCAAGTTCTTCTGAACGAAGCACACAATTACACAGGCAGCATTTTCCTCCTAATTATACTTCTCTAGCACAGAGTGATTCTGCTCATAACTCAGAGGAGAGTAATTCAGGGTGACAGATTTAATCTCATTTATCCTATTTGCTTTTGAAACTCTATCCTAATAAAATGTAAAGTTAAAAAGATTAACAAATAGGATCATACAACTTGCAAGGTGTCAGATAGACTTATGCATGATCAGTTGTGTTCCTTTGCTAAATTAAACAACAAATAATCCTTTCTGCTTTTTTGGCTGGTGCTTTGTAGCAAGACATGTTTGTGTCTTACAGTTCACCTAAAATTAAGTAATTGAATAGGACATTTTTCTTGAATCCTGCTCTAAATTAAGATTTGGTGTTTTTCATTAAAACCTTACACATGCTTAGAGAGGCAGTAGGCCATTGAGGATGGAATTTCAAGAACCATGCTTTAGTCTTGGCTCTGACATTGGCTTGCAGAGTGGCTAAAAGTCGTCTGCTTCCCCCTTCCACGCCAGTCAGGCCTTTTGCAAATGAGGCATGAACTGCTGACAGACCATCTTCCCCACTGCAGGACTGAGAAGCGATCACCTTTGATTTTGTAAATCTCAAAGCATCTCTGTTAGGGGGCCAGGCTGGTGGCTCTGGTGTTTGATCTCCTGCAGCCCAGCTCCAGGCACCCCCTACCCACTCCTGAACTGGGCAGGTGTGAGGCACACTCCTCCTGCTGAGGAGCTGTAGTGTGAGGATGCCTCTGTGATTTCCCCAGTAAACAAGGCTGGTGGTTCACTTTATACTCTGCTTGGAGCACACTAAGTATGTGCATACAGGGTGCCTCAGAATCCCTTGAGTCCAGAGACAAGAAGCAGAGCATGGAGCAGGAGGCTACAACCCTTCTAACAGACAGTGAAATTGGCTTGTGTAGTGCACAGAGAAGATGTGGAAACCTCAAGAGTACAAGCAGGCACCCAAACGTCGGATAGTTTTCCACACCCAATAAGAAGACCCCGAGGATTGCCTATTTGGCTGCTCAGCTGCACCTAATACATGATCTGAAATTACCACATCTTTCCCTCAGTGTCAAACAGATGGCAAATATGCAACACAACAATTTATTTCTTCACAAATCACAAGACAAGGGTTCGTAACACAGAAGAGAAAGCATCTCTTAACTAGAATGAACCTCTTCCACCGTTAGAGTGGTGAAACAGTAATATGAAGTAGCTGATTCAATGCATACATGTAGAAGCAGCTCAGTGAAGTAGGAACTAATGAGATAAGAGGAGTCAATAAGCGAACATAATTTGACTAGAGCACTGGTACTAATCTCACTAAAAACATTCAAACTGTGTCCATAAGCCTGTAGCAGCCTGTCCTGGTTTGATTCCTCTCCAAGTGTTTCTAGTCAAACGCAGACTGTTCAGAACATGTACCAATTTCTGCAGTGTAAGACTCATGTAAACCATTTCTAATCATCACCAGATCTGACCAGATTTAACTTTTCTAACGTTAACCAAATATCCAGGAACTATGGGAGCTGGACCCAGTGTCCTGGGCTGCCTGAAAGCTGCCGGAGTTGTACCTTGAGAGGCACAACAGTCTGGAAGGCTGAGACAGTATGTCAGAGGAGACACAGGTACACACAGAGGTGAAAGTCCTCCTAACCCTGCACTGTACCAGCAGGACCATAAATGAAAGGGCTATCAACCGACTGATTCCCAACACCCACGTTTTAGAAGAATTTGAAGTTAGATGTAAGCCAGGGTGTACACAGGACAGAGAAGGTGCAAGACAGCATTCTGAAGGCTGTCCACAACCCAGTCTGCGGCACAGAGCAAAGAAGGGCAGAGCTTAGTGTTTAGTAAAGAAAATCCAACACATTTCTCACATATCCCAGTTTGGGTGAGATTTTTCCATTTATATGCTCTTTCCTACCCTGAAATCACAGAAAAATACCTTCCTGGAATAGCAACAGAAGAAAAAAAACCACCAAATCCTTTTCCATTTCTTGTCACTACCAAAGATAGCTTGGAGATTATTGTACATCTAAAAATATTTTCCAAGGTGGTAAGACATTTCTAGGTTTAACAAGGCATTGCTGGGAACAGTCAGGAGAGAATGTATCTGAGTGTCATAAGAATGTGAAACAGGATGTCTATTTGTGACGATAGCAGGAGGTTCAGGATAGGCAGGTCCTCTGCTCAGCTCTGCCAGATCAGATTTTGATAAATGAACTAATTTCTGCACCATATCTTACTCACTGGAAAGATTTCAGTTAATATATTGTTGCCATAGCACTACAACCTCACTGTGAGTTCAGCAGTTGTACTGATAGAAAGTGATATCAAAGTATAGGATAACAAATCCAAATGTTACATGAAAATAGGAAAAGAAAAAGTAAATACTGGAGAATTTACTACTAAAAATCACAAAATGATAACAGCTGAATGCCACTTGGAACTGGTCATGCTGGTGATGAGTACGAGATACCAAAATAGCTACCCTGAGTTTCCAGGTACAGTTATCCATCACAGGAGGCAAAACATCAGCCTAAACCTCACCACCAAAACCCTCGTGAATTTCATGAGCCCCTTTGTAATGGAAATACAGCTGAACCCTAGAGATAGAAGTTCAGATCCATCACCTGCTTAACTGTGTTTAATTATTCACAAGAAATGTGCTAGGCTGAAATTCACTCAGGTTTAACAAGAGCTGACGGGGTTTCAGTGAACTTTCCATTACACCGGGGACTCCATCCAAAGGCTAGTGGTTCATGTCTGGCAACATATGGATCAGAGGAACTAAATCAATTCAGAAGTCATCTCAAAATATAATGGTTCTTGGTGAAAAGCCTTATCTGGGCTATATATCACCCCCAAAGTAAAAAGCATTCTACCCTTTCCACAAAGCTGCTTGAAAGCTCTGGAGCATGTTCTCTTCCTCCCTTTTTAAACAGTCTCTGCTGTCCACAGTACCTGTGAAAAGACACCATTGTTATCTGAATTGATGTGGGAGAAATATAGAGAGGGAACAAGAATACCAATAACCAACTCCGAGTGAGACAACCACAGGGGTAAACATATCCATCATCATTCTCAAGTTTAGAAGCCGTCCAGCCATCCCAGACCTATTGCACAGGCACAGATAAACCCTGCAGCCAGCAGGCAGGACACACTCTTCTGAGCTACACACACAATGTGACTTTACATCATGTGCACGGTGAGGAGACAGGACTGGAGTGTGCTGGACTCAACACACAGTGCTTTGCAGAGATTCACTCTGCATTCTCAGTAGCTCTTGGGAGCCCAGAAATCTGGTAGAGCACCTATAAAAATAGCAAAGGCATCAGTTACTGCCAGGATCTGCATTCGATGCTCACAGCAGCAGGGCTGGGCTCATTTGCAAATACAGATTAAACCAGCAAAATACTTCTCTACACAGTGCTTTGAAATTTGTGCTGTCCTCCAGTGAATTAAGGACCTACCCAGAGTCAGTTATCACTTACTGGAATATACAAAAGCCCAGAACAGAGTTTTCGTTTGGATACAGCTGCAAAGAAATATGCCATAATGGTGTAGCATCACTTGAAATGCCCAGCTTTTTATCTTCACCTCAAACTGAAGGCCTTCATTGCACACTGATTCTAGGGTATCTATAGGCTGGATTTCAGAGTACACAGGAACATATTAGGAGAAGGATAATGCTCATATCAAATTGAGACATCAAAGTGAAGGTCTTCACAGCACTTCAAGTGTCTAATGGGCTGCAAGCAGTCACCCAGAGCAGCAGTATACCCTCTGTGGCCTCACAGAAAGGAGTCAGTTGCTAATGCATAGGCAAATCAGAGGGACTCTGGGCACACATATACAGAGTGAGCACTCAGATCCAAAACCCCTTTATGTGAAGGTCCCTGGTTTGCTTTCTCAGCCCTGGACTCTGCAAAGCTTAAAATGCCATGCAAGCCAGAATAGGCAAGGACAAGTGTTACCTAGGGCTTCTGAAACATGCACCAACCTTTCATCAGTACCATGCTGAGCAGTGGGAACAGAACCCCACTTTTTGCAGCAGCTAAAAAGACAGCTGAGTGTATGGGCGTCTTTGGGTCACAACAGAAGGGCAGTAAGGAGTCCCTGCAAAATAACCACAGTGCAAGAGACACAAGTTGCCCTGTCACACTGAAAGTTTTAAATCCATTTGGTTAGGAAAAGAAGGAACTGCTGCCCAGTAACATTCCTTTGCAGTTCTGTCTGCATATGGCTGGCCACCAGCATCGCTGTACTGCAACAGCTCAATGACTTCCAGCTTGTTCCAAAATTCACATAAGGGAATTCTCAAGCCACAGAAACCTTGCTAAATGGGAAATCAGAGAATTACCTCCAAAAGATGCTGTATGAACCAGTAACTCGTAACACAGCCAAGTTCTCAGTGCATGTGGCTGCACTGCCCTCAGTCTGTGCTCCTGCATGCACTGCTTCCAGCAATAATCGTAGCCCAGCTGCCCAGCATGGTGTCCAGGGAGGTCAAAAGATATTTCACAGTGTTTGAAGGGGACACATATGCTACACAAGCTGAGTTTGAGCATTTTTGAAGACAGCACATGGAATGCAAACTTGTGCTTCTAATTTGTAAGCATCAGAATTATTAATGTCACATCTACTGTAGCTAAAAAGAGCCAGGCTCTCACCTTGAGTCCACCAGAGTCCCATTTCCTTGTGTGATGAAAAACAGTTTATTTTGGTTTTATGCCACTAGTGATTCTCATGATCTTTCAGACCTCTCAGCAATCTGCAACCAAAGTTTTTGTTGGATTGATGAAACGGCACTTGCCAGATCCCATGACTCTCTGATGGAAGAAATGAGCAGGATATCTCCTCCCTGACTGAGGATGTTATCCAGTGTTTTCCCTATTGTCCTCATCCTTGTCAACAGATGCATAAATCCACCAGCAATGCAGAAAGGTGAGGTGGTCTGCTCCTACAGAACTGTTTTTCAATTAAGTTCAAATTATCAGTAGCTTAATTCAGATGCACTTGAGGTGATCCCAGCTATTGGTACAGAAGGATTTGTACAGACTTTCCTTACTGTATTCCCCAAGCACATACTGACAAAACATCTAGTACACATTCAGTGTTTGAATTCATGAGACAGTGGTGTAGTGGAAGCAAAGTAGCTCCCTGTAAGTATGCTGTGACGAGAGAAACAGGGAAAGAAATATTATGAGATAAGGAGGGGGTGGTGACATCAGTGATAAGAGACAGTCTATATTACCCTTGTTGAAAAGTTAATTTGACTTTTTAGACATTCCTTTTCCACATGAGCCTAGTAGAAAGAAATTAAATTTCACAAGAAATATCATCCCTTTACAGTGACTGGAGAAATTACTTAACTAAAAGACAGCATCTATTAGTTTAAAGCATGTGCCACTTAAATTAACAATGAGCCAATATGCATAAGACTCATTCAATATGAGCTCTGAACTCTGTGACGATGTCCTTAGGGGAGTAGTAGAGAATGGGGTAACATAATGTGCTTTCCAAGGTGGAGGGCAAAAGAAGAAAAGCAGAAGACACTAGCAGAGAGAGCACAGGTGTCTGAGCTTGCCCTGGACAGCCTAGGTGCCAGGTCTGCATCAGAGAACAAGCTGCCTTGTTTAAGGCTCTGCATCAGAAAGAGCTTCAAGGTCTGCCTGAGATAGCGGGCACTAGCAGGGAATATCTTACTGGAAGACCTTGCCTCTGGCATGTGTGCCACTTGCTTCATGAACCAGCAGTGAGATGCTAGCCAGCGCTGTCAGGGATGTTGCATGGCCTGAGCTGGAAAGACACAAAGAGCATCGAGCTGCAGGCAAGGTCTGACATTGCCACCACAGTTCAGGTGTTTGGGGAGGGCACTCAACCCAATATCCAGCCAGTGCTGACATATCTACCAGCGGCTCTTCACAGTTCTGGGGCAGCTAGAGAGACTTGTCCAAAGGAGGGGAAGGAAAATCCAGTGACAGTGGTGACAGCAGTTACATTTCTTCCATGACTTGAGAGAGCTGTTCAGGAAACCTACAACCAGTTAAGACCAGGGGTTCCTGGAGACATCTGGATCATGTACTGCCTTTGAAATCTGGAAACTACACCTGTCAGTGGCCTGAATAACGCATTTCAGAGCTGCTACACAAGTTCTTTTAACTATGCAATAGCTGTTATGTAGGAAAAGGAAGGCAGTCCTAATCTGGACTCTTGTTGGAAGATTCCTAGACACAATATGCAGCAAAACTAATGCAGTTATTACAAGGTAGAAACCTTGGAATATGTATGAACTGGAAAGATTAGGGACTTCATATTTTACAGAACAGAAGAACAAAACAAAGAGATAGAGGCACCTCAACTGCAGATATAGAAGATAGGGTAGAATGTGTAAACAATCTCATATAGCAAGTACTGGAGCAAGTATATAGTAATAAAACAAAAGCCTCTCTTAGAATTCCATCTTTAGTTTCCCTCTGGGATATGCTCCCAAGGGAGTTTTATGGAAACCTGAACTGGGAACATGACGTATACATACTTTATTCTCACTACACTGGAAAAGAATATTTGCATAGCTGGGCTAAGAGCCCTGATACGGTAATGCATTTAAAGTGGAGGGGGGAAAAAAATCAAAGTTACTTTAGCTGATATTTAAAAAAAGGAAAATGCAAGAGACCTGTTTCATCCTATAAACCAAACTTTGCATTTGGGAAGAACATGGTGCTGTGGCCACCTGCTCTGGACATTTCACCCCTTTTCAAGCCAGCAGCTGGTACCAGCCACCTCTTGAGACAGGACATCACAGAAGAATCATCTGATTCAGCTTGCTTTGGCAACACCTTTGTTTTTGACCTAAACACCACGGCCAAGGCAACAAAACAGAGCAGGACACATCATCATCCAATCCAGCACCTCACTGTCACAGACCCATGGGCACCACCTTGCCCAGCCATGCACTGTTCGCTGTTCAAACCAAACAACACTTTATACATCAGGTCTTTTCTCTGCAGGATAGATGCCAGCAACAGCAGGGCAGAACTGGGGTCCTCCCAAACTAGCTCACAGCTGGTTTCTGCTGGAAGACTGGAGCTGCTATGGGCACAAGGAGACAGCAGAAAAATCCTCGTTTCTTCCAGCAGAGGGTAGTGGGACACACAAGCCAGCAAGGAAACGCAAGCAAGATGTATGCAGTTCAAAACAAAACCAAAGGTGCAATAACAATAATTACACAAAAAGACACTGCGTAGCCCAGTGGAAATGTTACAAACCTAAATTACTTCTGTATTTGCCTTCATCAAATTAAAAAACACATCAAACTTCAGCTTGTTCTCATTATCTCCACCCTTCCCCAGCAATATCACCATCTTCATTCCCCTTTCTGGTTTTGGGAAGGAGCACCCCCAGGCAGCAGCAGGGTCAGAACAGCCTTTTTTCTGACTCTGTACTAGAAACCTGTCTTCTCTTTGCCTCTGTGGAGCTATTTTGCTTTCCTTGAGTCTCCCATAGAAATCACCAAATAGCTTTCAGGCTCTGTTTCCTCTTTTCTCCCTCCTACTGTCCTGGTGCTAAATTAAATGACTGAGCACCAATATACACACGTCTTCATGCAGCAGAAGCACATGATACTATTGCTGCTTTAATTTTCATGTGGGGCTACACAAAGGCATTCTCAGGTGCCTCAATGGGTCTCACAGCCCATGGGCAGATCTGCAGATAGATGTCCCTGGCTCAGAGGCAAAGCTGACACATGCAGAAGATTCATGGCTCTTCCCTCCCATACGCTCTCTCAAGAGATACCAAAAGGAGCTGCTACAGTACAGGCACAGCCACAGCCTTGTCAAACTATTAAATTACTGTGACCCCCTGGCTTAGAATAAGCATTTGCAATTTTAACAGCACAACTCAAGCCCAAGTCCCAAGCCTCCCCTGCCTGCACATCTCTGACTGTAGCATCTCCGCTTGGCATCTAACAGGATTAGGGCAGGCTTCTGGAGGCAGCTTCTCCTGCAAGTAAAATCTTATTACAGGAGCTTTCAAACCCCAAATTGCTTTTGGGGAGCCATAAAAACCTAAAACAATCCACAGTGACTGTCACATTAACAGCAATTTTTTTAATTTAAATGATGAAACATAGCATCTCATCTTAAGCCTAAATGTTTCTGCCAGCTTGAACAAAACATAAAGGAAAGTCTTCCAATATTTGTTTTGGTGCACAGGTATTCAATTCAGGTTGACAGAAAACAAAATTACTTTGCTTAGAAAACATCCTAGGAGAAGATAGCATCTTAATTACAGAGACAGGAAAATGGGATTCAGCCTGCTATACAGATTTGTTTCTTGCCGATTCCACTCTGAAGTGTACCAAGGCAGGGATCTTGCCAGCAGCCATGGAAGTGTCCTTGCTTTACTTGTGTATTATCTGCTCTACCCTAAACCCATCATTTTTAAAGACAAAGGAGTAGCTTGCTTGCTCACATACTGCAGTGGACCTAGGGTAGCTGTTTTCTCTACTAATAGCTCAGTACTCACTAAAAGGCCTTGTGAACTGGGGGCGTGTAAGAACCACAGTCATCAGAAAAGTTACAGTTATGCTCTGGGCCTGATGAACTAAATACCTCCCAACTCTGTTGCCATAATTCAGGAACATGAGCCAGGATTAAAGTTACCTGTTAACAAAGCTTAATACCCTCCAGAGTCAAAATGGGACAATTAGCAGCTCCTGTACCAAAACAGATGACTATGGAAATGGCGTATGTGTCACCATCTGCTAACAATATGCAACAGGCAAACCAATTCAGGGGGAAAAAAAAAAAAAAGGAAAGAAACCATTTCTTGATGAAACTTGCTCCCATTTCCAAGAATCAAAGTGAATATTCAGCTTAAGCATTACACTTTCCAGATTCCCAGCTGGGACCAGAATGAGAAGCGTCAAACATCTTATGATTTAACTGTTGAGAAATTTCCAGGCCAAACTTTCAAGCAAGAGGTTTGGATACAGATCTGAACTGTGGGATGTTTTGTCTATGGAGTTCTCCCATTGCTTCCAATAGCAATAGTTAGCATTAGTATGTGCACTTTTAAAATACCCAGTTGCTCCTGAACTTTGCTGATGACCATAATTCATGCTTTTTTTCCCCTTGATCTAATTTAAAGGGTAGGGACCATCATCATTCTGCTCTTCAGAAGAATCTGACCATTTACTTCTTGCTGAACAGCTGTTAGAGTGTAATGAAAATAATTTACTGTTCCATTTTTCTGAAAGAACCCCTTATCCCTTCTGCCCTTCCTCCCTCAAATATTTCCTGAAAACCATATGCCACAAGCAAACTAGTTTTGGCTTATACCAGCAAACGTCTCAAACTCTGGGATACCTTACTTGCCTTTACATTCCTCTCCAACAACAGTCTACCATCATGGTGAGGGGAAGGGTGAAGAAGAACAGCCACAGAGATATAAGCAAAACTGTGCTTTGGTCTCCTTTGATTTGAAGGGATGATAATAATAATAATAATAATAATATCCCAGTCACTACAGTCTTTTTCTAAAGCTGTTTTAAAGTTATGCTAGATAACACAAACAGCTCCAATCTTCCTGGTTTCATACATATCTCTCAAAATCATTGGTAGGTATTTGGTTTTAACATGCCTACTGGAAAATCCAAACACAGAGCTACAATTTATATCCTCAAGAAAACTTTGAAGGAAACTCAGAACTTCTCAAAATGCTGAACATTGTACCTGACTCCAAAGGGCAATAACATGGTAAAAATGAACCATATTCTGGAAAGTTAAATCCCTGAAGTGCCATTTGGTGAATATGAAAAGCAATTTATTTTTCAGAGCCCAAAAGGTCATTTTTTTCATGTCTTAATTCCAGCATGCACATTCGAATCCTACAAAAATATTTTTTCACTCCCTCGCTGGACTAAAAGAAGTTCCTTTTTTACTTACCTGAAGTACAGTCAAGTAGCAAAAGGCCTGGTCAAGGGTTATTTTTCACCAGTTTGCCCCTATATTCCACAATTCAGCAAGTTTTTTACTCTGGGACCACCTCACTTTTAACATCAACTGCCTCCATCAGCGGTGTTGGGAGGTTTTCCTTTTAAAAGACTACAACAATATGTAAAAAAAAATAATTAATTGAAAGTGTTTTAGTCAGTCTCAAGTCTCAAGTTCACCAGCTAGGGATGGCCAGATGTACTCCAAGAATGGCGGAAATCAGTGATTGTCAGCAACAGACTAGTAAATCTGTAAATTAAGAGATTTACACTGCTGCAGGTCAGGCATGGAGATGCAGATGTGGAGTGGGGCCCACCCTCTTCATCTTGTATCACAGCAGCTCTCCCAAAGCTTCTCACTTGTGATGTTATACCTCATTTTCTGACACGATTACAGGCCTCTCTCCATACACTACAGTTAAGAAAAGTGCCTTTTACATTGTTCCTCAGGCATGTGTGACACTCAATTTATCAGCTCTTCAACACCTGCAGTTTCACATTGAACATAAGTATCATCAGGGGTTTATTTTTTTTTTACAATACTGGATCAATCAAGTAATTGACACATTAACAAATCTGCCTTCTTTTCATGGTGCTTTGCTTTGGGTTTTTGTAATTAAACAGAAGACTGATTGCTCCTTTTTCCCTCAAAATGAAGCACTGCCCATATAGACACTTTAACTCTGTATCTGCTTTCTAAAGCATCCTGTTCTCTCTTCTCCCTCCCCATGACAGCTCAAGGCAAACCGCAGTCACTAGGACATCTGGAGGTTGTGGTCTGTGAATCCCTTCCAGCCACGAACAAAAGCAATCATCTTTGCTGAATTAATAAATACTTGAGACTTGTTAGTATTTCTGAATCGCAAAACTCTGTGCTTGCAAAGCCTATACAGAAAACAGCTGTCCTTCAAAAGGTTATTAAAAAGGAAAGCAAAAGCTCCATGTTGTCTTAACTGTGCAAGATGAGAAAATGCATCTGCCTTGTGTCTTCAGTAATTGATACACAGCAGGTCCGTTAGTATTCCTTGCTTCTCTTGGATTCACATAACCATGGCTTAGTTTTCCAGGGACTTTTTGTGAAAGTTGAGGAGAAAAAAAAAAGACTAGAGATAATGATATGTATATGCTAAAGATACAGTGAACACAGCCAGCAAGAAAATGCAAGTATCTTCATTCTGAATGGTAAGACATGCGAAGACAGAACCCTACCTTGAACTGCAAATGTTTCACATTATTCACAGTTTCTGCCAGCAAGACAGGAAGGGGTTAAAACGAATCCAGAACATCTTAACAGACCTAGAAAAAAGCAAAGTCTGTCCAAAGAGTGTGCTCCCATGGAGCCTGTGTACCACTCCTCCCTCTGGGGTGAGGGCCAGTAGGGCATCTGTGTAGTTAAATCACTGCAACAAAGTTGTGCCCTTCTTAAAAGTGGGTCTGGGTGTGCACTTCTGGCAGAAAGGCTGCCTGGGCAGCAGAGAGGAAGAGCGGGCGAAAGGAGCAGATCTACTTTCTGCCAGGATTCTGTTTCCTACGTGTTCGACTCAACTGTGAATGCTTGCCTGCCTTCACAAACATTGAATTGTTCGAATTATGTATAATCTCATGTTGCTCATTTACAACAGTGCAACTAGTGACAAAGAAAAGAACTTTAAAGTGCTCGTCTCTCTTCAAACAGGAAGAGACCTGTGGTGACAGGCTCCAGAATGCATGACTTGTTTTTCCAGCACCCCATGATGCACACATACCACACAGAGTTCACAAAACTCCAGAAAACTCTGCACACAGGGTCTGAGCAGTCATCTGCAAGAGAATTTTATCTCCAGCTCCCCCTCCCCAGGTCAGGAGTACAAATCACAAAAAGCAGAACCTCTCTGGAACATCTCTCTTGCAAATTGTTGTAATTTCCCATCTGTCTTCAGCTTGGATGGCTTTGCCGGGTCCACAGGGGATGATTTACAGCATTCGTTTTGGATTAAGGGTTCCTGAACTGTGACTCAGGAGACAGAGTAAATACTCTGCAGCTGCCTCACAGAGCCATGTTAAATGGTGAAAGTGCCTGTCCCATGGGGCTCTGCCACTGAGTCCTGAATGAGTCTGAATCCAGCAGCTACGACCTAATCTAAAATTTTGGGGATCAATAAGAGTGTCAAGTTGATTTGCACACTGGTAAAAATGGGCCAGATCTGTTGGGCAACCCGACTGCAAAGAGCATGGTTTGTCCAGGCATCTTTTTTTGAACTAGTCAAGTTGTTGGCTGAACAAACCAACAGTTTTCTCTATTACTGAAATCTATTGTTTGTCATTTGGTTTTGTGTTGGAAGCTACTTCTAACACCACACCTTGCTTTGTGTGTGAACAACATTACAGTAACTGTCAAGCCAAACACAACTGTTTGTAACTGCAGCGTGACTGCACTGAAGTTAGCAAAGGCAAACAGGCAAAATAAGAACTGCATCCTCTGGATCAAAAGGCTCTTCAGCAAGAACACATTCATTTGCTCATTATTTCTCTGGCAGCTTCTGAATTTTGGGAATTTCTGGATTTCACAGTAGGCACAAAGTCCTTTTTCTAGTAAACAGGAAAGTAATGTTTTACATTTGTCTTTTCTGATGCCATTTTCCATATATTCAGTCAAAGGCAACCATACAGCACCATAACAGAATGGTACTTCACCTTCCTTTCCACTTCCAGTTTCTACACTGTCACATTTTAGTCAATGAGTTGTTGCTAAGCTGTCTCCAGTGGTCCATGAACTTTCCAATATCATATCCCTCACAAGTGGGGGCTAGACTAAGAGTCACCTTGAAAGGTTTTGCTGCTTGAGCATCCCCTTTCTGCAGCATGGGTACACCCTTACAGGTGGTGCTGCCAGCCAGTACTGGGTAATTAACTGCAGTCTGGTATAAAAATTGCATTAGCATAGCCCAGCCTCACATTGATCTACCAGAGCAAATCTGCAATGCAGATGCAGAAGCCTATTTAGCCACTTCACTTAAGTATTTTAGGTTCAGTAACTGAAGCAACTCTACTAGTTTGCTGCTCTGCATCTTCCACACTGTGGAAGATTCTCCATAATCTACCATAATTCTTGGTCACTGGGTGGTCTGCACGTAGAAGCACTGTTGTTTTGAAACAGTGAAAGCAGTCGTGCCTGCAGTGTTTGCAGACTTCTGAGATACAACACAGGAACTAAGTAAGCATAAAGAAACACAGAGCTGTTTGTATTATAACCATTTAGTGCTACCTCATCTGCAGTCCTGGCTGAGAGGAAGAGGGTTCAAGTGAGGATACATGCTCAGTGTCAGTTACACGCTCTATAACGTGGCTGCAAACTCCAGCCCTTCAGAGCTTTTGCAACCTAAACCAATTACTGCAACTCCACCATGTAAGGCTCCAGGACCATTTTATATTTATATTTAAGTCAAATCACAACATTTGCAACATGGACTCTGAAATTCATTGATAATATAAAACAGACGAAAAGGCCAACATTTCTACCTAAGCACACAAGGCAGCAGTTTTGCCTGTGGATGAGTGCATCCCTTCCTTCGAATATAGATCTGACCAGAACAGGATTGTAGTACCAAGTGCAGGGAATCAAAAAGCCTACCTGCCAGCAAAGCTGGAATTGAGCACCAGCTGGAGCCAGCTTCTAGAGAAGATGGCCAGCAATACTGTCACCAACATCTTACTATACAAGATGGCCCCTTCTACAGAACAGCACACAGAAAGGGAAGTGTGACTTTAGAGATTTTCCTGCAACATTCAACTGCACCAAGGACTGAACTAGTTAAATCACTGCTCCGTGCCAGCTGATGAATTCTGTTCAGAAACTAAGTAAGTGGTTTGGAAAAGGTTTGATTAGAGCTGCCTGGGGGCCTGGCAAGATGCAGGAAACTTCTGTGACCCAATTATACAGCTGATCAGAAGCCTCTTCCCAGCAGATGGTGGGACGGTGCATGAGAAAAGACAGTGACATTTCAGGGGAAAGCTCTCCACAGAAATACTCTGTAGTTCACTGTCTCCAACTTTCATTACCATCACTATGCACCATCACAACTTTTTTTGGCTCTTGTCTACCACCAAGAACACTAAAGCTTCCTCATGCAGTTCCTCTCACTTTTGCTCTGAACTTGTTTCCTTCATTGGAACATTTCTTTGAATGCTTGTGCACACTATGAACATGTCAGGAACACTCCCTGTGCTGGACTATATTAAAATTGTTCACTTTTGACAAGAAGGAAAGCTCAGAAAGAAGCTCCTGATGGAGCAGAAGTGGTGATGTTAAAGTCCTCCAGCCACGAAAGACAAAAATAATTTAGTTGGATCATCAAGTAGATGCTTGGAACATGTCAAGGCCAGATCAAACCAGCCAGTTGTTGCTGTTATCTACTTAATCTTCTGTTGTGTGGAAAAGGGAGTTAGGAAATTCTTTTCAGCCAATGCGAGTGTCTAAGCCAATGCCCAAGGCACATTATGCTCTAAACAATAAGACATTTTGTCTAACTCTGTAATAAATATTAAATTTGCAAAGACAGCTGTTTGGTTGCAGTCTCCTCTTGCAATTTCCTGTCAATAATTCATATTTACATAAATGCATAACCCTACCTCATCCCCCCCCCCCCTCAAATCTCATCCCCTTCAGAAAACAGATGTGAGGTAGGAAATGGGGACTTTTAATCCTTGAAACAAAAAATTAGGCCACTTCCTTGAGAGCTGCCACATGGTGTCTGTTTAAAAAAGTGACATTCAATAGAGGCACAATAGCACACAAGATCCATTTGTGGATTTTTACTTTCGAGTTATTGAAATCTTTTCACAAGAATATCAATCATAGAACAGTTTCATTGCAGAAACTGTTTCATTGATCTTTTGGCAGCTATATTATTCATACAGTAGATTAACTGATTTTTGTTAGCCCTACCTATTGATTGTGAAAAGCTAATAAAATGCAGCTCTGGCTGGAAATTGTACATCCAAATCTGCACATTTATACTGAAGACACCAGTGAACTGAGTCAAATCCACAAACAGAAGTCTTAAAGGGACATTACCCTCGAGGTACACTTATCTTCCTATATGTTCAGTAAAGTTATATGATCTGTCTTTGGCAGCACAGAACATAAGGAGAGTGACATTCATAGATTACAAGATACACTGTAGAAAGACAGGAGTATATTAAGTTTTACAATATTTAATAACCCTCAAAATGCAGGGTTCTGGAAGCTCACATATGATACTTTGCCAAGCAGAGAGTTATCCATTCTTCCACTCACATGAAACTCTGCTAAATTTCCATTCCAAGACCACTGAAGTTCCTTGAATAAGCACAAATGGGCATGGTTAGTTACAGACAGGAGCAGACAGACTAAGCCTGCCTTTTCCTGCACCACAAGCACTCCTGCCTATGCCCACGTGTCTGCATGATGGCATAGCACACTAGGGATGCTGAACATTCTAAGGACAAAAAAGTTTTGAATCTAGCATCATCCCTCTGAAAAAAATGAAAAAGGTCATTTTTTCCTGTATGATTCAAAGCAAGGCACAACCTCTTGCAGTCATTACGTTCAGCAGGATGAGTGCAAATCTTTAACTTAATTCTTTTAGAACCTAACTTGCATATGGCCACTCTAAGGCTAAAATAAATACATCCTAATATAAACACAGACCATTAATGGTTTGGATGTATAGCCTGAAAACTCGTGTATTTGATATGCTATTGAAACTGCAGATGCTTGAAATGTGCAAGATAAAAGAGAATGTGAGCCCCAATATGGCTCTTATACCCAGGTGCATCTGGCTTCCTCTTCCCTAATTCTTCACTAGGCACATGGCCCATTCATTGACAAGTGTGTTTTCCTAGTTTGGTTTCCTGGGAGTCTCTACTGGCTGCACATCAAGCCAAATGTTCATTTTGCTATCGACATAGCCAGGAGGCTCAGAGATGTTAGCCAACCCTTGTTCAACTAGTGTTACTGCTTTACAACATGTCATGCTTGGTAGCATTGAAAGGAAAAGCCAATAAAAGGAAAAAATTAATCTTGTGATTAGACACGACACTTCGAATTGCTGGCTGCTGACACTGGCACCATGCCAGCCTCTCTGAGGACATAATAGAACCTGTCTGCTGTCTTCACCAACAAAAGGATTTCTACAAAATAAGGGTCTCTTGGTATAAATGATCAAAATGAGCAGCTTGGCAAGGAGACCTGGCCAGTCATCAATTACAGCTTTGTTCTATCCCAACTTAAAGCTGGTATTGTCCAGTTTCAGACTGAGATGATCCAAGTCTGCTCTTACAGAATTTCTGCATACCAAGTAAGTTACAGCTAAATTCACAATATACAGAATTTGTAGCAAATTTGTAAGAGAATAAAAGTTTGAAAATTTATTTCTAAGGTATTTGGATGTGTCAATGCAGAGTACAGAATGTTTTAAAATCTGAATCCTCAGGGCTTGCTAAGCACCTGCTCCCTCAAAAACAGGCTTATGGACTGTTGAAAGATTTGTGCTGATCCTTTGGAAAGGGATTAATTCCTTTTCAACTATGATTATTTGCATAGGCTACTGTGTTAGTTATGCCAAAGTCCTCTTTGATACTTGCACTCATGCATAAACTGTAGGTTTTGTGATCAGTTATACAATGTTCAATTTAATACTGGCAAATGTTAAGTCTGATTTAAACTCTGCTTAGAAGGTATCCCGTAGGGAAACGCAGACATGCAAATGTACTTAGTGAAAACAAGAAAGCCCGTAAGCATGATCAAATTAGAACATACTTTTGAATGACTTATCATCATCATTGTGTTAGAGGAATATGACAGAAACTCCTTATTATAAAGAGCAGGATCTGGCCTCTATGTTACTTGCAAATGGAATGCCCCATTTTCCAGTCCTGCTCTCCCTCTTTTGACACATTCTTTAGTTGACCACAAAACCTCATCACTTTATACATGCAGTATTTTCTTAACGTTTAACAGCAATAAGCACTGGACAGTCCTTCCTGGTCCAAAAAATTATTATCTATGGCAAATCATGTGAATGACCGATATAACACCATCATCACCAAAACCATCAACAAGACCTTCACACAAAAACATTTTAAACACGAAGAAATCCAAACCCAGGACACTAATGCCTCTGATTTCTTATTTCAATGTTTGCTGGTGTTACAGTATACCCACTAGTTTTGGCAGCATCAAGGCCTCTCAGTCTCAGTGTGATGAATGATGCTTCTTATAAAATAGCTTTCTAAAAATCAGTTCCATCCAGCAGCTGTATATGGCTGTCTCCCAAGAAGTGTGATGACATATCTGCTTCCCAGTAATAAATGGTAAAGATATGACTGCTTTCAAAAACCCCTACTATCTTTATGGAAACCTCTCCATTTGTATGTTTCATTACATTCAGCTATTCTAAACTGCACCAAAGGGGATGCTGGGACGTCTCACTAAGAGGGTTGTGAAGACATAAATACTGTGATAAGGAGAAACCTTTGACCAAACCTTTGATGATGAATAGCAAAATAACAGTTTCTGGAATCAATTTCTCAAGCTTTGATGGTTGTGGTAGACAAAAATGGTTCGGAGACATAAATAAACCACAGTCTGAAATGGAGTACAACCTATTTGTTTGTGTGCTTTCCCTGCTGAAGTAACCTTAAGAAACTGTTCTTCAGCTCACCAAGCAAGAAAAACCACGTGTTGATAGAAAAGTCGTATTACATAATGCCGTGAATCTATGAAAGTGATAAATAGCCCTAATATTGATGCAGCCGGTAGGAAGATGCTGTCAGATCATTAAGGTGATTTGTCAGTGATCAAAGATGTTGAATTTTCTATCTTCTCTCTCAGGCTCCTTGCACATGCACATGTCCTCCAAGGCCATCTTTCATTACAGCCTGAAAAATCATATTTTTCCTCCTTTCCTTCCTATTCACCTTAAAAATCTGCCAAGTTTCAAGGGACGATTTTCAGCTCAATCTCTCCTTTCTCAGAGAGACTGGCTTTGTGCACAAGCATTTCTTAACAAAGTTTCGGCTAACACATTGGACTGTGATTATCATGTTCGGTGTTCTTAGGAAATTCTTTGCTGCTGCAGGAGCTGAGTGCAGCCATCCTACATGTGGGGTTTTTCCCCCTCTTGTGATTACAGACAATAAATAATGCTTATGTATGCTTTTTACAGAGCTGCAGATTGGTATGAGATTAATTCTAAAACCTATTTTATCAGATTAGTTTGATTAACTTGGGATTTCAGATCTGTTCTGCGAGACATACTAAAAATCTCATCTCAAACACATCGTAACAGACAAACAAGGGTCCTACTAAAACCCAGAAGTGGTCACTAAGACCATGACAAGCAGAAATAGTAAAAGCACAAAGAAGCACTGGGAAAGCTCCTCCAGCAATACTCCATCAATGACCAATGTGCCTATGCTAAGTAGCACTACAAGATACGATTAAGGTTTTTTACTTACATAAGCAATTCTACTTAGACCAAAATGACTGTGCGTATGAGTAACCTGCCAGGGATGTTTTCAACTATTAGAGTTCATGGTCTAATCCCACAGATACAGGTAAGAAGGTAACTGGAGCATTCGTCACGTTGTACACAAGGTGAATGCTCTTCTGACTTAATCATAATGCTTGAACTGAAATATCTCACAGGAGACAAGAGGAATAGACATAAAGATTATAGTGTGAGAAAGGATCTTCAAAAACACAGTACAGAGAAAGTGGTTTTCACACTTGTGAAACTAGGATAATTTCTACTGGAAAAATCCATTCCTCCTGTACACTAATGCTCTGCATACAGTGAACATAACCCCGAACAAAGTGGTATCAACTAAGCCACACAGAAAAGCAGATACCTTTATGTTCTTAAGCAAAGCTAACTTTTGACCTGCTAGGGCAAGGGTGGAGACACAGCAACCTCATTTTTGTCTCAAGAATCTGCTTTCCTGTATTTCAGCAGCAGTTCTGCACTGCACTGATCTTACTTTGCAAATGCTTCACAACATGGACTGGCTGGGACTCAGGACAGCTGAAAACAACTCCAGCGGAAACTGCCTTTGTGTGCTTGACAACTCGTTTGCAGACCAACTGTCATCTTAGTATTAACAATGCAATGGCAGTTCTACTCTGGAACAAATTCCTCATAAATATGGATTTGCAAAACTGAAATGCCTAGGTAATGAAGACAGCTGAGACACAACCCCACATATTTTAAGACTGGTTGCAAAATGTGACCAGACTGACAGCACGCAACTCTTCTTAACATCTTTATAAAACTCAAATATGAGAAATATGCGTTTAAACAACACAGCAAAGACAAAAGTAGCATTAGAAGACTCAAATGAATCCAAGTCGCAGATATGTAAATGCAGTATTTTATTATTGCAGTACATTTTCAGGCTGCATGAGTAATTGTACATATATTCTGTGGTTGTACTAAGCCATTGTGACAACTATGACTTTATTGTAGCAACAAAATGCCAAGAAATCCCTTAAGATTAAGCAATAATTTCTGACATTGCAATCCTGCAGCTATCTCCACAAACAAATAAATGAAAATGCTGCATGGCCTCCTGCTACATTCTGGAGAGCTGTGTCAGGCAATGCAGCGTGCCCAGGAAAAACATTGAAGATGTATAACCAGTGACTGACAACTGTCAATCAGCAATAACATACTCACTGCCACTTTCTGAAGTGGTTCAGCTAGGCTTGCAAGAGAAATGGTACACTGTATTCCCCTGAAGATGTGAAAATTATCTTCCAGAAAGATTATAATCTTCCTGAAGAGGAAACCTGTATTTTTCATGTGAAAAACAATGCAGTTGTGGAAGAAACCAGGATGGTTTGCACTTTCTATGACAGCCCTTCCGGCCACCCCCACCACATACAGAGAAACTGGGCTGTGCTGCATCGAGCATAGCAGCAGCCACCAAGAATATCCCAAAGGAGAGATACTCAGCTGAGTCCAGTCAGGCACCCAGGTTGTTGCTATCAACTACTTGCTTGGCTGAAGAGCCGGAAGCCTTTCAACTGGCTAAGACATGACAGCGTTGGCATACAAGAAAGCCCTGGGAAGGGAGCAGAAAGGATGTCGATTATTCCCAGGGAGTAAAGGCCGACAAAGAGCAGTTAAAACTGACTGCCTTGCATTAAGTGTGTAAATGAAGAGTAAGTGAAAACAGAGGGAGATATTGAATATAGAAGAAAGAGCAGGAAGGAGAAAGCACAGAGGATAGAAAGGAAAACAAGAGTAAAGGAGGTGCCGGAGTGTTGCAAGAAAACAGTAAGTCCCTTTTCCATGGTGCTATAGTAATGGCATTCTGAAGACAGGAGGAGTGATTTTTATTCCAGCAATGGCTTAAAGGGAGACAATTTTTCCACCTTCCTTCCCACTAGTGTGATTCTTGCTCAATCAGCCCACAATAAAAATCACTGCCTCACAAAGGCTACTGACAACCAACTGAGCCTGTCCTTTGAATCAAGCACGGTGCTGAACATGGGAAGGCTTGGCATCGCACAAGATTGGGCACTGAGAGCTGCTAGGAAGAAATCTAGTACATCCTTGAGCTTAAAGCTACCAAGGATACTTCTAGAGTAAAGCTACTAGCATTTCAGTGGTCAAGGTCAGAATCACAGCTGGGTCTTTGAACCATCAATACAGTCTTTAGCTCTTACAGGTCATTCATACAAAAAAAGATAACAGGTAGTTGGAAATTCAGGCTTTTTTTTTTTTTTTTTCGGTGGGGATGTGTGTGTGTTTGTGCCTGGTTTTGGCTCTTTGTCCAGCTATAGTTGACAGCTACGCTATGTCATTCCTGAGCTGCAACACACAGAGATGCAGCCTGTATGAAGCATCTGTCTGACAGCCTCTTCCTCAGGTTGTTCAGACAGCTACTGTGCCCACCAAAGGGCATGCTATGCGGGAAGCTGACACAGAGGAATTGACTTTAACACATTATTCATGATTTTGTCTGTTTTCATCATGGTTTTCTATTACAAGCAAAATCACTTTCTGAAATTATTAAAGGACCTGGCATCAAATAAAGCAGAGCCTCGAATTCCTGCCTGGAGGGTCTATGCTACAGCATTTATAGAATCAATCAGAAGGCAAAGTTTGCTGACAGACAGCCAGACTTCTAAACTTCATTTGCTCAGGCTGTACCAGAAGCATCCAGCCTAATGCAATTGTAGCAAACATAGCAATCATTTGCCCTGCTTGACAAAGGTCACCAGACATCAGCTTGAATCTCCCACTAAAGCCAGTTTACTGAGTTCGCTTTCAGTGGCAGAACCAGAAACTTACTTCACATTGAGCTGGGCCTCATTTTTTATACTGAGCAGTCAGGAACATTATGCCTTTTGCATACTCTGCAATTTTAAATTTGCAGGGTATAATCCTGAAAACCAGGATTAAATTTAATATGCTTTGAATTCACATCATCTCGTTACAGGATGATTCTAGACAGACTATGCACAAGTTAAATGTACTCAGAAGCCCAGTATGTGACAACTATGCACATAATTTAGCAATTCTGCGTGGAAAGGAGGGTCTGTATAATTTTACTCAAAGAACCTTTTGATTTTAGTCTTAGTCAAAATCTAAGCAGCAAATTCTGAACACTGAAGGAGCCTGCCTCTTAATGGCAACTCCCCTTAAAACTATCAGATTTTATTCTGGGGCAGAAAAAAGATAAATGGTTTTTAAGAACATTAAACCAGCTTCTTATTATAGCAAGGTATCAACTTGCTTTTCCCTTGCAGTAGGATTTGCAAGGTAACAGCAAGTTGATACCTTGTCTAATTCCACACGTGCTCAGGTATGTGGCTGGTGTGTCTAATTTATACACGGGCATTTCCAGCTTTCAAAGGGGAAAATGTGATTTAAGTACAAGACTGTCTGCCAAATTCCTCAAACAATTACAGATGTTTCTTACATGTCTGACCTAAGAGGGCTGACTGCTGAAACCCAGACTTATCCAAACCACTCCAATTTCCTCTACAAGCCATTTGTCTAGAGTAAAAGGACAAGAGGAGATCTAGATTTATGAACCATGACACAAACTTATAAATCTTTGCTCTTAGTTTACAGTTTAAAAAAACATTTAAGTATGGAGTTTGTCAGCTGAAATAGCTTTTGGTCCTTTAATCATGTGTTACCACTGAATGGAGCAGAAGCAGCACTTGTGTTTCCCTGCCTTAATACATGGTTACTGGTTTTATTCAATGCTAGTATTTGCAGCAAGAAAGCATGTAGCCAAATTTGCAGAATACTGGAAATGCAGCTAACTCCACAGCAGGGAACAGTCCAGAGGATGTACCTTTTCCTCCCAGCCTTAAGGCCTTTCAAGCCTGTAGGGCTCCCTGCACTCCAGAAAGCATTGCTGCTGGCACACCAACCATCATCCCTCCTCCAACCTCATAGAGAGAGGTTGCCTGGCATGGCAGGAACAGAATGGTTATTTAGAATCCACCTGTCCAACACACAGTGTCTTCAGCGTATTATCAGTGTCACCCAGAGTAGAAGATGGGGTTTGGTTTTTCAGTTTGTCTTGAGAGGTGTGAAGCAACCCCAGAGCTGGTCTAATGTTCAGTTTCTTATTCTGGATCAAGGTGGCCAAAAATTACTGTTGCCTGACAGTTGCAAGATAAAAAACATATCCTTAGCTTCATGTAATTTACCAAATTTTTATCCATTTTGGGAGACTCCTCTGAACATATAATTTTCAATCTCTATCAAATGAATTTTTCAGCTATTTTCTTTAAAACAGGCAAAACACTTCTTGCCCAATTAAATCCCAGTAACTTAATCTTTGTGATATGAATGGTGATGATGTTTTGGGGCTAAAATTTGGCAGGGTGTTGCCACTGACATTTCTTCAACCCAAAACTTTTAATCATGTATTATCCCAAATTTTTAAATAGCTTTAGCTAGTTCAAAACACCATTTTTTCAGTGAATGAGCTATTCAAAAATCCTAATCAGGGACCCATTTTACTAGGAGCTGTATAAACACAGCTGCTAGGAAGGGTCTGGTACAGACTGTAACATAATGGTTTGAACTCTGTTTGGAGAAGAACCTCACAGTGGCAACTTAAACATGCCAAACATGTGATCTGGTTTGATTAAAAATAAAGTGAAATTTAATAGTCAAATATAAAGAGTGGAAGGTGGAACCAGGGCAACTGTGATTTATGTGTATTTGCACAGAAGAGCAACATCACATGGGTAAGACAGAAAGAAGAGTAGCTGAGGAGGAAAGACTGCTGTGAAGAAAGAGGAGTGAAAACAACCTGAGGGAGAACCAGAGCCAAGGGCACCCCCAGAGACCTGCTGACCAGCACAGTACTAGTCCTGGCCACTGAAGCAACTAAGGAAGCACTAATCCTGAAGGGAGGCTTCCAGGACTTAGCGGTAACATGTGGAGGGCTCTTCAGGTTGTACTCTGCTTCTCTCAGGTAATTTTCCTTCAAAACTATTCACGGCTTTCAGGATCCAGGAGAAATCCAGTTTGGAGCCAAAGGCAGATGGGAAAATGTTTAATAACAAGCAGACTGACTCAGTGTCAGGAGAAAGCCCAAATGCAGTGATTCGGAGACAAGGCACGTGAGGTGGAGAGCACAAAGAGGACTGTTTCAGGTGGTTGCTTCTGCAGGCTTCTCTGGATGCTGCAGAAAAAGATCAGATACTTGTATTATACACTTCTTAGTGATTTTAGTGGAAGGGGTGGGGAACAGGAAGGTTGGCTGGTTTATTTGCTCAATGCTGAAATAACTCAGTTCCAGCTACAGACTGTTATATCCTAGCAATCATTTTATTGTGTCACAGAAAAATGTATTTGAGAGACTTTGGTTCTGATTTATTCAGTATATATAACAGTGGCAAGGAGTTCTCAAAAATGGTTTTTGGTTGAATTGATGGACATGTAATCAGTTTTGGAAGGCAAGATGAACCACTCAAACTAGTGAGGCAATGCAAAAATACGCACTAAATTCTCTCTAGCCAAGGAAGCAAAACAAGAAATTACCACATTCTACATATACTTTAAGATATTACAGGAGAAAGATAAAGAAATTTTTGCAAGAGAACTGACTTCAAAGAATATTTGAATTTCAGATTCATAGGAATTCTAAGGAAAAAAAACTTATCTTTTTGGAATGGATATGGAATCTGTTGTAACTAACTATACAGCATACCTTCTTGCTGGATCTTGCAGTCTCATTCCTAGGAGAGAAGAGGAACATGTCAGTGCTGTATTGCCAGGCTGAAGCTGGGGGGTGCTGTTAAGAGAATCTGCAAGAGTAACTACTTACCTAACTCTGTGCCTCTCAGGTGAAGAGGAAGATCCCTATAAGATTGATTCTTTTGATCATCTTCCAGGAAAAAACAAGCAAGGTGTGTGTATGTAAAAAAAAGAGGACTGCATCTCAGATCGCAAATGGTGGCGATACCAAACTCGAACTATCAGCATTGGCTGCTGCAGTTGAAATTACCCATGGCAAAGTAAATCACACTGCATAGCAATGACTATAATAACAGATGACTTAAATCTATCGTCAGTCCCACCTATACTACACAAAAAGAGGGCAACTTCCATTCAATAACCAGGTCAGGCTGCTTGAGCTTTTCTTTGAGCATTTCTGTTTGTTTTTTAAATTACCAGCTCTGTAGACTGGACAATTTTGCATAGAATAAATAGCTCCTTTCAAAATCCCATTACAGACTATGGATTTTCCCCAAAAAATTCTATTTCCACTAAAATCTGCAGTCTTCTCTTAGACCTTCCCTGCTTATAAGGCAACACATCATTGCCTATTCTTTGAATTGTCCTTGCTTGCTTGCTTATAGGAAGTGGTCTGGCCTTCCTAATAGATTTCACCTGTGAGAGACTTGCCCAAGAAACAAAATCACTCCCAGGGAAATAGTTTCAACCACACTCCCCAGTAATGGTCTCTGGGATGTATTGCTCAGACTGTGGATTTTAGCATGTTGACTGACAAGATCTTTCCATAAAACAGAGCCTTTATTCTCATTATGAGGAACTGTCTTGCTGGGATTGATCTTTGATGTTCCTTTTCTTTATGTAGATTGCTAATTTAGAGAGGGAGATAAGGATAGCAGAGGAGAACACCAGGGGTCAAATCAAGGACAGGAGACAGGCCACTTGGTAGGGTAACTATAGCTCCTCATATTTTGCTGCAGTATTTGATTTGTACATCATGCATTCATTAAGAAATAAGACACAAAAGCCACAAACTATATCGTGTTCAATTCTGGCAACCTATGTGGCCTACAAAGCCCAAGCCCATTAGGAGGAAAGCTATACCCTATGTTTGACATATGTTTGCTCTTATACAGCCTCTCCTTGTAATTTTACCCATACACTCCCATGCTTGACTGTATGGCTCACTTTTGGAGTTCAGTTTTGGAAGGTACTAACAATCCCGACAGAGTTTATCTTATTTCTGTCGAAACCGTTATGCAGATTGTTCAACAGGACACAGGACAAGTTCATTCCAGGCATAAGAAACTATTGATGGATTTGTGATACCTTATTACATCTCTTCCACTGCCACGCGGTTGACATTACTTTGAAGCTTTAAGCAAAGGAAGTTTCAACTGCATTAATAAATATGAACCAATAAATTATTTTTGGTGACCTTAGAGGATTGCTTACATGTCAAGTAAATGTCTATAATTACTCATGAATTCTTATCAGAACTTAATTAAGATTTCTGTTGATTATCTAAAACCTTGGAGACAACTTAGCACAATGTGTTTATTAGACCTACTGACGGAAATCAGTTTCCTTGAGCCTATAATGAAATCTTTCTAGGATAGGCATTGGGTTGGTCAAAAGTGTTCCCTTCACAGTATTGGAAGCTGAGGATTTCTGCCTTCCCTAGTGCAGTAAAATACAGATCTAAGTTCAAGTTTCTATCCATGCTGTGACAATGGATGCTTGTCCTTTTTCTTTAATTTTTCTCACTAGAAGAGTCTTTGCACGCATTCTCTATCCCTGCTGGATTACGCTGCTACCCAATTTAACAGACAACAATAGAAGCAGAATCCACAACAGCTGCTTAGATATGATGAGAGTGCTTTGCCAACAAGATTTTCCAGGAGGATAATGAAGATGTTTGTTCCAGTCTCCACCAGTTAAGAGTTAGTTAAAAGCTTGGAAGCTTCACTGACTCTCAGCTACTGACAACATATCCAAAAGTATTAGTGGTGTATGGGCCTTTACAGTGTGATACCGTAAGTGGAAAAGATAAGACTGTGTGACCACGGTCAAGTGCCTTTTCATTTTCATAAACTGGACAGAATCTAGTTTGATTCTTTAATGAACTCACCTAAGGAATTAGCTAAAAGACTCAGTTATGTTATCTTCTGAAGTCCAAGAATGAAATTACAGTGTGACACAGACCATGTTTTTACTTCTTCCTTCATTTAAATTCTCTTCTCAAATATTAATTATAACATAGTTTACATTGCACTGATCTTTTTTTTTCATAGTATCAGGATTCAAAAATAAATGTAAATCACCTCATAGTTCTTAAACTTATGTTAAGCTAGAGCTTAAAAACTTCTTTCTAATGTACACTGTAACTGAACTTACGTTTTGAGTTATTTTTGAGAAGTAAATACTCATTTCCAAATTAAGGAGAAGAAAAAGGTTGCTACTAAACAAGCTGCTTTTCTCAGTAATCAGATTTTTCTCCATCAAAACTAAAGAGTGACTCGTGAATGAATGACCTCAAGACTCCAGCAATAACCAGAGATAAACTGAGCATTGTCAATGCAGAAAGTGGCAAGTCTCAAGACTTGTCAGATCTGTTTTGCAAATTGCCTCTGCTGCCCCCACTTCCCCTGATTGACTTACCACCCTGCTTCACAAACAGAGAAGGAATGCACTGAGGATTTACTATTAAAATAATTACCAAGTATGAAGGTAATAGGAATAAATCTTGGAATAAATCAACCTTAAAATGGTTGTATACTAGCACCCACAGAAGGGATTTATGTTTTTATGCCAAAGGACCTTGGTTCAAACCCACAAACTCTTCTGGGGTCACTGCATAAGTGCTTTAAGTTTTCAAAGAGAAAGATAAGCAAAAGATTAGGTTTAATAGTCTGTTCTCCTTAATAAATAACAATAATAATCCATGAATCATTCTCTCCTTCTTGAGTCAAAGCTTCCCAGAATCATTCCAAATCTCCCTCCCTTCAGCCTTATTCTAATAGAAATCCCTGGTAAAGTAAAATGAGGAAACTCAGTGCTTGTTTGTAAGAAATAATGCCTCCCACGCAGCAAGTGTTTTTCCACCCTTGGAAAAACACTATCTCCCTAAATAGATATCCCTGCATCTGGATAGACAAAGGCACAAATTCCTCTTGGTTTTGGGGAGGAAGGCAGCCTCCTAGGGTGAGCACAGAGCCTGACACCACAGGTGGAGAAGCTGTCTATTCACAGCTAATAGGTATTCAGTGACAGAAGTGCTGGAACTGTGCAGCCCTCTGTGCAGGCCAATTCCTCACTAAGTGTATAACTACCCTTTTGTAACACTAACAGTGCCAAAATTCCACGTGGCCACTTCGAACTGGAAAAGACACCAAAAACAGGACAGCCGTCCAAAGGGAACACAAAAGCAGATTCCAGCAGCTTTGCTTACGGGCTCCATTCACACTGCTTAATTCTGCACAATGGAGCCTGGCAGCGCCTGTCTGACCAAATTAAAAGCATGTCCCTAATGAGCCTGCCTGACACTTCAGTATGTTGCCATTAACCAGTCGATGAGACTTTCACAGTCCTCCCCAGTGCTGGCCCAGACAATGGCGCTGCCCCTCTCACTGCCAGATTAGTGACCTGCCAGAGAGGCTGGTGATTCTCACAGAATCCCAGACTGGTTTGGGTGGGAAGGGACCTTAAAGATCATCGAGTTCCAATCCCCTGTCAAGGCCAGGGACACCCTTCCACTAGACCAGGTTGTTCAAAGCCCTGTCCAACTTGGGCTTGAATAACCCAGGGATGGGGCAGCCACAGCTTCTCTGGGCACTCTGTGCCAGTGCCTCAGCACCCTCACAAGGAAGAATTATTTCCTAATATCTAATCTAAACCTCCCCTGTCAGTTTAAAGCCATTTCCTTTCTATCTCTTCATGCCCTTGTAAAAGAAACCCTTTCCAGATTTCTTGTCAGCCCCTCTAGGTACTGAAAGGCTACTGTAAGGTCTTTCCTGATCCTTCTTGTCTCCAGGCTGAACAACCACAACTCTCTCAGCCTGTCCTCACAGGAGAGGTGCTCCAGCCTTCTAATTTCCCTTTTTTTATATGGCATTTTCTGGTGAACTACAGCCTTAAGCCAAAAGGCAGGGAAGGGGAATCTTCCCAAATTCTCCTAAATTTGGTAGGATTGCTTCTGTCCAAAGAATTTTGCTTAATAAAAAGGTACAGAAGGGGAATGCCACAGCACTGATCTTGACTCAGACACTGGTCATCTAGCAGCTGTACAGGACTCTGTAGCAACTATACACCACTGTGTCCTGATTCAGGGGTGGAACAACGTTGTCACTTGGTCTGGTATTTTCTGCAAGGACCTTCATGCCTCCAACCACTCCAGTTCCCATCTTGAATGTCGGATACCAAAAATAAGAGCTATGTTACAAGCATTCCCAACAGAAAAGGAAGTAATTGGTAGTTCTGGGCCCTGCTGACCTGGAGCTTTTTCATGGACATGTGATTCAAGATGGGCTCACACTACAGTACTCAACTTAAAATTTGAAGTGTGAAGAGGCTTGGAGAGAGCTGTTCAGTATATTTAATTACAAAGTTTAGTCTCTCCTTAGATGGTACAATAGGGATTCAGAATTCTGTGGTCTATTTCTATTCACCTCTTTCCTCATTAGTGTGTGTTCAAGGGCTCTTACAGGGAATGTTTTCATGAAAACAGAACAACCAAACTAAATGACACTTCAAGATCAACTCTCCTGAATCTCCCTAAATGCGTACAGTGCTTATGCAGCATAGGAAGTTTTCTTCCGTAAATGAGAATTCAGCTGGTTTGACCTCTTTTAGAGGTCAGAGGCAAGAGTATAGCCCTGAGGTATTTACTAGGCTTCATTCTAAAGCTACTTCTTCCACTGAAAGATGAAGTGTTATGATATTGCAGTACAAATTCAAAAGCAGGATACGAGGTATAAGATACATATTTGAAGTGTCTGCAAGAATCAAACATAAAAGACAGTGAGCACATTGCTGCTTTCAGAGATATGAACGATGACGATGATATTTGTTCTATGCTAGATTAAAATCTTCCAATATCAGGTCAGCAGCCAGAAGACTGGTGAAAACTGTAACAACACTTTACTCAGCCTCTACGCTTGGGCTTCCAATTGCCATAGTAAGGAGGCCTTCAACTATCCCAAACTGCAGCCTCTTTAATCTAGATTGGTTTAGCTGCTTTCCAGCCTGTGGTTCTTTTCATGATTTTTCAAGCACAGCTAGAGGGAAGGTGCACACTTTCAAGGAGAATGGAAATGGAAATAGCCCACTGAAATATACCGTACCCTTGATCATCAAAATCCTTCACATCTGCCTGACATAGGCTTCAGTACTCCAAAGCCAAAGTTACCAGCTCTGTGCTCTTAGTTTTCCAAGAAACAGAGTTCATTGATAACAACTGCTCTTCCAAACCACAACTGTCTTTAATTTTCAAATCCGTGTTTCATCTAACAAAGCAAACAGTAGTTAAGGAGACTAGAAGATGTCATGTACAGATAGTTAAGTAGTCTCATGGAGCTATTTTACATTTTAAAAGACAGTTATATTCTTATATGTCTAAATGTTGTGACTTCCATTCAAAAAATAAGTCACTCAACATTTTTATGTTAACTACATTAAAAAAATAATTTCCACATTGGATATTTTTTGTTAATTTCCCATCAGCAAGTTTCCAAATTAACTTCCGGGGGGGTAAATACCAACTAAAAAACATTTCCACATTTCCCCCAACACTAACAAAACTGTGACAACAGCAAAGAATGCTTCTTGCTTTGTCCCAGTGATCTTTCTCTGCAGCTTTTTTGCATACTTACTTAAAATGCTGTAAGGAAGCTGTATAGAAGAAGAATCTCTCAATAAAATCCTAAGTAGTATCAGAAACAAGGTGGAGCTCTTAATAAAAACCCAAAGAAACCCTTCCAGTTTCATACAGCAGCTTTCTAAAAAGAAGGTATTACCAAAGAATCTCACCCCTTATAAATTTATCTGCAGTTAAAGCAGAAGAACAAAAACAAATAAACAACACAAAAGCCCTCTCAAAACACTTCTGTGACCCTCTTGCACTGCTGATTCTGCACAGGTAAGACAGCAAACTAAGGAAATCCATGAAGGCAGTGTATGCATTGGTTTCAACTGGTTTTGAAGTCTTAACTGCTTTTCTACCAAACAATGAAGCACCCTTTCTTTGTTAAGCCAACTACACAATTGTTTTCACACAAGTTCAGATAGCTCACAATAATGTTAATTTGAGTTTTAGTTTTAAAAGTTAATTTCTCATCCTTATTGCTGGGGTTGGGGGGAAAGGCAAAAGGAACCTCCAAAACATAAATAGTAACAAAGATACTGGATTCAGATTTCTCCAAAATTGGCAGAAGTTTATCTGAGGCAGTAACCTAATCTCATTCTTTCTGATTTTACTACATTGCTCAGTCACGTTTTCTTCATCTTGCAGAGCAAGATGATACGGAAGGAGATACAAATTCCTATCCCCCAGTCTCCTACCACAGACTTCAGACGCGAAAGAAGTTCTGTGGGGAGAGACAGACAAGATATACCCAACATGACACAACCCAACACCACACAAAATGAAACCTTCCTTAAGTGGGAAATTCAGATAGAAAGGTTACTGGTTTAGCTCACCTGTTCAGAGCAAAGCTTGCTTTAATTCCTGTCCCTGTTACTTATTATTCCACAGTGTATATCTGTGCCCAGTGTTGCTAATCAGAGTGTGCAAAAAACAGCACCCTCTCCGCAGTTAGAGCCAAATTTAGGTCTGCTGTCCAGTTCATAAAGTTTAGTGTTTCTATGAATAAGCACAATTAAGCCCTGGAGAATATCCAGGCTTCAGGACATAATTCCCAGACAGAGCCTTTGAAGCAAGACTTTCAGCATCTTTCCTCCAGGAGATGAAAGAATTCCAGTGACATGGCATCATTTTATTTTTCCTTTCCATTTAACCTGAGACAGCTTAAAATGGAACATTGTTACTGAGCAGGAACCAGCTCTTCCTCTAGGTATTTTGTGTATAATGCCCTGGAATTTATCCAGATCCAACATAGGAAAACATCCAGAAATAAAACTAGGAAATAAAACTATGAGCAGCCTCAGGCAAAAATGAATAGCACCTTATCCTTGTTTTTTAAAATTCCTCCCATGTACCACGCCAAACTGCTGGAAAACCTCTTCCTTCCCAAGCCCCGACTTCTCCCTCTCATCACAGGTTCCCATTCAAGGCCAGTGACTCAACACCTCAACAGAGAAAACAGTTCAGGCTGAAATTTATATCCAACAGGATGGGAGAATGTTAAGCTCATTGCAAGTAGGAAGGAAGGAAACCCCATTAGTAGCCAGAAAGGAAGCATATTTCAATAAGGCTCTGTCTTTGGAAAAGGGAAAGCAAGCAGAGAAACACATTCTCCCTGCTACAGTTGTGCTTACACAGGCTTTTTACTTTAATTTCTGCAAAAACTACGCAAAAGAAGATAGATGACTAAACTGCTAAAGAAACCTCCTAAATAACAAAAATGCAGATCTGTTCTGGGAAGAGATCTATGTGCACCTCTCAACAATACAGGAGGAGTCAAGGACTGTCGGTGACAGATAAACAATACACACTGACTAACATTTGAAGTGTAGCTCTTGAGCAAGAGTGCATGAGTGGTTGAGCAGACCTGGGACACTGCTTGGCTGCTGGACCCTCTTTTCTATCTCAAGAAGAATGTAAGAAACACCACCCCAGGGCTTCCCAGAGCTTTTTCTGGCTGCCTCTGAGACCCCACTGATTTATAAGACCTCTTCATCATTCAACTGTCCAGTCTAAAATGGAGAATTCAGCAGGGAGACAGGGCAATGAGGTGCTTCTGGAAAGGATATAAGGGTAAGCTCACATGGACCGGTCCCACTGCATACTTCACAAATGTAAGATTTAGGAACATAATGAGCTTTTGATGCATTTCTCTTCTACCACAGCAAGCAGATCCTGGAAACAGGCAACCGTACATCACTGGGAGTCTCTGAAATGGCATCTCCACAAGTAGCATGGGCTGAGAGACCATCCATCCACTGGCACCACGCAGCAGCTCCGTGCAGTACTGGAGCACTGTGCTGATGTCTCTGCTTGCAGCACACAGTGGATAGTTTTCCAGAGAAGATGCAGCACGTTCTGCAGCTGTGCCCGTCCATCTGTTTCCTGCCTTTGACTGAAACTCAGCAGCTCAGCGGGACTAGATTTGAGCCTTAACATGGTTTTTTCTTTCTTTTCCTCTAACCCTCTCCACTGGCAACTAGATGCTTAAGCAAAGCTCTCTCTTAAGGTCACAGAAGACAAGGTACATCTTAGCTCCCTTACATCTGAAAACTCCAAGACTAGGAGCATTATGTACCTATCACTGCCTGCCCCCATTGAACAAAAGCTGCAGTAATTTACTGCTTTCATTCACAAGTTTAAGCCAAGAAGAACGAGTCTAAAGAACCCCTGAGTCAGGCAGTCCTAGACCTCCCGATGGTGGGTGGCATCAGCTCAAGACCAGAGCACCTTTGTGTGCACTGCAGATATGGCTTGGCCACCGTTCACGTCACTGCACATAATGTGCCCTTCAGAAAAGGGCCAAACAATAGAAGATTTGTGAGATAATGTAGTGGAGCAGAGCTGAATACTTAACATTTTGAAAAATGCAAGGGCTTGACGAGCCAAGCAGAGGCACACACTGAACAAAACCTTTTCAGAGGCAGACTGAAGCCTGCCCACATGTTAGCAGCTCCCGGCCTCCACGACAGGCATGAACTGAGGCTTGATTGTGTAACTCAGATCAGAGGCTTTCACCAGAAGTCTGGCAAACTGAAAAGCTCTCTAAGTTTCCAGCAGTGGGGCTGTTAGCAGGAAACACAGTTCGTATGGCCTCCTTGCACCTTCCTTAGGAACAGTAATCTTCAGGAAGAAAAGCAACAGCCTAAAACTGCAATGGAGAGTGGGGATCAGCACTCACGTGATAGCAAAACAGCTCCTAATAACATTTAGTGCCCCTTTGCTTTTCTGAAGAAGGCTTTCCCCCTGCATATTTCAACTCTCCACTTTAGCTGAATAGCTTTTGGCTGCAGAAGGTGGTGTTAACATTTTTAGCCTTAGTACAATAATTATTTACATTAGAGTCCATTCTACTTCATTATGCACAAAACATATTATTGCTTGAGCTCAGAAAAGCAAATTCTCTTCCCAGACCTGCTCCGAGTAGTCAGCTCTGGCGTGGGACTGCCCAGGACGTGCTGATGACAAAGGTGCCACATGCTCACCTGAGCAGACTATCCCCCCCAACCTGGTAAACAACATAGCTTCTCCATCGAGACATCTGGGACTGGATCTACTGACTCCTCTGCACAAGAAGCCAGACACTGGCAGACCTAGACCCACCACTAGCCATACTGCCAGGGCGCTCTCTGCAACATGTTCCATGATCCTTGCTTGACTCTGTGCAAAAGAAGACACCACTGCTGATTTAAGAACACTCTGGACTGCAGTCATAGGAAGCAACGAGAATTTTTTGGCCAAGCATTTCATCTGCCTTATTCTAACACTCCTCTTCAGGCAACTGCTACTGGCTGCAGTCAAAGACAGGATATAGGGCGAGATGGACTCAGTACAGCTGAAGTAATAGTTGCAAGAAAAGCACTGTAAGAGGAAGTACAAATCAACACAGATTAATTTTTTTAGGTGTCATACTGGGAATAATTTGGCCTGCAGAACTTTGGCAACAAGGGTAGAGGCTGAGCATGCTGCGACTTTCAGATCTACATGCCTGACAGAGCTGCTCAGTTGAAAAAGCAATTCCCATCAAGAGCCTCATGAGGCTACAGATTTCTCTCTAGTCATTCAGTATGAAATATTCTGTTCAGAAGGAAAACTATTTTCAAGTTAAAGCAGGGTTTTTTAATTGAAAATTACTTTAAAACCTAATGCTTTTTGGCTTGAAGCTGTAAGTAGGCAAAGTTTCATTTATATTTATAGATCAGGTTACTTTCTTGCCATTCACACATCCATCTGTTTAAAGGGTGCACTTTTTATTTATACTTTGTTAGGAAAAAAAGTCCCACCAAAATAAACTCCAAGCCTTTTAATTTCTCCAAAGCTTTTCAATGACTGTAACTGAAATTAACAGCATCCACTTTTGTATGACTTCATTTCATTGCTTTTTTGGCATATAAGCCTCCATTTTGTGACCACATTAACTTAGATGACAGCAAGAATTTAAGAATTAAACAGAAACCTGAAAAATATGGCTAAACCTGAGGAGGGTTTGGGCCATCTGATTCTGAATGAATGGAAAACTGAGCTCATGCCTGCAACCACTACCTGCCAACATGCTGCCTGTGTGCACATTTCCCACACTCCCACGGCTTCCCTTCTGCCACAGGTTAACACCACATCGCAGGTTGTAAAAACCAAACTACGAAACAAGGAACAGGCCAACGCATTCCTTTACAACATTAGCTTGGATGCAACTACATAGGTAAGTTTTAAGCTCGGGGCTTTTTTAAGTGAAAGCTTGTCATCTGTACACAACAGCCTCAGAGACATACATAGCACAGGAAAGGTTTGGATAGTTCTCTATTCAGGTGTACTCAAACAGGAATGCCATCCAGAAGGACCTCGACACACTTGTGAGGTGTGCTGATACCAACCTCATGAAGTTTAACCATGCCAAGTGCAAGGTCCTACACCTGGGTCAGAGCAATCCCAGGCACAGCTACATGCTGGGCAGAGAAGAGATTCAGAGCAGCCCTGCGGAGAAGGACTTGGGGGCGTTGGTCAATGAGAAAATGAACATGAGCCAGGTTCAGTGTGTGCTTGCAGCCCAGAAAGCAACCGTATCCTGGGCTGCATCACCAGCAGGGCAAAGGAGGTGATCCTGCCCCTTTACTCTGCTCTTGTGAGACCTCAGCTGGATGGAGTATTGTGTGCTGTTCTGGTGTCCTCAACATAAAAAGGACATGGATCTGTTAGAACAAGTCCAGAGGATGCCACGAGGATGATCAGGGGACTGGAGCACCTCCTGTATGAAGACAGGCTGAGAAAGTTGGGGCTGTTCAGCCTGGAGAAGAGAAGGTTGCATGGAGACCTCATAGCAGCCTTCCAGTATCTGAAGGGTGCCTATAGGGATGCTGGGGAGGGACTCTTCATTAGTGACTGTAGTGACAGGACAAGGGGTAACAGGTTAAAACTTAAACAGGGGAAGTTCAGACTGGATATATGGAGGATAGTCTTTCCCATTAGGGTGGTGAGGCACTGGAATAGGTTGCCCAGGGAGGTTGTGGATGCTCCATCCCTGGCAGTGTTCAAGGCCAGGTTGGATGAAGCCTTGGGTGAGATAGTTTAGTGTTAGGTGTCCCTGCCCATGGCAGGGGGGTTGGAACTAGATGATCTTAAGGTCCTTTCCAACCCTAACTATTCTATGATTCTAAGAACAGTCTAACAGCATTTCTTCACACTATCCTTCCCCTTTGCAATTATCTCAAGTTAGCTGTTGATTTTGGAGAAATTCAAACTTCAGTATCTGCTGCTATGCTAAGTAAGAGGGAACCATGTCTGAAATGGAAATGTTGATTTTCAAAACCATTCATGCTTTGGCCCAGATCTGGGAAGTGGCAGTCTGTAAAAACGCTGATCCAAGTGTCCCCCTGCTGCCTCTGTTGCAGCCCTGGAGCATAAACCCTGGTACAGCCACACAGAGCGGAATGGCTGTGTGCTGAACACCCTACAGAAAGCTCTTTACTAAAGCTCCTCCTGCAGCTACTGTTTGTTCCTCCTTACCCAGACAGATTAAAATATAACAACACTGATATAAAGAAAAATATTTACTTAATGCTGTAATCTTCTCAACAAGGATTGTTCTGGAAAGACCAGCAACAACGATGCATTGACCCCTACAAGCAAATAACTCTTCTCCAAAGACAGCCTTGGAATCCCCACCTGGAGCTCTCAGCACACCTGCCAGTGGGCTGCAGATGCTTAGTCACCTCCTCAACAGAGCAAACAACCAGCAGCCATGTCTGTGCCTGCAAGTGATTTCAGCTGCAAAGTTACAGATGTGCCTACTCAAAGGCACACTATAAAGGCAGCTCCTCAGAACATTAAGCCCCTTTACACCTTCTAAATAATTCCAGTTGCCTGTACAGCAGGGATGTTATTTGTTATCCCATCCTTAGGGATTACATTTGAATTACTTTGTTGTATATTATCCTCTACCCAAATATTCAAAAAGAAATCACACTGACTACTTGTCTGTGCAGGAAGTAAGAGTTTTAGCTGTACCAAAGGGGAGGAAAAATCCAAGCTGTGTCTACAGTAAACCTTCTCTAACATCCCTCCCCCAACAGCAAGCTGCACGATCTCAGTGTCAGCACTACTGTAGTTCAGCCAGACTGCCAAAGCCTACTTAAAAACTGAGCAACAGAGATTAGAGATGGAGTGGCTCAAAAAATGAAGTTATGCAAAACCTGAATGCATTTATCATTAAAGGATAGGCTTCATAGTTCATGAGGATATTACTTGGAAAACAATCTGCAACTGCGATGCATTTCCTTCAGCTTCTGCAAGCACAGGTCTGTACAAAACGGGATTAATTCAAAACCTTATCAGCAAAAGTTCTAATGGCCCAATTCAGGGATCCTGCTTTCCAGGGTTAAAATTTAAGGTATCTCATGTACCATGGAGGAAAAAATTGTTTTTATAACCACACTGATGAATCTCTGAGCACAATTCTGCCCTTGAGCAAGTTTGCTGTTTCACTGTTAATAATGAAACCCTAAAGGAAAATCTCAAAGGAACTAAAAGGAAGAAAAAGAAATCTCACACTATTTTTTTATCTGTTCTGCTGACATTCCCTACTCCCCCAAATAAATATTTATTACACTCCATAAGCAAAAGGGGATTTAATCCATGGTTCAATTTTGAGATAATAGTAAGCATACTACGGATTTTAGTTCCATCCTTGTTTTCTAGCAGTACTAGCTGTAGGTGAAAATACCCTGAACAAGTGTTTCTTTTGTTGCTGGTATAGAAAATAAAAGGTTGAGCATCCTGTGGGAATTTTTTCAAGCGCGGTAGGCCACATGCCTATCTCTACAGTGATATGACAGCAACTGCCTCTCCCATCACTCACAGAGCAGATACACTGAAACAGAAGCATGCACATAGGCCATCAACTGCATTAATCCTGCTGTGAGCAGATGGCTCTTCCTCACCCTTACAGCATGGGTGCTTTGATAAAGACATCAGTAATCTATAATTCAAGTTATCAGAAGCTCCATCAGAAGCATGTACGGGGTGTTGCCTGCATACCAGCTGCCTTCAGGAAGTGATTTCCAACATGAGTCTGCACTATTTTGATTTCAGCCAGCCTTTTCCAATTCTGCTGAGGGCTAGCAAGATTAGCAAAGACAGATTGAGATTAGTAAGGACGGATTTATGCAAAACTAAAATAGAACTGATTTTAAACTCCACACGGATCTTCCCTCAGTGTAACAGATACTTTTTTGAAATTACAATTTAGTGATATAAGTTTGAAAAGAGGTAAGCCCTTGAATATTCTGGAGCCTCTTCAGTATTATCTTCCAAGCAGAAAAAGCCATCTCATCTAATCAGTTATGCTGCTTCTCCCAAGCCTTATAGTGTATGATATTAACAGTGAGGTTCCCTTCCCAAGATACTGCATCCTGGGAAGCTGCTGCAACAGCTGCTAAACTTAAGAATCTAAAGCAAGAAATCTGCAGTAGCCCTAGTTTGATTTTTGACTAGGAGGCCAGGCCCGTTTCTCTGCTTGTCAAGGAGTTCAAAGATTTAAGAAATGCATGTTAACTTCAGCTAAGTTATGATGAGCATTCCTGTCTGGAAACATTTAACATCTCTTTCGACTAAAGAAGACACAAGAAGAAACTCGACTTGTGAATCAAAGCACAAACAATGACATCAAGTACAAACACTGTCTTTACCAGAGTTGCTGACCTCCAACCCGTACTTGGAAGACAAAAGCACATTAAAAGAGTCACCAATGTCTTGATGGAAGCCAGCAGTCCATGATCTATTTGAAACACCTTCCTCACACAACACATACTGTGTCATCATCTCCACATTTTCCAGTCAGTTTTTAACAGCATCAACAGATACTCAGCCTGTAATGAGCTCATTTTTAAACCTCCCAGTGCAGGATAAACTGGATGCAATTCTCCATGGTACCCAGAAGAAATGACTGCTAACCTCATGCTCACACTTCAAGTAGAACAGCTTTGGCAACTGTAGCCTTATTTGTCTAAGATCAATGTTGGACAAAAACTAAAAATTTGCATAGGTTTCTTTTAAAGGCCAGGAATGCAACTAATGGCAATTTCAAGGGGTTTATGATACTGATACTCAAACAAACCTGATTTCAGAATTTGAAATCAATGGTTTGGTTACCAGAGTTAGTTGAGTAGTTAAGATTTTCAAGGCATATGACTTATACCACATGGTATTCTGACTAGAAATTTGGCCCGTGTCAATAAAGCACATGTTAAACAAATTAAGGGTTGGCCAACTGACAGACCTCAAAGTAGTTGACAGCATAAAGTCACTGGGGAATGGAACAACTTTAGTTTGGTTTTGCATTAATCAGAGCAAGCCAGATGCTCATCCAGATCCATAAAAATGCTGAAATCTAGATATAACAAATTCCTTGGAGAAAGTGTTCTGCTAACAAATAGATTGGCAGAATGACATAAATAATAAAAAGACAAAGACAACCAAATGCATGCATACATTCAGCTGACACCAGTTAAATCAGGCAATGCCAGAGGCACAGCACACCTCTGCCAACATAGAGCAAAGGCTATAGCAACAGAAGAGATGACAAGGCTTGAATAACTTGAAGAGCATCCTGGCAGGTAAGTAGCTTGTTTGTCACTTCCACAACAAGATGTATACATGACTAACAGCCTTCAGCTATCTCTCACAAGGGAGAAGGAAGTCAGCAAGTGATTCTGTGGCACCAATGCTGTTTGAAATCCAGATCTGGGTACCTAAGTCCTAAAATTTGCCTTGGAAAATTGAAGGTGAAAGAAAAGAAGTCACCAAGAAAAGAATCTTGGTTAAAAACCCAAAACTTCTCTGTAAGGGAACTTAAACATTTCATTCAGAAGAGACAATTATAAACACCAGAAACTATCCCTACAGAGATCCTAAAGGACTCTCTGCCTAGTAGGGAAGGCACAAAAGGGATCAAACCCAGAAACCCTTGCACAGCTCAAGCAAGACAGATTAGAAACATAGTACAAGTTGAGTGGTGAGGCCAACCATTACTGAAACAAAGCTGAAGAAGTGATAACAGCAAATATGTTATTTGGTGTCATTGGATCCAATTAGCTTTTCAGAAAAAACGTACTTTCATCAACAAGATACTGAGTTGCTCATGAGAATAAGGGTAATGCCCATGGGTTACACATGGTGAAACAAGATGACTACCGGTTCCTCTCAACTACAAATTTTTTGCATCTGAGCCTGATCCTACAAACACGCTCAGGTATAGTTATGGGCATGCAGGCCTCTATCCTTCTACTTAGGGTATGGAAATAACAAACATTAAGCTGATTTAAGTTGATACTGAAGTTGACAGTAGAGAGAAAAAAGAAAGTCAATCAAGGCTCAGATGGCGAAAGGGACAGGAGAAACATGAAGTAATTAAATTCATATTGACGCTTTCTAGCCAAAATTAGCACTTGGGAATCAGTGACTCAACGTTATGATCCCCCCCTGAACATTAGAGGAAAAAAAAAAGGATAAATGCTAGTTTGGTATTATGTACATATTCATATAATCCTGCAATCATTCCCTTAAATCCTTATCACACTGAACATTTGAACATGAAGTTAAATAGCTATATGTTTTCCAAATTTTACATGCATTTCAAAAGCTTTCTGTGCCACAGGCTGTTATGATCTTGCTCTATCCATTGTATGCCCACAATTAGGTACTAAAATAAGAAAGAATGAAACAGGAAGGGAAACAAAAGCCACACAAGAGAAACAGCAGAAATACCTGCACTCATTCAAATAACACAGCAAGGCAACTTTTATGCTTAGACTGGCCTCAAATTTCCATTATGAAGTTTCAATTCATAACTCAGGAGCCAATGCAAGTAGTGAGGTTTTGTTTGCAGCTGAGGTAATTCCCAGCTTTTTCTTGGATTAGATCCAAACTCAAAAAAGGGCAAAAAGATCACCCCTAAGAAGGGCAAAAAGACATTTATTCTATGCAGGAGCTTTCAAGATCTGTCAATATTGGAGATTATCGTATGTTCCTTGTACAAGGCCCATCCAACATGATACCTTAAGGAGTAATGGAAAAGTTTAAGGCTCAAGCCTACTAAACTGGAACATTAACAAAGGAAAAAAAGTTGAATTGAGAGATCACTCCACTCGCATCTGCCCTAGATATTCAGATGCAAAACGCCGCTTCCCTCCATTTCCTTATTAAATCAGCAGTGGACTCATCATCCAGTTAAAAACAGATGCACTAAGATTATTTCAAGATTTTTACTGTTCATGAAGCTTTTATGTCAAAAGCTGAAATGACCTTGTATGTATTTCTGTGTGCAAGCATTTCCAGGACCAGGTTTTTTAAATTCATAGATGTTAAAGTCAGGAAACTTTAGAAACTCAAATTAATCAAGAAGGGAGGAACAGCAGCAAACTAATGAAACAGCAAAATCAGAAACTATTTACTGGTGAAAACATTATGATTCACAGCACCAAGCTTAACTTTTTATCTGCGATTTCAAATATTGAAAATTGGACATTTGCACAAGTGAAATCTAGACACCCCCTTAGAAACTTACATATTAGATACATGCTAATTTAATTGTTTACAGTCTTAAACTTTGTACACACGAGTCCTGATCCAGCTTTTTTCCCATCCACTCATGCCCTGCAAATAAAAACCAGAATCTCTGGCTAAGACACTGTTTTGCAAAGTTAAAGATCAGAACAAACATTTTGTTTCAAAGGTGGTGTTACGAACCTCTGATCCATTTTTCTGCACAGTTTCCAGTTCTCATTCAACATTCGAGTATGATTGATTGGCCTCTCACGAGCACAAATATTCTTTGATACATGAGCATGAGAGAGGAAGAAAACAGTTGCCAAAGCTGTTTGCTTGAACAAGCAAGTGATGTGTGGCAGACAATAACGATGTGCCACCATTAGTCTTTGGTAAAGGGAGGCAACATGGATGCTCTGCTTAGAAACTGCAGTCCTCCTCCTCATCTAGGCCACATTACAGCAGTTCAGTCATGCAGGACTCCCTTTCTTGCTCTCCTTTGCTTCAAAGAGAGAGGCTTTTCAAAATTCTTAAGAAAATAACATTTGTATGGTATCAGAGCACAAGTTGAGCAGGCTCAGCCTCCTGTCTCTGACAGTGGCCAACAGCAGATGCTTAGTAAAAAAAAACCCTCTAAGAACTAATCATTCATCACATCGTATCTATTCCAGCATTCCTGCGTCACTGATGGCCAAGCTCAGGAAAGACAGAGCTAGCAAGACCATAACTTAGCACCAGCAATAAAATCTTCCATTCACATTCAAAGCAAGACATCTAAACTATCAGAAATTTGAAGCAGTTCAAGACACAAGATGAAGGGCAGGTACATCTATCAACTGTGCTTTCGGTTGAATGCACCTTTTCCATCAGGCTGGATTTGATGACCCATGAAGTTCCTCTCTGCAATAATATCAAATCACACAGTACTCTGTTTGCTTTGACTTCAAGCAGTCAGTTGAGCCCCAAAGAAAAACAACTCAAGGATCGTTGATATATTTCAGAGGAAATTTGTTTCAAGTCTGAGATAGTCTCTTCTCTTTGTCATTTGACATTCTCAGGTGTATCTTATAGCTCTTCCCAAACATTGTTTTAGAAATGTGTGTATAGCTCATATACAGAAAATACAAATAAAGGCCAAACATTAAAGGGAAAAGATACTGTAAGTTCTACAGTGTGTTAAGGCTGTATGAACTAGAATACTGCTAATGAACCAGTAATCAGTCTTGCAGAGATTAGTCTGTTTATGGGTGGACAGAAGCAAGTTTCCTAGAAGCTGGTTTTGAAAGAAGTGCAAAACAACTTCTGACTCAAAAAGTATATGAAGAATGAAAAATCTTTCCACATGCGCGAGAAGGAGGGTAAGTAGGTTCTGTCAGCAACCTCCTTTCATAATCACGCAGTATTAAATTGCACACAGCAAAACAGAATTTACTCAGGTAATAGGGAAAATAAACCCCACAAATTACTTAACAAGCACAGAAGTAAAGAAGCTTAATTTCCTGCTTGTATTCTTTATCCTCTCACCAAGTCACCCCTTCCTTCCAATAAGCCCACACATCTCTGCAGTAATTCCATAGGCAGAAGGCATTATATGCCACAAGCAGTCAGGAGCTCCGTGGATGTGAACTGACCCCTGATCCATGCTGGCCAATTCAGCTGCTGTCAAATACTATGCAACAGCTTAACGCTGCCTGCATGCTGCTTTCTCCTGAGAAGAAACATTCATTTGTGTCACCCTTCTCTTTCAGAGAGAGCAGTGCTTTTCCAGGCTTCTAGCTCTCTTTTCAAATGTGGTTAAAGCTGACCAATGAATTCAGAAGTTATTCAGCTGACAAGGCAAACACAGAAGCCTAGCATTTCCTTAGGAAGCAGCCTAAAAAGAGTAAATAGCCTTATATAGTATTTGGATTCCATCTGGGCATCTTTGGTTTGAATACCAAAAATAGTAAAAGACAGATAAGAAGTTGCCCAATATAAATGTCTTTTGAAAAGAAACAACTAGGAGTTAAACATTTGCAGATATCTGGGAAGTTGGGAAATACTAACATCTGAATCATTCCAGCAGCATCCAAGCTCTAACCATAACATTTAGTGTTTTTCACTGTTAGACGTCTGGCAGGCTAGTCCTTATTTTCAAATGGTATTTAACTGGGCACAGCTTTCCCTAACATAGCACCAGGCTCGTTTTATTTCAAGGTGAACTTTGGTTCAATCTGTTCTGCAGAGCCAGCCAGTTAGAACTTGCTCAAGAAACATTTTTCAGGTTTCTCAGGCTTGACATACATAAAGCATATGAAAAACCAGAAACCAAAACTAGACTTTCTAAAATAACACCACACAGAATGCCCAGGTATGCATACTGTAGTTTTCACCTCCTAGGCAATTATATAGTCTGCTTTGTATGTTACTAATTAGGCAACTTTATAATTCTATTACATTTTATGTAAGGGACATTTATATAAGGTCTAATCTCACTAAGTGTTAGGACTAAAAGCTCATTATTCTCAGGCAGGAAGGCAATAAAAAGATCACAGCAGACAAGGCAAAGCCCTCCCATGTTAACTGCTAGAGACCACTAACCAAGCACCTCCACATACCTGAAACAATGTACAGCACTCTCCAGAAACGGCTCTCCTCATGAAGGAAACTGGGCAAGGAGTTCACATGCTGATGGCTGCTGCAGGACCTTGGTTTATCACTTCAGCAGATGCTATTTCTATTCTTTTCACTGAGATGAAAGTGACTGATGGAGTCACTGATTAAGCCTAGAAACATTCTGTACTGCACAGTTACTATCACAGGTCATCGGTGTAAGGCTTATGAGACATAAGCAATAATACAGATAGATTGACCAGCTGTATCAAAGAAACAAAACTCATTCTTAGTGAAGCCTGTGATGAAGAAATGCCGATCACTTGCCTAGGACTATGTTCTGCCAATTAAAAAGATGCAGCTTGCTGATACTGTTTTTTCACTTTGAGGATGGTGAGACACTGGAACAGGTTGCGCAGAAGTTGTGGATGCCCCATCCCTGGAAGTCTTCAAGGCCAGGCTAGATGAGGCTTTGAACAACCTGGTCTAGTGGAAGGTGTCTCTGCGTACGGAAGGCGTTTGGAACTAGATCTTTAAGGTTCCTTCCAACTGGAATCATTCTGTGGTTCTATGATTCTATGAATGCCAAATATTTCCACCTTTTTATTTCACAAATACCCATGCTCAGGAGAGAATTAATGTAGGAGGGTGTCAGGCAATCACATTTCACTTCAGCTTACAGCTCAGCAAGCTGGCAGGAAGTTTGAACCCAGATGTTTATTTGTTTAGATATCTCACTGTAATCTACATTTTGACATTGCTAAAGAAATCTCAGAGGTTTCAAATACCCACAGACACAGAGTACTCAAATCTTGCTTTTCACTGCCTTTCCACCAACAGACAAGGCACACAATATGTGACATCCAAAGCTGCTGTTTATCACATCATAGGCATAGTGGAAGTGAGAAGCAGCTGTAAATATTCCATATTTTTACTCCCATTACCAAAAGTGGAGGCACAGCCATCACCCCCTTGAGCATCCCTACTGACAAACAATGGCCTTGGAGGACAATGTCATTCTGTAGACTCAACTAGGAAACAAAATAATCACTGTGTGATGGAACTTTGCATTAAGAATCTTTCCCACCTCCAAATCCACATCTCAAGCACTACCACCAAGCATATTTCAGAACACTCATCAGCTGTTACACAGAGAACTCAGGCTCAGTCTCCTAGCAGCATCACTATTAATAGAATCCATTTAGAATAATCTTCAGTTTCAACCTTACTGAACTCTACGGACTGAATTTCCAAAGCCACTGTTATCCATGACAGATTTCTCCTCCTTTGCATTCTGCCATTGGTATATGTAATGTCAGAATCAGTCCAAAGAACAACATACTCATTAAGTAGTTGATCAGTCCAAAAGACAGGAATATTTTACCTTAATTACAAATTCAGTGGCCAAAAGGGGCTTGTGTTTTTGCCAATGTGCTTGTGCTATGGTAGAGATGTTTAGGGCCTGTCTAGTTCTACAAAGCTGCTTCTAGAATTAAAGCAACTCTCTAACGCTAGTGTGACGCCTTTGAAATTAAAAATACACACATGCTGACATGTTTTCAAACTTGTCAGCTCCCATCTGGAGCAGGATTCACTTATCTCTGCCTTCAGCTTTAAAAAGAGTGCTGTTCCTGGAATCACAAATGGAGAAGCACTGTGTGCACAACCCTGGGCCACACAGACATGGGATGGGATCCATTTGAAAAGTGCAGCAGAGACAGCAATTGCATCTGTATCACACTGAGACCAGCTAACAGAAGTCTAACCTCCTCCTCCTGCCCAGGCTCACAGACAAAACTGTCTTTCAGCTGCACTCTGATGCTCGCAACTCCTAAAACACATGCTCCAAGGTACCTGGGTTTTAGGTCTTTGGGAAGCACATTGCAATTGAGGGTACTACTAATTACAAACAGCCAGTTTTGACTTAATAATTACAACAGCTGTTTCTTTCCCTTCTAGGTTTTTGAGGCACTCAAGCCACTACAAAGTCTTTGTTTCTTACAGACTCTCTAAGTGTCTTTCCACAGTCTTAACCATCTACATATTGCTCAAAATTGTCTGTAACATCCCTTCACTTCAGCTCCTTCCCCTTCAGTCCTACTCCACTTGAAAACCATTTATGGCAGCTAAAAATATACAAAGATCTTACTGTTTTCTGAAACAATCTCCGAGCTGCCTTTTACCTGCAGTCAAGCATGCAGGAGACAATCACAAATCTTGTTTTGGCAGCTGTTCTGCATAATAAGCTACTTTTACTTTTCCTACAAAGAAGGGATTTCTTTCTTCCATTCCCCTGCATCCTGTCTTGTACCCTGTTCCAATATCAGGAGCCTCTGTGTCATGTCACCACTGCTTTTGAGCCCCAAAACAAAGTGTTTTCAGGGACAGGCAGATTTTGATCATCAGTATCTTACAGTGCAAACTGCTTTCATTGCATTGTTTTTTATGCAGATAGATTTTCATGGTATCTACAGTGTTTTGAGTATTTTCAAAACCCACCTATTCCACATATTATATTAATAATGACATTCTCATGCTTTACATCCATTGAGCATCAGACAATTCATCAGGGCAAGGATTATGTATTCCTTAACATATTTTACCTCTTGTAAGGCATGGCATAAATAATGCTTATAAGGGGACATTGTCAAAGTCAGGCACCCAAAAGTTTAGTCCATTTTTAGATTTTCATGGCTACCGATACTTCTTTTGCATTCTTTCACTGGTTTACCCTCTCAATATCAAACCAACATAAACTCACATATTAAAAATTCTCTCCTGTAAACCACCCATTGGGCACTCTAGCTCCTGTAATGCAAACTGTATGAAAATCTTAAGTTCTTTTAGATTGCCATTGGATAACAAATCTAGAAATCTGTTTATAGTACAAGACTTTCTATAAGTCAGTGTTTATGTGAGACATTAAACAAGCTCCCTAAAGACTTTGGACATACCCTTTTAGCTTTTTTGTCAACTTCTTTGGACAATATATGACAAATAGAAGTCATTAAATCCAATATGAATCAATACATATATCTAGCTCTTGCATGTTAGGGGGAAAAGGTTTAGTTCTACAAGACAAACTGTAACTTGACACTAAAATAAAGGTGTTTCTGATCACCCTGCAGCTAAAAGGCTTGACACTGAGAATTTCAGATTAAGCAGGAGCACAAATGACTGGTAGGTTTAAGCACTCTTTACTTGGCTCCCTGTGCTCTTTGGAACCTAGGAAGTTACATGCAATGAACAACTCACATGCCTGGCTGCATTTCACAGGCATAAAGGAAAGATTAGAGAGCAGAAAACCATCCCATTACAATCAATTCACCATGCTCTTCCTATCCATTTATATTTGCATGGCACCACTTTGCTCTGAAGAGGAGGTAAAATAACCACCAGCCACCTATACAGAATCATGCTTCTGCGTTCAATTTGAAGCCCAGGAAATGCAGAGAAAAAGGAACAGTAGTATTTAAGCTGAAGAGTGAATCTCACTCTAGATAAAGCTAATTCATCCTGGCAGGTCTGACTTTTATCTGTAGTTAAAAAGACACTTTCAAGAGAGACTGGTTTGTATTTAAAATGCATCTATTTTGTATTTCAAATGCACCTCAATTCTTACAAAAGACCATGCAAGTCAGGATGTCTCCCAAACTTCTCCACAAGAGACTGCTTTTCTTTACAAATCAAAATGAGGGCTAAACTCAACCTTAGGGTCTGGGTAAATCTTCTTTCCAGACAGTTTTTAGTTTTGCTCATGAGTGTATCACCTCCAGGAAAACTGGGGCAATATTTGCTGTGCTTTCACCAATAAGGGGTTGGGATTTTTTCCTGTAGTGGAGGGAGGAAGGGAAGAAAAAAAACCAAAAACCAGGTGGCAAGTACAGACTGTTCTTACTACTGCTCTGCTGGGTAAGAGAATTTGTTAGCATCTACTGGACTCATGTAAATCTTTTGAAGAGCTTCCAGGTGTTTGCCTCTCATGTTTGCTTCAATTTACTGTATCTATCCTGTAAATTCTGTCCACCCAATTGAACACTGCCTCCCTTTCTGGACCTTTCACTCCTGGTGATTTTATATTGAGCATAACTTACTAGTAAGTAAAGGAATTATTATTTTAGGAATCTTGATTTCTAAAGACTCACTAATTTTCCAATTTTTACCTTTTCAATTAAACATTGCTGTTGCAGCAAGAGACTTGGTGCAGATCTCGTCAGGCTGAAAGCTTTTCACTTTGCTGGCGAATGAGGAATTCGGCCCACCATTGTCCTTACCATGCTTTCCTTGAAAGGAAGCAGCTGGGGTAAGCAGAAGGTAGGCAGACTGCAGCTGATCACAGCTTAAAGTGGATGCTCTTTAAAACCCCAAATTATTGCATTATTTTGTGATTAGGGAAGTAAGGCCTGCACTTGCAAAATGTAGGCCAAGCTTTCAATACTGGAATGCTATATTAAGGTGCTGTGCTCTATATTGGTTCAGGTATAAACTCCAAAAGTAGAATACTCAATTATGTATATGATCGATATTTGGCGTCAGAGAAAGCCCATCGGGTATTCTGTGGGTTTGAGAAACAGATTTACAGTATTTTAGGAATAAAGTCCAGATCCAGATCCTTTCTGGAGAAACTGATGAATGATCCGAGTACTCCAGAAGACTGGAGCACAGGGTTTGGGACTAAGTTTCAGAGTCTGAGATATTAAAGAGGATTTATTTAGCCCTTTTTCAGATTTCAAGTCCAATGAATAGTGAAAGAGGGGGAGAATGTTAAGAAAATGTTTTTTGTTTGTCATCTTCACCCAAATGCACATATAATATTCTGCAGAATCTTGCCCAGTCATCCTGGTATCACTGGAAAATAGTCTAAAAATTCACTATGATCTGCTTTCAAAGTTTAAATAGCTGTATTTGCATATACAGCTAGCTACATAAATGATAAATTTGGAGATACGATTCTAAATGCATTACCTGTTCAGCTCTGCAACACCTGGGATCTCTTACCCTATGGTCTGTGTCTCTGCAGTCAACCAGTGAAGTCAGACCCTTTGGTCTAACACACTGCCTATGGCTGATAGCAATTTACTGTCTGATCAGCTTTTCCCAGAGCTAAGTTGACCATTTGCATTCAAGGAACAGATTGTCTTGCTTGAGATGGTTTACAAAAAGACAAAATAATGGCTGAGCTCTAAAGAAGGCAGAATTACTACAGAGACTCAGAAGCCTATGCAAGATCTTATTTTGTTCAACTGCACTGTAAATCCACCCACTATCCCGCAAAAATAACAGATTGCACTATTCTGTTTCTCGGACGAGATTTTCAAATGTTTTCTAGTTGGCCAAAACATGCTCCAAGACTTTAACTAGCAACTTTAACAGCAGAAAAACCGACACACCTCTGGTAGCATTGAGACCAGTTCCAGTATGAGACGTATAAGAAAGCACTTGGCTTTTCAGCCATCCAGGCAGTTAATGCTAAGCATTGCCAAATAACCATCTTGAATATGTTAGCTAAAAACCCCCTGGCCAGCAAGTAATCTGCATAGTAGATCTGAATGTTAGCATGAAGCTTGCAGATTTAAAAAGTACCCACAGGTATGTTCCAAAGTACTCAATTTCACTAAAAGCCCTTATTTTAAGTATAATACTCCCTGCAGATAAAAGCTTACATTCCTATACTATGTGGTATATTATAAAGTGAATATACAACTTCTATTGTGCTAAATCATAAAGCATACACTTGATTTCCTGAACAGTAAGGTCTGAAACATTGGAAAGCTGGTCAGAGTCCTAAAACAAACCCTCCCCACTAATACACCTTCTTGTGCTCTTCTGCAGAACTTTGTCACCAGAATGAAGACACACTTTCAAAACAGCTCCTTTTTAAACATATCATCTGGAGTGCTAACCCCAGGATAGAGCCATCCTAAACTAAGGGAGTCCCATCTCTCCCTTGAGCTAGTCTTTCAGTGCTATGCAGTGTAAGCTGCAAACTTCTACAGGAATTCTACAGGAATTGGTTGAGGAAGTAACACTACTTGGTATCTAATCAAAACACATATCTATTGAGTCAACTAAGTCTTGAGTTTCTCCTGCTCTAAAGGCAGCTGCTCTTTAGGGACATGGATTTTGTTATGTTTACAGTTGAACTCTTGAAGGTCTTTTCCAACATAAATGATTCTGTGGTCTGTTGACCGAGATTTGTTTCAAACTTCACACACTGCAGCCTCCACAACCTAACACCTTTCTCTCTTCCATTCCACAGTAAGGAGATTAATACAGCATGCAGGGTCTCTGCTAGGTTAGCAAGCTAGGGTAATTACCAGTCATTTACTTCTAATGTCTATACAAACTCTCTGGGTACTGGCACACTGTCAGAACAGGTATTCATTCAACTGCTTTTTTGCTAACCAAAGGCCAGGAAGCCTGCCCTGTTAACAGTGAACAGTTTAAATCCCACTAAAATATAGGGGTCTATTGCATGACAGAGTTATGTGAACCGAAGCAGAAGTTTACAAGAAGCACAAGTATTGCATAGGCATTCCTTTATGCAGTTTTTTTGTCAGGATGTCATCAGCCTTCCAGAGCAATCTAAAAAGCTGAGTACAGAACAAGACCTCTATAACAACTCCCACCTCTAGAAATGAAGACAGCTCAATGCCTTGACTGTATATAGGGATAGTCAGGAAAGAATATATGGAGGTTTTGAGCCATTTCCACTCTATCTGCCTTTTTTCCCCAATAAATCCTGAGAAGTTCAGATTTGCTCAATACCATTTCAGATACTCCTTAAATAAAAACACTCTTCCCAAAGTAGAAAAGCTAAGTCAATCTTGACATTTTTCTTTAGCTATAACTTTTCCTAGTATAACCATTTTTATTGCAGTGCCACCTAAAATTACCACTCATGAAGCAATACCCTTTTTAAGAAGGGCATTCTGCAAGCATATACAGTCTTGAAGTGTTTTAGGACTGAATTATAGCTAAGAGTGATGCTTTTAAAAATTCCATTGCTTACTTGTCCTGCATCATCTTGCATGCATGGACTCTCCTTACAGCCATCAAATGAATTTCATCACCAACAGAATATTGAATATAAGCACAAAGCTAACTACAGCCTGTGAGACAGCCTGAAAGCAACAACAAACTATCCACTGTAAAGTGTTAAGTCTAGTTCGCTAGAGAAGGGGGAGAAGAAACTGAAGCTTTTTTGTACTGCAGACAAAATGCAGTTCATCTGGGTCTACTTTGCTGCCAAGATTTTATCATGGCTTAGTTTGGGTTTTGTTTTTCTCTTCAAAAGATTAGTGTCCAAGCATATGAATACATGGTATTTGTTTTGCTGTCAAAACATAAATACCATGTGTTTCATCCAGCAACACAGTACACTTCAAAGATTCATCCTAAGTAGAAGACATACCATAGGCTAAGCCATTTGTCAAGTAGGCATCAGAGCCTGGGGTAAAGTTCCTAACTTCCAGCTCAATCTCTAAAGATTACTCCACAAGCAAGTACTGATACATTATTTGCTCTGCTGTTGTTTGAGATCCACTCGAAGTCTCCCAGTGCATGTGTTTTCTTTAAAATTTCTTCCCCATCCCTAACTACTTTCTCAAAGGGAAATGTCAACGTGAGGAGGCCCTTATATTTGCTGGATTTATAGCCTTTTATTAGCTCCCTGTGCATGTGATGCCAAAGGCTGGTCTTTGCCAAGTCTCTTCAGTCCCTGCTTAAAGCAGAAGCAGATGCTGTACACTGTCAGCACAGAAACACATGTTCTGATTTAAGCCCCCCTATCCCATTATTTATAGGTAATTTCAATTCTTGCAGAAGCATGAATAGCACTTTCTCATGCATAGGGAAAGAATTGCTTAGGAGTTAAAAATGTCTTGTTCCTAGACTCCCACCTCAGTATGAAATATTCCCTCTACACCTACTGGCAGCCCAGCACCAAGCCTTCCCATTTCAGAGTAGAGCTGGGGACATTCTTCATTGCAGCAGGAAAGGATTTCCCCTACAAGAACAGCACAGACATTGCCTCTTCCTATGTGTGCTGAATGCTTGGCCAAAGCCCTTTCACCAGGTGCTGCACAATTAAATCACAAGGTCATTACATATGCTGATAGATTAGGGAGTATTAAGAGTTAGCTGACAAATAACCAATGACAACACACTAAGGCATGTTCCAGGTGTGCACTTCACTCTTCTACATAGAGAGTTTTTACACTTCCACTACCCGTTCATGTCTGCTAGCATATCTTTCTCCCCCTGCAGAAGTGACTCCTCTATCTTTGTATAGCACAGCCATGACAAACAGCATGTGTCACTTGTCAAGGACACAAAAAAAGCAAGTCCCATTCTTTTCCAAATGCTTCAAAATCCCATTGTTCCAAAAGCCTGCAGCTTCCAAACCAGCAGCATGCAGCTCCTCAATCTGCAGTTAACCAGCTCCCAGCCACTGGTAGAAAGCTTTGTGCACATATAACACTTCATCCATTCCTCAGCCAGACAACAACAGCATATGTCAGCTTGTGTATTGTTAATTATTCCTCCTCCCTCCATATATCCTTCTCCTTCTATGCTCCAATTAGCTCAGCTCTTGAAGAATGAGTAATATGCTGCACAATCCAAAATAAAAACATTAAAATTACTGGCTATGTCCAATAACATCCTGACCCTGTTAGAGCTTTCTTAGCTGAGTTTCTGATCCTGCATATTGTCCAGACATCCACAACTTCTTGCACTCCTTTGGACAGTACAACACATGAGGCCCTGAACACACCTGTAGCACTCTGACATGGCCTCACTTAAAAGATTTTCCATAGGATCAATCACAGTAGTTCCAGTTGCTTTGGCACAAATCTCAAGTACACATGCTTGATGCTTAAATCCAGAAAAACAGACCTCAACCATCAAAATTCACTGTTGAGATTTTATTATTCAGAGAAAGAAAAAACAGTTTCCTTCTCCAAATCAAACAAAATGCTGGAGTGGTTTCAATGCACTAGTCAAACACCCGAAAAGTTCAAAACCCTGTCTCCTGTTTGGACATGGCTTTCAATCACACATCCCTCATACACAAATTATTTAAAAGACCATTTAGGTGCAGCAGGAGAAGGGACCAATGAGCTGTGCTGGGTCAGCTACAGTAATGGAGAGACAAAGAAAGCAGAGAGAAATGCAGGTCCCTGCTTAACAGGTTTATAACTGCATGAGATGAGGAAAAATTAAACTCTTGTGAACAAAGTCTAATTGTCCTAGCTCTGTTATGGGTTTCCTAGTTGTTTATACATACATACATATGTAAAGGGTGAGTGTCAGGATGATGGAGCTAGTTTTTTTTCAGTGATGTCCAGTGATAGGACAAGGGGCAATGGGTGTAAACTGGAGCATAGGAGGTTCCATGTGAACATCAGGAAAAACTGCTTTACTGTGAGAGTGACAGAGCACTGGAACAGGTTGCCCAGGGGGGTTGTGGAGTCTCCTACGCTGGAGATATTTAAGGCCCGCCTGGACAAGTTCCTGTGTGATGTACTCCAGGTTACCCTGCTCTTGCAGGGGGGTTGGACTAGATGATCTTTTGAGGTCCCTTCCAACCCTTGAGATTCTGTGATTCTGTGTGATTCTGCGTGTTTGTGGGGTATGTGTGTATATATATGTTTGTTAGTGCTGCATAAACCATTGCAAATGTTATAGAGAGAAGTTGATTTTCCTGCTTCCCTACCCAGTTACCTTAAACCCTTACTACTGATGTGTCTTACAAGCCCCAGGAAACCAAAAGACACCCAGAAATATATTTTTGTAAGTGTTCTGATTCCAGAAATACTAACAACAGACACTGGGTCCTACTCATAGCCCAGTTAAAGCCCAACCAATGGATCTAGCAATCTTTTTTGTTGTAAGTGCCACAAGAAGAGACAGGATTACTCCTTATTTCTTAGTAATCTTGAGGCTGCCTGGAATTGAGCTCTGCAGCAATGTATTTCAAATGATGCTTTATTGGCACAGCAAGCTATTTAAAGGTTTTGACAGTTACAAATTTTGCAGTAATTTTTCACTGCTGTATTTCTTAATATTTTCTGCATTCCTTCCCCTTCCTTCCCACCTGCCTCCTCCGAGCATCCCAGCAGCTGAACGGCAAGTGTGTCACAGAGCCACATTCATCTTAAACCTACCTAATAGACTCTTGTGCAAGTTACTAAGAACAATGAGTGGCTTAAAAGCAATAACCTTCAGCAATGTAAAGTAGCAGTGTTTATGCAACAGCTTCCCCTTCTAAAAGCATTACATAAACACAGCCTTCACAAGCCCTCTGCATTCAGTGCCTGTCAGAAGAGTGAGGCATCAGAGGCTCTTGACTCTGCCATCCAACAAACCTATAAGCTATTTTGACACCCCAGATTGCTGAAGCCAAAAGTCATAACACAACATATACTAGTGTTCCAGCATTGCCTCTGATACAACTCAAACATTATGAAATTCTAATTTTCACATGCAATTCAAAGGACATGCACAAATTCATCAAACCAACTTGACTGCAAGGAAAGTATTAGGAGTATAAAATGGGCCTAGTTAACCAGGCCTACGCAGATAAGAAAACATTTTCCTAAAACATGTGTCTTAAAAACATACTCCCATTTGCAACATACTTGCATAACAGCCTGATATGAAGAAAAAGGATAATGATAATAAATGATTCCCTTAATGTCCTAACTGGGCAGACAGTTTCATAGTTTTTTTCCAGCAAGGGAGTGAATTGCCAGTTTTGTAGCTACATCTGTGGTGTTCTTTGTTAGAAATGCTCCGCCAGTATCTCAGAAAAACAGCAAATATAAGAAAGAGACAGGAGGCAGATGTTGGCAAAAACAAATTTAAGAAAAACACATCAAAAAATCCAAACCATGCAGTCTGGAAGATCTTATGCTTTATACACTGGTACTTCATCATGCTTGCTCAATGATTGTTCAGGAAGAGGAGAAGGATGGGAGTATGATAAACAATAGAAGCTTGGCCCACAAGGAGTGGAACTGAAGTCTAAAATGAAGAAGTAAGCTACAAGAGAATCCAGATGTTGCTTTGCTAGAAAGAACTGACAGATGTTTAACTATCTATTTGCTAAAAACATGGGCCAAATCCAGAACTCTTAAAGTGACTGGAATCACTCCAACTAAATTCAATAGCCTTTGGATCAGATCTTTAATTGGGCCAAAAGCAAACTCACCATTTCTTGATCAAAACAAAAGCTCAACAAGAGCTTTCAAAATCCATACTTTTCTTGGTAAGGACAATTTCTGAATCTCTTTGGAGTTCCTACCAAAACCACAACAACCAAAGCATATTGTTGGCCATTTCACTGGTGTCCCCTAAATATAGCTTGAGAACACACAAAAAAACCTTTGTGTATCTTTTATTTCAGGGTATTTATTGTACTGCTGTCATTAAATTGAACCAATAAATAATAACTTATTAATACAAATAAAATTTATGAAAACCTAAGTAAAATTGTAAAAATCCTTTTTAATTAGTAGCATATTTGGATTATCCCAATGAAATGTTTCTCCAAGTTGTAACTTAGACAAAAGGCTCCACTTATATATAGTGGGTTTATTTTTATTTGTTCCTAAATTTTTACAACTATGGTCTGTTACAGATCTTGACAAAACAGCCTCCCCATAATGTACCTATTCACTCAAATTTACAGCCCTACCAAAGCAGGGCCTTTTTCTGCAAACACATTCTTTGTGCTCCCATATCTAAGTAATAGGGTATTACTGTAAATAATGCACGCCCTAGGAATAAACTCTTACATTTCTAACACAAAGTGAAGTGCCAAAGACTAGACAAAATATCCTCCCAGAAAAGAAATACTCTTTAGCTTCCCTAAGCACAGTGAACTTTGCACAGTGGGCTGGCTGGCACAGAGGCATGTGTGGGCTCAGTGATACTAAGACAACATCTTCAGTATGAAAATTCAGCTATTCCTTCCAGTGGATATTAAACAGCAAAGTATTGCACCACTTCTAGTCCTTCCCCTAGAGGAAAACAAATAAATGTTGGTGTAAATTTTCTCTCCAGAATATGTTTTTTTAAAGTATACTTTTTTACAGAAATGTGCTGTAAAGCTGTCTTATTTCCACAGCTCTCCAAGAGAAACAGCTCTTGCTATAGAGCTCTTGTTCCCAGGGACAAGATATTCAGACTTACCCGCAAAAAGAGGGAGAGCTTCTTACCTACACAATTTGTGCAGCTGTTAAAACCAGTTCAAAGTTCGCCCATGGACAGATGGAAGGTGAAACAGACCAGAAACTTGATTTGCCATCTATATGAAGCATGTCTAGTTGCAGAAAGCACCTTCAAGAGGATCCTCAAGCCCAAACGGGAGACTGTGCCAGCCTACTTTTGCCAACTTTTGAGGCCATTTCACTAAAATCAGACTGAAAGCCTTTTCACACTTACACTGTTGAATAGCAATGCAAAATATGATGGATCATTCCCTGGCCTTTGCTCGAGCCCTTTAGTAGGGACACACTAGAAAGAAGAAAACAGCATGACATCCCCTTTTTTTTGTGACTAAGGAATTCTTTTGTTGTTTCTCTAGGCAAAAGGGCTACAAAAAAGGGTCCAAAGTTAGTCACATACTTGTATAAAGTTGTCTGCCTCCTAAAAAGGCAAATTCACAAGTGGAGAGAAAAGATGAGCTCTCACAATGCTTTCAGTAACCTAAGGGGAAAAACTTGCATCGGTTAACCTACAGAGCAGAAACAACCTAGAGAAGAAGCCGGGGACTGTAGAGTCTGTAAAGTATAACCCTGCCAATTTCAGCTTTTTCTTAGTTCCAAAATATTCTAGTACTCCACGGATTTCACTAGAATAACTCATTTCAAATGAAGAATAGCATTCTAGCATTTTTATGGTCACACCTGCACACACATTTAGGAGGTCCATTTCCTGCCTTACTGTATACAAGCACAGTGAGGCTCCTGATTTTCTTATTGCTCTCCAGACAATATTTTTACATTGATGAAGAAATAAGATGTACAAAATTATTAAGAAAAGAAAAATAGAGAACTGAAAGTTATAAATTATCCTAAATGCCAGTAGTTCAGGAAATGTCTATGATTTACAGTTAGGTAGCACAAACACTTAGTTTGAAGAGAGCAGTCTTTGCCAAGAGTTAGTTTTATAATCAAACTGCCTGAAGCTTAGGCATTACAGGACCTCCAGCATTAAAAATGTGGCAGCCATCCAAAATACTACACAGCACCCAACAGATCTTCAGATGTATGCAAGCATCTTTTGCTTAATTCCTCCAGCTACTCAAGATTCCTGAAAAGAAAACTGGCCAGGGGAAACACCAGCTGGGAACCTCCGGTGCACTCTCCACCAGAGACTCACACATGGAGAAAGAGATTTCCTTCTTCTGATGGAAGGAGTGCAGCAGAGGAGCTGGACAATGCTTAACGGCTGGAAGAAGGGGAAGGAGATCTTTGCTGCTTCTACATTCTCTTCATAGGAAAAGGGATTTCCCATGGATAGGGACACACAAAACAGCTTGGCAGCTGCAAACAACTAACTGCAAGGTAAAGGGAGACTTCAGAGTGGTGGAGATCACTCCCTCAATGATGCAGGTACACTTTAAGTGCAGAGAAATCAATGCCATATAAATGCTACAGGTCCTCAAAGCAGTTCTACTGTTGCTGCCTCTCTCTGTTTTCTCAGTGCTCCTCCACTCCTAATAAAAATAGTTTTGTAAATACACCAAATGTGCATGGCAAACATGTTTGGCTTCTACATTTCATTTTATAAGCAAAAAATGAGGAAATTGTACTGATCTGTGACATGCAGCAAGGTGGTTCATGTTAGCATTCCCTCCCTCCTGTATAAATTTTTTTGGGAGAGGACAATGCAGGTTTAAGGACTTGGAAACAGATATTCAGCATAGTGTCAACAGAAGCAGATTTTTCACAACAGCAATAAATGAAATGAAAGATCTTCCCATCATCAAAGCTGTCAGCCCCTTCTGAAAAAGGAAATTATTACATAGATATAGAAAATTTCACAGGAAGACCAGTATCACAGCTCCACTTTGTGAGACAGTATCATTCCCTTCTCATTCCTCTTCTAGAAACACAGGACTATCGAGATGATGCTGAGTGAATTCTATTTGACATGCCTCTATCCCTAACCACTATGCTTTAAACTGTTAAATTACTAATCTAGTAAGTTCTATCAAGGGACATCAGCCTCTTTCTGCCCATCCACCCTGCACTGTTCTGGAATCTCAGCACTGACTTATCAGCAAGCAGAGATGAAGCCCACAGTAAAAGACACAGGAAAAACATCCTTCCTGGATGGTTGCACAAATGACAGGAGCATTTTTTCTTGAAATTCTATGATTTCTCATCTTGTTCCATCAGGTTCACAAGACAGTTTTAAAATTAATTTTATGTTCTTTCCTATTACACAGGAAATGCGCACCTCCAGCTGGTTAGTGGTAACCAATTTCCCTAGTTACAACCAAGGGAAATAATTTCAGTAGCATAACTGCATTCACAGTAAGAAATTAGCATGTCTTAACATGATTCATCCCTTATACTATTCTATAAAGGTCTTTCCTCCTATCTTAATTACTTAGAAGTGACTCTAAATCCAGCTCCCTTCAGCAAGCCAGCATTTAAAAATACCTCAGTCTGGTCATTCATGAGCTGCATTTCTAGAGCAGGCAGGGTACAACAGCTTTTTTAACCATTAGATTAGTTCAAGGCTTCTTTTAGAGAAGACAAAAGGAGTTTTGTAAACTGAACTGATGTTCAAGACCCAATTAACACCAACAGTCAGCAGAAATACACATGAACTCTATTTATTCTTACCCTCCAATCTTGCTCTGTGCCCTAACAGCCACCCAGACAAAAAATAAAGTATTTTAACTTCCAAAGCTTGGCAGGTTCCCTTCCGGATTGCCTACAAAGAAGTTCACACAATAAAATAAGCCTTTCTGTATGCCAGAGGGCGAAGAGAAATGTGAGCCCTCTGTTTAGCCATTCTACACAAGACTTGACAAAAATTCACAACCATACAAACCAAGATAATTCTTTTAAAAGACTGAGGGACACTGTTACTCAATGGACAAAGTCATGCAATTCTTTGTATATTTGGTACAAGCTCAATGATTATTCCAGGCCATGAAAATTTTACACTACACATTCCTGGAGCGAGTTCTTTTAGAAGTAGAAAGTTACCACATTTTCCTCTAGAAAAAGTGATGTTTCCTTTAGCTGAACCACTTTATGATCGCAATAAAACACTCTAGGGTGCGGTGACAAACTGTCTAATAATCACCACACCTACATATGAATGAAGTCAGTGTGTCCCAGCACAGTTTAGGTGTGGCCAGATTGGACAACATCATCATATCCTGTTGTGAATTAATACTTAATGAAAAAGGAATATAAAAGGGGGCAGGAAGGCTTGAACAGTGCTGAACTTTAAAACAACTCTACACGTACAGTACACAACATGGAAAGAGAAGGAAGCAGACAGAAGGACCCATCTGCATGCTTGCATTTGCTTGATAATGTACAAAGTTACTCAAAAACTCCTTTCCTGAGTGTAGAATATATAGATTTTTTCTTCCCTTTTCCACTTCTTTCCCTGTCAAAAGGGATTGGAATAAGTCTTCTTTGATGACTCAGTGCTTACTGAACTTTTACATTCCAACAAATATGTTACATTAGAGGGAGGAAAGCAAGCAATAAACACGAGAAACTGTTATAAACCCCCCTGAAGTCATTATAATGATTAGTTTTTATCATGGTGACGTTGACCAAATCTAGTTTTCTTTTTGCTGAAGCAAAACCAGGTTTTAAGTTTATATGAACTTTGTATTAAGACCAAGCTCCAGATACAGAATCGCAAAATCATTTCGGTTGGAAAGGACCTTTGAGATAGAGTCCAACCATTAACCTAATGCTCAGTCCACCACTAAATCTAGCAGTCCAACTGAAAAACCCCACAAGTATCCAAAGTGTGGCTTGCCATCTGACCAGAATACTGTGTTTCATTCTGACAGTTTTCTTTCCAAGAAAATAAAAGCAAATTTTGAAAGCTCCAAAGTTGTCCCATGGTAGAACTGTCCTTCCTGACTGTTCACCCACGTACTCTTCAAACAACCAAAAATTGAACTCTTTACCTGCATTTAAAAAGAAACAGGACCCCAACAAGAGCAAGCATGATTTAAAAGTTGTGACCTTCACAACAGACATGCTTAGTCCCAATGTTCTTTTTCAATATAATAACATTTTTCATATGTTTACACTTGAACTAATGCAATAGTGTCAATTTCAAGTGTCAGCTTTGAGGACTTGCCTAAAGTAATATTTATTTTTCAAAATAAATGGTCCAAACATTTTCTTCTGGCCTTTGGGGAGCTAACAAGCTTCAAGCACATGGTTTGTTGCTCATGCAACTAGGAGACATGGAGGTGACAGCCATCAACACAGACAGAAACGCACAATTCTCATAACACAAACAAAAATAATTGAGATATACAGAAGTCTAAATATCAAACAATTGCATTTCTTGTCTTCCCAAGCTTTTTCTTGCAATAGAATAAAGAAATTTTGATTTAGTGTTCCAGAATGAAACAGTAATCACTTCCCCAGCAGCATGTCCTCCCATTGTACTCCCTTCCCACTACTACCACCAACCTCCATGTGATTCCTTCAGGAAGAAAGTACCTTTGTTAGTCATTTTTAAAGATCAGAATTTCATCAAAAATATAATTTTACAAAATTTTTGACCCATTCAGCATTCTCTCACACCCTACATAGTTTTATTCTAAAAAGCTAAAATCTGAGGAATTACATTTAGGCAAGAAATTATTTATCCTAATCCCCAGAGCCTGAAATTCCTTCCCGCCCCCCTCTCTTTCCCCTTTTCTTCCTAATCCTTAGTTAAAAATACTAGAGGAAAAAAAAAAAGGTATCCTATATCTGGAGTAGGAATTTTAGGACACAATATCCTCCTTGTTTTATTGTGCCACAGAAGCATGGCTATTACCCCCTCCCCCCCTTCCACCAGGGACTGATTTTTTAGTTGATGAATAGCTTTGCATGCAAGAATTTAAAATCCCGGTTATTTCTGTCTCAAATAATTGCTATGCTTGTAATTATTTCAAAGAATAATAATTACTTTCACTCAATCTATTTCAAGTTATAAAATAAATTAAAAAAAAAAATCAATGTTGAACTCAAATCCATAAAACCACAACTTAAAAAGTCATAAAGGATTGCAAAAAGAGTCAGCCTTGTGAAACATTGCACATTCATGGGGAATGCGAGGAGGCCTAAGGTTTTGTTCTTAAAATATAAGACTTAAATTTATGATACTGCTTACTGCTTAATACATCATTCGATCCCCTTTTTTAGAAGTGAGAGATGGAACCATCCAAGTTAGTCTTGCTGAAATGTGACCACAACAAACTGAAACCCTTAATTCTATTTGTAAAAATAGGCTGCGTGCTAAGACTAAAACACTTTACTGTAATTCTAGGGGAAGCAAACATTTTTCCTAATATTTCTGCATGCAGCAACATCTCATACTTACTCTGAGCTCAGTTGTGATGATTTTAACAATAAGGAAGACAACTGGCCAAAACAAACCAGATCAATCCAAAGAAACCCAAACTACTTAATAACCTTGAAGTTTTTCCACTTCATAGATATTAAAATGAGAGATTTCGCCATCTTCAAACTAATAACTGACTGAGAAAAAAACCCGAGCCGTGCACCCAGCTCGTTTTTTTCAGCTTGACACCAAAAGTTCATATTCATTATCATGTTTTTTAAATACATTAGAGTGACATCCATGGCATAAAGGGAAGTGCTCAGAAAACTGGACTCCTGGAACAGAACTGTCCATGAATCTTTAAAGTCACCTGCACGTAACAAGAGGGCCAAATTTAATCTCTTTATTGTCTGTATTCCCTGAAGGGCTTCTGCTACTTCAAGCATGCTCACAGAGCAGGTAGCTGTCAAGTATCACTGTACCCACTCAACGTGTGGCCTCGGGCCATATTTGCTGCATGCTATACACATTCTGTACTCAATATAGAATTGTTCCCCTTCTGGGATGTTCTGTTATAATTAACTTCATATGAACGTTTTGCTAACATTAGCATTTATCATTACAAAGCCCTAGCAGTTGTTATAAACTCTCCATCTCAGTCGGATTTCGCAGATGGGAACACAAAATGTTTGTGTTCCCCAGAACCTGGCTTTTGAGGAACCTTGTCATTTTGCAGTCAGTGAAAGCTGCAAGCCCACATGTTAAGATAAGAACAATTTAATAACTAAAGTAAGGTAAAATATAGTGATAATAGAAAGAATACCAATAATAATAATGGGAAACAGCAAGAGAAAAAATGAAAGCTCAGAAAACACAAGTGATGCACAATACTCGCCACCCACTGACCAATGCCCAGCCCAACCTGAGCAGCAATTGCTCCCCTCTGGGTGATTCCCCCCAGTTTATATACTGGACATGACAAGTTGTGGTATGGAATACCCCTTCAGCTAGTTTGGGTCAGGTGTTCTGTTTCTGCTTCCTCCTGGCTTCTTGTGCCCCTCCTCACTAGCAGAGCATGAGAGACTAGAAAGTCTTTCATCAGAGTAAGCCCTACGTAGCAACAACAAAACACTGGTGTGCTATCAGCACTGTTCTCAGACTTAAGTCAAAACACAGCACTGCACCAGCTACTAGGAAGCAAAATAACTGTTACAGCTGAAACCAGGACACCTAAGCACACACAAATCCCTCAGCGTGAAGCGTATTTCTTGACCCAAATGGCTACTTTCACAGAATTAAAACTAAGGTCTTATAATGGCAGTGCTGGGAATAATTATGTTTAAGGTAGCTTGTCACTGCAACCTGTAATTTAAATGACAAAACAGTGATTTCATGCACAAGGGAGGCTCAGGGCACAGTTTCACAGAAACTTAAAGCCAACACCAGTGGCAACTGCAGAGCGAGCAGTCCAACCCTCTTTGCCACTGTTACATAGCAATCTGAATCAGGGAAACACACCTGGAGGAAAAACATCACCACTTTGCCACAGGTAGACTAATGCTGGCACACAAAAGAAGGGCCACAGCAGGGGAGAAAGTATGGCACCTTTTTGAGAAGCAGCACAAGGTAAGTCAGCTGCTGCTAATCATTAAAACAACATCCCACATGTGTTACAGGTTTTAGTAATCTCAGTCTTTGCTTCTGTCTTCAACACACTCAGGTTGGTATCCATTTTACTGCTTGAAGTCTCATTTTGCCATGTTTTCCTCATATTCACACAGTACCCAAAGTGTCCAGGAAATATCAGAAGAATTAATAGTCTGTGTTTTCTTTGTTCAATTTCCTTACTTTCAGAAGCTTTTCACATGGAAGCAAGGAACATAAATTTAGGAGAGACAGAAAATACTATCAGAGGGCTTGAAAAGCACCTGAAAGTACTTACTTTTAACAGGAATACATTAGAACCGTCTTCCAGCTGTCCAAAGCTGGGCAGCTTTCTACTCTTAATGCAAGCCTCGGTGTCAACATAGAAAGCTTCAATTTGGACAGGTGATCTGCTCTACTCTGACAGAGCAAAACAAACAGGGAAACTACAAACAATAAAAAGAGACATTAAATCATACCTTGGAGCTACTGTCTCCCAGGCTTCTCATCAGTTACAAATGTCAGAGGGAAGGGTTCCGCCTCTGAGAGTATCTATTTAAAAAGTAGTATGTAGAACAAAGAGTGGCTTCCTACAGCTTTAGTCATCCAGTTTCCAGACAAGCTTGCTACTCAAATGGAGGAATGAGCAGCAGAAAACTCAAGTGTCACTTCATGCCACTGTTGTTCCCCAGCCCCAGTTGGAGCTCTGTATTCTGCTCCCCTGTGATAGTGTGCCAGTCCCAGGTGGTGCAGTTTGAGGGCCTGCCAAACAATGCTGCTTTGTAGGGCACACTGGCAACTGATGAAGTCCTACCCAAACCAGTGAGTGAAGAGCCAGGGTTTTACAAAAATGGCCAGCTCTTTAATTAAAAGCATGCAGATCAATAGTCACTCTTGTAGATATACACGGCATGGGCTTAATTAAACTAGCTGGTTCTTTTCTATCCACTGCAATCAATGAAAACCATTTTCATTGATTAACCCAACTCCATCCTGGCTCTTAAAATTTTACTGTCACACTGCAGCACTGAGCAAGCAAGGCAGCATACATGGGAGAAGAAAACCCACATGTCTTCAATCCATGGAGAGCAATTACTTAATCTCAAGACGTATTTGTTTTCTAAACAAGGCCCCATTGAAAATAACTATAGGCCGTAATATTTTTTGTTTTCAAAAGGACTCTTGGCACAAGAGCTTATCAAGGGCAAGTACTTACTTCCTCTCATCACAAAACAGATATAAGAACATACAAACATCCAGCCAAGTAAATTGCATTTTTAAGAACATAACTTTCTGAGGATGAGCATTTTCAGATTTTGTAACTAGAATATAAAAATCACTAAATACACACTAGTGATTGAAGAAGCTGAAAATTTCAACACAGAAATCCCCAGTGCTGGTCTCTATCCATATTAAAACCCACTTAAGAAGATTAGCTGTTCACACAGCTACAGGAGGAGGCTGGTAATCACTGTAGAGCTGTTTATCACTTAAGTTTTCTTTGTTGTACTACAGATGCAAGAAAATAGGCCAAAATTTTTAAAACTCTCATTTGTTCTGTACACATTTGCTGTTCAGTGACAGACCAGGTATTCAAACAAATCTCATCCTGTAACTAAATTAAACATTGTGACAAATTCAGTCCTTTGCAATATTTGCTCATTCAAGACTTTGTAATTATTTCAGGATGACACAAAGAAACACGTTAGTTCTACCAAAATTCCAAATACTCCTTTCCACTACCTTAAATCAACAGAATTGCTTGCTTAGAGAAAAAAACTTAAGTCAGCAACACATGCATGAGAGTCATTTAATTTTTGTAATGAGTTTTAAAATAGCTAATAGAGGAGAGGCTTTTTATATAGCACATATGTCAAAGATGTTTGACATCTTTGTAAGCCTTAGGCTCTGAATTTTGATTAGCCTCTTCTTTCGGACCTCTGACACAGTCCACCTGTCTCTGGTCACTCTGGATCACATTTCCCCCCAGAAACAAAACAGGATACAGCAGGATAGGTGCTCTCCTCTTGCTGCCCAGTGACTTCAGTGAAAGGTCTCTCACAAGTCATTCCTGGGGAGCAAAACCTCCCTGCCAGCCCCTGAGCACCTTTCTGAAATTGCCAATGAAACCCCAGACCACTGACAAAAGCACTCAGATTCACCTTACCTTTCCCTCCTCCTCCCTCCTATGCACATTTGTCCAATAAACCAGCAAAACCAACTAGTGCAAGGAACAGCACTGCTGGTTAGCTCATTAAAAGGGCACAGAATAAACACCCAATGTTCTCTGTGGCTTCTCTAAAAAAAAAAAAAAGTGTACATTTGGGCCTCACCTGCTTAAGCAAAACCTGCTTACATGAACAGCAGAGATAGTCCAGGGTACCCTGGAATGAGACAGCAGCCTTGAGCATTGCCAAGTGCTCAGAAATGGCCAGGAGCCCAAAGTGGAGCTTGGTACACGAGAGTCATGTTTAGCTGCTTCAGGAAGCTGCAATTTCTGCTTAGAATAACTTTAAGGTGTCTATGAGTCATCTCCATACAATACTACCCCCCCTTTCAGCAGGTGATGCACCATACCCAGCCATCTGGCTGTGCCTCAGGAAAGCTGCTGCTCTCTAAGGAACTTCAGCATGTAAAAAAGGAAGTAAGAAGTACGGCAAAGAAGACAAGCCTTTTGCACCATATAGCTAATCACTGTAAAGCCCCAGCCAGATAACGGTGTACTGAAGGCAGTTAGCATGCACACACAAGGCCATTCCTTCCCCAAAAAGTGCTCAATCTTCAACCTGTTACTAAAAACCAGGAATGTTCCTCAAAAGCAAAGCATGATCTTGTTCCAGTAGATTTTTTATGCTTTGCAAGCAAGTTACTGAATGAGCCAACTAGACTCACTACATCAAATTTGGGCTTCGAGTATTCAATATAGTCCTGGCAACAACTCTGCTACATACAGAAAGAGCTACTACTCCAGCAGATATTAGTTCCAGTCGTAATTCAAAAAAGTAGTTTATTAAAATGCTGTCATGGTATGATAACAGTGTTTTCCAAAAAAAAACTCTAAATCACTTAAAATGCCTATATTCTGCTGAAATTCAGGATTTAACTACTACTCATATTAAGTCAAAACACTGACAGAGAAGTTATTCTATAAAGCACATCAATTCTCTTCTCCAGCCAGCCTTAGGAGTTCATTATTATTATTATTAGCTTTTTGACTGCTTGAGATTTAAAAGTGAACATAAGCACTTTTCACAGGCACACTGGAAAACATTGCCATTCAGTTCCTTCTAACATACACTGAAGCAAAATTCACCACACTCTATGCTAGCTGCACCAGCAGAAAACGGCCAACTGCAATAAAGCTTTTCCAGTGGGTTTTTAGATTTGGGAGAGCAAGGGACGAGAATGCCAGCTTTTCATATTATCCCATTTCAGGAAGAAAGAGCTAAGTCCAATGGTCTCAACCTGGAGAGAAAAGGGAGTGACCACCAACTCCTTGTAAGCCATGAATAACTGGGGCAGGAGGATATTCACATGGCCAGGGAGAGCAGGTGCAGGAAATGGGCTTTTTAAACCATTTGGGAACAAACTGTGACTTCAGGCAGCAAGTTTGACCCAAACAACTCCAATCCTGCACTATAAAGATTATCTGTTCAATGTTTAGCATCATTCTTGTTTTTCAAAACAAACTTCTATTTTATTTTATGCCTCAATACCTTTCTCCATGCTGCGGAAGATATTTCTCTCAAAAAGCACAGTTTCCAGAGCTGTCTTCCAGCTAATGAAGTCAGTCATTATGCATCAGGCAAAATGCACTTCCTTTTGGAAAAGAAGCGTGAAGAGATTAAAACTACTATATTTAAGTGGGTACAGAGCTTTGGCAGCATGGTAAAGAGCAGTTTATACTTAGATTTACTCCAGGAACTCACAGCAGAGTTATAACTCCAGTTCAATGTAAATACTATTTTCATATACTTGGGTTTCTTGCATCTAAAACACTAACCAGATCTCTAAGATGACCTGGAATTTGTGCTTCACAGGCAGACAGTAAATTAAAATGGTTTCCCATGAAGTCATCAAGCTTAAATACAGATGACCTAATATAATTGGTGATGTTCACAACACAGATCAGGTGTTGATAATCCTGATTACCACAGAAGTAAATGAACACCACAATAACTAGGATCACTCTGTATCATATGCTTAGCTAAGGTGGCATTAAATAGGCAGTTTCTCATGGCATTAACTGTTAGTTCAAGCCAGAGTCTGACATAAATACATATTTAGAGAGCATCAGCTTTTTCTATCCAGCCATGAGGCACTGGAATCTTAAGAGAGGAGCCTCAGCTCATTAGACTGTGCTATAAACATGTTTCCAGCAGTCTGGATACTGTACCAAAATAAACAGAGGCATTAAAAGCAGTTCTCCGGTATTTTTAAAGGGGCCTAGGAAGGACAGTCAATTGGGTTAACATGCAATGTGTTTTTTCTAATTATACATGAAGGTGATCTGAGAGTTCCTCTATATTAAGATGAAACAACAGATTTCATGAACAGATGAATAAATGCTTTCCATGGATGAGCACCCTGCATCAACCCCACCCTAGCAATCACTGCTCACACTCTTTTATTTTCCTTTGTATATTATGTCTGTATACATATATATCAGTCTCCTCTACATCCTCCTTCAGAATATTATAACTCTGAAGAGGCTCTTTTTCCCACTTTCCCTCACCTTCCCCTGGCAGTCAAACAAGGGAAATCACATTTGAGACCTGGCTGAACAGTTGTCCAATGAGGATGGCAAACTTGGAGACCTGTCCAGATGTAAAGTGTCAAGTTTACATGAAAACTATTGCCTCAGCAGGGAAATAAAACTTTTTTCTTTTTTTCCCTGTGCTCAGACACCATATTTCTTTTATTACCTTAAAGGTTTCAATGCCCCTATTGAACTTGATAGATATGGGTAATAGTTTTAAAAGAGTTCAGAATAGAGTGGATAGATGAACCTCTGAATATCGTTTCTTTAGGGAGGCAAGCTACAAACAGTAAAAGTGTTCAAAAAAAACCAAAAAGTCATAACAAACTTCCTCTAGTTTCCCGACTTACACAGTGTTTGTGAAAAAGAAGTAGGTATCTTCAGCAGGTTTTTAAGCACACAAGGTGAATCTGGCTACAGGCACTAGTTAGATTTAAAAACGTACTAGTGAGTAAAGATAAACGCTGCAGGGCTTAGGACAATAGGTGTTATCTATTTACTTCTGCGTACCTTCAGCGCTGAAAAACAGCTGAATAATTATCACTACACAGATGTTCAGAACAATCCTGGCAACTCCTTCCTCTGTCCAATGCTTGGTCTTTCTTGACACCACAGTGAGCTCATCACAAGCAAGGATCACCTGCTCTCAGTGAACATTCAGCCTGTGCCCACATGCATACCACAGGTTTTACAACCAAGTTTCTCTACTGATAATTAGTTCTGCCTAGGACATTCAAATCAGATGGCTCTGGGTAGCCCCACCAGATCTCCTGGCATTCAAGCAAAAACAGTGCCAAGAAGAGATGCTCATACAACTGTACAAGGAACACAGAAAGCATTTACAACTATGTTATCAGGACAACTAACCAAAGGGGAAACAGTTAAAATATAACTGTTTTCGCATTATGTCTTGCAGATGAAGACAAGTACTATAAGATGGACACATGCCACCTCCATTCTGGCAGGCTAAAACACGTTACTGTCACACCTACCAGGTTTAATATGAGCAAAGGCAATTATGATGGAGTGCTTCAGGGTAGGAAAAAATTGAAGCAGGCTGAAGCTTTAGTATTTCTGCTCTGGAAACTCCATATTTCACAGAGCTTTTGACCCAGTCACTTTTACTGACATTGACAGATTATTATTCCGCTTCATCCCTTCCTGTGTACTCTCTAATAATAGGGTACAGCTGCCAAATTTACCCAGATTTATTCTTGGAATACTGTGGTAAAGGTTTCACTTTTTGTCCCTGTACTACATAGACGCTAGTGTATGCAGTCTCCACATCTCAAAACCTTCTCTTGCCCCAGAGGAGAGACAGCCACTCTCCAGAAAGTTTGCTCTAAAAACCGCACCGATCTGTAATCAAAAAAGCAGCAGTCATCAGGTGTTAAAACCAGAGGAAAACATCGAGTAAACATGGGGTTAGCAAGAGTGAGAAGGCTTTTAAGCAGCCAGTCAGAATTACTGTGAGATTACCGAGTAATACCTGCAGCCAGCCCTGACTGGGGGCAGCTTATGCTTGGTGCAGCCTTTCCACCAAGCAGCTCACAGCCACACAAGAACTGATGCAAGTTTGTGTCTCAAGCCTGCATGAAGCTCTCAGCCTGGACTCTTGACAACCCCCAGACCATGACAGAGGAGCTGTTAAGGAAGCTATGCAAATGGAAGATACTTGAGTTGCATCTGAGGAAGCCACATTAACATGACTCACAGAATCACAATGGAAATTCTGAAGGATTTAATAAACCAGAGTGAGCCATCACAGCACTCTCACTTAGATAATTTTCCTGACGAGTGTTTGTTAAGAGCTGCTAAAAACCAAGTAGTTCATACACAGAAAAAGTTAGGAAAATCCATTTTCCTCCAACTGGTTGGACTGACCTCAGTGGTGCAGCTGGGGACGAAGAAGGTCAAAGAGGCTTTTGTTACTGTTGTCAGTTATCACTGCTCTGTCAGTCTCCTTCTCCTGCATGTGAAGATTCACGTAAGTGTAAAACTGCTACAACGTCTATGTAGAAAGCTCTATTTGGGGCGATTTGGGTTTACCCGCCGAGGCGCTGCCGGCTGAGGCGCTGCAGTGACTGCTGTGAGGAGCGGGCTGGCCTGCCCCGATCCGGACACGGCTGGTTCCCGCCGGTTCCACCACAGGACTCAGCTGAACCCCGCAGCGCGGCTGGTGACGCCTGAGGGAAAACACATCAAAAAAGGGCAAAACCTGCGAGAAAAGTGTGTGCAAAAAGTGTGCGAGTCCCCTGCAGCCTGCGGAGGACCCCATGCTGGAGCAGACCGATACTTCCTGGAAGAACTGTGGCCAGTGGAGCAGGTCTCCTGACAGAACTGCAGCGCATGGCGAGCCCACACTGGAGCAAACGTGAAGAGGAAGGAGTAACACAGGACTCTTACATACTGACCATGATTCCCCATGCCCTGTCCCCTCTCTGCTGCTCAGGGTGGGTAGGAAGAGATAGAAGATTTGGGAATGCACGAAGATCAGCTTGCAAAAAAATGAGACATTGGGGGGAGGGGGGAGGTATTTAATTTTTGTCTTTGTTTCTCACCATCCAAGGCTATTTTAATTGGCAATAAATTAATTTTCCCCAGGTTGAGTCTGATTTGTCCATGATGGTAATGTAATGGGTCTTCTTCTCAACCCGTGAGCTTTTCCATCTTATTTTCTCGATCACCCTGTTGAGGAAAGGGGAGCATGACAGTGGCTGGTAGGTGCCTGGCAGCGACCAGGATTAACCCAGTAGGGCAGGGTGAAGGGAGAGTCTTGAGGGCAGGATGAAGCCCTAACACAGCAACAGCCTGCTTTATACTGATGGCTCCAGCACCTGGCACAATCTACCTGCACACAGTATTTCCAAACTCTGAAACTAGGAAACAAAAACATGAATCATAAGCAAGGGTGCATTTAAATCTGCTGTCATCACTAGCTCTGATCTTTTAAGTTTTCGTCCTGACATTCACTACCCTTGCAATGCAGTGCTGAAGGGATGGATAGAGTAGTGACAAGTCTCACACAAAGCACTGAGGAAACAGCAGTGAAAAAAATAATAAACAGAAAAGGAGAAAGATTATTTCACGAGAAATCAGCCAGCCAGATCTTACTAATCCTGACTGTAATTGCAGCATCTAAAAAGGACTATGGACAAGTGTATTTCCTTAGTTAATTGTTGCCAATCACCTTTAAGCTAGAGACACCACACAGAAAGCAGTTGGGGGGGGGAAGAAGAAAAAAGTGGGAAAAAAATTCAACCTGTTTGCTTTAAATTCATCGAGATGCTGTACTTTTAGGGAATTCAGGGAAAAGAGATATGTACTGGGGGAGGAGGTGAGAAAAAAAGGGCAAAGTGCCAGAATTTATTTTGAAGACTATTTAAAGTATTTGAAATTGTTGTTGACCATAAATTGAACAAAAGTCACAGAAAAAAAGTTATTGCTGGATCTAAGTGCCATGTTCCTATGATAGTATGGAACAGCGTCATATGTTGCATTAAAATGTTTTAGCTGATCATTTCTTGTCTTTTTGGCACTCTGCTTACACGCTTTTTAAAGTGTTAATTAAAAAAAGAATCAAATCAACACTACAAATTGGACAGACTTGTGTCCTACAAACTGTCTCTTCTGACCACTCATTTGTGGAGCTGGGGCTCAGCCAAGTTCCAATGAATCTGTGGAGAGTTTCCAACAAACTGTCATCACAGCAGGATGCAGCTCTTCATAGGGTGATCATACATGGCAAGTGAAGTGACGCTGAACTGTCACTAAACAAGTCTGTTTTATAGTACTGAATCTTCCCCTAAGGCTTATCCAAAAATGGAGATTGGCAGTTTATTTCCAGATACCCATTTATCTAATGCACCTAAAACCTTCTAGTATCTGTATGGAAACATGTTTTTGGATTATTATATTGTGGGAGCATGATGAAGAACACTGAACTAGCAGTACCTCTAGAACACAAAGAGCTTTAGCATTTTTATACTTATAAATAAAATGAGCCATGACAAGAGACCTGAACATGCAGTACCTTCCCTTTAGGCATTCTATTTTTTTTATTATTATTTTTATTTTCTTTAGTTTGAAATCTAAAATTCTTGCTTTCAAATATATTATTGCCTCTCAAGTGTGCCTAGTGCAGCAGCCATCATGAGTTCATTTATTGATTATATTTTTAGAAGGTTATTTCCAAGATTTAGTTAAATAAGCACAAAAGAAAGTTAATATGCAGGTACAGTACTATTGGAAATTCAGTGTAGATCTATTAACTCCTGACAGGTTTCTGCTTTTTGAACATGGACCCGGACAAAGCTATTACAGCACACAGAAAAAATCAGCAGCCTCCCTTACATACCTTTCTTCCAATAACCTTCAGAATATCACAGGCAAAGTCAGGGAAGTGATACTCAAGTGTTTTTATATTCCTGGAGAAAACATAAAATGCCTTCTGCGTTACTTCTGTGGGAACCCAGAAGATTCCTTGCCATTCTGCAGCTTCTTCCTTAGATACACTTCCTTTGTCTAAACATTTAGATGGGGGGAAAGGGAAAGAAATCCTTGCCTTGACACATTAATTCACAATTCTACTCTCCTGTCTTTCCATTCTGCCCCTAGCAATTAAATGAGAGCAGACTTGTGTATTGTCTGAAGTGCCTAAATTATCTAAAGGAGATAATTTTGTTTGAATCACTGTTTTCAGAACTCAGACAAAGAGCAAACACAACCTTTTTAAAACTGTCACCCTATGGAAGCAGCAGATTTAAGAGGACTGACTTTCAGCAGATAGGCTCTGCTGCTTGATAATTAGGAAGTCCAACTTGAAAACTGAGGAGTAAAGAAAGCAGCCACTGGAAAAATCAGTGGGAGTGTGTTCAGATCTGTTGATGGCACTGAGAGTGCACAGGTATACAGCAGTGTTGCAGGGTATTTTCCATTCTAAATCACTTTGCCAAATTAACTGTTAGACTGCAGTCTTTCTGCTAACTCTCCCCTTCAAGCAAAATATTTGTCCCACTTTAAGGTTTTAACCAAAATGATTCAGGCGTTTCCAAGAGGAAGTTGAGGAATGTTACTCTTTTTCTGTTGAAAAATTCATTGCTTCTACATTATGGAACAGGATCTTGTCCTTCGGCAGCAGAGAGTCCTCTTTTAGAATGATAAGGCCCAGGACGTGCTGGCTAATAGAGGCAGATGAAGTATCACAGCACCAACAGCTCTCCAAGGGATTTAAACCAAGCAAGCACCCACTTGAATGCCTAGGAATAATCACTTTGCAGTGAGATTCTAACTGGCATGTCAGGAGATCAGAATCTGGTTCTAGCTTTAGATGTGCTTTTCATCCCATCTGTGTAATTCTTAGACAGCTTCATTGAGTTATGTAAACGGCATGGTAGGAAAGAGTGAGAAAGGAACTAAGGGAAGAAGTCTGAATTAGATGCAGACAGTTTAATTTATCTCAATATAACTGTAAACTCTTATTTATAAAAAAAAAAAAAATACAGTACATCATTCCTTGCTCCAAAGAAACACTTTCCAAAGGAAGAGGCCAAACTGGGAACAAGAGACAGAATGTATATTAAAACCTCACGTTTTCTAACTAAAGAGTTGGCAGGACTTACATGCCCAGGGGAATCAACCCCTCATCAGACATGCAAGCATCCACCCATCATACATGCATAGTTTGCTGGTTTGGAGACATACCACAACATACATAATAGCAGAAGCAGCTCAACAGGAAAGTATTTCTAAGGGAACTGCAAAGAAAACTGGCAAGAAGAGACACTTTTTTTAATGCCAAGTGGATATTACACTCAAAATAGCTTTTCCTTATTTCCACAGCAGTTGATGCAATACAAATAAATAAAAGCCACTCTGAAAGATGCAAACAAAAGCACACAGTGTATCCATCACAAAATTGCAGGATCCAGTGTATCACTCCACTAAACAGGGCTCTCATGTTCAGAAGAGCACAATGCAACTGGAAGATTGCTGGACAACTCCCTGCCTGTTGACCCAACCCAACTCTGCTTACTTTTCTGGACAAGTCAATTCACAGAGAATACTTCTTAATGAGGAATAAGATAGAAAAGCTGGTCAGCCTCTGTGGAAAGGATACCAAATTCAGGTGAGTCACATTAAAGACAGTGACCCACTGAGAGCACTTTCAGCTTCAATACAGACTTTTGCACTAACTCATAAAAGATACCCCAGCCCAACAGACGGGATTAGAGTTTGAGCTGCACCTCGTACCATGAATCCCTTTTCTGTACTGTGGCATTTCAGAAGCTGAACAAGCAGCAGATCACCTTATGCATGTGTATTGGGCAAAAGGCCTTACAGAATCTACCTGAACAGACTGATCGGGAAGGCACCTGTCAAGTGAGAGACTGAGAATAGCAAAAAAATCCAGCAAAGAGCCAGACAAGAGACAGACAGATATCCCAGGAAGACCCAGAGCGACTGTGAAGGCCGCTCAGAAGTCACACAGGAAGTGAAAGAGGTTAGTGCTTAGTCTAGACCCATGTCTCTCCTTGAGATGGAGAGTGGCTGCAACTAGTTACTTATGACACTTAAACCCCCTGTACTTCTCCATTTCTTTCTGCTGTCCAGTGCCTCTGAAAAAGTAAACCACACACTCAGTTTATTCTTAAAGTCAGGGGTGGGTCACTGCAACAGCTTGGCTGCAGCAGCTCCGCAGCCTGGGGTCAACACAAGTCCTGGGGCCAGACACTAGACTGGATACAGAGTCTGAAAGAAATGACGGGTGAAGAATATGTGGGTGTGGCAACCACCTTCTTCAGGAACAGTCTGTGGCCCAAAATTCACAAGCCCCCAACATCCATCAAGGGAGGACTTAAAAAAAAACCCCATCTAGATAGTAAATGAAGAGACAATAGCTGGCTCAGATGTGCATTTATGTTTTATCAGGTATGAATTATAAATCAAACACAGGAGGCTAGAGAAGGAATCATTAATTTTTCAGTTCTTGAACCATAGATACCATGTTCAGTTCTATCTCACTAGCCTTTTCTTGCATTAGCCATGCAAGAAAAATTATTTGGCAGAAGTAATTAGCCATTGTGGAATCACATTCAAATGGAAGTTTAAAAGTCTAAATGTTACCATTAAACTTTTAAAGGCAGACAATGAAGCTTTAGTACTTTTATCTCCATATTCATACATTCATGCAGATTGAAGTGTTAAAAAATCAAATGGTCTTGCTGTATGACTCTCCCTTGCATGGTCCAAACTGACACGAGATGGAGAAGAAACTGTAGAATAAATTGTATCTTCAGGAACCCTCTATGAAAGAATGATCTTTACTGAGTCCTGGGCTGACAGGGCATTAGCCTGGAGTTGGCATATACATGCAAAACCTCCTCAACACCAATACTCCAGTTGTACAGTGACATCCTGCCTCAGTTTCCCTCTTTGAGAAACAGGGATGATAGCACTGATGACCTAATTCACGAGTTATGCTGCTGGAGTCCAGAAGGGACAGGGACTTCAGCACAGGGAGTAGCACAGTTCTGCCCCAGATAACTACCAGTGTAAGAAACAGCCACAGGTAGAAATTTTGCACTTATTGAGAAGGATTAAGCAAGTTGCCAGAGTACAGAAAGCTTTATGCAGGATTAAGACCTGAGCCCAGGCACTAGGCAGCCCTGATAACAGTCTAACCACAAAATCAAATTTAAATACATATACACACCCAAGCATTTTCCCAGCTTTGTGTCTTTTACAGCCTTGCACTCTGACAGAGTAATGGTGTCTCTGGGCATCTCTCAAAGGGGAATCACACCTGTGTAAGTCAGAAAGGGTCCCAGGAAGGCTTACAACCACACTCAAAGTTTCCTACCAGTAACGGCCCAAATGTGACACAAAAGATCACTATGCTATTTTCTATCTAGTCTTCTTCAGCTCAAGCATTACAGAAGGAAAGCAGATGTTTCCCAGCCTGTTGAAAACATTGTTTATCATCATCAGCCAGGACAAATTCAATGTCACGTGTAAGATCTTGTATCTTATTATCATTGCCATCTTTCTGTCAAATGCCATTTTCTGAAAATACACAAAGATGACACAACCAGAACCATCCCATTTCAGGGGACCAACCCTTTCACTATTCTAAACAAAACTCTTTGCGTGTCCTCCTTCACTCTCCCCCAGGTTCTTAAGAACACTTTTCATAGAGATAGACTTTTATTTCAAATTTTAACTTTCAAAATGTATATATTACATGAGATGAGGGTATGTTCTCAGCACAGCTCTGCCGAGACGAGCTGCGGTGGCGCTTGAAGTTTATGTTCTGATACAGTTCTGTGTCTCGACATGGACTAGAAGTTCTGTTCCACAATTTAAAGAAAAACAAAACAACAAATAAAAACAAGTAACAAACCCCTTATTGATTTAATGGCCACACACAGCAAGTCCTGCCACTGTAATCTTGCATTGTCTTTGCACTTTGAAATCTGTGGCAAATACTAATCCCCTTTGCTGCTGCAGATGCTACAACTTCCATATGTGAATTGAAGTTACCTCATCAGATTCAGTGGTTCCATATCTCCTGCTTTTTGACTCGTACTGTGTGTGAGGAAGCAGTCATTTTGTATACCTCTTCCTGCAGAATTATCCAAACTTGGTTATATGAAAAAACATTCCAGTGCCTGTTGATGCTTTTATTGGTTTTGCCATGAAGACTTGTTAGCAATTTACACAAACTGCGGTATGTGCAAAGCCAGCCTACTTGTGCACCCATCAAATTAAAAACAATAGACAGAGGCTGTCACTTTGTACAATGTTATTTTAAAATGCACATAGTATGAAGTCTCTTTTTAGTCCTGCATTACTACACAAGCTTGTACTTGGTTCTTCGCAGAGTAACTAGCATGCAGTGTAAATAGAGTTAAAGAATATGATGAGAAGTAACAACCCTGTGAATTAGGATACTAAATTATAACTATTATATAACTGATATATAACTTCATTGTAACAGGGTTAGTATGCCCTGTTTACTGTTATAGCTCTACCTGTAGCAGTTTTTGCTGGCTTTTGCACACTTCTCCAGCAGTTTTAAGCATTTAACTTGATTCAAGGCCAGCTGCAGAAGTTACAACTGAAGGCAGGCAAGAGACCGAATTGATTTGGAGGTATGGACCAGAATAACTTTGTTACAGTGGTGAGTTCCACTTGTCACCTACATAGCAGATAAGAAAGGAGACAAGATCTTAATGCACATACGCAGGGAAGTCTTGCTAATTTTAACCAAGGCAACATCAGGACTAGATGCCACATAATACCCAAAGAAAGTGAGCCCTGCCAGGCCAAACCCCAGCTCCATCACAGTGACCTCTGTGAGCTACAGATGTAAAGTCTGTACAACCCCCGACTATTAACCTAGATTGCAATTCAAACCACAAAACCTCACTCAATCTACATTCAAGGAGTGACTCATTAGAAAAGAAATTTGCTTCCATGTGGCCAGGTGATAAGGCAAGACTTTCAAACAGAAAACGTAGATGTGAGACTTAAGAACTACACAAGGGAAAAATTAGATGATAATTTAAAGAGGAACCTAGTTACTGGTCAAAGTCACAGGTCTGGCCTCATGAAGACCATACCGACATCCCCAGGCCCCCATTCCACTATTGTGCTTGGAATGTTAAGAGGAAAAGCCACGTTAACAGCAGGGTTCCAGGGGGAAGTCTCTGGGCAGAGGTTCCAGAGCCCGCTGGTGGATACAACTCCCATGGAGGCAGAGCGTGCCCACCCACTCAACTAATGGCTCCTGCTGCTTGGAGCCAAGAAAGTGCATAATCAAAAGCTGGGGTTTGGTAAAACACATGAGGTGGTTCAGCAAGCTGCTGACAGCAGACAAGGGTTAACCACAGTGTTATTAGATCATAACACATCTGGAGAGTCTTACTGCTATGGCAAACATTAATCTTCAGAGAAAGCTAAACATGCAAAATGAGATCTCACTCATGAGAAAAAAATTGAGAGGGAGGTTATACACAGTAAAAATAATCCCAAATAATTTTTGAAACTGAACTGGCTGAAAATGGGGGAGAGGAAGTGTTTTTCCATGAGAAAATACCTGCATCTCCTAGCCAACTGAGATCAGAGTAGGCAGAAAAGTTTTAAGCTGAACTTTTCCATTTTGAAGCATTACTGTGATTGACTCAAGTTTAAATTAAAATGATGCTTGTTTATAAAAACGTCCAAGCTTTCCTTATTCCCAGCACCATACTTAAATTGTGTTGATATAGATATTACATTGGATTATTTCCCTGAAGACATGCAAGAGAGCTAATATAAATGCCAATTTAGTTTTAGGAATCCTGAGAGAGTAAGGTTTTGCATTGCCTTTTACGAAAGTCCTTATATATTTAAGCAGTTTCAAGTTTGCTTTGTTAGGCTCCAACTTAAAAAGTAATTTGTTCATTTAAGACTGTTCTGTGATTAGTTTAGTCTGAGTGCATACAGGGGTTTTCTGGAGAACAGTCATTTCAAAGTGGCACATACAAACCTTATTTCCATGTATTACTGAGTAGCGTGCCCCTGTGAACGTCTCCCTTCATCAAAAAAATGACATCATTCTATATGTGGTTTGACAAGAATCCATATTTCATGTATTTCCATCTTCATATTGCCTGCCCTGCTCCATAGAGCTTGTAGTTTTCCAGCACAAAGGGCAGCATTTCCCAATTATGTGACTTCACACAGCATTAAAGTGCATAACAAAATGGTGCACGTGTGTGCTGGCAGCAGCTGCTTTGGTGTTTAGATCTAAAATTCAAGAGGTCTCTTTCCTGCACCTGGCTCCACTGTCCTCTGTTACTGGATGATCTCAACACAGAGCACTAGAGTACAGATATTTCATAAGGATTTCACATTTTAAGTCCACAGATTCTGTGTTTACACCTTCACAAACAGAAAACCATGGTAACCACTGTGATACCCAAGTATGGGTTACTGGACAGTTTACTCTATAACATCCCTCAAGAGAAAAACAAAGAGTCAAGCACCCACTAATGTCTGTGTAATAGGTTTGGAGCTCAGAATTTGAGGCTCTTTGGACAGCTTTGGAGCAAGTCTAGCTAAACTGCCTTAGTAATTGTGGAAGAACAATCACCGAGTAATTAAATCCTCTTTCTGGGTACAGATTACGGGGTTGCAGATTTACATAGTATACACTGTGCTGTGGTGTACTCATTTGAATTAATTAGACAATCACCAAGCAGGGATCCCCAAAACCACCTCTCCTATGGTAAAATAAGATTTAGGCGGGCTACATTTTTCCAATCTCCACTATTCCTGGCAGAAGAAGAAGGCAGAATTTCCTTTTAAACCTGCAGCATTACTGTTTCAGCCCCCGTGCCTCTTCCTTTCAATTTCATTAGCAGCTCCCACTGACAAATGACCAACTAATAGTAGCTCTCTAACAGTGCAGCCAAATTGAACATTACTCTTGAATTAGTGAGAAAGAGGTCTTGTATCTACTGGCTCAAATCAAAGAGCAGTAAATCAGTATTCTATTTTTGCCCTGGTTACACAAAGGTACTACCAATTCAGCTTTTAAGATACTTTTCCCCACTCCAGTATGCCTCTATTTCATGCTCTAGATTGGCTTACACCACCTTATATTGTATTTCAGACATCTTCTAATGCAAGGTAAACAGAACTTAATGGTTTCCCTTTGTAGGCCTTGAAAGGTTTCCTTGTACACTTAGTAACAGAGAACCTGTTCCAGGTTACCTTTCACAGGTCCCACACATCCCCACACCACAGTGTTCTACATCTGATTTCAGATAAGAAGCACCCACTAACAAAGTAAGTTGTTTACACAAAAACCTTAAGTGTGTAATTAACAACTATCCCAGGTAATGAACCTCAAAAATCAGACCTCTTAAGGACACCACATGTATCTGTCTCTCCAATTTAAGTTTTACTTGTGTTTAGAACACCAGCATCCCTTAGCTTGCATTACCAATAAGCCAATTGAATTCCCATGTTGTTGGAGCAATTTTATAGAGATTGCTTCTATTTATAAAAAGATACATGTGTGGCATTCTTGGGCAAACATGGACAGTATTCCAATTAGTGTTTTGAAAGCGACTTTAAAAAAAAATAGAAAAATGGCTTGTATATTCATGTACAAAGGCTGAGAGGCCCACCCTGATCTAATTGAGACACTCATTCCTGTTTCCATACCTCCTTTATCTCTGCTCATTAGGAAAAATAGGAAGGAGGTTGTTATTGGCATAAATCACACAGTGAACCGCAGCTGTGCATAGCCCATGAACAGGAATAACTTCTATTGCATTAGTTCTTCTGCCTTTAAAACTAGATCTACAGTGAGCATTGACATGCCATTCTGATGGCTGCATGTGGGTAGCTGTGCATCCCCAGCTGAGGATGTCTACCTATGGACTCCCATCAACAAACATGGTTCTCCTTCTCCCTCTCCCAGACTACAGGAAGAAAAAAATATTCCTGTTAATAATAAATATCAATGGGGGTTTTCTAAAGGAATGAATTTCAATAGCTTTCAAAAGTGTCCTGTATTGCCAGCTCTGCTGGCTGCTTGGAAGCAGAGATGATAGAATCAACTAGATAAAAGCAGTAGAACTGAGCTCTCTTCTGGCATATTAAAAGAAACCAACATAACTTTTCACACTTCAGCTTAATGGATTTTCCTGCTGAGATTGCCTTTTTATCTTGCATGACAAGTTTATCTAGATTCTTTTTACAGAAGTTCTATACCAAGATGAAACTGCCACAGCTTAAAAGGACATTTCTTTGTCACAACAAGAATAAATATTTTTCAGAAGCTGACAGACATGACAACTGAGATGACTCAGGTCAGTCTGGCAAGCTTTACCTTTTCTGGATCACAAGAAGAGTGGACAGGAAGAACCTGCTATTAAAGATGCGTTTAAGATGGAAAATGTTAAGATACCTCAGAAGGCTGAAATGCACTACTTGAAATCACCGTTTATTTGTGAAGTCAGTTTTGAAATTCACTGATTAAACCAACACACGCCTTTTTTGCACACTCTTCTTCCTCTATATAGTGTCATTTACTGTCAGTGAATGTCTGCTTTCTGAAGCTGCTCCCTACCAGCTCCAGCAATGTCTTGATTTGGCATGTGAGAAAAAAAGAAATAAAAAATTAAGAAAATCTATCAGAAATCCAGGAATACGTCAAGTACTGAAGTACAGTTTAGAAAGTTCAAGAAGGGGGAATATGTTCTTTTTTTACAGTTAGCATGACCAACATCAAATGAATCTCTAGAATGGCTACAGACAGACAAGGAGGACAAGCTTTGTTTTGCAAAGATTCCAGAATTTCTAGGGTAGCTGGTGTGACTGACAGGTGGTACGAGGAGGAAGCAGAGAAGCAGTGGCAATGTATCCACGTGCTTTCACACACACTACAGCAAACCTTGAACTCCTGGCACCACACATCACAAGCAACAGCCACCAGAGCTACACCACATCTACCAGCAGTCTTCAGCAAGTTACTAGGCAGAGGCCAAACCATAAGATAGAATTCATGCTGTTTAATCTTCATATGCTGGACAACCCGAGCTATTTAATATCTTTACTTTCTCTTTTTTGTGCATCTACATATCAGTATTCAGTTCTATTTCCTCTAGGCTGGTATGAAATGCACCTGTGTTACAGATGAAGCTCCCTAACATCTGCAATATAAATTTTACATAACTTTCTAACATTTGTTCTAACTGAAATCAAAACACTGACCTGGCAGAAGTTCTGAACATCTGGAACTGGAGTTCAGTGAAGTCCTTAAAATACTTTAGGTAAGAGGAACATCTTTGGAGACAAAATTCACTAAAGCAAAGATGATGTTTGTCCTGGGTTTAGCAGTAGCAGTCATTTTTCTCCTTCTTCTATTAGCTTGACCTCTTGCTAGTGACTAAACAAACCCAACTCAAACCCACAGATGATACTTTCCCATTTTTAATCTATGAACATATACAAGTCATGGGAAGATGAGATCTAACAAACAGTCCAAGAATCTAAGGGACACATATAATTATATTTCCATTAACTACCATCTAGAATGGCTACTACAATTTTGAACTTTAAAATGCTATTACATATTTATTTTAGGGCTATTCTAGTGCAGGATCAGATAATGGGGGGTGGGCATGCTTATGCTTTAAGAAGAACATTTGTCATAATAGAAATGTATCTGAATTCATATACTGGTAACCTGGATGTTTTAGCCACTGCTGGAATGCTTAAGTCTTTTTAGTTCATGAAATACAGTAACATGATACACAAATGTGGGGGGAATACCAACTTTTTTTTAAACATTCATGAATAAACCCAAGGCTTTCAATCTTGCTAAGGTAAATCCACCAGCTCTGCTACTGAGTACAGCCATGCTTCCTCCTTCTACCAGCTGAATAGCAGGGTACAGGCTGTTCCTCTTACTTTCTTTCCACCCCTACTGTGACTTCAGCTTCAGTTGCTCTTCTACACCAATTTATGACTCCTCAGTTGTCTCCTGAATGTTATTGGTATTAAATTCCCCTGTGCCACAGACTGCATTAGAGTGCCAATGCATATGTCTGTGGAGTATGCTTATGATTACCTCCCATTTATGACTTCCAAGAACAAAGCTGAAGTCTCATTTTCAGTAGTGACTGAGTGAGTTTTCACCTTATTTGTGCTTTCCCTTAACCCAGAAAATTACCCATTTCATTATCCTGTTGAAGGGAATAATATACAGCAGCATTACTACCATTATATCAAAGAAGTAGTGGCACCTGGACCTTTGATGTGAATTATGTGTTTCTGCTGTGTTTCAAAGATGCTCAAGTGCCTGCATACTACTGAAAGCACAGGCTGAAAAAGGGTATTTTATCAGAAATTTCTAGTCTACAACATTCAGTGAGAGAATCAAGAGCTTTTTTTTTTCCTCCTTACTAAAATAAGCCACAGTTTTTCCTTAAAACCTTATGCTTTTAGCTTGCTGTGTAATCTACAGATACAGGCACTGCAGCTGCTAAGCTTGGAGGCTCTCAGCAATAAAAACTACAGTAAGTAGCACAATTTAAACAAGTGAACTACTAGCTCAAGAAAAACCATGGAATCATTTAGGTTGGAAAAAGCCTTTAAGATTGTTAAGTCCAACAGTTCATTGGATTACATGCTTTACAGCATTATGCTTACTGACAGTTAAGCTGCATTCTCTAGTATTACTGAAGTTAGACAACCTAAAATAAGGCAGGAAGTTCTCAAAACTCAGGTTCTTTGAACGACCATACCATAGCAGCTGCCAGTCCAAGGCGTAAGAGTCCAGACTTCACTGAAATAGGTTAAATTGCTATCTCTAACAAAAAGCCTTATGAGAAACATGAAGAAAAATGGTTTGGGTAGAAAAAAAGTTCATGTCTGCTACAACTGAATCATTCTGGATTCTTGCAATGTTAAGAAAAAATGGTTCTGCCTTCATGATGCCATTTGATTTCAAGTAAATTAATCTAATCGTTATATATTGATACATTCCTTCATAATGCTTGCAGTTAATGCTTGTTTACCTCTCCTACTGTGACAAATTAGACACCTACTCACATGCTTGTATTTATTATTAAAGGAACACACATGGAGAGCTACAAGCCCGTGATAATACAACTGCAATATTTAGCTGCCTTTCCAGGCAATAATCTTGATAGCTAAATAGTTCAGTTCCCCCTCATAAATTCAGAAGGAATATAACACTGATACAGTGAATCCTAAATAGCTAGATGAGGAAAAAAGGAGAATCTATAATGGAATTTACCCAAATTATAGTGTATCACTGATCCACACTACCATGAACTAACAGTGGGTACCATGTATTTCAAACACACTTTACATGCTGCCATTTAGCAAAGCTGTTTGAACAAAAGCTAAAAATAAAAGCTCTACTGCTAAAAACTGACCCTGGCCTTTAAGTTCAAAGGGCTTTTCATCCAGCAGAAGACACTTAACAACATGTGGCTTGAGCCCACAAACACGTTTAGGGAGAAAGCCCAGTCAGAACCTCTGGTTTTCATACCTATCACTCAGAAGTGTTTGCAGCACCCTACAAGGATTGCTTTTTATATTCAGTAAATGGTTTATAAAAAGTTATTATTCAATTTTTCCACATACATTAACCTTCATTAGTCAGTTCCACTGCACTGAAGTTGCTCGTGTCCCTGATAATCCCACTGAGCTGATCTGCACCCAAAATTTGATATCCAAGACCCATCCATCACCAGTTTCACATATTGATGCACAGGTCAGTTCATTAACAGACAAAGCAGCCTTAGGGCTTAATGACAAATAAGGAATTAATAAACATACATGTAAATCTGCTGATAAAGTTCTTGCACCATGAAAGTAAGCATGGATTGATTCAGTAACACTGGTTAGAGCAATTTTAGGCCAGTGCCTCAAATGCTGCATGTCAGAGATCTACCCAACATCAAAAGAGTTGTGCAAATCAACACCCCTGAAAATTCAGGTCTATCTCCTCAGCCTTTAATAACGTATCCCAACAAAAAGATCTTCAGAGACAAACTACTGCCTGTGGAAAAAGAGAAAAATGGGAGATGCTTGAGAAAGGGGAAAATACCCACTGTCACGTAAAAAGACACTGATCCCATGCATAGTACTTGCTTTGATTCCAAGACAAAGATAGATTTTGTTAGAACTGCCCAGGGTAAGAGACAACAGTGATTCCATACGCATTTATCTGAGTATTTTTGAATGGACAGGACTCCACATACTGCCTGACAACAGTTGCTCAATTATGTGTTACTTTTATTACACACGAGACTTGGCAGAAGCAGAGAACGTATGTCTGGGACAGTCCTCAGAAAAAATTACTAACACTTCAAGATGCACAGGCCAAGTTACAATATGGAGAGAGCCTAAAAATACTTCATCTTGCATGTAATTATTCACTGATAACAGAGGGAGCAGAGTTAAGTTGGAGATCTGGTAACAGACTAAAGCAAATTGCTTCTTCCGTACAGTAACAAATCCTAAAACGAACATGTCAGTTGATGTCCTGCTGCCAAAAGGATGTTTCAACAACAACTGTGTTACCCAGAAAGTCTTGTATCGCTAGCAATTTGTAACTCCACATTGGAAGTATCATGTGAAAGCAAACACACAACTTCCAAAACAGCCTGAGCATGCATTCATTTCTCAAGGTGCAGGAAAAACAAATGCTGGCATTAAGATCCCACCTTTATATTATATTTGAAAAACATCCACATCACCCGCATCAACCAAGTTCATCCCAAAAGCCAACTTCAGCCTTGTGTTTGCCCGTGAGTGCCAAACTATAATTAGATGTCCAAATGATGAATGATGGGCTTATATTTATACCAGTTCTTGGGGCTTGTACCAGTTCTTGAAACGGTTCAATATCCTGAAAGGATTTACCAGCACTTTATATCAAATGCATTAAAACCAGGCAATAAGAAATCAAGTCACATTAAGTCAAGAGCATAACTCAAGTGTCAAAATCTGTTCTGATTTAATGAAACTGTTAGACAAAACAACATTTGCATTTTATTCTGGAATCCTACATTCAGATTATTGTACCAGTAATGAGCATTTTGAAACATGAAGAATCACGTCACAGCCAAACCAAGAAGCATAAGGACACGGACACAGACGTACTCCCACTGTTTGATAGCCTTCTGCTTCTAACAGCTTCAGTGGGTTCAGTTAAAAATTAAGGGAAAATTAAAGGGAAACGGTTTCAAAATAAATGAAACAATAAATCTTAATATCCAACAGCGCTGTTTTCTCCTCCCCAGAAAGCGGCTTAGCCAAAGCTCATTTCAGAGTTCTGTAGCATCTCTCTCGAAATACCAACGCCTCTGCAGGGAAGCTGCCGCTGCCCCAGCATAGGGAGGGGAGGCGATCTACATAGCTCAAGTTTATATAAAGGAGGAGAAACAGAAAGCTGAAGCACTACACTGCTCACATACTAATAGAACTACAGGAGATCCACAAGCCGCCCGCCAGAGCTCAATTCTGCATTTAAGGGAGAAAGGAATGAGGGAAGAGGAAACAGGGAGGAGGGGGAAAAAGTTTCCCCCTCCCTCCTTCAAGCAAATCTGAATTTGCCCATTAGATCCTCAGGCTTTTAGGGGCAGTTACATAAAAACACGTAGAATCCGTAACGTTTAGAACAGGATTCCCTCTACTTCGAAAGGCTCTGCCGGATAAGCCCCGAAACACAGCGGAGACCGAAGGAAAGGCCAGCTCGCCCTCCTGAAGCAGAGGTTGGTTCACGCCTGTCGGCACCAGGGCGGCCGCGGCTGCAGATGCATTTCCCTCCCAGACACCAGCGCTGCTTGCACAGACCGGGGGAAGCGGGGGGCTGCCGCTACCGGGAGCCTGTGATGTGCACCGCCGGCAGCTGCAGGAGTCCGGCAGCGTTTGTGTGCCATGAAATGGAGGATCCGACTGTCAGATACGCTTTATGGCACGGAGAGATCATCAGCCTCCGCAATGAGAAGCAAGGAAGGGACAGCAGGCGGCAGGGATGCAGACAGGGAGCGGGACCGGCAGCGGCAGGGCCTGGAGGAGCTGTCAATCCCCGCCGCCTCCCCCCGCCCGGGCCCCCCTCCGCCGGAGCGGTACTTACGTGAAAACAAAAAATAAAGTAGTCGAACCCACTAATAAGGCGGCTGCTGTAGAGACAGGGATGTATTTAGTAGGTTTAAACCTCTTTCCAGTGCTGCTGGGCATCCTGTAGCTTACACATCACTCTGTAAATCCGACCCGAGAGGAGGGAGCCGGCAGGATGCGGGTCCCTCCGGCGCGGGCAGAGCGGGACCCGGGCGCGGGGCGGGGCGGCGGGAGCAGCTGACCTCCGGCACAGGAAATCCCACCCCCCGCCGCACGGATCCCGGCCCCTTAAGGTAGCGCTGCGGGTGGGGACCGGGCTCCGCCCGCTTGCACGGACAGCGAGCGATAAGGCTGCTCAGAGCTCTCCGGACTGCTCCTGGCACGTTAAACCCATGTGAAGAGCGCCCCGGAGCTCGGCTGCCAAATGCCTCGGCCCTGCGCTTGCTGCACTGCCGCAGCCCCCCGGTAGCGGCCGGGCTCCCCGGGTCCCTTCCCGCGGGTCGGGGCCTGCAGCAGATTCACAACTGTTCAGTCGGACACGAATGCAGCTCAGGGCATAAACCCTAAATTCCGTTCAGCTAAACCCGGATTTATAGTAGTAAGAGAACCGCTGCACTCTGCCAAATGTAACCGATTGCAGGATGCACACCTCAGTGCAAACAGAACTGAAATGACACTATGTTCTTTTAAAATCCGTCCCTTAGCATCAAGAGGTGATTTAAGGTAATATCAGAACGCTCACCGAATCGGCTTTCTCGAGAGCACGGTGAGGACGGCTGCTCGGCTCACATCGGGGACACCACCCTGCAGCAACCCCCGGTCAGCAGCAGACCCTCAGGCAGAAGGAAGGGTTCAAGGGCATCTGAAAGTTCAGAAATGAACAGCAGGAGCTGCACCTTGCCCCCTCCCTCCTGCTCTCTTCCCCAGCCGATCCCATTTTCAGCTAACACAGATAAACTAACCACTGTATAAGGCAACAAAAGCCACATTTGCAGCTTGTTGGGTGTTCTCAGAAGTAAGCTTGCCCTAGAAGGTACATACTCCAGCTCTGTTCTGAAAAGATCTAATTTTCCATTTTAAGAGACTAGATGAGCTCCACAGTCCTAAAGGTATTAAGGACAAACCAAGTAAAAGCCAGTAATAAATCAGTTTGCAAAAAAGGCAAGCCCTGGAACAACCAAACAACACAAAAAGTGTTCTCTCCCCCTCTGAGAACAAACGCTGAGTTTTATCCAAAAGGGATGAAAGCCAGAAGGCAACTTAAAATGAACTCCAGGGTTAGGTTTTTGAGGAAAGGGAAGGACAACACCAACTTGTTATTTCTGAATGCCTGGGGGACACTGAATGGTTCCTATGCTTCACTCTCCTTGTCACGCCAGCTTATTGAAATAAATGATTCTTACAATCCTTGTAACTCATCAAAAGGTCAACAGCCTCACACAGAACCCAATTCCGCATACTAATATGGAAGCTGCAGATGCATCTACGCTGGCATATCCAGCTGGTTCAAAAGCACATCTCTCCATCACCGTCACTTACCACAGGCTGATGCACACTAACAAGTGGTCTTAAGTGGCTGAAACTGGATTTCTTTTTGACAAAACTAAGCTAGAAGGAGCACACCTAATGCACTCAAGTCATCAGTTAGTTTAGCACCACTTGCATGACATCAGCGGAGGCTTCATGACTTCCATCAGTTAAAGGCCTTTTCCCTCTTCCCACTCAAGCAACATTCTTGGTGAAAAATTCCAGCTGCAAACAGAACCCTTATTTTTCCACTGATATTTTAAACTGGAAAATGTTACTGTAAGAAGCATTACAGACTGTTTATGAAGTTTGGTTAGCATCCTGTAATGGACAGTAAAGAGTCTTACTCAAATGTATTTCTTAAGGCTTGAAAAGTAGTAAAGAAGTTGTCTCCAAGTGAACAGATCTGCATTTTTAGCATGGATATGCACTTACCCCTTCTAGGTGAGCAAGAGAAGCAGGAGTTTCTAGCAGCAGTTAGGGAGCAATAAGTTCATTTTAAAACAGGTATCTGGAAGTTGGTGTTTTACTTCAAATGTCATTCTTTTAAGGACAAAGCTTTTCTGGGACAATAGCATTCCTTTATGTGAACAGAGGAATAATTCTTAAGGAGACTATTCCTACTCTGCTCTCTGGACCTCATTTACTTTCAGTTATATTTTCCTGTGAGGATTCTCACTGCTCTAGAAAGCCTGCTTCTCAAACACAGCTTTGCAAGTGGGGAGTATTCAGTACACCTGCTCCTTCCACCCTTCAGAGTGGTTTTCCCTGTATCACAGACACACTAATGCCTCTCCCCAGTCCCACTGTAACAGCCCAAACTTCTAAGATCAATTTTCTAAGCCACTCCTGTTCCAAAAGGAAATACTCAGCAGCAAGCGCTTTTTTAAAATCTCCTAGCCATGCAGTGATTCTATAAAGGGACACTAAAGATAACAAACAGCATGAGTACATAGTATCAGGGCACAAAGAACTGTAGCTTTCATAGCAATGAATAAGGCACTTCACCAAACATCAACTGATCTTAAAGATCACTGTGCAAGCTGGCCTGGGCCATCCACAGCCATCCTGTGGATCAAGACTTCTGCTGTGCAACAGTGCAGTGATGCAGAACCAGCATTTCCAAAAGAGGGCTCAGGCATTCCCTGTTGCAAGGCTACAGTGTTAGGCTGAATTGTGTATTCAGGTTCTTTTTTCCTGCTGCACACTGTAGATTACCTACCAGAAAGCTATAAAGTTCTGTAATTTGGTGTCCAACAATTCCCACAGTTCACCTCATTTCCTTCCCACTAATGTTCCAATTCTTGAGAATTGGTCTATTTTCAAGACGGCATAAAGCACTGCCAAGCAACATTCAATCTCACTGTTACAAGGCAAGTATATTTAAAGTCTTGAAAGTCTTGACTTGACCACTGAAACAGTAAAGATGTCTGAGGAGGACTTGACTAAAGCAGAAAAGGCATATCTCAGAGTTGCTCTCTTCAGGAGCATCACCTTTATTTCAAGGACTGTAGTTTCTGGATTCAGGCTACCTTGTTAGTGTGAAGAAGATCTTGGCAGCACCAAAGTCTTTACTTTGGTAAAGTAGCAATGGCAGCACGAATTAGGAAAATACTTAAAGACTACCCAAGGAATAAACACAGCTGCAAAGAACAAACTAAAAATAATCTGGAAGTATGGCCAGTAATCGCAGGTCTGTTTGCAAGATTTTACTCTGAGGTTTTACCCCAGGAGGAAGAGCCAACCACAGCAGCTGTGCCAGAGCCACATGCCAGGGTACCACCCTCAAAGCTGGCAAGATGAAAGTCACGACAGAGCAAGCATCAAGAAATCTTGATTGCCGTCAAATTGTCACACTAAATAACAGCACTAATGTTAGCTGGAATCTTTTCTTGGTCACTGGGCAATTCAGCACCTAACTCATATCAGCTGTTGTCATTAAACAGTGACCAGAATAAATAATTCTACTTTTCTTACTGGATTTGCTTACTACAGTAAATGCATTTGTCAGCTTCTGCAGTACTGGTGACCTGTGAACTGTTCAGGGTCATGGGCAAACCCTGAAGGACCAGCAATGAGGTGTTCAGTAAAAGCTTTTTTTTCCCCTCTCAAACTTGCTGTGCTCTATACGGAGCACATGTGGATTACCCCATGCAGCATGGTGCTGGCAAGGAGTCCAAACAAGGCTAGACAGTTCTGGGTACAAGCCAGGCCTACTATGTTATCCATTGGAACTTTAATATGATGGTTATCATTTAGTTGTTCAAGTTTAATTCTTACTAGATATATCAAAAAATTATTGCCTAATAATGAATTTTCAGTAGCCTAAACAGCAATCCCACAGAATGCTCCAGAATCTTCCAATACATATTTTCCATGGGATTGCATTTGCTTAGAACAGAACTCATGTATTTCCCAACTGCACTGATGAGGCATGTCAAGTCGCATTTATTATGAGACTTCAATTACTTTATTTACAGACTGATTCCTAAACTGTCCCAAGGAACTACTTACATATGAATAATGTAGGCCTCTGAACAGTTCTGAAGATGCATCAATCATCCTGTTTAAAATCATTAAGAAAGGTAATTCTCCACTAGAATGGAGTATCACTCTAAATGATACTGCTGAAACTCAGAGCAAACAGCAATTCATGTACCAGCAAACAAAAAAAGGTATTAAACCTGATAAGCACTATTTGTATGAAACAATGTAACTTTGATTATATCTAGTGGAATAGTATTAAAAATTATCCTCCAAAGGACGCAAATTTTTCAGTCATTTTAATACTCAATCCATCCTTGTTGACATTTTACATAGCTGTAATTGCTTTTAAGGAAAAACAGCATTAGAAAACTATACCCTTTTAGCTACTTGAAATGAGGACAGCCAGCCCAACAGGAATACGTAAGAACTTATCGCATCATTAGTTCCTCTATTAACTCGTAACTAAATTGCACATCTTTGTGAAACAGTCAGTATCTACAATACAGTGGATCAGCTGGTGTAAACTTGTGAAGACTGATTAATAATAGCAGCATCAAAAGCTGGATTTCTCCAGCTTGAAAGTTGAAAATATCTTTAAGACTATGAAGCTCATTAAATACATGCAGTATCAACACCTTCCACAAAATAAAGTTTGCTGTACCATTTTTGCATTTCACTGGGAGATGATAGCAAACTAGTTATATAAACAAGTCTTTCAAATATGAACTGGTGTTAAGTCAGTGACTTATGTCTAATGTGATAGAAGTGGCCAAAGATACCCCATACTTAAATTTGCATATCAGAAAAATACACCAGTGGTCATAAATCTGATGCATAGCTAGAGATACTAATAACTATCCAACTCTTAAAGATAAGGAGGATTTTTTGCTCCTGTGCTTGTCAGTTTTCACAAATTTAAGAGTTATTTCCTTATTATGTAATTGCACAAGCTGCTTACTTGAGAGAGAGCACCTTGTTTCACACAAACTAGTCTGAAAAATCACTTACATGTACAATCCACTCTACAGCTGATTACTTCAAATTTATCTTCATCAAGAAAATTAATCCTAATCTGCTGCAGTTAGTTTTCATTATCTCCTGACTCTGAAAATGATACATTGTCAAAATTTAGTTAAGGACAGCAAAAGACTGGTAATTTCTCTTATTTCCATTTTAAAGAGTAATTCTAGCTAAATCTAATTAGGAAAGCCATTAAAGTAAGTTCTAAATAAACCATTAAAAAAATTCTTTTAGACACACCTCACTTTATTAAATGAGTGCAAGTTTACACAGAGACAAGACCTCATTAATACAAGAGCCCTTTGAAATCAGTTTGGCCAATGGTAAGAGACTAGGGTTCCCACAGACACCTTAGAAAACATAGCTTGCTAGAAACAGATGTTTGGAACAGAAGGGCATAGATTAAGATGGCCTCAGAGACTTGATTAGAGAGGTTTGGGTTTGTTTTGAATAACTGCACCACTGTTTAAGTACTCAGCACTGAAGACTGATGGCAAACTGTACAGATCAGAAAACAGTGAGGCAGTTTATAATGTTATCATCTCCCCCACAATCTCAATTTCTGCACAAATAGTTGCAAATAAACAGGTAACAAGTGGAGTTTTCTGAACTCTGAATCAGGTAAGTCTTGCCTTTAAACTTTTTCATTAAGTTAGGTGACAGAATGCATTGAGATGAAGCAGCACAATGCACAGCCTGTTACGGTAAATCAGAGTTCAGCACAACTCAGGATTAGCCAGAAAGCAGATGCAGCATCCACCTTCTGAACCAGAAAGATTCTCAAACTGGGAAATCCACACTCCAGACTGGTACAGCTGGTTTGGCCAGTAGGTGCTCTTTCAGCATAGATGCTTCAGCATCCTCAGGCTGCAGATGCTTTCTGAACCAAATACCTCCCCAGACATCTACATAAAATACCAAGTGAGAAATGAGGCGGTACACCTGTAAACCTCACTCTCCTCCTCCTCCTCTTCTGCACAGCCGTATCAGTTCTTTCCATGATGAAGATACAAGTACAGATCAATCCCTCATTTTTCAGTTAAAATTGGAAGAACTATTCAGACTTCTATCTTTCCCCTTTACATATAGGTATTTCTTGAGCATGTATCAAGAATACTGATTCACAACATTCTTGTATCTGCATAGTGTTGAGAATTTTAATTTTCTAAGGTTTTGGTATCACAGAGAGTGTGTGTTTGACACAAGCTACCCTATTACACAGGAAATAATAATCATTTACAGTGTTAAAATGCAGCAAATTGGGATGTTTGCAATTTGTTAATATGACATTCACTATTACTAATACAAACGTATTCCTTGAGGAAACCCCAACCTATTAGTGTCATCTTCAAAATAATTAACACAGAACTTAGAAAACTATTCTGGATTTTTTTTTTATAATAAAAACTATTTTTTAAGACCTTAAATATCTCTTAAGACGACACTATTTTGACGTTCATTAAATTTAACTATTTCTAAGTTAAATTTGTTATTCAGATGTCCTCAGACATTCATTCATCCAGTTTTATGCACAGAAAACTTAGTACCAACAAAGGCTGGGTTACTGAGCCTGGCTATACAGCATCTTTCTTTCCCTGAAGCAGGAAGAATTTCTACAAGTTAAACTTTAGCACTTGACAGTGCTTTACTAATCCTACTGTATTTTCTGGTTTTACCGAAAATGGATTAAAACCTCTTAAAAGCACTTTCTGTAAGATTCAGCCATATTCTTAGCAACAATGCTATTGAAGTGAGAAGTGCTTTAAGTGACTTAATTCTCTAGCCAGCTGCATTAACAAAATTATATTCCCCGTTATTTTAGTCAGCAATTAAACATGCCAGAAGTTATCATGCCTTGCTGGGAGTAAAAGGGAACCACAGATTCAGGAACTTCTGCATGACAAGCCAACCTTGTGGTCAAATGGCTATTACAATTTTTGGGCTAAGTTATTATTTTAAGACTCTTTACTGCCCGATAAGATAGGTCAGGTTCTGCCATCTCAATGACCCTGTTAATGGTCAAGATGGTGGGAGAGCAGGAATACCAACTGATCTAGGCAATGAGGACAAGATGACACTACATCAGCTACAACTCTTACTTAGCATACAGAAAGCTACAAAAAACATTTCAAGGACATCTCTATGTCACATATAAGAAAAATTATCATTACAATGACTTAAAAACCACAAAACCTTATTTTACCGAGATCAATTTTAACAATACTTACTGCTTTTTAACTTGTAGAAGAGCACACCTATGGCTTCTAATGTGACCAGAACACTGACTAGCCATCCTTTAGTTTAGAAGACCAAGCCTTCTTCAGCCAAATGCTATTCAGAGAATTATTTTACTTTGTGGTCCCTTATCTCTTGGCTCTGAGACTGCAGACTTGCATTAAGGATGGTTATAATCCATGAACTGTAAACTGGGATCAGTTAACCTAAACAACAATGGAAATGCCTTGAAATCATTTAAGCATGCATGAGTAAATAAAGAGGGGCAGAAGAGAGGGAAATAACATTAAGCAGGCATCATCAATATCTAAGATTAAGACAAATTAAGTCATTCAAGTGTTTCCTCTCCTTTTCTGTATGTTTGATAGCAAAATTAAACTCACCCATTTTGTTGCCTTCATCACTATGCTGCCCCTGCAGGCTAAAAATGCACTCCCAGAAAGAGTTCTTTAAATGAAAAGCAAATCCTTTAAATGAAAATTTAGATTTATTTTGAAACTTTTAAATGGCATTTTATCAATTTAGACACACTGTTTGACATCAGATCAGAGAATTTACAGTGACTCACAGATAGATTTGGCTTTTACATTCAAATGTTAAGTACTTCAGAATAGCTTTGTCTTGTTATTTCCAAACCAGAAACACTAAAGAGCATTTTACTTTACCTTTCAACCATCTTTGTTAATTAACAGACTTTTGACATCTGCTGTACCTGAAGGGGAACATGCACAACACCAAAAGAATTACGTTGTTTGAATGAATGAGTACCTTAGTTACAGCTCCAGATTTCAGACTAATTCACTGTAGCAGCAAAAGGAAGTGCTAAAGTAGAAAGACAAGATTTTAAGAAATACGTTTTCCTCAGGTAGACTGCAGAGCCTCACTTACTTGGAAAGCCTCTTTATGAAGACAGAAGGGTCTTGCTATCCAATGTTGAGATCATACAGTCTTAGTTCAGCAAAGTTTGCCAAGTTTTCATAATTATTGTGGAAACAGTATTACAGAATTCCATCCTATCCTAATGCTATCCTTGTGTTAAGATTAATTGAATTTCACTGTTAACCACCATCAGACTTTAAACTGTGTCAGTTTTATTGCTCACTATAGGGTTTTTTCCTGCTCTCTAGCACTAACTTAAAACTGGATAAACAGAAAACATTTGCAGGGAAGAGATTTGATCAGTTTACCTATTCTGGCAAGGAGAGCATCCTGAAGTATGTACAACGTAACTGTTCCAACACTCATCTTAAAAGTTCAGAACCCCTCTGGTTTGTAAAAACAATGCAAGGTCCAAAGCACTGGAAAAAAGCTATAAAGTATAACTTTTATGATATGATGACACAAGGAATCTCATAGTAAGGTACTCAAACAATTAAGATTCCTTTGTATACACCTTAATATAAGAGGCTGCCACTGCCTTCAGACAGCAAGCAGCACATCATGAAAGATCTGGGACCACAGCATCAACTTTGTGCTAGAGTCAAGCATTTAATGAATTTATGGGACATGAGGTAAACTGAGATTTTGTCTTGTAAGAGGAAAATACTTCAAGTCTCACATAATACATTTGCCCCCTACCTTTATTTTCACTGTCTGACAGAACACCATTAAAGGTGTGGCAGGAATGCTCTATTGCCCAATTCCAGAAGTCTGCTGCACATCAAAAATCAGCCACGTTCCCTGCTCAGGAACACACAGCAGAAAGTGTGAAGGCTCTGTTATATTACAGTTTTAGAAGCCACATATTAAACATGTATATAATCTTAATCTTCCCTGTTAACCTAGTTAATCCACAGGTATGATGATATGTATCTCAACATCCAATGAAACAAGTGTATTCATAAGCTCTTAAAGTACATAGTAAACTCAGTTCTGTCCCCTGATCCCATTTTCAAGTTTGTTTTATTCACTCTTTTGGATGACTATAAATAAGTGTTTCCACTATGGAAAAGAAAGTTAGCACAGTACATTTTCATGACTGGGGAATGGATTTTTCTGAAGACATCTTCAAAAGGACAAAAGCTTAGAAAAAAATAACCTGAATGTTAAATTCAGTTCCTTATAAAGTCCCTTGTAAAAAAAATAAAAAAGAAAAAAAAAGGGGAAAAACAAAAAAAAAAAAAAAAGGACAAAAAAAAGGAAAAACTGCAAGGCCCAGAATGATTTATTGCTTTTCTTCAGTTTTTTCCTTGGTCTCTTTCTTCTCAGATTCTTTGCTCTCTTCCTTTACAGAAAGCTCTTCTAGTTTTTCAGCAACTTTATCAGCGCTATCATTTTTGTCTGTGCCTGCTAAGAGATTGATTAGGAAGAAAGTTACAAACTGGCAGTAATGGATTTTCCTGTTAGAGGGGAAAGTGGAGGGTGAGATGGGTGGGGATACACCGCTGGCATTCAGGGTAATAACAAGAGTAAAGAAATTCTCCACTGATCACTGGAGCAATTAATTCCAGTTCTTTTCCTCTGGTAAGCACCTCAGATGTCACAGTTCAAAAAATACCACTTGAGGGCCTGATCCTACGGACTGAGAAACACATAACATTTGGTCACCTTTGCGCTACCAGTAACAGACTCCATACAGTATCCAGTCAAGACAGTGTCTCAAACCCATGGCTTCTTACGTATCTTAATCAAAAGTCAACCTCCCCAGTTTGAAACTGGGGAAGAGGAAGTTGTTAAGACTGAAAAAATCTGATCTAAATATCTTTATGAATGCTGACTGCAGACCACTCATAATCTGTACTTTAGAAAGATGGAGGTGTTTGTTTTACATGGTGAGCTATCTTGACACAGGCAATTCTACAAGGCAGTGCATTAACAACTATAAAAATTAAGTATTCTACTCGCATGATTATATATTTGTGGAATTTGGGAAGGGGAAGTGGAAAGAGGAAATATCACTGTGGTTGCAGTGTTCACAGTTCATTTGTGCAATATAGACCAGAAATGCTTCCTTAGTAGCCTTTCAAAAAGGGCAATGTCCCAACAGCAACTGTAACAGCCTTCTATAAGAAAGAAGGCAATCGTCACTCCTGTGAAGTATTGCTCTCGCAGACAGAAAAAGCACCTGAACTGAAGACCGCAGTTCAGTACAGAGTGAGTCTGCTGAAACAGCACTCTAGGGTGCTGTAACCACTCAAACACCTGGAAAAAGTAGCATGGTACTACACTTAGACTTGTAACCTTACCTTTTTTTGCTCTCTGGTTTACTTCATTCCTGCATTCTTCAAATTTTGCCTTGAATTTCTGTGCATCTGTTTTAGTACAGAGAAAATATATTTTTTCATTAGTTTTACCTCCTTCCAACACTGAATATTTCCAGTCTTGAGTAAAGATACTTGAGGAAGTTTTGTTCACACAAAATTCGCAGGCACTTATGAAGTAGTCTAGTTTAAAATCTTACAAGATGCTATGTGAAATTCTTGAATCACACCTTGTGCAGAAGCAGTTTATTTTCTTTAGCAAGTCTATTAAAGCACCTGATTTTGCAAGGTATTTAAAACTATGCCAGAAGCAGCTGTTCTATAGTTACTGCAACTCCCAGCTGTTCCTAGCCTACAGGAATAAGAATGTCAGGAACTGCTAATATGACTGTGTCCTAAAGTCTGAAGATCAGCTACTGTCTGACAGCTACACTATACCCTAGAAGACCTCCAGTTCCTTACCATAACTAATGATTCTTAACATCAAGAATGCAAGGTAAAGCCTGTTTCACTAGTACAGCATTCAAATTCCCCAAGGCCCAGACTCAAACTGTTCCTGACTACAATAGCTAAGGAAGCATAACCCTTGTTATGTTTTGGCTTAATCCACCACTTGATTTAACAGTCATTCCAAGCAGTTGATCAAGTTACAATAATGTTTCTATGGAAGCAGTATAAGCAACAGGACACACAAGCAGATCATGCAAGGTACTTTTTAACACCAGAAAGGTAAGAAGGTAATTTGGCATATGCCAACTCGGGCTGACTGACCACATGAGGTCACTGTTCCTCCACAGGAATTCAGAAGGCACTATGAAACTAGTTCAGGAAGTATTTGTATCAATTCCTTTCCAAGCATCACCAAAAGGAAGGATACTTGAAGGGCAAGCTTATGTCTACTCACATCAGCTGCTCAGTCAGTACTGCAAGGATAAACTGCCAAAGAGGACTTCTCCCTCAAGACAAACACTCAATGAGTTGAAAAACTTCTACCAGAAGGAGACTTTTCAAAGAGAAACAAATAGTTACCAAACCCCTTTAATTTCCTGATAAAGGAAGAAGCAGTTGGACCAGAAAGACCTATTTGGTTAAATAACGTGATACTGGAGACTTCAGGATAAGGCAGCAAACAAGATATACTAAGTTCTTCCAGATATAGGGAAATCCATCTAGTTAAAAGAATATACATTAGCCATCCAGCATGTAGGAAGAAGAGGTAGCTAAAACACCAAACTTGTGTGGCAAATGGCAAAGCAGGAAACACATTTTTCCTCTTTCATTTTGCTTTTTTAAAGAAACAAAAAACCACTTCTTTGATTCAATCCTAAGGAGTCGGGAAAGCTACATCAGCATTCAGCCCTAGCTAACTGATCCATCTGTAATCACAGACCTACTTTCTGTTCTGGTAGTCCTGAAAAAGAGCATCAACTACTATGATAGCACTTTCCACTGCACATTTTAAATTCGATCAAAATAAAGAAGATACTCAAAACAATTATAGGAAAATATCAGATGTTCTGCTAATGCAGACAGACCAGCAATTTCAGGTCAGCATTTCCTTGCTTCTAATGCAAACATGTAATCAACTACAATTGAGCACCTGAGATAAATGAGAGCAAGCTCATGTATTAATCTCTACCCCACAGTATTACTGCTTTAAATTTACTCTAATTGGCATTACACTTGCATGACATGGCTTAAGTAAAAAAAAAAAACAGTGCCTGAGGCAGAAAGCTCTACAGCTACTATTGGAAACCTAATGACTACACTGTTTGTCAACACATATGGTTAAGCAATTAACCAACTTCTCTCAGTTGAAGCAGTAATTAGCTAACACCAGCATGCAGTGGTAAGATACAGCACATCTGCAACAGTGGTTTACTGTAGTGTTTAGACATGTAATGTAACTTAACAGTATAGCATCAATGTTAAGTTCAGTGCCAGTCTACTCACTCTCTGCATTTAAAAACCGGATTGCCAGAAGTTCAGGCTTGGGGCTTTCATCTGCAAAGTCAGCATGTGTGTTCCAGACCCACGCCCTGTCACTCCCAGCATTAGGCCTGAGCTCCATTAAAGGTGTGACTGAAAGGAAAACATTGAAAGATGTACAAAGCACAATAGTAAATGTTTTCCACAAGCCTCCATAAGTCTTACTGACAACTGTCTGCAATGCTTATGTAAAACACTTTTACACAGAAATACTTTCAGGTAAATAGAAGATAACGGTGCCCATATATATCTTTTCCTTACGTTGTCAAATAAAAGGCTGAAAGACCATCACTGTATAAAAGAAAGCTAGATTCCCTGTTTTAAGAAACAGAGTTTCATTCAATTGTTGTATAAAAAAAAAGATGACTGTGATGCTAAGAGAGATGCAGTCACTAAGCACAGCTCTGAAGAACAGTCACAGTTTAGGAGGAAAGGGAACCCAAACAAACCACATACATTCTTTTGCACACTGCAAATGCTACATATTACAGAAAAATATTTAAGAAAAGCCTTAGTCCTATAATTAGTCAAACAAGGTTCATTTCTCTCCCATCATCTGCAAACAGGTATTACACAATTCTGCAGTGCTGCAAGATGTGCACAGAATATGTTCAACCCATTTGATCCTTCCCAGTAAATGGAGCTCTTCCCCTCCAAGACATTATAATTACTTTGCTTGACTGAGGAAGTTGGAAATTTACTTGTCAGAGTGCTCTGAGACTTTTTGTGTTACCGACACGCAAAGTTTAAACAAGGCTTTTTTTCCTCCCCACTCCCTGGGTCCTTTCTTTAGTCTGGGAGAAATCTGAAGCTTACTCACTTTCTTGCACGTTTTAAATTTAGAGATCAAATTACATTTTGTTTAATGTTTTGGAAAACACAAAAAACCCTTCTGAGATGAACACTATAAATTCATCAATTCTGTTTTGTGCATGTGCAACATTTATTTTTCTAAACAAAAGGTTTATTCTTGTTGGCTGGTGACTATACCTCTTTTGTATTCAATTGCTAAACAGGAACACCTGTGTCCTCTGAATAGTCTGATTTTCTGAAAAGATCTGCCTACAGAAAACAAGCATTATTGTTTCTGACTTTGGATTTGTATTAAGCTACTTCAAGCAAGTTATTTCAAGTTATCTAAATGTGATTTAACGCCAGAGAATACTATTGTACTCTTCATGTAAAAACCTGAGTATTACCAAAGCAAGCAAGCGACAAAGTATTATCAAATTAGTCTACTTGTTGCTAGTTCTACTGACTTTCAAGTCTGCCTTGCCCTTTCATGTTCATTTTTATTCAGAGGATCAAAGGAACAAACCCCTCCTCTCAGCTCTAACTACACCGTCTTTTTGAAGGATTAGCTGAATATACCATGTTCAATTAGGCAGCCATAGATTAGTCTAGCATCTCAGTATGTTTTCTGATTGTTAAGCAATTGCTTCTATCAAATCAAAGTAGTAAATTGTTACATGATTACTTATTTTCCATTCTTTTATTAAAACAGCCAGCATACATTCGTTATTATTTTCCACACTCTTAACTATTAAAATGAACATGTACACACTGACGGGGATCAATCACATAATACCTGCCTATCCCAGCTAAATTTGAAGTGTCTTTAGGACACTATTGGAGTCTGAAGGGGAACAAAAAAAATCCAAACAAAACCCACCAAACCCAAAATAATAAACCCCAAAAAACTTCTAGTCCCATCCTTGCAGACAATCATCAAAACAAATTAAAGGGTCTTTCCATTAACAAAAATAAGCATTCATTTTTTCTGATGCTTGCAGCCTTGTGTGCATAGCAACAGACAACTGTATCTACAGTCCAATATGAAATTGGCATCTCTTTAAAGACACACAACAGTTTTCTGCCTGCTACTAAAAAGACACTGAGATCTTAATCTACAATGTACACTTTGACAAGCTTATTTTTAAAAACAAGTAGTAAAGTTTAACATACTATAATGGTTTGCACAGATTTTTAGGGTTTTATCCCTCCTCATGAGAAGGCGAATTGTTCCCTTCTCCTTGTGTTTTAGGAGTTTTACATCACCAGTTCCTCGTTCTTTCCATTCTGGAAGGTCATTCTCAGATGCAAATCGAAATAGCTTTGCTCGCCTTGAGGAACAGAGAATTCAAGAAGTTAGCCTGCATGTAGAAACATTTATCAAACAGCAGACTCAACATGATCAGTACAGTTGTTGTTTTAAAAGCCACACACAACAACAAAAAAAATTATTACTTTAGCAAGGTTCCCTGTTCTGCTTCAGCATTCAAACTGAGAAACTGATAAAAGAAACCCATATTTAGTAACAAACTATTAGGAAATATGTAATATTCTAATATTGAACAGATTCTGGACACACTTTGGGGGATGATAAAGGTATTTGGTGTAGGCCACCTTTTAAATTAAGGTAGCTAATTAACACATTTTGCTATAGCTAGAGTTTTTCTATCTATTATGAATACAACTGCTCTATCCAACCAGCAATATTTATTCATTCAAGAAACTGAGCACCTTGAGGCTAAGACTCTTGCATAATTCCAAGCCCAATATTTGATCAACTGTTAACAAAGTGCCTCACCCTCTAGAGTCACTCATTTCCTTTTAACTCCTAAAACTTAGTTGTTGCTTTTCTTAACTCAGAAATAAAGGAATCGCTGTACTGCAGTGCAGCATACCTGCTACCTGCTTCAGAACATCCCTGTTTAATTTCCCAAGATGGTAGTATACCAAAAGAGAAACAGTAGTCTGGTACATTAGCCAAAACTGACCCAAGAGGCTGTCTGAGCTCTGCTAGTGAGAAATTTAAGACTCTGCTACAGAAAAGGAAGCACCTATTCACATGACAGGATATATATATGAAAATGTAAGAGAGCAAGGCATAGGGAATTGTAATAAGGCACGTCCTTCATGAAAAAGATGTTGGGACATGCAACTCTTAATAGATGCTCTGATGTAGAACTACTTGGTTCCAATGCAAGTCCTTCCTTTAAAGTCCAGCTGGGCCCTCAGTAGGAAATAAAAAGGATTCCTTTCCTCCTTCACCCCTTCGTAGACATAATGAACCTACAGAGCACTGGAACATACATTATTATTTTCCCCACTTCCTTCTTAATTAAGAAAATTTCTTCTTTCCATCTGATACTGCATGTCATATGCACAGAGAGGCCTAAGGGTCAGAGACCTCACCATGCTTGTCAAAAACTGACCACTGCTTTAATTTTTACCAGAATTTGTATAAAGAGAACTCAAATCTCTCTTCCTGATGAACAACACCCTGCTGTGATTAAGTAAAAGCAATATTTTCTTAGACCTATTTAAAGCAAACACATCAGGGATCACATTCAAAACACTGCTTAAGCCTTTAGCCTACATGTTTCTTCAGACAGATCATACATCTTAAGCAAGCTACCGTGATTTGAGAGCAAATCCAACCTAAGAATAAAACTACATTTAACACAACAGAAAGGTACTACCACAAATGTCCCCATACTGTACTGCATCTACTGCCTTTATTGTTTCAGCACATCATACATCACCCTTTACAACTGGGGATGCATGGCAGCTAAACTACATACATCTCATTCTTCCCCCCCCCACCCCATTTTATACTGTGATCACACAGCTTCAAACCTCTGATTATTATCCAAGTCAGTGTCTTCCTATATGCTAAACAATATTAAAAGAAGATTCCTGGTATCAGCTCCCTTCTATTTTTCCAGACTTCAGAGTCTCTTTGGGCATTATTATCAATCATTCCCCCACTCAACCTCTGCCATCACAGTAAATAGCTACCAACTTAGGTTAGCGCCTCCTACACAGAGAATCTTAACAAGTTACCTATCTTTTTATAAATACATCCAAATTTAAGCCTAACAAACATTTACATATATTAATTTAGAAATATTCTACTTGCATCTTAAAGAGTTCTTCCTCATCTTCTTCCAGAGTTTTTATTTCTTGCTCAGGAAGGGAAACTATGGGCTCAAACTGAGGATCATGGTTAGAATCATCTGCATTTTCAGTTGAAGTATCATGCTCATCATGCGTTTCCTGGAAAGAGAGGTAAAAACCAAAAACTTGCTATGTACTTAAAATCTGAAGTACTCATATCTGTGCTTAACATTAAAATGTTTATGACTATTCAGCGATTGGATTTTAGTAACTGAAATACCCTGTAATAATAAAGAAAAATTATTATAGGGGAAAATAAAGTTTTAAAATCAACATACACCAAAGAAAAGCAAAAAGGTGCTCTTGCAGTGCCAGATATTTTAGTCCTACCACTCACAAACTGTGCAGAGGCTCAGCTTTGCAGCTCTTCATTATGGAAAAATAATGCCTTCACCTATTTCTCCTATATAATGTGTTTTACTAAAGCACTACTATTTCTTAGTGGCTAATGGCCTACCATTAATGGAAAACAAAACAAAACAAAACCCCACAAACATACTACCAATACAACCACCTAACCCAGCTTAAGTGACACATTACTTGCAGAAGTTCATTATTCCAATCTTATATATTGCAATTACCCACAATCAAAGATTTTTTTGAAGCAGTTTCAACACACATGACTTTTTCTTTTTGCTTTAAGAATTAAAGTTTTTTTCCTTTAAGAGTCTTCATAGAGCTTTACATTATGGGCAAATGGCCAAAATATGACCTCCTATTTAGCTATTTAAGAATGTGCAATAACATTCATTAAGCTTAAGAATTGTCTTCAGTATGTGACTAGTGACTAAAGGATAAAAATCTCCACTACTTCATACATATGCACTGCTAAGGATTCAGTACAGAAGCCTAGAAGGGAAATTCATCTGCAAGTTTAATGAGGCCACAAACAGCTATCTCAGGTCAAGGGAACTGATTTGGGTTTTTTTTTTTGCTGTTGCCTGAATAACAGAAAAAGGAGAAAACCATTTCTACATCAAAGACACTTAAATCTTATTTTTGCTTTCCAGATGAAAGAGTCTACTCTTACATGTTCTACTTAGAATACCTTTTATAAAGCAGGTACTTATCACACATGAATAAAGCAACTGGCATGAAGCACCCAATTTTCACTAAATAGGAAAAAAATAAAGAAGGGCCAAGGAAGAATTAGGTGAGAATGCTTCAAAGTAAGTTTTGGTTATGTCAGCATCACAGCAGCTACCATTGCTTTTCTGTCCCCAGTGATCCAGCACGTAAGAAAAAAATCCAAAAAGGCATTAAGTCACATCAGGTTTTAAGAAAAAAAGAAAAGAAACGTTGGCCAAACTTTTAGATAGTCTCCTCCAGCAGCAAGTAGCACATCCCGTATCGTAATTCATCACCTGTTCCGTGCCTGACCAATTAATTACAGAAGTAGTGAGAAACCCGTAATTCAGAATAGCCACATGTAAGAGAAAGCAGATCCCGTTATCACGATAAGATCCCGTCCTGCCGCTATGTAAGCACGTGGGGCTGCTCCTCTCGCCGGGCCGCGGCACGACGGGTTCAGTCCAGGGACTGGGAGAGGGGGGGAGGGGCTGGAAACGAGGAGAATAAGAAAGGAGAGAAAGGGGAGACGGTTCGCCGAGAAGCGGCCAGGTCGCGGACGGAACCGGCTCCAGCTCCCTCGCTGTCGGGAGGAAACGCGGTCGCTGCAGGGCGCCCACCGGGCGGGCCAGGCACGCACCCTCCCCTGCCAAGGGAGGGCCAGGCCTCAGGAGCCGCACGTGCCCGAGCCGCCAAAAACGGCCGGGCGCCCGCACCGAGCCGAGCCTTGCAGGACGCGGCGGCGCTGCCGCTACCTCCTTCCGGCAAGGCCCAGGACCCGAGTCTCGCTTTACCTCCGGTCCCCCACCAGCCTAAATCCTTCAGCTCCTGTGGGCCGCCCCGCACCCGGCCGGCCCTTGGGCCCTCTCCCTCCAGCCGGGCCCCACCTGTTTCCGTTACTCTCCCTCACCACCGTGGCCCGCGCTACGTCCCCTTTTCCCCCGCCTGCATCCCCCCTCAACGCCAGGCCTTCCCATTAAGGCACCCGGCTCCCCTGCCCGCCGGAGCGCGCCCGCCGCCCTCACCTTGGTGTCCGCCATGGGGCCGGGCTCGCTGAGCTCCGCTCGCCGTTGCCGCCTGGCCACCGAGCTTCCTGCCGCGCGCCCCCGCCCCTCCCGCCTTTACCTCATTCCCGCAGCCCGCGCCGCTGCTGCCGCAAGGCCCGATGGGAAACACCCACTTTCCTTCAGCGCCGCGCTCCTGGCCCGCCCTCGGCGCGCCGACGCTGGTGAGGACCTAGGAGCGGGGAAAGCAGCGGTCGCGCCTGCCCCGGCCTTGCCCTCAGCCCCCTTCGCCGGCGCCGATCCCCGGCCCGGACCCCTCCTGCTCCCGGCGAAGGGATTTTTTTTGTTGTCCCGCTCCTGAGACGCTTCCCATCAGCCCTCGCGGCATGGCGGCGACCACCCTGCGTCCCGACCCAAGATGGCGCCCGCATGCGTGACGGACAGGGCAATACTGTAGTCGCTTTTTAAACACCGGTATTTGTTTTTCAAGCGACGCGGCTAACCCACGCGTGAGCGCCGGCAGCGGTGAGGGCACGCGTTAGAAACGGGAATAAACCCGCTTCTCTCCCGTTCCATTTGTTAATGTCTGTGGGTGACGCCACAGTCCCGCCCCCAGGAGTCCGGCAGGAGGAAGCGTGAGGACTGCGCGGGCCGGGGTTGCCTTGGTGTTGGCGCTGAGGGGAGGCGGCGCGGGGGCGCTGGGCCGCACCGTGGGGCCGAGGTAGACCTGGTGCCGGCTCTGAGGGGAGGCCGGCGTGGGTACTGGGCGGCCGCACCGCGGGGCTGGCGGGAGCATGTCGGAGGACAAGGATCGGTGCGACCCCGACCGCGTCGCGGCTCCTGTCGTGGAGGCTGCAGATGGGGCTGAAGTGGAGGGCAAGGAAGATGGAGGCGGGGATGACCCCGTGGAGAGCCCCGCGGCCTGTCACGACATGTACAGATACATTAAGGGGGACTTGTTCACCTCCGAGATCTATAAATTAGAAATACAGAACCTTCCCAAATACATCGGGTTTAACGATGTGAAAAAGTTCCTTGCCAAATACGGACTCAGTCCTCACAAGATAAAACTTTTTGGGAAACAGACGTTTGCCTTCGTAACGTTCAAGAGTGAGGAGGAGAGGGACCAGGCAATGAAAGTCCTGCATGGGGTGTTGTGGAAGAGCCGGCACCTCAGCGTCAGGCTTGCCAAGCCCAAAGCTGACCCAATCGCCAAGAAGAGGAAAAAGGAAGAGGAGATGGAGCAGGGAGAGGTGAAGCGTCCGGCTCCCTCCAAAGGCAGTGCAGAGGAGCCCCTGAGCAAGCAGATAGCAGATGTCGTGACCCCGTTGTGGAACGTGCCCTATGAAGAGCAGCTGGCCAGAAAGAAGCAGGAATGCGAACAAGTGCTGCAGAAGCTGACAAAGTAATTCCTCTTTGTAAAGCTACTGTCATGTTTACAAGACGTGACTTTATGATGGGATATAGCTAAATTTGCACAAATTGCTATCTCTAAAGTAAGTTAGAGGTAGGTCAAAAAACAAATCCCCAAAGTGAATTAACCTGCAATGCTCAGACCTAAATCTGTGCCAGCTGACAAAGTTTGTTGTTCTTGGTCAGCCTCAGAACATTGCTAAATGAAAGGGCATGCTTTTAAGACCTGTTAAAAGATCTTAATAGGCCTAAGCAGAAGGATGGATGTTTGTGCCCTTGAAAACATTTGGTACTGTCAAGTGGTGTGAGAGGGGATCCGTCAGTAGAGATGGTAAATCGCTATTAGGATTTTCTCTTTAAGTATCCCCTCAAATACTTATGCCTGATCTTTGGAGATCAAAATATCCCTTCTATCCTTTGCCTCGCATAGATAAAGCTGGCATTTTTTCATGCATGGGTACAGTAATAATTCTAGTACATACTTTTACAACTACATTTAAGTTTTCAGGTACAGCTCTTGTAAAGTTGGAGGGGTTTGCGTGTTAAAATCATCTTTATCTGATAATCTCATACTTTTTATGCCCTGTACGAAAAAAAGAGGAAAAGAAAGTCTTGTGCAACTGTTAACCTCAGTTTTTCTAAATGTGTACTTTACAATTTCTGTTTCTGATTTGGGCAGGGAAATAGGAAATAACAACAGAGCTTTATTACCTTGGTTGTTCCTGCAGAAGCAGAAGTATAATAAACTATGTTGCCCAGTAGAGGGAGTGAAAGCATCACCATTACAGGTAATGTAATCCTCGATAAAGTATGAAATGGGATTAATGAGTTTAGGGTTAAATTAAAATTTAAAATTTAAATTTATTTAGCCTTAAAAGAGAGTGGGCAAACTGAATATTTGACTTTATCTTGTAATGATTGATGAATTTCAGATATTGCCTTTCATATATTATGGAAATATTTAGAGGAAGCAGAATAGTTAAAATTAACTGGATATTCTAACTTTAAAATTAATATGCTGTCCCTAGAGGCAATATTTTTTTGTTTAAATAGCAAGATTTACTAATAAGCTTTCATTATTGCTGTTCTCATGTATTAAAAGCCATTAATATCTTCCATATGAACCGAATGTCCTATGTTCACATGCAGATACGTTTAACCATATGAAGGTTGCTTCAGGAAAAACTTGGCATGTACAGTTAAGTGCTATGTAAATATCTTACATAACTTTATTTTAAATCTAGACTGAATATCGCAACAAATGTGAGTTCTTGATTGGGATTGGTGTAAATCAAGAAGACAAAACTGTGGGTTGTCGTCTTGGCAAATATAAGGGTGGTACATGTGCTGTAGTGGAGCCATTTGATACTATTCACATTCCTGCTATTGCCAAAAAAGTAGTAAAAGTTTTCCAAGACTACATAAGGTGAGCACAAGTACAATGATTTCTCTGTAAAGGTTTTGATATCTTACTCAAAAATATCTTTAAGTATTATGACAAGCTTAGTGTTTGCTCTGAGCTTTATGGCCTAAGATATACCAGTCTCAATGTTCAGCAGATCTTTGATGCTTACATCTTGTACTTGCATCACTGGGTGGTTTTCCCTTGCTCATGCTCAGCTCTTCAGAGATGGAGGTACAGGTACCAGCCAAACACAGCCTTAGCTCTAGTAATGAGATCTGTAAGTCTACAATAAAATGTGTCTGTTATTTGAGAACTTCTTCCACTAATTGTAAAGAAATACTCAGAAAAAAGGCTTTTTAAGAGAGTAATTTGGATAACAAACGTCAATTGCTTCCTTGGATGAAGAGAAGAATCAACAAGGAATAAAATGGAAGATGTAAATTTAAGCAACTATTTTTTGGGAAAAGGAGTGGTTTCTTTAAAAAGCAACTAAATCCTCAAAAATGGAAAGCTCAGAAGAACTATGAAGATGGAAAGTCTGAACGTGGTATGAAGCACACAAGCCAATGAAGGCATTATAAAAAACTGGGTCGTCCTCTGAGTGCGGTGAGAAGCTGCCTGTATCCTATCTGTAATTTTGGATGGGTTAAAATGGGCAAGAGAGTAGTGAGAAGCAGGGACAGATTATTTTGCATTAAGAAATACTATTCATCACTCTCTTTTTCTTCTTCATTAAGATGTGGAAGTCATTCTTGACAAATCAGTGTAGCCTCTGTTTATACTTAACATTTTTCATCACTTTGCATAGTGAGCTACTTTGGTTTCAATCAGCTGTTGAATGTTATGCAAAAAAATAGTTCTCTGTTAAGTAACTGAGCTTCTGAAAATTGCAGGTCAACTCCTTACTCAGTTTACAGCCCGGAAACCTATGAAGGTCACTGGAAACAGCTCACTGTCCGTACCAGCAGGAATGGCCACATTATGGCAATTGTTTATTTTAATCCTCAGGTATTTAACTTGATATATAATGTGCAGCCAGACAAATAGCTTTAAAATAACATAAATTTGATTTTATGAATAGTACCTGTGAAAGAGAAATATTACTTGGTGAGTTTACCTTTTATTACTATTCTTCTGTTTAGATGAATCTGATACATGGAAGTGAACAAATAATTAATATAGAATGCATACACTCAATCATATCTTTAAGTCACTAAGATAACTATTCTTCGTTCTTTCAAATGAAACCTTAAGAAATTAAGTAAGGAAGAGCTGGCTGACCTGAAAACCTCTCTGGCAAAGTACTTCACTGAAGGGACTGGAAAGATCAGTGGTGTTACTTCTCTGTACTTTGTGGAAGAAGGACAAAGGTGATTGAGTTGACTTTGCTTTGGGGGGGGGTTTGTTGTTTCCAACAGAAAAGTAGGTGGCGCATCCACACCACTTTTTTGTCTATTTAATGTAGCAGCAGTGTTACTTATTTGGTGAACAGCTGTTTATCTTTTCCACAAGAGAGCCCTAAAATTTCCCATTCTCCTGTAGGGCTCAGGTGGACAAAGGCAGGCAAAAGTTTCAGTGGGTGAACGCACTAGTTGCTGGCTGCCAAGCTGTAGAAGTATTTACTGCAGTAGATGGATATTTATTATTATCATCAAGTCACTTCTGCTCCCTTTCTTCCCTATTTCATGTGATTGTTTGATTGCACTGTCCTCTTCCACAGAGAACAAGGCTCACACTTCATCGAGAGACAGTGTAGGTCCTACTGTTGACATCAGTGGAACAACACTACACTGTCAGAAAAAAAATGGCTGAAAAGCTCATCTCTAAAAGGATACGATAAATGTCAGCCCACTATAAATTACTGCTTAGTATGTAGTACTGCAGTTTTAAAAATGACTAGAGCTTTGGTAAAAATTCTGACAAACGTGTTTGTCTTCTCTTTTTTCTCTTTCGCCTCACTGGGCCTTCCTCCCACCAGGAAGTCTCCCAATCTCGAAGACTTGCCTTTGGAGCACGTGGCTGGTGACAAGTACATATATGAAGAACTTCTTGGCCTAAAATTTAGAATTTCTCCTCATGCATTTTTTCAAGTAAGGACAATACAACTTGCTGATTTGACTGGGTTTGCATTAATGCCCTTAAGCTTGGCTAATGCTGGGTAACAGGATGTTATATAGCTAGAGATCTAATCTTTCAGATATTTGGCATGATTAAATAACTTTGAGTATTGTGTTTGGCTGTAAAAACAGTGAATGAGTGTAAACATGATGGGAGCATGTTGGAGACAACTTTTTGTTGCTTTTTAGTAGTTCAGTACCATTTGCCTCCTGTTGAATGGCAGCCTGTATGTACAAAGGACATACAATAGGGAGTTCGGGAGTCTTTGTAGTACTAATTTTTGATTGGTGTTCTAGAACTTATTTCTACCCTTCTAACACTTCAAAGCCTCAGCAGGTGGCCTGTATCATTGAAATGGAAAGTACTGAAATAGGAAGGCAGCATGTAAATGCTTTGAAGCTAAACTATTTTCTATTATCTGCCACAGATTACAGATTATTTCCCACACACACATAGTGTGCTTTGCTTTTTCTTTAGCACAAAGACACTTGCTCTAGAGGCACTGGTTTAGAAAGCTTATTATACACTACTCCCTTAACCATGATGTGTAACTATAGAATTTACTTCAAAGCAATATTACAACAAGGTTAAAATTGTCTTAGATTCTAATGGTTTTGAATCTTTCCTACTTGCTGTTCAAGGAGAGGAAGAATTTTTAAAGTCCAGACTTCACTTTATTGCTTAGTATTTTGCTTAATTAATTTGCTTGCAGCCTCCTCTAGTTTCCAAACTTGCTTTTTAGGTACTACAGGACAAGTTATGTTTTTACTAGAACAGAGATAACAAAACATTACTTCTCAAGAGAATTGAACGAGACTGTAACAATGGAATGGTGATGTCTTAGCGTGTGCCAGTCTAGATCAGTTACATGGGATTGCAACTTACGTGTCAAGTTGACTTGTTTCTTAGGAACAAGAAAAAATACATGTGCACATTTACTCTTTATGAAGTAGACCTATTGAAGGATAACTTCACAGGTAAACACGCAAGCTGCAGAAGTGTTGTACACTGCCATTAGAGAATGGGCACAACTGAGCCAAGAGAGCACGGTGCTTGACATTTGCTGTGGTACAGGAACCATTGGGATTTCTTTGGCAAAGGTGGGTAATTTCCTGGCTATAAACTACTTCTAGAGATCTACATCTGTTAATTGTGCTTAACTTGATACATTTGAAATGCAACACATTATATCTTAATTTCTTGCAACTAGTTTCTGATTCAACTGCCAGCAGCTGTTTTACTAAACCATGATGTAATGTTGAGCCTTGTGTTCAGCTGTCTAAATGATTTTGAAACCAATAGAGTCAGAGCGAATAATAGTTCTGTAGGATAGCCGAAGTTTACTAGAATCTATCTTAACTGGTTTGGACTATCTCAGAAAGCTTTGGATATGAATAACCAATGTCTATACTTATCTCATTTTTAGAGTAGAGCTTGCTAGACCATGTAATCGAGTCTGTTCCCCAAAAAGGCCAGCATAACTGGAGTCTTACCTGCAGGTTGGGATGACACAATTTCAGTTTTAAAAGTCCCCATTTATTTGCATGGGTATTTCTCAACCTTTTTTCTGGCTGCAAGGCAGTAATTTTCTGGCCAGGTACGAGTCACTGTTCATGTACAGTAGTTAATTAACTGGTGATGCTCTGAATAATGGTTCAATTTACATACCACAGACAGATCTTTTTCCGTTGATTCTATAGCAAGTAAAGAAAGTGATTGGAATTGAACTCTGCCAAGAAGCTGTACAGGACGCCAAAGTGAATGCCCAGATCAATGGTTAGTTAAGCTAAACCACTTAAGATCTTTGTTTGTTAAGAAGTATAGTAGTTGTATTGCTAGCTTCTCTTCACCTTATCTGAGCAGCTTGGAATTACATGTTGTTGATAGTAATCTTGTCCATTTTAAACATTTAATCTCTCTTGAAAACAAATACTGTGTTAGTCTGTGAGATCAGTTTTCCTGTTGACTAACAGCTCTTCTTTTTCTGCAAAAAGAAAACAAAAGATTTTGGTGCAGAAATGAGCTGAAGCCACAGTTACCCTCATAAAGAAAACATTAAAAGTAGCTATTTTTCGTGGGGTTTTGCCTTAGTCCAGATAATGGAAGATACTCAAGTTACTGTTGTTTATGTGATCTGAAGTACCAGCGTTTGTTTTAATTACACTGGTGGCAGGGTTGACTAAACACTTTGTAAAGTATCCCAACTCCATATCCAGTTTGAGGATACTGAAGATGCTTTGACAAGTACCCTGATAACATCTTTTCTTTTTTTTTGTCTTTATAGACCTGACTAATATTGAATTTCATTGTGGGAAGGCTGAAGATATTGTTCCTTCCCTGATTAACATATTAGCTCCTCAGAACCTCATTACCATTGTGGATCCGCCACGAGCAGGACTGCGTAAGTTTATCTTCTCTTACATGTTTAAGTCTGTTCAATGGTGATTAGTGGTGAACTTCAGAAAACACCAGTGGAATAAATCAAGCAGGAGGCTTCAGGGATAGCTTGAAACATCTGGGTATTGCAGTGGTTTTGTTCAGGCTGGAATCTCACCTGGAATTTTTCTGAGTCTGGTGCACACTGAACTATTTGTAGGTAAATGGCTGTCTCGGTTTTGATCATGTAGATTCCAAGGTAATTCTTGCCATTAGAAGAGCTGAACACCTGAAAAAGCTTATCTACGTATCCTGCAATCCCAGAGCTGCAATGAACAACTTTGTGGAGTGAGTATTTCTTGTGTTAAATTGAGTAAGTAAATGTGGTAAGAAAAATACATGCTTCCTGGGGAGGGGGACAGTGTTGGACTTCTAGTTTGAAGCCGCATTCACTGAAGCTTACCACCTTTCAGTTAGAGCTGCTGCACAGCAAGCTGGGACTGGTACTGCCCAGTCAGCAAGTAATAAGGGAGATACTAGGAGTGGTGAATAACTCCATCATGGAATTGCAGCCTGGAGAAGAAAAACTTTTCTTGGAGGAGTAGCAGTTACAAACAGTATACTAAAATGTTAATACAATTCTTCGTTGCCTTTGTTCCCGTCAAGCCTTTGCCGGGCCCCTTCCAACAGGGTGAGAGGAGCCTCCTTCCGCCCCATTAAAGCGCTGGCTGTGGATCTCTTCCCTCAGACCAAGCACTGTGAGCTACTGATACTCTTTGAAAGGGCTGACTATGCAAATGGAAGCTCTGCTGAAACAGCACCTGCTGCTGCTCAAGCCACATTGTCAGGACATGACTCTGAGCACTCAGATGGCACCAACCCACCAAACACTGATCCAAGCCAAGCAACTTGTGTATGTTTAGATCCTGTGCTCAACGAGAAGGAATCAGCTTAACTCTTGAAAGAGACTTGACAGAAACTACTTTTGCTTGTTACCAACTTCAGTACCATTGTTTCTGTAACATCCAGGTAATAAATCTGCACAACAGAGTAATTGCAAGGCTTCCAAGTTATTTTATCGTAACAATCTCAGTTAAGTTTCATCATGTACTTTTAGGCCAAATCCTGCTTTTCTCCTGCCCTCAGGAAGAAAATCAAGCGAGTGAAGTAACAGCTGGTGGTCTTGCTCTTGAAGCACTTGAAACTGCTTCAAATCCAGTATGCCATGACTACATTCAGATACAACTATTTGAAACCTGGGTTGATTCTTAATGCACCACCCCTTCCAGTGCACATATAATACACCACACTGTGTTAGTGAATAGCAGCTGTATATCAGCTAAAAGACTGAGCAGTTAAGGAAGACCCACCAACCGAGGGAACACAGTACTGAATTCCCAAAGCAAGTGATGTAGTCACAGGGACCTGTAACTGCCAGTACTAACTCCTTTCATCTTTCAATCTGTCACAATAGCACCAGGCCTGTTGAGCAAGCCAGTAAAGATGGAGCAATCTGAAACTTCCCTAAATCCTGCACTTGCTGAACCATCATGAGGAAGCAACAAACTCATAGTGTCGTAAAAATGCTACAATGTCCACAGCTGAAATCAGCTTTATTCTAAGACTGTTGTGTCACTGACACTACACTAAAGGCTTTCTTAGATTGTTTCCTAAGACATACAAGTGAAGCCCAGAAGACCTCACTCCAAGCATGCCCTCACCAGTGACAACTGACAGCCAGGTTATCATTTAAGTAAAAATACAAATTCCAAGTAAGCTTTAGTTTCATTTCAGGTGATGTCTGACAATGTAAACATTAAATTCCTTACCAAAAAAAATGAGCAAATCAATACTTCCAGAACCAATGAGCTTTGGATTTAATTTCCATTTGAAAATAGGTATAGGGATCAAGGAATAAAAGTTTCTTTTTCTAAATACGCTTAATCTATCGTAATACTGATCACACTGGAGCAGTTTATAATATCAAACTTTATTGCTCAAAACTAATTGTCTGAAAAATACACATGTAGTACTCAAAGACCAAACACAGAGGATTATATGATTGTGCAGAAAAAAAAGCAAGCAGAGGCTCAGTGACAATGAGGCTTTATAGTTGTACCAATTCAGCACGGGCATCAAGCAGCTGCACCCAGCACGACTCAGACCGCAACCATCATCGCCTACTTGGGCAATAAGAATGAATTCCAGGTTGGTGGTTGTTTCATTTTCTCAGATACGCATCAGAACACTGTAACTGATGATTTTATTTGGTTAACAACAGAATGGCTTTTTGCACTTCACATTTCTTTCCAAGCAGAGCGAGGAGGTTATCCCTCCCTGAATTTTACTCCCAAAGTACAGTCTAGAGAGTTAATAAGATCTTCATGATGCTTTTTAAATACTTGGATATTACATGTAAGTTTTTTATAAAGCCTAACAGCATCACAGGAAAGTGGAAGTTTACATACAACAGTTAAGATTATGCATAATAGTCTTTCCAAACTTCTGAGTACCCAACTACTTCATCAGTTTTGTTTAATAAATATGGAAGAAAGAGCTGGATGCCTGATGTTTAAATAGGTAGCATCTGACTATTAACTGGAAGTCACAGTAAGTTTTCCATCAGTACCATAAAGATTTGAATGCACACTAATCCTTAAAGTCAATATACCACACTTTTGTCAAGAAGCACATAATATGCAAAGCACAAACTGTCCAAGTCCCAAAGAGATGGAATAGTTCTTAAAAATACACTCCATCCCTATAAAAATATCCATCCTCCTCTGGCTATAGAAGGGATAAATAACAAAGATCAGTGACAAAAGCAGCAGTTGTTTTATGCATTCGTACGGTCAAGATCTAAACCTTTACAGCCGATTACCTAGAAAACACACAAGTTACACGACAAGTTCAGGATACATCTTGAATCACACTGTAAGTGTTCATGCAGAAGCTGAAGTTAATGCAATGATCTATCCTCTATCACAGCAGCTCGTGCTTATGTGCAAATGCAAGACTGTTACACTCCAAACAATAGTAAACATTAAAACACAAGAATACTTCACAATGACATAAACAGCAGTTAAGTTGTTTGTTCCAGCAGTTATTGCGCTATTTTCTGGACATCTCTCCAGTTAAAGGCTGCAGCAAGGTCTAATACCATCTTTTTTTTGTTTGTTTTTGTTTAGAATGCATAATATATGTTCTAGGCTTTGGTTCACAATGAAATCTCTGGATGTTTTCATTAAGGGCAATGGTCACCTTGTGATTCTGATAGTGGCAGACTGAGGTAATACAGCAATCCTCTTAAAAAATAATGAAAACAAATTTGTAAGTGAGGCATCTATGTATATTCTGCAGGTGACCTGCAAATATATTGACATTCTGGTACCAGAAAAATAAAGAGATCTACAAGGGTGATTTGTCTTTTACAGTGCCATCCAAGTACAGATTTTTCTGCTGAAAACACATAAGCTGAAGTAAAACCTACCTAAAAGAGTAGTACGGTTAGGCATAGGAGATAGAAGCCCTGTCTTTATTAAAAGAAAACAAAAAACCAAACTAAAACCAGACAAACAGTAATCACTGCTTGTCACTACTGCACCAATATTATATACCCTTCAGAAGATGGAGATATATTAAAGCTATACAAAAAAAAGCAGAGGCAGTGTTTTTTTGCTTTTGTCTTTTTAGATAGGCCACTTCTTTAAATAATAGTTTATGTATAGTCTTCCAACTACCCGTATCCTGTCACAGCAGGATTACAACTTGTGAAACTGAAAAGCTAAATATAATAATATAAAATGGGTGAATTCCTACTTGCAGAGACCTCCAAGCACATCACTCAAACACAGAAATGGGTAAGACTCCAACATTCCTCCTGTTTAGCTTCAAACATTCTATGCGGCATTATCTAATACTACAGCTATAAATTAAAATCTACGTATTTCCAAAACAACAGGTGATAATAAAAGGAGGTCTTACAATACTGATGCCAATATTGTTAAAATCCAGTAGGCACTAAGTTCATACTGCAGCACTCTATGTAACACGGTAAAAACAAAACCAACCAAAACCCCAAACACCCTCCCCTCCAGCCCCCAGATCACTGTCCAGGTACATACCAGAGCTACAGCAGTTGTAACTAACTGAGCAATCCCTCTCCTAAGAGGAGGATGAAATGCAGCAGTACAACCCTTGGCCACCCCCCTGTCGTGGTTTAACCCCAACCAGACAGCTTTCACTCACTCCCCCCCCCACTTCTTGCCCTCCCCCTACTCCTGGAGGGACGGAGAGGAGAATCAAAAAGAATGCAACTCCCACGGGCTGAAATAAGAACAGTTTAGTAACTAAGGTATAACACAAATCACTACTGCTACCAATAATAGTAATGATAAAGGAAATAACAAGGGAAGAGAATACAACACCTCATCACCAGCCGACCGATAACTTTCCCCCCCAGCCCGACCAAGCACCGACCGGTACCTCCTCCAACCCTGCAGTCCACCCAGCCCTTCCAGGTCCCTCTCTGTTACATCCAGGGCATGACGTGCTCTGGTAGGGAATACTTCTTTGGTCCGTTTGGGTCAGGTGTCCTGCCTCTGCTTCCTCCTGGCTTCCCTCCTCCCTGACAGAGCATGAGGCTCACAAAGTCCTTGGCCAAACCACAACATCATTTTTATCAGCTCTGTTCCCAGCCCGAAAGTCAAAACACAGCATTGCACCAGCTACCAAGAAAGAGAAAAATGACTACCACTGTTAAACCCAGGACACCCCCAAAGCCCTACCACCACCCTGGTTTTCACTCTCTTCCTTAGGAACAAAGCAAAGAACCCACAGAAATGATTCCAAGAGAAGACTTACTGCAACCACCCAGTAAAGAAGAACCTCGTAGGAAGAATGAAACCCCCAGCCCAGTGCTTTCACTACAGCCTCAACAATTCCTTCTGTGCTTCACTGAAAGCCTCAGATGACATCGTGAGTACTGCCTGGTTTCCAAGATTGTATGTAATAGTATTTGCATATTTGTGATTTTCTTACTTATCAGTATAACCTGTTATCGTCTCATTCTACTCATTACTCTATATCATAAGCCAAATCTACATTCTAATTTTCATTGCTGAAGTTACACTTCTTTAATAACTAAAAATGTAATTAAAAAAGTAAAACCAAACATTCTTAAAACCCCCTAACTTGCTGCAGTTACTTCAGGTTTCTTAGGGTTGTGGTTTTTTAATGCTTCGCTTTCATGGTGCTAATTAAGACTCAGTTGATCAAGCCTGATGGATTCTGACACCAAACAAACGAGAAGTTATTTTATTGCTGGGAGAAGGAAGCGGAAGGTCTTTAAACACATCATTGGCAAAATATTTTCAGACGTCAACCACAATCAGCTGCGTTTTGGCTCCAAGCTTTGAAAACAGCCTTCCAAATTACAGTTCTTCTTTTCATCAAATAAATAGGGCCATATTTTCCCATCTTTCAACTGATCTGTAAACTAACACAGCTAAACCCCAGTAATTTTGTATATCCAGCCTGTTGCTTTTAACACTACCAGGTATACTTGTTCTGTTCAAGTAATAAAGCCTGCATACTGTGATCTCAGATAACTAAGCCTGGCAGGAGACAAAAAACAAACCAGAAAGAAACAGCGTTACTGGCCTAATCCTATGGCATTAGGAACATTGCTCATCACTGTCATGTATTTGTCACCAAAGTGTCTTATCAGTGCATATTATTATGTGCTGAAATGCAACAAAACTTTTCACAAAAATACTTTTAGGCATGTTCATACAAGAAGGTGTACATATATTTCTTTTATATATACATATATATGAATGTGTGTATATATATATAATATCAGCTTCAATCTGTACATAGATATTCTGAATTTCATCCTTAAAAAACACATCCACTTCAAACAGCATGGATGGCTTTGCAGGAAAAAGTGCTTGATTGATTTCGTCCTGTGTGAACATGCCTGTCCTCTGTGCATTTGCCCAAGTAGAGATCTTTATGATCAATCCTTTAAACGTACGTGTATCAGAGGTATTAAAACAAGGAAAAAAAAAAAGAAAATAAAATAGGAAGAAGTAATATTGCCCTGATGATGCAAAAAGAACAATGCATAACTGAAGCAGCTCGGATTTTAAAAGTTATCTTGCATTCTGCAGCAAACAATTTTTAAATCATTGTTGAAAATCTAGTTCCTCCATTTGTTATTGCTCCCCACTTGTAAGTTTTCTCGTTAGACATCAACAGTACAGAGAGGTTCGCTAGCAGGCTGAGCAGACTCCACTATTGTCATCTTGGGTTTCTTTCGGGTTTCCTCCTAAAAGGTGAAACAAACCCCACCACAGTCATAAAGAGAATATAAGCATAAACTGTTATAAAAGTTTGAGTAATTTTAGCCAAACTTTTCTCAATGGTTGCGAAAGGTTAACTTGTTCTAATGTTAAATATAAATACAATGAAGCAGGTAAAACGAAGTTATAAGGCAGTTTAAAAAGACAGGATGAAAATCTCTCTGGAAGTAGCCCTCCTGCCCCACCCCCCGAAGTTCTGAACAGCTCTATGTGACATACAGTCTACACCAAGCACAAATTCTGATCATCGGCAAGTCTGACCCGTTGCATTCTTCAATAAATACAAAATTAAACGTAAGTATTTCTTCAAGAGCACACAGAAAAGCAAATACTCACTCTCTCTTGGGCCAGTTTTTTCATTTCTTCCTGCAACTTGTTCAGGATGTGCAGATTTGGCTTGTTCTTTTTGGCATACTGCTGAAGCTCTATCACACTTTTATCAGAGGTTTCCTATCCAACAGAACCAAAAGCAGGAACAGGTGAGCTTTTGTGGTGAAAAAAATGAATAAAATAGGTGGAGCAGAAGTTTAATCTGTGATAGCTTTATTTCCTGAAGTAATAACAGGTATTTCCATGAGTTAGTTAAATATTAACTAGGTTACAGAATTCTGACATGGAAGATTCAGGATTAACACAGTTACTGTTGTTGATGACAACACTCATTTTCTGGCAGTAGCAAGGCACGTGAATCAATTCAGAAGGATTGAGACCTGCTCAGATGCATACAGTGCCTTTACCTTGACAGGGAGCAACACTATTATGCCAAAACAGGTACCACTTAAGCTTTATGGTAAGTAAATTTTAAACTGAAAAGTCCAAAAGCAAACCCACAAACTCAAGGTAGGTTACAACCAAACAAAATCATGTTCACCTGTTTAACCATCTTGCTGTTCTCTCTCCCATACATACGCAAGAGAGAGCCCCAATTCTTCACATGTGGATGCAGTAGCTGTAGGATTTTCTGAGAAGCTAGTTGTTTTCCCACTCTCTTGTTTTTGCCTGTAGAAATAATAATGAAAACATGTCAATACCAGCAGATAATCAGGTGCACACCAATATTTACTTGTGTTACTCCAAACTGAGATACCAGAGAAGAGTAAAATAAGCATGTAACAAGCCAGACAGCTGAAAAAGCACTTACGGAATGCACAACAGATGAGAGCAGGAAAAAAGGAAGATATTATCAGAGGTCACACTAAGTAGTGTACTTACACCAGCCTCGCACTGTGTGCTTGCCACAAGTCATGACATATTCACTCTTCTGATTTTTACCAGGAATCACTTCAAACTTTATGGTTGTGTCACCCATTCCGTGGTTTCTTAAGCACAAACAAAACCAGTATCATATACTATGTAAAACTAAACCCAACTGAAGTGGTTGCAGTTGTCTTTGACACGTCATTGCAACAGAATCAGTTACATTAAGAATAAATGTGTAGATTTTAATTAACAGAGTTCAGGTTTACATCAGTAACTTAACTTGAATGGAAAGGCAAGTCTGTATAAACAAACCCCACATATACTTCTGTGCCCCATAACTAAATCCTAATTTCAGAAGATGAGAGGCATAAACAGCAAATGCAAATTAAAGGAAGATACAACATTAACAAGCTCTGCCTACACCATAATCCCTTACAGCCAGTGTGAGGGCAGAGAGCTGGGCCAGCCCACAGACATCCCCACCCACAACAGAGCAAACAATGTGCCCTGACCCAAACGCCTGTACACAGCAGCATTTGCTCCTTACTTTGCAGCCTTACCTTTTAAGGCACTCATGGAGAATCTGATATGGAGACAACAGTCCAGCTTTACTGGTGAGTTCATATACCCGTGAGTCCTCAATACTGATATGGTTAAAATACTACAAAGGAATTGAAAAGGGTTATTGCTCTTTTGCACAGATGACCTTAATACTGTTCTTAACCATTACTTCTCCTTTTCAACACTGAACAAATCCTGTTACTCTCCACTTAATACTTGAAAAAGTATTTCTAAATCCATAATGAAGCTATTTACCAACAACATTAAACCTGACACATTTAAAATATATTTGCAGGCAGAAATTTAAATAATTCCAATTTTACATTCTACAGGATGGGCATATAAATGACAGTCTTAGAAAGCCTTTATCATTTTTCCTTCCTGTCCTCATTTAAACCAGGGCATACCCTGAGGGCATTTTATTTATTTTAGCTAGTTATGAAATTCTACTTACCAAAATGCTGTGGTTTATAATAAAAGAAAACATAAAATACAAAATGTTCCAATGGGTGTTCTTTTCAAGCCATGGGAAAAATTGTCTGTTTTCTTAATGACCATTTCAGTAGTCCAGGACATGCAATACAGCTTTAAAAAAAAGCATTGTCATTGCCACAGATTTTGCTATAAATGAAGAATTTCACGTTTCCACCTGACCGAGAAGACAACATTATGAATTTTCACTATTATTTCTAACATTGAAGGTGTAATGTTTTAAAAACCAGCTCCAGCAATGACAGTCAGCAAGCCAGAGTTCAGTACCTCAAGTTCTTCACTGTCTTTGGGCTTCTCCTCAGAGGTCTGTTTAACAAAGTCAGGAATAAGGATTTCCAGTGTAGCTCGAGCTGCAGAAAGTGATTGAACGTCTTGATTACATTTATTTTAAACCATTAACGGAAAGCGCAACTGCAGAATGAAGCACTCTGCAAGCAATCCTCACATCTCTCCTGGAAATATCCACTTGTGTTAGAAAACAACTTTAACAGGTAAGACAGGCATCTTTTTGTGAGGAGTATATTCACCTGCACTTTATAAGAGGGAAAAAATAAACCTACTCTTTCAAGTTGATAATAAAAGTCTCACAACTAATTAAACCAGGAAACTTCTTTTTGCAAATGCCTATGAAAGGAAAAAAAACTACAATCAAATCTCATTTTAAAAGTGATGTAGAGCCCTAGGAACCCCTAAAAGATGTAGAGGGTTGATATCATCTATTGTTACCGGCAAATCCTAGCACTGTATCACCAAGGCACTCAGAATCCTAGTATTGTACAACAAACACACCCAGAATTTGCCTAAATTTTCACAGCAAAATACCTTTTTCTCGTGCACAAACAATTCTGGCCTGGCTTTGGGTGATTCAGCTACACTGACATTTCATAAGTGCAGAAAGTACCACAGGTATGTTATAGATCTTTACATTTTGAGAAGATATTTTCTCTTGATCCTAAAAAAGACGTTTAAATCTGGAGATCAGTAAGAACTTCTAAAGTGTCAAGACACATTCTCACCTGGACCTTTATTACTTACATATTTATTACAGATTTACACAATTAGAACCGACTAATGAAAGGAAGCACTTGGAAATCAGTAATCACATAGTTCAATGCAGTTGTTTTATTATCAGAAAGACAACCACAACGTCCAAAAGCTTGATGGATTTGTTTGTTTGTTTTTAAAGGACAAAGATTTACATTTTGCTTAAATCCATACACTGGGTGTTTATATTGCAGGCGACAGTATAAATATAGAACTCCCACATGTTCCTATTGGTTTCATCATTAGAGAGAGATGCTCTTATAGCTACATAGCACGCATCAACAGTTTACAAGTAACATCTCAACTGTCTTCATCATTTTTTATCCTAGTAAACTGTTGAACCCAGGGTTGTCAGAAAAGTTTCTGCTACAGTATTTATCCCTTCTACCAGAAGAGACCTTCTTTGACTATGACTCCTACTCGCTATTGCAAATGTGTCATCTGCAAAGCAGAAATGAAAACAGATAATTCAGCAGTTGGTATTAAGAAAGGAAAAACGTTACCAGCTTTATTCTTGGCAAGTTTTTTGCTGCTGGCAGTTCCTGCCCCATAAGTAACTCCATCAATAATCACTGAGGCTCCAAAAGGTTCACTTGGGTTCTCTGGAAATGGAGGAGGAAAGAAAAATAAAGCTTTTCAGAACTCCCAATGTAAAACACTCATCATGAACATGAAATATCATCTCTATCAAGATTAGTTTTCCTTCTTCATTTCAGCTTCAAGAGGAATGGAAATTTTTACTCTTCAGAAAGACAGAAGAATTGCTTACTCCAGTATATGAAAAACAGAGTTTTCCATTAACAGAGACTTGCTGCCATGAATTCATTCTTCCAAGTGAAGCACTTTAACATTTTAAGAGATCATTTGTAATCTGCAGAGTTCAAATGTTAATTCCAAAGTGTTTTGCATCCCAGTGTAAATAAAACAGCTACATATTCTGATATTGAAAATTCAGTTACATTATGCAATGCATAGGAATAGGAATAACATCATTCTGAATAATTACTAAATAATACAAATAATCATCTGGAATAGATTCCACACTGAACTAAAATGCCTGACTTGTAATTCCTTGGATCATCACTACAGGACTTAATCCTTTCAAGCCTATTGCTGAAAAAGGTGTAATTTTTAGCTTTGCTGTATCACCCCCAAACCCCATCAAAAGACAGAATACAAGGAACATGTTCTATACCACTTTGCAAAGCAATCTCAGATGCAGCTAGGTAAGGCAATCTGGCTGGAATTTACAGAAAGAAAATCCAACATTAATTTCATTCCAGTTATATATGCCACATGTATTTAGATTCTTTAATAAGCATCCAGTGCATTCCCCCACAGTAATTATCTAAACTTAAATTCTCCCTCAGTTTTTCTTTTCCTCAGCAATAGTATCACTTACATGGTCTCAGCAGAGCCCAACTGGAACTACCAAACCTCCCGTAGCACGGGATAAAATTAAGGATGTTTAAAACCTACAAATACGCATTCCCCCCGGCATCTCACATGGATCATTTTCACTAAGGCATAAGTTACCCAAGTAAAACCCCATGTTGTTATTTTAAATGTAAGACCACTCTTATCTTTAAGTTACGTAGAAGATACGAAGATGTTTCTGAGCTACAGTCTGAATCACAACAGACTTTCAAGACATTCCCTAGATTGTTAGGTTTGCTTATTTGTTGGCTTGTTTGTGCAAGATACCCAAGCATGAATTAAGCCCTTCCAAACAGCACATGGTCCATAACAAAACTTAACAGACTTACCACATTCAAAGAAATTGTAAACAGGGCGAACCTTTAGGACTCGTTGCATATATTCATGCAGTATGCAAACTTCAGATTTCCCATTGGGATTAATGACAAATTCTACAAAAAAGAAAATAGAGGGAGGGAAAAAGAGCTCAGCACTTCCAGCCTTTAAAAGATAATTTCTATTACAAGTAAGTAAGTAAATAAATCAAAGCTCCAAGGGGTAAGGGCCACTCCTCATGCCACAGGATGCAACTGCACACACAGTTCTTTATCTGTCAGACTGCTTTGAATTTCTATTTCTGATTGTAGGATTTAATCTGGATCAGTCTGGCATTTTAACCAGTCCGTAATGTGGGACCAGTTAAAGCAGGTATAGAACTGAGAAGACAGCAGCACTGAGTGACTAGACAGGAGGATTTTCAGTAACAGCCAACACTAACAAGTAGCTGAAGGTAGTAACCAGTTACCAAGACAGCAACCTTAAATACAACTCCTTTCATTTAGAAATTATTCTCTTTATTAGTAAGTATGTGTTGACAGTATTCTTCCTTTCACTATGTAGTGTCATTTAAGCACACAGAATTCTAGAACAAGAAAGTGGACTAATTACAGGATTTTTCTTTTCAGTCAAGCTTAGAACTACAATTAGTCTTTGATATAGGCTATTTGAAGCACAGGTAAATGAACTAACCTTTCTTAGTAGGTGCATCTTGCACAGACAAGGTAATGAGTTTCTGGTTGGCAGGCAGAATGGGCCGCTCGGATTCTGCCTGTTTCCGCTTCATCTCACGGTTGAATTGCCGTCTCTCAGCCCAGGTTCTGAACTTTTTTACAGTAACTTGTTCAAAGTCAAAACGCTTTTCAAGATAGCGTCTAAAATCTTCCAGATCTAAGAGAAACAAGCAAGTTACTCTCTACTTTACCACTTAGCAAGCATTAAGTTCACTACTTCCACTGTTGTAAACATGTTATCATTACTTTTTTAGACTAGGAGCAAAAGTAATGTACTCAGGGTTCAGAGGCTATCTTATACTAACAGAACTAATTACAAGTTCTCCTGTTACTGGGTCAAGTGCAAAACATTCGTGCAAACTAGAAAATGGGGAGGGGGAACATTTTATTCTGTCACTGGAAGATTTTACTAAGCCATAACTAGTGTACTACTCAGCACAGTTTATAATGAAACAACAGTAACTGCTTTATTTCATCATCTATTCACCTCAGTACCTGAAGCAAGGTGTACAGTGAGCAGTAACAGTAGTAACACTACTGGACTCAGTTTCCTGAAGCCTGACCTGACTACAGCTGCCATGAAACACTACATAATGGCATTCCATGAGGAACCTCTGGCCTCTAAACAGGATTTAGCACATTCATCTTCACATACAGAGTACTAAAACACTGTCGTCCTTCCCCCTGAAGTAAAGCTGCTTCTCCTTTATAGGATATCTTTGCAGATGTAATCAGCAAAAGTAAAGAGCAGCATCCCAAGATGTAAGCAAACAAAAGCAAGCTGCTGGTATTGTTTCCTTCCACAAGGCACTCCACATGCAAGTCACACTTATACTTGAGCACTCAGTATTTTGTTCTCAGTAACACAGAACTGATCCTATTTAGAGAGAGAGACAGACAGATGAACTTCATGTAGAAAATAACTGGGTTTTGCTGCTAAACACTGATTTTTTCTTTTTTTAACCTTTTGGCATGCTTTAGACTGAACAAGGACAGACATAGCAAGTGTTATGTCTGAACACTACAAAGGTAAGTGGCAGACTACAAGCATCAACACTCTGAGCAGCAGTACATTACTTGGATGGCACTCTCAGATATGTAGTAGCTTGTGGTAAGTGGCACATGAGCTTTCTCTCCAAGTTCCTCTGTAAGTTTGGCTGTGATTTCAGCATGACTTCTTTAGGCAGCTTTTTGTGTAAAAGCTATCAGACTTGCATGAACACAATAATGAAGCAACGCACCCCTTTGCATGAGTGCAGTTATATTTACCTAACTTACTCTGGTAGATTTAAACCAAATTTGCTCATTTGCACAACTGCACCATTTACCTTAAGAGATCATACTGAAAATAGATATAATTCAGCCAGTATAGAGACTGCATAGAACAGCCTAAATAAAGAAGTCAAACACTCCTGACAACATCAATTCATATGTAGACATTGTTTTAACTAGTTCTTAAACTGAGATAAAGTCTACAGGACGAAACTTCTTAAATGTTCACATTTTTATGTGCAAACCTTTTGCATGTGGACTGTCAGCAAAAGCATCCCCTGTTTTTCTTGCTGTTAAACTTTATTTCTAATACTGGATCTATTTTTCAAGATCTCTGCATACAAAAAACCATGCAGAAAGACAACTGACCACTTGGTCTCAGGCAAGGTATTATTTAGTTACCAAGTCTGGAATAAAGCATATGCATCCTAAATGCCATTAACTCAGCTCCAGCCAAGAAAAGACTCTACCTTCCATACATACCTACAGATTCATCTTTACATACTTCAACTTTGGCCTTAACTTGTCCTAAGGCTCCTTGTGCTGCATCTCCCCCTGTAGGGTCTTTCTCATCTAAAGGGCCAGAGTCAGCAGCAGTGGAATCTGGTTCTTCTGTTTGGCAGTCCAGTTCTGAAGATTTATCTAGGTGCTTTACTGGTGATACTTCCCCATTTGGGGTTATGTCATTGTTTTGTTCCCTTTCCTCATTTTCCTTCATTTTTTTGTAATGAAAGCAGGGAATGCTAGTAAGGGGAGGATCATGTTTCTGCAAATATAAAACACAGGGGGTTTCAGTACCTCAAGGTCACCAAAAGCAACACTCAAAACCAAAAGATGTTATCAAGATGGAAGTTACTTTTATTTACTCTATGCTCAAGCTTCTCTTTGGTCAGCAACCTTATTCTACTGAAGCTCTGAGTACATCCATTCCTATGATTTCTTGGCACTGTATAACTCTGGTACTAACCTTCAAAGTGTATTTGTTGTTTCAGATCCAAACTATATTCTGTTCAATCACTTGCAAATCATAGAATCACAGAATAGTTCGGGTTGGAAAGGACCTTAAGATCATCTAGTTCCACCCACCCTGCCATGGGCAGGGACACCTTCCTCTAAATACTATATGCTTTCACAAAATCCATTGAGCTAAATCCTGTTTCTGCAAATTCCTTGGGTTCAATGTCACATGCTTACTTCCAGAATCTGGACCATAAGCCACAGCTCAGGTTAGTTTATAGCTACAAATAAATGATCTATTTTGTGCTGGAATAAAACCCACATTTTACAGCCATACACTAGAACGACAAAGGCACCAAACAAGATTATTTTATTCATTTTAACTGCCCAAACTCACTGCAAAAACTGAAAAAGAAAACACTAAGAAAAATCATATTTTCAGAAACAGAGGAGTTTATTTTTCAAATACTTTAATTCTAACACTGGAAAGAAGCCTGCTAAAGTAGAAAAACAGTCATCTGTTTGCAGGAACATGCCTCATCCTTAGCTCTCGGTAAGTATTTAAGTAATTGACAGCTCTCACCCTTATGCTTCCTGTTCCCAAGAAATAAGGTCTAGACCAGGTAACAACTCTAGATTCCCTGTGCAGATATACAGGAATGCCCGAGTTATGGAATGTCATGATCCATCCATCTGGCAAAGGTTCTGTAGGAGGGCGGCCACGACCTTTAAAGCAAAGAACGGCTTTAAACTGGGACAGACTGCTCAGACAAACAGAAAAAGAAGCATTTTTTCTTTTTTATTGCTCTTTCTGTCTCAAAGGATAAAATGACACTGAAACAAGACTAAAACAGGTTTTGGTTTCCTTTAATAAAAAGGCACACGCTTCTGAACCACATTAAATCCTGTGAAATTATAGATTCCATTATGTTTACAACCAAAAAGCGATGGTAGCACTGATTTCTATACAGACTGATTTGTTCATTTCACCAGTGAATTTTCTCTTCTCTTTAGTCTTCTTTATGTATTTATACCATCACAAGTGTCACTGTATTTAATGGAAAAGTCATACTCGCTTTTGAAATAACTGAATTTTCCATTAAGATTTTCTGTACTTGACACTCAAGGATGAATTTGCATTGAGACACCACCAGACCCAAAGAGCCAGCAATGAGTTAGGCTGTAAGCTTGGGCTTTCCTATTATATTTTTCAGCTTAAGCACAATATGAACGAGGATCGAGTTCCTAAGTACCACAAATAATCTTAAGCTGTTTTCACAGCACTGAAGTCAAAATCATCCCAGATCATCCTTGTTCACCTCCCCACCAGAAGTAACACTCTTCAGTTTCTCACAAATCCAGACACTAAAATACATTCTGATTACATACAGCACATGGAGATCAAAACCCTCTCCAGAATCAACTTCACTGCTCAGGAATGTGAAAAACCTTATCCTGTAGTAAGACGCCTTCAAACTATGAAGTTCTGTAACATATTAACAATTTCACAAGAACTGCTATCCTACACTTTGCTTGCTAAGATACTTTCGTTCTACAGATAAGCCACACAAGAAAGAATAATATACGCTAATGAACATTAACTTACTTTTAAGTACAGTTTTAATTTTGGTCATCATTGGCTGCACACTCGTTTCTCCATCAGACTGGTGATCACTTTCACCAGCATATTTCTCATTTTCTAGTCTCCTTGTTTTGGGTGCTCGAAGACCCTCTTCCAGCAGAGCATCCACATCATTATCAAAGTCATCCTGCAAGAGACTTCATCAGACACTATCCTTATGGGTCTACAGCCTCCCTTTCCCCTTGCAAAGAGAGAATATATTTTCACTATGTACTTCCATAGAGAGAGAAACTAGAATTTTCCAATGATTCCAGTAAAAAAGACTGAAAAATAAGAAAATAAGATTTTGTAAGTGAGAACTGGTATTTTTCATGACATAAAGAGCTGCAATTGTCTAAGAAGTGTTTTAAAAGCTATTTTTAAGCAAGACTATAGAAGCTGATACACAACTCGGAAGCTGATCAAGACAATTTACAAAGGTTTTTAGCCAAAGTTCCGTCCCTGAAAATTCCACGTTTGACCCAAGCACTGCACATTTCCAGAAAAGGCTGTTTAACTGGACACCTTTGCATATTTTTCCCCAAGCCACTTGGAAGCCTCTTACCCACCAAAACCCTTTGTCTTTACTTACCTCATAGGAGTAATTCAAGGTTTCTTCATCCACTTTATCTCTTTGAACGATTGCTTTAGATGTGAACCCTCCTCCTTCTTCATCTATTTCCATCAAATTGTCGGTAAAATCTTCTAGCTCATCCAGAACTGCATATTCTACTCTCTTTTCCTGATCAATATCATTTTCATCATCTTTCTTGTCATCATTTTCACCCCCTGTCCCTACAGCTTTACCATTACTACCACCGAAAGGACAAACATGCAAATCCCCATTGACATTATTAATACCAAAATCTGTATCTGCCTTATAATCCTGCTCAATTCCAGTGTACAGAACCTTCCTATCTTTGCTTTTGCAGCTTTCTGTAAAGCTAACGCTAATTTTGACATCTTTAAGTAACTTAAGATCTGGGGTGAACTTTCGAACTGATGGTGCATGACGAGCAGTTCTTGGGCTTTGGTCACTATTGTTAGGGTCTACTATAAGACGACTTTTGTAGCAGGCAGATCCCTTTGTGAGAAGCTGTGTTCTGCAGATACTGTGCGTGTCCCCAGCAGGGGTATCTGACTGTCCATCACCACCAGAGCCAACGTCCATTACCTCTGCGTCACTGGACGTTTGCAGGGGAGGTGGTGGAGGCTGTTCGTTAGGCGGCAGAGGTGGGGGACAAGTGTGATTCTCCACATTCATTTCTCTTGCAGGTTCTTTAGGGAGGGGAGGTACACTTTCATATTTCTCCATTTTTAAAACTACTGTTTTTAAAAAACACAATGCTTTAATAAATGTTTATATCTATATTCCTAACATGCATAAGTCCATCAAGATTGGTTTATCATGTTCTAGTCAATATGCAACACTGATGATTCAGTTAAGCTGACTACATTGTTCTTTTCATTAATGTAGACAGCTTTCAGAATCACTGTCTCAATTATTGGAAATCACAATGCATTCAGCTTAAATAGCTGAAGACTAAGACTGCATCTTCATTGGACAAGCAGCTCTCCCTTTCCTCTTTCAACCTACAAGAAGAAAAAAAAAAGAAGTCTTTGTCACAGAAAAAAAAATGAAAGAAATGAAAATACTGCCCCACCAAAAAGCAAAACTGTCCCTGCCTCGGATGGAAATCACAATTAGAACTAAAAGTGACTTCTTTACAGTGAAAAAAACCAGGGTATGGTGCTTTCTGAATGAGGCTGAAATGAGGTTTGTTTGTACTGCTTGATCTGTGTGCCACCACATGAATTTTCTAACATAGTTACCTGTATAATGACTATCTGCTCGGTTACAGGCAGGGCATTAAGCATGGCTTTTGTAGACAGCAGACTAAAAACTGTGTTTTGGGGGGATTCTCCTATTATTTGGCATAACCTGGTATGGAGCCATACTTACCCATGCAGCAGAAAGGGTAATATACAGTTTAAGACAATCTGCAAAACCAACAAGACTGTAACAAGTATGGTCTCATAAGGCACATGGCATTTTGGAAGTTTAAGTTATTTGGTATTTTGAAATGTCATGGGAAGTTTTAACAAGAAATCTCCTAATTTGCTAAAAACTCACAGAGATTACTCCCTAGATAACCAGATAGTAGACATCTGAACTTCATTTCATACTACTGTGGAACTATGTAATATTTGGGCCCAGACACATGGCATTAAAGCGCAATTCATTCTGGAAGGCACTTAGAAACCACTGTTTCAGGTAACTTAACCAGTAAAAAAATGTATTTGCCCTAAGAAATTTTACAGGGGGCAGGGGTGTGTATTTTGGGTTGTTTGGGGCATTTCTATAATGGCTTCTTCAATTATACTTTTGTGATCTGAGCAGCACTACAACACCTGGGGAAAGGAGGCATAACTTCTTACCTGTTATTTTGGTTTCTCCAAGTCCCACCATGCCCACCCCAAACTGAGCTTAAATATTCCTACCAGCTCCAAATAAAGCAGTGTTCCTCTGCCCAAGGCAGCCAGCTGGCTGAATCTGCTGGCTGCCTTGGACTTGAAGGATTTCAGGTAGTAAAGTCTACCCAAGGACTCCAGAAAGACAAGCTGCAAGCCCTTAGCGTTGCTGTGTGATGTTTGATGGCAACAGGGCTGAACATCTGGGTTGTCATGAGGGACTTACAGAAGCCAAATATAATTCTCTAATGGATCTCTATGCCAGCCCAGACAGAACAAACCAACAGCAATAGCCAAACACCAACTGGGGCAAGGCAGGGAGCTGGGAATTGAGAGTTATAATGGTTAAAAACCCATACATAGCAGCATACAGAAGCTACCTACCTGGAAGCTGGAGGGAAGCAAAATACACAACAGAGCAAACCCTTATTTTAGTGATTTGGAAAGAAAGTAAGTTTTGCTGGTGCAGTAGAACAGCTCTTATTTTGTGGAGGATTTGTTTTTAATAAACTCAAAACTGCAACACATGCAATATACAAGCTTGACATGCACTGTGGAATTACTAAGGAAAAGCCTCCATTTTGATAAAAGCTCTAAAATAATCCCATCTTCTTTGCTACAAACATATTACTTTCTTGAATTAAAAAGAGCTCATTCACCAGTAAGACAAGCAGTTCTATGCATTTAAAACCATTCCATCCTGCAAGATGCTCATACAATCACTCAAGCAGTGATCAATTCCTTCTTTCAACAAGTTCTGAAACACCTTATGTTATACAGAACACTTCTAGAAACTCATTTGTATAAAAACCTTCCCCCTTCCTCATTTTCAGATTAAAAAGAAAGATAAATTATTAAGTTCTTCACAATAAATCATGAGTGTCTTCATTGTTAGTTCTGAACAAAAGAATCAAAATTCACAGTACAAGTTCAGTAACTCCTGGAAAATAAATGCTGAAGTAATCTAATTTTTCCACCTCAGAGTCTTTAGAAGACTCCCAGAAAGAGCAAACACAAGTAATTTACACAGAAATTACATACTGAAATTGGTATTCTAGAATTTGAAAGGGCACCACCTTCTCATATGACCAAGGGGCTGCCTGGTCCAACTAGAAAACCTGGTTTTGACAAGTCTTAAGACATGACTGTGAATGCAGTTTCCACAATCTTGATACACATCCTGCTCCTACGCTAAAGAGTGTTTTAATACCACCCATGTCAAAACACAGGAGATTAATCGTTACCTGCCTAGCTCTGGTAGTTCGCTGATACGACACCTCCGCTCTTTGTGGAAGAGACATCTCATTATTCTATTCAAGCACTATTAACAATTAAATTCTTGTTGTCTTCACTTGCTTGTTGGCCTTGAAAATAATGAATAGCATTCCACATCACTGCCAGGGATTGTCTACTAGTCAGTACATACTGTAGCCAGAAAAAGTACCAGACCACGATGAGTTCCAGCTAGCTTTTGCACTTCTCGCCACAAACCTGCCACATCCCCCGGGTAGGATAACAGAGGCCGGCAGCTCTACAGTTACAGGGGGCTACAATACCTCCCTATGAACTACAAAAAGGGACGGAGAAGCAGAGTAACAAAGGTCCAATTCCCATGTACTTTTTTGCCAACTGATGTTACAATACGCCTTTTACATCAGGGCTGGAAAAAACACAAATGACCAAACCAACGAAGACAATAAGGATTTTCCCTTAGATATCAGGTATTTTAAAAGACAGAAGGTCTACTTATCCTAAAAGGATAAGATGAGCCAAAGAGCCAAAATGGAATTACATCGGGACACAATCACCACATGTAAAACCAGCCTTTGCATACTAGGTCATGTAATATTAGTATACAATGTAAGTTGGTCTGCCTCAATTAACTTGCCCTGAAATAACATTTTATTCTCCAAAGCTCCAAGTTCCATTGAGAGTTTCCATAAGGACTCCTTAAAGACTTGTGGCACACACCATTGACAGCTGCAAGAGCCAATACAAGACACTGACAACATGATACAGAGCTCACGCTCTGCTGGTCACCAGGACATGGAAATTTCACATTTTTAGTTACCTGCTCTTATTTTAGCTGATAATTTGGGTAAGTTCCATGTCACAAAGTAAACTCAGAGAAACAGATACATGGTAAACATCTAGATGTAACACATGTAACTACACAGGTCAAACTACACAGAATCAGTGTCTTGGCTTGGTTATCTTAGAGATTATATTTTTAGGGCAGAAACAAAAAATACACTCTTTGTTAGTAAGTACCACTTCTTATTCCCACAATCAGAACATGAAGGGGGGAAGTACAGAGGAAAGGGTACCTCTTTCCGAGACTCTTAGAATTTGTAACCAGCGCTGGCCCAACTCAAAGAGGAACTCCCTTCACTGGGAAGTCTTACTGGCAGTCTTACTAGGGAGTTCAAGAAAGAACATATTTTCTTTATGCATACCTGTAGCTGCAGTGAGGAACACTGAACAGCAGACCTCAGATCCTCTCTCCCCAAAAATCACTTTTAAAAAGAAACTGGATTCCTTGTCAGAAACTGCTTATTGCAGTCAGTGGATCCCCAAAGGAACAGCATCTCAGAGCAAATTCTCCTTATTCGCTATCCAAATACAAAGGTCACCTCCTCATCCTCTGGCTCCAAACAGCACTTCTGCAGAGCAGGATTCATGAGGCATTGATCACACTTGAAGATCCACTCCACAATTATCTACCTTCTTCTTATCATACCTATACTATTTTATCTTTTTGATGCGTAGTCCCCAAACCAAATTAATCCTATTATCAACTGCTGAAAAAAGGAGGGCTGAATTTGTTTTCTTTAAACCAAACAAGAAGCTTCAGATAAAAAAAGTTCTGTAAGTTAGCTACTACATACCAGAACTTCTTTCTCTCCCCATTATAAGTTCCAGAATAGAAAGATTCTGAAGGAAAGCCACTTTGTGTAAGTCATCAAGACAGTTTCAGAAAATGCAGTTTGGGACCAACCATAATATTATCCGTGGCAAACACAGCCAAGAGTGAAAATACCTCGAGTTCCCAAGACCTCATCCCATTTCAGAACGAACAGAATACCTCATTTTGGAGAGGCACCCTCAGAAACGGCAAAGCAGTTGTTGCATTTATAGCTTGGCCAGCTTTCTGGCAGGATGTAGGGGGTTTCAATTAATTGTGTAAAACAAGAAACGTTTTAAAGAAGTCTGCAAATCAGAGCCTAGGAAAGGGAGAAAAACACTTTCTTCTTTTCACATCACAAACAGCTTCTTACTTGTGAAAAGAAACAACAGGCACAATGAACCCAATTCTCCTCTCATCCTCTCAGAAAGCAGAATAATCCTGAGAGTCAAAAGGAGCTGCCCAAAAGAACCAGTGATCTAACTCCTTACCCAGAATTCAAAATCAGAACCCTTAAGCTTAGTTACCTAGAGAGACAGGAAAAGAGGGTCACTCACAAATAGAAAACTACAGATCTAATTCCAACACCCTGAATGCACAACCTAAAGGAATAAAGACACTGAATGGGTTTACACAGCAAACTCTCAATCCCAGTTTATGAGGGAGTGATGCCTGGATGTTGCAGGGCCCACCTAAGCAAGCAAACGGACTTTACAGATAACCTGAAGCCTAAGGAAAAGGGGCGCAAAAGAGAAAACTCTATTTTTCCAGTCAAAAAGATATACAGAAAGTTAGAAGAACAAACCTTTTAGAGTTAATTTAGACAAACGTGTAACTCTGTGTCATTACTAATTGAAAGAACACAAAAGAATCCTGAGAGTTACAGACGCACCCCGTTATCTTCGCTGCCCCAGTGTACCAGGCCTAACAGAAGCAAACGGGAGGGCTCACACGCGTTGGTGAAGGGCTGCTTTTTCTTCCTAACTTCACACAGCAGACAAGTCACGCTCTACTCCCCCGTACAAACGGATGTGCCCAGCGGAAATCCTCCCCCTCGCCCTCCCTTCACCCCAGACAGACACACACACACACACACACACACACACGCACCGCGAGGCACACCGCGCTGCAGAAACCCCCCAGGGCCGGTACTCCCCATCACCCCGACAAGGTGCGGGGAGGAGAGGACATGGCGTTCAGTTCCCTTCTGCCACCCTGAATACAGCTGGAGGGCGGGAGCGAGGGGGGATGCGGCTGTAGCGGGACAATTCTCCCCTATCAACCTCCCCTCCAAAAAAACCCCAAACCTAGTCTAAAACACCACCAACAAACCGTTCCGAACAAAACAGGCCACCAGCTCTGAGGGAAGGACGCTCCGGCCGCGGGCGGAGGGAAACACCGCCCGGCAGCACCCGCAGGGTAGGGCAGCTCCTCCCTGACCGCAAAGGCGGCAGAGTGCCGCTGCATTCGCTCCGGCTGCTCAGGGAAGGCTCCTCACGGCTCACCCACCCGCGGCGCCAGCGCTGAGGAAAGCGGCGGGCCGGGCGGCCTCCGCAGGCACCGTGGCCTGCGGGGATGGAGGAGCTCCTGCCCGCGCAGGCTCACTCGTGCCCGCTCCCCGCGCCGCCCCGAGGGGCCAAGCACCCACCTGAGCCATCCCCGTGTCCCTGCCGCTGCTCCGCGAGTCAGGGGTGGCGGCGGGCGCGCTCGGCCGCCTCACGAAAAGCCTCCCCCTCCCTGCGCCGCGGCCGCCATCTTTAAACGCCTGCTCGGTGCCGTGCAGTCCCCACAGGCCGGACTCCGCGCTCGCCAAGCCAATTGCGATCCCAGTCTCTTCTGTCACGAATTTGAAATCTCGGCAGCCATTGGTGGACTCTCTGTCATGTTAATCAGCTCTGCCAATAGGAACGCGGAAGGCATACGCCCTCACAGTAAAGGACCAATGAAGGAGGACAGGGCGGGATTTAGCGGCGGGAGGGCGCGGCCAGCCGCGAGGGGCCGAGGGTAGGCTCCTTTGTCTGGTTCGCGCGGAATCCCGGAGGCAGTCGCGGCGCCGCCGCCATGACCCTGTCCCCGGGGCAGCTCAGCCGAGGGCGGGAACCCCCGGCAGCAATGAGCGGTGCCGTTAAAGCCGGGTGCTGAGGGCCCGGGGCGGGCAGAGGCTGAGGCGAACGGCGCATACCCGCCGGGCCTGCGCGGCGCGGCCTCCCTCATAACCCCACCGGGGCTCCTTACCCCGGGTGCAGCGTGCCCGGCCCTCGCCTAAGGCAGAGCCGCTGTTCCCGGAGGGGGTGCCCAAGCTCCGAGCTCGGCGCTTCCTTGCACCGGGGTGGAACGCGTTCAAGGCGGGCAACGGGGTCAAAGCCGGCTGAGGGCGGCAGGGCGAGGAGGAGAAGCAGAGGGCGTTCATGTGTTGTGGTAGTGTGAGGTTCCATAATGTATGGGGCGGCTGATCGTTAATGCCTTTTGTCCGTTCAATTCAGCCGCTCTCATTTTAACTTAAAAACCACAGCAGAAGCAAAGGCTGTAGGAAGGAAATTGCCTTTTATCAGAGATGATGGAAGGACGGCTCAAGGCTTTTAGCCCCTGTGCTAGCCAGCTAAAAAGGAAAAAAATCCAAACCACTTTCTCCTCTGAACGCTGCTGTATAGCTTCAGGCAGCACAGCCCCTTCAAAACTGATAAACAGGATAAACCTAAGTAGGCCGATTCATCTGTCATAGCTTAAGGCCCAAGCAGCACACAGAGTAAACCTCAAATCTGATTGTGGTGGTTAGACGCAATTCCTAAATAACTACATAAAGTCCTAAAAAAATCCTATGTACATTTACTTCTAAAGGGTTAATGAACGTTTGTTGCTCTAATTTGCTCTGATACTCATAATTTGCCCCCCCAATAGAGAACTATATTAGCTTTTATAGCTACACTTCAATTACAGTGTTGCCTCTTCTGTCCTTCACTATCATAACTGATTTGAAAAGAACACCAGACCCAAAATACTATCATTATATTGGTTTGATCACCAACAGTGAAATAGCATTTAACTATGATAAATATTTTTGTTTATCTCCATATGCAATTTCAGGACATGAGAATCTTCTTCTAACGTTTCACTCATGCCCTCGAGGTCCCCAAACACTGTTATGAAAGAGAATAGTAATATTATAAAACAACAGTTGGAAGACCTCTGTTAGGCCTTTCATCTTTGTCTGACTGGACCAACAGATCTAATGATAGGGTGGCAATTTATATGGCCATAAAGTCATGGTACTGTATCAACACATAATGATAAGGTTATTGAAATTGGTTTAAATCTTTGCAAGCTGCCCTCAAACCCAAAGCAGTTTCTAACTTAATTGCTTCATAACAGGCTTCTACACTCAAGCCATTATTTTAGAGCGGTTTTTAAAGTATGACGGCTTTTATGAATGTTCAAACCACTCGGGAACACATTTCAATAAATACCCAGAGTTTTCAAAACACCCATTTACATCATGCTTCGACCTTCACAGCTGAGGAAAAGTCTCATGATTAAGTACAGAACTGGAGTTGCTGTTGGCATTCACTGTAAAGGAGCTGTGTCACGTCACCTCATAAATCGCTAAGTGTGACAGGAGAAGATTGTCCCTTTCAAAGAGTATATGGAACTGCGTCATGACTCATTTGCATCCAACTTACGTGACTGTAACTGAAGTAGTGCACTGAGAGGCTTGCACACTTCAGAAAATAGGTTAATGTTTTTGTATGCACATAAAACAGCATCAGTTCAGAGCACAAGAGGCACAAACAGGTTATTGCACTGAATTGAAAAAATCTAAATGCCTGCAGTGCTTTGCAAATGAAAAAGTAACCAGCATGCTGGTTCTTCTGCTGTGCATCTGCTCTCAGAGAATCATAACACTATGACTTGAAGCGACAATGCAAGAGCTGATTCTTTGAGACATTCACATTACCAGCAGATAAACTTCTCAATTTTATAAACAAAAGGATAACAATCCCATAGCAAAAAAATGGTTTCATCAAAACAACATTAAAATCCTGGTTAAATTCTTAACCCAGAAAGCCTTTGTGACCTCTGGAGAATTAAATCGGATCTGCTGTGTCTGACAAGTTGCAAATTCACCTGGAAATTTTCAGAGGGATGTCTGACAAAGGACATGCCAAACATGCACACATATCTTGCCTTCTGCCCAGCCTTTTGAAGTGTGCAGGTCCAGCTGCAGAACACAGGATTTACAATAGTATACTGACCTACTGTTATAATTAAAAATTCGTAATGACAAGGGGACTTTCACATACAAGATGTAGAAAGGCTGGACAGAAACTATTGCTGGACACAAACTACAGAAAACAACCCTGTAAGGAAAACAACTACGACCTTCCCAATAAAGTTACCAGGCTGCATTCATCGGAATGAAAATTAGGTGGAGCCAGTGTCTTCATATTCTTAGTTACAACCTGAGTAGCTGCAGCACATACTGCACTGTTCCGACCCTGAAAGCTACTGGAAGGCAAATTTTGCTCAGCCCACATGACTTATCTTAGTACAATAATTTGGTTTGCAACTTTTAACATCTTTTGTGGTCCTGGTAAGCTGGTATTTACTCACATTGTGCTTCTGCATCTCACTTTTTGCTGAAATCTGTGCTGCTCAACCTAACCTGGGTCAGTCACCACCTGACAGCCATGGAGAGATGTCAGAAGGACCCCCATGACCAAGCTCACATCAGTCCTCTGATGTCAAAAGAGGCAGCAGATAATCAAAGTAGACACATCCTTTGGCTCAGTGGTACTGCACAATTACTAATCTCACACTTGGCATCCATGCAGATTTAAGGCAAACTAAACTGTGCTGTCTACAGAAGCACAGTGAATTACTGGTTTTGGCTGGAGAAACTTCAGCCACATGGTTACTTCTCTAAAGCTTCAGAATGCGTTTTTCTAAAGTCAGCATTACTTAAAATGGGATCTGATGACCAAGAGGTCGAACAAAAAGTAACTACTATATTTAAGATATTCCAAATTTGGATGTAAAAAAACCCATAGACTCATACAATCGTTTGGGTTGGAAAGGACCTTAGGATCATCCAGTTCTAACCCCCCTGCCATGGGCAGGGACACCTCACACTAAACCATGCCACCCAAGGCTCTGTCCAACCTGGCCTTGAACACCCTGAACACTTTAACTTCCCTGGGCAACCCATTCCAGTGCCTCACCACCCTAACAGTAACATGCTGGTTTTTAAGTAACAAGATGAGCTTCACATTAGAAATCAGACTGCACAAATCACTCATAAGTAACATTCTGCCATTGGTAGATGGACCTGGGTTGATCTGTTGTACAGTGACCGAGGCTGCCCTTGCTTGCTCTTGATACATAGAGCAAACCTGTTCCTAGGGCTGAAAATCCCAAACTCTTAAATACACATTTATCTATGGGAATATTACAGAAAAAATTAACGTTTATGTGGGACAGAATACCAGTCTTCATACTTGGTTTTCTATGAGTCCTTAAATTCAAATAGTTCAGAGTACTTTTCTAGAATAGAGCCTATGTATCTGCTCTTTGTAAAGATAAAAAATAATCCTGAGTCAGCCTTGTGGCTGCTTTCACATCACACACCTTTACCATATGCTACTACTGTTCAGTTGTTAAACCACCTCTGCAAGTCGATCTCAGTTACCTTCCCAGAAGTATAGCAGCAGTCCAATGACTACTGCTACTGTAGACATTCTGGCTTTTCCTAAAGTTCTCCAGCCACTGACAATTTCTCTCCTGAGTCATTATACATCATGATGTTTTAAATTCAAAGCTGTGATAACAAAGTGTCCTTTGTTGTTCCATAAGGCTGCTGTGAGCTACAGCTAAGAAACTGTTGCTCCAATTCCTTAGCTTGGTCTGCTATATTTACTGCTAGTGGCATGCAGACATGAATCAGAAGCATAATCTTTGGCTGCCAAAAATCCAGGTGTAGTTGCACTTATATGAGTAAAGCCATAAATGTCAGTACCTTTGTTTTCCCCAACAGAGGCAAAATAAGTTATGCTTCTGAAAGCCCAGTTGTGCTGGTATGGCTGTTTTTTATGTAACTGCCATTCTGGGATTGCTTTGCCAGTCTAAACACATACATATTATACCAAGAGAGTACTCAGACTTGACTGGCACAATATATTGCTAAAGAAACCAGAAAAATTTGCAACTGCCATACTGCAAGGATACTGATCTAACACATTTATCTCACACTACATCTGTAAATAAAGTAAACCAACTTAAGCAGATTTAGGCCACAAACAATGGGTGCTAAATATTTAATCTCCATGCTATGTGCATTTTGGACAGTTTTACTTCAGGCTAAACCTTGGAGTACCTCTTAGAGTACACTTTGCACATTCCTGAAGTGCATGTATCAGTTCTGCTCCTCTGCAAACACTCTAGTCCCTGTGATCTGAGGTTGCCCTGAAACATGAGCCAAAGCACAGTAAATAGGAACTATCAGAAAAATCATGTAAGGGCACTACTGATCAAACTAAGGTATTAATGTAGACCCCTCTGTAAATGCCAGCCATTCAAGTGAGACATGACAGACATAAGGCAGATAAACGCAGCTCAGTAAGACCTTGCTTGACTCTGGTTACTTCCAGTAGCTATTCACAGCAGAGCTAGTACAGCAAGAGAAAATACACCTTTTCTTGGAAGAAACATTCACCTTTTTCACTGTTCACCTTCTTCTTGGAAGAGCACATTCTTTTAATGAGAGGCAAAAGCCTCAATTATTGAATACTAATTATAATGCTGTACCACAAGAAGAGACACTGCTGGCTCCACATATTCTCCGGTTTATTATTTAATCTATTTTAATTAATGTCTGAAAAGCAATGTGGCTTCCTCCTCTGAGCAAAAGCAATCAATGTGTTTATACAATCTGGTAGGTCACTGACCAAGGCTGGCCCTTTACCTATGGGGGCTGGCGTGCCAGATGAAGTATCCACTGAAGACCCTGCCTCTGGCACCAGGGGGAAGCTTGTAAGGCACCTCACTGCTCGAGTAGACACCAGTGTTCGCAGAGGCCGCAAAAAGAACAAGCTTGTAAGATAAAGCTTCATAAAACCAGCTCAATTCTAGAACATTTGACTAAGCATATTTAAGCATACAATGACTAAGAATGTGCTGAAGTCCCATTAATTAAGAGCAAATTAAATGAGGACTAAATACCCTTCCAAGTGCTCATGTAAAGGCCATCTTACACATTTGTTTAAATTCTTTAAGTTCATATTACATAATAATAATTGCAGAGACCAAGCAGATAGCAGCATCATTACATTGCATACTCATTCTCATAAAGTTATGCTGCATAAATCATTTTCATAACTGCTTCTATGCTATCCAAAAATAATCTAAAGGAACTCAAGTCCCATACCTGTTTAACAGTCATAGCTTCAGTAATAGCTTTATCAGCTGTTGCTGTTATAGTTTGGGGTTTCAGGTTTGGTGTTTTGTTGTTATTTATGATCAGAAGATCACACCAATGTATGCTGCTTTCTGCTCAGACTCTTCAGGAGAGGGATGAAGACTTCATGTGGGCTTTCTAACATTTTAAGAAAAAAAATCAAGGTTTTGCCTGTTGAGACAAATACTTAATAATGTACATACTACAGTTTTAATAAGTAATGTGATCATTCGAGCTGAGAAAGAGACAAAGAAAATAAGATAAATCACGGAATTAGATGGAAATAAAACACACACTGAATGTTCTAGAAGGATATTCAGAATATGGAGGTTATTTTGGTTTACTCACCTGTTAAACCTATACCTCCCCTGAAGTCATTATCAAGTATTTGACTCTGCAGTCCTACTTGCTGTTTATTTTACCTTTACCTTCCAACCACTTTTAAAAGTACACTATCTAGATATACCTTACAGAATTCTCTATGTAGAGAGACCATTCTGGAATGGTTGAATGCAAGTTATATAAGAACAGATATTCCATTCTGGCGATGATTCCAAATTCCCCACCAAGTATATGTAGATATAAGAAGTTTAGGTATAATGTATAAATCTATTATTATTTTACCTATATAAAACAGTAGCTTAATCAGGCCACACAAAACTTCATGTTTAGAATAAAGGTCTCAGAGTGCCTGTAACTATTCCTTTGGTAGCTTGGACATCTTAAAAGCTCCACCATCCATCTTTGTCTCCTTGCAAACTAGCCTTTTCCATCCAAGTTTCTGTTAGATAATCTTCAGAACATCTTTCAAAGTAATGGATTTTCTTCATTATATCTGTTCTCTGCTAAATTAAATATGGCCTTCTCCATGTCTCCAACTTCTGGTCTGGTTTCAGTTTGTATGGTTTTCTCCATCTATCTTTCTAGTACAAAGATAAAAAATTCATGTGAATCAGCAATTACTTTTTCCTCATTCATGTTGTGTATGACTTGGATTTTAATTCTTGCCTACTCCACTTTGTATAAAAGTTTACATTATTTCCCCCCCCCATCTATGATCCTAAAAACAGATTCAGTTCAAAAGATACGGTAAATTTCAGTACTTTAACCTGACACTGCTTTTTTTCTGTCAGTTCCTAAATTCTTGATACAGGCTATTCCAAAAGTAGTTACTTTATGCATTTTATGTATTCAACATTTTCTTCACTCTGTTCACCTTAACTTATATTTCACAGCATAAGCAATACTGATGGGTTATGCAATTCTCAGTTTATTCTATTGCCTTCCCAGCTGATTACAATACAGATTCTATTTTCACCAAGTCAAGACCATTTCCTAAATCCTCAGAAGCTATCAGCAGAAAATTAATCAGAGGAAGAACATTAGCAATATTCTATTACATGAATCTGAATGATATAAAACTAATTCCTAGTAGCTAGCATTCCATATAGAGATGTTTGCTAAGCCACAAACATGCATTATTTAAGTTCAAGCTAAATTTGAAATGTAAGATGCTTTAATTATTTCCTTATTACTGCTTAGAATTTCATCACTTAATTTTGAAATTACTTCCTCATGATATTATGGAAACTGTGCAGGTCTTAGCAGTAGTTTGTCTTAATATTTATTTTGGTATATTCAATGTATAACAATAAATATCAGTTAAGCTTTGAACATACTGAGGACCTCCAAAGGCTTAACTCATTCTCTGGTCTGCTAAGAGTATATTTATTAAAGCTGCTGCTAACAGGGAGACAAGACAATTACATCTCCGCTAGGGTCCAGGTGTGGCACAGAATCAAGACAGCCTCAACTTAGTGTAACATGGCTCTCAGGTTTGTCCAGGATCCAGGCTTCTTCCAGTGACCCTGGATTCTTGCCCTTCAGTAGCATTTTGTGAGGTTCAGGCTTTTCACTAAGGAAGTACTGGGTTTGCTCTTCCCTTCCTATTAGCTGTACTGTATATCTGCTGAAATTATTTTAAGCCTAGATTTCATCTGGGTTGCCACCTTAACAACGACAATACCAGTTGCTTGACTTCTCAAAGTGACTGTCAGTTTGAAAAGGTCATTCCTTGTAAAGCTAGAACTACCTCCAAGACAGCTCTACCATTTTATAGACAAGAATATGCCAGTCCTTCTTCCTTTAACGACTTGCTTGGCACATTCTGGTATTAAGATTTGATGACCCACTCCAGTCTGCAAAGAAGACGGCAGATTCCAAGAGGGATGCTCCAGACACTGGTTTCAGACACTATTTGAGAACCTTCAAGATTTCTACCTGATCTTGCTGTGCTTGGAATATCCAGCTGGGGCTAGTAACAGCTAATAGCTTTTTGGAGGGAAGTGATGGGCACTTTAGTTGTCAGAAGTTGGAGAGCTGATTATGGAATTATTTCTATGACACTTGGTCTGGAAGCATTCCAGTAAATACAATCTCTTTACTAACCTGAAAAGCAAAGCAAAATGCCCCAAACCAGGACTACTAGCTTTAAAGAAACACTTTTCAATTTCTTACCTGGATAAGTATGCAACAGCATGCAATCAAAAAAACCCAACAACTGGCACATGCCAAAACACAAATCCCCCCAACCCACCCCACCACTCTTAAATAAGTACCAGAAATGCACTTAAATCTCTTTCATTGCTAATACCTCATGAAAGATTTTACTTCATCTTATCACACAAAGTTACATAAACCTATGTGCAAAAATGCACAGTTGATTCATGGTGACTGACTGTTCACCAGATACACTTTGTTCTGAGTCTAATTATGAATATAGACATACATATAAACAACAATTATGAAATAATTTAAAGGAAAAATATAAATGAGTTTGTACAGATGTTTTAAAAATTCTTCCACCACCATTTTGACAGAAAAAGACAGGAAACAAAAATCTTGCAAACATAACACATAAAAGATGTTATATATAAGCAAACTTCATAAAAATGACATGCAGTCGTTCCCTATTTACACTTTTTTCCTTCATATCCTTTAAACCTGATATTTGCACTTTCATTGTTAAAAAAATAATTCTATAAAAATACTTTAGCTATAGTTTACTTTTTTCACTGGATTTATTGCAACTCTAATTTGCACACTGTAAATTATGCACTTCATGAATACTCAATATGAGGATTTGCTGCTATCCACACTGCAGTTCTGTTCCTGTTTCCACTGAAGCCAATGACAAAACTCTCATAAGCTTCAAAAGTTAAAACCACACCTCACTTCATTAACTATTCTGACATAATACAAAGTAACATCAGAGGTTTTGGTCCTTTATTTTGTCAGAAAATGCAAATCCCAAATTTAGAGTTTTTTATTTAAGCAAAGCAAAATATGTTATCATTTGGTTTTATATCTAAACGGACTTGCTTTTCTTTTACCTATGTGTAAAAAGATAACAATCTTTTATTATTACAAGACTATTGTAAAAACTAAGGCTTCTAAATGCTCTTAGCATGAAATGCCTTGCAAATAGTATGCTTACCATTTAGGTAATGTCTTCAAAGAGAATGTCTTGTTCAAATACAAACTGGTGATTTTTTTGCTATGCAAACTCCCAGTAAGTGCAAGCCATTGAAGGAGAGTTTTGGTTTTAAATACGCAATTGTCGAATTCAAATTGAAGACAGCTATGGCTATTTCCCTGCATCTAAAAGTTACAATAACTTTTATTTGTACAAATATGTGGTTTAAACAGTCATCAAAAAATACAAGAAGGCTAAGCACTTCTTCCTACAGCTCAGAAAGATAGGCTGGAAAGCTCCAAGTTTGTAACCATGTACAACCCAAGCAGACTATATGGATCATCTTGCAATGAAGGTGGTCAAAAAGCCATTTATATAGCACTGAACCAACAACCTGTAGCTAACCATGCAAGGAGTCCTGGTATCTAGAAGCTATTTAAATATGCAAATACAAAGGAAATAATTGACTAAATGCTGCTTTAGCATCTCCTGGCAATTAGAAATCTGGGAACGGCTTCTCCATTACAGAAACACCCGAGTTTGGATACAGAAGAACAGTTGCACGTCTTTGTGATGGGTGGTAGAAATCTTGCTACTTCGTAATAATTAATCAGAGGCTTGTAAAAAGAATACGTTCAGCCTATGTAGAGAAAAAGACCTGCAGTCATGCATTACTAACTTTACATTCAGCATTCAAAATAAATCATAACAGGATACTAAAGGCAGCAAAATTACTTGGGGCTTTAAAATATCTTGGTATTAGCTAGAATCTTCTACCACCTACACTGGCACTGAATAATTGAAAAAAAAAAAAAAAAAGCATGCATTTAAATAGCCTTTTAATTCACAGATGTCAGAACACATGAAGTGCATCTTAATACCCAACTTTTTCAACAATAGAAGACCATAATAATGTCACCTTACAACAAATAGCTTTTTTTACTAAAAATCTATGAGCAATCACTCCAGGCTTCAACATATTATACCAATAAAAACATGAAGCCAAAACTGCACATACAAAACAGCCAAGATATGTAAACTTCATATTCAGCTTCTGTTTGCTGAATTACTTACCTGTCTGCTGGGGAAGAAGATAAGAAAACTGATATTGCTAATTAGACTATCAGGAAATAAGATGGCACAATACAAACGATTCTACTATGCTCTGCCCTCCCCAGGCACAACATTGCACCATGGCACTGCTGAAAAGTTTGTTATTGAAGCATTTAATGCCATAAAGATAAAATACATTCATTTAACACACACTGGCGTAAGCTACACAATGTTAAAAGTACCCGTTTGATAAAACCTTCAGGTAGAACCATAAAGGCCAGCAAATGTTTCTCCTCCTCAGAACTGAAAAGGTGTTTCAGAATCTAGTTAAAACAGCCTAAAAACCAAAACTGAGAACACCCACAAAAAGCAGTGATGCCATCCTGGGCAGACACGGCCCTGCCTTGGAGGCTAAGAGATACTGAAACAGTTATTTCTGATCGCAAGTTGCTACTTAATGTCAAAACAGTTTCTTCTGGTTTCAACCAAAGGATTTGTGAGCCCTGATAGGGTATGCTACCAATTTATTTAAACCTTTAATTTCCTTGCTATTTTTAGCTTCTGGAGGCTGACACAAAACATTTACTAGAGCTTAATGGCTTGTTCTCTTATTGCTGTTATTACATACCATTCAAATGGAAAGTTAAGTGTACAGCTTGAATTCATAGGTGCTTGTTTTCCACTGGTTGTCTTCTACACTGATCATATTGCGCTCTGTGAAAGTAACCCATCCTTCGGAATCGATGAGAAGGACCGTGTTAGTCCTGAAACAACAGAAGGGTAGAAGCTTAAGTCTTGGGTCCATGATACGCATTTGCAGAGTCCCAGCTCTCATCCCTGAAGGTTTCAGCTCATTTTTTTTCTTGACCATATCACCATCGCACTAGAAGGACAGAAATCATCCTGGCAAGTTCAAACAGGCATTTTCAGTCCCTTCTATCACTCCACTAACTCCAGTTCCCTTCTGCACTTGCAGCAGCTGACACAAAACCTCTCATTTAGAAAGTATGATAAAAGGTTAAACTTCATTTAAGTGTCAAGTGTTCCATTCAGAAGTAGCATAAACCCAAGCTTTTCTTCATAGCCTACATGTTCCCTGATGGGTTATTCATATCAGTGGCACTCTTCCATTCCTTCCTTTCAAATCCATTGTCCATTAATATTTAAACATAATTAATTATTATCACAGGACACTGATACATGATCACAGAGAAACTTTTCTATGTCAAGGAACCTTCCGAAGAAGAAATCTGTTTTCATGAAAAGCAGATTCCATTCATGCATCTATGCCACTCTGTCAGGTATGAGCTGTTGTTTCTCTATGGACACTGCAGTACCCTGCCAGACAGAGACGACTGACAGAAGTAGGAATTTTTCACCATCCTGATGTGGTGGCCTTCCCCAAATCATCTCACAGTTGTTCACTCATGTAAAAACTGTTTAATTTCCTCAGAAGAATACTGTGAGGCCTAACTAACAGCCTCAATTCACTTAGCCATGTTGCTAAGGGAAAGGTAAGTATTAGCATACAATTACAGTAGCAGGGAAGACTTGAAATATAGTGTTAATTCACCAGTAAGAGGTCAGGATTTCTACTGAGTTATCCTTGTTTCCTTTGAAATAGCTAGACTGCAACCTGTGAAGCAAAGGAAGAAAGATGCTGCTTTACCAATTTAAGTCTTCATAAGCCATATTTAAATTGCTCTTTGAATATATTTTACAGAGATAGTTGGTTTTGGCAGTGGTTTCTTTCTCAGAATACCAACTTAAAATACTTGCAGAAGGGAGTGCTCTCGGCTTCACAATTTACATCTCTACAGAGGAAATACTATGGTTGAGTATGCCAGAGACCAATCTGACAAAAATGTTGGCAGACTTTTAGAGGAGGAATTCCCTACCAGCAGCAACAGGGTTCACCTATAATTTGTCCATAAAGGATTAAATGCAATATTCATTACATTATTCTATTCTTGCCGCTTTAGAACAACAGTCTGAGCAGAAAGTAAGAATATCTCAGTAAAAACAGCAGCATCAGTTATGGAAAAGTAGAAATACATGTTGTTTTGGACAACAGTAACAGGCTTCTAATGTATGAAAATGGCAGTTACATATTACAATGACATGCCTAAAGAAACCTCTGAAGATTATATTCTCTCACTCTTGAAAAAGAAATTATGTAATTCTGCAGTATTGTTGGTAAGATCAAAATTAGAGGTGGTCAGATCTGCTGCTACACTGGGGAACTGTATTACCTTGCCTTTGAAAAACTGAAGCTATGTCACACTCCCCACCAAAGGTGAACCATGTGCACTTAAAACGTTCATTAGTAGTAAATCTAAGGCAGCAGAACACTGAGCAACGAAATACTTCATTGAATTATACTTGAGTAATATCTAAATAAATTTAAAGCAATCACTATAGAATTAAAACTTACAGCAGTATAGTATTGATTGGAGATATGCTTTGATCCAGTATACATCTATTTCTGACTGTGAGGTTTCTTACCTTGTTCCATAACCTGGGCAACGAACACAAATAGCTGCATACTCATTCAGTACAGGTTGTATGTAATCCTTCCCTTGCTCTTCAATCGCAGGGTCTGGTAACTGACTGAAAAAAGAAGCAATAAAAATATAATTGAATTTTCCAACATTAACACATTCATCCCTCTTAAAGTGAGCTGTGTTGACTGAGTGATTGATAAATACCAATCACTTTTCAAAAAGTACAAAAGTGTGAATTGTGTCTGAAACTAAGGTATGAGGAAAACCAAGATAAAACAGCTTGTAAGCTCTTTCCCAAAGAGAATTCTTTCAAGCTTTTGAACTTCTGTATCACTTTAAGAAATATTTTTTGTATCTTGACAATTTTCTCACTTTCCTTGTTATTCTTTGTCTTTCTAGTATTTTGGTTTAAATTAAAATATTCATGATCAAATAATTTGAGGTCCATCACATAAATGAGCATCTTTCCAGTTAGACTCTGGGAGCTCTTTTTACGTTGAAGAAAGACCTCTCTGCTTTCTTTGATCTTATCTGGAATACGTGGAATACACCCAGGACAATCCCCAAAATAAAATTCACGAAGATGCATCAGGCAACTAGGTGAGCTTGCAACCATCCAAATTTCTTGACATACATTCCTATCAAAGCTTGAAAGATGTTTAGAAACACAGATTTATTATAAAGCATGTCAAGCTTTGTTTATTGTAATTAAACAAGTATCAGCATCCCATAGAAGATATGTTAAGGTCTCAAAGGTTGCTGCAATAACCCTACACCCACAGCTTTCCACTCACATCACCAGAATATATCCTTAAATGCTAGCCATGAGTACAGCTTCTTATTTCAGTAAAGATTCCAATGTTATTTATCAAATTTATCAATTTAGTACCAGGTTTTTGTGTTTGAGTTTTAAGCTTCTTCCATCCTCCAAGAAATAATCCTATTTCTGCCTCCTAGAACAGACCCATCTATAATTGTACCTATCATACTGTAATAATTCAGCAGCTTATCAGCTGTGCAGTGGATGTTGGGTAAAAGGGCAGAACAGAAAAGACTGATCAATTCAACCTCATTTTCAGAGCTCATCCTGACCTGTAGAGGAGACTGTGCAATTTGTTATACTCTGACTGACCTTTACATCTAACTGCGATCATTTTCTTTGTTGCTGTGGTGGAGAAGAGGACATCTGGGTGTTTCAGGGAAAAGCAAGAATAAGTGTGAACAGAGCAACTAAGCTCTTCTGATGCCTGTGTTGGGCATATGGCTGGAGCATACCATGATGTAACAGAGAAGGCACATAGCAGGACATTCAGCCGCTGAGAGCCATCAGCTTCTATCTCGTACCCCACCACTGACAGCTTCTGTATGAGCACAACGGGCTCTCCAGCTTAATGACCCTAAGCAGTTTTAAAGAGACTAGAAGGAGTGCAGTACATCCCTGAGATCACAGTCAAAGGTGGGGCTAATCAAAGAGAGGGGATAAATGACAAAATCCTGTATCCAGCAGGAAAGAAGGGAATTCTAAGATTAAACCACTTAATTCCTGCAACATACACAAAGGGATCATAAGGTAATATGCAATAAGATATTTTTAAAAAGTTCAAAGCTAGTGCATATCCATGTGTTCAAGATGAAATTATCTTTTCATAACCAATATGAAAAGTGCTTTGGAAGTATTACAAACTTAATTTTAAATAATGCTTTTTGTAAGTATTGCCATTTTATAGTAAGATTATTTCAGATGAGATCCTACTGAATTACTGAACATTAAGATCACTTGGACTGTAATGTATCTTGTACCTTTGTCTTTTTAGAAGTAAAAGGTAAAGTGTAACATTTTTTTAATGAGAAATCTCTTCTTCGCTCTTCATGAAAAACTAAGTTGGCTTAGTAGATTTCCCAATTACTACTCACTGCTCAGATGTCTCATTCTTACATAAACACCTATTTTGAACCACTGAAAAATGCCACGAACATGAACACTGGCATTAAAATTGCCTGATAAAGGTAGGAAACTGGACCTATATACCAGAAACAGCTTGGCTTCAATACAGATCACCCCATAGTCAGGTAAAAGACAGGCAAAACATGACAGATACTAAATGGTGAGCAATGATACAAACTCAGACAACAGCACCTCCTTTACCCTGCTCCATGTCTGGACATTGAAATGGTATCAATTTCCTTTACTTCTAAACACCTAGCTTCAGGCTCAGATTCACTGTGCAGCCAGTCATGAGTGCAAGAACCTTACTTACATACTCAAACTCATCTCTTTGGAATTTCCTGGACCAGAGACCTACAGCAGAATTGTGCAAATACACCCTCAACTCCTTCCCTCAATTAGCCTAAAACAACTGCACTTTGAGGAAGGCAGCTGTTTCTACTCTGAAAATACCTTGCTTCTCCACCCTCTGTCTACACTCTGGGTAGCAACACAGAGTAGCTAGCAGCTGCTGATGCAAACCTGCTCATGTAAACAAGCGTTTACCCTGTGTGCAGTAAGAAACTGAACCTCACCCTGATGTGAGCCTCCACAAAGCTTACAAGCAACTTAGAAATCCCCTATTTTGCACTTATTACCCTTACTAAGAGAAGTGCAATCTTTAAAGAAAAGGGCACAGAGAAATCAGTGTACAGTCTATCAGTACCAAGACTGCAGTAATAATGTTTACCATGCATGCTGCTTAAAAATCAATATTGTTGGAAGTCAGTCTCTTTGGAGAGAAAGAACCTTACCTTTCCTCTTTATTACCTATCTTTAGTCAATTAATTTAAGACTGAAGTTTATTTTCTGTCAAAATAGTTTCTAGATGCAACTTTTAAAATGGTCATATCGCAATATGTCCTTACGGCTGTTGATTATTCATCACTGTGAGAAGCTCCTGCACCAATTCTTCTTTGGTAAGGTCTTGACTTCTCTTGACCACCTCTGTAAAAAGCTGCTTCCCATATTCAAGTTTCTTCCATGGTGTATCCAACAGAGAATTACTCAATCCATATATTCCTATACATAATAAAAAAACATTAACCATTAACTATTTACAGACCAGTCTCTGTGGACCACTTCTAGCTACACAGGATCTACGCACTTACTAAATAATGGTCAGGAAGGTGGTGGTGGAGGAAACCAGTTTAACTGCAAAGGGTATTCTGGTGATTTGCAGTCATCATTACAGATTCCACAAATTTTATTAATGTTTAGGTGATTCCCCAGCTAATCTTTTCCTGCAGGTAAGCTATAAAACACACGCCCCATTCCTAACAGGAGACGACAGCAGGCATGTATCTTGCACTAGGCTGTGCTTAGGCACTTTTCTGTGCTAACATTCAGTACTTTGTTTCACAGTTTTACTCCAATGAGTATTTGCAGCAGCTACTTTTAACCTCTGGTTTGCCAAACTGTGAAAACGCTACAACAGAAGAACTACCTGCATTTTTTGCAGTGGTCTTTTCCAGGTTAGCCACATTAATCAACTTATTTTTGCCTCTGATACTACTCCTGAAAACCACTGCAAAGCAAGAATTGATAACCAGAAGGAGCTTTCCCTTTAGAAGTACCCTACATTTCTCATCACAATTCAAACTAAGCACAAAGATTACCAAACCTCATCTCTTCCTAAAGACAGCCACATACACAGAAAAGAATTCAGCTTTTGAGGCATGGAAACCAGAATTACCTTTGCTACAGTCTACAGATACCTAAAGTCTGTGATTCAGTTTCTAATTACAACAAGCAGCCAGATTGGGGTTTTTAAGTATTTGTATTAAAACCTGTTTTGTGCCTGTAGCTGTACAAAATCTAACAGCTATTTCCAAGAATTTATGCTGTGATTGCAAGAGTAGCTATTTGCCTACTGGTAGCAACATACTGGCCATTAACCTAAGCAGGCAAAATAAGCCATTGTCATTAACTTTTATCAGCCAGCTATGCTGCTCAGAGCCTTTTGTGTGCCCTTGTCCATTTAAATGGGCTTTTTGGTGATGAATTTTGGAGTACTGTTCTCTACAGTCACTAGCAAAGCCCTGGATTTTGAACACACACCTGATAAAACAAATTAAAACCAAAATGCAATTAAGCCAACTCTGTTCCTAAGGGAGCACAGTCACACTCTGCCCTTCACCCTACTGGGTGAAGAGATCTAGGGTCAAATCCCTGAACCTTTGAAAATTCCATTCCTCAAGACAGACTTCTGTCTTTCAGTCTGAGTTACCTAAGGAGCATTCCACCAGCTGTGGATACACCATCATGGATAGAAGCTTTTAACAAACTATTGATTCTTAACTGAAATTTTTTAGTAAAAACGTAAATGAATGTAAGGATTTTTTTTTTCTTTAAAAAAAAAGCAAAGAAAAAGTTAGTGAAGACAATCCTTAAGTAGCTGGGTTACTAGAGTAATACAGCTCCATCCTGATTCCTTTAAAATAACAAAAGGTAATATTCAGACTTTTCTGAAGAAAACCTACCAGCATTTAGGAAAACAGGTTCTGGTTCTCCTTTGTTTCCATAGTAGCAAATTACATCCCCTTTGGTGGTACTGAAAAATATAAATAAGAATTTCTCCTTGAAAAAAACATCAGCTTCTATGTTTGATTATGCTCTAATTTAATGCAATTGTCAAACACAGCAAGATGCTTCTCCCACTGCTACTCCTATGACACCACAGGCCTGAGATTGATGAGTTGTATTACTCTCCTCCTCACAAAACACTGTATTACCTGTATCACTGTCAAAGATTATATTATCATTTTTAATCATAACTATAATAAAATTCAGTAAAATCCCAGAACTGCTGCATGAAAAGCAGCCAAGCCTAATGACAAAAACCGGTATGGTTTTGAATAACTGACGATTTAGTTACTTGGGGAAAGGAGGCATGTTAAAACAAAAGGATGGCATCACAGCAAATAACTTCTCCCCATCATCTCTACTGAATCATTACCACATTTTAAGAGGCTGACTACTCTGGGCCATTTTACCTGACAGAAGCACATTCTGAGGCCCATTTACGGCAGTGTCCTAGGGCATGTCTGGGTCCTTGAAGTGACAGATATGCATTTTCAGGCTGTTGTGAGATAACTTTACTGTTTGTAAACTCCCTTTCTAATTGCAGGTACTGGTTTCAGCACTCACTCTCTTGTGCCCAGTGTAATAGGGCACAGGACTTCACATGACATTCAAAACCAGCTTCCAACACTGGAAGTAACTCTCACTTGGCAGAGGTGAAATCAGCATATCTGAATTGCATAGATTTTTAAGCTGTTGGACTGATATTGACAACACAAATACCAAACCAACTGATAAGAAAAAAAAAATAATCAAGAAAGTCAATAAGCTTTGTGTGCTTGTGGGAAATGGAGCATGGGAAATGGATTGCCATTAGATGGCTCACTCTCAGCATCCCTCAATCCCATCAGCTGACATGAAACAGTGATTCCACAGATTGCTACCAGTTGGTGGGTTTTTTAAATAAATTTGCCAGGACACAGCCATGAAACTATATAATATTGTATTTCCCTCTAGTGATTTACTTGTTCACAGTGGAAAAGTGTCCTATTTAAGTTACTTACAAATACACTCTGAGTATAGTTCAGCTTTTAATGTCCTTCAAGCTCTAGCTCCTTAGAGAGCAGACAGACTTTCTAAATGAAAAACATACAAAAAACAGCCTCAAAACCCAAACACAAAACTTGCAGTTAAGATTGAATTTGGATCAAATAGCATAAAACATAATACAGTAGAGAAGCCATTTCCAGCTCATTTTTTTTCCTAAGATAAAACCACATAACTGTGCCCCAATGCAAATAAGAGTATATAGAATGCAATCTCGTTAACAATGTACTAGAAGTTCAATTGCTCTGTGTAAATTTAGCATCCACTACTCAAACCTTAATAACAAGCAGAACAGCCTTGATTTAGCTGTTTATACTCTTCATAAAAAGCTGTTCTGAAAGATGTTCCATAGCATCCTCTGCAAGACAGCCAAATGAAGAGGGAAATTTAACTTAATTATACAAGTCAGAAGAGGCAAGAGAAGGAATACAAAAAAACCCCATATAAAGTAAAAATAAAACTGTCTTTCCTCCTCTGTGCACTACTCTGTCCCTCCTGCAGACTTGATACTTTCCTGGTGCCTTACAGAAATAACATCCAAGCATTCCAGTATAGTTCAAAGACAGTAATTATAGCAGGTGGTATTTGTGTTTTGTTGCTTCTATTGTTAAATATCATGAAAAGCTCTCAGTCAATTTACAATTTACCTACTTGTTAAAAGAGATGTGGCATTTTCTGAACTTTCCTCTAGTGGCTTAAAAGACATTTATTTTCCTCATCTTTGCTTTTATTTTCAATATTAAGATCCTTGTTCACATTTACCTTATGCTGATCTCAAGACTCTTCATTGACCACCTCAGCTCTCCACAGATGACTGCTCACATCAAAATCATGCTTTAGTTTCATCAGGGCACTGAATACCAATTGTTCCTTTCCTATTCTACCCCTAATTCTTATTCACTAAAGTTTTCTACTAGTCTCTGGTAGAGCTCTCATGGAAATATATTATCTGTGATTCAGTAAAATATTCTTACCCACCAATAAAAGTATATTAGTGCAAACCGTTTGTTTCTTCATCCCATTTTGAGTATTTGCATTGGGAATACCTAGGTAGCCCATAATAAAAGCTGCTGAAACAAAATAGAAGGGAAACACAAGATAGGACCACAATTTCCTTTCCTTAATGTCTCGAGATGCAAATTTCTGTTCCACTATCACATATTAACTTCTGTATGCAACCCATTTATGGAATCTGTTAAAAGTGTTGTATTTTCTTAATTAGAGACAAAAGGGTTTTTTTAAATCATGATCTTTAAACACACTAAGGCAGAGAAATACAGCATTTTTAATGAATATGAGAAAGCGATGCTGAAAAGTACAGGTGGAACTGAAAAAGAATTCTGTTAGGAACAACCTGAACTTCCCTTTTATTTCTTGAGACTCCTTCAGATACAAACAAGTTCTGTATTAAAATTTACATAGAATAAAAGGTATTGTTTGTTCCTGAGCAGGTAAAGTCAGGAATCAGAACAACAGCTGTTTTCACTAGATGGGTAACATTTTCTTTGTTGAATAACCTTAAGTATTAGAAATAAATGACTGGAAGAGTGGGGAAAATCTAATGAAATATTCACCCATTAAGCTGATTCAGCAAACTTTTTGCTAGTAGATGTGTCTACAGAAGTGTTTGTATGAGAAAAATGAGCAAAACTTATATTTCTAAAACCATTTTTATAGTCATGCCATAGGCAATAAGAAGTCTTTGACTCTTTTTCATATTACTAGCTCCTTTAGTTATACAACCAAGATATTTTGCCTTTAAGGTAGATGGAGGTTATTACAAATTGTTTAAAGTTTCAAATATAAGACTCTCGTACACTCTTCCCTTCACTGGATTCTGCCAGTTCTTCAAGGAGAAGGAAAGAAACCTTTAGATAGGCACAGAAATTAAACCATACTTTATTTGGCTGCAAATACTAAGCTACATACCTGAGATGCCTGGGACCTTACAGGAATAAAAAAAGAATGGAGTTCAAACGATCAACAGTTCAAAGGACTGAATCCCCTAACAGCTAAAAAGGACAGCACTGAGCTGAGCTGTCATTAATAGATCAGTCTGACTTCTTGGTCCTAGTCACATGCTAGGATACAGGAAGTTTTATACGCAGCATACACTGGGACACTGCACTTGCCATACACATGGGCAAAGAAAAAGCAATGTGCAAGTAAAGTAGCAATTAGAATAAAATACTTGTAATCTATTTAAACAAATAAAGCAAAATTAAGGTCTTTTTTTTCTTCAGTTAAGACATCAGTAATTACACAGACTATTTTATTGGTGCATTAAATATTATCTTCTCAAATTTTCAAACCTGTAGTTGCTGTAGGTTGTCTACAAAGAGAAAAGATTAAAACAACTGTTATCACTTGAGGGCTGAAAAGATGGAGTTTTAGGTATAGATTTAGGCAAATAGCTCAAGGAAGCCCCTGAACATAGCTATAAGACAAGTTCTGTCATAAACAAGACTGCATGCAGAACAACTAGGCACTACTGACTTGCTTTAGCAACTGCTTTTTATGTTAAAGAGTATTACCTAGCATCTGTGCTGTGCTTCTTGTGACTGACAAATTCACTAAGAAGCTTGCCTGGAGTTGAACAAAAAGATGGGAAACACGTACAAACTGCATGGCCTCTAATTCAGGACACCTGTAACTTATTTTTTCTACATTCCACATTCCTCCAGATGTGTGTTTTCTATTACTTCTAACTTACCTCCACTGCAACACTGCTGCTGTCTTCTGTCAAAAGACTAAAGCTTTCCAAGAGACTTCTAAAATGAAGATACTTCCAAAATTCAGTTCACTGTGCCTGTCAGCTACCCTTTCTTTTAGCATTTGGCTCCACCTTCTCTCTTCCTCTGTTTACAGATACTCAGTACTCAACATCAAGGCAGAAGCCAAGGTGAGAAAAAAATTACTGAAGCTTGATCACAGCAATAGCCTCAAAATCCTTGACTGGGCTCAGACTCCCTTTCCTCCCAGCTTCACATATATAGGTACCCGAATTCAGTGAAGAAGGAGTAAAGGCATAATTAAAGTGATGACAACAGGACCCAGCAGACTTATTTTTTTTTAAATCCCAACCATAGCTGACAGCAGAAAGAGAAAAAACTAAAACTACATAAAAATTATGCTCCTAAATACATAATTCTGTCAAAAAAAAGAGCAATAATAAAAGTTCTAGGAAATTAGAAAATCTAGGAAATAGAAAAGGTTCTAAGGAGTATAAATGTCAGTAGTAACGGATTCTTCACAGCAACACGGAAGTCACACAGAGTTTGACACAATTACTTCCTAATGCAGATGAAATATAAGCAATGTCCTTCTGCACCAATGCGTGCTTCAACTTCAAGGTGGCTGAGTTATGTTCACCAAAAATATAGAAAGGAAAAGAAGAAAAGCAATGAGACAGCAAAGCTCCACAGGGTGTGGTTATCACCAAGGGATCACTCCACTGGGCACTGAGCTCTGATCTTCTAACACGTGGAGTATTTTACAGACAGGGACACTGTATTGTTTAATGAATAATGTGTGCGTGTATTTTTTGTGCAAGGACAAAAGACGAAATTGGCAGCTTGAAATGACGATCAGTCGTTTCAACTGAGCAGTATGGCTCACATATTCTCTTCTCTTCAATGTTCATGGGATAACAGAAAACTCCTTCTGTTCTGAAGCTGAAAACAAACAAGCAAACACCAAACCACCAACTATAAAGCCCAAACATTTTTGTACATATTTCTCCTACCATCAAATAAAATGGTGAAAAGAATACTGCTGGATACTCACAGCAGACAAAGCCTGCTTTGAAGCAGTACTCCGATTTTGTTCTTAGCATCTAAACATTTCTTTGGCGTTGTCCTAATTTTTTGAGCCAGGCAGAAGCTGACACCAGAGGGAAGAGATAAAATAAAGAAGTTTCTCAGAAGTCTTTTTTTCCTTCTCTTGACATTGGACTGTCCATCTCACTAGACTTGCAAATAACTGAGGATCTACGCAGTAGTATTTCAAAGGTGGTAGTACAGAACACATTAGAGAAGTACCTGGACACCTCATTTGCATGAGGAAGTCACAAGCAGCAAGACTGATGTACCACAGAAGTTGGTATTAGGATAGACAATACATGAGAAGAAATGTAAGTGAGCTTACAGAGCACACGATGACTTGCCCATCTACATTCTTTCCACACCAGCAGCCTGACCCTATCTCACTTTGCACTGGTAAGGATCCTAATCTCTGGAGAGCAATCAAATCCCTCCTACACAGTCTCCTACTGATAATCATACTGAGTAAGACAGACCCTGTTTCCAAAACCTGGTCACACTGTTCAGCTGTTTTAATCTTACAAGGCCCTATACTATGAACCATTCATTTAATCTCCAAACACTTTCTTCAGCTTGATTTTATCTCAATGATGCTGCTACATCACTAACCTACTGTAGATTTCCATATTAAAAAAGAAAAAATATACAGCGTCTCATGATATTTAAATATAAACACTTTAAAACATGTATTACATATTGTATATTCGTGCATCTATTCCCCTCCCCATATACACAACCCAACCCCACTGCTTTGGGGGATCTGCAGTTTCAACTGGAACTCAGTCCTAAAACCTATTATTAGCCAAACTTCACTCTCCAGATCAGAACATGAAGGATAAGTTCTGGTACATAATCTCCATTTTCAATACATTACAAAATTAGTCAGTGCAGGTGATCATACAGTTTACTACATTTCCCCTGGAGGGGTTGAAAATTCCCAGTCACAGGAAAGAGCAGAAAAGCTTAAATGAAAGACCTTTTTCTGCACCTCCTCTCACTTGTTTTTGTTAGGGACAATTCATTTAGTCCTCATGGAGAAAGTGATTCACTCCTATTACACAGGGATATTCTTGCACATAAACAGTATGGGCTTTCACTGGCAACTTGTCAGAGACCCTAAACTTGCTGGGAGAGTGACAAGAAGCTGCCACTTCAGTTTGTCTTTCAGGGAAGTCTGTATCACATACTTGGCCATATGGAATACAAGCGAGATGCTGCCACAACAGCCCTAATACAAGTATTGAGACACCCAGGAAAGTCTGAACAACTGTAGCAACTAGATTTCTTGGACATAAACACAGGTTTCCCCAAGAGAAAAGCTTTCCCAATCATTGACAAAACCAGCTCACTATTACTTCAGAAATTATCACAAAGGAAGAAAGAAAACTGCTCTGAATCTTAAGCAGACATTTTTTAAGAGACCAGTCCAGCCTCTGATGAATTTGTTCCTCTCTAATCAGACCAACTGACAGACAAAATTGAAGGAGTAGTGACACTGCCCTCTTAAAAGCTACTTTTGCAGCCACACAAGACTTCAAATAGAGTTTGCCATATGCCACACATTCAACATAAAAGTACATTTAATATAATGCAATAAATATTCATGACTTATACTCAGCAGGTATAGCCAGATGATACACTGAAGAGATGAGAAAAGTACTGAGCATTTTTATCAATACAGTGTTCTTATTAAAACCAGAAAAGAATAGCATTAAAATTGACATCACGAGGTACCACGGAGCAAACAGATCACACTAAAAGTGCCAAAACCCATGCACATTTAAAATAAGTCGCACCAAACTGTGGAAATGAATGCAATTTTACAACCCATATGGTCTTTTTCAGCACTCCTCACATCATTGCACCTGTATCACTTAGCACATTGTCATCATCATAACAGAGAGAAGACACAAATTTCTTTTCCTGAAATGTGTACCTGAAAACACAAACATTGTAAATCTCAATGTGCTGCTTACAGCCATCAGTATCATGTACTAAGATATACTCCTCCCCAACAGTGCTTCCTTTACACTTTCAATTTGAGTTTCCTCTCCATTTTCCCCCACTCTAACAGAGCCAATCACTATTTATTAATACATGTTAAAAGCAGTCTTCAATCTTTACTTTGAACAGCAACATAGTTCAACAAAATAGCATTCACCACAATAACATTTTCTATTTACACAGAGTGTAGCTTCCATTTATATTTCTCACAGGAGTACTTCTAATTTCCTAAAATGACAAGTTAACATCTCTTATAGAATTGCTGTGCATCATTAGCTTGGCAAGAATTTCACTTCATCAGAGTATCCAAGGCTAAGGATGTGTCAAAATGGAGAAGTTAATCAACACATACAGCTTTCAGAGTAATATTCAGCAAGGAATTATGACCTGCATCACCACAGAAAGACTATTCGGTTGAGCATACAATCCCCTATCAGCCCTGCATGGAGAAATAAACAAACAGAAGCAACATATGAATGATTGCCTTAACAAATAATGTCCATTTAACCTATTTTAATAACATTATACTAGCAGCCATTATGACTATTCCATTTACCTATATTAGAACAAAGAAACTCAGATTTACTTACTGCTTGCTATGAATATCAAGTTTGCTTGAAAATATATTAAGGCTATTTCTTCTGTTATCTTTTCAATTATAGACAGCCTTCCACCTCTGGAAGGCTAGCCAGGTAGCAACATGCAGCAGAGAGCAGAGAGTCAAATCCTCTGGCCATGGTAAAAAAAATAATGTAAGCAATAGAAAAAATATTGAGAAGTGTCTGGTGGGATAATGAACTTCATAAAAAAGAGAGTAAAAACAACATAAAAACAGCAAACCCTGTGTTGCCTAACCTGCTTCTGGATTAAACTTCTGGAAACATAACGTATGTTTACTTCTAAGCAGGCATTCCTGGTGCCTTCAGAGGTGGCACATACTTGCCTTTCTGTATTCATCCTTTTAGACTTTGATCACCTACAAGAGTTTCACTTCACTTTCCCATCATAACACAGCAAATTAAAAAAATGAAAACGAATAGCCTGGCAGAATTTGAAATAAAGGACTTCCTTAAAAAAACCACAAAACACTTGTAGGAAAGTGGGAACAAAAAGATGATTAAATAACTGGGAATTCTGAGCCACCAGCTGAAGGTGGTCTAATACAGAAAGTGAAAAATGTAAACACAGGCCAGTCAGTGATTGGGTCCTAGAAATTATTTTCACTGAAAACAGCAAAAACTGGGCCCTTCTGCTTTAAGCATCCGTAGTTTCGCAGAAGCATGCAGAAAAGGTGAACAGGTGAAGGCCTTGCACCGTCAGGTTGTCTACTAAGATAAATGCTTCTGCAGAAAGCGTAGCAAAGCATTAGTGCGCTCTTCACAATTTATACCTGCTTAAGGTCATGAAGAGTGCATCTAACTGAGCACTGATATATAGCCTGGAAATGACTTTAGTCCTGGATTTCCATTCTTCTTGATCAGGCATAATGCAAAGAAAAATCAGTATATGTATTTGTGAGCACACACATGCATGTGCAGTGGAAAGCACTGTGCCAGCCATATTGACTATAATAAAACATCTAAGGTCCTTTCTTCAGCTACAGGAACTTGAAGTTAACATATTTGTTATGTGCTGATTCTTTTTAATGTTTCAGCAAAGATTAATGACACAGCCACTTGACAGGAATAACGGCTTGAAAGCTTTCAGCTATTCTAATCCTGCTGCAGAGCATGCAACCTCTCAGAGGAAAAAAGGAAAAAAAAGAAATCTGAGAAATTATGGAGCCAGGGTTTTGTTTTCTCCAAGACACAAGCCACACAGCCTTCAGGGTAAAGACTGACTATGACCTATTAGGCAGTCACAGGAAGTTTTGAGGGAAGCAATGAATAGAATAAAAGATAGCCTCCAGTGTTTGAAAGATGAAAACAAAAAAGAATTACGAGTAGAGTAACATTAGGATGTCACACACCAATTAGCAAAAAAAGAAGAGTTCTAGCATTAGTCTGTGATGGGTTTCTGTACTGTTATACCTCTGCACTAAGAAAGTCACTGCTATTATCTTTCTGCCTTTGACATTTGACCTGTCATGTTTTGTAGACTTACTTCAAGTCAGCTGCTAATAAATTAAATCCATTGTAAAGATGTCCTTCTACTGAGACTTTCTTCAAGTAAGTGTAGCTGTCCAGATCTCCAGTTAAGAAGTTTGTCACAAGGGTACCTAAGAAAGAGAAGTACATAGAGCAACTTACATGAATGAACTCACTCTTCCGGCAGACTCGGTATAACAAGCAGTAAGACACAAGATTTCTGTTACCAACAGGGTCCAACAGTGGGGAAAAAGCACCTACCAAAAACCCACAACAAACCAACCAACCAGCCTTTAGAAGTCTTACAGCATTGTATCATATTCACATTAAGAGCTTGACTTCTACTCTGAAGAATTCAGTCAAAAGCTCTTGGTTAAAATTTCCACAGAATTCATATTTACTAACTATTCTATACTGCATGGGCTTTTCCTTCCACCTTGCCAAGCTCTTTCTTGTCTTGCTTCATTTCCCCCATAAATGACCCTAAAATGAAATACAAAATGACAGGGTTCATTTGTTTCTCTCTTTCATGTGTGTTACATGTTTTGCCACTGTAATATATGCCCAACACAGTACCGTATGACAAACAGACCTATTTTTATTTTAGAAAACCCCTGCAGACATTCCCTTTCAGAGGAGGGTTTATTTTTACTTCTGCTCCTCCAGTGTATCAATATGTAAGGGAGAAGGGACTACAGTAATCTCAGGCTAACCTCCAGCATAATCCAAGTTGCACTGTTTCCCTGACTTGGGTGTATGAACAACATATACACCTAAAAAAGTCTAATGTAAATCTAGCTCAGTGTTTGTCTAGTTGTTCTGACTGTTAATTAGAATTACTTTCAAGAGAAGACAGTTGGTACTGCATTTCTTGTTTTAATGTAACTTCAGGCTCTAGGCACTACATCTTGTTTTAGTTTTGCCTGCTTGATTAAAGTATCATTATCCAAGTCAAGCTTTGAATACCACACAGGTATTCAAACTCATCCATTCACAGATTCTGTTAATAGCACAATAACCATTTTATTTGTCCATAAAGTGGTGTTAAAAATTTATACTGTAATCATCACTATTTTTCTGGGACACTAGGTCTTGTTTGTCTACTTCCTTCTTTTTCTATTTCTGCTCCTTCATACCTCTTCCTTTTGCATTTTGATCAGTCTTTGGCTGCATATAGTTTGTCAGGGCTGCCAGCTTGCCTTTCTTACTTATTCCCAGCCACGTCCCACCTTCTTTTCCTTCCTCCATATCCAGACCTAATGAAATAAGCAAGAGTTAGGCTATTACATTAAATTACAAGCAAACAAAAAAAAAAAAAAAACCCACAAAACCTTAAGCTTAAATCATAATTTCCTAATGCAAATCCTGAGTCTTGATCAGGCTGGATAAAATGCAGGAGGTCCAAGACTGTCTTTCTCGACAAGTGAGGTCAGCCCTCTTAAATTGTCCACCCTCTAATTCTGCACAAACATTTACCAAGTTACTGCAATAATTCATGAGATAGAATGTGAAAATTAAATATAAAGGCAAAATTATAAGCTTTGCCTATATGCTAAACTACATATAAAACTCACTAGGCTCAGAATGCTTCTTACCTCAGAAGCAAATCTCAGAAGTTTAATGTGATCTGAAAGTTTAAATTCACACAAACAGAAAAATGTAGAGTTAGCTAAGAAACTGATAAAAATCTTCGACTCTGGTAACAGTAATTTACATTGAGAAAGAGGACCCACAAAAGTGTAGGCCACAACAAACTCCTGAAAGAGAGTACAAGTTAAAAAAAACAACAACCAATCAAACCAGTACCTGTTTGTAATGAGCTCATGTTAACCAGAAAGCATTTACTGGAAAACCAAGAACCAGTTCAATATAATATGTATGCTCTCAGAAACCTTTTAAATCCTGAATCATAATTTGAAGATCAAAAGAACAGATTTTGGATACTTATTCAGAAGCTCCTTCATTTCTTCCACATCCAAAACTTCAATATCGAGTTCAGCCATATCCCATCTTTACACAATACTTTTAGTACTGTTTCTCTACCTTAACTGAAAAGCACGCAAAAGGAAACCATAAAGCTTTGTTGACCAATGCCCAGTGATTACATATTCCTCTTTTCTGAAACATCTGTTAAGTGCAAAATATTATTTTTATTTTTAAGTCACACAAATAAGAAATTTGATTTATTTTGCTCCAACTTGCTGCTTTTATTTGAGATAACATTATTAATTCAAAGGCAGTTATATCCCATATATTCGTGGGATCTCCACAGACACACCCCCTGCATGGAGAATATACAGAATATACAGTTTCTCATGCCAAATACAGACAGACCTGACAAGGGTACAAAAGGCAAAATTCAGGACCTTTCAATTTAGGGATAGCTTTTTGTTTGTTTTAAACTGCTACAGAGCAGGGGAAGCAGCATCCAGAATATCTGGCATAAAACAAGCATCAGCCAGAACATCAGAAGCAAAGGAGTCGTAGTGCAGTGGGAGTAATTTATCCTCTCAGGCCTCCCTGCCAATGACAATAACACATAACATCAACAAAGAATATTTGCAAAGTCAAAACCTGGCATTTAAGCAATGCTTTGCCTTCCACAGCTCCATTTCTGTTTCTGAGAAAAGACAGAAGTATTGATTATACTTAAAAATGACTACAGCTTGATTCCCTACAAAGGAGAACCAGACAGCTGAATGACCATACTATCACTTTAGCAAAACGTAGACACCAAAACTAATAAACGGATGGATCAATAACTAAAATTATTCTGAAGCCTATAAATTATTAACCAATAAGAAACGAGAAAGTTTTCACTTTCTTGAGGCTTGGCTTAATGATTTTGAGTCACTATTACAGACAGTGAATCTGTGGAATAACTAATTCCACCTATTTTAATATGTGTTTCAGTATATCTGACAAAGCTAAGCTAATAGTTTCTGATGGACAATTTAACCTGATGTATTTCCACTGCACTGCTCATATTGCAATCAGTTAAAGAATGTAAAACTGGAAAGCGCCTACAAGATATGAAACACAAATAAGATAATAGTAGTACAACTTGTCTTTCAAAGTTATGACGTTTTCCACAGAAGTATAGAGAAGAAGCATATTTCTTATTAGAAGTGAAACACTACCACCCCAAGCCAAAAAATCTAGGCCATAATACCCTTATAAATTGTTGGTTTAAGTGGTTTCCATAAAAGACACACGTACCACTAAGGATCTCATTGCTGCTGTCCCAAAACTCTGCCGATTTGGATGGTCTGTGGTAAAATTCATCTCTATTAGCTGCTAGAATAAGCCTGTAGAACACAAGAGGAAAGAGATACTATTACTTACAAATAGGAATGTCACAGTACAGGCAGGAGCAAAATCCAATTCTTGCCACAGCATAAACTCATTTTAAGTATGAAACCATCCTTTATCCTCACATCTCACTTTTATCATTCAGTGTAAAGGTCAGATGACTTCTGACAGCAGCCTTCTCTCTCATCATCTTGAGACAGTCAGCAAGTCTATCTTGTGTGAATGAGACAGCTAGGATTTTTCAAAGAATAATACATACAACACAAGAGATTGAATAAAGATTGCTTATGCAATTCCTCAGCATGTGAAGTTACAGCTTAATTAAAGAAAACTTGAAGGTAACCCACAGATTTATAGGTAATTCGTATTAAAAAAATTAATCTGAGTGTATCTTTTTACTGGATCATTACTTAGTATCATGTCATCACAGTATTTTTTAATCTAACTTTTACACCTAAAGTTCTATTTATGTGATTCAAAGATACAAGTCAGATGCTTTTGTCTGTAAGTACCCATTACAGAGAGAAATTTGTGATAGTCTCAGAGGTGCAGCCCTACTGAAATTCATTGGCAGTGTTAGCACTGGAAGACTAGAAATAAAATGTAGCCTAATCTGACTGGGCCCATCCATCTTTTGAAAGTTCGCATTTTCTGTTATTCAAAAGCAATGGAAGACAATCAGAAACTAAACTTCATGACTTACTGCAACATCAAATAGATATAGGATATCCAAATAAAAGCTTGAGCTACTTGGGTTACTGGGTTTCTGTCCTGAGAATCAGCCTTCACACTGCCGTTTGCAAACCTGCAGATGAGCTTTTATTTGATGTTGCTTCTCCATCAGTCTTTTTTCAATCTTTTTTTAATTAAAATTATAAAAAAAATGAAGGAAAAAAGTTAAAGGTAAAGAATTTGGCTCACCCAAGTAAAGGGCAGAAGACAATTGTAACCTTAGGCAAGCCATATGCTGGAGACTCAGGACAACAGGTGACTGCAGGCATGCTTGTGGACAACTCCACTACACCATGACATGATCGAACAGCCAGTGCTTCCAAAGTCCTGCTCATTATTACCCATAACATGACTCACCTTTATTTCAGTTGCAAGATTGTGAGCTCTCCTCATTCTCTCCAGCTATGTTGCTTAATATTTAATTTTAATGAAATGTCACCTTTCAGAAACCTGCAGATTTTCTTAACCAATTCCTATAACCTCAGTATCTTCTTCACTGTCAGTTCCTCCTACCAGCTGCATGTCAATTACATTCACACAGCAGAAGCCAAGTTTACTACTGTAAAGTGAAGCTAGACCATACAATTTGCATTCTAATTTTTAAGCCACAACACCAGAATCAATTTTCATGAAGTCTCATTACTTCACTCAGCATTCAAAATGTACTGACATTTTCTGCAGGTTTCTGGACTTTCCTGAAAAATCATCTCTTCATTAATACAATGTTTTAAAACACAATCATGAGGTGTCAGCTGCACATTAGAAACACAGATGGAGAATTATAATTAGGCTAATACTTCAATGGCATCCCTTCTGTAAGAAAGATGCTTAGTATTTTGCCCAACAAAGATAGCATCTGTTGGAAAGCACAGCGTATGTACGTTTTTATCTTTTCAATGCCAAATACTCATAACATTGCTCCTTTCAGACTTGCATTATTTTTCTCCTTCTAGCTGATTCTAGTCTTCACTCTATAGGCTTTCAGCTGGTTTACCAAATCTGTCATCTTGCTTGAATTTCCTCCATTTACAGCAGGCATCTTTCTTTTACAGGCTTTTTTTTTTTTAAATTAGCACATCTACTGTTAAAGACTAGCTTGGTTGAAGTACATTTCGCATTTCCTGAGGCTCCAATTACATTTTGCCTTCAAACATTCTCAACAGAAAACCACAGTTGGTTTATACTATCTAAATACCAAAAATAAGCAAAGTTTTTCTGATGTGACTGAATAGTCTACATCTCAAGTTTAATACACAGACTCCTAAGTTTAGCACAAAGCTCATATACAGGACAGCTATAATCAAAATAGCTTCATTTTGTCTTCTATGAAACATAATCACGCTGTAAGAGAGCAATATTAAGTGACCCTCATCTTCTAATAAATTGCAAAAAGCCTATTGAGCTATTTTTATAACTAAAATAATGCAACTGTATCAGGATTTACGTATTAAGATTTATTTTAATGTTGAGGCAGAGATGAAAACATAAAAAAGCATTCCATTAAAGCAATTTCCTACAATGTAATTCAGCTCCATAAAAGAGACTCTGATTATAGCTTTGAAGCTTGAAATATGTATTTATTTGTAAGGCACACACAGTGTAGTTCACAAAGATGTAAAGGCAGCTTGTTACCTTTGACAATAATAACAGACTACAATAAAGTGCCTGTTACACCGCACTAAACTTTACTACAAATAGGCCTGTACAGAGAAGACAGAGGAAAAAGGAGCAGGTTGCAAGGGTACAGGAAAACAGATTCATTAGCGTATCACAAAGGTGAACTCTGAGCTTTTTGCTTAATTAGGTGCTTATGGAAATTGGCCAATGTACTGTTCTAGAACTCAAAGTCTACCTGGATGGAAAATTCTCTTAAGTGCTATGGAGATCATGTCTTAGCTCAAGAAAGTTTACTGGCTACAAGAAAATGACAATTGATATGCAGTTTGTCTTTTAAACTTTTAATGTCTATTTTAGACACTTTCTTTTAGTTAGAGATGCAAAGAAGAAGAAAGCAAGAAAAGGAGTTGTAGATGCCTGTTTTAATGTGAACAGACAAATTGGTATGCCTGCAGGTATAAGAATGCCCTTTTGTTTGGGAAAACTGTGCCAGGACCTCACAGTGAAATAAACAGAGCTATAGAATAATACAACACACACGAGTTGTCAGGAAAAATTATACTTAGCAAGAGACTATTATAAACAGGTCTAAATTGGTCTAATGGCTGTAATATTGTTCACAGAATTAGGAAAGCTGGGTGTTATTCCAAACTGATATTCAAACCAATGTCCTTCAGAAAGCAGAGGTGAGGGTGAAAAAAACTTAGGAACAATTTAAGAAAGAACTTTTGAATAAATAAAAGCAGGAAGATTTAGTTATGGTGTATTAATGAAAAAAAAGTGAACTAAACTTATGCATCTGATGCTAAAATCAGACACCAAGAACACTATGGCCTGGCACTTACCACCAAAACAGATGGCTCAGAGTAATTTGCCTCTGAGGTATAGAGCAAGACATAACTTAGAGGGTACTGAGAATGTTAAATATAGTTAAATATTCCCAAATTTGAACCAAAACATCTCAAAAGTATTCTCCTGTTTTGCCACTGATAACACATTCTTTTTTCCTGTAAATCAATAACTTCAATCTTTATGCAATTTTTTATAGCAAGCAAACTACTGTAAGTTTTACTTCTGAATATTGATCATGGCAGAAAGTTCACTTGGCAAACAACTACAGTTTACATCCAAAGGATCCTCCCAAGAGGCATCAAACTGATGAATCTGTCTTTTGCTAACGAGCAACAGAAAGTAAGTCAGACCAAATAAATGGATTTATTAATTTAGCATCAGTCACATCATAAATAAAAACTTTTTAAACGAGATTACAGATACAGAAAGGAATGTGCTCCATGGACAACTTGAGTTTTGGTTCTCATTTCCTTTCTTTCTATAGAATGGCATCTGCTTTTCAATATAAAAGGGTAGAAAAACAAGTAAACGAAAACCACAGTGATTTGCTGCACATACTGACTCTGGCAGTTTCTGGATGAATGACAATACTTATTTCCCACAAAGCAACATGGAACCTATACAGTATGTATAAATACAGAAAGCCGTAGAATGCTACAGTCTTCTTACTGGCCTTAAGTGATATTACATGTACTCAAATATACTGATGTTGGATATGAACTTTCAAAATTGAGGACTGTAATGAGAAAAAAATATTACAGGAACTTTAATTAGTTTGGGAAACTCACTGTGTTATATGAACACATCCAGTAAAACTCACCTAGAAGCATGGATGCTTATTTTTGTTTTAAGCTTTTGGCGAAATGTTTCATACACATGACTGTTAGTTAATTACCTAAAATCTGAATTAATTTTACTGAAATAAAATTTCAACATAAAATTTTACTTGCAAGCAGATTTGGAGGAGGGGGAATCATAGCATGGTTTGGGTTGGAAAGAACTTTAAGATCACCTAGTTTCAACCTCTCTGCCATGGGAAGGGACACCTCATGCTAGATAGACCATGTGTGTCATAGTCTACTGTCTCTTGGCTCGCAAGATTGACCAACACAAATTAAGAGAGGATAAAATAATACAAAGTGGTTAATAAATGCAATACTTCTGCTCTACTGCCTGACCATTACTTCCAAATTCAAACTGGATAAATTCAAATTGTTGGTTTCAAACTGAAAGCCGTAAACATATCTACCCTACTACAGAGAAGGGTACAGCTACAGCTGTGATGCCCCAAACACACATGATTCCCCTTGGTTTAAATGATAGAGTAAAAGGCCAGACTTTAAGACTCTGGATTACAATACTTAAAGGAGCTATCCTATATGACATTACAGATCACCATCATGTCTGATATGTCCATGAGTGCAAAGCCCAAGTCTTCTGACACAGTCTAAAAACAAAGGGTTTTCAAAAGGTTATATATAGCAAGTACTCCAATGGAGAAAGTCATGAAGTTAAACATTACAAAACCATAATTGAACACATATACTGACTTGAGTTTGTAATTCAAACTTTGGCTACAAAAATAAATTTCAAAAATAATTATAGAAACAAGTCTGGTTTAACCATAACCATTGTTACCTGTATGCATTTTTTGAAACTGGTCGGGGGTCAAATTTGAACAGAAGGATGCACATTGAAAAACTGATGTTTAAATCTTGCTTCTTCCACAAATGCTTAATGCAGGGTCATTCTGCAATAACCTACAAAGAAAATAAAGATTATCTATTATACTACACATTAAAAAATAAAACCTTGCTTGTAGACTGAAGCTTAAAGATTGCAATGCAATAAAAATAAATAAATAGAGCAGGAGCTCCAAAATAGATTTCAATGAATGCTTTACTACCAAAATTCTTACGGTAGTTGTCTCAAAGTTATGCTTGGCTAATCCAGATTCTTAGGAAAGAAACAAACACCAGGGAAAAGACTGTCAGTCTAGAGTGCTACCAATACATGAAAAAGGATTATTATGTAATTTTCTGCTCATTATCAGGAAAGTACCACTAGCTTTTTCCCCTGTCTTCAGTAAGACTAAATGCTTCTTTTAGAATAAAGGAGAAAATAAGACCCAAACTGTTGCAGAAGCTGGAAAAAAGCCTGATCAAAGACACTCTCAAACCTATAAATAAAGTATACTTCAGGCCAAGCTATTACTAAAGTCCAGGAGAAGAAAGCATTATTGTTTACCAGCAGGTATAAACAAAAATATACTGGACCAGAGCATACATCTGATGAATAGTTTCAAGCACTTGTGGTATGTTTAAAATTCTGGCCATGCTCAGATGGCATGACAAATGCTCTTTCTATTTCAAAACCATAGACCAGCTTTCGAATATTTTGTGTTGCCCAAATGAATTTTTTTTCTGGCAATATAAATGAAGCCTGATCTTTTACTTCTTGTGGCTGCTAAAACAATCATCAGAATGCTACCAACAAACCACACATAACTGTTTTACTGCTAAGAGCTTTTTCCATGCAAGAGCTTTCAAGGGGGGAGGACAGGCAGAATTCAACACCGCAACTCTAAGGTCATCTGAGCATGCCAGTGACTGAAGAAACTTGTGTACAAAAGTAAAATTTTTAACCATACTTTCACATATGTAAGAAGTGTCTCTCCTGCTCCATAATTACCACATAATTTACCTTAAGGGATATCAGGAAATGGATGATCTACACTACAGATCTTATTAGCAAAACCAGAGATACAAGTGCAGCATTTATGCGGATGATTTTTTTTTCTTAATTAACTGATGACAGACACATTGACAATGCCAAAAGGATCTGAATTAGTACTGGGAAAGTCTTTACAAAAGAAGCGGAAGCACAACACTGATCCTATCCGGGTTGCAAAATCTTCCTTGGAAGCCAGCAAAAAAAATGGACATATTGTTTGCTAAAATAAAAGCTGGGTGATCTCAAAGTGGTTTTATTTGTCTGCAAGACATGCAAGAAAAAAAAAATTTAGATTGAGTGATTTCTTGTCTACTTGTTGAGGAACTCGTAAAAATAAGACAGTGACTTACAATTTGTGTTAATAAGTAGATCCATTATAATTACAAATTTGCATGTCCTTTGGAAGGTAAAGGGCAACAACTTCTACTATCATGGATATGTTACCATCTGTCCTTCAGAAATGACCTTATGACCATAAAATACATTAAATAAAATGCATTAATAGAGCCATTCATGGAGCAAGAATTACACCACAAGAACACCGTACACTGTTGTTCACTGGTCCTGCTTTCACAAAGACAGAAATATAGCTTCATTCTTTTCACCTTTTCCTCAGTGTGAGTCGTGTCAGACTATTTCAGAAAAAACACTCTCAGCTCAGAAAAGATCCCCCTTCAAATCTACAGTTGAGAGGCATCAGTTTGCAGCATCAGCATGAATGTGGTGGGTAATCCTTAAAATTTTAGGGTTTGTTTGACAAAGTGCAAAGAAGTACATGTAGTAAAAGCAGAGATATAAAACAACATTTCAATGGGCAACCACCACTGACTACACTTGCTGACTGAGGAGACAGGACTCCCAGTATTCATTAGGTGTTCTGCCAGAAAATTAAATGGATTACTTAATAAAAAATACTGTTGCCAATTAATCACTCATAAGACTACTACTTTAATGAACGGATTTCAGGCTCCATTAGCTCATTTATCAAGTTCCCTTCAAGTAATAAGTTCAGTCCAGCTATTTGTGCAAAGTTACTGGTCAGCATAAAGCTCACATAAAAACTGCCAGTCAGAAAACTGCAGCCTGGAAAAAAATCTTTTGGCAGGAGAGTAAGTTGGCAATACTTGCCTCAATTATTAAGACATACAAATATTTTCAATACTTAGATGCCTTTCTAGAATCCATATGCATTGTTATTAAGTTACACCGCTTTGACAGAAGTGTATTTTTGTCACTCCAGTAACCCTGCTTGATGTCATTACATTGAAGTTGTGCTCTTAGGAACTACAAATATCAAAAACAGTACTATGTATCTTGGACTTCACCTGCCAGCCTCAAAACAAGCATGTTTATGGGTCTTCTCTAAACAGTCCAATATTGGGGTTTTTCTCATTCAAGACAGAAGTGTTTAAGCAACCTAAACCAGAGCTACTCCTTAAAATAGCAGCAATACTTCATTGGCAAAGGAGACAACCTATGTATTTTGGTACCTTCTTCAATCAAAGCTGACATTACATTTGCTAGACATGTTGTGTTTTTATACCCAGGGCTGGATGTTAGCCTTGAAGTTCTTAAATAAAAACTTATCAGAAGTCATACTCAAATTTAGGTATTCTGAAACTTAAGACGATTAAACATTAAAAAGGAAACAAATGAAAAGAGGCTGTTATAGACATGATAAGTGAATAAACATTTCAATAAAAAGTCTTTATACAGGTGTAATTCTTTCAAGCTCATATTCACATAAGAGGGTGCTGCAACTAGGGTATGAGACAAGCACACTGCGCAAAGCAGATGTGCTCAACTCAGCTCCCTCATCATTCAGCTGGAGTCTCTGCAGATCAAGAAGAGAAGATGAAACAGATTAGGTCAGCACTGGCTTACACACTTGCAACTCAATCCTACAAGTCTAAAGCTTGATCAAAAGCTGACTTTCTAGCTCCAGTTCAGCAGAAAATATCTCAGAAGTATCCCAAGAGACACAGGAGGCAACTTAACGTGGAAAAAAAAAAAAAAAGGAAAAATCAAATAAAAAAAGGCTAAGTTGTGGCAGAACACATGCCTTCTGGTTTTCTTTTCTGAAGCCAATACAAGCCAGAATATGCACACTGCAACATGACAAAATTTGCAGTGTATGCTTAGGGGGAATCCCCTTTAAGGTGTAGACAATGAAGACTTACTGCTCTCTGGATAGTGAGTTTTTGCAAAATCTAGTTTGATTATTCCTAGTCAATAAGACAACACTTATCAACGATGACATGATAGCAACAATTTCCCATTTCTGTAATGCTTCTAGCTTGCTGTCTAACTTACATCTGATACACACAAACCGTCTTGACAAGAATTACAAACATCTTGTAATTAAATGTTCTGCTCCAAATGGCATTGCTGATTTGTAAGTGACATTAAAGTAACTAACACTCTTATTCTGTGCTACTGTGCTCTGTTAGACAGTACAGTGGGTTGTTTCACTTGTTTTAAGGATCTGTTAAAAGCTTGTGTGGATACATGCCAGCATAAGGTAGCGTTTAGAAGGCCTATCAAGAGGCTAAAACATGATAGATTGTGTATGTTCTTTTCATAGGGTTCTACCATCATTTGGTTGATTAGAAGCAATCAGTTCACAATTTGGCATAAAACCATTTTACCCTTAAGAACTCCCAGTAGCAGCCTTTGAAAAATGAAGCCATTTGTTATGTATTTTGTTTTCACAAATGAGGCATCATAAATAACATCTGTCAGTTACCACAGTGATCTCAATTGCTTCTCAACTGATCCAAAACTGTTGTTTAGGTGCAGTCTAAGAGACAGCTAAAGATCATTAGTCACAGAATTCTGATGGTTTTATGTATCACAACAATAACTTGTGATCAGCAGAGTCTAAAACTATTTTTAAGCTTCTTTTGAATTTGTCCAAAGGAAATTGAGCATTAGACTCCCCAAATGCCCATAAAAGAATGAAATTGGATGCATTTTCTTTCAGCAGTGGAATGAGGGATTTTTTGTGCTGAACCTTAAAATCATGGAAAATAAGAGACGCTTGACTAGTATTTAGAAGTAAACTACTTTCTCCCCCCACGCAGAAAAGTGCTTCACAGGTGCATTTTCAAAACATTCTACTGGTCTGGTTTTGCACTTCCCTTGGGTAGCATATGCTCCTGTGTAATGTTACTCATCATTAAAGATACAGATGAGATGCAATAGATGGATCCATAATCTAATGCCTTTCAGGCTGCTCCATATAAAGACAATTTATAACTAACATACAGTTTGCAAGCCTGCCAAAAGGAAGACCCATTCTTCATCGCAAGAGACAGAGAACTTCTGAAAACACAAAAAATAAAATGCAAGGCTCATGCCATTCCCAAGTACAATGAATTAATTTTGTTTTCAGCTCCTTAATTCCTCTCTGGCTTCTTACAAGATTATGTCCACTATACAGCTCCCAGGAGAAATGAAGGCTGGTAAACATCAACTTTCACAACACCATACTTTAAAAACATTTGCAAAGGATGAGCAGAACAGCCTTTCCTCCAGTTTTTCAAGAGCTCTAGCTTCTCCTCTGCCACAGATCCACAGACCCTGAGCCTTTTGCTAGACTTCTTCCTCCTTTCAGGCAAAGCCTGTTATTTTTAGCATTCCCAATTTTTTAGGTTTTCTTCAGCAAGAAATCAGCTAGGAACCCTTTTCTGGTGCAAGAAACTCCATTTTCCATTTCTTTTTCATAGAAAGTCTATGCTACAAGTAGCTGGAGGAAATACTACTGAAAGAATCATTTATACTTGCTCTGTTCTTATGCTCTTCCCTAGAGATACTCTTCTATACTCTCACAGAGAAAAAATACCAGTCTATATGAACCTTTGACCTGACCCAGTACAGCTGGTCTCGTATTCTTAAGCTTAACTTCCTGTGACATGAGGGCTGCAATCATCACTTTTGTAAACCAGATTTTATTTCCACTTTTTCTACTGCATCTACAGTAACTCTGAGTTTACTCCCTACCCTGAATAAAACTTAGAGGAGCCATAGCGTGACAGACATCCTACAAACTTGGGGGAAGGAAGGGACCAAAAAGAAAAAATACACAAACAAAAATTCACAGCAGTTAAGTAAATGAAGGAAGTCTTGCAAATATCCTCACTTGAGAAAACACCAGTCATTTCTTCAAAAGAAGAGGATAAAAAAGGAACACCTCAATATGAGAAAAGCTTCAAAACTTACTGCGTTGAGTTCAAAGAACCCTTCTGGGAGACACAGGGCAAGGACAACAGTTTTGTTAGTTCTGCTGTTACTTATTTATTTAATTGTAATTTTTATGTGCTCTTTAAAAATAAGAATGCCCACAATGCATCCTTAGGGCCACAAATATGGTCAGGGTTTTAGAGCATCTCTTTTATGAGGAGAGATTGCAAAAGCTGGGTCTGTTTAGTCTAGAAAAGAGAAGACTGAGAGGGGATCTCAATAATGCATATAAAATATCTCAAAGGCAGGCACTACGATGATGGGGCCAGACTCTTCAGTGGTGCGCAGCAACAGGACAAGGGCCAATGGCCATAAACTAAAACACCAATTTTGCCTCAATGTGAGGAAGAGCTACAATTCAAGGGTGGGAGAGCACTGGAACAGGCTGCCCAGGGAGGTTGTGGAGTCTCCCTCTCTGGAGACGTTCAAAACCCACGTGGATACCTGCCACCCAAACCTGCTCTAGCTGGCCCTGCCTTAGCAGAGGGTTGGACTGGATGATCTCCAGAGGTCCCTTCCAACCTGAAAGATTCTATGATAACAGTAATTTGGCTGCTTGCTATCAGAATTGAGCAGGTGTTGCTCTCACAAGAGCAACACTAGTGTATAAGCCTACCAACTTTACTGCAGGAGTGGTTTATGTCTGCTTGTTTCCATTTTCAAGTAGATAGCTGCTATGATGGCAGATATTACTGAATCTGGAACAAGAGTAAGTAGCTAACAAAGAGAAACACATAACTGAAGCATTGCCAAGCACACCAAAACTATTACAGAGAAAAATACTAGCCCGCTCTTTAGCCACTTAATTTACAATATTAACTGAATATTTATAACTAAAATCAACAGTAAGTTGGCTTCAGCTGGAGCTGAGATACTTGAACCACTACCACAGCCAGGATAAATGCAGTTAAGACTGCAACACATTTCTAAGAACTGTAGGAAGTCTGAAAACAACTCAACCCCCCTCAAGAAGTTACTGAATTTAACTGAAAAAAAAAAAAACACCAACAAACAACCCCCCAAAAGTCGAGTATATGTAACATTTTCACTTCTTAAACCAGCACGATACACAGTGGAGAGAGAGCTTGTAATCAAGTACCTCGGAGCAGACTGTGCCCTGTTTACCTCGTACAATCACAAAATAGGTCTCTCGGGGGGGGGGCCCCCCCCAGTGTTTTCTATACCTACAAACTGAAACATCAGTAGTTTTCAGTACCTTTGTGTGGCTTTTATTGCCAAACTGGCATCAAAGGGTCACCATACGTTAAAACGATTACTTCATCAGATACTTTTATATGGCAAGCTCCAACTACGCACCACCAGCACAAAACCAAAATGCCATCACATAACCACAAGGAAACAAGCTTTGCGTGGCACTTCAACGTGCTCTAAGAGATGTTACTGGATAAATTTAGGACAAAAGCTCCCCGAAATAAAGGTGTTCGGTGCAGAGTCCTCCTTCGCGCCACGGGCTGTGAGGGGAAGGGGCCACCGCCGCCGTAGCGCGGGGCGGGCAGGCAGCACAATCTCTCATGAGCCCCTTCGCTCCCCGCCAGGCCGCGCCGCGAGCTCGGGTTCTCCCTTCTCATGAAGCGACCCCAGGGTGTTCCGGGGCCCGCACCCGAAGTGTCTCCGCCATAGCCGTCCAGCCCCGCGCCCCCTCAGACAGAACAGCCACACTCACCTAGCGCACACGGCGGACACCAACACATCCCCACCGCTTCCGGGAGGGGTTCAAAACAACGCCCGCCCCTATTGGCTTCGGGCGCCTCGCCCCGCCCTTGGCGCTCTATTGGGGGGCGGATCTCCCGCCTCTCCTCCCGAAGCTGCTATTGGCTGTCTTCACACAGGTGCCCGGTGAGCACCGCCCTTTCCATTTCCCCCACTGGGCGGGGCGCCATGAGGGGTCGTGGCTTCCCGCTCCGCGCCTGTACCTGAGGCGCTGCCGGCACGCCGTGAGGAGAGCTGACCCTGCGGTGTTACCAGAGGCGGTACCGGCTGCTGGAGGCACGTCACCTGCGACACAGCCGTTACATGTCAGTCCAGTGGATTGGATCCGTAACAGTGGATTGAATAAGACCCTGGTATTGGATAGTACATGAGCTGCATCTCAGCTGCCTCAGCCTGTTTCCAGTGTATTTTGTTTCAAGGTATGAAATAATAACATCAAAGGCCTGGTCTGAGCTTCAAAAGGCTCATACCTCTGAGGGCTGATACAGTTATGACTGCGTTGTTGACAGTGAGTTCGGGTGTAGCTACGTACTTCTAGAATCAGGTCACTGTGTGGGATGTGTGTTACCTTCAGGAGAGCCTCCACTTCCAGAAAAGCCAGAGTCACTGAGCCCTGAGCTTACAGTGGCATGAACTCAGGCCAGGACAGCTTTCCTGAGCATTGAGGAAAACACAAGTTGAAAAAGTCAATTTGCTCTCAGTTACTAAGCACACCATGACCAGAATTAAATATTTAGTAATTGTACTTAGATCAGCAGATGTAGGCTGGGATTGGATCTGTGCCGCCTTTATGTCCTTTCATGGTGAAATATGAACTTACCTGTGGCTATTTAAAGCAAGATTTCAAACTTTATTTCTGACTTTTTTCACAGGTGCCAATAGAGGACTTCAGTGGAGCCTGTCAATTAACAATGCTTAATGCTGAAGCCTATAAGGGAAGACCAGAAAATCTTTGATTGCTCTTCTAAATTCTAACACTCAATACACACAATATACGGAACACTTAAGGAAAAGAACTCCTAGACATATATGAGCATGTAATGTGACATGGGAGTCTAAACCTTTCATCCTGCATGCAGAAAACCCGGTGTCCGTTGTTAGCTTTATAACTGGCCTGGCATCTGACATTGATCAAGTTCATCTCAATATTTTCTCCAACATCAGCAATGGGCTTGTAGCATTGACCTTCGCAAGGTCTTCTGAGATCTACTGATGAAAATTGCTGGGTAAGTGTATTATCATCATTCTTTGTACTGTTGCTTTTGAAACACAATAATAGATTGCTGTTATTACATACATATATCAACCTTTATACAAATAAACCTAAAATATGTTTATGTTTTCAGGTACAGAGTTATTTAAAACAGTAACAAGCAATTGGATGAGAGCAAATGGCACTAAGTTGTGCCAGGAGAGGTTTATATTGGATATAACAAAAAATTTTTCGTCAAAAGGATTGTCAAGCACTAGAACAGGCTGCCTGGGGAAGTGGTAGATATCCATCCCTGGATGTATTTAAAAGACGTGTACATGTGGCACTTAGGGACATGGTTTAGTGATGGACTTGGCAGTGCTGGGTTAACAGCTGGACTCAATGAAGTCTTTTCGAACCTAAGCGATTCTATGAACCTATACGTAGACAAAATCATACAAATTTTTAAACCCCCATTACATTAAAATTGGTAAAATGCGTGCACATTAAATATAATTTAATGTCCTTTGGTGTCACTCCGTTTCTCAAAGTATAGACTCATCACTGTGACCAAAAATTACTTAGCTTCTATGCTTGATACCCATTAAAAATATTCAGATGATAGGTCTGCATACGTTCATACCTTAGTAGGAGTTACATTCATGGGGAGAAGAAAAGGAAACTGTCCATAGGCTTAAAACTTAATGGTGTTAGTTTTTACTTTTTTATTTGTTTGCATTGGCGTTTGGTGGTTTTGTCTTTTTTTTTTTTTTTTTAATACATCTGGAGAGTTACAATAATTTCAGAATAATTTAAACTTTTTTTTTAGGAAGCTTGACAAAACTCAGCCCATTGGAAGTATTTGTGAATAATGGATTTGGTAGCCATTCAGACTCTTCTATTTCTTGTGTCTACTTTTGTTCTGCCTAAAACAGCTCAGTCACTGTTGTCCTTTCAGACCCTGTCCTAGGAGATCTGTGTATAGCTCCCTTTGTTTGTCAAACTCTAATAGGCTGATGCCAAGTAGGCAGTGATTCTGTACCCACTTCTAGTGCCTTTAATGAAGAGAGTGGTACTGCCTGCCAGAGCACAACATCTGTTGGAGATAACAAGCAGAAGTTTAGTGAAAAGCTTGTAGAATTGTCCTGAGTTAGTCTCAAAAGCAAAAATAGTCCTGTTATTTGTTTAAAACCTTTGTTCTATCTTTTAAGTGCTGGAATGCATGTTGTTTGTAATGCATAAACCACACCTTAACTGGATTAATTACCTTTTTCCTGAGAGCTCTCAAAAAGTGGTTGCTGAAGAGGGGAGGGACACCAGTGACCTGCGTACTAGAGATCAGTTCTTGCTCTGATCCTGTCTCTATCAGTTGTCTAGACGATGTAAGATCTTTACTGGTAAAATCTGCAGCTTCGTAGACAAGTGGACAATTCACATGACTGACTAGTTAGTTACAGCAGCATTTGATGTGCCCAATTAAGTTGCCCTGGTAAAAAAAAAAAAAAAAAGGCATTTTTAATGTCAGAAAATGTGAACAAACACATCTGGAAATAAAGATTGCAGGGATAGGGCTAGCTTGGCCAACAGTACTTCTGAAAATGATTTAGCTGTTACTATATATAAATGTTTCAGCATGACCTCTCAGGGCAATACCGTGCTAAACGTGACTAATGTAATCCTCTAACATATAAAATGTAGAATAGATGGGGGAGAGAGGGGAGTGGTTCTGCCTTTGTCCACAGCGCTGGTGACACTGCACCACTTCTGGCACGCACGATTCGGGATGAGTGGAGAAACACTAGAAATATTTTCAAGGAGAAACATAAAAATAATGAAGGGGATAAATAAGATACAAAATAGGGGTGCAGGTAGCTCAGGAGGCTGAGCGATGACTCCATTACAGTGCACAGACCACCGCAAATGGTGAAAAGGTCAAGTTAGACAAATTCGTAGGGCTCGGGTGCCAGTGTTGCCTGGCTGCACTGCACCTATCTCAGCACTCGGTTCAGACATCAGCTGGGCCCGGAATCTCCCGGTCCACGGCAATGAAAAGTACCATTTAGCATCGCAAGAACAGACAGACCTCTGGCTGTTCTGCACGCCTCAGTGCTGCAGGCCGGTCAGTGCACCCAGCCGCTGAGGTGACAGCACAGCCCCTTCTCCTCCTGCCGACTGCACAGCGGCACTGCGCGGCTCCGGCGGGCGGCAGTGCCTGTCTGGGCTGCCCTAGCCCCACTGTCGCTCCGGGAGCGCTTCTCCCCGGGCTGCACCGGCTCCTTCGCCCGCTCCCGCCCTTCGCTCCACCGCCCCGCACGGACGGGCAGTCTGGCCGGCCAATGCGGCGCGGAGCGGGCCTGTATTGAACCAATGAGGGCTTGGTTGCTGGGCGCGATCGCAGACGGACTACCCAATAGGAAAATTCGTGGCGTGCGAGCAGCGCGCTTGATTGCGTGCTGGCCGCAGACGGGGAGCGCGAGGCAGTGGGCGGTGGGTTCGGTGAGCCCGCAGTTGCCTGGGCTGTGGTGAGGGCACGGGGCGCTCCATGGTGCGCACGCCTCCCGCTGGGCCTTGTCCCCAAGATGTGAGTGTTGAGGAATGATAACCCCCACGTAAAAAAAAAAGAGTTGGAAAGACGGGACCGACATGGTCCGACCGGGAAACGCGTTCCCCTCTCTCGGCGGGCCGGGCCTGAGGGACGCTTCACCGAGCAGTAATTCCGGGAGGGCTCGCAAGGTTCCGCGTTACACTTGGACCTTTATTTAGAGCGGCGTTGAGGGCCGCCGGGAGGACTGCGCTCCCGCGGGGGCGGTGAGCGGCCAGGCTGGGTGCGGGGCGGGATCCGGCAGCAGAGGGTCCGCGTGTTTTGGAGAGAGGAGAGCTCCCCCTGCGTGCGCTAAAAGCGCAGCCGGAGATAGCAGTAGTGAAGGTAAATGCGAGAAAAGGGTTAATGATTGCTTCTCTCCTCCCTCCCGGCTGGATAAAGATGGTCTTGGATACCCTTTGTAACTAGGAATGTAGAGGTGGGAGGGGAAAATCAGTCCGACTTAGTCTACTACGTTGCTTCAGTGGGTAGGGAGGCGGTGGCGAGAGGCTGAGACTGCCGGGGCGCTCTCCCGGGAGGAGGCGCGGAGGGACGGACGCGCCTTCCGCGGGAGCTGGGCACCCGCCGGGCTGTGTCGGAGCGGGGGTAGTGAGTGGCGGGTTGGGAGCTCCGTGGTGGGGCTTCTGCTGCCGGGAACTGGACGCGAGAGCGGAGGACAAGGGGCTGCAGTTGATGTGCTGCCCAGCGGCTGCCGAGTGTTTTATTGAAGAGTTGGTGTTGGGGGTCCCCTCGTCTTTTTTCTGGAGCACTCACCTCCTTGAAGCCGGCAGAAGCAAGGAAAATAAGCTGAGGACAGGGAAATAAGACAAGACGGAGGAGATGGTGAGCAGTCATTGGGTTGGGAGGAATGAATGAGGTTGCTGGGCTATTTTCTGTGAGAGGTTCCTGCAGGGTGTAGTACGTTCGGGATGATTTTGCATCACGATTGCAGGCTAGCCGCCTTTGTCTGCTAAAGACTGCTGGTTAAGGTTTAACAGCGTTCATCACTTTATTGTGAGATACACAACAAGGAGTTGATGTATACGAATGGCTAAAACTGCGTGCTGAAGCCAAGCACAAGTAACCCCTAAACAAACCAGCATTGTGTTAACCCTGCAATATGATGGGCAGCTCTTGTCATGGAGGGAAGTCTTTGCTAAGGTTATTTGTGGCATGCATAGGAGATGAGTCTCTTAGTAGCCAAGACTAAAGAAAACTAACCAATTTCTTCACAAACGTGAAATCCATTACAGACTTAAAAGCAGAAGGTCGGTTTTATTTTTCATTATTGTTCTAGTTTTCCCCGCAGTATCGCTGGTATGATTCAAGTCTAATGTTTGCAAAACTTGATCAACTCTTGCAAATGTTGACTTACAGCATGCAAATAGTAAAGACTGTCCTTTCCCTTTCTCTCGTTTTTTCTAATGTAGACTCTTGTTTATATATGTGGAAGGGGGGATTCTTACAACATGCACTTTGCTTTTCACAGTTTACTGTGATGCCTTAGGTAGGTCACAATACAAAATGTGATCATTAACATGTTAAAAAAATAAACTAAGCATTTTTTTATATCTAGTGAAGACCTGTTTTTATACTAATAGTATCTTAAACTCTAGATACAAGTTTGGGAGGGAAAAAATGCTGGTTTGTATTAATGGGAACCCTTTATAGTAAAAATCATTATTCTAAATGACATAATATTGACATTGGCTGATTGTATCTTCTTGAGGATGAAGTGCTGCAGTCTGTGTTAAGTGCATTAACCCTTTAAGGTTCCATGAATTTAAACATATTTTGTTTACAAATCTGTGCAGGACTGCATGGTGCAGTAGTAAAAACTGGAATTTTAGTGGCTTTAGGAATGTTGTTAATGTACTGCAAAAGAAAAAATGCAGCTTCATCTTAACTCTGCTGTGGAAAAAGACTGATTATAATAAAGTAACACAGGATATAGATGGGGAATAAAGTAACTGAAAGGGCTAGATACTTTGGAGTTTGTACAGAAAAATATAAGTTTTGAGCTATGATCCTCATCATGTGAGATATTTGGATGGATGGCTGTTAAATTTATTTTAAGCAACATCTCTGTAAATGCTTGTCTGAATATTTAAATTATATGCTCCATTAGGCAAATGGGTTTATCATCCCATTGCTTGGCTAAAGGAATCTATCAGGAGGGCAGGGTTTAGAAGAACAATAGTTTGACTGCATAGTTTATCCTCATACATTGTTCAGAGATGCATGGAATGTATTTTATTTGACATTAGTGATCTTTATGGAGTTGGCTTTGCTGAATTTTATTTTTATGTCAACATAAACTGAATTCCAAGTAATGTAACAATAAATGTAACCTACTATTTAGCTAGAATAGATGAAAAATAGTTCCCTTTGATTTTTTCATTTTTCATTCAGAATCTTTGCATTAAATTTCAGTCTCAGCAGTTCCTTAATATTGGAAGAACTGGTAAGAGTTACAAATAGAGGGAGATTCCCATTATATTAAGGCAGTGTACTAGACATGGCAAAATTTTGCTTATACTTTAAATTTGATACAGAATGCAGTTTAGAGAAGATATCCTGAAGACCATCTGCATGCATATTACAGTTATATAAAACTAAGCTTCTGTGTTTGATTTTATGTAATGCAGTGCATTATTTCTGCAGTGCTTTTGGTGGATTTTGGTTAGTGTCAGAATTGATAGGCTGTGAGGAAAACCTGTGAGAAATCGTGTTCTACCAGGTTTATAATTTGTTGCCCTTAATATTTTATTGTGTGAGTATAAATCATTGACACAAACACTGTAAACAAATGCTGTAGCAGCTAAGTGTGAGATTACATGTAGTTTATTTACGTCTTTACAGTTCAACCAGGGTTGTCTAATGTGAGTGCATTGTATTCCAAATAGCCATCGTGGTAATCTTCAAAGCAGAAAGGTTAGGTCAGGTTGTTTTTTTTTTTTTACTTTATTGCCTGTCCCTACAGAAGAAGGGGGAGGAAAAAAGGCCAACTCTAGGATTATACCAATATGGATAGGAAAAGCATGTATCGGACATGTTGCATGCAGTGCCTTGTTGAGACTTCATGTGAGTCACCTGGGAGTTACCACTGAGGTTTCTGTTAAGATTAAAATCCACACAGCTTTAGAAAGTGCTCTTTCCATAATGCAAAACATTTAGAGTATACATATAACTTGGCAGAAAAGACCGTTAGCAATACCATGGATTTAAGCATTACAACAAGAACAAGGAGACTGTGGAGCATTATCTTAAATTCCAGGTAGGATGTGGTATACATATGTGCTGAAGCAAGGATAGACACCTCGACAGCTGAAAAAGTAGCAACTGTCTCACATAATGAAATGGTTTTTATTTCCCTCAGTTAGCCTATGTGAACAAAGCCAAACCTGAAAAACTGTGGTGCAAGGCTTTTGTTTGTCCTTTTTGCTCTTACCCTTGCATTTCACAGACAGTCCAGAGTAAGCTGTAAAGCTGCTTCTGGTTCTATATGCTGAGTTTCTGGAGGTCTAGATTTTCTGCATTATCTTAGGTTACATTCATTTTAAATGGCATGTAAGAGAAATAACTAATTCTAGTGAATCTTATTCTTTTTCCATGTCTGCTTTTCTGCAACCTTTTAAGGAAAGGCAGCTTAATTTGATAGTATCCAGTCATTTGAAAGGCTGACAGTCAACCCTCTGGCAGTCACATTTTCAAGTAGTAGCATTTTTGGTGTGTAAATGGCTAATGATTTAGTAGTAGGTGGACAGCATCTATTATTCATCATTAGTTTATACACACTACATCAAACAGTATCATTTTAGAATCCTGATGAGGCTCATTGATTACCACTGTGTTGCAGGATAGTTTGACATTTTGTTCTACCAAAATACATATCTTTCTTGGAACATCTTGGGGATAAAAAATGTACAAGAGACCCGGGAGAGTGCGTGGCATTCTAAAATATTTTAATCTCTTTTAGAGAATACTTCAATTTAGTTAATGAAGCTCATATCTAGTCACGACAAAGAACATGACTGAATAGATTCATAGCTGTCATTACTGGGAGCATACCACTACTGAAACAAATGGCTTCTCTCTGAAAATAATGCATGTTAACTAAGCAAGGCACTATTATACGCCTGATATTTATCTTTAACTGATTACTATATCAAATTCTGTGAAAGTGTTTATACCCTCATATTTTCCTATGCAATTATATTTTTGCTGTCTAATCTAGATAAAATCGATGGAAATGTCACTGTTTCAAATAAGAGCCATCTAAAGTTGATTCAGAGAGGTTGGCTGCAATGAACCAAGGGATCAGCTTCATCATATCTTTCAATATCAGGCCCTCGGAGGAATTAACCTAGAAAAACAAAATCAGAGGGTACTTCTGTATGTATCTAAAACTGCATTTTCTCATGAGTGGACTTTTTTGTACAAGACAGGAAATGTTTATTAGCAGTAATACACTGAGGAAAGAACCTGTGAGCCTGTGTATGTGCAGTTCTGCATCTCTCCAAGTACTTCTTTGTGAAGACTCTCTTGGTCTGATTTTGCAAGTCTTAATCCTCTGTCATCAGCTGTTATTAATTACCATGAGTCAAGTTGAGTGATTTTTGAATACAGAACATTTAGAAAGAGGAGAATTGTAGTATTTAGTTGACAGATTTGAGGCTGAGTAGTCCAAGAAAGTAATTTTCATCCAACACTTGCCTAATGGTGATAACTGCTGATGCAGTATTACAGGGTACTAAGATCCCTTAAGAACACATGGGTAGAATTGTGCTTCTCTGCTTCACTCTCCAGTTTGTATTGCCCTGGGAAGACCTTTCTGTTTCTGAACTATGTGCAGTATGCTTTATCTCTACAGATCTGATAGACAGTTCAGGATCATTGCTCCATAAAGTCCTTGACTGCAGTGTTAAAATTTTCTGTGCATACTTCAGCTGATGTTATTTATAATTATGCTTTTCCTGCATCATTTTGTTTTGGAAGCTGCAAAAGGGTTTCCATGAGCTACTGTGCAGATACGTGCCAGTGCACCACTGATCTATTAGATTATGGTTTGCAGGTCAGGGAGAAATTGAGATTTTGCTATCTAAGTAATACCATCTCTTTGCTGCTTCAGTGCTTACATGACATCTCAAGTTGGTTGAAGATTAAAAGGAGCTGTCAAGGTATCTTTCACAGTTTCATTTTTATTATTTATTTTGTTTGCTTTATTATTGCTGTCATAAGCCATTGGAATCTTGAAGTCTAGTGCCTTGCCAACAGGCCTTTGTCCTCCAGAACAGTTAGTGTTTAGCTGCTTATGGTTTATTTAAGAGTTGTGAAGCATTTACTGTCTTCTGAAATACATTACCGAAGAGTTACAGCTTAAACATTGCAAGCGAGAGGGTAGAAGTGAGTAAATCAGTTTGGGGCCAGTCCTAGCATTGTGTCATTATGGTAAACTAAAAGTATTTCTTTTTTTCCTTATTTCTTTCAGAATTTAATAATTTGTGAATATAGAATTAGGCATCAGTGCTTCCTTGCACAGTCATCCATGAGAATGACTTTCCAGGGGATTGATATCAAGACCTGCATTCTTCGTTGGATGTATCTTGAATTTTTACCACTGCAGTGGTATTGACTGGGATGCTGAGCAGTAGCTTCATTTGGGGTACTGACCAGGAAAAGATACCTTTACAGGGTCTTACAGGATCTGGGCTTTATTTCTGCTATCATAAAAGCAAAGATCATGGTGGTTTTGTATTGAAAAATGCCAACTTAACTTGTTGCTGTAAGAAAAGCTTTTCTTGATTGATTGACATTTGTTGCAATGTGAAGTTAGTGAAACTAAAGCTACTGTTTCCAGTAATTTAATTGCCTGTTCATCTGCTCTATCAGTGTAATTTCTGCCCATAAGTTGGAAGCGTATCAGCTCAATTCCTCCATGGGACCTTCTCATTACAGTAAACATTCTCTATTTAATTTACATTATGTAGTGATAAAAGTTTAAGTAACTGCTATTCAGAACAGTGACATGCAATCACACAGACTTTTACTGGCTTATTCCTGTGGCTAAGAAACTGTATTGCAATGTTTAATTAATCAACAGTATCTGCATCTACTGGATTCACAGCTTGATGAGAGCTGAATGTATATAGTGATACTGGGTAGACTGTTTTTTGCAGGTTTTAAATGAAAAAGTAATTATCTTTTTTGGCAGTATGCAGAGTAGGAAACGTTGCAAAGGTTCCCCAAAGAAAAGCGAATTGTGGAGTGGCTTCAAATGTAATTCATAAAGTGCGGGCTATCTTTGGGAAGTAGAACCTCTGATGATACTTAAGTTGGGATAGCTACAGTAATTTCAGGCATTTCAGTTAGATGGCTTAGTTAGAAAAGGCAACCACTTCTGGCTGCGAATAAAAGCAATGGATAGAGATGGACTGACTTCCCTGGAGGTTGATTCAGTCTATGAGTTTGAATCAAGTGGTTTAACTGGCACTTGGAAGGAGCCTTTCTTCTCTCTCTGCTGAGTAGCAAATACATATAGTATATGGAGACTAGCTTCCGAAATTAAGCTTGTATGTCAGGTGCTGACAGTGGGACAGCATGAGTATTATTCTTGCTGTGTATACGTGAAAATGTAAGAACTTTTACCTGGTGGTTATTGTAGTTGTTCATTGCTGAGTTGAATTTTTTTGTAGACAGCTGTTCATGCCCCTCACCTATGAGGTTAACTGTAAAAGGTTGAAAGGGAAAAAAAGAATTCTGGTCATTTTTGTGCAGTTGTCTGAACTTCGAAAGAATTCTCTTGACAGCTGGTTGAGTTTCTTGTGGTGTAGCATCACAATCATTACTCTTAGCAGTCTGGTAGACTCCATAAGCTTGCTACTACAAGAGTTTCTGTTTTGCTGTTCCTGAGAAAGAGAGGGAAGCCTTAAATGAGACTGCATATGGAGAGAAGGGTGGGCATGAGCATGACTTAATGGTGTTACCCTGGGGCTTGTCAAGGAGAATCGCTCTGGTGCCAACAAGAGAATCACTGGAAATACAGGTGTCTCACAAAATTAAAATGGTGTGGGGTGGTTTTTTGGTGTGTATGTTGTGGGGTGGGTTTTGGTTTGGGATTTTTTGTTGTTTTTTTGTGTGGGGGTGGGGTTGTTTGTTGTTTGGTTTTTTTTAGGCAGTGCTTCTCTAGAATCTGTATGGAACACTGATTATTGGTGTAGACGCTTGAAACAATATTCTGCTCTTTCCTTTGCTATATAATACTCATATTTTGTTAATCTTCTATAGTGGGTTAAAATGGCAAAAGCTCAGATTGCTGGAATTAGAAAGTCTTTTGTCTCTTGTGTCTGGATCTGTTTCTCTGTTTCGATAGGCCGGTGACTGTGAGTGTTCTGCTATGCATCTACTCTGAAGTATGTGAAAGAAAAATGCTTAGATATGCTAACATTAGGAGTGTTTCGTACAGTTTTGCTAATAACATTATACTTTTTAATACTTCATAAACCTTTGGCTTATGGTTAGTATTCTGCTGTTGTACATTGCTGGCAAGTTGTGATTTAGAAATGAACTCTATTTAAAAAAGTGAAATAATTTCACATTTCTTCTACAAATTTTAATCTGATGCAAGGAAACTTCAGTCATGTTGATCAGTAAAATGACAATAACCATCCATAAAACTTTGATTCAGTTCTGCATAGCAGTATCCTAATAATGGTCTCAAGGTATTGAAAGCATAGTTTTATTGTATGCAGTAGCTATAAATTTAAGATTTTTCCAGTATGTTTAAGACATATATTATTCTGCCTGAATAAATATCACATTTGACTCTATTTTATTAATGTAATGTCAAGTGAAGTCTCAAACATGAATCCTAACTTAAACTGGCAGTGTTCTGCTTTGCACCACAAGCTGGGTCATGCCATTCTGGTATAACTCCTCCATGTATTTTTAGACTGCTTCTTCTTTAATTCAGTGTGACAATACAAGTAGTGAGTTATTGACAGCAGCTAAAGTGAAACCATTATGACTGTAATCAATAACACACCTGCAGAGAATAACAACTACTACCAGGCACATATTTTGTATTGATTCAGAAATTTATGCTGTCTCTACTACACCCAGTCTGCTACTTCCATAATTTATGTAATAAAATTTCTACTTTAGAGAAGCTGTTACTAAGTTAAATACCAAGAAATGATGACATATCAAGATGTAAATTGCATATTGAAGATTTTACTACAAGCAGAAATAGCACTTGCTGAATTCCTGTGGGTTCTGATTCAGGACCAAGGCACTTCCTTACTGCAGGCTGAGAGATAATAGAAGTAAAAAGCCATGTTCCCTCTCCTCAGGCAGTATTTTAGACGTGAAGAGTAAGGTGTTGTTTTTAATGTGATGTGATTGAATAGTATAATCTGTAAATTTGAAACCTTGATAGACTTCATCTGTAACAATCACGCTTGTTCCAGTCGGGTCCTTAAACTCGAATGTAACTTTCTCTTCATATGGATACATCTCCTTATGAGTACCTTCCAGCTTCAGATATTTTGTGATTCTGTAATCTTTCTGTACCCCTCTCTAGCAGAAGAACACATATCCTCTGATTTTCTTTTCCAAGCCTGAAGTCAGTCAAATTGAGGAGAAGGTACAGATTATGACCAAGAATTTGGGAATACCAATGTTGCTTGAAAGTAATACCTAGCTTCCTGGAGATGTGTGTTTATTCCCTTACTTGCTAACTCTGCGTATGTTTTGTTGATCAGATGACTAGCTGTGAGTCCAATGGAAAATTACTATGTATTTATACTGAATAGAATAAAATCTCTTTGTGGGCTTTAAGCATGATAAGAAACCATGAACAGTATATCACAAATAATCTTGGTGTACAAAGCTTCCAATTCAGTTGTTCATGCAGATTCATGCGTACTTTATTAATTCTTGATTTGAATGGCAAATGGAAAACTCAAATGTTCCAGGTATTGCATGCACTGGCTTCCTAGATATACAGCCTTCTATTTCTTGCTATTTTTAATATTCAAGTATACCTACAAATTGTCAATAGGAATAATTTCAGTGTAGTCCAGAGAAATACAAAGTACTTCAAACTTGCTATTCTTCAGGTTATTTAATAAGATTCTAGGTCTTGGTTAACTTCTAGATCTCATTTGTTGCCTGTTCTCTGTTTAGTGACGTTGTATGAAAACTATGTGCTGTAGGAACAACAGCAGTATAAAAGGACTGGTTTGTGCTTCACATGTTCAAGGCTGGGTACCAAGAAGTTAAGCATCAGGCCTGTTTAGTTAGTTAAAAAATGCATTTGCAAATTGATTTTGAGTCCTTAGACTACCAACTGAGAGGAGCTTTTAGCATAAATCTTGATTTTTATTTATTTTTTTTAATGTCAAAATATAAATGTGTATTTGTATACATTTGGAAGACTTGAGGTCATATAGGAAACACAAGAATTCTGTGGCCTTTTTCTCCATGCTTGTTGAAAACTGCACACAGTTTTGAAGGCATTTAGTACGTTCCCAAACCTGAGTAGAGAAAAGCTCAGAGGTACTTACAACTGTGAACAACTTCAAAATCAAAGTTTCCATTTATACTATTGTAAGCTATGCAATTAAGTGCAATTTCCAGTTGAGATTGTATGATGCAGAGAATATTGAACATCCACGCTTGCCTCGGGCTGTCTAGTGGACTGTATTGCCCACAATTAAACAGATGAGCACACAAATAAGGGTAGGCATCCTTCCAAACAGTTCTAGCTATATTTAGCAAATTCTTCTCATTTCCCTGTCTGTAGGACGGTAGTGATGTTGATAACCTGAACATTAGCCAATAGAGCTCTGAGTTGCCTAAGCCCTGTCCTACAAGATGTTTCACTTTCCCATATTATTTTGACCTTGTATTGTCTCCGTTTCTTTTTATGCCCCAAGAGAGAAATTAACTTTACTTTCTCCATCTGAATCTAGAAGTAAGAAGCCAGTTCTCTGTGCCCCAAAGGAATAGGAAGAACTTGAAAATTTCACAAGTTAAATGTTCTGAAATTTATGAATGGTAAAACCAAGGCAGGGACAATACAGAGAAATCTCCTTTTAGTGGAAACTAAAGTGATAGATTCTGCGATTTTTCTACGTCGTTTTAAGTATCAATATCTGAAATACTACCATGCCTCTTGCTAAAATGCAGTAAGCTTTGTGTGTAGCATTACCTTCAGAAAATACTGAATTCACAGTTTTCTTAATTGATACTTGTATTTTTTCCCTTCATAAACTTCTGTATTATCCAAGTATGTGTTCTTGCTGTAGCTGGCAGGCTTGAAAGATGCAGCCAATTGACAGTATAATTGCATCATTTTCCTAAATAAATTACTAACTTCAGCATAAGAAAACATAAATAACAGCTTAATCTCATACTTGCTATGTGGAGGTGCTGTGTTTCAGAAGGGAGACCTTGTAACTATTAGACTTGGAAATTAACTGGTGTGAGTTTTTTCCCCTGCTTCTTTTTTTTTTTTTTTTTTTTTTTTTAATTGGGAAAGAGAAATATTCCTAACTCCCCTGTACCAGAATCCAGGACAAATTGAGCTCTCTCTTCCTTTTCTTCTACTTAAGGAAAATACTGTTTCCTTTTCTTTCAAATATGTATAGATGCCATAATCTCCATCTGCATTCCTACAGCCAAGTGCCTGGTTTTGGTATTTTAGGGGGAATTATGTCTGAAAGGATATCCTCTAAACAGCCAGCATGCTGCATTATTCCTTAGTCATCACGGAAACCTGAGCTGTAGAGTAAGCCAATGATTTCACATTGGAACTTCCACTGAAGTTTAGCTGTGTGGGCTTTCCTTGGAGCATGCACAGCTCTGCTGTTCCGCCTTTTAGAGTCTTCTGCATATTGTGAGCTTTCCAAGAACTGACCCTGCTGATGGTAGAAAATTTCTCCATTCCTCAGTTCATTTATTCATTTAAGTTTATCCAGTTCATATCAGTTTGGTTACTTCCTTTCAGGCTTTGTTTCGTTGGTCTAAATAATCCAAATTCTTCCTTCTCGGCTCAGAAAATGGCAATCCATGCCCAGGTAGTTTCAGTAGTTCATATTTATGCTGAGTCAGTCTTTCTCCAGTATGCATCTCTGGAATACCATAGTGAATTCCAGATGCAGTTCTTCTTTTGTCACATATGCTAGTATTGGCAATTCCTTCCTCCCGCTGAAAGTAGTTCACTGTTAGATCTTAGTGTTACGTTGTCTTCTCTCACATACAGCTCTCCCGGTTCTTATGTAGTTGATTGGTACTTTCTTTTTTTCCTTCTTTCCTGACGAAATCCAGGATAGGTCTGCTGTTTCTAAGCTTACTTGAAAATGTGTACATCTTACAAAAGAAAACTCTGTGGTTCTCAGATGCAATGTAATATAGTGGGGTTTGCTGCTTTTTCCATCAGACTTGATGAATAGGCTTGTGTAAAGAACCAGGCATTAGACATGAAACAATATCCTGGATAAATAGCTAATATCCCAACTAACACTTAACTAAAATAACTGTGCTTTATCTGAGAGGGAGTATACTGCTCTGTCCTTTTATCAGGACAGCTGTGATATTTCTCTTGTAGTGTGTTCAGTTTTAGAGAGGACTCTTGTATCACTAACCGTTTTGAGACACTGTGTCTAGAAAAGGAGAGATTTATGTGAACGGAGAGACTGCACAGGGAATGGTAGAGGATGCTGACATAATAGCCAGGGGACAGGGAGACTGAGGTTGTTTTCTCCATCAGGAGGTGGTCAATAGTTGACCACCTTAGGACTGAGAGAGCTACAATAATTGGCAATAGCCATTTTAAGCATAAATGAGATTGTGCTGCCTTTTTATTGGATTTATCTTCTGTGCTGCAGACTTTTTACCTGTGCAGGAATGAATAAATATTGCTGTATTTTGAAAGTGCTGTTTTACTTTATTAAAACTGGCTACCGATCCTGGTGGTCAAAGAACTTACTCGGTGCCAAATGCAGATGTGTCTGTTGGAGTAATGCAGTTGGGAAAAGGAGGCTGTGAGCTGGAAATGTGTGTGTGATTGTACTGTGTGGTTTCATCAGTGATGCAGAAAGCAAGGCATGTGAGAGAAACCTTTTAGCCCTAGAGAGGCCAAAAAAAAATAATGTAGTTTGTCATGGTACCACAAAAAAAGGGAAAGAGTAGTAAGGGTTAGAGGGGAAAAACACAACTATTTCCTGTGAAAATGGGTTGAAGTCTAGGGGAAAGCAGCTGGGCTCACAAAGGAAAGAGTGATATTTTTTTAATTTTATCTTTCTGTTTTCTTTGAAGCAGTAAACGAACATGTTTTAGTCTCCTGAAAGCTTCAAAACCAGTAATGCAGGTATCTCTGTTAAAGAACAGAGCTAATGTTTCAGACTCAGACAAACTGTGGAGCTGCAATTTGTAGAAGTCCTTATCTTCAGAGAGTTTCTGACTTTGGTTGAATTAATAAGGATAAGTTATGTAGAGTTTCTCAGAAGCTTTACTGTCTCCATAGTAGCTCAATTAAGAAAACTAGAATTCCACGTAGTGTCTGATTTAAATGACCTTTTTACTGTCTGTATTGGTTAGTTTGTGTACATGTACCCACGAGACTGCTATGCAGAACATGTAATTATTTTGTTTGCATTTTGAGATTGATGAGTGGAATCAATACCAGTTACTTTGCTTTTCATTACTGAAGGCATCTGAAATGTTGACCAATCTTATCTTACTTGTGTCAAACAGATCACAAAGTCCTTATATACACATCATTTGACCTTCTAGGACATTCTCCAAAGAGCTGGCAGGCTTAGCATGTCACTTTTTTTCTCACTTGAAGAAATGAAATCTAATTAGGAGGATCTTATGTAGATCAATGTAGATACAGATTAAAGGTGCACACAGTGTGTGGAAAATCCAGAATGAAAATAGCTGTAATGGAGATGGGGGGTGGGGAAGGGATGAATGGACACATGACACACACTCTGAAATAGGCTGACTTATTTTAGAGTACAGGATTGATAATTGAGTGATTTTAGTAGATGCACTAGTAGAAAATACTTAAAGCAAGTTGGAGAATTATAATGGGGGCAAAAAAATCAAGCCTTTTTCTTCTATAGAGTATAAAATGAGAGGAATTATGCACAAATACTATTTCACAATTTTAGCATTGGTGATCAGCTGCCTGATACTCATTTCTCTCTTCATACAGGTGTAATTCGACTGAATACACATGAATTACTTAATGTATTTTAAGAGCATAATCATGAACAGAATTGACTTCTGCTTGGGAAACCTTTGACACTTCATTGCATGTTAACATTGTCCTTCTTGCAGCAAATGTCACTTGAGACTTGTAATAAACAACAAAAAATTATGCTTGTGCATTCTTGTAATTTCACATGAAATCAAATGACTATTTTCTGATAGAAATCTCAAGAGCATTGGGTTTATATAGGTTTCTCTCAGTTTCACCTGAGAATAACTGCTCAGAATAACTGCTTGCATGTATTTTTTTTGAGGCAAGGAACGTTAATAGTAGATTCTTTGCGATAAATTATTCTAAGTGTCTTTGACACTACAAAATTGAAAGAATCTTATTGGGTATGTACAGTAACAAGACAAAACCCAAATGGTTTAAAATAGGTGTAACATTCACGAGTAAAAAATGTGTGCCTGTTTTGTGTGTCCTTGTGAGACTAGGGAATTTGGAGCAGTCATTGGAAGATGAAGGAATCCAGCTCTCTGCATTATTAGACCCAGAGGCCATACTGTGTCATTACTAATGCATGCAGGCATATTCAATAAATTTCATGGTTATACATCTGATTGTCATTTTCAGAGCTCATTGATTTAAGCAGCTCCCACTGATCAAGAATGCTACGACAGGCATCAGAGGCTAATATGCTGATAGGTACAAAGTCAAGAAGTGTTATTTCGGTCAAAAATGGAGGAAAGAAAATGTGCTGTGGGGTGAACTAAACACGGGAGTAAGATGCCCAGAGAGGTTGCAGAGATTTACATTCCTGGAAAATTTAAAAATCTGACTGGAAAAGATCCTGAGCAGCTTGCTCACATTGACCCTGCTTTGAACAGGGGAACTGTACCAGATGGTTTCCAGTGGTCCTTTCCAACCTCAGCCATTCTATGAATCTGTGAAAAAAAGATGGTTAATAATTGAGTATTCTTCAGCTTATTCTGCTTTCCACAAGAACAAGCAAAGTTGCAAGGATCCTAATGGTGGAAATGGCAGAAAGTCCAGAAAGTAGTTTCAGGGATGCAAGGCAATCTCCTTTTATGTTTTGTATCAGTGAGTATAACCTCCCAGCACAGGCGAGTGAGAGCTGTGGGTCAGGCTGGGATGTGGCTGCAGTTCCAAGGGTACCATTAGCAGCTGCATTTATGAAACTCAATTTAGTTGTTTGGTTTTGTTTTTTTTTCTCCTTTAAACCAACCTAGTTGTATTCATGTAAATTAACACTTGAATTCAAACTTCTGCCTTTTGTGACATAAAGAATTTTAAAAGGCTTATTTAAATTTAAGGGCTTCTGCTGTCACTTTATACAGCTGTCTTCAAAGCATATTGAATATAATCTTTTAATGAGTTTTGGCTTTGCCAGTAGATACATGTTTCTTCCATTATCTTGTTTGTTTCTATTTGGTATTTTGTACTTTTTGAGTAATATTTGCAATTATTTTTCTACAATACCATGTTAGTAACAGCAGCAGGAAGGCATAGTTAGCTCAGCTGGAACATTTTGGCCTCAAGACTTCTTGTTATTGTATTCAGAGTAAGAAATAACTGCCTGCTTATCTTTGTTTTATTTTCATTCCCTTCTTCCTCTTATCCCCTTTTCTTGTTCTATATTACTTTATTGTTTAGACTTAAGACAGATGATAGGAATAGTAGGTACAAGTTGATTGTAACAGATACTGTCTTACATTGGTGTGTCTGTAACTAGGAAGATGAAAACAATGAGCAGTAAATATTTTGGACAAGCTGAAAGATGCTGCTAAAATAATTCATAATTGTCTTGCCTGTTAGACTGGATAAACAAAGAGAAAATGATTTCCTTTTGTTTATGCGGATTTTTGAAGAGCCTCAGAATTGCTGTGATGATGCATTGAGCTGTATTGCTGCTCAGTGCTCACTGCTTTCTGTTGACGTAATTAATGTTACCCGTAACTTTCATCAGTGCAATCTTCCTGTTGAGAATGTGGTGCTGTGGCAGAGTCACGGGACTAGGGATCTGTGCTTGGTTTTCACCTTTACAACTGGTTTGCATTAAAGCACCTTGAGGACATATTTGTAATATTAAAATAAAGGTGCTTAGCCTTTGTTTAAAAGGCTTTGTGTTACCTAATGAGCATGTTTTACTCATTTCCTGGGGACAAAACCTGAGCTGTTAAATTTGTGGCAGCAAAACAAAACAATTTTTGAGTCATGTCATCATTTTCAGCATCAATAGAAGGTCATGCCCTTGTCAGCTGACATTGCTTCAACATAAGGTTCCAGTCAGAATTGGCTACAATATGCTTAGAGCAGCTCTTTGAGACCTTCACCCTTTACTATGTTTGGAACTGCTAATATGGTGGGTCTTTTGAATATTTATAAGAGACTTGTTAAGATAGGCCTTACTGAAGTTATTCAGAGTATACGCTCATTAGTTGTCAGTGATTGGTCTGGCAGGAAGAAGTTTGTTCAAGCTCATGATAGACCACTGGATTAAGTGCTGCTCTTCCATTATTTCTTCTGTCTTTAGTGTTGTGTGTTATGCCACGGTGCTTATTTGGCAAGATCAAAATACAATTCCACTTACATTACTTCCGTAGCTTTAGTGTTGGCCTGGTTCCTGAGAAATTCAGACCTTCTGGGACCTGGAGTTTGGCGAGTAAACTTTTTAAACAAGGTTATAAATGAATACTGGAAATCTTGTTCATCTGCCCTGCTCCTTGATTTACCTAGTGCCCTGCTCATCTGTGTTATACCAGGATGTCCAAAATCACATTACATCCATGCCCCTTGCAGTTTTAAGAGTACGTAATTGCAAAAACTTAGGGGTATGTTTTAATAGCAGGTGATTGTTCTCATCAAGAACTGTATTAGTCTGATCTTTTTACAGTGCACGTCTCATACACTTGAACTTCTCTTCCCATGAGCATCTTCAGATGCTGAATAGCAATTAGTTTTTAATCAAATAGATTACCATAACATCAAACATACTTTTTCAGCTCTGTTGTTCAAAAACAGTGGAAGTTATAACAATCATAAATGTAAGTTACAACTTCTTTCTGAACTCTGTGTGCTGCAGGCATGTATAGGTAGCAAAGTAGCCATACTGGCAACTTGACTGACATCTTGATTTACATTGAAAACATAAATTACCACAGCTTGCCATTCAGCTTTTGTTTTTCTTAATCAGTGAAATTCTTAATAGTGATTTTTTAATATTCCATAATTTTCCACATTTTTAAGGTAGGAAATGGCTCACACAGAATTGACATACTTAATTAAAAACAGTTTTAGATGGGTCAGTTTAGGATTTGTTGCAATGCTTCAAAATTAAAGCTACTAATGGCATTTTTTAATCTGTAATATTACCCCACTGATGTCTGCTTAATATTGTTTGTGATTGTTACCACTGTTTGCTTTTCTTTCTGGTTAGGGGGAATCGTGTTCATTTTAATTTTGTTGGAAACAAAATGTAGAAGGGGAAGCAAAGGCAAGATTGTGCTTCTGATTCTGGATTGAATTGTTAATAAGAAAGTGAAACTTTTGAAGGAAGTTCTCGCCTGAGGTTGCATTTGTTCCATTCAACACATTTCTTATGATTCTCCTGTCTCCCTCAGTGCTGCTCTTGGAACACCATGACCCTTATAATGGAATTTTAGTTTGTCACAAACTGAATTTCCGTGTACGTGCTCTACTTGAGAGTATGTTTCATGTTTGTGATGAGGTTTCTCCTTTGTTCTGCAGTCCTTAAAAGCATTTACTTATCAGAGTTGAAGATAAATAATGCATCCTGTTTACTAATTAGATAAGTTTTCATTGTCATCCTAAAGTCATGGGAATTTTTGTATTAAGACATAGTGTTACTTTATAACTTGTAAATTATGAAATGGAACAGAAGATTTACTGTGGAAGGTGAAAGCACACGAGGAGAATACATGATTTCTGTAAGGTGGCCAAATGCTGACAACTGGTTTACAGGGATCGGGGGAGGAACCCAAAGTTTTGGTTTTTTGGTTTTTGTTTTTTTTTTGTGTGTTTGTTTTAGATTTCTGATCTAAAAAGCTATTTTTTCCTGTTGAGTGCACATGCATCTTCTGTGGGTCTGACTGTTAGTCATTATTTGCTGCTATTAGTGGGTTCAGGTTGGGCCTTGTGTGTGGGCACTCTTCATTAAGGACTATAAAAAACCTCCAAGACTATACCTTTGTTATTTGTGTTGTTGATCACTACAATCTCTGCTATTAGAGGATACCTTCTGTGTCAGTGTGACTGTCCTACAGATCTAGTCTGGCCAGCAGTAGAAGCTGTATATAGATTTGTCCTATTACTCAGGTCAACAAGCTATTAGTCACATTAGTCCTAGAGTTTCCATTCAGTTTGATTTGTCTCTTATGTTTTTCAGGGATATCTATAACTGAGTTGTGCTTTATGAACAAGGAAAGGGACTTAACAACTTGCCTGAAAGAGTGGTAAGAGATGTCAGTATTTTCTTACATATATTTTTCTTATACATGTTCATGTCTGTGAAATCTAGCAGGCAAAATTGTTACTAATTTAATCTCTCTTGCTAGTTACTGTTCCAGACAGTCTCACAATTGTCATTCTTTAGCCAACAATGAAGTGATGAAAGACTAAATTCATTTTATTGTAATAGTCTCTAGCAGCTTCTCTCAAACAGTAGGACTATTGAACTGAGTATGGCTAAAATATGCAAGAGTATGAAGTAGTCTTCGAATAGCAAACCACCATATGAAAAGAAATGTCTGTATAATCAAAATAGGGAATAATTAACTGCATATAATGTAACTAATAATAAAGATTCCAGAACTTTATAAATGGACCTTTTCAAAATGTTTTGTTCTGCTGCTGTCCTGCCTTTAGACAAGACATGAACTGGCTTCCTACCTCCTAACTATTAGTTTTGTGTTCAGCTGTGCCATCGGACTTCATTTGAGATTGCTGCATAGAGACCTTGGAGAACACATGAGTGTAACACGGGTATAAATTCAGTGGTTATCTACTTGTGTGTATGGGATGTGTGGCTTCCTGCAGCATATGACCCTTCTGCTAACTTACTGCTTTTAAGTAAAGAGACCTTGTCAGAACGGTAGCGTTAGCACAGTCAAAGACTAAGCAAATTATTAATTTGTATGATTTCTGATGATTTGGGAAGTCCTCCCTCAGAACTAACCAGACAGAAGTTTTCTTACACAGGAAAAGCCATCTATGTTGGGATAAAGGAGTGTAACTTTTAAAAGCTGGCCTTTTAAATGGCTAAAGCCAGAAGACAGCTGTACTTGCTAAAGGAATAAAATTGATTGAATAGTTCAAACTCTTTAAAGCATTGATTTTTCTAATTTAATTTCTTTTAATGGTCTCCAACTTTGTTTTGAAAAGTAGAATTTTGGGTGAAAGATGGGAATGCAGTTTACACAGTACAAGGAAAACAGAAAGTCACCACTTCTTAATAAACTAAACAATGTAGAAGAGGTGGGAGATTTCTTAGGTTTTTCAATGTAACAGTCATCCTGAGGTGAAGTTTGTCCTGTTTAGAGCAAAGGAAAATAACTGTAGGGATGAAATGAAACAAAGTAACAGGGACTAGAAGGTATTATCTCTTATAAAACAGCCTCACTACTTGCTCAAAGTTAGGAAAAAAGTATCAGGCAATCAATGAAATGCTGTTTGTGGGTACATGAGCAGCCTGTTATTATTCTGCAGCGTATCTTTGAAAGAATATACAATTCTGAAAATGTTCCTGCTCTGTCTACACTGAAGAAACCAGTAATTGTGCTGTCGTTGCCGAAGATTTTTTTACAGGGTTAATATCTAAACTGATCTGCTTGTTTCAGTAGTGAAGTGTGCTTTATACTAATTTTAAAGTCTATGTCACCCTTAATCAGGAGTGCCATACATTTTCAGAACGGTGGTGCTGTATATCTTGCTTGTCAGCTCTGAAGAATGCTGGTTAGTTCCTTCAAGTGCAGCTCATTGGTTGAGGCTGCTCACTTACAGAACAATTTTAGGTTTATTTTGGTTGCTTATTAGTTTGTGGGGTTTCATGATAAAATAGAATTGCTTTTTTTTTTCTTGTTTTTGAGATCAGCATCTTGGTGGAAAATCTGAAAAGTCTGGGCCGTTTGGAACTGCTCTTACTCCCACTGAGGTCAGCAGGAAAATTTCTGTGGCTTTCAGTGGGAGTAACACTATACTGTATGAATGTGAAGACTTTCCTTTCAAAAACCAGTCTTAGCAGTGTGCTATAGCTGATGTTACATGAAAAGTGAGTAACTGTTGCACTACTTGATTATGGAAAAATGTGTTTCCCAAGTAGAAGAAAGAAGTTTTAACCATTTCTGCTATGCCAGTGTATTGATTTTTTTTGTTTTTCAATCTCTCCAACTCTGAAAATCATTGCACCGTAAAAACTGGTTATCTGAAATTATTTTGCTGTATGCAGGAGTGGGTCTGAACAGAGTGGCTTCTCACAACCCAAGAAGGAGAATTGCGGGGTGTATACTTACTGGAAAATAGTAGACACAGCCTAAATTTTACAATCACAGATATTACTGGTCATCTGAACAGGGAATCCAGACTAGAGAGAAAGCATCTGATTTTGTGAATAGTTCTATAGTTTTCAAACCTGTGTATTAGTTCTCAACTCTTCTAAAAGCTTAATATAATATTATTAGTGGCACTTTCATGGTTGTCATTTAAGAGAAAGATTAATCATTGTTTTTGTAGGTGAACATTTCAAAAAGTGAGATCCTATATTCCCTTTGCAATAACTTCCAGTAAGAATTTCTGGGTTTTAAAGCCCCTTTAAGAAGATGCTATTACAAGTGAATTTGACCTACAAGCTTCTAGTCAATGGTTGCCTAGATATTATTTGTGAAACGTTAAAAAGAACTGCCTTTTCAGAAAATTGATACTTAATGGATGTCTCCTGAATTGTGGTTGTGTGATTTAAACGGTCAGTTTTGATTGTAATGTGCAAAACAGAGTTGTCTTGATTTGAAACCTATTTGAGGCTGCCAGTTTCAGAGCTATCCAGAACATGTGGTTTTTATCTGTCATAAACATTTTTTCCTTGCAATTAATTTTTTCCCCTAATTCATTGCTGTTAGATTAATGTCAGCATATTTTGGGTTTCTACCGTATTTTCTGGAACACTCAAGAACAATGAATTAATCTTATTTAATTGATGGATTGCTGTACATTAATCAAACTCCTGCTTAAGGTACTTAATTTCTTGCAAGTAAGCTATTTTTAAAAAAAGTCTGTAGTAACTTCTATTATAAAATTAAGCCTTGGTATGCAAGGTTGTCACACCCAGGAAGTGCAAGATATGACCCAAATACTCAAATTACCCATAGACAGCATTTTGGTTTATAAACATTTGCAGCATAAACAAGGCTGAGCCAAGTACTTTTAGAAAGGAAATTCCCTTCCATGTTGTTTATATTAGATGGAGACATTAATTAGTAATTTTTCATATGTAGCTCATGGAAATCATTTTTATGTGGTTTATCTGACACCAAGTTTATTTTGAATTCAAACTTTTGCCATTGTCTCTGCATGACATGGTTTATAAACTCAGTCTGATGGCTTGCTCCATGTTGTATGCCTGAGAATTTACCTCTACATGATTATCTTTAGTTAATGGTCATAGAAGCCTCCAGAATTGCTGGAGTCCTAATTCTGCCTTCATTATTATCCATAGAATTCTAGTGCCTTTGGTGTTGTCAGATGGATTTAGAAAGGAATGTTGTGTTCCTGTGTATAATATGCATGGATTTAATTTCATTTGTCATTGCTTCATAATTCCTAAATAAAATACTTCTGTGAAAGCTTGGGGAGCTTGCCTTGTTGCTGCTTATGGCCTGGCGTGGTTTATTGATGAGCTTGTGGTCCAGGCAGTTGAAAAGCTGAACTCCTTCTTTTAACTTGCATGAGGCCTGGGTTGCAAGCCAGGTTATGCTGGAAGTTGCTGCCCTACATGGTTAGGTCTCCTAACCACAACAACAGTAACAAGGGCAAGCCTGGTACTCTGCTGCAGTGGCACAGCAGGCTGTGGCTGTTTGTGCAGCTACCTATGTACCAACAGAAGATAGGTTGTATTATTGCAAATAATATTTTATGGCTCAATCAGGTACGGTTTAATAAATTATAATTCACTTTAGGGATCATCACGACTGCTGGAATATTGATTATCAAAACCAGGCTTTTTTTAGTAGGGTGTAGTTAATTGTTTTTTTCATACAGCACATATAACCTGATTATTAGGTCCTTTTGCAAGACAATTTGCTATCTGTACAGCTGTCAAAAGGAGTTGCACATGTTTGCTCACATTTGCATTAAAAACAACCATGTAACTTAGGATCCTTAAGATCAAAGGGTGAGAGTTTCCGTTCTGGTTAAACATACAGTCTAACTCCACTGTGGTACCTTTGCTGGCATATTCCCTAAGCCATACTGAATTTCCCTATGTGGATCCAATTGGGAGATTAAAAGTTTAGGATTTAACCTGTACTTCCAAAGCAATACTCATGGTAGGCATTCTTGGTATTCATGAAGTGTTCTTGGAGACATCTCTGGCAATACTGGAGTAATATTGGCATGGTCTATTAAAGCTGCAGTGAATAAAACTTTAAGAACCAGTCTCTTGATTTACATTTCTCACAGCAACATCTAATGAAATCACCAAGGCATAAATGTTAAACAACTTTTCTCCTTTTATTTCGATCCATTAAAACCCCTTCCAAGCAGATAAAGGAAACTTTGATGAAAAGAATTAAACAATATATAAACAATATAAAGCATTATCTTAGAAATACTTTACCATACCTGCTTCTTGGTATGCCTCCCCTAGAAACATATCCTTTTCAATTAACTTTAAATCGTGGAATGGGTACAGATGCAATTGAAATGCAGCTGTTTTCAGCTGCTGCACCACACCATGGTGACTGGTATTGTTTCTTCAGGTGTTTAAAAGTATGCTTTTAAAAAGACGACATGTACCTTTATTTGTCTTTTGATTCATTCTTGATTTCTTGTAATTCCAGTATTATTCTTGCATTGTAATATTTTAAATTAGGCTTTGGAAAAAGCTTTATGGTAAGAGTTGATTAAACATCGCTCTTTTTTTTCCATGCTTAAAGCTGTATATGGTGTATAAATTGGTGCTGTTGCCTTCGGTAGGGATGTTCATGGAATGAGTCTTGCAAAACTGAATTGCCAAGTTTGAGGTAGAAAATTGTTGACAATTTTCAATAAGAATTTAGCTGGACTATTTTCCTGTACAGCTTAAAGGGTCTTAATGTTAAAAACCTGATGACTCTATTAAGTTTTGAGATAGGCTTTTAAAACTTCTACATAGTAATGTCAAGAGTGTCAAACTCTTAATAAAACTGTTGCCTTTGCCTATTAGATTTAAAGCTGAATTTTCCCTCCATCTGGAGGGTTCTGCTTGAACAACTGCGGAGGTGTGCTGTCCCATGGGAGTTCTGTCAGGGATTGTTTCCCTTAAACAGTGTTGTCAGCAGCAGAAGGGAAATATGCCCTGATATGTCTCATAAGCTAAAAGCATCTCTTGTTCCTCCTCTTCTTCCTGACTGGAGTTCCAGTAATTGTTGCAGCTTTAGTATCGCCCACATCAGTAGAAAGGGAGACTTTTTCTTGCAACTGCTACTTAGTATTGCCAGGATTGGGATAGGGCATTTATTGGTTGGGGTTATGAGAGCATGTTTATCTCATTAAAATGATCATTAGCATATTCGTCCATTGATGTTATTTTCAGCACATTCCTTCTGACTGTATGGTAATTCTTTTACTTTCCTGAAGTCTTTCTTCTCCCTAAGATCGCTCTAGAGAAGCACAATTGATCATTACTTCAGAGCTGCGTGACTGAAGATTGAATTCATGATCCTGGAATGGATTGCAGCACTTCTTGTTTTGTGAATTTCTTCTCTTGGCACTGGGCATTTGGAAATATCTGCTGGTATTTTTTTACTACATACACATATGGGATATTATTTTGCACAGAGACGTAATACTTGATTTGTTGACAAAGATAAGATTTTCAGCATTCTTGGAGGAAGTTTGGATTTGGTTTGGGAGCTGCACATCACTCTCAGGATATTTATAGATAGAGGGGGCAGCACAAAGGCTAGATGCTTTCGAATGTGTTAATGTAATAGTATATCTTTCAGGAAGTCTTTTTTGTGGAGCTGAGTTTGGAAATATGTTTGAAAACAGCCTTGTCACACATGTCATCAAGGTCAGAAGGGAGAGAATGCAGATACTTCAACATTTCCACTTGGGTTATGTGAAAGGAGCATAGAATGTTAGTATTTGCTAACTAGTAAACTAGTCTTTTCCTGCCTCTTAAACAGTCCTGCACTAGAGGTGACTCAGTTTCTCCTGTTCCATGAAAGTTTAGCTCACACTGCTGTTGGGACTTGAATATTGAGCTTGCAGGCAGTGTACTTGATAAAACCCACTGCTGATGGATTGTGAATCTGAAGTGTTAAAAGTGGTATCAGATGAAAGCCTGGAGTGCATAGTGTGCAAAAATCCCCAAGTGAGGTTTAGAGTGTGGTGTCTGTACTTGGAATACTTTGCTTGTTGATGTAATGGATAGCAGAGATTAATTCACGCTCTCTTTATACTGTTTATAGACAGTACTGCTTCTTTGACATAGCTGTAGTGCTCTGGAAAGTACCACTTCCAACTGTAGTGTCAACTTTGCTGTGCTTTGCTACAATCAGCTCTGAACAAATGAGAACAGTTGGTTTCATGTCATAGCAATTTGGTGGTATGTGGTGAATACCAGCTTGTTCCTTTGAGTCCTGGCTTAGAACACATTTTAATTTCAAATAAACATCAACTGAAAACCACTTATTTTGCTGAGCATTGGACCTTAGTAACACCATCATAATGTGTTTCTGTGTTTAGTAATTTAAGCTTGTTTGCTGTTTTGGGAAACTGCCATGTGTGTTTGTAGCACTCAGTTGTTAATTAAAAAAAATAAATACATCAGACTAATATTAGGGCCCCTGATGTGGAGGTGTGGAACCTGATCAAAAGCAGACTTTCTATAATAAGTTTTGTGTGCCAGTAACATTGTAGGATAAATGCTGCTTTGTGTTTGGTTTGGTTTTGGGTTTTTTTAGCCAAGAAAAACTCTGCTGCTTTATTGGATTTATTCCAGACTTAAACCACTGTAAAAGAGTACTACTGCTGTGTAAACACTTTCTGCCAGCAGGTGGATACATATATATATGTGTATATATATATGTATATATATGTGTATATATATGTGTGTATATATATGTATATATATGTGTATATATATATGTATATATATGTGTATATATATATGTATATATGCACAACTCATTCATTGACTTAGTTTTGTCTTTGGCTGGCTGATGTCTCTCTTCCAGTCACCAAAGCTGAAGGTTTGTGAAAATCCTATTTAAGATTTGCAACACAATGGATCTTGCTGTGCCAAAATTTGCAAGTTCAGCTCATTTTATGGATGCTGAACTGTTCTTGAACGTGTCAGGTGTTCCATCTCTGTGCATTATCACCAAACCTTCTTCCATAGTCATGTATTAAATAAAAACAGTAATTGTTTCAAATGAGCATAAGCAGTACCTTCCATAGACATAGGAAAGAGGTAATTATTTCTAAGTATTGGAGGCTGATATTTCCCTGTCCAAAATACTTAACAGTCAGTAGTCGTCCTCAACTGAATCAAACGAATAAAATGGAAAATGGAATTGTGCTGTCTAGAACAGGTCGTCATGGGAGGATGATTTTTCATCTGTGTGATGTTAGTAAATTGGAACTGTATATTTAGGCAGATTAGGAAAGGAAGTTACTCTGCAAAGGTGAGACTCATAGCTGCATATGTTCTTTCTTGTTTTCTCCACTATTGTCAATGCAGTTACCATTCTTGGACTTACCTTTAAGTGGGAAGTAGATCCTGAAGGAGGTAGTGCCAAAACCTGAAACTGTTCCTTGGTAATTCTGTGATCATGTATAACCTTCCTTCAAAGAACATGAGGACAAAGCATCTTCTTTTACTAAGGAAAAACAACAATGATAAAGGGAAAGAATTAGGTATACCTATCCAAGCCAATACCAAATTGAGCTCTCAGGTTTGGAAGAGCTTTGCTCGTAGATGTGTCGTGTTAACCAGCTTTGAGACTGAGCAAATTACTGACTGTACCCAATGGGGTGCATAATTTTTCCAGGGTGGAAGGAAAGAGTTACATAGAAATTACAGACTGTGATAAAAGTCTTTCCTCACAGTGGAATTTGTCAAGCAGATACATGTGCCGTGGAATACTGCATCACCTGGTGCATTTGGTGTGTTATAGTGAGAGCTGATCACACCCTGCTTTGCTTGTGAGGACAGCTCATAGTGTAACACTGTTCTCTCTTGGATTTTTTCTTTTTTTTTCCTTCTTTTTTTCCTTGCTTCTTGGTAAATGTTACAGCTATTTGGTTTTTGCCTAACAGAAACACAGAATTATTTCTCTGTGTGCTTCTGATTGAGGGGTACAAAGGGCTTCTTTCCTAGTGTACCACAATTAAATAGGAAAAGGTTATTAGCCTTTCTGAAGAAACTCATTTAAGAAGAAAAGAATAAGAGTATTTCCTGTCATTTTTCTGAATAATAATATGCACAGATTACATTTTGCAGATTGGTCCAATATCCAATCAATTCTTTTTATTTCTCATAATGTAGTTCCGTGGCATTTTGGAGAAGACAGCATTTGAAACCAGCGTGTATGGATTTTTCAGGGTTTTTTTTTCAGAGCAAGTTATTTTGCTGTAGTGAATTAGAAGCCCATTCTCAGTCGGAAACATTTGATCGAATGTGAAATAAATAGCCAGACTATTAAAGTCTGTGACTGAAATTACAAATTTTAATATGATTTATTCAAAACGTTAGGTATAAAAGAGTAGAAACATTTTTTGTTCCACTAAAGTCAAGTTAACTGGAAGGAGGACAGTGCAGGAGAGAGTGACATTTTGTTTTGTCCTATTGTGGCCACAGGCTATTTCAGAATAGCTTGAGTTTGTTAAAAGGCAAATTTTTCTGGAAGGGCTAGATGCAGGATTTGGTTTGTCAATTTACAATAGGAGTGGAATTTCATTACCGCTACTATTCATTTGTGTTGTGGGAGGAAGCGTAAAACAGATTCTCATTGACTTAAAATGTCACTGTCAATTCTAGCTGCTGGAATTCTCTGCAGTTTGTTGGCTGAACATGTGAAAGAAAATAGGACTTTGGGTCAGCCCTGTTCTCTCTAATTAGGATCCGTGGGGTTTTGTGTGGGCTTCTGTGTTCAGGGGTTTTTGTTGTTGTAGTTGTGTAACGTTGTGCTTTTTGTCTGTCTTCTAGCACCCAGAGCTCTTTGCTTTCTGATAGTGCTTCATTTTTGTTTTTGTAACACAAACCATGCTCTCAATTGTAAAAGCATAATTTGTTGTGGCTGGTCTTCATACCTTTCTCTCCCTGATCTCTTCTAAAGTCCTTGACATTCCTTTGCTTGGTAAATCCAACATAATGTTTACATGATTTTCTTAACAACTGCTGACTTTCTTTAGTGTTTCTCTGACTCCTGTTTATTCCCTCCTTCAAAGAGCTGTACAACAAATCTGCATATCCCTTTTCTCTTTTCGTATTCATTCCATCTTCTGCTCTTTCTAAGCTTTGTATCTTGCCACAGATTTCAGTATACTTCTTAACGGGCATCTTTTGAAATCAAAGTCTGCATACTGGCAGAGAGTGTGATTAATTTTTGCTTTGTCTTAAACAGAAGAATTGCCATCTCTGCCAGTTCCAAACGTGTGGAATTGCAAGCTGGCGACTATATTTTGAACTCCTTGGAAAGATGTTTCTTATTCCCACCCCTTGGTAGAGACTACTTTAAATATTTGGTAAAGGTTACTAGAAAATACTGTCCTCCCTGCTCAAAGTGGCAGATTATATTATATTGATTGTGGAATTTTATGCTAGTACTCATGAACAGCCTTTGAATTATGGCTGTCATGAAGTTCTGTATTAGTGTGCAGTGAAGTGATTTTTAAAACAAGGCCAATTAAATTGGAAATACTTCTTCTTAATCTCACATTCAGAAATACCACATCAACTGGAAATCACTTTGCCCTCTTATGGCTTTCTGCCCCTGTAACTTGTGAAGATAAAGTATCATTCCCCTGCCATCGTTTTCTGTATCTTAGAAAAGAAAATTGGATAAAGAAGGCCTTCTATTTGATGACGAGTATTCCCATCAAAAATTGTAGTTGATGTTGTTTTTAAACATGCAGAATAAATGTTTAAATTTCTTCATCCAACCACCCCAGAGGAAATGATATTACCTGGAAAAGATTAATTGCTTGTTATCCACTATTTTTAAGTCAATATTAATAATTAATATTCACTGCAAGTATTGAAGGCATCAGCTTTACCGGTCTTTGGGGAAAAATGAAGCCCATTAAGAACACTTGGGCACTAGTTCCTCCTTGGTTTCAAAGGGAAGAGTTTCATCTCTTTATAGTAGCAGTAATGGTAGTGCTAGTAATGGTAAAAGGCTTTATTTCTTTAATTCCAAAACAGCGTAAGTTAGTCATAAACAATTAAAAATACAAGTATTGTTAATCCCCTACAACTATTTTATAGTAGGTAAAGTCTAGCACTCCCTATTTTAAATATGGCTTTAGTTGAACTGCTTCTCAAAATATTTCCACTTGGCTCTGAAGTCATAATTATGGCGTTCATTGTATTTGAGTATAATTGCTGCACTTTGCATTCTGTTCAAGTCATGGGACTTAAGTAAGGAATTAATATGAGCTATTGCTTTTCATGCCTACTGGAACCTGCATTTTGGACCCTATTTCCTTTGTTTTTGGTCAGTTAGTGTAATGTTTTTAATGAGGCTGTCTCATTGGTGTAGAGTATGACTAAAATGAAAGAGACATTTACAAAATAATAAATACACTGTACATGGTTAGGGGCTTACCTTTATGAGGTGCACAAAGATTTCTAGATACAGTAGCTGCAACAGCTCCACGATAATCCTATTGTAGGCAGATTCTCCTGAATTATTCCACCTCTTCAGAAATTAAATGGTGTAATTTACAAAATGAGAAAAATACCATCTCTACATAACAAGACTTAATTGATACTTGTCAAGTGCTTGAGCTGCTCTGCCTTACAGGATGTGTTGCTGGGCAGTTACAAATATTTATTCAACTGGATGCAGTGTCAGTGAGCTGAAGAGACCAGTAATAAATGCACACATCTTTAACTCATCCTAAAAGAATAAGAAAAGAAGAAATGGGAGTGTTTTAGAGACTTGTCCTCCTGGTAGATGAAGCCCTTATGAAGCATTTTCAAAAACCTGGTAGGTGCAGTAAACTACAGATGTGTTAGCATGGTCACTGTGTACTGTCAATCCCACTGAAATTGGGACAAACTTTGAACTGAAGTAGGACTATGCAATAATATTAGTCTGTGTGCCTCTTTTGGAATATATGACCTCTTGATGAGGAAGAGTTGCACATCTGCATGCTAAATGCATATCCTCAGTTTGGAATTAATTAGAAAAGAGTTGCTAAGCCCTGTCCTTTCCTGTCCCAGCCATGATGCTTTATATATTTAAAGTGTATCAAGCTTTCTTCTAAAAAATAATTAGTGTTCATATTTTGTCTCTTTTTTTATTTGGAGATGCTTTCAGGATGTTGTTCCTCTGATAAGTAGAATTGTTCTGATTTCCACCAAGTAATAGCACAAATAGCTTCCCTTTTCAAAGCAATAGACTAATGACTCCCAGATAAGAACAGCAGTGAGAACTTTAATGGATCCTGATGATACTTGACCTTCTTGTCCCTGGCATCTTTCGCTTCTCTGTTCAAGAAGAGAAATTGAATTTTGAGAGAACTTGCTCGCAATAGCTTCTCTCTTGCTACTTTCCCATATGACCTGAAGTGTTGAGAACACTCCTTTGATGCTGATGAGCCATCTCTGGTGCTCTCTGCTTTACAAAGATATTGTTAATGCACACACTGAAAACAAGTATGTGCAAAACAAAGGCAGGGCAACTGAGGACGTGGCTTGAGACATTCGTGGAGCATTAACAGCTCTCCCCACTAGCTAGCCCAGGGAGAAGACTGGCTTAGCACCTGCTGAGCACGAGCTGCCTTGAGGCTTTCTTCACCCTTTTTTCCTCTTTATCAGTCTTTTGATTGGGGTGTTCTGAAGTTTCTTAGTCCTTGGGAATTATTTCCATCTGCAGCCTTTCTCCTGAACAACTATAGTAATACCAGAGTCCAATTTAACAGTGTTTCTTCAAGAGCTTAGGTCCTTGACTGATGCGTAGAAGACAAATGAAAAGAGCCATTGTAAATGGGTTTCTGTGCAATCAAAGCTTTGAACAGTGTTCCCTCTTGGCTGTGTGTCAGGCTACACCTTAAGAGTGGACAGGTGGGCTATGAACCTTAAAAAGAATTAAATACTTAAGTGCAGGGTCAAGTATTCATATCAGTGGGTCTCTTAAACTGGTCTTGGAATAATCAACAGTAATTATTTTCTGTAATGTTTTTATAGGTGCTAGTTAAGTAGCAAGTGTTTGAGTTCCTACATTTCATCAGCTTTCCCTACAGTTTATTTGTATGATAATTTTGTAATAGAACTTTAGTTTTGTATTGATTTTATAAAGCAGAGGGACAGGTTGTTGTGCTGTGGGAAAACTTATATCTAGTATAGCAATACCTGCACGAAGAACTGGTAAACTAGAGAATGAATCGAGCTGGGAGAGGAGGAGGTTGTTCTTGTTAAGGACTGTTAAAAAGATCTTCTCAAGGAGAGACATTAGCATACAGCTTATTTTCCCTGTGGTTTCTCTTCCCCCCCCCTTTCAGCTATTTTAGGGTATTCCATCAGTGCCTGACACTAATCAAGCAAAAGGGAATTACCAGCTTGTGGACTGTACCCTGTAGTTCCTTGAGGCTGTGCAGCTTCTCTTCCTATACAAATACGTAGACTTCACCTCTTGGAACCCGCAGTTCCAGCATACTGCAGTGCTCACTGCTCTCATCAGTAACAGCTCTGTAGCCCTTGAAGCATTTTCTTTATTCCTCTCTGGCGTGCAGAAACTGGTCAGCTTAAATTGGCTTTGGCAAGAAGCTGTAATAGATGATTGCCAGAGGCTGTCCTCTACTACTACAGAGTAGGGGTTTCCAGATGTGAAATCCATACCCTGATCCCTTGCTTCACCTGCTATTTCAATGACTCTGCTGCAGTTCAGTCTGCCACTGAAGCATATTTGCTTTGTTGTTTACAGTTGGTTCTCCCACCTCAGAATATATATGTAAGCAAAATGATATTATAATAAAGGATCCATATGTTGCCATGGGAATCTATTCCTTGGACGTACCAAGAAGTAGAATTGTTACTGATTTATGACTCAGTGTGGGAATAACTGCCTGGTCTCTTCATTTTTCTAATATTTCACATATGAAAAGGAGTTATTGCCCACTATTAAAGGAGTGGGATTATCAAAGAGAAAAGATAATTACAAATCAGCATTAACGTTCTTCTTTGAGAATAGTTCGTTGTGAGAAACTAGGAGGAGCAGCAGAATGGAAAAGTTTAAGAATTAAGTACCACTGTCTCTGACCTCCTATTAGAACATCAAGCCTGCCTTGTATAATAAAAACTATTTATAAATTGCTCCTCTGTTAAACGTGTACAGAATTTTACGATGCATAGATTGGGAAACCGAGCCAGCAAAGGGACGTAGAGTGATGAATGGGTGGCGGGGTGCAAGACCGAAACTGTTTTATTCATGGATCTTGAGGTCAAGAAAAGCAATTGCTGGGAAGGGCTGGCAGTTGAAGGAGAAGGGAACAGAACCGAAGAATCCAGTAATCTGAGAATTTCCAAGCAACACTGTCATGCTTCTTTTTTGGTAGTTACAACTCCAGGTAGTGGCTTTTAATTTTTACTTTGTTACACTTCCATGAGTATTTTTAGTCTTTCTCCCAGCTCCAGTTGCCCCACTGATGCCAGCCACTTCCAGAGTCACAGCCCTAATCCTGCTAAATCTCAGTAATTTATTCCCTTAGATTTCAAGTAACAGGTAGGAAGAGGTTGGGGTTTTTCCCCTGTTTTGAAACACTCTTGCACCCACCCACACCCAATTATACTGTGGAGAGTGTGATTAAGCAACCAAAATAATAATACTGATTTGGGGCCTAGCTAAAAATCTTGAATCTGTTCAGTTGATTGTTGCTGCTCAAAAGACTGTTAGAGACCTAGAACTCATTAAATTGCCGCTTAATTCTACTGGTCATGCAGATATTCCTCAGCAGAATGCAGTTAATGCAACTTAAGTTAATTCCAAACAGATGAGTTTAAGGTCAGTAGGTTGCAGTTATTCTTTGTAGGATTGTCACAGGATATGTTCAACATATCATACACAACAGGTGTATTATATATCCTCAAATACCACAGAGGAAAACAAAGGAAAACAAAAGAAAATAGAACTCTTTTGGACCAATGAATGAAATCTAATTTCCACTTGTGTTTTATTCTTTTTATAAATTTGTTGTAAGGTTTTCATGTATTTAATTTAAAATTGGCAAATTGTTTGAAGATGCGGTTGCACTTTGAAGTGTAGTTTTTTGTGTTCTGTGTCTTGCATCTGTGAGGATTTCTGCCAAAAAACATTGAAATGGAAATGAAAGAGCCACTCAAGATAATCATTACACAGAGAAGAATTCCTTTACCTGGTAGCAAATGAGAAGACAGATCCTGATTGGTTTTACAATAGCAGTGGCCTTTAGTTTTCTTCTGTTACCCTGTGGGGTATTTCTTAAATAGGTAATGTAAAGGACTTTTGTGCTTGGGGAAACTGCAGCACTTTTTCATGCAGAAATTGCAAGAAATTCACTTTTGCCATCCTTGTTTATAAACAAAAAACCAAAAACCAATCACAAACAACCCCTTAAAAAAGCAGAAAACAAAAAAAAAAAAAATCCAAGCCACCAAACCCAAACAGTAGGAATTAAAAAAAAAAAGGGGGGGAAATATTTTGCTGTGATTCCTTATAAATGAAATGGATGTGACTATTTCTTTAGTAATGCTTTTGGTCTAATTTGTGTGTTGCAGACTAACAGAAAGTATTTGGCCAGATTTCATACTGCTTTTGGCCACCAGTGTTGCTGAGGGCCTCCTCAGAGCATGAAGGAAGTGTATTGAAAGTGGATTCATTCCTCTCAGTAATGGTCTCAGGGAATGGCCTATTGCTACCCAAGCTTGCAGGATTCATCTGATGAGCCCTTAGGTTAGGAATGGGTGAGTGAGAGCCTTAGATCCACAGTTCTTCAGTAGACTTCATGCTGCTTGCTAACCCCTTAGAAGCTCCTGTTCTCTGGAATTGCTTTGCATGCTCACTGATGTACTAAGGAAACTAGCTGTGCTGTATAAGATGCTTTTTTCAGCCCTACCTTTGTCCTTGCAACGATCAAGCAATATAGCATCTATCTTAAGTCTGCTAACTTTACCTACATGTTGAGCCAGAATGTTTACACAATTGTTTAGTGCATCTGACCTCGCTGGTAGAACTAAGGTCCTTCACTGTACAGTGAACATGTTGATTTTTTTGCTATAACAAATGTAATTTGAAGGGGTTATTCAAGTTTGTTTGCATTGTTAATAATACCTTATGCTTAGAAAAACATGAATGTCTGTGTTGCAAATGATTTAGCACATTCCAATGGTGTGCTTGCCTGCACACCAAGCAAAATCCAAGGGGAACATCATGATTGTTTTGTGAATGATTCAAGACCTTAATTTTCAAGTTGGGGAACTGTTAGTTGTATTATTAACTTCATGTCTTTGAAAGAGAAGATCTGTCAACTTGATACTTGTCTTCTAAACTGTCAATGATGTTTCTTAAGGAAGCACTTTTTAGCCAGATATTTATTTTGTATGAGTATTTCATGTATAAATATATATGTATGAAAATTTTATTATGATAATATATGAATCGGAAATGGCTTTGCCATAACTCTAGATGGAATTTAGGTTATCTGTAAGAACCAGTCTTTGCAACATTAAGCAACTTTTGCTTCAGTAATTTGAAGCAGCAAATATGAAATCCCGTGCAATTTTTCACTTTTTACACTTCTCAGAGAACGAAACCATTTTACGGTGGAATAGGACTGTGTTTAGCGTATCTAATAACAGCATCTTCTGAAAGTGCTACAAAGACGGCATTGCTTGTTTCCACATGTCACAGTTGGCTCACTAAGTAGCAGAGTTTCTCTTTAGTGGTTTCACTAAGTAGCATATTTTCTCGTTCATATTTTCCCTGATGTTATTTCCTCCCTGATATATTGGTGGTCAAATCAATCCCTAAAAGTGCATTATTCATGTTGAGAAGCTAAGGGTACACTAGAAAGAAGTTTAGTCTATGTACTGGTGTTGGTTTATACATTAGGTAGCATTGATGTACTGTAGTACTGATGCTGTACTATGACTGGCTCAAATGATGCAGTGAAGATACTTTATTCCTTTAGCATCTGTCACTTCATGCTTTCTGTACATGAAATTTTTATGGAAACTAGAAGAAATGCAGGATTGTGCATGTGAGTTGAAATGTCAGCTAATGTGAGGTGGGAAGGGTAATACATGATGTCTTATGTAGGGCTCTCCTAAGGATGCAAATGACATACCTGCCTGATAAAAGAAGGCTCACTAATATGATGTTTAATGTATTTTCCTGAGAAAGCCATTATATCAATCTATGAAATAAATGCATTACATGTGTCACTTTTGTATACATTGTTTTGCTTTTCTCTGGAATTGGCAAATTATACTTGCTTTGGACCAAAGCCACATAATATATGAGGCAATTTCTTGCCTTGTGAATTATTGAAAAGAATGTTTGGTACATTAAACTTGTATTCAGTTTGCTGGCTCCCCTCCCATCTCTTAATCCCTTTGGGAATCTTGGTTTAAACTATCTTCCAGAGGCTCAACAATTCCTAAAGGCTGGGTAACCATTCCAGTGGAATGGAAGGAATTTCTAAACATGGTTTGCCTTTCCTCTTAAATGTGTCCCTTTCTGGACTGTGGTCTCATTTTTGCTAATTCTGGATAGCAAGTATGCTAGATTGCAAAATATGCTTTGATCGTATCGGTCAACCCTGACACAAAAAATCACTGTCTAAACTTGGGATCAGAGGATGCTCAAGGCAGTCATTTTAATTGTTTTTTCTGTATCTCTGCAATAAATTTATGAAAGATATCATGTTCTGTTTTCTTACTAAAATATGTGTTTGCCTGTTGTTTGTACAGCCTGATAAGTTAGGGTTAGTTATGGGGCAGGACTGCTGGTTTTCTGCTGTGACAGCAGCATAAGGAAGACAGGCAAACAATAAAGCTTTGCATATAATCATATTGTTGGAACTTCTGGTCAAATGTGAGATTTTTATAATAACTTTGGGCTGGATTTTGTTGGACACGTGTCCAATGAATTAAATGAATTTATTGTGAGATGGTTATTTGCAGGGGTGATTTTTAAGAGCACTAAAAATATCTTTTATAAAGGCTTTTTCCAAAGCATTGTGAAGGCTACAAAAAAGTAGTTTGAAATAAATGATTCATGTTATTTTTCAGTGTCACTCAGGTAAATCTTTTTTCCCTCTTTTCAGGGAAAAATAATAAATTGAACTTGTTGATCATATCTTAAGGAGTTAAGGTCCAGATTTTTCTCAATTTGCACAGAATGCTGCATGGAAACACAATAAATCAGCTGGGTATTGTTTATTTAAAAGAACTACAAATTGTATTAAAATGCTTACCATCTAGAAGTGTTTGTGAAGCAGTTTTTGCTTTTCCCTCATATGAAATGATTTGTGTAATTCTTGTTATTGATATGCTGTAGAAAATTTAATAACAGTACAATTTTATTACTGCATAAATCTCTGTTATGGCAACATAAATCTCTTACGACAAACTTGAGACAAAATCATATTAATCGTGGTCTTCTATTGACTTCAGCTGAGTCATGTCCAGATCCTTTGACAAAATAAACTATGAAGAAGTGCAGAGAGGCTGCTTGTCAGTTATATCTATAGATAAAGCTAAAATAACTTAAAATAGGGGGTAACTGCTAATACCTCCCGGAGAAAAGATAGGTGTATAGATATTGATGAGTTTCATTCTTTTATGATTACAAAGTCATCAACCACTCTTCTCATGTAACTAGCTTTAGACTAGAAATAAAAGAATTTGGTATAATATTGACCATGGTAATTGAAATTAATATGTTGTAGCAAGGAATCCTGGCAAGGTAACCTGGAAGGTGGGGGAAAACCAGCGCTTGTTCTGGTAGCATAACCTCATGAAGACAAATGTAGATTTTTCCTCAGAACAGGTTACTGTCTCTAGGGAATGCCATCACACTCTCCTTGTGATGCAAAATGGCAGCCACTAATATGAAGCTTTGGATCAATTGATTCATTTCTGTCTGCAGTTGCTTACCCATGCTGTGCTTTAATGAGCTTATTTTCCATAGTGATTGTATTTAGGTGGGGACAGTGTAGAGAGTAAAAAAAAATAATAAATAAATGGAGGGATTATAAGGAAGGCAAGGGAGGTGATTTAAAATCTTCCATATGGAAAGAGATCCTTAGAGGTGTCTCTTTTTCCTCACGGATTGCATGGATAATTCTCTTAATTTTACTAGCATCTCTAATTCACTAGCTCTGTTTTAATGGCCTTCAATATACATGCAGGGGTTTGCATGAATGTAGGAAACCTTACTCACGAAGAGTAAGATTTGTTTCTGCTTGGTCTAGTTGTTTAAATTCGAATGCTTTAGATTCTAAGGATAACTACCACAGTGTCTGATATGGACTAAAAGCTCATGGGAGAGCTATTTTTAACCATAGTGCTAAAACTTTCATTAAATTATTAATAAATTCAGTATCTAATTTGGCAAAACCTGATATCACTTTCCTTAACTGTTCATAAGCTACATAGTAGGCTGTTGAATGATTTTCTTTAAAAATGATGCAGGGTAGCAATTTATGAAGGAAAACTGCATTCTTTGTTGTCCTGAATGCTGCTGCTGGGGTGTAGATAATCATCTTGAGCATCATGAATACAAATCTGAAACAAGGGTGGAACTGTTTTTAGTTTTAATTTAATAGTTGTTGCTCAACAGAAATAGCTTAGTGGTTTCCATATGCTGTACTGGAAAAAAAGGATCTGTATTAATTGCGAGTTCTTCATAACTTAATTGATTTTAATGGACATGTAATGTACTACAGAGGTTAGATCTTATGACAGGCAGGCAGGTTTTGAATGGAATGTCATAGGGCTGGGATGTGGTGCTCATGGCACCTTAAGAAGAGGATATGTAAAATGCTGCTGACTCCTAGAGCCAGAGACCATCAGCAAGCTCCAGTCTGCATCTTGTTTCCTGGTAATGCATCTCCTAGTTGTGAGTTTCTGCTGGCATGGGTCACTTTATCTTTAGATGTGCAGTCACAATTCAAGAGGCATAGACTGTGACCTTGGATGAATCACTTGGTCTTATGGGAAACAGAGATATTGTTTGAGTAATAAAGTTATTACCTCAAAGTTAGGAGCATTTATATTTTTATATATATACGTATATATGTATAGATATGTATATTTTTATATATATACGTATATATGTATATGTATATATATGTATATATAAATATCCATATTTAACAAGTCAATTCAATAGTATGAGTTAGATGAGGGTTTAGGTATTTTTGTGGAGTAGGTATTCCAAAGTATTTGGCAATAACTTCATGAAATGGGCTTTCTCTTTCTTCTTTTTAATGTTTTCATTCAATGACAGAATAGCTTCAAGAAGTTGTGGGGGAATTCAGAAGACCCATGAAGAAGCTGAAAAAGAACTCTCATGTGTTTGTCTAGACTTCCGGTTTATCAGCTCCTCCCAGAGCTCTGTGTGTTGTTGCCTGGCCTAGCATCCATGCGAAGGCAGGAAGCTTTCAATTACTTTTCTGGTGTTCCAGTTTTATCCTTGTTCCTCCTTCCTCCTCCTTAAGAGAACTGACTTCTGCTTTGTCATTTCTTACTGGAAAATGCAGTGTGTCTTGGAAACACAAGATCTCAGTTTGTAGCTCTCATTTATGTAGACATGGACATTTCATCCGCAAGTAAAATGCTAGGCAAGAATGATGCTTAATATGCAGGATGTTGCTAATACGCAGCAGCAATTCAGGGAAGCTTTTTGGCAAATAGGAAGATTTCTGAAAAATGAAATATCATGGGTTCTGTAACTATTTGCAAAAATTTGAGTGGTTTAAGCTGAGAAAAATACTGAGTTTGCAAACCAGAGAAAATAAGACATCCTTTCCCTCTTATCCAGAAGTGTTCTGATTAGGATACTGCCCAGGATGTGAGAAACCTGATTCAGCACTGAGATTGTAATTCATACCTCTTCCACCTTAGCCAAATGCTTACTGTAGGCTTTCCTGGAACAGGCACTCTGTTTCTTCTGTTGCTATTGTTCCAAGATAATTAAAATGTCCCAGCTTGCTTCAGATCTTCTGTTTGAATTAACTGAAGGCTGGATCTGTGTGGCAGGAAACTGGAGTCCAGAAAGATGTTTTAACTGCTTGCTTCAAAGGTAAGTTTCTTAATTGGAGATGGTTCATTGTGAATACAGCAATCTATCATGGAGGGATCACTTGCTGTAGTTCTAAGCTAACCTAAGAGGTAGCGCTGCCTAAAAGGTCTCTCTTTGCTGTTGCCTGTGTTTCACAGTGGGAGCACAGGAAGAGGGAGGTCAGGATGGCTCCTTGCCCTTCTAGGTAGCTGTTGCATTGGCTTAGCTGTCCTGTAGCATCACAGGGACAAGGGAAGGTGGAGGCACACTGAGCTTTTCTGTAAAAGGAAACTCTTCTTTCTCCTCTCCATTTTGTGAATCTGGCCTTCGTTTCATAGCTTTTGTAACAAGACTGAAATGGAACATGTCATGTCAAAATGAAATTTTGAGAGGGTTGGAGCAAGAGAAGGAGCTGTTTCAAATTCAGCTCGATCTGCCAAACCAAGAAATCAATTATTCACACAGCCTGAGTTAGGACATAAAATGAAATAGTGTATTATCTGCAGTTAACTTTTCTCTCTGTAGTTTTAAGCAGGATATTTGAGCTTAGACATTTGGAGAGGGGGAGGTATGTGCCAGTGGTGTGTTTCAGTTTTGTTGAGTGTTCTTACTGGGTGGGTTTTCCTTTCTGTTGTTTTTGCAGTGAGATCTTTGTTGATTAGGGTATGTGGAGAATGCACTGTCTGGTGTGGATAGCTGCTATTGCCTAGATGGCCCCTGGATTGTCAGGACACCTTAGTTCATATCTGTCCAGCTCTGGTAGGAATCTGAAACCACGGAAGCTGAGTTCTGATGAGGTCATGGTTCAGGATGCAGTGGCTGCAGACACAAATGAGTAGGACATAAATACAAGTGTGCTTTCAGTTATTGATAATCTGTTTCATTATAAGAAAACAGGTCATTGAATAGAAAGAAACATAAAAATGTTAAACTATGTATTTCAGCAGATAGGGCTTTTTACAGACCTAATATTAGGTTCTTTGGTAATGCTGTGAATTATTTTTTTAGCTCCTATTTTTTTTATACTGTCTCTGAAGATATGCATCATGAATGGGTGGTTAATATTAAGACAATGTATTCTGCATGCTTTGACTTGCATCAGGCAATCCATACTCTTAAGGAATATTTGACCTAAGGGAAAAATAGTGTAGCAATTAATTGGAGGCAATATGTGACTAATGGTCCCTTTTAAGATGTTACCGAATGCAAAGATGCTTTAGCAAGTCTTTGCAGCAAGCTGCCTGTCCTGAAGACCCGTCTATATAGAGATGAAATTGTCTTTATTGTCTTCATGCAGTTACCCCAGGCCAGCATGTGTCTCAGGCTCTTGCTGGGATTTAGTCCTGTGGCTTCAAGCTATTTATATTAGTATAGGAGGGAATCAGCTTTTCATAGGTAGACACAACTGGGGAGAGATATAGGGAGGCAGAAATGGCATTTGGATTAGGATCCTTTTGGTAGGCAGTGACTTCATAAGTTTTCAACTCAGAACTCTCTTGTTTGTAACAAACCTTCATTTCCCTGGTGTCACTTCTTCATCTTGCCTAGGATTTGTCATTTCATCATAGATCTCTTTTGTGCCTGTATTTTTGTTCTGTTTTTACTTTGTACTAAGTGTTTTCCCTTTCCATTTCACTCCAGCTTCCTCATTATTTTCTAGAATACCCTTACAGATGCAACTAGGAGATGTAGCTGAACAAGAGAATTTTAGTGTGAGGTGTCCCTGCCCGTGGCAGGGGGGTTGGAACTAGATGATCTTAAGGTCCTTTCCAACCCGAACTATTCTATGATTCTATGAATTGGAAACCTTTCTGTTCTGTTAATTTTATTTCTAGGTTTAAAAATTTCACTAGGAACATCTCACTCATTCATTCAACTGAGTAGGTGTTCTGCAACAATTTCAAACCTTTTTATAGAACTTAATAGAGATGGTATCTGTTTATAGAATTTAAGTTTTAATGGAAAAAGTTCACAAATGTGGTCTTATTCTTTCTTAAATTTTGAATAGTTTTTCCATGAGAGATGTGTGGTTTTCTTTCCCTTTGGTTTTCTACTCTTTATTTTACTAGTCATTGGAATGTGCTAACATTCCTAGCATTAAAGAGATCTAAAAATTGAATCCGAAGCACTGGAAATGGCCTTCTGTCTTCCTTGTGCTTTATCTATTTACATGAAAAAGGCTGGGTTATTGACACTGTATCATATTTATTGTAGGTTCCTGGATCTTGTTGCCATAGTTACATCTGGTAGTCAGAAAGAGTTTTGCTGGGTTCAAAGTTATGCTAATTGACAGTTTCTTAGGGAGAATAATCCTCGAATTTCAGGGAATAATCATTCTTTCTTGCTCTAAAACTTGAGCAAACTCTTTCGTTTTAAACCACAATATCCCCTCCCAGCCCAGTACCATACCAAGACTGTGTGTACTTAATTCTTCTCAAAGAATGTTTTTGTTCTTGAATGCTTTTTGCTATTTGGTCAGTCTTCCTCTTGCTTTTTTCATCTTCCGACATCTCAGAAAACAACAGCCCTTTTCTGATGCTAGCGTAGATTTTCTTGGAGAAGTGACAGTAATACAGTGTCTTAAGTTTTAAGGTCCTGGGTTTTGTGGGTAATGCAAGCTATTGTCCAAAGAAAGATAAGCAAGCTTAAGCACATGGAAAAGTAAAATATTGTTACTGATGCACCATTAATCTTGTTGTTAAAGCAAAAGGAGTTGCTCTCACAGAATAAACAAACAAAACCTCACCAGGACTCCAACATTAGTTTGATCCTGGCTTTCTCTCATTATTATCAAGAAAAGAGGTGCCAGAGTGGAGGAATTCAGCAGAGACTTTGTACTGAAGATTCATTCTAAACAACCCTTGGTATGTCTAATTGGTACCTAACAGGATCTACAAGATTATCACAAATGCACAAGATGGGATAAGCTACAGAATTTGTTAATTTAAGCTGTTTGAAAATACGATCAAGCTGCCTTGCCATTCCAGCTTACAGGAGTGTAAACTGATTTGTGGCTTGGGAGTTGCATCTAGTTTAAGGCAAGGACAAGCTGTGCCTCCTGCAATTTTTGCTACCTCATGCGAGTAGGTAAAATCATCGTATAGAAAAGGCTTTATTGAAGCAAACATTTAGATTTTATAATATTAGTGTGTAACAGTACTTGGGCCTTACAGTTCCATCCTGTGGCAGGCCAGTGAGAAGAGGAACAGCTGATAGTCCAGCTTCCTTGTAATGGGTCAATTACTACTCTCTATTCAAGGTGTAATAAACAGTCTTCTGGAAGATATCCAATGGTTACACAATCAGAGTGAAGAACCTTGGGCCCTTCTAAGTCACCAAAGTTACCAGACGAAGTGCTAAAAGTAGATAAACTTAATTTGTCTCTTTCAGTGAAGTGATTCAGGGGGAATTACTGTAACTGTTAAACTGTTGTGGTAAAATTCTGATTTAAGAGCAGTTAGATGCGAAGGTGGAGTCTTTATTGAGGAGCAATACGGAGTTTTTTGAACATGCCTTCTTAAGCAGCCTGTGTGGGCTGCTTAGCTTTGTGGAGGGTTGGTAGCTTGTGGCTAGAGCCTGGCATAGGATTTAGCAGTGACTGAGAAGAGTTACAAACTGGCTAGGAATCTTGTGCCCCAGGAACTGCTGAGGTTGTTGGTATGGGGAGCTCCCAGAGGCACAGAGGTAGGTGGTAAGGTTTGAGGCAGTGTCTTTAGGAAACGGGGGCTGGGCTGGATAAGTCTGGCTTGATATCTTGGTAAAGCATTAGTCTGTATCTCCGGGGCGGAGGGGAGAGGGGTAGTGTCTGGCTGCATTATACTGATGTGCATTCACTTGCTGTGATTGAACTGCTATCCAGGCATTCTGAGGTTTTGAATTGCCTTGTGTCCAGTCCACCCTTTAACTCCTGTTAAACTTTTGTTCCTAGAGTGTGCCTGTTGGACTGCTTCTGACAGCATCCAAGTGTGCCCTGAAGGAACCTGACTGCCACAGGAACTTACAAATGTTTGGGATTTTCAGTTAAAGCTTAGTGACTGACTAGGAGAACACAATGAAACTTGCTGAAAGCAGAGAAACATGGTCTAGTGAATGAAAGAAATGGTTTAAAGCCAGGAGGGCTGCATTCTATCCCTGGAGCTTTACTATTGATTTGCTGCAGCATTGTGCATTTCATTTATGCTGTATGAGCCTTTAATGACACTTTTTATGAACAGGATAAAAATATGAAGAGGGGTAGCAGTGATGGCTAAATGACTCCTTTAATAATATTTAAAAGGCTTTATGAATTTAAATTTGTAGAATACTGGCAATCCTTGTTTATGGAAGTAGTTGATGGTAAATATGTTTTTATTACAGTTCTCTGTTAGGCCTTGATACAGAGATAGTGATGTTCAGCCAGTTGAGACTGACCAGGTTCAAACTGTACCTTACATGTTCAAAATATACTCCCTGTATAATGTCCTAAAGCTATAGTTCCTTTTTACTGTTGTTTAGCAGCAATTGCGTGCCAGTCTCTCCTCAGAGCTCTGAAAGGCTGCTTTCAAAAGTGGATTAATATTCTTAAATTTAGTACCTTATCTTAACAGTTCAAATTCGTGTTTTGTTGTTTGTTTTTCTTAGTAATAACATGAAATATAAATGTATATCATGTTTTTGCTTTAGGTAGTTTAAACTGTTTTCTGTTAGCATTTGTTTGGAAGGCCAGTTTTTTCTGCCCTTTCAGTGCACTGTGCTGTCCATTTGCTTCAAAGAGCTTGTGACTTAGATGCATGTGTAAGAGACAGTTTTAGCTACAGGATGGTATTAGACTTATTTTGCAGTCTACCAATCTTAACTCAGCTTATAATGCTACCTTTAGAGAGAATAGGACAATTGACAGGATCTTCACATCCTAAAATGAGGCATTTATTTGGATAAGTACAATTTATATTTAGTCACTGAGATATTTAGAAAAAAATAATTTCCTATAATCAGTACAAATCTAAGTTTAACATCCAATTGCTTTATTATTTTGCTTGTTGTATTCACTGCCGACTAAAACTTGTAATCAACTCTCTATTACATGCATTCTAAATTTTCCAGACTTAGTCTTTCTCTTTTTTCCCATGTGTATTCTAGTGCTTAGATTTCTTTGCAAATTTACATTAAAATAAACTCTGAAGGCTTTGAGAAAGGACGATGCTAAGCATATCATGTTCCTGAATGCCTGCTTCTCAGGTCTTAGGTCTATTATCATATTAAAATGGCAGAGAAATTTACTTATAGTAACAGAAGCATGGTATTTTTTGAACACTCTGTTATGCAATGACTTGAAAGTCTTTTGCCAGAGAAGACTTGTCTTTCTTTTTTGCCCAGATAGTGTATTAAATTACTGATTTTTTTCCACTGCTATGAAGCTGTCTGCAGTTAAGAAGATCTTAGAATTAAATCATGTTTAAATCATAAGGCCACTGACCATGCTAAAGCGTCGGGACAGGACTGAAACTTTCCTCAAGTGTAACGGTGTTTGAATTGGGTATTTTAAATCAAGCACATCTCTTGTTCCTATTTCTATTCCTTCGGTGAACTGCAGGCATTTTCAGTTTTATTTTACGCCTCACTTGAACATGCTGTATTTCTTGGGGTGGGCATAAGGGAAGAGAAGAAAATAACTACTGTCTGAATGGTCAAGCATGATACAATAAGCTGTAGAACATTGATTATGAAGAATGTTTACTGACTTTGGATATGTGCTCGGTAGCTTCCTGATTTAAACCCTCCATATCTGCTAGCTGCTTTGCAAAGGTGGATTGTTCTATATACGTATGTATATATCTATCTCTATGTACATCACGGTGCCGATAGAGGGGTGTAAGCTTCAGCTATTGAGACTATTGCCGTTAGTGTAACAGTACATGGAACATAGCTTTGAGAACAGGTTTGATAATTTTTTTTTTTTTTTTTTGTATGGCAATGCTCAGCTTAATTTCTGGAATTTTGTAGCTGTGTATAAATAATGGAATCTATTCAACCTGTAATTAACCTGTTGCTTTTCCCCCTACCTGCTTTATAATTTTCTTTAAGAATGTATGTGTGTGTTTATTACCCTTCACAGGAAAGAAAAGCAAATCAAAACATCAATTTCTCCTATTGAATAAAAAATGTCACCCTGCGGATGTTCTAAATAGAAAATGTTTGTGCATAGCTTACTATCTAGATTTACAGTGCTGGGTTCGTAGTCACCTGCTTCCAAATCACTTTCTGTGTCTGGCTGGTTGTTTTCTAACCCTGTTATGAAGGTCACACTGTCTGCTGGTAGAGGGCACCTGCTGCAGTGCGTAAGTTATGGCCTATGTTTATATTAAGTTATTTTGATGCATGACTCTGTGATTATGCAGTAAGGTACAGTGTGATTCATGAGATCCAGTTCTGTAGTGCCTGTGATGTTATTGAAGCTGGTGCTACGATTATGACTTTGTGTTATCACATTATTTCCAAAACCAATCTTTTTTCCTCTTAAAATATGGCCAGTGAATATTCTTATCCCTGCTGATTATTGAGGATCTGGTCATGCCCTTAAATTGACATTAAAGTTTACATTTTGATGTCTGTGTATTAGATTCTGAAAAGAGAATTCATAAGATGTAAAATTATACTGCAAGCTCATGTTGAGAATAATCCCCTTGATCAATTGCCTGAGTTTTTAATGCATGTATGTTTCATGCTAGTAAGACTCCCAGAAAATAAATGAGCTAACACCATAAATAATCAAGAACATCCTATCACAAAATATTTTTTGGTCTATTTATTTTCACCAGAGTAACTTAATTATTTATGATTCTTTTTTTATGCTGTGGTATTCCATAAAAGTAATGAAGTCTTCATAATATGAGACCTTTCTACAGCTCAATCACTATATCTTTGCTGAGAAGTGTGGTAAAAATGCCAAATTATAAGTAAAAATTTATTATGCTTGAATTTGGTTAATTATATGGCGCTGCTGTATGTCTGTCTGTATTCTGTATAAACTTTAGACCAAAGACCAGTACCACTTCTGGTGTGTAGATATGTAGATGTGGCACTTAGAGGACATTGTTTAGTGGTGGACTTGGCAATGCTGGGTTAATGGTTAGACTCGATGATCTCAAAGGTCTTTTCCAGCCTAAACAGTCCTATGATTCTACCTAGTTTGTGTGTGTCTCATCTCAGAGTTCTAGTGAAACCTCATTGTACAGCTCATAGTACTGTTCATGAGGTGTCTGTTACTACAGATGCTCCTAATATTCATACAGCACTTCTGGAAAGAAAATGCACAAGAATTATATGCAGGTTTTTTTCGGCTGAGACTTGTAAACAGTGAAAGCTGAAAGAATATGTGCTTGCTATAAATATGAGAATCGTATTGCTGCCCACGATATGGATGATAGGATGTGATTACATAATGCAATAGAAGTGCCACCCAAAAAGACTTTGGTGACTTGCCTTGTTCAATACGTGTGACAGGTACATCTGTGGGGAAGAGTTAGGGGTGAAATGAATGACAGCAGTTTGCCAGTTGTTCCCTGCTCTAGAAATTATGGCCATGTAACTTAAATATAAACCCCACACCATTTTCTGCAGCAAATATGGTATATAGTAAATAGACGTGTGTGTGTGTGTGTATATATATATATATATACATATATATATTCTGAACTTTCTTACCTGTACATGTGGTATTTTCACCAAGATGTTTACTTGCAGTCTGCACAGCCTACAGTCAAATTCAGCATTTTTAAATTAATTGGTGTTTAATGGCCAACTCCCATTTGATAGACAGCAACATGTTTTAGGTGAGCACCATAGAAGGATGAGGTTTCTTTGTACTCTACACTTAATATCTTTGCCATGGTGAAAGTGTGTGTGTACCTTACATATATTTTTACATAATTTTTATTTGTAGGCAACTGCCTCACAATGTTTCAGGAGATTCATAAGTAATTTTATGCTAAGATAATTTTTTCTCTAGAATGCATTAATCACATATCCGTACGAGATGTGTATATGAATGTCATAAATGAGATGATCTACGCAGCAGATTTAGAAACTAATTCAAATTAGGCCTAACAAAAAATAGGGAGTGAGGAAAGAGAAGTGGATTTTTACAAACTGATGATAATGTGAATTGCAGTATGTATTTTTACATAAATAGGGATAGAAGATTAAAACCTTCAGCCAAATTTTGCAAATGTCAGGTGTGCAGTTGTGTGGAAGAAATATGCGTAGTACATAGCTAATGTGATTGGGATTTGGGGATTTGTTATGTAAGGGAACTGGGGTTTGTTATGTAATAAATGTAATGCTTTGGATGTGCTCACAACTGCAACAGAGCTGGCAGTTCTAAATAAGACATAGAACTGTACACAGTTTGCAGCTCTTTTGTGTGCTTGTGGTGCTCTTTCCCAAGCAAAATTGTCAACTAGCAATAAAGTGGTGTAAAACTTCTTACAAAGGCTAACTTCATGTATTTCATTTTTGTTGTAATAATTACTTACTTTGGTTAGCAATATCCATATATGATTTCATGGCAAATTAATTTGCAATTTAGTCTGTAATTGTGTAACTACATGTTATGCTGAAACTGAAGGAGCAGGTTATAAAGTTGTTCAGAAACCCACTGGACATGGTTTGCCTCTGTTTAGTACAAATCTGTTATCTGTTTATGATCTAATCCTTTGTGTGCTATCACTGCACCAGACCTAACCCAGAACATCTGCGTCACCCACATCCACATAAACTGCCTGAATAATGATGCTGTATTTGTTGTCTCATGGGCAAGTGAAGGTTTAGGGCTTACTTTCTGGATTTTATTGGAGATGTAAAGCTACGAGAAAGGTCTTGGGTTGCTCTCATCTTAATGGGATTTAGGAGTCTCAGAAGATTTCTTGAACCAGTAAAGATCAGGGTCTGGCTTTTTTTTTAAGACTCTCACCCTTCACAGCATCCAGATTCATTCAGTGATGTGATACAAACTGCATGTGTGAAACTGTTCATCAGTGTTTGAGGCAGCTATAACCCAATGCAGGTATTAGTTTTTTAGTTGTTTTCCATGAAATCTGGTTGAAATAAAATGAATTCCATTTGGCTTTTCTGTAATTGTTCAAGGCAGAAAGTTCCATAATGCTGGAATCCAAAAGCATCTCATCTTGGCTGACCTGAGACTTCGTTCACCTGGGCAATTCTTCATTGTGTTTAGCCATTTAAGCATAAGTGAGAATTTTTTATTTTTAATCCCAAATAAATATGGGAATATTGGAACTACTTACCCACTCCCTGAAAGTCAGTAGAAGGTGGTGTTAATGAGGGAAATGCAGTGTAGAACTGTGATGGAATTCACTGCAGTTTCCCTCAGGGTATTAATTACTTGCTAGACAGGATTTGCTCTTGCCCAGGGCAAGGTGTTAGGAACAAAGCCTGAGGGTGTGTTTGCACCAGCAATTAGGCCCTCTATCCACTCTCAACAGGAACCAAGCCATGCAAATAACTTCACCTTGACAGCACTTCTCTGATGTTTCTTACTGCTGGGACAGTCTATGGGAGGAAGATGTTGGAAGAGCCAGCCTCTAAGGGAGTGTGTCCTTCCTGTGTGCTGGTTAGTAGCTGGGAGATGGTGCTGTGTAGGTGACGCTTTCTGCTCCTCACTTGCAGAAAGTCAAGCAGGTTGTTCTCAGGATCATCAGAGCTGGAAAGGGACGTTGGTCAGGGCCATGGTGCTGTTGGGAGGCTATGCTGGTGCTTGCCAGTTAAGAACAGCAAATGGACCATCTATCTTCCTATCTTCTCTTCTAGTTTCAAATTCAGTGAGGATACATTGGGAGGTAGCAATTAAAAGAGAAAATATTCTGCCTCCTGACATGTTCCTGCCTCTGTCCTAACCGGGCAGCAGAAGGTGGCTGGTATGCTTGCTAGCCCAAGGCGACGTTTGCACTTAGTGTTTGTGTAGTTGTGCTTCATTCTACTGCTATGACCCAAGGTCTAGGGTTAGTGGTTATGGTTAATGTGGTAAGGACTGGTCAACTGTGCAGAGGAATTGCTGCACTGAATGAGCAGGAGGGACTGTTACGTGTTCTAGTCAAAGGGATGAAATCTCTGCTGGAAGTTACAGTAGCAGTGTGGAGATGTTTTGCCAGCAGAGTTATCCAGCCATGTGCTGCAATAGGTCTTCTGGGAGTAATTTACATGTCTTGGTAAGATCTGAGTTCTGAAAATCTGAAAGTTCTATTTTCAGATCTGTGCTTGTGTAAGCATGAGAAGTTATATGAAAAATTAAAGGTGTCATTTTAGAATCCTGTGCTGGTTTACTCAATACAGATGTTGGAAGAGACCCTACCTGAGGAGAGGGTATAAGGGTAGAGGTAAATATTTCAGGTTTGACATTCTTGTGTTTGAATATCCCTTTTCAGTTAAAGTATGTGTCTAACTTCAGGAATGTACTCTAGTTCTACTAACACTAGATGGGATTTAGGTACGCAATTAAGTATCCCGTTGAAACTGCAACAGATAGTTTTGCAGTCTGAAAGTGCATGTTGTTTTTGCTTATATATAATTGCACCATAAATTGCTTTAATATTACATAAGATGATATAATAGTTAGGGTTGGAAAGTACCTTAAGATAGTCTAGTTCCAACCCCCCTGCCATGGGCAGGGACACCTCGCACTAAACAGTGTCACCCAAGGCTTTGTCCAGCCTGGCCTTGAACACTGCCAGGGATGGAGCATTCACAGCTTCTTGGGCAGCCCATTCCAGTGGCTTACCACCCTCATAGTAAAGAACTTCTTCCCTATTGGCATGGCTTCTGTTCTTCCTAGCTAGAAAAAAAAGGCAGGACGTGAAGTATTAATTCATTTTTAATTATGTTTTATAGGATAGGTGATAAGAAAATGAAGTTCTGATTTTACCAAAACACTTAACTTTTCTAGTGGCTAGTGGAAAACAGCTATAGGGTACATATGTTTATATAATAAATGTTCTAAAGTTACCCCAACCTTTAACTTGATACAATAATCTCTCTGTTGTGAATTTTATGTGTATGGTTGTACTTCTGGAAAGAGGCCTTCAGCCACTGAACAGTGAATTACTTTAAAAAAGAATTGAACATGTTTTTATTTAATGTTCAGAACACATTTGATATCATGTACTGTATTTGGAAAATGTGACTGAAAACATCAATTCCAATTTCCTTTCCAAGTAAACGGAGGAATCTAAGGACAAATAAAACAACTCTGTAAATTGTCTTTCATTGTTGTTGTGTACTATAGCCATAATTAGTTAGATGTTTGTGCACCAGGAAAAGTACACAGTAGTATTACTAGAATAAAAATGTTTAGTGTGTTTCCCATTTTGGCTGATGGCTGACAGCCAGCATTGGAAGTGGAATCATTAAACAGTGCTGATGATAGATGAACAGTGTATCTGTGTTGTACTGACATGACTTCATTTTGATTTGTATACAGGGAGCAAGTGTGAGTGTGATAAGGAACTCCAATCCTCTGTGTTCAAACTGTTCGCTTGTCTGTGTCTTCTCATCCTGGAGAAGTAAATTGGTGACTTCTAACCTGGAAACACACAGAATGAGAGGGTAGCAACATTCAGAACGATATTGCTGCAGGTTGCACGGGTTTGTGGGTGGTCAGCTCCAGGATAGTAATGGCAGTGCTAAAATTAACTTTCTTTACTAGAAAATAAGTATTTAGCATATGTTTGATTTTTTTTTTCTTGATACCAGTGGGACCCTGATTTTCCAGCCTCAAATTATTATTCTGAACGTAAACATCATTGCTCAGATGCATTGTTTGAATGACACTAATGAAAATCTTCTGACACTCCACGCTTTCCTTCTTTGGTGTTTTAACAATGGAAAGATACTTAGCAGGTAATACGCAGTCAAGTTACTCAGCTGCTTCAACAGATGGACAGTTATCTTTCTGAAACAGAGAGCTGACCTTTAATACCAGGCTGCATTTGACTTAGAGAAAATAGTTGTTAAGAAGCAGGTAGACAGTACAGGCAGATTTCAGAAGCACCCAGAGTACCAGTAAGGCACATCATACCCATCTGGCAGCCAGAGTTAGGGTTTTTTCTCTTTAACAATCAGCACTGAGTGTACAAGCAGAACATCATTAGAATTCTTAAGTAATGTGTGTGGGTTGTAGATGCTGTAAGTTTACTCTCCGTGTATTCATAAGCTAGTCTAATTTTGGTTGCATCTTGGAAGAGTCCATTAGGTGTCTTGCTTCAGCTCCATCTTTTCTGGCATGCTTATTAATGTGAAGGTGAATTACTTGAGACAGACCCCAGGAACTCTAGTTGGTTTCTTCAAAAGCATTTTCTGCTCCTCAGCAGACATGCTTTATAGCTTATTGTCCTTCTGTTTAGCTCTGCTTAAAGTTTCCCAGTCTGAAGTACAGCTTTATAATGGTTAAAAACTTAAAATTTGCTTTATTACAGCTGTTGCTTTGCTGTTTTACATACTAAAACCAGAATGAGCTTGGGATACTCCTTTATTTTTCTTCGATTTCAGATACAAATGTCCAAAGCCTTTAAGTATTTGTATTGGATGTCCATTTTTTCCCCCACTTGATTTGCATCCCTCTTCCAAGTTCTTCTAAGCATGCATTTAAGAATTATACTATATAACTTCAAAAATACACATATATTTACGATATGCAACTTAGAAAGTCACCTTGTTTCCTAGCACACTATGTATGCCTCTATTTCTTTCCATTTCCGTGTTTCATTATATCAGGTGTCTAAAGCAGTGCTCTGTACTTGCAGTGAGCACACTGCTTACTCTTCCAAAGGGTTTCATTGAATTCAAAAGAAATAGTCGCAGTGGTAAGCAGTGTGCTGAGCTTTTCTTTGTACACAGAAATTGAGATCCACTGCATTGGTTCAACGTCTTTATCTTCTCTGTGGGACATAGCGTGTTGCTTTAGCACCGCGTATGAAGTAATGGTACTATCTTCTGCCTGTGGAGAAGGCTTTATTTAAGATACCTGTGTGTTTTACTCTTATCTGCCTTCAAGGCAATATCACTGGAACATAAAAGTAGGGAATCACATGAATATTAAAATCCCAGCTCTTGATGTGACAGGTACCATAGCTTACGTGCATTGTATAGTACTTACAGAATCTGAAAAACATTTTTAGATGAAAATTAATTTTGACTTTGTCTACTGCTGACAGATAAGGATATTTAAAATGGAGTATTTCTGATTTGTGGCTTTTTTCCATACTAGAATTAACTCCTAAGTTGCCGCAGGAGAGTAAAATAGAAAAGTTTGTTCTGATGCTAAGTTTCAGTGTAAGACTTTGACGCATCGCTGCTAAAAGCTGTTTATATGATGTTGAAGAAACAGTTCACATCTTGTCATGAATATCACAATGGTCTAGATTGCCAGAGGCAAGATGCTTTAATTTCACTGGTAGGATGACAGCACTGTTGGAACCCATCCAGTTGCCCATCCATTTAAGCACAGCTGAGAGCCAGCAATTATGTTTAAATGTATCAATTTGCAGAAACATAGTAAGCTTTGATGAAATCACTCTCTAATTCAGATTTCAAAGGTACTTGCTGAAGGCTTGCTGGCTACTCTGTTGCAAACTTTTAAGATTAGAGATTAAATTCCTGGTTCAAAAGGGATTTCTCCCCCCCAAGACATGTTAGATTATTTTTATTTACCTTGTGACAGCTGTGATGCATTAGGTCCTTTTTGTTCTTGCCTGCTGAGTGTAAATGTTCCGTGATGGTTTCAGGCCAGTTCTGGAGCTACACTCAGGTGAATTAGTGAGTGGAAGTTGGCTAATAACTGTTGCTCTTAATTTAGTGCTATGTTTACTGACATGGCAAAGCTGTTGACATAAAGAAACTTATTTGCAAATTCAGCCATTAGGATTTATTTGGTCAGTCATTACAGAGAATTACTTTTACACAGTAATAGTGCATATTCAGTACCTTAATTGAAAATACAAGCTCATACTTAAGAAACCTGTAGAGTCTTAAAAATCATGTATGAATTCCTTCTTCTAAGGAACTCAAATGAGAAAGCTCTATATGGTAGGTATTACTGATTAAGCCAGATCATACACAGGCTTTAAAATTTTTTAATAGAAGATTTCACATTATATCTAGAGTAAATCCAGCTCTGTTTAGTTTTACTGGACCCTGGAATCATTTTCTTGAATAACGAGTTTCTTAAACTTCCAAATTTTGATGGTTACTCATCTAAGACCAGTGGTTTCTTGCCAGAATCTTGCAAACTGTTCCTTGTCTATAAAACCAAGGTAAATGATCCATGAAACCATCTTAAAATGCTTTCAATAGCATTTTGAATGAAAAGTTTTATGAAGATAGACAGCATTCCACAAGAGATTGGAGAATTTACAGTTGGTCTTTTGATCCAAACTTTAAGGTTACATTATTCATTTGGGTCTGATTAAAATGAAACAAATGCATTTTACAGTGTAAACTGATTTACTTCAAAGATGCATCTACTTGGCTAAGAGAGAGGGGTGTATTGAACAGGAAGAGAAAACTATGCCAAGTCCTTGCCTACTGGGAGGAGAAAATCTATATAGGAATTGTTGAAGGTACAGTCAATGGCTGATGTTAATTTGTTGAAAGTTTAATTCTACACAATGTGTCCCTAGGAGAAATACTGTTTAGATATTTGAGTTTGCTGCTCTGGAGTGTATTTTCCTGTTGGTTTGTGGAGGGAGAAGTGTACCTTTTTCCTCTCAGCAATATGTTTTGTGCAAAACAGTTTACACAGTTGGACTCTCAGCAGGGAGAAAGTCAGAGGGCTGACATGTTATTGTAATAATGGTAAGGTCAGCAGCAAGACCTGTGGTGTAGCACAACTGAAAAATAAATACATGAATCTGTTTTTAACATGAAGCATAAAATAATCTGGCTTTGGCTGTAGAACATGTTAGTAAAGATTGTAAAATTACAGGACGTGGTTATCTGGAAGAGTGATCATATTTAACTGATAAACACATTAAGTTTCATGGAAAATAGCCTCCTCGTTTCATTGTGAGGATTTCAGTCAGGTTAAGTACTCTGTATGCAAATACATTTTAAAAATCAGCTGCCCTTGTACTTAGTGGTCTGTACTCTGTATTTAGGAAGAATGGTCTTAGCTTTTCCTAACTTGTAAAAATATATCATGTCAAATGTAACTAGGTATGGCTGGCCTGTTGTACAGCTGTCGTTAGTATCTTTGTGAGCAGGTATGTTGGATCTGCAAAGTAAGTTACATCTTTACACAGTAATTGAGATTTTTGTTATAAACCCAATAACTATAAAGAAAGCAGTACATTCAAAATTATCAGACCTATGGAAATAACATATTTACTTAGAAAGTTTAAACTTTCTCTCAACAGTACTGTTCCAAATGCCTGTTGATTTAATTTTACAGGTTCATATTTCTTTTTTAAACCCCTCTTGAATTGTACTTACTTGGGGTCAGACTCTGGAAGGTTAATCAACCTTTCAGGAATTCCAGGTTGGTCTTGGCTTTTTCCACTCAGCTAAAAGTGTGTCATGACCTCAGACTCCATTTAGACTGAATTAGGCAAACAAGAACTGATTAACGTAGCTATGCTCTATTGCTTGTCATCTCATCTAGGGTACTGTGTTTGACATAATAACCCAACAGTAGCTTAGGGAGGGGCTAAGAAGTGAGATGCGGAGCTTACCAAAAGCGGTTTTGAGGTAGAAATCTGCAGCTGTTCTTCAGTATTGAAGATTGTCATGCTTTTGTGAAGACAACTGTTAAGACACTTAGGTCAGTCTCCATCTTTCTCTTAACTGATTTTTGTGCTTCAGGTGTATATCAAGTTTTCTTTGATGATGAACCTGGCTCAGGAACCTAGTTCCTGGCCTTTGCTCCTGTGCCACTGTGACCTTGGCTGCATAGAGGGACTGTGTCAGATTGTTAGACCTATCTGTGGTTAGAAAAAAATAAGAAAAATCCTCTTATATGGTGTAGAAACGGTTTGTGGAGAAGTTCTACTTCGAGAGGTGTCGTAAAGGTTAATCAGCCAAGTTAAATAGAAGGGAATGGCTACCGTACACATCTTTATCTTTCTGCTATTGGCTACTGCAGCAGTGATATTCCAGCTACACACCTTCTTCTAAGTGTTAAAATAACAAGTGCATGTTGTTTGCGCTTTGGGTAGGAGAGTTTAAACTATAGCATGATTCAGTAACTGCAGTTGAGCTTGTTAAGTATCACACAAGATCAGTTAGTTTCGTCTCCTCATGAATGTGCAGCAATTGGGTCCGTATCTTGCACGTTTCTGATGCAACACAACTGTCTACTGACCATTCCTCATGTGCTGATGCAGGTAACCAGCTAGACCCATGTCTCATTGATGTGCTGCGTCTGATTTGCAGGGTCAAAAAGAGTAGGAGAGGAGACAAAGTGAATGTGCTGTAACTGGAGTCAGGCTAACCTGTGCAGTTCTACCTACACAGATCAGTGCAGTTGTCTCTGTTTTGGAACTCGACTCAACATAGACCATAAAGTATTTGGCACCTTGAATAGGATGTCAGTTTGTTGTGGTCCTATTCCTTTTTTTCCCAAAACACCATACACAACAGAGCTTACTTGAAAGAGGCATTCTGCTTAGGATAAATTTCTACAGAACTTTTCTCATGGTCCATTCTGTCCTCATAAGAAAGCTAATTTTAAAAATTCAGTTCTGCTAATGTTAACTGTGTTTATCTGCTCACTTTCATAGCTATTGCTAGGGGTATCATTTGATGCCTTCATCGGATCTTGCACTGGAGAGAGAATAAGTGATGGGAATCAGCAGTGTTTGAATTTCTTTTGCTTAAATTTGCACTGAAGAATAGAGGATGAGCAACCTCTGAATTATTAAGCCTGGCTTTATTAGTTTTCTTCAGTCTTATTTAGTTTTACTTGTTTACAATTAAAGAACCATTTTCTCCAGCTGACAAATTCAGTGTGCTCCTAGAAAAAGACTGTGGTTAGTTTTCACCCACTGCTGCTTCCCCTTTCCAGTGCTGTGAGCTGAGCTTAGCAGTTTATGAAATACTGGGAGCTAATAGACTCTATGCTAGTCTCTTTTCATGCTAATAGTTGATTTTGTTCTCTTTGAAACAGTTGTTTCTGTTTCTCTTTTAAATGTTACCAAGTGTACCAAGGAAAAAAACCCTCCAAACCATTTGAGGGGGGTCAAGAATATATGTATATATTTCTTCTCTGTGTATTAGGGGTATTAAAATTGATCATGAGTGTGAGTTCTTATCATTCTTTGTTTTGACATTGGAAAAAAGAACCCTCAAAGACTTCCTTGCCCAGATTCCCACTTGAGGAAGCATATCTGAGAAAAATCTTTGAATAGTTGAAATGAGTGACATGAAATTAGATCAATCGCAGTACTGCTGACATTGATTGAGAGGTGTTAAGTGAGGGTTGGAAAAAACATATCTGATCAAGATTAATACTTTTTTCACCAATGCTCCTGAGAATTGTATAAATAATTTGTTTCCCATAAAGCTGCTTACGGAAAATTTGAAGAGCTAAATCATGGCTTGCAGAAGTTCATATGAATTCTGGACACAAAGTTCTCTGAAGACCACACAAAGGTCTTTAAAGACCTTTAAAACTTCATAAGCTGTGCATCCTTAATTCAGCTGAAACATTACTACAGTTTAAGGTGCTTAAACCATTTAGTATTATGGATGCAGAGCTTTGTCTTCAAAATCCCTTTTTCTCATCCCCCTGGGAAAACTGAAGTGGGAAGTAAACTTGTAAATGCTTTGAAATGATTTGTGTTTTTAACTGGAAACCCACCCACAGTTTTCCCAAGGCGCAGGTCACTGAATCTTAATGCCCCTTTTAAAGAGAGGGGAGCTTCAAAAATTACCCAAGACATGGTTGGAATCTGAGTGGGGAGTTACTTCCTATATTAGCTCTGTGCTGATGAAATTAAATCTGTTGTATTTGATGTGTAGTTGAGAACTTCCAAATACAGTGCTAACGTTTCAAGTTCCCCAAAAGCAGATTTGGTTGCAGAGTTTTTCTGCAACAGCCAGGAAGTCACATGAGACCACTTATGTAAGTCTTGGATAACATGTACCACCCCCAACTCCTGGAAAAAAAATGGTATTAAAGTAATCTTTTGCATTATATAGCACCTCTTTACCTTTTGATCATAGTGTTGCATATAGGGGAAAGAGTAGATTAACCTTGATAATAAAATTGACTTTCTTATTTGTGCATTATGCAAATAGGAGAGGTTTTGCTGACTTTTGCATAAAAATGCTTGAATTCTACAGTTATCTGTATTACTGACTTTCAACAAATACCTAGTTAAAATTGTGGCAAGTCTTTCTTAAAGGATTTTGCATCTGTATTTGTGGGGTTCCTGACATTTGGAAATCCCAAATATGTCCACTGCTCTTACATGCTTCATCTTCTTTCTCAATACCCTTGTTCACGGCTGATGCTAGCAGACAAGTTATAGCAGTAATACGTCTGCAGAAGAGAAGACCAGGTGCTGAGAAGGCTTCTGCTTGTTCCACAACTGTAATGGCAACCATGGGAACTTTATTGGTACCTTAAGTCAAGATAAACTGATTTGTAATTAAAAATCAATGGTGACTTTAAAAGGGCCTTTGCCTAATTTATGGTTAATGTCAACCACCAATTTTACTGTGGCAATACTGCCAGTCTGCACTGTTAAACATTTCATCTAACAGCCATCTGACCTAACTGGAGTAGTTGGGATAACAAATTTGGACATAGGGAGCAGTAGTTGCAAGTAATTGCAATTGGATGATAAGTTAAAAACTTTATTAATTTTGTTATTTTTAAATATATACTGCTAATCTTGAAATTCAGAGCATTTTGAACTTGTGTGAGCTGCACTGCCTCTGTTAAAGGCATATTTCTGGGTGTCATGCTGTAAACATGCTCCACGATATGCTTGTTCTGGACTTCCTTCATAGCAGTATAACTTATGACTTGACACATGTAAAACCGTTACTTTGCAGCAGTGGAACAATAGCTTTGGTACTCCTTTAAAGCTGAAGAAAAAATAATTACTGCCTCTGTATTTCTAGTTAGAGATTTCTTTATTTTGAGCTTGAATTGATGTGTGCTCCACTCTTACCTGTGGTCAGATGTAAAGAAACAGACAAACCAGAAAGTGGAAGTTTCTATCAGAGAAAATTGAGATGTGTCACTCTGGAAACAAGAAATGAATCCATGTGCTTACCAGAATGGGGAGAGCATGCTGTGTAACCTGCTCTCAATTTTTGGTAATAGTTTTTCTTAAGTTGTAGTATCTATAAATGTTTTCAAAGGTAGGTGTAGGTAAGGATTATTATAGTGTATAATTCAGGAGAAGACTGTGTCTGTGGAATGTATATTCTACTCACCTATGAACAGAAGCAGAATAAATGGAATAAAGGAAGAGCCTGTCACAAGAAGCCACTGCTTATGCTTTTAAAACTTTTTGTTTAAAGATTAGACTGTTTCTGTTTATTTTAGTTCTCTGAAATCTGTTGTTTTGCTGTTCTGAGAGGGTTTGTGTTAAGCTTAAATTCCAAGTTAGCACTGACATTTTTGTTGCTAGTTAACTTGCTAATAACTCCTTTTTCTTCTGTGATTAAGGCCCCAGATTAAACATGGGCTTGCAGTATTAGTACTTTATTATTAATTGACTTGACTTGGTCCCTTGCAGTGCAAAATTAATGTTTTTGCCTTCTCTTTTTGCAGTCTTAATTGTAGCACAATTAAAATTAATTAAAAACATTAAAAAATTCCAAAGAAACAAGCTGGGGCAGCATTTGCCCCAGAAAGCTACAGGAGAAAGTCTTTCAGATGTGGGGCTCTATGAAGCGTGCTGCTAACCAAGGTGCAGATGAGAGAGGGGACTTGGGATACTTTTTATTCGAGTCCATAAAGAACAGCTGTGTTCCAGAGCTGGTTCCTGATGGTGTATTGGTAGCTGTACAATACATACTCCTCGTGTAGTGGGAGTATTGTACTTAAATAATTCTGAATTAGTGGCTCTTTAGATTGTTAGAAGAGTGGTTGGTGTGAGCCGGTGGTGCAGCCGCTGTTGGTTGCCTTCCTGTGGAGCTTCGGCTGCTGCTCTCAAACACCCCTTTGATGGAGGGCAGAGAAAAGCTACCTTCTCTTCTCCTGCTGAAGAGGAATGCCTGAGCAAGGCAGCTTCTCCTGGATGCTATGATACGGATCAGGTCAATGACCCTTAAGGGTCTGCTGGGGTTTGTTTTTCTTGGTGTAGTGCTTTATGAGGAATATATGATCGCACAGTGTAACAGAGATACAACCCAGAGAATATTTATAGCAATACTGACACGGAATACTAAGAAACGTGCAATTTCTGTAACATGATCATAGTTAATGGTTACATACCAAATAAAGTCTAAATATTTGAGAAAATTAGCCTGCGAAAGTGGATGTGAAGGAATGAACACATACCAAATTGTTCTGTGGAACAGAAATTACCTTCTGAAGTAATGTGAACTTGGGATGACTTTTTACTCTCTATAATGAGGGGAAAATGGTTCGGTTTTGCTCTTTAACAGATGCTGCCTTTGAATTGTAACAAGAAGGGGGGAAAACAGATAATGATTTCCAGTAAAGTCTAATTTGTTAAAAGGCACAATTAAGCTTTGAGATAAATGGTTTAGCTTTTAAAACACTGAGAGTAAAGGAATTAAACTGAATTCTCAGCCACTGCCTGTAGGGCTGCTTTTTGACTTCTGTAAAAGGGAGCATTGTGCATTCAAAAAAAATTCATTTTTCTGCTTGTGTTCTGTCTCTGAAACTACACATGTGCGCTGACAGCTATTTTGCATCTATTTTAGGGCAGGTGATCTTATTTGATTCTTCTGAGAAGCTAAGCATGTTGCTATAGCTACTGAGCTTGTGGCTCTGGTGAGGGTTTTTCATCAGTTTCTAAATGTAATTGGTAAATAAGGCTGGTGTAAGTCTTGTGACATTCTGCTGTCGGTTCCACTTGAAGATTTTGTCTCCAATTTCTTTAGTTCTAGCATGTACATGGAAACACGTATATACCATTTTTATGTAAATATGTAGAGATGACAAGTGAAAACTGAATGTGCAGGTTTTCTAATCCAAGTGCTTGTTTCAGAAAGCTCTTGTATTCCTCCTCTTCAGCTTGTGGTTGGGTGTGGACTTCTGGTCTCCAGCACATAGTGACAGTATGAGATGCTGCTGAATGTGACGGCTGTGCGAACCATATGCTTGGAACTCCAGTCTCTAAAATGAGCTTTTCTTTCTGGTGTGCTACATCTAAAACAGATGCACTAGTAAAAGTTCTGCTAACGGTATACTGCAGATATTAGGTACAGGTTTTTAACATGTGTAAAGAGCCATTTTAAACAAGATTCAGGCTGTTCTTTAATTTGTGAAGGCTGCTACCCATTCTTGAACCTGCCTACAGCATGTGCTGAATTCTCTGTTCCCTCCAGTTTGGTTCAGCTGTTACACTGTCGCTAATATTGGCTGATGCTACTGGAAAGCTAATATTGGATTTGTTATGGGTGGGTGTGGTTTGGGTTTTTTTTTCCTTTCTTCATCCAAAGTCCACTGGAGATCAAAGTCCTGTATAATCCTTAGGACAGAGTTGATGATGTAATTTTTCATCTACACAGGAGTATGAACATTGTGAAGTTCAACTACAGAAATGAAAGCCTTAGTACAAACCTGTTACAATGAGGGCAGGCAGAGTAGTGGATATTGGATGTTAATGGCTTTTTGTCAGGCAGCACTAACATAGGGTGGAGGGAAAATACCCTGCAAAGTAGCATGATCACTGGGAAGCCAGGCTATAAAAGGATCAGCTGTATTTCCAAGGATATTTAGAGATGGAAAGATACAGGTAGGTATCCAGTGAGACTTTTCAAGCCATTGATGTAAATTAGGATTCTAATGTTCATTGACTTAGAGAATGGGGGGCAGCTCTACATTGGGTCTCCTAATAAATTTGTGTTTGTATTTCTGGGTGCTTTGTTACTGGTACATGTTGTGAGTGCCTGGCAAATTCTTCTGTAGCAGCGATGGATTTAGTAGCTACTAGCTGAACCTGAGTGTCTGGGATGCAGTGCTTCTGAGCCACTTGAGGTAGTGTGAAGTAATTCTTTACACAGGTTTTATTAAGATTAGTGTCCTATTTAGGCTGCAATAGCTAATTCTGTCATAGAATAATTTATTCTGAAGCTCATAACTTTCAGAGAATGATCTATATACAGACATTGTGATTCTTTTGGCTAACAATAGGTATTCTGAGACTAGGAAGAAACTGTACTGAAGAGATTAAAGGACTGGTACTGCAAACTCTTTTAAAGATTAACTTGAAGACAGATTCATAACAACCAAACCGGTATTACATTTTTAGCATCAGTCCACTCACTTTTGTGAAGAAGTATCCCTACTTCAGGAAAATCCCTTAATCATGGAAGCCCTCTTAGACAGTCTTTATGTATGTAAGGCCAGTATGGTACCAGTTACCTGTGGAAAAGATGTGGTATAGGTCTGGTGGCTTGGAACCTCTGCCTGCAAGGTGCTGGACTGGATGTGTGACGTGTCAGTTCCTTGTTCTCTATTTCTGGTGCTGAAATAGTAACTTCATTTTTAGGGGAATCCTGCCAATCCTGTAGACAGGGCCATGGGTTTAACCTGTTAGGACATAATTGTTGGCAGACAACTCTTAAGGTAAGTGGTGGCCATCCCTGTAAGGGTTTGTATTACCTGCATATTTCCTTCAATTTCTTTGTTGCTGCTTTCCTCAGTTCCTTCTTTCTTGCAAAGTCTCCATTGCTTTTACTTATATAACCTAAATTACTTTTTTAGAAAAGAGCTGAGAAATAATTATGCATGTAATCTGGGAAATGAACAAATGAATGCAAATCCTGTGACTTAAGAGACATTTGATAAATTGTAATTGTGAAAATACCTTTTCTGGTAAAGGGTCACCTGATTTCTGACTGCAGCACTTGATTTAACATGAGTAATTATGCAGAATCTTTGAAGGTTGAAATCCTAATTTTGGGTTCATTTAAATATCTGATTGTCAAATCACATAGAAAAAAACAACCCTATTCTTTAAGATTGTCTTGCTGAACTGTTTATGAATGAGAACTATGTAGTGTCTATATTGTGTATGCATACAGGTTAAATTCCGTTACACAGACAAATTCTTGTTTCAGAATCTGAAGTATTTCAGTACCTGTATTTTAAAGGGATTCAAATTCTATCCATCCAATTAATTGCACTAATATCTTCAAAAATAATATGGGCATTTGCAAATGCATATGTATGCATAATCACTTAAGGTGCTTATCCTGTCATTTACTGAGTGACTGTGACCGATGACGTGAGAATTTTTGGCTTATAAAAATCCAGCCTTTATTGACTACTGTAAAAAATAATTGTAATTAGAATTTAATCAACATACAAAACACAGAAATGTTCAAAACCTTCCTTTTGCTTTGTAGCCATCCAGGTGGTGTAGAACTTACTGGAGGGCTGCTGGTAGGTTACATTAACAACATTGCAGGAAACTAGTAATTTCATAGTAAGCAGAATTAAAGGGGGAAATACACCCTTTTATTGGCAAAATTTGGCTGGGGTACTGAGTCGATTTCTGTAATTTTTTTTCCTTCCCCCCCCCCCCCTTTTTTCCCCCCTAAATCCCTGTTCTATTTAAAACATGCAGAGCAATCATTGATCTGCAGCTGAAGTGCAACCAGCTTTAGGTGAAACATGGAAGCTGTTTAACAGCAGGACTGCTCTGTAGCTTAGGGCAAAAAACAAGGATGTTCTTTCCAATTGGAACTACTAGAAGTGTAACATGCTGGTGAAGCCTGACTTGTGATTTCTCAGTTGGCTGATCTGACTATTAGCAAAGAAGAGACTGCTACTAGCTAAAAGAATTGCTCATGTAACTCAACCAGTGCTGGTGCTTTGATGCTGAAGATTAAGGCCCAGTGCCCATTGGCAGTCATTAGGGGTTGACCACCCTCAAGTATATGATGTAGTTGCTATGTAATTATCTATGTTGGGATTTTTTGTGACATTAGGCTTGATATGTTTTCTGTTTCAAAATCTGCTGTAGGATCACTGACTGTAACATAGCTAGCATTTCAGATGGATTGCTGATTATTGCCTTATCCTTTGCTTGCATTTAGAAGAAGCCGTTTCACAGAATGAGGAGTTAGTTTTCTAGTACAAGGTAAATTTCTGGCTCTTATTAGCTTCATTCATACAAGGAGATAAGAATTATTTCACTTGGATAATATACACACTTGAGGTTAAAAAATGTGCTTACCTGCTCTTTTTTTTTTTAATTTTCTTTTAAGCGATTGAATACTGTAGTTAAAATAGATAATATATAGTGATATATAATGCACCTTTGTTACTGCACTAACAGAAATTAATAGTCAGTTCCTCAATTGAAAAAAAGGCATTATCTTTCCGGCATCTGATGTCTTTATATATATTTTATGCAGAAATGCATTAAAAGTCCCAGGTTGGTTTTAAACTCGCAGTACTGAAATGACAGACATGAATTCTCCAAGTAATACAGAGCTGCTCAGAAACACCAGTTATTTTACGGGGGTGGTAAATCTCTTGTGTAGTTGTCTTCCTGATACTATCAGTGACAGTTTTGCATAGAGTGAAGCTGGTATCAGTAGTGGAAACTACTTCATCGCCAAATCAGGTAATGCTAGCTTCCTACAATTACTTTAACAAGACAGTGTCTTCAGTCCTGCTTTTTATAGATCACAAGTTGTTTATATTTGGATCTTCTGGATGAAAATATCTTACAAGTGCAAGAACATTATCATGTTGGACTTAATTTCTGAGAAGGCTTCTGTGTGTGTTGACACCTATTTCCTTGTAGGGTCCCTTGAAACATGGATACTCGGAACCTCTTTGGGGGGCCAAGCCACTGCTTTGTTCTGTCTCTCAGAAGGGCTTGTGATTTCCTGCATTTCCAGTAGGGCTTGAAATTATTTGTATATTGATGTTCTACTGAAACAAGCACGGAAGTCAAAATTAGGATGGCTTTTATTTGTAGCTTGTTTTGTGCACGGTCATGATCTATAACATTAGTAGCACGCTCCTTGCTGCAAAGGCTTCTTCTCTATGCTGTTTTTATGGCAAAGCTAGCTGGGTGTCAGTGGTTCCTCTCTGGAATCTTTGCAGACATGTTTAGCATGACACTGAGCCATGCTAGTGCAACTTCCTGAGTGCAGCTGAACCCAGCCTTTAGTGTGGATTCATAGATACGCCTGTGTGGCTTCCAGGTGGCTTAAGCATGGGCAGAAGCTGCTTCCAGAAAACAGCACTGATGTGAGTGCAGGGGGAATGCAGGGGCTCCATATGTTTGTATGTGCTTTAGATTTACTTTTTTTAATATCTCAGTGGCAAATGTACGCATTGGGTTTATGAGAATAAAATATTTGCAGCAAGATAAAACTTGGAGATTTTGCTCAGAATTTCCTGTCAATGCCTCTTTAAAAATGGAATTAAATGCAAGCCCTCGCGTGTTACAATATAATGGATATGAGAGGTTTTTGCATGTGACAGTTGCATCTATTAGTGCTTGTGTGAATAGGGCTGTATGTACTGAATGGGCAATATAAAAGTATCCTAATTTGAAGAGATCATCTGCTGGAGAGTTGGAGGGGTTCCACTGTGATATTTTTTGAAGATTCAGAACTCGGGGGAAATTCAAGTGGATCTACTGAAAAGTGGAGGGGGCTTAGCAAGAATAAAATAATCCCTAAAAATCTGTGGTCTTTATTATCTGCTTCTGACCATCTCTATCTTCAAGTACCTGGTAATTCACTGCTACTGAGTTCAGAGTCCTACCTGTGTGCACAGCCACCTTGACTGTGTTTCAAGTAAATATATATTCTACAGCTCACATGTAAAAAGGAGTGATTGCATAGAATTAAGTGTAAGCAGAACAGTGACCACTGTGTTGACTACAGATTTGTTTTAATAGGTAGTGCTTTATTCTTTAGTTGGTATGACATTGCTGACAGTGAAATCTGGTACTTCATCTGGCCGTAGCAGGGTTTCAATGACCCTTCTTGATTTATTTTTTTCCCCCTTCCTCTAGCTCAGTGTCTCATAGTAAAAGCTAATGTGAGACAAAGAAAGCTATAGCAATAGATGCTTCTGGGACTTGCATACCAAGCACGTAATTGTTTCTATGCCTCTTTGAAATAGTTGCCTATCTCCAGCTATAATGATGCACCAGAGGAACAAATCAAAACCTGCTCAGCTCAGTACCAGAGATTTTTTGTCTTAATCAAAAGAATATATTCTTGCTGCAGAGCCAGTTGCTAGCTCCAAGAAAAGCTGAAAAGTGCTGCCTGTCCCTCAAGAAGCATTTTCCTGCAGGCACAGTTTTGATGGATATGTGAAGGGAATACCATCTGCCTTAGGGTGGTAGAGGGAGCTGTGTAACACAGGGCTCCTAAGGGATTACAACGCTGTAGGACATTTAGAAGTGTTGAGGACAGAGAAAGGAAGGGCAAAGGGAGTCTCTTGTGCTGAGAATCAGGCTATTCAAGCAAGGTGTGAGTGCAGTTTGTCTTGTGGTCTTTGTATCATCTCAGTAAATCCTGGCTATTGCCTTTCAGGATTTTTACCGGGCTATCTTCTTCCTATCCCCATAAATCATTACTGACTTATGATATAGCACCCTTTACAGCCTCTGCAGGCTTAGCTGTGATTTAGATCACTGTACCAGTACGCTAATTGGCTGCTTCCTCCTATTGTCATTTCCAGGCTCTGTAGGTGTCCTTGCCTTTCCTCATCCTTGAGTTTCATGATTCTACAGTCTTAAAGGGAAATGGTAGAAAGGGCTCTAACATGAATGCATTTTCTTGGTGTATTGATTTCTCGCATAGGTTGTAGAACTGGTCTTTCTGACAGGGTCTACTGAACATTCAGATCTTATGGGATCTCTGTTGGTCGTCATTGGTTTCCTTTGGGATAGTTTAAAAAGGACTTTTGGCTCAGTTTAATGTACTGCTGTTTTACTGGTCCTGCAGCATCTGAAGCTTGAGGTGCCCCTCTCAAGTTGAGCCCAGCTACCTGAGAACACAACTTTATTAATGTTTGAACAAAAATCTGACTTTAATAGAAAACTATATAACCAGAAAAGATGCTGTAGCTAATGTGTAGTAAGCACAAATGTTGTGGAATAACTCACATTGCTCGTGCTGGTAATTTTGTCTTTGTATAACACAAACCCTAAGAATGGGCTGTGTTGCACTATCTGCTGGTCAGGAAGTCACAAGATGTAGTTCCTCCTGTTTGTTGTAGATCTGAAATAGACAAGTGGAGATGGAAGTGATTGTGTTTGGGAAGATTAAAGAATTGCTTATTTGGAAGCATGAAGTCACTACAAGGGTGTTTGAAGATTGTGAAGTAGTGAAGTATCCCTTATTGTTCTCTACAACTGCCTGGCAGGAGGATGGAGCTAGGAGGGGGCTCGTCTCTGCTCCCAAGGAACAAGGGACAGGACAAGAGAAAATGGCCTCAAGCTGCACCAGAGGAGGGTTAGATGGAGATGAGGAACAATTCCTTCCCCAAAGGGTCCTTGGGCCTTGGAACAGGCTGCCCAGGGCAGTGCTGGAGTCATTGCACTGGAAGCATTCACAAACCATGCAGAGGAGGCCCTTGGTGCCGTGTGTTAGTGGTGGCCTTGGCAGTGCTGGGTTTGGACTGAATGATCTTAAAGGTCTTTTCCAACCTGGTTGATTCTATGACTCTGTGATTCATGGGGGGCGTTCTACAGTGAGGTGCTGTCAGAACAGTTTCCTACATCACTATATATAAGCTGTCAACATGGAAGTGGCACAACTTGGTATGGGAGCTTCATAACTAAGCGTTGTACATGTGGGTAGATGTATCTATGGCATCAAGACTAAGAGCAAGTAAGAGCAAGAGTGATATATTGTTCAGTCTTCACCTTTCATGCAGTAGTAGGTGAAATCAACACAAGAACAAACATTTTTGTTTTATATCATAGTTAAGCATAATATATAATTCATGCTGAGATCCTTCAACATTTAAATTTCCTTGTTTCATTACAATGCTTCTTAAGCAGACTTAATAAAAACTTCAATTCCCATGATTACCCCTTCAGAGATGTCACAGCATGTCCCAGCTGCAGAGGAAGCTGCATAGCACTAATTATGCACTGAAAATACAAAAAAAGAAAGCACTTGATGTTTTTCCCAGATCCATATTGTGTTCTTTTACTGTTTGGGGCTTTTTAGCATCATCTTTATTGATTCAAAAACTGGGGTTTGGCTACTTGTTCCAGAACTTGCTTTAGGTGTATAGGATTTCCCCCCCTTTATAGGTATAATCAGAAAAATCTGCTGTCCCTGAAGACTGTCTAGGGGCTGTACCTGAAGGATGGTAACTAAATATGACTGAGCTCATTGTCAATAACTTTGTGCGCTTCCCATCCTGGAAACAGCACCAACAGTAATGTTTTGTTTGTCCATTGATTGCATTATTATTAAATAAGTAAATCAAACACAAGGTTAGAACATTACTATTTCACAGTATGGTCAGAAGGCTATTGGATTTTGTAGTACACTGAGGAGCAAATCATATTTGGGGTCTTGTGCATACACAGAGCTTTAGCACCATTGGTGGCTTGTGGCTTCTTTACTCTTAATTCTTTCAGGAAAGTAGAAAGTACCATATAAAAAAAAATAATTAGCTGCAATAAAAATTGAAGTTTCTAACTGTTTTTACATGGTTGAGACAGATCTCTGAGGGTTGTGGTCTCATTTTATAAGAGAACTAAGGTACAGAAACAAAAATGAAGCCATAAAGGCAATAGCAACAGTGCCAGTGATAAAAAAGAGCATCATCTGGTATGAAGTCCAACCTTCTTCTGCCAACCAGAAGGATTTAGCTGCAGGAAGCTGCACTGTTTTTTCTGTTTAGATTGGAATCTTTACAGAAGCAGAATGGAACTCTTCCATTTATTTTCAAATTCTATTTCTTATGTCAAAACAAATGGAACAATTATAAGTAATGAAGGCAGTTGTTCTCTTAGGTGTTTTGTAACAAATAAAGAACCAACTGTTTCAAAGAAATCAGAGGGAACCATTTAACAATTACCTGTTAGCTCCTCCTCAAGTGCAAGCTTGCTCACACTGGCCACATTAAATCCTGTTCTGAGCAAATAAACAACCCCTAAGTGAGAGCCAGAGATTAACTACGTTCTCCTGTGGAGCTTCCAAAGCTGCAGCATCTTTCATGGGAGCAGTTTGTCTGAGAAGTTGGCAACATACCCTTTGTCTCAATGATGTAGATTCTAGCAAGCCCAGAGAGAGAGGATCCTTTGTTGCCTCTATTAATGCTAGAATTATTTTGAATAGACATTTCCCATCACTGTGTTGGTCTTGATCTCCATCCCTTGTTGTAGGCAGTAGTAACCATGAGGGTATTGTACTGTGACCAGCCTAGAGCAGTATTCACTCTGGATGGAATTTCCATACAGAAATCTGATAAAAGGATGGCAGTGGAAATTGAACTAGAATGTGTTATTTGTGCCTGGTAATTGCAAAAATAGTTTGGACAAGCATAGAGTGCTCTGAGAGTTGCAAACAGATTTCATTTAAGTTAATTACATATTGGCATATCAGTTAAAAGGGATCAGGAAGGGCTTCTCCTTCTGCATGTGTTGTATTAACTATCATACACTGCTGCTGCAGTAAGGTAAGCTAATTTGGAGTGATCAGCTTGAACTTTATGTAGCCTAGGCATGGAATGCTGAAACTGCTTCTTACCTCATTTTGTGTTTACTTATCTGGCTTTAAAATAAAGCTTTGAAACAGCAAATGTTGGGTATTGAAAAGCAGGGGGAGCTCTTCCTATCTTTTACATTTAGAGGGAGCAGCATTTGCGCTAGTTCTGAGTGAAACTGTTCACAGCCTCCTAATAAAACTGTAATTAGTAGGGTGCACTAGCTCTTCTCCATGAAGGTATACAGCTTTGAGATTATCCCATGGTTAGTAACTCTGGGCTTTGTAGGTGGATGGGAAAGTGGAGTGATATCGAGGAAAGCCAATCAGCCTTTAAGAGTGCTTGTCATGTTCCTGTACTCTGATTCTGCTGGTTAGTAGTAAAAGGAAGTGTTGGTTGTAAGGCACACTAATGGGGTGAAAAAAACACGTCTGATTTGGTGACTGAGACTGTGCAGGAACTCATACTGGGGTGGGAGGGATAGGGTAGAAGAAGCTGCACCACAAGTTTCACACCAAAGTCCATCTTCATTTTAGTAGTCACACTACAGTCTCTTAAGTCAAAACCCACTGATGGGGTCAGAGGCTCTGATTTCCATTGACTTCAAAGGAATTGCTAATGCCCCATTTCTGTCAGCATCTGACCTCCTGAAAATTCAGAGAAATAAAGCCTAAAAGTATGGGTCCTTTTTGAAGGCTTTGGAAATCAGAGTGTGTTTTGTCCCAGAATCGCTGAATAATTTATGTTGGAAAGGACTTTTGGAGGTCATCTGGTCCAACCCCCACTCAAAGCAATGTCTTTAAACCTTTTATGACATCCTTGTAAGACTGGGCATATGTGAGCAGTTTGAAGCTTTGTTAGGTTTGTTTCAGTCATAAGCCATAAACTGTGACCCTTTTAGCTTGAGCTAAATAGTGAGGGGAAAAAACATCTTCAAATACTGAGCACTCGCACTCTCCACATCTAACATACAGGGCTAACTTAAATATGATTACCCTTGAAACACAACAGTAATAATTGGTGTGATAGTACAAATGTAAGTTGTGGTTCTTCCCATTGCAGATTGACCAGGCAGGGGCTGTGGCTTTTGGGAACAGCCTTTTCTGTGGAGAGGTTTCATTTCACATGTGCATACAGATATAAATAGGAAGTAAAATCATTGAATCTGGTATAGTGAAACGGTGGGGAGGTTTTCATGGCATGATAGCTAAAAAGTCTTATAAATGTTGAGACGGCCATCTTTTTTCCTTTTAATATAAAAACTTTTATGTCAGGGTCATTAGAAACAACATGCAAGAGTCTGAGAAGTAGAATATCTGTAAAAATAATGTGAAAATTAACTTGAGTAATGATAGATGGAGATGCTAGTTAAATTTAAAAGAAAATGTCAAAGTATGTAAGCTGTTGCATGCAAGTTGCTATGCTAAACCTGACATGCTTTTGAGCATATAACATATTTGGGTTTGCATCTCATGTAGTTGAACCATTTTGTAGTGAATACTTAATACTGATTTCCAAATAGAAGTAATGCAGAAAGATCTTAATTTGTGAAAGATAACTTCCTCTATCCACTGCGTGGTCACCCAGTTCATTCATTCAGACACCAGAATTACTAGTCACTTTGTGCTTTTGCCATAACAGGGAGGCTAGGTTGGGAATAGTGTTTGGTTGAAAGAAGTAGTGATCACAAAACTGTAAAGCAGGGTGCATTCCTCCTTATAGTATGTGTTCTTCCTTATAGCCTGTGGCTAATGTCATATGCTAATCCCACAGATTTCAGGTTTTGGAAGATGTTCTGCTCTGCATTCAAAGTGCCTAAGTTAAGCATTCGATTACCTTTGAACTCTCATATCCAGAGAGATAACCATTTCTTCTAGGTATTCATAACTTACACCAACATAAAAATGGAAACTAGTGGTACTTTTAGATTATTATCTTTGCATAGCATTACTGTCACTTTGTTGTTTCTAGACACAGGTCAGATAGTCCTGTACACACTCATTCAGATTCTGTAGCTGATGGATAATGCATTTGTTTTCTTCAAATTGGCATGCTAAGATGAGAACGTGAGCAGCTAAATAACTGGAGTCAAGAATAAGCGCTTAGCCCTTGCTTGGGTAATCAATCTCCCAGACTCAATAGGAGGCAGGCTGCAGAAATAGCAGGAAGGAGAATATGAAAAGATGTGGGATGATTTCTTTAGTGTAAATGTGCCTTCGTGTCACTTTATTTCCATGACTCACTATATCTAATATAAACAATAAAAGACAGAAGACGACTGGCTTTCTGAGGGTGGAATCAAATCTGAATAAATTTAACATGGATTTAAGCTGTAGAGAGCTAGAGTGGAACTTTTTTGGGTTATGTCTGACAGTTATTCTGTAATTACTGGCTGGAAAACAAATGTTTCAGCCTTTTTATTCAGCAATACTAGCAAGAAAAAAAAGAAGAAAAAAAGAACAAGGGTCATTTTAACCCTCTGTCCCACTATTCATAGTTCATGTAGTTCTTATTTTATGCTATTGCTGGGGTAAGCTAACGCACCTTTTGGAACAAATAATAACTGTAAACTGTATCTCCAGGAAGAGGTAGTAACAGAAGCGGGAGAGAGAATGGAGGAGTAAGCAGTAAAAAGGAGGAGTAAGCAGCTTTATTTTAAAAGTACAATCAAGTCGTGTTTACCACGGTTGCGGTGCTTTATCCTCACATCTTGCAAGCTGCCTACTAAAACTGAGGAATCTTGCGTTGAACATGTCAACTTGCTTGTTTGGAGACTGTGTGCGATAGTGCCTGGAGGCCTGGATTGGGACTAAAACCATACTGTGCTTGGCACAGTACAAATGAGGAAAATTAAGCCAGTCCTTTCCCAAGGGGCTTACTAGAGAAAAACCTCACTGTGATGACTGTTGTGGTTGGGTCTCTGTGGACATACATTAAACTGAAAGAAGTCAGCTCCTGTTATATTAAGAATATGAAGTACAAAATATTCCTATTTCTGTTTTGCAGTTGTCTTTGTATCGATATGCGATAGAAAACAGCAGAGCAATCTACTGCAGAATCTCTATGTACAGAGCATGCTTGTTTTATTTGTCTTGCATATTGATAGTGATTTTAATTGGATTTGGTTTTATTTATCTGGCACATATGACACTCAATTCTGTGAACATGTATTCTGTGGCTTTTTCTGGATGGAGGGACAGGCCTGTCTCTGTTTTTTCTTGTTTCTCTCATATCCTCAGCATTTGGTGGATGAGGGCTTTGCAACTGGAGCATTTTCTGACTGCAGGACTCCATCATTGCAGGCGGGTGGTTTTTTTCCCCCTAAGTAATTCCTCTTTACATTCTGCTCTGAAATCCCAGTGGATTCCTGCTCAGCAGTGCTTTAACTTCTGAATATTGAAACCAGCAGGTACGGTGAGAACAGAATATTTTAAACAGCAGAAGAGATACTTGGCTAATGTATAATATCTCGTCCTCTATACATTGCACTGAAGAGAAAAGCTGTTTGAGAGTCACTTTGGGTACAGCTGTTTATGGAGAAGTGACTAGGACTTACAGGGTATGTGAAAGCTCTGAAGCAGGAGAGTGATGCCAGGTGCTGGGGAAAAAGGAAACAGACATCCTGGATTGGTAATTCTGCTTTTAGGATAAGATGGATGTAAGTCTAAATCAAAAAATTTTGCTTGGCAAGGGTGTAAGGCAAGACACGCTTATCCAAAGGTAGGCATTTATGGGTAAAGCATCTTATATTAGCACCTGTCTGCTGTACAATGTGGAGGTCATGCTCATCCTTTTAGATTAAGTTGATGGCTGTGATACTTTTGGACTTTGTTATGTTCAAAGGCTTTTGTAACCAAGTGTGACTTCCAGTGGAAGAAGCAAAATGTGATAAAAGCTGCATGAGCATGTAAAATAGGTTTGTGTAGGTCAAAGAAGCAGAAAGAAGGGTGATTCTGGGCTAAAATATGATGGCTTCTTGTCAAGTCCCTGAATTAATGCTTTCCTGGCAAGTAGGCATGTGTAGGGGTGTATGGGAAATCGGATTCTTGAGCAAGGTGTTTTTCTTTTTCTTGGATGGAAGAAATAGCTGAGTAGTAACTTTTCTATGAAGGCAAAAAAGGCCACCTTTGACACAAGGTCTCTATGGGGAACAGTTGAGAACATGATAGAGAAAATAACGGGAATGTTTTTTAAGGGGGCTGTTTCTTTTTCTTCGGAGGGCTATTGAAACAGAAAACCTCCCTGAGCATACCAAAAAGCATATTCAATTTAGATGTTACTGATACTTTTTTACTGAACAGCCTTGCTTGGTTGTCTGACAAACAGGAAAAGAAAGGCTAATTCTGCCAGTAAGGTTTTTTCTTTGCTATGCTTAATTTCTTTGCATATTTAATTCACTCTGCACCTTAAAATAGCTTTCTGGTGTTTGTCTTGGTGGCCTCTTCTGGCTTTATTTGCTTTTGAATTGATTTGCAAGCTTTCACTCACTTTTTGAATGAAGATCTGTGATGATAAGGGGATTGTATATCTTCCTCTCTGTCCTCTGTGCCTGTGCTTCCTCTCCAAAACATGTTTCATACAACACTGGGCTCATCAGCTGGGTTTTTTAATACTCCAAATGGAGGAGTTCTATAACAGGAGTTAGGAAGCAATACTGTAATACAGTTGGCCTGTATGACTAATCAGTTAGATAAAGAATTCAGGCTGCAGAATAGCAGAGCCTTCATGCTTGATTGATGATAACAGCAGCCAACTGACTTACTGCCCTTACTGCTAGCATCCCCCACACTATTAGAGAGGATTTCCAGCACAGTACAATAGATTTGTCGTATTAAGCATAATGCTGGGGTTTGTAGTGCATGACATCAAAACCCAAAGAAAAGCAGGTCAAAATGGATGACTCCCTGAATATACTTTGAAAAGCAGGAGTGGAAGAGTCTGGAACCAGTGCTTGCTCATTCCCTACCTGCATACTTCCTACCAAAAGAAGTGGATTAGTCTCTGTATTTAGCACAGCATAAAGAATGTCTCTTATTCCTAACAACCTTTACCATGGAGCTTGTTTTGCTTTGGCAAATCTCCCAGAGCCCAGGCAGGGCTGATTTCTTCGGCTAGTAGAAGCTGTTCTCTTTGAGTCAGGGCTTATGGAACTGTCATTATATGTAAGCGTAGAATATATGGCCTGAAATAAAATATCTTTTATGGAACCCACAAGAAGGAAAAGATACTTGTTTAATATAAATGGATATTAATTTCTTTTGTCTTACAGGCTATAAATACCTCTGAGAAAATCTTCTTTGCTGTGGCTTTTGGGGTTTTTTTTTGGTGTGTCTCTAGTGATGTAAACTTACTGCATTATCCACAAAGCCATCATAAATCATACCGTTGTTTTGAAGCTGCAAAGAACAGGTTGAAGTGGGAGAACTTTCTGTTGCAAAGAAGAAGATGGAGGTTTTCCTGGATGAAATCAAAATCTGTTTATGAATCTCAGGAGAGCAATTCCACTCTCCTGCTTTATAGGTGAGTAAGGAGCCAGGAATATGGATGTTTCTAACACATGCACATAGTAATACATTTTATGGACACTGTGAACTTATCAGCTGTCAGGTGTTAGCAGATTGATTGCATTCTTTGTCATTGCAGAACCGTAGCTATATGGTTTTTCTTTAAAATATCATTATGACCACTGTTCTACTAAAACAGAAGCAAAGGCACCTAAAATAATATCTATAAACTGGGTACTTGGTTTAGATTGATGTAGATGTTTGAAGCAGAACTCCACTCAGTGCATAAACATAAAACATTTCTGTAATCAGACTTAAGTTGCCAGATTGAGGTATGTACTTTAATTTATGATTTATACAAAGCAGTTGCCCAAATTGTAAATAGCTGGTGATGCTCTCTGCCCAGAATTTGAGTTTTGTGTTTGACTTAGTACCTGGTAGAGAAGTATGGAGCTACAGTGGTGGTTTTGATTTGAAATTGAAGCTGAAAATTCATTGTGAAGTTGTTAACAGCAGGGAGCTTCTTTTGTGAAGAACTGAATTAGAGGCTTTCAAATCTTTTAGTACTGATAGGCTAAATGACCTCAGCAAGTGATTAAGTTTTTATTCTATCACTGATTCATCAACAGTTGTCCTTCCTTTCTGGGTCCATTATTCATCACTACAAGATTTCAGTATGAAAGGGAAATTTACCTTTTACAACTTGCCCTCTCTTCCTGCTTGCTTCATTCCCTGCAGCCACAATCTAAGCCATAGAAATACAATTACAATATTGAATGACTGGAATTTATGAGACAATTTAGTTTTGGGAAGTGAAGTTGCCGTTTATGGTGTAGGGACCTGTCTCAGTGGCTGAAAGCTGGATAGTGGTAGCATGAGTGATGATAGACAGCCCTCCATTTGCTAATGGGAGGCTTGCCAGTTGTACTGCGCTGCATGTTACCTGACAGTGGTTACTCCTTAACAGTTTCCCTTTTGATCTAAATGCCACATGAACTTAACATCCAGTGTATCACAGAAAAATCAGGCCCTGTGTGTTAACCTGCAGCTCAATCTAACAACCGTTTTGATTCTGTCATAAACCTACAAATTCTTGTATAGTGTAAAACACACCAGATTGCATCTCATAAACTGTTATGTTAATGTTCTGTATTTATGTATGTGCATTACCTAAAAGATGTGAAGTTCTCAAATGGAAAATGGGCTACAATATCTGCTCTGAAATGCATCTGCACTATCTATTTATAAGTGAAGTTTGAACTGATGAACTTGCCTTATGCTATGCCTCCCAAACAGATGCCAGAGCTAGTAGGTTAGTCCAGTTACAGAGATATCATAAATCTGGTACAGCTTGAGATGATCTATGTTCAGTGTTCACCTAAGTAGTATTCAATGGTGTGTCATGGGGAGGCAGGAAATCCTGGATGGAGCAAGGGATATTCTGGTTATATGACCACTAGGAAGACAGATTTTTAAGCTATTCTGTCCAATGAAAGCAATGACACAATCTATTTAATACTAATTTTTTATGTTTTTCAGGCTAGGCATGTCTTATAAGCAGCTCTGAATGGCAAATTAATTTTTACTTTAGTCTTCTGTGATTGACTTGGTCTCCTGGGTCTATAAATCAAAACAATTGATGTTTAGCTTGTTTAAAGTTCAATCATGCCCAAGATTTTGGCTCTGATGAATATTTTAGCCATAGAGCTGTGTACCAGTGGGAAACAGATGAGTCAGGAAACATGTTGTCATTTTTATTTTTTCTTGGGGAAAATAAGCTAGGGAAAGGATTGTGACCCTCCAGTGATTTCATGAAATGGATGAGTGGTACGGAATGAGAAGTGTCTGGAACGAGCAATCTCCTCTAACCAGAGTGTTACGGAGTTAGTTCTGCTGCCCTATAAGAAAGTAAAGGGAGGAAAAAAGGGACACAGAATTGTGCTGGTTGGAAATAAGCAATAACACTTAAAAAACTCATACTGAAGCATCAGTGTGTGTTAACAGTGGTACTTGCTGTGTGAGCATTCAGCATCTACCAGGAACCAGTTCCTGTCCTACTGATCTGAGAGCAGTATGTACTTCTGCAGGAGTGGATTAATTTCCCATTTGTGTTTACTTGCTGTAATTCCATATGGGGAAATGTGCAAGCATGGGCAACATCTTTGGGAAAACATGGAAAAGATGCAGGAGAAGGGAAGGAGGGACAGAAGTACACTGAGGTTGTTTAGGATCCATTAAGGAACTGTGATTGGTAGACGTCATGTACCTGAAAGAAGAAAATACAGTTTAAAATATTGCGGAGCAGTTCAAGCAATACAGAAATAAATGAATATTTTTCTGTTATTCTTAAAATGTTTATTCGTATTTTGCTATTTCTCTTGTACTTCCACTTGTGGAGATCTTTAAAAATCTTTGCTTGAATCTCTTTGCTGAAGTGTCTGCTTTCATCATCAGAGAAATCTTAGAAACCTCAAAGCCACTCCTTCCTGGTTAGTCCAGACAGAGGTTGTTCTGCCAGCATCCTGCTTCTTGACTCAAGCAAAGGTATCAGTTCTGGGTATTAAGACCTCATTATCAGATTAGAGTAGACTTGCACCATTTTTGGCACTAGAAAGTATTTTATCCAGCCGTATGATCAGGAGACACAAAAGCGTCTGACCTTTGTCTGAGGACTTTAATTCCTTTATTCCTCCTAGGAGGTATCTTCATAGGACTGTCTCTAAGTCCAGTATTTCACAAGCCAGTTTGATCTCTTTGCCTTGGGTATTTCCTAGCAGTGATGGGACAATTACTTTTAATATCAGGTAGCTCTTATTTACCTGTATCAATTTCTCTTTCCTTAGCACCTATTTCTATTCCATAATCACAACCTGTTTTTAATATTCAGGATATAAGCTTAAGGAAGTGGAAATATGAAAACTACTGAGAAAAATTAAAGTGCATTAAAATTCCCATAAAACATTTAGAGGCAATTACCTAAACCTGTTGTAATTATAAGGTTAAAAAACACAGTGCAAGTTCTGCTGACACTCTGTAAGTCCATTTTTCAAAGGAGGGTAGTTTCAAAGCAGCTCTACCCAGATTTACTGGGCTGCTCAGTGGAACCTGCTTCAAGGCACTAATCAATTAAATCTATGCTGTTTAATATTAAACGATGTCCTTTCTGTCCCAACCTGCTTTTTCTTTTCTGTCTGCTCATGAGTGGCAGAATTTTATGGAGAAAGACAGTAATGTGAATGTTATGGAGACAGTCCTGCAGTTGAGCTAAATGGATACTGAATTAAATAATAGAAAGCCTTCCTTTGCTTGTTCAGCATGGTGGGGATATGAACTCCATGGAGTAATGCCCATCATTAACTAAAAATATTAAAACCAAGATGGGGTTTTATATTCTGGGGGCTTTTTCCTCTGTCTTGGTTCTCTAACTGACATCTTGATGACTGAGTCTGGTCTCTCAGATGTCCTTATGTACTCTAAGGCCAGACCTATTTGAAAAATGCCAGGTTATTTGGAGTAAACATGTCCAGTGTATTTTCTGCAGCATTAAGAACAGTTCATCATACATGAATGTTTACTACTACTAAAAGTAATACTAAAAATCCTCTAGTAACGTGCATTGATACTGCTAGTAAAAGGACTAGTTTTAATTCACCCATGCAGGCATCGGCCACCCTGGAATATTGCTTGGATCTGCCAGGAGAGGGCATGTGTCACTCAGAGCAGGCAATGTTTCCCCACTGTTGCCCTGCCTGCCACCATATACTGCTGGGTGATTCCAGAGCTGGGGCAATTTCAGGCCCAAAGAAAGGCTTCACATTCTTCCAGTTTCTAAGGTAGGTTACTTGCTCTTACATGCTGACATTCCTCATGGCAGTTTGCCCAAGAAATGTTAAGTGACCACCATAAAAAGAGAAGCCTTAGATTAGCTACAAGGGGTCTTAAATCTTGATCCTACCGTATCCTAACAGGGTTTCTGGCAGATCTAATTTCATTTGTGTTGTGTGGGGTTAATGGCTTGATAGGTACAACTATATTAATAAATAATTCTTAATTACAAGGTCTATTGAATTGCTGTGAGAGGAGATAATATCTCTATGACAATATTGTGCATAACTCAGCTAGCCTACCAGATGAAAAGGGATAAAATAATAATTTGCACAGTCAGATGTTTTGAAGCCACAGAGGCAGGTAACAAGATTTGAACATCATTGATTCATCTGTGAGCAGAACCGGAGTACAGGCAGTGAGATCAGCAAAATAACCTGCTGGTGGGTCAATTAAATCTCTCTGGTAAACAATCCAAACAAGTGCAATTCTGCTCCAGGCGTTTCCTGCCTGTTTCTATAGCAGTAGCTTATTCACTACTAGACCATTCTAATGGTTAAATGGTATTTGGGGGGTTTGTATCTTCAAGAGTGTGCTGTCTATCAAACAAGATTTCGTAAGGACCATTGCATTAAAATTCTGAATTATCCCAATTTTAAAGAGACGGAATAAACGGTTAGCAAGCAGAGTTTTAAATGACAGGCAAAATGGAACAGAATTTTATAGTTTTCAAGTATTTACCCACTTGGACACTGTGTAAGATAGAATCATAGGATCATAAAATCGCTCGGGTTAGAAAGGACCTTAAGATCATCCAGTTCCAACCCCCCTGCCATGGGCAGGCACACCTCACACTAAACCATGTCATCCAAGGCTCTGTCCAACCTGGCCTTGAACACTGCCAGGGATGGAGCATTCACAACGTCCCTGGGCAAAGATGGACATAAATTACATATATGAAAAAAAAACAGGTGATTTAGCATGCCAAAATAATGATATAATTTTCTTTTTTAATCTCCGTTGAGTCATTTTTAAATGACTGAAAGGTTTTAAAATAGGTACAAAGATTTGAAATTGTTATTGAGTGCCCAAGCTGGGTGAATCTGGGGGGGAGGGGGGGGGGTGTTGTTGTTTGGTTTGGGTTTGTTGGTTTTTTTTATGCAGCACCTCTGATGGCTGCTCATGGGCCAGAACTGCATTTAGGTCTTAAAGACAGGAGTTTATGCCTGACTGTGTTTAGTATTTTGAATTTACCATGAAGGCTGGGAGTTGAGAGCTGAACTTAATCTCTGTGTCAACTTAATTAAACTTGGTTTAATTAAGCAAAAGGAGTCATTTCAGTACAGAAACATATTACAGAGGAGTGCCTTAGATTAACTCCACCTATGGTGAAGCATGTAGTAGTCAGGGATATGTGTAGAAATTTGTTCCTATTGCTTCATGAAAAGTCCCAGGTGATGCCTGAGATTGCAGTGCACTGATTTTTTTCTTGTCTTGGAGAACATCCAGAACAAATTATCAGAAGCTGGTTGCAGGCAAAACAGACTGCCTTGGAAGACCCATCTGAAGTGCAAAATACTGTAAAGATGAGGGCTGTCTTAGCTTGTAAAAAATAAAAATAAGAAGTAGTTTTCGATTACATCACATTAAAATGTAGGACCATATGGCTCAGCTCTGTTCAGCTTACTAAAAATACCGTATACTCCAAAATGTGCCTCAAGTTTCTCTTTGAAAACTCTGTGCTTCTCAGGTTGTCATGGGAGCTTATGACACAATACTGAGAAGATTGAGAAGAAAAAAAGAGGTTTTGGGGTGGTTTTTTTTTTGTATTGGAGCTGAGGAGGGATAAATCCAAAACTTTGCTAGTTTTTCTCCATGAGAAAAGTAGTATAATGCAGTAGAGGGAATATGCAGAAACCTAATACCTTCCATGCTCAGGTGTTCAGAAGCATTCCCCCAAATTTGTAATTTGCAGTCCGTTATGGATTGTGTAATTCCCTCCCTTTCCTTGCAAAACAGGCCTTTTGACTGGAAACGTGGAAACATGGAAATGTTCAGGGATCTAACAGCAAACTCCTGTATTGCACCATGGTGCAAGGAGTTCAGAAATCTCTCCCTGTGCAATTCTATAGTATTTGGGCTGTACTATTGATGCTTCTGCTGTAGCAGAACATACAGATTCATTATCCAGGATGGCAGCCTATGTTCCTTCTGTATGTAACATTAGCCTGAGAAAGTACTACTGTTTGTGCTTCTCCTTGGCATCAGCTATTGGTCACTGTTAGAGAGTAGGATTCCAGAGTACTGGAATAGCTGAAATATTTAAGGCCAGTCTTCTACTCCATGGGACTTGCACTGATGTTGAGTTTGTTCCAGCTTCTACATATTTTTAGATATTGTAGCATGAAATTTCACACCCCCCAAACTGTGGCTTCAGGGCAGTAGCACTCATGGGGCCAGCATTCCCAGCTCCAACAGGACTAATGGCGTGAGTACAGCGTGCAGTTCTGCATCCGTTCTTTCCTCATTATTTAATGGACCACATGAACTGCCATAACTTTGTTCTTCAGAGTAACTTTTTAATAGTTATGCATTTATTTATTTCAAGTACAAAAGGGAATAGCTCTGTGTGTAACAAGAATCTTCGCTAGTACTCGTTGTCCTGGGCAGTAATAAAGAGTGGAGCAATTTAAGTCCAAGGGCTGCTGGTGGTGAGTGATTCTGAGTAAATTGGTATAATAAACTGAAAGGAAACAGGGCACTTAGAATATCATTTTTAGCTTTGTTCATGTGTTTCTGATAAAGAGGATTTTTTTAAATGATCTGGTTTCTTTCTCTATTGGACTCAGAAGAGCAGTTTTACATAGAGGTGGAATAATGTGAAAGTTATGCAATTTTACAATAGGTGTAAAAACAGAGCTATGGCAGGGAATGAAATTGCAGGGTTATGACTGGGTACCGTATATGACTAGATATGATTCAAGATGAGCACTAGCCAGTTTACCTCATTTGATTTAACTGTATCCTCTTTAATGAAATGGAAATATAAAATGAACCTCACTTGGGGATATTTTTCTCTAAATCAAGAAAAAGTATTCCTCTACCACCTAAAATTAGTTGAATGATTTCCATATAACTGTGCTTTTTACAAGTCCCACAGTTTCAGATACAGCTTGACAGTTCTGGTTGCTTTTATTTTGCTCCAACATTCCACTTCTGTAGCTGAAAGTCACTGTGTCTGTGCCTTGAGTAACAACTGCCTGGGTTATGTATGTGGGTTGATGTTTATCGCTGCTGTTGTTTCGTCAAACCCTTATGTGTACACTGGATGCACACACACACAAAAAGGGTCATTTTGAATGAAATGTGTGCAGGATAGTTTTGTAACACGAAGTACTGGTGGTGTATCAGCAGAGGGGAAATACTGTGGCTGACTGACTTGTGTTGAGCAGCACAGCAGGCTGTTCTTCATCCACTGGCTCTATGACGGCTGCAGTGTGTGCTCAGGGTAAGAATGAAACTGCTCTGTCACCCGTTCAAGTCAAACCTCAGACCAAAAAACCCTGAAGAAACGCTGCCCCCCATCCCTAAACAAACCCTGAACTAGCCAACCCTACAACCCAACCCATGTCTGTTTCTATACTGGATAATGTGATGTAGTTATATGCTGCTCTGTTACTTTGTTCCCATAAACAAAATCTTCATCCTTTCCTTCTGTTCGTAGTTTTCCAGAAGTAGCCTGGGTGGTTTCTGCCTGGATAGCTTAATTCTTTTATAACTAATTAGAGTTGTCTGATTTTACAGTGCATGAGCTGATGTGGTCTTTTTCCTTTCTCTGATATGAAAAATCAGTGGGGTTAGTGTATAAATTGAAAAGAATATTCTATACATTGAAGTGAAATTGCTGAATTTAAAGATACAAAGAAACTGCATGAAAAAGCCTGTTCCTTCTCTAAAATTACATAAAATTTCTGCTGCTGTTCCATTATGATTTGAAGCATACTTGAACATACAGGCTTCAACACGTTAATATCTGCTCTAGTTACATGAAAAATGAAGAAGTTAAGCCCTCCAGATTTAGTTTCACTGTTCAGCCATTGCCTGCAGCAAGCTTAGGTAGTGGTTCAGTCTCTTGGCACTTGCTGCATTGAAACTACAGTTCACGAGGAGTATAGTTGCTATATTTTCACAGAGGCTCTGAAAATGACTTCAAAGACGTTTGAATGTAACAGGTTCTGTGTGCAGGAAATCATAAATGCATGTGGAAATACGTATGTCGTGTTATCTACAGGTTTGAATTTTAATGGAATGTTTTCACTTCCCTTTTGAGCTGCTCCATCCTTAGGAGTCAGCATGGTGATCAAAGGGTATGGATATGAAAGTAAAAAATGATTTCTAATCCCAGGTTTTGCTGTGTATTTAGCTTGGATATGTTATGGTGTATCTTCAATAGCAATTGCTGGTGAGAACTTTACTTTCCTTGGAAAACACATTGAAGTCTTAGATTGAAAAAGCTCTATAAATGTAAAATAATTGCACTATGATGTTAATAGTGGTATTTCATTAACTTCTTACTGATTAATGGAATTATAAAAGGTTTCCTTTGCTTTTTGTATATTAAACAGTAGACAGTATTTTGGGTTTTCTTGGGGATTTCAGATTGTAGAGTTGACTTTGCTGACAGCAGCCTTTGCAGGATGGGAAGAGGGCTGTGACAAAGAATTCAGTGAGTAAATTATCTTTCCGAATTGCCAGTTTGGAATGTAGCAAGATGTCAGATCATTTTACTTGGTCTTTTTGCTTCTGGCATATCTGACCGATAGATTTCAGAAAGGGATTAAAAGGGGCTAATGTATTTCATGCTTTTAGTTCAATAAAGCTGAAATCCGGAGATGCTGTTTGCCAGTTTATCAGTCGTCTCTACAGTTTTCCTTCTTCTTTTCCATAACATTTTGGGAGGGGGGTGAATGCTACCCTTTAGACATATCTCCATTGTATCCAGATTACATATGCATATAAATTAATATATTATATATGCTTATTACAACAGGCAGCTCCTGAAACTGAGCTCGCAGTCAGAGTCAGTCTAAATAATTTCCTCTTGCATGATCATGTCATTACAGATATTAAGGACTAAGTATTCTGACAGTTGTGCTCTGAATTACTTAAAAAAGTGTCAGTAACTGGAGGCTATTAAAAAGCTTGGCCTTGGATAGCCAAATCTTTACAGATCTTTACAAATCTTTAGCCAAATCTTGACATGTCTTTGCAGGGCTAAAACATTTGTTTAGGGTTTGAAGGTTCACATGTAATTGCAGCAGACAGACATATAGTCTATGTGTAGTAAGGCACATGGCCTGCCTTTTTGTATGGGCTGCAGGGTGAATATGATAGGTAAGGAACATGACTTCCATAATTTCAGTTGTTGACTAGTATGTGCTCATCAGTTTTTAAACAGCATATGCTCTTTCTGTAATTTATTCACAGTATTAATGAAAAGATCAGATAACCCAGGCAAAGCATAGGTAGCCAAACAGGTGCATAGGTTTGTAAGAAGGGGGAGAATGGCTCAGAGTTCAGGGTGGCAACATCAGAACTCAAAGACCTAGAAAAAAAGAAAGAAGAAAATAGAAAGTTTTAGGAAGACCTATATGGAAGATTATATGCTTCCTGTAAGTGCTCTGTTACTTGGTTTTCTGTTTTACTTCAGATGAGTTAGTTCTAGCTCCTCAGTAATCAATGAGGATTTAGTTACCTAAATAAAGAACCTGGTGAATTTGGGTCTGAGTTTCTCTTCATCTCAAAACAGTGCTGGTAGCATTGCACTGCCTTGGAGTCAGCGCGGATCCTCTCATGGGAACAGCATAATTACAGATCACAAGGCAGATTTTTGAGGAATGGTAGCCAAGTAGGTGGGTTTCTTGACTGGAAAAAGCAATTCTGACCTCAAAGTTGTAACAGCTTTGAAAATCACCTGTCAAAGATATAGATATCACATTAATTGCTATTATAAGAACTGCAGCACTTGTCAAAGCAGTATATTAAGCATGTTAAGCCTTACTTATGTCTTAAATTCTCAATTGACCCAATTAATGTAATCAGTCATGTTTGAGGGTGGACAAAAACATGGGAGTCTTACAGAATTGAAGTATTCTGTGTAACATCCTTTGGGCTTAAATACAATCAGAATAATGCATGTTTACTACAAAGAATTGAAGTATCAAATCCATTTCAAATCTTGGCAGAGCACTGTGTCCAGCAGCTTGGCCATTACTGTGGTTCCATTCAGTTTAATATATGCAAACCAGCCTGTTTCAGTAAATTGCAGCAATAAAACTTTTGTTCCAGCAGCCAAGTTAATCATTTGACTCTTCAGTGGAATGACTCTATGTTTCCATGACAATTGGATGGGTTTATGATTGACACACATACAATTAAAATCTGCCCTTCAAAACTGTAAATTGCAGAGACCTAATGAAAGCTCAGTCATATTCTTAAACAACTTGTCATGAAAATAAGGTTATATTGTGACTTTCCTCAAGAAAGGTACTACAGCTTGTAGGTCTCAATGCCACTGAATGCAGCAGAGTAATAGCAAGATTTATTGTGGCCTTAACCGTAGGTTTTGATCCCACCTTGATGTGGACTTTTACTCTCTTATTGATTTAAACCATTGTGGCTTTAGTGATTTCTTTTAATTAACATCCACAGTGGAATTCTGTAATTCTTGGGTAATCTAATTTCCTATTGCCCGCCTATAGAGCTGTTCATGGCTAACAGAGAAACTGTTAGGGTTTTTTTAATAACAAGGTTATGCATATACCAATCTAAGGAAACATATGCTATAGCTTTACCAAAATTCACAAAAATTTATGGACATTTTTGTGAACACTTAAGTTTCATTTAATAACATAACATTCAATTTATGTTAATAAAACTCTGGTACAATTAATCAATGTAAGTTAATAGCATGGATTCAATCAAGTATATTTGCTTCTGTGCTTTCCTTTAGTACTTGGGTGGCCTCTGGACACATGGAAAACTCCATCTCCCTTTCTATGGGTCCAAAAAAATAAGACTTATATGAGGCCCTGAGGGCCTAACAGCTTGTTTTATTTTATCATGGAGACATGTTTGCATTATATGAGCAGCTTAATATATAGAAGCTTTGCAAATGTTCTTTCAGCCTACTCAGGGCAATTACATATTCTTGATATCAAGTAAAATATTATTTGTTCATTCATTACAATTATTCAAGCAAGTCACAGACAAGTGTATTTCTGTGCAGATTTGCAAGGCTGGTACGGTATCATTATGTCTGATACTATACTTACAGGATCCATTTCACTTCTGGCATATATTTTGAGATCTGAGAAGCACCCATGGCCTGTGACACTGTTGTGACTGTAAATCAAAATTATCTTGCCAGTTTCCAAGGTATTTATATGACATGTATTTTATTTTTCTAATAAATAACTAGTCAAGCTGAGGTTTTTTGAGACCAGCACTTTAGACCTCATCAGTCCTTAGCTGCATTTTTGATGGCATAGAAACCAGAGGCATTACTGAATCATTCGGGAGGAATAATATAATGAGAGAGAAGACTAGCATCTGAACATTCATGGTCTGCCACAGCCTTCTAATGATGGAGTCAGACTGGAAGCTGGCTTGCAAAGTCCCACAGAAGTGTCGTGACAGTATATTTCAGTTGCTTAGCTGCTTACGTTAAAAAGCAGGCATTTAGATTAAAAGAACAGATGTGCAGCCATATTCTGTCTCCTAAGTCTGAAGATTATAAATATTTAAGATGCAAATAGGACTTGGGTGACAGAGTATTTGCTTCTGTATTTCTGACAGTTAGGCTTGTTCATCAGTTTTATCACACTTGCTGCTTGTTAGGAGGGGACTGCCCAGGCTGGCAGAGCTAAAATTAGATCTGCCAGCTTTTTTACCCCGTTGTGTTTTCCCATGTGGCCTTACTCCCCATTCTGCCTATGAGCTTGAGTTGTAATGAGCAGTGTGCTTCGACAACAAGGTTCTGTAAGGCACAATACCTCAACTACATCTGAGACCAAAGAGATCAAGAGTGCGTACATTGTACCCACACTTTCAAATGCTGTGCCACTGTTAGGTTTTGTGACCACTTCTGTTCTCATTTTGTTTCTCTCTGTTTGGGGAGCACAAGGAGAAGAGTTACATAAAAAAAATGATTAAATAGTTACATCAGCTGTATACTGATAAAGATATAAATATTAAAAGCATTGCAGTGTCACACTTACTAATCTTACCAGGCATGTGAGATAATCCTACTATCAACATGAATAGCAGGAGCAATAGCATGGTGCAGATGCATGTGAACTGTTTACCTGTTTAGTTCTTTTCTATTAATCACCTATTTTCTTTCCTGACCTAGTGGTAGCTCTGTAGGACAGACTCAGTGTGTGCTTTTTTCACTGTTAGCCTTATTTTCCTTATTTTCCTGCTTGTGTGTGGGTTTTTTTCCCTGATTGTTTTTCCTCTGCCTTGCCACAAAGAAAATTCTTTGCAGTCACTAAATCAGTCATCAAAAACATTAATATCAATTAGTCCATTGCTACCTAGTACCTTCAAATGTTTATCAAGGCAAGTTATCACAGCAGCCACATGGAACACATACACCAAGAGGGATAGATACAGGGATTCAGGCACTACTGCCAGGGATTCTGACAGTTCTCTGGGTTTAGCTCCACCTGCACCTTGGCACATGCTCATTGCCAGTTCACGCTTGGCACTGCTGCTTCTGTTTAAGGGGGAAACGTGGGGCTCTCGAGCTCTTTTCCTTGCCAGTGTTTCTGTGTTCATCCCACTCACAAAATTTATTTGGTGTCAGCATGTTTTGCTGCTAGGCTTTCTAGTGTGTGCTGTACTCTTCAATACTACCACTGTTGTGTTTGGTTGGTTAATTTGATCTTTCAAAGACATCTTTGGTCTCCTGTTTGTGTCTCTGATAGTAACAAACTGCAGTGTTTGGGACTCTGAGGTCAAGCTGTCACTGAACTGGATTAACCAGTTTACTGTAATCGCCAAATTTCTAGGGATCTAATCTGTAGGTTTGTAAAAATAGGCAAATATTGAAATAAATGTACATTTTTTCCCTTTATTTTAATACTGTCCTGTTGTACTCTCTCAGAATCCTAACAGTCTTTTTTGTTTAGGTTTTTTTCTAGCACATCCCCCTTGATATTTCTTAGAAAAAGCAAGAAGTTGCTTGAAAATAGCAAGAGGTCAGAGTTTTGGGAATATGATTTGAGTTAATCTCCCTTCATTCACCTTCAAGATAAATGTAGAACCATGTGGGTCTAAGAAATTGGTTAGAATTCTTTACAGCAAGGTTGTAATAAATTTTCTATATCAGAAGAGCTTCAATGATACATGAAAAAGGGAAGAGAGCAACACCATAAAAAGGGAAACAGGATGGCAGAGCAACTGATTTTTTCAGAAGTGCCTGAATAACCAAATTCTGACTGCTTTCACCTTTTTAATCTTTTTAAAAGAAGAGGCTGAAGCATTTTTTAGTGTTTAAAGACCAAATTAAGCCCAACAAACTGGTACTATTTAACTATGATCCTTATTAAGCTTATGAACCAAAAGGACTAGGAAACAAGCTAGTTAATATCTGTATTTACTGTGCTTCAATTAATACAAGATTATAGGTACTTCCACAACCTTTTGCGAATGTGGAATCACACACTTCTGGAAGCTGATACTGCATGTTTTAGCTGCTTTTGTTTGTCATGGGAATTGGAAAAACTGCAGGCACGTATTTGAATAAGTTGGTGTATCTTTAAATAGCCTGAGTAGAACAACTGCCCGGTAGCCTGAATGTATTAAAATGAAGCATACAGCTTGTAGGAGTTCTGGGACCTGGAATGCAAATATTCTTTGTATTTCCTTCTTCAGTAAGCTGTCTGCTTTGTGTGTGAATTCCCAGCTTGCCAGGGAAGGTTACTCAGCTCTGATCTGTAACAACTACAAATGATTGATCTCTTCCGTCCTTAGATATTTTTCTTAGCTATCTCTTTTACCCTCATAAAGCAATGAGTTTGGATGCTATTTATACCTTTCCCTGCAATTGTTTTTTTGCTTTAGATTGCTGCAGTGCTTCACCTTTAATTTTCACTTTGCTTTATCAAAGCAACTTGTATTAGTGATCTTAACCTATGCTAATAGAACACTGTTTTGTGTGCATGACTGAGTAGAGATGCTACTTTTTCTTTTAATGTGAACTTCTCCCTTCAGGTCATTCATCGTTAATGAATAGAACTTATTATTTCTCAACAAAGGCAAATGGAAACATTGTTATGCAATTAAGTAGAATACATTTAATTTTTGTGTAAGTCAGACAGACATGCTACACTCTTTCATGATCATCTAGGTACAGATTTCGCATCCTTGCAATTTCTACTAGCCCAAATCTCATTAGTGAAATCAGTGCATCTCTGGAACATAAAACAAATTTTAAAGAATGCCAGCAGATCTGAAATGATCTGACTGCTTGTACCTTTGTTTTCCTAACCATTTGTACGTAGTTTCTTGGTTTGGGAATGCTCATTAGGTTTAGCTGCATACACATGCATCCACTTGATCAGTTTGCTGGGAGATGTGTGCATCTCCTTACCTTCCACAAGAGCACTGTGGGTTCTGCAGGTTGGCTATGGGACTTCCAGTTGATTCAAGCTAGTTTTGTGCTCTTGTTTAAAAAATCCTGCTTCATGTAAATAACTGTAAAAGCTGGAAATGGGACAGAGGCCTCGCTCAGTTGTGTTTCTTCCTGAGGATGAGAGGAAGGCATCACTTCTGTGTTAGTTTTGCAATTCAGGAGATTGGTGTCTCACTCATGGCTCTGACCTTCAGCAAACTGTCATTCTCTCTGCAGTTCCTCAAATCTTACCTGTATTTTACTTCCCTTTCTTTTAACTTTGTTAGCATATTAATAGTAACTTGTCTATTTATATAGCAGAAGGTCTTACGCCAGTTACAGGGTTTAGGTACCATTGTAATGATGACTGCTTAAAGTACTCTAGTTGTCAGCACAGACTAGTAAGACTCCTCAGTACAAATACGGATTTATGGAGAAAATACAGTTTTTAGATTACCCTATAATTTTATTCACCAAATACTAGTTGTTAAGCATTCTTTCAGGCTGGTTTTCTTCTTCCGTTGGGGCACAGAGAGTGTCCTCAGAAAGAACTGGACATTTTTCAAGTACATATTTTCAGTAAGAAATTTCCCAGCTTGACAAAATATCTGGTAACTGCCTTTTGTTCAGAGTTGAGACCTTGCCAGCTTAATTGCCAAGCCAATAGATGTTAGCCACTGGCAGTCAGTGCAGCAGAATTAACATGCTGGAATGATGTCAGATCAACACAGAAACATCTGACAACATTGACTGCAGAGTACTTCTGGTTATTGTAATCGTAATGAAACTGTTACAGCGTTATTCTGGTTTATAGCAGCTAATCTATGTTGTATGAGTACAGCAAGATATTAACTGTAAACAGCAGTTTTCTTTTTTATATTAAAATTGTCAATAAAGATTTCCTTTTTAAAGTTTACTTCTAAAAATTCCAACTTGAGTTGGGAAGTCCTTGCTGAACAAGTTAGTTAACAACTCTTAGCTTTATAGTTTGATTGTACAATAAATGAGTTTAAAACCCAGTGAGGTAGCCATGATATTCCTGTATTAAACTTTCTCCTCTTCACCAAAACATTTTCAAATAGGAACTTGGCTGTTCACCCACAAATTCAACCATTTGCTGCTTTCCTCTTCCTTACTTTTGAGGTTCCTTTTTTCTTATTTGCTTTCCTTTGGTGTCTTCTGCCTTTCCCCCCTGCACAGGGGCAATAGCCCTGAATTAGGAAACCTAGCTGGGAAGCCATTTCTCACCTTCCAGACTGCTCATTGGACTGCCTGATTGAATAGGAAGCTGTGTAATGCTGAAGTCAAGTCTTCAATAAGCAAGGATCATTTCACTATTCGTCATTTTTGTGGCTGGGGATGGATGCACTGAACCACTTTAATGATATTTATATTACTTGGAAACATTGAAATTAAATTTTGTCATGTAAATTCACTCTATTATATAATTTACAGGAATGCAGCTAGTAGTACTAGTAACTAGAAACTGCTGGTTTGTTTAGGAAACAGCTCTTCTGTTTCCTAACAGAAGTTCCTCTGCACTGCCAATCCTTGCACAGTAAAAATGTTGGTCTGGGAGCTGTTACTGAGTGATATTTGTGTCTGATTGGTGATTCAGGTGGGTGATTCGGCCTAGATTAAAAAAATAACCTTGGATTTTATTACAGTCATGGACCTAAAGCTTTGTCTTCAACATAACTCTGTCACCAGTACTTGCTGTACTTGTCCATTATCGCTTTGGTTGGTTTGATACTCTGGAAGGCCCTACTTGCACTGCAAGAATATTGTGGGCCAGAACCTCTCACTTTTGCCCAGGAGGAGTTGAGGTGTATGAACCTAGCTGTAATTCAGGTAAAACCACTGAATCCTGCAGTGGCCCTTCAGAAGATTATAAATATGTGATTTTGGGGTAATCATATACTTAGGCACACACAACTTCCAGGAACAAGAAGCAAAAGCATATTAAAAGGCTCTTGTTGGTCAGTCTGTAACTTCAGTGCTGTTGTCTTGGGGTTTTTAAGCACCAGTTCCAGGCCTAACTGCAATTTCTACCAGGCTGAAGAGTCATGGAAGTGATTACAGAACTGGGTCTGAGTTGCTTTATAAGAATTCTGTTCTTGAAGAATATAACTGGCTGCAACCAGTTTCCCACAATTACTGTGAACTTTGCTGGCATTAATATTGCATTATCACTGACTTTGGGATTTAATTGTTTTTCTTCTTTTTGTCCAAGATTAATTTTCATTATAAATTTTTGGGAGATCACCTTTGCCTCCCATTTAAAATGAATAAATTAATCCTGTTTCTGTAGTACATAGAAGGTGACTTTTGCTACCCCGTGAAAAGCTCCTATATTCCACTGGGTTATCCTTAGGATACTGGAAAACAAAATTAGGTAATTCATCAGCTAAATTAAATGAAACTCCGTAATAGCATGTAATACAACAAAATTCTTTTCAAATTTGCATAAAAGGTGATGAAGTGCTGTGTTTTAATTTGTGTGTGATGAACTCTTATTCTTATGGATATTAGGCTGTGAAGTTTAGAATTAAATTTTTTATAAAAGGTGATCAGTGACAGGGCTTTTTGCTACCTAATTCTTGAAACAGTGTTGTCGTTAAAGTCCCAGTTATTACATATAAGTGCACTGGTGTGGTATTAGATTCTGTGCATACCTGTTTGTTTTTCCATTCCTAGATGTCTGTGTAATGAGGAATATTAGGAAAGTAGTACCAGCAGCTGTCAGTGGGCTCTTGATAGGAAGATTATTGTGCATTAACTTTAAAGAGTTAGGGATGTATAATTCATGGCTACTTGGTGGATTTTGCAAATCTCCCAGTTGTGTACAGTTGCTAATCTGGCTGACATGATGGAAAACAAATCTGGAAAATACTGTCATTTAGGTTTGCAGCAATCAAGCAACTGCAGTTTTAATGCAATTTCTGTTTGATGTTTAGAAGAAAATCCTACTCCTACATTAAAAACACTAAACTCTCTGGGCTTCTTATAAATATTAATTTACTGACACGTCTGTGACATTTCCTTCAGTAGAAGGGATTAGCTTGAATTTTACTTGCCTGTATCATAGCACATTGTGATGAATCACTATACACTGGCTTTTGTAGTTCTGTGTTTCATAAATTTTCTTTTAATATGCCTTGTCTTTGTCAGCACACTAACATAGTTGAGGAAGAAGGTGCATCTCGTTTGCCAATGTTAGTTCAGCTATTGTTGCCTTAATAAATGATTTACACCACTGTTAGCGTGTAATGACTTGAGCAACACTGTTGTACATTCTCAGTCCTGACATTTTAAAAAGCCACGATTCTTATCTATGACATGTCTGTGTATTGATGCATGGGCTCTTTACTGCTTTTGTAATATTTATATAAAATTCATTGGCAGGAACTGCTGTTACCCAGAGCATCTATTTTTGAGAGATCTGTGTAACTACCCATGTTGACAGAGCTGTTCAGAGGGTTTGTAACTTCCTGGGCATTTTGCCACTGCTTCTGTCCAAACTTTGTCCGTGTTTGTATCGGCTGGTTTCATTATTTGTTGCTTACTTGATGTTAACATGCTGATTTACATTATAATTAAGAATGAGTAGGAGTTTATAAAGGAACTCCAAGCTCATAAGTGACACCAAAATAATGCTGCTTTTAAATAAATTTCTCAAGATAATTGAATGTAAATATTAGAATATCAAACAGCTTGTAGCCCGCCTCGTTACGTGGAAAGCCTTGAATGAGTGTACAGTGTTGCTGCTAAGTGCATTGTGTGGTAGCTGTGTTTGTATCACATCTTCAAGTGGAGAGACCTCACTTCCCATGACTGTTTCATATGTGTTGATGCAAGTTGTGACAGAGTATGTGCCCACATACTGAGCTGTATGATGTAGATACCTCATGTTTGCCATCTGATATCTTATATAAAAGCAGAACTACGTTGTCAGTCAGAATATCTTACATTTCTCTGTGAAATGTAGTAGCATTTCAACAAAAAAGGATAAAAGGTGAAGGAAGGAGGAGCTTAGGGAAGAAGAATTCCTTCTCTCACCTCCTTGTCTCTTGGCTAACAGAAGTAAATCACAGCAGATGCAAAATGCAACTCAAAGGGTACTATTCAGTTCAGCCTGTACTTCTGGTGATTTATCTGTGACACAGCTCCGGCCAAGGAAAACATACAATTCAGGGTATGAGCTTCTTGCAGTCAGTACAGACAAAGCACGGACAGACAAATTTAACTTGGGACCAAGTGAGCTCTTTTCCATTGGTCTCTTTTCCTTTGGTGTAACTCAAGTTGTGTTGCCTGTTATACGTTGTTACAAGCAAGAAAACCATTTGTTCTTTAAGGCCGATTTTGGGCTCTACATGTGTGGTGAGGGTTGCAGCTATGAATCTGCAGGTAGATTTTCTGTTACCAAATAAATTACATGACCCAAGTTCTTTATTAGTTATTTTAGTGTCCGAAATGCCCGAAAGAAGTTCATCTGAGTGACAGAAGGAGGGAAAGATACAAGCTTTCTATTCATGCCCTTGGCAAGATTTTGCAATACGTGCTTATGGTAGTATAGGAGCTGAATTGAGAAGTAGTCCGCTTGTCTATCCACACCATTTTATTGTGTCTCTCGCTTAGTTTGGACTTTACTGTTTGCCTCATACTTGGCAACTTTAATTGCACCTATTTCTATGCATGTCACTAACAGGCAGCATAGTGCAGTGTGAAGCAAGGGGCCAGGTAAACCCACCAAACTAAGGGGGTCTGCCAATGCTTCACCTATCCACAGGCTGCTGCTCACACAACCAGCCACGCACTAATCATTCTGGGTACACGTTGAGAAGCTTTTTGAGTAAGGACCCAAGAAGGTGTGATGAGTGCATTACCACCACATCCCAGGTTTAGCAGATGATGCAAAATAAGACATTAGGAAACAAATGGTAAGACAGATTGCTACAGTACTTTACATCATGCTGTTTATGTAAAAATACTGATCTGGACACGTGTGATGGTGCAACGTCAAAATGTTATTGATGCATCAAAAACTTTCCTATGGTCCTATAAGCTACTCAAATTCTCACTGCATTAGGAAGTTTTAATAACTAATTATGTTCACCGAAGTAAGAAAAGAAAGAAGTGATTAGGATGCAATTGTGGAGCTCATTGAATGGCAGGAAATTGTTTGCTGATGGATGCTTTACTTTCCCGTGCATTTTGCAATGTCTGTGTCTTGGTGTTCTGTTAAGTTCCTTATTCTGAAAATATTTATCTTAATTATTATAGCTAGAGACTAATTGTCAAGTTCCATTTTTTTTTGGTTGTTTCTTAGCGAGCGAACATAAAAGCACTTGGAAGCTCTAATAGTGTGAGTGGGGTAATTAGTTACAAGTGAGAGAGAACAAGCAATTTGAAAAGGCATTACAGGTTTTTTCCCACCTTTCTCATCTGAGAGCTGTAAGATGCTTGATTAAAATCAGCAGTAAAAATACATCACTGGAATGAAGCAGCATTCTTGTGGTGAAGTACAGGTGTTTTATTAAATGTCCTGTGGTCCAAGCTGGTGGGTTTTTCCCCCTTCTCCCCTGCACTACAGGTCATGCTACCAAATGGACAGCAGCCATGGCTGCAAAAGGACTTTGCAAGATAGTACGAACCTTAGCAAGCTTCAGGCTTCCCAGGATTTGGGGCTCAAGCTCTCAACTGTATAAACCAGCACTTGGTTTGCCAATGTCAGTTAGACCGCACCCATGGGAATGGGGTGAGAATGGCATGGTCTGTTAGCATTAGCTGATCCAGTTGTTTGTCATAACCCACACAACACATCAGGGACAGTTGCTCACACAACTACACAGAATAGTACCCATCTTGCTAGAAGAGATAGCCTGTGTGGTTTTTAATGTCATAACTGCTGCTGACCCATCTCCTTGTTTTACTTACCATGTGGATGTGTTATTGGCAATGCATCCTGATCAAAAAAAGGTTAAGTAGCTCACAGCCATAGATGAAGGTTATAGTGGATCTGGATCTTACCCAGGATGTTCCAAGTTAAGACAAATGCCTTAGGCTGCTTATCGTCTTGATTCTGAATCAACTGAACCAAAACATACTGTTAGAAAAATACGACTCTAAAATCAAGGGAAGTATTTTTCTAGTAGTTTTTGTCTGTTCCAGGTGACACTAAACATAAATCATGAATTATTTCTGGCTTAAAAATGGGGCATATTTTAATAAAATACATAAAATTAGCCTACTTAGAGGAGGAAGTCATATTCTTGCTGAGACTAAAGCTAAAAGAAGTTAGGCTCACCTTACCTCACAAATGTATAGTCTTGTTTTAGCACCAGTTTGGTTACAGCGCATCTGCAGGGTTGAAGGGTTTTTCCTTACAGACCACTGATACATTTATTTGGCCTTACCGTACCTTCCAGTCAAAGGAGGAGCAGACAGAAAGGGTTTAATGATGAACCTGTGTTGCAGGCTGGATGGGGAAGGGTAGTAGCATGTCTGCTTTATGGGTAAACTTCAGCCTGAGTGGAACTAAGCAAGGATGATCTGCAGGAATCATCTACTTGAAATGTTCCTGGTCTCAGAAAGAGGAGACTGGGAATCTGAGACAATGGATCCTGCTTGTTATCTGTATGAGGAATTTCTAGGATAAGAAATGCTGTAATGAGAATACTACCTGAAGCTCAAACAAAAGAATGAGATGTTGAAAAATGCAGAGTTCTTTCTGGTGACTTTCAGAGGTGAATGTTCCTGCCCTAATTTCTGGTGTTTCTTGCTCCTAGAAGAAAAAATGTCAAATGGGATGAGGAGTATTTGTGTAGCCACAGTTGACATTTCTAGAGTCACTAGATGGTATTTAGACCTGGATGACTAAAAATGCTATGGTGTATGCTTATGAAGGAAACATTTTTGGCTTTTAAATGTATGAATCAATGGGGAATTAAATATGTATCAGATTAAATTCTGAATTTGGAAATGTTTGATGTATGCACATACGGATGGCACTGGAACAGATATTAAGAGGACTGGAACTGCTGGTTAGCCAAACGAGCTCTTCCTATGGAGTTCACTTTCTAGACTCCACAGTTCTGTGGGATTTTCCTGAGGTCTCAGGTGATGGTGGAATAGCTGTTGGAAGTAACCCTTTTTTTTGCACACCAGCATGACTTCAGAAGGGAAGGGGGGATTGAGGAGAGATACAATGAATAGATTTCCACTGTATTATGTTGTCAGTTATTTAAAAATAACCTCTTCCTTCTTTCCTTAGATGGAATATAAATGTCTTTTTTGTTGTGTTTCATTGTTTCTCTGACAGAGTTATCATCGAACCAAGGGACAATTTGTATCTTAAAGCTGCTACAGGAAAGGAACACTATAAAAGGTATTGTTTTCTGCACTTGCCCACCAAGCATTTTGCTGCTTTGTTATTATGTGTGTTCTTAAATCATTGTCCTTTTATTAAATTATCTTTACACCTCCCAGATTTGTTAGCTTGTATGCTATTGAAGGCCTACTAACATTTGCTTTACAATAGGGGTTGAATGGTTGAGAGGCAGAAAGTAGGGAAATACACCCATGAGATCTGAGGCAGTGAGGGTAAAATTCAAGTGCCAGCTGAGGAATACAGGGATGACAGCTTTCTCTTTTGTGACTTCACACTATCTGTTTGACATCTCCCTTCCTTGTTTCCCATAGAAATCCTCATTTCATTTCATTCTACCCCTGACAGAGCAGGGAATGTCTCTTACTGTGAGACTCCTTTCTATGGCTGCATTTACAGCAGGTGGACTCTTCCTGTCCTAAATGGAGCATTCCCTTCCTGTTCTCATCCTGTCCTTTCCTAGAGTGTACCTCTACCTGAACAAGCTTTAATTAAAGGCTATGCTTATGTCTTGCATTCCACCTCCTTCTGCAGTAAGGGTCATGCTCTTAAAGATGTGTTTTCCTCTCTCTATTCTCTCCCTGCCAACTATGTCTTGGCTTTTCTCTGCTTGCTTAAAGGATGACCACAAGCATTTTCAGCTGCTGTGAATTCAGCTCAGTACTTTTGTCTGCCTTTCAAATCTGGAGGCTTGGTGGTGAATAATGGGATTAAATATTAAAGTACTCTGTTTGTTTTCCTGAAATATGACTCCCTTCTGTGTACTGCTTTATTTTTCTCAGTGTAGGTGGATTATAGTTTTAGCCAAGCATTCTTCAAAAATAATCCTCTGAATAACAAGTATCATGTTACTGTTTTTTTATAAAGTTCTTAACATTTTAATTTGATTAGGTTTTTAGATCAAACATTGTCCCTTTTATATCTGTCAAAACCGAAGGTATGTATAGCCCACTTAAAGTTCCAAAGCTGTTTGTAGGGAGGATTCTTAACAGATTACATTGTGTTCACTGTCTAAACTGTTTACTACTTATCTCTGTTACTCATATGGTCTTAATGGAATGGCTTAAAAGTGTTTATTATAGCTGGAATACATTCCTGTTTATACAGTGCAGGATTTTAATTTTGATAGAACAGAGGGGCATTTGTTTTAAGTATTTGCAGTGGTTAAACAGTTAAAGCAAAATTATGACTTTTCCCCACTCAGCACCATTATCAACAGAATGGTTATTAAAAAAAAAGGGATGTTTGAATAGAAAGTTGGTTCTTGGAGCAGATTTTCAGTGATCTGGAAGTATTTCTGCTTCCAATTAACTGTAATTAGGCACTAGTGATAGTGCATTCCTGGAAAGAAGAAGTATTGATGGGTGATCTAAGAAATATTGATGGGTGATCTAACCTAGAAAAAGCATTAAGATTTAGTCAAAGATAGCGAAGTAGGATAGCCTTGAAAGGAATGAGGTCAGTGTCTATCTACAGCTATTTGGAAGAAAATGGTCTGTCCAAAAGACAATTCAAAATGACCCCCTAAATCCAATACTCCCTTGAATTCCTACCGATTTTCAGATCAGTGTCAACCTCAGCACAAAAGACATAGTTTAAATGTGGTATTTGTATAGTTGAAATGGGAACTTATCATAAGGTCAAATCCAGAAGAGGTTTCGCAGGCATGAAAAGCAGGATAGGGAAAAGGTGAATCCCCGGAGGTTCACTATGTGTGTTGGTACATTGCCAGTGCCAAGGTTGTGGGGACCTCTGCCAGCCACCCAGCTGCCTACAGAGCGGAAGGGAAATACGGTACCCCTGTGCTGTGTGAGCAGCTGTAGGGTTGCTGACTCATAGCAAGCTGCTTGACTGTGTCTTCAGAGCCACTGATGGAAGAAACTTGCAGAAGAATCTCCCTAACTGATGTGAAAAACAGTCAAATTATTCTAGCTGAAGTTTTCCTAAAAGGGAAATTCAGCCTGAACAGAAGATCTACCAGGGAAAAATTCAGCCCAAGTTTAAATTTGTATAGAGCTACAAGCCAATGAATAAGAAGCTCTTCTAATAAAGATATGGATCTTAGTTGTGAAAATTGCTATTTGAAGTGATGTAATAAAAATAGTTTTTGATGAGTGCATGAATGTAACACTTTGCAGACAGCACAGCACTGCGTCTCTTTTTCGTGGAAGTGAAGATCTAAATGAGTAAAGAATGCATGAGTCTGGAATAATCAATGGGGTTACTAAGGCATCTTACCCAATTATATGAAAAAGGCATGTCCTGAACATTATTCTCTGAAAGCTGTGCTGTCAGTTTAACCCCAAAGAAGCCGTTATGCTTGGCTAATACAGTAGAAGATGCTTCTGAGTGATAAAGATTTCTGCTTCGAATATTCAGCTATGTCTTGTACCTGGAATCAGAGATGTGAATTTGTCAGTTCTCTTGACGTTGTTTCTGACCCTCAAATGGAAAGCAGTGCTCTGGAGCAGGACATTTTTGAGTGTATAATGAAGAGAGTGTGCAATCTGTTGAGAGACATTGCATGCCAAAATCTATCATATGGAATGATGAAACTGTCCGAAACTGTCACTATAATGTATCTGGTTTTCCTGACTTTATATGTTTATGCGTGAGCTGGGTGATTATTCAAGACATCAGATGAGCTAAGTACTTCTATTTTGCTCAGATATTATTTATTAGTTCTCAAATGCATGTTTGCCTTGTAGCACTAAAAAGCTGTGGTATTAATCAGCACAAACTTGGATTGCATCCTAAATGTACAAGGGTAAAATGAACTTGGATTGCATTTTAAATTTATAGATGCTGAAACAGTGAAGGGTCTATCTCTGCACATACAATTGCAGAAAGCAGATCTATAGTTCAGGTCTGATGGAATAGGTTTACTTAGTGCTCCAGGCTTCTAAATTTAGCTTAGTGAAATAAATACTTGATTTAGAATGAGACAGATGTTACTGGAGAGAATTAGAACTGCTCATGGGCCTCATTCTGTATCTTCCCTCTTTTTTTTTTTTTTTTTATATTGCTTTAATCTCCTCTTCATTGATACTGTTCCTGCTTTAAAGCAATGTGAGGTCAAAATCTGGTTGTTTTTAATGAGAGTGGTTGAAATACGGGAGAGTAATAGGATTGGGAAGCAGCTAATAAAATTCATTTGATTTAGTAGCTTCAAGAATTGGATAGGAATATTGACATTGTTGCTTTCCTCTTTCTGCTCATTTTCAGCTCCCTAGCAGAGCCACAGAGCAGCCACACAATCCACGAGACGTGGCTGCAAGAGTTAAAGACACATACTTAGCAAAAATGGAGAGGGTTTTTGGTTTGGGTTTTCCCCTGAAAGAAGTAACAAAACCACAGGGAAGGTGCTGATCTGAACACTTCAGAGCTGTGATTTTGGTTTTTTCTTTCCCCTAGCAATGCCAGTTTGTTTATTGGCCTAAAATACTGTGGGCGATATCAAGTGTTTCATTCAGATGGGTTAAAAGATCTATTTCCTTTTTGATGCATTTAGTTACATTAATCTTAAAAGTAGTAATTGGAAATGCCCTCATAAACCCTGAGATCGAAGCCCTAGAATTAAGCCCCATTCGTTATTACCCAGGAATGTAGCTATGCAGTTTTATTAGCCTTTCTTCTACTGTAATCTATGGATCTCATTTAGCTGCATGCAGCCCTGTTCTTCTGAAACATAAAAGGAAGGAAATCTCACAATAGCCTGAAATAAATTATCTCTGTGTGTTAATCTACATGTAAAACACTCAAGCCCACTTCTCTAAAGGAAGATAGTTTACTGATAAGCAAAGCTTGACTGTGTGGTTTGGATACAGGAATTAAATGGATTTTAATTTTGGTCTGCAGCGTACTATTTATAGGATCAATTAACTCCTTATAGTTGGGATAAGTCATTTGACACATCTGTTGCTGAGCTTAAACCCTCATTGTTCTGTGGGGTCACAGTTGGATTTTTTCCTCTGATCTCAAACCATGTAGTAAAGTGATGATATCCCAACCAACGGCAGTCAGGTTAAATACAGCTCCTACCAACACCATGACTGGAGCATTTGGAATAGATGAAGGAGGCTGTTGGTCCACCTAAGTGTAGAGCTGACCTGGTCTTTGTTGCTTGCCATTATGTTATTTAGTTCATCTGTTAGAAGATGGTGCAATAGTATCTTTCATAAAAGGATTATTATGATCATCTGCAGCATTTTCCAGCCTTGCTGTAGTATTTCAGTTACTCCATTTTGCCAGTGGTCTGGCTATGGAAATTGCTGCCCACCCGCTGACCCCCTTTTCCCTGCATTTTGTGAAGTGAAGACTTAATGCTTGCAAATACGTTGCTGTTCTCGGCTGTACCCTGATAGAGTTTCAGCCTGCATTCCTGTCAGTAGCTTTTGTCTTAAATTGGAAGCCCTTTTGCCAGTACTCAGAACATCCAGAAGCCAAAAAAAGTAAGGATACTTGTATATTATTTAGTGAAAACTTTTTAAGTATTCTGTGGCAGTAACTACATAAGGTTATAGCAGTTTGTTCATATGATTGGCTTATTTGTGAACAAATTGATTGTATATTAATGAAGCCAAGATTTAAAATGCTAGGGGAGGAACTAAAGAATGAAGTTATGAACTGTGCTGCTTCTGATCTTTATCTTTGTCTCTTTCTCATTGAAATGGCCCTGTTCTAAAAATACATATATTGATTTTTTATGGTTTTGCTTGCAAGGTGGCCTCCACAGTAAGGAAGTATTTCTGTTAAAAATAAGATCAGACCCAATCCATCCAATGCCTAGATGCCTAGAGAGTTAATGTAATGCCCAGTATTACCTAGCAGTCATAGAAGCTTCTTGAGGGTTTTCTCCCTAGCTGCTTGGTTGACAGTATTCTAGTAAAATGGGTATAGTGGCATTTTCTAGTCAATAGAAGTTTGCACAGATTGTCTGCTTCCACGCACAGCGGCTGTAGTGTCTGTTGGTGAGAATCAGGCTGAGGTCAGGGGATGTGCTGAGGCTTGGTACATATATCTTCTGCTAAAAGCAGCTATGGGAGAAGTTAGAAACCTGAATATACATGAATCAGAAAGGGACCACAAAGCGCAATCCATTTTTAAGTAGTATTCCTTATCGATTTCAGTGGGGGAGACCATTGAAAAATCAATGACATGCAGCAGCTTTAGAATGCAATGACATGTGTTCTAGGGTGTTAAAGTGATGGCCTAGAGGAAATCAAGCTGGTAGCAGTTATGTTAGGAAAGTTCCAAGGCAGAAGAAAATGGGTCAGAGGTTTGTGAAGCAGCAAATTTACTATTCATATTCCAAGAGAGATAGCAAAGTATGATCTTACTTGTTCTTCATTCATTTTAACTTCCAATTTGCATTTTATTTCTATAGAAACCCCAAAAATATAAAGGAAAATAGAAACACAGGCCTGTTCAGTATAATGTACAGTATTAAGCACATAGAATTGCTGAAATTATCAAAATATTCTGAATTTTTCCATGAGATTTGTGCACATCATTCAGCTCAGCGGGTTACTTCAGACTTGGCTTCTTGATATAAGGGGGAGGGAAATGCTGTCTTCCAAATGCTGCCTAACTAAAGTAGGTAAATAGAAATTAAGTTGTGCAAACAGTGATTCTCTTCGTGTAGGGAATGAAGTGTGAATGATGCTAATGTTTTCATGGTTGTGGCTGAGCTGACAGAATTAACACTTACTGAGATAGAGCAATAGCAAGGGATTCTGTAACATTCCAATTCAGCAGACACATACTGAAGTCAAAATTCAGCCACCTCTACCTTCATCCTTACCTTTGAGTGTTTAAAAAAACCCTGTTCTACCTAGACACTCATTTCTGAAGGTATGAGGAATGTTTGTTTACACAGAGAATTCACAGTGCACAGCGTGAATTTATAGTGTCTATCACATACCCCATTACACCTTAGTGTGGACACTTAGTAGGTGTTGAGGTAACCTGACACCTCTTTGCTGTGCTGTTTCATGCTTAATTAACACCAACTCTGATGTTTGAAGGAAGTGTGGCATAATGAGTGCTCCCTGACAGAAGAGTTCAGCTTGGTCAGTGTAGGCAACTTCTTAGGTCCTGGAGAGCAGGAGCTCTGCTTCAGAAAGGTGCTGTTAACACTGTTCTGGTCTATGAATGATAAATTTCAAGGAGAAATTAAATTTTTTGACATTGGGTAAAAGTAATCATAGGCTAAAACATTTACTTTCAAAATTGCCCATATAAAAATACTTCAATTTGATGTTTAAAGCGTTACTGAATTATTTGTGCTATTACATGTATGCAGTTGTAGAAAGGTGTTCTGTATTCCTCTAATGTATTTTCCTTTCCATTTGGGAGTACAGTATAGCAATTGAAATGTATCTTATTAGGGAAATAGAGCAGTAGAGCTACAGTATAATTAAAGTTGTGCAGGCACAATGTATCACCAAGCCCTGAAAGCGCTGCATGGGGTTTTGGCAGGAAAACCCCCAAAATTCCCAATAACTGACAGCTGAAGTGAGGAATCATTACCCAAAGGGAAGCTGTAGAAAGATGACTGGCGTCATTTAAATATGCACTGGTTAATCCACAAGAGGGTTGGTGTTAGATATAAGAAAATGCTGTGTTCTTATTTTGCTAAGAACTGTATCTTTTGCAAGGAAATACGATTGCAGTGTAATTAACTTAGAAGTTAATTAAAGTATTAATTTTTAAATGGACTGGGAGCCATTATGGTTAGATGGGAGATGCTGTGGCACTACTGACCAGAGCCTGTTCTGTAGCGAAATACTCCAGCTGCATTGCGCATACAAAGATGTGTGTGTGCCTGGATTCTTTTCTTGTGGTTGCCAAACCCAGATCATAGTAGGATATTCTGCCAATTTATTTGCAGCATTTATTTCTACTAAACGATTCCTGCAGGATATCAGATGAAATTTCCTACTGATGTAAAACCTTAAATATTACACATTGACATTTCTTCTGCAATAATAGAACTGGTGAGCTGCTCGGTTATTGCTGTGTCCTTAAGATCCAAAGTTCCTTCTCAAGGAGTTTTCCTGTTAGCATTTCCTCTGCCCTTGTTCCTTGCCTAGTTTAAGCCTTGTTTCACAGACTGCTTCTGTCCAAAGCAACAAAAAAACCCTGACCAGGGTTTTTTTTTTTTGTTTCCTTTGACACCAGCACAGTATGTCTGTCTGTGCCTATGAGAGAACTACATTGAAATAGCTTTCTTTGTGAATTCCTCATTGCTATTCATTGGTGGAGATTGTCACGTAAGGGTCAAATTAGAACTCAGTCAACCAGAGCAGCAAGGAGAGGAGCCAGGCTCAAGATAGATTTCACCATAAGGTCTGAGAAGCAGTTTTATTTTAATTTGCTACATGTAATATATAGATACTTTATTTTATTTTGCAGTGTGTTGCTCTTTTGTCTGTAGAAACTGAATTACGCTTAATTTATTCTCTGTGGTCATTTACTTGACAACTAGTCTTTCATTCTGCCTCCTGACTTTCATCTTTGGGCATATCTTTGCATGGTTTTGTTATATGTAGCAAGTTTTAAGCATAGAATTTACTTCTATTAGTTTAAGAAAGAACAAGTTTTCTCGCATGGTGGTTCCATGCCCTTTGAGATTGGAGCCATGCAAAGAAAGGCTCATATTTCTGGTAGTTTGGCTGGAACACAGGAAACTGTGTTTATGCTGGCTTCAGGAAGGCAGACAGTACCTGGTCAAGCATAAGATCTGCTAGGGCAAAATTACTCTCTAAAAATGTTCTATTATATTTGAACCAGCAAAGTGAGTTTGTACTGGCTCTGCATTTCATACCATGTGGTTGCAGCATTTATGATGTGGTAGTAGCTTAAAACTGGATGTACTGCTTCATAGAACCACAACTTTGCGAAATGGATTCTGTTCTGTATGCTCTCCAGCAAAAACAGGTACTAAATTTGCATTCACTGACCCAGAGATGTTTGGGTGCTAAATGTTTTAAGATAAAACAGATCAGAGACTTAGAGCTACACAGATGACCTCATATCCAAAAACTTACTTTCACTTGGGTTTCAGATAGGATTAGATTACAGACAGGTAGAGCAAATAAAAGGGTATTAAGCTATTGTGCAGTGTGCTGCTTTTAGAAATGAATGTTCTCTTTGCCAGCTATCCATGAAATGTTTTTTGAGCCATTTGGGGGCTCATACACCAGACATGGGGCCTAAAATTGCATGCCTAAATAATTCTCATTTCTGAGATCACCATGTTAGGTTTCTGTGTTTTAAAATGTTTGGCTACAATATCCAGTTTTGTAACATTCAAAATCCTCGCTCCAGTCCTGAGTTTTCCTTGATTGAGGACATTAAGTCTCACAGGAGCATGCAAGTATTGACCACTGATAACAAATCAGATTAACCAGTTGTTTGTGGGGGTTTTATTTCCTCAGGAGTCTCAGGATTGGCTTCTCTAAATATTACTTCTTTTTCCTCCAGCTTAGGAGGAAAATGGCATAATAAATTATTTATGCAACATAATGAGGAGAACCTGGCAGATGTCTGTGTACAGAAGAGCCTGTAATACCTTATTAACTAACTCTGTCTTCTCTTTCCTCTCTCTTGCAGCTGATTCTGCTTCAGGCTGCTCTCCTGCTCTGTCTATACTTCCCTAGTCTTAGTGGGTGATGTGACAGCAGCTCTAACACTCAGACCCCAGTAATCCAATAGGTGTGTATTGCTTGGTTTTCTCTGCATGCTTTCTGAAACTGCATGGGGGATAACAGTCATTTTGTGCTACTCATCTCTTACGGCACTTCAGGGTGAAAATATAATTAGCATGCGTTACACTTCAGTTCCACAGATTATTTAAGCCCCAGTTTTGCTCTTTTTCTGATGGGTTTTATTCTGTGTAGAAGCACATTGCAGCTGTTTCCATGCATGCTCACAGGCCTTCATGCTTGCTCCTACAGCTGCTGATTTGCTGTATGTACAAGCTTCTTGTTGCTCATCATGTACTGTCTCTCACCAGCAGGACCCAGTAGACTTGATTTGGGCTGGGAGAGAGCAATAGGGGGAGAGCTGTGCTCAGTATTCAGACTGTTGGACCTGAGAAATCTCCCGTGTGCCCCAAGAGCCACTTTCCCTCCTACTGAGAGAAGCATCTGTGATGTTCTGTAGCTGACTGGTGGACATTGCTCCCTTCAAACACAGCTCACTCAAGTACCTGATTGTCTTAGGCAGGCAGAATACTTTGAAAAGTGCGGGGGATTTCAGGTTCTCCATGACTGTTAGGATTTAGGTGCTCAAATCTCACAGAACTTGACCCCTCTTAATCAAAAGGGCTCTTTAAAAACTCTTGACCAGCAGCTACATCCTATATTCACAAAATTAGTGCGCAGAGTTAACTCACTTCTTGCACAAGTGCCATGACTCTAGGCATGTCAGTGTTTCCAAGAGACTTTAAACATCCTTGGGCATCAGCTGGGTTATCAGTAGGGTGTAGGACCCCCACCTTGCCTCTTTGCACAGGCGTGATTTTCATCCCTATTGAGCATTTAAGCTGTATTGACTTGTAAGAAGCCTTTTGATGCATTAGTTCTTCATAGGAACAGTCAGAAAAAAACGGATCCTCTTACTTTGCTCTAACTCCAGTGCAACACCAATATATTTAGAGTCATGTAGGCAGGAGAGAGATTTGCTGCTGTCAGCATAGCCTTTGACATTCTGTAGGCAAGTGTTTGCTGTGTTTAGAAATGCAGCCTAAGGAATAATCTTTACCTGGCTGCTATAGGTCTCATATTTTCATTTATTTATACCCTTTTCAATGCACTTCAATTTATTTACAAATGGTAGCAAATTGCAAGTGGCAGCCTGAGTAACTAACTTGTGAGTCAGTACTTTTATTTTTCACCTCTAGTCTAGACTGCTGATAATGTGGATTGTTGAAACCCTGGGTAAATAATTGGGAGTGTGATCAGCAGCAAGCAAGTATTTATCTGCTAATAAAGCATTTAAAATGCAGAAGTCTTTGCCCAACAGTTCTTAAAAGGCAGTTATTGGTCCTGCTGCTGTTCCTGCACAGCAGTTAGGGGTTTTATGGTTACTAATTGTACATCTGAAAATTTAGTTTATTTTCTGCCTGTGTTTTTCTTTGCACAGAGAAAAGCAGCACAATATTTATGGTTGTAAGGAGGTTAGCATATTTTCTGCATGGAGATCTCTGTAGCTCTCTAGAGATTTGTACCATTTATAGAACCCCAAACTCCTAGGTTCTCTCATGTGTGACACCAAAGGCTTATAGCTCATTAAGGATTTCCTGAATGGGATTGTTTTGAAAGTTACATACCAGCTCAGTCATCGACTGTAACTTTTATTATTAAAGCTGTTACTGCTTCAGAATGTGTATTAGGGGGAGGTGTTTCTTGAATTTTCATGTGCTATTGGTAATGCTTTGCCTTAGAACAGAAACTTGCATTATATATTCTAGAGAGCCTGATTTTTTTAGATTTACTTTGATTTACATCTTACAATCTTCCTACATCTCTCCTTGATTCTCCTACTGAAATTGGTCCATAGGAGTACCCAGCCTCTTGGGCCCCAAGAAGGTAACATCAGTTGTGTGTGAGGAGGAGCTGTTTTTAGCTGCAGTGAATGGCCTGAAAGCTGGACCCCTGCAGGGAGCGATTGAGGAAACTTGAGATCCTGCTCAGCAGAACCTCTGAGGGGCCTGTCTCCACTCATTAATCCCTGACCCATCCAGATTCTTTACTGTTTCTTGGGCCTGGAGCAGCTCCTCATCTGAAGTGTATTTGTATCTGTGTGTCAGTCAGGCTGTTCCTCTGCTCTAGCATAAGGGCAGTGACAGTAACCAGGTAGCTGTCTTTATGAATTTACAGTTAGAAATGCCCCTCCACCTTAACACCCATGTATGCTTTTCCCAACACTTGGCTAGTGCCTGGGTCTGTGAAGTCCCACTTCTTTCACACTCCCTCTGAGGAATTTCTGAGCATGTCTGCGCTACTGGGAAGAAAGACAACAAACAGAGCTGTCTCCATCTGTGCAAAGCAGCACAGAAGCACAAAAGCAGAAGCATGCAAGTTGGCTGCGCATGAGCCAGCTTGTGTCCAGAAAGTCTGGCTGTGTTTATGTGTAGCTGTGCCAGGGCTAAATCATGCTGAGACACAGCAGGTGAGTCACGCAGTCCTGTCCTGTATTACACAGGCTGCCCATGAGTCTCACTGTCCTTTGAGATGGTTGTGATTCTCCTTTGCAGAAACCAGTGTACTCTCTGAAGCTTTTATAGACTTTTTATAATCTAGCAAAACAAGATTGAGTGTGGAAGGTCTGTGAGTTGACAGCTAGGTCTATATTTGACTAGTTTGTGGCACCCAGAAAACCCTTTGGTGGTTTTTGGTTTTCTCTCAGACACTCAATAGAGATTAAATCAATGCATGAATGAGAAAAGGCACTTCTGCTTACTGGTCTGAAAACAGGAAAGCCTCGATCATGGCTATATATAAACATTATGAGATTAATACATGGTAATCCTTATGATGTTTCCAACATTATTTCATAATAATTAGATTGAATATAAGGAGGAAATTCTTTCCTGTTAGGGTGATGAGGCACTGGAATGGGTTGCCCAAGGAGGTTGTGAATGCTCCATCCCTGGCAGTGTTCAAGGCCAGGTTGGACAAGGCCTTGGGTGATATGGTTTAGAGCGAGGTCTCCCTGCCCATGGCAGGGGGGTTGGAACTTGATAATCTTAAAGTGCTTTCCAACCCTAACTATTCTATGATTCTATGATTCATATTGCCCTGATTCCTTTCAACAGTACCTAGGCATTAACAATGAACCACAGAGCTATTGGCAGGTTATTTGCTTTGAAACCTAGGTGTGTGCCATTGGATTTGGGTCTGTTACTTCTGCTCCAGTGTCTTTTGGGCCTGTTTGATAATTTCAACTATGTATGACAAAAGAAGGGAGACCTTGAGCCTAAATAGGAGCTTCCAACAAACTAAGCATGCAGCTTATTATCTACTAATTTCCCTCTTTTGGGAACGTAACAATATGTGACCACATCATCATTAGCTACCAGAGAATCAGTGCAAGGGAGAGACCTGGTAAATGTAATAGTCATGGAAAACTCATCAGTCGAGAGAGTGTGCATCATCTAAAGGCACTGAAGGATGAAATGCAAAGCTTCTGGAAAACCAGGGTTTGGTACTATCAGTGCTCATGGAAATCCTTGCTGAAAAGCAAAGAATCTCTGACAGTAGGAAGAATCACTCCCAATTTGCACATCAAAGGACAATTTCTAGGGACTTAAAACTAGCACAGGGTATGAACTCTTGAATTGCAGGAGCTAGAGCAAATTCTGCCTCTGTGCTCATCTCAGAGGTGCTCCAAGTAATTTGGTAGCAAATGGTAGTAAACCAGTTACTTGTTTAGCTTTAGTGAAAGGGTTCTGTTGAAGCCACCATTTAAGCTTATATTGTGTTGCTGATTTTATGTTCTTATGAAAACATTTTAAATGATGTTCACATAGGTCTGTGGAGTTAGTGGGGAGTTTTGCTGCATGCACCATGCAGATGGAGATAGGGTTTTAAATGGAATACTTCATAACCCTGCTAGAGAAGACATAAGGAGAAAGATACATCCCATCTATCTGGTTTCGGAGTTCTTTATCCTGTGTTGAGAGACAAGCAGCCCTGTGTGTTTTCCATGGAAGCTGTTTGATTTTGGCTTTTTCATTTGCATTATTAGTGAACAGCTGCATGAAGGACTGTTCCATTGGCTGCCACGCTGAAATCATCAAGCCCATTTCAACTGCAATTGTACTGTCTGCATTTAAAAATATTTTCCGTGTTACAGTGTACTTTAGAAATGAAAACTATTTTTAGCTACTGTCTGCTCAGCTGGGGGTGTGGGTGTCCATTCACTTGGAAAAAATGGACACCACTGTTTTCTTGTATCATGAAGTTTCTGTCTTTAAAAATGTTAAACTTCTCACTTATGCTGTTCAAGACAGATTCCAGTTGTCTGTAGTGAGAAGGATTGTGTTCCTCATTCCCTCCAAAGCCATATCTGTATTTTTTTGTGTTTAAGTACGTTACTGTTTGCACAGTGAAATTAGCTTTGCAGGAGGGATGAAAACCCTTGTCAGAGGATTTTAGCAAAAAGATGAAAGGAATTCAATATCAATTCTCTCCAAGGTGAGCATGGGTTTTTTTTCTTTCTTGAACAGAGAAGCCTTGGATATTTACTTTTAAGTTAAAATCAGATCGATGGATGGGAAGGCAGGCTTTTCAAAGAGCACTGCAGTTTGCTTCTTAGAGAGAGCAGTATTTTAGTAAGGTGACTAACGATGTGCATTTTTATTTCTAACCTCTGACCTGTGCCCTCCCTATCCCTTTACCTAACCCTTTCCATTTGCCCTGGTCAGTTAACAGGCAGGAGCATTTGAAAGCAGTCATGGATGACTATGATATCAGGTCTGCTGCCAGCATTTTAGCATCTGTTAAAGAGCAAGAAGCTCGTTTCGAGCGGCTGACCCGTGCACTTGAGGAAGAGCGGCGCAATGTCTCCTTGCAACTTGAGCGTGCCAATCAGCCAGCAGACCGAATGAGCATGTGCAACATTGGCAATGGTCAGCCACTGGCAACGGCCTGGCAGCAGCTTGTCCTGCAGGTAACAGCCTGCTCCTTTTACCTGTTGCTAGAGTTCACCTATACCAGAATTTCCCATTCCAGAAAGTCAAGTGCATCCTATTTGTTGTCAGCATTTCATTCTGTGGCTTGTCTCCTGATACCCTAGAGTTGCTGTGTGTCATTGATTGATTTGTTAACTCAGACCTCAGAGCCTTGGCTTAGAAGTTGCTCTAAAGCTCTAGACCTCTAGAGCTAAAGCTCATGGGATACTTTTAAACACGTATGAATCCTTGAGTATTGGACCCTAAAGAGACATCTTCACACCCTCCTCTAAACCTATGCATTTGCTGTGTGTATGGTGCTGTGCTGGTGATTGAAAAAGAAGGTTGAATCATAATCTCCATAGAGCACAAAATTTCCATTAGAAATAGCTGGAGTTTGAATAGAGGGAGCAGCATAAAAAGCAGGGATTTCCCTCCTGTGAAGTCTTATTGTTTGTGGAGGAAAGACTTCATAATTTTTTCTCATGTTTTTTGAATTAATGGACTTTATTTTAATGATGCAAACTGGCTTTGCGGTAGCCACAGATTTCCAAATATGGTTTTGCTTGATACGTGTTCTTTAACTGTGTAAATGTGTAATGATAAACTACTTACAGCTCTAAATTACTTAAGCTCGCAAGTCGCTCTGACATGCAAGGTAAGTCATGCAGAAGCAATAGTACCATTTGTGAAGGTCTGCTTCCTAAGAAAACATTGTTCAATTCAGAGAGAAACTCTGGGCTGTGGGGATTCTAAAAGTTGTTTCCCAATTACACCAGACTGTTTTACAATTATACTTGCACTAAGCTGTATTCAGGCAAACTCTACGTTATGTTAGCACAGCTCTTCTATTAAGAGCTGCCATGTTTCTGTATGTGTAGATGTTTGAATATGGGACTTCATGTGAAAGGAGTAGCCTGCACTTGTTAGGCTGAAAGCCTGACAGTAGCTGGTAGGAGTTTTAGGTTGTTATCCTCTGGTTAGCAGCTGGACTAGGGAGAGGGGAGATGTGCTTACATAGTATTTTTCACAGGGAAAGGACAAGTTCACCTTCAATTTTTCTGAATGACTTTGTGCAAAGTGCTTGATTAATAGCTCCAGAATGAAATTCCTTATCCACAAAACTGATGAAGCATGAATTTTCTGCAGTGTTATGGCTTAAGGTCTAACCACTTCCAAGAAAACTTAATAAAAGAGTTTTAAGTTACTGGGGTCTACGTGACTCTTATGGAGAAACACCCCTGTAAGTGACCCCACACTGAATCTCTGTACACTCAGCTCACTGCCACTGTGCAAGGGGAACTTTAGTTCCTAAATAATTAATGCTGAGGTATTTACAGTAGCTTGCATATGAAATAAAATGGTTGAATAGCTAAATATGTACAGTTAAGAATTAATGTAAGGTTATTTGTGTGAATTTTCATTAAATGAATTGAAGGCCAAATTCCTCCTTGAATTACTAGAATTAATTAAATTCTGTTTAAACGAAGGATGAACGCTGTACATTCACTCTTATGCAAAATATATTGTGATTTCATCTTCATTATTTTATATCGCATTTCCTTGTTAAGAGTGCACAAAGCAAAAGGCACTCTATACTCTGCTGTTTGTAAGAATTGCTCATGCACTACAGTGAAATGCAACTATGTGAAGCTGTATTTCAGTGAGGACTGACTGATTTCTGCTGTTTCTGCTGTACTGCTGCCCTATTCAACCTTTTGTTGCAAGTAATATTACAAAATAACTCAAGTGGCAGCTTTCCCATTTGGAAGTCACATAGGTGTTTGTGTATGATCTAGTTATTCTGAGCAGAATTTAGGGGAAAAAAATGAGGGTTAACTTCTTTTTATGAGAATGCCAAATACCTTTAACAATCCCCACAACCAGGCATCAGTGTTCTGTGTTGTTTGTCAAAGTGGAAGCTGTCAGAGAGATCTGTTAGAGAAGTGTGTATAGTCAGGGCTTTGTTAAGAGCCTCTCTCAGTACTTTTCTTGCAATAAATGCTCCCAAACTTGCTCCCTTCTTAGAAAAGAAAATTAAACTTTTTTCTTTAATTTTAGAAAAGGAAAAATAGTGTATAGGCAATGTATATAGGCAATGTGCCAGAAGTGTAGCAGCTTCATAAAGTCCTCAAAACAAAATCAAGGTCTTATGCAAATATTGATTCTAATTAATTCCATAACAATGGCTCCTTGTCCTAGGCAACCCTTTTAGCCACTTCCTTCAGTTCCTTGACTGGTGAGTTCTGCCTGTTCAGTGTGAATTTAGAGTACTCCAGCAGAACATGTGAGCTGTGGTGTACTTGTTGATGTCTGCTGGGAGTGCATAAGGCATTGTGTCTTTTGGCCCCTGACAAGAAGTATCAGGTATACAAATGAGCTCACGGATGTGCTGGGATTGCCAAAAGACACGTGCATGGATTTCTTAATGTTACATTGAGAAAGTGTGGAGGGTTTTAATGGGTGAAGTTGATTAATTGGGCACATTAAACAAATCATTAATGGTTTGTTCAGATACTAATTAGAAATAGCTGAGATGATTGGTTAGATCTTGATGATCTTAAGGTCCTGATGGTTGTAAGGTCCTTTCCAACCCTAACTATTCTATGATTCTTGACTAGGACTTCTTCTCAGAGGAGGGGTTTCTGGGAAATCCTGTCCTCAGGATAAGAAGTCCTGAATATTCATAGAGGTCCTAGACATTGCTGAAATGTCTCCCATTAGTATTAGTGATAGGCTTTTATTGAGGCAGTGGCCAAAGCATTATCTCAGCCCACTGTAGAAGGTAGTGCCTGCCAAACCTTCTGGCCATGCAGAGGTTTTGGACCTGTCTCTCCTTCCTGGAAGAGGCAATAACCAGCTACTGTCACAGAGACAGGTAGCTTTAACCAGCACTGTTTCTGGAGAATGGGGACACAAGTGCTGTGAATGGTTAATAAGTGGGCAAATACAACTTCTGCCTTGTATGGCTTCCCCAGTCTTAAAGGCTGCCTTCATTTAGAGCTTGTTGCTGAGTGTAGCATCAGTGACATGACTTAAGGTGTTTTAACTCTAGAACTTTTGGAAGATATGGAACATTACACACACATTACTGAGGATTTTGAAGTAGTCAAACAAAGTGTTCTTCCAGATTAAGAACCTGTTAGACAAAAGGTCATTAGTTTAATCAGTTGAAACCTTTGCATTATTCTAAAAAAAAAGGGTATAATTTAATGAGATTATAATCATAAACCTTTTATCTAGTTAATAAAAATCTCCTAAAAATCCTTCCAGTTTTTAAGGATGATTCTGTTCCATATTTTGGCTTTGAGCTGTGGGAGCCACATGGCTGGCTATTGCTGTTTGTTCTGAAAGTGCAAATCTGGTTGTACAAAAAGAGCAGAGCTGTCTGTTAATGTGTATTGGTGTTTACCTCTTTAATTTTTTCAGTAAAGAATGTAGAATAGTATTGTTTTGGTTGTTCCAGTATCCCCACCTGTGGGAGTCTTGGCAGTCTTTGTCTTTTTATCAGTTACAAATGCAGGCGTAGTCCAATAGGCATCTAAGTCAGTGGTGAGTAGCACTGATCATGTATCTTCTACTTGTTAAAGAACCTGGTTTCTAATGTTTTTTATGAGCTTGATAAGTCTTAATACTCTTCATGTGTAAGGTAGTTTAATCTACCTGCTTCTATTTCACTTCTTTTCAAATCAGCCTTCTGCTGCTCTTCACAGCAGGAGTTGAAGTTGGACAGGGAGAAGGTAGGCAAGTGCATGTGTAGGTTATGTACTGTAGTGGGCTGAACGCACAAAGCTGCAGTGTTATCACTGGCTAGGCAACCATTCAAAGCATAACTTTTTAATAATAAAGAATATTCTCTTTTTTTTCTTTGTTTTACTTTTATTAAAACATCAGACATGTGAAACTTACTAAACACAAGGCTATATCCTGAGTTGGTTTAAACTGGCATGGTTCCATGGGTATCAGAGAAGCTCTGACAAGTCTGATCAGCTGGGAGCTGAACAATGTTTGCATTCAAAGATCCTTTCCCCATTGGTGCACATTGGTAATCTCCATTCCTCTTAATGTTCATAACCAAAATAAAGTACAGCATTCAATAAACCTCTTTTGCCAACAAATACACTGTAACAATACGTTGACTTCAGTAACTTTGCAGTGACCTATAGGGATTTGAGAGGGGTTCCTGTTATAAAACAGGTAGATGTTATTCCTCTTCCTAGACGTAGGAAAGCTGTGGGAGTTGCCAAATCTCACATAGTATAAATAACAGAGATCAGCCCCTTGCGTGCTCGTGAGTCTTACCAGATCAACTCTTACGGCTGTAAGAAGTAACATAAATTGATCTGAGAAGTCTTTGCATTGACAAAATCATCCAATAATTAAAAACTTGCTGCATTTGCCTGTTATTTGTATTCTTTCAGGCTCCCTGTGGTGGGTTTGTTGGGGTGTTTTTATGTTTGCTTTTTTTAGATATATCATCCAGTACATTTGGCTAAGATTAAACCCCAAATCTATATCGTATATGCATATGAGCTCAGGGATGCACAGAGATTGTGTGTATGCATATATGTTAGTATAATATGGATATTCCCCCATGCTTTTTACAAAGCCTTTATTTAAAAAGCCTATCGGCATAAATTCACTGGTGTACATGTCTTTTCTTAAAATGATATTTTTATTTAAAGCCTGGTGGTATTAAATTGTTAGTCTTGCTGCAAGTTTTATATAAATCTGCTTTACTTTATGGAATACTTTTTATACATCAAACAGTAGTTCCCATAAGAAGTAAGCTCCATTGCACTTCTGATGCCACAGAACTGGCAAAGGCTCCTGAAGGGTAAATAGTGACTGAGCAGTGGCTATCGGGTTTGTGGTGTGCTTTCTAGAGGTCTGTCAGTCAACAGCAGGTGCCAAGGGACCTGTGACTGCAACTCTAAGTTAAAAAATCAGGTTTAGTGACTACTTTCTTCCCCTTAAAGCAGTGATGAAATAGCTCCTTTTGTTTCCAAAAAGAGATTACAAGTTTTGGATCCTGTTTTGACTTTAAACTTCAATCCAGGCAGCTTCACTGACAAGTTTTTGACTTGGTGTTAGGCCAGCAGCTTCAAAGGTTTCATCCTGTCAATCTGTTGCGCTTTTTCACACCATGTAAGAATTAGGCTTGCTGAAATGCTTCATGGTAAAGTGTGCAAGTACAGTGTATGCGGTGGAATGTCTAATAATCAGCATGCTGTGATACCGATGAATATAGCTTAATATCTCATATTTATGTAACTATTACACCTAGCAATATACATTATTATACAGGCTGCTCACTTGTCACTTGTAAAGCCAGCCTTGTGCATGACTGTGCAATTGCTGTAGATTTAACATGGCATAAATATGGTGTTGCAGGCAGAACTGAGCTTGTTTGTACCTTTTGTAATACTGTGCACAATAATTTGGTCCCTTAGATGTGACTGAGTCAGACTTCTCTGAAATAGGGCTTGTGATTGTGCCATTTATAAAGGCTTATGAATGATTCACTGAAGTCTGCCCTAGAGTCGTTTTGTACTGGCTTAACTCTTTCACTGCACATCTGGAGGTTTTCATTTTTCCTCTCTGTTCTTTAAACTGGAGGAATATCATTTGTGTGATGCCCAGTATGGTAGATTACACTGTAACAAATATGTCTTGTGTAAATCCTATCTGTGGGTTGTTCCCCTTTATACATGGGCATCTTCCAAGTGGAGGAGTTAAAGCAATGCAAAGTGGTTGCGTCTGAACTAAGGAAATACACACAATAATAAACTGTTTAAATGCAAATCAGGAAAAAACAACTTAATGTAAGTGATGAGCCTTTTGAGTCAGTCTTCTATCACCGAGGTCATTATTAATTTGCTAAGAAGTATAGTAATAAGCACAGGCTCAAAGTTTATTGTTCAATTGTTTAACTAGTGTCTTACGTTTAGAATTGGTAAGAACTTTTTTCATGTGTTTCTCCAGGTCTGACATATGCTGGACCATGTGTTTTGATAAATTGATGTACAATTCTGGTGCAAATCTACCCTAGCTTTGTGTTTAACCAGGATACTAACAAAACAGTTGAAAGGAAGGCAGACATGTATGTGGAAATGAAGAAACTTAAAAGGAATCACACACTGTTGCTTGGGTTTGGGTTTTTTCCTATTAACACCTTTGCCAAAAAAGACCTGCAAATCCCCCACCACCAAATGATAGCCCAAACGGCCATCTTGAAATGTCAGTCACCAACAGAGTTATTAAAATCTTATTTTTCTTCATTTTGCAAATGTGATTGTAGCTGCTCAAGGAAAATCAGTAATGGAAAAAAGCTGCAGAATATTCTTATGCTTACAGTTGGGATCACTTAATTTCAAGTCATGTTCCAGAAAAATAACACCTGTTTAAAAACTAACACAGACATTTTCCTTTTTTTCATTCTTCTAGGCAGGTATTTTGTAACCCTAATTAAGCACCGATAATCGTCTCTGGTCTTTATGTTAACCTGGGAAACCTGTGACTCCTGCCAAAAAAGGCCATTTTTTGAATGGAGGGTCAGTTTCAAGTGAAAAGTGAACTTTAAAGCTCACCAGAAAACATGGAGAGAATTCAAAAAAATACAATAAGATTATCTCAATTTGCTTTTCTAAGAAACACCATCAAGTTCACCTGACTTACAGCTTGGGCTGAAATAGCTCTTCTGTCTGTATTTCATTGCTTTCATTTAAGATTCTCTGCTTCACACGGACATAGTGCAGGCTGTTAGAATATAGAAACTGTTTCCAGAGCTTTGATAGTAAGAACATGGGTGCATTCATATTGTATACATTGTATATATATCTTTGAACATAGGGAGTGAAGAAGCAGAAATGGGTTCTGAGCTGCACTGAGTTATTGGCTTACCTTTTTTCCTTCACCCCGTCTCATACAGAGCACAGTTCCATCTTTGTGTGTAAAGTTTTATGTAATCAGTTCTAGTTTGTAGTGCCTCTTGCTTCCTTTGTTATATAAGGTATTTCTGCTCATATCAAGGGACTGACAGCGTGGAAAATTGGGGGGTTTTTTTGCCTTACAGGTAAGGTCAGGTACAGACAATAGTGCTGTCGGTTCATGACAGCTCCCAGTGTTACAGTACTTTTTCCTGTTCCGGTGCCAAATACCCAGAAAAAACCTCATTGGTATTTAACCCATGCATATGCTGCTAATACTGAGCAGGTTGCAAAATGTGAAAGCATTTGTAGGGGTAGTCTTAATTCCTTTATAAAACCAACTAAAACAATAGAGATGCAAGTTCTGATTGAGTGGTACAGTATGGTTGGGTGTTGGTCATGTCATTCCCCCTGCTCTCAGCTCCCCAGCACTGTAATTCAGCTCTTGTGTTCTGCTGCACAGATCACTGTGTGGTTGGTTATACACACACTCGCTATGCCATCAGCCTGGTCCTGTAAATTCAGTACCTAAGAGAAGTCTTACTGAATTTCTAGGAATGAGCTGGGTCCGGTTTCAGCTTCTGCTTCAGAGGTTCCAGGGGATAAGGAGGGGGATGATTTGGGAATATGATTCCCATGGGAAAATGAGTTCTTAGATCAGAATTCAGTGTGAGCTGAGAGATATTTGCAGTACCTGTGAGTCCCAGCACAGTTAGGAACTGGACCAGAAGCTGTTACTCAGCTACTTTTCAGGGTGATGTGTTCCCCATGCATGAGGTGTGATCCTGTCCCTGGCTTCTGTTGTGCTGGAGATTGTAGCAGTTGAGTTTAGCTTGGAGCTGCCTTTTTTAGCCTTTGCTGCCTTTTTTTATGGACATTGTCCCATCTCCTGGTTTACAGTGAGAGTCGGGATCTTTTGCTGATACCTCAGCAACAGTGGAAACTGGAAGCAAGGAACTGATGTTCAGGGCCAAAGTACTGTGCATGGTCTGAGACGCAGTGACCAAGCCAGCCTGCACCTTACAGGGATTAGCCAGGGCAGTAGCTCTCTCGGAATTACTGCAAGTGTTTCAATTAGAGATTTTCCAAAGTGACAGTATGGCATGTTGCACCACTGTGAGCTCAGGGAGCTTCTCTGTTTGCCTCTGTGCTGGGATTACCCAGATTCCAAAAGGAATCCTAGAACCTGCTTCTTGTGCTGCAGGAGGAATGAGATAACAGAAGGCTAGCAAAAAAAGTCTCTGTAACAGACATCATGGTCTATCATATGAGAGCCTCTGCAAGGTGGACAGCAAGTATTCCTGTGAGAATTTGTTTCCTGGTTCTTGTATTTCTTGTTACAGCTTCTCCCCTATGATTAATCTTCAGTCTTCACTTAAGGCCTTACATGGTAAAAAGATGGATAGAAAAGTGAATGGGAATATTAGCATTAATTTGAGGAGCAACTAAGTTTTGACCAGCTGCATCAGAAACTGTGCAGTGCTTTCCAGAAGGGATTTATTTGATACACAAAGCACCTAAGCCCCCGTTATTAGAGTTATTTGGGGCCCAGATCTGTTGGCATGAAGCAGAATTCACTCAATCTGGTGCCTTATCGGAGAAAACTGTTGTGTAAAATGTTATCAGCAAATCTAGCTCAAAATTTAGATCCCAAAGGATTCATTAAAAAAAAAAAACAAAAAAGACAACCCATCTACTGAGAAACTGCCCCTCTGCCTGGTAAGGGAATGTTTTATTCCTTCCAACACAATGATTTCTTATTTCAAAATCTAATTACCCACTATTCTATAGTATACATGTGCAGGTTGAAATACATCTTTTAGCTCAAAGACACATGCCTTTGCAGAAATCTCGCTTTTCTCTCTATCATCAACAATACCTCACTTTTGTGTCTCACACTTCATCTCTGAAGTATGTGCTCTGCAACTCTATATGGTTACTGCTAAATTCCAAAGTGCCATCTAATGTTTGTCAGCAGGACAGCAACTGCTTCATGCTAAGGATTATAACAGTGCAAAGCAAGGACCACATTTACCCTGAGCATCTCAGAAATATTTTTGCAGTTTCATTTGCCTTGAAAGTCTCAACTTCTTTTGTTTTCTGTGAACTTCTATTGAGTGAGGTTTTGGAAGCAAATGAAAGGCAAGATCTTTGCCAAGATTTTGGAAGAGTAATTTTCCAAAAGTGTTATCCTTTCTGGCTTGGAGCCCTGCCAGGTTTAAGTTAAAATTATTTAATTTAATGACAAATTTACAGTTTCATCATATTTTTTTCCATGATTTTATATTGCTTTACTAATAGAACTGTGTTTCCTTCGAGAAGTACGTATAAGAGAAATACATTAGAAATAAACTCTACTTGCTGTGTATACCTTAAATAAAGGGGTGTCTAGGTTGTTCTTTGAATGATGTCTCTGAGTGTTGCAAGATCAGTAACAGCAAGTAACAATTAAAAACGTCTGGAAACACGAGCATTCAAATGCAAACATTAAAGAGTTGTATCAGGTTTAACAGGAGTTTTTAAAGCAGCAGCTTTCTAGTCACATTCACCACTTTGCCTCTTGATAATTAACATGAAAACATCTTGTGTTTTAAAGCTGTGATTTATCTTTCATGTTCTGCTCCTTGTTTATTTATCAGCTGAGATCGCAGCAGATCAGGATTAATTGTACTGGCTTTTTAAGAGTTTTAATACTCCTATATTTGAATTCCCAAGCACACTCTGGTTCATGTGGGATCTTCAGGAAGAGAGATTTTAAACCTTCACAAAACCTTTTTGCACTGTATCGCTCAATTTTATGAAACAATTTGTCAGTAATACAGGCCTTGATCCATACGCGTACACACGAGGCAGACCTTTATCCCTACAAGGCATTGCACAGGAGCCAGTTGATCTTTGTAAGCCTCTACACTTGCAGATCCACATGTGGCCACAAGAATGCTTTGCAGAAGCTTTAAAACCAGACAATTTCCTCTTCCCTGAAGCCCTCTGAGCTTTGGACTTGAAGGGTTCAACCTGGCTATTAAACCCAGAAATTTTTAGCTATTCCCTTTCAGCTGTCTCCAGGATCTGTAAGCTCTCATGAACCAACACTGGAAAAGCCCAAAATGAGTTTTGTGTTGTGATGACATTGGTAAATGACTGAGCCTTTCACTAGTTTAGGCCGTCTTGTTAGTGGTTCACATTGTCTCTAGCTGGCTTTGTCACAGTGTGGAGTAATTCACTGAAGTCATCAGTGTGACTGAGAACAGAATGGCCAAAGATGGCCATGGGCAGCCTGAGGCTGAGCTCTAATTAAAGCCTTTGATTTAAATAAACGTCACAATTTACTCTTTATAGATACATATATTAAAACCAAAAAACCCAAACAAAACCCCAAACTGCTTCCGTTTTTAAGCTACCAAATTACAAGCTGAAGAGAGTATTTTTTTAACTATAGTTGTGGTGACTGGGAAATGCTACAGAATACTGTCAGAGTTCATTTTAGGGACTTGATCTAAAATGTATCCTTAGCTGCTGGCAGAGTGGCATTTTCAGACTACTGTAGTTAAAGGTTGAAAAGAACTAGAGTCTCCGTGTCTCTAACCCATCTTGATTAGATCTTCCTTTTTGCAGCCTTATTTTAGATGTATTTCAAATACAGGAAACGTGCCCTGGAATAAAATTTCATATACAGGCTCCTTAATTCTCTCTTCAGAAGAAAATCCAAAACAGCTTCAGGTTTTGGTTTGAGGAAGATAGTCATTACCATAAGAATGGGTTGATGGTACAGCCAGCCATCAGTCCAGCACAGAACGGCAAGCCACATCTTTGCCCTTTGGATGAGAGAATGACATGTTAAGCTGGTATCTTCTGAGCAAGTGATTGTAATGTGCAGCTTGAAATACAGCACAAATGATGTGGAAAATCCCAAAACCACAACAAAATCTAAGAAATGAAAAATGGTTGATGCTGGGTCTTTCTCTCCTGTGTTTGAGTGTCTTTGTTTCCTTTCTAATAACTGCCGCATGAAATTACAGTCACGGTACCAACCTTAAGTTTGATTTGTTTCCCTTGCTGTTGTCATTCTGTTATAAATGTAATGCTATTTTGATTTATTTTCTTAAACTGAGGGAGATTTTTCTATTTTTATCCCTGTAAAAATGTGTTGATTCTTATCTAAATGAAGCTGCTGGGAAGAAACATAGGTCATTCATTCAGCTACGACCTATATGCAGTGACATGCAGCTTCCTCTGTCCTTTATTTCTAATGTAAGCAGTGCTGTCACCAGATTGTCCTTGTTCTCATCCTGTCATATGACATCTTGGATGAAATGCAGTTGACTGATAATTAGATGTAGCAAGATGGAAGCTGTGTTTGTATATAAATGAAAATCCCCTGAACTTACTGAAATGCCTGAAGGTGTCCCTCTACAGAAAGCGTCTGCTTCCTCTTTGCCATATTGTTCTTCAGCCTTGTGATCCTTTAGACCTCTTCTTTAATACTGGATTCTTACACAAGGATGACACACAAAATCATCCTCCATTTATACACAGCCGCTCCCTGATTGAGGCAATCTGGCTTCCTCTCCATTTCTAACCTTGCAGTATGAAAGCCAAATATTGCTCAAACCATGTTGACTACTAGAGTCACGCAGTCATTTTGGAGCAAGAATGAATGTTTTGAAAGGGCTCATGTAACTTTTCAGATACATTAAAAAATGATGGAAATACAAACTGGAAAATATTTCAAAAGGTATCTTGGTCTGTTCCGTTTTCATTTGTCTGTATTAAAATCATGACAGTAGGGCACACTGACACATCATGGTGTACTGCTCCCTAGATCTCTAACTTGTTTATCTGATACATGAAATCGATGGACCAACATCCTTGGTGTGGAAGCACCTATGTGAATACAGGGTGACCTGTGTGGATGCTGAGACCTGCCATGGGTGATCCTTAGGGCTTTCACCTGTATGGTTAGCTGGGATTCTTGATTCATCTTGTGGCTTCTTGCTCTGGTGGGTTTATGGAAGTTACATATCACTGAAGCCATATGTTATGTTTCCAGGCAGAGCTGTAAACCATTTCATTTTTACTGCCTCTGAGAGCAGATCAATCTATAGTGCAGCACTAGTGAGGGAGAATTTTTAAAGGTAATGGGAGAAAATAAAAGAGAGAGCTTGGCCCAGATACTGTACTGTTCTGTTCCATCTTCCACAGAATTAAATCCTTTCCTGTTTGTACATTCTTAATTTCTCAGTAAGAAGAAAGAAGGTTTTCACCCTGCTTTTGCAGCTGGAAAAATGTGACAGATTAAGAAATTAAGGTTCATGTAAAAAAAGAGGGGGGAGAAGGGGAGGTAGTGATACAGTCAGCAGTCTGATACTAATGGATAGAGCGTTCGTTGCCAGAATCTGGAAGTTCAGCATAACCTTAGGGATCTAATCCATAACTCTTATTTAGGTAATTAGTTCTTTTACTTCAGCATTGCCAAATCTCAGCATTCAGCATTCTATCAGCTGGTAAAATATTGCAAGTGGCTGAGAAATAAGAGGAGAAATCAGGGGACTTGAGATGTATTTTTTTAATCTTTGGCTTTGAGTCAAAATATTCTCGAGCCAGCAGGCCCACAAGCATCTATTGTATTTTTGAAAGGAAAATGATGTTTTTAAATAACAACCTGACTTCAGAAGGTGGAACTTCAGAATTCAACAACGCTGATCTTGCACAAATACCTGTGGGTTTACAACTTGAGAGACTTTCTTGTGTGTGTAAGAGTTGGCAAATCCACCCAGGAAGGTTTCAGTTGTGTTGTTTCACATGCAGGAGTAGCTACTTTGGTGCCCTATGGATATAGACTTTATAGTGTCTTTTTCTTTGACAGTGTATAAAGGTCTGGCACACATCCATGTGCATGCCTAAACTGAATGGTACTTTTCTATGCCAGCATGGCCTCAACAAAAGTTGAGCTATTTTAGTTTGTTAACTGAAGAAAAGCTGGACAAGGAGAAAGGGGGGAAGGCTGCTGTACAAAAGTACGGGAGACTCATACAAAATGTGTTCCTTTTGCTTTGCTCTGCCCTTTAAGTATGTAACAACAGCCACTACCAGTTGCCTCTAAATTATTCCACTATAGATAAAGCATGTATTTTCTCTCCAGTGAAACAACTAACTTTGCTTCAGCTAAACCTTGTGGAGCATCTACCATTGCCTTTGTTAACTTTTATAGCATTTATTTTTAAACGAATTGGGATCAGAGTTGGGTAACATAGTTCTGCCCCGTTCTCTCCCCCTAAAATACAAAGGCTTAGCTGCGATACTGAGCTGAGATGCTGAAATTGGCAGTAGGAAGGCTGAAACTAGAATTAAATAGGTCTGAAACATTCCTTCTGGTCTTTAATGTTAGTATAGGAGATGGGACCTTTTCATGTTGATCTTGTAGGACTGATACTAATCACCATGTTAATCACTTTGATACTGGAAGCATGTTTTAGAATTTTCAGGGAACCTGAAGCTGAGATGAAAAGGCGCTTTTGTGCAAAGGCACCTATTCTGATAATTAAAGAAGATTAAATAGGAATGCACCTTCCTTGCTGCTTTCTAGACTATCTCACTGTCTCTGACTATCCCTGTTTTTCAGGGGTAGCCTCTAATTTGATGGCAGTAGCTTTCAGTCCCTAATTGCCATTGTTCAGCCACCAGCTGTTACAGTGGTGGATTTATTTATTGCTTTGGTTTGCTGCAGGAGCCTAGTACAGAAGAGGAAAAACAACCATTCCCCCTTGGCTGGTGACTGCAAGCAGTGCTGGTTATTAGCACTGGGGGGAGGATGCAGCTGGCTGCCTCTCAGACCTGGGTAACTGCTTCCATCTGAAGGGCAAGGTTGTAGTTCCAATGCTGGGTAAGCATCTCCTCCTGCCCCGTGGTGGGTCCAGAGGGAGAAGTCTTCAGATTTAGTTAAGCTTGGATTACACCTGCCTACCTCAGTTCGTTTCTACATAGATTGGATGTCTTAATATATTTATTAATTACATACCCTTTCTGCAGTTTCTTGGGAAGGGCAGGAAGAAGGGTCAAATCCTAGAATAAGAAGGGCGGGAGGCTCTCCTTCCCAGGGGTTACATAGAGGTTTGCAGCCTGGCTCCCCGTTCAAAGAGTGAACGGGAAATCTGGGCACTTCCACTTTACTGGCAATAAATGGATGTGAAAACCATGCTGTATCATGCTGTGAAGTCCTAGGTTCTGCTGCAGTGTGGTGGAAGCAAGGTGTAGCACATCTGGCATTCATTCTGGTAATGAGTAATGTATGAAGACAATCTTATAATGAATGTGAGGCAGGTTTGTAGGCAGGTGAATGGCTTTAAAAAACGAGGTCAGGTGCACTTTGGGCCATAAGCTTGGCTGCATCTGTGTAAGATGGGAAAGGGAGGAGGCTGTGATGGAAGATGGGCTTTCTCTCTCTGGTGCTGGTGCGTTAGGGATGGCATTAATCTCGAAGTGAAGTACAAAAAGTAAGCGAGAGAGAGGCTCTCCGTTCCTGGGCTTTCCTGCTCGACCTCCCTATCCCTGCCGAGGCAACTGCGCTCCCAGTGCGGGCGGTACCTGAAGCGCTTTCTGCCTCCGTGGCAGTAGCAGGTTAGCGTGTGGAGAGAGGCTGGCAGCAGTCACGTTCTCCCTCTTTGTCTCCGGGATCCAGCGGGGCGGGCGGGGAAGCGCGGGCACCCCCGGGCGCGGGGCTGGCACGGGCAGAGGGTTCCTGGCCGTAGGACTCCACTTGGGGTCCGGCTCCGTGCCCCGGTCCCTCCGCTGCCCTCCGGCGGGAAGCGGAGCCCGCCGGGGCTCCCGGGGCGCCGGGCGTGGCCGCGGCCCAGCCCGCTGCGGCTGCCCGTCAGTTCCGCCCCCCGGGCCGGAGCCGCCCGGCGCCGGGGCAGTGCGGGGGGAGCCGGTGCAAAGGGACGCGGCCCCGCGGGAGCCGCTGGTGGTGGCTGTGCTGCTCTCGGAGCGCCGTCGGCCTGTTGGGCTGTGCTCCCTGGATGGGCTCTGTCCGTGGGGAGGCAGCTGCGGGGCTCTCGGGCGGCGGGGCTGCTGACCGGGGTACAAAAGGAGCGAGCTTCGCGGAGGAAGCGGGCTCTGGGGGCTGCCGGAGCAGAAGGCTGGGTCCGCGCAGGTTTCGCAGGAAGCTGGAGGTGTTCGCTGCTAGGGACTGTAGGACTGGCACCTTGCATAGATGCCTGCGGAACTCAAACAGGTTAGTGCTGAACTTGGGTCCTTCCCTTCGGCTCTGGCGGTCCTGCGCGTCCGCGTGTGCCGTGGTCACAGCGGTGCGGGAGGAAGGGTGTCAGGGGCTAGAAACGTTTGTTTACTTGTGTGTTGGGGTTGTGGCTGGGAACTAAGAGCAAAAGCTGAGCTGCTCTTTCTAACAGAGCATTCGAGAGAGCTTTTGCTTTTGTCCCCGTTGTGCTAACTGGTGAAACACCCGAAAAAGCAAGCCGTGGTTTTTCTTTGACCTTCTCATCCTGCTCAGTGAATCTGGGGAACTCTGTGACATGAACAGCTAGAAACAGTGCTTTGAGAAAACGAAAGCTTCGCTATTGTGCTTGTGTTAAATGTTTGCTTTTCCCATACGGTGCTCCCTTGCTTTCTCTTTGATTTCATTGTGGAACATACCAGAGAAATAACTTCAGTTTTCCACTGTAAATGTTATCTTAAGCAAAGAGCCCTCTTGCCTGTGATCTTAGTAATGATAATGGACCAGAAGCTTTTGTGCAAAATTTTCAAATATTATTCTTTACCCTGGAGTGTCATTGGGCGTTACAGAGTACAGCTTTTGCAGACTTGATTTAAATAAATAGAAATCACTTAGATTCCTGTAATTTATAGGTGCTTACCTTGTTAACCTCTTTCATCTGCCTTGGAAGCCTCAGAAAAACCCTATAAATTCAGGTGGTGGCAGGATAGAGCCGCCTCTCAAACTAGGATGGGATGTTATCTTTTTCTTAACCCTCCTTTTTCTTTTCTACCTTTTAAATTTAAACCAGAACATTTTAGAATAAGCAAGTGCAATGATAATCCAGCATTGATAATCCACCTATGAATTTGCAAGGTTCAGTGCACTGGAATTATTAGAGGTGCTTCAGTTTGGTTTAGTTGTGCTGTGTTCCACTTGTCCATCTTGGTAACAGAAGGCTGAATCATGTCTTGATGCAAAGAGCATGTTGGTTCCCTTGAGGGGCAAGTAGCCTGCTCAGCTGGGCCCTAGAGTGAGCGTGTCTTTGTCTGTGGGCAGGCCCTGTGCTCTCTGCCCTGCCTGCAGGAGGTGACCTGGTGGTGTGTGGTGCCTGTGTCATGCTACCTGTGGGCTTTTTAGAGCGGGAGGATTGCATTTGTGTCTGTGGTCGTGTTCATACCATCTGACCCAAAGTTACTGTACCTGTTGATCTTTAGGTCAATATTGTTAGTAGCTCGTTGGGACTTTTTTTTGGAACCTGGTTTGTTGGTGAGTTTTTTCTTGTTTTTTTTCTTTCTCAAACTGTGAAGAAAAAACCTGGAGGTAAGACTCAGGATGGTACCTGTGAAAAGGAGGTGTATAATTTCTTTTGATCTGTGCAACAGAACAGTATTCTTGTCTTCTGGGTTTTCGATTTTGGTAGGAGGAAAAGCTAGAGTGAGAGTGGAAGATTATAGTTAATCACTTCAGGTCATACATTTCAGTCCTGAATTCTTCCATATCAAAACAACAACAAAAAAACCCCAAACCTCATGGCTTTAATTTTCATGCTGCCTGTCATAGTTGAGGATCAGACAGATATTTTCTCTTTTCTGATGGAGCAAGGATTCTTGATTCATTCCAAGGCCCTTTTGCAAGTCTGATACCACAGCAGAGTATTAGAGAATGCTTTGCTTAATGAAAGGCAGTAGTTTTAAACCACGAGTTGTCAGAGAAATTTATTGTGCAGTTACAGAGCCTCTAGAAAGTAATTTTTTAGCTTTAATGATCACAATTAAGTAAAACCAAGCCAAATGGATAAATGACTTAGAGGTGAATGGTAAGTCTATACGATTAATACAGAAAATAATGGGAGAGATGCTAGAATGGACTTCTGCCACCTGAACTAGAGACCTGGTGTGTTTAGGTAAAGACAGATACGACATTGTATCTAATTAAAAAGAACCAAGAGTAACTTCTAACTAAGATTTTGGCTCCTACTGGGAATAGCCATGCTTCCTGAACTTCTGGGCCATGAAAGCAGCATTGCAACTGAGAAGTAGGTGCAATGTACTCCAGAAGGAAGTCTGAAAACCTATTATTGGGGCCATGAGGGTGCAGGGCAGCTGGCACCTTCTTGGCGTTCTCCCTTGGCCATTCTTGTTCCTCCTGATGAGAGATGAAAGCTGCTGAAGTTTGTGCTGCGTATCGGCAGTCTGATGTTCTGCAGTGGCCTAAAAGTAAGTACAAAGTATAGAGTTGGGAAATTCAGAAGGATCTTGAAGTCTGGAACTGTTAAAATATGTTTGGTCAGTGTATGACATAGAGCTTTGATCTGGCTTGCCTCAGGGCCGCGAAGTTGTAAAGGAGAAAAGAGTTGCTTAAACTGACTTTAGCCAAAATCTCTTCAGTTCTGTGTAATTCCTGCTTCAGAAAATACTTTGCTAACATTCCTAATTCCTACTAATGCTAACATTCCTTAGGCACCAACCTAAGTAAGGCTGCCCTTTCTTAGTACTTGGTCCCTGAAGCGTTTTCCTAGAGATGCAATTGTGAGAGAGTATGAAGTCTTAGATCTGGCAGGATGAAAAAGTGGTTCATGCATTGCTGACATATTTGATACGGGTCTGTACCAGTGATGGAAGTCTTGTGGAAGAAATGTTAATGGAGTGCAGCATGGGAAAGTATCATCATTTTCCGAACAGTTGTGCAAGTCATACTAAAAAGAACAAGTAAGAAGGGAGCTTTACCTTTGACATGAATCTATATATAGATTCACCCATGGATTCTCACATATAATAGCTCTGAAACAGAGGTTGGAGGTACTCTACTACTTTGGAGTCAAGAGGTATAGCAGTCTACAATATTGACACCTCCCTGCTCCCTGAAGTAAACGCTTTGCCAGCAGTTGTGATCTCTGTAGAAGAGCTGGGCAAAGGGAATGTGTTTTGGGACTCAGTTGCTGAGATGCTAAACTATTTACTAGAGCAGCTGAGTGGAGGCACACATTCCCTTCTTTAGCTCGTCCACAGAGGCAGCAATTCCCTACAGGAAGGTGGGCATGATAACTCTTCAGGCCATTCATGCTTAACTCTGGTGCAGGAACTCAGGTGTGGGGATGATACCTCTTGACAGAGGGGTTGTGCAGTGTGACTATGACTACAGTGCTCTAGAGCTGCAGCAGGATGCGACATGTAGGGTATGAGAATGGAAATACTCTGTTTCTGAAAATGCAGTTGCAAGAACTGTGCTCTTTTAAGAGTGTCATTGGAGGTATTGGGATTTGAGGGTGTACAATGTCCAGTTTGAATGCCTGCCTGTGTGCACACAGCTTTGTAACAGCAACAGGCATACCAAGCAAAGCATTCCAGTGATTCTGCTTCCCGAGGCTGTGTTGCTTAACCACCTGTCCCAAGGGTCGTGAGGTGAGCTGGTCTACAGGCAAAACCAGGCTGGCTGCATTTTGTGCTTATGTTACACTGCAGTTACTAAAAATAAAAGTGGCATTAAGCCCCCCCAATGTATGTACATTCAGTGTCTTTCATGCATTCAGTGTCTTTCATAATGTAGAAATGCTCATTATGAAAGATAAAATGGGGGGGAAAGCCTCAACATTTAATCAGTAGCATTTGAAGCTGCACTGACTGGACATTCCTAACAAAGTTGTTTGCAGGTATTTGGTCTTGCTCTAATTCATTTCTACCCTTAAATTAAGGTTTTGATACTGACTTCAGTAGGGGTAGGGTCAGGGCCACTGCAGGAAAGTATTTGTGTGTCTGTTTTTGGGTCTTAAATAATACAGCATTTCTCTGAATATGAGGATTTTAGCATGTTCTCAGTGTGTCTTTACTAGTTCCTGCATCTGCTTCTCAGTTTCTCAAAGTTAATTTCCTCTGTGATTGCAGACTGTACAACTATATGCTGCAGGGAAGCTTGTGAGAAGCTCCTGTTTCATTTGGAGTATGCCATCAAGGTATAGGGAGCATACTGTAATATATTTCGCTTACTGCTTCTTCTCACCCCCAAACTCCTGAAATGCCTACACTAATTTAAGGAGGTGTTACTCCCTTCCCTCACCTCCCAAGATACCACTCTGAGACACAGAATTAATACTTCTAAGATAATACGGATTTAATTAAGGAAAATAAAGCTTCAGATTCCACCACTGCTTGTTCTCTGTTCTGGAAATATTTGTGGTTATGGCTGTGTGAGGTGGGAGCTGGAGCTTCGTGGGGTTAGGGACATCCATCCCATCCTTTGCTGCTGCTGCCTTCTGGTTTCATAATTTATGCAACAGGCTGCCCTCTCCATTGTGTAAATTCACGTTTTTGGGACTATTCTGTGGTCAAGGCCAGTGAATTGATCCAGCTTAAAGAGGAATGGCATCTTGAACCAGTCTGTTTAAAGCCCTTGGAGGATCTGTAACTTCCTCCTGGGGATGAAACTGGGAGGAGAAGCGGCTCTGTGTTATCTAGGCTAGTGGGAGAAGGAAAAGGGCAAGGAATGAACAGAAGCATGCATGTAGGATCTCGTGTAACTGCTCTTGCTGGTGAAACAAAGCGGTACAGGGGTTTCCTATCTTAAATGAGCTTCAGAGCTCTGCATACATCTAGTTCAGTCAGATCTTCCTGAGGACAGAGCAGAGCATTACAGAGACCCCATTCTTCATGTTTTAGAGGGTGCTACTGAAACAACAGTAGTTTTCAATGTGACTGATGTTGTCCAGCAAAGCTCAGCCGGGTCCAACAATGAATTTGTGGAGAAAGGCCAGGAAAAAGTGAAGGTGGAGTATGTGGATTGATGGTGGATGGGAACTTTCTTTTATTTAACTCTGTCTTCCAAGAAGTTTTTGTTAATGGGAATCTTCCTTTCATACAGGTGATTTAATACTTCTGTATTTTTCATAATATTGCACAGAGTTGTTTATGCTGCAGGAGGTAAGAAAAAGAAATTAATATTGCAGTAGCTTTACTAGTTGTGAGGCTAGGATAGCAGAGGTGATGCTTAGTTTATGTTGAAAGGGTTTGCTTCTAGTGAGAAATGGAACATAGAATTTTTCTAGTAGATTTCCTTTGGGGTTTTTTTTCCCTTTAAGGATGTGGGAGACCTGATGCTTTCTCTCTGTGATCCAACCATAGAATAAATAGTAAGAGGAGGGGTTTAAGGGTGAAAGTTGCTCCTGAAATAAATGTTGAGAGTAGAGAGAGCGTATTTCAAGTTCTTGGCTAAAAGGAAAACTGAAACTCAGACTTTGGTACTTTCAGATTTCACAGTGTCCTTTGTGTCTCATGGATCTCATTAGGTTGCAGCCAGGCTTTGGGATTTTTTTGTTCATTCGTCTGCATGCCTAAGCAGTGAACAGCTGTAACTGTACCTGAGAGAAGCCTGATGAGCACGCAGAGGCTAAAATCTTCACTTTCTCCAGGGAGTTGTAATCTTTTGTATCTACAAATGGGCGGGCAAGACGATTTCTCTCTTATTAAGGGGTTGTGAATCCATGGACTCAGTGCTCCCTGTATACTGCAGTAATGTGAAAATTCATTAATTTCAGTGGTGTTCTCTGCCTCTTTGATGAATCAAGCCCACACCTGCTTACAGCAGGAAATTGAAATGCCTGAGTTTTCCCTTTTGGCTCATCCCACACATCTATCCTTAGCATCACAACACTTCTCTCTGGCATTCAAAAAATAAAGTGAAAACTGTTCTAAGTCAACCTGGAGTCATTTTGAGCTTTGGAGTTTCTGCCTCCGCAAGTTAAATCACTTGGCACAGCTCTGAACTTTTATTTTTAGTGAAACTTTCACAGCCAGGCTATTGTAATGTTCAGAGAAAGAGATGTTCCTGAAAGCCTGAAATGAAACCAGAATGAGAGGGCTTATTTTTATCCTCTAGAGAATGTATTTTGGTGTGTGTTTGTACATACGTGTATTTTGAGAAACAGAGGGAAGAGATGAGAAGATGATTTAAGTAACATTACTCTGGATGTGTGTAGTATAGCACTGATCAGAATCATCTGGAATGTTCAGAAGACTTTTCAACTTGCAAACCTCTTATTCATTAAAGGGCTGATAAAAGATACGCAGCATGAATTGTTCAGAGCTGGAAGAGCCCTGAGATATGGATGGTTCCTGTGTGCGTGATCAGGATTATTCTGTTGTTTGAATTGTAAACTTTTCCATATTCTTTTAGCAAGTTTTGCATCTGAAGCTATTTCATCCCTCTGTTTTGAAGATACGATTGTGTTACAGGAATAAATGCCCTTTTGGCTTCTGGGCATCGCAGCATGTGGGCCTTGCTGGCTGGTCTTGTGATGCCTTTAGCAAATTCATAAACCAGTGTTTATACCAGCACACTATGCACAGATGAGAGCTTTCTGCCTTTGGATGAGATAGTTACTTGATTAAGGAGTTAAATACAGGCTATTGAAAGTATGTTAAATTCCAAGTAGCCGTGGAGAAAGGATTGGTAAGGAAGCCAGTATATAAGACTAAATCTTGTACTTCACACTGTACTGTGTTATAATAATGCAAAACAAATATTGTTTGAATGAGAAAGATTACTTAGTTATGGAAGAAATCATGGAGGGTAACTGGGTTTCTTCATCAGTACCTCCCTGAATCTTGATAATCATTGGTAAATCAGACCCTAATCTTTTAAATTAGAATGGTGGAGAGAAGCTCTTTCATGGCACCACTGTCTCAGGGTGCCGTAAATTCTGCAGAGCAGCTGCTCTGGTTCTGCATCAGATCATGCTGATGTTCTCCCAAGTACATTATTTAATCCCAGTCACCTTCCTGACATCTGTTAGTGGTTTGTTCTTAAACCTTCCTTCTGATGGTAGCAGTGGTGACCAGAATAATTGTCTGTTATTCATACACATTAAATTAGGAGGAATGTTTTACCATTTAAACTTAATCCAACAGATGCTTTATGGTCCTGGCCTTAATTACATTGGTTATCAGCTCATTTGTAAAACCAGCAATATGTTTTGGGACACCAGTGTTGCCCAGCTGGGCTGTCTTGGTGATCTCTGCCATTTTAAGTCTCTGAATCCTAGATAGTTTTTCACAAGCTTAAGAGAGCAATTCCTTATAGATAATTTTTCAGCATGCTCTAATGAGAGAACAGTTATAAATACTCTTTTCCTGGGTTGTAAAAGATTTCAACTGAAACACCAGATGCTGTGAATGCAAAGAGTGACTCTGTAATTTGTAGATTTTATTTATAAACTATGTGTTGATGCTGCTTACTATTGTAAAACTCTCACTGCTTTCACAGTATCTGCCTGTGAATTGCTGGCAGGCTTTCTTTAAGAGTAACTAATGATATTAAGAGTTGCCTTTAATGAAAAGGGAATGATTATTTCTGTGCTGGTACCTTTGAAAGCAGTATGGTTTCATTACTTCCCCTAAATGCCACTTGGCTTGTATATTATCATGCCTTAGTTGTTTTCTCTTGAGTTGGTATTTTTGTTGTGCTGCAAAAGAAATTCTTTACTGTCTAGTTGCTTATTCCTTTTTTTTTTTTTGCTACAAGGTCTTATAAATGCAGTCATATCTCAGTATTTTGAGAAGTGGTCTTCATATCATATGAGAGTTATGGGATTCACTCTTCATGGAAGAGGTGGTTGGATTTCATGGGTGAGGTGTTTATCGTTCTCAGTTGTTGCTCCTTTGGGTAGACTGAGCAGTTGAAAACATCTCCTAAAGCAGCACTAGAGTACTCTGCCCCTGACCTACCTGAGACTGTAACCTTACTGCAGCATCAAAAAAGAATTAAACATGCATAATGCCTTAGTTTACATGTGCATTGAAACCTATATAGCTGTGATAATGGTTTCAAAGTGCTTTGCATAGTTTATGTGATGTTATTTATCAGCTGTTACAGGTTTGCAAATAGGAGGTGAGAAGTCCTGTTTTCCTCCCCAAGACAGGAGGCAGCAAGCTGTGAGGATGGGGAGTGGATGCCTGCTAAGGCTGGTGGCTGGGTGAAGTTAAGCACACAGTTTTCTGGATGAAATTTCAGCGGTCAGTTCTGTGTCAGTCCTGTCCTTGCCTTCCAGCAATGGCAGGCAAGTTAGTGTTTAATAAAACACATGCAGACTTTGTTAATTCTGCGAGTTATGGCATTGATTCACTTCTGCAGAGTGATTGTGTCCTAGCAAGAAGAGTGTTGGAACCTGCCTCCCATTTTTATTTCCCCCCCCTATGCTTTTTAATAAGCTTATTGTTCTTTCTGGTTCCTCATTCTCTTCTTCACCCAAAAGGAACAGACTGCTAAGATTTTAAAAACTTGTATTTCTCACATTAGCATATATAAATGTGAGTACATGTGCACTAGATGAGGAACGTTTTACAGTTGTCCTTAGCAATTTCATCTCGTCTGGGTTGTTCGTTCCTTTCTTGCCATGACATGATGTTTTATTACCTGAGGTTAGAATTCATCTTGGTCACGGCGACACATTTATCTTGTATTTTATGATGCGATCTTATCACATCCCATTTCTTTTCCCTTTCCTATTCAGCTTTTCATCTGTCAGTGACAGTCACGACACTGGCTAATGGCACAGTAATACCAGGGCTATGTATTAGTGCATACTGTTGGCAATTTTTAAGGTTAATACTTTGCTTCTAAGGTAAAATATTCTTTTCAGCAGGTTATTTCTGGAGGGAAGAGCCATTTGTAATTACATCAAAAACAGCAGCCATCAGTCATTTTAGATGTAGGAGATAGCAAAAAGGGCTTCCTTGGATAACATGCAGCAAATATGAAGCAAACAGAAGGTGACACTACACCCTTCTCTCTTGACTGCAGCACTATGAGGAGGTACAAAGAAGTGCTAATTCATTATCTGTGTAATAGTGACAGAGAGCCCTTTGTATTTGCAGTTACAGCTTCTCTGCTTTAACATGCAAAACCAAGTATTTTCCATCAACTCTATGCAAATGTGAAGTGAGAATTGTTCAGTGCCATTGTTGAAAGTGTTATGGCCCTTTTTAGTATGTTGGAGTTAAAAATGCATTCTTCCCTACCATTTCTTCAAGGGCTGAATCTTTAAAGAGAAAACTGCTCCTGTATGGGCAACCAGAAGTGAGGGGCAGACTTGACCTTTCAATCTGGCATACACCAAGTCCAGCTATGATTAGAGATCAATTAGAGAGTGCTGCATCAGTCCACTGAGCAACTCTGAAAATCTGTCAGCTGGTTTCGGTGTGTAAATAGGAATGGATACATCTGCCTGCAAGTTGCTTTACACGGAGTGTGACACACTGTTAATCCAGTCAGTTTTTCTGCTTCTTGGATTTTGAGACTCCAGTCAAAACCATCTTTGTGTTTCATTTACATGGGATCGGTTTATTTTTATTTCTCTTTCTTTCACAAAGCTGACACTAAAATTTCAGCCTAACAGTGCCAATGCAAACTTTTCAATCCTCAAATAAAATGCAATTTTCTTCCTTTGCTGCCTCTACCAAGAGGCATAGCAAATGCCATTTTACATCCCAAGCTTGGCTGGATTCCAGAGACTTCCAGAAAAAGCGATACTGGTAACATCAGCATCTGCACTGTGCATCAAGACAGTGAAGGAAGAGTTGTGTCCACAGCAGCTGAAGTGCTGTGTATGCTTGTATAAATATACTGCAAATATGTGGGTGTGCTTCATGAATTGTTGCCTTTTAAATTTTCTTGTTCAAGGAAACTTGGCCCAAGGAACATTGTGTGGATACTGTTTTGGCAACTGGAGTCACAAAAATATTTACAAAGTCTGTTGGGTTCATCCCACATGCTCTTATCCCTCCTTCCTGTATTTAAAATTCCCTTAAGTGTGGTGGTCTATTCTTCTAAGAAATCCATGGTTTTCTTTTAAAGGGACAGGGCAAATTAGCTTTCTTCTGGCTGTAAATTCTAGTTAAATGCGTTTAAAGATGTCTTTAGAGTTTAAGGTAATGATGGAAACGCACCACTTAATCCATGTTGATTCTTAATGTTTCTTGTGGACTACAAGGAGTACATTTTTGGGTGGCTACAAATAGGGAAAAGGTACTTTTGAGGTACTCTTAAAATTGAGTTCCATGCTTTCTTGAGGAGAAATGTCAAGATGGCCTTGTTGGGCACTTCACGCAGTATACCTCAAGTAGCAATTCTGTTCTGTGGTTCTGCTGTGTTGTATTTTCCATGAGATGGTGGGGATGCATTATGGATGCAGGCTGTGAACTTTGCTGTGTTTGTTTTCATGTCTCATTAATTCTGGTAGTACTGTCATAGTCTGGACTTTAGGCTTTAGGCAGGTACAGGTCTCTCTGAAATGCCTTTGGATTTAGTTGGGAAATGTGAAGGAAAGAAGACTGTCATAAGCTGATCAATTGCATTGGAAATGAAAGAGTTAAGAATGGGGATCTGATTGTGCAGCTGAAATCTCCATTTGAACTTGTGGTCTCTTGAGAGAAAATGCCATTCAGCACCGTTGCACAGAGTTACTTCATTCTTAATTTTAATTGACATGTCCCAGAATGCAACCTTCCCTTAAGGATCCATGCAGTGCGGAGACGTTTGTGAGTCAGTGTGTCTCCATGTAGGCGATTTCTGTGTTTTAAATTGAGGTCATCATTAATTTCCCTTTTGATACCAGCATCCTTTCTGCCGTATTCACTCACTGGGTTTATGAAATTTGAATGAATCTTTCCCTAAATGAGATGTTGGTCACCTCCTGGGATTTCAGCGCAGTGACCTGACCTTGCACCAGTTTTCCTCTCTCTCTTCCTTTCTGTCTTTCCCTCACCCTCCAGATGCCCATTGAGAGGTAGAAGTGGTGCTTCCATGGGAGTGTTAACCCCTTGCCTTGGTGATGGGGGTGTTTCATCTTCACTGGGAGTTGGAAGGACCTCAAGAAAAAAGTTTTTCTGGTGTGACATTAACTGTTCATTCCTCTACTGGATTTATTTCTGATTAGTTGTTTATAAAGCCAGTAGCAGCATCAGAATTGCTTATCCCCATCTTGAGAGAGATCTGTCTAATGTATTTTTTAATATTGTATATCTCATTACTGATTGCATTTTCCAACTAAACTGTATAACTGCCTACTTTTGGGATTAGTTCAGAACTTCATTAACTTTCTTACAGCTTCTGTTTCTGTTTTGTGTCGTGGGCACCAGTTCAGAGAAACACTTTGCAAATGGCACAAAGCCTAACTCCATCCAATAGTCACAAATGTGGTGAAAAACTTGTGTTTTAGCGTATCAACTCATCTTTAACTTGGTTTTAATCTTTACATAAATAGATAAAAACAACTGCAGGCGTACCTGGAACATGGAAAGTTTCATTGCAGTGTAGGCTTTGACCACCACTTCAGCTTAAAATGGGTAGGGTTTGTGTTACTGGTCTAAATGCCTTGAAAATATCAATTTCCAGAGTAGAATCTGTTTCTAGTTAATGTTTTCTGTTATGTATCTTTGTCTCATAGTTGGTTTATCTGGTACAGTGTTTTGCTCTAGGTGTTTTTGGAGAACAGCCTTCATTACCTCTTGCATTTTTGCGTAACATCAAATACATTACAGAAACCATGTAGTAGTTTGGTTGTTTGGATGATGATGATGATGATCAGACTTCATCTGTGGAAGAATGTTTCCGTTTATGAAGAGTCTGTTTCAATGTTAAGACAGTAACTGAAGTCCTCTCAAGGCTTTGGCTTTTTTAGGTCATAGCCACTGTTCACCTTTTCGAGAAAAATTGATCAGTGGTGTAATGTAGGTAGACAGTATAAGAGAAAGGGCATGATATGGTGTGTTCTTCATCGAGTGTTTATTTTTCCTGAGCATAAATAGGATGTGGTGTGTTTTAACATAGGAAGTAAGTGGTTTTGTATTGTTACTACTTTATCAAGGGTGAAGTAAGCTGTTGGGAGTTACCCTTCCTGAGCGCTGCTCTTCATGTAGAGTTCCTCACGTACCGCAAGAAATCGGTAGTGTGTTTTATGGCTGTTTTCTGGTAAGATTTGAGTGCCCCTAGATAAAAGGAAACAAAAGTCCCTGTTTTTACCTTTGTGCCTGATGGCCGAGCTGTAACACAGAAATGGTACAGTTCAGTACAGTGTCCAAAGCGATGGCATGGGTCGCTGCCACCTTTCCTGCTTCCTACTTAGGAAATGCCTGCCCCTAGGCTAACAGGAATGTCATGAACTCATAGCTAGAGCCTATAGCCTCCGTCACATCTTCCCATGAATCTTGATTTGTGATATACCTGGAATATTTCCTGGATGGGAGATTTCCAGTGCTCTCTGGATGGTAAGCAAGTGCATTTTACTGCTTGTGTGCTGTAGGAGGTCCTGGAGAATTTGCTTTTGCCTGATTTCGGTCTGTTTAAGTGTAACAGCAAGGCATGCAAATAATGATCAGCTCTGACTTGTGTTTCTTAGTAGGAATTGTCACTGCTGGCTTAGTTCTTCTGGGGGTTTTCTGGGCTGGGGTTTGGAGGAGGAAGGGAGCTCACCCCTGGGCTTTGCCTGTGGGTCATTTTATGAATCACTATCTGAGGAAGTGTGTGATTCAGAAGAAGCTAAATTTAGTTGTGTTACCTGCTCCTCTTTTGGTAGTCTACTCTGTTTTGAAAAAGCAACAAAAAACCCACAAAAAACATGTCCTTGTTTGAATTTTAAGCAAGGTGAATTAAAAATACTGTAATCCTGTGTGTTTATGCTCTTGTACAGCTGACTGGCTGCCTTAGCTGGGGTGGGGGCTCAATCAATTATTAAAGCATGGACTTGCTTGGTTTTGTCCAGCTTCAGTGCAGAACATCGCCTGCTGACGTTGCCGAGTGGAGGTAAGTATCAGGGCTTGTTCTCACCATTGTGCCTCTTGTGTATGTTCCCTCAAAAACCTAAAGTTTCAGAATCTGTTAGTGTATACGTATGTCTGTGTGTGATGCTGCAAATACACTTTACAGGTGCTGTACATAAGAATTTGTAATGTGTCCCTGTGTATGTGGTTTGATTTCCTCTAAATCTTTCTTTCCTCCATCTGGCACAGATACCCATAGACTAAAGGTCTGGGGAAAAAAAAGTTGTTTACGTGCTGCCTATTGTTCAGTCGAAGTGCATGTTATTGATGGTCACGTGCTTTGCTTAAATATTTTATAAGATCAGTGTATAGTACACCAGCCCTGCTTTCTTTCTGTTGTTTGGTTGTGTTTCCACTTACACCTGGTTACTAATGTATACAGGATTTAAATGTGTAATCTCTTAGTGGATACTTGATTTCAGACATGCTTTGTTCTGAAAGTTCCCCTTTGTTGTGCTAGAATGACAGTTTTGAGTAGTAAGAATTTTTTTCCCCTCCATATCCTGATTGTACAGTGCTGAAATAACCTTATATCTGTAAAGAATGGTGTCTCCTGTCCCCTTATGCCTCCAGTGTGAGGCGGAAGCCATACAGGTTCATGCCAGAGGATAAAATACGGCAACAGGTTTTAGACACTGCTTCAACTTGCGTCCTGTTGCAGGTGGTTGAGGAGTACATCCTGTGAAAGGACTATGCAGCAATCAGGGCCTGGTACTAATGTTTTGGGCAGACAACCACAGAACTGAACTCCAACACTCAACAATAACAAAACACTCCAAAAGAAACATAAGAAACCAGATAGGGGAGCTGAGCTCGATTGCACTTGCAGTTTGAATAGCACAGATCTAGCAGTGAGCACCTTTGTAACACCACACAGAGGTGGGTGTTCCACTGAACAGGGGAGCTTTGTTCCCTTTGCTGTGCACAGGGAACAAAGTGCAGGTGCTGCTCACCTCCTTTTAAAGACAGTGGTTTCTATTCCATTAAATGGTTTTACTACAACTGCTGTTCTCAGCAAAACAGTTTTGACAGTACTGAGCTTGGACAACTCCCTTGCTTTGTTCCTGGTTGTTCAGAGCACTGCCCCTTCTAGGATCAGGCCACAGAGCAGGAGAAAAAAGAAGAAATGCCAATGAAAAGAAAAAAGAAAAGAGCTGTTGCAATGAATCTTTTCCTGGCCCCGGGTGGAGGGAGGTCTGTGTGCTTGCTTCTGCCTGCTCCCGAGTGCAACACCATGGAGCTGCAACTGCGCTTTTCGTACTTCTAGTCTGACAGAAGGAGGTACTTGATCTCTGCAGAGGGTCTGCTTTCCATTTTTTCTCCTAAAGGTTCCAATCGGGTGTTACAGAAATGTGCAGGAGCTTTGTCACAAAATGGACCATCAGCAGGCTCAGTAGATGTTAAGAATCCTGAGTACAGATCCATAGTGGCTGAACTTGAGAGCAATAGTGATTATCCCTGATAATTATTTTGTTGCTGTTGTTTCATTCTTATTTGGGCAGAACTACTTGTTACTGTGTTAGGGTCATTACCCTGAGGACAAGTGAAAGCAGCTTATTGATTGAGTTCAAGCTCTGGAGTTTCACTGTCTGGAAGCATTGGTTTCTGCCTCCTACCCATCTAGGCAGATACAGTGGAACGGATTTTTCATTCTTTGCTTAGTCAAAGTTCTTTTCAGAGCATTGTTATCTTTGAAGGCAATTTAATTTACAGGAAACATATTCAGCTTCTTGGAGTGCATGTATCTAGAAAATTAGGTAATTAATCTGAGGAACTGGAAATTAATTGGGAGGGAAATGGTTGTTTTAAAGATGTGCTAATAATCACCATTTTACTATATTTAGTTGTCTATTGAAGTAATACAAGATCTAGAGAAGTAAACCTCTGTAGCCTAGTAGTCCTTGTTTTTAGGGACAATACAATACAAAGAGTCAAATGTTTCTTCCTTCAGCTCACTGGACTTCTGTTAAATGCAGAAAGATGTCAGCTGTCAAGAAAAATTGGGATCTATTGGGTTCCTGGCTTGTTGTAATAGGCTTTTGGAAATTTCAGCTTGCTTTGTAGTTTTCCAGAGCTGGAAGTCATCCACATGAGTACTCCATAGCACCGGGCCTGGAGGCTCTGCTGTTCCTTGGGGTTCAGTGATGGCACCCTTCAGGTGCAACTATGCCTCCTCCTGAGATATCTGTGGAAAGCAACCAGAGCAGTAGCAGTAGCTACATCTGGGCTATCTCTTAAGGGGTAAAACAGAATGATGAAGCATTTGAAGAGTTTCCTTAGTTTTCTGTTGGACTTAGCAATAGATACTCAGTGGTAAGCACCACCATTTGGCATGCTTTGAAATCACTACTAAGTGGAAAAGGTGACATTGGAAGCAGGCTAAGGACATAGTAATGATGTTTAGGGTGCTTTGTGGAATGAGAATTCCACAAAAATGAGAAAATTCCCTTTTGCTTGACATTGCATTATCTTTACACTCTAAAAACTCTTGTAGGGGGCTTAAATGCTGGAAACTAGCATGTCAGACTAGATCCAGGCTCCGTGTTAATGTCAGGGTTTTTGGCTTTGGGGGCCAGTGAGTTGCTATTAAAAAAAGAGTAGGAGGCTTTTAAAAGAAGGGTGCTGATGGCACAGCAGGTTATTTTTGATGGTGCTGAGTTGAACTTTCAGCCATCTGGTGATAATGGTGCCACTCTTGAGTTCAGTCTTTACTTGCTAGAGAAGTTTAATTGAAATGTGATGAATGAAGATTGTGTGCAATTTATCAGTTGCATTTTTGTGTCTGACAATAACAAGGATCAATTCAGTGAGCAGCACATTAGAGCATACTATGGCTACTGATTTAGAATCTAATTGAGGACCTGCTCTCTCATGAAGTGGCTGTAAATGTCAACATATAATAATACAGTGCGATGTGTCAATACCATGGAGACAGCCTGTTAGAAATTATATGGAATTAATTCTAGACAACAATAGTGTAAAGGTTAAAGAAACCCAGAAATGTGACAGCAGATATTTGTATAGTATTAAGAATATATTGCAGATGTAAAGAACGTACATGAGAATGTATCTCTTAACCTGCAGCTGGGACTGTTTGATTAAAGGCCTCTGATTTAAGGAGGCTGATTTGCAGGATGGGAACCTCAGAAACCTGTTATCTAAATAAGTCAGGTCACATAGTCAGAAACCAGAGAGGGTTTATAATGATGATTGATGATGAGCTGGATTTTAAGGAGCTTTTCAAAAGAGAGATTGTGGAGTGTATGTTTGTATGGTTTGGCTTCTTAAAGCAATCATGTTAGCAAGATCACAGCAGTCTGAAGGTGTGCAAAGGCAGCTTTGCTAGGCCATCTGATACAGCTGGGGAGATGAGAAAGACTGGGCAGGCTTTAAGAACATCTCTGTTTTGACATCTCTGCTTTTCTGGTCAGCTAAAGATAATTTTGAAAGATCCTTTGGCAGTTTTACCCAAGGGAATGATTTCTTGAGGGACTGTCAACACTTTGTTATTGAGATAAAGGTAAGCGTATTACAGTTCCTGGATGTTGTGCTCTGCAATGAAGAAATAAGGGAATTTAACTTTGGGGTTATCTGAGTGAAAAACCTCAGTACTTCTGATGTTTGAGAAGTCTGACTTCTAGACCATACCTGAAAGTTTGTCGAAAGAGTAGAGATATGCTCTGAACTGTTCAGAGCAGGTATTAAGTGAATTTCTTGTTTAGATCTGCATCACTTCAAATTATGACATATAAATGAAATTATTTGGGCGTGTTGTGAATTGAGTAGATATCTGGAAGACAAACTATGCTGAAGTGTTCTACTCTTATTTTTATATCCGTATTTGCTTGTCTGATAAGCAGCAGGAAACTCGCGGTCTTCTGTGTCATGGTAAGAAAGCAGTGCTGACTGGAGGCTGTTTATTTAGCCCCAGGTTAAGATGATCTTTACTATGCATGCAGTTATAGCTGCTGCAGACTTGTATGTGGGGGAAGCAATTCAGAAAGGCTTTGAGGTTGTTTTTTTCATTCCTGTTGGCTTGCTTTATGTGGGGAATGTCTAGAGAAGAACTGGGATGCACATTTATAATTTCAAAACACTGGGATGTGTTTTAGTGGCTAAAATGGACCAACAAAATTGCCAAGTGGTTATGGTTGAAAGGGACCTCTGGAGGTCACCTGGCCCAACCTGACTTCTCCAGCAGGACCACCTAGAGTTGGTTGCCCAGGAACAGGTTCAGATGGCTTTTGATTATCTCCGAGGATGGAGACTCTGCAGCCTCCCTGGGTATCTATGCCAGTGCTCAGCTGCCCTTGCAGTGGAAAGGTGTTTGCCGATGTTCAGGCAGAACCTTCTGTGTTTCATTTTTTGCCCATTGCCTCTCCTTCTGTCACTGCGCACCACTAGAAGGAACCTGGCTTCATTGTGCCTCCACCCTCCCTTCAGGTATTTTTTCATCTTGATAAGATCCCCCCTGCACCTTCTCTTGTAGTCCATTTGGTGTCCACCAGGGCCCCACATCCTTTTCTGCCAAGCCACTTTCCAGCTGGATAGCCCACTGTGTCCTGGTGCTGTGCCTTCCCGGGTGCAGGATTTTGCATTTCCCCTTGGTGAATTGAAAGTGAAACCTGAAGTGGAACTTGGTGAAGTGAAAACACTTTGGCATATCAATAGATACTGGTTTTAAGCAGTAACCTTTGGTCTGAAATCTTGGGAGATGACCGTGTGAGCAGTCCCAAATGCGGAAACATTCCAGGTATAACCTATTTGAATAAATAAAAGATCTGGTGCATACCTAAAGCTCAGTTGTTGCTGTTAAAACCACTCAGCTGCATTACAGGGGCTTGTGTTTGTTTCATGCAGCTTGGAGCAAAGAGAATACTGATTTTGATGGTATCTGGTTTGTTTCCAGAAACCCTCTGTTCAGGCGACCAGCTCAAAGGAAGTAAGTTGCAATGTATATCCTGTTCAGCTTTCAGGAGATGTTATAGTTCACTGCTCCCTGTTGTCTTTTCAAGAAAGCTGCTTATGGCTTCTGCTTGAATGCTGTTTGTTCAGAGAAATCTAATGTAAATAATTTGATTGTGAAATATGCTTAGGTTTTGTTCTGTAGTTCCTGATGCAGTTACAAGGATCTTCAAGGATCACCGTACTTTGAGGATCCTGAGAATGCCTTCATTTTGGAATGTCTTCAGTTACAGAAAAGGACCAAAACTTTGAACACTGTATAAAAAGAAATATAGATGAGTGGGGCTTGAACCACTGAACTCAGAATTTCTGGTAGGTAGGTGTGTGTCTGTTTGGAAGCCTTGAGGGGCTTCCTAGTTAGCAAAAAGGAGTAAGCCCCTCCAGGATCTAATTAATCTCTCTCTTCTGAGGCTTTGTGCATCCTGAGGGCTTGCCATTGCTGGAAGTGGCTGCCATTGCTGGAAGTGGCTGCCTGTGCTGCTCATCTCTTGCAGCCCCACGAGGCGCAACAGCCCTGGTGTTGCTGCTTTTTGTTTTTCTTCCCTGCATGCTACGAATGGGGAGAGAACATGACTAATTCAGGGGCATGTGAAACTTCAGTTGCTGTTTGTGGGTACAGGGAAGAGCAGCAAGGTAGGAAGACTAAATTCCTAAATTGGAAACACTATTGGAGATACGTTTTCAATTCTAGTTTCTTGCAGGACATTGGCAATTATTTCTAGTCCAGCAGAATAAGAAACAGATGCTTTGAACACTTTGGACTTCCAGAGAGAAGGTGTGAAATGGAGACATCCTTCTCACATGTCGCTTTTTCATCTAGTTGAATTTAAAACAAAACTGCATACTTGATAAGGTTTATTCTTCACTCTTGGTCATTAAGTCTAATCATTGGGTGACTTCTATGAAGGTGGATGTCATCAGTGCCTTAAAGTCTAATGTGACCTTTTTTCTTCTTTGAATATGCATAACCAGCATGTGCCCACGTGAGGATTCCTCCCCTGCCAAATTTAAATTGAACATTTTACATATTCTTTCAGGAATTATAAAAAGATTTGTGAATCTGGATTCACTTGTATGAAAGCAGAGTGGAAAACACAGTTGTGAGGTGCAGTTGGAAGCAAAGACAGAAAATTCAAGCTAAGTGCTACTTTTAGTAACAGTAAGAATTAAGGAGATCCGTCTTGAGTTTTCAGGTCTGAAGCAGTGTTACTGACATGAGGAGTTTGATTCAGATCTGTAAGTGCGATGATTTAAGGCCAAATGCTGGTTCAGTTTATTCTTGTACAGTGGCAGCGTATCCTCATCATAGGATAAAACATTGCATTGTACCTGCCTGGTAGGATATCTGTCAGGCTTTGAGTGAGAAGGGGATGGTGGTTGTTTTAAGCAGGAAGTTCCCAAGTCACATTTTTTGTTGCATCTCTAATGGTTTTGGGCATCTATCATGTTGAGCTTGTTTTGTCCTCACCAGGCTGTTCCCTGGCCCATCTCCTCAGTGGGCTTTAATGAGTTCTCACTGAAGTTTAGGGCCATGCCAGGCCTACCAGTAGGAGTTCTGGCTGGAAACCCTTAACTCTGTGTGAATGATCAGTCTTCCTCTCTGCCCAGAAATGTCTCAAATTAACTAAAGCTGAAATTGGATCAGAATTGCTGTAAGCTGACAGAGGTGGGATGCAGTTCTCTTGTCATTAGTACTTTTACTTAGCTGTTACTGTGGAAGTTGGAAAGGAATAGCAGCAAGATCTTTTTAAATAACCTGAAACTGTGATAAGGATAAAATACAAGCATTCAGTAATAGCACAAAAATGGAAGACATCTGCTGTAGTGGGTGCACTGTCTGTTCTAGCTGCATAGCTTAATACCTAGAACTCTTTGACTTTTCCCATTTGCCTGTTTTTTCTTCTGTTCTTCCCAGAATAGGTGTTTGTGTGAGCCTCATGAGCCATAAGTCAGAGCAGTGGTTTGTAGGGCACTGTAGAGAAGGCTGGACATAGTTGTGTACCATTATTTTGCTGTACATGGTCAAAGTGGTGGATGCAAGTTCTGTGTGTGGGTCTCGGAGTTACCCATTTCGGCATTTTTATGCTGTAAATTTCATTGAAGATGAAGCCTCAGTTGATAGCAGTTGATAGTAATGTCTGCTCTAGCAGGTCTGAGATGAAGGCAGGATGCAGTTGTATCAGGAGGACATAAATTAAGTTCCTAGGATCTAATTTTAGTCGATAAGTGACAAATGGAGTGATAGGAGAGCCTTGAAAACAGGTTTTAAAAGCTTTTACAAGTAAGAGAGGTCAGTTGATTGTACTACGTCTAGAAAAACTTTGCTGTTTTGGTTCAGAAAGTGGCAAGTTTAGTTGTAACTGTTGTAAACTTTCAAAGCTGGCTGTTGCCAATGGAGAATGCAGTGCTGGAGGGGCATATTTGCAGAGGGAGTTGTTGTACAGTAATTGCAGGACAAACATTTAGTAGTTCAGCAGTGTGGTTGAGTACATGCCAGCTTTTAATTGTGGTATGTGGATCCTGCTGGTGTTTCCAGAGGCATTTGGAATGGCAGCAAACTACTTAGCCAAGTGCAGGAGAATCATTGTTGGGGAAACACTCCCTATGAAATGTCCAAGTTTTAAGGGAATGGAAAGGGTATCTTTTTTTTGTCTTCCTTTAAATGTGACACATGGCAATCAGGTGGAGAAATGCTGAGACTTTCTTTGCCTTTTCCTAGAATTGATGTGAGATTTCTATTCCAGTGGTTTTGGGCGATTCCAACTCCCTTGTTTCTCATCTGCCATGAAGCGGATATTGCAAGATGTTGTAGCAGTGAGATATGCTCACTGCTGGTGTGTAGCTGTACCATGGCTTTTGGAACTGGCATTGTTACTGCATGGATAAATGTCTTTGCTTTTCCTTCTTGCGCTTGGAAGGTCTACAAAGAACATTTAGAATGTCCTGTGCCATAAGGCTCCCTGGTTTTATTTATTTTTCTAGGGAAAGAATCTGAAGAAAGGACCCTTGGCTGGCTGAGCTGTTCTCCCTCTCTCTGCCTTCCATGTTCTATGCCTTGTTTTTATTAAATAGAAGAAATGGTGAAAAAGCCCATACACACTTACGGGTAGAGCTCTGTTAGCTGCTGAGAGTCAGTACAAGCTCTAAGAGCCTGTCGTCAGGCTGAGGAAAGGTTTGGTACTGGCTCTTGCCTTGGAAAACTTGATCCTGTGTGTTACTTGCACACAGAAAAGCCTGTTAGCGCGGCTGTGGGGAACTAATTTGGCTGATGTTGAGGTACCTTGTCCCTGGAGCCTTGTGTGTTTCTTGACTGCCTTTGTGAGAAGAGAATATCAGGAAAAAGTTATTCCCTGAAGTTTGGGATAAGTTAACCAAAACCTGCTCTTCTTTCCCAGTGTGAGTGACGTGATTTTTCAAGACTTCTGTGTGCAAAATCTGAACTGATGCAAGTACTGAGTCTGCAGATTTGTATCCTAGATAACATCCTAGAAATCTTAGGTCATAAAGTAGCAATATGAACAGAAAAGGTGTATTTGGACATTGTGTTATGCCTTTCCCCATTCAGGGTCTAGTCTGGGAGAGGTGTGCCCCCTATTCATTCCCCCTTTGTGTTATCTCTAAAGACTCTTGTTATTTGCTTCTGCTGGAATCTCTTCAGCTGGGCACATTCTTCCCAGAGCAGAGAGGACAAGAAGCTATAGGAGTTTCTTGTTCTTTCCTTATAATGATTAATTTCTGTTCCCTTCCCTGTAGGGAGGCAAGTGGACAGTCTGTGGGCAGGCTAAAGTGCCTGAACATTTTGCCAAAGTAAAGAATACCTGCCCTGTGTAGGCTTAGATGAAAGCAGGTGATGTTCCAGGGAGCATGCATGGCTCTAAGGCTGCAGATTGGACCTTTAGCTTTATCTTTGTTGTCAGTTACAATGATGCTTCCAGATGCTTATCCATGTGTATTCACTAGGTGGTAAGAGACATGGCAAGTGAAACATATGCAGGAAACATTGCCCATAAAATACAGATGTAAAGAGTTTTTGCATGTACGTAGGATGTCTAACCTTGTTCTACTGGGTAGTAAAAATGAAATGTTTCAGTGCAGCAGGGTCTCTTACCTGCTTTCTCCAAATCTACGTCTCCTTGGCACATTAAAAAATAAATAAATAAAATCCCCTGCTCATCTTCTCCCAGTCATCAGGCTTTCCTTGTATCCCTCAGAATTCTTCCTGTCTTTTGGCTTTTCCTTATTCTGCTCCTTCATCTGTTCTTCCCTTAGACTTCTGCTTCTTTCCTCAGGTTGCCTTTGTATATGCTGGATCTCGGGCCTTGCTTGTGTCTTTGGCCAGTCACATCTGGTTACTGTTCCTGGCTTTCTTTCTCCTTCCTCCCAGGGCATAAGAAGGCTCCATGATTCCTTGCTGAATTAAGGAGAGGGCAAATCCTTGGTTACTTGAAGGGTACAGGTTGAAACTGTGGGCAGAGATGTGAATGCTGTAGAAATTGCTGGTAAGCAAGCTAACCCTACAAACAGATCCTGACAGTTCCTCTTTGCTTGTCAGGGAGCTTTTGCAGGCAACTTCCTCTGTTCCCAGGCTGATGTTGAGGCACCTTTTCCCTGGAGCCTTGTCAGGGTCTTTTATGGGTCTCAGCCTTCTTCCTCTGCTAACTGTTGGGAGGAAACCTTGACCACCTATATTACTTGTGGAGGGAACTGGTTTGTAGAGGGGGTGGGAATGGAGAAGTTACTCATCTGGTATGGATTCTTTGTCACTAAAAACCTGTTAGTAGCCCCTTATGAAAGAGGATAATTTGTTCTATCTGCAAGACACTGGGGGGAACATGACTGTGTCAAGGTTGTATGATGGAGTAGTGTCTCTGAAAGTCTGACAAAGGTAGAGTTATTTGACTAGAAACTCTATAAATCTTTTTAATTTACATTAACCTTACTGATCAGTGCATTTCAAGTTTGCATTGCTCTTCTTTATGTACCTGGTGTTCCAAAAAGTGAAGATAAAAAAGTGTGTGTTTAGGCTGAATTTGACTGCTCACCAGCAAATCTGGGCTACGTCCTATTCATTTCTTAGTGGTGCTGAGAGAGTGGTCGCACCAAGAAGGGAGTCATTGCTCACCTACAAATCTCTTCTAAAATTGATTTGTTAGCTTATAAAAAGAGAGGGAGGGGAGGAGAGAGAAACACTTACTGAACACCCTCAGCTTGCTGCAAACAGAAAGCATTATTTACCTCATATAACCCCTTTTCTGTTTATTGCATAATTTGTCATAATGTCTATTTGTTTATTAAAAGAAAAAAGGGGTGTGTGTGCAAAAGTAACTTTAAAAGAAGGTGGCATTAGTGAATAATTTTCTCCCAGTGATGGTATTCTAGATTACTCCAAAGATGTGTCTTCAATATTGAATCTTGGGTCTGTGTAATAAACTTTATTGATTGTTTGAAATGGATTGGTTCGGGTGCTGTTCTCTGGGTAATGGCATGTCAGCGTGGTACATATCCGAATGCTCTTGGCTAGGACTGAATGGAAGTTACCCGAGTGAGAATTTCCCAATGACACTAGAGCCTGAAAATTGGCATTGTGCGATATTGTGTGGTTACAATGCATCAGCTTTACTGGAATATAACAAAAGGACTGTGTTCTTCTCAGTCGAAAGAAGAAAAGGGGAAAAAAAGGAGGCAGATTTGATTTTTTGGCAGATTTTACATAGGTGATTCAGAAACTTGAGGATTTTTACAGAAAGGCTATAGAAGTAAGCTTTTGAAATCCTTGTAATGAGTAATTCTTACATTGCATTAATAGTTATCCCAGTGAGCACACAAAAACATTCCTGGAACAATGCTATTTCCGCAGCGATGAGAAAGCCTGGGACAGGCCTCATCTGTACAAAAGATAAATGGCTACCAAAGAAAAAGTTGGGAAGAACTTTTAATAAGATCAAGACACAGGAAGAAAAGATTAAAAGATTTGTAGAAAAGAGTTTTTTCTGTTTTGTAATCAAAACCATGTAGGATATAGCCGGAAGAAGCAAATCAGGTTCCCAAGACAGTGCAACAGTTGGAGTGGAGTGTTTCAAGGAGAAAAAAATGGAAACAAGTGGGAATTCCTTATGGGGGATAAATCCAGTGAGTATAAACTATTACTTCTCCATCTAACCTGAGGGCCGAGAGATGTAATTCAATAACCAGCGTCTGGTACAGGGCACCTGGCAGCCAATTATGAAGTCCAAGTCTGAGCTCCTGTTAATTGACTCTCAAGTTTTGCTGGCTTTTACCATTATTACATGCTCTCGAGAAATACTTGCCTCCTTCATTGCCTTTTAGATACCTTTCGCATTATCATTGTTTGCAGACCTTAAATAACTTAGATATGTACTTTAAGTCTAAAGACATAAAGTCATTATTCCCAGAAAGACTTAGTGACTCTAAAAAGAAACTGGGAAGCTTTCTCCTCCATCAAGATGGTCAGCTATTTAGAACACTCAGCATTCTTTTGTCACATCATTTCCATATGCATATGTTTTCTATACATAAAAATAAAAAGCAACCCCAGACTGTAGTTGAGAGATATCCTGGGAATTTTGGGACAGCATTTTTGTCATTCTGTGAGATGGTGACAACACCAGCCCTTGCTCTTCTGCAAGGAGAAGCAGAAAACCAGAACAGGCAAAGTATCTGAACCTAGCCTGTGTTTGAGCAGGCTTTGCTATTGCCTTACATCTGCTTACATCTCTGGAAGTCAGGTATCTGTGTTTATATAGTTAACTGTAGCATTTGTACCTCTTTAGGATCACTTTGAGTAGATAGAAATGACCATTCCAGGAGCAGTAATGGTGAGAATTGGGAAAAGTCTGGAAGGATCTTTGTGCATGATAGTTTCTCACAAGTGATAAGAAGAAAACATTAAAACCTTCTGAAAGTTCAAGTGCTTACTGGCTGTCAGTGCTTGTGTTCTGGTTTTAATCTTCTGTTTCAGAATTAGTTGGTATGTGGAATCCTGTCATTTACTCAGGTTAAAATGCTTTGATTGTACCTATACATTTATTGTAATCTTTAAAGAAGAAAAAAGCCATAAACAACTTGAGATTTATTTTGAAGTATACCTATCTAGTTTGCAAGGGAACTGCTGTTTGGGAGCAGTAGTAAAGCATGTTACAAAGGAGTGAAATATTGACAGGTTTGGGAGTTTCTTTCTTAATTACATTTTTTTTAATGGAGTGAGAGCTGTGTGGTTTTGGCTTCAGTCAGTTAGTGCCAAGCTCTTCACATTTCTGATTATATTGATTCTTTTAATGTATGTCTTAATTTGCTTTTGCCATGCTGTTTGATTCCTGCGTTTTCCTGCAACCAGCGCTGATTACTGAGTAGGCACAAATGACAGTGGGATTCCCTGCTGTCAAGAGGCTTTCTTGTAACAAGCTGCTTTTTTTTTGGAGCAAATGCCTCTTCTTTACTAGATCAGGAAAGGTTTTGCAGTACCTGTTCTGATACTTCATGACCAACCACTTCTGCTGCTGAAACCTGGAAACCAGCCTCTGATGACATGAGCATCACACGGTGTTTTCAGTAATTAAATGCCACTATGAAGTTGATGATGGTGATGCTTGAAAAATAAGGGAAATGATGGATGTTCCATCATTAGGGAAGGCCTGATGGTTTGATATTTGCCTTTCTCAGAGACTAGCTCTGTTCTGGTTCTCTTTGTCCATTCGGAGTCACTCTGGTTTGGGCTGGTAAAACAAAGTCCTGCGTTTTGTAAGTTCTGGAAGACTGTCTCTGAAAACAGCTTTTCGTTCCACTGGACTGTGGGAGAAATTCCTCTGACAGTTCTGTTAGAGATGGAAAACTTCCAGGGGAAAAACATGTATTTAGTTCCAAACACATGGTTGGTATCCCTAGGGTTGAAGCGATGTATCCCTTTCTGTTGGAGCAGCAGAAGGGTTATCACCCTTGTACTAGTATTAGAGAGACAAGACTGTCTCGCACATGGCAGTGCCTGTGTGGTACAACTTTCCTTAGCAGGCAGCTTACAGAAATACTTCCTCCCTCCCTGCTTCCGAGGCTTCTCATAAATGGATAGGACCCACTTCCCTTAAGCTCCTTAACTTTTAAACATGTTTCTATTCCCCCTTGCCTTCTGTCTTCCTTCCCCAGAGGGTAACCCAAGTGTTTTAGAAACAACAGTCAACTGGAGCTCATTGAATAATTCAACTGTTGCCTGAAGTAATAGTAAAAAGAGGGTGACCCATTTAATAAATCAACCAGAGCTAAAAGCTCTGTGGTTTGTGAAAATGTTCATCTGCCCTCCCTTTGAACTACCAGACTTTCTCTTCTATAACATGTTTTTTTCTCTTCTCAGTTGGATTTTCCCTGCTCTGGAAGGGTGCCTGGTCTACCTGAGGTTATTCTTGCAAGTTTTAACTGGATCTTTTCCAGAGAATACTGGAGGTGATGCTTCAGCAACTTGCGATGTTGCGAACCATTCTATCCATCCCCATGGTGCTCCTGGCTAGCTGTCCTCTCCCTTGGTTACTTCTTAGTATTTTGTAAGGGCTTCTGAGATACAAAGGTATTTTGGGGGCTACTGAAATAGGTCACTTTTCATTGCTTCAGAAGGCATATCTTATTCATGTCTGCTTTTGCTTTTCTTTACACATAAATTCCCTAAGTGCTCTTTCCTTCATATTCTTACATTGTGCTTCTGCTATCTAAACCAGATCTAAATGCAAAATACTGTCTCTAAGGGACATTGCACAGAAATATGACTGTCTAGGGAAGTTCATAAACCTTCTGCTAAAGACATTCTTCTGTCTGCAGTCTGTGTCAGACTTTTACTTAATCCCATTGGACAAGCGCTTGCCAGTACATCACTGTGTTACTGTATAAATTGCTTTTTCATTGTTGCTGTAATTGTAAAATAATCCCTCTATTATACCCACCCAGTGATCACTGCATTATCTTTCTGCTGAGCTGCAGCATTTCTTGGTGCCTGGTGGTGTTCTGCTTGTTGAAATGAGAGGTATTTATTAAATTGGCTTTTCAGTTGTGGCTCAGATGAAAAGCTGGCACAGTGATCAGTTGGAGAGACCAGCTACATGCCTTTAATCATCGTCATCTCCCTTGTAGTCTATTGCTTTTTCTCTTTCTTTCTTTTTTAATGGGCCTTACTTTAATCTATGCATCTAGGCTTATCCTAACCGCATTAGGTTACTGAGGTTTGTGTTTCAGATGCTGCTGGGGATGAATGTGTGAAAACCACTGTGTATAAATAAATGATTGTAGGTTTAAAATCAAGGTCTGGGGAGAGATGATCCATTTGCTTCTCTTGCCTGTTTTGGCTGGAGAGTTGAATTAGCAGCTAAAACGTGTGCTGTGGTGTGGTAAACAGCACTGAATAGGAGGCTACAAAGGTAATCCTCTGGGGGCAGGCTGCTGAGGTTGGTACCTTTCAGCACTGAACCCAAGCAGGCTTCGCTGTTGTGTTGTCAGTGCTGGGGTGGTGGCTTTTCAATAAATTTCTGTACCCTTTGAAGCATCCCAAACCTCTTCTTTAATCAAGAGGTGGGGTGCAAGGAGACCCTCTGCTTGATGGTTTTCAGGAGCTTTTGGCAGTTCATGTTCTCTGCTCTGTGTTTATTTTTTTTGTGAGTGGTTGGGTTGCTTTTTCTCTAGCTCTAAGGCAGAAAGATTCTCACTGCAACAGGAGGCTTCTTCCCCAGCCCTTTCTTGCAAGTATATTCAAAACTAAATAAAAACAAAAGGCCACTGGGTGTTCTAGTTTGTTTCTCTTGAAACATGATCAGATTTAGATGAATTACTCCAGACACAGAGTAATTGAGAGACTAGAACAATGTGTCTGGGTTTTCTTGTGTACCCTTATCTTCTCTCTAGGTTGGGGTCTGTTTGTGTGTTGTGGGTGGTGTGCTGTGGTCGTGACCTGGAGGTTCAGAAATGCCTCGGGTCCAGAAAAGAAGTTGACCTAAGTTTGAAGGGTTAAAAGAGCACAAAGGAAGTGAAACATCTCACGTCCCTTAATATACTTTCTGTAGTTGAGCTTTGAGAGAACTTATGTTTTAGTATTTGAAGCTCATCTGCAGATCCACCGGAGTTACAACTCATTGAAGTGAGTACTGGCCTCCCCTTAGAGGTGTGGAGAATTTTTCAGTGGCAGCTAGTGACATGGTCCCTTGCCATCATTGCAGAAGTTGTGGTGAGAAAGTTGCCAGCATCCTGGCTGTGTGACAGAGGACTGGGGAAAGGTGAATTGTTGCATAATGGAAAGCCAAAGATCATGTATCCATGATTTTCAAGCTCTTCTTGGCTTAAACCACCCCACCCCCCTTAGTATATTAATATCTTCATCCCCGTCCTCAGACAAAATACTGGGCCTTTTTCAAGAGGAAGGTAATGAATGAGGCAGAGTCCAACTGACATAGGAAGCACAGGAAATACCAGGTTTCTTTCAATAGGTAGTTCTGAAACAAAGCTTCTCCCGTAAATGAAGCTTCCACTGGCTGTGTTGAACTGTAGGAGGAAAGGACAAGGCACTAGCGCTGAAGTGCTCAATCTCGCGTCTACCATCAGGAGTAGTTTGGAGGACATTTCTTGTTCAAGTAAGTACTTCAGAACAAATGTGGTTAATTTGGAGGAGTGTTTTCCAGAGAGAGGCCAGAGACTTTTTGTTCTGGTCTGGGTTTAAGCTCCATTTAAAAGTAAGTCTGCCAGTTTCCACAGATCAGCTTGAATTTTAGTTTCCTCACTTGCCATACCAGCAGCAAGACACGTTACCAAATGTATGACCAGGCCAAGTCAGTAAATTCTAAATGCATCCCAAATTATTTTCTCTCTGCCTGGTGCACTTTATGAGGTTGTGTAAGGGCTCACTTGAGCACCTTTAGATAAGCAAGGGAAATTAAACTGGTTTGCCCTTTCCTGCCTCTTCTCTCACCACGATAGACTGATAAGCTTTGGCTTGAAACTGCAAGATGTCCTTTAAAGGTGTCTGAAATAGGCAACATAATTGGTCTCAACTGCCCTTTTTCAAAGGAATATGTGTAAATGCTTTTTTTTTTTTCTTCCCCTCTTCAGAAACTTAAAAACATCTTTCCCTTGAAATTTTACTCTGCTACTGAAAAATCATCCTTGTCCTATTGGAAAATACTTTGTTACTGTAGGACAAAACATCCAGGAACACGATTTTCATATTGCATCATCTTGATGCAACCATGTTCATGTAATTGTCCTCTGTGCTATTTTTACATTGCCATATTGAAGAATCTGGCCCCTACAGGCTTGAGAGCATCAAAAGGTTATTACGTTTTAGTGAGTGCTGGTGGATGTGTTTGTACAGAAGCTGGCTGAAGCATGAGCCATTCTCACAGTCACGCTGCTGGGTGCCAGGCACGTGTTTGCTTGTGCATACAAGTCACTGTATGCTGCTGGTTCCAAAATGCTTAGCTTCATCTTTTATCACCTCCTCAGACCATGGTTCCCCTATTCATGCTTTCCTGTGCATAGGAGATGAAATCTCTTGTTACTGTAATGCTTCTTTGTTTGCTTATTACAAGCAAAATGATGTTTTTGTGCTGTAGATGATTGTCCTCTTCCCAGAAGTGCATCTGCTTGCACTGGTGGGACAAATATTGGGTATCAGCAGAGCTCAGGTGCTTTTGAAAATGTCCAATAAGCCAAAAAGAAAAATTTTAAGCTTGTGAAAACTCAAGCCAGTAAAGCTAGGGCTGCCTAGTGACTTATTTAATCTGCATCAAATCAAAAATGTTTTATAGGTATCATTCAACCCACTGCATAAATAACTTACTTATAACGCCACCCTTTTGAGCAACAAAATGGCTTTTTGCTGTAGACAACTGGTACTGGGCTGTTAGTGCATCAGACTGATCACTGTTCTGTGCTTGGCTTTCTGACAACACAGGCAAATATTTGCGTAGGTTTCTGTAGGTAACCCCTGACATCCTTCAAATGCAAACCCATTTTGTTTCAAAGCTTGTGATATATCTTCATGCTAGGGCAGTAGAGTGATTTGGATGGCTCCGTTGTTGAACAGTTGCTCTGTTTCTGTGAGAGAAGGATGTGGTATTTTTAACAGAGAAGGATGATGATGATGTTAGGCCAGCAGCTTTTTGGCTGCCTGCCTTGCAGCCTGCCAGCAGATCCTGTTGCACAAGCCAGCCTCACCAGCGCAGCAGATGGCAAGACCAGTGCCATGGCGAGCTGCGTAGTAACGAGGAATGATTTTTTTTCTAGCGAGCCGCATCTATTGATTAATTAACCCAGAAATCAGCAGCAGGGATGCAAACAAGAAAAAATAGTTTTCCCTGGAGGGATCACTGTAAGGTAAAGGCAGGAGTGAGCTGGGGAGCTACAAAAAGAACTAAAGAGACTTCAGAGAGGAGTGTGTAAGTAAGCGTATGTACAACAGACAGTCAAAATTGGCTGTAAGACTAAAAGAATCTACAAAGTGATGCTGTGTTTTCCAGCTGTTCATCTAAGCAGGACTCACGTTCACATGACTGGGAGAGTTTCTTAGGCTTTGTACTTGTTACCAGAGCCACGCTTTTCATGTCACTGTAAAGAAATTGCAGGGTCTGAGATTTTATTGATGGATCTGTGTAGAGCTGGCTTCAGTTTGGAGACCAGAGAACTTTCTACTTTGCTGAGAAGAAGGCTTTAAAAACTCATGTGGATGATATGCAAAAAAAAGAAAATACCTGAGAAGTTAATATTAGTGTTGAAATGGACCTGTAGGATTTTAATCCTCTCACTATGTAGGAATTGGAAATGTGGGACAGAGTGTTTCTGGAATGCTTGATTTACCTCTGTAGGTACAGAGTTTTAGCTTGTTTGCCAGCTACAAGAACTTCTCTAAGCTGGATTGTTGTCTCCTTTGTTGTTTGCTTTTTGCCATACTTTGTTGTTAGCCCATATTAAAAAATCTCAGAGATGATTGTGTTGATGTTTCCCAGGAGGAAAAAAGCTGCTATAAATAGAACAACTTCAGGAAAAATTGAGGTTAGGCTTTGTGGAATTGGAGCTGGGACTTTAGAAATAACCTGAAGTTGAACACTTAAAGGCCATAAAGCTTCTAGTGAAGAAGATAAACATATCTATTTGTCTCTGCTGATGGATACAATTGAGTTAGTTGCCATACATCCCTGTTCCCCAGGCTCTTCATTATGCCACTGGTGGAGTCTCGGGTCCCACCTCAGCATCCTGTTCCTTATACTTGTCTTAAAATGAGCAATCCCTGGAAGACAGTGTAAAGTAGACCCAGGTATGCAAAGAATGGACAGACAGCAGGTGGTGGGACTAATAAATGAGATGGTTTCTTCTGGCCTTTGATTGAAGGGGGCTGGCAATAAAAACTCCGAGGCAGAGCTCTTGTGAATTGTATTTGATGGTTGTAAAAGGTTGTTGTGAAAGGGGAGGAAGAAATGGCTCATGCTGATGTATTGGTTGAAAAGCTGGCTTTTCAGAGTTACTAAATGGGAGGCTGAGTGCTTTAGGCATGTACTGAGGGAGATGGATGTTGGGCATCAGATGCTAAGGTGGGATGGGCAATAAAGCAGCAGAGAGAGAATGTGGTTTGAAAACACTGAAAGAGATTAGAGCAGCTACAGAAATGGTACCTGGTGTTCAGAGTTTAAGAAAATTTACTAGATCCTGAGGACAGCAAGTGCTTTTGGCATGGGGAACGCTGAGGAAAAGTTTAGCAAACCCAGCTGAATTGTAGCTGAATGGAAAGAAAAAGAAGTATGAAGCGAAGAGGACAAAATGAGGAAAGGCTTCAGGGCCCTATGCAGACAAATCATGCCAGTGAACTTCGGAGAACTGCAGTGGTTTTTGCCTTGTTTCACTGTTTAGTGGTGGTATATTCTCAGTGCCATGAGAGGGAATTGCTGTCAGTATTCAGGGGAGTTCTGCAGTTTAATGTCCTGTGGAGTTAATCCTTCATATTTGAGTCCAGCAGCATTTTGCATTTTAGCGGGAGCCTACAGTGATACGCAACATCTGTGTGGAGCATAGCTGAAATTCCTGATAAATGAGTTCCAGAGGCAGCCTTCCATTTGTGGGACTTTTCTCAAAATCTGCTACACAAAAAGAGTAACTCTATCAGCCTAACTCTTCACTGGGCTGAAAACCTAAAGAACTGGAGTCTACTTTTTGATGGGAGAGTCCAGAGTCTGTTAGACACTGATGCACTTGAGACTTACTTGCTAGCAACTATTGTGTTGCACAAGCACAGCATCCCTGGAGGCACTGAAACACAGGGGGGATAATCTGTCAATGGTCTGTGCTTCAGTTTCTTCTTCTATAAAATAAGTAGCCTTTAAAATTAATGCTGGTTTTGAACTTTTCAGGATAGAAAGGTGGTGATTGTGGGTTGTAAAGTGTTTGTGGAAGGTGGTTTAATTATTACAAGTTACACAGTATGAATGAAAACAGAGCCTTTGTTTGCTTGAGATATCTCCTGCAGTATTGGAGAGACGTTGCTGTCCCTGCTTTGTAGCAAGGTTACTCCTGTCAATACCATCCAGATGTGTATCCTCGGGGTTTGTCTAAACACGGTTTTCACTGCGTGGTGTTAATAGCTCTTACGCTGGCTCCCAGCAGGGTCCCATCCTTGTGCTTTCACCTCTGTGTTTATGCACTTCTGCTCCCCTCCCACTGCTGTCTTTTTTCCTATACAGCTGCCTTGACTGAACAGTTTAGGGGGTGTGGGGGGAAATCTTGCCTCATTTATTTGTATGGGAGAGAAAAATGGAGGGAAAAAATTAATATGTATGTATATATATAAAAAAGGAGGGGCTGGAAAACCCATTACAGGGAAATGGTGGGTAGGAAGAGACTTGAAAATCATTACCCCTTGACTTTTTCTAGCAACAGAGAATTCTAGAGTAGGTAAACCAGTGCAGGGTTAACCATTCTGGAAGTCATCTTCTGTTTAGATACCTGTGGTATTCAAAATAGATTGATTTAAATGGAGAGAAGCAGGAAGCTTGAGGCTCCAATCATGTTCAGCACTTGCTGTAACACAGGTGGCAATACCTGCATGGACACACTTGGGTGCTGCAGGAGAGGAGCTTCAAGTGTCTGCTGTAAGAGGGCATTTGTCTGCTCTGCTTGTGCTTCTGTTGGCAGGTATCAGGTGATCTTTAGTTAAGCTCAGAAAAAGGTTATGAGAGGTTTTTCCTCTTTACTGGTGGGTGAAGAAAGAACACTGTGGGTGTGTGAAAATGAAGGGATGAAACCAAGCACATCCTCTTCAAAATGGGGAACATGATAGTGTCATTGCTCAAGGCATTTAGTACCGAAGCTTGTGTAGGAGATAACTGCTGCAAGCCAGCGTGGCCATAATCCAATCCAAACTTCATTTTTTGCCTGATAGTGTTGGCCTGAGCAAGTCAAATGTTACCCAATTTTCTGACCCAGTTCTGTTTTGTGCCTCCAGGATAAACTCTGTTGTATGCTTCTGTCTTTTCAAATACATGTGTTTTAATGTGTTTGTGGGAGTTCCTGAGACACTTCAGAGGTGGGGGAGAGTAGTGTAATAGTCAAGAAAAAAATCACAAAGGCTTCCAGTTGGATTTGGGGTTGGTGTTTTTCCTCTGCCTTTTGTTTTCTTCTGATGTTACTTCTGCTAGGATAAAGCCATGTTCCTTTATTTGTGCTGCTGTGATGACATGGATTTAGCAGAGCTGTGCCTGAGACACACCAGTATGGGTGACAGCCAAATGAGCTTTCCTCAGGAAAGGTGTCTTGCATCTCTAAGCTTCCTGTTCAGGTTGGGCTTTTCATTTTGGGGTAGCTGCTGTGGTATTGGCCTGAATTGGGCTGTTTGAGGTTGCTAAAAGATCTTTTAAATGAGATGTTAAGAAATAAACTGAAGGTAAATCACACAAATTTGTGAAAAAAAAAAAAAAAATAGGTTTGGAAAGGTAAGAATGGTTCCTGGGATACAGGAGTGGGTCAATAGGGAAGAGCTTGACTGTAATCACTGCTGCTGGTGTAGCATTCAGTGTGCAGCTGCCCATCTGCAGATGGGAATTGATTGCAATTTTTCTCAGTTTTGTGAAATAGCTGAGAATCTATGGGCTGACTCTGATGGAGTTGTAATTCAGAGATGCCCCTTGTTGCACTGGTTTATTTATCCTAGTTTATAACATTCAATTGAGAAATTTATCTTCCTTCCAACATTTTGCTCGCCTGGTACTTAATTGTGCATTGGCTGCATGAGCCAGACTTGGCTCTCAACTCGAAGCCACATTCATTTAATAGAGTTCTGCTGGAGATGAATTTTCCTCTCGGTGCTAAATCTGGGACACTAGTCAAGTAGGTTCGGCTGGCCTAAACATACGCTAAGTCCTTCACTGCAAGGTCAGAGGTCTGCATAGAATTGTGTGTGTACATAAGAGCTGATTTTTTAATAACACAGCTGCTCTAAATAATGTGTCTACACAGCAGCTGGGAGGCAAAAATTTACAGATCAAGATGGTTAGCTTGCATTTAATGTTTTTAATTGGCATTTGGTGTGCTGTGTGAATTTGCCCTGGTTGTCTTAACAGTATTTGACTAGATTTAAGTGGGTTTGCTCCCTCACACCCAAATTACTGTAATTTCTAAGAGTATATGGTTTCCTATGAAGCTTGCATACTTTGTACAGTTATATCTTTGTGGCAATATTACAATATCGGGTTTTGTCACCTTTGTTAAATCTGCAGGTTAGCATCTCTAGTGCCTGCTGGAAGTTATGATCTGCATCAGTTGACGTGCTTGGTAAACAGTCAAGAGTAACCCCTTTGGCAGTTGTATACTATTGCTAAATGGAAAATCTGTTTTTCTGCTTTTTTAGTAATTTCATTATTAGCTAAGAAGCTTTTATTTCAGAGATAAAGATTGGTGTGAGTTACTGTGCTATAACTGCAGTAAGGGTGGTACATTTGCACCCCTTCTCAGAGCACAAGTGATTCAGTGGCTAAGAACTGCAGTGTGAGGAAGGGCAATTAAAAGGAGTTATTTAAATAAACAGTTTGTACTGAAGGCTTTGACTCCCCAGACCCACCCACACTGGCCGCTGTTTGGGAATACTTGAGGAAAACACCACTCCCTTAGTAGGAACTCAGGCATGGCTGGGGCTTTGTTTTGATTTGTTCCATTGTGTTTTGCCACTTGGAGTGTAGCTGTCATGGGCTTGTCCACCCAATAAAAGGCTTGTAGTTACTGCTCTGTTTTTGTCTTTCTCCAAGGCTCCAGCTATTGCACTCTACCTGAAGATTAGATCATTCTTCAGGAGTGGGCGAGAACAGTGTTTGAACTGCTAATAGACCCTTCTTAGGCCAGTACGTGTGCTAACTTCAATTACCATCTCCTGGAAAGGTGAAAGATCCCCTATTTAAGGTGCACTTAATCATATGTTAAAATTGCCAGAAAAGGTATAATTACTTTCTAAGCTATATAAATGCCAAGCTGAAATGAAGCATAGAAAAGTGAAATGCACTTTGTATTTTTCTTAAAGAAATCACATGTACTGTGCCTTTTTTGAAAGGGCGTGGATGGAGGGTAGAATTGAGGGCATGTGGGAGGTGCAGATGCAGTTCCTCATGCCCTCTCAAAGGTGTGCTGCCCTTGTTTCCCAAGTGAGCTCTGCTATGTGTTTATGGAAATCCCAGTTTTCAGATTAACAGTTGTTGTTGCAGCTGTATGCAAAATGACTTCAGAAGCAACAGGTAAGGAACAGGAAAGTGGATGAATAACAGCAGTTCACATGGTTTCTGCCTTGGGGAATGTTGTCCTTGTTGATGCGGGAAGGTGACCTTTTTTCCTGAAACCAAATGGGAAAATTGGAGGTAACCATCCCAGAAATCCACACAAAGGCTATAGAGGGACTGATGTTAGAGATGGAAGAAGCTTTCACAAAGCTGTGCTGTATTGAGCTGTGGAATAATTGAGCAGTCTCAAGGGGGCTAGAAACCCAATAAAACTGCTGGGTGAGGCTGCAGGGGCCAGAACTCAAAAGAGCAGAAGGTTAGGCAGTCTGAGTGGGTGTCTTCAATGTCTCTGATCTCAGCTTATGCTGAATAAGCTTATTATTTAGATGCTCATAATGAATTAGTTAAACAGTGAAATAATTAACAAAGTAGGCACTTAAATGGTTATTGCAAGTTTTAGAGCTGACTTTATTTAGATCAATGAGGTAGTTCATTCTACCATTAGCTGCACCCTAGCAAGAAGGATTTTTTTGTGTTCGAATAAACATGAACAGAAACAGTGTGGCTTTCACTGGAAAGACAGCAGAGTGGTTTGCTTCCTTTAGAGGGAGAACATCAGAGACTGACATGCAACTTCTGAAAATACTTTCTTGGTTTTCTTAAATGTCAGAAAATTCTCAGGCTCTTTGATACGGTAGTAGAGATCATCAGTTCATCAAGTGTTGATATATGACTTACTCATTAGATAATGTCTAACACAGTATGCCAGGTACTATTAGAATACACACAGAAGCTGGTCTGCATTTTTGTTGTTCTCTGAGCTGCCCTTTCTCTTCCTTCAACTAGTTTTTAGGCCTGAGTTGTCACCCAGCAGAGTTGCTTGAACTAGAATACTCATTGGTTCTTCTTGTAACCTCTGGTCAATTGTAGGACTCCAAATACTTCACACCTGGTGACTGGATCCTAAACTGGAAATGTTTCTGGGCCTTCTGGCAGTATTCTGATGTCTCTTCCTGATCAGTATAGATTGGCTTAACCTAGTCTAATAGTCTCTTGATATGTTGGTGGCTTTTATGCTTCTTACTCAGTACAGATAATTTAACAAGACTTGCAAGCTGTTTGCTTTAGCTTTCATTCTTTTACACACACGACATGTAGCCCACTGCCTCTCCCAGTGAAAAAGAATAGCAGTTACCAGTGATGTAAACCCCTGACCTCAATTCTGCAGGTTTTCTCTTTATCTGTTGCAATAGAGCAGCCTATCTGGGCAAGACTCTTGTATTTTGTAAGAAAATGCAAGGGGATTCAGAGGAGAGATTCAGATTACTGCAGAAGCTGACTACATTTCTGATACTTTTAAGGTATGTCACAGATAAGATCTTTTCCCCTTATTTTTTCCTTTAAAGAACAAAGGGAAGAAGGCTGGGGAAGTTGACTGTCCAGAACAGTACAGGGTGTGGATGCCTTGTATATACTCTGTGTGGTTTGATTTTCTTTTGAAAGGTGTTATCAGAGAGACAAAACCCAGCTGCCATACAAAGCCTATCCTGAGAGAAGGTTATCAGTAAATCCCTAGCTGTGAATTGTTTTTCAGCAACGATAAATCAGATTGCTCAAGGCAATTTCATTTCCTAGTCTTATTTTGCGTGGTATGTGTGAGTGTTCATCTGGCCTTTGCTTACTAAAACAGTCCAGCCATTGGTACTTCACATTCCCTGGTCATCCAGCTATTTTTGCTAAGACTGTTGCTTCCCACTGTTCCCGGAACGTCTCAGAGATCTGGAATCGTAACTGGATGAGAAAAACACTTTGGCCATTTGTCATTGTGGATTGCTCCATCAGGAGGCAAATTTCAGACAGGAAACAAAGAATTTAAGTACAGTGTATAAAGCTGCTTCCTGATTTATTTTTTCCCCTTTGACATTTTGTTGTTCTGTATATGAAATTGTCAAGGATTTTCCAGAATATTCTCCTGAATTACTATTGCAAGCCTTAATATAAAGGAAAGAATCCTATGAATTTGGGTAAATATGTTAGGATAGCTGTGCAGGTCTCTGTAGTCTGTTGCAGTATGAATTTTCTATATTACAGTTGACCTTGCGTGGATTTTGTTATTATTAAAAGTGGCTTCACACCAGAGTAATTGCTCTGCTTTACCAAGGGTTTAATTTTATTTCAAAAGAGCATTGTTTTTCCTTCAGGACAAAGTATTTGCACTGGGTACACTGAGAAGCTGTAGCTCTGTCTTTCCTGTACTCAGCCTCCAGGTAATGTACAACTACAAAAGACATTGAGAATTCATCTGACAGCCTCAACTATGAAAGCAAAAGTTGGAGTCAGAAACTTTTTGAGAGTTTTGGGTATATTTATATCTCACACAAGAAGTCACTGGCACTTTTGGTCTGGGGAGATCTTTCCAGGAAGTTCTTTTAACTCTGCCTTGAAAAGCCTGAGCGGTATTTTCCTTTTCAAGAGACTGATGGGTGAAGTGAATCTAAATCGAATGGCTTAGTTCCACTGACTACACAGACCATGGATTTATAGATAAATTAAAATGTAGCTGTGGCTTTTTTCCCTTTTCACCAGTCCCTAATTGGTGTTTCCCCCGCTCCCTTTGTCAGATGCTTTCATGTTGTGGCAGTTGAGATGCATTAGCTTCTCGTGGCCTCCTTGAGTTAGCTTCTCTGACATACCTCTAGAGCAAGAGCTGTCTGTAAGGGTCTGAACTGGTGCTTAATGAAGTGAGAGTGTGTTGCTGCTGTTGTCGGTTGCCTTTTGGGCTATGTTTAACTGTTCCCCTGAGCAGCACTGCAGACATGAGAGAACGAATATGACATCTTTCAAAGGACTGGGCGGGGAGTTGGTGGTGGATGTGCGCCTTTCACCACCAACTGAATTGTCTCTGCATGCAGAGCTTCTTTCAGCATGGATCTCGGTGTCTGTGCTCCTAGGGCTGAAGCTGGCAGTACAAATCACATCTTCACATCTTTTCACCTAGTCTGGTTTATATAAAATCCAATTAAATAATGTTTTCAAATTAGTCCGCTGTATAATGGTTGCCTCTTGTGACAGAAGACAACATTTGATCTGGCATGCACTTCATGTGCTCAAAATAATTTCTTCTAATCCCTGGGATTTTTTTTTTATTAAAACCTTGGACACCCCAGCTTTTGTGCTGAGACTGAAAAATACTGCAATTTTTTAATATCTCTAGTTGAATTTTACATGAGGTTTCTTCTTCTCAAAGCAAGTGGTAGAGAAACAGGAAATCCCAAGAGCTGTCTGTATTTGAGTTGCTTGGAAATTATTCATTAATGTCTTCCAGGTGGACAGCAAATGTGTTGTGAAGTCTTCCATATCTGCATGCAGGGTAATGAACCACAACAAGTGCATGGAAAAGATCCCCTCAAGCCTGAATCCTTGAAGAGCAAAGAGGTGCCTCTAGGAGCATCTCAGTCTGTACATAAGGGTGTTACTGTGACAAGATGTTGTGGGTACTGTGGTTACAGCTTCTTCAAATCCTTTTTGTAGGCTTATACTTTATCAGAGTGGTTGGAAACTGAACATTTATCATTTTTGTTGTTGCTTGCTTTTTACTAGCCTGTGGAAGAGAAATACCTCCTCCTGGATGAAATGTCAAAGGGTTTAATGATTGGATGGGGCAGATACTCTGAATTTAAAGATATTTGCTATCTCTCAGAAAGATGAAGTGCTTTACCTAGCTCCATGTGGCATGTTGCAGATTTTTCAGTAACAAGTGTCCTTTACAGGAGGAGTCTTCCCACCTTTTTTCATTTGCTGTGTTCATAATCACTACGTTGTGCACTAATGTTCTATATGGATCACTTCACAAGTCTTGCTTGTCACATGCCGAGTATAAAATGAGAGTATGTTTGCCAGTCAGGTAGTGCAGGTTCTGCTGGCTCTCATTTGCAGCCTGCTTCACACCAAATACTGTTCTCTGAAGGCAGCTTTCACTTTTGTTCTCGTTATTATGTACTTGTCAAGAAATTATTATTAGCAAGGCCTCTGAATTAGGAATGTGATTTTAAGCCTCTACAGCCTCTTCTGTTTCCTGCCAGACTGCCCCTGTGGCATCATCCTCCCTAGGAGCCTGGGTTTGGACACATTACAATCACAGCTGTGTATATTGATAAATGTTTCATTTGTGGGGTCCTTCAGCCATTTCCTCAGTGGAACTGTCTTGTTGAAGCTCTACAGCTAGGCTGTTTCCAGCTTCATTTTCTTCAGGTCTTGAGTGTGGTGTTATGACTGCCCTCAAGACCTTTCTGGGGTTGCTGGAACAGTTTCTGTCTAAACAGTGGTCAAAGGACCAGGCCTCGGGCTTGTTCAGCTTGCAGTAGGCCATGTGGTGTTGTATTGGTAGTAAAACTTGGAACATAGCATTGTAATTTAGTTGCAGCAGTATTTTTCTACAGTAGATGTTGTTTTTTACAGTATTTCTGAAAGGGAACTGGGGCAGCCATCTTTGCCTCATGGATGAAGGGAGGTGAGGCAGCCATCTTTGTTTGCCTCATGGATGGAGGGAGCTGATGTAGCCATCTTTGTTTGCCTCATGGATGAAGGGAGCTGGGGCAGGCATCTTTGCCTGCCTCACAGATGCTGTTGCTGGAGTCTGAGTTTACCACTGAGTGTGGTAATTACAGTTGTTGATGTTCAAGTTTCTGAATTGGACTAAGTGGGTATTGTGCACATGAAGGAATGCTGCAATTGGAGACCTGGACTACCTTTGAATCTGCTAGAGAGCCTGCCATGATGGGTGCTCATCCTCCCTTAGTCTGCCAAAGAGATTTGATGGCCTGTGCTCCATGTTGGGGCATCCGGGAGATGTGGGAGAGGTGGCATTGCAGTGGAGGAGGAACTGGTAAGTAATTTTTCCTCACAGATGAGAATGCATAACCTGTGCTAGCACTTGTTTTACATGGGGATGGTTGTAGGGTAGGACTACTCTCCATCCTGCTGCTACAGCATGGGCTTAGACAGGCAGGTGAAGGATGAGTCCTCATACCAGGAATGATCAGAGTTGCAGACCCTGCCAGCTAACACTGACGTGTGATGATTAAAGTCTCTCAGTGAGATTGATAACATTGGAAAAATGAGGTCACTCTACAGAGTTGTGCCAGATGTAGTCAGAATCCAAAAATACCTCTCCTGCACCGATGAAAGGGAGTAGGAGGAGAGGAGATGGTGGATTTAAAGATTAGTTTGGTAGTAGTGGCCACGAGCTACTAGGAATAGTAGCCAACCCTGGTGTAAGGAGTATAACAGTAATTGTGAAAGGAGCACCTAGATTACTGCAGGTAATGGGCCAGTTGATGAGTCGATGGCCTCAGATCAGCATCTTCCTTCTATTTTTCTGCTGTATGCCATGCTTGTGTGTGAAGTAAGAGCATGTGTTGGGGTTTTTTTTAAGTGATTTTGGATTAGAGATTTAAAATGCATTTTCTGTGATTTCTACGTAGATGGACACACTTTGAATTTGTTAAAAAGAAAAACATGGATTATTGTTTTTGATCGACTGAAGTGTCCTGGTGGACATTCTGGGCAATCACCACACCTGACACCTTTCAGAAGTATTGGTAAGAGCTGCAGTCTTAGAAGCACAGCAGAGATTATGGGGAACCAATTAATTCAGTAGATACTAATTAATAAACAGTTTTCCTCTGGGGAAAACCTTTTAGTACATTCACTGTTTGGCCCAAGACTGCGTGCATGCATGAGCAGACGGTGCATATGCTTTCTTGAATTGTCACTTGTTATTTCTCTTGGTAGGCTGGGGGCTGCTTCCTCAAGACTGCTGCTGCCAGGCTTTCAGAAAAGCAGACTGCAGTTAATGCTTAAGCTGTCTCTCAGCCACCAGTGTTCTTACATATAACTGATGTCAGCACATGCTGGTTTTCACCATTGCCCTGTGGTCTGCTCAGTTGAGTCCAGCCAGCTCCCAGCAGTCTGTGGTTTTTGTTTTGAGCACATTTCACTGGGGGTGTGCATGTGGAATAACTGGCTCTGAATATAGCTGGTGTATGTATTGAAGCATATATGTACATTTGCAGTAAGGGGCTGCTGCATGAATGAGTGGTGTATTGCCAGTGCTTTCCTCTTAATATGAAACAGCTTCATTTGCATCTGTATGCAGTACTGCACAGACTTGAGCATTGTAGGCTGGATAGTTAATAGACAGTGCAGGGTAATTCAGCTGAATTACAAGCCTCCATTCAATTTATCTTTTTTTTTTTTTTTTTAAATAGGCCACTGGTCTGTCATCAAAATCATATAGTTCTAAGAGAGAGAACAGTGAACCACTGCTTGTGTTGTATGGTGGTTGACATTCAACATCTTAAAGTCTCCCTACCTGATTCTGACAATAAATTAGTTCCCTTCTGAGACTTTTATAGTCATAACAAGATAGAAATGGCTTAAAAAAACTTTGCTACTGACCATTTGAACTTACTTGAGTGCTGAAACTGCAAAATCATGCTTAATGCTATAAGCAGTGGATTTCACTGGTGTTTTCTTCTGCTGTGGTGTTGCTGCAGGTGTGAAGGTAAGGTTGAAGCAATTCACTCAGTGATTTGTTCTGAAGGGTTGGTTTTTTTTTAGCTGTGTAAAATTCCATTAGACTAATTATGTGGATTTGTATTGATATTTGGTTTACTTCCTGCTGAGTATAAAGATAGAAGCCTATTACTGGAATGCAAATAACCTATGATAGAAAATCACCTTCATAGCAAAATGTGGCAGCACTTCAGAGTTGTCAGTGTTCCAAGATGTGACCTTATTGGTAGAGGACTGAACCAGAAATGCTTAAGTTAGCTTCCCATTATTTTGGGGTTCTTCTTATTGCATGAAGTGTTCTCCATTAAAAAATGATCTTATTTCTTGTGGTATGTGTGCATCTGTGAAAAATGGAGAAATTTCATCATGAAAGTCTGCAGACAGTAGAGGCTTATCTGATCTTGCCTACTCTTGGAGAAGTTATGGATATAAAATGCATTTATGATGACAAAGCCATTTTATTAAATGCAGTCTTTAAAATGCAGTAAAACGTCTTTAAAATGCAGTAAAAATTCCAAAAGATTTGAGATTTAAATATCCTAATTGAACTTCACAGAAGAAATAGTGAAGTGCCTCTTCAGTGCTTCTTCACCATATGTATTTATATGGCTTTTGCTGTCAGCTTGTCTTTGGGGATTTTCCATACATCATGATGATGAGACAGCTTGACCTTCTCTTGCAGATAAAGTTAGTTGTGAATTTGACTATTTTCCTCTTTTGTAAATGACTGGCAGAATCAATGGAGGATGGACACAAATACTGTATGAGGAGGTCTGTTCCTCAGTAGTAGCTTTGTGTTTTGACTTCCCCAGCAGAGTGTACCTTCAGAGTTGTGCCACTTTGGTACAGTCACAGCTGCTCACGATAGGTTGGAGAAAGAGTTTAAATGTCTTCTAAAGAGCAGGAGTATCTGGGTTACAGAAGGACTTACTTCAGCAGCTTGTCAGAAAGTTTCAGTTTTTTGAAATGGATTAGTTGAGAATAAAGAATCTTTTATTAATATCTCTGGTCATATATAAGCTAGGATAATAGAACAGCTGCTGTGTGTTGTTTCCCTTTCTCAAGGAAAGCTCTGAAAACACCTATAAAAAAGTGAGTAGTCAATAAATAAGGAATTACTTTGCTATTTCAGAACATGATTTGGTGCTTTAGGTAGTGCTGTGCAGTATTTGGTCACTTCTGGGTTGTTCATGTACTTTCCATTTTTTTTGTGAAGGACCATCTCTTTCATTAGTAGAATCTGTTTAATGTCTGAACTGGTATAGTCCAATATCACCTATAAAAACCAGTTGTTTTCAGACACGTGTATAGCCTTTTCTACTTAGTACTTGCAGCCTATATCCTTAGCAGGGAAAGTTATTAATCCCTGATGAATGCAACTGAAATGATACATTGAAGTCAGCAGAAATATTTCTACCCAGTGAGCTGGTGGCGTGTGTTTATAAGCCAGCGAACTGCAGTGCTTTGCAAAATATTACGGATCCAAAAGCACAGTGGATTAAGTCTACAAAGTTTACAAAGCTAGGATTAAGAATAGCTGTAACCTCTACTGCTGAGGTTATACAGAGCACGTTATCACCGGTATCTTTTCTGGGTTTCCAAACATGTTTTAGATGTATACTAGGAGCCTGTTACGTTTGTTGACTTTTGTTAAGTGAATGCTACAGTTATCCTTAGGTTTCATTTAATTTTCTAAATGGAGCTGTGCTCACTTTAAACTGCTTGGCAAAAATATTTCCCTGGGTTTGGTGGTTTGTGGTTTTTTGGTTGGTTTTTTTTTTTTAGTGATCAGAGTTGCTGATGATTCCGTATTCAGAAATTGATGTAATTTCTTCATGTGTGAACTGATAAATGAGGGAAGCTGTAAATAGTGGTGTGTTTGGCCACTGTTGACATGGATAATTGAATTAAGTGTAGAATCAGGCTAGTTTTCTGCCTGTGGGGTGTGAAGCGTTCACTGGTGTTTGACAGAATTTGACGTTTAGATGGATATCTTTGTCTTCCATCCAGATAGCTAGATTGGTACATTTGCTCTTCTTGACATGCAAACTCTTATCCCTTGTAAGCAAGATTTATTAAGTTGGCTTCATCCTTGTGTTGTTCCTGCACTTCCCCAGTATTTGTGGCTTAGGGCAGTACTCCCCAGTCTGCAGCTCATGTGTCAGGTGCTGGGAGGCTGGATGTGGTGTGGCTGGCACTTGAGTTCATGCTGTGGGACATGGGTTGTGATACATCTGGAGTTGTGCTCTCTGGGAAGGTCTCAAGAAATCCTTCCTCTTCTTTCCTAAATGAGTCACTCTCACGCTGCTATGGAGCAGTTTGGGAAAAATCAGTTCATCTTGAAGATACATAGAAGTATCACTGGGTCACAAGCAAGACATTGTACTGTTGCTTGTGAGTGTTCACTTGTGTAAAATCAAATGCTGGGCTTCTGTTCAGGTTTCTTGCATTTTAGAATCTCTTCCCTATCGGTAAGTACTAGTACAAGATACGGAGCTAATGAGAGCTTATCGACAAAAAACATAGTCTAGGCAAAGCACATAAAAAGCCAAAGAATGACACTGTATTGTTTGGAAAGCCTTAAAAAAGAACCTTAATATACTGCCATGCACGAAGAGAGCTACTATCCATCAAAAGATTTATATGGTGAATTAAAGCAGTGTTAACAGGATGAAATATTTCTCTCATACTTCCCCCCTCCTTCCCCTTTCCTACCACACTTACTCTTCCCCTTTATGGATTCTGTCTTTTCTCATTTTTAACTCCCCATCCCCTTTCCATGCCATGCTTTATTGCTTTGTCTTTCCCCTCCCTGGATAGAGTTCGTGCATTTTATAATGCATTTCTCTTCTGCCCATCTTTTTCTTGTGTGCTCCTGGCTCCCAGCGTTGCTTTTCCAACTTTATGCCAAAGTGATTATCTTCCGTGCTTACGTTTTATGTGGTGGTAACTGCTGTACTCTGATTTAACAAGTAGAGCTTTGGGGTGTTAACGGATTTCTGTTGTAAAGAATATAATGAATGATGCGTTAGTCCTGATCAGCAAACCTGACTCATAGGCTGAGCAGCACCTTTTTGCAGATATTTTTGTGCTGCTGGGGTCTCTGGGAAGGGATTAAAAGGCACTGTTCTCTCAGCAACAGGGTGAACCCAAAAACTGAAACCCAAAGAAAAGTTAACCCTGCTAGTGTGTGTTTCTGAGGATGTTCCCAGTGCTGTGCTCAGGGTACAAATCTTGCTGCTGCTACATTTGTACTTACTGAGTCTGTCCAACTGTTCAGACGAAGGTGGGTGGGATGACTGGCTGTTGATTCTTTGTAAGGAGCTGGAAGAAAAATAAAGCGGCTTCATTTGAACTCTGAGAAAGACAGCTGTGTGTGTATAGATGATACAAGGGCTGCTAATGCTTTACAGAGAACTTTGTTCCTCTAATGCTCTTAAGGAGCTTCATGGTAAGAAGCAGTTTATTTCTGCCAAAATTTCAGTAGTGGAAGTGGGTCTTACGGAGGCTGTTCCTTTCATATAAAGGAGAGAAGGCTGACTACCTGGATGCCACGTGTTCTGCTAGAACAGATGAAAATGGTATATCCTGCACATAACAAAGGAAGTCTAGCACAGGAGGCTGGTCTGCATGAAAGCAAGGTGGTCACTGTTGCCAGTGTGCATGTAGGGAATTCCAGGGACTTTGAAGAGTTCTGGCTAGGATGTAAGTAAGCTGGCTAGAGGCTTACTGACACACCAGTTCCTATTTTCAGCCTCAGCTTGGCAGGGCTCTTTTGGAAAAATTAAAGATTCCCTTTTCTGGCAGAAAACCACAACGAGGAAAGGGAGTAAAACACAGCTGTCCTATCTCTGGGTTGAAACAGCAATCTTGCAGCTTGCCTTGCCAGCTGTAGGGAAGTACAACATTCAGAGCATGAAGCTAGTTTTCTGACTGATGCTCATTAATACGAAGCCCTTAATTTCACCCTGTATCATCTCTTGTTGTTATCTCTGTGTGTTTAATTGGGAAATGGCTCTCTGGAAAGCCCTCTGAGAACCTGTTTGTAAGTGACTTAGGTTGCTGGCTCTAGGCCTGTGTCTTGTCTTAATCTTTATCATATTTGAATTCCATTATGAAGTGCCAAACAAAAGCACATCAGAAATAATAATAAAAAAGATACTATGTAAATAATTGGCTGGTTGACAAGTGCAGTTGGATTTTACAATTCAAATGCTTAATCCAGAAGTGCTGACTGCATATGCGGTGCCAATAGGAATGGTAACAGTAAGATGGATATTTCCAGCAAGCACTTAGCCAGAGCTGATGTAAAATGAAAAACAGCCAGGCACACATTTAACTGAGAAATTGAGAGCTATTTTACTTTACTAGTGAAGATATTTACCTCTGGGCAAGCAACTTCCACCTTAGCTTAAATGACTTTTCCTTTCTGAGATTCATGCTCATCGTGCTGTAATAGCAGTCCTTGCTAAATGGCCTGACTGTTGATATTTAGCATTCTTATTATACACTAAATGGACCCAGTGGTTTCCCATAAATTTTCCAGGTGACAGTGCCTGGATAAATGGCTTGAGGTACTGCTGGCCCAGTTGAGAAGGGGATTCGCCATTGCTCACTGGTGTGAGGCGAGGGGACTCCTTAAGCCAAAACCAGTGCTGAGCAGGGAACTTTCATTAGCCCCTTTCCTGGCTGGCAAAAATCTCTTTATTATATTGAAGTATAATTTGCTGGGGGAGCCCTTTACAAGTTTAAAATTATTTGTTCTTAGACTGAAACATCCTTGGGGTATTGAAGCAGTCAAGTAGGAATAGTTGTGTGCATGCACACAAGCACATCTCTGTTTTAAGGTTTCTGGTGAAATAGGAACATGTTTCTTAAAAAAAAACAAAACAAACAAAAAAGCCCAAGTAACAAAACAACAAAACCAGGTCCAACCTGTTAAGTGGTCAGCAAAATTTTTAGCATGTAAGTTTTTTCTACTTGCGTCACTCACAATTGATACTTGATTAAAGTTAAACTAAAATGTGTGTGTGTTGTGTCAGCCCTCAGCTTTCTGACATTGGGAATTGTTAAATCTTTGTCTGTGAGGCTGAAGGGTTTTCTCTCAGCTTTCTTTTACACCTTTAGGCACTTGGTTTGTAATCAAATCGCCCCTTGATCTTCTCTTAATAGCTTGGACCTTAGGGCTGGATAAGAGACCTTTCTGATCCTTATCCTCAGCTGTTTTGTTGGCTGTACTCTGAGCCCACTGCAGTGTATCCACATCCTTCCACACCTGTGGTTAGGAGAGCTGAACAGTTGTCCCATGGTAGTGACCATCCAGATGCTAAATAGAGATGATGAAATGTTCTCACTCAGCATTTTCCAACATATTCAAGCGTTCTCTTTCCTTTTTTTTCTCCTTCTCTTTCTACTGTTTATTGCTAGTTTGCTGGCTTAGCAAGTCTACCTGCTGTCTGTCAAGTCTGTGAGGACTGTCCATGTACAAGTAGGGGTTGTAAGCTCAGTGTCAGGAAATAAACAGAGAATGTGTGAAGTAAACAGACTACTGGGGAAAAAAAAGGCATTTGTGAAGCCTCTTGAGTAGCTGAAATAACATGGTAACTGCATCGCGCTTGGGGAAAATTGTCTTTCTGCTGGAATCTCTTCCATTTGGAAGATTTACAGCAAATGAAGCGGCCTCTGACTTTTTTGGCTTCTTTGTGCCTTTTGGTGTTCAAATGGTCTTGCAGTCATCCAAAGACCTCCCGTGCAGTTTTTTTCCTGCTGTCACATTTTTGGTCTCTGGGCTTACATAATACTAAGAGCTGGGCGTCTTTTAAAAGCTGCTCACACATTTCCTGCTACATGTTGTTTAGATGGTGGCTCCTGATGTGGAGATTGCATGGGAGGGAAGGGGGCAAAAACACCAATGGAAAAGTAGAATGTGATTTAAGCTGGGTGATCTCCTGGGGAGTCATTTGGACTGAAGCAGTCTTGCTCTTTTGGTGCCAAGCAAACCTGCTTTGGTGCTTAATAGTGAGAGACATTGGCAAGCACATTCCTCATGAGATGGGTGATTAGATTTATTGACAATCACTTTGTATTCCCTAGAATGAGAAATAATTTATTAAAGAAACAGCTTTCTTGGAATGAAGGCTTAAAAATTCATCAGTGATCCATTTGTTCCATTTCCTTTGAGATTATAAAAAAATTTTGTTGTTTCTTTTTGTGTTGTCGTGGTATATTTTGCAATAGAAAGCATTTTTGTTGTGTAGTTCAGATCTAAAAGCAAGATTGTGTGTGGGTGAGGAGATTAGTTAATTTAACACTGATTTGATATGGCTGCTAGGACACCCAAATAGTGTTCTACTCTTGGTCATAGTTCTAAGTATTCAGAGATGGTTTACATCTGCCTTGAAGTTAAAAAGCAATTCTCTAAGATAGTTTTGTAGCAGCACAAGTAGACGTGCATGTATTAGCCTAGAACTGACAGACTGGGTCTGGCAGGTTTGGGTTTAACACAGTAGTGGTGTAAGTGGCTGGGAGAGAGTGTGGGACACACGGACTGCACAAAGAAACTTGCCAAACTGACGGCTCTTTTTTTTTGTTTTAGATGAAGGACCTAGCTTCTGACTCCTATGTGCATGTAAGTGTGGGGGCTTGATATCTAGTAATACATGCATCAGTTTAATTTATGATCCAAACCCTGTGGGGCCAAGAAGATTTGAAAGCTAGATGTCTGTCTTGCAGAAAGGAGCATACAAATGAGTCATCCTACACCACCCTTAATTACCAGCATTGTAGAGAGAGCAGGTGGAGATGAAGGAAAGAGCTTGCTGGAAAATTGTAATCCATGATGTAACTTCAGCCCACTGCAAATCTCCCTTACTTAGCCTTGGTTAGTTCATCTGAAAGAGTCCAGAGAGGAAACAAGTCAGATCTGTTCTGGGTTTGGTCATAGATTAGGCATGCAGATTTGCATTGTTTTTGCCTTTGGGAGGTAGCTTGGCAAATTGCAATCAACTCTGTGCAAATCTTGGTGAGAAACAGTCATTTCCTGCTCATTTAGTATGGTTTCCTAGCGGGCAAACTTTCCAGATAAATAATAGCCATGTTGTTGATAGCTAAGAGAAACAGGGCTAGTCCTAACACTCTGTGTGCCAGGAATCCTTTCTCTTCTGCCTATATCATTTTGATATTAAAAATAATGGATTGAGTTTCTATTTTACTACTTGATCTTGCTTAACCACTGGGTGAGAAAAACAGCTGGTCACTAAGGGACTGAATGATGAATTATGATACCCTGGTCCAGTTCTAGGTTCTGTCACAGGCTTCTTACATCGGGGCCCTGAGGCCTGGGTTCATCCCCCAGCTTTTGTGCTTTCTTGAAGTGATGCTATTTCCCTGCAGAATCGGTGGCAAGAGCTGGATGTGCCCAGGGAAGTGATTTGGTCTGTGCAAAATCTGAACTATCTCCTGAAGCTCCTGTCCTTTTTGACTAAAGAGGAAGTATTAAGTTATTGTACATTTAGATACCTTGCTAAGGTGCCTAAAGATAGGTGCTGTGAATACAAATCTATTATACATCCATTTCCGTACCTAGAAGATGTGTGTCCTTACTCAGATTTAAGTACGTATTATCACATCTGTTGAAGTTGACTGAGGTGTAATGTCCTGGCATCTTTAGTTAACACTCAGTCAATCTGAAAAGCAGGGCAAGGCAATACAGAGCCCTGAGAGATGCCTTGTCAAAGTGACAAATTGCCTTTTCTGATTCAAAGGACCAGCTTGCATGGCAGAGCTAAGTAGCTAGTGGAGAAAGGGGAGGAGAGCATGGGAAAAATACCTTATTTGTTTAGGCCTTCCCATGTATTTTTTGTTGTTTGTTGGTCTGAGTTGAAGTCCTTTGTTTTCTTTTGTCTGAAACAGCAGCAGGTTGAGAGGAGTAAAGCCTCTGGGATTCTGCCTCTCGCACTTCTTGTTCTTATAAACTGTTTACAATCTCCTTCAGTTTTCTAGCTTTGTATGGAAAAGTTCAGTGGGTCAGCTTTCCCTTTAGCTTCATCCATCATTCCAGTCAATTAGAAATAGTTGAGGGCCAATTGCCCGGTCTTCCATTAACTGAGACACTTCAGATTGTTTAAAATAGCATAAAAGCCCTCTTTGTTGGCCATTGGGCAAGCACTGTAGATTTCCCTGTTGATGGGCAGTTACCGCGTGGCTGAACAGAACCCCAGTATGTCCTGCAGTACTTGAGAGATGAATATTACTACTACAGGCCTTGTCTGGGTTTTGATTCCTTCTCCTTCACCTCCGCCTCTTGCTCCCCCTGAAAGGTGTGATGCCTTCAGATGGTGAATTACCATGCCTGCTTGCAAAAAAACCCTGCTCTTTGTGGCTTTTCAAGACTTCTGTAGTTGAGGAGTTTTTTTTTGGTTGCTGAAATGTTCCTTTTAACCTTGGTGCTTTAAAAGATCTTGGCATAATTTGTTAGTTGCTTGTCGTGTGTGTTTCTAAAGGACAAAGGAAGTGTGTAAGTGTTCAGGAAACAGTTAGTGCATTGTGGTGTGTGGCTGAGTTCATTCTGGTGTCCCATGCCAGAACTGCCTGCTTTCATTGAGGGCTAACATTTCCCTTATGTTCTGAACTGACCAGCCTTAGTGTAGAGCTTGTGGGAGAGCTCCAACAGAGAGCTTGAAGCTTCTTATAGGTTAATGTGTTCGGGTTCACACTGATGTGAGCTGAATCCATTGTATGTATACATGTAAATATATATTTATATTTTAAAAAACATTTTGTTTAACGTGATGTTTAAACCAGGGAAGTAGGCTCACTAAGTGGAAATCAGTTTATCTACAGCAAAGTATGTATTTATGTATTCCCATCTTAAAATCATTGTCTATCTTAGAAACTCTCCTTTCAGTGCTGTGTCCTGCCTAGGTTTCAGGATGAGCTGGTCTCTGTGGTTTTCATTGTTTTGGAGCCATTTTGCATGGTTGTGCCAGTGTTTGATCCCAGTTGTGCAGCAGTGGTTCCTCTGGTTATGAAGAGTTTGGTTAAGTGTGACACCACCTGTGCTTGGTACTGAAGACCAGGACCTTGCTGCACTTTTTGAACTGGAGGAGTGCAGCGGTCTTTGAACATAAGGCCTCTGTGTTCTTCCAGAACGTGCCCTGCCTTGCAGTAATGCAAGCAGGGCTGCCTGTGAGTGCTTGCCTGTTTCTGTGTTCCTGAAACATGCTCTAAAAACAGGCAATGTCCTGTACAGATGCCCTTCAGATGATACAGGCTCATGTGCTGGCTAACTTAGATTCCAGCTGTTGCGCTAGTGAGGTGCACAGAAAGTTCTCTGGGCAAATCCAGGGCAGAGAGCACAAAAGGGATCTTCAGGCTGTGCTAAAAGAAGGGGACTCGGAAAAGGCATAAGGACGTGATAGCAGCCGGATTTGAGAGCCTTCAGATGCTGGGGAGCTGGATCTTTTACTGGGGAAAGATCTGCAAATACACCAAGTTCAACAAATTTCACTAGTGACTTTGTTCCTCCTTTATGTCCTATTGGGATAAGAATCTGGTGCAGATCTCTATGTAGACTGTTTTGGTGTTTTCTTGGAAGACTTGCCTTTTTTATCTTCCTTTCTTCTCCACTTGCCTACAGCAAGTAACAGCTTGAGGACATGACTGAACTGGAAGTGCAGACCTAAGCTGGAAGACCAGGGGGTAGAACATCAGCAGAGAACTTGACTCTGACAAAACCAATGTTTGACTGTTTTTCACTTACAAATATCTCATGCTTTTCAGAGGCTGAAGCTTTAATAAGTAATTTAAACAAAGAGTAGTAGGAGGAGATTCCACATGTAATTCAATTAGCATTGTTGTCCAGTGCCATTAATTATATCCAGACTTGTAGTATGTGTTCACAGGAGTTGATACACTTGAGCTTGTCTGCACTGGGGTGGGCTGAGGACAAATGTGTCCATTGGTATAGAATCCAGCCTTTGTGTTTTGCAAAAACCTTCAACTTTGGTATCTGACAGTAGCCTGGAGTAAGCAGTAGCACTGAATAGCCTTCATTGCAATCTACTGAACAAAGGCTAACTCTGGGAGAATGATGATTTCATGTACATGATTTTAGTGTCTTTGAAGAGGGACTGTTTTAGTGGAAGTAATAATCTCCTCTGATTTTATATTGTTTCCAGACTATTTTAAATTATTTCATAGACAGAGAATAAAGAACTTTGTTTACCGTCTTAAAGCAGGATGTCTGATCCTCCTGGGGGAGGTTATTCTTTAATTTAAAAAGATATAAAATAGCTACTTTGATGGAAATGTAACTCTAGGAATTGAAATGGTGGTGATTATAGAAGCTGTAGTTTTCTAATGCAAAATAAGCCCTGGGAGATGAGCCCTAAATGGTATATTACTTTTGTTTTTTTAACAAAACAAGAATTACTGTTACTTTATTATTCTTGCTTATTTTACAAGGTTTGTAGCTGTTTCATCTGCACTTAACTTTTACAGGCTGAGGATAAATTGTTGTTTTGGATTTTAAATGTGTGTTGATATGCAAGCACAGAGCAATAGGATAGGATTCATTTGGTACTCAAAAAAGCAGGGAGAAAAGCCACAGCTACTGACACTGTATGCAGTACCTGGATTGGAATCTGTTCTCATAATTTGATGGTGTTTTGCAAGGAGCCAAAGGTTGTTACTTGAAAGAGACCTCATGGGTAATACTTATTAATGAGGGGGGGGGTATCACCTTGAAATGTGTGTGCTTATTGCAGGAGAACTCCTGCTGCCCTTTTGGGAGGGCTGTGGGGCCCTGGGGGCATTAACAGACCTCAGTGGCCCTGACCAGCTTAACAGGGGCCTTCTGATGAGAGACCTGAGAGCTCTATTTAAGATCAGCCCTGGCCCTCAGTCCACGCGTATGCGGTTCTGGAGTACTGGTCTCCAGCCAAGCTACATTGATCCAGACTCCGGCCTGCAGACTTGACTTCCCTGATCCTATCCTGACCTAAGCCTTTTGCTTCCCAGGTTGACCTTGAGCCTTCCTCGTCACTGTGAGATTGCCTCCTGGTTGGACCTGGCTGCCATCTCGGGTCTGCCCTGATCACCTTGCCCGGGTGCTCTAGAAGTGGGTCCCAGATAGTGAGGCCCCTTCCTCGCCATCCAGAGGACCCCCCTCAGCACCATGTCCCCCAGGGAGCTGCAGACCCTTGATGCTCTCTGTGACACAGTTGCTCTAGTTTGGCTGTTGTGCCCTGAATGTTTCAAAGGGAGGGTCCATGAATGAGGGGGGAGCCTACCTGCAGGAACTCAAGGATCCTGACTGTCTCCCATTGAAAAGGAATGGAAAGAAGCTCCCTTTAGAGTTGGTCTTCCCAGATGCTCAGATGATGAACAGTGATTGCTGTGGCATGGCAGATCCCTCTTGTGCTGGGGAACACTCTCTTGTTTGACAGTAGGAGAAAGGACCACAGGGTCTTGGGCAGTGTGGTAACAAAAGAGGAATTGTATGGTTGCTTTTACTTTGAAAGACCCAGCAAGGCAAATGAATTAGTATGTGTTCTAAACTGGAATTACCTACCTCTGTAAGGCAGGGAACTGCTGGTAGGGTTATTCATTAGGGTATCATATTCCAGCTCTATCTGGCAACTTGTGTTCTACTTTGAATAATTACGCTTACCTGCCATATGTTTGGCATCTGAGATGCTGAGATGTATTTAGCAAAAGAGCGTCCTAAATACTGACTTAAAAGCTGAACACAGAGAAGGTGCTTGAAAGGTGCAGTGTGTCCCACTTTCTGTAATTTGTGATGACCTAAAATCCTTAATGATGGAAACTAAAAACAGATAACAAAACCTTTGCATCTTTTCTACATTAGTGTTAGCTCATGACAACTCTTAGGTTAGAGATGTGGAGAAAGTACTGGCTTTAGAGATCAAAGCAACACGTTCTTAAGCTAATTCAGGGAGTAAACTGGGTGATACGCTGCCTTCTTTGCTCACTGCATTCCTCACTCAGTAGCTCACATAATAATAAGAAGGAAGACATAAGATGCAGTATGGTTAGTTGTCAGTGGTGGAATATCTACCTTGAACTTTGCAAACTTGTATTCTTTCTGATGGTTAGGAGAGTCTCTTGCTAACAGTAGTTTTCTCTTGTAGGAATGCAGATATGTATCTGCTTGAATCTTCATTTTAGAAGCACCCGGAGGATAAAATCTAGCACAGTGCTCATTTAAAGTCAATATGCTCTAGTTTGCAATTTGCTCATGTTTAAGTGCCCAGCTTCTAAGGTTTCCTTTGCCCACAGGCAGTCTGAATAGAAAGGGAGGCGCTTTTTTTTTTTTTTGTTTCCTTTCTTTCTTTCTTTCTTTCGTAAAGAAAAAAGTTTTGCAAAAGCTTAAAGAGCAAAATATTTCTTTCCACCTTCCATCTCCTCAGGTTTATTATCACAAAGCAGACTTTGCTGCTGAAGAATCTAGAGGGGAATGAAGAGATGTAAATTCATGCAAGATGCAGCTGGAAATGAGGATGATGGATGAGATATGTGTGTATGTACATACATGTGTGGGAGGAGTGAGAAGGTCCCACCTTGAAGCAGTTCTGGCATTCCGTGCCTTGGATATGAAAAGGAAGTTTACAGGGATAAGGTCTAATGGAAAAATAATCTCTACAAGTAACTGGTTACTTTGCTATTGGAGAGGCTGGGGTTGCATGAATGTAAATAGAAGCTCTGAGTCTTTACTGTATTGTAATATTGTGTAAATTCTTCTGTTTAAAGGGAAGTTTTACTGTGGGGTGGGGAGAAGGGAGTTGGAGTTAAAATAAGTATCTTCAAGAACAATGTGAAGGGACTAATATATTTGTCCCAGGAACTAGTTTCACTTCTGAAGCTGTGGGCAGAAGACACAATGTGACATATGAACACTACCATAAAGGATTCAGTGTGTATGGGAAGTTATTTGCCATAATGATTAAATACTGCACACTGAAGGAGTGTTTTTCATTAGGATTTCAGAAGCCTTTTTTTCATTGATTGATTCCGTAGCCTGTTACTTTGTGGTTTCAGTAGAAATTGAAGAAGCGCCTGTTTATATCACCTCTGGTGGTCCAGTATGTGTTGTCTTTGAAGGCTGTCCGTGATCCATTTTGACTGCGATGATTGCCTGAGGCTTATTGTCATAGTCTTGGTTAATATTAGCCCTTACCTGAAAATGAAAGTGCCTTCTTTATTGAAATTTAAGTTCCAGAATGTCAGAATACAGCTGTAAGTAAAGGAAACTGAACGGGCATCTCGGCTTCTTTCAGAAGAAACTGTAGATCACACAAGGATTAAATGACACTTTTCATTGCGGAGCTTAATGAGTACTCTGCTCCTGCTCAGCAGCGTAAGGTCACTGGGAAGGAATCTTTAGAGCGAGGTGTCCCTGCCCATGGCAGTGGGGTTGGAACTTGATGATCTTAAGGTCCTTTCCAACCCTGACTATTCTATGATTCTATGAATCTGTTCTTCAGGGCTTGTAGAAAACATGGCAGAGCAAAAGGGGCAATCCAATGTTCAGCATTGGGATGAAATGCAATTTTTCTAAATAAAATGTTACAAAGTAAAATGTTTTAGTTCCTTGGTGATGAAGCTGCTCACAGGTAAAGAATATTTAAACCTATATATAGTTAGATTCAACACCTGCATGGCAACAGTTTCATCCGAATAATTTTGTTTTCCTATGATGTTAAAAAGTAAAGTGAATTGTCCACAGCGTCTTCTTTCCGGAAAGTGTGTTCACTTTGCAATTTAGGGCTCTGTAATTCTTTTTTCTTTTTCATAATACGGGGGGAGCAGGGGAAGTCGTGGCTCTGTGTGTGTATTTGTGCATGTATATTTGTGTATATGCTTAATAAAGGATGTTCTTAGTCTCCCATTTGACAAGGTGTGCAAATAGAAGCCCTACTTTGGCTTTGAGGTCTGTGTAGCCCCATATCTTCAGGGCTTATAATGACATGAGCAGCCAGTCATTTCATTTTAAGTAGCTGAGGATTCATAATGCTGGGGAAAAGTCTTATTTCTCGGTATGTAAGCTGGTTCTTTATTGGCCACTTGCTGTGAAACTTCTGAAATACATTCATCTACCAAAGGGAGCTTCTCTGATTTCTGTGCTGAGACGCACAATTGTGTGAGGAAAAGGAATGTTCAGACATTGGTGCTGGCTAGAAGCAGAAGGCTCTCTTCGGGCAGCATCCCTGCAAGAACCAGCCTTTGATGTACTTTCTTTTTTTTTAGTGTTACTTTATATTGTCTACCTGTTGTAAATTTTAAATAAGCATATAGCCAGTGAGATCTTACAGACCTCGTGAAGGGAAGGTGTCAGAAGGCATTTCACATAATTCAGCTATTAATCTCTAGCTATCCATTTTTTTTAAATTATCATTGCTCTGGACAGTTTGACAAAGGTGTCAGTTTAATAGTAGGTCTGGATGGTTTATAGCCTTCTGCAGTCTGCAGCTGAGTGTATTTTATCAAATGGAAAGAAACTTTTAATGGTGCATAAGATTAACCACTCTGAAAGCAAATGGTCCTGTTCACTGCAGAACTGAATGAATGTTTTTACAAACAAAAATTCCACTCATCCTGTGCTGGGCATTGAAGGGAAAGCTCAAAGCAGGTTTAAATACAAGGCAGTAGTTTGTTAGTCTATGATAGGTTGCCTATAAATATGATGAAGTCCTGGACAGATGCTTCACATGATTTCCTTTTACTAAACTGAGGCCAGTCATACCAGCATAGTTTTGCAGCATGCTTTTTTGAGATGTGAAATACTTCTTTCTCTGACTCTCTACTTGCATGTTGCTGGATAAAGTGTGTTTTTCAGTTGAGAAAGCTGAAATAAATGGAATAGTTATGCCATGATGGTGGAAGTTAAATATTAATTTTTATTTCTTACCTGCTTCTATAGGAACAAAGCCCCAGTAACCAGACGTCAATAGCAATGATGCAAGAGCCTCAAGAAATGGTGGAAGAGACAGTTACTGTGGAGGAAGACCCAGGCACTCCCACTTCACATGTGTCCATTGTCACTTCTGAAGATGGAACTACAAGGAGAACTGAAACCAAGGTGAGAGGTTGATAACCAATGAGGAAAATGGCAAAATATTATCTGATCACAAAGTGAAAATAGCAGGGAGTAGCCTTAGTGATGACAACCGAGCTGATGTAATCCTCAGTGATTCTGAATGTTCTGTTTGCCAGCAAAGCTGAGTTAAGGGCTTCTTCAGTTTCACCTCTACATCTAGTTTGCTCCCTATCAGCTGTGCTACCACAGCTGTTGATTGAGCTGAACAGTAGAAAATATCAAAAACACTAGAACCCCTTCCCAGAATGTTTATTCTTTTAAGGTTCACTTTATTTTACTGAAGCAGTTCACAGCATTGCCCTGCAAACCCATGTAGTGGTACAAGTATTAGATGAGTTGTTAGGGTTTGGAGTAAATTACTTTCGTAGCCAAGGAAAATGTGTTTGGAAATATGTCTTCAAATTAGTTACAATGTCTAATAACAATATGAGATTATGCCTTTTTCCTTTACAGCAATAAACATTTAACACTATAGCATTGAAATTCTGCAACAGTCTTTTGAATGGCATTTTACTCCTGATGCATGGGAAAAGCTGGGTGTGTTCTCAAATGACCTGTACCTCAGGTTCAGCTGGATTACAAGTGTTACCTATTTTCTGAGTTTCCTGATGTCTTTTTCTTCTCTAAGATAATTTTGAAGCCTTGTTGAGCAGTTGCTGCATGCTCTCCAATGCCACTAGAACATTAATATACCTTACCAATTTGAGTCTTGGAAGTTGAGCTGTAACCCATATTAGAGTTTGGTCTTGTGAAAGCTGAAGGGCGATTCCCTTTTTAAAAACTTCTAAACAGCACAGATTTAAAAAAAAAAAAATACTGTCCAGCTGCTTTGTGTGTGAAAAGGCACCGAACAGAGGTCCTTGCAGAAATTGCTGTTTATTTTGACTGACATTCCAGAATTGAGGTCCTCTAAGGTGCTCAGGACATTACATCCTCAGGCTGGAGTAAATGAGCATTGATTTCCTGAGGTCAGTGGACCTGCACACTATACTATAAACTGAGTATCTGGTTTTATATTTGTTGCAATTAGTTACAAGATAAATATTACTGGCCTGTTACCTCGTTGTTGGAAGAAGATGAAGGTCTTAAAAATCAGACAGACAAACACACACACCCCCATTTTGATTAACTCTTCAAAAAAATCTGTATTTAGTCTGTGACTTACTTGAAAGAAATGCTGTTTTCTTTCTAGTGGCAGCAACAATAGCTGGTATTTACAGGAAGGAAGTGATTAAAATCATGGTGATGGACACATTTTTATGTGCACTGATAGTAGCTCAAAGTTTTAGGAGACTGGAAGTGCAGCTATGCAAGTGAATAAAATGAGATCTGTGACTGTAAAAATAGAGTAGAGGCCAAGCAGTGGTCCCTAGATAACAGCACCACATGGAATGAAATAGTTTGTCTGAAATAGTTGTGCCACTGATAAAGGTGCATGTTTGTCGTAACCTAAAAGGTGCAATTTTTCTCCTCTGTGTGGTCTAGCTGCTATTTTTCCATCTTCCCCAAGAAAAGGACAGTTGCAGCTCCACGACAGGAATTGTATCTGCATATTGGAAAAGAACACTGAAAAAATGGCAACCCAAGAGCTACTGTTCCATTTCAAAGAGCTGAGCTTTCGTCTGTTGTTCATTCCAAGCAGTGGTGTGTGCAGAAAAAGGGAAGAGTGCATAGATATCTTGCTCTGCATTTGATTCAAATAATGCCACTGACTTCAACTCACTATCTGGATATGGTTCCTCATATTTTATTGCTAAAAGACCATATCTTGAAAAAATAATTAAAAGAAAAGAAGAAAAATCCAGTTGTTCAGAAGTGATTCCGAAATGTCGAAACACAGATTTATTTAGCTTGGCCCTATCTCTGTCAGAAGAGCTGCTGTGAGTTTACTTAGGTGGTAGTTGTCTCTGAAACTGTTTTGTTGGGATTTTTCATTGCTGTGATAATATGTCATAGATCTTATAGCTCATAACAATGAATTTGAGGTCAGATTTTATAATTATTTTTAATTACACTGGTCTTCAACTTGCTTTTGGTTTTGATGGGAAATGTGTAAATGAGAAGTATTGTCACTGGGATTTAGGAGCATCAGTTAAGTGTCCAGGAGCTAATTAGTATTCGCTTACTATCACTTCTAATAGGTATTGTCATAGTGTTTTCATAGGTCATGCTGCTGTATGCAAGAGCTTTACAGATAAAATTAAGTTTGCTGGTACCTGTGTGCAGCGACAAAATTCTGACCTTGCTGCTCAGATGAGGACAGCAAAGGAAAGCATTTCGCTGGGATGAGAGATGCAAACACATGTCCATTTGGATGCACTGTGTAGTAGTGTAGAATCTTTGTTGAGCCCAGAAATTGCTGTTCTGTGTCCTTCCAGATTATAACAGAAAAGGGAGGGGGAAAGAACAGCCTCCAAGCCCCATGCAAATCTGGCCTTGTTTTTAGTGTGCAGGTACTTTTTATCCTTTTCAAGGACCACCATTTCCTGTTGTGGAAATCCTCATATCTATCTTCAGTAATACCTAATCTGTTGCTTACTGAGGGTAATATTTAAACTTGATATTGTCATGCTGCGTTCATTCAGTATAATTGGGGATAGCTTTATGCTCAGCCCTTTTATTTGTTCTCCTTTGATCAGTTAAGGTAGTCAGGACAACGTACAAATAAAGGCTTTAAAGCTCTGCATTGCTGTGCTTGCTCAAGGCCTTTTTGAGGAAGGGTTTAGAACCTATTTGTGCTATTTCTGTAGCTAGAAGGCTCCACAGTGCTAGTCTCAATCTCCAGCATATTTGTTCTGCAAATAAATCGGCAGCACAAGATGCTTCCTCCGACAGAGAGACCAGAGATGTTTTTCCAGTATGTGTCACAGAGTGGTTGGAGTTGAAAGAGACCTCTGGAGATCTAGTCCAGCCTTCCCAGCTAAAGCAGGTTCAACTGGGGCAGGTTGCACAGAAACGCGTCCAGGCGCATTTTGAATGTCTCCAGAGAAGGAGACTCCACAACCCTTTGACAGCCTGCCCTGTGCTCTGTCACCCTCCAAGAAGTCTTTCCTCATAATCAGATGAAACTTCCTCTCTTTCAGTTTGTTCCTGTTGCCCCTTATCCTGTCACTGGGCACCACTGAAAAGAGGGATGCTGCAGTCCACTAACCATCTTCATAGCCTTCCTCTGCACCCTCTCCAGTAGTTCCTTGTCTGTTTTGAACTGGAGAGCTCAAAATTTGACACAGTACTTAATGCCATTTAGTATGCACTTTTTGATTCTTCAGAAGGAAATTGTCATTTATGCTAAATGCTGTGAATCTTTACCTTGCTGGAGTGTAATGCCTCTAAAATTCCAGCTCTTGAAATGAAGCAGAGCAAAGGCTACAGATGTGAAAGCTCCTGAATGCTGCTGTTTCTTTGTTCCCCTTCCCCCATTGTTTGAAAACTGTAATTTATAGAGGTTATTCTCTCCAGTAGTATAGTAAGTAAACAACCTTATTCTAGAAGCATTGACAGTTTTTCTATGCTTTTCCTTGCATCTCTGAAGATGCCTGTAGCAGTGAGGCAGGAAGAAAGGCATAATGGAATTTAATATTTGACATATTTTAAATGGAGAACATCTGCCTTTTCAAAATGAGATACCTCTGAGTAATTTTCCCCAAACTGTTATTCTCTTAGTGCTGTATTAAGTCCCTACATAATGTTCACTGCACAAAAGATGTAGCAGATAATGCTTCATTTCAACTTTATAAGCTCTCTGGAAGCCAAAGACCTATCATGCTACAACAGTGAAAGTCACCTTGGGGAGAGACTACCACTTCTTGCCCGTCAGCTGGAACACTGCCATGTGTTAAAGAGAGCCTGTTTGTAAGTGGCTCAAGAGAACTCAGAAAAGCAGATTAGGTGTGTGTTTTGCTTGTGTTAGTTTGCTTTTTTTGCTTTCTTCAGGCACCTTTTATTTTTATCTTTCAAATGCTAAAAGATTGGAGAGATTTAGGTCACTTTTATTCATTGAAAATGGTGGTTTATGGAACAAACTGCAAGATCAATCTGCATACAAAGTTGTTTGATTTGTAGTCCATCCGTTTGTGCTTTCTAATACTCAGTAAGACCAGATCTTTCCCAACAGTGATTGACTGCTGCTCCCACTTCCTAGTACCAGTGATGCTTGTGACCGAAACTCTTCAGTTGTGGTGGTGCCAGGTACCCCAAGCTGCAGTTCTGAAACTTCGCAGAAAATTTAAGTGAATTAGGTCATAGAGCAGGAATGGATCTCAAGCGAAGTCAAAGGCCTTTTCAAATATGAAACCTTAAGCTTAAAATTGAAGGGGAGAAATTTGAGCTGTTGTTTTGAAAACCTATGGGGTGAGTTCTTACACAGCATTTAATAGAAAGGTAATAGCTTCAACCTGCTTGGTCTGATAATTTTTACAGTCCGTAGCTCAAAACTGAGCTCTCAGAAATGACAGACTGCTTTATCCTCGTGCATTCCTTCTCATCTGTTTTCTATTTTATGCCATAGTTTCAACAATTATTTTTTTTTCTCTGTCAGCTTTTGTAATGTACTTAATTTATATTTAAAAAGGGGGGGGGAGGCAAAACAAAACCAACCTCAATAACAAAATGGAAGGCAGAATTATAGGTACTCGTTAAGATGATCGCCTTTGACTGTGATGGCCCACTTCAGCTGAAATCTCAGTACTCTGTCCTCTTCTTGTCTGAGCACTGTACACTTTGAGACATCTACTAGAACCATCTGCACATGCATTCAGTAAGTCAAATCATTGGGTATTTTCATGTTTGGTCTCCCATTCTTCAAGACAAGTAAAAAGATGAGGGACAGAAAAATACAGGTGCGTACATCTTTACTTTGTGTTCCATTGACAAAGGTATTTCCAGAAATAGGATTGGTAAAAACCATTGTCGTGGATCCTGCGGGAGGATCGTTTAACAGAATAATTACTATCTGGGGGAAGAGAACCATGGGTAGGTCCATAAACCTGAAATGTCCTTATATTCTGGAGTGGGAGAGCAACAATGAAAGCACTACTCTGAAGTCTCATAGGAGTTTGTTTGCAGAGGGCCTGAATAAGTTGATATGTTGGCACTTCTTTTTTTACTGTGGCCTTGACCTTAATATAGTTTACAGGGAGTAAAGAATTGCAAATATATTTTAAGCATACTCGAACAGCTTTTTCATAGGGAAGTAAACTGAAGCTTCTGTGTGATTCTCTGTAGTATTGATACCATTGAACAACACCTTTGGTTTGTAATTGGGCTAAAAGACCTCTTTAAACAGGTTTTCTTTAAAGATGGAAAGTAAACAGAGGAAGTCAGATTAGACTTTCTCAGAGTAACTTGTATCTAAATTTTTCATTAGAGCATATCTGTAGTGAGGGGAGTTCATGTTAATAAATCTGTCTCAAGATTGGATGCATGTGGAGGATCAGGTGTCTCTCAGACAAGACAGTCTGCTGGGACTCCCATTTGGAATAGCTTCCTTCTTTCTGGCTAATGCATCCGTATTAAGCAAACCACAAAAATGCTGGGAGAGGAGATTACTGTGTTGTCAGCTGCTCAAGACTGCTCTGTTCTTTTAAGAAATATAAGTGAAACATTCCCTTGAGCTGGATTTCCTGAAATAAAGATGCTTGGTTTGTTGGGTTGTTTTTATTTTTACTGCTTGGAAACCTAATAAATGGCCCTTCCTCTGTGTGCTGGCTAATTGCTTCCAAAAAGCTTCCCTTTATTGTCCTGCAGGCAACAAAGTCTGTTTATCGCATGATAAATCTTGTATCTCGATGCCTACCCCTGACAAATGATGCATGAGTTACAAATAACTCCCTCTCTTTCTCAAAATACAAGACTTGGTTTGATTGCCCCACCATAACACCTTTAGCATTAGTGAATGCTTTTATGCTATGAGAAATGTGTTAATGCTTCAGTGAAATGTTCCTTTTTATGTGACTGACGGGGGTTTTGGATTGCCCTGATTCTTTCTACTCGTTAATAGGCACAGCATTCAGAAAATAATAAAGGTGAAGCTGTGCTAACATTGCAGACTTGTTCCTACATGTGCTAGCTGATGCTAAGTGTATCTTTTTGACTAGCCATAGCCATTGAAAACTTGTCTGTGCTAGTCTTGAAGGCAGAAAAATAAGACAAATTGGGGAGAACGTTGCAAATGAATCTGCTGCATTCAACCATTCTGTGTTGTCATATAAAAAAAGTAATCTCTGTAAATACTCTCTAGAGAGGATGGTGAAAAACGCAGTAAGGGAACTGGTCATTATCCAGGAATTGATTTGCAAGTGTTCCGAAATTCTGCCTTTTTTTTTTTTTGTGTGTGTGTACACATACTGAATATTGGTAGACAAATGTCCTTGCCATAGAATTTCTGGGTTGTGTTTCCTCGTTCTGTTTAACAATAACTATGATTCTAAAAGAAAACCAACAGTCAAAGCTGAGCAAGCATCCAGAATTGGCAGTAGGCTGCTGGGTGAAGACATGCAGCAACAATGTCTCTTCTGCAAAGCCTTTGTCCAAGGATGCTGCAGGTGAAATCTTGTTCCTCTTTTCTGCTACTGCTGCAGCCAGACATGGCGTATGTGGCAGTAGGCATTTTGCATTGTCTGATCTTGACAAGTTTATGGAAAATTACACATGACAAACCATGTGTGCATGGCAATGTAGGCCTTGAAAAGCAAACCTCAGAATTACATTTAAAATACCTGACTCCTGTGGAATAGTGCTGAAAGAAAGGGCTTTGAGCTCATGTGAGTGCTTTTCCTGGCGTCTAGAAAGCTGCCTCTTTGTTCCTTCCTGAGCAAAAGTGTCAATTTCTGATTCATCAGATTGTTGAAGCACTACATTACTTCCTGTTATTCCTGTTACTTGTTCCCAAATTCAAGAACACAAAGGCCCAGTACTTTGCATCCAGTTTTGTTGTTGCTTTGCAAAACTCTCAGGCCTGGGAAATGCTGTTTTTCTTACTGTTACAAGATCACTTATGAGCATACTGTTTTGAATAAAATTACTGTTTCATACTTCAGTAGGAGAATACTGAGCTGTGTTGCCTTCTGTATGTCCACCTCACAAAGCGCTACTGTAAGTTATGCCAGCTCTCTCTTTTCTCTAAATTCTGTATAGTTCTATAAATGCCATGACAGTGGTCATGCTGATAACTTGAGTGGAAAGTACAAGTACTGTGTGCAGGTAATAAGCAAAAGCAGCTGTTGAATTTTCTATCATGAAATAAATGTTTAGTTTCTACTTTCCTTCCTTCTAGTTATAGAAATGTGTGCTTTTAAAACAAGGGAGAAAAGAAGGTTTGGAGGCATGGAAACTAACATCTTTCCTGAGGTTTACCTGCTAAGGAAACCCCTTTGGGTTTAAGAGGCAATTTCTTTGGCTCTGGCCCAAATTAGCTATGAAGGTTGTGTTGGTACCTGGCTATGCTTTATTCAGCATCATGATGCTGTTTAATTACTCTGATGGTGGAGAGCCATTTGTGCTGCTTTCAGTCTTGCAGGATTTCATTACTCTATTAGGCTGAAGTATCATTTTCTCACAGATGCCTTTAGGAAAAGAAATGCTGTTTGGGTGAATTTTTGCTGTTTGGTGTTTCTGTGTGAAAACATCTGGTTGGAGGACATATCTGGAGCCGCTTCAAGAGATGCACTCATTATTTTGTTTTAGCAGCAGCTTGGCTAATCTGGTGCCAATCTAAATGTTTAAATCAGAGGCTATAGGTCAAAGTATCTATTTGGACTACACTAAGCAATCCAGGCATACATGTTATAGTTACTATTTCTCTTGATGTATGCAGTTCAATATGTGCTTACATGAAGAAATGTGTCATTTACCTTTAATACTTTAGGAACCCAAAATGTCTCTTAACAATATTGTTTTGTGTTGCTCCCCTCTCTTCATATAATGCTCTCCGGTGGATTGATTCTGTCTCTCATCCTTGTGTTGTTTTGTTGCTTGGTTGTCCTGTTGGTTGTTTTTTGTTGGTCGTGGTTTTAGTGGTGTTTGTTTGTTTTACGAAGTCAGCATTTACTAGGGTTAGGGTAAGTTTTTGTAGGTTAAAGTAACTTTATTAGGGTTAGGGTAACCAAGGGTAGCTTGGTCTCTGCTGGGTTTGTATTCTCTCCAAAAGAGAGTGCTGGTCACTCTGGAAAACAGCACAGAAGATGATGGACTCCACATACCAACCAATACAGAAAGTCCTTTGCTAGCTTGTAAATAGTGGCTTTTGTCCAACACTGTTTTACGCAGATCATCAGACCTTTTCCCATGAAACCAGAACACTATTGAAAGCTCTTGAGGAGTCTTTGTGCTTACCCTTTAGCAAAACACCCTGAACATAAGGGCCTTCTGGACACTAAACATTTCCAGTTTTCATCATTTCTGGGAAATAGACTAATTTTGTGTTGAAATTAAATGTGATTTATAGGAAGAAAAGATAAAGATGTATTTGCAGACTTTTTTAATATTTTAAACAAGTTTGTCTGGTCCAGTATGTTTAGGGTAGTTGCAGTTGCAAAAGCCCTGTGGTATTAGTGTTTGTTACTGCAAATTTGTTAGTCACCCAAAATTGGAATGACAGCTACCTGTTAGGCTTGTATGGTGATGATTGGATGTAAGCATATGTTTAAGTAGTTGTGCTGTCTAAAAGCTTGAACTCCAAAATTTTTCTGTTTGAGGTCATGGTTTCCTAAGTATTACTGCCAAATTTGAGCAAGCTACACATCAGTACAAATTATCCAAATCAGGCAGGGACATGTAACTGTATTTCTGTCAAACTAGAGGTGGTGATGTGGTATTTGCACTGATTGTGAGAGGACAGGCTGTGGCTTCTCAACATTTTGAAGTTTGCTCTAGGAAAGATGCCTCCTGAAAATCTTTTGGGCAAATATGAACTGGTGAGATGACTTTGCACTACTTGCACAATCTGTCACATGGCTGCAATGGTTTTGATTTGCAGGAGTTCCAGAGTGCCCTCAACTCTGGCTCTGTGACCTGTCTTTTATGCTTTGTGATTCTCCCTGTTTTACTGTTCCAGTTCACTGTGTGTCTCAGCGTGTTGTGCAGCAAGGAGAAAATTAACCTGTTTGCTGTTTCTTCACAGGTTACCAAAATGGTCAAAACAGTCACCACCAGAACAGTGCGTCAGGTGCCACTTGGGCCTGATGGCCTGCCATCAATGGACGGCTCCTCTCCCATGGGCAGCTACACAGATTCAATAGACAGAAGGTACATGAAGAATGGGGAGCGGTACATTACACCACAAGCATCATCCACGTTAAACAGATCTTACAACAGCTACAACGATTCGTACCCTGAGAGTCACGAGGGTCAGTATCGCCCTTATATTGGTCATGATGGTTATGGAGATCTATCTGATAACTATGGCAGCTTGTCTCGTGGTGTCAACTACCGTCCTCGCTATGCCTACATGGCAGGAAACAGTTACAGGCCAGATGATGGTAGCTTCACTTTGCCAAGCAGAAGGGATAACTATGGTCCAGTTGCCCAGCCTCAGGTGCCAGTGGGTAGCAATGTTGACTTGAACCGCTCCCAGCCAGAACGCTTCCAGCCAGAGCCCTATGGACTGGAAGATGATAACCGCAGCCTTGGAGTTGATGATGAAGGATATGAACTGGACCCTGATTATTCCACTGTGAACCGGAGGACATCTGCAGGTGTGCCAGAGAGAGGAAGACCTCACAAAGGAAGGTAAAATCCATTTATTTTTTATAATGCAGCTCTTTTTTGCTTATTTGAACTCTTAATGGTCTGGTAAGTTCTGGAATTACTTGAAAAAAAAACCAGGTAGAACCTGTAGTTTTGTTACCCATAAAGGACTGTAAAATGCACATGAAATTCAGAAGGGAGTGAGAGTAGTGATGAGGAACCTTTGCACTGTGTCTCTGGGCTCATTAGTTTAGGTTGAATTTACAAAGAAAGAGATGATCTTGTAGGAGAGGGCCAAGTTACATTTTTCCTTTCTTCTGAGGAACAGGTGAGACTACATTGTATTGTCCTGAAGACATCCCACACTAGCAAGGTGAAAAGAGAGATTTGTAATCTGTAAGACTTCTGACAGGTCTGGTTATGTGCACATCTGCCAAACAAATTCTGAACAGCTGGTTGGGGTTCCAGAGGAGCTGATACCTGGTGTTGAAGGGAGGCCTTGTTGGATAAAAGCTGTCTTGTGAGGTATTTGACAGCCTCAGCTCCTGATCCTGTGCTAACCGCACACCCTCAGCTGCAGGTTGTGCAGTACAACCATTTCAGTCCAGGTTGTGCTGAACCTGACTGGAGTATTTAAACATTTTGTAAGACCAGATAATTATTTTGTCTTGTGCCTACATGAAGAGGAGATAAAAGCATCTGTTTTGCACTTAACGTAACTTCATTTGTGACCAGTCACAAATTAGTTCTGGTTCAGTCCCCTTTCCAAGGGATGTTCTATTTTATGATTTTAGTTGTTTATGCTGGGCTTGCAGCTGTCGGCTTTTGCTCTCTTCTTGGGAAGAGAGGCTTATTACTCAGCTGGAAGTCATCTTCTGAATATGAACCTGAAAAACTTGTATATTTTGTTCTCGAAGCAGTGTACAAACTTTTGTGTGTATACATGAAGTCATGTCCTCATGATTCATGTTTTGCTGTGGAATTAGTTCTCATTATTTTCCTTTTAATTTAGTTTCCAGAGCTGTAAAGAGTCTGTCACCTATCTGCCCCTGTGTGTGTAGATGTTCTTTGGATTTAACACTTCTGACTGAAGCCTTCACTTCATCAGCAGTAATTCTTGGGATTTGGGTAGGCCCTTTTGCTCTTGTCCAAGTAGGAGCTCTCCAAAACATGTTAGTTTTTCATGATTCCTTCCTTGCTTTCCTAGATCTGTCTCCCTTCACATTTCTGGAAGTTCAGTGGAACCGGGCACCTGCTAATTGTCATCTACTTTGAAAGAAAAAAAAAAGGAGAGAGAAAAGGTATCATAGAATGAATCGTAGAATAGTTTAGATTGGAAGGGACATTAAAGCTCATCTAGTTCCTAACCCCTGCCACAGGCAGGGATGCCTTCCACTACACCAGGTTGCTGAAGCCCCATCCAACCTGGCCTTGAACACTGCTAGGGGTGGAGTATCAAGGCATAACTCCCAGAACATCATTTTAAGTCCCTTGTTACATCTTTGATCTTACAAGCTTGCCAACTAGTGGAACCACATCACATTACATAAACATATTAGTGTTTTATGGGGCAAAAGGGAATACCTGCAGCCAGTAGGTGCCAAAATACCTCTCAGTCTATTAGACCCTGTTTGCTGTTCCCCTGCATCTATGCAAGTTTACAGTTCTTGTTAAAAGCAGTCAGGCAGCAGTGCTTTTAAATGTTTATTAATGTTTTTCAAACTAGGCATGATGAATAATTAAATGTATTCTTAGAACCTACCCATTTGCATTTTTAAGGTTTTGTTTGGTTTAATCATGCCTTTGATTTATCCTTCCTTGCAGTTTGGATAGGACCAATTCACAATTTTTGGTTTAGGTTTCTTTTACTGTGGGGTTTTTTTCAATATTAAATACGATCAAGAAGCTTTGAAAAGTAATTAGCCTGACTGTGGCAGCAAAATTCAGCTGGTGAGAACATAAGAAGATTGTGTGAGGGGCTTCTTCATAAGTAGTTAATTTTTGACATTTCAAAGAAATACTTGAACAATTCAAAAAAACCTGCATTTCAGATGTACTACTGATCTGCAAGGAACTGAAGACTACAAATAGTGCTTTGTACTAGGTGAGGGTAATTACTACTTAATTATTCCTTTCTAGGTTTTTTTAAATAAGTTTTTCCTTGTGAAAATGACTAAATGAGTGTGATAAATTGATAACACCTTTGATTTCAAAAAGTTTGTATGTGTAGAGTGAGTATAACAACACTGTTAGAAGCTTTTCTACATCACACGTCTTTCAGCTTGGACATCTTCATCATGCCACAGACTTCTCTTGGCTTTCTGCAAAAACTGCAGTTATTCTCCCGTTTTCTTCCCAGTAAGTGCTGCCCTCATTTGTTAATAGTTTAAAGGTAGAATAAGGATCCTGGCTGTTGGTTCCTAGTTTTGAGGCTGTTCTGTCTGAGGGGACTGAATGGAGGCTTCTTATCTGAATCTGTGGTAGTGCATCTCACCCCATGTGATAAAGAGGCCACCCAGCTGGGTCTGGAGGGGATCCTGGTCAAGGGGGTTTCTAGTAAGATTATTCATTCAATCCCTTGCATGTTCCATTTGATCACAGAAATAAATAGGTATTGTGCTTTCCTTCTGTCATCACCAGCTTCATTTTAAGCTACTTATATTTCATTTTCAATTGTGGAAGAATGTGCCTCCTCACAAACATCTACAGATCCAGATATCTGCACAAAGGCAGATATTCTCAGTTGGCTCCCCAGTGCTTGTGGCTGGGTTTGTTCTTCTTTTCTTTTATACTCAGTTACTGATGTAAGATACATTATTTTCTGTAGCAATACCTGGCACTTGATGTTTTGTTCTTCAGCATGTTGCTCTGGTTTGGTTTATGTTAGATTGCATAATAAATTGGAGTGAGAGACATTTCAATAATAGTTATTTCATATTACTCCCATTAACTTGTGAAGGTATTTAAACATCTTTAATTGAGTTTATGCCCTTTTTTCTTCAAATGGTAGGTTGCCTTTATTAAATCAGGAGGTTTTTTATTATAGTCTTTAAAAATACATAGTCTTATGGTGTTGCAAGGTGGTTTATATACAGTCCTTTTTGAAAGAGAATTAGGAAGTACAGACTATGTTTCATGCACAAATCCCATCCCTAATATTATTTAAATATTTTTAGTCATTAAATTGGAGTTAACACAGATCAGGAAAAAATAGCAAGTCATAATTCATCTTACTTTTAAAATTTATCTTCTGTTCAACTTCTTATTTCTTGCCTCTGTGACAGTTTATTTCCTGAGTGGATCACTAGGGCTTGCACTTGTACTGGCATTCATGGGACTTTTCTCCTTTTTTTTTTTTTTTTTTAACCCATGAAAGGCCTGGAGCAGCTATTGCCAGTGTTACTGTTCCAGACTAGACAGGATATGCATTTTTAGTGGTGACTAAATCAACAACAAAACAGTTTTCTGCTGTTAAATTTTCAATGGCAGAAGCCTGATCTCAGAGGCTGAGACTATATTTGGTTGTTACTTGATGGTCCAAATTATTATTACCAGGAAACAAGCCAAATTTATGATTAAGTAACAGTAGGTCTCTTGCTTCTGTTATGTATAGACAGAATTCTGTTATGTATAGACATTGCTATCACATATGTATTAGTCACATTTTACTTCTGGTGTATTTTTTCAGTCTAGAATATAAAGGTTTACATTTGTAAATGTACTTTCAGTCAGCACTTCTGGCCTAACTTCACCCGTTCCAAGAGTGGCCTCACCGCAACACCCATCCTTAGGTCTGTCTGTAGACAGACGTCTTGTTTAACGCCCAATCATTAAGTGTAATACTAGGATATAGTCAACACTGGGATGTTGTCTGTGTTGGGGCAGGAGTGTATGGACATGCCTGGGCAGAACAGGGTAAAGCAAAATAAAAATGCAGTCAGTTTAGAAAAGGTGCTTTTTTTTGAGGCTTCTCCTTAAGATCTCAGTTTGTTGAGCTGGTAGCAGAAGACTGGCATGTGGTTGTTTCATGTGGCAGGAGGTAACATAAGTCAGCTCATCCATTAGGAGCTTTCAAGGGAATTTTGGTGGTTACCCATACAGCCCATAACTCAGACTTGTCTCAGCAAAGGATTCAGTCCAGTTTTGAAATCCTGTTGCGTGCCCTCCTGTCAGGGAATAGAGGCTGGCAAAAGTAGGACCTCATTCTGCAAAGTCTTTAGATTTCCTCTTCAGTTTCTGGCACAAGGTTCCCTTCTGAAATCCCAAGCCTTTCTGGTCTTTTATCCTAAGCAGACACCAGCTGCAAACTGTGATGAATGTAACACTTATATAAGTTGTTGAAGATTAAATGTGTAAATCCTTCACCTGTTCACTTAAATTTGCCTATGTTGAAGCCACGAGGAAGATAATAAATCTATAGCTCTCTTCCAGTTTTTATCTATGCTAGAATGTGTTTTTATCAGTTCCCTAAGACAGGTGATTAGTGAGACCCATGGCATTCTGAAACTCAGCTGCCTTGCTACAAACAGATGGAAGGCAAGATGTTTGTAGTCAGCAACTCTGGCATACTACCAGATCTTTTCAGTCCCGAGCGTAAAGAGCTCTTGGCCGCCTCAGCACAGATGACTGTATCTGCTGAAGCTCTCATTAGTCGTTCTGAATCAAGTGCCTTTCCCTTCCAGTGTAGCTGCTTTGCTGGTATGAAGGGAAAAAAATGCATTTGGCCTCCACCAGTCCGGTTCAGGATGATTCCTTTACCCTCTCTCTGTGTAAATGTGTTGCTGATTTTACTCCTTTTACTTCAGAAACTGTGTTTAACTCCCAAATAGATGCATGCCTTTGATTTCTTTGCTCTTTGCATAGCCTGTGCTTCCCTGTTCCCAAGCCCTCTGTTAAATGAGGGGAGCTGGGACCTGATTTGGGCCAGACCATCTTCATTCACATGGAGAGAGGGGATCTGTCTGCCAAGGCCACCAAAGGCCTTGTGGTAGTTCGGCATTGCACTGTCTGGTCACGTATTTTGCTCCTTTGCAGATGATCTGTTTTGTTAAACTGCCTCCCTTCAGTGCTGTTAAGCAATGGTAAAGCTGGTATTCAGAGCTTTCCTTCTCCAGATTTGATCACTGTATTGAGTCATGTGAACCCTAATTGGTGTGATGAGATACTTGCCTTCGCTGAGCTTTCATGTACAGCTCATGAGTTCACACCAGGATCTCAGAGTTTCTAGATAATTATTGAGGATCTTGAAGGGTCAAGTGTTCAGGTGTTGCGTTTGCTGCCAGGTAAACAATGGGGTTTGTTACTGGTGCATTATCCAGTGCTCTTGACATTGTTTCATCTTACCAGGGTATGTTGGATCTGACCTGTGTGGGCTTATTTCAGCAATAGTGCTTCTTGTGCTCATCGTTTCTCTACAGATACTTAAGAGACACTCTTGTTTCAAAGTACATGTCTTTGTGTACCAAACAGTTGTGTTGTGTAATCCTGTTTTTTCCACTAAGGAGATGGTCCAGCAGAATGAGGTTGAGATTGGTGGGAACAGAGTTATAAGTGAATGGTTCATGTAAGAATGGAACTGTACAAAAATGCCAGCAGTTGTTAAAAGTCAGTTATGGTTCAGGGTTTGTTTCCTTGAGGATGCTTTACTTCTGCTGTGGGGATGGGGCCAGCAGTACGTGCTGTGGACAGCACTTCACCACGGAACAGTAGCTGGTGGGTTCTGAGTAGGGCTGCCTTCCCCACCACCACCTTCATATTCATCCTAAACCGTCCTAAATGCAGCTGTCTGTACCTACAGCATGCAGCATTGCAACCTCTTCCCTGCAGCAGGAAGCTCTCAGCATCTTCCCATATCTTCTTCTACCCCAGCTCCATGTCCTGGGGATTACACCAGAGAGCTATCGTTACAGGCAAGTGTCATCAAAGCCTGTTGGCTGTCCTTGATACATCAGTATTGGAATAACAGAAGAAACAACTCTCTTTCTTAACAAAAAGAAATTATTAGAATAAGTAGCAAGTTGGGATGTGATTTTTTTTCTTTTTTTTTGTAACTGATTATTCAGATATTCCCACCTACATATAATAACTAGGGTAGACAATTAAAAGTTACTGTTGTTGGTACTAGAGTTATGTAGTACTCTCTCCTGTCATGAGTGCTGCAGTTTAATGTCCTAACAAGTTTCATTTTAGGAAAATGTAATGAAACCAAGGAGCTTTGTGTGGCTCAGAGGAGACGAATCAACATGAGGAAGATGGACTCATCTGTGTGGTTCTGTTTGAAAGGCTTCATGGTAATAGTGCAAACAAGCTGCATCCCAAGGCAGTAATTATCTTTGTGTATTTGCATGGCCAAGGAGAGAGAAACTTAATTGTGCAGGTGTAACTGAGGTGGTGTACAGTTTCTTGTGAGCAGCTCAGAGGGCTGAGGCGTGTTGAACTGCCAGTTAGCAAGTCAAGCAAGCAAGAGCTGTGCAGGTGGTGGTTATTGAAATTAATCTTCTGTTACTTTTATGCAGTCAGTAAGAATTTAGCTTGAAAGAATTTAACATCAGGATGAGCTTGAGAACAGAGTTTTTGTTGTAGTTTTAAAGCTGGTTTTCCCAAATTTATATATGTAAACCCAGAATTTTGTTTGAGGAGTAGTTAAGGGGTTTTGTTATTACCTCTGCCCTGGGTATATGCTCAAGAGTAAATGTTTTCAGTGTTGTTACTTTCTTCTTGGAGTGATGGAAACAGCTTTGTTCTGTAAGGGAAAATAAAACAGCTGTCCAGACATTGTAAATTACTGTGTACTGAATTATACATACACAAATAACTGCATCGATAAAAGGATTTCTTCAGATTCATTCTGAGTTTTGGATACTGGCCCATTTTTTTCCTTTCATTCAGCTTATGGTTTAGAACAGCAATTAAAGCAACTTAAAGTCAGCAGAGGCACTTTTAACATTAAAAGCATTAATTGTACAAGATTCAGTTCAGTCTCCACCTCCAGTTGCTCCTCTCCCCAGAGTCTCGTTTAATTAGCAGTCCCTTCAGAATAACAGCAAGCTTCATTTTCTTTCTGAGTTCTAATGGTCTATACTTCCTTCAAAATGACATCAGAAATTGTTCAGTCAATGATTAAAATGAAAGCTTAGAAGAATCGTTTTGTAGCAATTAAAACTCCTTGCTTGACTGAGATTAGCTACTATCTTAGTATTGTAGTTACCTGTCCAGGAAAAGAAGAGTAAGGCAAAAAGTTGCTGCTGTTTATATATATGAATGATGTCAGTTTATGTTAAAATCAGTTAAGAGTAGTGTTAGAGAGAAAGGATGAAGAAGAAAATTCTTCCAAACTGACGTTTAAAACAGTGGGATTAATTAGAAATTTGATTCAGCTCCCCAGTGGGTCTCTTCAGCTCTTCATCCCCCTCACTCAGCCAGGTTAGCAAGCTGGTGTGAACCTTTGGGGCAGAGCCTGAGAGAGAATTGACTGCAAGGTTGAAAGTGTTTGGGAGTTGGTAACTATGAGGTGCAAGTTGCCTTATTGCCCTGGGGGTTTATTCACATATAAAACTGAAGAGTTTGTGACCAGTAGTTCACTGTGCACAAGCTTCTGATTTCCTTTCGTACTTCTAAGGACTTGCGTGTTATCTCACTGCACGTGCACTGAAGCTCCTCTGCAAGAGCTCTGCATGTTCTGAAGGATGAAAGGTGTCACTTTGAATAAAGGATGAAGTGTATCAGTGAATCTCAAAAACAAATGTTGAAGCTGTAAATGCCTTTCCTTACAAATCTCCTGCAGAAATGTTCTTCTGTTGTAGGAAGTGATCAGAGGGGGTGGGGATATTTTTCTGAAGGTTGCAGATTATAGTTGAAGAGGTGGTTGCTAAAGAAAAAGAAATATTTGTCAAATACTGGTTTAGTTATTTATTTTTAAGAATATGAATGTTTATCCTGTGAGAATGTACTGTGTTGGTGTATTTTCAACTGTCTTGATTGTAACTTTGCCCTTTGTGTGAACTAGGACAGTAATACCTAAGTGTGTGTTAGCCGGTTGTGACTGATCTTACTTCAGTTACACACAGTGAATTATGGCACAACAAGATGGATGCCATTCATTCTAATGCTGTAAATGATCTTAAGAGTATTAGGTTCTGAAGATCATTTACTTCAGCGATCCAGGTTAGTTGCTGATTTGGGGAGGAAAGCTCAGAGTACTGGACTTGGTTTGCATGTACAGCGAATTACTTTGAAGTTAAAAGTTGGATATGGGCCTCTTGACCAACAGTCTTGTACATATATTCTGAATTCTGTACAGGATAGACTTTTATTACATGCTTGGATTCAGAACTTAAGTTTTACATCACCTTTGACACTGTTATATGTATATTGATGAGTTCAGTATGCTTGCGTGAGCATCAACGTTGAAATGTAGTGGAACTTTTCAGACTTGCTGAAAAGTGACTGTGGTCTCTGCCCAGGCCTTGAATGCCTTTAATTACAGCTTTAGTTGGTTGCAGAAGTAGCGGCAATAGTCAAGCTCAATGTTTCCTACTAAATGTAATCCAGCTCTATCATAATTGTTTTGCTAAGTGACCAAAATGGAAGCAATCTGTTTGATGACTTGCAGTTCCTGTCATCATTTCATTGCCAGCCAGACAAACCCTGTGCCCATTGCTGTCCCATCACTACTTCATTCTCAGTTATGGTTAGTTTTCAAGTTACTACAAATAAATTACTTGAAAGTGTAAATATGCTGCCTGTAATGATGATTGTGATATTAAAAGAGTTGCTGATAACTGAAATCTCCATACATAAAATCATGGAATGGTTTGGGTTGGAAGGGACCTTAAAGATCATCTACAGACTCAGAGGTACAGAGTGTTTAAATGTGCTTTCCCTCCCCCCCCCTTCTTTCTCTTGGGACTGTTGCTTCCTACAGGGGCTACGATGACCCCATCGAGACAGAGATGGTTGAAGAGAGAATACCTTATCTCCATGGTGGCTACGCAGCACCCCTGGCACAGCCAGAGAGAGGAAGCATGGCTAGTATTGATCGCCTGGGGAAGCGTTCCCCCTCTATTGACAGCATTCGTAAAGACCCCAGGTGGAGGGACCCTGACCTTCCTGAAGTGATTGCCATGCTCAGCCACCCTATTGATCCAGTCAAGTCTAACGCCGCAGCCTATTTGCAGCACTTATGCTACGAGAATGATAAAATCAAAAAGGACGTGAGGCACCTCAAAGGGATACCTATCTTGGTGGGTCTCCTTGATCATCCAAAGCCAGAGGTCCATCGTAAAGCCTGTGGGGCTCTCAGAAACATCTCCTATGGAAAGGATAATGAAAACAAGGTGGCTATAAAGAACTGCGATGGGATCCCCGCATTGATCAGACTATTGCGAAAAACAAATGACATGGAAGTCAGAGAGCTAATTACAGGTCAGTGTCTGTAGTTTCTTTAATGAATTATTCTTTAGAGGGGTTCTTTCAGCTTCAGGAACAAGAATTTCTGGAGATAAGAGCACTGGAAGAAAATGTGGATCCCTGGCTGCAGCTGTTTCTTTAGCTGCACAATGTTCGTGGTGTCAGAAAGCCTAAAGCAAATGTGCCCTTCAGGAGGAAATCAAGATCGTCTGTGTAGGTAGCACACTTGGGTTTCCCTAGCTGCTGAGAGATGGATGGTGCATCTTGGATGTAGCATGCAAATGCATGTGGCTGAGTTACTGAGGCTTAAATGAGTTATAGCAACTTCATTGACAGGTAATTTATAGTGCACTTGCCCCCGGTGTGTTATAATCATAGGGTAAGTTATGCTAATCTAAAACTTCCCATTAATCTCTTATAAAACAGTCCTGCTGCCATGTCCCACTAGTTTGTATTGATGGAATGGTCAGTCTCATCAGGAACCCTTCCAGCTCCGGTGCTGTGGACTTTGAAGCTGTACATAAAGTTGCAGCACTTCTGAGTTGGAAAACTCAGATTTTAAGGAGCAGAGTCTGCTGTTAGATGCTCTGGGCACAGGGTTGGTTGGTTGCAGTAATTGTAAAAGGGAAAATTACTTTTCGAAGTTACTGAGTTCGTGCACACTTTGCAGAGAGTTTTCAATTACTTATAACTCCATTATTCAACCTGTTTTTTATTTGAACTTAGTTTTGGACATCAGCCAAAGAGAGTAATAAAGTATATGCCAAGTTTCCAAGTTCAGCCATTAAATGGAATAGGATGAAAAAGTATGTCAGTTCTTAAACTAAGGAGAAATATATTGTTCTTCAGTCTCCCATAACTCATGAGGATTGAAATGGATTTCCTTTTCTCTTCTCAGAAGCTACAAGGGATGTTTGGATGGAGACCAGGGCAGTTGCAATGAATTTCAGTGCCAGAACAGAATTTTTCAGAAAGTTTTCTGAGTGTGAAAATGAGTCCAGGGCTGAAACTATTCAGCTGCCTGATATTACCAGTGTTGGATTCTTCAGCAGATCCTACCGCAAACACGGATTAAGCCATTAGAAGTAAACGTCATAATTCTGTAATTGCCTCAAAAAATTATAGCAAGCTTTTACTGGTAATCATAATTCTTTGAGGTAAACAGTGGCCTTGGGTGTTCCAGCTGTTCTTCCCCAGCCATTATAGGAGATTTAGCAAACTAGGTCTAAATATACAGTGTAGAAATCAGTAGGGGTGTTTCACCAGCTCATTAGAAAAGTCTGTTTTGTCAAAGAGCCTCTAAGTAGTGCGTGTTGGTTCGGCTCTGGTTGCTGTCTGTGCTTTGTCTTTTAACATGGAAACTCTGTAGGCAGTAGTTATATTCCATTTGTTGCACTCATTTAGTATGATGGCTGACTTAAAGGTTTTATTTAAAGAAAAATTATCTGTTTATCTACTGTTGTGGTTTACTCAAAACTTGTTTCTGGAGTGCTGGGAATGAATAAATTTATTTTTTTTAGATTCAAGAAAGGAGAAACCGATCTATAATTTACTCTGAAGGAATATCATTGTAACGCTAAGTGGTAATCAGTCACTTGAGATGGGCAAAACCAAACTGGATGTTTTTCCTTTTCACACTAAATGGTGATTGCTTGGATTTCTATTTGATTGATTAGTTTTACAGTTCAAATGCATTTTATTTGATAGTAGTTTCTGCTAATTAAGTGTAGTATTTTTATTCTAATATGTTTTTTGTTATTTAAAGCTCTTCATTTCCCCTTACTAAGAAACACCAGGAATACTAAGGGTATTAACCTAAACAGATGTCCAGCAACAGATGACGTGCATTTAATCTCTGCCTAACCAGCAATACTTTCATTCCACTTCTAAAATGATACCATACAGATCCGGTGTGAGACATTCAAGTGTCAATATAGAATAGTATTCCAGCAGTCTCTCTGTAGCTGGGGCTGGTGTACTTGCAGTCAGTGTTCAAAGCCTCAGCTGATAATGTGGAATTGTCCATTTGAAAAATGAGCTGCAGAAGAAAACAAGAGAAACAAGAGCCAACTTGAAGTACAAAGAAAATGTCCAGCCAGGACTGATACAAAAGGACTGTGTTTTGCAGCCTCAGAAAATTCAGATCTCAATTCTGGTGTTCTCATGGTAGAAATCTTGACTTCCTACCTGGGTACTTTTCCCTAGTGATAAACCAAAGTCTGCCTTTGCCATGAAAGTTCTATATTCTGCCTGGAGTGAAATCTGTGAGGAGGCAAGTAAAACAACAGCATACTGGGTTTGCTTGTTTATTTCTTTTAACAGGCTGCAAATTCAAGTTTGGTATGCACTGACTTTTATGTAGTTTAATATTTCTGTAACTCAGTACTAGCTGCTGTTGGAAAGCTGAATTGTAATCATCAACTGATCATTCTAGATGTGGATGAATGATAAAATAATCCTACTTTCCAAAGAGATTTAAGTACTTTAAAGAGATTTAAATACTTCAGATGTTGAAATTGAAGAACATTTCCAGTCTTGAAGTTTTGCTTCTCTGCGTGTTGGACACTGCCTGCCTGCCAAATGGGGTACAGTGGAGCATTACAAGACATTATTTGCAGCTGGAGAGGGTGCTTCCTGGCAAAAGAAAGCATCAGTCTCATCTAATTTGAGAGTCAAAGCTTTGGATTTAATACTGCTCCATGGCTTCTCATTTGCTTGGTAATCTGACACAGCAGCCACAGCTGTCTAGAACAGTATGAGTCAGGCCAGCCAGCTGGGCCTGGTCAGTGGGTTAATGGAGTGGGAAAACAGCCACATCAACATGTTAAAAATGCATAAGAGGTAGATGGCAGTGGCAGTGGAGCATGAGGTGAGGAATCAGGTTTGTGCTGCTCAGTGCTGGATGAGTGAGACTTGATGTGTCAGAAATGCGTTCACTTGACTGCTTCCCAGGATATGTTTGGAAAACACAAAGTAGACACGCATTGACATGCAATTTTGGAAGCATGCTGAGTATACCAATATGCCACTACTACCAGATTAAGCAAGTCTGTAGCTTCTTCTTTTCAGATAGCGCTGGATTTAGCAGAATTTGAGAAACTTCTCTGGGTTAATGCCATCTCTGTTTTACCGGATGTTCTCGATGTATTTGCAGATGGCACTAAAACATGATGTCCCTCAAGGTAAGGCAGATACATGAGGCATGTAAAAATACCTTCAAAACTCAAGATACATTCATAAAATAACACAGATCTCATTTTAATTTCCTTTTAAAGTGTAGAGTTAAAAAAATGTTTCCCATCCACTGCACTGAGAAAAGCATTATTTAGCTGTTAGAGTGTTCATAAGTAAATAATGAGTAAAGTTGTGATGATAAATACTCCACAAAGTTCTTCATTGCATCCTTTTCTAGTCTTGGAAATGTACTGCTGGATTTTCAGTGGATCAAGTTCTGAAGAAGCAGAGAGAAATGAGGATTAAGCTGATAAAGAATTAAATCTGTTCTGATTACAAAAGCTGCAAAAATTTTATCTTGAGTGATAAGGATTTATTTTTTTTTTTGCGCAGGAAATGTTCCAGTCAGATATGCAAGACCAAAATTCTATTACATTCTTTGAAAAGCAATCAGAAGTTGGGAGCTTTGATGAATAATTCTGTTCTTCATGAGAACATTGAAAGTAATTTTGTTGTTTAACGACATTGCACTGATTTTTGAGTAGCATAGAACGTGATTTTCCTGATGTTGCATGTTGCAAACTGGTTTTAATTTAAAAATGATTGGCCTTCAACATGCTCTGCAGAGGAAATACTTTGATTTAATACAGTACTAGAAACTTACAAATTGGTGACCTTACTCAGAATTCATACCTGGGCATCTGTGTGTCAGCTGATTGGACACTAACTGCTCTTTGAAGTGCCATGCTGTCTTGAACTTTCTGATCACACATGAGCTTACTCCTTCCATTTTCTAATAGAAGGCTTGTCAGGAGAAGGTTCCTTTTCATGGTGTATTCTGTGACAGAGTAGTTCATGTTGAGGTTCCTGACCAGTAAACTTGAAGAAACACAGCTGCAATCTTCAGGACTTAGAGTGATACAAACAAGTCTGTCAAACAGATCCATACAGGAGCAACACGCGACAAGAAGTCCTCGATGGATATTATGCAGAGCGCTTTATTTTTTCCCAAATGATAAACCATTTGTGTGGACCATAGATAAAAAATTTAACAGCTTCTGATTTCTTGGTGACATTGGATTTTTGCAAGTAAGCAAGCGCAGCAGGAAAAAAATCTCCCTTGGATTTCAGAAGATAATAGCATATATGTTGTTCTGTCATCATGTCTTCAGAGAAATCTTTCCACAGCTCCAAGGAGGTGGAAATTTAGGAAGTTATGGCTGTGGCCTGAATAGCTTTCAGTATTACATAAATCATCTAGCTATGTTTGTAGCTTATAGTAATTTTTAATGCATTTTTACAATGATCAGTACTTTTGAAAAAAAAAACAAAAACAACTTGTAGCTATTGTCCCTGCTTAATATGCTGAAAGAGTAGAGCTCATAGTTGTAGTTAGAAATAGGTAAGTCTATTGCAAATAGTATTTATGAATCAAAGAATGGTAAAAAATGTGATCATCTTCTGAAAAGTAATAGTTAATCTTTTTTCTCTAGTCCTAAAATTCATGCAGTCTGCTGTCAAAAGGTCAGTACTTGTCGTGAAAGGATGTAGAAAATTTAGCTAACTTCATTTCTCTTATTCTGCTGTGTCAGTGACTTGATTTCTTTTGAGTGCTATTCACTTGAATTGATTAAACTTGGGGTTTTCAAAACAGTGTTTCCAGCTTGTTAGATCATTAATGTGTAATGCTAATAGAGACAGAGAATGATATTTAAAGATTGATATCAAATGTATAGGGCTTTTAAGTTATTTTTTTAACTCAGATTTTCTGAGTAAAACCTACAGTCTGAGCTGAATTTGTTCACTGGGTTTTTGGATTAGTGTCTTTTCCCATTGAATTTGTTTTCTCAAGAGCTGAAAGAATGTTGGGGCTTAGACCTCTTTGTTTCATAATTTTGAATAAGAAAAATGTTTTATCACTGTTTATTTTCTGAATCCTTTCTTGTGGAATATTTTCCCAAAGAAGTCAATTTGAATGATTTATTATTTTTTTTTACTCTGTCTTTGGAACCACAAGATTTCCTCATCCCTACTTCTCTTCGGCTACCTTTCTGTTAAGTGCTGCACATTTTCCTTCACTGAGTGCTGTTCAACAGAGGGATTCTTTTGGTTTTCCTCATGCAACCATCAAGAAGAATATTATGAATTTAAGTGGTTTGTCATTCTTTGAATAATATGTAGAGTTTGTGCCTTTTTTTTTTTCCTTCTTTTTCTTCTCCACAGTTTGTTGCCGTCTTCTATGAAATGCTTGAGAGATGGGAAGCAGATGAGAAATTGAAAAGCTTGTAAACTGCTGGGGGGTTTTGATTTGAAGAAGGAGGAAGGGCATTCTGTTTAACTGCAGTCTCTGTTGCCTGGTAGCCACTCATTGAGATTGACAGTCAAAATGTGTTTGCCCTAAATGGTTTATTGCAGTCAGCCTCTTAATAAAAATTCTGTGTATGGACAAGAGATCCTTTTGTAGGGCAGGTAGTTCTCTTGGTCTGGATGGGGTTACGAGCGTCAGTGAAGATGGCTTGGTTGTGGAAGGTTGTCAGGTTAGTGCTGTTTTCAGTGTTGCAGTCTAGCTGCAATACTGATGAAGCCCAGTTACATTTAGTCTCTTGAAATAACTGCTGGTGAATGAGAATATAGAAGAGAGAGTTTGGAGGTGACGATTTTATTTTACATTGTGGAGTTGAAGGTATTGAAATCTACACACAGATCTTCAAGTTTTAAAGCAAGCAAAAGATTTGATTATTGACAAACTTCTTTAGAATCCAGTAATGTTGGAGCTTTTGGAAATTTTATAGTCTTTTTAGCCTTTTAATTATAAGTCTGCCTTATTCTTAAGCTGTAAAACTTGCCTTTGTAGTTTCACTATACAGATAACAGATTATGTCACTCCTCTAGGAAAGGGGAAGAGGCAGACTCTCATTTCAGGTGCAGAAGTAGTATGTGCATTTAAGGAAAAAGTTCTTAAAACTGAAGGTCTGTCAGATTTTGAAACTTAGCTTTTCCATATGCAGATAATTTTGAATCTTCACATTGTTCCCTATTGCAATATTTTGCAGTTTTAAAGGAACAGAAATCCAGGATCCTAACAAACACTGTACTAGGTTCCTCAGTTGTTGCCACCTTTTCCTAATAGTATGGGGTTTGACCAAGGCAAGTACCAAATGCTCCAAGGGGACTCTGAAATAACCCTCCAGAACCAGGGTATTCTTCACCCACTGTTCTCAATTTGAATCCAAGTTTGCTGCAGAGATGATTATCCTGTGTAATGTCCTGGGACTTACTCAGTGCTGGATGTTTGGATTTTGCATTTAGGTTTTGAAGTACTGAGCCAGCAATGCATTTATGGATTTAATTGTAATTACTATCTTTATATCAGCGAATCTGATATGCTTAAAGAATTGGTGTGCAGTAACTCAAGAAAGACTGTTTAGTGAAGTATTTAAAATAAATTGGGTAGCTTATATGACAGGTTTTATAATCTTGTTGTAAATATTTACTTGCATTTATTTATGATGTATATTTTGGAGCCAATTTGTTACAAGAAGTAAAGGCTTTCTGCTACAACCAAATGGGGCCAGTTAGCACTTCCTGCATGGTTTGAGGGTTGTCTATTTTCTTATTCTCATTGCATGGTGTTTTGTAATAACAAAGGGCGAATTACTGTAATGCGTACAAAGAGCAAATTAATTCATATTTTACATATGTTGTCTTGTTTGAAAGCTGAAAAGGTAGGTTATAAAAATCTCATCTGGTGTGTTGTCTGTGAATATCAAGGGCAATAGGCCAAAAAAGTGCAGTATTTTTTTGTGGTTTTAGAAAAAGACTGAAAGAAACATTATGGTGTTCACTCTATCTGCCTCAGAGTTTCGTTATTAATTAATATGGTCTCTGAAGTCTGAGCCTGGATTTTGTACACATCACTTTGAATAGGAAACACCAGAGCATTTGACTCCTGAAGCTCTGTTAATCATCAGCCTTTGAGGTTATCGTGTAAGTGCCAGTTGCTACTCAAATGGAGATAAAATTCCTGTCCTGACCTTATACGGATATAATACTCTGATATTAAAATAGGCAATTGGCATTTGACACTTCTGAGTTGCAGCAGCAAAAGCCTGAGTGTGAAGTAGAGTTCCCACGCGATAGCGGCCTGTGGTCGAGGTGGTGTCTGGGCAGTTCTCCAGCACATCAGATCATTGCTGAGCTGCAGACACCCTCACTATGACCTGCTTTCCTTTGGCTGAAAGGTCCAGCAAATACATGTTTGTTAAATTGCGTGACAGAAGTTATAGATCCGGATCTTTTTCCAGTCACTTTAAAGTTGGAAAATGTAGGGTTTAAAACTTAGTGTGACTGAAAGAAACTGAAACAAAAGGTTGCACCTTTGTTGTTCCTTTGTGTTTTGCTTTAGATGTGTTTAAGAGGTGAGTATTTACAATTTGCACTACAATATGCACAAGTTCACAGTTGTAATAACATAGGGAGACTCAGTTTAATATTGTGTCCATTCGCTTAGGAAGGATTTCCTGTGTGTTCTGGGGAATCTAGCTTTTCCATTCTCTCTGAAATATGCTGTCTTCACACTTTTCCTTGGAGCTCCAAAGTGTGCATCCAGCCCCCTCCAAGTGCTGGTACTGATAACTGTCAAGTGTAACCAGGCTGGGCCTATGCAAAAATTATCTCTGAAGTGAATGTCCTGTTTTAGTCCGAACCTAATGAGCAGTAAGTGTCAGGACAGTGATACAGGTCTGCTGGGAAGTTGTATCACTTATCTGGGGGTATTTTTACAGTTGTAAGGCTGTTCTGTTATGTTGTTTTGATGTTTGACTTCTGTCTAGTTTGGTTTATAACTGAGGTAAAATGGGAAAGACAGAGGAGTTCTGGTTCTCAGCTTCTTCAAGGAATTGTATGCCTGTGGCACCAGGTGATTTGAACATTGATATTGCCCGTGACAGGAAAATGTGAAAGGAAATAAGAGAGGAGTCTTGAATGAAACACAGTATTGTGCAAGGAGAAGTGTAAGATGAATGATCCTCCATAAATTCATCCCTATTATAAAGACTTACTCAATATTCTTGTCTGCTGCGCTGAATGGATTTTTACTTTTTCAGACATAGCTGGACTTAGAACTGTATCAGAATTTGTACACAGCATAAAAATCCTGTCACTATCCAATAGCACATCCCATTTCTGTATTTTGTTGTAGGACTTGATGACTTCAAAGATATCTGTATCTTGATAAAAGTACTTCCATGCTTTTGGAAATGTTTCTGTTGTAGTGACTGGAATTTTCCCTACGCTGTGTGATATCTGATGGCTCATCCAAGTGGTTTTGCCCTTTTGTTTAGTTTTTCAATTTAACCATCTAGCGAGTCTCTGCAAATCTAGTGATTCTGTTTAATCTGGAGATTTTTAACTAGTAGTTATTCTCTTGTTATTTAATAATCACTGTTTCTCCTGCAGGCACCCTATGGAATTTATCCTCCTATGAGCCCTTGAAGATGGTCATCATCAACCATGGTCTGCAGACGCTTACCAATGAGGTGATTATACCCCATTCCGGTTGGGAGAGCGAGCCAAATGAGGACTCTAAGCCTCGTGATGCTGAGTGGACAACTGTCTTCAAGAACACTTCTGGTTGCTTACGGTAAGGCAGAGCTGTGGAGTGTTATTCTGTTCACCACCTTGCATGTTTAGGATCAATTTTATTTTAAAAGTGTGTTTTCAAATAACTCCCTTCTTGGGTTTAGGCCTTCTCCTATGAGGAGGCATTTTCTTGCAGATGCTGAGGAACTGGTTTAATGGAGTTATGCTGAGCCTGAAACATTGATGCAGTTTTAGCCACAAACACTTGTGCACATACTCCTATTTTAAGCTAAAGTGACTAAGGACCTATGGGAAATTATTTAAGAAACTGAACTACTGACTGTTTAGGAACACATTTGTTATATTCCTCTCAAAGGAGCCTTTTCCGATTAGAAACTGTATTTCTGAGAGCACCTTGAGAGTAGGATAGTACATGCTAGAAGCTGGGGTCAGGAAGAGGCCTAATGCAGGGCAAAAAACCTGAAGAACCAATGTTCTCTAAACTGTCTTTCATTTTGCTTTTCTTTGAGATAAAATAGTGGAGATGCCCTGTTAGATTCTTCAGCTTTATGAAGAAGTCAATTAGTTTGAACAAAACGAATAGGTTTGGCATTATATGTTCTGTTACTCTGAAGTGTACTTCTATCAGATTTCTACTGATTAATGCATCTTCAGAAGTTGTTTCATTTCTGTTTCTTGGGCTTGTGGTCTCCAAATTGCAATAACTATTCCCCTAAGTAACTTCACAAACGAAGAAAGTAATGAAAAGTGTTCTGAAAGCACCCATTACTGAAATTATTTGCAGTCCCACTGGAAACTAAGGTCTTTTAAGTAGGCTCCAGACATCATAAGTTTTTACTTACTAGTGTCTCATTTTCTAATGGAGTTCTGCAAGAGGAAATTAGTCATGTTGGGGGATAAAAGGATTAACTGAATGAATATGAGATTTTCCAGGAAGTGTAGATAATAAATTGATCATTAGTGGACTAACCTAATCCATATCATAAATTTTTATTAGTATGGTATCCACTGAAACTTCTACATTCCAGGATAGCTGAGGGTGGGGGGGGGTTGGTTGGTTAGGGTTTTTTTTAAGGTACTGGTTTTATGCAAAAGCTTGTGCCACTTTGGACATTGTATTCTTCAGGCTAATAAGAGGAGTGTAGAGATACATTAGAGAATTCGAACTGTTGGTGATTAAAAGTGGTCTTGATGCACTTCAAATGCATCAGGACAGCAGCCAGTGAATGGTGACTGATTCTGTTGCTGAAAGGGGGAAATATATTTCATTCCTAGTCTCTGCTGTCATAATCATGTGGAACTATATGCTTCCTTGTGGAAAACTTGAAGCTTCAGTTGAGATGTGGGACAAGGTTGATTTCATGCTTGAAAGTAGTTGCTTAAGGTAAATGGAGACATGATGGCAGGTTAGCAGGGAAAGGTAATCTGAGAAAGGTAGTTTGTCCATGTGTCTCTGTTGTGCCATGGAGAGAGCAACCTTTTGCACAGGAAGGAGTAACAACTGTCTTGCTATCTTCTTACTTCTTGCAGTGAGATAAAGTGAGTCCAGGACAACAGACAATGCAGGAGTAGGTGAGATAAGAGCTGTCTTTTCAGTTGATCATACTTCCAGTGTTGGTGATATTACCATTTGTAGAACACTTCCAGATCTAGGGATCTAGGGATAAAAATGGGCATATCAAAAGTATTTATCATTACTACTGTTGGAAATAATTTTGCATTGTTTGTTGAAATCTTCTGCAGCTCATCCTTAAAAGCACCAGCAAAATAAGATAGTTAACACCAGCAGAGAAAAAACTTGCAGCCATCTGTCTCACAGATGTCAGTGTTTAAAACCCCCTTTGCCTACTCTTCTCTTGTTGACACAGGCACTTTTCCTAGAAATTGAATTTTCCATGAATGGAGCTTATTGCAGACTACAAACTGTTTACCAATTTGAGACTTAATTGGGAGGTTAGTCCTGATGCTGTGCCAGCCTCCCGTGTCCCCTTTGAAAGTGCACCTCAGGTGTGCTATGTTGTCTTCCAAAACGACTGAGAGCATCTTTGAACTTCTGAGGTGTCAGATGTCTTTGCAGTCTAGCTCTCTAAGCAGAAGGCAGGTGTTATGCATGTGGGACACGTTCATTTCAGTATCATTTTTTTCAGTTAATGAAGTTTATCAACAGATGTGGGTGAGTTTGTCTCAAACTCCATAATTCACAGCATGAACTGCCAGTTAATTATTTGCCTGCCTTTCTTTTTTTTTTTTTTGACACTGCTTTCTCATCTTTACTTTGTTCTTAATCTGGGTCTCTCCTTTGATAATGTGGAGCCTTGGAAACACTTATTTCAAAATAATTGAAAACAAGTAATTAAAAAAAAAGCCACCTATTTGCCTTTACCTCTTCTTCAAATCTTGATCCATCTCATTTTCCTGTCCTGTCCACAATATGTTTTTCCCTTGTGTAATTTGTATGTCTCTCTCCTTCCTCACTTTGGGAGTTCAGGTGCTGGTGCGTATCCAGGTCTGAGGACGGCAGGGTGAATTGTATCCTATGTAGTCAACTTGGGCTGTGTGAGCCTAAGGGCGTATTAGTATCTTGTATTAGCAGCACATATAATGTAGTGCTGCCAGTGCATGTGGGATGGAAGGATGCTTTAGCAGAAGAGTCAGTAGTTGAAGCCAAAATCTTAGCAGACATCTCTACCTATACCAGTATTGCTTTACTTGGGTATTAATTTTGCTAGATAAGCGGCATGATCCATGCACTCTTTTGTCCCTTACCCAAAGTTAAGGAAGTTTATTGGCTTTGTGTATAGTCCCGATTTCTACCCACTTTATGAAATAACAAAAATCTATCTGTGATTCTTGGTGTTGACTTTAGTCTTAACCAAAGAACCTGTGCTCCAGAGTGGATCTGTCTGAGCTGCTATTTGAGAGAGGCCTGAGTATGATACCGAGCAATGTTCGACCTGGTCATTTACAAGCTGGAAATCGGATAAACTCTGCAAAGTTTATCATAAAGAAAGCCATTCAAACACTACTTACAAAAAACCTATGTGAAACAACTTTGGGATTACCTGTGATATTTTGTGATGTCCATACCAAACCACCATACCTAACTGGCAATGCCCACGTAGCCAGTAAGAATCAGAGGAAGAAAAAGACTAAGGTTTATGTTGACTTTGAGAGCAGTGTTTATTTTAAGGGCTGCTTCTGAAGTCAAGTCTTCTCCCACGACTGTGGCCATTGTACGGATCTCTTTAATCCTGATATCATCTGAAACGTGACAAGTGGGTTCTGTGTCCTATCCTTCTGTGTACTTGCCAGAAACTCTCTTCAAACAAATGTTTTGGGAATCTTATATTCCCCTTTGCAAAATAAAGACTTGGCAGCACAGCCAATTTGCAAACAATGATCTGATAATGAAATTTATTGCATCCTTTTTATGTGTTTACCAAGAAACACTGAAGTTTTCAGAAACTAGTGCAGGTGATGATAATTTTGTTTCCATTCTTACCCTGAGATCAGGAAAAAGATGTTTCCTCTTACATTGCTGTGTCTTGATTCTAGGGGCTGACCCAATATGATAAATGGATCTACAATATGAGTAATAATTTTACAACTTCAAATGGTTACAAGTCTTGTGATAGATATTACCTTGGGTATAGTTCTATAAATAAGGTATTCTATTATGTCGAACCTGTTGAGACAAATAAGTATGGTGGAAATCCAGAAAGGAACAGCAAAAAAAACAAAGGTTGATTTATCAAAATTCAGTGGTTTCTTGGCTATTAAAAAGTAGAACTGGGGAAGAAGTAAGGAATACATCTGCTACGAAAATCATTAAATATGCACAGATGCTCATTCATTTCATTTGGAGTACAAGTTTCATGTCTTTGCATTGTATTTTATTCTTTTAGGTATGTGGATAATCTCATCTAGTTACTGCCTTTCCCTCCCCCCTGTCTTTAAAGGCTTAAGTCTCTACTGGGGTTTGCAATCCAGAAACATTCATTTTCAACTTGTTCTCCAGTTTAAATAATGTAATAATTTTGTGCATCTTAAGAAGGCCATTTCATGATCCTTCCTACAACTTTGACCCAGATATTGAGGTGTTTTAGGAAAAGAGTACATGTTGAATTGCTTGCTGGGTGATGGAGCCAAGGCTGGCTCACGTGCATGCAGGCAGCACCAGAGACCTTCACTGTGTCTCTGGGTTTCTCTGCTTTAGAGGGGAAGTGCTGTATCTGTGTTTCAGAAAGCTCTGCTACAGTCACATTATATGTTCTGTTTTCTGTGTAGGTATCCACCATGATTTCTAGTTCTCTGGAAGCAGCAAGGATTTTAATGGTTTTAAAATGAAATTCATTCTGGGCTTAATTGCTGTTTTCTGCCTAATTACTTTTAATTCTCCCTTGGAATTTTTACTTCTAAGAGGACAGAGTAGAACTTAGTTTCTAAATTGCCAACTTTCTAGCCTGATTCCTGTGCTAAACTGACCTGCTGTTAACAAATGTTAAATGAATTAATTTGCATAGCAAACAGATGCAAAGTGCTCCTTTTTCCAGCGTACCATCTGTAGTTGCAGTGTTTCTTGTCAATTCTCCAAGTACACAGGAATTCACATTCCCAAATAGCCTTAGGGTTCAGAGACCTGGCTGTGGGTGTACAAACACAAACAAAACTGCACCCACTTGACTTCCACTAAAAACATGCATTCTTTAGCTCAAAATTGCACATAACAGCTTGTTAAACATCAGCTCCTGAGTAGGGGCAACCTGGTGGCTAGAGCTGTTGCAAGAGACTTCAGAAGTATGGACTTAATTGATGTTCTCCTCTATTCTGACATAATTGCAGGCAAGATTAATGGTGTCAACCTTTTTGTGGTCTAATTTTTAATAGCCCTATCTCCTTCTGGTTTTGTGAGATTCAAGTTAGTAAGTGCCTGGCCAGATCTGGACTTTGGTCACTGATCTTCACGTTGCTGTCTTTAATGAAGGATTGGCACCTCTGTCCTTACCTTCCCCTGAAGTTGGTAAATGCTGGTAGTTCAATGATTTTGAAGTGGTTGATCCTTGCGACAACAACTGGGAAGAAGCACTTCCTGTAGGAATAAATTAAGAATTCAGTCCGATTGAATCAGAACCTAAGAGTTATGATAAGTATGAGGTACAGTGTTTGAAGGCATAAGATAAGGACTCAGTAGATTCAGAGCTAAAAACATACTCCACTGGGATGAGAAATGATGTAAAGGTATCTGCAAGCCTCTGTTACTTTTAAATACTTCAGAGGAAAGAGGACTGCAAGGAGTTGATGGTAAATCATTAATACTTAGGATGTGCCAAATAGAGGTTTTGGATGAGAATGTTTTAAGCCTTTTTCTGAGGATGTCAGAGCATTAAGGTACATGCATGTACATCTTGTGTCCTGCAGATGTAACTTCAGAGTGCTTCAGTCATACGTAACATTGCTTAATGGTACTGGACTCATTCCTCAAGTCCTAATGTCTTTTATATACTTGTGCATATATATATATGCTTATGAATATTGTAGCATGGATGTGTGAGGCATGTGGAGGTTAAAGAAAGTTAGTCAAATGGAATGTGTGGTCTTGTTTTGGCAGAAAAATTCTCTTTGTTCACTGGAAACATCTGTATGAGTGTAGGAGTTATAATGGTTTGTCCTTTTTTTTCTCTCATATTTGCATGCTGTATTTGAAGATAGGCTGTCAAAGCCAGGTGCTTATGCCCTCCTTTCTTATTAATGATTAATGTATGGCTTTTCTCTGAAGAAGAAAAGTGCTTGGGAATTTGAGTTTTCAAAGTGAATTACCTTCAAGCTTTATCCATCTTTAAATCCTGCAGGCATGATAATAGTATGTGGTGACAGTCAAATAATATTTGTCCTACCTGCACTCTTATGTACTTGAGGCAGTCTTCATCTCCCATAAACTGAAGTAAGAAGGCACTTAAGTGCAAATCTTTGACCTGGAAGAGCTCTCTAGTGAAGAGTAGAGCACAGGAGGTGAAGCTCAGGTGATGCTGCTACAGTGCTGCTAGCCAAGCTGTCGTTGGTGTCAGGGGAGCTTTGATTATCGAAGCATGACAAGACAGAGAAGATATGAAAACCTGAGTTTTCAGGGGCCAGCTTACATTTTCTCTGGCTTTTTTATCAGCAGCAAAGTGGTATTTGAGCTTCACAAGACAAACATTAGTACAGAACTCTCCCTGCAGCAGCTACATTTCTCCATAGCTTCAAAAAGGTTTTTTGACAAATTTGTGTGACTTTTAATCCATGTTCAAGAAGTCTTTCAGTGTGTGTTCATAGGGCAGTTGTTTAACCAAGGAGGTCCAGACAGGATTTCTTGCAGAGCTTAGCACATTCCTGTCCCACCCAGAGGAGGTGAGGGCAGGTACTGGCATGTCTCTGTCCACCCATCCACTGTACTTGGAGGTTGGTTTTCTCATACCATTTTCATACTGGGCACAGACTTTGGAAGACTGCTGCTTGAGAAACTGCAGCTAATGATACTGCCAGAGTTTTGTTGTGCAAAAGGTACTTTTGAACTGGACTTTTAGCAAACGAATCATTTTTGAAAGAGACAACAACTGAACAGAAATTTGCTTGTGAATCTTCACTTTAGAGGCAGAAACAGCACAGAAAAGGGAGAAGCTTATCTGCCCAACCCAGGCTGGAAAAACACCAACTCAAATTAAAAACCTACACAACAGAGAGGAGAGAGCAAAGGCAGTTTCTTAATTAGCTTACTGATACTGTGCAGGATCACAGCATATGGCTGTCCTGGGGCTTATATGATGAGCAGAGCGTTTAATTCGTGCTAGTAAGGAGCTGTTAGGGTTCCTCCTGACAGTTCTGATGTTTAGCTTGTAATATAAATAAATTATGCATAGATTTTAGCAGCAGAGACATAACCTAGTTACATGCAACCTTAATGCTTTGCAGTCAAATCTGAAGTATAAATGTAAAGTTTTGCACTTGCTTATTGCCTTCTGTCATTATTTAGGAATGAATCTAGGTCCCTTCTCCCTGGGCTGTCACTGAGAGGAATCTACAAAAAATGTCACTGTGGTGGCATGAAGAGCAAGACAGAAATAAAGCTCACTGCAGGCGCTGTAACGGACATAGTTTGCTTTGGAAGGCATGGAAGCCATGATCCTTATTAGATAATGCCACCTTGGTTTTGTATTTTTGAGTTTCTTCTCATATTTCAGCAAGCATATGTGTTACAGCAAGCAGAGCCTCTTTGCCTTTCCTCCAAGCAGAGACTGGAATAATTTGGAAGCTAAGTAGCTGCTGGGCATCATGGAATTCTTGTGTAATGCATTTCTGCATCATTTTGCATTACAGGGGAACAAGCTAAGGCCCTCCAAGTAGGTCATGCAGGAGGTAACCAGTCAGCATTTTACTGAAAAGGTATTACACGATGTTTTGGATATAGAAAGCTACAAATAACAAAAGATAGACTTGACATCTGTACCTTGTTAAACTGTACTGCTGACTGCTGAGCTCCTGCTTATTGCAGGGCGCTCTTGCAGACAGCGCTGCCATGAGTATGAGACCTGTAGTAGGGTGCTTTGTAGGTTTCTTGCTCTGTGCCAGTGTCTCTGGGGCACAGACTAAGCATCTGAAGGCATTTTTGGGGTGGCTTTTGGTATGTCCTCTTGAGCATTTGATCAACTAAACAAAACCAATCTCTTTATTCACATAGGAGGAAGGGTTTTACATGCAAGGCAACCAGGCTGCACTGCTGCTGTTCTCTTGGGCTTAGCTGGTGAATGGATGCCTAAGTGGAGCAGAAATCTCTAGTGGGATCTCCTGCCTGGATCTGGAACACTTTTTCTCAGTTTAACAGATGCTCCCTACCTGACATCAGTATCAGTAGAGCTCCCCTGTCTTTCTGTTGACTTCATTTGGACTTTGACTTCTTCCTGTTTTCTTTACCATGTTCTCTCCTTGATTTCCAAATCAGCTGTCTGCTGCCAGACTCCACTGTGTTGTACAGAGCTGTTTGACCAGTGCTGCCTGGGTCAGTCTGTGTCACAGGCAGCTTCTTTCTTTTCCTCTTATTTTTACAGAACAATGAATTTAATACCAGTTAAACTTTCTGGTATTTCATGTGAACTGAAGTATGGAACTCATTTTCTTTTTGAGTGAAATGATGGAATGATTTTAAAATGCTGTATGTTCCTCCTTTGAGGTATTCAGTACCTAGAAATACGCTCAGAAATACAGTGCATTTACTGCAACTGTTATTTATCAAGTTTCCTTTGGCTGACATCCAGATACAAATTTCTTAATAGTGAAGCAAAGAGTGGGTGTCTAAGGGTGGTTTTATAGTAAAGGTTCTGACTGTCAGCGTAGGTGGATAGAACAACTAATATATTTAAATCAGATTCATGAGAACCTTGTAGATTTTCTCACCTGAAGTATATAAAACTCAATGTGTGGACAGTGATGGTGTTAGGGTCTAGCAAGGTATGCATACTTCCTGTCAGCTTGGCTACAGCATTGCCCTAACTCAGCCCTCTTGTGCAGTGCCACACACTAAGCCCACCAGGAAACCCCAGTCACTTGTAGCACTCCAGTTTGTAATGATCACAGGTATCCTCAACTTATTCAACAGTGCTGAGACAGACTGTATAGGAGCAAATACTACTTTTTAGCCCAGCAGTACAAAAATAGCTATTGTTGTTTACACTAGTAAAAAGTAGGATTCATTTGGATAATCTGAGACTGCAGTGTACACAATGAGACTGTTGAAAAGAACCCATTGCTGTATCAGATTCAGTTCTCAGCCACATTTCTTCCAGAGAAAGGTGGAAATGTTACTAGGAGGATGTCTTGAAAATTTCCAGTTCACTTATTTACACAAAAACTGAAGTCCCCAGCCTGTGGTCTTTGTCCCCAATTTGGTCTCCAAGCATAGTGCTTTTTAAACCCACTGAACTGAAATTTTATATAAGTGTTAGTAATACTCTATCTTCTGGCTGTCAGCTTCATCTGCAGCACTGTGGGATAACAACTGATGGCCCTTTCCAGCCAGGTGGCAGGCACAGCAATAGTCTTGGAAATAGTAGTTTTAATGTTCAAAGAAAAAAATGTGTCTCTTTGCTTGTAATTTCAGGTTTCTCTTTGTTATTAAAAAAACCTACAACCATACAAAAGGTTTCCACATCTGTCTTTCACATTGTTAGGGAGAGCACAGTGGGGACATTGCTACATGATTTGCATTGAAATACTGCAGATTGAGTGCTGTGCATTTAATTACTTTTAAGGCTTTTTCTCTTGAGAATAATTTTGGTGCATGGCACGGACAGTAGTAACAGCTCACCTATCCTAGAGCTAATGAGTACCAAGTATGTTCTGCAGATGTAAATGCTACCTTCAGACTTCAATATTATTAAGACAATTATTTGGTGATAATGATAACCTTATCTAAAGCATGAACAGATTTCTCAGCACATTCCCATATATTTTCTGAAGTCTTTAATACCTACAGGCTGGATTCCTGCCTGATGTGTTTCTATGCTGGTAGGTATTTACTTTTATTTAACATTTACTTAGTGCTCCTCTGTTTTGTTTTCCCAGCCAAAGCATATATTTTAACATCATTACAAATCCTTTTTCACTAGTCATGTCTACAGTCTGGATTCCAAGAATTTGAGGAAGAATCCAGGTCACTCTTTACAGTTGATTTCCTTCCTATGTACTTTGAGTAACATGGAAAGTAATTTCATGTCTTGCTCCTAGAATTGTTCTTTTGAGTGTGTTGTGTATATTTACAGTAAGCACCTGTGAAGCTTTCTGTAAATCCTTTGCAGTGTAATGTAAGAAAGTTTCTATTGTTGGTTTTAAAATGCATTTTAATGGACTCTTGGAATGAAAATTGGGAAAGTCAAGGAGAGCAGCAGAGGAAGTTGTCTCTTCAAGTCTTCTTCAGTTGAAGAGACAAGGCAAAGGAGGCAGACCATACAAACACCAGAGATGAATGACAGTTACTATACAACTGTTTTGTGTAAAAGTAGTTTGGGTTGTTCTTCCTCCCTATTCCCACCCATTTGACTTTATTTTCATTTGTAACAGGATTTTGTCCATCATTAGTGCCTCAAAAGCCCTGCAGAGTTCCTGTTTTGAGTTGGTCAGACTTAAAAAGTATCTTTACCTTCATCTCTAGAGGTTCTTGATATTAAATTGTCCCAGTAAGCAAGTCACTGAGATAATGTGTTTCATTCCAAAATGTTTGGGTCATTCCAGTTGTTGCATGACAGTCTTGCTCCTAAGTAACAGTTAACAAACACCTCAGCTTTAGGGTTTCAGCTTTCTTTTCTATTCAGTGTCTTGTGACAAACACTCCATCCACTGAAGAATTGATTTTCTTCTGATATAAAATAATGCTTGTCTAATGTGTAGAGAAGTTCAATGAAAAACAAAATCCTACCCAGATCTGGATGTTGTGTTGCATATCTGTCTGTGGCATGAGTTTCAGGAAGTTTCTGTCCTGGGTGAGGCTTTGCATTCCTTCTGTGGGGTGTCACCCAGTGCAAGATGACTACAAATCCTGTGTTAATGTCTGATCTTTCACCTATTTGTTGATTTTCATCACTCTTAAAAGAAGAGTGTTCAGAAATTTTGTTCTGAAAGCTTCCTTTGGAACATGACTTAGTTACATCATTTTTGTATAATAGATCTGTAAGATCCAGAACAATTCCAGTACAGGTGTGAAATTGGAAGGGATTTTTCCTTACTCCTGCTGTTCCATCGCAGTTTCTGTCCTTTTTAATGACCAATACAAGCACTAGCTCTCTTGTCCACTTTTGTCTCCACAGTCCCATGACTACCAGGTGATGTTTTTCAAAGAGGTAGATGGTATAGAGTCTGAACACTCCAAGGCAGAAATGCAACCTGGCATTTTCCTGGGTTGTAGGAGTCTTTCAAGGTTGCTCCAGATGATGGAAACCAACACTGGGAGTACTTCTGGGATTGACAGATGAGAACTCACTCTCAAGGCATACTGTCTTTATTTTCACCATCCCCACATGGCTTTGTTGTTCCATGTCAGATGAATCCCATGGCCTGCAGGAATTGCATTACGTGGGGAGGGAGGACTAGCAGAATCCCAAGAGTGTTGGTATCTATAGAGCAGATGTTTCTGCATGAGATGCTTATAAGGATACATTTCCTGATGTGTTAGTTACAGCATGACAACTGCGAAGTTCAATGGCTGGATAACTTATTTGTAGCATTAATTAGATACTAATTTGATCCTGCAGAGTTTTTATGGTTATTTGTGTGATATATGTGGGAATTTTTTCTTGAGGCATTAATTTTTTGTAAATTATTGTGTAGCTGAAGAAACAGCAAGTGATACTGGCAAACCACTGATACACTTTTATAGCGTCAATTCTAACCTTATCATTGTCCACCTTTAATCATAACACAGATCAAGAAGTAAGAAAGCAGCATGCAAAATACTGTGATGCTGTTAGTAACTAAAGCAGTGTAAAAAAATAATGCTACAAGTGTGATAGCACAAATGGACCATTGAAAAATCATATAAATGGCCATGAGCAAGAAATGTGTGAAGGATTTTTTCTGGCAAAGTTTGATTTATTTATTTATTGAAGTCTGCAAGTGTTCCTGTTGTATTTTAGCTCTCTATTTCTAAAATTTAATGAGGGAATAAGAAATGTGATTCACGGCTCCAGGTAAGACCATTTTTAGTGCATTTCTGTCACCCTCAAGCTTAATAAGTAACATTTCACTTTAATAGATGTGCTTGGAGGTTGAGTTGCTATCGTTTATTGTTATAATTCCTGAATGGTATCACAGAGGATTTGAATTCTAATTTCAGTTTCATAAAGACTTTACATTAAAATTCACATTTGAGCTTTTAATACAAAAGTATTACTACAACTGGAGGTGGAAGAAGAGCATATAGAATTCTCTCCTCCGTATATCGTGTGGAATCATGTTTCAATATCCACTTTCCCTGTCTTTTATCAGCTATTGCTAGAGGTGAGGTTGTGTGTTAGGATTTGGGGAAAGGATTTATTTATCTGTGCACTTGTGTTCTTAATTAAAAGTTAATGTGCTGTTACAGCAACCAGCTCACACTTAAATCTCTTCAGATTTTGAGAGGTCTCTGAGAAAATGTGGTGTTTTTTCCTAGTCACCCAGTTAACACACCACCCTGCCTGGGTGATGGGGAGCCATGGGAGTGGACCATGGTTGATTTGTTAATTACTTAGAGATTGGCAGTTCCTCTGGTTAGTTTAAAAGAAACATTAGCTGCATGATCCTGATGGCAGAAGGTAAGGATTGTGTCCTGAGCTTTGAAAGCTCAACTTTACACGAGTCTGTAGAAGACAGACACCCAGAAGGGTTGGCTGTGGTGGTGTTGAAATTAGTTCATTTCAGCTTTGGGAAAACTTTCCATAGAGGTTTTGCCAGCAAGTACTTATTTTGCCACTCCATTTCCCACCAAAAAATTAAAGATAAAAGATAAGAAAGCGGGGTGGGGGTGTTGGGGAGAGGGGGTGGAAACACAGCATTTGGAAAATAGACTTGAATTTTATTTATTTATTGAGCAATAGCAGATTGATGCTTGTGTAAGGCTGGGGTTTCAGTACATAGTGTGCACGCTCACTGGACAAGTGAGGCTAAGTTCTCCCTCTAACAGTTTCTGTACTCAAAGATGCATGCAACTTTAACAACCCCAACTACCTTTCACTGCTCTGTCTCACATCTTCTACCTGTGCCATTCTCTTGTGCAATATTTGGAGAAATGTAAAGCCATATAAACATACTGACTATTGTCTTTTAGCTTCTAAATGTGACTGATTCAGGCTTTGTACTGATTCTGCTGTACACAGTGTGAAAGGTGGGCTCTAAATGTCAAACTGTGGGATTTAAACCAGGTGCAGTATTTTCCAGTCAGAAAGCTGGGGATACAGAATGGACTTGGAGAACTTTGTGCAGTCAAGGAGACACCAGTTGTACATGGTGACACCCATCTGACTTCTTTGGAGCAGATGGGGGCCAAAGTGAAGAACAATTTTATATACAGATTAATTAATTAAAATAGTTTATTGTACACCTGGTTTTATTCAGCTTTTGTGGCCATGAATTCCACTGAGTAGTCCTGTGATTTTGCATGTTTATTAAGGTGGTGAAAGTATTTTTCAGATTAAAATTTCAGGCTTTGAAATAAAATTTTGGGTTTGCATACTGTTTGCTCTGACAAATCTTGTCCAGTTTAAGATTTATCACTGGACTCACTAACAGTGCAGAAGAATAGGCTTATAGGCACCTCTGTGACTGTTCCCCTTTTTGTTTAGATTCAGGGAGTTGCAGATGTGCATTGCCATATTTTGCTCAGATTTAACAGGTTTGTCAGACGACTTTGCCTCCGAATTGTTCATCCAAGATACTGAGTTATTCGTAATTTTAGTACAAATCTACACACCTTCTAACTTTATGGTGAAGACTAGAAGGCTAAATTTTCCTTTAAATCTCTCTGTTAGGAATGTAAGTTCAGATGGAGCAGAAGCACGCAGAAGATTAAGAGAGTGCGATGGCTTGGTGGATGCCCTCCTTCATGCTCTACAGTCTGCAGTTGGCAAGAAGGATACAGACAATAAGGTGAATTTCAGTATTAAAACTTAATGGATGTTTCCATTAATTTAGACTGACATGTTGCACTGGGGTTGACTTTGTTTGCTAGTAACAGAAATGGATTATGGTTGCCTCAGAAAAGACAGTAATTATCTTCCTCTCTGTCATGGTAATCTCTGGTTCTGTCATGATAGTCTGTGGTACTGTCATGATCAGGCTGTGGTAACAGCGTGATGCTACTATGTTACTTTGTGTGGCCGATGACATGAGCAAAGGCAAGTGGTTGTGATAGGTGGGGAGGGTAGTCGTTTATCATCATCAGTGATTTTATTGCTGTTATTCTGCATTACTTAATTAACATTTTAAGTGCAATCTCCAAATCGGAATTCTGTCACATTGTATTGTGCTTTGCACAATGCCAGCAAAGGAGTCAGTTCCCACATTAAAGACCTTTTTCAGCAGCACCTCTAAGAATTTTAGCACTTGGAAATTGAGAGAGTATCTTCAGACATGCAGCAGTTCCGTTGTGGCTGGTTTTTTTAGGTGCCGGATTTGATTAATCTATTCTTTATTATCATCTCATCTTGTAGTGGTTAAGAGCATATTTATATGCATAAGGAATATCATAAATTTAACCTGCTTAAAAAAGAAAGAGCATGCTATTGCTTTTTAACACCAATAAAGCTTATAAAGCATCGTTACTTTATTCTTTTTGAGTCGCACCATGTGATGGACTGTACAAGGGAATTATAAAGCCCTGTCACTTAATCAGATAATTTTGGAAGTGGATTTTGTAACCACCTGGTGGTTTCCATTGCAACCTACAGAGCATTGCTCTTGTCAGAATCTGACGTGCTGTGGATTAGCTATTACAGGACATGTGAGGAATTCAATGAGAACACAAGACGAAGGTTTTGACCAGAGAAAATTTAATAAAATGGGCTCCTTGGGGATTTAAAGTTTGAAAGAATGAGAGAGAGGTTTGTATTAAAATAAGATCCTTGTATGATCATTTTCCACTGTGTTTGATCTTTTGGTGAATTGTATTCTTTATGTAAGATCAGGTAGTATTTTCAATTAGGGAGTTTTCATTTTGAATGGGTGCTATTTATGAAGCACTTCACTTCTGGAAAATAAAATCGATTTTAGAACAAGAATGAACTTTAATTGGAGGGATTTTGACTAAATCTTCCTTGAAAGCTACATTCTTTTTCTGGGGCAGGTGGGCTTTTTTTAAATTCCTCCAAATGCTCCACTGTATAAACTAATGGTTTGTAACTAAGAGGGTGCAGTACTACGTATAACACACATTTCTCTGTAACAGTCTGTGGAGAACTGCGTGTGCATCATGCGGAACCTTTCCTATCATGTCCACAAAGAGGTCCCTGGAGCTGATAAGTACCAAGAACTGGATGCTAGTCAGACTGCAAGTGTGGGAGGCTCTCAGAAGAAGAAGAAAGATGATGCTGGTTGCTTTGGTGGGAAAAAAGCTAAAGGTATGTGTTGCAGAGAGCTTGGCACTGGAAATTGATTTGGGGGTAAATTTTGCTTTGTAGGCAAAATCGTGACTTTGACTGCGTGTTCGTAGTGTCATGGCATGTGTTCATCTCCCTTGTTGCATTACTACTAAATGTTTGGGAATTTTTTCCACAATCACCACAGTTTTGTTTGGCTGTAAACAGGAGTGGTGCATGCTGACAGATGACACTGCTGTTGGACAGAGGCAGATGTGCTCTGCCTCGCCTCTTCTCTGCAGTGCTGTGTTCTTGCATTTGTCAAATCTTTGCTCAGTCTACTTGCTTGGCTGGATCTTGGCTGCATAGCATGTGCCGCGGCCTCTGGAAGCTAGGCCAGCATGCATTTATCCCCTGCATGGTAGTCCTGTGTGTGTATCTTCCACACCTACAGTCCCTCACATCTGAAAAACTAACAGCCTACCTTCCCACTCACAACCCAAACATACAACCTCCTAATTCAGTCACTCTTCCAATAATTTAAATTGCAAACGTGATTATGTAGCTTTTAATTGTCAGTCACTTTTAGACCTGTTCTCTCCTCTGGGGCATGAGTGTTGCAAATGAGTTTCATTACAAGAGAGGATTAATAGTCTCAGTAACTCTCCTTCTATCTTTCATTTAGAAAAAGGCACTCAAATTACATCAGTTTTCTCTGTTGTTTTGGAGAAATTACTATTCTAGGCTGAATTCAGAGATAATGAACTCTGTTTTCTGTCTAGGCTCTGTTCTCCTCATTCATGTGTACTCACATCCTGGCTTACTATTTATAACCAGGTCTGAGGAAGGTTTTGGCCTGAACTAGCTGATACGGAATTGTTTGAACTTGACAGACTGTGCTGCATGTTATTCTTGCTTTGATCTGACCTATACATGTTATTAAAATATTACATGTTTCCATATGTGTTAGGGAAGTCATCACAGTGTGAACTTGCTTTTCCAGACTAGTCTGTCACCAGCTAGATATAAACTGTGTTAAAATAAAAAATTATGTGCATCTTTGAATTGATGGGGGAAGCACTGAAGAAAGAGTTTTACCTGCCTGGCCAGCCAGTTCTCACACTGCGTGACTGAAACTTCAGTGTGATGTCCTTTAATATCACCTTGAACATGTGCTGACTCGAGCTTGTTCCCTGCCACTTGCAGTCCCTGTTGTTTTGCTGCTTGAGAGCAACACAGTCAGTTAAAAACATTTTTAGACATAAAAGCTATGAGCGTGCACTGTGGGAGGAGGGGAGTGTGCTGATTGAGAACTGTCATCCTCCTCTTGATGACCGTGAAAAGAGAGCGCTCTTGGGTGGCTGTCCTCTGTCAAGTGTCTGCCTGCTTCCTCTGGGGCCCACCTTTATATATCTCCTGTGTCTGTACTCCCTGATAGTTTCTGTTTATCAACCAAAGCTGCTGATTACATCTTTCTGGACAAATTGGTCTCAAAATCGTCTGACACCGAGTTTGAACCCTTGGATTTCAGTAAGCAGTGCAGGCAGTCAGTGACAGCTTGGGCTTTGTTATGTATGTACAGCAGGAAATGACAATTTCTGACGTATGTTTTAACATATTCTTTCCCCTCTTTTTAAAGTGTGCTATTCTCTAGAGGGAAATCAACTGGTAGTAATGCTGAGCTCGCAGCTGGTAGTATGTAGATCAGAAGGATAGAGTGGGACAGGCAACTGTTGTGTAAAAAAATATGAATTAAGACCCATTAATAAATGTGCTTCTGAAATTATAAAGGGAAGCTTCCTTTTCTCACTGTTAAATGCATGTGAATCGCTGGTCTGAACCTGCCTTAATTTTCTCAGTCTAGGACTGTAAATGTATCAATTCTCTCCCCCTCTTGTTCACTTGATCTTGCAGAGTTTCCATGTTTCTTTTACTTCATGGTCATTGATCATAGCATTTCAAACACCTCTGCAAAGGGCTGCGCATCCTTCTGTCCCCTCAATTCTGTAGGAACTTTTTCGTTTAATGAAAAGAGGAATCAAAAACAAGCTGTGCAGAGAAAGATTTTTATTTTTTCCCAGCAGGAACCAAAGGGAAAAAGTAGAATATCTTGTTTTGGTTTGGTTTTTTTTAATTGGTTAAACTTCTGTAGTATTTTTGTAATACTCAGGCTTTAAACCTTTTCTGTGAAATTCTGGCTCTTTATGACTGTTCCTTTGTATTTTCTTCCTTCCTGTAAATTTTTGTTTTTCTTCTGCTGCTTTTCTGGTAATTAGAGGAGTGGTTCAATCAAGGTGAGTTGTTGCAATACTTTCTTTTCATCATCACCATAATATGCTTTGTTCAGCTTTCACATGCAACACTTAGAGCTGATATGAAGGTCTTGCTCATATCACCTTCTCCACTGCACCCCCAGAGCATCCTCCTGTTCATTCCAGTAGGCATGGAAATCCTCTAATTGAGTGAGCATTTGCAGGTTGGTCTTCCCACACTGAGAATACTAAAAACAAGGTTTTATTCATTCATGGTGTAAGTGCAGTGAGGTAATTGATTTGCAACTGGCCTGGTAACCCTGTGAGAGAGGGAGCACCTACGTGTGCACATTGTCATACCAAAGTACAGCTTTGCTAGCAGTGTGGGTAGCAGTAGGCAGCTTGGATGTGTATTCTCAGGGATCCTTGGTATTTTGTCTGCTTGGGCACGAATGCCTGGGCTGCTGCATCTTTATTACTGGCACTCAGACTAGGTAGATGAAGCTACCTACCCCAGTAAATGCCTCGAGGGATATGCCCTTTAGTTTCTGATCCCAGCACAAGTAAAATTGCAGTCGGAATACACAAGGCTGAGGCTGAAGTTTGCCTCCCTTGATTGTCGGCTGGGAAGTTGTTAGGCTGTGAGTGCCCTGGAGACTTCCACTGTTACTGAGACTGATTCTGGGGTAAGGGCAGGGTCATTTCCAGTTTGTGACTCTTGCTTCAGATCAATGGGCTCTGGAGGGCTGAGCCAAAGGAGGAATGTTGGGAAAACAAAACCAAAGCTAACTGCACCACCCAACAAATGCTGCTCAGTAGTGTTGTGAGAGACACTGATTGCAGATGTGGCTGGTGAGCCTGCAGAGGATGGGCGTCTTGGGAAGACAGAGCTCAGCCCTTGCTTTCTGACCTTCTGCTGCAGTCTGGGTCAGTGGGTTTATTAACAAGCACAGTACTGACTGCTGGGGGGTTGTTATGCAAATCTCTCTTCAACTTTTTAACCAGAAAGAAGGCTTTTGGTGATTAATACATCAGCAGAAATGGTCCAACTGAATAGCTGTGTAGATTATGTGGCAAAGCAAAATGACATTTGAGGAAAGTCACCAACACTAGTGGTTAATAACACTGTGTCGTATTTCAAAGTGTGTACTGAGTTTCTGACAGATTGAAAATGCCCAAGATCATGTTTTGGTTATTTCTTACATAATGAAGGGGGAGGGGGGAAAAGAATTAATCCCTCTGTTTTCAGAGACTGTAAATTGCATCTTGCACAAGCAAGTCTCATGTCAGGCAGTTTTCCCAAACCACAGTGCTATGCCAGTTCCTACAGCCAGGTCTCATAAAACAGACCTGTCAGCAGGCATGTTTAAAGCTGTCTGTCTCTTGGCAAAGTTTAGAGCTATGCTTCTCATCCAAGAGCATCCTCTTTCCTCTGGCATACCTCAGGCTGGAAAATTTGGAGAGCAGGGAAATGTATAGAAGGGCAGAAAAAGGATGTTGTATGTCTTTTCTACTGCTAGTGTGGTCATTCCAGCATCCCTGTGCACTAGAATTACTGACAGGCTTGAGTGGCAGAGGGGGTGTTCAAAGCTATAGAAGCTGGTTTTCTCATGATCTGGGTCAGGCCAGGGGAGGTTTGCAATTGGTAGGTTCTTAAACTAATTGCTAAATTTGGTCACCTTTTTTAGAAACTCCAAACCAGTATTTGTGGGTCCTGTGGAAATCAAATGGGAAAAATACCAGCTGGGCCACAAATTGAAAACTTTCACTTCTAGGTGGATTTCTTTTGGAGCATTCTTACAGTTTGGTCACATCCTCTCTATAGGAAAGCTGTGGAAAATGTAGGAGCTTTGGGTATTTTTGAATCTGGCCCTTGCTGAATTTGATGAAGCAAGTAATTTGTAGAGTTGAAATCCTCTTGGTCAGAGCTCTGTGTTCTGAATTGCTTCCATTTGTAAACAGCTGGCAGCTTCTGGATTGAACAGATGCAGTTTTGCCTACAAGGTGGGCTAGTTTCTCAGAGGGCTGAGAGTCAAGCTAGCAGAGGCTTCATAGGAGATAGCCACTATTTGCAGTCTGGCCCAGAAATTGTGAGATGGTGACTGAAGATCACAGAGCACAGGTGGAGTGAGCTGTCTTAATGAAAGATTGTTTAGGAAATCGGCAGCTGCTTCTGCATTGCCAGCTCAAAAGATGTAGCAGCCAACAATGCTCTCCTGCACAATCTCTTCCATAAAAAGTTATGCAAAATACATACTGCTTACTAAACACTGTGCTAGAAAGAAGGGAACTCTTACAGTACCATCACAGTGCTTCAGGGCTAATGGAAGTACCAAATCCCAACCTTTAAATTAGAGTGAACCTCTGAAATGAATGAGTAGTTGTGTTGAATAAGGTCCAGTTCTCCAGGTAAGTGTTCTGAGGTTTAAACTAGCTAATGTCAAAGACATGAGACTTGGGGTCATGTGAAAAAACAGTTTGTCCTACTTGTAGGTAAGATGGAGTAACACTTATTGGTCTAAGTCTGTAATCTTTCCTACACTGACTTCCTTCCTTCTGTGTCTTCCCCCCCCCTCCCCCTACCTTTGCCCTGCTTTTTCTTGTCAATGCTCTAAGTGTCAACAAGGGTTTGCAGCCAGTAACTGGGTTCAGCTGCCATTATGAAATGTAACATCCTTTGGTGATGCACAGCATTTTTTATTTCTGGCATTTGGTTTCCCAAGCAATGTGTTTCTCATTCTTTCATGGAGCAAAAACTTGATTGAGGGCTGCAAAGTGCAGCTAATTCCTATCTCTTCCTTTAGGAAAGATGGCTTCCAAAGGAGTGTCATGGTACCTGGCTGCATGACTTTTTGGCAGCTTAGATGGTCTTTTTCATACTTTAATGAAACAAATTGCTTCAGATGAACAGAACTTCTGGGTGCATGTTTTGTTTTGCACAGTAGTAAAGTTGGCTGATATTCTGTGCTGGCATTTCAAACCCAAAGTGTGTGATATTTACAAAGAAGGGGAGAGGGTGGAATACCACCGTAAGGTGCTTCCCTCTCTTGATGCTATTTCTAAACGTTCATACTGGTATTTAAAGGCTCCGTTTTGTCTCTGTAGTAGTGTGTGTGTGTTTATCCTTTTGTCAAGAAGAGAGGCAAAGTGGCCATTGAATTCACTGCACAGAAGCTGTACCAGCTCCTAGCTATAACAGGGCTTGGATTGACCTTTTGTGTGTCATGCCCTATTCCCAGAAAAGAATCAGACTAATTTCCACATTGCCTTTTCAAGGACCATTTTCCTGTTTGCTTTTAATCATCCTGACTGGTGGAACTTTCAGCCCTTCCTGTAAACCTCCATTAACAGCCTGGTAGAGTCCCTGTGCAGAAGCCACCTTTGGCTGCTTCAGTTGTGGTGTTCTGAATCCATCCCATCATACCTGCCGTCCCTGCTCTTGAGGGAGAGGGACTGAATAACTTGATTCGCTTCCCCAGAAAAATAATTTGGGAAAGCAAAATCGTGCATTACTGTCCTCAGAGTCAATACTGATTCTTGTGCTTCCTTCCAAATCTCCCTCTGCTGTCAGTACTTTTCTGGTGGCAAGGTGCCTGCTTATCCCACAGCATCCATGCTGCTTACCCAAGGCTGTATGTCTCCCTGGGGAGAGAAGAAGGGACAAAAATTAACCTTTTCTTCCCCAGCTGTTTACGTAACTTTGAATTCCCACCTAACTAAAACTGAAGTCCAGGTTTTGTTCTGCTTTCTGTGAAGGATTATGTGAAGTAAAACTGATGTAATGGTTTGAAACTGTCTCTCAGTAAATGTGTGGAATTCTTTCCACTGGTTTCTAATAAATAGTCAAAATGGCACTTTATTGATTGAAGGGCAATTAAAGGTTAAGTTGTTGGCTGCTGGCTGTACAACATATTGAATCTAGGTCTTTCTGTCTGATAGTGACAACAAGAATAGAGGCTGCAAAGCAAACCCGTTGGTTTTCACTCTACTTTAGCTAAGCTTCAGATCAAAATTTCTTGATGAAAATAACAAGTAAATACTGGACTTCTGAGGAAGGTGAGAATTAACTTTGCCAACAAGGCAAATGGCACAATTTTCAAAGATTTTAAGCACTCTTAGCACCCACTGAAATGCTCGTGCTGAGCATGTTTGCAGATGAACCTGCAAGTAGCACGGATGTTTTCCCAAAGTTGCTCCTGCTAAAACCACAGCGATGCAGCTGGATTGCAGCTAGGTTGCAAGTCAAATATGTACAAATATGAGTAATAGTCTGTGATTTATATTCTCTTACCTTCTCTCATCTTGCAGATGCACATGACAGTATCTTACCTGTCAGTATGCTGACAGCCCTTTCCATCTGTTGTCTTATTTTTTTGCACAGGAAAGAAGAATGGAGATTTGGACAGGAATTTTGATACACTTGATTTGCCTAAGCGGTCTGAAGCAGCAAAAGGTAATGCTAATGTTTGTGCTTTTGGAAATAACAAGTAGCATGGGAGCAGGAGGCTTTTAAAGGGGCTTGAGACATGAGCATATCAGGCTGATCTCTTTCTTTTGTATTCAGTTAATTGAAATAATGGATGTGTCAGTGCTTGCTGTTATCTAGTATTCAATATTCAAAGGCTGGATATAACCAGCTTTTATATAAAGCTGCTGAATGGGTGGAATCTTGTAGAAGCCCATCTGATTTGGTGTTAGGTGATTGTAACTCCATAGAGGGATGAGTTCATGTTCTTTTCCTTTCCTTTACAACTCCATTTGCAAATTGCCTGCGCTACATGTGAATGTGAGTTCTGAAATGCATTAGGTGAGTGTACATACCACTAAGGTTTTCCCTTCACTGGCATCTCTGTAGTTCTTCAGTGCTACAGTGAATTGGAGAGTGACAGCAGGGAATGAGTTCAAATCTTTTGTCTTTACTGGCAGTCTTCTCCTGAGTACAGTATTTCCCCCTGTCTGCAGTGAGCAGTACTTATAGTTTTCCAAAATCAGGTTGACAGAAAAATTTTTCTGCATTGCGCTATTGTATTTCAGCTCTGGCAGAGGTGAAATCTTTCACAAACAAGCTACATTCCCTTCCTGTAGGCATGGTACTCTTTTGTTAATTGGAGATTAGGAGATGATTTAGGATCTCATCAGACTTCTTACAGCACTAGACGGTGTTTTGAGACTTGCACAGATTTTCATTTGAGTGTGTGCAATGTCATCACAAAAGATTCAGCCATTGTCATGGCAACTGCTGCGGTGCCACCCTGTCAGCGCAGCTCTGCACGAAATGCTCTCCCACAGCACCTTCACCTTAGTGATCTGTGAATATCTGCAACTACCTGAGCATTCCTCAGAAAGAAAATCTTAAACTCTTCCTGCGTTACTTGTGCAATTTTAGAGTATAAAGAGACAGTGTGACTCAGTGGAGATTGTTGGACTTGGGATAGCGGAAGTATGCTGTTTAGCTACCTTTATCAAATCAACTGATTTGTGCTTCAATTTCCTTACTGTTAACTGAGGGTGGCAGCAGCAGAGGCCCTGTCTAGCATCCTTAGAGACGTACTAGTAGTCATTAATGGCATAATGATTACACGTGTGAAGTGTTGCATTCACTTAAATTCGTGGGCAGTGAAGCTCTGATATGCAAACTAATCCTAATACATGGATGGATCTAATCTATTTACAGGCACCTTTTTACAGTGGTACAGTTTCTAGGCTAATGCCTACACACTAATGTTAATGCACCTCTTAGAAGCTGCAATGCCATCCTGCTTGGAGAGCTCCAGGAAGCTTCTTAGTTCAAGGCTGGGCTTTGATTACATTGCAGAGCAAGGAAACATCCTAAGGATGGAGGAGAGGAATGCAAAATACAGCAGGGGCTTCAGCACTTTCATTCCTTTCTAAATGTGACTGGAATATAGGTGCCCCTAAAAGGAAAAGATGAAAATCTAAGATTTCTGTAAAGAATTGGATGTGCAAATTTCTTTAAGACAAAAATCTTTCAGGTGGCTTTGTCAATGGCAGAAGTTTTGTGGCATATCTGATGGGAGATATATCTGTCTCTCTGAGCTTACACAGCTCTACCATACTCAGTTGCTAGAAATCACACACTCCCAAAGAGTTTTTGTTTGACAATTTCAAGATACCCCTATTTAATGTAAGACAAATAGACTCTCATGCTAGGTAGATTAGGTCAGGAGATTATTCCCACAGCATTTTGAAAGAAGACCTTTGACATGGAAAAAGGCTTGAGAAACTACTTGCTTGTGTGCCAAGGCAAAAAATAAATTCAGTGATGCATATTTTGTTTCCTGCTAAGCATCTTGTTTACACAAGAGCTCCTGGATATTAAGGGTCTAACAAGTTTGCTGGAACTTTGAATTGTTGGTAAGAGAAGGAAAACAAAATTGCAGTTTTAAAACCCTTAAAAGCTCTGGTCAGATCTGTGCCATAGAGTATAATTGGCTCTGATGAGATCGGCTCTCAGCTGAAGCAGAACCTCGTTACCAAGATTGAAAAATCATACAAGTTTTAATGATCAAAAGCACTCAGTTTGAGTGACACAATGAAGTGCTATTTCAAAAATCAACAATTATAGATTAATCTCTTTCATGTATTATTAAAGCCATATTAAAGTTGAGTTTTCAGCTGGAATCTCTGTGGGCAAATGAAACTGCAGTACTAGGATTTGTTCATGCAATGCAGCAAATGAACACTGTAGTAGTTAACAAATACTGGGATGCAGATGCTTATCTGGTGTATCTAAAGATGAGGTTTCAAGAACTTGACATATACTCTTAAGTATGATAACTGAGATTAATTGATAATGTGCCTGTGGTTGCTTGAGAAAAGGTGGACTGGAAGCAGTGAAGTAGTTTCAGACCTATTCTCTATCATCTCTGGGAACTGCACTTGGTTTCCAGATGACTTTAGTTGTGGGAACCCCTGCGTGTCCTGTAGCTGAACATCATAAACCCATAAACTTGTAGTTTCCAGTTGGGATGTTGGGGCTGGTTAGTGTCTGTGTGGGAGACAGCTCAGGAGCACGTTCGTATCCTGAACAGTTCAGATGGGCTCATGAATTATTATTACCTTGTTTAAGTGCTATTAGTTTGGATTTTTTTCCTGAAGTGTGTTTGTCCTGGACAGAAATGAATGGATGAAGGTAATTCTTGTTTTTTTCAGAGTGATAAACTAGTCTCCTTTTCTTCTGATTGCATTTGGTTTTTTAATGGAAATCAGATTTTGCTGCAGCACAGCATTTGAGCAGCCCTGAAACCATTTCTAAGCCTTTAATAATTTTATGTGCTAGTCATTCTGGCAGGGGAAAGCTTCCAGTTCAGGGTTGTTATCTGTGGTAAACTGGATAATGTCAGATGGGAGAACTTGCAGTGCTTTCAGGAGCTGTCTCATCTTGATATTAAAAAATATATATATATATGTGCTGGCAGTGTCCAGAGTAGTGCTGTCCTCCTGAGGAGAGATTGTGGAAGAGACGCTTCTTGTTTCTTCCTTTGTTGAAAGGAGCATATTTTTTCTGATATTCAAAGAGAGAGAAGATAAATTTTGGAGGTAAGCGATAAGAGCTTGCACAGAGCCATATGAGAGGGAGCAGCACTGACAAGAAATTATGAATGTTGTCCTCTGGACCTTGCTAAATTTAGTACTTTCAAAAAATGCTGCTTCTCTGGAGGGGGGAAAAGTTGTCTTGCTGAAATCCCTTCCCCAATATAAAGTAGGTCACTGATGGTAGCGTTAGCTGTCTCCTCTGCAGCATGTCCTCTTCTGCGCTACCACAGTGCGAATGCTCATTTCTCCTGTGTACATATTAAATATATAGGATAGTGCAATCCCTTTGCTTGGCTCACAGAGTCCTTATTTCTGAGCAGGAATAGTGACAGGAGGCTCACGCATTGGGGGAGATCAGGATTAATCATATCTGTGCAGTGGAAAGCATGCCTCAGATGGCAGGCTGTGAGATAAGGTTTTCTGAAAAGAATCGAGATTGATATGTGTCAGCCCTCTGAAGATGTTATAAAGATTGTAACATTTAATCTTCCTGATGTGAAGGTGTTGGATTGTCTGCCCCTGTTCATCAGTGCTGGAACATGGGAGGAGGATGTCCAGAAGAGCAAACCAGCTTTTTACATGGACTCAGTGGATTATTCCTAATTAAATCTAGACTTATGTGCTGTTTGGTTTAAGCAAATGCTCTGGCTTCTTGTTTATGCACACATATAATGGCATAAAAGTAGATGTTCTGAGGTGTTAAGTTCAGCTATGTTTTCAGTCTAACTTATTAGGGAGTCAAGTGTTCAGCCAGAAGGAGATATGTGCAGGTGCATTTCAGCCTGATCAGTAGGCTAACTCATTCTTTCATTTAAATCAGTTTTTATTTATCTTTTCCATGTTGATTATTTAAACTTACTTCCATCCTCATGGGAACATAAGCTTAGGAGGAGTCAAGCAGAAATACTGAACAAGTGCTAAAGCTGCTTATAGTTGAACAAGTCTATTTTGTTGTAGCAGGGACCTCACAGAAAAGGTGAATTCATTTGAAAGTTCAGCTTTGTGTGTATGTACACTTACCCTGGTCAGCAGCCTATGTAGGCAGGGAATGAGATTTTGGCTGAACTTGTCAGCAGGTGAATTTCTTCTTTCTCCGTTATCTGTCGCTTTCCATGTAGCCTGATGCTGATGATAGATTTTTCTGTCCCAGAAGGTGAGTGTTTAAATTCACTTATAAATCTTTGTATTACTGCTCCAGGAAATTAGACTTCCTGGTACTGTCAGGGTAATGACTTCAACTTAGTAGATTACAAAAATGCCAGCAATTTGTCTTCACTAACATGTAGTGGGGGGAGAGAGGAGCTTCACTGAAGCTTTCCTCTGACTTCAGGTTTGTAATTAAGATTAGCTGCTGTTCTCATTTCACTGCTGTTTTAATTTGCTTTCTTTAAATCTTTACAAGTTGACTCAAGCACTCACCTGCCCTTTCCAGCTCCCTTCAATCATTAATTTTGATTGTCGTATTGTGAATAAGTGAGTAGAACTGATTGATTAATAGCACCATCCACACCTCTCCTGTGTCTGCTAGTGGAAATTGAGGTACTGGGAAGATCTCCTCTGTGAGAGCAAGTAACATGTTCTAGTATTAGTATCTTTTATGTATTTCATGCACATTATTGAGAATTGCCATCAGAATTTTTAAGTATCTCTTATTTCTGTTGCTTTACCAAGCAGAGGATTCATTTTGGCCCAGTGTGTTTTTCATATTTTACAAAGCAGTGAAAGATTTCTCATCTGTCCTCCAGTGCTTTGAGTCAGAGAAAATTTATTGCCTTGAATAGGAAAATTCCCATATGGAACCTGCCTTTGCCAAACTTTCTTCATTCCAGTACCTGTAAATTCTCATTCTTTTTCCCAACACCTGCAAGGAATTCAGAACAGGCACCTGTGATTTTTCTTTCTTTGCATACACACTGTTTCCATAGCAGACTGCTAATTGTTCTGGTGTACTCCACTTTTATTGTCATCATCTTCTGCAATTCTTATGTTGAGCCACTTGTTTGTTCAAAGCTGGGTTGAAACGTGACAGTTGCTTCCCCTGGCCTGCTGAGCTCTGCTCTGCAGGTGGAAACTCCTTATTTGTGGTCTTTATGGATCTGTTAAACTTAATATTGTAGAACATAAATTTTAAGTTTAGGGATGAAACTGAAGGATTTGAAAATCTTACAGGGAGATGCCTCTGGAATGTGAATTGGAGGTCTGGGAGTACTATTATGTCTTTTGTCTTTTTTTCTGCCCTAACGTATCTTCTTCCAATTAAACGAATGAAATAGCTTCTTGTTTTCTTAACATGATAACTCAAGCAATTCAAACTGGTATCAAGTGTATTATTATGGAACAATGATTATTTTTGTTTTAAGTAGAGTGGCCTAAGCCTGTGAGAGTTGTAGTCTATACTGACATACTGTGCCACCTTTTGTGTTCTAATGATGTGTGCACTTCTTGCATGAAGCAGATACGGAGAGTGTTACTCATTTAGCATCCTGTCACCAATAGTTAATTTGATAAAACTTCGTTAAAACAGAAAATCATTCAGGTAGGAGTGTTGCTCTTTTTACATAGGTTGTGTTTTTAGAGAGTCTCTGTAAACTCTAGATGAGGGAAGCAGTGATGGGTGATAGTGACTTACCTACAGAGATGAGGTGTTTTTCTTTACTTCTGACCCAATCCTATTCCCAGTACATACTCCAGGGTACCAATAAGGAAACTTGCTGTAGGATTGTACCTGATAAAAAAAAATGTTTTGCAGTTCTTGCTTGAGAAGTTTTATGTTGACCATCAAGGCAGGAGAAGGAACGAGTGGAAGATCTATCTTGCTTTTCAGAGACAGCTTTGGACACTGAATAAACGCTGCTTATTTGTCATGATGCTTCCTGTCACTAGCGAGTCTCAGTACTTGCTGCCTGTTGCCAGGATCAGTTGGTTCTTTATGGTATGTTTGTGTCAGACCCATGCAGAGCTGCTGGACTGCATTGCTAAAACAGTCCTTGTAGTTAGTGATTCACAGTCTTGTCTTGTGATAAGCTCACTGTGCTGTACAGATGTTGCATAAAATAAATCATTAGCACAACTCTTGAGGATTGTTCCTTCCTTGTTGCATTAGGGCAGGTAGTAAGCCTTGAACAGCTTGGCCTTTGAAGGATGTTGTCCATGGAATGACCTCTGTTTCCTTCTACATAACTCATAGCATAAGGTTTTAAAAAAAAACCTAAAATAATCCCTGCCTTTGTGGAGCAGGTATTGAACTGGCTTTGAACTAGCTGAGCAGTTAATGCAGCAGATTTTCACCACATAGTGTGGTTTACCTGGCAGGTACCCATGGTGAGAGATTGTCATGCATGTCATTAAACACCAGCAACTAGACAAAAATCTTTCAGGCTTTTATCTTGGTGCATGCTGCAACAGGACTTTGACAAACCTGTAAAGAGCACAGTTATGGTTTTGTATTGTGTTAAAATGCTAGAATCTGGATTTAATAAAACAAAGTGCACTGTTGCGTATGAGTCAGCAAACCTTTTTGGTGGGAACTAAGTTATATCACTGAGCATCCAAGGTTCTCTTATTGCCTGCTTGTTTTGTTATGTTACTATTAATTTCTAGGCCAATTAGGGTTTTCAAGTGCTACATCCTTTGAGCTCTCTCTTGACACACAGGTGACTTCACTGCTGTTTGTAGTTCAGCAGTTTACCTAGGTATGGCAAGGTTTGTCAACCACTACAATCATTTGTTATCCACTGGTCTATGCAGGCATTGTCTTAGATCAGCACTGTACTGAGGTGAAAGATAAAGGTCTGCCTTCTCTGTAGTTTGCTGTCATTGGTGGGTTTGATCACTTTCATTCGTGTAGACATTTAATATTGTATATTTGTGGTAAGTTTTGCAGGAATATTCAGATATCAATAAGGACCACAGCTCAACCTTGCTTTTCTCAAGTGTGTATGACCTTTCTGAATTCTGCCACCAATTCTTTTCACTTACTAATATGATTCTGTCCTACAACACTCTTTCTTTGGAGACTGTGAGGAAACACATATTGCTCTGGGAGAAATACTAATGATATGACTGAACCCTACACAGTAACTGTACAGTAGTGCTGCTGGGACTCTCGCAGCTCTGCTCTTTGTGGTTTAGTCATTCCACCAAATCATGTGAAAGGAATTTGAGACTGTTACAGGACCAGCTCTCACTCTGGTATTATCTGTCAGTTCAGGAATGTGAAGAGTAATTTTGGCTTTGCTTTCTGGTAATTGCTACCATGTTTGTCAAATTGTTGTTCTCTTGCTTCTGAGAATGCCTCGATGTTGCAGCTCTGATCTGTGTTTCCCAGTCTCTGGCTTTGTTCATGGGGGTTTCCAAGAAAAAATTGTATTTACAGGTGGGACAGGTTAGACTCCTGGTAAGGTGAAATGGCATTTGTGGAACAGAAAATATCTTGCAGCTGTAGCAAGGGGAAGCACAATATTTGTGTGGCCTGACTATCCTATAAATTGCCCAGTTAAGAGATGTACTTTTGTGTCAGGAAGATTTGAGTTAAGAACTTGAAGCGTGCTGCTGTGTGGAGGACATATGCAGCCAGTGTAAACTGGGGAAGAAATTTTTGAACTGTGATAATTAAATGTCACTAATGCCTTCTCCACCTCCAATATGGACACTTCATAATGTGAATGGCTTTTTCAGTTTTAGGTTATGTAGCTTTGATGTTTAAGCCCGAGGGAGCAGTGGAAAACAGCTGCTGGGATAGGGAGGGCAGGAGGAATTATTGCAGTGATATGAAGATCTCTTTCAGCTCTACATTTGTACGGATTTGAGAACATGAAGCTTTTCATGAAGTCATAAGGTGGTTGTTCTTGTCCATCACTTCTTGGCTCTGTTGTAATTTGTTTGCCTGTTGATCTCCTCTTTTTCCTTTTGTCTTCTAACTCTATCTTAACAGCTAGAGGTCACATGCAAGGTGAGTTAGGAGGGCCGCTTTCTTTCTGACTTGTTTTGAATTCTTCCCTCTGAATGAGAAAAATCTGACTCACCTCTAAGGTGAATCAACAGCCACAACTATTGCTCCTCTTTATTCTTTTCTTGCATTCTTTCATGTTCAATGTTCCTCATTGGAGAGGAAGAGCTGGCAGAAGACAAGACTCTCCCACTCCACCTTTACACGTTTTTTTTCACCTGTGATTCTCATGGGACTAGAAAATAACTCCAGTAGTCAGCTTCTAGCTCCTTCTTGCCTGAGGCTGATAACCAAGAATATAGATCTGTTATAATAACTAGCAGCATCTTCAAAAGGCAGGAGTCCCAGGTGGTAAATTCCCTTTCCAACTTGATGTGAATTTGTGGCCAAGTTATGAATGCACAGAAAATGAGACTTATGCATGTGGTTATAACATCTTAAACTAGAACAACCTATATATACTTGCACAATAAAGTAGCCTATGAAAAACTAAACAGCAGGAACTCCACTTAAGCACATGGAAATTACAGCAGCTACTGAGAAGATGGAATGATCTGGAGCTTCAGCAAAAGACAGAGCTGAAAGTAAGAAAGTCTCATTTTTGCAATCCAGCATTGCTGCTGTCTTGCTGAGTGGCCTTAGGCAAGTTAATTGCATTCAGATCCGGGGCTATAGTGAACTCGTTTGCAAAGTGTCTTCTACTGCCTCTGCCTTCACTAAAATAATTACTGATAGTTTCACTGCTGCTGTGATAACCAGTGCAAATGGAGTGTGCATGATCCAGTTGTAAAAACAGCAGAATTTTGCCAAAGTCTTGTGTGTCACAACTGTTGTTAGCACCACAGTGACAAAAAAATCAAATAAAACCAGAATTTCTGTTAAAGGGGTGGATGGTAGTGCCTTGCTCCAGTGGGATGTTCTGTGAATGGACTGAGGAGCTCATATTAGAGTATTTCAAAAATATCTAATACTATGACTTGCTTTGTATTCTTACTATGCACATTACACTTAGTGTGCATTTTAATGGAGAAGTTCAACTGTATTATTTATGATGCTTGTATAGATAGGCACATACAGAAACCAACACGTAACTCAAGATCTTGGCAAGTTTTACAGCCCAGCTACAACATTTGCTTTAGTTATAGCAATGTGCGCTCTCTGACAATGCAGGATCTTAACCCTTCAACCGCTGACTGGATTCTCATATCCATTATACTTGGGTAACATTTCTGATGATAAAATAGTTAATGTTGGAAAGTGATAGATGTCATATCTTTTCCTTTTTACAGCCTTCCCTGTACTGTTTGCCTGAGCCAAGAATGGTTAATACTAGTTTTTTCCCTGTTTTAGTTTGTGCATGTTTTTGCCTGTCTCATTTAGCATTTCTGTTCTACAAGCAATTCTGATTGTTACTCTAAAATAGAATGCCTGTTATTACAGAGCATAGCTCATTCTATGGATGCTGCTCACGGACTGTTTATAAAATGACAGTGTGCCACAAAAGTCTGCCAGGAATAAAAGCAGCAGTTGGTGGGGATGTGTTTACCCCACATAACTGCCTCAGTCTTGGGACTTAGTCACTGCAGTGAAAAACTCCATCCATCACTGTTGCATTATGTCAGATTTTCTGCCATGCCATACTCCGTTTCAGTTAAGAGATAACAATGAAAGCCCAGAGACTTCCCCATTCCCCTTGCCCTCCTTTTAGCATGAGCGTAAAAAATTAGATGATAATTTGAAGAGGGGTACGGATGGGAAAGTTCTCCTGGTTGCCTCGCCATTGTTACTGTGAAGTGCAAGGAAGAGGAGCACAGCTTCTGTTGGAATTTAGAGATGAAATTTCCTGTCAAAATCAATTACAAAAACCTTGTTGCACAAAGTTACGGTTGTCTCTAGTGTCCATCAAAAGTACGGCAGCAAAGTTCTGCTGACGAAGCCACTTGACAAGTTAAGAGAACAGCAGAAAGTTTCAGAACAGCTGAGGCAGAAAAATAGTGTAATGTCGATTTAAATCCCTTGCCAGATTTCCCAAAATAGTGTGTGCATAAGTAAAGGAAGTAGTTATGGCTCCAGGTGAGTCTTAAAAAGGCTGTGCCTTGAGGAGTAATAGCAATGTGGATAAATTTCTCACAGGCCTGCTTGACTCAGATGCTGTCAGAACTCAACACTAGACAGGCATCTCTTAAATCTTCCTTAAAGTGTCTGTCAGGGGTGCTCCGGCTGTCCCGTCTGGTATTCTTTTGCCCACAAAAATGCAGACTGGTGCCCTGTAATTAAGCGTTGAAACAGGTTCCTCAGGGAGGTTTTGAAGGGTTCTCTATCATTGAAGGATTTCAAGACCTGACTGGACACTGGCATAAATAACTTGGTCTAAATTCAGCCCTGAGCCTGCATTGAGCAGGAAGCTGGCCCAGGTGACTGTAATTGTTCTGTGTGACTCTTGTTAAGTGATTACAAAGTCAGCCAAAAAAGTCTGTCTGCAAAAAACCAACAACATGGGGTTTGTTAGAATCCATTTTTTTCCAAAACAACTTAATCTGTGACATCTAGCCAGGTGAATCAGGTGGGAAGAAGAATGAGAAAGCTGATTTGCCAGTGGAACCTGGGAAAGGAGCATATATGCAAAATATATCTTAATAGGTGGATCTCAGTTTGATTTTATAATGCATACTTTCTCTGGTGCCAGCACAGTAAACCATGGACTTCTCAACACTATGTTAATCAGTCTCTGAGGGTCTGCTTACAATGGCTAATGATGGGGGAGAGAAAGGGGAATAAAAATGAAATAGTTGTGCAATTCTGAATTAATTGCTAATTGAGGTACTAGAGACCAGGCAAAGAGGCCTTCCTTATAATGCAGCCGGGACAGGGGAGGTACATAGCAGTAAGGAGGCCAGCATTTTTTCCACTTTTGCTTGAACAGTATTTATTATACTTAATGGGGAGCTTTAATCATGGAGTTAATCTAAAAATTAAAATAAACTGGACTGTCAAATAACCTGTGCATTCTAAATTGCAGAAGTCACTGATGCTCATTAGTCAGACTGAAGCTGCAGTCGTGTTTTGCACAAAAGCAAATAAAAAGAATCACAAAATTAAGACCTCTGTTTTCTCAGCATTAATTTCTAGTGTGGTTACCTGCACAGCTGCTGCAGTCCTATTATCTGACTCATTACTTTATAAACCACTTTCAGTGATGTTGAATGTGAAAGCTGCTATATAAAGTCTTATTTATTTTGATAACCCTGAGTGCTCTGCACAGGCTTAAAAGCTCCCCCCTTCTCTAACATGACAGGGGAATCATATGACTTAATGTGCCATGTACCTATAACCGTGGATTGTAGGAAAGTGACCTTGAACTGAGAGGCAGGCATTTTACGTTATAAAGCAGACACTTAAATTTACCTGTCAGTCGGAGGCGGGGGAATCTTACATCTGCATGGTTTAGAAAGCAGTGTCAGTCCAACTGTTCATTGCTCTGAACCCACTGAGGGTTTGATTGCTGACCAGGCATTTTAAGGTGATCAGTGTGAATGTTGATCAGTGTGTGATAGAAAGAAGAGCATTTTTGTTTCAACCCTGAATTTTCTGTGTCTTGGTCATAGGGAAATTTGGAATTCTGTAATAGCATGACACATCCTCTGTCTCTTTAGGAACAGACCGTGATTCAGGCTTCTGTGGAAGGAGGATATGTGATGAGCAGTCCTTCTACCTCATGTCTGGTTTGGTCATGTTTTCCGTGCTTTGGGGTCTCCGTACTTTACTGAATATATTGTTGCTTTTGTAGGAGACATTTAGAGCAACGTCGCATTCTCTTTCACCGGTAGCCTCAGTAAAGTGTAAGTACCAAACACACTGTGACAGTCTACTGAAATAGGCTGAGTCTAGATAGGCAAGATAGAAAGAGTGTGGGAGGGGAAAGGGGGACACAGACCGCTGAAGTGAGAGTGCAGTTACATGGCATTTCAGTGGCAGATTTGGGAACAGGGAGGAGGTTTTCTGATTTCTAAAGCAATGTCTTTCTTGCTGGCTCATGCTAACAAGCCACCTAGAAAGCCCATTCCATTTGGACATGTCATATCTTCTTATCCCTCACATACAAAACCAGGAACAATATTTAATGAGTTCTGTTTTGAGACCTCTAAAATCATGAAGAGCACATCTGTAATCATGATTATTGCATCTTGCCCTGCTGAGAGCTTAAAAATGATGAGCAAGAAAGGCATCTCCTAAGACTCATTTAAAATATGAGCAGGCAAGAATAAGATCTAGAGAAAGGATTTGCCTTAACGGGAGCATCCCCAGTGACCTTTAAACACTTAGAAAATCGAAAGTCTGCATTCTTTTCATATGCAGGTTTCCTACTTCCCTTTTTGGGATGCTTTGTGCATTGAGTCATAAAACGTCCTAGTGATCACTACAGAGCACAAAGGCAACTTGCAGATGTGTAAGAGGAGAGATGCGAAACGTTGAGGATGACTGAGCTGTTAGTTGCATTACAGCATGCTTGGGATTTCTGAAGGAATGAGAAAGTGCGTGTTAGGAGCATGAGACCTAATCCCATTTATACAATTAAATGAGCACTGCTTTCAGGAGAGTATTTACCTTCAGGTTAGTGCTAGTGTCTAAAATTAAAGACTTGATAAAGGCATGTGTGACTTAGATTTGGGTGATTCTTCAAGGTCTTGGTTAATAGATAAATCTTGACAAGCAGGTCCTTGCCAAATCCTACATACCTGCTTGTTGAAAGCAATGCTGAGATTAAACCCACTGAAATTAAACGTCATTGGCAATTCTCTATGTGGATGGATCCCAGTTTCCCTGAAACACTTAAAATTTGGTGCCACTCCTCTCACTGCAGCCTGGACACTTCTTTCTAGATCTAGCTATGGACACAGATGGCCCATGAGAAGCCATCAGGGCATTCATAACACTGCCTTGCATATGTGAGTGGTTAGAAATAGGTATAGATAGTAACATGATAGAAATTTTGATACTCTTGAGGAAGTACTTCACCTTATTTACACTTACACTGACCTTTTCAGAGTTTTCTATAGGCATGAACAACCTCCACAGTAAATGTCAGCTTCTGCTTAGAATCTTTTATGAGTAGTCTTAAGCTTAATTTTTCATTGCATAGTATTCCTGTAAGAAAGCTGCGTTGAAATTGAAAACTCTCCTAAAAAAAGTGGCTATTGGGTGAGAAATCTTTTCACTATTTTAGCAGTGATGAAGAGTTTTCAAAGAAGCTGTCAGAGTTGTTTGAGGTAGTTTCTGTTGTGGCTTTTTAAAATTTCTCCTATGACTTTCTGGTGGTTTGTGAATATGGACCATTCTGGAGGGTGGTAAAGATGGAACAGGCTTCACTTGGATGCTGTGTAATGTTCCCCTGTTGCCTCTTGAAAAGTGTGCTTCCTGTTTTTGTTTCAGCCAAGCATCTCACTCAGTGCTGCACGCTGAGGCCCCAATTCTTTTTCTGTTTCTTTTTCCTTTATTTTTTTAACTTGCAAGTGAATTTATTTGTGGTTATAAAATAGCTAAGGACTCAGAGAGCTATTTTTCTCCAGGTAATGTTGTCTTATCTCACATTCTGGTCTGAATTTAAGGCTTATAGCAAGGTCCGTGTTGTTAGGAAAACTATAATTCTATGGGCAGAGCTGGTTTTGTGTCAGTTCTGTGTGTGATTATCAGCTATTGAGACAGTGCATCAAACAGCAGATACGTTTACATCTAGTAGAAGCTCTCCTTATTTTCTAATAAGCAGAAAGGAGAGTACCCCTTCACTCCATACCTCGAGGTGGTACGTCCCAGTGCATTCCAGTTCAAATGAAGGAGGAGCAGTAACATCTCTTGCTTCTCACCATCTGTCCCTGCCTGGATACAGTGCTTTGAGGATGGGTAGAAAATCTTTGTTCTTCAGGGCATTAAGGTTTCTGTCCTGTGCTGAAATCCATGGAAATTAAGCACCCAGATATTGTACCTTGAAAACCTGGGCTGCCAGGTCTATTTTTTGTTAGAGAAGTTGAAGAAAATCTTCTGTTCATGCTGCTTCTGCTCTGGCCTGACATTTATTTGACATTGAATAGATCATACTCTTTTTCTTGGGTGCTTGGGAGATACTTAAATTGCCTGACAGCAGCATCGTGACTGTAATTGAGACAGATTAGATGCACTGGGCTGCCTTTGGGTGTGTGTGGCAGCTTTCATGAAATGGCAAGAGGAATTGAAACCCACTTTTGACTTTGGAAGCTGTAGCAGGAACTAATTAACAATTTCGGGACACAAACAGGATTGGAGGAAGTGTTTGGGTTGGTGTATAATAAATTATTTAATAACATGAGGGAGTCTTTCCATATGGCACTTACAAAATGCCTATAAAGGCAAGATTGCAGAACTGTGCTTGTAATGAACCAAACAGGCTTCCATTATCAGTCCTGGTGATTGGGAATAGCTGACCTTTCATTTCTCTGGGCTAAGAATGGACCTGCTAGCTTCTCAGCTTGGGTTCTGATAACCTTTCCCCCAAAAGGTTAGTTGTTTATATCCTAATGTTTCTTTCCTAGTGGGAAGTGTTTGATGTTTCAGTGAGGGTAGGTCCACTGGAGAACAGACAGATTTATTCTTCATCTTTGAGGAATTCAAGCTGTGGAGCTCTGCCTTCACTGCATTAAGCAGACAGCCTCTAACAAGCAACTGCATTGATATGAATAACCAAATACCTCTGTAATGGCTTATGACCATTTAAAGACTTTATATAAAAATCATGATGAGTAGTGGAAGTATAAGTAAACTTGGTGAAGCTTGAGTAACCCAGAAGGAAGCTTTCAAATTGGCTTCCAAGCATAGTTCAGCATGCATGAGCTCTGAAAGATTTGTTTTTTTTCTTAAGTTGTTTTTCCCTTGGCACTGAAGATAAAAATGAGACAGGCTGTGAAGGGGAGAACCTGACAGGTGCCAGCCCAAGTGGAAATACTGTCTGTCGATCCTCGTCTGTCGCAGCTCTAAGCAGTGCCCATAGATGATACATCCAAATGCTTGTCAGGAGCTCGTGAGCTTTCAAACCAGAGCAGAAAGTCCCTCAGCAGCAGGGCAATGTTTTGAAGCTCAGCCAGTGGAAACCCCCATAGTCCCATACCTGACAAAGCAGTCCTGTTTGTGTAAATTCCCAAGTGATGGAGCATTTGGGTTTGCCTTGCTGGTTAAGATTCAGTGCCAGCATCCCAGCATATAAAGCCAGAGAAAGGCTGATCACACCTAGGCTGTAGGTCCCTCATGCCCTGACTCATCACAGGCCTGGTGGAAAGAAATTGTATCCATGGAGGTCTGGAGGAACGTGGCTGCTGCTTCCAGGCAAAGCAGTGCCCACATGCTGCAGGTCACCCCCCAGCACCAGCCAGGCTGCCAGGACCACTGGCAGCTGCCTTCTTGTGGCTGCCAGCTCTGCAGTACCACCACGCGGGTGGGCAAGTACAGTGCTCCCCAGTCAGACAGTGGGGTCCCACCTGATGCTGGAACTTATGGCTTTGGTCTGTAAAGCACTGCGGCCTCTGTTTCACTCCACAGCCCCTCATGAGCTTTGATTTACCTGCCTACTATGTCAGATATAGGTCATGTAGCAGTGGGGAAGGCATTTAGTGGGACCATACACAGCCTCATGATCCAGTAAATTTCATAGAGCCTCTCTTGGAGACAGGAAAGAAGATACTTACAAGGAAGAGTTTTCTGTGCTTTTTCCACCTTTCTGACATAACTTGGTACTTAATGGTACTTAGTGTGGATATTTCAAGTAAGTAAGTGCTGCCATGTAGGGTTTTTCATGTTGCCATGCAGCTGCCTGCCATAGTGGGTTTTTTTCCCCCTTTTCTGTGCTTCCCTACTTGCTGAGGCTTTCTGGCAGTAAGTTTTATAAAGCTGTTCACCATCTAAACCATTCTGAATCATGTCAGAATCTTTAATAAAATAAATTTACTTAAGTGGCATGTGGAGCCATGGCTCCTTTTGCAGTAAGCTTTTCTCTGCAGACAGGTTTCAATGACTGAGCTGGGAGGAAGCTAAAAGCTCATTAGCTTCCTAGAGTCAGAGCAGCTGATTGGCATCTGGAACTGCAAAGCTGAGTTTTACAGGGGCTTGAGGCCAAAAAAGAGCAATTTGGAACACATGATCCTTAGTTAAACACACACCAAAGACCAGAGGAAAGAAAATGGTAGGTCCAGGCAGCCACAAGTCAAGGGAAGGAGTCCCTTAACAGTGCTGTTGATTTTCAGTGATGACTCTAGTTCTGAGACATTTTTGTGTTACGAGGCTCTTGTACTTGTTAAGATACTAACAGCAACACATTGTGGTTTATGACTAGACATAGCTGTGGTGTGATTTTTTTCTTTTTTTTTTTTTTTGATCATTTTTAATGGGCTTTCCTTCAGGGAATCACTGAGTGTATCCCTCTTTAATAAACACACTTGATGCAGTAAGCCTTCTGATGGTCGGGCTGGACATTGAAGCCTCTGTGCAAGTAATGGCATTGCAAAGATTCCGTCTCAGACCTGTTCAGCTGCACCACGTAGCAGCTGTGATCAGGAAAGCAGTAGAATGTTTTACTGAGCTGGATATGGATTTTTTTTTTTACCTGATTTTGATTTCTTTAGTTTAAGAAAAAGTCCCTCAAAACACACATATTCTGACACGTATCCATGAATGTACAGTTGCAAAAAACACATTTGTTTATATAATGTGAAAAGTATTAATTTTCTTCAAGTTCCCAATCCTCATTAGCTTTGCCAGCTGTTTCTCTATTTCTTTTGTTCCTTTGGGAAAGCTTAGTTAAATGGAAAAGGCTTGCAATACGGCCCAAAAGCAGTGAATTCAAGCCCTACTAAGGCAAAGAGGAAGCAAGTTCCAGCCTGGAGACTCCTCCATTTAAAAGCTTTCCCCATTAAGAAGAGAGGTCCATTTTTTTCACACCTCTTGTATCAAGTGAGACTTTCTGTAGCATCACTTTGTTACTGCATCTTTTCAGAGTTTCAAATAGGGAATGGTCTTTGGCTGTGCTATGGGTTTATATTGCTGTGGTGTCCGCATATGTTCTTGGCATGTGCTTGCAGCTCTGAGGACAGTCAGTTGACACTTCCCTGAGCTTCCACATCATCTACTGGTGTAACTGGCACAAATGCCAGAAGCCAGACAAGCCAGAGGGGCACAGTGTTCTCATTTCTAGTGTGGATTGTGCAGTCCTTGCTATTGCTCTCTGTGGCTGAAAAGGAGGGGTGGCAAAATAGAGCTGATGGGTGCCATGAACAAGGAGACATCCCTCAGGGCACATGAGCCGTCACCAAGTGCTACCATCTGGGTCCTTTCAGGGAAGAGAAGGAAAACAAGTCAGTCGTGTAATTCTGGGCTCTCGCAGAGACAGGAACAGACATGTCAGAAGCACCCGTGGTCAGTAGTAGCAGCAGCAGCACTGAAACCTAAACGGATAAGCATGGACATTTGGCCTTGTCTGCTGTTGTTCTAGTATTTCTGTTACATAGCAGATAGCAGGGAAACATGATAAGTGACATGCTTAGTATTGATCTTGTGTGCAAGGGCCAGGCTGCTGTCTGTTTAAGACGTCCCTATTGCAATTCACATTGTTCCTGTGCCTGCTGTCCTTTTGGCTGTTAGGAGGTATGAGACCTACCTGAAAGCTTCAGGAAGACACTTCCCTGGAGGCAGCAGGCAAGACTGTCCATATCTAGGAGCATTTGCATTGCTGCTCTCCTGGCATATTGATCCACCATTAGCAAGATCACAAGCCTGCTAAACCTCATCTGTCTTCTTTCTTAAAATAGAGACAAGGGTAGAGCAACCCCTAAGACTACCAAAGACAGGATTTCTCCTGATTTCTCATGGTAAGGCAAGAGAGTCTTCGTGCCCTAGTTTAGTCTCAGGTGTGCCTGTGCTACGAGCAGTACAGGACCCTTGCACTGTATCAGTGTCAACAGCGTCACACTGTGAAACCCTGCAGAGCTGGCAGAACTTTGATGCCAATTAGTTTGCTATTCACTTGTGTATGTGAGCCAGGATTTGGAACCAAATCCCATCCTGAGATTTTGCAGTGGGGATGCAGGGCCTGGGCAGCATACTGGGAGCTTGCGAACACTGTGGTGATCTGGTTATGGGAAAAGGGGAACCTGTACTTCCAAACATATCATATTTTATATGTAGGTCACAAAGCAGAGACTCCAGTGTATGTTTTGTGTATGTAAGAGAGGGTGAAAATGTTATTTAATGTTTGATTCTTAGATATAAATTGCATTTCAAAACAGACTTTGGTTTTGCAGTAACATGATTGTCCTATTCCTTTAAAAGAAAATGCATTAAATTATCACTGTGAAGTAAAGAAAAATAACTTTGGATCAGAGAAACTGGCAAGAGAGCAAGTGTTAACATTTTGTGTACTGTACTTGGTGTCTCCAAGGTCAGATGCAATTCTTCTAGGACTGGGGTAAGGAAAGCTATTTACATGAGCCATCCATTTTAATCATGCAGCCGAAAGGATTAATGTTAACTTTGGGTCCAAGGCATTGTTGCTTATAGCAATGGTGTTTCTCAAAACCAAGCAAAACCATTGCCAAAGGTGACCTACAAATGCTTAAATGTGCTGCAGTTCACCCAGGTGCCTCCTGTGCCTTTTGGTGGAAACATTTAGCACCTCTCTTTTCTCCTGCATCAGCCTGGCTGCTAGGTATGCCCTGCCCTTCAGTAACAGCACGTTCCCCTTTTGAACTAGTAGCTTGGATAGTGCTCTAGTTAGCAGCAGCAGCTTTCAGATCCTTATTAAGTATTGGTCCTCCAGAGCCTTCACTGCTGATTAGTGACGGAGGAGAGAAGGTTGTTAATGGAACATCTGCAGTTGCCAAGAGACTTAGCTACATATGCTTGAAAAAAGGCTTTGTTATTGGGCAGGGTGTCAGATGCTGTTGGGAGAAATGCTGCTTGCAGGTCCTTTGGAAAGGGAAAGCTGTATTAGCTTTAAAATGTCTGCTCACAGCAAACAGAAGTGCTGGAACTCAGACAAGGTCAGAATGGGTTTTATTTAATTGAACCCTCTCTGTTGAATTGTGTATTCTTTGAATATGAAGTGGAATATAACCAACCTCTTACAAAGCACTTGCTGTTAGAGAAGTTACTTTGACAACTCGTGGAGCTTGGGAAATATAAAGAATAATAGAATAGGAAAAAAGGGTTTGCTTTCCCAGATATCCTTATATCTCCTGCTCTGCCTTGCCCCCCCCATTTCTTTTCCCTGCTGCCTTTCAGTCTTCCGTGCAGTCAGCTCAGCTCCTTGTATTGGTTTTCTGCATACCTCCACACTTGGTAGTGCTGCTAACAGTCCTGTTACATCCTTTGGGGCAGGGGATTGCTTGCTCCCCTTTGTAACTAGCGTGCCATTGTTGCTTTCATTGTGGGAGTACATGGTAAGCTGGGAAGAGTATGTAATTTTAGAACTTGTGTGTGACTTAGTAGATTAGTTGGAAAGGTCACACATTGTGGTGTTCATTTTCTGACTAGAAAAACTCCTCTTAAACATTCCCTCAAGCCTGATTTGAGTCTCATGTGTCCCATATTATTCTGGTTGTTCTTTTCAATACTTTTCAAAGGCTGGTCTGTCTGTCTGTCTTTAGAGTTCCTGCACAGCGGTGGATGCTGCATTCATGATTGCATCCCTGCAGTAAGTGTAATACCTGTCCTGACTTGTGCTGTACCTTGAAGTGAAAGCTATAGGGACTACTCAGAACTTTCCACCTCTTATTTCTTCTTCATTCGTTGCAGAAATTTGCTATGCCTCTGTGATACGACATTCAGTACTCTACATGTATCTGCATTGAGCTGCATTCTCCATCAGTTATTCCAAGCATTTGGCGCTGTTGGAGCTGGCTGCATTTTCGCTACTGTTAAGCCTTTCAATTAGAAGAATCTTGCAAGTTTGTGTTGGCATTCAAGCTGCTGTGTGCCCGGGTGCTGCAGCACAGCATACAGATGGAATGGAGCTGATGGGCTGGGTTTTTTTAAGGATTTGATTACTGTTTTTATAAAAGTAACCAGTTGCCTCCCCCCAGTCTTCTGTAAATCCATACTGCAGGGAGAAGAGTTACTGGAAGGGGAGGGTTGATCTGCAGCACTGGTTTCTTGCTTACGTGTTCTGAAAACATTTCTATAATAAATTATTCTGAGCTCTGGTTTACAACTGTTTAACTTGCAAACAATGAACTACACAGGCTGTAATGAAGTTACCAACCTGCTGTTGGCAGAGGGCAGGAGGGCAAGATCTGTGGAGCTTTTCTTTCTTGCAGAATCACATTGTTCATTTCTTTTACTTACGTGAGCCTTTACTTTTTGGTTTTCTTCTTTTTTACCGTTGTTTTTTTCTTTTGGCTCCTAGTCGCTCAGGGTGCTGCTTGCTTATCCTACAAAGTCTGTTAGTAGATGACCTTGCGGAGAAGCTGCAGTTTGGGCTCCTCTCGCTCCATCTGCCGGCGGCTGTCGCATCCTGCGCTCGGATGCAGCGGAGAGCAAGCAGATCAGCCTTTCAGGTTCCATTCCTGGTCAGCACACCCTTGGTGTGGTCCTGGACTGCGTCTCTTGGTTTAGTGTCACCCCAGAGAGAGTCCAGATGGTGCTGCAGCTTCCCTGTGTTGTGAACCAAAGCACAATAAGTGGGAGATTGCCTTCAAAAGTGGTCTGAATCAAAGCACTGATGTAAACATGCCTGTGGACACTGCATGGATGAGTAGCTCTCTGAATTCATATTAGTGATCTTTTATTTTCTTTCCTAGGGATAGGGATTTTTAATTTTTCCTGCAGTGTTGCCAGTGTCTTTCCAGCTTCATATGAAATTTGCCTCTTTAAACAGCAACCCAGATTTTTTGTGTGGATAAAAAATGAAGCAGCACATTTCTGCTGCAGCAATAGACCTCTCATCTGACCAGCATCCACATGTGTGTAATTTCCAATGCCTGCAGCAGGAGAATAAATCATAAGTGGGTTGGATGGTGAAGGGGAATAGGTCTGGCAGCTTTGCTCCAAAGAGTTGTCTGAGTTTGGGATTAAGCTGGTGTATCAGAGATAGGCACCTGGTGCACTATTTTATGTTACTGCCAGGGTGCAGCTAAGTATAGGCACAGAATTGGCATTGCCGAGATGAAAGCAAATAGGTTTGTGGAGGAGATAATCCAGGAACTGCTGCATCATTCTTAGCACAGGGACTAAAGTGGATGGATCAAGGTGGCTGATCAGTCCCAGTTAATTCCTCAGGTGTTTTCTGTTCAGGATTGAAATTGCTGTCTGTGCTGTCACTGTTCTTTGGGCAAATAAAGGATAATCCACTTGGCATCTCCTAGTAGCATGAACTTCACGCAGAACTAATCCATTTGCCAAGTTTGAGCAACTCTGCTGCAAAGAAGCGCATCTTCCTTTTTTTCAGGAAGATGAGTCTAATGTTGAAGCTCCTCCTTTGTTATACACATTCATGCCATTAGCTGGGGGGAATGTGTAGATGCAGTAAAATGTATGGTATTTACAATGACATCAGTGTCTGAAGGGTTTTCTGTTTCTCTAAAAGGCAAAAGCTAATATGGTAAACTTACTTATTTTGCTTTCTGCAATAAATGACTTATCCCCATGCCTTTCCAGGAGGAAACAGTGCAGATTGCAACTCAGCACAAATCTGTAACTGATGGGAAAAGTCTCATTTATTCCAGGAGAAATTATCTTTTTAAGGGCAGTGCTGAATCTGAGCTATAATTAAAATAGCTTTTTAAAGAAAAATAGTGGATGTTTTTTCGTTTGATGTATTACCCATCACTAATGACCCTCTTCTCTCATTTCCATTTAAAAAAGTGGGTTTAAGCAGTTACCCATATATTGCACAAAAGTAGCATTACCTGAAAAAATAATTAAGATGATCTGGAAATTAAGGAAATCAGTTTTGAAGAGAAGCAGGTGCTTAATGGAGGTGAGACCAGCTGTGCCTCCCAGGAATGTGCTTCAAGTGCTGCATGGAAAAGTGTGCGAGGCCTCCACGCAGCACTGGAAGGAAATTTGTAATAATTCAGACAAATTGCATCCTATAAATAGCAGAGCTGGATTCATTAGGACAGGAGGCAGATGGAGAAAATATAAAACTTGTTTGTTTCTTTTTAAGGGACTATAATGCTTATGAAAAGTGTCAGCTTGCTGTCAATAAGGGAAAAACCCTCCGGTGCAGCAGTAACTTTCTCGCTATTAGGTTCTCATCTCTGCTAATGAGCAGCCATCCATGCAGAGCATTCATAATACTTTGTTTTAGCAACTCCTGCCAACCTTTCTCTGGCATAACCAGGCCGAAACAGAAGTTCTGCAGTACTGGAAGCCTGCAACAGATGAGGATCAGGAGAGACCCAAGGGAGGAAGGAGTTTCGTGTTAGCACTTGCTAACTCCGCTTAAAGCAATTGCTAACAGGGCAGGGGCATAAATGTAGTTGGGAAGTGGGGATGTGTAGAATGTGGTGGGAATCATGCACCAAACTGGCTAAGGGGTTAGCTCCAAAGCAGGAATGTACTGGTAATTGGTAGAGGAAATGCTGTGCGTTACTGAAGAGAGAAGGTGAAGACATTTTTGAGATGCTCTTACATTAGTTAGTAGGAAAAGAACAGGCTTTCATGCATGAAGAGAAGTAATGACAAAAAGCGGGTGAGAGGTGCATGACTGGAATGCAGCTCTGTCCACAGGAGGTAAGCAGAGGTGAGAGGGTTGTTGCATCTCAATATTCATACACAGTGAGGTGGTACAAAGAAGGAATAGTGTCCAATCAAAAAAAGGAATTTATCTGACAGAAAGGACACATTGTAGACAGCACTTAAATAACAGGAGAGGGTGAACATATGGGGCTGTTCCCAATGTGCCAAAATTATAACTAGGCACTTTAAAACAAAGCCATCAGAGAAGACTAGCTGAACAGTTCCATACTGTTCAACCACAAGTCTGAGCTCCAGTATAGCAGTCATAAATGTTCTGTATGAATATTATCTGTTAATGAATGTGCCTTAACTCTTTTGCTGGTTTGATTTATATTTCAGCAAAGCTTTCTTAAAAGATAACACAGTGCCAGAATTCCAGTTAGCTATCCTAAGAGATTTTTTTAAGGACTAACGTTCAGGAAAGGAATACTGCCTGCTTATCAGTGTTTTTTCTGGAGGATTCTTAGATTGCCAATTCACCTTGTGAAGTGGCAGAGGAAAAAGGTGATATGAAGGTCATATTGGAGTCAGATAATCACAAACTTATTATAGGAATGATGAAAAGCTATACAACTGTTCATGCTTCATGTGTTAAGTAACTACAGTTTTTCTCAGCGTTCAATATAAAGGGCAATGATCCCAGAGCAAGAAGAGGACATTGGAGAAGAGGAAAGTAAGTGGTATGGATTGGCAGGATGCCTTTGGGGATTGCCATCTGTCGTGACTTGTGCATATCTGTAGGGTGTCATGTAGCGAGCAAGTGGTGGCATTAAAACCAGTCACAGACACAGAGCAGGTTAGCTATCCAGTCCTTGGAGAAGCATGCAAGCGTGCTGGGAGGCATGTGAGAAGCTGAGCAGGGAAGTAGGAGCCAGCACATAGGAGCTCATTAATCCTCATGCATAGATCAGTTTTCTGGTATGGAGCAAAGAAACCCTTGTCTAATTAAGTGTGTTTTCTTGTTTTCAATGGGATAAAAAGCCCTGTAGATCCAGGGGCTTAACATGGCCTGTGTTTATGGATAGTGTTGTACAAGGTTTAAAGTATTGAGTTCTGAGATCTTGACTCACATAGCCCCACAGCAGTAGTAGTAGATTTGAAATGTAAGGCTTTAATTTCATAAAGCCTTTAGCAACAGGCTAAAAATAATCAGTGGGGTTTCCACTGGCCAGAATAACATTGTCCAGTCTTCTTGCTCCTAGGCTTGATCCAAGATGTCTGAAATACCATAATCTGTGATATGTGCTGGAAAGTATGCATGTGAGACATGGGTGATTTTGAAGAGAAACTACCAAAGAGGTGATCTGTGTTTGTCGGTTCCCTGCCTTGCACATAGAGAAGAAAGACAGTCTTCCAAAAAGTCCTTCAAAACATACAATGACTTGGAATGATGGAGTTGTTGCCTAATACCCCCTTTTAATGTGGGTAGATGGATAAATCCTAATCCTATGGATGAGGAAGTCAAGACACGGATGGTACTGTCAATTACTCAGCACCATGAAAGGAAATCCATGACAGAGCTGGGAATAGTTCTCATTCCTGTTGTGCTTAAACTGCAAAGCTGATAGAGCAATTCTGGGGATATTTAGTTAATGTGTCTGTTGCTGTCTCCCAGTGTGGTACAGTGCTGGTGTGTTTCTTTACCTGATACTTGAACTGAAGTCAGCATTTCTCCCTTCCCCTACCAACTGGGGCTTCTTTGATATCTTGCATCTTTTGTCATCTCTGCGTGCAAAGGAGGTGGTTGATACAGCTGTGTAGCTTGGTCTCATTGGGCCTGTTGTTTGTGTGTGTAAATGTACTGAGAGATGTAAATGCTAACAGGAGCGCAAGGATTGGAACCCAATCTAGAAATGCAAAGAAAGAATTGTGGCTGACCAAAGTTGTCTCTTGTCATCTTGTTATTACATGCATAGGCTCAGCCTGCAGGGCACTGTGTAGCTCATAATTTGGAAAACAGCGGAGATTTGGGAAAAAAATTGCTAACCTGGAGACAAGGAAAGGGACCTTCAGCCCAGGTGAATGTCCTGGGCATGATTTCCTGTGTGCACCGTTTTCAGCAGCTGTGGGTAGAATGCCCTGGATATGGCAGAAGCCCTTCCTTCTGTGATGTAGCTCTCTTTTACCTGTTCTCTTCCATGATTAAATAAATATGTTATACGTTTATTCACACATTGCCTTCTCTGCTTCCCTTGCTTCTGTTCTCTTCCCCCACCTGTAGGCTTTGAATTGCTGTACCAGCCAGATGTGGTCCGGCTGTACCTGTCCATCCTCACTGAAAGTCAGAACTTCAACACTCTGGAAGCTGCAGCAGGGGCTTTGCAGAATCTCAGTGCTGGCAACTGGACGGTGAGTGTAGTTTTCTCTTTAGTCTTTATTTTCTGCTGTGTACGTAAAGAATGAAGTGTGTCCTATTATAAGTGTGCTGTTATTTTGTGCATTTACATTTTTAAAAGGAAGGAGGTGGGCACTTCAGAGAAATTATTTACATCTTATTTGCCCACTTAAGATATTTTTCATTTTCTGGAAAGATGGTGTTCACATAGTGGAAGTGTCACTAAGCTCGTGAAGATTTAACCATGGGCAGCTTTTACTACTTAAACCACTTAACTATTGCTTCATCTATTCAGAAAAGTGTGTTGTTAGATGATTAAGTGTCCTGAATACTTAATTCATTGGGTTGTCAGACTGCTCAGGAAACTGCACTCCAAAGTGTCCTCTAAGATCCTGTCTGAAGCATCACCAGTACTAATGAGGCAGTTATAGGTATGTCTGATCACTTTGAGAACCACATGGCAGTCTGAGGATTAGTGGGGTGGTTTTACAGCTGTGTTGAATGCAGTTTATTTTAAAATCAATCGGGAAACAGAAGAAAACCATGAACTTGGAGGTGGGGGAAGATAATAGATGCTTTGGATACTTTACTGTTCCCTCCAAATGACCTCTTTTTTTCCTAGTGCAGAGGGATGTGTTCTCACACTGAGGTGTGTGCAGAACAGATGGTGGCAGATAATGCTCCTTCTATTTCTGTCCTCTTTTCCCAGCAGCTTACTACACTGTAGAATGAACTTCTACATCCTTTCTTCCTTGGTGCTTGGTGAACTTGTGATGCATTAAGTGATGCATCACACAACCTGACTAGTCTTTGGAGGGGGAAGAAAATGACTTACAGCAGTGAAATAAATGCCTGGGGCAACAAAAGGGCAGGTATATGAACTCACAGTACTTTGTGTTGTTTCTTTTCCCTTGTGTGTTCTAATCAGTGGTCAACATACATCCGTGCAACAGTGCGGAAGGAGAGAGGCTTACCAGTGCTTGTGGAGCTTCTCCAGTCTGACTCTGACAAGGTTGTGAGGGCTGTATCCATTGCCCTGAGAAACCTTTCCATGGATCGTCGCAATAAAGATCTTATAGGTATCTTCTGACTTTTTCTAACCAGTCTGGGATCTTGGATACCCTTGAAATAACTCGCATTTTCTGTCACATGTGATGGGGTTCATTTTGTATGGAGTTTCCGTCCACATTATCTAAGGTTACTCTATAGCCACCAAGTGGAGAGCTGTAATCTCAGAGTGTAATAATCCCTGCCAAGTGGAGAGCTGTCATCTCAGAATGTAATCTCTGCCCATTTAAACAAAGTGGGCTTGGAGGGAAATACCTAACTGGAGAGTAAAAACAGATGTAGATTTTTGCAGGAGAGGGAGGAGCGTGTGTAGATGGCTCAGTGGGTTAAGAGGTACCTTGTCTCTTCCTTAGCTCTGGCTGATATGGCACGTGCGCTCCTAGTTGCACATGGTAGTTAGAGACATTAGGCCTGCTGTTTAGATTAGAGTGGGAGTCTTGTCGCCTAAATCTGGGCTCTAAAGTTGTCCCCTTCTTCTTGCTTCCTCCTTCCCTTCTCATCCTTTTGTGTGGTAGATACTTAATATAAGCTAGACATCAAATAACTTACTCTTCTTCAAGTTACTTCTTCAGCAGTGCTCCCTAACTCCTATCCAAGGGAGTAAATAAGCATTCCCCTGCCCATAAGCAGGAATCTAGAAAGATCCAGGTGTGAGTTGTTTTCCTCTGGTTGCCTCTATATTTAACTGATATATTTGTTTAAACCACAACCTGGTCAGGCCAGGAAGTATTAGTCGCATGTTTAGGGCCATCATCAAAGTTGATGCTGACAAAGAGCAAGGTAGGATTCCACCTTATACATCAGGTCCTTTCTTTAATAATTCAGAGGTGTAGCTAGGCAAATGGTACAGACACCTGGGAGTGATAAATTCTGGGCTCCTGTTTTTATTTCAGTACTATGAACTGAGAAGGCTAACTGCACCCAGGAGGAAGTACTCTAACTTTTGATGGGGGAAGGTTAATAAATGCATGGCTGCACACCTTGCCCCAGAAGGCCTATTACAAGACTAAGTTGAATAAGCCATGTTCGTGTATTAGCATGAATATGTGGCATTAGCAACAGCTACTGGATGCTTTTTGCCTCAGACATTGCAAACTATGATAGATGCTAGCTGTAATATTCTTAGTTTCTTTTTTTTTTCCCCCAAATACCTTTTAGCATTCACGATGAAGGACTTTTTCTTAGGTATCAACTCGCAATCACCTTGAAATAATATATGCTAAGTACACTGTTGAGTTACAGTCTTGAGGTTCAAAACATGTGCATTGTAAAGTTTTTTGACGTATCAGACACCTTGACAGGATGGGAAGCTGAAATAATTATTAGGGCTGACTAATGGTATCTCATCCCCTTATCTAGGTAGTTACGCCATGGGTGAGTTGGTAAGAAATTTGCCCAGCAGGCAGCAGAGATCTGCAAAGAACCTGGAAGAGGATACAGTGGTTGCGGTGTTGAATACCATCCATGAAATCATTACTGACAGCTCAGAAAATGCAAGGTCTCTGATCCAGACACAGGGCATTCAGAAGCTGGTAGCTATCAGCAAGTCAAGGTAAGTGACAGTTGAAAGCAAAATGCGTAAGAGCTCTCAGCAAACAAGAAAATGTCACTATGAACAGCAGCTTTTGCTTTTCAAAAGTATTCAAGCACCCTAACCTTTCAGAGGCTTTAATTTCAGAGTAGTTAATATATATGCAGTAGAAACAGGCAACACCTTTAATAGGTTTACTTGATTGAAAAGTAAATTGAGTAGTCACTTCAGGCATGTTAAGACATTCTGGGTCCTTGTCAGATACATTGTAGCACGTGTATGCATTTAGCAGACATCTGCCATGAAACCCGGGTCTTTATTTTTAGTGTGGGAGGCCTTTTTCCTGTGGCAGCATTCCATTCCTGGAATGCCAGTGATGAAATCTGTTTCTTTTAAGTAAAATGGTTACTGATGTGCAGTAATTGTTCTGGCTGAAAGGTGCTGGTGGTAATTTGAAGTGACAAATTTTCACTCTCCAGTTCTGTTGAAAACTCTTCTGACTGCTTTAGACACAGTTTTGTTCCATATAGTTCAAACAGACATTATAGATGTTTTAGACATTAGACTTTATAGATAGTTTTCAGCAAGCTTTTGGGGGAGTAGCTGAAGACTTCGTTGGGTTGTACTGTTAGGAAATGTGAGGGCCCACCAAGGATCGAGCCCAGTGTTACTTTATTGAGAGTGCTTGTGTACTGACTTAGGAAAGAATGGATAAAATTTAATTTTCTCTTTAAAAATCACTTGCTTTTTGCTGACTCAGATTGCTTCATAAGGTAATTTAAACCATGAAGCCACTTCAATGAATTGTGAGGAATATATGTAAGTTAGAGGGAAGGTTTGAGAAGTGGCATGGAACTTTTTGGTTTTGTTTCCCAGTAAAGTGGGTTTTTTTTGTTTGGTTGGGCTTTTTCTAAATAAATCCAGGCAGGATGGATCTGTCTGGTTTTTATTAATAACAGCTACAGGACAGAAGGTCACCCTGGCCTCAGTGCTTGCCCAGCAGTACCTGGGAAAACCCAGAAATCTGCACAGTTTGCAGCTTTTGGATTTTTCTTTTTTTTTGTCAGCAAATACCTGTACGTATGACAAAATCACTGAATGATTTCACATATATCTTACAGCTTAGAGGTATGGAATACTAGCTATTTCCTGGATGTTGTTTTGGTGCAAAGAGGTCAACATATGAATAGTCTTACACTGCTTGATACTTAAGCTCTAATTTTATCTTGCAAATCAGCCAGTCTCCCAGGGAAACAAAAGCAGCATCTCACATTCTTCAGATGATCTGGAGCTATAAAGAGCTACGAAATGCCCTGCAGAAGGATGGGTGGAATAAATCACACTTCCAGGTAAAGATGCTGGGTCTTAGATTTCTTTATGGAAATGCCTGTGTGAAATATGTCATAACTTAGTCTAATATTAGAGTCTGATAGATTGCGAGGTTTGATTCTGTTCTTCTAGGTGATAGAACGATGTATTGTGTTCTGTTTGGTGAAATGTCTGTGCCCATGGTGGGGGGGTTGGAACTAGATGATCTTAAGGTCCTTTCCGACTCTACCTGTCCTGTCATTCTATGATTCAGTCGCAGCATCATGCATATACTTGCCTGGTATGCTTTTCAGTGGTCTGTGAAATGTAGCTCTAGGTTTTGGAAGTTTGGCACCTCATATAGACCAAATGCCCATGCTTTACTGGAGGAAGAATTAATGTGTCTTTTCTTAATTGTTTCATTTGAAACATTCCATGTAGCACCTAGGGTAGCCACATGTTCTTGTCAACCAGCCTCCTGATCCTCGCTTATGAAAAGCTTTTTTACTCCTTTTACAGGCCAACAGTGGTTGGCCATTTAGATAAAAAAAAAAACATCACCAACAAATCTATATGAGTATAAAAAATACTCCAGTGCCATATTCTCAGTAGATGAGGGGCTCAACAGCATTCCTTAATCTCTCTCCATACTTTTGGTTTGTTTGGTTTTTCTTGTTCAGTTTCCCTGAGTAGCAATTTCATATTTATGTGATTTTTGTCTCCTAGTCTGTTTCTGCACCACCAAAAGGTTCCAAAGGTACTGCAGGCAGGTCTGGCTATGATGACAGCACTTTGCCTCTGGTGGATAAAAGTCAAGGTCAGTTCTGCTCTTCATCACTTTTTCTGTTGTACTTTGCTTCTTTTCTGGATTTGCCACATCTGTGTTGTTGCGTGAGGGGGTAAAAGCGTGTCCACTGTACCAAAGCGTGGGGTCCTGTTCAGCTGGATATGGGTAGTATTCCTTCCCTTGTGAGATGTACACTACCGATATTGGTTTCTCAACTTGAATGTAACAAAAACAGTTAAATCTTCGTGGGAGAATTTGGGATGAACATGAGTTGGCACTTTGAAAGGGGAGAACAGCCTTGTTTGCCAGTGTTTTATATTAATAAATCTCATCTCAGCCAGGCCTTGGCCTTACCCCTGCCTAGTACTGAGTCTTCTTATTTCTGAACAAACATGTCTATTTTGGCAGTGCTTCTTCCTCTCCTGAGCAGGTTTTTCATTGGAAAAGGGTTTATCCAAACTCCAGCTAAACCTGTCTGTGCTTTTCCATGAGGCCTCACACATCCATGGTGTAGCTCCAGCTTTAATTTCATTATGATTGCCTTTTCTCTGAGTCTGCTTCTAGTTTCTAATGCTCAGATGTCAAAATTTCTTCTCGGAAATGTTCTGTGTACTTCAGCAGAACTTGCCATGTTGCGTTTTACTTGGTTTAACTGCAGATTACTGCAGAAAACACAGCTCCACACTGACCTGCCTGTTTCCACCTTCCCTTCCTTTGATCAAATCTAGCAGATAATGCAGAAAGAGGATGACGGGTCCATTTGCTGATCTGACACTAGACTTCTTGTTTTCTTTATGGGTTAGCTTTTCTGTTGGCTCAGCAGGCTGCCAGAATGAATTGTGTGCAATGTGAAGCTGCACCTTTACGTATTTTCATTTTCTTCTATTCTGGAGAGAGGCTGTTAATGGTGGAAGGTAGTCCAAAACAGAACTGCGCTTTCTGTTATTGCTTGGAGAGACGGAGTTCTATATTACAGTGCCAAAGCAGAAAATAGAAGGATTACATGAGCTCTCTGGAGAGCTTAAATCAAACTTTCTGAATGGGTAACAATTGAATAGTTTGGTGGGTTTTTTTTATAATAGTCTCTGCATTCAGTACCTTATGGACCTTTCTGGTTCTGTAACTACTGTGAAACTACCAGGTTTTGAGAAAAGCAAATGTAACTCAAGTCGTTTCAACATTTCTGTTTTATAGATAACGAGAAGACTGGGAGTCGTGATATGATACCTATGGATGAACTTGGCCCAGGTGAATTCAGCCATAGATCAAACTCTGTCTGTTTCGATAGAGCACACTGTCACTCACAGGAAAGTTCAGCTATTTCCCTAGGAGATATTATTTCAGATGGATAAAGCTGACATTTAAAAGCAGGACATTACCTTACAGAAGCTTGGTTGTCATCTTCCTCCTCCCCTATTTTTTTTTCCTCTTAAATACCTGTAGAGCAGACACACCAATTTCTCCATTACTTTAATCATATATTGAGATGTGCTGACCTAGGTTTTGTTCTAGTCTCTGGCCATTGAGGCAGCTGGATTACAGATCTGGAAGCCTGACAATTCAGAAGGATAAGAGTTGAAAATCTACTTCAATGTAATGCTTGTGTTTAAATCCATTCTACCTTTGTTTCCTGTAGATAATGCCATAAGAAGTTATTGTGTATGATATTCCTGGCTCCACTTTTCATTTACCTGCATCTAGCCAAGCCTGGCTTTTCCTGTAGACAGAGAACAGCCACCTACTGTCACTGAAGTGCTTTGAGATTAATAAGCTCTGTAGTTTAAGACTGGTACAGGTAGGGGTTTTTTTGTTTACCGAGGTAGGTAAAGGGCTTGTGTGGTCTCTTGAGAATTTGCTTCACTTCTTCCAGCTGACGATATTTTTATTTAAATACCTGTATTAATGCCTCCAAACAAACCCATTTGATACCCTCCTGTTGTGATGGTAGCTGAAAAAAATAGCAAGTTAGAATCAAGACTGAAAGCCAGGCATGTTCTGAAGTTAAAATGACAGGTATCTGTTACCTTTTGTATTCTTAGAAGAATGAGATGCCACCTGCCATGAATCAACTGTCCATATGAGTTTTGCCTAAGGGAACACTGAAACATTTGTTCTGACAATGGAAGAAAATAACTTGCAAGAAAATTGCCTGGCAGGATAGCTGTGTGCTCACAGGTGCTGCAGTTTGGGCAGTGCTGGAGGTTTATTGGTTCAGTATTAATTGTTGCCTTATGCTTTCAGGAGTTACTGGTACAGCTCTGAGTACAAGATGAAATGCAAATTAACAGTGTGTGTACAACATCGGGCAGATTCTCTGGGCTGTTCTGTTCTCCCGTTGTTTTATCACTATTAGAAGATGAAATCTGTCAAGTTTTCCTAACTGCAGCTCTTGAGTGTCTTTCAACTCCAATAGGACTATAACTTTGTGCTCAGAGGTCAACTGAGAAGGGATTAAATTATCCAGGAACTGGAATAACAACTTCAGGCTCCTCTAAAAGCTGTATGTTTTTTGTTTCATGGGCATACTTACAATACTAGACTGTATTTTCTGATTTTAACTTCATTGTGGTCTTCTGTTCTGGAGGTTTTGTTCTCTTTTTTTCTGCTCCTGAAGGATGGAAGAAAACATTGTATTAGAGTTACTGTGGGATGCCCTGGACAGCCTAGTGCAGAGACAGTGCAGGTCTGTCAGACTTTATCAGCTCCCAAGAAGGGACTTCTCACCCAAGTAATCTGAAAATCATCAATGTTTATTGTCAGGGTGCTGCCTGAGGGTGGCTGTGACCCTGGGCTGCCTATAGAAGCAGCAGAACTGTGATCTCCAGGCTGTGTGCCAAATCTGAGGGTTCTCTAAAACTGTATGTGTGCCTCAGTTAACCTCCAGTCAGAGAAGAGCATCTAACAGCTGAAAATTGTTCGGACCAGACATGTAGTTCAGATGCCACTGTCCTGCATGCCCATCTTTAGGCGTAACTTTTCTCCTCCTCCTCGCTTTTGATGGGGCCAGAGGTTTGATCTCTGTAAATTAAGAGCTGTGTCAGGGCACAGATGGACTGACACTGAGCAGGCATTCAGTCTTGTAATTTGTGATGACATAAAAATGTTGCTGCAGAGTGGAAGGGAGATAGTGAAACAATACAGAAGACAACAAGCAGAAAGTTGAGAAAGAGGAATAAACAAGCCAAGAATGGGGTGTGCCTCTATTGACCAATATAACTTTTGTTTATGCATTCAGTTGTATTAACTCAGAATAGTGCTCTAAGTTATCATTCATGTGACTGAAACAGTTAATTCTGATCACTTCTTAGAATGAATCTGAAACATAGAAGAAGTATTGCCTAATTACTTTGGAGAGCTGTGGTCCTTGGGGCACTGGAGTATTACTCCTCTGATGCAGCCTCCTTGAAGATACTTGTCATTTTATTAGGTCAGGTCATGAACTTACCATCTCCACTGCTGCTTATCTTGACAGAATCACAGCACAGTGTGTGGGTTTTAGAAACACATGATCCCTTAGTGCTGATGTGTGTGGCACTCTTGGCATGCAGACCACACAACAGTGGGCTGGCAGTGTGAACTGTGAAGTATCTTGGAACTTAGATATGAAGAGCGAAGTTTTTGACCAGTCTTTGTTGATAGAATACTGTCACTGTGCTTGATCTTCCTGCTGCTGCTGTCCTGCCTAAGCTTGGGGGGTTAATTTTTTTTTAGTGGTATTAAAGATCTGTTTTGCTTTCAATTTTTTTGTGATTGCAATTCTAACTTCTGACCTTGCTCCCTGGGAAGTATCACAACTGCCAGACTTCACTTAGTAGCTGTTTCCTTCCGGGGGCAGGTTAAAGGTTTCCTTTGTATCATGGCAATTCATTTAAATTGTTTGTGGATCTCCCACGATGATGGCACCACAAAAAGGCAAAGTGATCTGTTACATCATTGGGAGTATGGTTAACACTAGATTGTCAAAAGATACCATTCAGTTATGGTCAGCTTGATTTCTCTGGGGAGTCAGCATGTTTCCCTTGTTTAAATACACATCTGTGTGAACTAGTTCCTCATAAATAAATGGTGAATCTTTAGATTAGGATATGACTTACCAGCAGTATTCATGTCTGTCATTTGAAGGAGAATTAATGGTCATGCATTCCTCCACAACTGCTGGCTGGGTAGCTGGCTGCAGCTGGGAGCCTTTGGGTTTTCTCTTTTTTGGTTGAAAGGAATAGCCAAGAATGTTAGGCATCTTCATTGTCAGCAAGTAATTGTTAGTAAAGCTCTATGTAGCAATCATTTTCATGCTTTAAGATCTGTGTACTACATGTGTAACTAAAATTTTTCAGTTATTTTTAGGCAGTGCAGTTAAATAATCTGTTACTATCCATACATACATAAATAGATGCTACTTCAGGTGCTTGCTGCAGGTCTGTGTGCACTTGGATTCATGAGGTGCATAGGAAAATTACAGCCCTTTTAAAACTAACCTGGCCATGGCCAGCATAAGCATCATTTAGGTAGGGTCCCGCTCTGCGGCTGCGTTTGGTCCCAGTTGATCTTGGCTGTGTGTGTCGTGTGCAAACAGTGCCTCTGCCATGGCAAACCCACAAAAAACGTAACTTACTTTTTCTTAATGACCTGTTGTAGGCAAGAAATAAACTGAGAGGAGCATTTTGAGTTTACGTAAAACCTTTTTGTGGTATTCTAAGAACCCAGTTTGTCAGGAGATGAAAACGTTAATGATCCCTCAGTTATATAGGGGAAGACAAAAGCCTGCAGGGAACTACAAATTTGAGCATCATTTACTCCAGATTACAAAGCTGTCAAAGCAGAGCTCAAGAGGATCTGTTTGTCACTGATAATAAGGGAAATGTGGTGCATCAGGAAAATAAAGATCTGCATTGGCTGACAATGATTCAAAACAAAGGTTCTGAAATAATTAGAGCCATTGCTTCATAAAACCCTCTCACGCTTTTCTTCGTGTTCTTCATGCTTTCAGATTGTTTGTTAGTTGCCAGGAGAAAAAGCACCAACAGGTGCCACTTCGTAATGAAAGACAGTCCAAGCACAGCAGGGTTTGCATCAAGATTTCTTCCAACTCAACAGGCCCTTTTTCTCAGGGTTCTGAAGGGGACTCTTCTCAATCATTGTCATGTCCTGTGTGTAGTGGTCAGGCTCAGGAAGAGTGGGAACATGCTGCAGAGCATTCAAAGAATGAGCACAGCCAATTAATCAGGCTGCTAAGCAAGGAGCACAAGATTTGGGCTGCATTTGGAGCTCATTAGCCACAGGGCATAAAGATGGAAACTTACTGCTTTCCTTGGGTGAACTAAAAAGTGCAGCAGGCTGGGATGAAGACAGGGCTACTTGCTTATGAATGTCAGCATCTGGCAGTGCTATATAAAAAAGGTTTTTTTCTGTTTTGTTTTTAGCTGGTAAAAATGCTATTTCAGAGCTGCAGTTCATGTGAAAAGCAGGCTGCCAGCATCTTTGGGTTGTGGTGGTTTATTTTCCTGCTTCTTTGCTGAAGAATTCTGCTTGCATCAGTTATGTTTCTGCTCTTATTTGTGCTTCATGCCTGTCATGTTATTTCTCCTCAGATGGGTACTCCACCATCGATCACCGGGACAAGGAGCGCAAATACAAGACCAGTGATAACACAGGAGATGCCTCAGAGAAAGAACCTTTAAAAGTGAGCTTCCTCTTACTGCTGAATGCTAGTTAGTGTCTGTAAGAGAAAGGAAGCCTGGTGTCCTCAGCAAGAAATGCAGGGTAGTTACTCACCAGGGGGCTGTAAAGGGGCTTTGGAGTTTATTTTGTAACTCAACCCTTGGCTAACTAGAAACAAAACAAAAACGCTGCTTTCCAGTGTGGGAGCAAATGCAGGCAATCACTGTATTCTTGTAAAAATAGAAGGTGTTTGTTCTGTCACCCTTGACCAGACAGCATTCCCTAGTCCTAAAGTGTGTAACTGTGCTCAGACTTTGTTCTGAGAATAGTCACTTCACATTGTCACACTGCTTCATTGTTTTCACCAAGGGAGCTAGGTGTGATCTTGGGTGTCTTTGTGTACAGCAGGGTGGTGAACAGTAGTCTTCAGCACTCATTCACAGTTCTGATGGGCAGGGGCAAAGGAGATGGAAAGAGAGAGACATGCATAGTCATGTGTGGCCTTCTAAAACAAACTTGGGCAACTTTCTAATTAAAAGAATCTTACTCCACAAAGCTCTGTCCTGTGCGTTGTGTGCAGTTGTGGCTTAGTAGGCTCTGTGTAATTTCTGTTGCATTGATATAGCTTTCCAGTAGACCTTTTAAAGAGAGTTTATTAATGCTGTGGCCATCAGTTCTCCCTGGCCTCAAAACAAGCTTGTGTTTTCCTCTGGGGAAGTAATTTCAAGGAGAAAGAGGAGGATTCGTTGAAAACAAGAGTCAGTAGTAGGAAACACTATTGTTAGTCTGTAAAAGGCTGTCCTTAATAACTTTCAGCATGTTGCTGATAAGATCAGAAAATCCAAGTGATTCATGTTGAGTGAAAACAAGCTTCAATAAATTGAAAGGAAAACCCACTGTTATTAGGGACAAGGGAAGTAAAGATGTGATTTGGAGAAAAATATTTCTATATATAATGAATTACGAAGGTATCCTGCTGCATCTGACTGCCTATATTAACTTGCCTGGTAGTAAGGCCAGAGTTTGGCCTGTGGACACACCAGGGATATGGGCTGCCATGCTGTCGACTGGGTAGAACTGAGTAGCAGCTACTCATACTTTTCCCTGTGCTGTGAAACAGAAATGTGTCTGTGGGGTCCTCTGGCTTGTGAGCTGTTGGATAACTGTGGCTCTGAGGCTCAAGAGAGGCTAAGAATCATGGATACTGATAGCAGGGAGGTTCAGCCTTTGGCTGTTGCAGATGCTTTTGTCAGTATTGTGCCTTTGCTGATCTTGTTTCTTCCTTTACCGCTAATTTTCCCTTGTGCTTCTTTACAAGCTGACTTGTTTGGTGGTTTTGTTTTGATTAATCTGCTCTGTTTTGCCTTTTAACTCCTCACCCTGTGCTGCAGAATGACACAAATAGGAAAAACATTAACAGGAGTAACAGGGCTTCGGTGAATCTGGTGGATGCCCGTGACATTAAACCCCAGCCTGTTGACTCCTGGGTCTAATTTGCATGCATGGTAGGTCCTTTTAATGGTAATTGGTGCTAGTGATTAACTTGTCTCGTGCATGATCTGTATCGCTGTGGAGGCTCAAGGCTAACTGCTAACTGGGTCCTTTCAGACAATTGAAAATGCAGTTAAAAAAAGCGGTGTTTGTATTATTCAGTGTATCTTTAATGAAATGCAATCAAACACCACTGTTTGATTAAAAAATAACCTGTCAAATAACCAGGCAGAAAATTAATATTATGAATGATCGGTTGTCAGCTGAAATGTGAAAGATTTCTGCTGTTAGGCCAAGGGAATGAATTTTTTAATACTGTGTTCTGCTTCCAGCCATGTTTTTTCCACTCTACACTCATTATAAGGATTAGCCTGACACTTAAGGAAAAGCATATCCTTGACTATTTATGGAAGTCCCTTGAGGTTCTCATGAATTGCACAGCCCTGCCCAACTGCAGGAAAGCTGCTGGCTCTACACAAGTTGCTTTGCAAGGAGAGATGATTTTGATCACACAATAAACAATGACCCACAACTCCCACTTCTCAATTCTGTATTTTATTTTTCCTGTCACTAAAGAAAGGTGCCTTTTTGTTGCTTTCTTGTTCTCTGCCTTTGCCGCATGCCAAGTTCCTCAGTATTGTCCCTGGCCTTTCTTCACTCCTGCCACTGTTAATCTGTCTCCTGCTGTCTTGCTAGACAGCCCTCTTCCCTGGTTATACCTTCTGGCACTCCATCAGATGTGATGCTATGCTTGGAACAGCAGGTTTTGTGCCCGTGGCTATGGCTGAAGGAAAATCTTAGTGACTGTCAGGAAGGCACTGGGCAGGTTTCCCATCAGAGTAGACAATAGGCCTTTAAAGGCCCAAATTCCAAAACATGGAGCATCATCCACCCCTGTAAATTTTACATGGAAATCATTTGTGTTAGTGGGAAAGAAAACTCCTGTGGTTTGGGTCATAGTGGTGGATTTTACACACCTCCCCCCTCTTTCTTCTAAGAGTCTGGTGTAATTGTGTTTACAGATTGTTTCTGCTCTGGGTTGGAAGCATTGCCCAGAGCAGTCTTTCAGCGTTGCCAGGTGCTCTTACATAGCCATGGAGCAGACCTGGCACTGTTGGCTTCCCATAGCTAGTCAGTACTGCATAGGCAGCCTGGTTGGCTTAGCCAAAGAGCTGCGATAAGTGTATGTGAGTAGTGCCTGTGTGCTTCACTCCTGCACTCCTCCTCTGAACAGTGAAGGCTTAAAGGTGGGGTACAGACGCTGTGCTCATTTTTTTCACAGTCATACCCTTTAAGGAGCCCATGTATTGGGGATAGGATGGCATTTCCAGTTGCTGTCATACCACAGGAGATCACCAAGGTCATGTTACGTGCTGGTATTAATCGGTTTTGGCTTTATTTTGCAGGGCTAAAGTCCAACCACGTTTTGTTTTTTTTTAATTGAGGGGGAGAAACAAGCATTGAATTGACACAGAGGATCTCATCAGTCACCACTGCCATTCAGATTTGGAGGGCACTGCATCACTGACCAGGCTGCAGGTTCTGGGGGGATGCGGGGAGAAAACACAATGACTTGACAACATTGCCAACCCCGGAGCACCATGCCTTACAGCGAGACAATTTGCTTTTTAACTCAGTTACATTCCCACCCGAAATAGCCACCACCTCCCTCTCCCTCCCACTCCTGCAAGAAGAAAGCAAGCAAGAAAAGAGAACCCAAGCTTCCATCTCATGGGCTGCGTTCTTAGGTGACTCTTGGTGTGGATGGTGCCAAGTATGAGAAGTGAAGGTCATGTGGCAGCAAAGAAGACAGCTTCTCAAGTGAAGGAGAGACTGAAATAATATCGTAGGTGTAGCCATGAAGATAATAGCACTTTTCTGGTTTGGGGGTCATTGTTTTGGTTTTTGTTCGGGGGGATTTCTTTTGAACTGTGAAGCTAACATTTTTAAAAGCTTTTGGAAAAATGTTTAGGTTTTCTGTTATTGTTTCCACAGAAAGTGCAGGAATGTTGAGTGGGTTTATTGGATTTCAATAAAGGGAGAAAATGCAGAACAAAAACTATTAAACGCTGGTCAGATGAACTGGAGAGTGGACGGCAAAACTGATGCAAGCTGTATAATCTGCTTTTAGAGTAAGCTATATCATTCACAGTGCTATATTATCATTATAATCTGGTGTACAGTACTTCTGCCTTTTGAATTCTGTAATGGCTCTGTTTTTATTTCCACATACTGAAAAGCAGTTTATTGAAGGTTTCAGTGTCCCTGGTTCAGAAATCTCTGCTGAGAATGGAGTTGGCTGGCTTTTTATTTTCATGTTCTCAAAGGTTGAAGTAAGGAGCTTTTACATTTTAAATGTACCAGTTTTGCATTCATGATGATTAACAATTTCTTTTGCCATAGCTGTTAACACAGTGGAAGGAAATAGGAGCTTTTTTGTAGGGTGTCTCATTTTGAACACACTATAAATTTTAGATGGGTCTGTCACTTATATTTGATAGTAAATTTGTCACTGGTGGATCTATGATTGCTGTGGGCTGTAGATCCTGATGAAGAATAGCCACAAAGGGAACTGGTTTGGCAGTTTTTTATATCATCATTATTTCTGTGTCCCTTTGGTTTTGTTTTGACGTTTTATGTTTTGTTTGATGTCAAAACCACCCATGTGCAATGGCTCTCCTAAAAGATGCCAAGGCCTGTTTTGTGTGAGGGGGAATTTTTCCCTTATGAGAACATATTCTGCATGTATGATACCTGGTAACACCATGAACTAAATGACTTCAGATCACTGATTTTCTCCAGGCATTGGTCAAGGGAGGGCAGCAGATGAGAAGAGGAAGCAAATGCCTCACTAATAGCATTAGAAGACTTTTGCTGATTTTATTTGGTTGCGACTGTTCTGTGATTGCCACATTTAGTTTTAAACAGGCTCCTAAAAAACGGTGTGACTGGAAAGCACAGTTTTGAATCTAGCAGACATCACTTGCGGTTTTCAGTGCCTGCCGTTTCCTTTGTAATTAAAAAGGGGAAATACCCGACAACCTCATCTCCCCCCAGATAAACTGTAATAGCAAACACCTAAAATTTTTGTAAAAAAAAATCTTAAAAACTAAAAAAAAAAAAAAAAGCAAGTACCAAGAGCTTTGTATCTTCTTGAGTATATTAAAAATTTGACATGAATACATATATATAAATAAAAAAAATCTATATATCTATATATATATATTGTTGTGCAGAGGATAGGTTAACAAAACCATGTAAAGTAGTTTGCAAGAGAGGGAAGCATATGTTGATTCAGGGAAAAAGACTGATGCCAGAAGCTGTCAGTGATTTGGATGACTTGTGTGCTCCTTCACACCCTCCCTTTTTGACCCTCATCTTCCAGGTACGCTGCAGTGGTCACTTCTGGATCCTGGGAAGGTGAAGTTGCTTGGAGCAAATTAAGGTAGCAAAGATTTGGTTTTTTCAGCTGCATGAGAGTCCTATTGGGCCAAAGATGCTCAGCAGATCATGGGAAGCAAAGAGATACATCTGTGATGATCTCGTGTCGGGGCAGTGTCTCTATGTGTAGACATGAAGTGTGGCAGTGAAACCAGATAAGTAGTCTGACTGTATACTATATCAATGGTGCTCTTTTCATACTTGTTCTGCCAATACGCGGAGACCCTTTTAACCAAGCTACACAGAAGAGTTTTATATCACTTTTGGTTATGTACTTGGTGTATTCTTTTTGTATATGAAAGGATTTTTTTAAAAATGTTCAGTAATTAGCAATGGAACCTGCTTTGTAGCTGACTAGAACAGTGTAAGAGAAGGGCCGTGCTGTCAGTCTGTCCCTGATCTACTTCAAACCATATATTTACCAAAGGAGTCTGAGCAAAAGTTCACTTAAAATAAAGACCTGACTGCTGAAAGGAGTCTCTGCTAAGACGTTGTGATTTAGTTATTGTACAGATACTTCAGAGCCAGCAAGAGGTTAACAGGGAAAATTGCAGGGAAGAGGAAGGGAAGTGACTGGGGCCAATTATGTCCATTACATCCTATCCCAGATATCACATGGCTCTCAGTGGGGCACTCAAAATCTGGATTGGAATCTGCCATTAGGGGCTTAAAACACTGAGGAGTATCTGAGAGGCAAATTCAGACCCTATCCCACTTGCCCCCAGAAATCCATTCTATATTTATACTGAGTCCTGTGACAGGCAAAGTTCCCTGTCAGGTTACATGGGCTGCCCAGGGTCATTGTAGCAAACTGTTCTTTGTTTTCCTGGGGGTGAGTGTTCATGGCAGCCAGCGTGGTTATGAGCTGACAACATGGCTTGTTGCAGAAAAGCAAAGGATGCAGGAAGTCAAATACCAAGTCTGTGGGCCAAGACTTCCCCTGGGAATCATACATCTTATCCCCATCCTTCCCATGCCTTACAAAAACAACTAATTGCCCAGTATGTAGCAATAACCCATCATTTACGTTACTGTGGCTTTTTTTCTTCTCAACAAACTGTTCGGATGTTGAGGAAGGAGACTGGATTGGGGGGTGATTTGCATGTGACACTATCACCTTGTCTTAACAGCCCACCAGCTGAAGTCCAGAGCAAGATACTTTGAAGCAGGGCTGGTGATTTAATGCCCTTGATTTAATGCCACAAGCTCGGTGGTGGGATGTGTGCCCACCCCTACCCTTAACCTCTCCCCTTGTTGGTGAAAGTGTTTGACTGTTTGAGCTGGGATGTTCTGGGATGTGGGTGGATGAACCTGTAATTGTTGTATTTTGGCAGTAGGGACTGTATGTAAAGAAGGGAAAGTGGCAGTGTGTGTGACTAAAGCTGCAGTAGGGTCTAGAGTATCCTGCTAAAAGGCAGGCAGTGCTTTTTAGGGCTCAGGTGTGTGACCTCCTCTTTTCCTGTTGGATCCACTGTGAAAACTGGAGGGAACCTGCCTGCAAATGGCTGGGGAAGAAGAGATTTCTACCTGCAGAAATTCTAGTGGGAGGGATGGTTGTGAAAGGAAGCAGTGCTGTTGAAAGCCTCCTGCTAAAGAGGAGGGGGATATTTGATGGCCCAGTTGAGGGCTGAGATAACACAGGGGAGAGGGAAACTCCTGACGGTGTGCAATTACTGCAGAACTTTCTTCTCGGGAAGGTTTGCACATCTCCCAGCATCCTCGCTGAGCTGTAAGGGTTTTGAAAAACACTGTGTCTCAAGATTCCCCTGGAGAAGCATCAAGTTTGGTTGTTGAGTGCATGAGCAATTGTACTTGTGCTTACAGCTTCCCGGGTTGGTCTGTCTGTCTGCAGAACCCAGGAGGAGAGAGGAAAGGCAAGGCTTAAGGACATTTTGTTTCTGTCACGGTGTTAAGTAGCAATTTAGCCATCAGTGTAACTTGACAACTCAAGATGTGTTGCCAGCTTGAAATGCTCCCTAGAGAACAGCTTGGGCAGCCACAGGTCCTGATCTTCAGTGTCTTGTGGGCAAAATACCTGACTGTGATAGTTCTACCTTTGTGCACTCAGACACCGATTCTGAATGCAGTTGTATCAGGAAAGCAAATCTTGTCTCTGTTGCCAAAACATCACAAAAGGGACTGACTCGGGGACTAGGAACTGCCTCACTTGTGACACATCAGGGGTGGCATGTTTGTAACAGCAGATTGGTGAGTTCTTGACAGCTCTGAGTACTTTTCAGTAGTGCTTTCTAGCATGCAAGCCTTGTGCTAGCAAAGCAGTTTTCACTCCTTGAGCAGTTCCATGAGGTTGAAGGTGGTGAGTTACCTTGTTGCTTGCCTTAAAGTTGAGCATGTCGGCTCAGCTGCCTGTGGGTGGTGCACGTTAAACCCTGTGAGTAAGCAAAGCTGCAGAAGCCAAATGGGTGCATTAGAGTGGTTAAAGCCTCTGCTGCTGTGTGACTGCCTGCTCAGTGACAACTGGTGTGCCAATAACTTCAGCCAGCAGTTTTGTGCTGGGATGGAGTTGTGCTTTCACAGGTTTTGAAGGTGTTTATATAGGTGTAGTTCCTTGCAAAATTTCTTGTTTTGATACCCCTAAAATCTGGTGTTTCCTTATCTTTGACAGAGAAATTCTCTGGTTTATTGGTACAGTAACTAATCTAGTGCATTTAAGGGGAAGCTGTTACGAACCTTTTTTTTTTCTGTCTTAAGTTTTACATCAGGGTAGGATGTTCTGAAGTCCAAGGTGAGGAGGAAGCTAGTGCAGGTACTACAAGGCCTGCCAATCTGGTTCTTACTGTTCAGAAAAACAAAATAACTAGACTAAGAAGCTTACTGGTAATTAGTAGCTAATGTGTTTGTAACTATCATGTGCCTTAAAATTTTCATGGTAGGAGAATAAAAAGAAAATCAACAATGTGTTTTCTGTAATACTGCTCAACATTCTCTCTGTAGTTTAGACTGGTGGGATTTTGCATTGTATTTACACTGTACTATAAACTGAAACACTTAGAATGGTTTGATTTTACAAGTATGGAGAGGAAAAATAAAAAAGGTGGATTATGCTTTTCATAGAACAAATGTTACCGTGACAGAATGTATTATTATTATAGGATCTTTCCATAATGCAGACAAGTAGAATGCTTGTTAGAAACCAGGTATGTAGGATAACAATTTGGTGTGTTTTCAATAAACCATGCCTGGAAAGAATACATGTGCCATTGGTTATCTTTTTGTTACGTCAGGTACCTCAAATGTTCTTTGGCTTTGGAACAGCAGAGTTCTGTGGCAGGGGTTTATTGAACCCTAGTTCAGTTCAGTGTACTCAGTGTTAGTAAAAGGTCAGTGGTAGTGAGGGCAATTGCAATATCCTCCAAACTTACTATAGCTGAAAATATTTTGATTCATTGCCATATGCTGGAGTTGCAGCATGACCCTGAACTGTTGATCATGGTGGTTTTGTCCTTTTTAATATACACCTGTATTCCTGGGGGAAAGACATCTGCATCACCATTCAAAAGCCTGCGCATTTGGGACTACAAGCCTAACTTGCTGATGGCTTTTCCATTTGGGAAGTTAGTAACCTTTCCTAATCTGGTCATAAAATCCATGTAACCTTGCAAAGATTTCCCATTTCTGAAATATGTGTAAGTATTCTCATAAATGTAAGAATAACAGAAAATCTTTATTGCATTGATGTGTGCCGTTTGGTTGACATAAGAAATGGTTATTTTGGGAGTGTGCCAAATAATTTACATTTGTTGCTATGTGGGGGAGAAAAATCCTGATACTGAGAAGTCAACCATGTGTTTGAAGTAACAGCTGGTTACTGACAAATCTGAATTCTTTTTCAGACTGCCTTCCCCTGGCACATTCATCTCTGTTGGTAAGATCAGTAGGGAGGCTGCACCTAAACACATCACAGTGACCGCCATGCCTACATGAAGCGTGGCAAACCCCAGTAAATCTTGACATAGCATCTGTCTCACAAGTAGAGTGGAGGTCAGGTTTTCTGTGAGTGGAAAGCTAGTGACAAAATGTGCCACGTGTTCAATTCCTGATTGTACCATCCACAGCACTGATGTAAGGTTCCATTTACTCACAAATGCTTGCAAACAGCACTTGAAAGGTCATCTCAGGCTTGCCTTCCTTCTTTATTTCAGATGTCCTGAATGCATCCTCAGCAGTTCTGTAAAATCACCTCCAGGTTCTGTTCTTGCAGCTGCAGGATTTTGTTTCACAAGTGCTCCGGTAAGATGGGGGCTTCTGGGCTTAGCATCGTGCTCCTCGGTGTTGTCAGTGTTCTGCTGCAATGAAGAATCTGTTTATTTCTTTACTGATACACTAATACAGCAATGAAAAACAGATGCTGTAGGTAAGGTACTGAGCTAAAACAAATATGCTGTTTCTACAACTGACCTTTTGTAGCTGTCAAAGTGATTTCATTTCCAGCTTATCACAGGTTGGGCACATGGAAGCAGTGAGTTCTGCAGGTGAAAGGTTAACCTGGTAACAACGGGTAAGAAATATCACAGCCCTCATCTGTTCCAGGTTTCAGCACTGTCTTGGGGGAATATTCTGTCCGCAGAGGTCTCTTCCCCGGTGTTTTACTGTGAAGGTCTCTGTGCAGCTGAAGCACAGCAATGGCAGAATCTCAATTCTGGTACAAGTTGACAGAGGCGTTTTTTGCAGTGGGAAGTTGTTTTGTAATGGGATTGTTACCTGTAGATCCAGAGGCAAAGACAATCTTTTACTGTTTAATGTACATGCACAGCAAATATAACTAGCTGTTATTCATAAGATACCTTATAACTAATTCCTAATCGATTGACTACTCAACCAAGTAAGCATGCATCACTGCATTATGTATATTTTGAAAGACAAAACCATGTCCCTCTGAGGTAACAAAGAGGCTCTTGCAGAAACCAGGCCTCTCTTTCAGGTGTTGACTGAGTCATGAACCTAGAGAGTAGCTGTCATTCAGATCTGAATAGATCTGAATTACCAGTATTTGGTGGGATCAACCGTTTGTGATGAGTTGTGAGAATTTGCTGAAGGCAATGTGGTGTTTTAAGGGAGTTCTTTCCATTGGGATCTTTCTATTTGCGGTACCCTCTCAGTGGGTGCTCTTTAAACACATGCTTCCAGATGCACAGTTGCACACCCGATTTGTGAAAGAACAGGTTGTGTCTTCTAATTGCAGTAGGCTGATATTGCAGTAACACACAGCAAGTTTTTAGGATGTATTTGAATTGGAAGATCCAGTGCCCACCTTTTGGTTCTGCCAGAATTCAAAGCATTACTTTATTCTGAAAAGTGACTCTTCTCCCAGGGAGGTTTCACATTTATGTGTCAGTGACTCCAGATCATATTTGCTCAACTGACCAAAAGCCTTTTTTCTAGTTGTCAGTCATGCAAACTGAGTCAGGCTTTTTCCTTTTCATCCCTTGCCACCAATAATTAAGGGCATTTCAGAAGTGTGGTCAAGTGGAAAAAATGTTCTTGGTGTGGAATTTGGGAAATAATCCGATGATACACACACTGTGGTTATTTTCACAGTTTGCCATGTGGGAGATACTTTCTAATGAATTAAAATACCTCTTTTATATTAAAAGTTGGCTGTTATATTTGCACATATATTATACATGCATTATTCACTAATGCATCTCTTTAAATATCCATGCTAATTTGACAGGTTCCCTGCTTCCCTTATTTTCTTGATTTGTCTCTTGGACATTAATTTTGGCCATTAACTAGCAGTAGGAATGTATTTTTTTGATCCTCCCTTATAAAGCGGAAAACATTCTACCCATTTACTCTTTTCACATCCTTCATGTATCTGAGACTTTGGTTTGTTCATCAGTAGGTGTGAAGTGCCCTGCTATGGCAGGAGTGTCTGTTTAGGTGCAAAGGTGTTTAAAGCTAGAAACAAAAGAGGATTCTTTGGAGCCATGACCTTAGGTGTACATAAAAGGATGCCCGTCAACAGTATGTATCCTGATTTCCCAGTATCATAGAATCATAGAATAGTTAGGGTTCGAAAGGACCTTAAGATCGTCCAGTTCCTACCCCTGCCATGGGCAGAGACACCTCCCACTAAACCAAGCCACAAGGCTTCATCCAACCTGGCCTTGAACACCGCCAGGGATGGAGCATTCACAACCTCCCTGGGCAACCCATTCCAGTGCCTCACCACCCTTACAGGAAAGAATTTCTTCCTTATATCCAGTCTAAACTTCCCCTGTTTAAGTTTTAACCTGTTACCCCCTTGTCCTGTCACTACAGTCCCTAATGAAGAGTCCATCCCCACCATCCCTATAGCCCCCCTTCAGATACTGGAAGTTTCCAGTATGCTCTGGAAACTTGTGCATGTCAGTCTGCTTGATGGTTACTTTCTTTTGCAAGTTTTGCACAAACTCCTTGGAACCTCCTGAAGGACTTTGGCCCAGTGACTTTGAGTTAAGCCTGGAACTAAGAGGACATGGTGCTGAGCAAGCTTACAGAATAAATCGACTTACAGTGTGAGATGGAAGTGTTGGAGCTCAGAGTTTGCTCCTACACAGGACAGCACAACGGAGTCACAAGGGGCTGCCTCTGCATAATCTAATCCAGTATAGTAAATCTTGTTTTTCTCAGTGTGACAAAGTTTAAATTGTTGAAGAAGCTCTCATAATGTGGCCTCATGTTGCTGTGAAATGCACACAGTGCAAGCTGGCTGGGTCACCATGCTTTGCTTCGTCCATTTCTAAACTGCCTGTCACCTGAGTCTGTTCTAGTTTTCCTTTATAGTGTGGGGCAGTCCTCTGCTAGGCGTATGATTGGTGTCTTAGAGGTGGATTTTCTGTACCACATAGGCCAGGAGAGACACCACTTCAGTAAGGTGGGCAGTAAAAGGAAGAAGCTGATAACAGGTCTGAAAGAATCCATAATAGGAAAATGAGAATGGTTCTCCCTGGTTTTTCACTCTCATTTTCAATTGTTAGATTTTTCTGTGGCTGTTGCAAGGCTAGAAATCCCAACTGCAGTACAGAATTCATGGGAAACAAAAGAAGTCACGTGGCAGCTCTATTGTTTTTTAGGGTTTATTTATAAATGCGACCATTGCCTCATTGTATAATCACAGCAGGACATGCCAAAATGCCAGTGGGTGTCTGCACTGTTCAGGTGAGTGAGAGACTTCAGATTTGGGATGTTGTCTTCTCAGGGACAGCCCTCACTGTTCACATAGTGTTACCAGCACTGAGATTAACCAGGGTGTGCAGCACCCACCTGGTAAAACCCGTTCTCTCTGGTCTTTATTTTTACACGGCATCTTAAACATACACAGCACTTCAGAGTAAGCAGCTTGCCCTGTTCCTAAAAAGCACATACAATGTCTATAAAATGTAATGAGAGGATAAGTAAATATAAGGGGATAAACAGCATTTTCTTAAGGTCAAACATTATGTAGTTTCGGAGGTTTTGGTGTTCCCTTGGAAGGAGCATGCTCCCTTTTTTCTCTGTCTGTTCCAGTTTTAACCTATTTACTATTCCAGTTTTCCCTACCTCTGCATGGACAGATTAATGACTTTGTCTTCTGCAAAATTCTGTTCTATTTTCTCACTGCATGGGTCTGTTGTCTTTCAGTCCATGCCCTTCTCTCTCACATAGCAGTGGTTAACTTTTGCAGTAATGATGCAGAAATGCATCTCAGTGCAATAGGAACCTTCATTGCATTAAGTAGCATTCTGGTAATTTAGCAAAACCAGGGCTCCTGAAATGGTCTTCTCACAACACACATGCTTTTTTTCCACTCCTGATAATGATTACTCAGGTCAGCTTGGAGACACATATCTTCAGAAGTTGTGGCAACTTTCTCCACCTCACCCGAAGCCCAAATCAAGTTTGAGTTCAAAATAACAGACTGTGTTGTTTGATGACCTGTTGGTCAATGCAATGTGCAACACCTTGGGTTTGCTGAATTATGTGAAACAATGGAACAGACCTTTGAGCAGTTACCCTGCTTCTGATTTTGTTTTCTGCCTGGTCTGAAGTGATCTCCACTAGCACTTTCTTTAATTACAGGCTCCAAAATACAAAAAACACCCCAAAATATAAAGCATGGAAAAATTAACTTGTGCGGTTGCTTTTACATGGTTGAGTATTAATGGCCCTCTTTATCCCAAAAACACAGCCTTTTCCATAGCATCATCAGCTTTCATATATTCCAGATGAGATGGGTAGTTAGTGCATTGGAAATGAGAGTTGTTGCGGACATAGTTAAGGAATTCTGGAGCTCCTGGGATGATGACATTGTCGGCCAGAAGAACCGATCCCTTCCTCAGCAAGTTGCATTCCTAGAAAGAAGAGAAATTGCTTCATGGTGGCTATTAAGCAGACATTGGCTTGAATGTAATGTGCTTTCATGTTAAACCATGTCATACTCAAGTGCCTGCATCCAGAACCCCACTGTACTACGGGTATGGAGGGAAAAAAAGACATGGGAGAAGCTGAGTAACTCTAATCCTTTGTGGGCATGTTTAATATGCTAACTTTTAAACAATTTCATTAGAGGTACCGATGACATGTTGGATCATTCGGGTCCTGAAACAGCAAATCAAGTGCAGTGGTGGTGTGCAGTTTGCTGCTCAGATCATTTCCAACTATGTCTACATGACCAGAAAGATGGTTTTGTTTTGGCTCTCATGCTTAAGTTTGAAAACTTTAATACAGCATTAAAATCCTGTAGTAGTTTTTAAGAGACTGGCATGGACCAGTCTGCTTGGCCAGTCTCAGCAAAACTCCATCTAAATGAGTAAGATTTTCTGTGCTTGTTTTCCTTTCACCCTGTACATTCTGCCACTTTGTTCAGGAGCTGGGCATGAAGCAGGGTTTTTGCACAATGAAGATCGCTGACACATTTCCACGAGGCATAATTAACTTGTAATACTCACTTCAAGTACAATGTTTATCCTCAGTTAACCTACAAACCTAATTTTTCTTGCTGTTTTTGTCTAGCAGTAGTTGCTTATCTGAGCTTACCAGCTGTTTTAAAACAGTCTGTAGTTAATCAGGCCGGTTGTTATCCTGTGGTTACAGGCAGCAGTTGTAGCCAAAACGGGGGGCGTGGGGGCAGGTGTTGCTCCCAATACATTAGAGAAGTTCTGTTGATGAGAGTGCTGCGGATAATGTTCAGCTTTCTGCTGTTGTCTCTGGTGAGCCCATACTGGTCAGCATAGAAGAAGCAATTTTAGAGACAGCAAATACCCTCTGGTCCATTTCTATTGCAGAGCTTATAGAAGCCTACAAGTGACTATATGCTGTATATTCCACTGGTCACTAGGATTTCGGATGCTTTTTGTGTCAGGAATGCTGTCTGGGCCACTTTCAGTGTATATTTCACCTGAGTATTTTACATTTCCTGTTGGATATTCATATTGCAATACATGCCAAAATTGCATGTTAGAAGGTCTGTAACAGCTAAGAAAATGTGATTATCTTTTCTTCATAATTCTCCTCTTAATTTCATAAGGGATTTTTGCAACTTTGTATCACAGTTGCATCAGACTGACCACTATGATGGAACTCAACTACCTGTTTGTTTTGGCTTGTTGTGTTGTGAAGATTAAGCTCTGATAAGGAAACACCAGCTCTTCCCAGTGGAAAGAGCTCAGTCATCCTTACACAGCCAGTTTAAAAGAAAGCATTCTCTGGGCACAAAATAACTGTAGGGAGGGAACAATTTGTAAATTCAATACTGGCTGTCCATAACACCAAACAGATTTTCTTTTCAAACGGCTATCTGGAGGACAGGCCTGAAATGAAAAACCAGGGGAGCCTGGATGAGGAAATAATGTGGATTTATTTGTGAAGAAAACAATTGAAAAGTTACACTTCCATACATACAGGCAGTATAGACAATCTTATCAGCCTGCAGCTCAAAACTAGGAGAGTGTATGTGCTGTGTTGACAGATACAGATGTTGTCAATATCAGTTACTTAACACCTGAAAATTCTTTCCTATCCAGAAATCTTCTGGGAGTTGCTTCATCTGTCATTGCCTACTGCTGTTACACGTTTTGTAATGCTTATAGTAATAGTTAAGGCAGGTTGGGAAGAATTGAATGTAATTTTTCCATAGTCAGGACTGGAGACAGTTGGACAGCACTTCCCAACAAGTGCCTGACTGGGGCAGTCTGCACTCCTCCAAAGGTTGTTTTGCCACCAATTAGGTGGAGCAAAGGCTCAGAAAGGTGATACCCAGCTGTGCTACCAAAATAGCGTTTCATTCAAAGGCTCTGCTGGCACAACAGACAAAGGTACTGAGGAAATTAGGGAAGTGAAGATGAGATATGCAGGTCCTGAGTCTCACCTGCTCCCCAGATCAGGATGGTTTGGGGTCAAATCTTCCAGTTAGTGACCATGTAGACACTCCTTCTAGGGAGCTTAGGACCCAGACCATGCACTCCTTGAGCTAGGGTTGTTGAAGAAACACAATGGTACAACAGTATTTGCTAAGTTCTGAGCTATGTAGTGTCAGCAGCTGTCCCTAACAAGAGTTTAGGATGCTTTCCCCAGAATCCTATTTTCCTGTAAGGTTTCTATTTTGGCTGCCATTCTTCATTTTACAGAGGATTTAGTCCTTCACAAAGAATATAGGCTTCACAGGCATTTGCTACTTTACTTCTAAGACTGAAATTGTGCAAACTGACCTGAAGCAAGATGGTGTCTGGTTTGTATCTGTCTTTCCAGTGGTCCAGGAAGACAAAATCCAGAGTATCCACTTCATATTTTTTCTTCAGCTGGGGAATAATTTCCTCTGAAGGGCCTTCTAGGAGTCTTACCTGAAATGCAAATCCATCTGATCAACTGAGAACCATTAAGAAAAAGCATGTGCCTCTAGCTCATTTTAAACTGTGGCCAGACTGAAAGAAGCTGCTGCACATTGATTTGTCAAGCAAGAGACATATTCTGTGTGTGGAAGGAAAAAGTAAGGAAATCTGTCTGGTTTATGACTCATGGCTGATCGGGAAATTAAATCAGATGGGGAAAATGCAATTTTAGATGTTGCTAGTGCTTCAGGTTCTCTCCAAGAAGTCAAGAAATGCATTAGAAGATCTCATGATGGGATTTATTTCCTCTGGTTTTATCACCCGAAGTGATTTGTCTAGTCAAACAGACAGGCACTTCTTCGGCATGAATCCCCCTGACCTGCTGTAGATTTCAGCCTTGGGCTGAGCTGGATTATAGACTGGAAATAATTGCATCCTAACCAACTGCACAGAGTCAAGACACCTCAGATTGCACAAAATTTATATATACATATACATACATACATATATATATATAGTGACCAAGTAGATTTGGGTAAGTACATCTCATCTGAAGTCCACCGCACATAATGCACCTCTTTTTTGTAAGCTGTCTCACATAACAAAGAACTTTGGAGAACATCCCTGATTATTTTGGTCACACACACACCCACACCCTTGACTTCCCTGACTCTGAGCTGGGTCTGTGTCATACTCGGGCCCCTGACTAATGCTATCAAATGTAGTTTGCTTGTGCTGTGTATACAAAAACACAGATGACCTCGGTCCTTTTTGTGGGCACTGGTAGCCTTTCCCTATGATCGAGCCTGATGGTTGAACTCTACACATTCCCAAGCACTTAGGGTGTTACACTTGCTTGCCAAGTAAAAAACAAATGTAAACTTATTCATGTTGTTTCTATAGGTAAAATCCCAATCTCCATGTATTGCTTCCTCATACGAGTTGGAGACAAGTGGTATTCACCTTATCTTGAACTCCAGCAAACTCAAACATCTGTTTGGCTATAGCAGCAAATTCTGGGTTGAACTCCACAGTGAGAAGACGAGCGCCTGCCTTCAGCAGCCGAGCAATCCTAACTCCTGAGTAGCCACAGTATGTTCCCAGCTCCAGTGCAACTGATGGACTGACCTCTTCCACTGTCTTGTCTAGAATTACACCTGCATAGAATGGAAATATGTTAACTTCTTACAAAATCAATCTAGATCACATACAGAAGAGCAAGTTAGTGACGAGAAACTTACAAAGTATAGTCAGTTGCTAAACGCATTAAAAAATTAAGGGTTGATGTCAAATGATATGCTATATCCTTTGCAAACCGACCTATCTGTGATCAAGCTGATCATGGAAATTCTAAGTTTTGAAATGCAAACTTTCAACTAGAAAAAATCTTGCTTAGTTTCACAATATAAACATTTTTGAGTGAGGAAGTGCCTGAATTAACTAAAATATTTATAGTGTTACAAGGGTAAAATGCAGTGGGTTTGTCTAAGAATTTATTGCAGAAACTAGCCATGTCCTGAATTTTGATTGTTCATATTTGTTGCAAATGGTACACGCAGTATAGCAAGTTTTTTATCCTATCTTTGCATGATACAAAGTTTCTTATCCTAAATGGAGAATAGAAAAATGTAGTTATGAAGTTGCAAAACATTTGGATTCACTGGATGAATTTGAGGGACGGAAAACATCAGTTAACAACAAAATGTTACCAAAGTAAGTGGTAAAACACAGGGCTATAGTCAGTCCTTCTGAAGAAAATAATTTACTTGTGAGAAAACTCTTTACTTATGTGGCTGGAAACTAGATACCTACTACTGAAAAAGTATTTGAAGGGATCTTACAGAGAGCCATGGTATTTTTCAGTGTACATAGATATTTCATTATCTGGTACTTTCCCGGACGTCATTTGTTTATGAATAGATGATGATTGCTTCTTGGCATGGTGTGATCACTCCCAAAATCTTTGAGACTAAAGACGCGTTAATGATGACTCTGATCAGAGGAAAGGTCATCTTGTCGGAGCAAAACTGGACTGAAATCGTTAAGAATACAAGCCCAGTTGATCAAGGTTTAGAGCTCCAAGAATTTCCACCCAGCCACCACCCACTGCTCTGTTGCCCTCGGCACCCAGCCTGGTATGCAGTTTCAAAAACTGTACCCATGACAGAGAAGCTGTCACAATGCTTACTGTTGTATTTCATTAGCTGTGTTAATCCCAGGCTAAGCAACTCTCCCCTGCAATTCCCCAGCAAGAGGTACTTTTGTGTCTAATTCATAACACGTTAACATTTTGCCGTTACAGTTTTTTTAAAAGATTGTCACTTTCCTGCAGCTAATTAAAAAACATGCTTTGTCCACGGATTTTCCTTTAGGAGGCAAGAACAAGAAGATTTACTTGCTAAGTAGCAGCAGTGTCTGAGCACTGCTTCTGTGTATTACATGGGTAGGATTTTTCCCTTCAATGCTGATTTGTTACTTATGCTTGCATACATAACATAGTTTAAAATGCTCCACGCTCCCATCCCCCCTATTTACTGTCTTTCAGTTAAGGATCAGAAAGTATTTCACATAATGAATTATGCCTTAAGGGCACCTTGTATAAGAACTGAGGTATAACCCAACCTAGATTTTCCTGGTAAACTGTCACTCTCTACTTACACAATTGCAGTGTACACAACATGCAAACCAAGACTGGGTCCTGTGACTTCCTGGATTACTCACTGGATACACACAAGGCTGTCGTGGGGTTTTGAGGGGGAGGGGGGAGGTTGGTTTTTGGGTTTGTTTTTATGTTTTCTCAGCAGATAGAAGTTACCATGTGAAGACAATAACATGTCCTGTAATGCACTAGTCTTCAAGTATTGTTCAAGGGCTGATCCCTGCTGCAATTACCTTTCTCATTGCCCACGTTCATGGCCCACTCTTTCTGGGAGCAGTACTTATCTATAGCATCCAGCACACTACAGGGGTCTCCTCGGACTGCATTCTGCAGCACAAAATTTAAAATCCTCTGTTCCTTGCTCTTATTCATGATTAAATTGGTTATTTTCTCCCGGATTATTTCATTCCAGAGAAGGGAAGCAGTGGGGTTTCTCCTGATGAGTACCACAACAAGCAGCAAAATGAAAAGCAGGAGGAAGACAATGAACAAAAGGACTGAAGAGCTCTCCACCATCTGGAAGGAAAAAGAAAAACAGCCCAGGGTTAAGGTGGCACGGGAGAGAGCTATCCTTTTTGTAAATACTAAGTTGAATAACCCACAGTCAACCATACTTGAACAGCAACACACAGAGTTTAATTATGGTATTTTCTAGAGTAGCTGAAAACTGCTCTCTGTCACTTAGTAATGGATGGTGCTCTGTAGCACTCCCTTTAGAAGCCAATTTTACAGGCAGTCAACAAGTAGCTTTATTTAATGCTCTGGTCCCTTCCCCCACACAGCTGCTCAGTCCTGGCTTCATGCATGCCACTGCACAAGGAGCCTCCCAGCATCAAATCTGTTCTCTTTTTTCAAAGGATTTAAAACCTTAAATCAGAGCCTGCATGTGATCCCTCTTTCCTATATTTTTGAGCACTGGGAAACTTCTAAGCTGGCCTTGGTGAGAAAATATGGAACATCTCACCCTTTAATTTTGAGCACGGTTATCAGCAGAAACTGGCCGCTGTCAAGTAACGTTCTGTTTCAAGCCGGTCTGCAGGTTGTGAGTTACTACCCTGCATGCAGAGCTGTATGCCACCACCTGCCCTTCTTGCATGCTGCGCAGAGAAGCTGAGGTTGATGTTTCAGTAGGACTCCACCTGCCCCTTCCTTTCAGAGCCTGCAGCAGAGGGACCCAGGTGGAATGTTTTTCAGAAAATAGAAGCATTTTTCCTGCTTATAACACCCTTGACACAAGAGGTTAATCTGAGAACCAAAAATGCATTTCCTTTTATAAAGTAGGGATGTTTTCTCACTGGTTTAAAAAATACGAACTGAATCCCTGAACCAGAGAAGAGCTCAAACTCATGAAATTGAAGAGATGTACAAAAGGACATGTTGTACTTCTCTGATCGGCCAGCTCAAATCATCTGATGGGATTGTGCCTGTTCTGACTCTGAAATTCAGTGTAACAGCTGCAGGTGCCTGTGTGTGTGCAGCATGGGCTGTGTGTGTTTTTTAGTTTAGGGCATCTGAACATAAAGTTCAGCAGATGAGATGCATGTCACCCTGTACAGATCAAGCAGTAAATCCCATCAAAGCCATTTAGTCTGATGGATTTCAGATAAGCTAGTACACAGGGAGGTGCATTTACCTCCTTGCAGGAGCCACAGCACAAAGGATCTCATAAAGAAAGGGTTCTTAATAGTAGGCAATTGATTTAGCCTTTGACAGGGTGCCAAACTAAGAGTTTTGATTTGCCTGAGGACTCTATGCATGTGAAGTTCCTCTTGTACAACTCAAAACACATCTCATTTCTGATGATGCAGCTTATACCACCTCCGCTTTTCCCTCTGCTTCCCACAAGCAGAGATGACAGTTGCATGCTGGGAGGACAGCACAGTTTGGAATGTGCTGCAGTTAGTTTTAGGATGAATGATTGCCGAGTTCATTTGTTCTTTAAGTTTAATTAAGTATTTGACCACAAGTCTAAAGGATTCAGAACCTGTTTCTGAACCTCAGCAGGCTGGATTAAGTTGCACTTCAAAAAAAACAACTTACAGAACATGACACAACTCTTTCTAGTCTCTGATCCTTTTTATGAAGTCTCTTCCAGCTTGCTAAAAATGGTGAACACCCTCACTTGTATTGCACTCCACCAACCTTCGGCAAAACCAATCCTCTTAATAGGAGCTACAACATTGTCAAAATGTTGGCCTAAGTTGCCCAAAACCAGAGGTAAAGGGGCTATATGGTTAGCCAAATATTCCCCAGGTCTCTTCCTACTTGTTCCTGTTTCTCTTTTTTTCCCAGAATTGCCCCAAGAACACTGTAAATGTATGTGTTGTCAGACCTCCGTTCTGCAGTAGGAGTTGGCACATACACGTTACACACGGGAAAAATCTATCCCACTGCTTTGAATTTTTAATCATCATGCAGAACAGACTTTGAGTTTAGAAGATAACTGAGTTTCCATGGAGATATGCTCACAGTGGTGTTTGTTCACCCATCCACTTATCTTAGTTGCACAGCAAGTACGATTTGTTTGGAGCAGTCAAAAGTCTATTTATTTTGCTTTTAAGTAGTAACCACTGTTAATGCTTACCTTAAATGCTTTTCTTGCAAAGTCTGACCTGAGATATTTCCTTTCAGGGCTTGTCAGCATCATTAGCACAGAAAAATCCTGCTTCTTGAACTTCATGAACTTTATTTCCTAGCTAATAAAAATCTGCTGCTCTATGTCAACAGGATCATCAAGGCCTGGATGTCAATTTAGCTTCTTTCCTTCTATGTACTAGTAGCCCCACTGATCAGGCTTAATTGTCCTACACCTTCCAGGTGGGACTTGTGCTCTTTCTAGTTCTACATGAAGATGTTCGACATTATCTGTCCACCAAGAACTGGGTTGGGCCTTAGTTGATTGCATGGTCATTGTTGATGGATTTGGATTACTGACATAGTTGAGAGATAATTATCCTGAACTATGGTGAATGGATGGAGCCCAGAAGCTATTTACTGATGCCAGCAGGTATCTAACCCTTCCTGCCTCTGCACAAGGGAAACTCCATGAGCCCTGCTTTCCAGTGACTCACTTGGTGGCAGTTCAACTGTATTCAGGTCCCTGTAGAACTGAAGACTGTTGGTGTTCAGAATTATTTCATACTGCTGCCAGACATAATCCTCTGGTTACAAAGGATACGTTGGCATCCTCTGAGTACAACTTGCCACAGGCTGTTGCTTTGACACTGTGAGATTCTGCCAGTGTGTTTAGGGCTGCCTTCAAGATCTGCTGGAGAGAAAGAACGGATGATGTCTACAGGTGGTGTATTTTTTGAAGAACAGCTTTCCCCTGTTGCTTAGTGTAGATATGAGACCATTTGCTGAGATTTCTCAAAGCAGTGAGAGAGAGCATCTGTAGGCTATCTCAGGCCCACTCAGGAATGCTGAGATTTCTTTTACAGATGGGGAATAGATTGTGAAGGCTTATTTTTATACCTTAACAAAAAGAAGCAGGCTCTTCTCAGTGGCAAACAATGAAAGGACAAGGGGTAATGGGTACAAATTGGAGCACAAGAGGGTCCACTTAAACCTGAGAAGAAACTTCTTCTCAGTGAGGGTGACGGAACACTGGAACAGGCTGCCCAGGGAGGTTGTGGAATCTCCTTGTTTGGAGACATTCAAAACCCGCCTGGACACGTTCCTGTGTAACCTTATCTAGGTGTTCCTGCTCCGGCAGGGGGATTGGACTAGATGATCTTTTGAGGTCCCTTCCAATCTCTAACATACTGTGATACTGTGATACTATGACAGTAAAATCCTACCCCTCCATTTTCAGACTGTTACCCAGGCATGGAAGGGTATGTCAGCAAACCAGATTTCTATTGTCTTATTTTCTTCACGCTACTACGTGCTCTATATACCAAAATTACAAGACATCACATGCTCAGAAGCCCACATAATAAGGAAGGACAGTTATCTTCCTTATCTGCAGCCTGTGAAATGCTATTTCTTAACACATCTCTGTTAGCCAGAGCAGAGCAAAGCCCTCAAGTTTGCTGATGTTGAACAAACACTTCACCCTTCTCCTTACTTGGACAGCAGGATCCTTTTAAAGATTTTGTTGTTTTAAAAGAGTGCACTTCATACAGATGAAAGACTCCTTGTTTGAGATGTACATGCCCTAACTTTTCAAATGCGTATTGCATTTAGGCTGCTGCAACCCACAGGTGTAGTGTGATATCCTCATACTAAGATGCAACTAGCTTAACAAAAAGGTGTAAATAGGGATATGCTTCTGAACCGTAGAGATAGCCAAAGCCACCTATTTCTTCTAGCTGTTCCTTATGAGCAGCCCTTTAGCTTCTCTGGAAGGGCAACAACTGATACTTCTCTTGGGCCACCTGGAAAAAAATTTTGCATCTTCACCTTTGAAATCTTACTACTTCAAGTTCACCCAAGAATCCCCTCTGAAGGCAAAACACTGACCTGCATTTCTCTTCTTATCTAGACTGCTGAGTGGCTGTTAACACTGGTTTGTTTACATGTTTTGTGTAACGTATTTGTTAACAAGACAAGAAAAGCTATACATGAAAGCTCAAACATACATGATAAGGGGATGGTCTTGGATCTAAAACTTAATCAAGGATGTAATTCAGCTTGGCTATTCCTACGATTAAGTGCTCAGAGGGATCCATTTCTTACTGTGCCTTCAGTTAGATCTTTGCACTTCTGAGTCCTACATGAGTGCCACCTCATATAGCAGCAGAGCCTCCCTGTCTCCCACAGATCCTTAGAGGTTGCTCACAGATAGCAACAACCTGTATCGCACATGCTGGGTTTTTTCCATATCCTAGACAAGGTCTGGTTTTGCCGTATTAAGGAATGTTTTTCAGCTGTTGGGGGGGACCATTTATGCTTATTAGTGCTGTCTAACACCTCAGTGCCTTCATAAACTGTCGTTATGGATTGTTCATAGCAGAGCTCCTTTAGGAGACAATTATCCTGAAAACCAGTTCCAGAGAAAATAACTTTTAAAAGGAACAAACCACAAATACCTTGGGTTTCCCTTCTTTTTTTTTCTTTTTTCTTTTAAACGCTGTTTCATTTTCAGAGTTTGTCCTTCTTAATCTCTGTCTTCTCTAGATGTGAGAATAAATTTTGTGATAGCAGGAGACTGCAAAAGCAGCCTGCCAAGGGTGAGATGCATCAGTGATGGTCATGTACCCAGAGGGAAAAAAATCTGTACCAAAATAGGTAATTGCTTTCCTATTCTTAGCTGAAAAATATTTGATATGAGAATTAAGTGTGTAATTCAGCCAGTTTCAAACTACCACTACCTAAGAGACAGTCATGTTATGACAGCTTTAGAAAATGCAACTGTAATTTTAGCTTTAATATGGATTCACGAGATTCATTAACTATGCAATAAAACTGAACTTGCACATAGTCAAGTTTCCCATAACCACTAATTACAAGGCAGTTGCGCTTATTATTTAGTGCTTGTTCTGAGGTTCCAAATACGCAGCTTAGCACTGCAACCTCTTCTGTGCATTAGAAACACCATGGTAAAGTAAGCCTTCTCTTTGAAAACTAAAATTTGAAGTGGAAAATAGTAGGCAAAATGAAAAATTCAGCAAGGGAATAAAGAGAAAACTGGAGGGATAACATTATGAAAAGGAATGAATAACATCTATCGCTAAATCTGGTTTTGAGAAGACAGAGTTTAAAAGAAAACATATTAAAATTTCATGCCCAAACCTGTCAAAGTACTGACGAGTCTTTCTAAAGCACTGGGTTATTTTTTTATGCATCTAATCTTACTCATTTTGGCAGGTTTCATAAGACCAAATCATCACAGTGCAGTTCAGCAGTTTTCCCCTGTTGCAAACCATAACCAAAGTTGAATGGGAGCACCTCTGCTTCAGCTTACAGAGATTTAAAACAACACTTTCAAAGAAAGAAGCAAACAGGAATTGTGGGTATCTGCTGCCCCAATTTATCTGCCCTTAAAAATGAAATCCCTAAGTCATTCCAATGGCCATAAACAAAACCTCAAGAGACTGGCTCAGTCCTGGGGATCTATTATTATGCCAGTAGTTGTTTAAGTTAGGAGATTCACTACCCCCTTACTATTACAGGAGCTCCAGTTTTCCTAAAAACATAAAAATGCCCATGTGGCAGAGCACAGAACAAGACATCCTGTTCTTTATTAGTGTATAGGTGACTCCAGCCATTTCACCACAGGTTACAATAAGGGTCTTTCAGTACTGTTATTTATCAGTACTTTTGGTAATTTTTTTTCCGAGTACTGTTAAAAAATCACTGGTCTTAGAAGTCCCTGAAGTGAAAGAATAAAGATTATAAGAATTGGAAACATCAATGTTTAACTCCAAGTCACCAGATGAATTCAAATCAAGATTTTTCTCAGTGCTTCATAAAAACTGTATGAAGTTTTTGTAACACTGTTAGAGGAAAGTGTATGGAGATTTGGCCTGAACTACTGACTGCTACTGTTTCTCTCTCAGATTCCAGAACAACCTCCCTCTGCTAAAAGCTGGTATTTACAGAGAAGAAAAAAAAAGGCATGTTGAAAGTAAGCACCTTTAAATGCTCTGAGTTTTAATGAGGACATATGACTTAGTGAGTTTCACACTTAGTGGATTATAAAAGTATTAAATTTGAATATTTAACTATTCTGAAGCTTAGTTTGTTATAAGTAACAAGGCATTATTTCCTACAGATGCAAAAACAAGATGACAGGTATTAAAATACTTGGGAGGCTGGAAACTGTTGGATTGGAAAAAATATTCTATCTAGTTGAATCCTTATAAACCTCATTACAGAAACTCTCATTACAGTTTTAGCTTGGAACTGATACTGTTCTGCTTTATACTAAAAATGAAGTCCTAAACATAACCACCCACAAAAAACCCTCTTTTACAAAACCAGCATGTACATAATTCTGCTGTTCCCCAGGACTGGAATAAGAGTAACTTTGTGATCCTGAGTCAGGGGGCTTGGGGTTGAGTCTCATCTTGGCAATGTTTTTCTGATTTGATCTTGGGTGAGCTGTCTTACCTATGTCTTTGTTGCCAGAAGAGCAAGTTTAAGTTAGCGCTAACTTTCAAGGTGCTGCAAAGCTAATTATTTTTTGTCAGAAAAATGCCTGCTGTGGATATGAGGTTTAAGTTCAAACTTTTTAAAAGCTTCTGCTGAAATTATGCCTTTAAGTATCTTACACACTAAAGCATGCAAAGGATTTGGATATAAGTAGGGACATGTTAACTCTTTCAGAAGCAATGCAAAACAATGCAGAAGAGTCAGCACATTTCTGCGTTTATTTTAACAATATTTGTTGCTCTGCACTAGGAGATCTGTGCCATCCCTGACTGGGACTGGAGTCCCTGGCTCTCTGTCCTGTGCTGTCTTGAGTGAGACAATCTCTCTTTTGTGGCATTTTGCTTTTCTTGATCTTTTCCCAGAGCAAAAAAGGCAGAGTATTTTGGACAGAAAGCCTGAACTAACTTCTGCCAAACACATTGTATCCTGTTGCTGTAGGCAACACAATTCAACAGCTTCATAATTTAGTACTTTTAAAGGTCAAAAAAATATCTTTTTACCTCCTATTCTTTCATTATTGTTTATGTATTTTCAAATGAGTGCAATGCTGTGAAGAATAATCATCATATTGCCAAATGTGAATAGCTTGTATTTCAATGGAAACTTACTCTGGGAATTCGACATTCAGATTTTCCACTGACATCATAAAAACAAGCTGAACAGACTTTATATAATTTTTCACTAAGTATTTCTTGTATGAAATCTAAACTTCCATTTTCCTAGGTTTTTTCAGATTACTATAATTTAGCTTCACTACCATGACTACAAAAATTCTGACTTCTATAAATGCAAAGTTCTGATCATTACTTTTTTCCCCTCAGGCCTTTTGTCTTGTCCTTTTTCCTCTTGTTGAAAGGAAACAAATACAGATTTCTTCTTTCTGAATAAAAGGAAAAGAACAGAGAAGTGCCTACTGCCTACTTGGAAGCTCATCAGCTAAGCTTCATAAGGGTGTTTATATCCATTCTCTTAATTTCAATTCAGGTAATTGTTACCAACTTAGAACACCTTTCACAATAGCCATTGTCTAAGTGGTCTTCAGTGCTGTCACCCAAAGGAAAAGGTTTATATAATGGCTATGTGCCCCATACAGAAGTGCAGGGTTTAGAATAAACTGGCCACGAAGAGAGGCCTCATCTCCATGTAACAAGCAGGTCCGTGTCGATCTGTGATCCAGTCTGGCCTAATCACACTGCATGATTTAAAGTCATAGTTTGGGGTGAGAGAATTCTTCAGGGATAAGAAATGTACTTTACCAGGCTTTGAGCAAAGACAGCTCTTCAGGAATAAGATGTTTTCAGGTACCCCTTGGAAGCATTTTCTCCTAGTAGTTGTTATTCCCACTCCAGAACATTAGATGCATTTGTATTATTTGTACTAGTGTTTGAGGCTGGTGGTTGTCCTAGATCAGCTGAACTGTACAAACCCCACCTGGGAAGCAGTGGACTGCTAAAAGCAGAAAGTGCTCTGCCCTGGCAGCACACTACAAGCTGGTCTGTAAAAAGTTTTCTTAGCTGAGACTTTACGTGCCCCATTGTGTAAAGCTACCTCCTACTGACTGATTTTGCCCCAACTAGAGATTTTGAGATTTGGGAGAAAGGACTGGCAGAGGAAAGACCAAAATGGCTAGTTATCCTCAGCATGATCACCTGCAAGACTTATTTCACATTCTCTCTTTATACCACAAAGATCAAGTGCTGAATCCTCAATGTCTTAAATCCCCACTGCGTGCTCCTGCCCTGCTTCCAAGGCTACCAGCTAATCTAGCGTCAATCTGTCTCCAGCACAGCTTTCTGCTCCCCACAAGCTGCTCTTCAGGCCAGGGGGAGTGCACAACAAACCTGGTGATGAAACACTCATGGAAGGACCTGAAAGAGTAGGAAGGAAATAGCTGCTGAGATAATGGTTTATCTCTATGGAAATGAAGAGCTCTAACAGGCCAGGCAAGGTGGGATCACCACAGCACAGCAGGTAACCAAAACACTGTGTGGGAAGAGGCAGCGTAACTGAGACAAGCTCAGGGCATGAAACCTTAGCCTCAAATCCTGAGAGAATGCCCTTCCCAGAAAACTAGCTGGAGTGGCAATAGAATGTCTCTTACTTTACTTAGAAACTGCTTTCTGAGAAATCTCTTCTAAGAGAGATCAAGCTAAACTGGTATGGAATGCCTCACACATTAAGATCTGGTTTCAACGACTGCTGCCAAAATTATGTTTTTTCAGAAAATTCCAAATCAGTTATAATTCCAGTGATCCTGAAGGATTGCTGAAAGACAACAGTGTGAGACTGGCAGAGATAAACCTGATACCAGCTGCTAAAAAATACTGCTCAACTTGAGTGACAAGTAAATTGTTTGCAGGGTTAATATGGTTAAACTCTTCTTCCACTGATGCAAACTAAAGCTGTATGTTGGCAAACTTTTCTTTTGCATTTAAATACTGCAGTGTTGTGCAAATGCATGATAGCCTGAATGTGGTGGCTTTCTGAGATGAGCCCACAGCTGAGTAAGCAGAAAAAAAGCAAGGGTAAATGCAGCTATGAAGTAAAGGTTGTTTATGGAGATCATCGGTAGGACATGTGCTTGACAGTATTGGTAAATATGAGGGGTTTTATAGAAGACAGAAGGTAAAGAATGTCCATAAAGGGCATCAGAAAACTACTTCATGAGCTGCAACTCTGCTAGTAAGCAAAAGTACAAGCTTTTTGTCTGTTCTTCACAGACATTTTGCTGTAGCAGAACTCCCTCTTGAGAATGAAAACTCCCATAAAATACAGCTGCAGCAACACATTTATAAAAGCAGCTATTCAGTCAAATATGACTGAACTGAAGCTTGACTCGCATCCAGCTTTTTGTTGAATACAAATGAGCACCAAATTCCAGTATACTTATAGCTGTAAATTACATTTTCAATTTAGCTGGGGTTATCTCATTTCTTTCAACTGTCAAGGTTTACAATACAGTGTAAATGCATTACAAACAAATAAGTCCTACTCTTTCTCTGTGAAAGCTGTTGCTGCCCACGGACTGGCTTCCTGACAAAGAGTACCAGTCAAAATGTGGAAAACACCGCTTCTTTCATACTCACCACTGTTTAAAACAGTGACAGTATCTACGACGGCAAATTGTGTCAAGCCTGAGAAGTAAGAAAATATAAATAGGTACCTTTCTCAGTACAGCAGAAGCTGTTCCCTCCGATCTTTTCCTGTGCTGCTCTGCTGTGGATTTTATAGAATAAGAGTCCAAGAGCCTGCAGTATTCAGTCACGTTCGATCACATCACAGGAATAGCTTATCAGTCCTGTTACACAGACTCTAAAAGGAGCGGTGTCCTTTTCTCCAACTCCTCCTTTCACGGGCTTCTGCGCTCCTTAAAGGTGCTCAGTGCTCTAACAACCCTAGAGAAAGCTGTTCATCTGTCCCCTAATGACAGTGTTCTTGTTACTTAGTTACAGCACAGTGAATGCTGACAAAGTCAGGTATGAGCCAAATCTGCGCTCAGTGTAAACGCATTGTGTTCAATCAAGCAACTCCAGGAATGAATTTGGCCCAAGGGATTCAGTTCTTTTTTGAGCTCAGATGTGGCATGCCTCAGCCAGTGCAGAATTTGTAGAAACAAGACCTAGGCATGTGGGTTAAATACAGAGTGCTGCTGGAGGGAGGAGCAGTATGTATACCAAATTGCTTAACAGCAACTACAGAAGGAAGTGCAATCAATACATTATAAATAGTACATTTGCATTTGTGGAGCTTCTAGGTGGAAAAATATTCTGCTACAAATAGCTCTAAAAGTATTATTCTAATAAGCCTTGTCGTGGGTTTGACTGTCTATATTGTTTCCTTCGAGGCAAAAACAATATAACCAAGCTGCAATTAAATTGCACTGTAAGAGAAAACATTAAGAAAAAAAAACAAAACCCAAACAACGTGGTGGAAGTTCTCTGCTGTAATCTCACTACAAAACTCAAACCTAGTTAGTAAGTGTTTGAAAAGCTCTAGCCTAGACACTTTTAAAAGATTTTAAGAGTTTGTATTACATGTGACAGAAACAAGAACTGAAGATCTGAAAACAGGCTTTGTCACATGATGGGGGAAGTCCTTGAAAGAACGAGGAACTACCTGAGAGCCCTTTAAGTGGATGAATTGAATAAAGTATTGTGGGAAAATGAGGTAAGTGAAGATCAAAGTGTTTTAGTAAGTTAATAAAACATACCTAAGACCCTGCATTATAGTACAGTACTTAATAGAGAATAACTTTGAAGTATCCCTCCCATGTATAACAGAGATTTAGTTCAACAAATAATTTTCTTGTAACCTAGACATCAAGAACAAAGAGTGAACTAAGCAATACTGCACTCCAGCTTCACTGACAGTAGTTTCCTACCTGGTCAAAAGCTGGTTCTGAAAGCATGACAGGTTAAAGCATGATCCCTGATGCCACCCACAGTTAATATTAACTAAGAATTTCTTTTACTGCTGCTCTGTGGAGAAAAGAGCTTAAACCAGCCAAACTTATTCTATGCACTGACCTGATTTCTGTAAGCTATTCTTTGGAGCTGTCCTAGCAGTTAACTATAGCTAGCTGTGAACTGGTGGGTGGTATCAGCCCAGCTTATACTTAGGAGCAGAAATCTGTACCAAGACTTAGCAGATTGAGCAGTGTCCTCTGACAACACTTTTAAAAGATTTTGAACCTTGAGCTGCATCATATTGTTCAGGCTAAAAGCATGGGAGGAGCAAACTTGCTTCTGCGTGCCCACAACTGTTTACTTGGATGATAAAGGCTGTGCCTGCAGAGTAACCCTTTATGTTGTCTAGATATTTAATCAGCTAAGTAAAAATGGGTGAATGGCAATAACTACAAATTAGATAAAGGCAGAGGTTCAGTTAGTTAAACCACACAAACTGTGAGATAATGTCCATAAGTTGCTTCCAAGTTAATAGAGAGTTGAACGTTTGTAATACATTATTATGGGATTATTTTATTTTCTCCAAGGGAAGTTTCTTTGGTAGGATGTTAAACATTGGCTTATGCCTTTATTTAAATCACCTTTTTGCCCAAGGCAGTGCCTATATATGTATGGATTTTTTGTAAGTTTCTATTAACAATGCTACAAGCTCCAGATGTATAAATTTATACCATGTTCACATGACTTATACTTATCTAGATGGTAAAAATTTACTCTGACAGTAATACATCCAGGTCAGAGAACTGTGGACAGCTATAAATATATCAGTTTTTTATAAATTTTTACATTTTACAAATACAATTTTTATTTGGGGACAAGATCTTAAAAGATGGATTTGATACTGCAGAACATCAGGATCCTGCATTCACAGGGCACATGTATGGGAAGATGTAGACCCAGGATGTCTTAACTTGGGAGCAACATCACGCGAATGATGCCAGGTCAGAATAACTGGCTAGTTCACACTGAATAGCTCTGACAGTTGACAGAGTTCAGCTCAGATCTGTTTGTACAAACTTGAGTAGACACTGCTAATGTACAGAGCTCCCAGTCTCAAATGGAGGCTACCCAGCTGCCATCACGTGATGCAGTGTGGCTGTGCTATCCCCACTTGCTGTGCATAGCACGGAGCTACAGCCTTCCCAGTAAATCCATGCCTGGCATAACAACAAATGGCATTCCCTTCTTCTAACAATCCTGACCAAAGACTGTTTTTTAAAAGGCTAAACAAAGGGAGAAAGGAGAGCTAGCACATTATCATAAACCCCACAGATCATGTGAAACAATGAGGGGAAGAAAATTCTTTTGAGCTTGCATTTTCAGAATAGCAGGAGGGATTTTCTTTTATGTGAATTTGCTGTTTTCCACAGTCAAATTGGTTTCTCAGAACATGTAAAAGATTAATTTTGAGAAAGGAAGCATCACTCTTGTATGAATCAGGAAACTGCCTGAAGATATCTAAAATAGGAAGTAGCTAAAAGAGAAAGAAGTTGGCCAGCAAAACTGTACTCTAAATTTTAACAAATAATACAAGTAATTAGACTGGCTTGTTTTTATTGTGTATCATAAAAGTTATCATGTAGGCTGAAAAAAAACACCCCTTCCTGCTTTCAAAGACTCCTTATGAAAACTCTGAAGCTCAGTTAAACCTACCATATTTCTGTCTTTTCTCCCCTCACTTTTTTGGTGACATATGTTGAAGCATGTGAACAAAGTTAAAATTTTAACTTGTGTTACTTGAAGCTTCATCTCTTTCTGCAGTTTTTTGCCCTCACTTGCAATCGATTAGTTGTTTAGGAAAAACTATGAACAGAAGATCCTGTGTTAAGGAAGAAAGGAATAAAATAGCATAGATTAAATTCTGAATAACAATGAGTCCTACTCTCAGACAAATTTCTGACAATAAAAAAAAAAAAGCAAGCAAACCAAGGGGGGAATAGCAACAAAGCTGAAATGTTAAACTATTGCTGTTGGTTTATGAACCTCTGCACAAAATGTTTCCAGCACAGGAAACACTGTTAGCTGAAGTATGTATTATTTGTAATATGATGTCCTTCTGGGCACGTAGCTTATATTAGAATGGTTGGTTTTCTCTTAGAACTACATTTTAAAATGGAATTTAAATTATTACCTCATGTAATTCTGTCATGTGTGTAGCTTTTCTTAGGTTACTCAATGTAGTTGGTTTAGATACATTTACAGACCTTACATTAAAATTTATTAGTTACTGGCATATGATATTTGTCCCATCCTAACAAAATGTTGTAAACTCTGTAGACTTTACATGGAAATCTGATTACCACCTTGATCTCATGAACCAGCATTAGTCACCATCTTCCTTTATCAGATTGACTGAACTCTCCCTAAATGATGATTTGTCAAAGCTCTTCAAAGCAGTTATCAAAAATACAGTGCAGTTGGATTGTTAAGTAAACAGCCAAAGATTTCTTTGTGCTAATGAAAAGCAATACCCAATAAAATGTAATATTGGAAAATTCTTGCTATACAAGTCAGTTAAGAAGCCTTAAATAAAAGTGATAAACATGCTCCTGTTTACTCAGGATCTGTGTCTTTAAATAAAGATCCTCACTTGCCAGCATAACCCCCACATTTGAATGCTATCCACGTATTTTGCAATTTGAATCATTACAAGTTTTTACCTTACTTTGAAAAAGGTCTAAGGACTGGTGCCCGCCCCTCCCCTGCTACCATTTGTTCTGCCCTTTTTGTAGCTCTGGGATATGGTTCTCACAGTTGCCAGCAACTATGTCACTGTTTCCACTTTTGTATTCATCATTTGACCTGCCTTTCTTCCACATGCTTTTTCTCTCCATCCTCTTTGCTCCTTAATACTATAAAGACACCATGCTACACACTAGTGGAGGAATAACATGAGAAAAAGAAAAAAAGGGGGTAAAATCAATCACAAGAGAGCTGGTAAGAACCCAAAAAGTCATACCTCATGTACAGATCTTAGTTCTATCAGTGATCCAGTACAGTTCACTGACAGTCATGTAAACTGGTCATTAAGTCATGCCACAAAATGCAACTTCTGATATAAACTATTTTCCACCCCACCCACTAAAAAAGAAGCAATGTGATGACATCCTAAGATAGTATCTACTTGACAGCTCTCTTCTATCCCCCACTCTGCCAGGCTGCTAATCTAAGAACATAACACATAAAGCAAACCATGCCAGAAACATAAGAAAGACAAGAAGATGTATTTGAAAAGTAAAACTTTCTAAAATGTTAGATGGAAAAGGCATTTGGTCCTGGTTGTCTTCATGAGGAAGAATTTGAGTAAGCCATTGATAAATGTAACAAAAGGTATTTCATATGAAGGAAAAAAGTACAGAATTCCAAGCTGTCCTTAGACTAAATTAAAAAAGAAACAGTCTGCCTGTTAACAAAACCAATTCATGCCTTACAAAACCCCCATTTTTGTTGAATGGGTTTACATACATACACAGTGGTGTTTCCTTTGCACTTTTAATACCACACTGTTTAAAGTACATTGAATAAACATCTCCCCTTGGACATAAACCAAACCACATCTAATGTACTAAGTTAATTTATGACTTCAAATATGAGTAGCTACAACTGACAAAATTCTGTGGAAATGTGATGTTAAGTCTGATAGCTATCTTGTAAGAAGGTTTTTTAATCCCAAGCTCTGAAAAAATATGCTTTCACTGCAGAAATGCAATGCTTCATGTAAATGATTCCTGATACTAAAATGCATTTTCCACTAAAGTACTTAATGCTTGCTTTCTTAAAATAAATTAAGATATATATAATTTATTTATGTAAAAAAGTTATTTCACTAATTACTCTGATCAGCTTAATGCTAACCACAAAAGAATTAAAATAAGAGAGTAGAAAGCTATAGGAGCTGAGCCAAAGACACATTAGAAACCACACCTGATAACCAGAATCTGCCTCTGATCCCTGAGACAGGTTTTCAAGTGCAGCACAGACACACCTGCTCAGTGCTGACTGCAGCAAATGTCAGCGGCTACTCCTTTTTTTGATACTGTCACCATCAGCAAAACCTATTCCTTGTTGCTGATATCTGCCTCCATCAGTCTCAGTGATGAAGCTTGCGAGAATGTGCAAGAACAAGCAGGGTGATGTTACACAGGTTTTGTACTTTCCTCTGAAGATGACAGTTGTGATGGGAACGCCTTAGCCTGTGGAACTGCACAGTGCTTCATCCTGAGCTGTGAGATACAGCCAGAGGGCTGGTGACACCCCAGCTTCACATGGTCTGGCAGTGGCACAGAGGCACCTAGTGATAGTTCCAATTCCCAGATGACTTAAGGATGCCAAGGGAACACAACTGTCTCACTTTCAGGTTAGAAAAGAGAGGGGGTGTGCTGATGTATTTAGGAACACACAGACATCTAAAAGAAGCTACAATCTTGACACTGCTGCATAGGCTGTGGTTCACAGACTCCAAGTGCTGGAGAAAAGATGATCAGTAATGTTATCGTGCAATGTGGTTGTTACAATGGATACTTGGCCAAGTTCCTATCCTTAAAAGAGTTCAGAAGCATTACTCCAAATTTATCAATTCTTTCCTAAACTGCCACTGTAGGTAGTGTTTAAAGGTAACTTTTTCTATCTACGTTTAAGGCCTTTTCTTATTAGCAAAATACAGCAATTCTGCAGGGACATTTGTTTACATAAACTTGTTTTTTGTTTGGGGAGATTTAATTCTACCCTTAATCCTACATGTCTGAACTAAATGCTGTGTGAAGAGCACATGTTCAACACTGCCTGATTCAATTCAAAGTAGTGGCTAAAATGAATAGCTACGACAACTTTGCATGTAAGTACCTGAAAAGCATAAAAGATTACTATCCAAATAAGCTGGAGGTTTCTTTAATTCAAAGGCCTCTCAGTATACTCTAGTCACGTCTGTCCACTGCTCCTGCAGTGGGTAAGAGCATTTTTACTTATTTATTGATTAGTGCTGCAGGAGGCAACAGAGAGGAAGTTTGCCTTTTTTTGTTTACCAGCAGTGACACTGGACAAGTCATCAATTCATTTACTAAAGTGACAGTAATTTCTGTTTCGTGTATTTTCAGACATTAATGAAGAAAAAACAATCAGACCTACGCTGGAGGTGATGTTAGTTCTACAAGACCTGGAGTATATGAATTTCCTGCCATTTCTCCTCAGCTACGGACCAGGTGATGGTTTCTGAAACAATGGTTGGATGCTGCCACCTTGTGAGTCAGACCCTTGCTAGGAACCAGCTGAACCAGGACTGCCCGAAACTTTTTTCTGCCGCCTGCCCTCTCTCACTAAGTGGCAGATTCCTTGTCCCAGACTCCAATCTGGCTATTTATCACGTACGAGTCTACATACAGCTGCAAGGTGGGTCACCACCCCACTTCTTTAAAGGCCAACAGCCAGTAAATCTGAACGAGAAAGACCTTGATCCCTGTTCCATTGCTCTGACCAATGCCTACTTTGAGGTCTTTCACCTTAGGCTGCCACAGTGCATACAAGCATTAATAACTCAGCACTGCCCTTGTTTAATCAACATCTGGCATGTGCACAAGGAAAGGAGACGCTGATGACGGCTGTAAAGCATCAGCAGTGCTCTGACAGGTCATCCACTGCAGATACCACTGCAGTTAAACCCTGTGTTATAGCTGGTTGTGCTGGTCTGGTTCACTGACCTGTGTAACACGGCCTGCTCCATTTCGCTTGAGGAAGTTCCCTCAGACCCGAGTCCCTGCTGTCTGCTTTCAACCCCGAACAGATCTTAGCCACAGGAATAAAAACTACATCATGTGTTGTCTGTAATACGTCATGGAAGGGAGAGGCTTTTAACTTTCAGGCTGCATCTGAGGAAGGAGTGGTGTTACAGTGGGTTATGTAGTTCCAGAGGGGAAACAAACAAAGCTCTGAATATTGGTAAAGGTTCTATGCAGTTGCCGTCTTCGTCTTATTTCCCATAACGCCCTCCCTGAACCCCTTTTGCAGCAGCATCTCGGACGGAACCCAGTCAAGCAAAATGTGGGGTTTTTTTCCCTTCCAAACGTCTGATTTTAACGCAAATGAGCTTGTCCAACGCTAGACTCTGCCTGCCTCTGAACAGGCCTCCGGCAGCTCTGCAGCGGCTCCAGAAGCCGCAGCCCAAGCCCAGGTCGAGCGGTTCCGCCGGTCGGGAAGCGGCCGCCTCTCCTTAGCGCGACCCTCGCGCTCCCCTCACACCCTCCCGCCCTCCGCCGCCCTCACCGCCCCGGCGACGCCGCCCTCCACTCAGGCGCTGCTCGGGCACCTCGCAGGGGTCCTGGCTCGGCGCAGGGGCCCTGGCTCGGCGCAGGGGCCCTTTGCCGTACAGCATGGCGACGCTGTGGCGGAGGCGGGAGCGTCTCCTAGGAGTGTCAGGACGGCTGTGCCGTACAGTGCGAGCCCTCTCAGGTACGGGGTGCCCGCTGGGCTCAGGGCGGGCAGAGGCCGCGCCTCCGCCTTTCCTCACGGGGAGCCCTCTCCTTCTGACGCTGAAAGCCCACTAGAGGGGTTCCCCAGAGCTCTTCCCACCCGCTGCACGGCGGGAAGCGGCCCGCAGACGCTCTGCTTGAGCCGCCACTGAGGGGACCGGAGGCCAGCTCCCTTCCTGGAGGCGGCACTCTCCTGCCTCAGCGGCCGAGGCGGTGAGGGTGGCCAAGGGCTTTCAGCCGTAATGGCTTTCGGAGCGCGCCCCTCGGTCCCTCCATTGCTGAGGGAGTCCCGGGCCGCAGGTGGCTGTGAAGTGGGCGAGGCCTCCTGCGCCCCTCGGTGAGGTTTTCTGGAGATGTAGTGGGGCAGCCCAAAAGTCAGCCAAACCTTTCCCTCGGGCTTACCTCCAGCATCAGCCTTCCCAGTCCAGTGTCCACTTGAACTGCCAAGAAAAGTCCCCCAGCCCTGTGCTGGCACAGCTGGTACTGTATGCTGCGGGCTTCATCTGTGCCCCCTCACAGCTCTGAAAGCAGGGGTTGTCCTGGTATCCTTGCTAAAAACTGCGTTACCGCCCTCCTGCCGCTTCAGAACATCTCTGGGAGAGTGAGCTGCTCCGGGGGAAGGCTGAGGTGCCAGACGTGCCAGCTTCCCTCTGAGCCACACACCACACCCTTGCGAGTTTTACACTGCAGCTGAGGCTTTGTTAGTCTGATAAAGTGACCCTGATGAAACATCTTTGTGTAGAACTTGCCGTAATACAGACGCAAGACCTGTACTGGATGTCAGTTGCCACTGTCTAATCATGCAGAAGGAGCTTCTTGGGCCATTGTGTAAAAATCTAATCTGTTTTCTCACTTCTTTTGGGTTGCTTTATTTCTATTATTTCATTCATAAATCCAGACTGCAGAGCTTAATGAGTTTTTTTGAGAATGCTTTGGGACACTGAAAAAATACAGTGCTCTAGTAAAGAAAACCTAAATCAGCAATAATCAATTGTAAACAATAGTGTACTTTTTGATATTTACTTTTTACCATCTCCTTTGCCTGTTCCTTTTCCTTCATTTTTCACTTTTTTCACAGGAAAGAATGAGTATGACCTTCTGGTAATTGGTGGAGGGTCTGGAGGCCTTGCTTGTGCAAAAGAAGGTTTGTATGTGTAAATAACAAAGAATTTAGTTTTAGCTTAAGTAGTGGTTACGGAGCCTAAGAGAAGTGTCAGTGGTAATGCTAAGCTTTTTAATAAACACATTATACTTCAGTCCCTGCACATTAATCATTAACTGAGCTCCATAGTTAATCTACAAATGAATTCACACCCTTGGGTGGGTTGATCTTGTTTGGGTTTCCTGTCAACCTTTAAAAAGTATTACTTTTGTCATGGGAAGGTGTGATAAGCTTTTATTTCACTGTTATTGTAAAATACTCTGAGTGCCTCCATAGGTGCTGTATTTTTTAACTATACTGTTTCTTATTTATGGGTTAAAACAACAGTCCCTTCAGACTGTTTCCAGGAGCTGTTTAACTGCTGTAGAGAACCTTGCCCCTTTGCTACTCAGTGTAATGCGCCCAAGAACCCACAAGTGCCTTAACCATCTCATTTGGGGTCAGATTGCATTTTAGGGGTTGGTGAAAGCTGGAGGCTCTAGTCTAGGTTATTAAGTGCCTTCTGGAGAATTTGTTGACTACATAGGCAGCTGGATTCCTAATCTGGCATCTTGAGTTAGACAGCAAAACCCACCAGCTGTCATCTCCTATACTCTATCTTCATACCTGTGCTACTAAAATATCTAGGTTTGTGTGTTTTTTCCCTCCTCTTAAATACCTTACCTTTTTTTTTTTTAAAGCTGCTCAGTTTGGAAGGAAAGTGGCTGTTTTGGATTATGTGGAACCTTCTCCACAAGGTATGGAAGAGAAATGCTAGGAGAATATTTGGAAATGTGTATAAGATGATTGCCTAGGTGAGCACATTGCTCCAGGTAGCATAGTGGCCAAACCCAGCCTGTTCAATTTGCTTTTAGTAAAAGTACTTAAGCGTAGCTTGTTGTTCTGCTCCTTCCTTCTAGTGATGTCCCAGCTCTGCCTGCATCCCCTGCACATAAAGGTTGTTAGCAGTGTTTGACATTACCACTTGTGGTAGGCTTTGGACTTAAACATGTGAGAATATTCTGTCAAAGTGTCATTTATGATTTCTAAAAATTATAAATTTTGTCATGTTGAAGCTGTTCATGTACAATATGTAAAATAAGATCTGCAAATGCAGATAAGCAAATGTGTAGTAACTGGATCTTCAGAGCTCTGAAAAACATCTTGAGACGCTTTGAATTTTAGAAGAAAAATACATAGAAGTGTGTTTTATTAAAACAAATGAGCATAAGCAGAGTTAGAAACTGATCTGTAGGAGACAGTGAAGTGTGTGTTATTTCAGGACTTTTTAACTAATTGCATGAACAACCTAATTCTGTAAGTAACCTAACTACATTAAGTTACACTAACCTGATGCATTTACTTTTCCTTTCTTTTTTTTTTTTTTTTTTATTTCCAAGGAACCAAATGGGGACTTGGTGGAACTTGTGTGAATGTTGGCTGTATTCCTAAAAAGCTTATGCATCAAGCAGCCCTTTTAGGCAGTGCCCTTAAAGATGCCCAACACTATGGCTGGAATATAGCCCAACCTGTTCATCATACCTGGTAAAGATTATTGCCCATATCCACTCCTATGTGCTGCAAATGCGTAACAGGTTTTCCCAGTTGGTGTTTATCTAGGGACCGTTAGGGAAATTAATATTGCATGATGATTTTTAGACTGCTTGTTTAAAACACAGGTCTGTATTTACTGGTTTATCAGGGCAGATACGTTGGTTTGGATTTGATAATTTACTTTTGTAACAAAAAGTACTGTGGAGCATTTTTAGTGTCTAGCAACTGCCTGTATCTTTGAGTAACATAATCTGAATTCGTAACACCATGACTTCATGTTCAGTTTCTTGTTTTGTGATAGGTCTGTGATGGCACAAGCTGTTCAGAATTATGTGAAATCCTTGAACTGGGGACACAGAGTGCAACTACAAGACAAGTAAATAAAACTTTACAGTTCATCTTTCTTCTCACAGTCAAGAAGCTGCTCTTCTCTTTGTAGAATTGCTAAATTGCCTTTGGAGTTTCTTATTAGAGCTAGTATTTTTTTCTGGGAAATAGTAGTTGGAAGTGACCATGAAGCTTTCTAACAGTTTAGTGATCACAGAATGCTCTCTTGAATCTGAAGAGGTTTTGCATTAATGTGAAGTAGTCAGGACTTTTTCAAGGTAATTTCAAGCTTGTCCACGAAAACTTGTATGTCATACAAGCCCACAGATAACACTGTACCAGAATGGCTGGGGTTCTTGCTTTCAGTGCAGAAAGATTTTCAGCAAAAAGAGAAGTTATTAATTTAATAATATATTAATTTGACAGGTACTAGTCTTGTGATTCCTGCTGAGTCACTACTGTGTGCTCTCAAATGTGCATTGTCTTAGTAATGTTATAGATAGCAATGCTATCGATTGTGGAAAATATATCATTTGAAGAGGTCAGTAACCTGATCCCAAAGCATGTTAGGGTTAGGTACTCTGCTGCGTAGAGGAGTTAACTGCTGTACAAGAATTAAGTGACAAATTATGTGACAGAGCTGCAAAGATGAAATATGATGTTTGCTTCCTTTTACTTTTCTTGTCTGTTTGATGTCCTTCTGAGCACTTCAGATATGGAAAAAGTAGCTGATTGTGTTTCCTTTATATTCATTGTTAAGTGTGCATTTATGTTGCTGTTTTCTTCTAAACAGGAAGGTGAAATATTTCAACATGAAAGGAAGTTTTTCTGATCCACATACAATCCGTGGTTTAACGAAAACAGGTAAAGAGGTGAGCTGCTGTGCTGTGAACATGTATCATTCACTTCAAATAGTTCAGGTCTTCATGTGTTGATTTTCAGGCCAATGGGGAGCTAGACTGTACTTGTGCAAGTTGTTTTAGGTATTGAATATTACTTTGGTGAGGGAGATGGATGTTTTCCACCAAGAGAAGATGTTCATGAACTTGACTGTTGCCTACTGAGTCCTTAGCCTCTAACCTGTCAGATGCCATTGCTTTTTCACTGCAGGTGGAAATACTGAGACAAAATATTATTTTTTTTTGGTCAGAGGCATACTGTTTTGGTAGATGCTTACAGAGATGTGAATAGGAGCATCATAATCTAATGGCTCTGAGCATTAGATCAGTCTGAGATGTTTTCTCCCTTCAGCTGAATTATAAGCTTTCTAATACAAAACTGTGTGGGGGAGGCAATTATATCGAATGCCCAGCTTCAACCAACTGGGTCACATAACAGAATGGTGGCTATTTCTGCATATCTAACAAGAGACTGAATATGCATTTTAACACCTTTTTGAGGGAAATTGTATAATGTTACTGGTTAATACTGGCTTGAGAGAGCAGAAGGTTTTTGAGGTAGATGCCTAGCATTTTCTAAAAACATGCCACTTTTGAAGTAACTTAACTCCAGGCCCTAGAGGCAGAATTCACTTGCTGTGATCTCTGTGTGTATTGTCCTAAGCAAAAATGATTTTAAAAAGCTGCCATTTATCCACCACAGCTGTTGCTTCCAAGTAGTCATCAGAATCTTACCCGGTGTAGGAACAATTGTAAGCTGATGTTAAAACAAAAACTGATAAAGAATGTGCAGGGAAGCACCTGTATGTGTTAGTCTATTTTATCTCCATCTTTTTTTAGTGTATTGCTTGATTATTATGTTATATAAATAGGATGCGGTAGTGCCAGCTTTCCGTTTATCACTCTTGTACATACATAAAATATAAAAACAGGTGAAAGTATTTCAAATGTTTGATTTTTAGTTTGTATGTTTGTTCATAGACTGTTGTTACTGCAGAAAATATTGTCATTGCTACTGGAGGAAGACCAAAGTTTCCTACACATGTAAGTTACACTTGCCATGTAACAACTCCAGTGGTTTTACTGGTTTTGTGCAGATGATAATGAATATTTGGAGGATAAAGATTGTAAATATAAAGTAAAACATGAGAGATTTTTGAACTTGTGTGAAAAATTGTCTTCTCTGTAAAGCACAGGCTTTTCAGAAAAACATTTCCACAGAAAACAATTTGCAAGAGTGTGAGTATATTAATCACGCTTAACGATAATTCAGGTTGGAAGGGATCTGTAGAGGTCATCTACTTCAGCCTCCTGCTCAAGGAGATTGGGGTCAGCTATTGAGTGATCTGTGAGGTCAGATCGTGTTGCATAGGACTTTTTGCAGTCAGGTTTTGAAAATTTCCAAAGATGAAGACTGGATGTCTGGACTGTCATCCCCAGATATATTCCCCTTGGTCTACTGGCTATACTTCATCTAATCAGTCCAAGTTGCTGTTATCTTTATTTGCTGCCAGGACATATTGTTGATTCAAAATCTTACCTGTGTGATCACAGATTGCAGGTGCACTGGAGTATGGAATCACAAGTGATGATCTGTTCTGGTTAAAAGAATCTCCTGGAAAAACGTGAGTTAGCTTACCATGGCTTTTATAGATGCTGGTATTTGTACCCTTTCTTCATGGCAAGGTGAAAAATGTTCAAAATTGCCTTTTATACACCAGTTTTTCTGTCCTTTTGTTTTCCTTATGAGAATTTGTTTTGCTATGCATCAACATCATACTACCAAACTTCATTAGTAACTAATAATTGGCCACAGCCCTCACCACGGAAATTCCCTTCTAAAATCAAATTAAATACGAGCTTTCACCAGTTTGTGTTAAGGGAACTTGTTTGCTGTAGCAATTATACCTGGAAGTCACAAGAGGGCAGCATAAACTTAGACGAAGGGTGTACTGTGCCTGTTCTTTGATACGGGTCTGTATGAAATCGCTCTTCAATTAGGAAAGAAACTCCAGCACTCTTAAGTGGTGCCAGTTCTGATAACAAAAGAAAATGCAACGAAACAATTGGGTTACTTTTGCCTTTTCTTATGCCTTGGGAGCTACTTTTTAACTGACATACTAAAAAATTGTCTTTAATGCAAATACTAAAGTGCCATATTCTTTGTTTCTCACAGCACATAGTGCAGTAAGATTCCGAGTTAACTTTGCACTACAGGACAATTTCCTGATCCAAATAATTGTGATAGAAAATACACATTTGCTAGGATGTGAGTCAGATAATACTTTTTTTTCTCTTTTCTCTATTGAGCAATTCTAGAAAAAACAAAGTCTATAAAAGAAAACTGAAACTATAATGCTGGTGTTCTGAATGAAAACAGAGCTACCATTCATGGCTGTGACTTTCTAATATAAAAAATGCACTGTGTTAAGCTAAACATCAAATAGACAAACAAGGCTCCTTGGTACAGTTTGAAAAGGAAAGTAGTTTTGCTGTTGTTTGTAGTATATCAGTCACCTCTTGAATTTTGAGAGTGTGATTTATGTGAGGAATTTAAAAAAAACAAAACCAAAACACAAAACACCCCCCCCCGAAAAACTAAACATAAGATTTATCCCTGTAAGATGTTTCTGTGAAAATGTGGCTTTTGTCCAGTAACTGCTAATGCAAGTTGTAACAGTGTAATGTGGGAGTCGAGTGTTTATATGTTGCATTCCTGAGATTTAGTCAAAATAAGCCTGCAGGGGCTACAGTAGCATTTCTGTGCTTTATCAGGCTGTGTCCTAGCAAATGAAGGAGGGAGTTGTTGAAGGTTTGTTTCTGTCGGATTTGTTTCTATTATAAATATTCCCAAGGTTCAGTTTAACACCTTTTGTTTTTAGTCTGAGATGTGTTGTACTTACTCTTTCTTTTCTTCCTTTCCAAATGTACATATCTCAGCTACAAATTACATGCCTGGGGGTTATAGAACTGTCAGTCCTGCAGTTATTCATATTAAAAAGAAAGCAAACCGTTAACCAACTTAAAAGTCCCTTAGATACACAAATAGTATGAAGAAATTCTCGCTACTGAGATGAAGGCTTTTGGCAGAGTGAATTAGAAAAGATGCCTTGAAATATGTTCAGAATGAATGAGAGATTGAGCAGGTGTGAAGGAGGTTAGGTTCTGCTTTCTTAACTTTTCTGTTAGATACTGACAATGCCCAGGAACCCTCTACTATGTAGAAGAAATTGTGAATAATGTGGGGCTGATATTATGAATAAGTGCCAGCTGGCATCCTGTTTTCATCTAATGAGAAAGAAGAGCAAACATATGCCCACATTACAGATATTCTCATTCTACTTTCTATTAATCTCCAATAGATAGTTCTTTATGGGCACCATGTGGCCTTTTGCAGCACTTCACAGGAGCTACATACTTAGAGGGTGATCATCCATTCGCAGATAGATCAGATGCCCTAATGCTGGTGGAAAAATTTATTTCCTCCTATGTTAAATTGCTTGCCAAATGTAAAACCCAGACTAGCAGATTTTAATCTCTTTAGTTCAACTTGTTCTCTGTACACCTTCAGAAATCGTATGTTTTTATTATAGGATAGATAGATGTTATCTAGCGTCTTTTGTGAGAAAACGTGTTATACTGACTGCAATCCCTGGGGCTTATGAAGCAGCAGCCCCCGTGTCTGCACTGCACTTCTCAGAAGTTTAAAAGCACCTCTGTTATAACTTGGAAATGGTGCAGGTTCGTTTAGGGTAGGATATAGACCACAGGCCAGTGTTTCATGTATTATTTTTGCTCTGCTGTCAGCACAGTATAGACTGTGTATAAAGAGATTTGTAAGTATTTGACTTGTTTCTCTCTTGCACTATTTTGAAGGAATAACTTTCCTAGGGATGTGTGGCTAGTCAGTGGCAGGGCCAAAACAAAAAGCCAAATTTGCTGTCTATAGAGCTCCACCATGCCTCTAACATTTGTTTTTAGTTGCCATACATGTTCACATATACAATATTTTAATCTTCAAAAGTTCTTGATGTTCTTCCATGAAATAGATTTCTGTCTTTGTAAGCATGTATACCAATACTTTCCCTGATAGCAGGACGGGGGGAGGATCATTGCTTTTTAAGTTTGAGTTAAAACTGGTGAATGACACCTCTTTATAAAGGGACTGCAATGAATGAACCACTTTGTGTTAGCCTCCAGTTTGTGTGTGTTTTTCCATGGATTTAAGGGTTTATATTTATTTTGTGAAGCACCACACTAGTGTATGCTACTTCAGCCATGAATCAAGCAAAACACAGAATACAAAACAGTGTGGGATGTGTAGGCCATGGGATGATACTTCACGTTTGTTCCTCTTGTGATTTTGAGTTTGTATTTTGATATTTCAATAAATTTCAAAATTCAGGTAAATTCTAGCTTTCCAAAACACAGTTAAGCAAACTACTTGTTCCATACCCCAAAATCCAAAGTTCTTTTTTTAACTTTTGAATATGGCTTTTAGAGAGACCTGCTTAAAAAAAAAAAAATGCCCAAAATAAGTGGAAAAAAAATGTGCCAAATATTCAGGTGGATACTGCATCTTGTGGTGGTTTTAGTTGCTGTTTTTTGATGAAAAGTTCTTAATAAAGCAGGGGGATGAAAGTTCTTTATAAAACATGCATTTCCATAGATGAAAATCATAGTCAGAAAGAGCCTAATGTTCCACACTGTTCTCATAGTAACTAGAAATTTTGATTCCTAATGATGCTTTTTTCCTAATTCAAAAACTTAACAAAAGACTTTGTTGTAAGTGGAAATATTATGTGGAATGCATCTCCAAACTGTGAGATTTTAGTAAGTCTGCATAACGCATGAACAGCAAAGGAATGTGAGTGCAGCCTGTCTGGCAGCTGAGTGTCTGTTTTCTTAAAAATAATTAAAAATATGTCTTTAATAAATATGATACCTCTAGAAATTTTGAGATACAGTGAAGTCTGACAAGATGGTTGTACATCTCTATGTTTATATGTCGCCCATTGTCTCGGAGGCAGTGGTGCTGAGATGCTGTAAAGATGAGGTATCAGCAGCAATAGGCACTGTGGGAAAAACCTGTCAGTGTCCACTCCAGATGTTTCCAACAGAGGTGTTTCATAGAAAGCAATTGAAATATTTGTGATATCTCTTCACGTTGCTGGTTTTTCTTGAGTTGTTAATGGCTTTTTTCACTTTGTCTTTCAGAGTATGTGTTTAAATATCTTTACAATATAAACCCAATTCTTTATGTCTTACAAGCCTATTCTTTTTTTTATTCTGTTAAAATAAGCCCACATGCTGATAATACCTCTGTCTGTGGAAGTGGACAAGCCCTGTTCTTTCTTTCTAACACCCCCACCAGATCCACCCCTCAAACCTGTAGTTTTGTAACTATACATACTTCAGAAAATTATTTTTGGTGTGCGGGGATATGCACAAACTCATTTCACTGCTTTATTCTTTTTTTCTGTTTATGTAACAGGTTGGTTGTTGGAGCCAGCTGTATCCTTTGAAAAAGCTGTGTTGATTTATGATTATAAGCAGCGTAGCTGTCTTTCCTGTGAAAGCTCAGGTTTCAGAATTCCTTTGCTCACGCCACATAGATGAGTTGGTAATAGAATAGTAATAGTTTTCTGTGCAGTAACATCATGGGAATTAAGGTCAGCTGAGGATAAATTCTCAGGATCTTAAAACCGATGTGATCTATGAGGAAAATATTCTAAGGCTTTGGAGTTTTATTCTATGCAACAAAAGCAAGCTGAAGATATCTGAGAGAGGAGAACTTCCTATGCCTAGGTAAAAAGCCCACTTAGTATACCACCCTTTTATATTGCATTGATATGAAATTACTGTTTCTGTTTCCTTAACTGATGTTTCACTAGATGTTTCACTTGAGTGCGCTGGATTTTTAACGGGCATTGGATTGGACACTACAGTCATGATGCGAAGTATCCCACTTCGTGGATTTGATCAGGTGAGTAAGGAATATCTTACATCTCCTTATAAAGCAAATATATTAAAAAGTGTATTTGATTTTTTTTTCCTGAAGAAAATGTGTCTCCAAACATGTCCTAGTGTGTGCTTTCTGAAGAGAAACTATATAGATATTAGCTCTTTTTTTTTCTGTACTCTCCTGCCTAATTGAAAGCAAGATTGAAAAGGTTGGGAAGCAAGGGAGGGATTTATGCCACTACTAAAAAACATTGGACAATCCCTTTAAAATAATTTTAAATTTCTAAGAGTTACAGGTATTTAAAACATAGTTCAATGTGGAGTTCATTATTATGAATATAAATAAATCACTAAGTGAAAGTTTGTAATGACATAGGAATTGAAAATCTTGACCACTTTTAAAACAGTGGCAGTTATAACAGGTAAAACAAGTATATAGTGATCTCAGTGAAACTATCAACCCTAAGCTGGAGAATATTAAAAGCAGAAACTTTCAGGCAGGGAAATTAAAAAAGAAAAAAGTGTTTCACATTTAGGAAAGATTTTAAGGAATTTTATTTAAAAGTATAAATGGTCATGGTTGTGCTGACAAAACAGAAAACAGTTTTGGCCACAAATCCATTCCTGTATAAAGAGAATAAAAGCAATTACAAATAACAACAAGAAAAGGCAACAGCTTAAAGAAGGAAAAGAAGGTAATATAGCAGGTTTACTGGATCCAGTAAAGGTGTTACTTGGATGCAAGATTTTAGCCCCTGTTCATAGGTTAGAGGATGTCTTTGATGGCCTGCAAGTCCTTCTGGTCCCTCAATCTGTAGGGAGAGTATGTTAAAGGTGACTGTGGATCTTCTGTCCCTGCAAGATTTGATGTTAACACTACTTTGAAAGAAATGTTTCTGTAGGGTTCTTAAAATGAAGAGAGTTCTGAGGTTTCACTTGCATATGGAGTGAACTTTTTCTATGAAGGTTGCAATTTTTATTGCAGACAACTTTGGCAGATGGCAGCCTCAAGAATGAAGACTGCATCCTGTTAATCACTTGGAAATAGTGTTTTCAGAATGGAATTGAATGTATGTTAACTTAATTATTCCTGGTATTATAAATCAGGACTTTTTGTAATACTTAATTGCAATAGTGCAGAACATTTACAGGTTGAAGTTGGTGAAAGTGTGATAGAACCATGGCCTTGTTTTTAAGAACTTCTTTGCACACAGAGTGTGTAGGAAAATCGTTTTCATATGTAGCAGCACAGTTTTTGAGGAGGGTATATTGCTGTTAGAAGCAGCAGTGACAGCTACCTCTGCAGGTAGGTAGTGACAGCTCCTGCTTGCATGCCAGCCACTCCCACTTTGAATTAGCTTCCTTGAAACTAGTAGTAAGTGTACAGGAGCTTGCAAAAGATTGTGTAAGAATGTGTCGGGATTTGCACTCATCATTGAGGAAATCCACACCTCTAACAGCATGAGATCTGAGCAAACAGGGAATGGTGTTAAGAGTGTGTGTGTGGCGCTTCATAAAACACAGTAGGGCTGTCTCTGAGAACTCAATCCTTTGTAGACAGGGAGAGCACAATGAAAATTTCAAGGTTAAGAAAGCATTAATGGAGATAAAACAAGTGTGTTCAGTCTGTAGTCACATTGAGTCTGACAGAAACTGGTTAGCAATCACTGGATAATGAGCTGTTGTGTTTCTGAGGAGATAGAATCCTGCTGTTGTCTTCAAGTCAATAAGTTAACATCGGCTTCAAAAATAAAGTTTTGTAAACTGAGAGCTTGCATGTAGCTGTTATGTGTGAGTGGTTTTGTGATAATATCCTTTAAGTAATAAACACATCCTTTGACAAAGTGCAACCTGAATTACTGCAGTCAAGAGCAATGACATCTTTGGATAAAGCTGTCAGTGTACTACTTCACTACTTGACTGTGGTGTGGCATTATTTCAAACAGGCTCTTAGGACAAAAGTATTATTTCCTTTTTGCAGTAGAACTTTCCAGGAAACCTTAGTGATTCATAGTCACTGCAGAGAAATGACAGGTGTCATGGCAAAGGGAAATATTTTTCTTCCGTAGCTTTATGAAAGTATTGAATTCTCATTGAGCTGCCAGAAAATGGTAATTATGGTAATGTTAAACTGAATATACTCTAGATGCCTTTTTGCATAAGCAACAAATTAATTAAAAGCAACTTTTTTATTCATGTATTTTCCTTTTTTATATCAATTTGAATATTTGGGTGTAGGTGCCTCTTGAAATGGAGTTGCAGGTCATAGTGTAAATTATTGTGTTGGCAATGCATAGTAACTAAGTGACAAAGAATGTTGAAATGCACAGTGTATTTGCTGTATTTTCATGAAGACAGCTGAAGGAATGTTTTACATTATAAAGATTGTGTATCTAAGAATAATTTTCTTTTTTCCCCTATCAACAGCAAATGGCATCTTTAGTAACTGAGCACATGGAATGTTATGGCACAAAATTTTTAAAGAGATGTTTCCCAGCCAAAGTTGAAAAATTGGAGAGCAACAGATTGCAGGTGACCTGGAAAAATACTGACCTGGGCACAGAAGAAACTGATTGCTTTGACACAGTGATGTGGGCAGTAGGTAAACTTGATTATCTTAATTTATTTGCAATGCTTTCCATTCTGAAAATTAAGTCCCCTCATCATTGTATGGGGCCTCCTGTTTTCTGTATGTATTAAGTATTTAGTGACATAAACATTGATAGTCTTTTAATTCTTTTCTTGCATGCCTGACTTGTTCACTTACAGTCTAAAAACACATGAAAGTTACAGTGAATGGAAGAAATCTGTGGTAACTACTTTTGCATGAGCTGCAATAAATGGAAGACCATTTAGCCTTCCCCACATTTACTAGAGGGTGAGAGCTTGGATTCCAGCAGCCTCTGTGGTGCAGATAGTGTTCTCTAAGTCCATACTCTTAATTTTTTTCATGAAGCTATTTGCTGTAATTTCCTGTTTAACCTGTTCAAGAGGCTTCCATTTCTTCTACGATTTTTTCTGAACTGTGCTGCTTGTATTTATTAAGGCAGCCATTATCTAATTCAGAGAAAGAGAAGTAATTGTCCCTAAAAATCTGAGTTCATTGCAGGAAACCTTGGGACTTTAAGACTTTTTAAACCTGGTTAGGAAGTTTCACATATCAGACCCCTCAGAACTGATATATGATGCCTAAGTTAATCAGTTTTAAAGAATTTTTGTGACAAATGGCTATGAGCATAGTCATAAGAAATAGGAGCTAAATCAGTTTTTTGCCTCCTTTGAGTCAAATGCTACTTCTTGTGAGGCTTGACATAGTAAATGATGTATGGTAGAAGGCTTCAGCCCACAGGAGCAAAAATACTCTCTGTATTGCCTCTCTAAACTACTTGTTTATTGCTGTTACAAGTTGGCCTTCAGTTCCTATAATGGTTCAGATGGACAGCAAGCCTGCCAGAACAGGAGACCTTTTGTCTTCTGTGCTTATAAAGCTTTGGAATATCTGGAATTCTAGGTGAATAAAGGATGGCTACAGGTAATAGTGATATTCAGCAAGCAGATGATATGTTGTGGACAAAGTAAATAGGCTTAAACTTACTGCCCAAGAAATCTGTTCTGATGCAGAACAATCAGTTCTACTAGCAGCTTTAGTAATTCCTTTAACTGCTTCATTTTTATGCTGCTCTTTTTATCTGACACTACTGGTTTAGAGTAGTGGCAATAACAGATAAATACTTACTGCTTGTAGAATAGATCCATTACAGGAAACAGGAACAGATCATTTACAGCTTTTTTATTTTGCCCAGTGGTCTAAATCTGTTGTCCCCTTCCCCTAGTTAAGTCAGCTTTATGTCTTCCTAATACCCCAAGGAGAAAGCAGGTTGTGTTTTGTGACAAACATTTGCTTACTGTAATTACTATTTGCTTAGAAATTCAATGGGCTTCTATAAATTGTGGAAAAAGCCTATAATAATGGCTTATGCTCACCAGAACCTGTTAAAGACACTAGTGCTTACCAAGAGCAAAAAAGATCATGCTATGTAGAGATATGACAACCTTGAAAACTGTAGAATAATATTCATGAGCTGAGATGAAAATGGTTCCAAAAAGTGGTTTTCTAAATGCGTATTTGATTTTTCTCAAGCTTTCTGGCAGAAGTACACTGAGATGGAGTCACACCTGTGAAATGTCAAGTCAATTTGTTTGCTTTTGTCAAAGATGAAAAAAAGGGCTATTAAATTGAAATAATAAGAATATAATCTTGGTTTAGTATTAATTATAATGAGATAAGGTTGCGTGATATACTAATGCAACTCAATTGTAATGCGACTCCACTCACTATTTTGATAGGGAGCACTACATATATAGTAATTTTTGTAACAGATTTGAATTACAATGGATTTAGAAGCTGCTAAATTAATAGTTTGAGGATTTGGGGGTTTTGTGTTGATTTCTTTTTTCCAGTCTTCAAATTGGCACTCTACTTTTAAGGATTATACACTTTAACAGTTAAAGCTGGTTAATTGATGTGCAGTTGATATGATTCATTGTTTTGCTCTGTATCAACACACCCACACCAGGTGTCTCAGATAATAGGCTGGGAAACTTGGTAGTGTTGAGGATTTCCTGTCTGCAGATGTGCCAGTTACAATACTGATTGAAGAGAGTCAGCTTGGAGAGTTAGTTAAAAGCAGCCACTATTGTTAACTAATTGTAGCCTGAATTATAGTAGATGTTTCCTTAACTTTTGTAAAGCACATCATGGAATTTTAGTGGGATTTTATGAATAATGGTAAAAATATTTACTGACAGTGGCACATAGTTTGCGTTTTGTGAGCCTCAGTATTCTCTCCTAATGTAGGCCCTTGGAAAAAAAATTATATTGCGTTTCTATGAAGAGTTTTGTTTCTCTTCTGGAATGTGTGATTTTCTGCTTGTCTGAATAAGCCAATAAAAGCAGGCACAGTGCTCTCTTTGCTCTTCCAGTAGCTTCTTTGAACCAGTCAAAATATTTGAGGGGAAAAAAATTTAAAAAAAAAATCTCATTTTGATACCTTTTAATGTAGTTTAAAGGTTTCAATCCAAAGCTTTTGTAGATATCTCTTATAGGCCTGTTACCTTACTGAGTGACTATACTGTTATATTGCAGATCAGTGGAACAGCTCTTTCTTGACCTATATCTGATTCTGCCTGTTTAGTCCTGTAATATCCTTCTGTCTTTTACTACTGCTCTCTTCTGCTTTTGTGAGAATTCTCTTCAAATGATAAGTTTTTGAGATTTTTTTTTTTTCATCCAATATGGAACCAATAAACTTTTAATTTTACATAGTATTGCCCCTGCTCTTAAGGACACATTTATGTGTTAGGTGCCTGATATACACTAGCTGCAAAGCAGTGGTAAGGGTGTGGCATGTACAGACTGCACAGGGTCTTCATCCAGAGAAAAGGGTAGAGACTGGCACCTTTATAAACATACGCAAAGAGTTGCAAAGGACAAAGTTGCAAGAGAACAAAGTTTGTAGAATGGGTTTGTTCCAGCTATTGGGGGACTGAAACCTGTGAACTGAATGCTGCAGTTGTAACACAGCTAATATATAAAAGGAATTGGTGAGTAGTATTTCCATTTGAATTTCCAATAGGTGGCAAAAGATCACTGCTGTAATCAGAATTTGAGTATTCACAAAGTCCATAGAAAAGATGCTAACGAGGTCTTACTGTGCAGAGGAGCAACACTGAGTTGATGATTAAAATAAGTAGGTGTTCACAAAATATCCTAGAATTAGTTTGACAGAGAAAGTGAAGTACAATGCTAGCAAAACACCGTAGTAGTGTAATATGCTACTAAAACAGAAAGAGCAATGATCAGCAGCAGATTTAAAGTTTAGCTTTACAAAAAGAGATTTTCCCTGATGAGAGCAGCAGAACAACCATTTTCAAGTTCCATTGCACTCAAAAGCTTAGAGGAACACCACTGTGTCTTTGAAATAGTATCATCTTTGCCATGAAAAAGAATTATAACTTTAGCTGAATGGGTATCAGGTGTTGCACATCATGGGCTATCACGTATGTTGTCCTTCGTGTCAGACTGGCTGCTTGGCAGATTTATTTTCTAGTGCAGTAAAATAAGATAATCACTGTTCAGTATCAAGAAAGGCTTAAGTACATAACTTTTTTTTTAATAGCAGTTTTCTTCAAGTCTTACAACCAAATCAGTTTGGATTAACTAAGAAAACAGAAAATTTGTTTGGAGATTTTCTTTGAAAAGTCCCATATAATAAAATATCGCTGTGATCTATGGGCATCTCTCTGCCAACCCCTATAGAAAAGGGGATGGGCCTTAGATTTGCAAACAAAGGTCTTCTACCTTTGAACCATTCAGTGAAAAATAATGCACCTTGGTTGATCTCAGAGAGCTGTTAATGCTAAAGTGATGTGGTTTGCTGAAGCTCTGGGTCTTTGTTCTGAACTTCCCATGTCTCTTTCTCATTACTTTTAAAACCTTACTGTCTTGGCAAGATGTGTTTTCTGTAGTCCTAATGAAAACTGTCATTCCCATTACATCAGCCAGTGCTTTTAGGTTGTTTCCCAATATCTAGTTTTAATGACATTCAATCAGACTTTATTCAACAGGGCAATTTTTAATGTTCTAGTAATTTGTTTGCATTGAAAAAGGACTGGATGTAACTCTTATGCTACTTACTTTACTAGCTTGTAACTATAAAAGTCGCTTCTTCCTGCTAGGAAAAGTTCAGATGCCTGGCTGTGCCTCTAATCTGTGTGTGAATGTTCTGGATTCAAACCTATTTTCAGAGTTGATAGGTCATGGCTAGCCTTTATCTGAATGGTGGTATACATAAATAAAAATAATGGTGGAAAATGCTCCAAAGTAATTTCATGAAACCAGTATAATTACTATGATACTTTCTACAGAATGCAGATATTGTTCACACATAAACATCCAGGAGATTGATGCCAGTGACCTCACTTGGGAATGGTTGTTGGGTACTATTTTGAGACTACAGAGCCATCAGTAAGGCTATACAAAACCTCTGGTTAAAGCAAGCTTAGTGTGGGAATACTAATGTGAAGGTGAACTGTAGCTTTCTTCTCAAAAACTGTTTCCAGGCCACTTTACTTTGTACAGGACCTTGAGAACAAAAAAACAGAATTGTTAGAAACCTGTTGCATGCTATAAGATGTTCATTTGGTTACATGTCACTTGGAGTTGCTTTTCTTGTTCTTGTTTGGGTAGGACCAAAGTGACGTGTCTCCAGATGCAAGTAACTTCAGATGTACAGTGGATGGTGATGGCTACATGTTTACTGAGACCACCATGGCTGCCACAAGCTTTCTGCTGAGATGACACCTCTGTGTAATAAGTTTTACTAGTCAATGCTAGAAGAGTTAGTACAGCTTAGCAGACTTGGCAAAGAACCAGTTACTGCCCTAACACTGACTAAGGGTCAGGTTTTTTTCACAGTGAAGGTTTATCAGCCGTGAATGAAATACTCAAAAATGTCCTTGTAAAAATTGGTGCATGCTATTATCAATGTGGTATGGGCTCTGAACTTCTTTTTTACCTTAGTTAATCTTACTGTAGTCAATATTTTCTTGTAGTCTGGACATTAGTTACATGGAATGGGTCTTTATTAGTCATTATCATCTGGCTATGTTTTAGTGAATGATTTGTGGGTTTTAAGGAGGGGTTTAAAGGTGAAAAGGGTAGTGGACTTGAAACTGATTTGGGGAGCGTGTCAGGCACCTACAACAGTATGGGAGAGAGTACGAAAATTGGGAACATGGGTGAGATTTTTATTCAGGGCAAACTGAGGTCAGACTGGGTAAAGTTATGAAGTTATGCATCAAAATGCCAGTATAGGTAAGAAGTGGAGAAGACTATTGGGCTATTTATTCCAGGAGAACCATCCTGTCACCCTGCAGTATGCTCACACTGGCCACCTGCAGTATCATGCCTGATAATGAAATGCTTGTTTGGCTCCAGTTTGGATTTTTGAAACGCTGGGGGGCAAGCAGACATTCCAGCTTCTGTGGTTAAGAAGCTGCAGAAGACCCATTATAAAATTCTGCTGTCTGCTGCACCTTTATCACCCTGGGAAACCTGTATGCAAGAGTATGCTATCACTCATCACTGCTGCTACTTATTTGACTATGGCTATTCTTATGGTTTCTTCTCAGTTTAGCTGCTTCAGTGTCCTCTGTTGAAGGCTCTGCACCTGAAGGTTACAGCAGCCTGATGCTGCCTTCACCTTAATCTGTGTGCAGGTGTGATTACCAGCCAGAGCCCATCAGCAGGTGATAGGACAGAAAGGCCATGTCACAGTATAACCAGCCTAGCACGTGTCAGAGATGGGTGCTTTAAGCAGTCTCTTGTCGCTCTCATTAGCTAAACTGGCTGGTAGCCCCTTCAAAATGTTGTTAGATTTTACAAAAACAGATCAAAAAGGTGTTTTTTCTTTTAAAGTGAAAAGTGAATGGGGGCAGGCCCTGAAGGCAGGGGTCTGTGTGGTTTTCACAGCTATGTGCTTATTGTATTTGTTTATTGAAGATGAGATTGTTTATTGTTTATTTTGTTATTTTGTTTTATATTGTTATTAATTTGTTTATTGGAGATGAGATCGTGGTGGGGTATTAAAAGCGCAGGAGGCAGGTAGCATTTTTAAGGGTCAGATTAGAATGGCACTTTTCTTCTAGATGTCTGACATAACATCTTGCTGTTTGGAACAAAAGCTAGATCTGGTCTTGTGTCTTATACAGTCATACAGTCCTTGTTCTATAGCAGTTTCAGGGCAGTGGACATCTTCAAATTAAAACCTTGTGTGCTGGCTTTAGTGGGAGGGAGGCAGGAGGCCATCTCTGTGTTAGGTGTCTGGTATGATTTGGCAAAGTTTTGTGCTGCCTTCTTGATTTTTCAAGTAAGCTGTAAAGTCATGCTTTCTTGAAGCTGTAAATGTAAAATATTGAGAAGTTATGGGTATAAAAAAAAAATGTTCTTCTGAGCCAATACTGCTGAGAAATTGTGGGAACTGATTCTATAATACAAGTAAGTGAATGTTGGGAAATACCAGAATTTCCTGAAGTTGACATTAAAACTTACCAAGACACATTGGATAATCATGAACTTAAACTACTGAATCTGAGGTGAAGCAAGATCACTAAGTGTAATTCTGGCTTATGGAGGTGAGCCAGCATGGGGCTGAAGGCCAATAAAGCTTCAGTTCAATTTATTAAAGTTTGGTTTTTGCTTTCAGAAATAATATTTAGGCAGTAAACTTGAGAGAGAAATTTCACTATAAGTAGCACCACAGTTTTTGTAACTCCTAGCTATTAATACCAAGCTGTACATATGTTAAAATAGACTGGAATTGAAAGGTTAAGTGTTATCCTGCAGATTTGATAAACTCGGCTGTTGTTGTCACAGGTCTTTAAGTGACTCTATTGACAGTTTTTGCTTTTTTCCTCTTTCAATGCCTGCCATTGCGTGCTAAGCTTTCTCTTGGCTCTGCCTGGCAGGAAAAAGGGGAAACTAGAAAACCCCATTAGTTGTCCATTTGCAGAATATCCAAGCTTTACTCTCAATACACAAAGAAATACAACAGTAGGAAGTTGTTTCACATCCGAGCCAAGATAAGGTCCTGGAGGTTTATTATTTTTGTTGCCTGATAGCATCAGGACTGGGGAGCAGGGGGCAGAGAAGGAACAGCAGATCAACATCCCATGGGGACAACAGAAGGGAAGACAGACAGATAGCCAAGTGCCGACAGCTTCAGTCAGTACTCCCAGAGGAAGTGTTGGTTTCAGCAGATGAAATTAATACACAGAAGTCTTTACAGAGGCATTCAGATGTGACATTGTTTGAGGGGCCTGGCTATATGGCAGATGTATAAAGCAGTGAATCATATGTTTACATATAATTATGTCTGTATTGACAAGCCAGGTTTTCCTTTTGTTTAATAATTTCCTACATTAACATCAAAGAGCTTGTTTTTATAATGAAAACACATTTCCCTTTTAGTTTTGCTTTGCTATAGCTCTGTATTAACATCAAACACAAAATCATGACTCACGCAAAGGAGACCTGTAGATGTAGATAAATCCATGTTCATTTATAGCCTCTAAAAAATAGATGCAATGTTATAAAATGTCCTTTATTTGGATATATTCAGGTAATCTTTTCTATGTGATCCTTTGTGTCCCTACAAATTTGGGGAGTACCTGATAATTTCACTGTGCTTATTAACTTTCAAATACATTTGAAAAATTGGATGGGATTTAAGATTCCAATTTCTGGGTCAGGATTTGCTTTGTTAGATACCCTATAGAAAGTTCAGTGTAATGTTAAGACTTTGGTGGTCTAAGTGGTAACTCTATGCAGAAAACACACCAAAATATTTTTTTAAACGTGATAATTTGAAGTCGTAGGAAGAGGAAGCTGAAATAAAATCTAAGCTTGGTGTAATTTGCCTCATTTGTTTTTAAATCCGTCTAAGAGAGTGTTTCTAAATGCTAGGAATAGAGTTTCTAAAGTCTGCAGAAACAGCTCAGATGCAGAGTTTGAGCTAAATAACACAGCATTAAGGACTTGAGAGCAAAGTTGGTAAACTTTTTCATCCAAGCTGAGGGAAATAAAAATGCTTTAAGAGAAGTGTATCAGATAATGAGAAAAGAGGATTTCAGGAATGTTTAACATTGAACAGCAGTATTAATTTTTACCCACAAGTGTGCGCAACGGACTGTTTGTAAGTACTGAGTGCCATTCAGTTAATGTTTATGGGACATTTTCAGTGTAGAAGTTGCTTAGTTATTATATGTATATTCATGTTCCATTAGGAAACTGAATTTAGAATGTGCATCAAATATTAAAGTATCAAAGCATTGCACTTTTTGCAGTGGTTGTTGTCCTGCGCATTTTAAAAGGATAGCTTTCTCTGAAATAGTCTGAGCAAAGGCAATAGTAATAATGCTCCTTTCACAAAGAAATTCATATCCAAACTTTCCACCCTTACAGCTTTTTAGTATGAGATCAGTTTTGTCATGTTTCTGCCTGGACGGTCAAATAGCACAAAATTCTAGGAAAGCTACAGTGGAGGATCCCAGATTTCTCGATTAAGACTGCTGAAGTTTTACAACAGTTTTTACCTTTTTTCTTTTTTTCCCCTCTTAAGGCCGAGCCCCTGATGTTAAAACTCTCAACTTGGATGCAGTTGGAGTGAAAACTAATTCTGAAACTGGAAAGATCATTGTTGATGCCAGTGAAGCTACTTCTGTTCCTCACATTTATGCAATTGGAGATATAACAGAGGTACCGAGTCTACATAAACTATTTTACAATAACAGGAAGCCAACTTTGTTCCTGACTAATAACTAGTCCCCAGACATCGTCATGCTCTAGCATATATCTTCATGTTTTGCTCTTTTCATTTTGCAGAGCTGTAGTGTTTATGCCAGCCACCTGGGTCAGTAATTTCCTTCATATGGATCTTGTGAAGTATTTCAGCATTACTTATTATTACTGATGTTTATCAGGGAATGCATTATTGGTCAGAGGCTAAGAATAATGTCTTTATCGCTTCAATTATCTTTCTAATAATGTTTTTATCACTTCAGATGTATGACTTCATAATGCCTGTGACTGCTGAGTGAAAGCAGCTTTTACCTTCTGAAGCGGAATACACTTACTTGGAATGACCATGACAAGTTCCTCTTCTAGTATTTTGGAGGCTAATTGACACTAGTCCCAAGACAGCATTTCTGCTGCCTGACACAAAATGCTTCTGACTGTAAAGTGTCTTCCTCTAGAATAAGAAAAACTAATTGCTGCAAATACTAAATGCATTTTACTTCTGTTCATGATTTATGAATTATTATAACAAGTAAACGTGAGGTGTGGTGTTTTGGTTTGGGTTTTTTTGTTTATTTGTTGTCCTTTGATGGTTTGGGTTTTTTCCTAAAGGAAGGTACATTATAACAAGAGCAAAATTATTTACTTACTATAGGTGCAAAGCCAGAATTATGTGGCCTTAATCCAGTGCTGTTGATAATCTACAGTTGTTTGTGACAACAGTTCCTTGTCCTGATCAAAGTGCACTTAAATACTTCTAAATCCCCCAACTTTAAGTTTACAGAAGAACTCTGAGTATCTACTGTAAGCTGGGGCATCTTCAAACGTTGTCTTCATAAATAGTGTTTGTCTGGATTCCAAACTGCACTGTTACAGGAGGATGTTTTCATCAGGTGCCTGCTGTTCCTGAAAAATCAGGGCAATATGTAGAATCTAGAAAGTGGACATTGCAAAATACAGAATTCTTTCACCTGTTTTTGAACTTAGTGGAATTAAGCACATGCCTTCCTATCAAGACTGGTTTTGGTATAGTGAAGGCATCTGTTTTGAAAGTCTGGTAAATCTAAATACTGTAGTGATATCCAGACACCATATATAGTATAATTTGAGAGATCCTTTAAAGATTTCTCATTCTGCAATGTTTAAAATCTTTTAAAGGTCTCTCACCAAACCCTACAGGTGCTCTGAGTTTTTGAAGAGATGCAACAGGTTACATAATGTCTTGGGAATAGTGCTGCACATTTCTGACTGAACTCTGGAACTGCCATCTCATAAATCTGATGACCTCTTCCCCTCTGTGTAGACATGTGTTTCTTCCTGTCTGTCTCCATCTTCATGCGAATGACTTGCCATTTCCTTTTAAACTGAATTAAAACTTTTTCCTGCTCAGCTATTTCTCCATTTTGTTTTTACTCTCCACAGCTTCTCTGTCCAGTCCAGCCACTCAGAGCTTTGGGATTATGTGCAGTTCCTCTCCTTTCTTTTCACTTAACATGCAGGTTCCCTCTGCTGTACTTGTCACTTCTTGCTCTGGCTTATTTCCTGAAGCCCTCTTTCTGCTCACAGTGACCTCCTACACCTACTTGTCCCTGATACATGCCTTGGTTAGGCCTCCTGCTTTTCAAACTTTTCTTTTTAATTTAATCCAAGAAGCAGTTATTAGAGGCAGTGCTGGCAGGGCCTTGGATGCTGATGCTGATTTTGCTGCCAATCTGCAGTGTTATTTTGGGCAAGTCATTTCCTTTTCGGTGCTTTTTGTTTTCTGCCATTTGAGGATTTAGTTAAGTAAGAAATATAAAGTTGGAAGCAGGATGCTCTTCTCTTTCCTACTCTGGATCTAAAAAATCAGGTCTTCATTTATTTGTCATTTTCATTTTGTTGTTAAAATTTGGATTTCCTTTTCCTGCTTTTGCCCTTTTTAGTGCAGATTTGAATGTAAGTTGTTTAATAGGCACTTCAAAATGTAAGTGTTTAAAACAGCAACATAGTTTTATACTGAGTGACAGTGAACTGGGGAAAACTGCAGTTAAATCAGTGCTCTGGAGAAGTATTTTCTTATGCTTTTATCTGCATATGGGCTTAATGCAGGGAATTTAAGAAATCACAATGCATTAATAGAGCTTAAAGATAGAAGAAATTATTGCTGTTATCTGACTCCAGTACAGTGTAAGCCACGAATTCCACTTGCTAAGCAATAAAGTTTGTTTTAATTCTTTAATTTTTTTTAGCAGAATTAATTTAGATAGTTAATTTCATTGATATGGGGACCAGCAGTGAAAGAAAGTTCTGTACTGGTGCGTATCTCAAAGAAAATACACAATAGAATCAAGTGTGCTAAGAACCACAAAGCTGTAGAGCTTGGTATATGATACTTTCTAGGTGAGACCTATCAAAAGAGATCAGGAAGGCGAATCTTGTTTCCTGTGTATGAGCTTCTTAATATTCTTAATATTGATTATAAGAGTAAGATTTTTTTTTTCCCAGCAGTGTTCTTGTTCAAGATTTCTCTTTGCTCTGCTCTCTCCCTGTTAGATTCTCTTTGGTACCATGAAGTGCTATTGCTCATACCTTTGCAAATACTTCTCAAGCCCTTCTCCTCCCTCCTTTACCATGTCACATGAATAGGCACCATACTGCTACCAAATAGCAAGAAGTCCTTTTTTTTTGTTTTAATTGAGTGCCCTGGCTGGAAAGGGAGTGTGAGAGGAGAAAGGTGAATGCTCAGAATGACTGTTTTCATTTGCGAGTCATACCCATCTGGTACAAGTGGGAAACTATGTGTGCATGGGTGTCCTGTTGCACCCTTGTATGGCAAATGGAATCCTAATGTTATCCAAGCTGTTCATTTGGAGAAAAGGGGGGAAAAAACCCCATTCCAGAGGTCAGTTGCTTTGTCTCAAAAAAGTTTTTCAAGCTGTGGTAAAATATTATTTTCAATTAACAGGTGAAATTGCATGTAGACATTTTCATCTTCTGTGATCAGGATGAGGAAGATCAAGCTGGAATTTTAGTTTTAATTTTTTTTCAGTGCTGATATAAATGCTTTGTGTTAAAATTCTTTCTCCAGTAGTATTCTTGTTGAAAAGCATAGCACAAAACTATAGAGAAGTTCTCAGAAGGGGGTTTATCATATGGTCATGCCACTATACATCTGTCATATTTCAAAGGGTGTTATAACAAAGATGTGTAGAGAAGGTGGAATGTACAGTATGTTGCTTTGAATAGAAATGAGACCAAAAAAAAAGTTGTGTTAGAACAAATACACATTACTTCAAAGCTTTTTAAACTCTCTTAGGAGTCATCTCGTTTAAATGTATAATACATTGGAGGGTTCTTAGGAACAACTCATACCCATAATAATCAGCAGAGTAGTTCTACACATGACTGCAAAGTGAATGTTCATTTCAAATATTTACCAAGGAAGGTCTTTAAGTCATTGTTTATGAGAAATTGGGCTTTATCTGCATGGATGTTTTAGTAATTAGTTGGGTTTTATGGAATGCATGGCAGTGCTTTCACAGTTTTATCTCTCGTTCCAATCTTCTATTCATTTCTGGAATGCCAAAACAACATCTGTATTTCCTGCTACAGAAATGATTGGCAGCCATGTTTCGGGCAAATGTGGATAAGAAAAAACAAATGGCAAATTTCATCTGGTAAATGACATTTACAGACTTGAAAGTCAGAATGTTGGATTTGAAAAAACATAACTTGATGGATCTAAAGGTGAAAAAAGGGATAGATTTGCAGTGTTGTGGTTTGTCATAAACTGTGGGGAAAAACAGGTTAGTCTTCATTAACAATTAGAATTGTAGTTTCTGTTATGGGGTTAGACATAATGTTTCAGTTTGGTTTTTTGCAAAGGAATTTTTAAATTAAGTGGTTATTAATACATATAAAAAACCATAAATGCACATTAATATGTATGGTACATGACATACATGGTAGCTAATACCATGTACAGAATCTACGTAGCAACATAAAGAAAAAGGTAAGCTGGGAAAGAGGAATGGATTCCAGTAAACACTAAAAACCTTCAGGATAATGAAAAAAAATGGTTGAAAAACTTGAATGTGTGTGCTGGGGGAATCCTTACTTTAGTTTTTGCTGGAGACTATTTTTGAGGGCTTATTGGATTACTTACTGGGGAGGATTTATAGGATTACTACTTCCAGATGCAAGAGAGTGATGAGCTTTGTGTCTAGATAGCACCTGTATGAATCAATACTTCACACATTTTACACAGCATTCTATGTTGTCCCACAAAGATCTTTCTCAGTTACAATTGTCTTATGTTTCTACATCATTCCTTCTAGATTTGCAACTTCTTTCATCATCTCAGACAAGCATCTTAATGATGTGTCATAGATGAATTCTTGAATAATGCTTTTTACAAGACTTATAAAATCTGTTATGTCTTACTAATTTGCATGGACTGCTCTTCCTTGGACTACAAAACATTCCTATGAAAATGCCTATTTGAATTAGCAAAAACTTCCAGCATCCTTAGGTTTAGCACTGGAGTTCTGATGCTCCAATGGTATTGTGCCAGCACTCAAAATAAGGGTTCTGGCACACTGCATAGTTTTCTTTAGATATAAAAGGTAGGTAGGACTCAAGGCTTGAACTGGACCATGTCCTGATCATATCCTGTTATCATTCCATTTCTCACTTACAGAAAGTTAGCATTTGCCAGTAGCAGTCCAAGCCTCTCTTTAATACCAGAGCCTGAGACTGGGACAAACTCAACTTATAGTTGCAGTGCTAAGAGAGTAGTGTTCCATTTCTCTAATCCAGGACCAACATAGGAAGTCAGTCATAATACCTACAAATAGCTAATTTTTGAGCCTCTGTTCTGGAAAAATGTGTCAGACAACTTTTTTAAGAGGTCTGATGTTATAAAACCACTGTTGCTTTATTCTAGGTTTTTCCTGCTTTAAAAAGACCATCTGAAAAATTTCTTGATGGCTTACTATGAAAAGAAAGGGGGAATTGAATGGTTAGCATATGAATATCCTCTGCTTTTCCAGAGGTGACATGATAAGATACAAGGTTTTGACACATTCATGGCATTTGTTTCCCCCCACACACTTCCCCATTAAGACAGATACTGAACTTGGAGACTTAAAAGCATGTTTGGACAGAAATTATTACTTCCTTCTCTGTTTGGAGCCCTGGCTACCAGGCTGAAATTCCAAAGATTTGGCCTTCTTCTGACTATTGTCCCAGGAGAAATCCTTGGATGTTACTTCTCTCTTAGTTAAAACAAAGCTTTGTGCTCTCTTCTTAGGGCCGTCCTGAATTAACACCCACAGCAATAACCGCAGGAAAACTGCTGGCTCGGCGTCTTTTTGGCCAGTCTTCAGAATTGATGGACTATGACAATGTGAGTTGTTTTCTTCTTTTCAATAATAAAAGCCAAACCTAAATTTATTTTTTTTTTACTACTTTTTTTTTTTTTAATTTATGCATCTTTAAAGAAATTACATTTTGTCCTCTGGAATCTGGGATCTAGCTTTTACAGTAGCCAAAGTAGACGTGTGTGATAGAGCTACACTTCTCAGACATGCAGAAGTTTCCCTTTTTGCATGCTTCATATGGTTCAACAGTAACACTGTTTCCTCTTAAATAGGTACCTACCACAGTTTTCACTCCCTTGGAATATGGTTGTGTTGGATTGTCAGAAGAAGCAGCTGTGCAGTCTTATGGATCAGATAATATTGAGGTATGAAAGCATTTTTAATTGTATAACTGGTATCAGAAGTTTCATTGTTGTGTCAGGCAAAGTATTATGTTTGCAGTTAAGGAGTTGGTGTCTTCAGAAACGCTCAGGTCTTTGAAAGTATTGCAGCAGGTCACAATGGAAGCTGTTACCTAGTGAGCTTAAAATTGGTAGGGTGTGACAGTTTTAAACTCGCTGACATTTTAGTAAGTTATATTTGCAGCATCATTAAATATTGGTTATGTTCCTTTTAATTGTCAGAATTGCTGGTCACATTCTTTAGTCTAAATCTGTGGGATGTCACCAGAAATATTCACACAAGCTGCTAAGTGTCTTCATGGCTATGATGTCTTGATAGAATATGCCTGAGTGTTGCATATTGAGGAAGAAATCCATTATGGCATATATTCACACCCAGCCCTCTGATGTGAAGAATGAGATTGTGATACTTGTGATGAAGAAATTCACAAGCATTATATAGTAAGGCAAAATTCAAACAAGTCAGCCTTGAAAAACTATGTTGTATTACCTTTATTCACTCATCAAAAAGACTGTCAGCAAATGACTCGGTTAGCTTTGGAAATACAATATGCAACAGTTTAGTTCCTGTCCAGTCAGTTATTAGTTTTGTCTTTTATGATTCTGAAATACAGTTTATACTTAAAAGATCTGTCCCAGAACTCTTATCTTGGTTTGTTCTCAGTTGATTAAGGCAGGTAATCAATGTGTGTGTGTCATAAGGTGCTCCTGTTATGTATATATTGGAAAGCAATTTCAGCTGATGGATTTAGCTTGGAGCCCCAGGCAAAGCATTTAATATAAAAATAAGTATTTAGTATTCAGAATGCAAAACTTACAGTTCAGGTTGTCTTGTCACATACATTATTATAGATATGGTAAGTTTCTTGGCTTGCATTATTTTCAGTAAGCAAAGTATTAAATTTTTGGGAAAAGGAGCAAACTAACACTTCTAATTTGGGACACTGGTTTGAGTAACATGATTATTTGTGAACTTTTTTTCAGTTTGTTTTTAATCTAATGGTTCTGTGAGAAAGTTTTGTGTTAAACTTCTGTGTTTTCCACATTTTTCCTTAAAATAATGAACAGGTTGTAAATAAATCATTTTTTTCTACAACATTATAGATGTGTCATAATAATAGTCATTATAATACTAAATAGCAGTTTTTTACATAATAGTACTCTCTAACACAAAATGTTATTGTTTTCCCTACCAGGTATACCATGCGTATTATAAACCTTTGGAGTTTACAGTGGCTGAAAGAGATGCAACTCAATGCTATATAAAAGTGAGTGTTGTGAGCTTTAACTTGCTTTTAACTGAAAACAAGAGATATGGTAGAGCCATCTTTGAGGAGGACTGTTTGGCAAAAAAACCCCCACTCAAGATGGATGAAATATTTTCTTGGTGCAACCTGTCTCTTTTGTCAAACTTCATGTGTTTAATATTCATTACATATCCTTCTGCATATTAAAATTGCTTTACAAGTATTAGAATCTTTCAGAGCTGACATTCTGTTGATTGATACCATCTTTGAACTGCTTTTAAGATGTTAATAAATATTCCAGTTTTTCTAATTATATTTTTTCACATGTGATTTATGTAAATGCCTTAGTAGCTTGCCTTAACTGTCCCAAGTACCAGTGCAACTAAAGTGATGCTACTTTTTAGCTATTCCCTTTAAATTATGCCAATTAAATTAAATATTTGAGGGTAAAGTAGTAATAGCATAAAAATTGGTGGATGATACTGAATATAGTCCTTACTAAACTCCCAAAACACATGAACAGACATTAAACTTGAGAGTTTCAAACTCTATTGCAAGAGGGTTTTATCTTTTAAACTCCTTGATATTTAAAGAACCATGTCAAGATTGCTGCTGTTCCTGGGATTTCTAATGAAAGAACCCAAGCCCTTACTGAACAACAGAACCTATTAGATTAGCGATGATTTAGTGCTTGATGAGTGGACAAAGGGAGAGACTGACTTTCTTTTCATAATTATAAAGATGGTGTACTTAAAAGAACTAACCAGTTTTCATTAAGTTCTCTAATAAAAGTGAATGAGGCCCTCCCAGATACTTATTAACTCACCTTCATCTGTGGCTGCTTCCAAGCCTTGACTCCTTTTTAGGTTATGTGGCTGATGTGGTGAATGTATCTCACCAAACATCCTGCTGTGTTTACTGACTGAATCAAAAAGGCACAAAATATTCTATAATTGGTAGTGGTCATCTTTGGAAATACAGTTGGTTAGCTAGTGAGAGTAAGTGCACGGGCTTGGAGAATTGCTAAGGTAGCCACTCAGTGTCAAAATAACACTAGTCTGGTTACTAGACTACAGAAGGTATTTTGAGGATTTCATACAAATGACAGACAACAAAATATGCAATTTACCACAAATTGTCATTGTCAGTGGCTCCCAGAAGTCTGAAAGAAATACATCAATAAAGCTTTGATTCAGGAAAGTGCTTAACGACAAGCATAAAACCTATTGAAGTCAGTAAGTCTTAAGCAAGTGCGTAAGTTCTTGGCACACTGGAGTAAACAGCTGTACTAGGATCTCAGGGCACTTCAGTTCCATTTAATTCAACTTTATGCCTTATCTTTAAATGTTCTAAGAAAAGATCTCTATGTAATGTATTGTTTTCAGATGGTGTGCTTACGAGAGAGAGAGCAACGAATACTTGGCCTTCATTTCATTGGACCAAATGCAGGCGAAGTTATTCAAGGATTTGCTCTTGGAATCAAGTAAGTACAAAAGAATGTCTCTAACTTCTAAAGCCTGCTTTTTAAGTTATTGTAAGATTATAAAAGATAGCTGCCTAGTTTTGGCAACACTATAAAGAATCCATGATTTTTGTTACTTTTATGTAGAATTGCACATATTTTCACTAAAAATACTGCAGTTCTTCATTAAGTTGTACTGGATTTAGTTACTGTAATACTGGATATAGTTAAGGAGCAACTGAGGAAAATATATTGTTGGCTTATATAGTTAAAGCAAAAAATAAAACTGTGCATTAACTTACTAATATAAGTTTTCTCAGAGTGTAGCTTCTTTTGCATTCTGTGTGCAGGATAGGAAATCACCATATAGTTTTGCAAGTCACTTCTTTAAAAGGATATTTTTGCTCTTCAAAAAAACCCTTTCTTTATTCCTGCCAATCATTTTCTTTCTTAATCTCATCTTTAAACGTGCACAGCCATTGCTCATCAAAAGCTCAGCAAGGACTTGCATGAATTTTTATATTTTTGGGGTTATAAGCTAACAGTAACGTGGTAAGGTAAGAAAGAAACCTCTGTAGGCTGATAGAAGAGGAGAGATGCTTTTGTCTGGAGCTATCTGGTAATTGCAGTAACAAGCTTACCCAAGTAGATGAACCTTTGTGACTTGACCTTGTTTGATATTACTCAAATATTAACATGAAAGTTCTCCCTTTGAAGGAATAAGGAATGATTCTGGGTCCTGTCTGGTTAAATAGAGAATTCCTACTATGCTTCTTGTGTGCTACAATTACTTCTTATTTGTTTTTATATTTCCCTTCTTAATGCTGATTCACATCTTCAGAAATGTTGATTTGTATATTTATGTTACTAAATTATAGTTTTTAACTCCTCTTTGAAGAAAGTACGCTGGGACACAAGAAATCAACCCTAATTGTGGTGTACGTTCATTTTCCTAAATATCATCATTTTATTGCAGTTTTAGTCTTACAGTTGTGAGTGACTAGCATAAATGAAAAGCAGAAAGGATTAAGAAGGCAGGACCGCAAGTATCATGTGAGAAGTATCTTGGAAATCACTGATTGCAGTGTGCCCTCAGTACACATTTTCAACATGTGTTTGTAGTCCATTAATTGCCAGTGGTATAGATTCTAGAACTACATTTTTTAGGATGTCATTGTTTTGAAGTTTTATCCAAAATAACCAGTGAAAAGGAAGCACATGAAACTGGAGTGCTTTTCTGCCTTGCCTGAGGGAAATTAAAACTTTAGCCACAGTAAGAGGTTTTCAGCAGGTCAGATTCTTGTATTGGTTTCTATTGTATTTCACAAATCCAGGGTTTTCAATGTGGAACACCCACTATAAGAGCTGCTGTTTTCCTTTGTCAAATGTTAGGTCTTACTTCAGCCTCTCCAAAGGATGACTTTCCATCTCCCCTCCCCACTTAGCACTCCAGTAATGTGTGCTTAGCAGCAATTTTTTGCTTGTTGGTGCTTTTCTGGATGTAGGAGGAGAAGACATCTATGAAGACAGAACCCTTCTCTGTATTTTGTAGAAGGAGAGAACATTATTCTATAGAGAGCTTGAAACTATTCTTAAGTTTAGGGCCATTTTAGCTATTCTTACAGTATGACCTGCCAGGAATAGCAGCTTGAAGGAAAGTCATGAAGTCTAAGAATGTTATTGGACACGTAAAGGAATTAAGCTAGCGGAATTTTAGCTCCAGGTTTTTTGGTGGGATTTTGTTTTGTTTTTTTCAAAGAAAGACTTTTTCCTTCTACTTATGTTATTGATAATTTCAGTTTAAGCACCAGACTTTCTCTAAGATCATGGAAGAATATTCTGGTATTACTTCCTTCAGCAGATTCTTTCCAGCAGTCCTAATTATGATTTTCTTCCTCTGTGTGTATATGTGTGTTTTTCCATCTGGAGTCGGAGTTAGTGAAACACACATGTATGTACAAGAAAAGCTGAAGGCTGCTGTTGTATCACATGCTTTTGCCATAGGCTCAGTTGTGACTTGGGATAAATTGCTTAATTCTCTCTGTCTCAACTCTTACGACAGTTCTTCCCTACCTAACAGTGTTGTGAAGCTGGGTGTTTAAATGTTGTGTAAGTGCCTGAGAAATAACAGACAGCATTGTTTGAAGAATAAATGAACTCCTCTTCTGATAAAATGGATAAGAGCAGAATTACTTTGATGTCTTAGGACATTCTAGCTGCTTCAGGTGAATAGTGTTTGACTTTGTGAATCTTTGGTTTGTTTTTTATTTTGTAGATGTGGTGCTACATATCCTCAGCTAATGAAGACAGTTGGCATTCACCCTACCTGTGCTGAAGAAGTTACCAAGTTGCACATTACAAAGCGTTCTGGCTTGGATGCAACAGTTACAGGCTGCTGAGGTTAAAAATGCCATCTCTGGAAAGAAGGAAAAAAAGCACAAAATATATTTGTAAAGAAAAGGGGCACTTAGAGTTAGGAACAGTTTTAATGGTTCAAGTTCCAGGAATCTTTTCTTGTTCTCCCTGTAAACAGCTTTCTTTTTCAGCTAGATTGTCCTCACACCATCACAGTTCTAAAACCAATTCAGTCCTGCTGTAACAAATTCTTTCTGGAGCCAGGAATAATCGCAGGTTTATATATGTAAATATAACTGAAGCCATTGACATCTGAGGCCATCTACAAATGAAGCCTTTGTCATTTGAGTTTCTGTTGGCATGGCTGACTGCCAACAGAAGCATCTCACGTAATATTCATACAGATCCTAGGAGCTTGACAGGGCCTCCCTTAGAATTTTGGCCATGAGACTTTCTCCTGAGTGCTTGGATAGTTCATTACTCCTAATCTTGAACACTGAGATGCTGTACTCAGTAGTAGGAACAAGTTCCCAGACTATGTAACAGTGGGCTAGCAATCATCTTTGGGATTTTCTTTAAAACGTAGTATGTATATTTAATAGAAAATCACTTAACACTGAAGCTATGCTGCTACTGGATGAATCCCAATGGATTAATCAGTGGCAGCCTGATCATAACATTATGGTGATGGCTGAGAATGAATAAGCTCAGAGGTGTTAAAGAAAAAAGTTGAATTTTATGGTGACTTCTCTGCCTACTTTTGAAGTTTCTAATTCAGTTCACATTGACACATCTCACAAATTATTGCTTGAACACCATATTTTAAGCAATGCTGACAAGTAGAATCAAAACAGCCAATAATCCAATTCATGCCACATATTATGTTTTATAGGATGTGGGAATCTGGCCGACACAGTGATATATTTGTTGGTTGGTTTTTAAGATTTTCTCACTGATGAGGTGGATGCTGATTCCGAATGGATTTAGATCAGGCTTTAATAGAACATGTTACTGAAGGGAACTATGTTAAACAATGATCTAGAAAAGAAATAGTCCTGCTCAGAATAAAGACAGAAAATAAATAGCTGCAAACTTGTTTTTTTAAGTATTGGCCAGAATAAGAAAGCACTGATCTGTTGCAAATTTCTGCTTATGTTCCTGTTATCCAGAAGGGGGAGATGCTGGCTAATATGTAGCAATGAAGAAACAGAAATCTGATGGTGAAGCTTCTTTTGCAGAACTCGGTTAAAAAGTAGCCTGACAAAGGCAAACACAAACTAAACTGCAGTAAATTTTCAGTCCAAGTTGCAGCTGTCAACATTTTATATGCATAGTCATATATTTCTTGCACCCTTTACAGTAGTAAAAGATCAGTTTGAGGTGAAACAAATGTATCCTTTTTGCAGTTAATTCATATCGGTGTTTTTGTGTGTGGAATTTGATAGTTCCATAGCTATCCTGCTTGTTGCACAGTTTAGAAGAAAAGTCTGATGGCTGTGTATATATTTGCTAATTTTAATTTGATTGCCATTTCACTGCTGCAGCATGCAACACAGACAAATGGTTGGTTTCTTTCAAGGGTGGTATCTTTTTTACTATGATAAAGAAATCATAGTAAAACTGAGAAGCTGTTAGACAAATAGTGATCAGAACTTCCTTCTAAAATGTGATGTAACAGCATTTGTCACACTGTCACTGATAATAGAATACTGCTTTTCTAAAGATTTGTTCTGACTTAACAACAAAAGAAATCTTAAATGCTTTCTTTAGAAAGTTTCCTGATTTGTGGTCCGTATTTCTGGTCCATAAAACAGGAAGAAGTGATACAATTTGACTGCAGATGGCATTCCCTATGAGGTCTGCTGATGCTATTTTTCATCTGTGAAGTTATCCATAAGGTTGTAGTTGAATAAAGAAGCCTTTTGAGTGGAAGTGTTGTTGAAACACTGCCTGAATATTGCAATTGCCATTAGAAGAAATGATGAAAAATTTATATCTTATACAGTTAAAAATGTGTGCATACCTGTGCATTCAGAAGTTAATTTCCCTTATTAAAGACCTTCTGAGTATGTTGCTGCTAAAAAAAAACCCTACTAGCTTTTCCAGCTGTTTATATATAAATATTTTTTTAAAGTTCATAGTAAATTGAGCTTTTTTAAAACTTAATATTTCAAAACTTTGAGATTCTGAGCATTGCAGCCTACAGAGACAGAAACATCCCACTTCTGACTTAACTGTAATGTGTATGCATGCAAGATTATTTTTTTCCTAGTGATTGCCTATTACAATTCCTTTTGTACCCCTAATTGGTGTTTACTGTGTGTCAGCTGCTTGTCTTCTCTGTCTTACCAGTGCATCCAACAGACTGAAGAGTCTGCTGCTACAGACAAATCAATGGAAAGACGAGTTAACTTAATTCATCATAAAGTTCCAAATAGTGATTTGGGAGAACAAGTAAAGAGATCTCAAGGAAACATACCCTCAGTGTATGTGGGGTGTGAAACTAAGGCATGTCATCATTCTCAGGAGTAATAGAACTGTATTCATTTTAGAACTGCTGAGTGGTCTGCATGAAAATTGATCCTGGATCTTGAACAGCAGCCTAGTTCTGTTACTCATTTAGTGGAAAAAATTGTTGCCCCCAGTGTAAAACTAAACATACATTCACACTTATACAACCCTAATGTCAGCATCAACATCAAGACAGAATAATGACAATTACTGTGATTGTGCTTTTTTTCCTGAATGATTCACTAGGGATGGTCCTTAAGAATTGTTTTTTTAAAGCCTGACAGATACCAGTTGAAATGGCTGATGTGCAGTGCAAATTACTGACTACATGTGAGCACGTTAAAAAAGAAATCCGAAAATTTAGTCAGGCTTCTTCTCAGGATGCCAGCCGATGAGGGCTTGTTTGTCAAACCACCCCGTGGTGCAAACAAGTCTGAGTGTTACTGGGTCCCTCATATGTACAATCTCAATATTTATTGTGTTGTGAATTAATGAATTAATAAAGATATCTTTTTCTAGTAAGTGCTTGAATGTATTTATTAGATTTTGTTTATATGACTTATGCTGGCAAAAGATTTCCTTTTTGATCTTAACACTGTTTCTCTTGGTTGAAATATTTGTTAAGGAAACGAAGTAGATAGACCTTTTAATAAGGAGATGTTGATAACTCTCTGATGTGTAAACTGAATAGCCATGAAGATTATTTCAGGCTGGATGACCTTATTTTAAATTTCAACTAAGAGAATCTCTAGGCTTGGTAAGTGTGGTTTCAAATACTCTCCTGTTTATTCCTGCTAATGAGGTCTAACAGGTATTTTCACAGTCCATATGTGCTGACATGCTTCTTGAAGATTTGGCAAGATAAACTCCTTTGAAATACTGTGCAGTCAGGATATTGCACAGGACTATATACTGTATTGGACAGTACCTATTCACTTTCAGTTTTAAACTAGAACATGTAGTGGAAAGAAAGCATTGCAGCACAGCTAATTAATAGCTATGGGTACTGCTATGAAAAAGTGTTGGAAAATGAATTGGGAAATGCCTAGCAAAATGTATTTTAAAACACTGGGAAACTTCTCTGTCAGAAAAGAAAGGGACTACATTGTTTGAATTCATGTCAATTTTATTTCTTTAAATCAACTTATTTTAATGAGAAGTTCCCATTAAGTCTGGTGATGCTGAGCTTCTGAAACAGGCTAATTTAATATTACCTCAGTATATGCCTCGGATTTCATGCTGAGAAGGAATATTGACTTTATTATATTTAAAGGCATTTTTACTTTTGCATTTTTAATCTCTTTTAATTTTCTGGAATATTTCATTGCAGGTTCTATCTTATTAGGATAGCTAGAAACAGTGCCTAAAAAGGTAAGCATAAGTCCTAATTTTTGTTATTATTCCTTATTTTCATGTACTGCTTAATCGTAGATTCATAGAATGGTTTGGGATAGAAGGGGCATAAAGCTCATCTAGTTACAACCGCCTGCCACAGGCAGGGACACCTCCCACTAGACCACGTTGCTCCAAGCCCCGGCCAACCTGGCCTCAAATACTGCCAGGGATGGGGCAGCCACAGCTTCTCTCGGCACCCTGTGCGAGCGCCTCAGCACCCTCCTAGTAAAGAACTTCTGAAATCTAATCTAAATCTACCCTCTTTCAGTTTAAAGCCATTTCCCCTTCTCCTAGCACTACATGCTCTTGTAAAGAGTCCCTCTCCAGCATTCTTTGTAAGTTCCCTTTTTGTACTGGAAGTCTGCTATAATGTGCACCCTCTTCACGAGCTTGAACAACCTCAGCTCTTACGAGCACCTCATAGGAGAGGTGTTTCAGCCATCTGATCATCTTCATGGCCCTTCTCTGGAGCTGAATATACTGCACTATTTACATTATACTTAACGGTAGCTTGTTCTCGATGCTGAAGTGTTATGTACAATTAAGTTTTGCTTTTTCCCATCTATGCACGCACTATATGTCATTATAACTACGGAAAATGTTTCTGCAGTTTAGATCATTCCAGACCAGGGGCTGGAAAAGATATTTCAGTACAGCAGATACACTTTTGTTTGTTTGCTTGCTAGCACAGTTATTCAGATAAAAACATAGGTGCTATAGTGCAGTGTATTTCTAATGAGAACAGTTGCATGTACAGACTTCTGAGTTTGAAGGCTTTTCTTCAGAGGCTCATGCCTGTCCAACAAAGTAGGCAATTTTTTGCCCATACAAATTGCCATTTGTCTAAATCCCAGTGAAATCAATGTATTCAAAGTTAACGTTACCCATTAATTTCAGTGGGATGCAAGTATGTCTTAAGTGCTTTGTTAAAGGGGAATCAATAGAAGCATATGCCAAAATGTCTTTCATTATTACAGTTGGGGAGCAGACTGCAATTATGATTCAAAACATAAAAGGTACAATAGACATCTATGATTAGGCAATGAAATATGCCTTTAATAAGCATAGTGCAGACAGTTTGTTTTGCAGTAAGTAAACTTGTATAAAATTCATTGACTTTTTCATTCTTTCAGATCTGTGTGCTCACTTTTAAGAGAGGTTTTTTAGTTTTATGCACGAAGTTTTCCTGATGTTCTTCCAGAAGAAAGGCTGGGTTTGCAAGCATTTATTCTACTGCCAAGCTTGAATTTTAGTGGCAAAAGAGGAAGGAGCAGAACAGACTTTCCCCTCCCCCCACCCAGGACAACATGCAACAGATACTAATTTAAAAAAAAATGGTGTATTTCTGTCCACTACATGTCCAAGGGCTAATTATGTTTCTGTTGTGGCACTCAAAGTCAGTATTGTCAACTCGTCTTAGTTCTAATCCTCTACATTGAGTTTTGATGAGCCAGGTGAAATATCCCCTTCAGCACCTTACTGCAATTCTTGTCAATCATCTTGCCATGAAAAACATGCATATTACAAAGGCTGTGGCAACACTGCATCTGATTTCAGTCTTTAATCTTATATGTACCTTAAGAAAACACCATTCCAACTACTGACATTCTGTCTGGGACATGAATGGGAACTTATTTGCTGTGGGAAACAAAAGAAAATTATCTAATCTTTAATGGACATAGTGGAGCTCTTTGGCCATTGCAGTATAAAGACTTAGTACTAAACCACTGATCTAGGAAGTAAGCAATTAGTACAGTGAACCAGTGTAGAAATGAAGCAGAATATCTCATGTGAATAAGTAAGAAAATGCATATTTACTTATTCATCCTGTAATTATAAAATACCTCATTTCAAGCACTGGTGGAGTTAGGAGAGTGTCTTTTTTTGTTACCCCTGGGCTTTCTTTGCAAGGACTGCTGTTCACTGAAGTCCATTTTTAAGCATGGTACTATATGTGTCTTTTGTTGTTGTTGTTTTCAAAATTAGCACATCTAAACTCTTCTGGTCCTACAATGGAAAATTAACATCATCTCTAAGAAACTGGAATATAAACTAATAAGGTAGGTTTCCAGAATCTGATTGCATCAGTCAGAAAGATATAGTATGAAGAGAAAAGTGGATATTCCCTGGGGGGTAGTGTGGAATGGAGACCAGTCTTGTTTGAACAAGGTGCTTTGCATTGTTACTTAGGTAGAGGTTTTGGGAGTTGCAGCCTGTCAGAACCAGCATCTTCAAGGAGGGGGTGGGGGAAGTTTTTTCCAAGTAAAAGTCTCAGCAGTTTGTGGTATGTCCAATGTACTAGTACAAGAATTTAAGGAAACCCTTTTAAACTCATGAAAGATGAACAATAAAGATATGCTTTCTGCACCTCCTCCTCTGTTTTTCTTCAGATCCTTCAGAAAGACTGTTGGATTTTTTTCCGTCTTCTTTCCCTTTAAAGCAACATGGAAATCAGGCTTGGTTTTCCTTGTTTCGGCATAAAACTGAACATCACGACCCCTCTTCGTAAGTCTTTCACGAGGAGGCTTCTTTTTCTCAAGGCTGTGTGAAGAGTTAGAATTAGCTAGTTGGTAACAGAGCTAGAACAAATCTAAACCAAAAGGACTATACATACCTGATCAGGCTTTGTCTATTAGAATATTATGTAACTCCAGTAAAATAAAATTCCAAGGGAAAGAAAACAGTGAAAACAGACAGCTTTCAGGTTTTAAACAAAGAATCAAGAAAATAAATAAATGTTCCCTTCTTTGCAGGCTCCCTGTGAGACAAGACCCAAATACATTATTCCATGGCATGCTCCTGATAAAACAGAATTGAAAGCTTGTTTTATTTTTATCTCTTACTAATGTGTGAATGAACCATAATGCAGCCAACCAATATTCTATTCACACTGTGTCAGAGCAACAGGTTATGTATCAGCTTTTAGCTTTATGCAGGAGGATGAGCTGTTGTACATGACGCCTTAGTTTGTAACGCAATCAGTAATGCACAGCAATTTTTACTTAAACACCTTTGTTCAACTGGGACAACGGACTGAGCTGGGGCATTTTTATTTTATTTTTATAACCTTCCTTTTCGTCTCTCTCAAAGGATCAAGAGGAAGTGCATTAATTTTCAACTTCACACAAAGGGAATTTGTACAAACATAGCTGAAAACATCAGGAAACTCGGGCATTTTACTAGAGAAATGGAGTCAGCTGATGTTCTGCTGGCAAGAGACTCCTGAATAATTGGGAAGAAGCTGGTTAGGCACAGTAGTTTGAGCAGTAGGGTGATCATATCATATTCTGATAGCACTGTTCAATTTGGCTAGCTTAGATAAATGATTCCCATAATGTAGAAAGCAACAATTATTAACCATATAACAGGAAGCAATTTAAAGAATACAGGCTGCTTTGGAGACTCAAGAAGTGGGTCTCAGAGTGTCAAAGGAAGGGTTTTTTTGACTCATCTAATTTACACCAGACTGGGATCTAATTGAATCATGGGAATGCTTTTGATTTTTGCCTCTTTAATTAACATTCAGTTTATTTCTTAGACATATTTCAAACACAGGCAAAATAAGGAGAAGTTCTCTTGACACTTCAGACTTTGCTTGCATTGATTTCTGGCCTTATTCATTCTACGTATGTCATGATACCTTGAAATTTCAGGTCAGGACTTTGGTTCTTATCCTTAATTAGGGATTTAATTGTATTATTCCTTGCTCCTTGAATTTTTCTTGTTCTGTTTTTTTGTGAGATGCTCATTCTGTTTTACTTAGCTACTTTTACCCCTGTTTAGGTGTTAATACATGAATTCACTTTGGATAGGGTAAGAGCCCAGTGTATTTGTAAGAGGGCATTTCAGGATTTTCTGCTTGCATCTTTCTTGAACTCCCTTGTACTTTCCAAATCTGGAAATGCTTTAACTCTAGAGGAGGTAGTTCTAAATATGTCTGGTCCTTAGCTGTGGTATAATCCCAGTTGAAGAATAAGAGACCAACCGTTTGCGTTTACAGCTGGACCTTCTGAAAGGCAACATCTTTCTTTAATGACAAAACGCATCAGATTCACAAGCTGTGACAACGGTGCCTCTGGGTTTCCATGACAGTGGCAAAATGGAACATCTGAAGAAATCTGCTTGTGAAATGCAAGGCCACCTCCTCTGTCACTGTGGTTACTGAGAGCTCTATGGTCTTGCATTTTTGTATGGAGTAGCAAATTCTCAAAGTGCAGAAGGTTACCCTAGAATGATGGGATTGTCCCATGTGTGCGGCTTAAACATCCTTGTGAGGCCACTGCAGTGTCTTATGCTCTAGATCTGAAAGTCCTAATATTTTCCAAGTTCACAAGTTGGGCAAACATTTCCTTTAAGCTATTGAGTTGATGCCTAAGAACAGTGGAGGGGGTGTTCACTTAGATCTACATTATTAATTGAAGCACTCTCCCTCACTGTATTTCAGTGAAGTGTAGCCAAGAACAACAAGATAAGAATTAATGTGACAAGGGAGTTTCTCAGACTGTGCCGGTGCGCATTAGCTTGGCTGAAGAGAAAAAGGAGCTGATACTTGAGTCTTTTGAGTTGCGAAGGGTCTGGTCAGTCCTTGAAGGGGAAGCACATGAATGGCCCAGTTGTCATCGCATTTTATTTTTCCTCCAGCTTTGACTAATGGTGCATTTCCTCTGGCCTCCCACGGGCTGTCCGTGGCTGACTTGCTTTGTCACTCTTCACATCTAGTCGCTGCCTTTACTGTCCACGCTGTTCCCATGGCAGGAACCCGGTGTCCTCTACAAAAACGCACAGGCACAAACCATCTGTCATTCTTCCCACTCCTCTTTCAAGCGACCACTTCCCATATTGTGTGGCCTTGCAGGCTGAAAGCAGCCTGCCTCCCCCCACCTCCCTTCGCATGCCTGGAGTACATGCCAACTCCCTGCTTGATAAGGGACCTCCCTACATTCTGCCTGTAAAAATACTAATGGGCATCTCCCTGTTGATAACCAGCTCTGCCTTTTTATTGTGTTCATGGGGTGATAAGTTGTCTGGATCAACAAGGAGTAGTCCTTTTTGCAGGCAAAGTAATTAGGGTCAAATTAGGTGTGAGTTGTGAAATTAATCATTGCAACCACCAATAATTTGTAGTGTGCTGTGGACAAAGGAAAAAAAAAGGAGGCTGGAGAACAGAAGGAGAAATTATTGTAGGGCACAAAGAACCAAAGCGATCAGGAAGAAGGGAGGAGAGAATGGCTGGCTATGCTGTAGGCTCTGCTGGATTTGGTCTCCAGCACCTGTGAACTGTGAAATCATAGAACAAGGTAATTCTTTAACATCATTTGAGAGTATAATTAATCCATGCCTGGGGTGTATTAAGGAGAGGAAGAGACCTGACTTTGCCCGAGAAATAGTTCATTTGTGCGTATATTGATGGTATTGCTTGCACATCACGTTGTTTGAGATGCCGTCTCCCCAGAAGCATGCTCACGGGACTTGTAATATTTAGATGCTCTAGGAAAACCTGCAGCTATAGCCATTGATGCAAACTAAGCTGTGCCTAAACCACATCTGTCAAATGGGCAACACTGACAGTATAGTTAGATATGCTTTAATCTATAAAAAAATAACCATACAAGCACCTTCTCTGTATGTTTAGTAAAAAAAAGTGCAATTTTGTTTCTTTATGTCAAGTACTGGCTTGTGGAAGATGTCATAATCTGAATCTATAACATGAATTATATAGATCTAGTCTCTGCTGGAAATTAAGTCCAACAGATCTAAATTATACCTGAAATTTCTAAGCTGAAAATCCATTCCCATCCTTCTGAGGCAGCACTTGACAATAAACGTATGACCCATGTCTAGAAATTATGTTCTCTGAATCTTGCCTTTTCCTACATCATAGCTTAGATTCACTGCCTGGGGATACAGCTTCTTGGATCAGTTGTTGCCAGAGCTGCATTACAGTGCTTTTGAGATGATTAGAAGAAAGCAGTGTAGATAAACCTTCAGTTTATGTATATAAACAGTGTAACTGGCATGAGTATGTTTTTCCAGGACCATTAACCAAGTCTGGGAGAAGGCAGATGCAACTCAGAGGTCAAACCTACAAAAGCAAAGCCACTTTGACACACCAAGACCTCTCTGAATTTGTTCTAACTTCAGAAACTGGGGAGCTTCAAGCAGAGAATGAGATTGGAAGATAGTACAACACCTGCTGAAAAGCTTCAGTTTTGTTTTCTGGGGTGAAGAGCCTGAATTTTGTGCCTAAAATGCAAAGCTGAAGGTGTGCTGAATTTGCTTGGAAATGCTGCAAAGCATTTCATTTCCTGTAACTATTGCAAGGTTGGCCTTTTTCCATGGCTAAGTCCCAGTTCTTCACTAGCCAGAATGAAGTGGCAGGGGAAACTCACTTTCTCTTTCATCTTACAGTGTATCTAGGAGGCAAGAACCAAGACTTTGAACCATTAATTCCTAAGTCTGTGGCTTGATTCGCTGCAGTAGAAACTGTGCTTTAAGGGTTTTGTCTTCTCATACCAAAGGTAATTGTTAATTGCATCTTCTTTTCTCTAGCCACTGCCACAAGGAATGACTTGGCTTCTGTGCTGTTGACAGATCTGCCCCTCTGTTATCAGACACTTCTCTTTTGCCATCTCAGCTTCAAAACAATTGCCTCTGCCTGGGAGCCAGTGGAGCAGCCATGTTGGGCCAAGCAGTTCTCCAAGGAGAATGATGGATGATGGAGTGATTCCCTTCAACATGTCTGGGACACTGAGGTGGTGTTAATTTTTTATCTCCCCTGGTATTTCCCCTTTCCCTGCTCTGAATTCTGAAAATTATTCATGGTGTTCTTCATGGACAACACACAGAGGGAATACTATAGTAACTTGAAAAAAACATTTTATGGCACTGCTGTGTATCTCTTTTGTCAAAATTGTAAGGAAAGAGATAATTACTACAGGTGAGAGGCTGATGGATGACCATCAGAGGGTACATAGGGAATAAATTTGATTGGCTCAGCCAAGTTTCTAGTGTTTATGCCAGCAATACTGCTTCCTTTTCTCTCACTACTGTCATATATGTCATTTTGCTGCAGTTTACATACTGGCCTCCCTCCTGTGCTTGAGGAAGAAGCAGGTATGAGTGATACAGTTATATTGGCACAAAACTCTGGAGATGTTGCACCAGCACAAATCAAAGTTTGTTTTGAAGCAGCTTACTCTGAAAAGTGTCTGCAAGCAGTCAGATGTCCACGTGGAGATGGGTTCCTAAGACTGGATCTTGGCTGTACTAAAAATTAGCTTTGTATTCACATGTTCCCTGAAATATTCTCTAATAGCTGATTTGAACAGTCTTTAGCAGAGATTATATTTCTAGTTTGGGATTCCCATTATACATCTTTCATTAATGCAGGGATTCTCTGCAATCAGAGACCAGCACCGCAAAACAGCTGGATCTATTTTGGCTTGACAAGGGGCATGGGCATTTTTTTATATATATTTATGGCTCTCATGAACATTCAGAATGCTTTTTATAAATATTAAAAATAATCAAGGGTTCTGGAAAGAATTCATCCTGCATTGCCATCATCTGCAGGAGTTCTTCCATCTTCCTCTAGAATATGGATTACTAGCTGACACTATGAACTAACTGGTCCAGTCTGGGAATTTCTAGCTACAACTAGAGGAAAGGGGAGGCTGTGAAGGGAATTGGTATCTCTTGATCATCAGAGAGAGCAAATATTACGCAGGCGGCAGCCTGGCTGCCCGTGCAGCAAGTCAGAAGCAAGAAGCTTGCAAGCAGGCACCTCAGAAAGCTCCCCTGAGTTTTGCTCTGCCTTCTGCACCCGCTGTGGTTACTTGGTAGGTTACTTGCCCTGCTTGTCTTGAGGTAGCTAGAGTTGAAGCATATGTTTTCCATTTAGAGCTTGGAGGATGCCCAGGTCCAACTTGGCATGCTGTCTGCACTGGGCATCAGCAGTACAGATGTGGAAACCACAAACCCGATTAATATGAGCCTAGAGTAAAAACTCAAATAAGCTTATAAATAAAACCAGACTTGCAGATTATTTGTTTCCATATTAGTCTATAATAGACCCTACTCAATATGTTTGTTTTATTTGGTTTGGTGACCGACATAGGTATTTATATTTCCAATAAAAATTGAAATCAGAATACAACAGACGAAGTAAGCTTAAATTATTTGTGCAGAAGATAATTGCAACTGTCTGAAGCATGTAATTCCTTACATGAAATGTTAGCCTGCTTTGAACAGAGATGTGACAAACTCCTCAGTATTTAACTTGCCATTCCTTCATAGCTCTAAATCGTGCATTTATATATTAAAATGGACTCCTAAATGCACTCTAATCCTCAATGAAAAATTCAGAGGTGTTGGATAGCTTGGTGGGTCCAATTCTTGGTGTAAGCATCATCTGTGATCTTAGGTGTGTCCCTCAATGATCCCCATGTCTTAGCTTAATCCCCATGTCTTTTTTCCTGTGCCAGTCTCCTGCTGAGCTCTGGGCATGCTTGAGGACATCCAGTGCTCCTTTCCAATGCAACTTCAGCTGCTCCAGTGCAGGTAACAAAACCATCCAGAGAAGAGAACTCCAAAGAACTCTCCAAGAAGTTTCTTTAACGGTGCTGAGAAATGTTTTACTCAATGGAGGAGATCTCTTCCTGAGAGCTGCAGACCCTTTATCCAAGGTGAGATCACTTTGATTCAGCTCCATTTAAGCACAACTGTACTAGAAAAATCTATGGTTGGCAGCAGTAGGGCATCTAGTTTATTTTGCCTGTACTATGACACTTGGGATAGGACACCTGCGCAAAGCCTGACAAGTCTTTGAAGTGATACTTACTTTACTGATGCCTTATCTGTGGTAGGTAGTATCTGCAAATGATTGACTAAGCCTACCTAGCTTTCAGACCATCCCAAGGTGATGTAACTGGAATTGTGCTTCTCTCTCCTAGACCTACTAAACCGACAGTAGAGGGAAATAAGCAATTCCACATGCTGGTTTGGATCTGTCCATAGGCTGTCAAGGGAACATGCAGTTCTTGCATCCCAGTGGGACAAACCTGAGCATTGGATAAGTATTTTCAGTGACTTTCTGGTGCTAGTGGGCCTCTTAAGACAAATGAATAAAGAAACAGTGCTCTCTTCCCATCTTTGCCTTGCAAAAACATAAGGGGAAAACTCTTACACCCTTTGTTAGGACGTCAGTGCCAGAGGAAAGACACCAGCAGTTATTCCATTCAAATGTCCAGGTTTTCTTTCTGATTGTTTCTCTGGGTTCCCTTTTTTCCCCTCCCCTCTTCAGCTGGTTGAGCAAAGGCCTTTTCCTATGAAACAAGTTTTCAGCTTCACAATGGTCCTGACTTCTCATTGTTTGAAAGGCGAGAGGGTCACTCAAAGTAAACTCTTTTGGGCTAGTTGGTGTTTTCTACATGGAGATGTTGGAAGGCCACTTTGTGCTGTCAGCCCAGAAAGGCCAGAAGATGCCTTCAGACTCCCCAGGTGCCTTTGTGTTTGTTTTCTAATGCTATTGCACATACAATATCATCAATATTATGTCCTAGCCTGTCTTTTTAAACAGAGTCAACACATCTAACATATTAGTCAGCCACAGGGAAAAAGGATGAAGTCAACACTGTAAGGAATTAACCCTTTACATTGCCCAGAGAAGAAATAAAAGATATGACCTCCTTAAATTGCAAAGAGGACTTTATTGTTTACTCTCACAAACTAGTGGAAATAATTATTCTCACTTTTGCACTCAGATGTGGAATGCAACAGCTTGTGTCCTGCAGAAATCAGGAAAGACTGGTGACTTGCAAGACATCATTCTCTTTTCATGGTACATGCCATTGAAGGGCAGGAAATTTGCCTCCAACTCACCTTTTTCTTTTTTTTGAATCTCTCTTTTCCTGTGGGCTGCCTCAGGTACTGGGCTAGGCTTGGCATGTAGACACAATTAGAAATATAGGCGAGACTGCATGGAGCACAGTGTCCAAGTGCTGAGTGAGTGCCCAATGGGCCGTAGCAAAATGCACAACCAAGTCAAAGAAAAATGGAAAATATTTCATAAAATTCATCTTTGCATCCCTTTTTCCTCTCTTGATATATGGCCTCTTATTCACAGCTGCCCGGGCCCTGGCCCACATATAAATATGTCAGTGCAGCAATGAGTCGGAACACGGTCACAGAAATGCCGGCGGCTGTTCCCAGATAAAACGCTGAGCTGGAGCCGAGGCGTTTATTGTAAATAAAGATCAAGGCAAAGCAGCAACATTTCTGTTCAGCACAAGCCTGCCAAGGTTGCTAGTCCAGCTCCTTTCAAGACTACCATATGTCCACATGGATTTCCCCTTCCAGAAAGTGACGTGTTACCCTTCTGACAGCTCTGTAGCCATTGCAAGTTCCTCAATACTTTGCATGTGGTGCTTTACAATAACTTGGAAGCACTGGTGGCAGATGAGGCAGTGGGAGCATGTGTGGGCATGGCGGGGAGAGGTAAGGTAGACTTCCAACTGTTCAGGTCTAATGCTGCTTGTACCTTAACTTTGCAGGGCGCAAGACACATTAATGCTTTTTTTGGTTCTGCTCAGTAGAGGGCACTGGATCCTATAAATAGGAACTGATACAGTGAAGCACAAAGGGCCTGATAGCTTTAGCAGATGAGCTAATTTTTTTTCTTCTGGATACTGATGGTGTGTAAGAGAAGTATGTGACTCTGTCTGCTGCATGCCTATTGACCAAGGGACAATCATAGCATGTGTTAGCAAGTGATATAAACTTGTCTTTTACATATATATATATTTATTTTAATGAAAGTGGTAGCTACAAAAATCAGTTATCTGGAAATCAGGTTGGCCAATGTACTAGCCATCTGGCATCCTTCTGAACAGCAACACCAGCTGACACAACTTGGGGGAGATGCAAGCACCTACAAACTAGAGCCTGAACAGCCAGGCTGGGATGGAAACTGGTTGAATTGTGCGGGCTTGACTCTGCAGTCCACAGGGGAACTATAGGAGTGGTCTGAGGGGAGTTGGTTGAGTTGGGGCGTTTAAGCCTTCTTTGTAGCTCTTGGTCCAAAATTCCTACAATTTCACTACAAAGTTATAATTTTTTTTTTCCAATTAGTTCATCTTGTTCTCAGCAACAGCCACAGACAATGCACTGTCAATCTGTTCCACTCTCCCTATTTCATCACTGAGTTCCCTTTGCTATGTGCTGTATTTTGTGTTTTCCTCACTGATGGTTGAGATGAGCCGTAAACCAAAGGGACTAACAAAAAATTGTGAGGAATCTAGTTTTTTTCAGATGATTTTTTTTAAGTTTAGATGGCTCTTATGCATGTATGTTGTAACATCATTCTTTTAATAATGGAAGTTTTAGTGCTAATAAGTAACATTAAAAAAACTTTCTAAGCCTTCATCTGGCACTAGTCTAATATGTTGAAGATTTGGCACAATTCACATAATTCAAGAATAAGCTGAAAATTATTCATTCTCCACACCAATAGATGCTGACCTTGAGCTTGACCTAGGATGCTTCACTTTATATGACAGTGACAAATAGAAACAAATATAATATGCTTTAGCTCTGCTTAGCTTTAGGTCTGCTGAAGAAAACTGGAAGGTGATGTTTTCCAAAAAGCAGCTAGTTAGTTATTGAGAGTTTTATACTTCTATAGCAACACATCTCACCACACCCTAGCAATTGCCAGGCCCAACCTAGAGGTTGAATGTGCTGGAAAACATGGCAGTAGCTTCCAGCATTTGCTGATTCCTGAGCTTAGGGACTCAGGCATGCCTGCCTTGCATAGCAGCAAAATAAGTTTCAGAGCTTAGAGAGAGGAGCTGCTTTTCTTTCACACACCCTCTCCCTCACAAGTCTGAGCTCCTGCCTTTGCCTTGGCAATATAACATATGGTTTGAGAGCTGCCCATGCGCCACAGGTGGCTGGCCCTTGGCGTGTAGTGCCATGCCACTGTTCCCATTTAAATCAGATAGAAGCCATGATTACTAAGGGTTGTGGGTTTGGTTCTTTTATTAATAAATAGGTCAGCAGGCCCTAACAGTTGGCAGCCATCTCCAATCTGGGAGCTGTGTGATGAAAGGCTATATTATGGCAGGCTCCAGTGTATCTTTTTATCTGTCCTACTTGGTACAGCATGTTCCAGGTGGAGACTGGCAGGATGATAGTGCTAAACCCTGCCCTACCGCCATTCCCTAGTGACAGCAGCAGTATCCTGGCTCTTCATCCCATGTTCAGATCTCAGCTCCCTTTGACTGCTCTGAAAACTACTGCTCCCATCACAGTTCTTTGATATGTGGAAACTTGCTGACTTGGGCACATTATTCTGGGAAGGGGATCAATCCCTTTTAAGTTCTTTGCAGACAAATGTTCTCTTGACGTGGTTTTTATAGTCTGCAGTAGGCTAAACCAGCTCTGCATTTTGTAACCACCTTCCACTGCAGAAGCCTGATACTGTACCTTCATTTCTGGTACTATAAATCATTATCCCCTAACCTCACTCAGGAGAGAAGTAGGTAGATGATAAACATGGCCATAAGTTGGTTCAGTAGCAATTTCCCTTTGCAGTTTTAAAGTGTGATTTTTTAAAATAGATTTAACAGATCCTTGGCAGGTTAATGGGGACAGGAGACTTCCGCTTTATCCCCTGGAGCCCTGACAATTTGAGATGTTGCCTGGCTCAGCTCCTAGATGTGAGAGGAAGGAATAACTTGCACATCTCTCCAGTGATTTCCTGATGTTCACTGGTGGAGAATAGACATGATTCACCCCAGAAGGTATGGCTGAGTGCTCCCAGGGATCTTTCTGCTAAGCAAGGTTGGTAGCATCAGCTCCCACAAAGCTCCCCTGAAGAGAAGCTGGTGTCAGCCTCAGCTAACTCAGATGCCTGACACCAAAGTGTGTAGTTTTGTTAGAAGCTGACTGAAAATGTGGTGCTGTTATTATCTGACACTGGCTGAAACAAAAGCCAAATGTTGATGAATGTCTGATTCCAAAAGTAAACAGTTTGATTTTTTTTTAGTTCTTTGCAAGTCAGGGGCCCTCTAGGGTTTTATCTGATTTTGGCAATCTCCTGCACATTTTGGGGCCTGGAGCATGGTTTTAATTGTTACATCACAAAAGTTGCCAAATAACGTTGAATGCTCCTTAAAAACTCTCTCAATTTTATGGAACTTCTCAACAGCTTGCCTAATACAATAATTACTGGAACTCGGCTATGTTGCCTAGTGGCAAATGGAATTTTTTCATAATGATCCTGTCTGTCATTAATAGCAGGATTTGTTCTTTCTCTCAGCGGGAGAGAGGCCAGAAAGCCATGGTATCTGTCTTTCTTAATGACAGCCAACAGCAAACGGATAAAATAATCAATTATATCTACAGATAGGTAGATAAAGTATAATTTATCATGTCAAAAACAAAAATGTTTTTAATTGGGCTGTTAATCATTTTGTAATTTTAACTAAAGAGATGGGGGCTCCACTTTGTGCTCAGACATCACCAGTATTTCATACAGCATTAGCTGATCTTATTATAGCTTTAATAATAGTATTTATTACTAACTGCCAAAATATATAATGTGATTTCTGCTCTCATTAGCTGAAGCCTTTGCAGTGATAAAGGGGTGCCCTTTTATTTTGATCCTTCTAGAAAGATCCAGCAAAAAAGGGAGTGTGAAGGGTGTTCAGGTGACTAATCAACTGTTCAGATTTTCTAGCATATGCTGATCTTTCTGTTCAATTAGGAGCACTAGTTTACAGTACATGTTGCTGAAATGATTTTTTAACAGCAAAGCACATAAGCAGATTAGTATAACACAGCAAAGATTGGAAGTTGGGAGTTTTGATTTCTAGCCACACCTGTGTTGTTTTGTGGGAAGCTGAGCATTTAATCCCTACTAACTTGTTTTCCCTGTCTCTAATGTAGGTATTAGATAGCTACCTCATCTGGCGGCTGTAGAGTGTGTAAGTGTTGTAAGATTCCTGAATATTTGTGATAAAGATGGCAAACATCTGGATGGATGGCTGCAATAGCAGCCTCTCTGACAGCTAGCTCTTTCAGGAAAAAAATGGAAGTTTATGGCTGGACCTAAATCCTCCCCATATTATAACTGAAAATGTCTGCTTCATTTCAGGATCAATGAGGAATCATCTAGCAGTAAAATCTCACAGCACTGGGGTGCTTTAGCTGTCTGCTCTTTTGCTATTACTCGTATCAGTGCCATGAGCAGATATCCTGTGTGGGACCAGATCTCTATTTTACTTAAAAACTCTACATTAAAAAAATGTCAGACATGCCAGAAAAAGAGATGTTGTGATTCTTGAGCACCCCTTTGCTTCAGGTACACTGGAATTATGTCCCTGCCCCTTTGCAGAGGCAAATTAATCTTCATGCCACTTAACTTGGTTTCCTTCTGGAAGGTTCTACCTACCTTTAATCAAAAGCCAGCCTCTAGAGTACCTGTCTGGAAGCAGAAAATGCACTTAACACTGTTTGGCAAGGGCAGATTTCACTTTCACTTAATTTGGCTGTGGGTTTAATTTTATGTCTGTAGCATCTCCTGGTGATGCATGTTACAGAGAGGGGCAGGACTGACCTCCCTGTAACTGGATCCTTCCCAGGAGTGGGGGAAATGTAGTGGCTTGAGTGGGGTTTTTACAGGTCTAATGGCAGGATTGGGGCTGTATTCATACTGGGAAACAGGGAGGAGAGGCTCTGGGGCTGGCTTGCCCAAGCAAAAATAAATTGAAGGTGCATGAACATTCAAAAAATTCCCAGAGAGTCACATTGCACAACTTAATGGGCCTGGTGCCTTCACCTGTGCCAGTTTTATGTGACTCTTAGCTCTGGCGCTAAATAAAAACGAGACTTGCCCTAATGACATCAACAGCCTGCAGTGAAGAAAATACGCTGCTACTTTGATACAGATCCCCTTTTAAGAAGGACACAGTAGACAGCCAAGGCTCATTTTCCCATCTGTTAGGTGAATGTTACAATTCCCTGCTCAGAAGAGTGCTCTGAGCAACACTCCTTTGCTTTCAACATGGCACTAAATGATTTTTAATAAGAATATGGTTATCTGCTGCCCCTGGTTTTGCCACCTTGACTTTACTCTCCTTCTCCATTACATGAAAGGTTGGAAAAGTGGGACATGAGTTGGCTGGGGGAGGGGAGCAAATAGCATGGCGAGGGTGTTAAATGAACCAGCTGCTCTGTGTGAAGTATCTGCTTTCTAATTGCTTCTGTTGGAATTCAGGGGGGAAAGGCACTGGCTACACTTAATTAATAAGGCAGGACTCACATAAACTCCAGCTGTGAGCACAGGACTGGTCTTTAAAGCATAAGCTCAGGAGGTGGGGTAGAGAGTTTGATTTCCTTGCACTAAATCCTATCACATGCTGCTGTTGGTGTGTGTGTCCACTTAAGCCTTTAGGTTGGTCTGTCTGAACCAGACATGAGGTATCTGTTGCTGTCCACGTGCTCTACCCCAAGAAAAATGACCTGTCCTGAGAAATCAAAGGTGTGAGGCTGTGTTTCAAGCTAGGGTGTAAATCGCTGTGTTTTCACTTGAGTTTGGAATCCCTAAAAAGTGGGGATATTTGGATCAAAGGGTTTTGTTAGGACTTAACAGAAGCATGGGCTTTTGCGGCTGGACCCAGATACAGTTTTGCCCCTTGGTCCTCTTCTGCCTTGTTCCAGAGGGTTTAGATTTGGCATCCTGTCAGCATCTCCCTTTCATCTGAGCTCTGCCTCAAGAGCTTTACTCCAAGGGTAGCACTGGTAGAGAGGTTGCGCAGCCGATGCCTCCAGACCATGTCCCCATCTTCCAATGGTCCTTTTGAAGAGAACAATGAGATTTTTTTTTTTGAGAAGGACTTAAAAATTCTTAGGAATTTCCCTGAGTTATAGACAGTGCCACTAGAACCTACATGAAAATGTGAATGCCAGTGTTTCCCTGCATGGCCCTGCTTCAGGTCTCGCTGCCATAGGATGCCCCTCATCACCAGTGCAAGGTGTCCCCATTCAGAGCACAGCAGTACTGGTGTCTGTGCTGAGACCAAAGTCATCTTCCACTTCCCATGGGATGACATCTCTGGATTTCAAAGCTGCTTGTTTAAGTGTGTTATGCTAGGAAACAGTGGAATCAGAAGGAAAAAAAAAAAAAGAAAAAAGGTGGATGGGATGTTCCCATGTAGTTAAAACTGTTTTTCCTCACTAGCTGTGGAGGGAAATGAGCTTCCTGCTTAAGGTGAGGTGTCATTTGCTGGATGGAAACCTTTGTGTCCCAGCTGGCCTGCTCCTTTTGGTGCCACTGCTCAGGGCAGGTCTCTTCCAGTGTGACCGGTCTCTCTCCCAGGCCCTCTCCTTTCCTGGCACCATGCTCCTGCCTTGCATCAGTCCTGACGCTCCTCAGATGAGTGCTAGGGTCAGCACAAGGGAGGGAACATGGCCGTATAGCTGCAAATAGGTTGGGAAAGGAGGACTGCTCATTTTGGCACAGTGCACCCAGCTGTTTGTTCTCACCCCACCCTTCCTCCCCGGGCTGGAGCTGAGCAAGTCTCTGACTTTTCATGTCTCCTTTCCCCTCTTGCTGCTTGGCATCACCCACCACCTTCCATGAACTCTGAAAATGCAAGAACCCTTCAGATTTCTGGTCAGAGCCCTTTGTTGTTTTGAAAGTTGAAATAATCCAAGGCTTAAGTATCCAGGAGGATTTTTGTATTTCAATGCTCTTGATTTCAGTGACAGCTAGGCCTGATGTGGCACTAAACACACAGATACATCAATAGCCCCAGTCTCTTGAGGTTGTTGCGTGGAGCTGGACTTCCCACCCAGAGAGAAAAACAATTCTCGGGTGTTACAGCATGTTGCCAAGCCAGCAAGGTGGGGCCTCACTTTGCAGAGCTCTATAAACAGCAGTTCTTTGTCTCCTCCATTTCTTTTCACCCTGAACATGTTGCTATTTTCAAAGGCTGATTTCAAAGTGCTGATTCACAGCCACCAGCCCTATTGTTTTAGGTGAGGAGATTAGGGCTGAGAATGTTGTGGTTTTGTCATGAAAAGACTTCATTGGGAATAGCAGCATATTTGACATGAGACTGTTATTTATGCTCAAAGAACCATCTCGTTTAGGCATGAGAAGTCTTTTTTTTTTTTTCATCTTTTGAAGTATAGATCAATCATGTATGAAGACAAACTCCCACTCAGCCTCCCTTTGCCCCTAATACTTCTATTTAATTCTTCTGTTCATTATGATTTTGTCCTTGACTGGAACATTTCTCTCTTGTTCTTCCTTACATGCACCATTAAAGAAGAAAAGAACTTACATTTAAAGCTCAAGCCTTGTGTATCTCTTATGCCATAAATAATGTTTTATACAGTTTCTAAGATTATTAAATCCTTCTAGTTACCCTCCCTCTTATTTTTACAGCTCATCTGATTAGAGGGGACATACTCTTCTGAAACTTAACTATTTGTTTCACTTTTGCAAGCAGACATGAGAAGATAGGATCTGACTGTATGCAAGGCTGATTGGAAGACTTGCAATAGGAATGCAATTTTGCCTGCAAGAGAACTGATTGTTGGCACGGAAAAAAAAATCTCCAGAGGAAGCCCTGTAATTCTGAGATCTAGCTGACTTTCTAAATACAGGCAAGTCTACAACTGGAATTGAAATCTATCTGGGGAGAGGAATGCATCCAAAATATATTTTTCAGGGTGGGGGGGTGATGAGCTGGCAGGCACATAATCAGTGAAGGGAAAGCTTTGGTATAGGGATATAGTTGTGCTCAGGTAGTAACTGATTTTGGAGAGCAGTAGGAACTAAGCCATTGAGATCTGTGCACTGCCTCCCCATAACTACATATCTGGCTTCTTTTGATACCAAGACCAGGCTTCTGAAGCCCAACTTTTCCCTACAAATGCAGCCAAACCAGCTGCCACAGCTTGCAGAGATCTGAGACTACAGCACAGAGGTGCTCTTCATGATGCTTGATTAAATCTGCTCAGCTCAGACAGTACCTTAGGGTTAGTCAGGCCTTGCCAGTATTACAAACCATGGAGCTGATCACGGAGAGAAAACTAGTGAAAAGTGCTGAAAAGGCTTACAGTAGACAGCCTACACTACAAAACTATCTCCTTCAATTAGTCCATGTTCATCAATGAGGCAAATGTGTCTGCCTCCTGGGGCAGACAGGGTGGTGTTTTAATAATAGGCATAAATCTATTGTGCTTTTCTCCCTGTGACCTAGCGTATTCTGTCAGGGCAATGCATACCCCAGAGAAGGGAGTAGAATTTATGTGTACAATAAAACAATAGAGCTTCAGTGATATCAGCTGTTTGATGAACTTTAATATACATTTGCTATAAAACAGGCAGCAATTACCAGAATGTGATACCCAAATAAAAATCCGTGATCCATTTGTGCAACAGATCTTCAATTTACTCACATTCATGTGAAAGAGACACATAAAAATGATACCCATGCTTAAAAACACTTAGAAGCAGTCTTTAAGACCCCACAGTTGCAAGTGATACTGCAGTACTTAGCTAATACTCATGTTTCGATGGCTTTGCCTTCATGAGTCTTCCAGTGGTTCCTTTATGTTTTCTGGTATTTTGCCAAACACCTGTGAATCAGTGCACAACAAATATTCCTGCCATTTAATTTAGCCTTGCACAGAAAGGCTATATTAGGCCTGATGCAGACGTAATCCCAAACCTCTAAAGAGGTTTAAGGCACTCTTGTTTCACCTAATCCCGAAACCTAAACCAGAATCATTGAAAACCTCCATAACACCACAGGAATGGGCAAATAAAGGGTTTCCACTATGAAATTATTAGAAGGACACAGTGTATCTTTTGGATTTGAGAGCTAAGGTTTTACCTAAGGAGCTTGGACTGTCCACAATAAAAGTGTTTACTTTGAAGACAGGAGGTTGAAAGGTTTATTTGACTACAGGGCTGGTTTTACCCCTCCTACCCAAAAAAAGAAGGGTGATCCCCTAGAAGAGTGAAAAATGGGGAAGGGGATGAACAAGTAACAAGGCAGGGGTAGCCCAGCAAAGCAGCTAAAGAAAATGAATCACAGGTTTCTGTTTAAGGCTCAGTCATGGCCCACTGTGAGAAAAAGCTAGGCTCCTGGTTGCTGAAGTTCCTCACAGCAAACATGTATGGAAAGAGCTATTTGTGATATAATAACATTGCTGCTGTTCAAAATGGAGAATGTGCTCTCTTGAGATCTCTTACTGATAGGAGATAACAAGTAAAAATGTGCACTGTACTGGAACTTCCAGTTACAAATTGCATCCAACTGCAATAAATTTGATCTTGCATTAATTCGTGTTAAATTAGTTGGATGCTGTCGTTCCTGAATTCTGGTAACCACCTTATCTTGCCATATAACTCATAATCTTTGTGTCGTGAAAGGGGTATTTAAATTTCAAGGCAACTGTAGGGAATATTAATTGTACCATAGTTTAATAAACATTTAGCTCCTAACAAATTAAAGACAAAGTATACTGCACATGTGGTTTCATTATGCATAGCATTTTATAGCAATGATCTGCTGCTCTAAATCCCTTAAATCATTTCAGCAAAACATGTAGGGAAATACAGGGATATATTTGTGCATTACACAATACTGAAGGTATTTATCTGTGCTTAGGACATTCCTGATAATGAGCCTCCGCAGTGTACTGACTTTTTTACATCCACTGAATGCCATTTAAGAGCCCTTTAGAGCAAGGATTTAAGAATCACCATTCCTACTGATGAGAGGTTTGACATAATTTGCATAGAAAAGCAAACCCCAGATTTACCTCCACAATCTCACAAATAGAAATGGAACAGAATAGCACTTATTTAACAGCATTGTGGTACTCTAGGTGTAATTTACCTTGAAAGACTCTGGCTCCATGGGCAAAAAATGGTAGAAAACCCAAAAAGCATTAGTTCTATCAGGTACCAATCTTTCCAGCTGGAATTACAGCAGTATAGCCTTCTGAGAAGCTACATAAATGACAAAGCTTTTATCTCCTAGGCAGGTGACACAAGCAAAACATGGTTTATTTGCTTTCCTTAAGCAAGGCTTGGTGTAGCTAGAGAGCAACAGGGGGCTCTTAAGAGGGGAAGACTACACCTTTCTGCAGTGCAGTCACGTGTACATGCCTGCACTGAGCTTGCCCTCACCTGTCGGAGGAGGGTGGATGGGTATGTCAGCAGGGCACAATTCCCATTAATGTAGCAGCATTTTTATTCTAGTAGCAACAATACATACTGGTTGATTTAGTGCAGTTACGATACCTAACCATTAACTGCCATTTGGACCCATGTCAGGGGGCAACTTTCTTATCTAAAGAAGCTCTCCTGCAGAACAGCATCTGGAAAACTAAGCGTTGCTTTGTCACACTGATAAATTCAGGTGTGTTTATCCCAGAAAAAGTCCAGATTGGCACTGGCTGTCAGAAGAGGCAAATGAACTCAGGAGCACGGTAACCCTGGGCTCAGCAGTGTAAGAGAGCCTGAAACAGGCAAAGCACAGCGCAGCCCCGGCCAAGGCCTTCCCGGCTGGTTCGGGCACTCCTCACGGTGCCGCAGCTCTCCGCTCCTTCATACACCCAGTTCTCCTGTCTGCCCGTACAGAGCAGCGACACGTGTCAAGCTCTTCACTCCCGGTGAAAACCACGTGCCCCGGGTTACAAAGCGGGAAGCCCCTCTCCGCCCCAGGGCCCGCAGAGAGACTGCTGCCCGGCTGCTACCGGCACCACCGGCCGCCCGTACAGCCCACATGCTCCGCAGTTAACCCGGGCAGCGCCGGGCGCGGACAGCGCATGCGCGCTTCCCCGTGACGTCAGGAGCTGCCTGCTGGCATCACGCCGGTGCTCGGCGCTCCTCTGTCTGTGCCTGGTTCCCGCTTAGGTACGGCGGAGGATCGCCGATTCATCGCTGTCACGCTTCCTCCCCCGCCAGGCGGAGCGGCGCTCGGTGAGAGAGGCGGGGGGAGAGGGGCGGGTGGAAGGCCCCCACAGCCCAGCCGACACGGGGGGGCTCTGGCTCTGGCTCTGGCTCGGCCGATGAGGAGCCGTGAGCAACGCCCGGAGGTGGCGGCGGCTCTGCCGGGAGCCCGCCCCCTGTCACCGGCGCTGCACTGCGCTGCAGGGAAGGGGGGGAGAGACGGGACAAGGAGGGGGTTATGTGCGCGTGCGCGGTGGCGTTGCCGTGGCAACGGCGGAGCAGCAGCGCTGGGCCTCGGCCTGCCGCGTGCGGGGCGCGCGCCGTGGTGGACCGTTACTGCCCCGCCTCGCGCCCCCTCACACAGGCGGCAGCGCCCGCGCTTGGGCTGCCCCGCCCCTGTACCCCTGCGGTCACCGGCCCCCACCGGGCGGGTGGAGCGTGTGCCGGTCCGAGCAGCGTGTCCCGAGACGGGGGGAATGCTTGAGGGAAATTCAGCGTCGGCGGCTAACGTGAGGCCTCTGCTAGGGAAAAGTAAGGTCTGCGCCTATTTTATTGTGGTTAAGCCACTCTGAAGCGTTTTGCCTGGAGAGGCTCCATGAAAGGTCTCCTGTGGCAGCTGGAGCGCTAATGCCTGGTGCTTTGAGTTCAGAATACACCCCATCAAATGTTTTAATATCAGTGAGCCATAAATACCAAACCTAGTTGTAATGGAGCTCACAATTCTAATGTATTGAATTTTACAACTCTTCCATAATCCAGTGCTTTTCTTTTATGACCAACAGAAATGAGTGTTTTCAAGGTATTTAAAAGTAACCGATAGTGAACAAGCTTACGCAAACACTGCTTGAGCAGATCGAGGGGAGGCAAGGAACCGCATCTGCTGAATGTTGAACCTAGTTCTGCCCATGGAAAGCACGGCCTCAGCTGGCTGGTTGCTTCTCTGTGCTTCCCACTGCCATCTGTAAAGTTGAAGTGGCAGTCCTCAGGAAGGCTTTAAAGTGCTTTCATACCTCTCTGTTGAGAGCAGTTAGAAAAGTAAAACATGCATATTGTTAATAAGACATATAGTAATATGAAAAACAGTATTGTATTTATCATATGGATAGAGCTCCGATCAACCTGGTCTGGTCTCATAGCTGACCCTGCTTTGAGCTGGATATTGACCTGCAGACCTCCCGAGGTCCCCTCCATCCAGAGTGATTCTGTGACTGCGTAATTAATACACCATGATTTCATAATGCAAACTTCAGATATAGCTTACAGCAATCTACAAAACTAGTCTCATTTCAACAGATTACTCAAATCCCTAGAGTTTTACTTCTGATTACTATAAGAAAATGGAGGAAATATTGATTTAATGGATTTTGCATAGATTGATTCATTGGTGGGGGAAAGAAAAAGATCAAGACCGCTCATCTATCTTCACGCAGTACACACCCGGATGTGCTGCTCCTCATTCACGAGCGGCAGCACTGGTGTTTTCAGGGAGTGGGGTTTTGGTTTTGCTCCCTCTACTGGCGTTCTGATCCTGCAGCGAAGTATTGCACAGTTACCGAGTATGTGAGACGCAGTCTGTGGTACAGATATTCTACGTGGGCACTTTGTTTGCTGTGTTGCATTTTATAGATCTAGCCGGTGTTCTGAATGTAATCTTGCAGTGTTTGGGTGACATCTGCATACCGATATCTGACATTTGTATTCTTTTACTATTTTTCTTCTCAACAGTACTGGTTGGTTGAGATGAAGAAAATGCCTTATACAGCTCCTTTATATTTCCGTTTACAGTATAAATTAATCTAATGGCTACATTCAGTAGCTTCATTTTGAAATGAACAAGGTATAAAAACAGGCATAGTGTTTTTATAGTGGAAAAAACAGAGAACATGAGAGCTGGAAATCCGTGTTTAGATTTTACTCTTTCTCTCGGAACCGTTTTGAAGAGCACTTCATGCTTTCGGCGCACTCTCTTTGTGACCTGTCATTCTTCCAAAGCTCCTTCCACCAACCCCCAATTTTAGTAGCATTTCTGTGAGGCTTCTAGGGAGGGCTTCATGACCAGGAAGCATTTTGCTAACAATTTGTCCTGTCTGCATAAGTTATATGGACTACAAAGGACACTTTATTTATTTTTAACAAAATTACTACATTTTAAAGAAACTACTGGAGTAATTTCTTGTTTTTTTAATGATTCCCAGTAACATCTTTATTGATTTACAGGTAAACTAGTTTTTTCTTGTTGTAAGAATGTCCTGTGATCATGAAATCTAATTCTGTTTGTTCTGGCTTGGATGTGTCATTATCAGTTATAAAGATTCTGCAGATGGAAATTATGTTGGTGCATGCACAGGAATACATGCCAGTTTCTAATATCAGATAGTCTGGGTTTGGTTAATTGGTCTACAGACTTATTTTACAGTATTAGAATTACAATATTAGAGTTGTAATGTATTAGGCAGCTGATCTATTGACTGAGTACGTTACATCTTTGCTGATCCCGTTGACCACTTTAGAATGTCGTGAGTTTCTTTTTGCAAAGAAAGGCAAACTCCTGACCTGTATGTGTTCTTACATTATAAATATACAAGTGTTTTGGCTATCATGTAATACATTGGACTATATTGTATTTTATGTTTGCATGCCTTTTGGTTTTGCATACTATTTCTCTACAAGCTCAGCCTAACAACATACCACTTCATTGGAACAGTTAGAGCTGTAAACCAGCTGTCGCTAATTACTTTATGTGGGAGATTCAATGCTGAATATTCTGTTTTGCCAAAATCGCGTTCTATGAAGCACTGTATTCGTTGTGGAAAATTGCTACTTGGACTACTCTTCTATAATAAATTATTTTGTTGTAGCTACATTGGATTATAGATCTGATTTTAGTCAGTGAGATTCTGGGATTGTGAAGACAAACTTAGTAATGATTAAAATAAAAGGTTGAACTTTCCTTTTTGGACACCTCTTATGAGTTATAGTGCTGATACATTACTTTTGCGTAGACTTCAAATATATTTGGTAGTACAAATGAAGGTTTCAAATTAGTAATAACTTGAAAACTACCTTAGCTACTAGTTTGGTTTTGGTTTTTGGTGTTTTTTTTTTTTGGAGGGGTGTTTGTGTTCGGAGTTTTTTTGTTTGTTGTTTTTGGTGGGGGGGGGGCTTGTTTTGTTTTCCCAAATTACTGGTCTCTGTGGAGCAGTAAAAGTGATCACAAATCAATGAGAAAGAAATTGTACAGAAAAACCTGCACAATTTTTGCCCAAGCAAGCCAGCTTCCGTTTAAGATCTGTACTGGCACAGTTGTACAATGAAAAGTGGATTTTTTTTCTGTTCATAAGCAATAAAAATAATTTCACAACTGTAATGAATATACTTCCTATGGTACATTTTAGTTAGATGCAGGTAATGATGGCATAGCTCGTCATTCCAAAATTGTTTCAGTAGCATTTATGGCTTGGGGTAAATGCTCATATGTCATAGGATTATTTGAAAGAACTGGAACTTTGTGTCATGTCAGGTTTGCCATGTTGAGAAAAGTGGCTTATTAAACAGTAAGTGGTAGTTATCAAGAGTAGATTGTAGTGTATGTTTGGGCTAGAAATATTAGATTGTAAACCAACAGATTTACTTTAAAAAACAGGTATTACTGGATGTCATTTTAAAAAGGCATATATTAGTCTTAAAGGTTTCCAGACCACTAAACTGGAGAATCCAGGCTATGTCATGATTTAGAAGCATTTAAAATATGATTCAGTCTCTTCTGCATCTCAAAAGTGAAAGTTATTGGGAAACCACCTTTTCTATAAACGCCTTTACCAGCACAGATCTTTAGAATTGTAACATCATACCGTAAGCAAATTAGGAGTCTTAAGAGCAAAGATTCTTTTAGTCAGCAAATTTTCTCTTTCATGATTTATTTTTAAAGGTCAGAAGGTGACCGTTACAGTCAAAAAATAGTAATTTGTACAGGAAAACCTTCCCAGATGAGATGCAACCCTGTCCTAAACCTCTGTGTTTGCAGGCTGAGTTTCCCAGAGCTGCTTGGTGACTGTTGGTTATAACCTAAAGGGAAGCAAGAACTATTTGGACAGAAACCTAGACTAATGCTTTGGTTTGGTTGTTTTTGGTTTTGTTTTGTTTTTTTTGTTGTTGTTTGTTTGGTTTTTAATTATTCGATGTTTTTTCAGTAGATGCTAAATTTCTTTGATTTAAGGGAGGGAAGGAAGGATTCTGCCTTAAAACGTACCAGATAGGAAACTTAGGACAGACTTTTTGCACTCAGACAGCTGGAGCAGCTGTAGATTCCCCACTGAAATGAAAATGCTACAATTCAAGATTTAGAAAGACAAAAAGTGTGACCAGAGCATTAAATAGAAGGGTCATATGATACCAAAATTAAGCTCTGTGTTTATTATAAAGAAAATCCTAGTTGTAGAAGGGAAAAAAATGAACTTGTTCCACCACTTTTTTCCTCAGGAGAGAACACCGAATATATCCTAGGTAATAAATCTGGTTTATGGCTCACATGAGAAAGGGTGGAGAAACTCCTATTATTTTCTTCCCAGAAATTGAAATACACATGAGCTAACATGGGAGACACTGGGATTTTCATCCAACGAATGCACAGCTGGCTTCTGCTTTTGTTATTTTCTTAAGTCTAATAATTTTTCATTTGATTAGCTGGTGGCTGACAAAACTATCACTTGCTTAGTGCTTTGTATATTTAGTAGAGTAGATGTGATGCAAAAAAGATCTTGTGATACGTACCCAGAAGCATACCCCAACTTGTTCAGTTGATGAGAAATTTCTACATGCCTCTCCTTAAAATGCAAGTTTCTGTCATCAGGATTTGAGTTTGAATATCAAGAAAGTAACATCTTGAGAACTAGAAACAGGAGAATTGTGTGAGCATTTGAGGATTTGGGGTTTTTAATTCACATTGTAGAACTGCATGATGCTCTACACATATAAATAAATTGCCAGGAGTAAGTTGACAGTCTTCAGTGCCAATATTGCCATGAGAAAGTGAGGAGACTATCTGGGGAAAAAGTCCTAGTTAGTGCTAGGAGGTGGGAGAGGTAGACCTGCAAACAAGATATATCGAAGATTCTGAGTGTACCCAGGGTGAGTTGTGGAGAAGACACATGGACACACTTAACGTGGGTTGGTTTTGTTTGGCGCTTTTTTTTTTTCCCCCCAAAAATAATCAGATAAAGTGAGCACAGCCATAAATGTGGGAGAATAGGAGCCATTTAGGAATGAGGTAGCTCAGAGCTATGTCTTTGCAGACCTCTGTAAAGCTGTGGATTCTTAATTCAAAATTAAGAGGGAGAAGGACCTATCACAGAGCTTCTTTGTGTGCCTTCTGCACAATAAAGAAAATGTATTCAACAACCCAATATCGTGGTCTGTTTTGCATTGGCCATTAATACCAGGGGCAAAGCAGACTGATTTCTTCTGTATTCACTCTCCTGGTGTGTAGAGTACTGAGCTGTGATGCTGCCTTTGTTATTCTGCACAAAGCAATGCTATTATTTTCATTAAGTCAGCAGCAGAGGAAGAAAAATACAGTTTTATCACACATCAGTAGGTCTCTATTGTCCAAGCATTTAGTGGGATTCTTATTGTTACTATCAAAAATTCCAACTTAACTTGTCGTGTTCTGTAGGCTGCCTGCTTCCACTTGGATATCATGTGATGTCTTCTCTGGTTTTAATTTGTATTAATTTATAAATGTTAGATGTTCTAAGCCATGTAAAAAATCTAAGTGAAATGACCTTGAAGCTACAGGTTCATTACAAAGCTAAACCTCTACCTAATTTCACATTGGTTTTATCTCCTTTTATACGGTGGCTAGCTGAGGAAGGAAGGATTTTGTGAAGATTTGTAGAATCTACGCACTATGTGTCTATGTTCTGACCTAACTCCATTGCACTGACTGAATAATTCTTGGCAAGTTCAATCTCTATAACTAGAAGGTTATGACTTTACTAAATGCCATAAGCCAATATATTTTCACGGGTAAGGAAAATGACCTTAATAGAAAAATATGAGACTACTGAAGTGGTAATAGATCATCACTGTCTTTTGGTTGTATCTCTTTTCAAGACTTTCTGTCTGCTAGGATCAGAACACTTGGTGTATGGGACTGTTGCTTGGGACATGGAAGCATATGAGTCTGTATCAGTGATAGCTTGCAGGATGTTGCCCGGTGCAAGGGCCCATGTAGCAGTCTCTCCAGAAGAGGTATAATCAGTGCACCCAGCTTCAGTCTGCCTCCTTTTTCCTTCATCTGCCTTGTTACAATTTGCGTGTCTGGCCTGCCAGTATTTGGATGTTTGCTCTAATAAATTTTCTCTTCTGTGATGGGCCTGTTTGACCTTCTGAAGCTATACTTTGAGTTCTTGCACCTTCATTAGACCCTTTGGTTATTTTGTCCCCTGACATATGCGATGATGCCACATTGGTTCCCAGCTGGGTGAACGTGTTACTGTGTGACTGGACGGGATGGGCTGGGAGTGTGCTGGTTAGTCGGAGCCCTTGGCTTACCATGGTGGAACATGCTTTTCCTGCAGCACAGCACCATGGCCTTTCTTTTGCACTCTGATCCCCTTCCCGAGGTGCAGAGGGCCCACCAAACAACTTGCAGTAAGTTTCAGAGAGCAAGAGAGCCCATAGTGCTGTACCAGGTAAACAGGTGGTACGCACTCTAGCCTGGTACTGTTACACAGCGTTTACACTCTTTGCATGGGGATTTGCCATGTCTGCTCTTGGGAACAGTTTGACCTTATCGAACAAGGCTCTCAAATTTGAGAGTAATTTGGAACATGTGAAACGCTCAAGAGTTTTTAATTTTTACTTTTTTCTTTTCTCCTTTTTTTTTCTCTAGTTGTGTGTTTAGGCCCCCCACCTTTCACTTCAACAATTGAGGGTGTTGGTTACTTCCTCCTGTGTTTGTGTAAGAAAAGCTTTTTATAGTCCGTTTTTCCAGTTGGAGTATGTACTTCCTCCATTGCAGCTTAACACATCATTCTTCCCACTCCCTCCCAACAACTGAAGCTAATGGAAGACCTTTGGGTTTTTTTTTTTACTTAAAATAAAAATGAAGCTGTGGTGTTGGGAATGGTCATTATTCTTGCTTTGAAATGTGTTCTTCGACAAGTTATGTTTTGCTCTTGGTGAAGGAGAAGCATGTAAGAAAGCAAAGAATCTGCATTTAGTTTATAGGACATTTAATTTGTAATGGGCATTTCCAGCTCAGGTTTTGGTTAGCTGAAAACCTACCTAGAAAAACAAAAGTTTGTCAGAAAAAAAAATAAATCCAGGTAATGCCAAATGTGAAGAATATTTCAGTGTTGTCCATCCTGACTTCTGCAAGCTCCACAGCTGAGCAGTCTAGGAGCCCAGCTCCTTCAGTGGAGAGGCATGTACCGACACCGCCTCTGTGGACTGAACTATCTCACTGCTTCAGATCTTGAATATTTTTAGTCTGTATATAAGCTTTTATTTTTTCCAAGTGATGCGTTTTAAGGTGACATGGTAACTCTAAGGCAGTCAAGGCAGGAATTCACACTGCTCTTTTCTCATACACTAGCTCTACTGTAAGTTTGCAGCGAAAAAAGTGGATCTGAGGGTTGCAGATTGGAATTGTGACACTGGGCCTAAGAATCCTCGTGCCTTAAATCTCTTGTCTCACCATGGGATGGTTAAGGTCCTAACAGGTCATTTTTTATTTCCTTTTGTATTCTGTGATTACCCGATGAAAATAACATTTTAAAGGCACTTGCTTACTTTATTGCTCCACTACTAAATAATTGACATCAGCACTTAGAGTTTAATTATAGTGATTTTATACCATGAGCATTCTTTAGTGCCTGATGGTGTAATTGGGCATTTTTATAATAACCCCTTATTTTTTTAAATTTTTGAAATTTGTTCCTTCCTGCTTGTGCCCATTAAATATGGTTATCATTATCTAGTGACGACGTGTGTTCTTCCTAACTAAGATTCTCTTTTGCATGCTGATACTATCTCCATGCTAGATTATTCCTGTCCCTAGCAGCACCTCGGGGCAGGAGTGGGAAGTAAATGTGTCCCATATGGCTGCTTTAGACAGCAGGTTTGGGTGTGGGGAGATGGGAAAGAAGAGACAATGGGGTGGAGCATCAATGGGGTCTTCATGCCTAATCCTTCCTGTTATGTAAGTAGGGCAAGCAGAGGGGGAGCAAGGCCATGGCTTTCTTGTACCATCAAGGTAGTTAGGAGTAACGTGGGATTCCATTGCATTCGGGTCAGGGTGAAATTATTTGTTCTCCCATGTGAGAGGAAGGGAGCCAGGGAGGAACTGTGACTGAGTCACCCACTCTTCCTGGAGCGCCTCCTGGGGTGGTGCCACTACATGCAGCCCAATACAAGACTGAGCCTGAAGGCTTGAGGAGCTGATTGCAAATATTTTACAGAAGTCTTATTTTCTGGTAATTACTTTAATATGATTCAGTGTTTTCTCTTTTGTCTGATCTTGTTGATGAGCCTTCATGCCTGATCCTTCCCCCGCTGTCGTGGGAGCAGGGCAAGCATTCCCACACCATCTGTGCTGTTCCTGCTGTTTTCCCTCTTGGTTTCAGTGGCTGTGAGTAGGTGCATTTTGAAGTATTGTCGCTGTTGAATACAGCAGACCTAGAGTGTGTCCGTACAGAAAAATGGTTGATCCTGGACCTGATCTTGTGAACCCTTTGAAACTACTAAACTGATTCAGATTAGTGGGAATAGGGCAGTTTGGAAAACTGGGGTCCAGGTACTGTTTGCCAGTTCACATTTGTAGTGATTCCCGAAATTAGAGCTGCTATGGAAACCTGGAACTTTGTTTCTGAGGCAAGTGTTGTATATGAACTGAGTCCAAAGCACCCAGTGCTCAACAGATATATGAAGAATGGGCAGGATTTAGGTTCCAGTGGGTCACGGACACTATTTACTAGAGACTTGTAATAACAGTGAACAGACTCATTCTGTTCCCAGATCTCTAGGGTTTTAAAAATCCAGCAGAACCAGCAAAATACATAAAGCCCAGCCACTGAAATCCAGCCAAGTTTTGTAAAGATTACAATGGTAGCTTCAATTAAATATAAATTGTAAACTTTAAATGTACAATTTATTCAAAAGGATTTATTTTGCCAAACCATAAATGTACCACTAACTAAACCAAGATATAACAGATTAAGAAATCTGAGTTTATACAGTTTAGAAAAAACCTTTCAGATATTTTTAATGCTTTTGCTTAACCATGTGATTCATATTTAATCCTGGTTAGACCAAAGTCATACATACATATCTTTGTAGCCGGCTGTACATTTCTGATAAGCAATTGACTGGTCTGTGTTATCATATATGTTCAATACAGATGGCGGAGAGAGGTGTAAAATGCAACTCACTTGCATAATCTTTTGCATGTAGTAGAAAAAAAAAATCTGTTTCATACCTACAAGAAATACATAGGTGCTCATAATTCATATTATCTCATAAAATTTAGAAGAGCATTCAGAGACTGCAAATGCAGGTAATTTATGTATAAAACCTCATCCATGAAGAATTTATTGCCATAGCAGGTATAATGTACTTTGGCACAGAGTTATTCCCTGAAACTAGTACTTGCAAATTTGAAAAGGGAACGTACCAAAGACCTTGCAGGTTAAACTATAATCTGGTTTTATACAAAACACATCATTATGAGGACTTTTGTGTTTGAGAGAGCTGAAGCCAGTTGCTAAATTAATGTTCCATGGCTACTGCAGATGTGTGCAAATATCTTCTCTATGTGAGTAGTCTCTTTAAAATCAGTGCCAGTTTAGTGGTGCTACCTTTGTGTAATTATTGATGTATCTAAGTATTTTGGACCTTAGTGGGAACTGAGGAAACTGCAGAAACTTTTATATAAAACATTCTGATGAGTAGTATCTAAAAATTAGCATCTGCTTTGCAGAGGTAGTTTGATAGCAGCTTCATGAAATCCAGATCTTATTTCCTCCTGCAAAGACTGCACTGGGAACATGGGGCCTTATCTTTCTCTCCACACTTGGATAAAACTGCCCGATTAGGGCCATGGGATCCATCCATCTTGTTGCCTTTTCAAGACAGGCATTTCTGGGTGACCACAGGGAGTGGTGGCTCTTGTGTCCTGGGAGATTCATGCTGCTAGACTTCGGCATGTGGTGGCATAAGCAAGGCTATGACAGGGCTGTGGCTACATTGCAGAGAAATGCGCAGTCTTCTGGAGATTTCAGTTCTGTCTCCTCAGTGCTTGGGTGGCTCATGCAGCTGGAAGAAAGATACATTTCCTTTTATTCTTCCTGCAGGGGTCTGATTTCTTGTTTTCTTTTGAGATTATATTGTGCACATATGCTTTTATAATTGTTGCCTCTTTTGACCCACTTTTACTTCCATGAAAGTTAATGACATGAAATGAAGGCAACCCATTGCCACTCCCAACATTTCTTCATAGTACAAAGTAGCCTTAAAATGGGGAAGGTTCTCATTTACTGTAAAATATACCACTTAAATGCATGTAGCTGGGAATGGAAAGAAACAGCTGCTGGCATGATGTATTAGAGGGATTTTGGGCCAGGACAACAGGAGAAGCTACAGGGCTTATTACTATAAAAATGGACCAGAGCTCTCAAGCATTGATGTAGAACAGATAGAACCTTTAAAATTCTTCCTCAAAAGATACACATCGGTTTAGGGAAGCAGTTTGCTAGGCTTGGATGGACAGAGAACATTATCGATTCCTTTGGGATTTTAACAAGTAATTCCAGGAAGTCTAGGAGTTTCAGGAAGTGCTATTAAAATATTATGCTATTTCTTCCGGATATAGATCCTTGGACAGTACACTTATACTTACGCCTTTTCTGTTGGCTTGCCCTGCAGCTGAAATCCTCAACCATTGAGAGCAAAGATAACTTCCTTTGCCAGGTGTATTAGCTGGAATTATATCTGTTGCAGAAAGAAGTAACTTCTCTCTTGAGAGTGACCTTTGATTTTTGAGGTCACTGAAGATTTAACTCATTGAGCATGTCATTTTGCTACTAAGGAAAACCTCACTGGGCTCATATATGAAATGCTACTTTCAGTTCTCTGCTTTTCCAGATGAAGCTAGTGGAGTTAGAGATGGTACAGAAAATGGCAGCTGGAATGATAGAGGGAAATGGATTAACTGTCACAGGAGAAGTTGAACAGGCTGATACTCTTTAGTTTAGAAAAAGACAAATACTTATCAGTGAGATTTACAAAATCATGAGAGTAATGAAAAGGTTGAATATGAATGCGTTGCCCTCCAAATCCTACAATGCAAGAACCAGAGGGCACTCAGTGACTGTAGTAGGAAATCAGGTTTAAAACAAATAAAGGAAAAAAACTTCATTTTCTGAAACTTCAAATAGAGATTTTTAATTTTTTTTTATTTTTATTTTTTTGCCACAGGAGTATTTGCAGTGGTATCAGCAGGTTCCAAAAGCACCAGACAATTTCATAGACTGCAGGACTACAAATGGACAGTGAAATTATGTGCCCTGTTACATCACTAACACAGCGATTGTGCAAGGAGGACTATGGGGGGAATGGACTGCAAAAGCAGTCAAGCTTCTTCTGTCTTTTCTCTGAATAGCATCTCCAAATAGCATGCCACTGTTGCATTCAGGATACTAGGTTAGATGGACCAGTCGTCAGACCCTGCAGGACAATTTTTTCTGCAGTACTAGAACCATACAGTGTTTTTTGTTGAAAGACTCCTGTTAGTTGAATTCTCATAGGATAATCAAGAAAAACATGGTAGCAAGTGTGTGAATATTGCATTGTTGATACCTGAAATATTAATGTATTTTAAAGTCTGATCCATTGATAGCCAAATAGCCTGCCTGTTACTGTACATGTTACTAACATGGCATTTACTTGGAAAACGTACAACTTAGAAAATGAATTTTAAGTTTGTGTGTTTATTTTTTTTGGCAGTGAGTTTTAGTTATCTCTGAAGTGAAAAGCTATCCAGGTGCAGTGAAGCTGTATGGTGCCATGAGTACTTCAGCAGGATGGTATGCAGGACAAGTATGTAGGAAGCTGGATTGGAGTAGTTTCTTCGTGCTCCAGTACTGTGTGCTACTGCGATGTCTTTGTGCTAGTTCCAAGTAGGCTAAGTTGAGAGAGTAAGACGGAAGAAGGACTTTGGGCTGACCGTATCTGCAGATCAGGGGCCCAGAATCTGGGATGTGATCTCTGTTCCAGGCTCTGGGCTTTAGTGACATTGCAGAGCTGCAATGACATCCCTGCAGGTTGGGTCATCCTCCCCGTGCACACTGTTCAGTGCCTGCCCAACTCCTGATCAGACCCTAAATATTTAGGCTACTGCTTCTTCTACAGTATCCAGCAATTTTATTCTTTATTTTAAAAATCTATTTATTTTTTGTTATTAACATCTGCAGCCTTTAGAGCAGACCTGAAAAGAAGAAAAAAAGAAACAACCAACTCACTAATTCACTTTAATATAGGACATGAAAAGTTCTTTAAAATGTTGGGGGCTTTTTTGTGGTAGAAAATAATTGTCTTTTGTGTGCTTTATTTTTTTTTAACCTTAACCGTATCAACAACAACTTTGTTTTAGTTAGAAGATGTGGGCTTTGTTAACATGGAGACTTTGAATATTTGTGTATCTTCTCTGCTCTGGGCACAAGCTTTTAGTTGAGATACTTACACTAGCCATAAACTACCAGCGCAGCTCAGGTCGGCTCATGGTATCTGAGGAAACTGGTAGCACTCTGCTGTTGATGAGAAATCCAGTGTAAACAAATCCTCACTAGTAGTCTCAGATGTGCTGTTGGGAAACATGTTTGGCTTTTAATCAAAAGAAATGGAGTGTTTTGTTCTTAAGAGTATCTGTTTTATTCTGTTGTGTCAGTTAAATGAATGTTAACACAAATGAAGAGCTTAAAACTGACTAAAGCCTTAGCTAATTGAGCTTTGGTTCCGTGAGAGTTTTGATGTCATCCTCATTTTTGTTTTCCTGTTTTCTGGGGAAGTACTTCAGCTATAGGGCAAAAATAAACAAAATAAACCTTTCAGGTCTTCTTCACACTTAAATATATTTGTGCATATTCTTAGTTACTGTTTACTTCTTGCAAATTTATCTCAATCTGAAAAAAATTCAGTTGTATTGTTTTCTTAACAAAGATTTGACCTTCGTCTTTATAGACACAGTTTCACTATTTTTCCTCTCAGCATTTAGTTCAAAGGAGCACTTCTAAGCACACAGGCAAAACCGAGTTCTATTGTATAAAATAGAGATGTGTGTTTTATATCACAGGAGTTTAGAGAACAATGCAAAGGTCAATTGTGTTGCTTGCTCTCCTGTCACATGATGTGGGTGTGTATATGAATGCATCCCTGGAATTCCACTGTGGGATCTGCATCTTTGAAGCTGATGCTAAAATTACTGCCGAGGCTCTTCCAAAGGCGGATACTGATGAAGATTCAATGAAATCGAAGGTCGCCAGTCTGGTAGGCGTTGAAAGGTACCTGGCTATGATACTATTTCTGATTTAATAATGCGAATGGGAGGCTAGCCCTTTGTAATAATTAGGACTAATTACTGAAGAGGTGTTGACAGATGGGCTAAGAGGAAACAAACTGCCTTTATCCAGTGGCTTAGAGTCAGATTACTAGTCTTGTGTTATCTGTTTCTCAGAAAGTAGAAGCTTCAATCATTCACTAAGTCTTCAAAGGGGAAAGGGATCCTAACAATATACAGGATTTGGGATGAAGCTATGAAATAAGGCTTTGACTCAAAATGGCTAAATTAATCTCCTTTCCGTACATTATCATACTTTTAAAGTTTGAGTTACAGATGGAGAATCTGATTGTAGTACTGAAAAATACGTGAAATCAATATTGATGACTGGCCTGTTGTTATTTGTTGTCACTGCTCCTGCTCATGGATTAGTTTAAACTCAGTTCCTTGCTGTTACTTATATTAATATGAATTCTTTGATTCCCTCTTATGCCATGTGTGATACCTGCCTGAAATGGAAACAAGGGAAAATATTCAGTACTCTTATGTTGTTTGTTTTATGCAGATGTTGTATCTTCTCAAAAATCAGAAAATACATCTGCCTGGCTTAATTATGGTTATTTACCTTTTTAGGAGGCAAGATCATTCATATTTTAGGTAGAAACCAAATTACAATATAGTGGCATTCAGTCATTTACTGAGAAATTCCTCATTGAAGTGGCATTTCCTTAAAAGGTATTTCTTCTCTCCTTTTGGATGTACATCCACATGAAGTAGATACGATTGTCCAATGTAAATGCAATTAGCAAAGACATTTAGGGGCTAATGCTTTGTCACTAGAATGAGACTCAGTGTGACTTACTTTAGGCAAATGATTTAAAAGTCCAGCAACCCTCCATCTTCTCAAATGACTGCTTTTAAGTGCATTTCTTCCTACTCCACCATATATTGGTCCTGTTTTTTCTGAAAAGCATGAGACAAATATGGTTGTGTTTGTAAGAAGAGGTAGCCTTCAATTATTTATTTACTTTTAACAAAAGAGGCCTTTTAATTAGTGTTTAAATATTTATAACAGTTTTATTGTGCTGTAAAATCGGTTATACTTTGATCTAGATTTTCTGGTTTGAGATAATAGGGTTGGTAAAAGTTTTCCTAATGAATTTGGTCAGAACATGACATAATCTGATTATCTGATGAAAGATTGACACTTCAGTTCCTGCCAGCATAGAAGTGTGGTACAATAGGGGGCTATTCAACACACATTCAAAGATGGGAGTTCAAGTTCAGCTACTGCAGAATTGGTCAAAGTTTCAAATTAAGGCAGTAAAACAGTTTTGCATTTTTAAATACGTTTTAGTCAGGAGTAGTTTGTTGTGGATGAGAGGAATGAAGCCTCTTGTTACATGTGTAAACTATGTAACTCTGGTTTGTAACTGGTTTTATTTCTTTCCAGTTGCTAAACAGTTGTTTCGCTTACTCCTTAAAACACAGAGAAAGTAACTGACCAGAAGATTGCAGACATAGAAAACAGTGCTAGGAACTGGGAATCAAGCATCAGTCGACTGCTGTTAAATGTAGGACCAGCCTTTTATTAATATGCCTCATGTTACAACAATTTATTTAACAAATTGTTACTTTTATCTCAGAGCCTTGGAGATGAGCATATTTAACTAACGTATTCTACGTGTCTATGCAAAGTGAACATAGATTTATCAAACTGGCATGAAAGAACAATTGTGGGGCTGTATCTGAAGTGTAAGCTTAGTCTAAACTGTTAAAATAAACATATTTTTATTATTATTATATATTCAGGTAGTATTTGCCTTGTAAATGTCATTCCTGTTTGCACTGGAATTATAGTGATCCTTATTAGATTTCTTGGACTAATTTGCTCTCCAGTAACTTGGCTTATCCAAATGCTTATGCTCTATTGGATGGGAATCCGGATAGACAAAAGACACATACTGTTCATGATTAAGCTTAAATTTTGGGGGATATTTCATAGCATAAAAATACTCCATAATCTGTATCTTTGAGTCATATATTTCCAAGTTGTATACATAACGCTAAGTCTTCCCTTTTTTAAATGCTGAAGGAGTTCTTACAGGAAGTAAAATGTATGTGCCAAATGGTACGTTCTTTACTGAAATGCAGTTGCTTCTGACATTGAGAGTTCATTGAAGGATTTAAAGTTTTAGCCTAATCATAGACTCATAGAATGGTTTGGGCTAGAAGGAACCTTCAAAGGTCAATGAATTGATGCAGATTAAAATACTGTCCACATTGCTTTGTTTCTTAAAATACTATGTGGCATGTGAATCTCACTGGCTGTGGAAGGGCACTGTCTGTGCCTGGAGTCAGTGAGTAGAGTCCTAACCCCACTTCTAGTGACTGCCACCTTAGGAGGTCACTTACTGTCCCTGCATCAGTTTATCTACAAAGAACGACCCATAGTAATGCTGGCCTCAGAGACAGACTGTAGTTTACACAGAAGCAGAAACCTTCCAAAGAGAAAATGCTATATGAAGTACTGGTGTAAAGACTGAATCCTGCAAACCCTCCCTTGTGTAAGACACCTTACGAATATCATCATCTAGCAGATTGGACACGTTAGATCGGATCCAAAATCTGGAATTTGAAACATGAGCAGGGTACAAATAGGAATTACCTTTGGTTATTTAATACTCCTCTGTTTACGTTAATTTATCTCATGTATCATTTGCAATTTCAAAGTATATTTTTTAACTGTTAGGAAACAAATGTTGAGAATATAAGTATGGGGTAGGAAAGGGGTACAATACTTTGATATAAACGTATATCCCGCTCTGGCAATGCTGGTAAAGTACTTACCCTTTTGAGTCAAGTGCAGAATCTTATTTTCCCTTTTTTAATGAACATGTATTTTGTGAAGGTCTTTTGTACTTGTCTTAATTCCATCAAATGTAAACTGCATGATTAAAGTAAAGGAAGTATTTTGGAAAGCACTGTCAGAGTTCAATTTGCAGTGCATTTTAATTTAATTGCCTACCTCTGCAAGGCATCTCACTCTTGGTAAGGCATATACAATAGGGGGTTATTTCATAAGTGGAAGAAAGCATACAGCCAGAAACGCGAGCAGGAGTTTTAAAAGTACATGTAAAGTAGGTTGCTTCATTGTGTCTTCCTAAGAGTCACTACTCAGTATCTCCTCCCACCAAAGAAGATACTTCTCCTCTTTGGAGAACTCTCTCTTTGCAGGAACTGTGAATTTCAGGGTCAATCCATATTCAAAGAAATTTGAGGGCATCTGACTTTTAAACGATAGTCATATTTACTTTGAGTATGCCCAAAGCAAAATAAAATACATTACTAAATCCATGTGTAATAAAATATTAATATATATATCTTTTATCAGAGTTTAATCCAAATATAATATTTATAGAGTAGAAAAATAACTTACATACTTTTGTTCTAGTTGAATCTAAGATAATGATGCAAATTTAAAATACAGTCTTGTAAAATTTACTGACATACTGAAATGAATGTAATTTTTAGGTAAGTATAGAAATGGTTTTTGATCTATTCTCTCTTATTGCTCACTGTATCATGCTAGATCCCAAGCAGAGCTCAATGTCAATGGAAATAACTCTATTTCTAGCAACGCTGGATATGATCCTGTCCATCAGGAACCAATTGATAAATCATTGTGTGATTTAGAAGCATGTTAATTTACTATAGATTATATTTTAATTATGTAATATCACATTACATACACATTTCCTTAATACAAGAAACTCTTAAGTTATATTTCACACTTTGAAGAAAAAAGGATAGTAGTAAAAATTTCATGTGATTTGTGCTGTGTTTCATGTTCCTATGCCCTGTGGGAGAAAAAGAAAAGTAATAGAACAGACAAATAAATAAATGTGGTGTTGAAACTGGCATGACAGTTTCTACTCTTGCGCAACGGAACTGCAATCAATTTATTGTCTTCATTGGTCAAATGCCAGAATAACAGTATAATATTATACAAGAGTAGATTAATTAAAGTGTAATTAAAATGGAATAAATTAAATAATCATAAAAGTTTGTCATGGGAAAAATATGTGTTTAGAATTAATTAGTTTTCAAATAAAGTGATATTTTAATTGCTCATAGTTACAGAATCCTTAATTGCAGACATATAATTCTGGCCCAAATAACGTCAGTTGCTGTAACAACTTGATGCATTTCTCCTCTGTCAATTCTTTTTAATAGTTTGTTACTAAACAAAATTATTGCAGGAATGTCTGCTAAAATGTCTGGAAGATGTTTAATTAAGCCCATGCTATCTGAGGACATTATTAGCTCTTGGAACCAAAAGATTTGTAGCTGATGCTGCACTATGCAACACCCCTAATTAAGGAGGATGGGCAGACAGGGCCCCGTGGCTGACAGATTGCTATGCTCCGCTGAACTGGAGGCTACTCAAAGCAATCATTTGATGGTCCTTGGCTTATCAATTTTCTACTAGATTACAATGATTTAGCAAGTGTACCAACTTAAATTCATTTGGGACCTAGTGGTATGATATATAGAGACAGTCGCATAGATACTTCTTTTCATTTATATTGTGCATTTCCATATTCTTCAAGTTTTCAAAGTGTTTAGGCATTTGTTGTCTTTGTTTGTTTGCATTAATTTTATGGAGAGTGTGTTGCAAAGTTGAACTATTGTGAGCTTTTATGCCTGCTTGCTTTCTCCAGACAAGGCTGGCTGTAGTTATATCATCGCACTTTACCAAGCAATTAATGGTTTCAGAATGTAAACAAGATGGATGCCTTTTCCCTCATCTACAAAAGGAACCCGTTTATTAAACACTAGAATTTCATCTGATACTGCTGCATTTCATGCTAAATTTTAGACTCCCCTATTAAAAGCTAGTGCAGTGACATGTGAGGCAGTGGCTCTCATGTTTTCCGACACCATATTTTTGGCGTAAATGTATCCATGATATTTGGCTGTCTCCAAAATGTTTACTTCAATAAGATTTGCAATGCCCAAAATGTTTAACTGTGCTAACAAAGTTCAGCCAGCTGATAGCTGAGGGCGAATATGTCAGAATGAAAGACTGAAAAAAAATTATCAGTCCAACACAGTGGGAGTATTAGAATGATTAATGTTTATGTTAATTTATGGCTTTTACATATTGATTAATAGCTTTTTGTTTCAGTGACCAAAATGTGGAAGTGGCAATGAGATCCATATGCTGACTCGGTGTCTTTCAAATAATTACAGTAATTCTTAGGTTTGTTCCCAGGCTGAATTTATGTTTTCATATAGAATATAATCATTGTACAGTGACTTTTTAAAACATCTGCAGATGGAGGACCCAGCCTGGGTTTGGTGTTCCTGAAGGTGAAACACTGACGTCCATATACATTTTCCTTGTATGCTTCATTATTTAAATTCATAATATATTGTGGCTTACCCTCATTCAGTTGGCAGATGTTTGGAGACAAAAAAAGGTGTTAACAATGTGAGGAGCCATTATCTGAGTGGAAGTCATTAAGAAGTTGTTGCATTGCGTGATCATTATTAGTCATTTTCTGTTTCCATCAGATTTCTTGGCATATCACCAATTGCTGATAAGCCGTTTTGTTTGCTATCTGTCCATTGACTATTACAATTAAAATGTGGAAACTTCCATAATTCATTGTCTAAATGTTAGGAGTGAAGGTAATTTTTCGGGAGCTCCTGAGAGAGGATGAACTCCTAACTTCCCCTGAAGTCCCAGGGGAAATGGAGGTTCTCAGCACTTCTCAAAGTGAGACTTCTGAAGTGTTCTTCTGAGCAGGCAGTCACTGTTAGTCACTGGAAATTATTTGGTGACTAGTTAGAATGAAAGCTCTGATGGAATTTAGTGTTCCCAGCTCTAAAAGGAAAGGCTCTTGTCAGCTATAATGTTGGCTGTGTGGCAACAGGTTTATGATATCAACTAATAAAGGATCGTGTGGCTCCATCATATCCATGCATTCTCTTTGACATTGATTTGTCTCTAACTAGCAAGATTTGCAAGTAAGTGAATTCCATCTAGAAATCTGAATGCAGCATCTAGATACTGTACTTTCCAGTGGAAACACAGGCTTAGGAATGCTCCCATGAATACATGAGTCCACCACTGTGATTTTTTTCTTTTGTATGAAATATGTACTTCACTGTGCCTAATCTTTACTTTGGTAGTCATAGGTAGGTGGTAATATGGAAAATAATGAATTTAAGAGAAAGGATTTTGTTTTCCTTACTTGAAAATTAAGAGTTCTTTATTAGTGTATTCTACTGGTTAAATCAGAAATTTCTGCTAATTCTAATTTCTGCTTGAAATCAGTTTCTAGATTTTAAGATTTCTACTGATTTCTAATTCCCACTTGAAATTTATTTTTACTTAGCTTTGAAGAAATCCTAGAAGTATAACACCATTTGTAATTCAGTTTAGCACCAAAGATAGCAAAGGGAGCTTTAAACTAAAAGCTGCACTGTTACTTGGCTAAATTTTCATATATTGTGGATCTGTGACCTTTGCAGTTTTTTGTGTAGCATTCCTCCATCTCTTAATCTGTGCAGTTGCTATACAACCTCCTACCGATTTTACTTTTACTAGTGCATATTTCTCTCTTTGCACACAACAGATATGGTGCGTTTCGGGGAACTGGGGTACAAACACAAAGAGCAGGCTGCCTGTCTTTATACTTTGGAATTTATCCAAAGTGGCTGTTTCATTCTTCCTAAAGTGTTTTGTATGTGTTAGCTTGTTACAGGACACAGAAGGGTATTTCTTTGTATAGTCAGTTACTTTTCACCTCAGGTGTAAAGAGATTTCTTCAGATGATGGTCTTGCGACATCCCTTTCTATTGCTGACTTCCCTGTTTCAGTGCGTTCTGTCATTTTTTTGATTTGTACATGCAGAATGAGAAGCTGGGCTTAAAAAGTCTGTCACAACATGCCTGAAGAATTGTTTCCCAAACCATATGCCTGCTTTCAGACCTTTTTATAGTCAATAACCTATAAAACTTAACTTTTGTTGTCAAGTGAAGTGAACTTGAACTCATTGTCCGGCACCTCTTTTAATTATGTATGGAAATGCTACTCATAAATGGGTTCTTGTTCTCCACTTCTTGTAAGTGCCATGTAACCAGGCAGCATTCTGTGTGAACTGGGGATGTCTAAGGTGGTTCCAAGTCCTGCTGAGTTCTGGCATAATTCAGTGAGATGAATTGGGTGCTGTTTGGGACCCTCCTGATCTGTCTTTGCTAAGGCAACTAACACACCAGCTAGGCATAGCTTTTCTGCACAAGGAAGGGCCACGGTATTCACAGGCAGCCATGTTTTAAGGGTGTTTCTTGGGCAGAGGATATTTCCCTTTCACCGCTGTGAAACCCGGTTGTCTGCAGTGGCTGGACATGTGAAAACTGGGTTTGGAAAGCTCATACTGCAAGGGCTGCCTGCTGTGTTTTAATGCTGGAGATTGTGAATGAAATGGAATAAACAAATTTGTTTGTACTGCACTAATAATTTGAGGTATTTTTTTATTTCCACCGGCTTCCTCTGCAGTTGAAGCTAGTGACCCACTTCAAAACACTCATGCTCTAGAGATATGCTATGCAGCGTGGAAGAGTGTCACAAAACTTGAGTGCAGGTAGGCACAGAAGTGCAGGCTGAAAAAGGCCTTTTGTATGAATGAAAAGGGGGAAGAATAATTCATTCACATCTTTCTCTCTCATTCTTTGCTCTGATTTTTCCTTTGGGAGGGTGGCACCTGGTAGACTAGGAATTTTCAAAAAATAACAGGGATTTCTTATATCTATTTGTGAGCACACCTGGATGTGTTGAATATTTTGCAGTAGTAATTATGTCTGCACACCTGCTGGTTTCAGTCCCAAATCAGTTTGCCAGACATGCCTAGAGAGATTTATTTCTCCTATACCTGAAAAAGCTCTTTTACCACTGAGTTTTTACTACTCTAAATAAGCCTAAAGAAAAAAAGAAGAGGATTTTTTTCTTGTCTTTGCTTGAGCCATTGGTATCTCAAACTGAATTGTGGCGTTTGTAGGGGGAGGCAAGTGTTTGTATGATATTTTAATAGCAATTTGGTTTTGCTTCGATGTGTGATAGAAATACAAATGACAGGAGTGGGAACAGGAGAGTTGCTGAATTCTGCTGGAATTTTTCCTGTGGGAATCTGTTAATGTTTTTAATTCTCTGAGAGATTTTCCTAAGGTAATCCATTTGACATTTACATATTTGAAATGACTCTCATTAAGTAAAAGCTTACATCAAATGCTGAAGTGATGATACTGGAATACCACTGCATAGAAATTCAAACAGTTTGAAGATTATCCTGATTGCAGCCTAAACAAAGTAGGTTTTGTGAGGGATATTAATAATGAACAGTACCTTAAAATAACATAATTTTGAAGGAAATTCAGTTGTTCTGGCATTTAGTAGAAACATTTTTTATTTCCTGGAAAAGCCCTTTTTGGTACCTATGTGTGCTGTGCATAGCTGTTTGCTAACTGAAACACTGATCTGAGCAGCTGGGGTTTCCACTCCTTACTCACACAGCAAATATAATCTATGCAGGAGCCCAGGGGTTTGTAGTGCACCCTGTGGAAAGTATTTCTAGTAGCCTGTAGCATATGGGAGTGTAGCACAGCCCCTGAAGGAGGATGCTGTTACCAGCACAGGGAAGGCTGGAAGAAATGAAACATTACAAGAGCATGATGATGAGGTGTTGCATCTCTTACTGGTGATACCCTCTTGCAAACAAACAATGCTGTAAGCAAAATGATTCATATTTTTTAACATACTTCCACAGAGGCAGGAGTCATAGCATGAGGATATCTCAGGTAGTAGTCTGGCCCTGAGACTCTTAAATAAAGTTTCTTGTATAGGTTGGTCTTTGCTTGTGCAAGCCCTTGAGCCAGACTGTGCTCTCAGACCAGCCTATATACTAAGCAAATTCACTTAATTAAATTTGCTGCAGATATCCTCACTTAGCAGGAACAGATTGGTCCCCCTGAGGCGAGATGGAGTTAACAAGAAAATAAGTGTTGTGCTAATTACAGAACTCATTTTCAAACACCTGGGGTGAAACTTTTAAAAGTCCTAGAGATTTAGGATTGAAAATTCATCTGAAAATGAGTCTTAGGCTTCTAAATCACTTAGGCACTTCTGAAAAATATACCCAGGGGCTTTATCCATCCCACAGTCATCATATTTAGCATGTTTGTAGCTGCCTGCTTAGCAAAGCATGGTATAGCCATTGTCTATTAGTATCAGCATACCACAATGTACTTCATTATTCCTGTAAGTAAAGATAGTGAGCTACCTGGTGAGTTCAAGGTAGGCTAAATGTCATTTTTGTGAGGATGCTGAAGTGTCAGCAGCAACAGAGGGATACTTCCCTGGAGTTTTTAAGGCACCAGTGCACCAAATTGCCATCTGTTTGTGATTCATGGGACTGCCTCTTGATTTAGGTACATAAGAACTTTTAATTAAATCTTGGTCTTAAGTGATTTGTCCATGCACATGGATAAAGAAAATAGCACAGATGCAGTTTTATAGTTCAGCCCTTGCTGGAAGAAAAATGAGATGCTTAATACTGTCACACTGCCATTCATCTCCTGAGTCACAATAGGAATTTAATAAGGAATCATCTCATAACCCCGATAAAAAGTGACATAAGTTCAATATTAAGCCCAGTTTCCAGATTCACGTCTGATTAGCAAAAAAGCAAGCAAAGAACCAGGCTCCAAGGAGCAAAACGTCACTTCATGTGCTTACAGCTTGCAAGTGTGTTGTCAGTAGTCATGTTTTGTTCCTGTATCCAGCCTGAGAATTTTTCTGAAATATCATCCTTGTAAAGACATGCATCAGTAGCGTCTGTTTCTTGCCAGGTAAAACCCTTCCCACAGCCACGCACACACTTGCTGTCTGTCAGCAAAAACTTGTGTGTCAGTAATTAGAAAAATGCTATTAAAAACCTGCCTTGTAATCCCAGATAGCCTCTGGGTTGACTCAGTTCTATTTTGTCTTCCTTGCTCAGTGTAGTAACCCACGATCGTTGCACTGTGAAGAGGGACCCCACTCCTCTGACAAGCTGCCCGGCTGCTGTTATATTTGCATGGTTCTACAGAGTGACATTTTGAGGGCAATAGCATACTGCTGTAGTGTCCCAAAGAGGTGGCCTTCAGTGACAAAATCCTTAGTCTGACAGGTTTATAACAGAAGTGAAACATGTTACAGACGGGCAGTCAGGAGCTGGATCTCACCATGGGGGAGAACTTGTACATCGTGTAATCACCTGAAAATTTACTCCAGCCTGTCAAGATGCTAGATCGTCAGACAACATCATAAACCAAATGAGTCAGGGCACTAAAACAAGGAGGATATCCACTGATCTCATTATTTTCATACCTAATTATACAGTGCTGTTGAGGGAGAACTGAGCATTATGCTGAAGAATCCCATTTCATCACCTGTCCTAAAAGATAATTGTGTTTAATTAGGACTTTCAGATACCATGGTGATTGCTGATCTATAAACACCCAGGGTAGACCTGCAAATGAGGTGCCATAGCAAGTGCATCCATTAAACAAAATTCAAAAGCTGATACTAAAGTGAGATGACAAAAGTTGAGTTGTTTTAATTTGCCATTTGACTTTTAGCTCTAGCACTTTGCTGCAATTCCTCTGCTGTGAACCAGCAGGCAGAGAAACAGCTGCTGATCATCCCTAACTGAATTTAGAAACCTTTTTCTTTAATCCAGTGTTACATATGCATGAATGGGAAAGAGTGGTGACATCTATAGTGGTAAAAGCTGTCTTTTCTGTAGGGGGTCAGGTCAGCAAGAAAGAAGCAGAAATACAAGCACGGCTAGTCACAGATAAAACAGTAAAAACTTTTCATGGTGAAAATATTTCTTGTAATGCATGTTACAATGCATTTTCCAATGAATTGCACACTGTACTTACAAAGAAGCTGCTGGTTACCTTGTCTGGTACAGGTCTGGAGGGGCACTGGCAGCAGGTCAGGACACAGGAAAGTCACCCTTGTCCTTTGGTGTTTGTGCACCTGCAAACTGTGCCTGTGCTAATGTGAGTGGGAATACTTGGCAAAAGGGCCAGATCAGTAAGAGTGTACTTACCTGTGTCACACCAACTGTCCCTGTGAGTTTATGATCAATTGTCCTTCACATTTTCCATCGTAGACAGGGCACCATGATTTCCTGCACACTTGCCCTGTTCTGTGCTGACTCAGATCACAGCTGAACTAATCACATAAAGCTGAAAGCATCCATCTCTCTTTATTGATCTTTTGGGGAATACAAACCCCTTGGAATAAAGTGTTTAACACAATAGTCATGAAGTTAGTGTGAATTACGGAGGGATTTTTTTTTCAGGTAACCACACTTGGAACAAAAAACTCAAGCATTTGGAAGTGATGGGATTCTTTGTATAAAAATGATCATTAACTAATCTCACCTGAAATGCTTTTCAGTTGATATGTTCACTGCAGTGCTTCTCTGTAAATGGTTGTGAGTGGAAAATGCAGAAATAGTACTTTTATGGAGAGGAAGGGGAAAGACTTGCCAAGGGGCTAAGTGGAATGATAAATTGCTTGCCTGCTCAAATTATGGGTATCCAGTTTCTTGCATTTTGCAGCTCTTCCTTTTTGTGGCAGGGAAAAGAGCTGAACAATTTAGTATTTCCAAGTGTGTGCGAGGTGTGTGCACATGGCTAGCTCAGCACTTAACTTGCTTAAAAAGGAATGCAGCAAAAAGCAGATTTGACAGCTGCTTGATGAGTCAATGTTAAGAGGAAATACCTCTTTATTACACTGCACTGCGTGGCAAATAGAAATAGCATCCAATAATGATAACTGAGAGAGGGAAGTGACTAGGAAAACCAAATGTCCTGATCAGTATATATTTAAAGTTGTCATTTCAGTTTAGACTGACTTACCCTGTGTGACATCTGTGTCATCTTCTCACTCCCCCAGCTTATCACTCAGATGGCTCTGCCACCTCCAGATCCACAGTTTGTTCTCAGAGGTACCAGTGCTGCAGTCCACACTCTGCATTTCTCCTGTGGAGGCCAGGAGCCAGATGTCCCTATTCTTTTCTCTGGGTAAGTAAACCTGGATTTCTGGCCGAGTTGAACATCATATGGACATTTCTGTTTAAACCACAATTTATCTAGATAATACATTGTATCTGGAGAAAACAACCAGATGCCTGGTTTGTGACTGAGGAGGGTATTACCTTTGTACATACAGCTTCAGCTTTGGAAAAAAAGTGTCAGAAAGTATCAGACTGCCTTATCAGACAGAGGCCTCACTGAAAGCATCTGTTCTTACTGCCAGGTCTGAGAATGGGCTTATCCATGTCTGGAACCTGAAAACACGCAGAGTGGACACAGCACTGGATGGCCATGGGAGAAAATCTGTCTACTGCGTGGAGACAATGGGTGGTAAAAACAGGCTCCTCAGGTTAGCAAAGCAAAGCAGACAAACCTGGTGAAAATACTCTTGGCTCTGTGCTGTATGTGATTGAAGGGGGGGGTGGGGGTGGAAAGGAGGAAAAAAAAGAGTCTTTTATTTGTGGAGTCAGTGAAAGTCTCTCCAGTGCTTAAGGAAATGTAGAAAAGTACAAAAATACAGAGAAAACTGTAGAACAAAGAGTGGCAAAAAAATGATGTGATTAATTTCTTTGTGATGTATATGTGATGACATCATGACAATTGGGGTCCATAGTGGCTTTATTACTGCTCTGGGATCAGGTGAGGTCTCTGGGTAAAGGAAATACAATTGGATTTGAAGTTGACAGGTGCTTCACAACTGGTTCTCAGGGAAGATCAAAATTTATATACAGAGGTTATAAATAGAGGGAAGAGGGAGAAAAGGTAAGGAAGAGAAGAATCAGAGATGGAGTATGGAAGACTGAAAATGAGCAAGAATGCTGAATTGTATGCCTTTGCTTTGTTGCAAAATATCTTCTGTTCTTGTTTAGCAAGGGAAGGAGAAGATTTGTGTACTTTGGATTAGACAGGTGATCTAGAATAGATGCCAAAGTGTCTGTATGACTAGGAGGTGTTCTGACATGTTTATCTGGAGACGACATCTCTTATAATATATAGTGGAACTCATTAGCATTTATATTTGTTATCTGCTTAAGTACAATTATCAACACTCTCCCCCATAAAATCATACTGAATGAGCATTGTTTGTATAATTATAGAGTTTTTCCATACCTCTATTTTTGCTGTATATTTATAACAGATCACATAGCAGTGCAATTTTAGGACAGCATTTGTCTGTGCTTTTTCTGTTCAAAAGCTGAATCACAACAGTTCCTTGCAGTACCCCATTTTTTGTATGCCCAGTGCTATAGATATTTGGACAGTTTGTCACTCAGCTGAACATCAGGTGGGAGTTCCTGTATTGTTGTTGAAGAAGTCTCAACAGTCTGTAGATTTGCATCTACCTCTGTTTTGGTTTCATACTTCCACAAGGTGATACTGCTAATTAAAACAAGAAATGGATAAGGGATTTTTCATGACTCCTTGTCCCAGGTGATGACATAAGGACACGTATCCTGTGCTACTATAGGTTGTGGACTGGAAGCTTTGTTTCAGGGACAGTGGGATCATGTAAATCTGTAGCAATTAATGCTGTGCCCTTTGGTTTTACTGTCTGGGAGCAGTACACAGACTTTTGGGTGGGACAGAGAGGTGTGCAGAGGAGTCTGTGAGCTGCTGTGGTGAGGCAGTGATGCAGATGCTGGTTCTCTGCTTTTGAATATTTTAACCATGGTGTTTCATAGTTTAATTCCTGCTACTCACTCACCAGCAGTCCCTCTCTTGTTATGTCACCACACACACAGAGCTGTAAGCCTTCTGTGCCCTCCCTGTGGCTGTGGGAAGCTGACCGTTGTGTAACTGTAGCCTTTTATTTGTCTTTGATGCAGTCTTTGTTGTCTTGCTATTTGTCTTTCAGATGTCGACATACCTGACATTTCTACTTCATTGCTAGGGTGAAAGTGTTGAATGTGTTACTCTCTGGATATTTTTGTTTCCTTTAGATTAGCTCTAATAAAAATACTTACACTTTACCATTTATGGTGACTATGCTCAAATAGTCATGAAACTTCAGAAATACATACACACATATAAATAGCATAACTGTGTTTGATCAGGTCCCTTTTCACAAGGAAACATGGCTAGCTGTGACTGCAGGGTACCTGACTCCCGCTCAGGCCCTTCCTCCTCCCAGGAACTTTTGAACCTACTGTTCAGTTGTGCAGCCAGCAGAAGGGTGGCTGTCTTGGTGGTTCCCAGTTCCCACATGTTTCATGAAAGACCCTGTCAATACCCTACAGAAGCTGTACAAAGCTCACTCCTTTGCTGCATGTTAAAGACCCTACTTTGAGATGCTGGCCTGCAGGAGCCAGGCTTTCTCAGACCTGCTGCTCATGGATAACTTGTTTTACTGTAACAGTCAGGGTCGTGACCAGAGGATCTGCTTGTGGGATTTGGAAGAAGGACGGACTGCAGTGACCGATTCTGTCTTTACTGAGAATGTGGGATTCTGCAGATGCTCTTTGTTAATGGTGGCACAGGGACGCTGGCTAATGGCCATGGCAGCCAAAGCCCTGGAGGAGGTAGGAAGTATCTTTTTTTTCTGAGAGATTGCTTTTGGTTTTGAAAGGAGATAGTTGAGAAGGGGAAACTTCACTACTCTCAAGTTCTCTGCTTGAGAGAGGGCAGAGCAAGGAGCCTTTGGGGGTCCTAATCACTAATTTACCTTGCCAAAAAGATGACTGAATTCTATAACTCAAGCCCTGATAACAAGGATACCACCCCAAGATTGTCTAACGTGTAAGTATTTGCAGCTGCTGCTGATCTTTCACGTGCAGGAGTTTTTAAAACTCTTCTGGTGCTGCTCAATACTGTTGAAGGGGAACAAAAGTCCTTGTGGAAACTAATGGTCAGAAAGTCTGTCATCAGGTGGAGGTACTCATCCTCCATCTGAAGCTGAAAGTCGTGTTTGGTGAGAGGAGGGGAGGTGTAGGTGATTTGTAATGCAATACGTGGTCTTTCACCCCAGGCTAATTCTTTAACTGGTACTTTGGCTGGAAATAGTTGAATCACTATTAGCAGCCAGAGGTTTGCTCAGTATGAGATAATTGTAGGGTCCCTTTCAGTTCCTACTGGGTAAGTCCACATCTAAAAGCCATTATCACAGAATCACTGACTGACAGCTTTGTTGTCAGTTTCCTCTTCTGCTTTGGAGAAATTATATTTTTGTTTTCTTTGAAGGATTATTTGAGGACATCACACAAAAATTAATTATTTCAAATACTTGACATCAAAATACCAAAAATATGAAAAAATGAAAAAGTGGCATAAATATGAAAAGAAATATTGTTGCTAATTGCAAGGTCAGATGCTTTTCTGGCCTATGGGATATGTATCTTGAAACTGAAAGTTGCATATTTCATAGATGAAGTAATAAGTGGGAATGGTGCCTGTATTGTAAGAAAATGTGCATATTTTATTATTCAGAAGTTAAGCACATATTTAAGTACTTTGTTGGCTAACAGCCAGAATGTTCTGCCTTTTACAGAACTGACCAAGGCTGTAGACACAACCACTGTACTAGTAAATACAACCATTCCCGTACCTTGTTCTGACCAAACAAAGGCCTCTCTCCGTTTTACAGCAGTGCTCAGTAATACTTCAGTTAAAAAAAAACACCTACACATACAAGTGTGTTCTTGTGTCAGCCAGAGAAGAGGTTTTGTGTCAGGCAGAGAGTACAAACACACACATTCTGGTAATGAACAACTGAATAATCACCTGATCCAAAGAGAAGGTGTTCACCCCAAAGTCTCTTACAACTCATCTCTGTTTTATTTTCATTTCTGTCCTTGGGCCCTGCAAACTGATAGTGATTTGCTGTCTCCTGAGGTAAGAGTTCCACTCTGTGTATGAACCTTTACATTAGAACTGTGTCGGGTTTCAAGACATTCACATAAGCTCCTATAATATATAGTGCTTCCAAATAGGCAGCACTGTGTGAAACGCAGTACATTTGCAGCTTATGATTAAAATTAAGACTTAATAAGTGTTTATGCTTGGCTGGTGCCCAAAAAAAGAGTAATTTTGTCTTAAAGCAGGTTCAGTCCATAAATAATGAGATCTGAACAGGCATTTATTTGTTCATGATTGCATTTAAATCACCAATTATGAGTTACATGCACTTTTCTTGCCAATTTGCCAGAAACATGTTAAAAGCTTTATTAATGTGAAAAAAAAAAGGGTGTGTTTCCTTGTGGCCAGTTTTAGCCACCCAGGAACACTATTAACCTCAGGCAAAGGCAAATCTTTCTCCTATTAAGCAAAACCAATATAAACACAGAACTTCAAGTTTTAGGTTACAGTTGTCAAAATATATGAAATAGTATTTATTTCTAAGGCTCAGTTGTCTCTAATGCAGACAGTCTCTGGAACTGTCAATCTAACACAGGCAGCTCATGCCTGCTGGCCTTCTGCAGAAAGCTTTTCTCATCTTTGTGCTTTTCTTTGTCCTTTGCAAGCCCAGCTGAAGCCCTTGTACCAGTTTGTCCATTTTTAATCCAGGTAAAGTGAAGGAGATGGGATTTTTTTCTTTTAACCCACAGAATTGTGTTTATCAGAGAACACTTATCCTTCATTATTACGTAAAAGTTACAGTTTGAGTGTTGTCTTTAAGGCAATGCCCTTTGGAGAGCCAGTGATGAAAGATGCAAGATGGGAACAGGTCACCATATTTATAGTCCATTTCCTGCAATAGCTAACTTGGTCATTATGTTGATAGCAAGAAGGTTGCCAAGAGAAAAGCATCTTTTGTTAAGAGTGTAGCTCCGAAGAACCAGAATTCTCAGATGATTAAACTTTGGTCTGTTCGTGGTTTTGGTCTACATCTTCGCTGCAGCCTCCATTCCTCAGTGTGGAGGATAGTTCCCTGCCCCATCGCTAAGTGGCTTTAGGAAGTGTATATTGTGTTTATCAACTTGCACTCCTAGAGTGCAGCTGGCTTTTGGCAGGCTAGCTGACAACCCCTAGAAATAGGAAGATGTTCTGGCAAGCTTTGAACTAAAGGTATGGGATTGGAAAGCCATCGCAGCTGCCGTGGTCCTGACTGATGGCTCCCAGAGGAGCCATATTTGTCTAATACCTCATCTCAGATGCTTAAGGAAATTCGCGTGACTGGGGCTGTCCAACAGCACTGTTGGGCTTTTGCACATTCTGAAATAGCACAGAATGGCTGGTGGTGCTGGGTTTATAAAATGTTTTAAGTCCTTTAATTTTATGAGATAATGTAGGCCATTGTTTATTTAACTAAAATAAAAGATCACCTTAGTGATTAAGTATGCATGTGAGAAATGGCAATGCTCCTGGCAGCAAGCTTTTGATACCTAAGAACTTCTATTTCTCCATAGTTTGAGGCTGGAGAATCAGCCCATAGTGAGACACTGCTGTGTCAATCAAGAGGCTCAAAACCTTCCTGTGCCAAATTGCAAGGGCAGACTCCCCTGATCTTGCCTGCTGCCGTCCTGGGGTGGAAATGAGCTACTTCCTTGGCAGGGGAAAGACATGCCCAATGCTAAAAAAAGAAAAAAGATGATCCATAATTCATTACCATCAGTGCAAGTAACAGTGGAAGCTGCTGAGTAGACAGAAAGCAGGTGTTTAACACAACATTGTCTGACCCTATTCAAAGCAGGGTCAGACAGTGTTGTGCTGAACATACGTGTGTGCCATCCCTGCTCCAGCCTGCATTAGCAAATTCCGGTTTACATTAGTTAGCACAGTCAGCTAGTAAATAAAAAATCCACCTTTGATATATACATAGTGCCCATGCAAGCTCTGGGCAGAACAGAGGAGCCAGTGCAAGTGTCCACGAGCAAACATAACAAAAAATTATCCACAGAGATGGAAAAAGGGGCAAGGGAAAGGAATCGGGGAGGTATTTTCAGATGAAGCAGTCTGCAGTATCATCTACTGTATGCACAATATCATCTACTGTACAGAAAGAACACTAACACAAATTAACTAGAAGGGGGAAAGAAGAGGATGTGTTCATTCCAGCAGTTTTGTCTGGTCTTTCCTAAAACAATGACTGTATTTAGATAGCTGTAGATTCCCCTACAGTTCCAACTTAGCATACATTCCTGTTTCCTCCAGACAGTTTTTGCTGGAAGAGCTTAATACTAACCTTAATCACCTTAAAAGACTTGTGTTTTTAACAGCAGAATTTTGACCTGGAGCTGGACCAAATACTCTTGTTTTCCTGATGTCAGGTTCAGGTTTTGGAGCTGCCATCCAAGACGTCAGTCTGTACCTTGAAGCCAGAGGCGGGTGCCAAGCTGGGCATGCCCATGTGTCTGAAGTTATGGCAGGTAAGGCAAGAGCGCCTGCTAATTGTGAAATGTTTTCCCTGTGATTCATTTTATATGAAGCACATGAATCTTTCTTCACTTGGATTTTGATTTATTATCAAACCAATCAAGTAATTATACTATTAAAGGGGGGAAAGATTTGTGAACATCCTTAATGTAACTTTCAGAGCTTTCCAAGCTTTAATGGAAGATTTGCAAATGCTCAAGAAAAGCTTTGTATCCTTAGGATAGATACGGTTTTTGCATCAATCAGGAGGAAAATGAGTGACTTACCAAAGCTAGTTGTTTGATATGGTTTCTCACTGCATTAAGAACGATGAGAAATGATTGGGTTACTTAAAAACAGCGATTTTAATGGCAGGTTACATTCACTTCAATGCCCTCAGGACAAGGAAGCACTCTATGAACATTTCTATTCCAGGCATACAATAGGAACAATATTCATGGTGGTTTTGGCTTTGGACAAAAAGGTAAATAAAAGCAGTTAGTGAAAAAAAATAAAACCCTAAACATATTTGCAGAGAATCATCCCATCATGTTTAGGGGGTGCCTACAATGAAAGCCACGTAATACAAAAAGGTGGCAGTAGAGGGAGGAAGGAGCTTAGGTGATTGGCTCTGAACCTCGAGAGAATTGGTGGCAAAGCTGATTCCCAGTTTAATCAGTTGGCTGATTCCCAACCACATACTGTTACAGGACTGCACTGCCATCCGAGCTGATACCAGGTATGTTGTTCCTGCAGGTTCGTCTGAACATTTATGTTGGTTTCAGTTGAAAAAGTTATCAGTCAGTTGTGAATTTGAGGCCTTAGTGTCCTCGCATAGGGTCCTGCAGTGACTGAAGTCTAGAGGAATTCAGACAAAACTAGGAGAGGCCACAGTTCAAGTCCCTGTAATGCTGTAATTAAAAACTAGGAAAGAAAATGAAATAGACTGATTAGGCTTTTATTAAACAGAAAGTTTCTCCTAAAAGTGCAGTCGGTGTTCAGTGCTCAATGAAATGAATGGGGCTTTCTGTCTCCTGGACATTTTTTAATAAGGTGAAGATAACTGAGGAAATGATCAGTGTTGAAAATTTTGTTGCCTTTATAAGAAGTCCTCTGTCTTGCCATGTTTTCTACATGCGCTAATACTGCTATTCCTCTAGGAAGCAGAGCAGGTGCAGAACCTTAATTTTATGTAGGTTTTAATTTTGTTGCCAGTGGGGATAAAGCAGAGAACTGGGAAGAGGTAAATTATTCCATGCAAATTCTGGCTTGGGAAAGTCACCACAACTTCCTAGACCGCAGCAGGCCAGGGTAGATAATCCCTCACAGTCTCACAGCAGGGCATGCTCTTTTACAAATGAGTGCAACGTGGTTTAAAAGTGTGGGGGAGGAGAATACTCTTAAGGGCAAATAATTGCTTGTGGTGTACCAGAGTGATGCTCTGCATTCTGTTCTGTGGTTTCACTGGAAGCGGCACACTGAGTAACCCTATAACCATAAAGGCAGAGGAATACGAGCTAACCCAGCTGAAGCCCTTCCTGTATAGAGGCCGTCCAGGATTCCTTTGTGCATTAATGTATTGGGCAATATAGACATACCCAGGAGATGAGCTCTCCCCAACCCATCGCCTATGGGCAACGTGTTGCCTAAGAGATTATTTGATGTTGCTTATGGCACAGTAAATTAACAAGTTGAAACAGAAGCTGACATGGAGAGAGCCACATAATGATCTGAAGAAGTATGCTTGTGGTTGTTGTCCAGCAAGAATCTGGGGGCTATGGCCATGTATCATTGTTCTGCGTGCCAATAAACAAAGATCCATGTACCAGGGAAGCTGCACCTTACCAGCAGCACAATGAATTAGAAACGTTACTATAGAGCAGGAGAAAATTGAGGCTTAGGTTAGGCTTGTAGATTAAGCCTCACCAGCTTAACCTAAGCAGTTAAAAAGCTTGTGGCTGTTTATTTTGTTGTTTTGAAGCTTTTCCCCCTTATTTTACTAGGTCTATCCTTAAATGTATGTTTGTACAACAGGTTTTGGCCTTGTGAATGTTCATATTCCCAAATATGTTGTGCCTTTAGCTTCACACCTTCCTGCTGTTACTAACCGGGTGGAGCACGATTTGCAGGAGTAAGAATAGGCTTCCCTTACATTTTTTGTGCTCCTTGGGGAAGGCATCATGTTGCGTAATGGTGCAAAAAAAAATGCAAGAGGAATAATACATGTAGAAACTGGAAATGCAGAGTTATTACTTTATATAAACTACAGCAATTATTGCTGTTGAGCTGACAGCACATCACCTCTTCTTCCTTCCTTGACAGGTATCCAAATGCAACAACAAAGTGTTCTGCTTAGGAAGAACAATGATTTATATTTTAATTTTTCCATTGAAACAGAACATGAATGAAGACGACTTCACCAGAAGTGTCTGTTACTAGGAACTGAAGTAAACAGGCTGTTGTGAAACCACTGCCGGGTGAATCCAGGCATCAGCTTGAGAGGTTCCCTGATCTTGCAGTGGCCTTTGTTGTTTAAGTACATGTACTTATCAAAATACTACACTTCATACAGTTAGGAGAAGTTGGGAAGAAGTAGCGAGGAGACCTTCAGTTCGTAGAAAACAATTCTTTGCTTTCAAAATAGGCCGATCTTAAATCTCACTTGCAAGTTACTGGGTTTCAAATCTAAGCTAAGATACTCACAGCACCAAAAAACCCAACAACAACAAAAGGGTTTGCTTCACTTTTCCCATAATGCTGAGCACTCACTCTTGTCTTAATGAGGGTTATGAGCACCTATGAAAATCTGATGTCTGGTGCTGAGTAAGGCAGAGGAGCTGACCCTGCCCACCCATATCTTGTGTTGTTGGCTAATGGAAGCTCTATCTGCTGCAGAGCCCCAGGGCTCCGGAGTCCTGTGCTCATAGAAGAGCAGTACAAATAAGGGAGGGTGGACTGGGTATGACTTCGTTTTGCTTTGAAGGTTTTACCCTTTACTGAACATAAATTAAACCTGGAATGTTTGTATCATTCAGATTTCTTTTTTTAACTTCAAAACCCAGGTACTCTTCATCCAAAATCATAGGTTAGGGTTGGAAAGGACCTTAAGATCATCCAGCTCCAACTCCCCTGCCATGGGCAGGGACACCTCCCACTAAACCATGCCACCCTAGGCTTTGTCCAGCCTGGTCTTGAGCACTGCCAGGGATGGAGCATTCACAACCTCCCTGGGCAGCCCATTCCAGTGCCTCACCAGCCTTACAGGAAAGAATTTCTTCCTTATATCCAGTCTAAGCTTCCCCTGTTCAAGTTTTAACCCTGACGGTTTAACATCAATTCATATGTATTGACATACATTCATTGCTCTCATGTTTTATTATTTTAGCAAATCAAAAATGTGACAGAGGAATCATGCACAGTTCTGGGCACTGCAGGAGACCTTCTCTGTGGGCCTTCCTACCCAGAGTGTGTTCCCGACCTTCTCAAAAGAAAAGGGATCTTAAAGCAAAGAATGAGGCTCCTGCAGGATCCCAGTTCAGAAAGGTGATAGAGGGAATTTCCCTTTGCTTTCCTTCTTCTAAGAGGCAGTTTTCTTCTCCACACAGTGAGATCCATTCCTCATTTAAACACTTCTTAAGGCTGAATAAATCTGAGGAAAGAACATGAGGCTTTTACTCAGCAGTCCTGTTACCCAGACCACCCATCTCTTGTCAGTTTAACTACCCCTAGAACAAATAGTAACCTGTGGAAGAATTGTCTGTAGAAGCATTGAGCCTTTGGCCACTGCAGGTTGGTATCCTGCCATTGACAGCCAGCAGGTTTGAAGAACTTCATTCAGTAATGCAATACCAGTAAAAGGCAAGTCTTTATAAATGTCCTTACACTTAATTTTGAATTGAATACGAAGTAAACATCCTGAAGGATCTAAGAGTGTTTGGAAAGAGCTGAATAACCTGGATACATTTTTTAGACGTGCCTGCATGAGGTGGTTGTAATCCCAATGTTTGTTTTTGGTGTTTCGTCTCGTACCGAAGAAATAGCTGGCATTAGCAGATGCCTGTTTTGTAGTTGCTTTGCATTAGGGATTTGCATCTTCACTCACATACCCAGTTACTGCTTAGTCTTTAGTCTTTTGGCTGGAGCAATGATGAATATTTTTGTTAAGTGTGACATGTAATCCAGTAATGTTCCCTTCTTTGAGTTATTTCAGAGGCTTAAATAAATTAGGTGTCTGCCCAGGGTGCCATGGCCCTTGGCCTGTGACATCATTAATCAAAATAGCTCTCAATTGGTTACAGTGGGACTCGGGCGCCTGTTAACCCCTTGGTGACTCACCCAGAGATTCCTTTCGGGAGGCTCAGTGTTTACCTTGAAGCACTGGGTAATTGATCCCTATGTGTAACCCTACACTTGGCAGCGTGAAACTGGAATCTTTGGGCATGGCACTTCTTTCAGTGTGCATGTGGGTTTCTATAGCGTGATAGTAACTCACTTGCTCTAGGAATTTTTTTTAAGGAGCACAAACTTCAGGCCATGAAGGAAAGCTTCTGGAAGCTTCAGGCAGCCTTTCTTCAGGTGCTGTAAATGTCAACAGTTTGGATTTTCAGAGAGACGTTTTCTGTGTGTGTGTATATATGTCCACGTTAGATACATATATATATGTGTATATATATACATAGACTTTCTGTGTAGATATAAAAATAGGTGCACGTCAGCAGTTAGTAACACTTTGTGTAAATGGATGGACTATGAAGCTTTGACATTCAGACTTGTAAATCTTTCACTTGTTCACCAGTCAGCATTTCCATTGATTTTCTTGGTGCTTGGACTGAAAGGGGATGATCATTTTCCTAACAGACTATTTACTTTTCAAACAATTTTACTTTTCCCTTGATCAGCTCAGCGGTGATTCACAACCTTTGCTTCTGGCTGGCTATGAAGATGGATCAGTGGTCCTTTGGAATTTATCAATGGGAAAAGCATTGAGCCAACTTGCTTGCCACCAGGAGCCAGTGATGAGCCTTGACTTTGACTCGGAGAAGGCCAAGGGGATCTCGGGCTCATCTGAAAAGGTGCTTAGCATCTGGAGCCTCAATGAGCAACAGAACCTCCAGGTCAGGATCACTGGCCCTCTAGTGTCATTTATCCCACTTTGCACTAACAGTTTGATAGACTAAAAAAATATTTAGTCATGAAGAAGAGTTGTTGCAGATCTCCAGCTAATTAATCACAGACTGGTTAGAATGTCTGTGCTATGTGACTGGGCTTAGCACAAGATGGTGAGGATTTAAAAAAAAAGCAAAAAAACCCTGTCTCACATGTTTCTGGTTTTACCAAAGTTGCAACAGGCACACAAGCCCAGCATTACTCAAGCCATTGCCTCTGTATCTTCATTTATCACGTTACTAGTATTCAGCTCTCAGAATGTCCTAAACATTATAAATGAGTTACAAAAATGAGAAACAAAGGATTGATTTTCCAAAGGTTCTGCTTGAATGGTTAGAGCTTTATTTCCAATGTGGGAAAGACAGAAATATTCCATGACATATTTCACTAACAAAAAGAGTAGGCTAGCACAGCTAGCACTGTGAGGTTTAGCAGCCAGCCTCCTTTGGCACCTTCAGAGCCTCAGCTGGAGACAGAGAAAATCAGTTCATTGGATATATTGGTGTGTGTTTGAGCCCTGCATACCTGGAATGGCTGGTTTAGAGGTCTCACGCTCACCAGCTCAGTCTATGCTAGTGAATGGCAATAAACGTTGCTTAATCTAGACAACATTAGTGAGTGTTCCAACAGTGCCAGGGGGTTAAGTAGGTTTTAACTAGGTGTGGAAATGAAATTAGTGCTCATGAAAATTAAAATGGCCCATGCATAGCCTCTCCACTGCTGCGTGCTTTACCCTTTAAGTGGCAGTTGTCCCTTGAACATACAATGCAGAGTACCCTGTATGCCCCATACCATCCTTGAGAGGACAACTGCTGGATACACCAATCCATGAAAGAACAGTAGTTACTCTTGCAGCTTTTTTTTGGACATTTTTTAGGCCGTGTGGCAAGTTAACGCTGTTTCCAAATGGTGCTACGGGAAGAAAAGCAAGTGCTTGGGCAGCCAATGATGACTTGTTACCTTGGGGCTGTGGCGAAGGCGTATAATCTGCTGGGCTTCACCACAGCCTAAACGAGCATATATGGAGTGGTAGGGCATTAAAATCTCAGTATATGTAATGTAAATGCATCCAAGTGAGGTGAAGTTTGGAGGACACAGCACTCACAAGGAGAATGTCTGAATTTTAATAAGCAATACAACATGTAGTAAAAGAGGCACACTAGATGCCGAGTAAGTAGCAAAGGTATTCCAAGCCAATGTGATAGAGTTTCAACAAGTCTGATACACAACTGTCATGGTTTTGGGGTGTTTTTTTGTTATGTTTTCCCTCCCCCTGCCCTAGCCTTTCTGTCACTACTGGCACACATCTGCACCGGGTGTCCTTAGCTCAAGGAAGCAGAAGAAAGGTGAGCAGGTAAGTCCCAGTAAGAAACTTGGTACTGAGACTAGTCTTCTAAAGCCAAGGTGTCAGAAACCTGACATCATGACAGACTTCTTAAAGCTTCGCATACTCTGGTGTTAATATATTCCTTCATAGTAATTATACCAAAGCTTTTTCCCAAATTCAAAGAAAATACTGTTCTCCACAGCACATTTGTTATGAGTTACCCATAATGCAGGGCTACAGGTGTGACTCATGGGGAAAATAAACAGGTTTTCACCTGAAATATTCCAGGTATTGTTTTCCACAGGGTATTCACATTCCCAGGAGATGTCAGATTAGTTACATCTTCAGTACATCACACTCTGTGATAGTAGCTGTTCTCAGAATAAATTTAAATGCCAAGTATTATAAACTGTAAGTGATGTTTCTGTGCTTCACACGGAATATGAATGCCCTAATAAAATGCATCTTTCATATGAGCACTAGAGATTGTCAAGGACATAGATTAAGGGTTTTTTTCCACTATTGCATTAATAATATAAACCAGATGGGGATTTTTTTCCCTGACATTCCAGGTACCTGAGGTAATGGTAGATGTTGGAAAGCCACTCAGTGGCACATTATTTTTATTCTAAAGGTTTTAATAAGTAACTGTGGTGCAGAGCTATCTGCTGGTGGAGAAATAATGACGCAATGATGGTACTTCAGCTCTGTTTTAAGTGGCAATGTTCCAGTTTGTCAATGAATAGATGACGAAGGTAACTTCATAGTTTATTGCTATGGGGAAAGTTTGGTGTATTGTCTTCTACAAGAAAGTTGCTGAAATCATCTCTGTCAACAAATGACTGGATTTGTTATGAGCCTTCTAATTTGGACAAGGTAGTGTAGTTATGTGATGATGTTTGCGGTATAATGTAGGAGGTAAACAGCTCCTGCAGGTGAATAAACAAAGCAGAACTGAGAAATCTGATAATCACAGGAGTTCCTTTGTACGTGACAAGAAAAAAACTATAAGCGGCAATGTAAGTAAGTGTACAAGTTTTGGTGGATTCGTTGCTGAGGCTTTTCCTTCAAATGCTGAAGCTGAGGCTGCTGCTATCTTGGCTATTCTTCCTAATAAGAACAGGGCTTAAAGACATGGTTTGGGTATAGGAGAGGGAAGTTTAGGATTAAAAAGAAAAAGAAAAGAAAAATCTTGGCTAGCCTGTGTTAAGGAGGGGACGGAGGTGGGTTTCTGTCGGCCTCAGCATGTCAAAATACCTCAGTGCATCTGCTAGTAGATGCAAGTATCCTTGGTCATGACTGGCTTAAAGTAGCTCACCTGTTTTTACCTCTTTGTTTTCTTAATTACAAGCTGGTTTTCTGGTTAGGAAATCGTGTAGGTTTGCATTTGACTACAGTAGTTGCCCATAAGTGACTGGATGGCACCAGTCCTGGCACTAGGATTTCACCTGGGTGCATATACCTTGAGCAAGCTGTTCTGCTTTGTTTTGTTTTTCTCTCTCACCTCTTGTATTTGCAGATCATGCACAAATGCCCACTGTTCCCTTATGTTCCATAGCCAAAAGGCATCACCATTATAGGCTTCACTTTCAAGCCGTAGCTTGCTGATGACATGCAGTTTCTCCCAGTCGCCCTGATTTTGCTGTATGGCTCTTTCCCACATAATGACAGTAATGATGGGAAGCACCACACCCGGGATTGGTTATAGCCATTAGCTAATAATCTGTTACACAGTAAGGCCCAATTTACGTGTGCCAGGCTGGTGATGTGAGTAAGAAATCCATCCCTTGCCAATACACATACACCAACAATTATCCTTCTGAAGCCACACTGCAGTAGCCTAATGGGGGAGCATACATACCAGCAAAAAGTACAGGTTTTGCAGTAGCAGCCCCACAAAAAGGCCCAAATACAGCCTCCTACTGCTCATCAGCATTATAGTTTAAATGATCTGTAATGAATATATCCTCTTTAACCCTGTGCCAACTATGCATCATGGACTGTCCTTTGAGAAGGAAAGCTACTTAGCTGTGAAACATACTTGTCAATTCCTTCCCACCTCAGAAAAACAGCAAATACCACACAGCTTATTAAAACGTGTGCTGAATTATATTAGGCTTTGGTACAAGATAGCTACAGATTCAGTCTGAAATAGATGATGGCATTAACATGTCATTTCCAGTTGTGCTTATAAATAACAGCACTTCAAGGTCCATATGCTCCAAAGGTGTCTTCCACACTGGGACAAAAGCTGGGCTATTTCAACACAGACGCACGCATGGGTGCACGCACACTGGTGTCCACACTGCCTGTGCTTCGCCAGCAGACTGCTGACTAATACAAGTTACAAAAGGTGATCACAGTAGAAGTGCATTACATAGGGCTTCAGGAGAAACTTATGTCAGTGAAGTGGAAACTTTTCCTTCTAAGGGCTAAGTCTTGTGCAGCCCCTGTGCCTCCTGAAAGAAGCTAAAGGCCTTCCAATTTCATTGTGCCCCTCATAAACTTGTGGCCCAGTAGTCCCTAAACAGTAACAAAAGGCTTCCAAGATTGAAATCAATAACCTGGTCATAATCCCCTTCTTGGAATTTGGTGTAAATAGAAGTCTCTTGGGAGGGAGTACCAGAAATACAGATTTCCTGACACTGTAACCTAATTCCTGGAAGCATTCCATTCTCAAGACTGTGGTAAATGCTACCACAGCTTATTGGTGGTTTTGTGAGGGGCCACAGTAGTAGAAACAAGTAGCAGGTAGTTTAACATCAGCTCAGCATGGGAAACACTGCAAAGGCAGGGAAAATATCTGGCCATAGCACTGAACATTGCAGCTCATGCAAGAGTAGCTTGAAAAGCAAAGCTGTGTAGTCTGGTTTTCAAACCTTGACTCTAAGCTTCACTTGTGACAGAATATAAATACCTTCAAATGCAGTATAAACTAAAAACACACACGATGCTATTATTTTTAGAGAATGTTGCTGGAGATAGATAGGATCAAATTAATGTCTATAATGTTTCATCTGCTATGTGGTGAAAAGCTCCCTGCTACCTGTGTGATAGCAATGTATATTGCTGGTCACTCTACCTTCTAAAATCCCCACAGGTTCCTTTTTCTTCTGTTTTAAACAGTTAGAGCTCACCTCTTAACTTTCTCACACAGGTTTACAAAACACACAACCTTGTCAACGCTGGCATATCCGATATCACCATCCGTCCAGACAAGAAGATTGTAGCAACAGCAGGGTGGGATCATCGCATCAGGATCTTTGGCTGGAAAAAAATGAAGCCCTTAGCGGTGCTGGACTATCACACAGCAACTGTCCATTGTGTGTCCTTCTCCAACCACAGAAACCCCAGGGAGAGACTACTGGCAGCTGGCTCGAAAGATCACCGCATCAGTATCTGGTCAATATATACTCAAACGTGATGTGTTCTGCACTTTCAGAGACTAGGAAAACAAGATTGGGGAAGGATTCTTTACACTGTAATTCAAACCTGGATGTGGAGAAGTGGTAGAACGTATTTCCAGGCTGAAGTGAGAGTCCTGGGTTAATTCTTATGCTGCTTGTTCAAGCTGCAAGTTTAGTTTTCCAGAGAGGAAATGGATTTTTAAAATCTGTAACATGCAGAGCAAAGCCAGTCACAAATGAAGACACGGAACAAGTCACTTTGAGTTCTGCTACAGGCTTTAAAACAGCTTGTCTTCAGCAGGTTGCTGAAATAACTTGTGCCAGTATCTTCTTTTGTGAAAAAGGACTGGAATCCCTCAGACTGCCATGAGGGCACAATATAGAGCACAGGATCACAGAAGGGTTGGGGTTGGAAGAGAGCTTCAAACATCATCTAGTCCACACCCCCTGCCATAGGCAGGGAAGTCTGTTTGTAAGGCATTTATGTATCCAAAAATCTGAATCATTGTAAAATGTCACTCGTTCTTGAAAATTGATACCCATTAAACAACCTCCAGTGGTTTCTCATTGTCAGTTACTTTTTATTCCTCATAACTGAAAGGCTAGCAGAACAACCTTGATTTGTTCACACTTCTGTCAGTTTCTAACTTAAACCAACAGCCAGGAATGTGACTAGGGACGGCCTTTGGCATTTATGAATTTCATTATGTCTCCTGTCACCTCGACCTTCACAATTAATCACAAGAAAGAAAGGGGTAAAAAAAATATCTTCCCCTGCACTGCACTGCAAAGCTATGTAAAGCCTTTCAGAGCCAGTGCTAAATCCTTTCCATAGACTGACTAGCTGAAGGATTTAAACTCAGCAATCCAATTAGCGCCCTTCTCCTTGGAGAGTTAGGGGTAGGTTTCAGCATGGCAAGGCTGGGATTCAGCTACACAACTCCTATTAACATTTAGGGGAATTGCATGGATAAATCCTTATCCACACAGGGCGAATGGCTCCATTAACTTGCCAGCTCTATAATCATGGAAGCTGAAATTCATCGAATGAAGTGGGATTTTTGAATCATGAAACAACATTTGCATTCTTTTAAACTGTACACCATACTCTTAGCAACAGACATACACAAGTGTTCATGGACATCTCACCGTTGTATTCCCTGACAAAGCTGCAGTTACAACTGCAGTTAGCAAGGGTTGGTTTGTTGAAAAGGAGATGGCCTGGAAACTAGAACTCGGCTTTACAGCCTGCAGTGTTCTGTGTCCAGGCTGTGCACTGTTGATACTTCACTGGAAATACTTGTTTCTGCCTCTGTACAGAGCTAACACCAAAGAAAAAGTCACCAGAATTGTAGTGAACAGCAACGTGAAAAGACTTTAGAAATTATTTCAGGGAAAACATAGAAGCAAATTAAGGTCTGGGTCTGCTACCCAGCTGTGCTCTACAGGCAGAGAATACTGTTGGACTAGAAGTCTTAAGCATCAAGCCCGATGTTCTTTCCATTAGACACAGAAACAGGATACTATTCCCAGGCTTGCAGGAATAAAACTTGGCCTTACACATTTTGGAGTGTGATGACACTTTAAATAATGCATTTCTTTGATTATTTCTTTACTGTTCAGTAGCTGCATGGAGGATCACATTGCAGTTGAAAGTTAAAGCCTAATTTTGAGTGATCCCGAGTCAAGGGGAGGTGCTGGTGTTCATTACATCTACCAGACAGAGTTGCATAGATGGTAAGTGCGTGCTCCATCATCCACCCCCCACCCAGGAGCCACCTACACTGGACACGAGGCTCCAGCCAGCAGCCTTATGGAGTGAGGCAGGGGCCTTATCCACAACCTGCTCCTGAAATAAACCTTTTTTTCCCCATTTCCTAAAGTATGTCAGAACTGATATAGATAAATAAGGAAATAAATATGGAAAACATTGTCGTGTGTGGTCCAGGGACCCATCATAGAGAGTTTGCAAAGGGATTTCCTTTTGGCTGTCCTATCTCATCCTACACCACACATTAAGCCTGTCAGGCAGCCTTGAGATTGGTGTGTCCTTTCTGCGTGGGCCTCTTGAAGCAGAACTGAGTGAAATTGTGCTGTATGAGAACAACCTCACAATCAATTTTTAAAGGCCCCAACCCAGTGGACACATGCTGGGACTTTAGTCTCTTCTCCACTTAGATTATAAATAAATCAGTTAAATATTTAATTAACTAAGTCTCCATTTCTCAGGAGAATGCCCTGCCCCATGCGTTAACCTGTGCAATCACTACACCTTCTGAATCAACAGCCTTGAAGTGAGAGCTGATGATGGCCTATGGCCTAAAAAGCTTTGTCAAGCTGATGGTTGGGCACTGACCTGGAAGGCTGGAAAAACCAAACCCAGCTCTGCATCTCCTCAAGCACTGATCTAGGTGTCCTTTACCCCCGGCTTCAAATCTGAGGTACAGGGTTAGAGGCACAGCTGCTATTGGGATTTTGCATGGATCAAAGCCAGGAACACCTTGAGACTCTTGGTACAACAGGTGTGGGACTGCTCAGGGCTGGAACCAAAGGTGCCTTTGGCCTAGCTGAACAATGTCGCTTCTGAGCATCACTGCAATTGCCACAGCTTAGCACAATAACAACAAATCAACCAAAACACAACAAAACCAAGCAAAAAAAACCCAAAACCACACACACACACAAAAAACACACAAAAAAAAAAAAGCCAAAAAAGCTCACAAAAAAAAAAATCCCAAACCAACCAACAAACTCACAAACTCCCCACACACACAAAGAAATCCCAACCATCAACGCATGGTCACTCCCTGTGTTGTGAACCCACACTCCGTCTCCTCTCTCAGCTGCGCATCCCAGCTATTAAAAGTTCCTTCTTCCCTCTTTTCCTAACGGATTGAGAGCTGCTCTGCAGTGACCCCGGAGGTAGGTGGCTAGCCTGGAGCATGCCAGTATTCCCATTCTCCATGGCAGCAAATGGCAGCCTACACTATGGGGCAATTTCCACAGAATGGAGCTATAGGCTTAATGCTCCTCCAGCAGAAAAGCAAAAGGAACACAGAGCTTACCCATCTTGGGCAAATGGTTACTGTAGGAAATGAGCCAAGCCTGGTCCCATCAGAGAAGTAATCACTCTTACCTCTTATCCTCCTGACAGATAAAGGCAGCTGTGCCATCAGAGAATGGTGTAAGAGGTGAGAAGCCAGTTTTAAGACTGGAGTGAGGACTGAGGTGCAAACCTCTCCAGCATTTTGGAGCAGCTCCATGCTCAGCACACCCCTTGGTTCTGAATGCCAGTTATGAGCACCCAACACCCCAGGGAGATGATGAAGCTCCAAGGCATTGATGCAGCCTGGCTTCTGCTCCTGGCAAGGTGGCTGGGGGCTGGCTCACAGCCACCCCACGCGGTTCTAGACCTTGCATCCCAAAGCAGTACACAAAATGCATCTTTAGTGAAGGCCTGTGCATCGTACATCTGCTGTGGGAAACTTTTGATGGAAATACTATGATACTGGCACAGTGGCAGATCACTAGGAAGAACGGATTAATATCCCTTGTCTCAATAAGAGTACTATTAGATCAGAGCCTGAAAGTCAGGAACTCCCGAGTTTATTATTTTATCTGAAATATTTCTTTTACTGTCAACGTTGGTGTCTGAAGTAACGACGGAGACTCACAGATTTCTAATGGGATTTTTGGATGAAGATTACAACGTGCCTTCACATCCAACTACCGCCCTTTGCTGGGGTTAAATATTTATGTTTGTCTGACTAGGTAGATTTAAAAATAAACTTAGTCATGCAAGCATAAATTGAAAATGAGGGCACGAACTGCAGCTGGAATCCTACTAGCAGGCAGGCACAGAGGGAAAGAGTTTCATCAGCTTCAAGAGGAAGGACCCATGTTGCAGAGCTGCTTCCTATACTTAGGAATACTTCCTATATTTAGGAATTCCTACACTTATATGTGGCATCCTCTACTTATTTACTTCCCATTACCAAAGCACTACCCATGTGAAACTTGCACATTGCAATAATCAGTCCATTAACACTTTACATCACCACTGATTTGATTTAAACACTCTGTGATGTTTTTTTCACTTTATAGTTTCCTTGAAATTAGCAACGAGACAACATTAATTTGATCTAGAGTTGAGCCTAAATGCTGTAGTTTGAATGGGAATTACAATGTCTTCTAAAAGTTTATTTGCTTAAGGAACTGACCTGAACTTCCCCAAAGTAGAATGATTTCCAACAGTAAGGACAGTCAATACAGACTCTTGACATCTCTACAGCTGTAAAATACAGTTGGTTTTGTCTGATTGCACCTGCAAAATCAACAATTCTTTTTTCTAGGGTAAAAAAAAAACAAGAAAAAAGCTCTTTGCAATTGCACCGTGAGCATGGTTATCACTTGAGGTTGCAGCTGAGTTGATAGCAGGAAGGTTGGGAGTGAAGAGCCACCTTAAGCTGCTGAAGTGAGCTCTGGAATCTCGCCCGCCAGAAAGGGACAGGGCTAGCCTGTACCTGGCCTAAAGGAGTCAGAAGTGAAGGTGATGACAGCTAAATTATTACAAAAGGCTTCCTCCCTAGAATCACCATCTTTGGCACTGTGAGAGGGAGGAAAGCAACCAGCATTCGTAAACTAACAGAAATAAATCCCAAACACTAGCATTTGTGCAGCAATTACATGGAATATTTATCACCACTGCAATGAATGGTGATCTCTGACCCTCCAACATGTTTTGCAAATGAATCCATTAGTTCCAACCGCTTTCTCTGATCAGTACATGAGCCATAACGCATTGCAGACCTGGATGTAGATGAGCAAGGGAAGAAGAGATTAATTGTGTTTGTAGTAATGAGTGAAAAAGGAAGTGAGCCGAGGGCCTGCAATGAGAGTTGTTTAATTTAGCCCTATACAATATAACTGCTTTAGTAAGCCAATAAATTACTCTGCAGCTTGACTTGGAATGTTGCAAAGGTTTGAGTTTTAAAGAGCAGATTTTTATAGTTAAGTCAATACTGGCTTCTGGACTGCTTTGGGTTTTAACACATTTAAGATGCATCTACAAAGCCAACTTACAAATTAATAAATCTTTCCCTTAATTCGGTCTGCCAAGAACAAAGATAGAACACTGACTGCTGCAGGAGCCATGTTAGTGATGTAAACCAAAGGACTGGGGATTAAACAAGGATTACCGAGCACTAAATCAATGTGTTTGGTTTTCTGGCTGTGTGTCTGTGGTGTGAAAGTGTGGATCATTACATCAAACATGGTACATGACTGCCTGGATTAATAGTAGACAATGTTGCAGCAATGCAGAGACACAGAGTTTGATGCTTAAGCATGACCAGTGTGCTACCAAGAAGGCAATGTTGATGACTACAGAACGGGGTTTCTGTTGGTTGTAATCTGAAATTCCGGCCTGGGCCCCCCTACTAGAGTAATTTTTCCAAGGAAACCTGGCTGTGTTTAATCCATGCCCTGCTCTCCTGGGGCACTTTTACAATGCAAAGAAAATGATCATGAATTAAGATCACACTGGGGGGCTTTTGGCAATTCATTTAAGGATCTCACAGCACAGAATTAAACTCAGAAAAGAAATTAAAATTCTGCATTATCAGATACAGCAGATAAGTTCCATTTCTACAACAGACTTAAAGCGTATCAATTATGAAACTTGACAACAACAGCAAAGTAAGTGTGGAGCAAGTAGCCATATTTAAATACCAAATTGTTTGCCCCCTGACCTCATCCCTTTTGGTCAAGACAAGACCAGCAGCCAGGGTCCAGGTTAGTCACAGCTGCCCTGGTGTCTGGTTGTATTTACCACCACCCCTTCTCAAACCCCACGAAGTAAGAGGTCTGTCTGACTTGAGCCATCTTCTCCCCTCTGCATTTTAAAGCTATCATCAGCTGCATTTATGCTGCCTATTAAGAATTTTGTTCCAGAGTAGGGATACACACCCTCAAATACACTCACTGCTCATGTCGGGGGGGGGGCCCCCCCCCCGGGATTTTGTTTTAGCTATTGGTGTTTATTTCCTTTCAATACAGTCCATCACAAAAACTTCAACACTGTAATGTATTATTAAAACACATAATTGGGACCACAGCAATGTAATCCCTCAGTTGTGAATGTTTTGCTCATCTGACTGATAGTATGAAATGTATCTGTATGTTCTATAAGCATTACTGTGTACTCCTTTATTCTGGCTTATCTCAGAGGAATTTGATTTGATAAAAGAGGGTAAGAGAAAAGGGGGCAAGGGGGGGGATCAAAACAAAGAAGTGCCTCTGTAAATTAGGTGATCTAAAGATTTTGGAAAGCACAAAGGTCCTTGAAGCAGAACACCTCCAGCAAGACACCACATTCTTACGGGAAAAGGATGAAGGTGACAGGGAGGAAAAGTTCTTAGAGTTAGCACACAGTGAAAGGTTTGTCTTTCTAAACCTGTACACCAGCTCATTTCAGTTTCAGATATTGAAATTTGCTGTTACCTCCCCAGCACCCTTTTGTAAAGGTGTTGGAACACTAGGAAATCCCATAAACCGCAGCCTACGCTTCTAAATGCACCTCTGTGCTCACCCAGAGGAGTGGGTATTTATTTCCCTACTATGAACAGTCACAATGCCAGATGTTACAGTGCCGTGGGAGATAGCAGTGGGAGGGACTGGGGTCTGGAAACAGCCACATGCACTGCATTAGAACCATCCCAGAACAATACTGTCTCCTTACAGGACAGTGACACGGCAGTGAAACAATACTAATTCTATCAGTTTTCTGTTACAATTTGAAGTTTTGATTTAGAAAAGGAAAATTTCAAAAAGGGAAAGAAAAATAAAACGCTGCTGCATGAGGATTGCTGTTACAGCTGGGTGCTGTTTCCTCCTAGGTTTTACTCACAGTATATGTAAATTGGGACAGCACCAAATACAGAAATCCTTCAGCACTTTCTGAACAGAAACAATGTCTCCTTCCTACCAGCTGCAGGGTTGATTGATCCTGATTATGACCAGATCAGGGAGTCTAGGGAGGATGTTAAACTGCTGAGCCATCACTCTGCTCTATAGCTCTGGCACCTCATGCATGCAAAGGTACATTTTCCAGGCACCTATGGCACCACTTGCTATAAACATGTTCTGACACAGGTAGAAGGAAGGTTGGTGCATTGGGCTCACACAGTAATTTTGAACATGGCAGAGAAGGTGGACATGGCATGAGTCTTGATGGTAATTAAAAAATGCTGATAGAAAATCTCAGTGATTCATGGATACATTGTCTGTGCACACAAAAGCATCTAGGCTTGCATATAACATAAGGCTTATGCTAAGTACTGTGTTTTCAGATTTTTTTGCCTCAAATATTTTGATGGCATGCAGACTTGGCATCACACTAAATAGAGACATTGAGTCTTTATGGTTTTATCTCTTGAGCCCATCTGGTTTGAAGCAGTTGACAACAGGCAGGAAAGGGAATAAAATGAAAGACTCACTTCATGTTTGCTGAAATAAAAGAAATGTGTAAGGCAGTGCTCAAATAAAATCAGCAGGGTTGGAGGGCTGCTGGATTCCCTGCTCAGCACCCCTCCTCTGCCCTGCTAAGATGATTGGAATGGAACAGCTTTGCTCACAACCCCTTCACTCAGTGTGAGCTCTCCCTGCCCACCCTTGGTGCTCAGCCCCCCAAAAAGGCAGCTGAAGCAGCCAGGCTGGAGCACCAAGGGAGAAGGGGAACTGTTTGCAAGCAGAGTAAAAGAGCAAACACAAAGCCCTTGTCCATCAGCCAAGCTAAAAACACTGAGAAAACTAATAGCACAAACACCTCACATGAAGGAGCTTCTCTAAGTTTTATGTGTTGTTCATTCCATCTTTATGTGTTGTTCATTCCTTTTGCAATTCACATGTACAGCCCTAGGACTGCAGTCTGAGTACGTGGGCACTTGGGCAATTCCCCTATTTCAGGCAGGTACAGAACACAGCACTAGCACCAGAGGTGTCCTGCCCTACTCAGTGAAGCTACCAGTGCTTAGTTACCAGAACCAGCTACAGTGAGAGTATATGTGGATGTAGGAAAATATGTTTTCCTTCTCCATCAACCAGTGACCACCAGGAGCTGTTCATCCAGGAGTTACAAAACACTAACTGGAGCTCAGGCTAGCACAGATGTTCCGGGGCACTTGCTTTCTCAGTGAAGCACACTGTACAAAATGTTTGTTGTCTCCTGGAGGTGGTGAGAGGCCATCCTTTATCAGCTGCAGAATCACTCCAGGAACACGAGACGGAAGTTGCTGTGTAAGTCTGCATGATTTTACACTATGTAGCAGCTTGCCTGGAAAATGTGTGTGCTCCATTCCCCTCCATACTGCACCATCTCTTTAAAGAATTAGATCCTAAATGTGACTTCTCTGGCTTTTGTTCTTAATCACTTTGTTACTAGTTCAAATTTATAATTTAACCTAAATAAGAGTGATTTATTATAATTATTTTGTATAGGCTGCTCTTCATAAACTTTTTTTTTTTTTTAATCTGGAAAAACATTTAATTTCCCATATGGAAAGAACACATTTATCATACTTTACTCAGATATACTTGGCCAAGTATTGCACATATATGCAAAACATATGTGACATATTCAAGGCTGAATTTCATAAAACAAAAATGCTATGAAATGTGATATAATAAATACATTACACAAACATATGCGGCCAATTTATGAAACTATGGTATCTTTGGTAAATTTATAATAGGTCATTTCTATTAATGGGGGGGAATAAGGGCATTTTTCTGGCATATGCAACACATACAGTACTTTACATAGACTTCCTGAAGGGAGGTAGACCTTTGCAAAGCAGATTTATACACGTAAATACACAGCGTATATGGGACATCTCCACACCTTTCAAACTTAGTGTATATCTCTAAAACCAGCCCTCGCTTTTTGCATTGATCAGGTGTACAATGGGCAGGGGGAAAAAAAAGAAAAAAGAATGAAACAATGTTCTTGGAAATGAGAAAGCCTCTGATACACTTACTAGATTCCCACGGATAATGGGGATGTTTTGGTTTAACTTAAGAACACTTGATAAACACACACAGTGCTCATGGTAATGGCCAGTAATAGAAACCTTTGGGTGCAGTCCCTTTCATCTGGTTGCTTCACACACTCCTGTAAATTAAATATCTGACTGATCAGGTCAGTCAGAATACTTATGTGAAGAAAAAACCTGATACATTTAGAAAAAAGTTACATACCTACACACATACATATATATGCCTCTGCACTAGCAGTCTGCACTTCCAGAACACCAGTTTATAGCAACAACTGAATTACCACTGGCTGATTATCCTCAAATTCTAACTCACAGATTACTGCCTTTCCCTGTTCACGCCTGTGTGCTTCAAAGATCAGACCTTTGTTTTATAAAACAAATCTCTATTTTTTCTCTCAGATTGAGTATTTGCAAGCACTGTCTACAGTTCCGTAAGGGTTCACTTTCCGTGTGTGCACGACCTAACCCGTGCGATGCGCAGCTCTTCCCTCTGGAGGGAGCCGGCTCTTCAGGCACGCCGAAGGCGCAGCATCGCGTCCGCTGGAGCCGGGGTGCAGCGGTACCCGCGTACCCCCAAAGCCCACCCACTCCACCCTCCCCGGGGTGACACGGCCTCTCCCGGCTACACAGAGTGTAGCTCTCCCGGCTACACAAGTGACGGGTCAGCCCATTGCACCCACCGGCTCAGCACTCTGCCAGCATAAACGGGTTTGTCTTCAACCCATCATGAAAATGAACAACAGAAGGAAAAGCAACAAGAACCTGCACATGTATGTGCACACTCACACCCTTCCTGCACCCTCCACTCCAGCCATGCTCAACAGGCTCACAGCAACTTTTTTAACTCCTTGGGCAAAGGTGCCAAAACCTGCTTTGCAAGTACTGCTGCGTTGGCTCTCCCAGAGCTGCTCCAGGCAGCAGGGCTTAGCTTCTGCCCCCAGACCTAACCTGTGGGCACCTAACTTGTTTCCAGTGGTTAGAGGGATCCCTTTACATCGGCAGAATGTTGCACAGCGTGAGTGAACCAGCTTGTCTTGTTCCTCTCACGACAGATCCTTTGGCCAGCAATCCAGGCATCACAAGATGAAACCCTCTTGCTATAGAGGATTCAGTCTATTTGGCAAGGGGAGGACCCTGTGCCAGCTGAGGTGGCTCTGGGCCATGCAGCATCACTAGCCATGGCTCTTTGCAGGGATGCACTAGGAAGCTGCTAGACCCTGGGAGACCCCAGTGACCTGGTGCCTGCACAACGCCTTTTTATGCTTACTGATTACTTTGGGTCATTCTCCACCCTGCAAGCTACTGTTACAACAGACTAGCGCGAAGGAAGCCAGAGTACTTGCTCCCCTGTCAATGGCCATGCATATGCATGCTTGAGGTTGACTCAAGAGATGCCAACGCCCCAGGATGCATCTACTGGGGATCACCTTCACTGTCCCACCCAAAGCAGTTCTAGTGTCTCCCTGAAGAGGAGGAAAAATTATAAAGAACATCCATGAAGTGAGTAAATGGTGCACACGAACCCACAAGCATACAGAAGTCTCACCCCCGTAGCCCCTGTCCTACATGTGGAAGACACATACTACATGTCCTGACCTAGTAATCAGGTCCACCAGCAAGGGAAAAATAAAACCACCAGCAGCAAAAGAGCATTCCTGAAAACCTGAGCTATCACAGTGTTTAGGGTAAGTGATCAAGCAAAGACCTGCCTTGTTTCACCTGTGAGTGCCTAATCCTGTATTTATCCACTGAGGTGAGGTTTTCAGACCTTTGGAGCAATCAGTAAATTCATCCTGTGCTTCTGGAAAATGGAACCACATGGCTAATTTATTCTCTAGCCCTGTTTGGAAGAGACAAAGGGTGCTTGTAACCTCTGTGCTCGGGCGTGTTTTACCAGCAGCTTTCAAATACACAGTGTTATATGTGACCTGAGGTGACCATAAGTGGAAGTATTGTCTGGAAATGCTGCAGCTTTCTTTCCAAGTGTGTACCATGGACCTTAGTGACAGCATGTACTGAGAGAAGCTTAAACATCCATGTAATTATACAAAGTCATTTTCCAAATAAAACTGCAATACATAGATAAGGCATGGCCTATACATGACATATCATGACTGACTGGCTGACAGGTAATATGAAATTAAAGAGTTACATATTTGCTGTGGTTTTCAAAAGGTTTCTACTGGTCAATACACAGTGATATGGGGGTGTTTGTTTGTTTGAACTGGATTTTTTTTGCGATACAAAACCAACCCTATTTGCTTTCCATCCAGTGAGACAGACATGGCCATACAAGGAGAAAACAGCAGTCAAAGCCCTGAGGAAGCTTGATTTAAGTACTAAAACATGACATGAAATTGACTGCTACCATGCTTAACAACAAGCACCTTGCATGTTGGTGTCCTAAAAGCAAGGTTAGAAATACCATTTTCTTAGTCCAGACTAAAGCTTTGACACCACTGCATGGCATCTTCTTCTCATTCAGACACAGGAGTTCTGCAGTGGTTGTTCTATAGCACAGAGAACAGACTAGGACTGAACAACCTGAGGGTCCATAGCCATAGTGTTAAGTTCTGTGCTTTCCTAACAGAGCTAAACTGAAAATCCTACTGTCAAGGCAAGGGCCTTGAGCCACTTTCTGTAAGAGCACAGTTTAGTCCTGGTGTCCTGGGTCACGCAGTCCTCTCGTCTCTTGCAGTGAAGTATGTTTGGAAAGGTGTGTGACCATTCTGCACTTCTTGCAGCACACTGTGTATGTTTAAAGAAAGCAAGTATTTACCAACACAAATGTATGGTATCCATTCTGACCTGGGACCCCAACCCTGACAAGTGGGGCACAATGACAGATCACAACCATGGGCAGCTCTGGCAACCAGGGAGAGGGAAGAGGGGAAGCAATCACCAATGGAAATTCACTCTTTGCTCGGACTTCACAACGCCAGCTTAGTATCCCTCCTTATTTAAATAACATCATTTTGTAAGGGAGGTTTAGACTTCAGAGCTGCCAAACTGACAAATATACCAAAATAATCTAACAAGAAATGAAAGAAAGAAAGAAAGAAGAGGAAAAACATTTATAAATGTCACTGTCCAATGTCTTTTCAATTTAAATGAAATAAGATTATCTACATATATCTACAGGTATCTACATGTATCTACACTGTTTGCAGATATGATTCTTTGGTTGCTTTCACTTTTTTCCTACACTGCAGCTATCAAGAACAAAAAAAAAAGTGTTTGTATAATCTTTGAAAGAAATAATAAATATAACAACTTCATTAAACTTTTGACCAAAGCTTTGGCACTAATCAGTTTACAGATAACAAATCATACTGAAAACTCTGAAGTAACAGCGGCAAAGCAACAGAGCACATCCAAGAGCCATTTCCCACTGACTAATAATAAGCACAAGGCTATTTTACATCAACCTTTCTGAGAACATTAATTATGGTTTAGTCAGACACTAAGAATCTCACAATTCACTGCAAATGTCAAATAAAATACATATTTCTTGCACAAGTCTTTTCATCGGATCCAAATATATGGGGTTTTTATAACAGAAAAAAAAAATACATAAAATACTCATGTTAGCCTGTATCCCTTCTTAAACCCTTCCAAAAAGTTTTGGAAGCCCAAAGCCCACTGCCCAAAACAGAATAAACATTGCTATTAACACTGCCACCTGCTCACGGGAAAGGTTATGTTTTAAAAGGTTTATAGTGGAAATGCACAAACATGGATGAATAGAGAACTTTCAAAAAGACAACCCCCTCCTTGTCATAGACTAGTGGAAGAATGAGAAGTGTTCATAATACTGTATTCCAACACAGCTGAGGGGCTGCTCAATACCTTTTCTGAACATAAAGGGACTGCCACTTAGTGAGCATCTGACAAAGAACAGAAGCCAACTGTCCAAAACACATCACCAGAGAAGCTGTGATGAGCAGGCCCATCCTTTCAACAATACGGAAAGACTACTGCTGAAGGAAGATATTAAAGGGAAAAAAGAAAAAAGTACTTACCAGCTTTAAGAGGGAAGATGCAGCAAGCAGGTAGGTGCAGAATAGGTGCTTTGGGACTACTGCAGTTTGGGTCAGCCAAATACAAAGGGTGAGGCATTTGGGGGGAAAAACCCTTTAGTTCCTCTAAAAGGCACCTCTCAATGGGAGATCAAGAGCTCGGGAAAGGATGTAGAAAGGCAGTACTGTGAGGCTGCTTGGGAGGCAGCCAGTTCATAAACTATTGCTGAGAATACGCAGCCTAAACTCTGAGTATTCCCTCACCCCAGGCTGGTTTCTAAACCTTAGCATCCACTGTTGTAAAAAACAGAAGACGTACACAGCATGCTCTTGGCCATGGGCTCAACAGCTCCAGAAAATGCTGATGTGGTTAAGCCGCCCCAAAGAACCCCAAAACTCACAGGCAGGTCGGGACTGGAGGAGAAGCGGGCAATTAGCTTTGACAGTGAAGATTCAAAGTGTTCCCTTAAGCTAAACTGTGCCTCCTCTGACAGTCCTCACAGAACCACCTGAGCCTCCTGCAAACGAGACCAAGCATCCCCCACCAGCCGAGACTCACACCGACCCGTGCAGAATTACACCCTACCGCGGAGCCCGGTGCCCACGGCCAGCCCCACAGCCCTCCCTGTCCGGTGCTAACCGTACACACCCCCCTGGGCTGGGAAACACTTTTGGCACCGCCAAAACTGGCGGCAACACCAAACCTCCATCGAAAGAGCCGGCAGGTGAGGGAGACGGGGGCGAGTTACCTCACCGCTGCTGCTCCCCGTGCTCCCACCGCTTCCAGCGGTCCTCGGTGCCCGGCGCGCTCGGGGGCACCGCATAACGGAGGCGCGGGGGTAGGGTGAAGATACAGAACGACATATGGCTTCATTTATCAAAGTGCAGCTGCGGGTCACACCGCGGCGGGCAACACCCCGCCCGCCCCGGCCCCTCACCACACACCGCCTCGCGGCCCGCCGACGGGTGGGGAGCGGGACGGCGGCGCCGGCTTCCTGCGATTGGTCTCTGCGGGTGTCGATGAGGACAGGCTGGCCTATCAGCTCACTCGTGAGGCGGGGAGAGAGGGAAAGGCGGGAAGGGGGGGAAAGGACGGTAACGGTCGCGGCACGCGCGGCCGCTGCCAGTCTCTCGCGCCGCCGGCGGCCCCGTTATCTGGGCCCGTAGTCGTAGCTGGCGGGCGCGCCGGACGAGGAGTACATGTTGGCAGCCGCCGCCGCCGCGGCCGCCGCGTTCATGTGGTGGTGATGATGATGGTGGTGATGGTAGCTGTGCCCGCGGATGCTGGGGAGGGGGTAGGGCGCGGGCCGGCTCTTCGCCCCCAGGTAGTGGTCGTAGGCGGCGGCCGCCGCCGGCGGGTACTTGTAGGGATGGTGGTGGAGCGGCTCCGAGGCGGCGGGCTCCAGGCGCAGTTCGTGGTGGGGAGGGCTGGGCCGGCCGCCGCCCGCACCGCCCAGGGGCACCAGGCCGCCGCCGCCGCCCGGCAGCGCGGGGCTGAGCACGCGGGACATGAGCTGCTGGTGCGCGGCCTCGGCGTGCAGCGCCGTCCCGCCGGCCGCCTCCCGCTCGAACTCCCGCCGGCTCTCGGCAGCATCTGCGGGAGCACACAGCGTCAGCGCCACCGCGCAGCGGCTCGCTTCAATACACGGAAAAGCGGTGCGCGACCGTTAAAAGCGAGGCTTGCAATGAGCGGAGTGCGCAGCGGCATGCAGCAGGAACCGGGGCTTGTGGGACAGGACCTTCTGACTGAGATAAATGGAGCTGAATTGACTGACAAGCTGGTACACGCCTGAAATTTTTGCAATTGTGTAACACTAAACAAATACAGACTTCCCTTTATTTTGCAGGCCTGGAGTGTGCTGGAAGAAAGGCCCTTGGTTGTCTCTGCAGTTGTTTGCTCTGTGTAATGGAAAAGGAGTCAATGGGCAGAGGTGCTGTTCGACCTGACTGAAGCTCCTGAATGGGAAAGGGTCGGTCCTGAATGTGCTGCTGGGGCACATCAAAAGGGCATTGTGAGGAGAGCCAGTGGCCATCACTGTATCCCTGCCTGAAAAGCTGAGCTTGCTGCCAAAAAGTCAAAAGAGAGACACTAAAGGAAGAGGGTGGTGTGTTTTAAAGCAGCAAAGCTGCTTACACACAACAGCTGTGAGTCTTTTAGACTTAGGGCGAATGAATCAGGCTATGAAGGTGGCTATTTTTGTTAAATAAAGTAGGTGGTGCTGCAAAGCTCATTAGCACTGTAGCTGTGCCCGCTGCAGGCAGCAGTACACCGGCATGGTAAGCAGGGCTGGCCCCGAGCATGCACGCGCTGTGGTCCCGGGTGTCAGGCTGGCCAGACCACTGCGGGCTCTCACCTTTCTCTGTCCCATTCTGGTGTGCCGGGGAAGAGACTGGATTCCGGGATCTGGCAAAAGCACTCATGAGAGGCAGGGCCCCTGGCCTGTGATTCCTGGGCCTGGAAGAATAAAGGGAGAAGTGATACCAATGGTGCAACAGAATGAGACTTGGAGTGCTGCTGCTGTGAGCTGCAGCTGGCAAATGAGGCACTGCATCGCCTGAGCTTCCACACAAGCCTTATACAGATGTGAGCTGGGCAGGTGCATGTGGAACTGGGGCTGAGTGTGGGGTGTAGTGACAGCCAATAAAGACAAAGCCTTACCAGTCCTCAGGGTCACAGTCTCTGAATCCCTTGGCGAAAGGGTTGCTGGCGATCTTCAGCTGTGTGATCTGTAGGGAGAAGCAGGGAAATGTCTCAAAGTGGCATACACGGGGCCCCTGGTCAGACAACAAGCATGCTCCTGAGCTGTGTTTAGGAGCTGGACATGCTTTGCCAGAGAGCACAAGCATGTGCTTTCCCTCTGTTAGAAAACGCTGGCTAGGACACTATTTAATAGGAGTTCAAGGTGAAGGGAGAGGCGGCTGCATTGGCTGCAAGGGCTGTGTAAATGCACTTGTAAGAAAATGCTGCATTATATGGGTCACCACTGGAGCAGCTAAGACAAATTACTGGATAAATCATACTTATGTATTTATTTAATTCGACTGGAGAAGGCAGGACTTTTTCTATATTTAAGCAAATCCATGGATAAAGTAAGTGATTGTGAGTTTCCGGAATGGGTTGAAAAACAAACTTTAAGCCCCTCAGTGACAGTTCCAGCCTTAGAGGTCAAACTGATAGAAAGCAGGAGAGAAAGAGCAGCTGTCCGGAGCCATCAGCAAATGCCAGCCGGGAGGGACTCCGAAGCCCCTTAAAGGCACAGCCGTGCTCTGGCCCCGGCAGGGACCCCGGGGGATCCCGGGACGATGCGCAGGAGCCGCGGCAGAGGGTGGCACCACCGGTGGCCCCAGAGCGGAGCGATACTGCTCAGAGCAGCACTGAAAAGCCCCTGCTTTGGATCCGTATTTTCTCTCGCGGCTGGGATTTCTGCTCTTTACGTTACACTGATGCGATTTAAAGAAGCAATTGGATTAACTGCTGCCCAGAAATCCGCATCAAATTAGGGGGGGTGGGTTGTTTTGTTTCGTTTCGTTTTTTAAACATGTAATTGTATTCTAGGGAGGAATTGACCGCTACGAGCTTAGAGAAGTAAAATCGCACATTTATCCTAACAAATTGAGAGTGACATTTCGCAGCGGGAAGCCTGTAGTTTCCCAACTAGCTCCAGCCTTGGGTAATGAGCTCCCCTCTGGCGGGGGGGAGCTGGCCGTGGGGCTGCAGCTCACATCACTTCCTCGGTGTGCAGCTACGCAGAGCTCAGCTCAGCTCCCCGGCTATCCGAATAGGGTTTAGCAGACGGGGAGGAGGCGGCGGGAATCCCGCCCCGCCGTACTCCCTCAGCCCGGAGCAGGGCGCGCCTGCACCAGCGGTATCTCCGCGGCGACCCCAACCCCTGTTTTCGGTTGCCCCGAGCCCCGATGCCTCCTCACTCGGTGGTTCTGGTAGGCGGTCACGGCTGTGAAGCGCGTCTCCTCGAAGACGAAGGTTTTGAAGTTCTCCTCCGCGTATTTCTCGCTGTCTTTCCGGGGGTCCACGTAGACCACGTGAAAACGCGGCTGGTATCTGTGCATGGAGTTCAAAATGATCTGAATGATAAAACGAGCAAGGAGACAATAACTGATTCAGGCGGAGTATGAAGAGAGGAGAGTGCAGTCCCCGGCCCCGCCGGCTACCCTACCCGGGGGGTGGGGGGTGCGGGCAGGGGCACCCCACGGGAACCACGGCACGGGGCGTCTGTGCAACCTCGCCCGGCAATACTTACATGCCCGTTGTCATCCAGCAAATTGTTGGTCAGTTTGAGCTTATCGAAGGAAACGATCTGCTTCATCCACTGCGCTCCTTTCGCCGGGGAGTCGGGGTGGTAGTGCACCCTCCCGGGGGTGGCGGGGTCGGCTTTGCCGGCCACCAGCCAGGAGGAGCTGTGGAAGGCGTACCTGCCGGGGGGAGAAAGCACCCTCAGAAACGATCCAGCGGCTCCCACCCAGCACGCCGCGGTCGAGCAGGATCTGGCCGTGGGGGGGTCCCATTCCAGTCCCCCCTGTCCCTTTGTGTCCTACAGCAGCGAGTGAGCTCTTCTCCACAGCCAGAGTCGTTGACGGGAGAATTAATAGTTTAGCAGGTCGCTAGTGGAACTGGCAGGAGAAAAATCTGCAGGATGGAGGAAATTTACAGCTACCTGCACAGATTTGGAAGAGAAGCCACAAAAGCTCCCCCTTTCTCTAAAAAAAAAATTTAAAGGGTGAAAGGGAGCCCTCTATACAGTAATATTCTGGCTTTAAGTGAAGACTGGAAAGTTATGTGTAGATAAATAGCAGGTCCAGAGTTTAGCAGCCTTGTTTCATTCTTTCAAAGTACATATTAAACAGTAACATTTAAAACAGAGAAACCAATCTTCTATACACGTGTTTACTTTAAAAGCCAGTGTTTGCACAGGGGGAATTAGACACCATTGGACTTGAGCAGAAACATTACTTTTTAAAGATATACTCAATTGGATGTTATATATCCCACTTCCCTTGACAAGCAAACATTTCTAGAACGCCCTGAGAATTTGGATATCTGTCTAAATATTTATATATCGGACCCTGCGATTCCTACACGGCTGCCTGCTCGGCGTCCTGATCTGAAGCTAAAAACATAATGCGCCTTTCACTGTCTTCAAATGAAAGGGGTGCCAAACCAGACCCCATCGCTGCCCTGCGAGTCGCCAGCTTCAAGGCCTTCCCACACTGACGATGGAAACAAGGGCCAGGGTTTTGTGGTTCAGATGGCCCGTGCCCTTTGCACAAACCCTACTCTCTTCACCCAAGCACCCAGCGAGCTCCCTGGCAGGCACTGTACAGCCCTGCCAAGCCACCGGCCCCAGCCAAAAGGCTGCAGCACTCGAGAACCACCGAGGAATATTCGTTAGGGAGCAAGGGGCTTTTGCCGGATGGAGACGGGGAGCAGCAGGACTGGGAGGGCTTTTCTGAGAAACACAAGGCAGTTCCTGCCCGGTCCGGCCGCGGGCATTGTGAGAAAGCCAAGGAGGCCCCACGGGTCTCCCAGTGCATCCGAGTCCCTCCAGGTCCCAAACTCGTGATGGTGTGAAACAGACCCGGGGCAGCCACATCCCACGTCTTCTCCTCAACTCACACCGACATGTGTCGGGTCCAGAAGCGGATCCACGAGCCCCGAGGGTACAGGAAAAGAGCAGCGACCCTCCAGCTCCCATAGCGCTAAGAGCCACGGAATGGGCAGCTTGCTACTTACCGGTATCGCTTGTCGTCCACAGGGACGAAATCCATGAGGAGCATGTAGTCAGCCATAGGGTCCATCCCGAATATCTTCACCTGGAAGGTGGGGAACATGCGCCTGGCACAGAGGGGAGAGAGAGCAGAACTGAGATGACGGGCAATGGGAGCCCTGAGGGGCTGATGCAGATACTCGCACCCTCCCTGACCGGGAGCACCGTGAACGGAAGCCCCACAACCTCCCGAGTCCTCCCACCTCCTGCTGCCCTGGTTCCTGCCCGGTTGCAATGTTCGACCACGCCGCAGGAACCGCTGGCCAGAATGGGAGAAAAAGACAGATGCTCCCGGGCAGCGTGGAGAGTGAGGCTGCCGTGTCCCCTGGCCCTCGGCAGCATCCCACAGGACGAGCCGGGCCCTACTCTCCTCCAGGACCATTTATGTTGGACACCCAAAGTGTCCCACCGGAGAAGGGTAAACAAGTACCACCACAGTCTTTGTCATGGGGAGACACAAGTGAAAAGAATTTCCTCCCCTGTTTCCTCATCCTTTTTCCAGCTGACCTGATTTGAGGCAGATGCAAGGCATTACCCCGTCTCCGGACACACTATGCTGAGCCGCTGGCAGAGGAGGCAGCCCGAGGGGCATTTCTAGAACCTCCTGCAGGCGATGTGAAGGTTCCCACTTCTGCAACTTCTCCCCCAGATCTGTGCCCGTTTTAAAGCAGCAGTTACAGCAGCACTGTGGTCGCTGGGGCCAGCAGGAGTCCTCCCCAGCCCGAAGGGCAAACACACCCCGCGGCAGGCAGGGACTAGAGGGCAATGGGGATCCCCAGCGAACCCGCTCTCGGCTCCGCTTCGTTGTCAGAGCCCGGTCGAGCTCCCTGTCCACGCACCTTTACGGAACAAAATGAGAGAGCGAAGGTGCCCGGGGCTCCCGGGTAGGGCAGTTCGCCCCCGCAGGGCAGTCCCCGCTGCTCAGTCTGCGCAGGCCCCTGGAGACCCCAGGCTATAGCCGGGGGCGCGGGTCCCACGCTCAGGGAGGGCACGATCCCTTCGCGGGGCTGTGGGGAAAATGCGATCGGGGGTGGGCTAAGGGATGGGATCGGGCAACCTCACCTCCCTCTGCACACTCCGGGGACAGGGCCTGGCCCTCGGCTCTCTGGCGGGATTCGCCCTCTCATTTGCCCTCGTTACGGCTTCGGTTTTGTTTGCTGCACTTCTTGTCCCGAGTAGGAAACGAAGCGAGCAGCAGCGGGCGGCATTTCGGGAAGGTGATTTGCAGCCGTTGAAAAACCAAACTCGCAACACTCCCAGTAAAAACAACCCGGATCAAACCCGGACACGGAGCCTCCCCCGGGCTCATTCTCGGGGCGCACGGGCGGACCCGCCATGCCTCTTCCCGGAGCTTTTTTGGTTGTGTGCCGTTGCTCTACGCCGAGGACAGGCTGCCTGCCAGGGCGATGGGCAGTGGGCTCTGGCCCCGCAGCACCTTCAAGCCCAGGCCCGGCACTGCCTGGCAGCATCGGGACCGGGCACTGCGCCTCCCTCTCTGCAACGCTTTAACAAACTCTGACGGACATTTTCAATTGCTCCCTTTGTTACTATTATTTTTTAAAGGTGTAAAAGCCCCCATTAGCTCCAGTTCCGGTGTTTCTTGTTTTAAAACTTAGTTTTAAAACAAACAACCCCAGATGATAAGACCCACCTAGACAAACAGCAGGGCCAGGCCAGAGGAGCTGGGAGAGAACAGGCTGCGCAGCGTTTTCGCTGAGCCCTTCTTTTTCTGCTGGTTTTACCCCCGTTTCCCCTGGTTTTACCCCCCCTGTCTGGGTATCTGTCAGTGTCAGAAAATAAGCGAAGAGGAGCGAGAAAAAGCCTCTCATTCAAATCGAGCTGGTTCATTTCCGAGCCCTTTTGGAATGGGGTATTTGCAATGATTTCACTGTCCCGGGAGAGCCAAGAAAGCCAGATCGAAGAGCTCCTGTTTGCAAAGAGCCTCTGCCTGGAGCCTCAACGACCGTTTCCGCTAAGGAAAGCAGCGCCGATCCCGGCCGCGGCCGGAGACAGCGGGCTGCGCAACCCGGCGCCGGGGCAGGCACCGGCTGAGGGAAATCACGCCCGAGGTCCCGTACCGCCTCGCCAGCCCCTCCGCCCGGTACGGCGGGGACTTTAGTAAATTGCTAATTAAAACCCAAACCAAACAGCCCCCCCACCCTGCGTATATACAGAAACATTTCATTTCTTGCACCTTCGGGACCCTCAAAACTGCTGGAGGAAAAGCGGGAGCGCACTGCGGCGGTCACCGCTTGCGCTGGGCCCTTTCGGAGGGGAGCCCAACCGGCAGCGCTGCGCCCTTCTCCCCGGCGGCGGACCTCGGACCTGCAGCAGCGCCCGGGTCTCCCACTGCTGCCAGCCCTGCGGCTCAGTGCGAGCCGGCACCGCGGGGTTTGATAGTTTGTTTGGTTTTCTTTTCTTTCCCCCTCGCCGGATCATTTTAAACCAAGGGAAGACCCGAGCCCGAGCAATGCGCTTGCTCCCCCCTAAGGCAGCGTTTGCCCGGAGCCCGCGCGGGGAAAGCTCCGCAGCTTTTCCCAAGCAGGCGCGGCCACGGTGCTTCCCGGAGACTGCAGCTAAATGCAGTAATAAACAACCGTGATTGGGACTTCTCCTCTCCCCCACAAGTTTTGCTGGTTTCTAACGCGATCGCATCGACCGCTCCCTTTGTTCCCTGGCCGGGAGCGGGGTCCCGGCCCGCAGAGCCGAGCGTCCGGAGCAGGGCCGAGGAGAGCCGAGCACAGCCGGGCTCGTTACGGAAGAGCTGGGAAATGCAACAGTCCTGGAAGACGTTTCAAGGTGCAGAATGAGGGTCTGTTTGCTTCCCCGCCGGCGGGAAAAGCTCTGCCCGTGCTAAAAAATTTAAGTTACAGGTACCGCACGGGTTGGTTTGTTGACTTTTCCTCCCCGCCCCGTGCCGTCGCTTTCCGCCCCGGGAGCACAGCGTTCTCCGCAAACACGGATCTAAGTCCCGTGTGGGGTAACCGAAAGCTCCCGGAGGAGCACAGCGCCCTTTCCAGCGGATGTGAAAGTCAGCGGCGGAGCTCACGCCGCGGCTCCCCGAACCGGGCTGCCTCACGCACACCTTCGCCTCCAGCCTGCAGGAGCCGCGCGTTCCTCCCCGCAGCACCCAAGGCCTTCGGGCCGCAAGAGCTCGCAGATTTCGCCCCGGGAGAAGCGCTAGGATAAAATGACTGCAACCGCCGGGCCGCAGCTCGCCCTTGTCCAGCCTCGATTTTCCCCCGAACCGCGAATTCAACCGCCCCGGCGTGCCAGGGTGCCCGGGGCCGGAGGGAGCGGGGGGAGAACCGGGCTGCTCAGAGGCTCCGCACTGACCTGCCGGCCTTGGTGACGATCATCTCGGTGCCCAGTTGGTTGAACTCGTCCCACAGCGCCTTCATCTCCAACTGGACGCTCACGTTGGCCACCTTCGGGTTCTTCTTCACCGGCGCCTTGGCTGCGGCGGCCGACCCCGCGGAGCAGCCCGAGACGGCGGCTGGCCCCGCGGCGGCTCCCCCGGCGCCCTCGGGCGGCTCGGGGCCTGGGGGCGGCGGATTGGCCCCCGCTGCCGCCGCCGCCGCCCCGCCGAAAGGGTAGCCGTGCTGGGGCTGTGGCGGCGGGTGCGGATGCTGCTGAGCCGTGCAGGGTTCGTAGTGCGGCGGCTCATGCTGTCCGTACGGGTCCCCCGGGGAAGGGGAGAGGTGGTACCCCCCGGAGGCGTTCAGGCTGCTCAGGCTGTTGGCCGTGAAAGCTGCAACATCGCAAAAATGGGACAGCTGGGTGAGCCAGGGGCTGGAGATAGCTGAAATCATTCCAAAAACAGGCGGTCAGGGCTCCGCTCCGGCTCCCGCTTCCCCCCCCCAGCTCCGCGCAGCTCCGTGCGGCCTCCGCCTCCGGCCGGCTCCGCGGGGTGCCCTCCGCCTCCTCTCCTGCCCCGCGCCCAGCCCAGCGGGGCGCCTCCCCCTTTCCGCTTTGCTTGGCCCCAGCCCCGCTCCCCCCGGGGCAGGCGGGGAGCTCACTGCTCCCGCTGCCTGCCTCGGCTCTTCTTTTTTTTTTTTCTTCTTTTTTCCCCTTTGCAAACCCCAGGGATCTGCCAAGAGCCGCGGCGGTGCAGAGCCCGTGCGATCTCTGCAGAAGGCCTCCCTTGCTGCACACGGTTTGGGACAAAGCAAACTTCCCCGGACACGGCTTCTCCCCTAACATCCTCCCCCCCGCCAAAAAAAAAAAAAAAAAACAAAAAAGAGGAGGAGGGGGGAACTCAAAGACAGAAACCGGTTCTTATTTCCTTGTAGCTGCCGTGCTGAAGGTAACGTCCCTCGCTCTGGGGCCACGGCTGACAGGGAACAGGTAGACCTCGAGTGGCAATTCCCCCCCTTATTTCCATCCCCGGGCGAGAGAGGGGGAACAGTCGGGGACCAGAGCAAAGCTCCGGGTCCGCGTTAAGGGGCGCCGGAACGGCCCCAGCCGAGCAGCCCTTGGGCTCCTGCTCGAGCGGGCCCTGCGGCGCATGACAGGCCGTCCCGGGGATCGGACGGTTCCTTCGGATCCCCTCCGATGCTGAAGGGCTTCTCGAGGTCCTGGGGGTCTCTCGAGTTATTTCCGCTGAAGTTCCCAGGTCAGACAGCGGCTACAGAGCCGGCGGAAGCCGAGCCCCGGGCCGCCGCTGCCCTGGGCACGGCCGGCACAGTCGGGAGATGCTCCAGAACCTCCAAGGAGACGCGGATCCAAGCGGCAGAGCCGTCGGAAGCCACCACTGGGGTACGGGCAGAGCCTCTTTCTCCATAGGAAGGCTGAGGGGGCCCGGCAAAACCCCCCTGGCCGGCTTCGCGGACAGGCCGCGCTCTGTGCATTCCCCTTGGCCCGGCCGCGGGGCCGGGACGCGTAGAAACACCCCGGGACGCAGTGGCTGGGATCCCGACCCACGGCCATGGGGGGCCGAGCGCAGCGCTCACCTTCCATGTCCCTGGTGACGGTGCTGAAGTGCATCTTCTGCGGGCGGCAGCCGGGGCGGGCGGGCGCGCTGCGGCCGCCGCGCCGCTCCTCCAGCGCTCCCTTCCCTGCTTGCTCGGCGGCGGCGGCGACTGAAATCAGAGAGGCGATACTGAAAGCATTTGCCTTGGGAGACAGAGGGCTGTTTTCGTCCATAGGGGAGACACCAATGCAGGAGCAGCAGCCGCGACAGCCTCCCACCACGAGCCCCCCCTCCCACCACCTCACTCCCCTCCTTTCTACCACACCATCCAGGGAGGTGCGAGAGAGACCCCCCTCCTTCCAGACGAGGGGGGAGGGAACCTTAAAAAAAACCCAAAACAACCAAAAACCCACACCAGAAAACAACCTAAAGCCTCAGTGTCCCCCCCCGTGAAGGGCGTTGGGAAGCAAGAAACTTCCCCGGGCCCCTTTGCAGCCAGCACCGAGCACCGCAACGGCGGGATCGATCCCTGTCAGGGAGAGGGGTCCGGGTAGGGGGGTGAATAAATAAATATCCCCACGAATTTCTTCCCCAGGGTCCCGATTTCTCTCCCCTCAACTTCGTTCCCTGCGATTTATTAATTTATTTTTCTATTTTTCCTTCTCCCTAGCCACAGCCTCCTGCTTCTGCCCCCCCGTCCCCTCCTTTTCTCCAGCACGTAGGGAAAGTGTCTCCCTTATAGGCGCTTTCCCCCATTCAGTGGCTGGGAGGCGTCACATGGAAGCCGGGGGTGTTTGCCTGCAGAAGCGGCGGCGGCAGCGGCGAAAGCGAAGTGAAACTCCTGCCGAGACGGTGTCAAAGGGCTGGGGAGGCCCTTCCCCGCCTCCCGGGCACGGCGAGCTGCCGGCGGGGAGGGATGGGATGTGCTTCGGGGCGGGCGGAGGGGTCGGTGGTGTCAATCACGGCACCGGGAATCGGCCGACGGGAAGGGAAGAGCCGAGCCCAGCCGATCCGATCCGAGCCCGGAGTCACGCTGCAGATGTCCGGCACCGAGAGGGAGGATTGCTCCCTTCCTCCAGCCCTTATGCACCACCGTGCCGCAGGCTGCCCCGGCTCGGCCCTGGGACTCGCAGTGCGAGCGGCCGCAGCGCCGGGCACGTCGGGGCGCGCTGCGGGCGCAGGTGCCGTCTCGCCGGGGCAGGATGTGACCCTCCAGTCCCGAGCCACCAAACCACCAAAGCACCCGCGGGCGTTCGAGCATTTTCTTCGCCAAAAAAAGCGGAGAAAACGGAAAGCAACGGCGGGGCGGCCGGCGAGGGTTTGCCCGGCCCGGCGTGAGAGCCCTCTCTGCCGGCAGCACCTGCACGGCCCGCCTGGACCGGGGGCCGCTCTCCCCTGGCTACCGTGTACGGCTTTCCCTGTTCCCCGCCCTGTCCTGGCGAGGGTGAGGTGCTACTCACCGCCCGGCACCGACCCTTCGGAGCGCTGCGGCGTCCAGCGGGCCCTTCCTCCACATCGGCGCTGGGCGAGCCCTGCCGGGCCGGGCCGGCCCCGGTCCCAGTCCCGGTGCCGGTCCCAGTCCCGGTGCCGGTCCCAGTCCCGATGCCGGTCCCTCCGGGCAGGGAGCTACACCGAGGTCCCGGGGGATATGCCCCGATGGGGCGGGCGGAGCCGTGGGGCGCGCCGGTGGCTACCGCCGCGATGGGGGTTGCATAACCCGAGCGATGCGCGGAGAGCCGGAGTGAGCAAGCGGGTTATATATAGCTGCCCTGTCTGTAGCCTGCGGGGCTTGATTCTTCTGTTGAAATATTATCTTTGGATGTGGTAAAAATATTTGCAGAGAAAAATCTAGACTACTCTTACATATTTGAGCATATGTTCTTGCAGCTAACGGCATAAGGGCAGAGCGTGACACGATCGGTGTTTTGTTTCTCTGCTGTTGCTGGCAGCGGGGTTCCCGGCCGGGGCATTTTCTACCCTGAGCTCAGGGACATGCCAAACAGAAGAGTGTCCCAGTGATGACCTACGCTGCTTACCTGGGGGCAATATAGGGAGGAGGGGAAGGGATTTCGTTAGGAGACCTCGGGGCAATATCGGAGGAAAGCGAAGAGCCGCTGGCGCGAGTTGCAAGCCGCCTCAGGGAGTTCAAGGGCTAATGAGAACAGGCACCAGCCCCTTCCCAGAGTTGTGCCCGGTTCTGGGCAGCCTCTGCCCCAGGAGGAAACAAAATTTCCCCTTCCTTGAAAATTAAGAAAAAACCCCGAATGCAGCACCCCAGCAGAGTCGAGGTTGTAGCCCTTCACTTTCTTGCCCGCACCGTTTCCTAGCTTTATCCCTTTCTCCTTCCCTGCTCCTTAGGCAAAGCCCCAGCTGGAAACAGCACTACGTCGAGGACAGCCCGGGCACGGACGAGCCCCTTGGCCTGGCCAGCGGGGTCGCGACTTAGTGGTCTCCGGGAATCGTTGCCAGCCGGCCCTCGGGCCCCATGACCCCTGAGACCCCGCCGGCCCGCTCCCGCATCCCCACGAGTGAGCAGCGCCAAACAGACGACAGGAGAGCGAAACCAGCCCTGGCTCCCCCGCGACGGGGGAACCCGACAGCGGCAGAGCAAAGCCGAGGGAGCGGGTGGCACGGCGCAGTGCTGTAAACGGCGTTATCCCCTCTCCTGCACGCCAAAAGGGCCAAAAACCAGAGGCCGCCTTTGCCAGGCGTCTCGTCCAGCGGGCACTGTCTCCTTCCCCGTTCGTTCAGCATCGCCGGAGCCCTGCAAAGCGCATCCAGCCTCGATGAGGGGCTGCTAACCCCGCCGTTAGCGAGGGTCTGTCCAGGGCTCTGCAGCCGTCCCGGGGCCCTGGAGGGAAATTGATAGAGCCCGGCAACTGTAGGAAGGGCACCAGGGAGAGGGCAAGGGGGGCGTTCTGCTCCCCCGGGGTGCTCCTCACACCTCGGCCGAGCAGGTGAGAGGGAAGGTCGAGGTTGCCCCGCCGCTTCTCCGCTGGGAACGGCTCTGCTCTGCGGAAACTCCAAGAGCTCGACAGGGAAGAAGGGCAGGACCCCTCCTCCCCTCTCTGCGGACACACAACTGCTTCACCCCGAAACGCTCAGACGCCGGTGGTGCAAAAGCCTGTGGCGGCAGCAGAAAAAGCAACGTGTTGCAATGCCGCCCACTCCCCGACGGCAGCCCCCAGCCCCTGGAGCCCTAGCAACGCCTCTGCCCTGCCGCTCCACTACCTCCCCCGACCCCGGCGAGGCTTCGCCACGCAGCAGGTATCTGCTGCCGCCCCCTCCTCTCTTTGGGCTCCGCACCTTGCAATCCCCCAGACCTTTCAGGCGAGGCGGACCCCGTGGGCTGCTGCCTTCGTCCTCCCTCTCAGGGGCTTCCCCGCCGGCACCTCTCCCCACGGGCCGGGACAGGTGCCCCCAGGCGCTGACGGTCGCGTTTCCACTGAGCCACGTTTTTTTTTTTGCTGCGGAGGTGCCCAGGCCCCCCAGGCCCGGTTCCCCCGCCACCCTGCGCTCGGGCTATACTGCAGATGCGCCGCGGCCCCGACGGGCTGGCGCCGCGGCCCCGGGGACCGGCTGGCACACGGCCCCACCGCCCGCCGCCTTCTCCCTCTCTGCCCTTCACACTCACCCCTCCGCCCGCATCTCTCCTCTACGTTCCTCCCGCGATCCCTCCTTTCTGCCCGCTCCCCCGTCCCTCCCGCCCCCCAACCCCTGCGACCCGACGGGCCCCCGGCGAGCCCGGCTTGCGGGGGGGTAGGGAGGTGGGCGCGGACTCTGCAGGGGAAAGGGGGGCGGCCCCTCACGGCCTGGCTCGGGCTTGGCACGGCAACCCCAGCTCCCCGCTGAGCCGCGGGGGGACAGCGGCAGCGAGCCGGGGCTGGGGCCACGCAGCGTCGGGGCAGCGGCACCGCACGCGTCCGCACATTATCATTTCTCCGCACTCCTCCCAGATGAGCAGCCCGGCGGCGGGGCTCCCCGAGTCTCCCGGCTTCCCTGCCCGACGCGGCAGCACCGCCCGTGCGCTGCGAGTGATATCAAAGAACGGTACGGGAAAAGCTGGCGCTGCCGGTAGCGGTGCTGCAGGCTAAGCAGTAACAAATCGAAGAGGTTTCGCTAACGGGAGTCGCAGATATTTACGAATTCGTTGTAGGCGGGGAGATAAAGAGGAGACAGGAACATCTCGGCAGGTGAAAAAAAAAAAAAAGCCTGTAATTCCCGCGGGTCCCGGGAAAAAACGGGGATTTTCTGGCGTTTAATTTGAAACCGTTATCAGTGACTAGTGTTATTAGAATTACAGTCATGATCGTTATTACCACGACTACAGCGACTATTAGTATTATTTTCAACTGGAGTTTGAACTATAGGAACTGAAATTAACGAATCCATCTAACAAATCCTCAAGTCAAATGTGTTAACCAAGTATCACCCAGAAAGACAGAAAGCAAGGCAAGATAGACAGAAAGATAGAAGAAACAAAGAAAGAAACAAAAATAAAGAAACAGAGCGAAAGACAGGGAAGAAAAGTAAGAAAGAAAGGAAAGAGAAAAAAGATTAGGAAAAATGGAAATAAAAAGAAGGAAAATAATGGAAAGAGGAAGAAAGAAAAAAGACAAAGATATAAAGAGAAAGCAAAAAGAAAAAGAGAGTTAGGAAAAGGCATCGCAAAGACGGGCACACCGATAAGGACCCACATACGAAAAGCAGATCGAGGAGAGCGGCGCGGGGCACTGCGTTCGGCCAGAGTCGCTTTGCCCACCCGCATCCCCGCACCGGGAGCGGTCTGGCCGGGGGTGCTGTCACCATGGCTCGGTGCCATCCGGCGGCCCTGCGCGGGGCCCCGCGGGTCCCACCGGCGCTCCCCGGGGCTCGCTCGCCCCTGCAGCTCGCTGCTTTCCCCGGGGCGCCCCAGCTCCACTCGCCCCCGTTGCACATTCTCCAGAACCCCCGCGGCCGCCCCGAGCCGCTCCCCTCCGACCGCCGGGACGGCCGAGAGACGGCCGCCGGTGGCACTGCCCCGGACCGGCCCCGCCGCCGCTGCTGCGCGGGATCTGAGCCGTCCCGTCCGGCGCCGGAGAGGCAGGTGCGCGGCCCCCGTGGCACGGCTCGTCCCCCTGCGGCGGCGGGAGCGACACAGGGTGGCCGGGACGTGGGACCCGAGGCCGCGCTGGGAGCGACTGAGGCCCTGGCCGCCGCTGACGAGGTCCGCGACACCGCAAGGCAGCCGCTCTGTGCTCCGCCGGTGAGCGCGTTTGGGGTTCGCGGCAGGGAAAGGAGGGAATGTTAGGGGGGAGAGAGATAAAGAATAAAGGAGAGGAGAGGAGAGGAGAGGAGAGGAGAGGAGAGGAGAGGAGAGGAGAGGAGAGGAGAGGAGAGGAGAGGAGAGGAGAGGAGAGGAGAGGAGAGGAGAGGAGAGGAGAGGAGAGGAGAGGAGAGGAGAGGAGAGGAGAGGAGAGGAGAGGAGAGGAGAGGAGAGGAGAGAAGAGAAGAGAAGAGAAGAGAAGAGAAGAGAAGAGAAGAGAAGAGAAGAGAAGAGAAGAGAAGAGAAGAGAAGAGAAGAGAAGAGAAGAGAAGAGAAGAGAAGAGAAGAGAAGAGAAGAGGGAAATAAATGCATAAATAAAGAGTAAGAGTGAAAGAGAGAGGGAACAAAAGAACAAAAGAGAGATAAAGAAAGTGAACGAATGAAAGAAGAGAGTTAGACACCCTGAGGAAGGAAGCATCCAATGATAAGTAATTATTACTCCAACCAGCACAACCCTCATGAACAACAATTGTTTCCTCGCTAACAGGCAGTGAGGCACTTGGGGTGGGAATGCTGGAGCTTGTGGGGCTCTGTGGGCTGCCTGACCCCGCAGAGGGGAGCCCGCGGCTGTACGTAGGACTCCACGGGGACAGGGGAGCAGGACTGGGCTCCTGCACCCATCGCACCCCCACTGGCTCCCGCTTGCCAGCCTTGGCTCACGTTATTTGCCATGGGGATTTCAGGCTGGTTTTATGGGGTCACTTGCCTGCAGATCCCAATGTGGAGATCACGCACAGGGAAATTCTCAGAAATAAAACTGTCAGCCATTCTCCCCCAGCACACAGCCGGTGGGGTTCTCTCTTTCTCCCTCTTTTTAACCTTTTTTCTCATTTTTTAACTTCCCCCCCCCCCCCCACCATGGCAACTGCTCATGAGTCTGCAGTGAGGAGTCTGTGCTCTCCTGCAGTGCAGCTGCACTGTGTGGCCCTCGGTTTGGGGCTGCGAGGTTTCTGGGACCCCCACCCAGCCCCAGAGCACAGAGCTCCCTTGGCAGTTCTGGGGTAGCCTGGGCAAAGGGACAGTTTGGGTCATTACCCCAGGAGCCTACCGGAGCTCATCTGGTTTTGAGTCCATCAGAAGCCACTTCTAAAACCAGTCACTCTCTGTCACTCCCTGTCACTCCTGTCCTCATTAATGTTCATTAATGCTGTCAAAAAGCTCTGTACAGGGGTGCTGCTCTGCTGCCTGGGGCTGACCACAGTTCTGATGCTTACTATGTGAGAGGGAATTTGTGCCTGTTCCCTCTGGCCTTGCCCTTTCCTTACACGCACCCCAGCTCCAAAGAGGAGAGGGAAACTCTTGCTCGGCTGCCTGTTCTCCCTGAGCGCACAATGAGATGGGACTGCAGCTACGGGGGAATGAGGCGCTTTTAGTTTGAAAGACGGATCCCCCCCAGCCAGTGCTCAGGTGCCAAAACCGGCTCAGTTGAAGCGTGTTTCCGTATCGCAGCACGAGCCTGGGAAAGAGCGGTGAGGAGCACTGCAGAGCGCAGGACATTGCCGCTGCGCTGCATCCAAAAGGAAAGCCTTGCTGCTTCTTGCTAGATCCTTTCTGTGAAGCGAGAGTCGTTTTCAAGCCATTCACTTGCAACCGAGTAGCTAGATGGAAGGGGAGGCATTTCTCCATGACTCCGTTGTGGTTGTTGCATTGAAGGTTTATATTCTCTTGGTCCCGCAGCAGCATCCTGTGCAGACATTTATTTTGGCTACAGGCACCCTGGTTCTCGTTTGGATGCAGTCACTGAGGCCTGACCCATACAGGCGCTGTGTGCTTGTGGAGCTGCTGCGGCCATGCAGGTTGGCTCCGGGGGTTCACTCCCATATAGGGGAGCCCAGATGGTGCCACCCTGCACGGAGATGAGTTAGATGAGCACAGTCCTTGCATAGAGGGGCATTAGGGAACTCAGTCACTGTCAGAAGATGAGGTGTCCTCCAAAGCTCCCTGCCTGCATTTGCTTTAGACTGGCCTGTATGAGGTTTTTCTTTTAAAGGACTTTTTTCCTTTTCTGTTAGGCCAATAATATACCCCTGACATTCCTTGTTGTTCTGCCTTGTCCCCTCTCACAGCAAAGAAGAGATCAAAATCACTTGTTCTGGAGCTCATATTTTTCATGGGATTTCGGTGTGGTAAATGATGTCGTGTATTAATCACCAACACCATACAGTATGTCAGCACAAACAAATTAACAAAACAATAAACCACAGGGCTCAGCACGCTAATGAGAGGCTGCACAGTCTACAGGGCTCCTACTGGGATAAATCCTCTCACTGAGTTGCTGGCTATTTCATTGGACATGTTGCAAACTTAACCCAAGCACTAAAAGGAACAGATGCTTCAGCTGATGTCAGCTGCTTCTTCAAAGCCAATCCAGCATAAAAACAGACTAACTCCATCCTGGAGACTTTTCTTCTTGCGTCAGTACTGGAGCTCTACCCTCTGGAATGCATCCAGCTGAGAGGCAGCGGGATCTGCACTGTCACCAAGGACAGATCGCTCATGTTAACGTCATATGGGAGAGTGCAGTCTCTGAGAGCAGAGACCAGACCTGAAGATTAGCTCTGGATCCTTCCTGAAGCCCATGCTTGCCTGCAGAAAAGCAATGTTGATTCTGCTGGCCTGCTCTGCTCCTTTCTCTCCTCCTTCTCCTTCTTCTTCTCCTTCTCCTTCTCTTTCTCACTATAGCCACTTGTGGATGTGCCTGTTCTCAGGTGATTTTGTGACCTACAGGTTGTTGTCAGCTGCATTTGCTATTTCTTTTTACCCTGGGAAACACCCTGCCCCTTTTTCTAGTGTTAGTTGCACCCCAGTATCTTTCTGTGCAAGCAACAGTGATGGTGTTTAGTCACCTTGGGAAAACTGTTTGGCATTGAAAAGGATCCAGGATAATCTTGTCTTAGGTTTTTGTATAATTCATTTATTGTATTTTTAGGTATTGATGTATAAAATGTATAAAACCTTTATAATTCTTCTCTGATGACATCTTAGTTAGCTCTTGTGCTTTCTACTCATTAATTCAATTTCCCTCTTTTTAGTTGAAATGTCAGGCTGGAACTGATCAGGAAACCAAATTCCCATGATTTATTTTTATGTTTCTTGTGATTCTAAATAATAATTATTAATGGAAAAGGGTGTTTGAATCTAACCTGTTGGCACACATGTAGCTGATGGATGAGGAACATCCTCCTTGTTCTACTGGTCTCAGAGACAGGGTTTAGAAGAGATGTGAAGGCACGCAGTCAGATTCCCCAGAGATGAGAAGAAGCACAGCTGTTTCCTTCCTCACAGCTTTTGCTGGAGAAAACTTGGCCCTGGTGAAGTCAGTAGCAGGACCGCTGTCATCTGGGGAAGGCACATGTGTATGGGGACCCATAACACGTGGGGCTTGAGCTGTGCTGGCCACTTGCTCCCTGGAGGCCCTGGCTGCCACTGGCCATGGAAGTGGCTGAGGGATCTCTGTCTCTGGCAAGCATACCTCAGTGCAGTTCATGGGTGCTTGACATGGGCCTTGGCCTGGGAAACACCACACCATCATCCCTGTAAATAGCATGAACCAACTGGCACTGAGGGGTGGTTCAGTTTCGGGAACTGCCGATGCTCATGCCTTCCTCTGCGGAATTAGCACAAGGACAGATTAAAGAAAGCCGATTTCCTTTCTCATCAAATCAATTCCTTCTGGAGCAAACAAAGCCACGAGCACAGTGCTCTTGTCCTCCCGTGATCTTGTGGTTTGCTCTGGCTGGAAGAGGCAGCTTTGGAAAACCCAAGCCCATTTCCTGCTCTGCGTGCTGCAGTGTATATCCTCGCCTCAGCCCTGGAAATGCTTTGATGGATATTATTAGGCACGGAAAGCATTTGGAGCTCCTTTCTTCCGTACGAGCTGACCAAACTGCTATGGGATGAAAGAGGGGCAAATTGGAAGGGTCTGTGGATGTTGCGGGCAGGCTGCCTTGCTTACGGAGCCCAAGTTGCACTGCTGCCTGTGATAGGGACCACAGCAAAGCAGCGACAGGCCAGGGTCGCTGCTAGCCCCTGGGGACCAGGGACACCTCTTTCATACCCTCCTGCCAAGGGGCAGAGCTCTGATGCGGCTCCACCAAGCCAATGCCGGTGAAGCCTGACTCCTGCCTGCATCTAGCCCACTTCCAAGTCACCTTGGCCTCTTTTTATATCCAGGTCCAGCAGATCCCATCCCCTTCCCAATCCACCCTCATTGTATCCTGCAAGTAAGGGGAACCAGCCTTTTGCCCCTCTTGCAACAGCCATTGTCCACCCGGGTCTTTGTGCCACCACCCTTGCTCAGACCTCCAGCCATTGGGAGCAGGAGTCTCTCACTGCTTTGAACAGGAAAGTGGCTGAAAAGCAAAGCCAAGCAAAACCTTTCCTTTGTGAGGGACTGGAGCTCTGATGGGTGTTTTGCTGCTAACACAATCGAGAAATGACAGTGTGGAAATCTTGGGGAGTGAACAGCACTTGTGGTTATTGGTGAAATCCCATATTAGTAGAAAGGTCTGGTAAATGGAAGCAGGAGTCGCTCTGACTACAGCATCTGTTGGATGTGGAGAGTGGTTATGACTCTCTCCAAATACAATGCACATGTACTAGGGAAAATGACTGCTACAATAACAGGAATAAATCTTAATAGAGACTTGGGTGATAACAGACACCATAGGGGAGTTATCAAAATGAAAACCATATGGCAGCGTCTCTGCCAGACCTGTGTGGAAACCCCTTGGAAGGACTAGCAGACCTTGTACCTGAAAATGACTGAAGAGCAGGGGGAACACTGACAGGGGAATGGGGCTGGGGGAACAAGATAAATGCCATCATCATGCCCTGCTGAGAAGCCAGAGCAACAGGGCTTTGGTGTCAGCGTTCTGCTGTGTGTCTCCCTTCTGCACAAGCCTGGGTCTGAAAGCTGCCTGGTTTGACAGCCTTCCCCACTTCTCTCAGCTTTGGCAAGCCAAAGGGCTGCAAGTCAGGCTGGACAGGGGCCAATTTTGACTGTGTTCAAACAAGATCTTGACCTGGATTACTTATTAGGATGAGATCCCATTTTCTCTGCCTTTGAGCAAGTAAGCAGGGGCAAGACTGGAAGAGGAGGAATAGTGGAGGAGGAAACTCAGGGCCCAGGGAAGTTCAGGCAGAGCCCAGGGCCTGAATGGGTTTGTTTTCCTGCAGTTATAGGAGCCACGAACTGAGCCCAGACTTCACGGTATGGCAAAGAACAAGCAAACGGGAAGCTCGGCTGGAACTGACAGTTTCTTGGCAGGAAGCAGCAAGAGACAGGACAGAGCGACGTTAAATGAAATTGCACCTTCTCCCAAGCACTTAAATGTCTTCAGCAGAGGAGAAACCACAGATTAGCCAGAGTGCAGAAACCCAGCTTTGCTTTGCTCTGCTTGAGAGCAGCCTGGCAGGTGACGGATAAACATGAGTACAACAGATACAGAGCAGGTCTGTGCGAGATGAGGGTATTGTTTGTCCCTTGGGTTTGTAGGAGGGGAGCAGGAGGCATGAAGAGCATCCCCAGGATCCCTGGGGCCAGAGGAAGTGTCCAGCCTCTGCTTGATCAGACCCCGAACTTTGGGAGTTACCAGGGAGGTTCTCCACCACCATGGGGATCAGCCATTCCTGCCTGATTCTGTTCAAAGGCTGGCCCCACACCAAAACCTGACTGATGTACAGTACCAGGGCAGAGCCCAGGGCAGGAGAATCTCAAGCAGGGACCATCACCTCCTCCTTCACTCCCAGAGGTGACTGTGCAGGCTACCATTATCCAATCCAGGCCAACTTGACAACTGAGAATTAAATAGTGGAAAATTCAAAAGACAGCTGAGGAAGAGGCTTATATTAATGAAGCTGCTTAGCATGCTAGTGTTAGATGACCAGTGACACCAGCAGTAAATAGAGATGTTGTTATGGTAATGAAGACAAGGCTGGAGGGAGGACCACAGAGAAGACCCTAAGTGCTTAGTGCCTCTAAGTTGCCAGGGACTTTGCCCCTGGCTGTCACTATTTTAACTGCATCCTCAATCTGCAGCTTCTGGTTGTGGCAGGTGTCTGAGGACATAGGATGCATCAGCTCTGGTGCCTGTCACAGCCAAAACTGTCCTGAAGAGAGTCAGATGTGATCTTGGCTACACCGATCATCAGCATTGATATAATCCAGGGCTAATAATCCAAACTCACTTGTTTGCTTACAGTCAAAACCAATCCCTGTCCTGGGGATCAGCAAGGAGGAGCCTGAAGCTTTGAGCTGGTCTATTCCAGAAGCAGAGAGGCAGATCTCTCCCTTGCTTCCCCAGGCTGAGACTCGCTCATGCCCATGGCTGGGATAGTCACTGGGATGGGACTATCCCAGGGACAGGCAGGCGCTGCATGATCCCAGTCGGGCTGCAGATTCCTGATTTTGGCTCAAGCTAATGTACACCAGGCAAAAGAATTTGGAGATCAAACAGCATCTTTAAGCCAGACCTGGCCAGAAGGTTTGTTTTATTGTGTGCTTAGTCACAATAAACTAGCCAATAAAGTAGTCATAAATGGTCGCCAAAAATTATTTCAGAGTCAATAAAACAAAAAAAGAGTTTAACAAGATGAAATGAATTGTTAACACTCCTCCTCTTCCCTGTTCTATAAAACATGTCAGGTTTTATAGGTGACGGGTGAATACAAAGCTCTTTTCGTCTTGCAGGACGGGCAGCATGACCATTGCTGCCTTTTGCCATGAGTGAAGTGACAACCCCAGTCTCCCATTGTCAGCACAGCCCCAATTCCTGCTTCTGCTGCTGACTGGGGACCCGTCCATGAGGCTGTGGACACCCCATGCTTGTGGGATGTGACCCATACCCCGTGTTTCACCCTCATTGGTGATGGGAGCACTGCGGTGACAGCCTTTCCCTGCAGCAGTCACAGCGCTGTCAGGAGGCAGACAGTAAAACCACAGGGCACTGAGCTGAGCTCTCGCACTGAGAAAACAGCCTTTCTAAAGGTTTACAGGACCACCTTCATGCACAGAATGACCCCCCATGTTTAAACCAAACAATCTTGACCTCTCTATGAGTTTTAACCACATAAAAGCTCACCTCTTGGACTCTCCATTAGGTTTTATGATGTGCTTCCATATTTAAATGGACATGACTCACACCAGGGTTTCTGCGTGCATGTGAAGGGAAGAAAAGATGAATGCCAGATGTTTTGTATGCATTACTTCAGGGAGAAAAAAAGGGAGAGTAAAGGAAATTAAATGCTGGGCTGGGCTTTCACAGCTTCCCCTGCTCAGGTGAGCATCAGGCTGGTGTTTGAATTTGCTCTAAAAGTGCAGGCTCCCCACGCCAGCTGCAACCCTGGTTGTCCTGCAGACACACACAGCTCCCTCCCTCCCTGCAGCGGGGGCTTCAGTTTGCTGTCAAAAGTCTTCTGGCCAAACCTGGCAGCTGTCACCACCTCCCTGTTTATTTGTGGAGCAGGAAGGGGCTGGAAGGGGTTGAGGGCAGCCCCTCTTTGGGGTGATGTGTTTCCGCACCCAGAAGACAGCAGGTACAGCAGGCAGGATGGCCGTGTGATGCAGGTGAGCTGCATAGGCAGGGTTCAGGGTGCAGGTCCTAGTCACTGCAATACCTGACAAGCTGCTAGCCATCCCCACCATCTTACAGCTGCTTTTATTTGGGCTCCAGTAGCGTGGGGAGGTAGGAAGGGTTCAGCAGCAGAGCACTTTGCAGCCTTGCTCCTGCCTGTCCTGTTACTCTCCAAAAGGGCCATCTGTGCCTGCACATAACCCCTGGATGTCATCACCTCAACTGCTCCACTCCAGCAATGCCCACACTAAAGCTGTGGGCAACAGGTCTTGCTCTCAGAGCCAGCAAGAGAGCACAGGTTCTACAGAAACTCTCAGCACAACCCATGGTGAAAGAGGGATCACTCCTCCCATTGCATCTTTTCCAGTATGGGCAGATATAATCTTAAAAACTTGACCAGCTATTTGTGCTCAGCCCTTCTCAGGAGTCTCATCCTGGGAGGGCCCGATGCTCCACGTGGCCTCTCCTCCCTGCAGCTGGCCAGGGGACTGACATGTCAACATGAAAGGGGTCCTGCTGCTCCCAGCCCAGGCAGGCTGTCCCGCTGCAGACAGATGAGGCTGAAACTCCACACTAAGCATGTGTAAGGACATTAAGCTGTTGGAACTAAAGGATAATATGAAAAGTATTTTTCTTAATACTGGCATTAGGTTTCCCCAGATTTGCAGTTGGTAAAGAGAAAAAGAATGTCCTTACTAAGGGAAAGCAAGTGAAAGCTGAACTGGGGAGGAATTAGGGAGTGGTGGATGCTCGGAGCTGGGTCCCCTTGCTCGGCTCAGGGCTCTGCTCATGCTTTGGGCAAGAAAAAGGCCTGTTCCCAGCACAGACCCTGCTCGAACACCCTAGGGGTCACTGGTTTTCTTTCACTGGCAAGCTGCAACATGGCAAGACAGAACCAATGTGGCCACACACGATCTCATGTGAGCAAGAGCATCCATGACGCACCCTGCCTGCACCGAGGGTAGGGCAGCACTCCCATTGAGGCCCTGAAAACATTCAGGTTAGGCAAAACCTCTGTTTTTCCAGAATTGATGAACTGAAAGATTTTTCATCTTCATATCATACAGAAAGTCCCTTTGGGTATCTGCTGAACTTTGCAACTTCTTTATACGGCTGCTGAATGACCCGGTCATTAATAGAGAGCACAAAACACTGCAGTTTTTGATTTCCTTCAGATTTTTAGACCTCTCTCCTTAGCTCGGTAAATCAGTGCAGTCAGTGAGATCAGAGCTGCAGTTACTGCAGCTGCAAGTGGCCTCTGGTGAGTTATGTTAGTTCTCAGCACTATCCCGTTACCTCATCCCACAGGGATGGGAGCCTTTCCTGACGCATTGGGGCTGGCCAGCCGTGGCCCTATGGTGCAGCCTCTCTGCTGCCTCTCTGCATCCCCACCTTTGCCCCTGCAAATGTCCTGGCACCACAGGCTTTGCTCTTGCCTCTGTTTCCACTCCCTGTCTCTGCCACCATGGGCCAGGGCAGTGGGTGGGGTGCAGGCCCAGTGCTGCATCCCAAGCTCCTGAGTGCAGGAAATTGATAAGTTGGTGGCTCAGGGGGCATGGGGAGGCATGGTGCTGGTGGCGGGGCATCAGAAGAGCCTATGTCCTTCATAGAGGAATTCCTGTGCCCTTGCAAAATGCCTGTGTGAACGGAGGCAGGAAAATTAGCTGCAATATGGCTTTTTGTGATCGCAGAGAAATTGCGAAAGGAAGGAAAATAAAAAAAAGGTTCAGTTTTCCTCTCGCTCCCCTTCCCCACAACGCTGGAAAGTCTCAGGAAGTACCCAGCCACCAGGAACAATGTGAAAAAACCCGGTACCATTTTCCCTGGTGAACCTGGCAGGATTCCAATAAGGGACCGTAAAATCCAGCAGAATTGGGGCTCCCTCGTGCCCCTCATGGGGAAACAAGGGATAGGCTTCCTCCTATCATTTTCCTCCTCTCCCTTTGTTGAGCCCTGCTGTCATGTCCCCAGCACAAGAAGGAGGGATGTCTTGCCTGGGCACACTGGGGGCATGTACAGCAACAAGGGCTGGTATGGAGGTCCTGATGAGCTCCCCATGTCTGGCCCAAGGGGGAAGCAGTGGCATGCAGAAGGACACATGCGATATCACTCAATCAACCTCTTGAACTTCCTATCTCACCCCCAAGATATCTTTTGGTTGAGCGTTAAAGCTGCCCAAAAGCTGTCTCATCCTGAACTGCTCATGTCGATACAGACACTCTGGCTGTGACAATGGGCGGGACATATCCCTGAATACATTCATCAAATCTTGCAAGAGCGGCAAACACAACAGTGTCTGGGCAGAACCGAATTTACCTCAAGCCACACTTCTTCCCTGCCTGCCCTGCCTGTCTGGCACAGCTTGGTGAAGAGGAAAGGCAGGACCTGATTCCTGGTGTCACAGCCCTGGTGCACCCCTCGCAGTGGGGTGAGGGGTGGTTTGCAGACAGGCTGGTCCCGCTGCATCCCTATGTTGGGTGTGGGGAGGACCCAGGTTGGTGAGGAGCCTCCATGCTTCCAGGCAGCATGCCACCAGGAACAGGCACCACAGCCCGGCCTCTTCCATGGACCTGCGCATCTCCATGGCTTGTGTGTAAATGTTATGCTTCCCCAAATAGATGCTTTTCTGGGAACATCCCATGGCCCCACGGAGGCTTGGCTGGTTGGCATCGGATGACCAAAGCTGTTGCGTGCTCCCATTGTTCCCCAAGGTGGTTATTAATAGAGCACCGTAATAACAGGGGATATTTATAAAACACCTCCGTGCCTGGGAATCCAGAGCAATCCACAAACCTATGCAGGTCCATCTGTCAGCCTTGACCTGCTCTGGTGATCGACACAAAGGGAAAACGAACCCTATACCCCACTGAATGGTATGAGAAATGTGTGGGCTGGAGGGGCCGCTGCAAAGGTCTGGTGACGTGAGCACCAGCACTATGGCTCTGCAATGACACAGGGGCAGGAACACCCCAGCCCTGGTCACCTCCCTGCCAGCAGAGTGAAACAGGGAAAGGTCATAAATGCTCTTCCCCTCGTCCCAGGTTCAGCCTAGTGCTTGGAAGGAAGAGCAATGCCATTAAGAAAACAAAGCTGGCATGGTCCATGGAAGCCTGACCATGCCTAGGCTCCCCAGGACTATTTATGGAGCCAGGGCACAGCTGGCAAGGGAGGCTGCACTGTCACCATTGCCTTTTGTGCAGGGTTTGGCTAGAAGGACCCATTTTCTGCCCTCCCATCACATCTGGACCATGGGATCCAGGACCAAGCTCTGGGACAGCCTGAGGATCTGCACAGGTAGCCTTGCTGTTGGGCTGTTCCATCAGGATCATAAAACCAAACCAAATCCAGCTCTTCCCCCCAGCCTCACTTGAGGAATTAGAGAAATGAGGCCATTTACATCTTCACACGGGCGACTGAGCCTGGCAATGACCTTTGGTCACTTCGGAGCGGGGCTGGATTTGAAATGTGAACCAGAGACCAGGAGGTGAAAACCTCCGTATCCCATTACAAATCCCTGGGGATGCCCAAGGGTTGTCAAGTCACAGTGCTTTGCTGCTTATTTATTACTGTTTGTCTATGACTGTAGCCACTGCCAGGGCTTGCGTTACTGCTGGGGCAGTGGTCAGCTGCTGAGTGGCCTCCAGGGCCAGCTTGCCTCCCAGCAAGACCAGAGGCTGGGACTCTGTGGTGTTGATTCTTGATGCTGGGAAAACACATTGGTCCTTTCCTGGCTGCAAGCAGGAGCATCATGGTGGGAGACATGGTCCCCAGCCATGAGGAGATGTATTCACCCTTTAACATAATGAAGTATACAGCCCTATACAGTAAGGGATCCAGCTAAAATATCTCTGAGCCATATTATAGCGAAATGAATTCTACATAGTGTACATGCAATATTGTATACTGGCTTATTCACAACCAGACAGCACTTGCTGTTGGATTATTAATGCTTTAAGACAGAAAAGTCCTCTGTCTGGCTTGAGATTGTCCTCTGAAATAACTGCAGAAGCCCTGCATTTATTCAGCAAGTGGTTTGACTGACTGTCCAAGGATACTTCTAACCCATCAGGTAACAGTGGCTTCATGAGAACAGCAAGTTGGAGACAGTGTGGATTTCTTTAAAAAAAGTCTGTATATATCTCTATAAACAGAAAATTCCCTTTCATCCCTTTTAACCTGTTTCACCCCAGTCCTTCCCACTAATCATCTTATTTCTCCTTTCCTGGGCGAGTCTCCCCAGAGGGGCTTTGCTGGATCTGCCCTCTAAACAGAGGGGCAGCTTCCAATAGCTGAACAGTAGTGTTTGCAAGAAGATGTTTTATAGAAGAAGTTTTAGCACCCCTGTGTGGCATCACTCTGCTATGTGAGAGCTGAGCAGCGCACGGAAACTCTGCCTGAAGCTTTGGGGACTCGGCAGCAGCCTGTGTCTGCTGATGGAAATGTGAGTCTGCCGGGAGGCCAAGCCCAGGAGGTTTCCCCACTAACAGCTCAGCCCCTGGGAAAGCCACAAACCTGCCTCAGGGCGGGGATGAACACCGCAGGGCTCTCTGAGCTGAGGTTTCTTGAGCTACAGCAAGATCTCTTGAGACAGGAGAGAAAACCGTATGTAGAGAGCATGTGGTGATAAATTTACATAGATCCATGTGTCTGTGACATTAAACGCTTTACAGCAGAAATGAAGATAATTTTCTTATGATGTGGGACAGCTGATGGAGGATGCTGAGCTATTAAGAGTCAGTGATTTCCATGTAGATGCATGGGCTCTGCTGCGTGCAGATGGATGGGCTCGGTAAAGTGCTGGGTTACTTCCCAACAGGACTGTGGTGATTTAGGAGATGAAGCCCCATCTTCAAAGGTGAGAAAGTACTTAAGTGCATGTGTGCTGACGCCCCACAAGTTTGCCATCTGAAGGTATCCAGACACTGGTCAGTGATGAAGAGAGAACCAAGACCAGTGAGGATGAATAAACCAGACCAATACTGGTTCTGACCTCCTGACTGTTTTATTAGCTTCACTAGGCACTAGCTGCATTAAATAGGAACACTTACACACTTCTGCAGATGTGATGCAGCCTGTCAGAATCCTTGCAGTGCTTTGCAAATACCATCCCAAGTCTCACTACCTCTCAGTGGGATTTATGCAGTTAAGCCAGTTCTGGAAACACCAGCCAAGTAGTGTTCATTTCTTCAGGGTCCATTTGAAGTGCACCTCCAGGTGCTGGTAGAAGTGTGAAAAGCAGCTCTAGCAGTGAGCTAACCTGTGTGATGGTGGAGCCAGATCCCATGTCTTCTCAGCCTTTTCTGACTACAAGGCTCCTGCTTGGTGCTGCAGAACATCCTTTTAACAGTCCCATTATTTCTGAGCAGTTCTCTAATTCCCCCCCACCAGTAGAAGAAACCTATGGGAGGTGAAACAGTGCTGAGTGCCTGCTGCTCAACAGACCAAATATATTCTGACAGCTGTTCATCAAGAGTATAACTACAGAAAGCAAAGTATGGGACTGTAAGAAAGTACAGCACAGGTCTAGTGCCTGAATAATGGAAATTCCCAATGGGGCTTAGTGGCTCTTCATTCACAAAGTTAATCCAATAAAGAGAGTTGTCTTGTGCAACCTTTCCAGTGCAGCAGCCGATACATGGAATAGGATTAACTTTGGGCTCAGAGTGAGTACACACAACCTTTGTATCCAATGCTGAATTATTCTGCCTCGGTGCACTGTTGGAGTCTGAATTTCTTATTTCCCATTTGCTTTCATTAGCCGAAACATAATTGTGGCCAACTTGAAATAACCACCTTGGTGAACACACAACAGAAACTTCTGGGTTTCAGTGAAACACAAGTTAGTCAACTATAAATGATGATTATGCTGTTTAGGATCCTAAAACTGAGACTGGATTCTAGTTAAAATTACCTATCTGTTCCAAGTGTTTGTTTTTGTTACTTGTGTCAAGAATAGAGTCCAAAATAGCCAGGATTACATAACAGCTTTGGGAATATCACATTTTCATCCTAGTGGCTGGGTTGTGCTGTATTGATTTTAGACTTCTTGAAAACATGGACAAAGAATAAACTGGCTCAACAGAAAAAGAAAATCAAATGTAAAATCTCTTTGAAACAATTAAAGTATGAAGCTGTTGCACAATAAGCCACAGAAACTGCTTTTCTTGGTGTTGCTGCGCTGAGAGCTTCTGTTTCAATGCCAGGTTTTAGCAATTCCCACCTTATTTCATGCTCTAACAAACCTACAAAAGTTTTGTCTGGTCCAAGGTGCCAGAGGAGCCAAGCAGCTCTGAGGATGAGTGGAGGCAGGAAAACACAGCTTTCAGTGCAGCACTCGCTCTTGTTGCACACAGAGGGAGATCTTGGCACAGGACATCTTTTCTGTAGTTACTCCATGCCCAAAGGCTTGTACAAATCTCCCCTTTGGCCTGAGTCAGCTTTGGGCTCCTTTACTAAAAATCTGCTCCTTGCAAAATATTTGTCCAAGGCACATGGTCACCACCCCTAGTGCTGCCTCTGGGTCCCCATGTCAGCCTGGGCACCAGCCTGCCTTCCCCAAATTTGTGGAGCAAGTGAGGCTTTAGCAGATGTCCAAACTGATGCTATCAAGTCAAAGTATCAAATTCCCAGGGGAACAGCCTGCCCTGGCAAGGGAGGCAGGCTGGGCCGGGTGCTGCTGGTGCTGAGGGAGGGTTTTTGGCTTAGCAAGTTCGGCAGGCATCTGGCAGGTATTCCCAGGGTCAGTGGGGGGCTGATCAACACAAATTTGACCTCCAGCATATACAGAACATCAAGCAAAAGCCTTTTTTTACTGCCATATCCTGTAAGAAAAGCTTAGCAGTTTTGGGGGGCAGATCCTGCCTTGCCCCAAGAGCAATGTGCTGTGCTCCTGCAAGCAGGGGTCTGGCAGTGAGGGCACAACAAAGAGCTGCTCAGCTGATCCCAGCTTTACCTAAAGACCTTTCTAATCAAGGGAAATCCAGAGGACAAATGCCCAAGCAAAACCAGTGGTAGCTGTGACTGAAGAAAACAAGAGTTTGTGGGAGTTATTTGGGAGCCAAACTGAGGTGCCTCATGATGGTTTTGCAGGTCCCTCTGCAGCCCCTATGGTGCTTTCCCCATGAGTCCCTCTCTGCAGAAGATGGGAGAATGACAACCTGGGGCAATGATATATTTTCAGTGTGTTTCTGAAAGTCTTGATTTAACTTCTTCTGTCTTGAATTATCAGGGCATCACTGGATACAGGACTCTTCACCTCAAGTGCTTGCCCTTCCTCCAATGGGCAGGGGAGATGTCCTGGTGAAGGAGTGCTAATACAGAGCATGATGGGTGCTCACCACAAACAGAGACATCAGATGTCATCTCAAGGCCAAATCTAAGTGTGGGTAATTACATTTCCCCATTTAAACTGCTGGCCAGTCTCAGCTGGATAAAATGTTCCCTTCCTAGCCTGAAGTGTTGCCATATCCTAGGAAACAGCTGCTGTGACGAAGCTAGAGGGCAGTTCTGTCTGGAGAGGACTGGCATACTTGTGGCACCCGACTGCCCAAACCCAGGTACCTGGTGGCAGGAGGCAGCTCTGCTGAGGGCTCACTCATATGCTGAGAGCCCCAAGAGACTTTCTGGGCTCTGGGATAGCTTGAACCAGTGCCTGGCTGGGGAGGGAGCAGTGGGATAGAGAAGAGCTCAAAGCCAAGTGCCAAGTAAGAAGCCATTGTTGCCCAGAGCACTGCCTGCAGTGGAGTGCTTGGTTTGGGACAGGGCCAGAGGCCTCTACCCATCTGGGTGCCCATGCTCCTTGCAGACCATGCTGCCCCAACTACACAATTCTGGTGTGGCTAAGTCTGCAAATGAGAAGAAGTCCAAAGACATCTGACTCAAAGACAAGCTGAGCCAATGGGCCAGGTTAGTGAAAGCTGGTGAAATACAGACTCTGCCCTCTTCCTTCCTTGCAGCCCTGGTGAACTGCACGGTCTCTCAAGTAGGTCTTTATAAATGATCAAAGCGTCTCTGTGGCTTTTCAGGGGGTTGAGCTTCCACTCACAACCCAAGGTCCAGTTTAATAATGTAGCTTGTTAAATAAACAAGTGGCTATGCAGAGCCCCAGCACTGTGACGATGGAGAAGATCCGGTGTTCTCTTCCCACTCCAGCGCCAGCTGTTGATGGACATCTGTCTGTAAAACATTGGGCCTTTTATTGTTTTTAATGCAAGAAATGCCTTTTCCTGGAGACCACCACTGAATACTGCTTTGCTAGAAAGGCTCCTTCACAATCCAAACAGAGAGCAAGTGAGCATAGAGGATCCATTACCCAAAAACTCAACAAAATCTTCCTCACCCATGAAAAGTGTATGCACAGCGGAGGACGATCTTGGGGATGGGGCTTGGAGGCGGGGGGAGCTGTTCCTGGAGGGCGGTGTTCTGGGACCCACCAGAGGAAAATACTTCAATTTTTCTAACCGATAAGTCTACTGCCTGGCTAACAAAAATAATCCCTTATTAAAGATAACAGGAATCGGGCTTGTATAATGCATTCATAGAGATTGATGTGCTTCCAGTTTTCAGAGTTCTATACCCTCAGAGAGACTAAAAGCCACAATATTGATATGGTGAGGGGGACAAGCTCTCTTGCAGACACAGTTTAGGTTCATGTTTTTGCATGTGCATTTGAATTATTGGTTTAAATCTGATCTCATCCACTAAAATAGTTGTCAAAGTCTTAACCTGCATGAAGAGGTGGCTCATTTAGCCTTGCATACACTGGGGAGTCAAGGTGTGTGTGTATATAACAACCTCTTCTTACTGAAGCCATGAAGCCACACTACTTTAATTCTCATCCTTTTATTAGACAGAGATTTGTTTTACTAAGAAAATATGGAAAATGCAAATGCCAGTAATATGTTCCTTTAACTGAGCCAAATTCCACATACTTCTATGCTCTCAGATACCTTCACCAGCAGCATTCTTTTATCTAGTGTGCAAAAAGCACAGCAGGCTCTTAGAACAAGAAAGCTTGGCAGAACCACTGCTACCATCCCTGAGGCGGGCTGTGCCAGAGTCCCTTGCTGTGGGACAGAGGCAGCCAGAGGGCTACTAAAGCACTGCACTGCCACAGGTCATCTATAGTCACCTTAACACTGGCATACATGCCTTGCATCTGTTTTGTGTGGGAAGAGGTGATTTCAGCCTGACAGGTAAAATCAGTTCTTACAGATTGGTCCTGGAGGAGACATCAGTGGTAAGATAGATGCTAATTGCTAATGAGAAATGATCCATTGGAACTGGCAATGGCCCCGGCTCTGAGGTGGTAAATAACCCCAGTGTTTTTTTGGCAGTAAAGCAGAAATCTGTTTTTGTGCAGTGGTCAGCAGAGAACTCAACCAGAGCAACCTGGGGTATGCAGGAGGGTCTCAGGCAGAGGGTTAATCCAGGGGTTGTTTTATTGCCTCACAGGCTTTATGATCCATTTTTGTGTCCGGAAAAGGTTTACTTCAGTATAGGAAAGTTCCGCCCGTCTCAGAATAGCTTTGGTTTTCCGAAAACAATTTGATGTCCTGCCTCCTAGCAGGTGAAATTGCAGCTGAGTGACATTCTCACGTTATGCCGGGACAAGCATGGCCGAAAATCCTCTCATTGAGGAGCGCTAAGTTGCAGGGTCACCTTGTCACCAAGGCAAGGAGATCCCCATTTAGCTCCCACCGAAGGCAGGTTTGAGAGGTGGCTCAACCCATATGGCTCCTTCCTGGGACTCTGCTCTCTCACACTGAGCTCCCTTAGCAATGGCATGACCATGAAAGCGCAGAGCCCGGATGTCCATCTCCCAGCAACTTTCATTCCTGTTTTTCACAGATGAAAAGCGTGATTTCCTCCTGGTAACACCCAGGAGCTGGCAAGTTTCAGCCTGGAGTGATTTCTGTTTTTTTTTTTTTTCTCTCTAAAGAGCTGTGATAAAAATAACCACCAGGAAAAAAGAAATCAAGCACTCAAAGGCTTGAAGGCCTGACACAACCTTCATTCACAGGAGCCCAAAGAGCGACAATACCATAATAAAGATCTGAGGTATCACCAAGAAAAATAGGAAGCAGCCACAGAAATAAAAGGTCACCGCAAGCTCGCTGTAAACACCCTTGCTTTGCACATACCCTAGCTCTGCTGGGTTGATTGCTAACAGGCTGGAGTGTGACGCTGCATTTTCGGTACTACAGGTATTTATTTTACACTCTGGCTCCGAGTCTGAGCGTCCGAATGTAAAAACAATCAGAAGGCTGAAGTGTAAATTCTCCCTGCTGATTTATTTACTGTTGTGTTTTTATAGCACCACATGGCTCTAAGTTTGCACTGGGCCCATTCAACCAAAACCCATGTCATACACTTCCAGAGAAATGAATGACTTTATAAATTCTCTACAATAATAATCCCACATACAGGAATGCATGCAGAGAACACCCAGACGGGGCTGGAATGTTTTAAGAATATAATATTGTGCTTTTTTGGTCAGGGAAACACATTTCTCTCAGGGATATGTGGTGTGGCCCAGGCTCCAGCCCTGTCTGCCTACCACCTGTAATAAGCCCTTTGGGAGATTTTAGTTCAGGCCACCCAAACTGTGAGCTGGGCAAAGAGACATCAGCACTACGAAGTTAACAGCCTTAATGAAGCCCGGCCCAGAGGAGACTCAAAACATCCACAGTGGGGGGAAAAAAAGGGAAGAAAGAAAAGAAAAGGCTTTGATAGGAAAAACATCTGATCCGTGTTCTCTAATCTTTGCTTTGTTAGTTAAAGCATCTTTAAAGGGCTTAGTACCCCTGGAACAGGGACCTCTTTCTCTCCCTTCAGAAACACCAATTAGAAAAGCAGGAAACTGCTTCCAGAAAGGGGGACTCTTTAAAAGAAAATTTAGCTTTAGCTCAAGGGATCTGATTGCCTCTTTTTCACAAGCTATTATTTTTCCCCGTTGTGTGGCTGAGTGACCATTTTCTCCAGGGTGAGAAAGCAGCTCCTTGTGCTGATCCTGCTGACAGAATGCCAACACAGTGAGGCAAGGAGAAGGGAGATTCATGGAATAAAGGGATGACTGTGCGCCATGCTTGCCCCTTCCAGGGGAAGCAGAGATGCCACTGCAGCCCACGGGGTCTAGGTGGAGTAGCAATCACCTGGCCATTGGTGACTGCTGCTGGGCGTTCCTGCAGCAGGGTTGGACCACCAATGGCTGTCCTGCCTGATGGCCACCCTGCCTCGAGGCTGCCCTTCATCCCAGGCCATATCGCAGCCCTGCTCTACTCACAGCTGTTACGGATGATAAACCCTCTCATCTCCACAGACCCTGTTAACCCAGAGCCTAGAAGGGAAACATCTGAACAAGCTCCTGGCTCTGTTCATGAAATTCCTGGACATAGTCCATGCTAAGATCTTTTTCTCTCTAGCAGAGTATTTTCCTTTAGACCTCAGGGATGTTACAACAGCTGTTTGTAAACAGTTTTCATCCAAAGTTAGCAGAGGGGTGAGCGGAGGAATCACGTATCAACTTTGTCCCCTTGAACATCTAAAAAATGTTGCAGCTACATTGGCACTGCCGTGGCAGATTTAAGGAGCCATCTGAAAAGGCCAGTGGCCATCAGGCAGCTGCCCATGCCTGCCTCTGTCTGTGGACACACAGCCAGGCTGGAGTGGGACTGGGGGATGCAGCACTGCTGGAGGCATATGGTGCCTCTACTTGGGTTGAAACTCGTGTCAGAGCCTGTGGCCAGGTAAAGACCAGGAGAAGGAGGCTTTCTGGGGAAGAAAAGAGGCAGAGGCTGGTATAAAGCTGGGTTTGAACCCAAGCCCTGACCCCCCTCACCCCATTCTGGAACCCCTTGCAGTATCCAGCATTGAAAACCACATACATAGCCTGGGTCCCTCCCTGTCCTCTCCATCACAAGTCTCTGTTCAGAGCCAGCTGAGCATAAACATCCTGCACCATAATGAAGGATAAAATCTTGTCATTGCTGCATAATGGATTTCTGGAATTTAGAAAGGTTTTGGGTCCCTATGCAGCCTGAAATGGTCTGGCTCCTGTGGGAGCTCAGTCCCATTGTGTGAAGCTGTTGCAATGGTGATACCTGGAGACACCTGAGCTGGGGCAGAAAGGGGGGGATCTGCGACAGTGTGTGGCCCTGACCCAAGACCTCAAATGAAGGGCAGCAGGAGTTTGTCACCCTCAGGAAGAGCCACAAGGGCCACAGCAGAGGGCAAAACAGGGCTGGGGGCATCTGCAGGCCATCTGTGTTGGCAAAGATTTTTCTATCTCTTTCCAGTGTGTCCCTGAGATTGTGTTACCTGTCATCACTTCTGCAAACAAGTGGAATTTAAGGTATCTTTAAAACTGTGTCCAGCAACAGCTCCCGTCGTGCATCACCCAGAGTGCATCTGAATAAATGAGAACACAGCTTTTTTCAGGGCAGTGTTTGCTCTCTTAGGCTCTTCTGTCTGGAGATACCTCAAGCTGCCTGACTTTTCCTGCTGTCACAGGTGGCACAATGCCTCCTCACCCCTCCCTGCTGGCCCTGACTGACCAGCACTCTGTGCTGGCCCAGCCCAGCCATACTGACAGTTCCCTGAGTGTTTTTCTGAACATAATGGATTGGCACTTGGCACAGGCCATCAACAGAACCCAGAATTTTTCTCTCCATCCTTTTCTGGCAGTCATTCAGCTGATGCTAGGAGGACCTTACTTGCTTTCTTCTTCAACTAACACTTTCCCTTGGCATTAAAAATATCAGCAATGGTGCTGACACTGGCAACAAGTCTAGAATATTTTTTCTGGCTCCAGTGAAAAGGTGAGTTATGACTCACAGTGGCCAGCCTGACACCAAGTAATTCTGGGTGTAGATGTGTGTAAGGTTTGGAAGCGTTTTGTGTGCATCTGCTGAAGCTGCTGCTCATTTTCTGATGCTACTCAAGGCCACCCAAACCAAAACACAGAAAGATGAAGTCCATGACCTCTGCAGACTTCTGGCAGACAATCATCAGCAGGAATTACCCGAGATGGGACAAGGAGCTTTGTGGAATCCTGCTTTGGTGCTAGATTAGCACCAAGCGTTACCATGGAGGGTCACTGCAGTTTTCTCCAGAGTACCAGATGCCTAGCCAAGGATTAAGCCACATGGTCCCAGGTATAGCCCTGGTACAGTCCTGGATGCTGAGGCTAGGTTAGGACATAGGATGTTAGAATGTGCAGAGATGTTTATGGATGTTGCACCCCAAAGCAAACTGACCAAAATGTACATTGAAATAATTGCTTAGTAAGAGAGGAGAACTAGAACGTGGAACTGGCCCTTGGGCTTTCCCATAGCATGAGGCAGAGGCAGGGAATTGTTTTTATTTGCTGCCAACCATGTCCACTTCCTGCTTTCTCCTCTTGCAGCCATAGACTTCGCTCGATACCAGACACATTCCCTTCACTGCTTGCTGCCACTCAGATACTGCCTTACTTTTGCTGCCTGACCCATCACACTGAAACAATACAGGACATGTTTTACAAGGTACTTCTGTAGTGGTGAGGGAGAATTTGTAATTTTATGGAGCTTGCAAATTGAACTTGTAAAGTCCTTTAAAGCCCATAGCTTGGGCATTTCAAACTATTGATGCTTAGGGATAAAGGCCAGCAAGGGCAGAGGTGAAAGGAGCCAAATTCATTGCTGATAGAACTGTAGGCACTGGAGCTTACACGAATAATGAGTTTGGGTTTGTTTAATCATTAGCTTTACCAAATTAGCCTACCTGGTCTCCCTTGCAGCTTTCGAGAGTCTCCCAGAGCTAGTTACATCCTCGTGTGGATATGTGAGTGTGAAGGATCCAAGCTGGCACAGCTGAGGCACTGAAAGGACCTGAATGAAATGCTTTTGGCTTGCACTTCACCAAATACAGTGGCATCCATGAGATAACTTACACCTCTGGCAAGCTTTGTTTATATGCCTCAAAGGTTGGGGTGAACACCCCTGGACTGTGACACCACAGGAATGTAAGGTACCTCCTGAAGCAGCCCCCACAAGGAATAAATAGCCATCTATTGTAAGTCACCAACCATGAATGTAATTGAAGGCAAATGATAATAATGGCGAGTATTACAGCGAGGCTTCTAATAAAGCCTGCTCTGTGTCCTGAGCCAAGTGCTTTACCTGCCACTGTGAGCTCTGCAAGGTAATTATTCCATGGGCAGCTGGGATGATTGATGGAGATATTCATTAAACACAGACCTGACACTTTGCTCTCTAAGCTCAAATAATCCAACCAGGCTGTCTCTGAATAGGGCACCCTCCCCTCGGCACGTTTTTAATGGGGGGTTTCAAACTAAAACCAGCAGTCAAGTACCAAAGCCCAGACCCAACGGGGGGATCCCGGCTCGCTTCTGAGGGCTGAGGGCAGGTGCTCAGGCCAGAGCCAGCTGTGCACACACGGACCCTAAGCAGAGAGTATTAGGCTGTGACAGCTGCAGCTGGCTCTGAAATAAGCACCAAGCATGAAGAGATTATGATAGATTTTACTTGTATTATGAAACTGATTTTACATCATATACGAGGCAAAAAATGTCTGTCCCTCAAAGGGATGGAAATCCTCTTGCAGGGCCAGAGCCGCCAACAAAGCCAAGCTCAGGGCTGCTGGCAGGGGTCAGGCTAATGGAGCATCTTCTCTGCACAGCGCTGATCTGCAGCGTATGGCACAGAAAAGAATATCTGTATCCAATAGTCTGGCTTTGATTTGAGGGAGAAATAAACTGTCTTTGATTCTTTATCTTATCTTGTCTTCATAAAAACAGTTTTCAAATTTCTTTGCTGTTTTTGACAGAGAACCAGACTGCTTTGATCCAGCTGTTTTTGCCTGTAGAGTCAAAAATAGGGGATAAGGTAAGAAGGTCTCCTTTCCTCCTCATCATCATCAGCAAGGCATATCATTCACATCAGGGATGATCATGTTGTGTTTGCTGCACTTCTAGGATGGGGCTCTACTACAGGGCTCTGGGCTGCTGGCAGGACCTGCCTGTCTGTATTAAGTGTCTCTGCTTTAAGTAGGTTTGGAAAGAAATGGTCTCAGAGCAGAGGGGAGGCTGAAGTGGTGGGATCTCCAGCACAGCGCAGTGCAGCCCAGCCTGGGGCTCTTTCTGTCACTGTTCCACAAGCAGGGGGGTTTGGTCTGTAGTCAGCAATTCCATGTGCCATACAGACATAAGTGTTAATTCATGAAGAGATCAATCTTACAGTGCTGAATAATAGTAATGGCATATCTAGTACCACCTCATTAGTCCTCTAGTACCTGCCCCTCAGGAGACCCCTCGGCGTTTAAGAGAATAACAAAATCCAACTTATAAAAAATGCTCTCTTAACTTTTTTACTAGTATCTCTGCACCTATTAAAATGTCACAGTTGCTAGTAAAGAGCTTCTGTTACTGGTAAGATGCTGTCCAGCTGGCTGTGGATTTTTATGAGTATATTGAACTATGTGATTTGGGACCAAAAGGGACATGGACTCATTTCTGAAGCAGACCATTTTTGTGTGACTGAAATAGTGCCTAATTCTCCTTTAGTTAACACCACAAAACAACATCCGTGTTAGAACTGAAGAAAAGCTTAATCATAAGATTAAAGCACCAGATTATAACTTCAGATGTTCTAAAACCTTGGCTGACATGTCTTAATAAAAGGAAGTACTAATTCTGGACACCATAAAGTCCCTGCAAAAATGCTGTCAATGTTTGCTGCCATCACCTGAAATTAGATATATATTTTTTAATAACTCTTCTGGGAACTGGCAACAAGCATGTCTTGGGTAGTGAGCAGGTCCCAGGATAGCTCTCTAAGCAGGAAAAGGCTCTCCACGAGAAAGGAAACTGTGGGGTCTCAGTGGAGCAAATAGCAGGTTTGTCTAAGGATGGAAGGTGCAAGTCACAGAACTGGAAAATGGGTTAGAAAATGATGACTTAAACACATGATACAGAGGAACATGTCAAGTGGAGATGCCTTGAAGGGCCATGAGGTTTATCTGAATTCTTAGAAAGCTTTAAGGGGGTTAGTCTTTCCAGATGATCCATCAAGCAACTCTGCTGCAAGAGCAAGGAGTCTGCCACAGGCAGCTGGCCCTAGTGCAGCCCTTAACTGCTCCACATTCTTGCCCTGCCCAGGGCTCATGATGCTGTGATACAATTGAGTGTGGCTGAAGAGAACAGAGCTGCAATTCCTTGCTCTCAAAATGCTGGAAAAACCAAGTAGGGTAATAAGACTGAGAAATAAGAGCTTGTAAATTCCCTGCTGGATATAGGCAGGTATTTTAAGCCTTGCCTGCCACCTGAGTGATTCCGCTTGGACCAACTCTGGCTAGGACTGTGGCAACAATCTTGCTCCTAAAATGATGTGGATGTGAAGGACCAGCTTTCCTTGTAGTCATCTTCATTTTCCATAGTAAAAACTCCTTTCCCTTTACCCATGATCAGGAAGTGGGGGTTCCTTCTGCAAGACTTATCCAGGGCACAGCAATCCCCAAAAGTCTGAGCAGCCCTTCAGATAATTCAAGTGGAAACCCCACAGTTTACACAAAGATAACGTCTGGGTCAGGAATTTGGAGTGACCTGAGCCACAAACTGATGAACAATAAGAGTGTTTCTTGTGCAGACTTGCCTTGCTGTTCCCCAGGCATTGGCCACTGTTGGAGACAAGAGATAGGCAAAGTGGAGCTGCGGTTGGACCCAGTGCTGCCTCTTGCAAGGCCCTGATTAGCAAAGGCAATGGTGGAAACCAGGGTGCCCAGGCCATGTTGCAGGGCAAACACTCCCAAAGCTGGATATTTTTACTTGCTCTTGACTCCCTTTCAAAGCCAGTAAAAGGCTTGTGGTTCCCAGGGCACGTCCGACCCCTCTGGGATGGTCCCTCACTTCCTGCATTAACCAGGTGTTGGCTGCACTGCCTGGGGAAATCTGACTGGGGAAGCAGGAAGCATCACAGCTTCAGGCTCCCCTCACGGCACTATTTAGTCATTGGGGTTATGGGAAATAGCCTGAGCTATCCAGGAACTGACAGTGGGACCCCATCCTGTTATCATGCTCTATGATGGCCCATCAGGAAATGACATAAATACCCTCATTACTCTGTGTTGTATTTTTCATCATTGGGAAGCACCTTTTTGTTTTGTTTCTGCTGGCGGCAGGTGACCAATCACAGTGCCCTGGCTCCCCACATCCTGCTGGGCAAGGTCTGCCTCTGTCCCTCTGAGAATCAGGCAAAGGATGTGCCTGTTTGCCAGTGTTTTTTCTTGCTGCCCCAGTGATGTTGCCTGGGTCAGGAAATAAACCTATTTGGAACATGGCAGGAAGGCAGGCTTCTATTAAGTTGTTTGTGTTGGATGTCTGCGTCAAGATGGGCACTGCATCAGTGGGGACAAATGCTGTGAGAATCTGTGTTCACACAAATCTGGCTGTTTTGATGCAGATTGACTCCAGGTCACTGACTCCCAGCAACTGACCCCTTCCCTCTTGGAAACCTGCATCTGCCTGGAGTGACCTTCACCACAGCATTTTTAATTGAACAGTCACACTTTGTATCCTGCTCATCCTGAGGGAGAAGCTCCCTTTCTTTGCATCTTTGGAAATACATTAAATAGTACTGCAAGTTAATTGCCTTCTGAGAGTTATACACCAAGCTGCTAGGCAGGAGAAAAGCAGCCTGCACAGTGAATACAGGAAAGACATTCACCAGATGGATGCTGTTGTCTTTCCTTGCTGTGGTCACAAGCTCTCTGAGGACTACAAGATGGATAACATGGGTCCAAACCAGCAGCGTGCACAAAGCAAGGCCAGCCTGAGACCTAGGAGAGGAGCCCTCTTGCTTTTCTCTGCTTGTCCCGATCCGAACAACCCAATGCATAAAGAGTCCCAGAGAACTGTCAGAGGGTGATTTTCTGATTTACAGTGGGGCTGTGGTAAAGTATTTCTAACACAGTTAACAGCTGTTTTGTTAGCTCCTAATTTCTCCCATAATCTGTATATTTTTGGCCTAGCTGGGCATGATCTGTGATATATGATGGAGAGCTTTGCCATTTATCATGTGCAAGTGAAAATATAAACTGGTTTTATTAGTTTTCAGAGTGCCAGGTCACATAAAGTAACTGGAGCATGTGTTTAATGTGTCCTGAGCAGTGTCTCCTACCTTTTCTGGTAAGACAACACATCACACCACACAGGAACTTGCTTTATCTGGGTCAGCAGCAGGACCTCAGACTCTCTCATGCTACTGTTGGAGTGACTTTTGCCTGCACTGTCACACTGGGGTTTGGCTGGGCAGTGAGATGGGCACCCTGAATGTGGAGATATTCAGGCACTGTGGGACAGGACCAAGGCATAGGGAAAGGACCGCTGAGTGACTGTTCACACTGGGACATGCACTGGTGGGGCCAGGGTACCATCAGTACCATCACTGCTGGGACCCTGGAACAATGTGTTCGAGGTCCATGGCAAGGGACAGATGCCACAGAAAGACTTCAGATGCCTGGGTGGTATTTGCATGCCACTTTAGCAAGTGACTTGCAATGTCAGTGTTGACAGCCGGGCCCTCTTTGCTGTAGGACTCCCCTTCCTCCTAGCTCTCACCAGCCTCTGTGTGGATGAGCAGTCCTCACCATACAGCTAGCTTGGACATGACCTCACTCACCCAGGGCTGCAGGAACAAGAAGATGCTAGCAAAGCTCAACAGAAATGACATGCGCAATCTTGGGAGCAAGTTCTACTAATGGGGACAATCTTATAAACCCCAGCCCTAACAGGAAGCCAGGAAACTGTTAAGTCTCAGCACCCTCCTATTCGCAGCTGGGGACTGTGTGGTGGCACATGTGATGAGGTTGGCATGGGTAATATATCTTGATGCCATCCCAGGGCCACATGTCATTTTTAGCTATACTTTTCCTAAACAAATAAAAGGGGAGGCAGATGTAAATGGTGTCCTGCTCTTGTGTTTCTTAAGCACTGACTTTCCTAAAACTTCAAGAATCAAAAATTGTCTCCATTTTAGTTGCAATAGCATTACTGGGACTGTACTGGCACTACATGCTATATTGGCATTTAGGATGGTCTACCTACCCTTGGGAAAGGTTTTTTTTCCATTACTAGAGATTATAGATAGGGGAAACTAAGTCAAAGCAGTTGACTTAGGAGTTGACAGGAGCCCAGCCTTTACCTTTTGAGTGAGACGTGAGGGATGTGTGAGACCAGGGAAAGCTGAAATAATTTCACTGCAACCCGGCATGCTCCTGCATCTGAAACTCAGCTGTTTAGGGCAAAGCTGTGCTATGAAAGAAATAGTGACTCAGCCCTTTATGGGTTCCACTGCATTTACGTTTCCTATGGGTGAGCATCCCTTAATCTTTTTTGGAAGGAAAGGGTGTAACCAATTCATTACTGACCCTGGCATCCCTGATCTGCATAGGATGCTTTTGCTCTGTAACTCTAGAATAACGGTGGTGATTATAAACACATGACAGAGATGGGTGAAGGCGGTGAAAACCATTGTAATCACACATGGGGCGATGTGCTGATGGATGGCCTATACTTGCAGGATCCCAGGCTCTGGGCAGCCTGCTGAGCTCCTACACGCCACAGGAAAGCCCCAAAGTGGCTCTGCAGCTTTCCCTGCAGGAATTCAGCTGCCCCCACACGGGTCCTCCCAACATGGAGCCATTGCTATTGGGCTACAAAGAAAATGTAATATCACTTCTATGAAATGTTGTCATCCAACTCCCAGGTCAGAGCCTGTGATCCTGCATGTGCAGTCTAGACAGCCTGTGTCTCGGTCCTGCAGCTCTCAGCCTGTGGCTCAGGGAAGCCAGGGCAGCTGGAGCACAAAGTGACTGGATTGTTTTTGTGTAGCCCTGGCCCTCAAAGGATGGGCAGAGACTGCTCAGGTTCTGGCACAGACTGCAGCCACCTTTGGGCTGATCTAACCTGTGCTAGCTGTCAAGCCTCTGAGCTTGATCTAGTATTATAAGTGGGCCCATGTTCTCTCCTAACCTTAAATATCCTCTCTTGATTGTATTTGGATATCCAAGCTTTGCTCAAAACAACTTCCATTCTTCATAATGCCATCAGAAGAACCTCGGCATGAGAACCAGATGTGGTTCTCCTGTCACCCACTCACACATACACAGACTATTAATCTGTGCAGAGATGTGTTATAAATGGTTTGATATGTATGTAAATCCCAGAGCTAGTGTTGTTCTTGGCAGCCTCGTTCACAAGGCGATGTGTAAAACTCTTTTCTTTGAAGTCTGCAAATAGTTTGCTGGATCTCAGCACCTTCCGTATGAACTCATGGGGACTCAGTGTCAGAGAGATGGGCAACACCAGACTAACTTGCCCCTTGTTTTGGGAGGTATCAGATCTTTCTCCTCCCTCATTCTAGATGAAGGCAGTTTTCTGGCTTGCCCCAGTTGCCCCAGTGTTTGCGAAACAGCTGCAGGTAAGACTCCAGTGACTTCATTGTCTTGCTCTTTTGAGGAGTTTTCACCATGATTTTTCTATTAATCCTTCATTTTATTTTACATTTGTCTTCTGATTGCACTTGCTTAAACAAGCAAAGTGAGAGGAGGTGTATATAGCTTTGAGGGAAGAGAATCTGGTCTGAAGCTCTAGGCTTGGTACATTTGGATTTTTCTCTGTTTTTCTCTTTTAACTGAAAGCTTGCAGATACAGAAATAATTTACATTTGGATTATTTATGCCCAAAGCATCAGCAGGGAAAAAAAAACCCCAAACTTGGATATTTCAGCCAAGCCAGCACTTACTTAGTATGAATTAGACCATTGTCTAATTGAGTATTTTACTTTTTATGCACACTAGGACCTGCACATTAAGGGAGAAGCAAGGATCCTTTTCTGGTATTAAAAAATAAAGAACTAAATCATTCATACTGAAAGGAAGATGTTTTTCCTAACACCGGCAATCATCAGTTCACTTCTATGCTTTGATGCATAAGTGTTTCTAGCACACATTCATCTATTCTGTCTATTCATCTCTGCCCTAACTCAATAAATATCACTATTCTTTTTATACATGAAAATGTTTGTGTTCTTGATATAAAATGGCCATTTATTATCCTATAGCCCTCTGGTCACCAGTGGATCTTTGGGGAGTTATTTCCATGATCTAGTTGCCACAACAGAAAAAGATTTGTTCTTATCATGTCCTCCTTCCTTTTGCCAATGGAAATAACTGAACTCTCACATGCTTAAAATGTCTCACATAGGTTCTTTGGTAACTTCCACTGGTTTGGGAATTATTCTTGCAATTCCCTAGCAAATGACTTGGAGCTGCTGGATATTTTTCTGTTGCAGAAAAGAGGAGGGGGAGTGTGTGTTCTCCTTACTGCAGGTAGAAAGGTCTGAAGAGCCTTTTGAATAGTTACTTGATATTTGCTCCAGTGCTTAAAACACACTCTTGCTTCCAGCCCAGACCCTATTTTTCTTATAAAAACATTCCCTGATTTGTTACCTATCTGGCTGGATTTTTGTTGGCTATGCCCTGAGGTGGCACCATGGACTATGTGAGGATTTTCTCCTTACCTCGAAAAGACCTTTAACTTTCCAGAGCCAGAAACCCCATGAGCATGGGCTGCTGGTCAGACTTGTTTTCATGTATAGACGAAAGGGGATGCTGCAGATTGGCTGTTGCTGGAGGTTTATGCTTGGCTGTGCTCTGGCAGGTGCCTGGGTTGAGATCATGCTGGGGAACTTAAACTGCGGCCAAGTTGGTGTAAGAAAGGATAATCTAATTTTCCCTTTTTCCACCCAGCTCTTTTCTGGGATCTGTCAGGTGTGTGTTCTATCAGGCCTATCTCTCTGGCTCCCACATCAGTGCTCTAAGCACCTCAAACACATCCCAGATACAACCATCCCATGTGGGAGGTTCACATTTTAATTTTCACAAAGTGATGTGTCTACTAGGACTTTTCTCAAGTTTTTGGTCCATTTATGACTAAGCTAGACTATCTCAAGGTCCTTTCCAATCCTAACTGTTGTATGATTCTATGATTCTATGGTTTAAGCTAAAAAACACCTTAAGCCTCTCTCAGGACTTATTTTGTGTCTGTCCTGGTCTTAAGTCTGGGCATGGGGTGACTGCTTTGTGCTAGCTCTCCTAGTGATCATCCTGGCTGCCACAGTACCATTTTACCTCTGGAGGGTAGCTTGCATTTCTGTTAACTTCTCTTGTCCTTCCATACATCAGGCCAGCAGGTATAGTCAGCAAAGAACAGTCTGTCAGTTTGCACCAGGCTTTACAGGAGCTGCACATCCAGTTGCTGGGAACCCAGATGTGTCTATGTTAAAAATTAGAGCTGAATCTCCCCTGCTCAGTATTGTGATGATGCACGCAAATTCCCTATGAGGTCTAGACAAGAAACACTGATATGTCATGTTAAAACTGTTCCCAAACCTGGAAACCCAATGAAGACATCGTCTCCCTCTAGGAAGGATGCTCGTACATGGAAGTGTGACATCCAATGAAAAAGAGATTACCAGACAAAGAGCTCTGTTAGCTTCTTGCTTTTCAGTAGTTATGGATCATGTGTTTAACAGGTTTCTACTCTATTGTACTATAATTCCCCTCAGTAGAGAGACTTATTTTAACCAAATGGACCACATTTTTACTTGTTTTTCTAAGAGCAAACCATGTGTGCACCAGGGAAGTTTTTATGGGTTATGAAGGAACACTTATAGGTGCAAAGTATCAACATTCCTGTAAAATTAAATTAATTACCTGTTGGGAACAAGGATTTCTTTTTTCCTTGTTTAACTCAAATTCCTAGCTCTGCCCTCCAGTTCCCTTCGAAACTGGGAACTCGATCAGATTAATCAAGGCTAAAGGCATTTCCGCTTGCTATTCAAAACATTGCAACTCCCCTTTGTCCTTATCATAGTGCTGTTCAATCACTCACTGCCATAGTGGAATGGGCTTGGCTGGGGGACGGGGACAATGTGTGTGCTTCCTTTGACTCAGATCTACTTTCCTTCTCTTTACAGTCCCTGTAGCACCTTCCATTGCTCAGAGCCCAGAAGTAAAACCTCCTCCACAGGTTGGTCAGAGCTGACAAATGGATTTAGGAAGGAATCTACACTGTAATTTCACTCAGGCTCATCTGTCCTAAGAGGTCTCTGCCTCATTTTTACCCTGCTTCTCTGAGAAAGATGCATGATTTTGCTATCCTTCTTTTATATTTCAGGTGGCATCAGCTATAGAACATGGGCTGCTATCACATCCTTTCCTTTTATTCCAAAGGAGTCCTTACCCTATGCCAGCAGACAGCTTCACTTTGTCAGGAATATGCTCAGAATTCAGTGATGAAGCGTAAAGTATACTGGATATAATGATCTGGAAGGAAGGAAAGAAGGCATACAAAGAGAGATGGAGCTCTACAGGAAAATGCATAAATCCAAGAAGTTCCTTCATGTTAGAGCTGGGGAAAACTCTCTTTACAAATACCAACCAGTTCCTCAGAATATGTACTTTCAGTTCCTCAGGACATATACACTGTCACTTGTAATGGCAATACAGACTCAAGAGCTGACTGCCCACTTGTCATTTGTACTCCTGAGAGCTATTTGAAAATCGAGGGATTTCAGAAACTCATCAGTCAATTAGTTTAATCATTTAACCGTAAATATATAGAAAGCACAATCAAAATGGTGGAATCCCTAGCAAAAACCTTCCCAGTTGTTAAACTTGGCCAATATAGCTTATATGGTCTCCCACATAGCAGTCATCTGATCACAGCCTTCATAAACAACTCTAGAAAACATGCATGTGAGAACACAAACTGCAAAGGTGGGCTGACAGCAGCTATGCACCATGTCCCCAGGATGACACACTCTTCTGTACTGCAGGCTAAGTCACCCTCTGTGTCTTTGCAGCAGTTGCAAGTTACAGCCATTAGAAACAGATGGAGCTAGAAGTTATTTTTTCTTACAGTTGGCTCTGGAGTCTTTATGTAGTTGATTCAGGAGGTCACCTGCATTAGAGATGGAGAAGACTCCATGTGTGTTCCCTCAAGCCCCCTAGAACAGAACCCTTCCTTACAGTCCTGTGTGCAATTGGCACCTGCAGTTTTAAATATCCTGCATAAGTGGTTTCTCTCACTTCTCTTGGAAAATGATTAGAACTCATCAGCTGGATGTCCTTTAGTTTCAGCTTATTATTTAGCTTGAACATACTCATAGTGTTAGTACAAGCCTAGAGCCAGGTATATACATGGATCTGAGTGGGCCCAGCAGGAATCCCCTGCTGAGATGGTCTCACTGGGGACTAGACAGTGCATATTGGCGTGCAGGAACTTGGCACCTTTAAGACAATTCTGTGGCCCTGTTCCTGCAGAAGGAGGAGTTTCCCCCTTCCTTTTTGTCCATGTGACACACACTGAAGGATCCCTGAAATATTAAAATAAACAGAAAGCTTGACTTGCAGAACCTGTCTGCTAAGCCAGGAATCACATTTCTTGCTGCAGTTTCAAACTGTCATCCAGAGACTTGTAAAACATTGACAAAACCCCCTTTGCCCCCAGAGCTTTCAACAAAAACAACAGCCCAGTACTTGCACCCATCCCTGAAAGAACAAATATATTAGTCTGTTCCTGCTTCACTCTCCCTGCTTTTACCCTTACAAAAGGAGGAGCTCTGAGCATATTCTCCTTTGTATTTCAATTCCTTTTCCATTCTTTCTATTATAGCTGATTTAAGGATTAGAAGGCCCCAACATGCCAGATGTGGGGGAAGCAAGCTTAATGGATGTAGCAAAAGAAATGTAAGGAAACCCCTGATCTAAAGGCCCATTTCCTGCTAACTCTCATCCCTGCCTGCTTTCAATGAGGAATGCATAATCTCTTGTTCAACAGAGCACTGCTAGCTTGTAAAGTGGGACTGCTCTGAGGCTAGCTTAGTACTACAAGGTGTAGTAAAGCACAGGATTCCTATGAGATGAAGACCTCTAACTAGATTATAGATGGATCTGAGCAAATATTACATATATGCAGGCTATGTAAGCTCCCTTCCTCAGTGACCTGCAATAGCCACCACATACACACACAAGGCTAGGATGGGGTGTCTGTGGACCTGGGAGGTCGTGGCACAGCCAGGAACTGAATCCAGGTCTGAAGGATGACTGTTTCTGGTCTGCACAACAGACATGCCTGTTTCTTCACCTTCATTTTAATAAGATGCCTGCTCCATTTCTATTGTGAAAAGATAGGGATTTCCCTAGATGACTTTGTTTGAAAAAATCCGAGTGAATGGAAATATTGAAAAATATCCATGGCTGGGATGTGAGCTTCATAGTAACTGAAGCATTTTCTTATCCGCTAACACTTCTTGGTACTAAACAGATATTAAGAAGGATGCTGGAAACATCTTGTTTGACTGAGACTCTTGTGAGTTTATGTAGGGTTTTTCAGGTGATGATGTTTGATGGAATATATCCCAGAGCCTTCTGTCGTCATGTTTGAAAGGAAGGTTCAGCTTATCTGCCACCCACAGGAGCGATCAACTCTTAGGGCAAAAAAAAGGTTGTCATTTCCAAAGGAGCTTGGTGTTCTCTTCTACGCTTTGCCCCTCAGCAATCTGAAGTAGCAGGATTTGAGAAGGTGTTTGATATGAAAGAGCAATTTAATTCTACAACCAAGCAAGCCAGGAGACACTATCTCATCCCTAGGACCAATAAATTTTACAGCAGCTGCTCACAGAGTACCCCAGGTTAGATGCTCAGTGCTTTTAGCAATTCGCAATCAACAGCTAGTTTTAAAACAGGGGTTTGTTGGTGAAGAAATACTAATCATACACAAACAGATGGGTTCTTTCCTCCTCTGATTTTCTCAGGGAATGCTCTGTCAGGTCTTTGAACATGCAGATCTTGCTCATCTCAGAGGAAGGTCAGAGGGTGTATAGAGCAATCTTCTCTTGCCTACCCAATCAGCAGGACCCAGCTGGGGCTGTTGAACCCCTTTGCTTAGCAGGAGCATTATAAGATCTCTCCATATTGCCAGTCTAGAAGAACCTTGAGAGCTGAATTGGAAAGCTGGATACACCAGATGAGATCCGCAGTCCTTTTGGTGAAAGGAAAGACAGAAAGGTGCCAGACAAGAGAGAAAGCCTTTCTAAAGCAGCAGAGGGAGAGGGCAGTTGGCTGGACTGTGGTGCCCTAAGTTGGGTGGTTGACACCAGCCTGGGGATTTGTTCTTTGGGATTTCTGCCTGCATCTGCAGAATACTGTGCTGTACACAGCAGATGCTGAGACCAAGCATAAGAGCTTTACTACCAATGAGTTCAGTGGATGACTTCAGGAACTAACCTGGTTTTGGCAATAGTTATAAACCAAACATGGTCTTGAAACCATCTTAAAGTGAAGAGTGAGAACAACTGCTTTTGCCACTTTGGGGAGAAGTATTTACATTGGTCAAAATAGTATAAACAGTCTCTACTTCAGTGATAGGACCAACAAAAGATGAGAACTGGGCTGGATTTTATCAGTAGAGCTGTTGTAATCTCCCGAATAGGAAACCTTTTGCCCTGGGGATGTTCAGTTCAGTATAAGAGTGGACTGCCCATACAAGCCCCAACTACTGAAGATGCCAGAAAAGCACAGACTTACAGAGGAGGTGATAGAGAGATGATGGGACAGAGGAAGGCATAAAATTGTAGGCTTTTATTAGGTGTGGATGATAACAAATGTGTTAGGCAATTGCTGTGTGTTTGGCATCCCAGGAAAACTGACTACAGAGCCAGCACCCAGGGAAATGAGCTCTCCAAACTAGCTTTGCTAAGAATGTAAGTCAGCTCTTTCTTTATCAAATGATGCAGGAGATCAAGTGAGAGAATTTGTTTCAACTGAACCATCAAATCATTGCTAAGTCATTGCCTGGGATCATCTATACACATAGCAAAAGCATCTGTCTGGCTCACTGGACTCCCTAAGTGCTGGCTCAGTGGTTTGCAGCAATTCAGCCACAAGTGTTGGAAGCAAGGTGTGAGATGCTGCAATGAAATTGCCAGCTGACAACTTCCAGGAGAGCTCGGGAAGCTCCATGCAGCCTGTTCCCTCTCACACTCTTTGACTTCCACGACCTCTCCACAGATGTGTAAATGGCACCTGAGAGGCCTGTGTGCAGAGCTGGTAATTTGTCCTCACCCAGTCTATCCCCCACCGGTACGCAGAAACATGCTTGGTGTGAGAAATGTGTCCTTGGCACAAAGCCAGGGCCCAAACAGACAAAGAAATAATGTTTACCCCCAGGGCCTTTCTGACAAACAATAAAAAAGCAATAGAGTCAAGATAGATTATGCGTCAGCTAAAATACTACCTCTTCCTGCCAATTCTTATAAAAGGAGGCAAGCTGCTCTTCATGCTGAACTAAAACTTCTGTTAAAATACTCAAGGAAAACAATCATTTAGACAGCATCTTTTTTTCTGGCCAATGACAATAATATTCTTGTTAAACCTTTATTGCAACAGTTCGCTTTATAGGATGCAGCAGGCAGTTTGCTTGCTTTGAATATGGTTGCACAAAGGAGTAGAAGACTTAACAGCCCAAGATGAAGAGTCTGGTGATAGCATCTTTACAAGCAGAGGAATGGACTAAATCCACCTCTGGCAGGTATAGTAAGCAGCTTTAGGTTAGCCTTTGGCTTCTTTCTGCCCTGTGAATACACTGGCAAAGGCATCAAGTAAACCATGGCCACTCGGGCATCAGTTTGATAAGTGGGAACCCCAGGCCGCCTTCACCTGAGCCAGCAAACAGCATGCCAGCTACTAACTGGATGCCTGTGCTCACCTGAATGGGTCCTAACCACAAGGAGATGAATAGGCACCGTGTGAATATTTTATTCAATAAACTTGGCTCTGCTGCTGTGTGAAGGGTGAGGCATGTGATTTATTACTTACAAAAATTTGGACAGCCCCTGGCTTAATGTGAAAATACTGGCAAGTGTCAGGAAATCCATGAACTTTACACATATGATTATCAATTACTTTTATTAGCAAACAATTCTGGATATCCTCCCTTTTGAAACAATGCCACTGGCCAAGCAGAGCAAAACACTTATATGGGACTAAGGTGGCAAATCACACCCTACATTTGCAAATAACCCATAGTTGCAGATTTGTCTGGGTAATATCAGTGAGAGGCAACGGTTCTGCTTAGGAACAGATTAAGAAAAGGGCTTGCAGTTCTGCAAAGCCTGGGTAAGTTTTCAACAGGCACCAACTACAGCAGTGTACATCACAAACACAAAGTGACATCGAGCCCTAACTCACTCCACTTGCTTTGATGAGCATTGCTCAGAGTCTCTGTGCATGTCTATGCCATGGCATGATCTGATAGAAGAGAATCATGCCATTTTCAGTGAAGAATATGACCAGACAGATGAGATAAGCTCGAGATAGCTTCCTTGGCTTGGCAAACCCGAAACTTCCTGTTACAGAAAACTACCCTCTGCACTCAACAGATCCCAATTTTAAATACTGAGCTTCTATATTACTTATCAGATGAAAATTAATGTTTTTGTGAGTCAGTCAGATCCTATTTACACCCCTCCATACTTGCCTAAACCCACAGATCTGGCAGGAAGACAAAATATTTACTCACAAGCATCTGTACCTGAAATGAAGAGTTCAAAGTGATAATATAAATTAAGTATTTACTAGATTAAGTAGGATCCATTTCAACAAAGGCAACTGAAGCATGGAGTCCTGGCTTTCCCAAAGCCCAGGGATGAAGTTTGTACACTGGAGATCCAGTCACATTGTGCACCGACACTGGCTATTAAATTCTGCATAAAAGACTCACTCGTTCTGCATGAGAGTTCAACACTTGATGGTGCCTTGTTTTAAGAGGATGTTCAGATCTTAATAAAGCACTTAAACATATATGTAATCAAAGCTGTTCAAGAACAAACCGCAATGGAAACTAAGCCCCTTCAGCTTAATGCAGCAGAAAAGTACAGTTATCTGGGGTTATTAACATAACCACTCTTACCCGGGGTGAGAGAGAAAATAGAAACTGCCTTTCAAAGTAAGAATAGCAATGGAAAACTAAGAAACATACCCAGAAGTAACAGACCCCATTACACCCATGTATGACCAGTTCCTTAGTTCAGGAAGCACTTATAAACACCTATTTCTGTTCAGAATTTGAAAAGAAAGAAAAGTGCTGTATTTGAATCTCTCAGTGATAATGACATCCTCTCTGGTCCATCAGGAACTGGGGAGAACTTTCAACAGGAAGCAGTCAAGTGCTTTCAGGCCAGCAGCAGGGGGAGCGGTATGGCCTGTTACTGTTGGGTTTAAGGAAATTTTAACGTGAGGGAAATTCCACGAGACTGAAAAGAATTGCAGCTTGTGCCAACGTTTGAACAGGGTTAAACGGGAAAGCCCAGGTGGTATTAAGTCAGTTAATCTGATATTGATTCTGGGTTCCGTTGTGGCTGATATTGGATACAACCACTGAAGAATTTAAAGGCAGCATATTTCATGCCAGTCAACACAGTTCTGTGGAAAACAGGTTTTGGCAAACTAACATTATATTGGGGTTTTTTTAACGGAATTACAAGCTTCATTAACAAAAGTGCTTGAGTTGATACAATATAAAGAGTTTTTTGTAAGGCACAAGGTTTGTCTGCAAGATATTCTGATAAAAATCATAAGCACCTTACAAAGCAGTGCAGCATTTCTTAAGTTGATTACAATTTGGGAACTGATAGAATACAAAATCGATGTAAATGAGGAATTGTGATGAAATGGGGCTGTTCCTGGTACTGTCCTAGTGGGCACTGCTCTAGACCAAATAGTTTTTCCTAAGGATATTGAACCAAATGCAAATTTAAGCAGGGATAGTGCCTAGAACTGGCTCAACAAGTGAATGTGGTAGGTGGCAACCAGGATGAAGAGCAGCTCTATAGACCGCTGTGGAGCTCTGGCTCATTTGAGCAATATCCACTTGAGTTTGACCAAATGAAAAAAAACAAACAGCCAGTGTAAAAACTGGAGGTCCCATGCCTAAGATGTGAGACCCTAAAAGCATTAGAAGAGACCTGGGGAGCAGAAGAACATCAGTGCAAAACTATGGCTAAAAGCATGTGAACTCAAGAGGCTGTCAGGGAGAGGTGAAAATGATATTACTGTTGCCTGAGGAATTAGGGAGACCACTGCAAGAATATTCTGTCCTGCTCTTGGATCTACCCTTCAAAGGGATGTGTTAAAAATTGGGATGCACTCAAAAAAGTATAACTAAATGAGACAAGGTTTGTAAACTCTGCCAGTTAATGAAAGGCTTACAGAAATTAATCTGTGTAGTTCATTGAGGAGAAGCTGAGAACAAGACTGTGAGGAAGGCTGCAACATTTTCTATACTCATTTACACTTGGAGTGAAAACAAGTTTTAAAACCTGACATCCTTCATGAAATGGATCTCCTCCTCCCTGAGCTGTTCTCATCACAGTGATCCTAAACTCTAACGAATCCTATGCCAAGGGTAACACGGAGCTGAATTTTAACTGGAGATCGATTACATTTCTTTCTAGGCAAATCATTTGCTGGTGCGTGCAGCTACAGAATTACACACCCTGATGTCATGAACAATTTCTCCTTGCACCCAGAGGCCATGTGGCTGAGAAGCAGTTAGAGAAAGGCGAGGACTAAACTGTGAGCATCCTGGGCTCTAATCCCACCTAAGCCCCTGCCCGATATTTTGAACCTGAGCAAGTCATTTAACCCCCTCAGCCCCCAGCCCAGCTGTAGCACTGTGCAATAGCCAAGATCTTGCTGAAAAACAGATGTTGCATCTCAGCTGAGCTTTACATTTCCAAAAAGCAGCTCAATGAAAAGACCTGCTGGGGAATGCAGGCAAGCGGATGAATGGAGACTGTTGCAAATACTGTAAATTCACACTATTTACATGGATTCTTAGGGATAAAGGGGGAGAGGCTTTTCCCTGGTGATCAGTTTATCCCAATAGCATCCTCAGCATTAAATTCACAGCGATAGCACATCCAGTGCTGCCAGCAGCCACACTGTAATGTTGTTCATTGACAGCCTGGGCAGTCCCTCTGCCTCAAGCAGGGGTGGCTGGTGAAAGGTGCTTTCTTGCTACCAGCTGGTTTGGGGCAGAGCAGCAAGCCCTGCCACTGGAGAGCCCTCTGTTTCAGTTCGTGTTTGTCTTGTATGTCAACATTAAGTCACTGCTGTGAAAACAGCAACACACGTGCAAAGGGAGAAGTAAAAAAGCAAAAACATGATGGGGTAAAGAATAGAAAACAGTATTTTAAGACACAACTAATTTGACTGGTTTTGCCCATTTGACTCAGGAATGTGAGTTTGTTTTGCCATATGCCTCCAAAGGGAAACAGGAATTGAGAAGGGAAGTGGTACCAAACTGTTTACTTGAAATTGTGGGCAAGAGTGGGGGCCAGAACTTCTGGGAATCCCATCAGGCATCCTCTGTGTGCGCACAGCTCCCTAGAATTGCTGCCTGGGGACAATGCCGCAGCAGAGCTGTTGTGTTTTCAACTACCTTCCCTTCTTCTTGGGGCTTATGGTAGCCTCACGTCTTCTTGGAGGAGTTCCCTTCGTAATGCTAGTGCTGTGGGCAGGCCACACCAGAGCTGAGGGTAGGCAACAAGGATCAGAGACATATGCAGGAATCTGAAGCTCACTGGGTTGGATGTGGATGAATACAGCACCTCCCACCCATAGATACAGCTCCTCTACTTTCAGGTAGGTGATATCTGCAGGGTCAAACTGGTGTAATGCAAAGACTTCTAAGATGAGATGCTGGAGGCCAATACAGAGGAGCTCTGACCGTTAACATCAGCTTATGTGTCTGCCCTGTACATGAATTTTGTGGGCTGCACATCTCAAACCATGTAACTGAGTGTTGCTGCAGGATCTCTCCATCCATCGTTCATATGCAACTTCAATTGAGAAAGCAGTGATATAAAAAAGATAATACTCAAAAGACTTTTGCTTATGAGACCTATTATACACTGGTTACAAACGAAGTTTCAGTGAGTGATATAAATATTTTTTAAACTTCATTTAAATTCCTGCTGATGATATGTACCTGCTGCATAATAAAACCTAAATGACATTGGGAAAATACTGATTTTTAATTAGGACATAGAAAAACACCTTAAGTTTTAAATTTGAGTTATATCCAATTTTGGAAAACAAAACAAAACGTGGTGACTGTGATCTCCAATGTGTATTATTTGCTTCATATATACCAACAAATTAGGGGAAGCTTCCTGTGTTTCTGTTGTTTAAAGTAGAAGAGGAATATCTAGCTGTGATTTGGAGGAAGAGCCATCAAATACAGTGAAGAGTAATTATTATCTGTTGCACTTGGCAATGGGTACATCCTGAATAAAGATACAGAGATGTGCATGCAGAGACCTGAGGAAAAGTCTAACCTGAAAGAAAGGTCAGCTTGTGCTGCCAGTTAGGGCTGCAGGGTTTGTTCTGCTCAGGCTCTACTCTTTCAGTATGACATTACCCTTTGTCAAAAAATGCCGAGTCTCGGTGAAACCCTGGAGAAAGGGGAGACTGCAACACCCACAAGGCCTTGGCAATAGATAGAGAAAATTTGTGTGTGTTTAGATCCTTGATTGCAAAAGAAAAATGGCATTAAGTTGGCACAGGAAAGGAATTTTATACCTGTCAGTTTTTGCACAGGTCTGTAAATAGCAGAAACTTTCAACTTCTGCCAGAAAAGCATCAGGGGTCCCAGATACAAAGCCAGAGAAATTATATATCTAGACCAAATACAAGAATTTGGTTTTGATTTCAATACAGTCAGTCTGGATATAAGAGCTGAGTAAGTTTGCAGAGACTTGATGTAACTAAAATGGAAATAATTCTTGATATGGAGGGTCACATATTACATTTCTGCATGCAGATCACCCTGTGGCTGATAAGCACCAACATAAACCTCTTTAAGAGACATATTAAAAGCTACACTGGCTTACAGTAACCAAAGTTTGGAAAAAGTCTAAGGAGCAAGAATGTTGGAATTGGAGACCAAGCATCATTAAGCAGAAGACAAAGATGACCTGAAGTTTTGTCCTCCCCATGCAAGTGCTCTCCAGGTTCATGTGATGGTATTTGGGCCAAGTGGGGGTTGCAAACCCCAGTCATCACCAAACTGGCCTGTTGGCTCCAGCTCAGCAGTGCACAGGGACTTTGAAGTAAGGTCTTGAAGTGACCTAACACCAAGGAGGAAGACACAAAACTGCCCTGCAGCAGATGTGTGGTGGGATGGCCTTTACATGGGTCTCATTGTGAATCCTGATTAACTCGTGATCTTCAAGTCCTTCCACAATTCAACAATTAAAGACAATTAAAGATAATCTTTACACAGGTGTCAAGCCACTTGTAGGTCTTTCTACCATTCAAACTAGTGCTGCTGGGTCCCAGGTGTAAGGAGATGTGTGGGTCAGGCTCTAGGCAGGTATCTAGGGTTGCCAGTCACCTTGTCTGCTCTTCCCTGTGGCTCTCCAATTTCCATTAAGAAACTGTAAAAGGAGCTTTTTGGTTTCTGTGCCATGTGAAATCCTTTCTTGGAGAGGGTGTGTAACTTGTGCCAGGCCTGCACTGTGAATGCTGAGTGCATGTAGTCCCTTTTGAATCACAGGAAGTATGTAAGCTTTGGAGATTATCAGCCCATTATTAACATTTCAGAAAAATATAAAGTGGTTTCCGCTTTATCTGTTTACTCTGTGGCTGATAAAATACTAACATTTTTCAACCTCCACTGTATAATCCCTGGTCCCCATATTCCCAGACAATATGGTGTGTGGCTTAAACGGATCACCCCAAACGGAGCTGTTTCTCTTGGCCAGTGTCATACAGGAAGCTGGTGAGAAAAAGGTTGTTTGCACAGGATTTAAGCATTTAAAAAAAAAATATGAAAATGTGATGCTGAGGAAAACATCAGGCAAGCAGTAAAAGTGCTTTGCATGTGCGCAGCTGTTTCCTGGACATTTCTTTCTATTGCAGGGGCACTTGGTTTACAGGAAATTCCAGTTCACACACAATGCCAGTCTCCCCAGAAAACGGGCTCTGGGCTCAGCTGTATTGATCTGCTTTGTGCAACTGGTGGTGCCGGCGATTTCACCACCTGCACGCCCACAGGCAGCGCGGACTGGTTTGATGTGATCCTAACTGGTTTGTAGGAAATAGTAGTAAATTTGCTTCCATCTGTTTTATAGCTGGGCTGTTGTTTCTCATGGTTAGGTTTAGACCTGCCCAGATTAGATATCGGTCCAGGTATAATTTAGCACCTAAACTCTCAGGGCATGTGGCTGGCTCTGGGCTTGTGCTGCACATGACATAGAGTTGTGCTTATTGTGGGAGTTCCACTGGAAGGAAGCAGAACTGCAAAGCCACAAGCTGATGCACTGGCACAGGCTGAGGGTCTCACAGCAGCCTTCTCTGTACATCCAGAACTTGTAACAAGTTGAGGGGTCCTGAGAAATTCATTGTTTCTACCAGCTAAATTTTCCATGCTAGTTTTCCAGTTCTAGAATAGTGACAACAGGAGATGAGTACAGACACCGGCAAGCCTGGATAAACTACAAGTTTCACATTTTCTGTTGGATAAAAACCCTAACATGCTCCAAACACTGGTATGGCTCATCACATGGCAGACCCAGCCACATTCAGTTCTCATCCGGAGATGCTGGGAGCAAGACAAGTGTGAGCAGGGTTAGCTGGAGTTCCCATTCTGCTGAGTTGGCAGAAAGCCTTGTAGTTGCAGATGCAGAAGGACTGGGATGATAAATGGACTTTGGAAAGCAACCCAAACATGTACATACAAATTAGTATTTAACATACAGTTGCTATTTGCAAATTATCCCCTTGTGATTTAGCTCTTGAATGAAAGCGACTGTGTTAGCTGTATAAACAGTAGCAGAGGGAGCTGCAAGAATGCACCTATACTCCCACCCACAGCTGTACCCTGGAGAGTCCCTATGCCAACCCTGTACATACATTCACAAGGCACACAGACCCCTTCCCAACTGTGCTGCGAGAACCATCAGCCATGCTCTCTTCTCCCAGTCTATCAGGCACTGTAAGCCATGCGAGCCACCCTTGTAAGTCACTAGCCCCTAAGTCAGGGGACTGTGAAAAAGTGGCTGATGGCAAGTTGCACTGTCAGCACACAGGTTGCTGGTGAAAGGGAGACAGGCAGCTGGGTGTTTTGCCAGATGGTTTGGTGGAAGACAAGCTGGGTCACTAGCTCAGGTTTTTAATGGGAAATGATGTCATGGCAACACATGCATCATAAATAATTTGACACCAAAAGGAACAAGCCATGGTGGCCGAACATCTGAGCACCCGCCTTGACATCCGGAGTGACGCAGTGCGCTTGACGCAGCAGACCAAGCACTGACGTGTGTTGTGAGCCCTCCAAAACCCCAGAACTCCTCCAGATCTCAACTATCAAAAGGAGACCCTCCAGCCTGTGCTGAGCGCTTGCACTGCCCTGGGCCTCTGGAAGGGAATGGGGCAGAGGCAAGGCAATCAAGGCTGGGCAGTACAGTGAGCATCCTCCACACATGGTGAAGCCAGCTAGCTAGCCTGCAAGGCACTGGGACAGCATGCTCCAGCTGAGGAGCCTGCTTACATTCAGCAGATGTGAAGAGCTGGTGAATAGCTGCCTCCTGCCATTGCTCCTGGCATGGCATGCTCAGGACCGTGCAGGGCAGGCTGAGCACCCAGATGAATTCTGCATGGACTGTGCTCCACAGGGACCTACCAGGAGCAGCACAACTCACCATCCTCTCCCTGACCCCACGGCAGGGCTGGAGTTACGAGGTACCAAAAGGTGGTTGTTACTCAGTGGCCTACATTTTGCAGGTCAGGTTTTTCACAGCCAAAAAAAGAGGAAAAGGATTATATTTCAAAATATTTTCCCTTCTCTTTGCAGGAAGAATCAGAGGTAGAGCCAAGAAGCTGCTACTATGCATGATTTAAGGAGATAAGAAGCAGCAGCAAGAGGTAGAGATTGGGATTTATAGTATCAACCCTAAAAATAGCTGTTTAGAGAAAGCCTAAGCCTGGCAAAGTCTCACTGGGAGTTGCCTCATACACAATGGCTTAGCTCAGCAGATGGAGTCCAGGTGGGGAGGATTTAATTTTGAGGAGTTTGTCCACCATCCCCACTTTAACCTAAGGTACCACTCTACACCTGAAGTCAAAGCGGCTCAACCCCTTGTGTGGATGTCCCTGGGAGACAGGTCACACTGAAATACTCTGAAACAGCTGTCAACACAGCAGCTTACACTAGTTTATAAAAAGAAAGTTCATCTGAAGCCAATACAACTTCCTCTTCAAGCATCTCTGAGCAGGGAAATGACTTGCCCAAGCAGGTTGGTGGCAGACAAGAGCATGGAGAGGGGCTCTCCAGGCTGCGTTTACAGCCAAACCCGAATGACATGCCCAAGTTGGCAACCAGGCCTGGAAAGATCGTCTGCATGTTGAGTCTAGTCCTCTGCAATCGCAGACAACCATGTCATATAAAACCATTTAACTTTGCTAACTATGCCACTCATCCCTTCAAACCTACTAGGAGTGTTTTTAGACCCTCTCTTGTCTGCTGGCGTCTTCTTTGCTTTCCTTGCCAAAATGCAAGTCCCTAGGGCAGTGGGACCAATAAATACACATTCCACATCCGAGCAGGAAAACCCATCTGCTCTGAGAAAAGAAATACAATAACAAACCCCAGCGAAAGTGAGATCAATACACATCAGTAAGCTGTCAGCTCTTCTGTTGAAGATGAGCTTTCTACTTGCATTTGCATTGCATGTCACCCCCACTGTTGCACTGTTGCTGTTGCACTGGTATGTGTTGTGTGTTCTGTACTGTAAGGAAAAATGCAGCTTTATAAAGTATCTGGTTTAGAAGTTGGTTAGAAGTTGATTTGCTGCTCAAGAAAAAAATACTTTTCTGCTTCCTTTAAAGTCTTTTCTTAATTAGAAAAACCTCAACCTTGTTTCTTTATAGTGATAGGAGAGGAGCAGATACTTTCTAAGGGAAATTCTGATGGTAAAAAAAAAAAGGAAAAAAAAAAAGATGTTTCTTCTGGGGATTTCCAGGTAAAGGGAAAAAAGTTATTTTCCCCTAAAGGAACATGAAGGTAAACTGATCCATCCTGTGTTTGCTTGCCTCTCCGTCCCCATTCACTCATGATGCTGAGCATCATGCAATGCCAGTCTATGCCCTGAACTGGCTGGCTCTGAAGCTGTGTCCTGCCAGGCTCAGCCAGTGGCTGTGTGATGTACCAGGCCTGGCTGCACACCTTGTCTTCCTGCCAGCAGTGGCAGAGGCGTGCTCATGATGCTGGTTTTGCTCAGACTGTCCACATGCTGTTTCTAATAAAATCTGATCTCGTTCCTTTTGACACAGACGACAGGAACTGGTCCTGGTTTAAGTCACCCTGCCGGAGAGTGCACACTGCAACCAGCCTACGATAACACTGTGGAACTGGAGAGAGGGACTCAGGAAGCAATAAATCAACTCTGCTGAGTTATGACATTGGTGACAAAGGAATGGTTTCTCCTCCATCAAGCCTTCCTGAAGGTACTTGGTCTTTGAAGGCATGGCAGGGGCTGGGCTTGCAGACCCTGGAGTGGAGTAAAGGGTGTTTATTTGTCCTATATGTACTCTGGAAACAACCAGTGCTGCTGTGACTGGTTTACATACAAGCCTAATAAATAACATCAATAACACTGAAAAACTCATTAATTTGGTAACACTTTGAGGCCCCACTGAAAGTCTGTATGTCACTAGACTGGGATTATACAGCCTCCTAATAGGAACTAGTTCACCCCTCAACAGGGAAGATGGATGAAAAGTAAGGGAGACAGCCAGGGCAGAGAGCAGTGGAAAGATGTTCAAGGTCACACACCAGCTTGTCGCTTCAGCAGTCCTGGTTCTGTGTGTTACTCACTGCTTCCCACACTAATCCCTCTATCATTATTCACACTATGAAAGTACTTGGGTTTGAAGCTTCTTATGTGTTACTTGACTATTAAATTCCATGATGGAGCAGAGACAGGAAGGGTGAGACACAGGGAAGCCAGAACCAGTGTCCTGCAAATCTACAGCTGTCAGAATCAGCCCCTCTTGCAGACGTATTCCCAGAGGAGCCACAAGACTGGTGCTTGGCTGGTGCATCATCTGAGCTCTGAGTACACTTTGAGGAACCACATCTAACAAGCATAATTTTTAGCCCCACAGTACTTCCATGAAGGAAGCATTGTGACCGCAGTAACTTGTTACCCATAGGTGAGCTAGGGAAACAAACTAGGAGTCCAGGTTGCCAGGGGTAACTTGTACCTAACAAATTACCGTTGTATTGCAAACAAATAACAAGATGCCCACATAGTGCTACATGGCATCAGAGACTAACAGGGTCTGCAACCAGAATAAGGAACCTGGGTGGAAAATCTGGAGCAGGGAGTGAAGGCAGACAGGCTCGTTTGCCTGCACACAGAAACAGAGCTCTGTGGCTTTTAGCAGCAAAGCTCAGGGTGATTTCCTCTGTGCTGCCCTTACTGAAAAGCTGAAGGGTCTAGACCGATGTAACACAAGCGCTGAACCCACACACCCCGGGACAGGCTGTACAGAGCATGGCTCCCTCCAGGGGCAAAGGCTGGGGTAATACACCATTTGTCTAGCTTGTCTATGGATGCCAAAGCAAATAACTAAGCATGCATCTTGAACTCAGCTTGTAAAAATGTCATGTCCCCTTTTTACAAGAGTTTTCTTTGTGATATTTGCTCAGACAGAAGATAAAGTCACACCAGCGGAGCAAACAAGAGAAGTCACACAAAGCAGTGAAGATTAAGGAGAATCGAGGCTGTCGGATGCAATCATGCCACTTCTATGCAAATCTATGCACAGTACATCAGGGCTGGGACAGCCCTGTGTGCAGCAGGCTACTGAGCAGATCCCAAAGAAATTGTTTTCCTTCTCCCAGAGCAAAAGGAAAGTCACTGAATTGAATTCAGGATGAAAATGACACAGAAGTATATGAGAGCTGGGCAGGGGCTTTCCTCTTCGAAGCTTGTGCAGCAGCACCCATGTCACTGGGAGTGGGCACAAACTAAATATGAGTCTCAAATCCAATGCATTTGGGTCAGCCAACATCATCACAAGACACAGTGCAACACAGGCACAGAGTAGGCCCTGTGCAAGCACAGCAAGTGCTGTGCTTTAACAGTCCTACTTTCCTCAGAGCACCAAATTCCCAATGCTCCATTTAACCCAGCTCTGTTCATGAGGTCTGAACTGCTCAGGCCTACAGATCCCCTTGAAATGAACCTTACTTTCTATCTCCACCTACACATGCGACTGATCCTATTAGGGTCTCAGTAACCATCTGTAATATTATGTGCTACATAGGAAAAGTGGATCCATCAGTTCAGGAACTTGTTTATAAATAATTTTAAAAATAAGCACATGGGCAGGCAGAGAAGTAGAAGAGGCATCCCTATCCCTAGGGAACTTCTGGCTGCTGTCCATGGGATTTTCACAGAGCACTTTTATGTCATTAACATGCTGTTTTTTCATAAGCCATGAAGTTATTTTCCATGCATGGAAAAGATTCATAGTGCTCTCAGCTCTGAGCAAAGCAACAAACTGAGTATGGCCCCAGACAGAAAAAAGGGAATGAGAACAAAGCTACCAACGCTGTGGTACCCTCAAGCGAGATACTAGAAACATCAGCCTCAACAGCAGGATTCGGGGTCACCAGGCAGGCATCACAGCTCCCAGCTCTGGCTGACACCAAATCTGAGGAGCAGAAGCTTGTTTTCCACAAGGGGAACCCCTTGCTTGCCTTGCACTTGATCAGCATTTTGGGGTGAGTTTCTTGAGGAGGGAGCACATCCAGCCACACCGCTCAGCAGGGTGAGAGCTCATCTCCCTCTTTGGCTCCACCCAGCACCTGGCTTTGAGCCTTCTGTGTGTCCCCTTAGACTGGGGTCAGGCAGTGCTGGACACAACCTAGGGCAGAGGGAGCTGCCCCATACTCAAAGCTTCTCTCGGTCCCTTCCATTGCGGAGCCTCCTTTGCAGTACCCTGGAGCTGCAAAGCTCTCAGGGCAGAGCTATGGACTGCTCTTCAGCTGCTGGGGCTCCAGAAGTCTTCTTTGGAGGAAAAGTCTAAATACTGCTTATTTGGAGAAGGCAGAGGCTGGAGGAGTGCCTCTTCCCTAACCCCTACTCAAAAGGAGGATGCTGATGCTTGCTTGCCAGGCCCCTGCAGGCTGCAGGTCGCAGAACTTGTCAGTCCTCCTCCAGTCCCTTGTCAGCAAGTTGGTCCATCACTCAGTCCTCAGCACCCTGCCACCTTCCTCAAGCTGTGTGTTTTCACACCCACAGAACTCCCAGCAAAATATTTGAACAGCTCCTTCTCAAAACACCAGGAGATTAATATGAGGCACGTGGAGACATCTCTCCTAACACAAGATGAGGAAGGTGTAATGAGTCTCAGACTGCTAGTAGGTGCCTCTTTATTCTTCCTGGCAGCTATGGCCAGAGCATATCTCTGTGCTACCACTCAGGAGATCTTAATATTGCATAAACACATCAGCTGTATTGGACCTGTGCATCAGCCTAGGATCTTGACACTCTGTCTTTATAGGTTCAGACAGGATCAGTCCCCAGTAGGTGATGGAAAGGCTCTTCAGCCCAGCTGGTCTGTGCTGCATGCACCCTTATCTGTGGCCACGCTGTCACCCTTCCAGCTATTTCCTCCCTCCTTGTGTCTTTTCCTTTCTGAGGGTGTTGATGTTGGATCAAGAAATACTTCTGATCAGCTTGTAATAAATGAAGCACAGTATTTTAGCTCCAAGAAACTTTGGAGAGACTCACGCAAGGATAGATTTTGGCTTTTATTCCGAAAGCCAGGCTGCAGAAAACCCCCCTTTGAGATCACTTTACTATTACCTAGGTTACTTCTTCCCACCCTTTGGCAGGAGGCTACAGCGCCAAAAAGTGTCAATTTACTCTCGCTATTGGGCCAAGAATATCCCTGGTACAAATTTATTACTTTTAATAGGGTTGGGCCTTTAATTCCTAGTGCATACTTGTGAAGAATTTTGGCTTGTCACTGAGGAGCAGGAATTATTTTCCCCTCTACAGGTAGAGGCAGGTCCTCCTTTGGCTGAGGGCTCTGCACATCCCGAGAGCAGCATTACTGCAGTGCTCCCATAAAGGGGATTTGAAAAGCCCATGCGCACCTGCCTGTGCTGAAAGCCAGAAGCAGAATGGCTGTTTAGCACACAAGGGTTTTTTTCTTATTTCTTCTCCCTTTTTTATTGCTCTGCTACTAGTTGAAGTGCTACTGTGGGATCAAATCTGCCCTCAGTCCCTTGGGGAATTAGACAAAGGAGTAAAGGGCTCCTATTAATGAAGACAGGGCACATTTGTCATCAAAGTCACAAACAGCTGAAGCTGGGACTAAGGTTTCACAGCAGATTTTATGACTTCTTCCCATTTGTGAAGGGATCTGGTTTAAGTGCTCATCAGGCTCAGATGGCTGGGGATTCTGCCATGCTTCTATGCACACACTGCTGATGTTCTCACTGCTGTAAAAGCTGATGCTGGTGGCTCACAGTTACTGATCAGGCAAGTGGCCACCAATAATGGCAGCCCATTAAATGTTATTCTGAGAGAGGCTTGCTGGCAACTGGAAGGAATCTGCCTCCTGTTCTCCAGCTATCTCAGTGTCTGTAGGACAAATCTGAGCTGAACACAGATCTTCTCAGATCACAAAACCATCTGCTCCACATGTAGCAAAAATCAGTCAAAATGAAACCAAAGAGCAGAGACGAGCATGAGCCAAAAATCCACCAGCCTGCTGATGTGTCACCTGCCACCCACTGCAGTGTTCCCAGCAGTGCAGCCTGTGAGAGGTGAAGACACGGCTCTGATGAAATGCCCTTCTGCAGCCCTGTGGGCACACCCAGGCTGACAAGGTTAGCAGCTCTGCTCATGGCTCTAAGATAAAGCCCCAAAGGCTGAGCACAAACAACAGTACTGACTTTGCAAAGTCAGGAGAAAGCAGGAATTTTGTTCCAGTTTTTCACATTACTGAAAAGTGAACAAGAGAAGCCGTTACTTTTCTTCTGCAAGGAACAAAAACCAGACTTGATCAAAAATCCTCTTTGGATTTTAGATAACAGGTGCCCCAGCCTCATCAGATCTACAAAGGAGGATTTGTGACACTTGGAAAAGCCCAAGTAATAACATATGGAGAATGAAAAATGATGAAAATTCAAATCTCTGCCTTTGCCTCCCTATCAAACTCCTCTGGGCTCAGTCATTATGGAACTTTTGTAGATAAGCGTAATAAACAGGGTCTCTATTCTTACAAAAGCACATGATGCTTACAGAGGTCCTGTCTTCCCAGAATGAGAGCTTGGCAGATCTGTTCCATTCTCTACAAAACCATTTCTGCTTTTTATGTCTTTGTGTGTCTCATGATGTTGTGTGCACATTTGAGAGTGTGCCCAGACACTCAACAAACCATTCACTTGAGACCCTCGTTTCATGGATACTACGTGAACTGGTCTCCAGATGGATAAAACTGCAAGGGTTAAATAGCTAGTTATAGTACATAAAGTCTACATCCACTGTGCCTACAGGAAGCTTTTCCTTTGTTTTAAGTGCCTTTCTTCTCTTTCTGAAGAAGGGAAAGATAACTGCATTCACATCCCAGCTTTATGATACAATCCTAGTTTAATGGTAATACTATACAAAATCCTTTCTATTTTACAGATAACTGCATGTACTTCACTGCTGCAGCAGTGAGAGATGCTGGTCAGCATGCAAGGGAGATTCAGTGCCTGTGCCTGGACAACCTGTTTGTCCTAGCACTCTGCCACTTGGACTTTGAATAGTTGATTAAAATAATTATCAGCTGCCATTGAAAATGATTTTATTTTCTGGTTCATCAGATGCAAGATTCTAAAACCATGGTGAGTGATGGTGATAACAGAGCTTCCATGACTTCTGCGAATGCAGGGATCTGGTGTAAGGGACTTAATCCCTGCCCCACAGGGGAAAGGCAGGCAGTACTCCGTTGTTGAATGGGCATGGCCTACCAAGCTAACCCAGCACGTGCTGCTGCCTGCCCCATTGAGGCTCATGGAGGACACAGGGAAAGTTGCAGTTATTACAGTGCATTTGTGTGAGAGTTAGAGGACAAAACCACAAATGTGAAGCAAGATCAGAGAATAAAATCATAGAATAATTTGCTAGTGATTCTTTATTCCTTGTTGTTACAGAATATCAGAACTAGACCACAATTTTCTACCCTATATTCTCTGAAAAATCCTCACTGCATTTTTTTTTATAGTTTATCCCTAATGGAAAGAACTCCTAGAACTGTAACTTGGAAAGGAGTGAACATCCCTTACAAAGTGAACTGCCTTTCAAAACTGACCTTGTCTTTGTACATTTAGAATAATAATGTTTCTCTCTCAAAATCTAAGGTTGTGTGCCCCAGGCCTTCCTGCGGAAAGGTGCAGTGCTGTACGATGCAAGGCATATTAGGTTCAGCTCATGGGTTGGTACAAAGCTGGACAGACAAACAGAAATAGCACAACTTTCATCCTAGAAAACTCCACTTTTGTTCCTCTTAACAGAGGACTTAATATGACATCATGGTCTTCATTAGCCCAGGAAACATGTAGATCTCCCCAGCACCCTTCAGCATTGAACTCCCTCTTTAAGCTACCAGACTTCTTTGCTTTAAAGGAACTGACTGAGCATAAGAGTCAATATATGGTGCCTTAACTACATCCTCAATTAGGAAGAGGGGATAAAGATCAGCTCTGGGTTGAGATAAGAGTAATAAACCTGCTAGCTGACAACAGCAAAGGGTAGCAGGGATGCCATGCTAACTTCTGCAATGTTAGTTCTGTAAAAGTTTCTAACATACTAATGATCACAGTCAAACCCACTCATGCCCTGAACACTGGTCAACATGAACTAAACTCGGCTGTTAGCCCAGAAAAGGCCAGGCAGGTCTCTCTTTCCTCTTTTCATTTCTAAGCCGATTTCTGTTTTTCAACAGAACATGAACAAAAAGGAACAGAGCAACACACTTCACACTGAGGTATTTGTAGCTCAATCTGAAGCGAGGGGTAACAGAAACCTACCATCCTTCTGGGACCTATAATCCAGTCTGAGGACTCAGGAGACACAGAAAAAGGGGACGGGTCAGATAAGTTTAGCATTTACTATGGTTATTTCCAGCCTTTTGCTCTGCATCACGAATAATTTACTTCTATTCAAGTGATTACAGTTAAAGGATTTTAGCATTGTCATGTAAGTCAGCACTGCTTGTTTGCTAAAAATACAGCAGTTATTTTCTTTACTCGCTTTTCTTTAAGCAGTTCTGAGGTACTTAGACAAAGATCTAAAGTCAAACTTTGGAAAAGGAGATAGATCATGTGAAATGTAGCATGTTGGAAAACCCATGGTAGTTAAGTGGTTGCCTTAGAGACACATGCTCAGAAGATAAAGGAGCTTAAAGCTAAAAAGTTCATGGAAGTTATATAATGAATTGTTTTCATCTGAGTCTTTTGCCTCCATGTGCATGTGCGTGTGTCCTTTTCTGCTGGAGCAGGAGGAACTGTTCCAAGATCTGACCTCCACTCTGACACCAGACAGATTTTTCATCGTTTTCAAAGAGCAAACAAAACAATTTTTCTTAAAAATGGACACCAGAACCTGCAGCAGCCTCAGGACAGACCGACCACCTCCCTGGCTCAGCTCACTGGGGAAAACAGCTTTGAGTCTTTTCCACACAGCAAACTACTGCTGGGACAATCCACAAGAGCTTGGGAGAATGGAAGACATAAAACTCTGCAAACCTGAGCTGGCCATGCCTGCAAGGTTGGGCCAGAAATCCCTTTGGAATTTCTGGAACTAACAGATTTTTGGAACTACCCAGCCCATCATGGCTGTTTCTGCAGAAGCTACTGGATGTGTCTTTGCAAGGCAGAGTATTAGCAACGAGTGATATTGTTGTGTCTCTGTAGCTCAAGCAAAGAGGAAAAGCTCTGGCTTTACTAAAAGAAAATCATTATTTAAGAGTGTCTTCAATGTACAGATGGCTCTTTATCAAAATACAAGGTCATAGCTCCTTGTTCCAAAGCCACAGAGACGTGTTATAATGTCAGTAGGTAATAACATGAACATGGGACAGACATTAAAAATGAGTGCATCCTGTAATTCCTGTGGCATCATACTGTATCATTTCTTTCTCCTCCCTTTTCACTGTGGAGGACCGATCAGTCAAGAACAGGGACAAAATTGCTCCTATCATGCAAAAAGAGGAAGAAGCTGAAGGTTTGGGAGGCTTCACTCTGGGCTGGGCCTAGATGGCTCTGCCAGACATAAAGGGCAGCAGCAATGAAAACGCATTGAGACATCCCTATGGTATGCCTTCTTTCCACTGCCAGCTTTAAAAATGACACTGATATAATGATGTGAGCAGTCATGGCAGGGGGTGTAAGGCTCAGTTGATGTTGTGGGTTGAATTTCTTCGATGAAAACTCCTCTGATTATTATTATGGCTGGGAAAAGGGGTGTTTAAGAAATTAGGTCTGGAGGAGAAGCACATTTGTCTAGAAAGTGGGCTTTGAATCTTACAAAAAAGGTACGATTTGTGAAAGCTCATGGCCTAAGGCCAGTAGGTGCTTCTGAAAGGATCCAGAAAGCAAGAGGAATGAGAATGAGAGCTGGCAGTCTTATATTTCAGGCTTCTAGAGAGATGAGCTAGACTAGATGCAGTGGAGATCCAGAATCTGTCCCAAGAAAGTGAGTTCTGCAAGTAATTTCCTTTCTTTCATCAAATGTATATAGCAAGAAGGTCCCTTCCTGCTGTGACCTAGCTTTCTACCACATTTCATAGTGAATGTGTTCGGAAGCTTCTGCACTTGACACTTGGTTACCCATTTCATTTCCTAAAGTGAAGAATAGTTCCAAAGGTGAAGAAAATACTATTGCCAGGCCCTGATGGAGCTACACAGTCACAGGCAGTTAAGTGCCATCATTTCTTCCTGCACTATGGAAATGCGTCTCTTTAGTGCCAGATGGGTACATCCCAGGAGGAACAATTCCTACAGGGGCTTACTAGTTTGGTGACTTGCTCCTACCCACCACCTTGTCCTTATTTGCTCTAGTGCAGAAAGTGAGGAATTTTTAAATGACTCCTGAAATAAGCAGATCTAATCTGAGGAGCAAACAACTGAATCTGGACTGTCCTACTCACCATTTTCAGCCATCTCCTCCATGAAAAGTCTTTTTCTGGCTAATGTTGTGCCCTGCAACAGGCATTTCTCAGAGCACTGGCTATGCTCTGGACCATGGCACACTCTTGTCTGTAAATAAATGTGAGGAAGCAAAGAATTGTGAGGCAGGAAATAGCCACTTGGCCCAATGAGCCTGGCCCTTTAAGTTTATCTCAAATGCACCTCCTTGCTTTGTCTTTGCATCTGCAAATCTCCTTCTCCTCATAAAAATGTCTAGCTGTCTCTTAAACCCGTTCAAAGTATTTGCTTAAATGACCTAACTTGGCAGCAACTTGCCAATGTTTGGGCTGGCCTGAGTGACTTAATGCTACTAGAATCCCCTGTTTATTTTTCATGTTGCCTGCAATCCTGCCATGCTGGGCTGGGCTGTGGCAGATAAACAAGTCCTGCTCAGCCCACAGGAACCATCCACAGAAAACCCAGGGCTGCCAGAAGTGGCAGTGCTGACTCAACATCTAAAACACTTCCCATGAAGTATCCCTGGACCCTGCTCTCTGGAGCTTGGGTAATGGTGCTTGTGGAAGAGCCATCTCTAAGTGGACTTCTGAATTGGCTTTAACGTGTTTTCAAGGTCAGATGGGGAGAGTTTCTGCCACCATCTTAACTGCTCTTTGCTAAGCACATTGAGGAATCTAGTTCTAATTTGGCTGCTAGCTGATTTTAAAGAGAGTTACGCTTAAATAGCAAAGATTTTGTGATGATTAGCTGGCTTTTGTGCTCCTTGTAAGTTTTTGTAGGAGAGACATCCACTTGCTTGTTCTAACCTTAAACTAGTACTGCCATTTGGCTCATTTACCATGGTTCCTTCCTCCCTGGTGAAACATCAGCTTCACACATCTGCTCAGTCCTAATGTAACTCTGCCTCCCACTGGAGTTTACAGTGAATAATTCATTTTTCTCTATCTACTCTTGAATTGCTCTTATTGATGCTGCTGAACACACACTATGCCAAGAGGGTTGTAATCACATTTTCCTAGCTACCTTACCTTTCTTGCATCCTGGGGATAAAACTTCATCAGAGGATGTAGAGCCTCATCTCTACGCACCACTACCTGTGTACCAATGGTTATACATAATGTGTAAGGCCTTAAAGTCACTAAAATAAATACTTCAACATCCAGCCTTTTGTCTTTTGTTGCAATTCATATTCTTGAACACACTGTGAACAGCCAGCGCTGTTCTCCTCTATACCTGCAACCACAACCTCTCCACATACACTACATTCTTAGGTTCCAAAATAATCCTGAATGTTCTTATAGCCTCACTAAGGCAAAGTGATCACTGATATGAAAACCTGCCTGAAATATTAGGATCTCTTCAGTTCTGGTTATTTCAAGATCCTGTAAATGGCTGGCACATAGAAAAATCCTTTTGCTGCTTATATAAATCCCATTCTCATAAACACTTGAAAATGCTATTATTCCAGTTTTGCAAATAAGAAGACATTTAAAGCATGTAGAAACAGAATCAGTTTTTTAATGAGTCTTTTGCCCCCTCTAGTTACTTTTTGTAGCATTATAAATGACAGGATTCCTGATGCAGGATTCAACAATCACTGAAAGACTATTGCTATTTGAGGTTTTTAGTTTCATCTATCTTGAGCATTGCTGATGTATTTTATGCTATCCACCTATAAGCATGTGCCAATCTGTTTTTTCATCTTGTTCTTGGATGCACCCATGCTTTGTGAGAGAGGAGACCAGATCCTGCTCTCCCTGGAAAGCTTAGCTCTAGCTCATTTCATTTGATCTATAATAAGACTTGCTTTCCATTTTCCCATTTGACTCCTCTTACTGGGAAAGGTCCCTGTGTGTACTAGGTTGTGCGGACTAAAGCTACTTCTTCATCATCAGTCTGTGTACAGAATATTGTGTATTCAGAGAGATGCCTGCAATGCTGCAAAACACATTTTCCTGTTGAAGAGTAAATCCCAGTCTGTGAAAGCCTGGATGAGTATTTGCCATAGCCTTAAGCCATTTCCCAGAAACCGCCTTTCATTTCATCCTGCATTTGGATTCCACATTCACTTTGCCCAGCCTGGCAAACAGGCTGGTATCAACTAATGCTACATCAAAGAAAGTCTAAACCTCATTTAACTGTGCACAGGGGAATATGAAGGCTCTCAAGAAGACTAACAATACATAGCAGCTAGTCCCAAGATTCCCTGTTCACTGCCATGAGCTTGCATAGCCTCACCCTCCCCACACATCTTTCCCACAGTTGGAGAGCTGCAGCTGGTGCCACCCTTCCTACACAGTCCAGTTATCCCAGGATGCGTTTGTGGCTGCTCCCTGGTGTGCAGCTGTAGCTGCTAAGCCAACGGGCACCCAACTGAGGCTCCTACACTCATTTAGCTCATTAGACTCAGACAGCTGTAGATTACACAGAGAACAACAGACAGACAAACCTAGCAGGGAAAACTGAAGAGAAGGCCCCAAGGATGGCTGTGTTGTAGTATTGCTTCTCCTGTTTCCACACCACCATTTTTGGCTTGCTCCTCTGTGTCCAAGTATTTCCAAGCAGAAATCTGATCTGCACATTTGGGTTCAAAACAGGCCAAGTTCCTGTTATAGCACTGCATGTGTTTGGCATCCAGCTCTGCATGGGAAGGAAGCTGGCTTCCACAGCAGGGGATCTAAATACCTCTAGTAGATTTAAACATCTTGGCCTTCATCATGGAGACCTGACTGTGGCTTCACATCCTGCACAACCCAACTGCAACAGGCTCCCAAAAGCAGGAGGGAGGCTGGGAGAAAGGAAAGAAGGGAATAGCTCGCATAGAAGAGAAGGAAAATAAGAAAGGCAGAGTGTGCCTGGTTGGTACATGGTTTTTTCTACTCATGATGGCAGATAAATTACTGACCTCCCTCATGTCCCCATAGCAGGTGTGTACAAAGCAGCTGCTCTTTAGGCTCTGTTGCCCGTAATGGCACGTGTACGTTCTACCTACACCCCTGTCACAGCTGTTATGAAATAAATCTCTTAACCCACTGGAAGGTGAATTCCCCCATCATGTCACGGGGAGAGGTATTTTCATGGGAAGAGGAATGTGAGGATGGGAGGAAACAGGGCTTTGCAGAAAGCAATGTGCAGAACAAGTCACAGTCTTGTCTCAGCATCCAGATGTTTCTAGAGACACCCAACCAGTGCATACCAAACTCAGGGCTTCTCATTCCCACCAGACAGGCACTGCATGAGGAAAGGATATGTGCAGTGTTTAACCTCATTTATTCCTTAGCAACCAAAAGCTCCCTGTATTTTCCCATCTTGGGGGCTTATGTGCGATCCCCCTTCAGTGACATTCTCCTACCATGAATGATTAAGAAATCTGAATCTTTAAAAATTGCCAGATCCCATTTCTATTCCTAAATACAGCCCTAGAGAGAGAGGTAAGCCCGGGAGGCCAAGAGATTTTAGTTAATGATCCCTTTTTATGGGGCCAAGAAGCAGTGTTATGAAAAGGAGATCTAGGGCTATTTCATCCCGCCATGCCTGTGCTTTGCAGATATATAAAACATTTTCCATGTTTTACCTGGCTGCCTGTGTTCACTAGGAAAGCCCACTGGGCTTTTGCCCTGGGATGTATCAAACAGCAGGATGTCAGGTCTTAGAAGATATGTTCAGCACTGGCCAGTGCTAATGGGAAGAGAGGATTAACATCGTAATTGCTGGGTGTAGCTGTGCCAGCAGTGACATCCTAGCAAAGACAAGGGGCAACTACCTCAAGGTGGAATTAAATATAAGGCTAGTTTGAACAGGCTCCTCCTGAGAGACCTGCCCATTTCATTGTCTTCCTATTTTGGGAATGAATGGGAATTTGCCTCTCATTCATTAGTAACATACTTTTATCCTAATGAGGGCAAAGTGTGGAGGGTTAACAGTTTAGCAAGATCAGTGCTGTGCAGGACTTTCAGAGCTCTCAAGAACAGATTTGAGTGGATTACTTCATTTACCTGCAGTATTTTCCTTCCTGCACAGGGCTGAATGTACCTATTTAGATTTATAACTCAGGGCCAACTTGGTGATCAGTCCACTACAAATAATATAGATGAGATTCACTGTCTCATTATCTGGGAGGAGGAGGTGGGGTTACAAACCATGAGGCAGGAGAAAACAGCCATGGAACATGGAATGTCCTTACAAGCGCTGCTTGACCTTAAAGCCTGCAGGCTTAGGGAAAGGAGAGCGCAACCAGCAGCTGGAATTCAACTGCCCCAGCAGGAACTGGAAACAAATGAACAGACTAACTGAAATATACCTTCCCTGATCTCTCTGAATCAACAGCATGCTGTTTACAGTAGTGTATAATAATATTGAATCAAGATTTGCATGGGACAATTTCTATTCCGCAGCACAAGATAACTTTCCAATAACTTCTTTTTTTTTGAGATACAAAAACATTTACTTTAATGATAATGAAAATAAAGTCAGTAAAATCCCTTTGTCCTGTCGTTTCAATCAGATAAACTGTATCTACCAACTGTTAGAAGGAGGATTAACTTGGGTTGACATTTTTTTTAATGTACTATGAGAAAAGCCCTGGGGCCAAAACATTTACAGGCCAGGTTTTAGTGTATGTTGATCTAATAGTTTCTCTGAAGAAAATGTCTTTAGACCTGGCAGGTGTGTATTGGTTTTCATTACTTCAAGTGTCTACTAGCAAAGTTTTAATTAACGGCGTTGTACGCAAAATATTTCCAGTGTTGCAAGAGTGAGGAACGCAGGAGCAGGACTCCCGGGTTCTCTTGCCAGCTGCTGAACAGGTCATGGTAGATAGGACTGTGGTAATCTTGCCTGACAAGCCCATGGCACTTCAGTTGGTGGGACACAATCTCCTCTGCTACCCAAGTGTTCCTTTGATTTGCAAGAACCCAGTCCTGTCCTGTCAGGTGCTGCAGAAACCGTCTCTGCTATGGACTAAAGGGAAATACAGGTGCAAGGAGATGGACAGACTTGGCTGAAGTCACCTAGCAGGTCTGGGACAGACCCAGGGACAGGCTCTCAGGTGACCTATTGATCCTGAGCTGCCTGTCCACCTCTCCCCATTCCTATCGGGGAGATGCCCACTTTTGAGGTCTGTGGTAGAACAGGGAACAAGCTCAGCAAACTGCTTGCCTACTGCAAACATAAGAGGAGAAAACACTGCTTTGAGTTTGCTTTGCCTTTTATCAGAGACGTTAGACCACAAGAGATAAGGTTATTAGCAAAAACATAATGCTGGTGCTCCAGTCAGATAGTGGAGGAGATAGACTGCTTATCTTATCAGCTCTTTTATGAAGGCTACCTCACTGTTACTATAATTTTCTGATAATATTATATACAGAATTGATAGCATTTTATTTTTCCTGGGCAGGTTCTTTTCACTTGCCCTTTTCTAAATGTGTTGAGGTTTTTTTCCTCTTTCAGTGAGCGAATTTTCCCTCTGAAGTCCTCAGTCTGGCTGCTCCATTTTCTCTTTTAGAACCACTTAATCCCAGTTTCAGGTTGTTATGACTGTATTTTTTTATAGTCCTTCTGTTGTCCCTATTTCAAAAGAGATGCTGGTTTAAGGAATAGGTTTTCAACTTTGACAGCAGCAAATGGGATAATTTGCACTTCATCCAAAACTTCATTCTTTATCTGATAAGCATTTATTTAACATGGATCACATAGTCCTTTTGTGTACTTGTGAAAGACCAACTTCACAATTTAATTCATGTGCATTTCCACCAGATGATTCCCTCAGGAGAGGAGGGTGTGCGCCTGCTCTGCAGGTACATGGCTAGACAGAGCTCTCCTTCCTTTGTCATTTCTGTGATGTCTCAGAGAGCTGGGCAGAGAACTGGGCCTGGAGTCCAGGACTGTGCCAGCCCAGCTGCTAGGCAGCCTGACTGTGATTTCCTCTGGGTTGAGAGATCCATATGCCTTCTGCATGTAGAATGGTTCCCTCAGATTCCTTCTTTCTCATCAGTATCCCTGTTCTTGAATGCAAATATCACCATACCCAGCTCAGAGCTGTGCTGCTTGCTCCCTGCGACACTGGAATACAGTTCCTCCATGCAAGGTGCCCTGTTTAAGCCAGAACCACATCACGCTGTACTTTGTCTCTCTGCAGGACTCTGAAGGTTAACTAGAAGTTTGCTTTTATTAAATTACATAAAATTAAAAGCATCAGTGAGCATCAAAAACCTCTCTGGTGACCTGCTTGCAAAGGCAAGCTCCTTGAAAAGTCCCTGCTGTAGGGCTCTAGTTCTTTTTAATGACATTAGAGTTCATGACTTTGAGAATGTAAAAGCACCTTTATGCAAACAAAAATTAGGCTCTAAATTATGAAGTGCTGATCCTGTACCACTAAAATTAGTGAGAGATTAGTCACTAGTTTCAAAGGGCACAGGGTCAGGCTATACCAGCAAAACACAGTCACCCTCGATTTATTGTGCACATTTTCATGGGACAGCTTTGAGATCAGTGAGGGTCTCAATATGGCCAAATTAAACGGTATGTAGAACCCCTGCTTTAGACCATCTGTATTCTCCTTATCGTGCCATGCACGTCAAGCTGAAAATTTGGGTTGTTACCATGCAGATTATTACTAATTTCATACATATGATTTTGAAAGAGATCACTTTACAGGGCCTTTGCACAGGGATTACTCACAATCCTCCTTGAGGGGTGATCTCAAAAGTTTTTTCTCAGTATGATAGATGTTTTTTCTGTTGGCCATTCCAAATGATTAAAGCAGAGATCTTGACAGGTCCTCCTAGGAAGGGTCAAGTCCTACTCCTGGAAAGATGGGAGTTGGCATCTGGTAGTCTGAAACTGGGAAAGGCATTTTCAAATCCAAACACTTGGCCATGGCATTAATTCAAACTGTCTGGATGGGACTGTGTTTGTCTGCCTGTGTGGTTCTCATATGCACTATTTCCAGGAGTTGTCCTTCACAGAACAACATAAATCTCTGAGTGATGCTGTTTGGCTGCCCTCAGAGTACCTCAGCTGGAGTAGGCCATGTTGTCTTAAATCATTTTTAATTCCTTCCCTTCCATGGTGTGTAATGCCTTGTGTACACTACTCTGGCAGTCTGACCTCTGGACTTACACCCTGGCAAGAGGCTGGGTTGTTGTGCTCATGAGGTATCTAACAGCTTGGTACACTGCTGTATTTTCCTGAATTTCCATCAGTATATGCTCTCCTGATTTTTTCCCTGTGATATCCAGATACATCAGAGAGCATGTGTGAGTTCTGTGCCTTTGGCAAACCAAACATTCACTGAAAAATGTAGAACAAACTATTTTTTCCTGAGCAACTGAGTTTCTCACTTAAAAACCAAAAAAGGTCAGGCCTTCCCCAGAAGCAGAGCTGGGCTATGAAGGTTCAAAGGCTGGCAGTGCCCAACCACTGTGCTGTGCCATCCAGCCTGCTTCCTTCTTCAGTCCAGAAAAACCATGCAGTCCTCAAAAGCTTGCCTTTGTCAGTGGATGTGATTTCTCCATAAAGACTGGGTTGGTTTGTGATGCTGTAATACTGAATCAATTTGGCTGTTTCTAACAAATCTCCCATTTACAAATGACTTCTAAAGAGAGTGCAAATACTTCAACCCATGAATTTTATACATATAAATGAGATATATTATGAATGGTTATGACTAGATGAGGTGAAATTGTCACAGAGTGTTTTGGAGGACCTTTTTTATGTTATAGCAATCACTAACGATCAACTGCCCTATGTGTCCTTTAGTAACAACTTAAATCATAAGTGGAAAATACAACCACATTTTCTTTTTGGTGACAGTATTGCAGTTTGAGAAATCCTCTATTCTAACTTGCTTGCCTCAAAGACCCCAAGACACGCAGGTAGAAGCAGTAGCTCTGATCCATTTCGCTTTCACAGCCAAAATCACAACCATGAAGCAAATGAACTCTGACACAATGAGCAGTTTGGGGGCCTTTTTCAGCCACTGCCAAAAGTTCAGGCAACCTGGAATACGTAGTTCAAAATAGACTTGCTAACATTTACAGAGAGGTCTGAGACATTCGTTCATTTCCTGGTTTGAAGTGTAAGATGACTGTGCAGGGGACATTTCTTCATGTGTCCTTTAGCTGTTAAGTAAGGTCAGAAGTACTCATTTACCTGATAGTGATGCAACACAACAATTTCTTAATGTAAACTGAACTCCAAATCCCTTTTCACTGAACAAAATGGTGGGAGAGGGGAGCAAAGCAGCACTACTTGTAGAAGAAGAGCCCAGCAGTAATGGGTGCTCAGGTACACCAGCTGCCTGCCCTATGGGGCAAAGAAACTGTAAGTCATGGTTTGAACACACACCACACAAACCCTGTGGTCCAGTCTGTGGTATTTTGGTCTCCAGTGAAAGCAGAATCATTTTGACTCAGCTGCAGAAGCACTTAGGAGTTGTGTGGGAGTCCCTCAGAACACATAACAAATCATGGAGTAACAAAGGGAATTAAAAGGTGGTAATACGATACATGATTTAAGAACGTGGATTAAATATCAAATTAAGCTCTACTCCCCATTCAGCCTGCAGTCAGTCCCTTCTCTGCTAGAATATGGCACCAGGGGCCAAATTCTGCTCCTGTATTAATGGGAATGAGGAGGAATTGTAACGCAGTTATGTCAGAACAAGCCTGGGATGGTGAGAGGAGCCTGAAGCCAGGGCAGCAATGTGGTCAGGGCATGCCCAGGAGGGAATGGGGTGAGCAGCTCTCCTGACACAGTTGTCAGTGTAGGCAGACAGGCCCTAATTGGGCTGATCTGATTACTTTTTCCAAAAGCTTTGAACTTTGCACAGGATGCCTTGGGCCTGCAGGAGCCGCTGCTATGGTGGGGAATTAGCACAATGGCTGGGCTGACCTCCCCCCCCCCCCCAACTGAATTTCATTATCTAACAGGCAATGGTGGTGATGAATGACTGACAGGTGTGATCAGCTGATGGGAATGGCTGGGGATGGTACACATACACTGCAATTTTGCCAGACCATAATGTATTCTGCAGTAGGCAAAGGATAAAGCTTGTAAAACATTTGTTTTAAGTCTTAAAATATCAAATTCCTCATAACTATGGGCTTCCTAAAACTGGCCCTGGTAATTACAAGTGTTGAGCCATGAATAATTTCATGCTAGGAGGTGCATTAATTTTAAACTCCTCCCGCCTCCCCCAGACATTGTGAAAGCACATTACCAGTGAGGACAAGTTTATGATCTTATCCAGGACAACTGGTGCAATAATATGAAATGAAAACCAAGACAAAAATGTCATTGTCTGCACACTCTGTACAAAGGGATCCTGCAGAAAGCTCCCTTTGCAGCCTGAGACCAGGAGGAGCACTCCGAAGGTGCGAGCAAGATTTATGGAGCCTTTCCAAGCACATGGCTCAGACCATGCCAGATCCGGCTGTCGGCAGCCTGGTGTCTAGGGACTGTTTCAAGGAACAGGGAGGAGTTTTGACATTGTTGTCCCTATGATGGTTTGCATTTAACCATACTGTCACAAAAAATCCACTGAGACCTGGGACCAGGTTGATTCACACATTGCGTGGTTGATCCCAAAAGAATTACCCTGCAGTCTGGGGTACTCCAGTTTATAACCTCACTGTCATTAAGCTCAAGGAAGTGCCATGAGGATCTATTTGGCAAGTTCTCCCTGTTTAACATCTGCATGTTTCAGTCTGCTCACATTTACGGCAGCAACCCCATACTTTCAGAGCTCACTCAGAAGTTACACCTCAGTCAGAGAGGAAACAGGCAAGTCTGGCTGGAGGAAAGATCTGAGATTTCTATCTTGGGCAGGGCACCCCACAGAGTATTTACCATTCAGGCTGTGTCAGAGGCTGCACTGTCAACACCATTCTCAAGGAGGATGTATAATACAGATGTTAAACACCAATTATCCCACTACAGATCAGGTACAGTTAAATAATGGCAAGGGTGTGATGCTTAACACTGAACAAATTAGGCATGATATTCTTTCGCTAACGTTCTCAGATGCCCCTGTGGTAGCTCTCCCTCACCTTGTACTACATCAGACTGTTTGTGCTGTTACAGCAATGCATGCTGCAAAGTAAAAAATTGCCTTGACATAGCATTTGGAAGCTTTGGGGTTTGCTTCACAGCCTCGGTGCTAACATGCTGACAATGTCATTCTCAGTTGCTTCTCAGTCCCTTTGGACTGAGTTAAACACCTTGAGCTAAATATGTAGGCAGTCCTGGTTTATATCAAGACATGGCAATTCAGAAGTCATTAAAGCTGTTGGGCTGCACAAGGTAGAATTGAGTTTCCATGTCTTATTTATGACCCTGAAAAACAAAATCTTTGTGCACATTTATGACTGTGCTCTATTTGTCCTTTGTAACAGTATAACAACACCGAAGCCACCACAAGTTATTTTATTGACATATTTCATGCTTCCTTTTTATGCTTTAAGAAAAAAGTATCAGTCTGCTACTATCACTAGGATGAAATTCTCCCCTAGAAATCAAAGCATAATGAAAACTCTTTATCAGTTTCCCTGTTCTCTTCAGAAATCTGTGGTAGCAGATGCTTTAAACTCTCTCGTGGGTGAAGGGGAAAGGTTGGATTACTGAAAAAACAAGGCAGGCTTCAGAGTGTGGAGGAGGCATTAGGGACTGCTTAGGATCTCAAACCTGCAACACCTTGAACCCATCACCAGCGAGAACCGTGATGGATGGGAGAGGATAAAGGGCAGTCTAGCTGACCCATGATGCCTTCCAGTGCCCTCCAAGAAACAAGAAGAAAAGAGATTCTTATCACTCTGTGAAAGAACAGAGGGGGAAATTATCATTAAAATGCCTTCCTAATAAAACTAACAAACAGGGTGTTTTTTTTCTTTCAAACTCCATTCTCTTATCCCTTCTCTACAAGCCTCAAGATGGCCATGACTTGAAGAATTTTAGTCTTTGGATGAACCTTTCCTAAGGAGAGGTCACATCCTTCTGCCTAGACTTTAGTTGTTAGACAGTCTTCTTTGACAGCTTCAAGAAAATCAATAATTTGGGGTTTACCTTTATAGCTATTAGCGCACAGAATTGCTGTGTAGAATTGTGCTAATACACAGAATTAATATATGCAATACAATTTCTGTATTTGTGAATCTGAATTCACATCCCACATCACCTGATGGAGAATCGCTGATGAAACATAAATGAGTCACTTTATTTCTCTGTTTGCTTTAGGTCTGGGAATTTTGCTATCTCCTTGGTACAGTGCTCTAGGATGACGTCAAGTAGTGAAGAAGTTAGGTGTGTTATGGAAATCCAGGCAATTACAGACCTTGCAGCAAAGCATTTATTATAAAGCTGGCCACTGAAAGCCTGTGGTTGTTTTTCCTATAGATATTTGCAGCCTGGCACTCACATCCCACTGAAACCTGTCCATTTTCCCCTCCAACTCTTCCACACCCAGCTTTTCCTTTGCCTCTACTCAGCATCATCCTGCACTCCAGAAAGCCAACTGCCTCCTTGTACTCCAAATGTCTCCCAGGCTCTCTCCTGTTTGTAGCTCTCAGGGGAGAACAGAATTCTCTCTCTCTCTTCTCTGTTCCCACAGTCCATCCTTCTTAACCTCTCCCTCTCTGCTCCCAGGGCACCGTCCCTCTCAATTTCCTCAGGCAGTCTTTGAACTAGTACAAATGAGTTCAAAAGCCAAAAAGCAGGAATTTCTGCGGATATGCAAGTGCATTATAAGCTGGTATCTGTGGTTCTCTAACATCTGGCACCCTGTAATGCAAAGTCTTATGAAGCATTCTGGCTCAAATTCCACCTGTGCAATAGGCTGCTCATTAGGCAGACACCATAACTCCATGAAAAACAAGCTCTAGGAACTGAACCCCAAAGCCAAGAAATTCACCATCCAGCTGTCCTACTCTTTGGTCACTTTAAAACATTTGGGGTTTTGGTTCTTTGAAACAAACCCTTCACCTCAATATTGGTCTTAGGTTGTTACCTACACGCTAATCCCAATCAACCTTTGAAATTTGTTCTGCAAGTCAGTGACTGTGTCCAAGGTGTCTGGTGGGAAAAGCCAGGGCAGATAAATAAATTCACAGCAAAAGAAATCCCCACTGTTCTGCAGCTGAGCTACCATTTGTGAAGGGGTCCTCAAACTCCTAATACAAGGAACAAAGCCTCTTCCTTAGAGACCCCCACCATCATGCTGCCCAGGCTCTCTCTTGTGTGTTGCCTGGGCACTGTCCCTCTCAATTTTATTAGGCACTCTTTGAAATGAGTACAAGTATTGCCTGAAATGGATCTCATTCTGGTGGGAAATCAGAGCTCGACCTCCTAGGAATCCCACCTAATTCTACAGGAAAAAAGGAATACACCCACCTTTGCTAAACACACTCATATCTAGAAACCAGGTAGAACCTGCTCTCTGCTTCTGTCTCAGAACTGACACGCAATTCTGACCAAGCAATCTCTACTCTTTTGAATTGCAAAGTTCTTCCCCCTCATCCTGCTAATCCTTCTCCTTCCTTTTCACACTCTTCAAACCAAGGTTCAAGGGGTACTTTCAAAGAAAAAAACAGTCTTGCTACACAGCTTCTCCATGGGAGCACAGTCCTGTGCCCCACGCAGCACTGCCATGCTTGTGCCTCTTCTCCCAGCCAGCCAAAGACATTTGCAGAATAGAGACATTATACTGCAAATGTGCTTTTGCATAATGATGTTACAGTGGACTTCCCCATAGACCCCTTTTACATAATTATCTTCCTGGTGGTCTCATGGGCTGTTAGGACAAGGCTGCAAAGCTGAGTGGATCTCAGATCACTCTGTTCAATCATAGAATCATAGAATAGTTAGGGTTGGAAAGGACCTCAAGATCATCAAGTTCCAACCCCCATGTCCAGCTACAGGACATCTTACAGGGTTTGAAGTTCTGGATAACTGGAATGAAGAAGTAGCACATGGCAATCCGTCTGTTACAACCCAACAACCTACCCATGTGCTCTGCAACAGACAGCTAGGGGCTAAAATGCATCCAAGTCTCTTTCCCTGTTCCCTAAAAGCTGTATGTGTGATCTGGAGCTGCAGGGCTTTAAAACTCCTTTTTTTTGCTTGTTTTTTTTTTTTTTTTTCAAGTTAATTTACTTGGGTTCTGGGTGTTTTGGGGAGTCAAATATATCTCTGATCCTCTTTAGAATCCTTTGGCACCAGTACTGTCTCAAGGCTAGGAACTGCTGAACAGCCAGTGCTGAAATAGTGTCATGCAGTGGGGAAGTTATCACAGACACTGTGATCTTTCTTTTAGCTATGGAGCTGGAAACGTTTCCCAAAAGCTGCTGTGATGTGGTGTCCCAGACTTTGCCTACCACAGGACATCACAATAGCACCGAGGAACTGGGTTTGGATGTGGGAAAAAAAAACCCTCAGGTCTCACAAATGCTGGCAAAAGACTTATTTTAAATGCAGCGAAACCATTAGAAAAAAGGTCTTTTGCCTCTGTGCTGTCCATCATCCAGCACCTCAGTCCAGGCATGAAAGCCCCTCTAGCTGGGAGGGCTGCTCCAGTGAGCCAGGGCAGAAAGACTAACATCAGGTGTGATTTAATGAGGTCCACCACACCACTCGGGCCTTTAGAACAGCCTCACTGCTGAGTGCCCACATACTGAACTGCCCCAGATCACTTGTAAATCTTGGCTCTTCTCCTCCAGAGCCTGGCAAGTTCCCATGATCACCGAATGGGGGGTAGTTTGTAACCTTTCTCCATTAAGGGTTTATTCCTAATCCTGTTGGTTCCTATCTCACAATGACATAGCTTGGATCCCCCAAACATTCCAGTAATTCCTCCCTTCTGAGCCGGCAGACGTGTGCTTCCTTGGCAAGCAGGCGTCCTGCATTCCTGGACTCGCTTCCCAAGCTGTCTTGCCCACTCCTCAGGAATGGCTCCCTGCAGGGACTTATTTCCTTAAGGATGAGGTGTTTTCATACCCTGGCAAGTTTCCCAATCCCTATCATCACACGTATCATGTGCAAAGAGGGAGCAGAGAAGTGCAGGTTTCTTCTCAGTTGTTTTGAGTGCCCAGATACCTCAGGATGACAAGCATGTGTTTGCAGAGAGTGTGGTCCTTTTCCAACCTGGGACACACCTGGAGGGTCACTTGGGGCCTTGGGACACACTCTGCCTGAGGCATGACAAACTACAGGGAGGTGAGAGCCTTTCAGAAGTGACACACTTAACAACTTGTGAAAGGTGTTCCCAGGTTATGGCAGAGACAGATTCCCAGCAGTTAGTAGCACTAATAAAGATGGTGCAGACTCATGCAGCCTCACATGCATGAGTTCAGCTGCTACAGGAAGATATCACCATTTCTAAGCATCTTTCTAGATCAACCTTAAGGGAGAGTGAGCATTAAGCTTTCCTCCAGAGCAGTTGCCAAGATGTATCAGGGCTGAATGCACAATCCTGTGTGTTGTGTTCTTTTACCTTGGTGTGGATTTGCACAGTCCAGAACAGGAGCAATTCACATCTCATCATCTTCCCTGGCCCTGCTGGGATCCCACAGTGACAACCAGTGCGTAGCCTCCAATGCAGACTGACCATCTGTCCCCAACTGCCCAGGATGCTGCTGCCATCTTCTCACTCATGAAGCCCCTCTTCTCTCCCTAGAGAGCTGAGACCTGTGAAATTCCCTCTTGCTGTGGCTCTGGCCACCACTCTCTTATAAGCTAGAGACGTTTTTACCAACATGAGGTGCACAAAGGTGAATAGAGGCTAATCACAGAATGCTGGGCTGGTTATTACAGGTCATCAGTCAAGGAGCCTTGTGGTTTAATTTCTGTCTCCAAATGCTGTTAGCTGCTTGTTTTCTCATTTGCTTTCCATCATTAGGCTCCCAGGCGTGCTACCAGCACTTAAATATATTTCTGTATGAATTCCAGTTTATTTAGGAAAGAAAGAAACTCACTTCCCATTGCTGAGAGGTCCGGTATGAAGACGGAAGGCGAGCTCAGCTTCACTCCTACCAACCTAAAGCTACAGGAACTATTTCAGATGACACCGTCTTGTCCTGCCCGTTCTACGCGAAGTCACTGCGCAGCCAGCAGCCTCCCGCACAGCTCCAGCTTCAGCTTTGTCCCCACCAGGAGCCAGTGCCATGGCTGTTGCGCAGCGCAAGGAGACATCTAGTGGGGACAGCGCGGGACGGCGCGGCACGCACAGTACCGTCAAACGCGCGGCCCAGCGCTCCCGCTTTGCTCCCGCCGTGCCCACGGCTCTCCCATGGGCACACGCTCACAGGACACACGGGCAGACCTCCTCCTGTGTCCTTCCGAGTGCCGGGAAGGTCGTTTGCGCAGAGCTGCTGCCAGTAGCGGGGGTTTTCCCACTCCTGCAGATCTGGTTTCAGCTCCCTTGCCATCTTGTACTGCTTCAAACACAACCTTTAATTACTTCTGTCAGAATTTTAAAGCAATTATAGAGGAAGATCATGTAAAAAGCATTACAATTTTCACAGTATCTCTGCTGAGGAAGAACTTGGCAGCTGTGACTGCACAGTGTGCCAGATTCCCTCTCCCTGTCCAGCCCCGCTGGTCCCAAGAGTCATTCTCCAGGCACAAAAGTAAGCAGCACTGGACCCAACATCTTAAAGTTCAAAAGGCCAAAGCTGTTAATCCTTGCAATGCAGTGGGTGAGTGTGCGCACTCTCTGCAGGAGCACCCAAAGCCCAGCAGCAGCACAGCGAAGCTGGGCAAAAGGCCAAGGGCAGGAAGATGCTCAAGTCTGCTGGCCAAAGCAGATGCTGTAGAGTCAGTGTGTTCAAGAAGCTGTCAGTGCTGTAGAGCTCAGATGACCCTGGGAACAGCCTTCTGTTCTACACAGGCGGTGTACACCACACCGTCATCACTCACTGTGTGGCTGAGGAGAGAGCATGTTTGCTGCCCATGCTGGCTGGATGTACACCTCAGCACCATAGATTGGTCTACTCTGGCACTTTGGTTTCCTTGACTTGAAAACAAGGTAATAATATATGACATGCAAGGGGTCATCTTTAAGATCCCTGGAAGAGAAGTGCTAGAGAAATGCAACCTATTAAAAATGCAGTTTTCTCCTTGCCAATTCTATTCTGCTTCAAGGAAAGGGGCTTTTACAATGACAGCTGGGATGAGCTGGTTTTGACAAGCCAGAGTATGCAGATTTTGATGGAAGATTTAAATGAAACATGACTACGTGGAGGACAGTGCTTTTGCCTCCCATGCCGAAATGCTTTCACCTTTCCTTGAAACAGCCAAGGCAGGGTTCACTGAATTGTCAGGGAACCCATGCTGTATTTCAGCAAGGCATCAGCAGCTTGAGGAGAGAATGGGCAATATGTTTGCTCAGATAAATTCTCCAGCATATTCTCCCACTGGGCTTCTTGCTGGACCAGCCTGGAATTGAGCTGACCGAGCCCAGGCTGATAATCTCAGCTCCTGTAACTTGCTGTAGTTTTCAGGTAGTGGACTTCTTACAAGGCAGATTCTCACACACTTGCCTTTTTTGAGAATTAGGGGTTTTTGCAGCTAAAAATTCTCTTGCTTTTGTTTTAATTTTGCGCTAAGGGTGGGATTTTCCTCCAAGTTTGACTCCCGCACTCACGCTTCCATGGGAGCTGCACAAAGTCACCCAGGGCCAGCTGAAAGCCCATCCTTCCCTGCTCCACATGTAGGTCTTGGTCACAGCCAAGAGCCTGGTTTACAATATGGCACTTAAAATAAAAAACTGTGCCCACTAATCCTGGGACTCAAAGCAAACCCAGGCTCTTGGGTGCATGCAGGTAAATAGCAACAAATTGGTCTGAAAGGGACAAGGGTGTTGAATTGAAAATCTTTTTCTTGGAAGCTTATCTGACTCACCCATGCAGGGACCAAAGTCTGCACCTAAAGACAAGAACCAGCAAGGTGGATGTGTGCTTCCCAACTGCCCCAGCAGGCTGTGGGCAAAGCTGTGTACACAGATTTTCCCTGCAGTGCCCTGGGGAATGCTACTCAGAGTGGGGGCTTGGATGGGCTCTGCCTCATGGACCAGAGGAAAGAGCTGGGAGGGTGCTGAGTGCACTGGTCCCGATGTGCTGTGAAAAGCTACACTGGATGCACCAGTGGGCCTCAGGGCTCCGCTGACAAGTGTGGGTGTGCATGTCAGCCTCCTCACGCACAGGGGTAACCAGTCAAAGGTTCTCCTGACTTCATAGCATTAGCTGACATCTGGGGACACAACCTGCTCCAGTGGAGTTATGGCAGAAGAGAAAGGAGATTTTGCCAATATGTTAACTTTTAATTAAACCTTAATGCCTTAATTAAAGCAAGGAGGGCTTCATTAAGGACTTAGCTAAAATTTAATACTTTAATGGGACTAAAGACTTTAATTTATCACTGAGCTGAAAAAGAAAAAACAGCATGAGACGCACATCCACACACCAGCTAATTATGAAGGAATCCCAGGGTGTCAGGTTCATCAGTCAGTGTGCTGCACACAAGGGGAATCTGTTCTCATTACCATGTCACCTGCCTAAACGTAAGCATAGCTTGAGATCAGTGCATTAAAAGGTACATGGTACCTTTGCCGCTTCCCAAAGGAAATGTTCTGAGCTGAAGAAAGCCTGCTTCTGGGCCAAAGGATGAGTCTGGAGGTGTCCTGGTCCACCTGCAGATGCCCCCCGGCTCTGAGCCCGCGAGCTGGTATTTTGGGGTGGTGTGACTGAAGATACCCCATCACTAGACACATGGCCCACAGCTCCCAGAGGACCAGACAGCCCTGCCGAGTGTCACTGCAGCAACAGGAATGCTGTGAGGCATGTGGCTGGCTTTTAAAGGCCAAGCTTTCATGGGGCTCAGAGCTCAGCACCTCCCATCTTCCTCAGACGGGATGTTTATCTACTTCTTGGTATTTCTTGTGGCTGGGAAATATGAACCCAAGACACTGAATCTCACTTTCAGCTTTTCAAGTATGCTACAATTACATAGCGATGTTTGTGCCACAAATAATAGACCTTTAAGGCACTTCTGACTACAGATTCTGAAAGAGTCTCCACATGCACTGATCTTTCAGAGGAATAATCTTCAATCATTTGACATCTCAAAGCTCATAATCCAGTGCACCAGTTAATGTAGTTACCTAAAAAGGAGTCAGGACTATTGACAAGCACGAATAGATTTACCCTTTTACATTGTGGTTTTGCCCTGTAGTATTTTCTGTAATGGATCTTGAAGATCTTCTGAAAGGTCAACAGATATTATTGCAATTTTACCAGTGTAGAAATTGAGGTATGGATGGGGCAGTAAATGACTAATCCAAGATCAGACAGTGACCTCACAGATATTTTGAAGATGCTTCCCCACCAGGCAGTGTGCAGCTGCACTCCTTTGAAGGGGACTGGAACTTAAAAAGAGCCTTAGGTTCAGAAAACTCAGCCCTTCTCCTGGGTGTAATGTGATCCTATATGGGGCTTGGCATTTTGGTTAGACTGTCATTTCTTCAAACAGAAATCTGCCCAGCCTATGGAGAAAGGACACATATGTTTCCTATAACAAGACTGTATGTTATTTTTTATATACATAATAAAGACTATAATATCTGAGAAGATTCATTACTTCATATCCATTCATATCTGCAATTCTCTGTGGAGTCACATAGGCCTAATATGTTAGCTACAACAGACACACGGAGAGACAAAGCTTCATCTCTGTCCAAGAAGCACTGAGCACAGCAGAGCGCACAACCAAGACCAGTCTCTGTTTCTCTGCCCACTTTCATCAGGAGCAGAGCTGTCCCTCAGCAACCTCAGCAATGCTTTAGGCAGATATTCACCGGCAGAGGTGAGAATGAGGCAGTGCAGTGAGGGCTACCTGCCCAAACACATTCACTTTGCTGGTTTGCTACAGGGACACCAACGCCCAGGAGCCTTCAGGAGTTTTGGGTGACTTTGCTACGCCCAGATGTGCATAACCATGTGCAAAGCAGAGACAGTGTTTGGGAGATGCAAACATCAAAATGTTTCCCCAAACCATGTTAGCAATTTCTCCCATAAATCAAGAAGCTGTGGTGGGTTCTGCCTGCCAGCACTCCTCTCCAGGATGCGAGGAGAACTGCTCTCCTAGCACACCTTGCTTGCTGAGTCTGCATGCTCAGCCTGTGGAGGCACCCTGGGGGTGAGGGGCTGGGGACTTGTCCTGTGCATTAGCAGCAATTATTCCAGCTTGATTCTTGCTCATCTCTGGCCCATGAAATCAAGGCCAAACTCTGGAGCATGGGGGGGGGGGGGGGGGATTGGGGGGTGAGGAGATGGAAGCTGGGCCCAAACCGCCTTAACTGGTTCAACAGAGTTGCTGCTTTATGCAGTGAGCAAGCCAGAACAATGTCATCTCAATACCCCGTGCTAATCTGGGGGAAACTGAGCGTGACCGACTTCACGCATGACAGCCTGGAAGCCAAGCATGGGAGGTCAGCACCAGCCTCTCTCCAAGCTCCCTCATGTGAAGCCAGCTTGGAGAGATGAGGCACATGGAGAGCCGTGACCCATCCCAGTGCCCTGTCACTCTCAGCATCCACTGCCACTGTGCTTGCTCATCATGCTGAGACCCCAGTGCCCATGCTGACAGCCCAGCCAGACTTGCAGGGTCCCAGCTACCCACCAACAAGGCAGGCTGGTGCACATTTCAGGCATGCTGTCATTAACAAATGAGGCACAGTGCTTGATTAATTCCACAGGTTTCTTCCATTAGGAGCCACTACATCATTGCTACACGAGAGCCTTCCTCCCCTCAATGCTGACCTTCCTCCCACAGCTCGCCCATTTCCCTCGGCTGTGGAAGTTATTACAGACTGGTTATTTGAAAGACCTGGAAACCAGGGCAGCCGCTGCTTCCTTTCATCTCCAGCTCTGCTGCTCCTCACTCCTTGGCAGTTTGGAAGGATGGTGGAAGTAATTAATGGCTGGGGAGGGGAGGAGGAGGTGCTCCTAAGAGGGGAGTCAAAAATTCCTCTTGACAATGACCACATGTCTGAGGCTTGGCTACTAGTTCACCTGACAGCAATAAGGGTCTAATAGTCATTAGTCACCACTGCAGACACGCTCTGTGCACTTCTCCATGCTCCCCCGATGAAGGCTGAAAATAAAACAGTGTCAGCCACCCCGGTGCTTTCAACTACCTTTTGTCTTCTTCCAGGGAAAACATGTAGGAAAACTGAAGGCACAGAGAGCTTTGTCAGCAATCTGACCAAAGGTGGGGAAGGATCTTCAAGCAGAGAAGTAGAGCAGATAAAAAAAAAGATTTTAAAACTCCAGTTAAAATGCACCAGGAAAGGAGACAGCTGGGAATGGAGGGAGAATACCCATAAGGAATTCAGGCTGATCGATACAGAAATCTTGTGGGACCTGATCCCATGTGGCCTGCAGCTCCCAGTTTACTCATTCTGTAAGAGACCCTCTGTCTCTCTTCTTCAGCAGCCTCTCCTATGTTTAACTTTTCCCTGCACTCATATTCAGTTATTGAAGGGCTTACTTTCAGAGAACTCTCCTTCTGGGATGCAAGCTACAGCATAACAATACAATGGTCATACCATGGCCCAAAACCAAGTGGAGAGCTTGGCTCTGCAGCATCGTTTTCAGGGCAGTGGGGAGCAAGGGTTAGACGCCAGCCCTGGGTGAGAGGCTGAGGCCAGACAGCCTGCTTGCTGCTCTCCCTGCTGATTTTCCCACCCACTCACACATGATAACATCTGAGGTTTTGGCTAAGAGTTACCTGTAATTAGAACAAAACTGGCAACTTTCTGAGGCTAAACTCCAGATAAAATTGGTTGTGAATTAAAAAAATTAAAGAGAATGAGTGCTATAAAGTGGAAATGATTATATCTGAGAGCCGATCAGGATCTAGAAGAGCAGTGCAAGAATACTAATGCTCCTCCGTGGAGGATTTGGGTATTACATTTTGGACTCAGTGCAAAACCAAAACATTTTGGAGCGGGCAGGAAGGGCGTGCGGCTCTTAAACTTGGCAGCTAGTCTGCTTGCCAACGTGTCCTGCAGTCACAAGCCACTGAGAACCCCTGGGGCACTGGGCCTGTCCTACTGACTCTTGCGGGGCCAGTGGCTAAGGCACAAACCTGGCATCTGAGCCTTGTCACTTGGAATTTTCACCCAGGTGTGCTGGCAAGGAGCAGGCGGGCCCGCTGGAAGGGCATCATTGAGATCCACGCCTGGGACCTCCCAGCCTTCCTTGTCATGGGTCTGATTCCTTGTGTTAGCTGGATTCTGGACTCTCAAAAGTCTTCTAGAGCAGAGGCTGCAGCTTGGCTTTTCTAAGAACTCCTCAGTTTTTCTGTTTTATAACCCAGCACCCTGGATCACCTATCCCCCCAGTACCTCTGCCAGACAAATTAATCCTGCTGTCCCTGTTTTTCAGCAGGAAAACAGGGGCATAACAAATCACAGCAGCCGGCCCAGGGCCAGACAGATTTGACCTATTGAATCCAGGTCATGCAGTTCCTCAACCAGGGTCTTAATTGCTGGATCATCCATTCCTCCATCCACAGCTGTCCAGGACACGAGTTTTCCCCCCAGAAAAGAGGGTGAAAGACTCACTGGGCCCAGCTGCATCTCATAAGTGTCTTTGCCAAGCTTTTCTGCCCCATTTAAGAGGGCCCAGGCGTGCTTTATAAAGTATCAGATGGAGAGCTCTGAGATAAAGCCATTTTGTTTTGTACTGCTCAGTACAGTACGTGATTTGGCTGCAGAGAAGAAGCATTGCTTCTTTGTGAGAGTTCTATCTGTCTGACCTAGACATCACTCATTATAAGTAATTGTTGTATTAGTGAGAACAGAGTGGATCCTTTCGCCGGCGGAGGAAAACTGCCCTCTCCAAGGAAAGCCATGACCAGCTTGATTGGCGCCTGGCTGCCATGCAGAAGTTGAACCAGATGAGCTGTGTCAGCCCAGTGGAAGGCAAATGCATGGTAGCTGCTCCGAAAGCCTCTCTTCCCCTAGATTTGTCACTGACTGCATTGTTATCTGCAAAGGGGCAGAATGTAATCAGAAACACATTTTTGAGTGAAGGACTGACCTCTGCAGAATCACCAGGAATTTCTGAGGCTGTACAGCTGTGCATGTGCCTTCCCATCTCTGCGAGGCAGAGTTGTGCCCGCTTTCATTTCAATGCTCTGAGCTCTCATGTGGTGCTGAGCAGCATTCACCTTAAATCCATGCACTGTGTTTGAAACACGACTGTGGAACACTGAGATGTGTCAGAAGATGACAATTTTATATAGCCAGAGAGAATCAGAGGCTCCAATCTGAGCCCTTCCTACCGCAGCATTTCACCTAAGGATTTCTACGTAGTGTTCAATTCTGTGTGTTTGGCCACTCACTGCTTGTCTACCAGAAAAGCCCCTCCTCTTGATCTGAAGAAACAAGAAACACACAAACGTACAGATCACCTTGTTCTGATGATTAATTATTCTCACTGGTGAAAAGAAAAAAATGTGCTTAATTTTACATTTACTTGGCTTCAGCTTTCAGCACTAATTCTTGTTCTGCCTTTTCGCTCTAGATTAAACAGCCTTTAGTACCTGGTATTTCCCTTCTGAGAAGCTGCTCATTTACTGTAATGAAGTCACCTCTCAGTCTTCATTTTGGTGAGCCAGATGGACTGAGCTGCTTAAATATTTCACACTGTTCAGCTTGGAAAAATGTTTGTAATCTTCTTTGCACCCTGCCCTTCACCACCTCCATTTTTGAAAGTGTGGAGCTAAACCCAAATATGGATCAACCATCAGGTCCTAGCATCAGTCCCACCAGTGTAACACAATGCCAGAGCCCCCTCCTGACTGTTCCAGGCTGATCCCTTTTCATCGCCTGAGGGAAACCATAAGGCCAGCCCAGGACACAGTTCCCACTCCAAATCTATTCCTGTCACAGCAAAAACTCACTTTGGGGTCAGGTATACAAAAGCTCTGGAGACTCCAGCCTTGCTCTCCAATGGGAGCAATAGAGGAAATTCTACAGAAGCTACTAACAGTCTTAAAATGTAATTCATTTCCTGCAGAGTATTTTATTAATATCCCTTAAACAGCCACATTCACAGAAATGTGCAGTACCCCCACTGCTCAGCACTGAAAACCTCTCAAAACCTGGCCCCAGGGCTCAGTCTGGCGGGTGCTGAGCATCTTCACATCTCATTGAGGCACCCAGCTCTGATGTGCTCAGCACCTCCAAGGCTGTGGGCCTTAGCTGTCAGTCAGGGAGAAAATCCCTCATGAAGCTAAACATGCAATGGGCTGTGCCTGGAGGCAACATTTGCGTGCAGAGGTGATGTGCTCAGCACGCCTGCTCCTGGCAACAAGCTGCTCCTGCTTCTAATGTTTCTGGGCAAAGCAGGCTCTCTGAAAAGCTCCTGTTGGCTCTTTGGGAGGGAAACATGTCTTGCAGCCTTCCCAAATGCATCAGCCTTAGGCTTGAGATGGAAACTCTGGGAAGGATTTGCTGGCATCTGATGACAGGAGCTCTACTATGGCAATTGCTGATAAAACTTCACAAAATACAAACTATGCTTTGTTGGCATATAAAGTGCAAAACTTCTTCATACTATAACTGTAAGGATAATAACATAGCCAGAAAGGGAATAAAAACACTCAGTCAATGCTTTGTTTCCTTATTTTGTTCCAATTTACTTGATCTTTCCCTAAACCTACTCTCACAAACTGATTTCACTTTATGAGAAAGGGTGGATCAGTAGTTTTTATGAACATGTTCATTTTCCAGTGATATGAGGTCACTTTACTATCAGTGAGCAGGTGAGCTGAACATATGGTTTCTCTTCTCATTTTGCAAGTAAGGGCAGGCCTAACAATTCTCTTGCATACATAAATCCCATAACTGCCTATGCACCTCGTATACAGGATTAAAACCTTTTCAAGGTGAGAAGTTGTAGCCACAATGCTGTGGTTGGAAAGCTGAGTCTTCACCTGGCATTGGGACAGCTTATTCATGAGTTCCTGCTTTTGACAGCTGGCACTGCACTCTGCTAAAACGAAAGGGGTCTATTTTCTAAAGCACCCCCAAAAGTTAAACCTGCTATTTTCCTATCCAAAATAAGAAACATTTCTCCCAAAACACTTGTCACCTCGCAGTGCCCCTTTGAAAATCTCCAAAGTTCTGTGCTTTTTCTTCATAGCATCTGGCAACTTTCTGTCATGCCCAGCTGCTGGGGAACAACCACTGTGAGCTTTTAGCAGCTATCGCTCTATTGTCTTGTTCCTCCCCCAAGGCTCAGCTGCTGTGTTGGAGACCCTGAGCAGAACACCTTGCTGCTCTTCATGATAACTGGGAAACACCTAAAAATGCAAAACAAACATACCCTAAAGGCTCAGATGCCAAAAGGGAGATTATATTTTTAAACTCTTGATTTTTTTGGCCTGCTGCATACACTTTCATTGCTGGGGGTTTTGCAATTATGCAAATGGCTGAAGAGCCCTCTGAAGATGTGACTGAGCTGAGCACAGACCGGTATCTGCAATAAAATCCAGTGATGACTTAGGAGTGCCACTCCAGGCAAATACCCCTTTCCAAGATAAAGAGCAATACACTACAGCAATAAGCTGGGTTCTTCTCATTCTTTCACCTTCCCAATGTCTGGCACAAGTCCAAATCCTCTCTGTTCTCCACCCACCCATCAGACATATTCTACTAAATATCCTGTCCTCTCGTCGTTTTGGCAAAAAATAAACTATGCACGAGAAAGAATTATGCCTGTGAGGCTCTCATAAAAAAATTCCTGTGAACAATAAATCAAAACAAAATAATAATTATCACCTCACCAGCCACAGGACCACATTTATATTTCTCATATTTTCCTCTTACTTTTCGTAGATTATCAAGTCTACACAAGAGTGAGAACTAGATTTTCCTAAAGATATTGATACACTGGTAAACTCCAACTCTGAAACCAAAGCTTTCCTTGTCTACAAGGGTCTTCTCTATACTATTTACACAGAGGGTTAACATTTTCTCTTAGAATTAGAAATGGTACATTTCTGGCCTGGAAACAAGATGCCTTGTTTTTTCCTATGGTTTCATAAATCTTCTACAGTCCCTGACCTGCCTTTAATAAATAATGAGTACTTATAAAGTGATTTTTCTTCGTAGACTCTCAAAGGCATTGACACATACACACATACTTTGTAGATGGGGAAACTGAGTCCAAAGGGACTTGTGCAAATTCCCAGCAGCCTCCCATAGGCCTGCTCTCCACTGAGCAGCTCTGGCACAGCAAATCCAGATTAGGCGATGGAACATTTTCCCCTGGGACCATTGAGCACAGGGAGCATTCACCACTGCAGGAATAGGGTGGATGCCTGGAACAGAAGTGTTCTCCAGCCATGCTGGGGCAATGTTGAGGGAATCAACATGGTTCAGTCTGGAAAAGCAAAGGAAAAGCTCTACTGTTTTTCCTAGTTTTGCAAAGTACTAATGGCTTGCAGCATCTGAAGCAATTCAGAGCTGTAACAATTAGCACACAGAGCTAAGGCGTAACCTCACCTTTCTTTCCTCAGCAGCCTCAGAACTTGAACAGAGCCAAATCCTCTAAAAACCCTGAGAGCAGCTGGAATGAATGCATGAAATACTACCAAAATAAATGCATATGGGACTTTCCCTAACACCTCACAGGAGCTCAGCCAGCCATCAGCCTTTGCAGCCACTCCAGTGGGCAGCAGGAGCCTCGGTGCTTACAACAGCAGTGAAGCTCACTAGAGAGCAATGAACGCTTGGAATTATCAGCCAAATTCAGAAGATTCTGTAAAATTAGTTTGAAAATGCATTCCCCCATAGGAAAAAAATACCTATAAATGATCCTACACTTGTGCTGGATTGCAACATTTCTGGAATTTAACTGCACCTTTTGCTATGTAAAAAAGGAAAAAAAAAAAAAAAGAAAAGAAAGAACCATTTGTAGTTGCTAACCAAATCCCCTGACAAGGGGCACTGAAATAATCATTTTTTATGAGCTCTTACTGTCAGGATTAAGTAGGAAATGATGGCAATGCTTTTATGTTAATACCTCAACTTTTGTGTCAATACATTAGCTATGCTAGTGTCAAAGAAAGTCCTGATTACAAACTGATGTAACATGAACATGGTGCAAGCCCAGCCAAGATTCACCACAGTGTGAGCATTACCGCTGGTGAAGCATAAAGATGAACCTCACTCCCCACACAAGCCAAAGTAACTCATGTGTAGCAATACAGTTAATGAAAGGTAATTCAAAGCACTAGAGATTTACAGAGAGAAACAGCACACATCTGAACTGTGGCTAGCATCCTCTGGTGTGTTTGCCCTGTAAAATGGAGCATAGTACAAACACTGGAGACCACAGAGACACAAGCTGTAAGTTCAGGTTCAGCACAGACCAGCACCTTCAGTGCCATGAAATGCTATTTGTGTGAACTAAGCACTGCATATAAGCTAATAAACCCTGAGCTTTATCAGACCTATGCAATCAGAATGCATCCAAATCTAAGCTGGTTTACATTTAACCACTTCAGGTATCCCCACAGTGTGCTCTCCACTCTCCTATTCATCTGGTCTGCAGCTACCATGGTTTTGTTCCTAAAATCTTATTTATGCTCAGTGTCTATTGAAAAGAGGTGCTGAGGAGAAAACCAAGCACTGTGAAAGCATTCATGGAGGATGGCCAATCACAGGACAAGGGGTAATGGGTTAAAACTTAAACAGGGGAAGTTTAGACTGGATATAAGGAGGAAATACTTTATTGTAAGGGTGGTGAGGCACTGGAATAGGTTGCCCAGGGAAGTTGTGAATGCTCCATCCCTGGCAGTGTTCAAGGTCAGGTTGGACGAGGCCTTGGGTGATATGGTTTAGAGCGAGGTGTCCCGGCCCATGGCAGGGGGGTTGGAACTAGATGACCTTAAGGTCCTTTCCAACCCGAACTATTCTATGATTCTATAATTCTGTGTAGCAGGGTGACTTGTTCCAAGAGAAGGAGCTGAAGGAGGTAACGTGTTACTCAGATCTTTGATGGCCCAAAAGTTTTAGCATCTGATAGGTTTTTGATGGCGTGATGTTTGGGAGAAAGGACCCAAAGGGATGACCCATTAGCAAGAGACAATTATCCATGAATAGCTTCCTCTTACAGAAGTCTGTTCTGAGTAAGCCCAGGATATTCATGCTCTGTCACCTCCTGGCTATGTACCTGGCTTTGCAGAGGTTTCTGGAGAGCTTGTTTTCTCCCTTGCTGCTCTCTCTGCTGGCAGTAGCTCATCCCCAGTCAGCTGATGCAGAAGAAACTTCATAGCTGAAATTTCAATGTGCTCTGATGCCATAAGTTTTCTGTGTAAGTTGTGGCTAAATGCTGATTGTATGAGTTAACCCAAGCACTTCAAAGAGGAAAAACACTGAGGTGGAATAAACAAGTGAACTGCAGATTTGGAAGTCTCTTTTCCGTTAATAGCTTTGTAGGCCAGTATGGTGTCTGCACAAATGTACAGTGCTAACATGGGACCACAGATGGTCCATATAGCTATTTTATGGACTATCCTAAACTACTTCTTCCCCATTAAATTTTTTGTCATTAAAAAGGGAAGATGGTGCTGCTGTAACAAGCAGGGCTGTAGAGAAAAACAATAAAACCAAGCCATAATACTCTTCCCTCTAAAATTACCAGGAATACAGTGCAACAGAGAACAAACCCAGGAATATTGACTAGTGTAAGCTATACAAATGAATACCCTGCGACTTGTGGACACCTCTGCAGCAGAAGAGGCAGTGGGTCACTGAACTGGGATCCAAATGTTATCACTGGAGATAATGTGATACCGCTTGGCAGGACAGAGTGAGCAGGGTCAAAATACATTTGAGGGTCGCAGACTTTAAGGCCAGGGTAACATCTTATTTTGCTTGGGCCAAAGAGCTCATCCTGTAATCCATGGCAGGGTGTTAGGGGGAAGACTGTGAAACACTTGTACATGGTAAGCCTATTAGTTTTATTTTCATAACTACAGTCTCCCAAATATAAAAGCCAAACAAGCACAACACAGGCCTGGCAACATGAGCCACAATCTTGGAATGTGACTGCATGTAATGTTGAGGGCAAGTTTCTAAACACTCCCCACCCTTCCCTGAGAAATGCAAAGACACAGGCTATTAAATAATCTCTTCATTTTAGTAATTTAGTTGCTGTTTGTACAGCGCTTTGAACGTGCACGGTGCCACAGCACAGAAATGCTAAGTACTGTGTTATTTAGCTGCAAAGCCTGTGATAATCCCTCATTATGAAATAATAATTAATCATCATCATTTTATTCAAGAGCTCCTCACCCCCACCCCCACCAACCCCTGCAGGCACTGACCAAACTCTCTCCCGGAGCACGTCTGGACAGGACAAGTTGGCTATGGATGCAAAGCTCAGGTATGAACTTTCCCAAAGTTCAGGGCTGTGCCTACCTGTGTCTTACCCAGCCTGGCAGAGGGACAACGCTTCCTAATCTCCAGCGGAGGATCAAAGCTTCAGATCCACCCAGCCCAACCATTCCCATCATTCTGACTAGTCCACAGAGGGAAATTGAGACATTCAAAGGCCAACTGAGGACTTCAGGAGGTTACACCTAAAGGAAATCTCTTTTTCCATGAGGGAGAGAGTTCCTGACTCAGCCATCTCTATTGTATGTTTAAAGATGGGGCAGATCTTCTGGGCCTATTTCCCTGGGGAAAAGTCCTGTTCTTAATGACTGCCCAGACCAAGGCGAAGAGCACTGGGAGGCTGTTTGGTTTCAGACCTATCTTCACTGAAAGTAATTTAACATTTAGAATATCACAAAATATCACAAAAACACAGTCATGACTGTTACAGGCAGAAGAGAGAACAGAGCCTACACATGTGAGAAACCAGAGGGGCTGTGCTACAGCAATTCTGGGACATTGAACTGGTGCCCAGCCATTTCCACCAGCTGTAAAGCCTCAGTGAACTTAGCCTGCGTGACCACCCATGAAATGAAGAGGCAACAGGCAGGTCTTAGTCACCAAAGAGAAAGATTAAGGTCTCTCCTCCTGGTTGGGACCCTAAGCTCTCCCCATCAGTTAGAAGTGCAGATGGTAAATGCCTGTCATGAGTATGAGACTTCTTTCCCTCCCCATGCCACCTCTTCAAAGACCCATGATTCTTGCCAGACATGGGGAACTTCTGTGGGAGCTGCTCTGCTTTGGACATTATGTTGTTTCACAGCAGATGTAGATGTTCATGTACCAGCATTCCTACATGTGTTTGGAGATTTGGGCCTAAGTGTCCTGCATTACTTCTAACTTGCACAACACAATGCCCACAGCAACTCAGGCATCCTTACGGCCAGCAGGTCTCCCACCAACCCTGGTCATCCTTGGAAAATCTGCTCTCAGCCTTCTTCCAAAGCTTTAGCAAAGAGCTGTCTGCAGCTGCTCCTATCTACTTTAAAGCACTTTAAAAAAACTAAAGTGAAAAATATTGTGAGCTGATTCATATCCCATCTTGCTATCTGGGGTGAACACAGAATTAATCTCCTAGATACCAAAACAAGGACAAGCTTAAGGTGAGCAAAGCTATTTCTAAATGCCAAACAAACGTAGCACTCACCAAAGATCCTAGTTTAGCAATCTGTCATTAAATTGACCAGTAAAAAGAAATGGCTACTAGTAAGGGTCATTTAGACACAACACTCCTTGTAATCCTTTGGTATGAGAAAAGCATGAGAGTATCCAAAACCTTGGTCTGCTCTAAGGTACAGTGCCCCGGAGGTGGAGCTCTGTGCTGATTTTGGCTCTTCACCTGTGACAGGTACACTAAGTCACAGGTACACTGTGCCACTGCTGGGGTGCAGGTATGTTTTAAGAATTAGTTTTCTTAGTTAAGCTTTTCTTTTCTAACTGTGCTTCCAACTTTGTAATCAAGCAGCTGAACTCTTTTATGTAATTAACTATATTGTATTTTTAGGCAAACTTAATATTTAATGTGGAACCACTCCACCTTCTTGGAGGCAGCAAACCTAAATAAATCAGAACTGCTGACATGCCCCTTTCAGCTTCTGCAGCCATGCTAGGAATGGTGTGAGCATTGGTATCAGGCAGTGCCAGGTAAAAGGAGACCCCTTAGCAGATGTCACGTAACACTTTCTGGCATGAAGGAAACAACAGCGGGGCAACAGATACAATCAGCACCTCTACTTCTATGAAGCATTACAGTGATATTATGAGCAAAAATAAAGCTAACAAAAATCTGTTCAGGATGCATTTAATAGCCTGAAACCACTTGAAAGAATATAAGAAGAATTTTTAAGAGGGAGGGATCTGGGGAGATTTTGGACATATCCCGGACAGATGGATTCTTGTGCTTTTGGCTCAAGAAGCTTTTCAATATTCTTTTTCAATAGCCTGGAAGAAAATGTAATACCAGTATTGAAAAAAAAAAATAATCCAGAAAACACTGATAACAAGTTGGATTGGTTTTTCAGTCTTGCAGGAGAAAGCATCCTGAAATTTAGGATAGTTGAGCTCCAAGTAGATCAATTAATGTGAGAAATAAGACATTCATTTCTAGTTTTGAGTGGTATTCAAAACTGGAACAGAGGTGCCTTCTCCATCACTCACACTGTTAAAATGTAGAAGGGGAAACCTTTCTGCACTAGAGCAGGTGAGCTGTTACATGTCCATAGATACTGCTGGATTTCTTGCCAAAGCTGAAGACCTTTGCTCTGCAGTTACAAAGCAGGTCTCTTCTTGCCCCTAAATCCAATTAAATTAGACCAGGGCCAGATCTTTTTCAGAGTTACACTGGATTTAATCCAGAGAAAATCCAGGAATCTGTTCAATATACCCTTGGTTTACACCAGCATTAGGAAAAATACACTTTTGAGCCTTCACATTTAGATTTTGACTCTCACAGGAAAAAGGACACCACAAAACCAGTCAGACAGCTTTCTTTTCAAGGAGCGGATGACTGTTGGTGAGATACTTTCTAGGTTGTCTCTGCTATGCAACCAGCTCACAAACTGGGACTCTTGCTCTGTCTTTTTCTTTGCTCTTTTTCAGGTTTCTGTTCAAAACAGGTTGTTTGCCTCTTGGCCATAGATATTTTTGTGAAGAGCAACTTTCAAATGGGCTGACATTTCCAAAGTGCTTGGAGGGACAAGTCTGACCAAGCTGTTTTGTAGCCATGACACAGTATCAGATCCTGACCCAGAGGGAAGGTTTTTCTGCTGAAAAAGGAGTTAGATTTTTTCAATTATGTCACAGCTTCTTGACAGTAAAAGATGAAGAAGTGGGATACAGAGGAACACTGGGGAAGAATGGTTTCACTGCAGAGCTTGCCTCCAGCCAAGGCTGGCAGTGGGTTCAATAAGGAAAAGCAAACGGTTTCCAAAGTACATAGCCCTGGTTTTGTCCTGCAATGGCAGCAAAACTGGCTCTAGCTGGGAATACTGTAGGAGAATGATGACCTGGATTGTGCCTCTGACTGAGCAGTTGTGTGATCCCAGACAGGTCATGACAAACATCTCAGCCTCATTACCCTCATCTAAGAAAAGGTGCAATGACAGTTTGGCATGTCTCTTAAGATAGATTTCAAACGGACATATTTGTAACAATATTAAAAGTATGAAGTATGATCAGCAAGAGATGAGATGTTCCATCCCTTCTCCTTACACCAGCCAGGTTTGACAACCCAAAGGGCAAGAGACAAGATGGCACAAACCAACCAGAGAAGCTGAATCAAGACTTACCCACTGTGACTTGACTTTGCTCTTGCTACATGGATACAAAACACACATGGCAATGGAATCACAACATTTCAGGGCACAAGTACAGCACAGTTTTCATTTTTTGAAAGATTATTGGTACTTAGAAGTGTTTTAGAGATTTTCTTCTTTGTTACAATATTTTGTTTTGAAAGATTATGGTCCTGTTACGCCGAGATCATTAACGAACTTCAGGGCTTCATATGACATAATGAAATCCTAATCATAGCTTTTTGCCCTTACAAACCCACTGAGTGAAGAGCCGCTCTCCAAAGCTCTCTGGTGATTACACCATTTCATTGGCATCCAGCCTTTCAAAAACACTCGAGAAAATAAAATAGAAATTGTGCTGTAAGCTTCTTCCCATCAGAAACCATGGGGATCTTAAGCTGCAGGAAGAAAAAAAGCCTTCCCTAGTGCCTGACAGCAAGTTGCATTCTTTGCCGAATGGGAGGTCAAGAGGTGACCTTACCCCTGCCCAGCTTCCTGATCCTCCCCGGCTGCCAGCGCTGGGCCGGGGAGCCCTGCGCTGCTCTGGGCTTCCTCGCAGTGCAACTGCTCAGCACAGCCGGCACCAAAATGGCCTGACAAGGCTGGAGGGAAAAGGAAGCCGCTCCTATTCCCACAGCCTGCTGTTTGTTTTTAATGGTAAATGGCAACTCCATCACTGCATCCCACAGGTCCCAGGGAGCAGAGGCTGTGCAGGGACTGCAGGCTGACGAGCTGCGCGGGTGCCACCACAGCTGCGGCTCTGCACGGCTGTTCCCACTGCAATGGGAACGATGGGGCATCAGCCCTCTGCTCTTACCCCAAGACTGTTTTGCTGGGTACATGACTTTTTAATTTCTTTTCTTTTACTTCCTAGCCTCTTAAAAAAGAGGTAACATGTGGTATCAGATACATCAGGGCTCATTTTTGTCTTAGTAAATAATTAAGTGAAGGTTCCTGGAGATAAAAAGTATAAAGCACAATCATGACAGAAATAAAAAACTGAGTACGTGATAACAGATAGATCTATGTGAACAGGTAAGTCTATGTGTATAAGTTGACAATTGGAAGACTCATCAAAGCAGCCGTGCAATAATCTGAATGAGAAAATCATTGAAAAGGCCACAAAAAAGTCCAATTTAATGCCCACTTGAAGAAAGCATCCCTACCCAACAAAGAAGCCTAAATGTCTGTATTAGGAAGTTACACAAAAATTACAGTTCATTCATAGGAAGAAGTATTTTCAGTTACATTTCACTGCAGGGCCAGAGACAGACAGCACCTTCACGCTTAGGACTGTAGCTGTTTCAGGGTTTTGTTTGGGCCTGAACTGAGAACTCCTGCCAGATGGGATACTGCAAAGTCTTCATGAAATGGGAGCTCTATGGAAGAAGCACATCACTGGCACGATGCACAAATCCAAGCTCTTTTTTCTAGCTGCAACGCACCACAGAGTGGAGGCAGTGGCTGATCAATGCACTGTACTGTATTACAGTGGCCCTCGTGGCCATCTTGTTCCTTCAAGCCATAGCAACACAGGAAGAGTCAACCTCCATCACAAATGTTTTTGTCTGAGCCACCAGGAGCACAGACAGTTCCTTTTGCTTCCAAGGAAACGTCTGTGAGGACATGCAAGGGAGATATGCAGGAAGCTCAGCGCCAGATCCAACTTGTCTTTCTCATGTTAATCACTTGTCTGTCATAACACAACAGGTAAATCTCATTGTACAAGCAGGCACTCGGAAGACAAAGGCAACCAGCTGTATGTGAGGCTTAAATTGACTGGCAAGTGCAGAAAACCATCCTACCTGAGACAGTTATGTGCTAGTCTGTGAGTTAGCTTGGGGTTCCCTTTCTGAGAACCTGGCCTTCAGAAGCATTGCAGACATGCAGCATTTCTTTTGAAAAAGCAAATGTATTTTGCTGAACAAACTTGTGCTGGCCTAGCTGTACCATCAGTTCCTGGAGCTTGAAGTTCTTTAATACTCACTGGCTTTAGAGGAGCTAGTGGTTTGTGCATAGGGCTGTAGTATTGCTACTGTCTCATCTAACATACAGCTTCTTGGGAGAACAAACATGCTCTTTTCCCGGGTGACTTCTGAAAATGAAACTTGGATGAGTTTGGCACCAGAGGTTTCCAGCACACACAGCAGTATGGAGGCTACAGCCTTCTCAGTTTATCCAAATCATCATTTGCTTTCAGAAGAAAGGAAGAAGCTGTGAGTACCATAACACTCCAGCTTCTTGCAAGGCTGCCTGCCTCTGTGCTTCTCTGCAAAGCTTCATTTCCCCAGGTCTGTCAAAGCTTTAGCTAATGCCACGCAGTAACAAGACATGAACATAGGCACTCACAAGAAAAGTCTATTTTATGGCCACAAACCACACTGGCACCAATTGCACTTTATATGGGTTATACCCACATCCCGTGGCAAAAGCTATTATACACCCCCTCATGGCTATTGCTATGTGATTCTGCTCCATATAGCTATTGTACCCTTAGGATTTAAATTGTCAAGCAAAGAGCCTGCTCTCTATTTTCTTTGCTCTTGTTCTGTGTCTGCTTTACATACTGATGGAGGATTACCCTGGTCTTACGTGCTTGTCAGGCAGCTATTCCACTAAGTACTAACTGTATTGTTCTAAATCTCTCACATTTCTTGACTAAAATTCAATTTACTTTTTTGTCACAAGAACCACATGTCTGATTGTCCTGAGCTCATTCTCTTTCTCTGGTTTTCCTTGTCTTTTCAAAATGAAAAGCTTGCAGAAAAGCTTTAACTGAGCTAATGGAAGGGGAGATTGTTGTTTTTAAGGCAGATGTGTGTCTAAGAGCATTTTGGCACAGCAGAAGGAAAAAATATATAGCTGAAGCAAAGGCTTCAAAGAAAGTCAGACTGCTGTCTTTATTCTGCATGCTAGACAGCAGTTGGTGTTTCACAATGGCTGTGGAGCACAGTGACCACATATAATCTTTCTCTGTGCACCTATTACACACACACACCTCACCCTCAATAGCTCTTTATGTTCCCTTTACCAATATACCCCCTCTTCTGTTGCAGAGTCGTCCCTGGGCACCCCAGCTCTTGGTGAATGAGGATGGGAAGAGACCCAAAGAGCACTCAAGACAATTCTGGATCATGTGCCATACAAAAGGAATGGCTTGTTAATGGGGAATGATGTCAAGGAGAGAGGAAATCTGGGGCCAACTTCTTAGCCAGGGTTGAAGCAGAAGTAGGTGGGCTGCAAAGCAGCAAGGGGACATGGAGAGGAAGGGTGCCCAGCCAGGGCTCAGTAACATAAGGGGCTGGAGAGGGGCACTCATCCAGCCTGCTCCTGTGCTTTGCAGCTGCCACTGCCAGCTTAGGGTTGCTGTGCTATAAAGCACTCGGCCTGGGGGGAAGGGGGAAGGATGGTGTGGAGGCAACTGCCAGGGCAAAGGGGAGACGAATATTTAATTTGTTCCGGGGCCTGAAATAGCTCTTAGCAGCCTCGAGTGCAAGAGTCACGTTGCAGGACGGGGGGAGAAGGTGGGTGCCAATTTGTCAGCAAAGCTGCTTCAGAGTTATACCAAAGATTTATGAGTGTCTGGATGGTCCTTCCAGCAACCAAACGCTGCTCAGGGCAGGTGAACCTCAAGCTCTGGAAGAATAACTGAGTTCAGACAAGTTTACTCAGTTTGGCCTGGCTGGAGAGCACCGTTATGTGCACACTTTCAAGGCTAAGGAGCAGGAGTTGAAGGCTGCCCTGGGGAGTCACTGCTCCTGGGATGTTTAGTTGCAGTTGGTTGTTATGAAATGTCAGCCAGGGGGTTAAGGGACAGACCATAGTGTGATAACAGATCCAGGGCAGAGCCAAGGCAAGAATGTGACCGTGGACTTTAGAGACACAACACACTGGGCTCACACAAAGATACAGCTGTGAGAGGCTATCCTCCACATTTCTGATTCACACTGGTGGTTCAATATAAAACACAAGGTTCATTTAATCAGTTTTCATGTGTGTCCTAATGAAGGAACAAAGCACCAACCCACAAGATAGAAGTCCTAGAATTTGGTCCTGAACCCCTCTTGTTTCCAGATCAGAAAGACAAAACTGAAATGAACAAACCAGCACTCTTATTTGACCTCCCTATAAATCCTGACAGCTACCAAAGCCCCAACCCAAACTCCACAGGCACACACTAGCCTCCCTTGTCCCACCCAGCATACTCAGCTCCTCGGTGTCCCTGATGGAGCCCAGCCCCTGAGAGTGTATCTGGAGCTTTGGACAACAGCAAAAGAGTTTGCTTGTCCTCCTGTACAGGCTGGTACCAGCCCAGATTACACAAACAGCTCTGAAATCTGCATGAGTGAGATGCTTTATCACCCAAGGAGACACTGTACTTGCTCACTTCAGCTCTGCAGAACTCAGAACAAGTCTGCTGTGCTGCAGATGGGAGTTCACTGAGTGCATTTAATAAGCTTAGCTAAAATCAGATTGGTTTTAAGACATTTTAAACTGATTAAACTTGGCCATGTGACACAGTTATGCCTTCAGGTTATGCCTCAAATGATTATTTTGCCTCTTAACTCAGAGCCCTGAGGAGGAAAAAGCTAAGTTCCCAAGCTGTGATGGCCAAACTCCTTCAAGAACCTAGAAAGCACTGATGTGAAAACACTTTACCCACTACTTGGGGCCAAAGCCCTTCAGAGAGCAAGGATGTGGAGGGGGAGCAATGCAGAATCTGACACTGGGATGCCTGGTGGCACCATTGCTTTTCAAGCAACTGTATGGTGCTCTGGGAAACTACAGGCTCTGATGCCAGGTTTTTGGGATGTAAGGGAAGTCAGTATCAGGCAGTCTATCAGCAGGGTAAACTCAAGCACCTGACCCTCAGCAGCTCTAATGCACAGAAGCAGGCACACGCTATGGGCTTGGCTCTATGGTATTCTTCTTCGGTTCACTGTAGGAACTGGGCGTGTGTTTATACATGTGTGCAGTTTATAAACATATATAGCTTCCTCAGTTAATGCAAAGTGAGGAATAAGACTGTGGTGGGAGCCCAAAGAGTTTTTAATGACATGTGGGCCTATGCAAAAGACTAAAAGGCTGTAACTTCCTGGCTTGATAAACCTGGTTGGCACCACAACATAACCTTGTGGTGTGGTGAACCGTTTCCTCTGAGGTCTCTGCCAACAGCCTCTATTATAGTCCCAGCAACGACCACCACAAGGTTTAGGTGACAAATTGCAGCCATGGGGACACAAAGCTGGTGGCTGAGGGGTCATTCTTCTACACTGAAAGATGTTTTGGCAGGTGTTAGGCCATTCTATCTCTGTATCTCTACAGTGCTAGCAGTCTTCCAGCAACATTTCCAATCCACCTCATTTTGTATTGTATCTTGTAGAAATGAGCAGGGGAAAGGCAACTCAAGCTGATAAAGACATAAAAAATCATGCTCTGTGGGGAACTATGCAATAAAAATTAAACTTCATCTGTGAGTCAGGTCCTTGCATTCTTTTGTCTTCAGCAATGCATCTTGATAGATGGGAAAGCACTAAGCATGAAACTGAGTAATGTGTAAGCTAAGGCTCTACAGCTTTCAGCTTAGTTTTAATAAAATATGTATTGCATATTAAAAAAAAAGACAAATTGATTGTTAAAAACACATTTCCAGCTTTACTGCTGGGCCATGCGTAAGTGCAGATGTATGAGTGTTACAAATAATCGCCATAATCATCCAAATCTTTTAATCTAAACACTGCTTAAATAGTCTCATGGAATGTATTTCATTTTCTTGTTATTAAATACAAATCAGAGACATGCCTGTGAATCTTAATACTGATAGTTCCCTAAAGCAGGAGCTCCTCTGTATGGGGGGAGGGTGTGGATGGCTCTTTGCAGACTAATGCCAGGGAGCTATCTTTACCGGAAGCTCCACCATGAACCTGGGCATCCTACTGATTCAGGGAAAAAAGTAGATAGAAAAGGATCTCATCTTCCTTTAAAATTCCTGATCAAATCTATCCAGGAACCAAAATTTCCAGGTCCTGCTCCTTCTGCTACATCAATTATCACTGGAATAAGCCTGGAATATGCTTTGAAAACAACTTCTTTTAAGAGAAATACTCCTGGAATTCAGATTCAAGGTGGCATTCAGGCTGCAGGCTGGATTTCCCAGTTACAGCTTGAGCTATGTGGGATTAATCGAGCTGAAGTCAGCCAGAGGAAAGGCAAGAAACACTGTCTGGGTGCAGGGCAATTCAGGGAAAGGGGCACAGGCAGGGCCCCTGTCAGGAATATTTCATGAATGAGAAGCAGACACAAATATTTTTATGACATCATAAAAATCCTGCTCCCTCCTGTAAAGACTTTGAAACACTGAAACTTTTTCTTAGCTTGATCATATCAGTTAGAAGAGGAGAGAGGGGAACGATGTGCCCTTGGATGTGTTTCAGTGCATCACTGGAGTGAAGGTGAAGAGCACTCCAGCAGGGCCTGTGCTCTGGGGTGCCTTGTTCTCAGGATTTTCTCCTTCCACAGGCTGGATGCTGACCTGGGAGAGTGTATCTTTCCCCTGACAGCACCTTCCTCTTCACCACCTGGTGCTGAAGCAGAGGGTCAAAGCATGCTCATCCAGCAAAATAAACTGACACAAACAGCACCACCCCATCCTGAAACCCCAAAATCATTATCTTTTAGGAACAGCCAACCCTCAGGCTGCAAAGAGGAGGGGGTGAGGGACCCACAACCCTGCACAGCTCTCACTGCAAATTTACTGGCCTCCTGTCTCATTTTAACAGAGTGAGGTTGGGGGAGAGAAATACCACACATAAATTCGCACCATCAGTCATACAGGGGGAGAGAAAAAAACCACAGTCGTCTCCAAGATTTACGAGCCCCCCTGAGCTACAGCACAGAAAAAACAAAGACACACACACACATACACACAAGGAGTGAAGGGAAACGTGATCCCACTTGCAGCTTTATTCCTTTATCACATTCTCTGACAGCAACCTGGACCTGGGCTGTACGAAGAGGAAGCACACAGAAGGTGTGGCTGCAAACAGCAGAGCAACAGCCCCCGATTAGTAATGTTACAGTTGCTTGGCACTTTTGCTTCTGGATGATCGCAAAGCTCTACAGAAATCCCCCAGCCCCCCCTCTGACCTCAGTTAAACTGGAATTAACTGAGTCCTGCCACCCTAGTCAACAGAGTTGCTGCAAACTCACCTGGCATAAACTGGGACTGTGTTCAATCCCATCATTGCTTACATCTTCCCTGTTCCCTAGGATGTGCCCATACGGACACATTTGTCTGTGCTTCTTATTTTACTTGGCAGTTTTCCCACAGTTTTTAGAAAAGCTGTGCTTTAACATGAAGGAGATCTGTGGACCCGCATATGTCTTGCTATTTTGGACAACTTGGTACCTGTAGACATATCCCTTTTAACTTTCTCAGTTTGACCATTCAAAAATGAAGGCACTAAACAACATCACCTTTTAAAACAGCACAACTTGCTTGTGGAATCTCCTGTCTCTCTCTCACAGAGACAGTAAATGGTACATCGGTAAATGATACACTTAAAACAGTCTAAATCAAGTGAACATGACAAGAGCTTATCATCAATGATCAATCACACTGCTTGTTGCTACATTCCACCTAGCTCCCTACAATATTATATCATCCACGTAGACTGCACGGTGACAGGAACATTCCCCTCTTACATGTGTGTACAACACCTAACACACACCTCCAGAGTCAGTCCTGTGCTCTGACCACTGGGTATTGCTGCCTCTGCTCAGCTGCTTTTAGGAGTTCAGGAAAGGAACCTATTCGTGCACATTAATAAATTTGATTAGGATTTTCCTTGTTCCCAGGGTCTGCAAAGATCTAGTGAACACTATGTCCCTGAAGTTAGGGAGACTTTGTCTTCAGCAAAATCAAAGGAAAGAAGAGTGGCCAAACCCCTTATAAGGTCTGTAGCAGAACAGCAGAATCTGCATCTCCTCAGTGTCAGCTGAAGGATCTGACAAATGTCCATCTACAGTGTTAATTTACTACATGGTAATTAAAATGTTAACTAAAGTCCTTCCACCACTTTTGCACCTCTTTCCTGCTGCTTTCAGACCAGGTTCAAAATCATAGATTTCACTCTTCTAAACATCAGGAATGCTCAAAATAATCTCAGAATCAGATCGCAGTAGCCTGTTTTAAAATCTTCCTCTTGTAAGTTTACCTTTAACAAATTCCAGCTGACAGACAGTTGGATAAAATTCATCTAATCATATAAGCAAAGGTGTGGTGCAAAAAAGCAGCCCAAAAGCCCTGCAAGTCTTCTCACCACTGGTCCTGACTCCAGCTCAGAAATGACTGGTTTACATCTATTTTCCCATTAATGTGTATGAGCAGTTTAATCTGCAACCTGCCCTACTACGAAGTCTTCACAGCCAGTAATTCCTTCTCTTTTCAATCTGATGACCATGTCCAGCAGATACGTTTGAGCAGCTCTCCCCCTCTCACAGGGTATTTGAAGGGTTATTTGGGTATGTTCCAGTTCAGGTGCTTTTTCTGAAGTCACTCTATGACTTTTTCTTTAGTAGCTCTGCTGCTGACTTGGGGACATGAGCTGTAAAAGTCTTTGTAAAAGTCACTGACGAATTTTGGACTCTCCCTAAAGCCTTGGCCCCTGAAAGCTGAATTATGGCAAATGGGTGCAGACTGACCCCAGGAGCATGAAGCTTCAAAGAACCTGGTTGCATCTGGAGGCAGGAGCTGGAGTTTCAGCATAAATCAAATTGGTCCTTAATGACCAATGCTAAAGCCTAGCAATTAAAATGATCCTTTTTCTGTACTGACAAATATATGCTAAATTTATGTTCCATCTTTATGATATAAAACCTGTGGTGCATGAGGCATTCGGGATTCATTCATTGCAGCATAGGTGAGGCTAAGGGGCAGGAAGCAATGGTTTGACACAGCTGGAGACATGTAGCTCAGCCTCCTTTGAGAAATGGATCTGTGTGCAAGCATGCAGGAACGGCGCACCAGCCCATGGGATGGTTTTGCTTGCTCTGTAACAGATACTGCCTCAAACAGGATTTCTTCAGTGGGATGAGGCAGGCTGGAAGAGGACTAATGAAGTGCCACAGTGGCTGTGGGATGATGTATTTGTGCCTTACCATCACACCTGTTATGGAGCTGAAATGCACTTTGGCAAAAGAAGCCCAAACCTCACTCCAACTAGATCTCATGCATTCCAAATCCTCCACTCTCCTACCTCCCAGAGCTTTTGTGCTGCACTTTCAGTGCAATTACAAGCTAAATATCTGTCTGTCAATATGCTGGATCCCCTCAATTTGTATGACACGCTTTAACGCAGGCCTAGCCAAGCCTAATGGAATGACAGCTATGCCCTCCAACCATAGACCAAGTGCTGCTGGGAGAGTTTGCCCAGCTCTGCTAGGAGCAGGGGAGGGGGAGGACAGAGGAAAACCAAATGCCACTAATGAGCTGCCACACTGGACCCCCTACCTCAGAGAAGGGACTGCCATCATCTTGGTGGTTGACTCTTGATGAAAACTCAGAGAGGGAATACCACTTTGTGCACATTACCTTGCCCAGACAGACACACAGCCTCTGCTGTGGGTGGTTTGCCAGCAGGTGTAAACCTGGCTAGCTTGTAGTGAACTTCACTGGGCAATGCTGGTTTACAGCAGCCGAGGATTAGAGCCCTCAGTCTTTGCACTGATTCCGTATCATGGGTGTGTTAGTCATGCACACCAGGAAAGAGTCAAACTAGAAGAAAAAAGGGTTTTTTTTGAAAGAAATCCTTAAACCCCCAGTCTAATCTTCCATAATATCAATGAATCTCTCCAAGCTTGTTTTTGTCTTCATGTCCAAAACAGCTGGGAAGTTCCTTAGAAATTACCAAATCCATCATCCTCTGTAGGAAATGACAAAAAAGGGCCAGAGAAAACTGCTTAACAACCAGAGAGAATTCTATTTGTTCAAAACCTGATACAAGGGGAGGGGGAAGATAAAATGTATCCCAACTGCACGTTGTCAGAAGGAGAACGAAAACCTACTAGAGGGACAAGGCACTAAAAATAATGATTTTTCAGCCAGCAGCCAGACAGCCATCTAATCCCTTATGAATAGAGACATCACTTGAATAGCACCCATCAATGTGACTGCTGATGCTGATTCCAGCTGGTTTCACACAGCCCAATAAACATACCACAATCCTATGCTTCACTTAAACCTTTTTTTTTTCTTTTTAACTGCTTTCTTTCCTCCACTCTTATTGTCTCTACTGTAACCTAGTTTTATTTTCTTAAGTTATAATCAAAAGTTAAATGAAATTATTAACCTTGGCATTTCAAAGGACTGAACTGGCATTTGGCTGCAAAGGTGTTTTTGTAGCTGGGCTGTGGGACTGTTCCTTTATGTAATGTTTTACAACTTCCATGGTACAACATCACTTTTTTACAGATTGTTGGTAATTTCCTTCTTACCATCAGAAGTGTTTAATAAACACCTCCGTAAACCAGGTACCTATTCCTTCACCTAGAATAACAGCTCTGGGCACAGATTTAGCCAGTCTGAATTTCCCACTCAGTAGGGAAAGTTTATTTGTTTTAAATCAATGCAAGAATTTCTTAACTTACATTTATGGAAGTATAAATCAAATGGGTACAAGCCAATTCCTGCCTTCTGGTAGGAGCTGTCAACTGAAGCTCCCAGCCTTTCTCTTAGCTCTTCCTCTCCTTGCAGGATCCATTGGGCCTTGTGAACCATAGGCTACTGTATGGCTGCAGCCCAGATACATTACAGATACAATAGCTCTGGGGTTCCTGCTCTGCAATGGCTCTACAAGCAACACAAACACTGTGCTGGTGGTGCTAAACCAAGATTGTGTGCAGCAACAAGCAGCGTACAGCTGGACTTGCACTTATTCCTCTGTATATGCCAGGCCTGGTCAGTCTTGCAAGGGTTGCTCCTCATTTCAAGACTCTCTTCATCCAGGCTTAATGTCCTGTCAAGCAGCTGAAAGGCTTTGGTGCATATTTTAGCAATAACTGAAACTACAATTCACCTGAGAGAATGAAGGTTATGGGAGAGGATATAGATCTCACATCCAACACATTTTGATACCTGGTCAATCTTTGACATAGTCTCTAAGGGTAGGAAATGAAGAAAATCCAGACTAAAATGTCCCCAGATTAAACCACTCCAAAAATCAACTTCAAACATAGCTCAAAACTGCTGAGCAGCCTGCTTTTTGTAGAGGACAGAAATTAAATTCTAGGTTTAGGTTTTCCCTGCAACATCCTAAATTTGGATCCACGGCACCACTCTGTATTTTAAGCACATCTATTGAAATGTAGAAAACACCTTTGCTGTTTATGAGTTCAAATGTACTAAATGATTCGGAACTAATACCTGAAGTAATGTCAGCAGAGCCAGACATTCAGCATTTGTAAAAGTTAGTACAAAACAACTCAGTCCAGACTTTCCAAATTTTCAGAAGCAAAACATCCCAAACTATTTTCAAACACACTGAAGTCAGAACTCCTTGGTGAGGTCTGTGGAAAGATTTTTATTTTAAAGTCAGCTTCATGTTCTGCTTTTTGGGGTTTTTTTTCAGGCCTGAATAATGATGCAAATCTGATGAGAATTAAGACAGTAAAAGAGCTCACAAAATCCTTTGGCTACACAGCAACAGAAAGGGGGTCTCCAGAGAAGGAAATTTCATCCGGCTGCTTTGCTGACAGGAGAAGGCTCAGCATGATAAAAGAGATCCTGTCATTTGCTCTGAGAAACCCCAGCAAAACTCAGCACTGATACATCTCTGCTGACACCTGCTCCAGCTGGTCCTTTGCAATCTGACAGGGCTGGAGGGCTGACGGCTAAAGAGGAGGTGGGCCAGGTCCTGAGAACAAGCATAACATTTCATGTGTCTGATGTGGCTCTTTGCTCTTGCAAAAGCTGAAATTAAAAATCCCCAGATCTTGGGTGACCATTCTCTCCTGCTGCCAAGGGAGAGCATGCCTCCAATACATTCTCCAGCATATCACCCAAGCTAGTTTTTGCTTTCCCCATTTCCATTTGCATGTACCTTGCTTTATGAACATGTCCTGCTATGCAAGCTAAAACTTCCTCCTTGAGAATTTCCCCCATGTATCCTCCTGTGTTACGCTATGCAACTTACTCTCCTCTGATGCTTCCCTCCTACTCTAAGTTCATTTCTCAATAAGCATTTCTCAAAATTTTATTTTGCCTTGTTAACTTTTTATCTTACAAATCAATCCTTTCAGCTCCTTATTCCTTATGCTCCTTGAACTTGTATTTGCAATGTTTATCCCTCTCTAGTCCCCTGGGGACTTTGCTGATATCTTTGCCTTGAGACTATGAGCATATTAACTGTCGCTGGCTGCAGTGCACAGCCAAAAAGCCTTGAAGGGTGCAGAGACCCGATGCAATGTTCCGGATGTGTAACACATCTTTCTCAATTTACATGAAACATTCACTTGCAAATATTGACAACCCATAAACTCCTGATAAACTACATGCCACACATTACAGAACATATACACGTGTCATAGCATGACAACGTAAGCTAATGGATCTATTAGGAAGTCTCAGAGAAGGGTTTTCTGTCACAACTCTGGCTTTGTAGCTGTCTATCTCCAGGGCTTTTCTGTGAAATTATTGTTCGAGACTATTACGTATCTCAGTTATTGACTGGGAGGAGAACATTATAATCATCTTAACCTCATTGGAAGGCTAATTTCTCAATCACACATACTGGCACTGTTTTCTTTCTGGAGTGAAGGAGTGTTTAGTCTATTTAGCTTTTGTAATTAAGGAAACAATAAATAAACAGGCACTGACTGTGATGTTCTTTCCTCCCCTTATAAATACATCACCCTGATACATGTTACCTGCTGCAAACACCCAACCAATTTGCTCTTTCCTTTAAAGATAAGATGAAGCATCTTTTTTTCTGTGCAGATGAATAACTGAGTGGGACCTCTTTACCTGGAGTCAGGTTGCAGGTGCCTACCTGCCCGCTTCCCCTGCTGCTGTGGGCAGCCTTTCTGCTGAGCTGCTCCAGCTACTTCAAAGCAAGCTGTGGGGTGCAGCTCAATGTAGTATTTCCACTCACTGAAAGCATAAACCTTGCACAGCAGTGGTTCCTTTGTGCCCCTTTTCCTGAAGGATGAGCCTGTGGTTGGCCTTAAAGCTGATGCATAAGCACAGTTTTATTCCCCAGTAGTGGTGTGGTATTTCCCCATGTTATAACCCAGTTCCCATAAAGCGGTGCTCTTGCAGCAACAGAATATGTTACCTTCATTTCATTCCCCTTCGGTCCATCAGGGTTTACAGTGAATCCTGTAACCAGAGAGCTAAAGTTTCCTCTGGTAAGAAAGCAGTAAGAACAAAAATAAGGAAGGATTACACATCAGCTAAAAACTAGTTTAAAAACCCACTCTGATGGTATTTCTTAAACACTGTGCCAGATGGAAGACTTTCAACTGAGAGAAACTTGGAAAAGTCCCATCTCTTTTGGCTGAATGACTGTAACTGTAAGTTCCATCTCACTGACACAAAAGGCAGTAAGAGACAGTTCATAAATTACACTCTGCTGCTATCGGGCATGAGTTAGTTACCAGCTTGTGATTTTGTAGAGATTACTCCAAAGCCATGGGCAGTATATCAGTTTGTCCTCAGCTCTCGAAAATGACCAAAGCTTTGTATTTACCTGAGCTTTCTTCTCCTCCTCAGCTGGCAGCAGGCTTGTATTTTGCTTTAGATCACAGTAACACCACACAGTACATTTTTCTGAATGCCCTCTGCACTGAGCTAGGATAGCATCAGTCTGAGTGGCACAAGTAAGCTATTATGCATATCCTAGGGTCCTGACAGCAGTGGTGTAGGGGGAAGACAGCATCAGCAAACATGGAACTGCTCCCTGGATTTCACGGGGATCCTAGGGAAACTGCAAATCCTATGGTTGTATGAATCACAGCCCGTCCATCCTCACTGTTTAGGTGGTACAGAGCACTCTGCACTGAATTCTCTTCCTGAAGGAGGGAGGGAGCTGGTGTCAGGTGAGGATTTCAGGGTCTGGCTCATCAAATTCCAGCAAAATGACCACCCTCATAACCCAAAACAGCTGCTGTGTTTATAGTAAACATAAATGATAACTGGGTGGCCTTTGAAGCCACCATGTCCATTGCTGGTAATTATGAACAAGTGGATACAGCACTGATGATCCAGAGCATTCATTTAATGTTCAGACATAATTATGGCCATTATCAAATTTCTGTCCCTTCAGCAAAAAGGGGGAATGGGGCCACTCATCCAATATCACAGACAGAAAGGGCAAAGGAGGGGGTTCTTCTGTGAGTAACTCACACTGGATAAAATTCCTCTGTGCCACCTGGTGCAGCGGACGCCTTCACTCCAATGGAGGCAGGTGATGATGGAAGGGCCCTTGGGCACATCAGCCAAATGGATTCAATACCAGGGCCTCCCACAGAGCTGTCCCAGCCCCTGTTCCTTGGGTCTGGGAGACAGGGTAGTTCAAACGCCAAATACATGCCTTGGAATGTCACTTGGAGTGAGGGGAGAGGGCAGTGATGGCATTACTAATTGCAAGGAGGTATTGCTTGTGTGCATTAGGAAGTCTTACCCCCCACAGAGATACCCTCATTCCCAACCCATGCTCACTAGTTTGTGAAGGATGCACTCTTCTCTTCTTCAAACACTCTAGCTTTATAGCAGAGGGAAATACCTAGTTTGCACAGGGTTATTCCAAACACGAGAGTTGATGACAAGGTAACTGCACAAGGCCTTTATGGTGGGAAACTGAAATGAACCATAGTGAGAATTATCAAACAAAATCCAACCAAGTATGTCAGTGAGAAAGGCTGGAAGGATAGCGGGATAAATGTTACCATTTCAAAGTTGGCAACCTAATGTTATGATCCATGGAGCATGTTTATTCCCTAACTAAAATCACTTGATTACAAAGCATCTAAAAATTCTTGAGAAGCTGACAGAAGCTGCAAATGCACAGACTCTGTCAGAACCACACCATAGCTACATGGTTGTCTCACTCCACATACTAGTATGAAAACATCATCTATTCTGCACTTCAGAGAGGTGGAAAGCACTATCCACAAACATCTGGGCATCACAAAGGCCTTTTCTATTGTGCTCCCACAGGATTACCTTTTTTCTGCTCTTCAGAGGGAGATGACTGAAGATAGGAAAGGAAAAGGTGGAGTGAAACCTCTAAGTGTGTTGCCTGGCCTGGAAAACTTGAAGCAACATCCCTATGCAGCTGCCCTGCACAGCCACAGCCTCATCATGGCTGTGAGACCATGCAACACAATGCAGAGTTACAGGGCAGATCATCATCCATTTCCTCATTTGCAGGACTCCCTGGCACAGACTCAAAATCCAAGCAGCACTCCTTACTCCATCCAAAGGGATGCAGCTCCAGTGGGATGGAAGGGCTGGAGGGATGCGGTAGCTGCTCTCTTGGGAGCTGGTCGCTGAGGTCAGGGCTGGGGCACAGTGCTGGAAGAACACCAGGAATGCTTACAGCTCTCTGTTCAGAGGATAAACAAAGGGCTGAAATCTCTGGGGTTGTTAATCTGTCACCTTTCCCCAGCACTGAATTAATTTTTTAGCGTGTTTTTAAAAGGAAAATAAATAAAAAGAAAAATATAGAAGAGATGATAAATGAGTCCCCTCCTATTCCCATCATCATTGGGCAATACCACCCAGGCATCTGGTGGAGACAAAATAGAAAAAGATTTCCCTGCCTTGTCAGCCCCAAGCTCCATTTGGATTGACAGAAGCGCTAAAAATCTGAGTATTCCAGATTTACTCTGCTCTTCCTGGAGCTATGGGGCTGCAATGAAGTGGCCCTGGTGGGCTTTCATGAAATTCTAGATTGCGTGAACAGTGCTGCTCCAGTAGAAAGCTGATTTAACACCATGCTAAGCTGCTCCAAAAAGATCCTGAGTTTCCATTGTGCTACCTTGATTTTCCTACTAAGAAGCTGGAAGAAAGCATCTCATAACCTGAATCTATTCTGCGCAGTCTGCAGCTGTTAAAACAGCAAACTATTTCCCAGAGAGTGCCTGTACTTGATGTAGAACAGAGTGTGTGAGACAGTTCAGCAGCATCTGCACTGGGGGGGCAGCAGCATCTGCACTGGGGGGCAGCGACATCTGCACTGGGCCTGCTGCACTGGCCTGGGACCCATGAGAAGCAGAGGCTGGGCCAACTCTGACCTGCTGCGTGACCTTGACCATGTTACTTCACCTCTGCCTTTGTTCCCTTCACACTACTTTACCTGGCCTCCCTGTTTACCCTGTCTGGTATTGTTGCTGGATATATTTGCTAGAGCCTAGTACAGATGACACAGGCAGAGGCTGATACCTCTCGTCATAATATTATCATTTGCTAGACAGTTTTTGCACAACTCTTCACAATGAAGTGAGGATTGCCTTTCCACAGTAGACAGTGAAACCTAGTAAGAGCAAGTACAGACACTGCCATCACCCACAAACACAGACTGCACGACACACAAGTCCTGCCAACTGTTGCCATCTTATCTCTAAGAATCACTGCTTCCACCTCAGGGAAGGCTTTCTTCTGGAGCCCAGTGCCTCTGCAGCCAACTATTGTTGGCCTCTTAGACGAGAAATGCGTTAGGAAGCATATTGCCACAGTGAAAACTTCCAGAGTTTCCCTCATTCTATTTCTCTTTCCAGAAATTGTAAGTAAAGTAAAGCAAGCAATTGGCAGCAAGTGGCAGGAGAGGAATATGCTCCGGAGAGTACAGGAGTGCACAGAGTCCTGGTGACACCAGTGGTCTTTGGAGTACAGGCCAACTGAGCTGGATCATCTGCTTGCTTCCTAACACAGCTGCCTTTAACCAGGCTGGAGTAAAAGATAAACAGCACTTCAACCCCTGCAAAGAGTACCTCCATATGTGCACCATCTCTCCAATTAACAGAGCCCAATGTTTACTCGAGGCTTGAGCCAATTACTGCTGAAGACACACCACCAAGAGCTGGTTCAGCAGGAGACATGCAAATGCATACTGGAGTACGGGGTTCACATGACGCGAAGGCTGCCGCCCGTGCGGGCTCCTCTGAACACAGCTGTAATTGTCTCTAGCCCAATATTTACCTTCCTGAAGAGAGCAGCCACCCAGCAGCACCTGGCTGCTGTACAAAGCCCCAGCAGAGCTGCTTCCTCTCTGGTTTGTTGTGAAAGAGGAAGGGGGACAGCTAATCATTCTTCCTCTCTATCTGTATCACACAAGTAATCAAACAATTGTTGAAAGTTGGGAAGGTGTTAGGGCAGGAGGGGGGAAAAGGACCTTATGTTAACCTATATGATAAGCTTTGCCCAGCCACAACTCAGCCTGCCTCGCAGGTGGGGTGATGGGCAGGAGGGGTTTGTTCCTAGCAGTTCACCTGCTGCTGGCTTTCAGCACTTTTTATTCAGTTATTTTGTTTATCTTGGAGGCCTATTGTCATCACCTCCCTGCACCAGGGCAGGCTTCAGGTGTGGAGCGGTGCACAGGGGCTGGAGGTACAGCCACGCTGGGCAGCAGCTCCCTGCTCCTGCTGTTTATGAAAATTGCTTCCTTTGCTGATAGTGATAAAACCAGGCAAACAAACACTGCTCAGGCTATTGAGCTTGTCTTTCTCCTCGGGACTTGAATCGTGTGGAGCTTTCAAAGCGGTATAAATAGACCTCATTTCCAGTAATGAAGCTGCAGTAGACACCAGCAGGTTTGAGTACCACTTGATGACAGGTCCTGTTGTGGGATTACTGGATGAATGGAGGTGCTAAGCACAGGCATTGTTTGCAAGTTAAGTTTCAAAAAGACTGCTTCCCATCTTTTGAACTCCCATTTTCAGATGTAAAAATCCCACCCAATTAAGACCTATGCATCTTCATAGCATTTTGGACCACTGTCCCAGTAAGTACAAAACACAGAGGCTCAAGGCACAGGGGAAGGCATCCTCCCTAACTCTGTTTTGCAAATTTTCTGCAGAATGGGGGAGAGCAAGGGAGTAACTGAGCAGAATCTGTGGATGTGCCACATTTTTACAGAAGGTGAAAACAAAACATACAAGGGACTGCCTGTCACTCACTTGTGTGTCTTTAAGGCTTTCATACTACAAAGCAGTCTTTTAGTGTGAATACATCACCCGCTTCCCTGGTACTTACTCCCAGTGTTACTAGCAGAGCAGAGCCACAGCCCCCTCTTATTTGTTCTGCTACTCAAGCCAAATTTTGTACATAAACCAGAATATTTTCCTGATCATTTCAGAGAGCCTTTTCTGTACCTCCTCCTGTCTGAATCCACCTCTTGTGGGTGTGGGAATAAAAGTTGCCCATCTCACTGCTGTTTTTCACACCATGCATGACTCAGATTCTTTCTGGATTGTGACCACTGCAGCAGCTCAAATCAAGAGACCGTTGCATGGGCAGGGTGGGTCATACCAGGATGGTTCATCTCATAATCGGCAAAGAGAGGCAGTTGCACAACCAAGCACAGGCCTTCAGCGATCCAGCCCTAACCAGTAGCCCTAATGGTACCTCCATCACCATTTCAGCTGTTCTCCCCTCTGCCTGAAGAACTTTGTTCTCTCTGCTCTTGAATGCAGCACAAGAGTGGCTAGCTCTCAGGCCTTCTGTTAGATTCACAATCCTGCAGCCAGCCTCAACCACAGCTGCTCAGCCATCGCTCAGGGAGGGCAGTGTGCAGCTGCCAAGCATCACAGGCAGCCTCTGAGAGCCCTGCCATGGATTTCAGTGGGATTTACTGCAATGAAAAGCAGAAAATTTTGTTTCCTTTAGGATTAGTCCCTTCATTTGCACATACAGTAGTGCATGCTGCCTGGGTCTGCTTCCCTGCACAGGGTGCGCAGTCCTTCAGCTACCTTCACCAGGGCTTCTTGCCTGCTGGACACCCACAGTTTGAATTCCTTGTATCAGCTAAGCAATTTCCAGTGCTAATAGAGCAAAGACCATCAGCAATTTTATCACAGTCAACCTAACTTGGATTAATTTGCACTGAGCACAAATGATCCCAGGTCTTCCAATACAGACTAGTGCTGCTGTACAGGATTTTTATAGTGCTCTTTGAAATAAAAAGCCACTATTTCACTAGAGATGTTCTAAGTTTCCATTATAAATAGCAAATAACAAGGCTGACACAAGGCATGTTGAGGAAAGGCTGCCTAAGCAGGAGCAATGCAGCCACCAGAGCCTCCTCAGGGAGCACAGCTGCAGTTCAGGCTTGCATCCCACAAGAATAACAGATAAACAGGCGCACTTCACAAGCCACTGGGCACTATATTTCTTCTGATGAGAACCATCCATTATTCTTCCATCCTCCTCTGTGTCACATTAGCGAGAGGTTTTACAAAGCAAGTCAGGGGACAGGTTTATTTACTCCCAACTGCACAGCATGGCACACAAGTCCATTGGTATTGGTTACAAATGACCCCAGGTCTTCCATTATGGGCTAATGTCTGCAGCCCTCTGACCTCCGGAAGTGCTTAAGGAAGAGCTGCAGTAAATCAGAGCAGCACTTAGTTGAGGAGGAAGAAAGTCCCCCCTTATCAATCTGCCAGTGGGAGAGGAAGGACTCTGGCTGCGCTGCTGGGGGGTAATGTGCTCTCAGCTGCTCGAAAAACTCTACAGACAGCAGTGGCCTTTGCATCTGTACTTTGCCACTAAGGGCTGTTACAGCTGAAGCCAGGAGGAGATAAGCCTAGTTGCATTTCTCTTTCAGCCTAGGCTGGTAGGGGAAATCACAACCACTCACTTCATAAGGTGAGTCCTGTGTGCACAGATCAACTTCTGTAGTCAACCAGTGCAAACATGGGCTACATTAAACACAGCTCAGCTAGAACCAGCATATGTTCCTCTGCTTTTGATTTAAATTTTGCTAGTGCCAGCTCAACTACACTGGCCTGAAGAGAGCTGCAGAAGCTGCTGGGTTTGCAGTATGGATGACAAGGTCTAAGGGCTTGCTCAGGCTGCTGTTAGAAGTGGTTTTCAGGATTTCACCAGAGGACCAGTCTTCATCATGGTGAGAATGGCCAATGTGGTGACTGTCCTAGATAGAAGTTCCCTTTGGAGAGTCAACGAGTGGAGAACTGAGAATCTGCGCTTCTAAACCAGGTTAGGTCAGCTGTTAGCCCACTCAGGAGATGTCTATGCAGGCCACTACTTGGCACAGATACTCTTCTACTGCTTTCACCTGGGGGATGCCTGGGCTCACACTGACTCTACCGTAAAGTGAAGGCTGTATTTAAGGAGCCTGCACTAAGAGCTATAATCTATCTCTACAACTCGGCTTCTTACCTGGTGATATGAGCAGTCTGTGCGGTCTGAGTAAATTTGCCATTGTGGAGTCAACCTGAGGATGCTATTAAACCCCCTGTGTGCCAGAGCATGTGGAATTACAGGAGGAAGCAATAATCTAACCACAAACCACCACACTTGCAAATCATCTTAACTACAAGCAGAGAGTGGAAACAAGAAAATTTGCCACATCCTCTGTGCTGACAAGTTGAGCCCATAAAGAGGGCACAGAGTGGGGAGAGTGTTACTGACCAATGCTCCTACCTCTGCAGTCAGCAGGGGATTTCCAAACTAGTAACAAGCAGCTCTTAGGGAGGGCCAAAGAGCACTGGGAGCGGACCAGGTGCTTCCCTGCTCTGGACAGGCAAAGAAGAGGAGAGGATTAAATACAATAAATAATAAAAAGTAATAATAATTAAAAACTCTGCTGTCCTAGAAACAAATGAAAACAGCTGATCAGCTTGCCCAGTTCTGGAGAAGGCTTGAAGGTCCAACATCCCATCTACATTCTTCATCACAGAGCAAGACCACCACCCAACATGAAAAGCAAGGGAAGAAAAGGGAACACAAGGATTTTTAATGTAATCAAAAGTGCCATGTGCCTAAAAGGTATTCTGCTTTATCATATACATGTATACATAGATTGCTTTATATGTGTTTTTCACTTCCGCCAGTCTCCAGAACAAACACTGCAATTTTACTCTCCCATAACTGTTTCTTGGCTCCTTCTACACATTCCAGTACAGCAGCATCACAGATTCACTACAGAAAGGACTTACTTGCTCAGCTGATCTAGTTTCCTGCCAAACTAGCATTGTTCTCTATTGTATGAGGGCTAAGTCTTTGGGAAAGATGGGATGTAACATCTAGCAAAAGGAGAGGCTCTGTCCTTCAAGATATAGGAAATACTACCAGAAATAATACTTTTTTTTCTGGCAGAGCTTAAGTCCAAGCCATACAAGAACCAGGGCCAAAGGTGCAGAATGAACTCCTCATGACAATTGGCTAGGTCACCCAGAGAGGCTTTTTGTGGCTTAAGTGCTTTGGGGGTTTCATATTCTATTGTGAAAGGAAGTTTAAAGAGGGGAGGTTTTTGTTCAGCTACAGTTAGAGAGGCCAAGACCAAAACCTTGTAATTACAGAATCCCAGACCTTTGAAATGTCCACAGATGTATTCACCCTTCACAGTTCAGACCCAACTTTCCACTACATCAGGAACAGTAATTGTTTTTTTAACATGCAAATATTAAGCTCAGCCAACCACACAAACACAGTGACTGCAGAACGTGCACTGTGTTTCTATATGTGTGATGCAGACAAATGTTTTTTAGAAGAGTCGGCAGCATCCACTGGGAGCCTGCATTCTGAAGTCAGCCTGAAAACAGCAAATGGGACACTCCATTCCTCCACATCTCGAAGTGCTTGTTTGCTGTTTACTTTGTGTTAAAGAAGTACCACAAGATCCAGTCCTGCCAATTCTGCCACTTTTGACATGACAACTGTCCCTCTTCCACATAGTGATAACAACTTTGAAATTCATTTGGCATTTCAGTTTCCTTCCTGCTTCTTTCAACAGCTACACAAATGATGTCAACACATACAGAACAATAGTGTATCATGAGCTGATAAGCACAGAGTGAACAGGAGCCTGTTCCACAGGGTGATTCCCAAAAAGAGACCTGCATACATTTAAAAGTTATAGAATCAATAATTCTCACAGAAACAAGGGAGCCAGAATGTATTGCTCTGTTCTTTTGTGTTGTAGGTCCCAGATGCTGGGATCGCTGGTTTGAAATGATGCAGACAGATCTTGCAAAGCAGAAAGCTAAGCTGGGCAGACCTGAGCTTTCTAAGAGGGAAAACTGAGCTGTCCCACAGCTGTGTCTCAGTCCTCACAGTCACCAGGGGTTTTACCTTCTGCTATGCCTGAAGGAAGGAACAGGACCACAGCCCAGCTCACCACACTGAATGCACATACACATATGACATTCACGCTTCAAGCCAGAGGACTTCCCATACAAATCCATGGCAGGATAAATCACAGCAAAATATCACGTTCTTAAGAGGTTTCCTGGTTTATCTTCCTCAGTGCAAAAGTGGATTCAAACATTTCTCTAACAACAACAACAACAGAAAAGAATAGCAAAATAAAGCACAACTACAAGCTCAATGTTAGGTTTTGTAGTGGAGACATTTAATGCCAGTTTCGTATTCTGGCAGCTCAAAATCCTGGGACTGTCCATTAGGATACTCTCTAAAATGAAATAAAAATTGCAAGTCTGTATCCAAAGAAAAGTATCAATGAGGCAATGAACTCATGGCACATGGTCTCTGGCAGCAGAGATACTTTTGCCTTTCACTGCTTCATCTGTTGCCAGAGCACTATTGTAAGAGTGTTGGTTTAAATCAGGATCATTCAGTGACAAGATTTCTAACAAAAGCAGGTTGGGAGAGGGAAGCAGAGGGAAAATACATGCACTGCTAACACTGAGCCACCACGCTCGTGCCTAGCAAGGGAACCCAGCCAACAGTACCCTGGGGAGACCTTTTAAAATACAGCATGTAGAAGAAAGATGCCAAGGGGCTCTCCAGTCCCACTCTATAAGCACTCCTTTAAGCCTCCCCCCCCCTCCTCCTTTTCTTGAACAAGCAGTTTGCTTTCATGAGCATACCCACCCATCAGCTGTTTAATAGCAAAATGTGGACAGTTTTAATATGGGCACTTCAAACACCAGGGGCATGTCAGCTCATGATAGGATTTTAAGTCTCTAAAACAGGAGTCAATGTAATTTAAGTGTGCAAAGTAACTTTTCTATAAATATGAATACGTTGAATTTGAGAGCTCTGAAAACTTGATACCGCAAGTGAAATCCTGCTACTATGAAGACACCCAGTCTTTGCTCCCTCCCATATGAAATCATTTTAAAACCTGTTTGCTGACTGGTTTTACAGTTACTGTAAAGTGAGAAAACTTCCAAATTCACACTTCCCCTACTACTTTTGCCACAGAGAATCTTATTGCAATTAGTCTGGTTTGTAATGGAAAACAGATGAAAGTAGAAATTAAATCAAAACCTTGCCACATATCTAAGGTGTTTTTATGCCATGCATCCCAAGAAGTATTCCCAAAACCAACAACATTAAATTAAAAGCTCAAATATTTCTACCAGACCCAACAAATGCAGATTAAGCTTAAATTTAAACAGGAAGTGAAAAGATTTTTCCTTCTCCTCACCTGCCAAGTCTTCAAAGTTCAGGGTTCTGTGTTTCTCTTTCAACACTTAGCAGCAGAAACACCTAGGGTTGAGTGGAGAGATTTCCTCCTCACACTGGCATTATTCATTATTTCTGAAGTGTCGACAAATGTCTTCAACACTATACAACACACACAAACAGAGAGTCCCTGCCCCAACGAATTTACAGTCTGAGGCTGTTATCTTTGTTCTGCTTTGGTATATCATCACAGATTTCAACAGGGCACCAGATGAGCCCAATCCAGCTTCTACCAGCAGTTTTCCACTGTTCTTAATAGGAGCTGGACCAGCCCCAGTCAGACCTAGCTATAGAATTAGCTGTTGCAGGAGAAAGTGGAGTTCTTGGCAATGCCTGCCAACAGCTAAAAAAAAATAAAAAATATATATATAAAAATATTCTCAACAGTTTTGGTTTAAATTAAGTGTATATTTGAATGTTTTCACACATAATACATTTTGAGAGCTTAAAGAGCTACCTTTCACTGTATCTTTCAACCACAGCAGTGCTACAGATCAGCCAGCAGTAGGCAGTTTCTGAACCAAGGCAGACTGGCAGCTACACTAACAGCTCCAGCTGGTGGAAGTTGGTGAAAGTTTTGTTTTCTGGAATTTTGTGCTAAGCTTTCTGCCAGGACATTTCACACACTGGAAGTGTGTATTTTCTCTGACATTTTGAGAGCCTCCAAGTGTTCCTGCAAATAGCTTAAGAAATTTATTCCAAATTCAACTGCCACAATTTCTGCACATCCAAAATTCTGCACTGAGTTGCAAGACATGATTTTGCCCCAGCTGTATCTCGTGGAAGAGAGAACACAGTCACAGTCCTGTGCACTACCACACCCAAAAGGTCATATGAGGATAGTACCAACTGGAGATATTACCTTTCTGGCTTATGAACTAGCACGGGACTTTGTCAACATTCATATGGAAGCCAGACTTGATCTTAAACCTGGTAATAATCACTTATTGCAGTTCAAACAGCATTCAGATCCACAAGTGAAACACATTCCAGCTAAAAGCAGAATGGACTTTACTGCTATGACCAGGGAAAGAAGCATCTTAAAGCTACAACTTGTCCTAAATCCTACTGATTCATACCACGCCAAACCCCAGCATCAGTACATCCAAATGCCACAGCTTACAACAGAATTAGCTCATCCCTCCATAAATCAGATTAAATTCGGACAAAGACCATGTGAAATGACTGAGAAAACTCTCCAGTTCACAGAGCATCTTCAAAATTACAAGCCAGTGATGTCCCCACCCAAAGCCCTTCCCAGCCTACCTGGTGCCGTCTTCAGTTACTGATGGATCCATAAAGGCTTTCTTGCTTATTGAAATTTGCGGATCTGCTCTCTCTTCCAGGTAAGACATGGCCATTAACTACTGTTAACATCCAGGTAAGCTGCTAGGTGTTCCTCTCCTCTGTCCTCCAGCTTAGAACTGCTTCTTACAGTTATCTCTGGTTGCAAGTAGTATTTTCCTGAATTGCTCAGAGATGCTCTCCCCTTGGAGAGACACGAAGTCCAAGTGGCTTCCATTCTCTTCCTCAAGCACTTGGCTCAGTCACTCAGCCACTCTGGAAAGCAAAAATCAAGATCATGGGACTTCTATGCAACAGAACAGCCAATCAGTTTACCGTAGAACACGAAAGTACACTGCGAAAGTTTGCTATGGCAACTTTTATGTTCAACACAAGGAAATTGCTGCCTGATCCTTTTTAATGGCTTTTTTTTTTCCCTATTTCATTGATATTTTCAAAACTGAGGCAATAAATAGCTTTCATTAGAAAGCATCCAGTCTGGAAACACTGCTTGGGGATTTAATAGGGTAACTGTTTTTCTACAGTGTTTCAAAATACCTCACTAGTTTCCTGAACAAAGTTTTAGCTTGTACTTAACTCCCTTGTTTTTGAAAAGCAGAACCTCAGATGCTTTCTCTCCTGTAGCATCATCCCACTGATTGCACACTCCATGCAGAGTTGAAAGGACCAGACACAATGCTCAGCTGTGTGCAGTGTATAATGCAAGATAATCTTTTTTCCATCCTGAAATGCTCTGTTTATTGTGGAACCCCTCTGGGATACAAGCCTAGTATTGGACTGGTTATCTGGATAAGAAAGGGGTTTTTGGCCACATCTTTCAGAAGGGAATGCAGTGTTCCAAGGTGCATTAGATTTAGGTTATTGTGAAAATGGGACACACTATGAAGGTCATAGACAAGCTTAGTTTCTGAGTGCTTATAAAATTTTGGATACCCAGGCTCAGAGTAGTACCCAGGTCCAAGTTCTATACAGAAGCTGCCTTCAGCTTGAAGGAAATAAGCAGTCCTGGAGAACCTAAGACTAGCTGATTTTCTTTATAAACCTTTTGGGGAAGAGAGACTTACATGGTCTACACTTTCACCATCTAGAAATAACCTCCTCTCACTCTATGCTTCCATTTCACTGTCTCCTACCTCCCACTCACCCATTTCCCATAAAAGATATTTCCAGACACAAGTGATTTGAAAACTCAAGATTATTCTGTTAAAATTGCTGACTTTGGACTTGGGACCCCTAGCCAGATTGGGACAATCCCCTCAGGTCCTTTCTTCTGCTAATTTATAGCAATTTTTGTTGAGACAAGGAGTTATGGTCTGTAAAAGCCTTGCTGTCGGCCTCTCATAAAAACCCAGCACCCTGTCAGAGGAGAGATGGAGCCTGGGAAGAAAGTTTGAGCAGTGATCAGCTGGTTTCCAGATGGGTGGCCTTCTACACACTGTCCAATCCCATGGGTCCAATAAACCAGCCCTGATTTTGCACTTTAAAAAAACAAAGACACAAACCCTCCTCTACTCTCAGTCAGGGTTTTGTAAACACGCTCCCAGCCTCTGTGTCAAATTTATTAAAAAGAAACTCATTCTGCTGTCTCTCCCTTTCTCTTAGCATGCATGTGGCAGCCCTTTTTTGCTCCAGTTTCTTACTTTACATGGTGTGCAGAGCCTTGCATCATGATTTACATCCTTCTGGGTTGTTTTCCCATCAGAAATAAAGAAAGGGGCAAACAAGTCAGAAAGTTGAGGGATTGGCCTCCAAGGTATGAAACCACCCACATGAGGCAATGCTTGTTGTCAGTCTGGCATAAATTGTCTTCTTGTTCTGTCCTCTCTATCTTAACAAACCAAAAGACCACATGATTAAAGATGTAGAAGGTTTGTCAGCTACACTGGTTGTCAGAAAATGACATACTTCTGAGTAAGTGAGGCTGCTGCCTCTGGAACAGCACTGCCACAGAATCAATGCGCTACTGCTCAGAGGACACGGCTCTGCCTCAGAGCAGAACGCGAACTTACCTACATACCTTGACTTCAGGTCTCTTCTAAATAGGGAAATTTCTATCAGCCTCTAGACAGCTATTCATTCAGCTAACATGTCTACCTGTCTATACTGTGACATGTTATACTTTCCCTTTATTTACCCAAATACCCCTTTTACTTTCAGCTCATTACTCTTGCCGATACTACCTTCAGCACTGCAAGGATTTCACAGCTGGCATTATCCTGAGGGGAACCAGAGATGGCTGTTGTGGCTTCTGTGCCTGGCAGATGTCTCAGAGTGAATATTCAGGCTTTGCACTTCCCTTATAAAGCTGCAACTTTGAAGCCAATTCTGTTCTTCTCTTAAGTGAGTCTATAAGCATTACTACTTCTACATAGGAATGATTAGGACTGGTCTCTCAAGCGTCCCATTAAGATGATGATGCTGATTATGCAAAAAGTGCAAAAATAGAAAGCACAATTGCAGGGGGACACCAATCCTCTTCACAAAGAGTGGGAAGAAGTCAGATTTCATTAAGATCTAGAACTAAATTTGTGGGCATCATAAATGTTGGCTCACTAAAAGACATAGTTATGGGCGATCCTGGAACTTGAGTACTTATACTTCTTTTTACTGAGGAAATGAGTGGAAAATATGCTAAGGAACAGACTTACTGCATGAGTAAATATAGGATAATGGTACAACTGATCCCTTAGAGCTCTCGAAGGATTTGCTGTGTATATGGGTAAGGATGATCTAGCTGATGTTGTTTAAATGTTTGGGGCTTCTTCAAAGAAAAACTTTCAAGAAGGTCCCTTACCAAAGATTCCCGATGTGTCATGGTGGGAGAAGGAACAATCTCTTGTAGATTTTGTTAAAAGAAAGGAAATCCATTTATTACAGCAGAACAGGATTGCTAAGCCTGTTCCAAAGGCCTGTCCTGACATCTCTCATGTGCAACTCATCCATAACAGTGCGGGAAAGGGATGATTAATAAAATGACATTCGCAGTTGATTCCAAATCACTTAAGATTGTCAAATCTGAAACTGAGGGTGATGCAGTATAGTGAGATCACAAACAACTAAGTATGGAAGTACCAGATTGAATTACATTTCAATTACTACAAAGTAACGTACGTGTGGAGGAACTCCATAAACCCTTTGATATGTCTGGGCTAGGTATTACCACTGACTTTTAACAAGAGATTCAGAAATCCCTGGGCGTGGTGCACTGAAGACATCAACTCAGTATTTGTCCCTGGTTAAAAAAACCCCACAAAACCAATAATGTTAGAAATTGATAGGAAATGAACAGAGAACAGAACAGACATGAGCCTTGACCACTGCCCTGTGCTGTTCATTCCTTCTAAAGGGGTACAAGAGACCCAGGAAACGTACAGCAAATGCCAGTAAGGATGAACAGAAAATAGCTTCCACATAAGGCAAGACTAAAGAAAGAGGACTGTTCACCTGGAAAGCAGACAAGGACAGGGGGATACAGTAGAGGTCTGTAACAAATTGGCAAATGTGACTTCCCAGTTGACCAGGCAAAGTTGGGGGACCATTCCTGAGCTTAAACTAAATGTGTGCTTAAGTATGTGGCTCAGGCAAGGCTCAAGCTCTGCCTGTTGTACCTCAATCCCCCTTTCCCAACTTCATATTTTGGGTTTTACTCAGCTCAGGAAAATGATAACACAGGAACCCCCTTTCATGCAGTGGTTCTTGTGTGGTAGCACAATGCAGAAATGAACTGGTGACTAACACTGCCTGGGAGCAGTGCCATGCACATTAATATATTTCATTGAAAAGGTATATATGCGAAGGCAGAGATGCCAATACGTTGCTAGATCCCTTGTGGTACTAAATGATTGGTGGCCTAAAATACTTGAAAAGCTGCTTTCAAATTCCAAATCCATAGGCTCAAAAGAAAAAATATTTCCCTCCTTATTTCCCCCCTATATAACACTCTATGGCAAAGCAATTTACACACCAGAGGCACGCTTTTGCAAACAATCCCACATGTAATATTTTCTCATGGGAACAGATCTGCAGATTTTGATGCATTTTGCTAGTGGCAACTGCAGCATTCAGTGTCTCAAAACTGCATTTTTTATGCAAGTTAAAAAAAACCCTTTGCAAAACAGTGAGACCTCTGCCCACGTGAAGACAGAACAAGGTCTTTGGGAGGAACCCTGAAATGCAGTCACTCCTGGGAGACAGATTACAACCAACTGGCAATGATCAAGACCAAATCACCCAAGTAATGAACTTGAGATCTCCATAATGCAAGGCTGCTCTGCAGTAGCCACACCACATCTTCTGCGGGAGACAATTCACAGTTTCCCATCATTTCTCTGATATATCCATTAGAAAAATCCAGATTTGCTTGCCATGACTTGCAGCCCCCTTAAAGACTGTGACCAATTTCCCATGGCCAGGATTTCACTCTCAGCTATAACCAAGCCTTTAAATAAAAACATGTCCCACTAATAATTACAGCATTTTCCATCAACACAAAATTCATCAACCTCAGCACTGACAACCTTTATTAGAACAATGACTTTTCAGTGGAAGCCTATAGGAACTTCCGGGTGTAGGACTAGGGTTAGTACTATCTTTTTGGAGGTACAAAATACCCTTACTTAGGTGCACTGAAAACTAGAGCTCCTTCACAGAGGATTAATGCTTCATATCAGCTATTAATAATCTTTCACTGCTGAGGTTCAGGATAGCCACAAATTGCTCTTATCAATCCTTCCTGTGCAGATCTCCCTATCTGCAGTATTTGGCACCGATTTTTAAGTACAGTAGACTCAAGTTTTCCAGGGAGCAGCCATCACTCCTGTGCTCCCTCTGGAGTGACTACTGGAAGCCAAAAGCATTTAGGCAAAGCTAGATAAAATCAGCAGCGCCCAATGTGGGTTCTTTCTGGTTTCCTGCAAGTAAACAGACATGTTTACAAGGGGCTGTACATTCACATCAATCATAAGGTGACTTTGTTTACAGTAGAGGAATTTCCTGCAGGCTTTTGCTGTCCTGGTTTCTTTCTCTTTCTATTTACTTTTGTTCAAATGCAATTTAAAAAAAAGCCATAGGTACTCCAGCTCAATTCAAACTGTGACACGCTGAAATCTGAGGCAGGCTATAATTCATGCCCAGATTTAGTTGTTCTTTTTCTTGTTTGTTTGTTTAAGCTAACACACGCCTCTGCATTAAAAAGCCACTTTTCTCTACCCATCCAATTCATCTACACCTGGCAAGAAAGAAGCTTTGATTTGTTTCCCCATAAAGAACTGCTTTTCTCAGCAAGTCCACAAAACAGGAGAAGCCCACCTAACGCAGGGATTGGGCTTTTACTTCAGGCATCTGAGAGACAGATACCTCAAAGGAATTAAAGTCAAAATGTTAGTGAATGCACTGAAAGACTGGCATTAATACCAGCTGAGCAGCCGGGATTAAGATGTTCTGCTGCCACGAATCAGAGTAAAGCATTTCTCCACCCCTTGACTGGGTAAAAATTTACTTCAGTAGGGATTTAATTTGAAGAATCACTGCAGAATATGGCTGCAAAATTCAGAATTTGGACAGGGAATTGTGTCTTAATATCAAGGTCCTGATTTCTATGAAAGAAGTAACAGAGACCAAACATCTCTGCTGGAGCTTTTTATCTATATTCACCCAGAAATTAATATAGCCAAAATCTGAACTGAAGTAGCTGCATGAACACTTCTGCATAGCAGAGCTAATGTGCTGCAGTGAGCCATAGGACAGGAGGGAAGTTGCAATCCTCTTGTCTTCATTTTCCTCTCTGATTTCTACCTAAAACCCCAGCTGTGCCCAGAGAAGCAGACCTGCTATGCCTGGTGCACAGACATGAGTGAGGTACACAGCAACAAGAAGCTATATGGTTCCTGTCTGCAGTGAGCTTAGGCTTTAGGAATTTCTTTCCAGCAGTCTTCAATGCACAAGCCATGATTCGTATAAAAAAAATCAGCTTAGTACAGGCTGTCTTTGTTAGCATCTGTTAGCAAGAATGTCAGCTAATCAATAAATTTTTATTGCCAGATACCTACAGGGCTGGAATAGACACTATTGCTGACACTATTTTCAGTGTTTTCCTTACAACTCATTCCTGGAAGCAGTTTTCCTTCATCTTGTGTGGCATCGTTACTCATCTTCACCGATGCTTATCTAGCTCCATAAATCTGCAAATGCCCTTCCAGAGAGCAGCATCCTTCTGGACAGACTGTGGAGATCACAGACCTATGTCTCTCCATCCCATCACCTCATCCTGCCAGGCTGTCACCCACAGGTGGGTCAGGATTCAACGCTTCATGGTGGTGAGGACCCCCGTAGTTGACTCCACTGTCCCCACAGAGCAGTTTCCCTGCTGCAGGCAATGAGAAGGAACAGCCAGGACTTGGCAATGCACAACAAACAAATCTTCCCAATCCTGTAATCCAGTTTACAAAGTAGCACCTCGTACCACGTTTGTGCATCACAGGTGAATAGAGCCATAAGCCACATCTGTTAGCAGCCCTTCCTGCAACCATAGACCTCTGCAGAGCTATTTGGCACATTGGAGAATACTTGTTAGCAAGCCCGGAACTGCCTCCTGGAAACTTCCCAGCCTTCTTGCTTCTTCAGACACCTCTTCTCCCTTCCCAGGTATCTGTGTGTTTTTCCCTCCCATACACTGGCAGAACCCTGGGTTCCTCAGTGCACTGTGCTTTTGAGGAATCCCAGCTGCACACACACAGGGCAGAGATTAACTGGCAAGTGGTGCTAAGCCCCAGGTGATTTTTGTACCACAAACGCTGCTTCCCAGGAGGATGTGTAAAATGGTGCATCAGGCACTCTCAACCAACCAGGGAGACTTGTAATCTCCCCCTGCCCCTGACCTCTTGCCTTTAGCAAGTCATTCATCTGTCAGGATCCTGTCCTGCACCTCAGCTATTGACCTACTGAAACAGCATGGTTAAGGCACAAGCTCCAAGCTTATGTCTCAGCTCTGCTTTTCAGACTTCCTTTGAGATTATAACCAAATCAGTCTTTCTGAAGCCGTGTCCAACCTGGACATGGCAATTCCACCTTCTGCATGGAAAAGCATGTGGTGTCATAACACCAGAGTGGGAGCAGGAGGAAGCAGCCCCAGAATGTTTTCAAAGATGTCCATCTCCAGTTACAAGCTAGAGGGCAAGGTCTGTCTCCTTCCACACACTGGTAAAACCAAGGATCCACTGTGACATGTTACTTTGCATTCATGCATTAATGCATTAATGCTCTGCACTCCAAAAATAATAACGTATTGGTGTATGGGGCAGGGTAAATCCAAACTTGCAAAACATACTGAGCAGAATAAGTACCAATTTTATAGGATATACTACCTCTGAAGGGAATAAAATTAAGATAAAATTAATCTACTCACATTTCCAATCAACTGAATAAGGCAATATCATTTGAAGAAGGGGACACACAGTACCACGCACGTTTTGGGAAACACGTCAATATCAACAGTATCTTGGAATAACATATTTAAGAGAATTAATTTAATTCTGAATACTGTCTTGCCTCAGGACCAGTTTCTATTTGTCCCAGGACATGTTGAAACAATAAAGAACATTTTCTTACCAAGCCCCTGCAAAAAATTTTCTCTTAAGGCTTTGAAAAATTGGCAAAAAGCCTTCTGCAACAGAACTGGAAATCCTCCTTGTCGCATAATCATCCCACTGCCTCAGAAATCCAAACGGGATTTGGCAACTTAGAGAAACTTACATGTTTGAAATTAGGTCCTTTTCTCATAAAGACAACTGACCACTCTCCCTTTAACTGAGTGACAATGCTGAGCAAATCTTCTGACAGTACCTTCTCAAGAGTAATAAGCAAACAGGTGATTTCTGTAAGCACTTGGACACTATACACTGATGAAGCATGTGCTGTACTTGACAGGTAGGTTGTGATACATTTGTTTAGCTGCAGGGCAACTAGATTCTGGGGCTAACACAACCCATGGGATCACCAGGTATTTTGAAGGTTCAGAAATAACCAGGACATCATAATAAATATCCAAGTGTTTGGCATTTGCCTTACATTAACCAGCCCAACAGATCGTCTAAATATACCTGAATGTACATAAAACTCTGGTGATCTGATCAAAATGGGGAAGCTGGTGAAAATGAAGGGTTACTGAATCATGTCTGGCTGCAGCTCTGAATTCTTTGAAGGAAAGTGGCAGAAGTGTAAGAGACCTACTTCTTTTGTGAACCTCTTTAGAGCAGTATCTGCCACACAGAGATACTGAGGGAGAAGAAACACATGGCGCTCCACATGCCCTGATATTCTGGATGGAAACACTAGGTGGTAGCCCGACATTCATCAGACGGCAGAAGGAAACACATGCACCCCAGCAAGTTCTTTTTTAAATTACTGGTTTGCTGAGAAGACCATAATGCGTGTTTAGCAAGATGCAGGGGCATTAAGGAGTAGTATAGGATAAAAAGACTTTTGATAGATCTCTCTGGTAGTGTCTGCACAGCTAGCTAAGAGGCAACCAGCAGCAGGAAGAGGAATAAAGTGAATTTCAGTGCACTGGAATTACTGCCATCCTGAGGCATCATGGATACCTCAGAGTAGACTCACTGAAGGAAAAGAAAAAGCAGCAGAGTGCAATGACTCCTCTCATATATGTACTAAAGACCTACACAGAAAATGCATCAAAAGCACCTGCATGGTTTGCAGCCTCCTGGAGGCACACTGCATGCAAAGAGGAGGTAGTTTAATGTATCCTGTAGACATATACAATGTGCACTAGGGATCAGGGTAATAGAGAAGAAAAATGATCGAACCCAAAGCAACACAGTTGCTGGGAATGTCTTCTTCATCTTTGTCCCTCCCTTTCCTTATAAGTAACCTAGTGAGCTTCAGTTACTTATTTCATTAGAGAAATTCTCAGGCCAGGAAGATAAATGAGCTAAGGTTGGTTGGCATGTTTAAAGCACAGTGGGCAGCAGTAGACAACTAAGCACTTCGATCTTTCTCATCCCTGTAAGAAAAGGGTTTCTACAACTTTTTAAGAGAAGCAGAAAGATCCTCAGTGTTCCAGTCTCCTGACATTGTTCACGGTGAATATTTTCATAGCAAATCCTGCCTATCTGAAATTTCCTTACCCAGACTATGTGCATGCTCACTCCTGACAGCAGTTCTGCTGTATTTGCTGCCATAGAGATTGCTTGGCAAACATTGGAGATACAGCAGCAAACTCGGCTATCATTCTGTTAGGAATCTAATCAATTCACACATTTTTACTTAAGCTAATGTAAAAAATATTCAAGTGTTCTTCCTTTCCCCACCCTGTTACTGATTAAAGTTTATGAAAAGCTTCACAGACTTCCCATCCCTGCCCATCTACTAAAACCATTTTTCTAATGCACTGGTGCATGTGGTACAACCATTTTGCTATCCTTTGGCATCAGTTCAGAAAAGTGCTTCAGCACATGATGTCCCTCTGAGGACAATGCCAAAGCTAAGCTCATGCCCAAACACACTGCTGTGCTGTACCAGTGAATGAAGTTTTTTAGCTGTCAGGTTTGAATGATCTTGAGCCCCTGCACCAATGGCAGTCTTCTGCCTCAGAGTTTGGTGACTGTTGCAGCTTTAGTTTACAGGTAATTCAGGGCTGTTGCAAGACTGAAGTGGAGCTGGGAATAACTGGTCCAGGGCTCTTCTAACCTTTATGTTTGGGTTGTCAGCTGCTACATAGGCAAGCTCATGTGGCACAGAGGTGCAACAGAATGCAATACAGAGGCAGTGTTGGACTCCTGGGGGGTACTGGTTACCCCAGGAGAGAAGAGGGTCACTGTGCTGTCTGCCAGTTCTGGGATCCCCCCTCTCCCAGCTCTGCTTGTCTTGTCAGACTAAGCAACTGTAGCATTTGAATGGTGTGTCTGGTCATTACGCACAGTTCTCTCTGTGCCTGGTGGCATGCCCTAGCAAGAGCACATGCCTGCAAATACACTCCCCCAGGTGGCAAACAGGAAAGAGGATCTCCACTACAAAAGTGAAAAACCTCCTTATGTCAAGCTGTGGCTGAAGAGGGATTCTCTTCATGCATAGCCAACTGCCTTCCAAAACCAACCCAACTGTCCTTCATTTTGATCTTTACCAGGAATTATTAGTATCCCTCCAGGAGAAAATCCACCTCCTGTATTCTGTTTCCAGCTGGCTCAAATTCACTCATGTTCTGAATATCCCACTGGATTCTTCTAACATTTTATAAGGTGGCAGCTTAAATTCCTATAATCCATGACCCCAACTATGGCTATTAGCATACAATATGAAAAACAATATTTGGGGACTGGGGAGCCAAACTATGAAAGAAGCAGCCTCTAAATATCACTGCAGCTTCACAAATGAGAGTTTGCAAATGTCCAGAGATCTGGCCGCTCTCATGTAAAAGCTCCTGGATCTGAGATTTTCAAGCTTCACATCTGTTGAAGCTTGAAAGAGGTAGGGAGAAGGGGAACATGCACAGCTATGCAAAGCCTTCATTTGCAACACTGCCAGTGTACATTTACCACCTTGAATATATCTCAAGCAGGAGAAAAATCTAATGGAATGTTCTATGTCTGCTCTGCTCAGGAAACTGTAAAACGCAGCACAATTTCTCTCTAAAATCCAGATTAATGAGTTTTTTGGGTTGTTTTTTTTTTTTTTTTTCCCAAGAAAATGGAGAGTTCCCTGCTCTGCAGATGCTGGTTTCTAAAAGTAATTGGTCAGCTGAAAGATGGGGGCTGATGTAATCAGTCCGTCTTTATACTGGGGGAGCTGAGCTGGGCAGCTGGCTGGTGACTTACCACTCTCCTCCTTAAGCATCCTCACAAATGGGTTTTTAAACAGCTCTAGGTTAACCAACTAACAAACATCGTCTTAATTCATTATCTCTCCAAATTGGAGAAGAGGTGGAAACTTTAAGTCTGGATGAAGATACACATTTTCAATAATACAACAGAACTGAGTGAAGAACTAGATAAAGCTAATAATGAAATAATAACTAATAACAAATCTGTCATACCCTTAGCAACAACATATCATCTGCCAGCAACATGTTTTAAATGCCATCGATATAAACCTCTGCAGTGTGTTAGATTTTGATTTCTTCACTATTCAAACACAGTTGTCCCTGAGACTATCTTGTCCCAGACAAAACCGCAATTTTAAAGTGCAAGTCATGAATATCCTCATGGATATAATGATTCTCAGCAGCATTTGGCATTACAGCCAAGGTCATTTTTTCACTAGCTAGTAGGGGATCCTGAGTGACCTGTAAGTACAAGTCTATTACAAACCTGTAGGTCTTAAATGAGCTAACAGCACATACCGTCTCCAACCTTTTAGGGCGAGTGTAAAGATGCCTCTTAGATCAGTTCCTCAAGATAGCCTCGGGATACTGATGCATTCAACTTTGGAATTCATGCCAAAACAACTCCAAATAAAAATGCTGTGGAAAAAAAGCAGCAAACCAAACCAACAACAACAACAAAAAAGACAGTCTCTGAGTGCCTGCTTGGGAATGAGAGTGCCAGAATCAGTGGAGTTATTTTGCTGGGAACACAGCTTTTAGAAATCACAGGCTCATTTAAGGGGTTCATGTGGGTCTCAATCGAAATACTCTTAATTATCAAAGAGCTGAGAACTGGCAAATGCTTCATGTAAGATGAACTGAGAACAAATCTCCAATTTAATATTTTTGTTATTGTGAGTAACATGATATCGTGATCTTAAGGGACACATTTCCCATAAGTATCCTGGGTTGTACCTTCATACTCTAGTGCATGGTTATTGCATAAGCGGTATTGTATGTGCAGCTCTACCATCTAGGTGCAAAATCTGCACTTGCTATATTTGGAGGCAGAGTAAAAAGCCAGTTGGCATCTCCCCTCCTTCCCCCCTCAAGATGCCCCTTTATAGCCCAGCAATCACCAAGTACTAGACCATACTTTTAAGCAGTCACTCATCTTGACTCAAGTGTTCGTAAGGGTTCCCATTAGTCCATTTTCCTGTGTTTCACACTGCCAGCATTTGAGCTCCCATTAAACTGAACCAAGGAGACATTCAAACATTACAGATCATGTCAGGATACTTTATATTTAGAAATCAGCCTCAGGCTACAACAGTGCCTGAGATGCCTAGCTCCCTTCAGACCAAAGTATATAATGTATCCCCCACAAATCACTTGAATTACAAATTAATATTGCATAGTCCCCAAAAGCTACACAGAAGAATGAGGCTTCCAATGAGCCAAAAAAAAAATATGTCAGGAAACAGAAGACAAGGGCCTAACCACATGTAAAATCCAATCACAGAGCTGTTCTGGTCATTGGAAAGTTGGTTTTACAAATTATTAGATCACTTTCCTTTACACTTTATAATTAGTTGCTTGCCTTTATTTCACAAAATACTTTTCTCATGCTCTGGCTTAAAGGTTACCCTGAGCTGGTAAAAGATAAACCTGATCTGCCTACAAGATAAATCTGGAGAGGAACACAGTCCATAGTAAAATCCTCCATTGCATCTGTTCACTTCATGTGAACAACTGCTGCAGCCTGGTATTTCTGTTCCAACATATTTATGTGTTTCATATGCCAGTGGTTAGTGATTAGGCAAAGCAGGCTCTGCAAAGAGCTCACCAGCTGAACTGTGTGTGTGTGGGACGATCAGCTGCCAGTCTGAACCCGCATGGATTTTGTTACCTGTTGCCCCTGTGCAACACAGTAATCAATATCAAGGGATTACACTCTAAGAACATGAGTGGGGTTCAGTTTTCTCTAAGTGACCCTAGCACATGCTGAACGTGTTTGCATGAGGAGATCAAGTGAAAAATCCATTAGACAATAAAGCAGCACAAGCCCACGTTCCTGTGGGCTGAAATCAAGGGCACATTTTCAAGCTCTGAGGAGGCTAAAGAAACCTGATGCCATCTGAAACAGCCCTCAGTCAGTGTGTGCTGGCTGGACAGAAACTTATCATTATCTTCTTAACCTGCTTTATACCTTGCTGGGTTTTTGCAGTGTCTCAATAATAAAACAGCTCAGTAGCATCCCACAAAGAGAAATTGAAGTGCCACATAATGTGTTCTTTATGAAGTGCTTTGTGTATTTGCTTCCAACAGCTTTTTCACAGAAGCTAAGGATATTTATGGGGAGAAGCACAGCAAAATCAGTCTGTGTCTGGAAAAGCTGATATGCTCCTTACTTGTTGTAACCTGAAGCCATTGCCTTCTTTTCTCCCTTTTTACTTTTTTTTTTTTTTAATTACTGATACATATTTGAGACCTGAGCCAAAATGACATTAGAAGGAATCCTGCTGTGTATTTGCTGCTTCTTTGAGCAGGTCCTTTGACAACAATAAGCACCCTTTGCCTTATACAAAAGTATAAGGCCATTATTTGCCTTATACAAAAGTATATACAGATGAGTGCTGAAAAAAAATACCTAAGTGCAAGTGGTGATCTACTACTACAGTGTAACACCAGGTGCTCTGGTAACTCCTTCTGGTCAAGGAGGTTAGAGTGCTTTAAAAGCACTCATGAGCTAAACACTGCAGCATCCCATGGAAGCATGGAGATATCCTTCACTCCACACCACAGTCTGGAAGAGAGCTGATGCCTGTTCCCACCCCTGTGGGGTTAGGGACTGTGATCCCAGCAGGACCACAGGATGCTTATCCAGGAAGCCATTGACAGCACTGGGGCTAAACCTGTAACTCCCAGGCTTTTCCCTAAGCAGGAACACAGTCCTTCCTCCAAAATGAAGGAAGAAAACAGCCAAAGCTATGCTGATAGGCTAATCTGAGGATAAATGCTGTGTTACGCTTCCACATTAGACAGTTCCATTACTAGACTAAATAATTTCTATATTGAATGCACAAGAAGGTTAATACTGCATTTTATTTTAAGAAATATTTAAAACACAGTCATATAGTCTCAAACCCAAGCACTCAATTGGATGAGTTAGTCCCCCAAACCATGAAATTGGTATGACGATAGCATAGCTTTTTGGGTTGTTGTTTTCTTTTAAATTTGCCTTGTAATTTCTGAGCCTTCAGTCCTGCTTTCCAGATTACTTTTTTTCTGTGACGAGGAGGGTTAGAAGCTGCCTTGGTTTCTGAAAGCTGAGATTCTCCCTTAATTACATACATGGCTCTAGGAAATACACCAAATAATCACATAACTTGGCATCCTGAACGTGTTTCATGTTCAAAGTACTTTGCAAACCTCAGTTAATGAATCCTGCTAGTACTGCCGTACTTGGAGGCAGGCAAAATGATTGTTCTGAGCAGGACCTGGGACCCTGTCACGGCTCACTGGAGGATCAGACCCTCAGCAAGCTGTCTCAGGGTCACTGAAGGACTCATAACTGGGATTACAGCTTTGGATTCCTTCTGGGCTGAAAGCACACTTATATTAAAGTCACTAGCACTCAAACAGAGCCTCATCCACTCTGCAGCATCTGTTTACGCGGTCCAGGTAATTTTTACTTACTTATGTTACTGAGCTGCCCTTCTAGCCAATCCTCCAACAGTAAAGCAGCATACAACATCAATAAAAACAATGCACAATATAGATTTTTAAACTGAAATAACACAAACCTCTAAGACCTGGGAAACATCAAAGCACAAAATGGTAGTTTGTGTTTCCACACCTGCTTTTCTTCCTCATCAACCCACCCAAAATTTTAACAGAAGTGTTTATTTGGAGAAAGAAAAATTAAAAGCTAATAGATAAGAGACACACACTGGGGATTCAGAGGGCTCTGGTCAAGGGACAGGGAAGGTCTCATTATACCTAGAGAGCCCTTTTTCCTTTCACTGCTAAATCCCACTCTTGGGCATCCCTTCTGGAAGGCTTTCTGAGGTTGGCAATGTTTGCACTGCTTTGAAATGCAAGTCTCCCCCGCTTTGTTTGTTTTTAAAATGGTTTGAAAGGGAGGAGCAGACGTCCTTGGCTACTAAAGCTGAGCTTTCCCAAAACACAAGCTGCTGCTCTTTGTTTGCTTCTCGTTAATTAGCTGTGTGTCTAATTAGTGACAGGTTCCCTTTGGCTTTCCTGAAACCAAAGCCACTCCATGTCAGTAGAGGTCCATTAGGGGACTTGTCAGTGCCTGGAATGGTTTCCAGCTGCTCTGTGGCCCTCCACACAAGCGCACGTGCATGCACACTAACACTTACCCACTTCAGCCCTGTTAATGGAAATACGAGTCACTTTATCTGCACTGAACCCCTAATTTCAGCCAGGTCCAATCTGCAATATCTTAATTCACGTCCCATTATAATTCACTGTAAAGACAGATTCACAGCAAGATAAAAAACAGGGCCTCAGCTGCTAACCCTCTGCTCTAGTTCACTTTCTCTTCCCAGTGTTTTGCTCTGACACTCTGGTCCAGATTCATCTCTCGGTTATTGTAGTCCAATAACACTAATTTCACCCAAGGGTGAAAACTATTTTTCAGCTATTCAGAGCATCACTCAGCTCTCAGGGCATACACCGTAGGATAGTTATTGCAGTTTGTTTATTTAAACTGAGGTGAGCTTGGCCTGTTACCAGCTTTAAATTCACCTTTTGGGGGACTCATTGAAAAATCCCTTCAGCTGTACATGCTGCTGTGAGAAAGAGGAAGGACATAGACTTGCACCATCCCAGGGGACAATTGAGACTGTTCCTCCCCCACGCACACACTTCCTGCTCTTCTCTGCTCACTTCCCCCCTACGGGTTTCCATCAGCAGGTCCCTAAAGAGAGAGGAGTTTATTTAATTCCCTACTGATGTCAGATCCTGTTGGTGCCAGAATGATTGATGGGCAAGCCCCATGACTGACAGGAAGATGCACTTTCAATTAGCTGTGTGGGCTGTTTCCCTCTCTCTGCCCTCGCTCCCCACAATCCCACTGGGGCAGTGCCCTCATTGCAGGGTTTCTCTTTGTACCAGCTTTCTGTATCCTCTACCCCCTCATGTATCAGCACGTCTACTCTAAACAAATATGGCTTATTTTAAACTAGACAAAGCTGAACTTGGAAGTGTGTTGGGCATAAACCAAGCCCAAACCCAATCAACCCTGGGTCACCAGTGAAGACATTTCTCCCAAGAAAGCCACAAGGTTCACACCATTTGATTAAAACCTCTCTGAACCCCAGGGTCTGTAGTACCTGGCAGATCACAGCTCCAGGGAGTCACTGGAGCAGGAGAAAAAGCATAATTCTTCCATGGTTTTGACTACTATCTTGAAATAACCAGACTAAGACTGAACTACACACTCAGACTGGGATTATCCCAAAGAAACACTTAGGAGTGTGAAGAAGATGAGAATTCATCCTTTTCGGTTTCTTGTTTCTGCAAAACATATAATATCTTAGCTCTTGCTCTCATTCCTGTGTAAGAAATCCAACCTCTGGCACAGACAAGATGGCATGAGAACAGCAACAGAGCATTTTCACTACCTCCTCTTGGCACTAACTTGAGCCCACCAAATTAAAACACCCAAACCAAAAAGCTTTTACAACTGTAATGAAATCAAGACAATCCTTAGAATTTAAAATTATGATGATTAAAAAAAGAAAATCATCCTTTGACTTTTCTATATGGTCTTGCAGTAAAAGCTCACTCACAGGATCCCGTAGAGATTTAAACCATGTATTAGTGAATTCAAGTCTCTTCCATAGCAAATGTCCAAAGGACAATCTGCTTTAATATCATTATGTCCTGGGAAGTATTTACCTTGTAATAAGACTTCTATAGCAGAATCCAACTCCCACTTAGGAGAGAAACACAACTTTCACAAAGGTAATATATTGGTGTTTCTTTCCAGGTTGCACTAGAAGTAACACAGTTTCCTCGGAAATATTTTCCTGCGCCAACATTTTCCATGAAGAAAAAACAGTACAATCTAAACATTGACTCCAGCCCAGAAGACTGAAACCACTTTCCTGTGTCAGAGTCTTAGCAATAGCCAGATGTGGATGAACAGCAGGTGCCAACAGAAAACATCAGCTCTGAGCTCACATGCTCTTCATCGGCCAAATCCAAAGCATGAAGCAAGGTTATTATTTAACTTTCCACAGTACAGGCGATCTAGTCAGTGACAACTGCGTGAAATGAAAGAAATCAGGGCAGTAATGAAGAACTGCACTGTTCTGGGACAACAGGCTCCAGAAACATAACCAGCAAGCTAAGAATTGAAGAGACATATAGACAGACTTTGCCAGTGCCATACTGAAGATATGAATATGTAAGACCTGATCTCCTGATCAAAGCAAGATGTTTTGAGGGCCTTATATGAAATTAAATCATGGCAAGAGAAACTTACCTTAACCGAAATCACCTGTGATTGGTTCTCTGTGCCACATCCCTTCAGCTGCAAACACATTTCTGGCTTGATTCACATCCAGTAGATCTATACAGACCACATTTCAAAGCTCACTGCTCTAACCCACCAGCTCTATATATTTCCAGAAGCACTATTGTCTTCTGGAGTTTACAGAAACATCTCTAATGCAATTCTGGAAAAGTACTTTTATAGATGCCCAGCATTTATATGTAGTCAATGAATTTGAGATAAACACTTCTGTACTGACTGGTAGAAAGATTCCTTGCTTACATAAATTAAATGGTGTGCCAATATCAATAGTGGTTAAATACAGTTACAAATTCATCTGTCATTTTGGACACTGAGCCAAATCTTCCTTGTTTTAGTCAGACAGCATAACTCAAAGTCAGTTATATAATGCTTGTACTGCTTGAGGAAGAACACTTCAGAAGACTAGAAAGAAAAAGGCTCTAATAGAGTGCCTTTCCCACATTTCCATATGGAAAAAGAAACCTCTGAGAAATGGCTTTATTGTAGCCTCCCAGCCTCTATTGCTTTTCTAGTTCAAGTTGCTGGCTGAGGTTAAACCACAATGCACAGTAAATAGAAATGAATGAAAAAAAGAAATCAAGACAGATCTGGTTTGGGATTTAGGTGACACATATGAGAAGGTGCATGAGACTTTCCTCTATGACTCATTGCTCATCCTTGATCAGCTACACTTAGGAAAGCAACAGATGGAATTAAAATGGAACAGAAAACCATGGAGGAACAAAAGCTGAGACATCAGTCAGCCTGACCCCAACCTCAGTTACAGAACATAAACCTGGAATAAGTCTGTTAAAATTGCTGCCATTCTTCCAGACTAACATACATGAAACAGAGTTTAGAAGGTAGATGTGACGATAACTTAGTAAAATATCGTCACTAGTTCCACTGCAGCTGGTGTCCTGAAGCATGCCTCTCTGACAGGGACATTCTGGAAACAACTGAAGCCTGCCAAAACTGGTTTGAACGCTTAAGGTTGGACTGCTTCACTTGGATCACACTGAAGGATGGCAAGGTTGTCTACATACCACTTGCCAAGCAGTTTGAAATGAAAAGGGAATCTGGCTTCACTCTCCACTGTTCTGCTGTTGGGGAAATAATTTACAGTAAAAAAGAGAAAACTTACTTCTTTTTAACTTTTTATCAACATCTCCTGCAATTACATGTTTTAGATCTAGTGAAAAGGAGGAACCAGAGAAAAGGGAAATAGGTTTGTCTTTGCAGCAGCTTAATTACATGTAATGTGGAGTCAGACCCTGCATTAAAAAGGCCATACAACAAGATGTTCAGCAGGCCATGAGGGAAGTAGGAGTCTGAGATGTAACAAAAACAAGGCAAAAGGAATGTTTTCTCAGATACCACATACCTTTAAAACCAGGGCAAGAAGGCTATAAGGAATGTCATTAGTGCCAGTCAGTGCAGCATGTCTGGCCTCAAAGCTGCCCTTGCAGCACTGCCTGTGTTTTTTCATCTGTGCCTGCAGAAAACAGTAAACAGTTCTAGCAGAGCTGTGATGGTCAGATCTGGGATCGGCTCTGAAAAAGCCAACCAAAGGTTAAGTAGGAAGTGCTCATACAGCCAGTGCTAACTCTTAAATTGCCTGTTCAGATCTAAAGGAAGTTCACATAGGGAAATGCAGAAGAGTTGCACCCTGATCCAGGAATGAGCTCCCTGAAAAAAATTTCCAGACTACCTGAAGCATGAAGTACAGCAAAGGCAGAAGGATCCAATTCACCCACTGACCCTGTCAACATTTGCTTCAGACACCAGCAGCAAAGATGAGCAGGGCAGAGTCTGCACGCACAAGCCCCAGTGGGCAGGCAATGGGATTCAGAGAATCCTTTTTGTGGGAACAGCCCCTGGAGCCATTCCCCCAGACTGGCTGACTGTAGTAAGCAACTGGAGGGAAGATCCAGCTGGGAGACGTTTCTATCCAAATGTCAGTGAAATCTGCTCCAGAGTAGGACGTCTCTTTTTCCTCGCCTGCTCGGCCCTGGAAGCAGCAGAGCAAGTGCACCTCAACGACTCCATCCAGGTTACTGGTGCCCTCTGCCGACCAGCGGGAGGAAAATTAGCTTGATCGGAGCAGAGAGGGGAAGACTCCAAACCTGCTAGCCTGTGTCAGAAGACCTCAAACGCAATGCACAGACCATCCCTTGGCGTAGGAAACGCCTTTCCTTTTTTTCCCCCGCCTGATCGGGTACCCTACACAACCACACATCTGCAAAGGGATGACACGGTCACCATAAAATCATGCACATGGGATGGCTGTGAGTGCTGTTCTGAACCTCAGCATCCCTGTCACTCCCAGCCCCTCTCCAGCCAGCAAAAGCAGAGCTGAGCAGAGGTATGTAAAAAATCACTAGCATCTTTGGGTTTGTCTTCAATGAGCAGACCCCTCAGCACATACTGAAGTGTATCACCCCTGTATTGCTGCACTACAATAGGGCAGGGGAAGAGCAGTGCAGCCCAGGAGCACTCTGTTTGTTCAGAGTGAAAGAGGCGATTATCTGACTGGGGCTAAACAAGGGCCCTGAAAGTTCAAGCAATGTGCAGAGACAGATGAAAACAAGCTATACTGTGGCCACTCTGATGACATTAGATAAAGGGGCTGATGGCTTGAAGAAAAGGGCTCATTGCACAGGAGAAATGAAAGGTAAATTGTTCTTTTTATTTCCTGCTCATGGCAGCTGGTGATAAATTAGGAACATGGATCCTCGATGAAGAACTCCAATGGGTTGACCAGCAGGCTGAGAATCTGGGAGGTTCAGATCCATCAGGGATGATGGGGCTGCCTTGTCCAGCAGCACCCTGCTGCAGCCTTCTTCAGGGTGAGGTTTTCACTGCAGGTTGGGTGGAGAAGCAGGGGCTGCCTGGGGACTGCTGCTATGCCTGGGTGGCAGCTTCCCCCATGAGGCTGATGAAGGGGATGAGAAGAGAGGAAGAGGGCTCTCTGCTAATGGTGTGACAGCCTTTGAACTCTGGACCTTTCCTATGGAGCAGGGAAAGGGCCAGTGCAGCAATATGCCAAGATCAACATGCTCTGCTCACTCTGGCCTGGCTGATCTCAACATTTCTTTTCACCATTCAGAAAAAATTTAAGTTATGAGATTGATTCTTATTTACAGCAAGTCCTCTTTCTAAAGGGGCTCCTCCAAAAAGCAGTGCAAAGTAGTTGAAAGCAAACAAACATGGCACAACTTTAACACAGAGCAAATACAGCTAGGACTCAAAGAACAAGAGGCACTTGCAAGATGTGACTTCTTGCAAAGGGTGTTTGATCTACAGATCTCAGTACCAAGCTTATGCAAGACAAAGAAAGTAATCACCAAACTATAACTCTGAGGCCCAGAAATGAGATCATATATCCTACAGATGGAAAAGCTTATTGAGATTGTACTCAGATTTTAAGAAGGGTTCATGCATCCAAAGCTTTTCTGCTTTTCCTGGCTGTATCAGTTTATCTGAAAAAGGATATTGCTTCTCCCTAGAAACCCAGCCTTCCTTACCAAACTTTAGCATAGCATTATGTGGAAGGAGAGACGTGGACTAGGTGATCCCTTTTAGTAACATAAACTAAGGACTTGGGGATATTCATCATTCAACAAGTTCAGCTTCTTTTGGTTCCATACCTGCAGCATATAGCTGCTCCATCCCATTCAGCTGGAATTTACTGAACCAGCCATCCAAGGAGTGGCTGGGCACTAGAAACGAAGACATGCTCCACGCAAGCCTAGGAAGGGAAGAAAGCCTCACAGTTCATCTGACAGCATCTTACTCCCTTTGCCCTCCCTGGCACAAACCAGGCTAAAAAGGCTTTCCCAGGGAAAGGAAGGGTCTCCCTGTGAAGAACATAATGGATGGATAGTACTATTTATGATACACAAACACTGTAAATAGCTGAAAGGAAAAAGTGTGGCATATGTGTTCGTGTCAGAGCCAGCCTGGCAAGAGAAGGTGCTGCCACTAAGCCCCTGGCCTATCAGGGGTGTTACAGGATAGAAACACTGCTCTCTTAGCACAGCTTCTGGGGGCACAGCACATGGTGTTCATAACCCACTAGGTCAGAAGAACAAGCACAGATGTTGGAATCCCTTCGGGTCCAGCCTGTTCCATACCTAACTTCTCAGGAGCACCTACACTATGGGGTTGTGCAAACCCCAGAGCCACAACACTGTTTCCCACGCAGAAAAGTGTGAACCAGCCCTTCTAGATCAATATGTCACCCTCCAGCTTACAACAGGCTTAGCCCTTGGCCACCCACAGCACTGTTATTTTCTCTTTCTTTGTTGGAGTGGCATTGGGCTGAAGAAACCCTTTCCCAGACCTGTTTGGAGCCAGCTGACCTGGGTAAGAGCTCTGCTCCTTGGCATCTGCTCTGCAGGCCCAGGAGGTGTGCACAGAAAGGTAACTGCTTTCAGGCTATGGGAACTTCCCTATGAGGTCTCCATTAGAGAAGGTGATGACAGTCCCACTTATACAGGTGACTAGGTTTCATCCATAAGAGACAGGCAGGAGGATGCTTGAATGAAGGGCACACGAAAAAGCAGCACCTTCTCTTGGTTAACCTCTGCCCCTTGGTCCTTGCCACCCACAGTGAGCTAAGGGTGTTCCTTGAGGCAGAACAACCTGTTCTGGTGGCAAGAGCTTGGCTTGCTGTCATAGAGCAACAAATTGTGCTTTATAAAAGTATCTTCCTGGGTGTTTTCCCTCTGGTGGCACTGGAGCACCTCCCCTTCCCAGATGCCCTTTCCTGGACTAGACCTCAATTAACTCACAGCCTCAGGCTATAAATCAAGCCAATAAAAGGGGCAGTAAAATAAACACAATCAGGTCTTCCCCTTTCCATTCAAATGTACTGAAGTGGCAAAGACTTTTTCCAAGCAGAGCTTAGACACCCTGCGTTCCACTGGCCTCACAAGAGGGAATCACAATGTGCTCAGATATTAATACAGGTGACCTGGTCACTGGGATGCACCTAGCATTAAGAAGTGCCCCCATGGCTTAGAGGTCAGCCTCAGGTCACTTCTGCAGTTTCCAAGGGAAGGACAGGTCTAATTTACAGCTCATAAGCAGTGTTTGAGATGGAGGTTAAATAAGCAATGTCATTTTTTGTTAACGCCTGGCCTTCCAGGACATAAGGGCATACATTTCATCCAGCAGACATACCTGACACCTCAAATAAGGAAGAATAGTAGATCTTCATGCTCTGAGCCAAAATCTGCTCCTGGGTCAGTAACACCGAAGTATCAGTAACTACCCAAATCTTTGCACTACCACACCCTTTGGAAATCTTCCATCTCCCTTGCAGCTCATAATCCAGCCTCAGGGATTGTCTAACTCATTAGCAGACTGTTTCCTAGGAGCTAAATCCTCAGTATATTACCATGAAGGAATGGATGAGGCAACTGCAGTCTATTTTTCAGCAGAGGGTCCAAAGCCTGTTCAGAACTGAGCTGCTCCTTACAAGAGGGAGCACACCTGCACACATCTGTAGAGGAACAAGAAGGGTTAAAATCCTTGAGTCTGTCCTTTTGTGGCCACTGTTTCTGTGCTGATTGTAGGTTTGCAAATAAGTGCTCATTCAGAGAAGCAGGTGAGACATCTTTAGAGTCATGAGATGGAGCAGAAGATACAGGAAAAAAAAAAGGGTTCAGGAGAGGAGGAAAAAAGCTGAAAGGGACTGAACTCTTCCTTCGAGTCTTTGTCCCTCCTCTGCCAATGGGGAGCTATGACAAAGCTCCTGTAGTTTGTCCAGTTAATTATAGAACAATACGTAGAGGAGAGCTTTGATGGATTGGTGATTTACCAGATAGGGATGCGAGAGCTGGAGAATGGTAATTACACGAGCGCTTCCACATGCCCATACAACTGACTGTTTGACTAAGGAAAAGAATCCCTCGTATCTGCCTTCCCCTTGCAGATAAAAGCCAAATGCCACACAGGCCTGAGTAAACAGCACAGTTTGGTTCCACTCAATCTCAAGGGGATGCCTGTTGTCCTTCCCTCCACCCCACTCCTGGAGAAGCACCCAAGGAGAAGGTGCAGCACTGGCAACTGCTCACCTTCGCTACAGGGAGTGGATGCCCAGGGTAGAGATAAGAATCACCGAAGCAAGGCCACAGGCAAGGGGACAATGATGAGGCTTGGACCACAAAGCCATCCATCACATGGGAAACAAAGCTGTTGTCAGCAGGGACGGCTGCATCCTCCAGGCATGTCAGTTGTCGAGTGAGTTGGATGACAGGTCGTCAAGGACTGACAAGGCCTCCAGGGAGATGCCAAGAGGAGAAGAAAGGCCATACAGTGACTGTCCTTATCCCACATGGTGCCAGGTGAAGAAAGACTGAATATCTTGATACCAAGGTTGATTTTCCTTAATTGAAAGATTTCTGTAGTAGCTGAGGATGCAGGGCTTTGCTTGGCATAAAGAAGTGTTGCACCTGCACAAATTAAAGCCCTTTACACATTCTGACCAAAGAAACACAGGCTTAAAATATTCAGGTAATATTTCCCCCCACACCTTTCCTCAATGGTGTGAGCTTCCCCTAGTTTGAATGTTGTGACACTGGGGACACATACAAGAAATCCCACATACCTTACAGCTCAGCCTGCATCTTCCAGCTCTGTGATCAGCAGCTAAGCGATGCAAGCTCTGTTCCAGTTACTCCATTACAAAATGGACAAACATAGTAGGGTGTAACATTTCCACAGAAGGCTTGCAAGGGAAGGGAGCTGTAAGATGGTACACATGTCACTCTTCACTCTTCTTCACACTTTTTGGGCATCCCACCCCATTAGTTGAGGCTTGCCTCAGGAATAGCATTTCTGATGAGCCCTTCAGACTAACGTAGCCCAGTTTGACTTCCTGACTCACTCTAACCTAATTACCTCAAGTAGACAAGCCTTTGCGTGAGCAGCTTCTTATAGTTCTACAAAATCATTCACCTTGAGGAATCAAGCAAATTTCCAAAGGTCTGGCTTCCACATGAAAGTAATACAAGAACAGCCTTTCTGAATTCAGTACCGGCCAGAAAACAGGAATGAAACACATGTTTCTGATAATTTCAGAAGCTCCAAAAGAAGCCTGATTCAGAGAATGGGCAAGAGTTTGAAGGGGAAGAGGGGAAACACGTGTCCTATTTGAAGTGTAAGGTCTCACTTTTTTATTAAGCCATCTTAACCACTCTTAACACATGCACATGAAGTGTCAGCCCAGGGCAATGTGCAAAGTAGCTCATGATGCAGATATTAGAAGTTAAGACATCTCAGAGCCTGGAAACTGCTGAATCCAGCAACATGGTTTGAGCTCACTATAAAGAAAGATTAAAATGGAGATGAGGGTCTGAACTCAGACTCACAAATACTAAGGCTTAGAGTGGGGTACATCTTGAATTAAAGCTACTCTCTCCTTTCTTTCTTCTTATTGCAGCTCCTGGGACTTTCCTTCTCTGTGTCATGTTTGGTGACTTTTTGCTTATTTTTCTGCAGTCGGGAGAGATGCCACAAACCTGGAGCTGGGCCCTTCCACCCATTAATCAAAAGCTACAAGTGCTCTGCAGGGAGACAAAACCTCTGTGTGTTTTCTCTGATATTTCTGGAGCACAGCATAGAGGGCAGGGGGGCTGGGCCAAGGACCCCTAGTTAGATTAACATTTTATTCAGAGACCTATTAATCAAAGTCAGAAGTGGCGTGAAGCGGCACCAAGGGAGAAAAATAGCTGGACAATCAAGGCTCTTTAAAAAACAACCAACCCACACACAAAAAAACCCTCTCAGCTTCCCCTGATTTACTGCAACTCACTCACAGTACTAGATGGGAAAGGGGGGATTTGTAGCCTCTATCCAAATAGGAGCAGACCGTGCAGGTAAATTCTGGCTTTTTTCACATTAAGCAAACAACCTTCTGTATCCTGCCCCCAGCACCACTCAAAAAGGTCCCTATCTTTTTTTCTCCAAAGCATAACGTGCTTTCATGCAAGCTTATATTTTTTAATTATTATTTTTGGAAGACAGCACTATTAGACTTCTTTTTCTTACAAGGAAAGACAGGCTCAGTTAACAGGAACAGGTCTGGCCAGCATTCTGCTTGACTAGGGTGTTTTGGAAGGGAGCATTTTGCCCCACAGAGGAGGAGATAAATGGCCTTATACAGCATGATACCAGAGGGAGTCAGGCATGTGTATGTTGGGAGACCAAACAACCCAGTGTTTGTTCCCTCTGGCACCAGCACTATCCCATACTGAGATGAAGCACAGTGACACAGGTGGTACTAGCCTGAAAACACACAGATGCACTGGGGATAGTGAAAAAGGGGTGTTTTGTTTTAAGATAAAGATCAACCAGGGAAGAATTCAACACTCATCTCTATAGTTTTCCCCAAGAACTCAACCACTGGATCCCAGAATATTTCAGTGAGAGTCCAGTCAATCCCTGACTTTTCTCTCCGCAGTCTGTTTGGAGAACAGTATCTAAAGGACCTCAAGGCACAGAAGGGAATTGGGCCCCATGACTAAAAAGGGTAACAGAATGAAGAACATAATTCTGTAGGGATTTGACCACTAGTACCATATGAATTAAACAGAGCCCAGAGGAGAATCTTGTGCTTTCCTCTGAAAGTGGAGCAGGCCTGATAGAAGAGAGAGAACAGGGGCTAAACTGGAGAGCAACATTATGACAAGACTTGCCAAGCAGTTTCTAGGAAATTGTAGCAGCTGCCATATACAAAACCAGCTCAAACGAAGGAGGGACTTTGCTCTTTCTCAGAGATGAGGAAAACTGCACTGTGTGCATCCTCTGCCTAGGAAGAGCCGAGGCATCTCCAGCAGCTTTAGAATCGTTTTCTCCCATGGCAAGTTCCTGGCAGCAGCTGACAGCAGGAAGACTTGGGGAACTCAGTCCCCTCTCTCTTCACAAAGCTTATGCTCCTCCAATCCTAAAATATACGTGTATGGAGGAAGAAATGGATTTTTCCTGTACACGAGGCACCAGGCAAAGAGCAGCTTGTGGAATGCACAGCCCAATGGATCTAATTTCCCAGAAAGACTGGCCTGGCCTTAGCAAAAGGTTAATTAACTCTGGCAGCTCAGGGCTGGAAAATGTCCACTTCATGCACTGGAGTGCCTGTCCACGGGTGAAGAGGGGGACAGGCAAACCATAGGGGCAAAGGTCCATCTGCAGACATGTATGAAAAGCTTGGCTGGGCTTGTGCCTGGGTCCTGCGGGAGGAACACAAGAAAGATTTAGCCAATTGGCTATAGCCAGACCAGGGTCTTGTGGGTGCAAGGGGAGAACAACAAAACCACAAAAGAGCTAGAAAAACACAGCCATGCCAGGCGTAGGTGGAGACACATTATCTTATGGGGCAGGCATGCACTCTGCCTTCCCTTCTCCGAGCATCACAAGTGCCTTTGAGTAGCAGCCTCCAGGAAAAATGGATGAGGGCTTAAAGACACATCCTTCAGTGGGTGTTGTGGTTCACAAGTAGGGGAGCCAAGTCCACCCCTGCAGCAGAGCAGAGAGAAATGAAGTTACTCCAAGTACAAAGACCTGATAAAAGCAAGATCTGGCTTCCCTTGAACACTGAAAAAGGGACACTGTCCCACATCCCTCTGCACACTTGAGGGAAGTGTGTTTGGGACTGGACACCTCTGTTCCCACTGTTAATTCTGTACCTTGCCAGACTGCAGGATACACACATTTCATGCTCAACAAGACCTAAGTTAGAGATTGCTTCCCAATATACCAGCTCCCAACTGCACCACACATCAAAAAGTGCCCTTGCTCCCTGTCATTCCTGTAACACCCAGGATTTAGATATTTTTGAAAAGACTCACAGCAGCATTTTATAAGCAACTTCTGTGAGGTGGCAGAAGCTGCCCATTGAAGCACAGGGCCTGGAAACAGACAGTGCCCTCAAGACTCTGGTATCAGCAGTAACACCAACTCTTCCAGGCTCAGACATACTGAAATCTAGAAAGAACTTGCTGATTAACTGAACCATGAGGAACAGGGAACACAGTCCCTCTTCTGCAGTGTGCAAATTAATTGAGAAGAAAGTGAGGAAAAGTTACATGCAAGATAGACACCTTGAGGCACCTTTCTTCCTGCTTCCCAGGAAGCTGGTGTGAGGTGCAGGGGTGTTCAATCCCAGATCTGCTGCTAACATGCTCTGTGAGAGCAGGCACATCCCAAAACTCTCACTGTTTCAGTTTCTCCATCTTTGCAGTAGATGCAGCAACTGATATCCAGCTTGGCAATGCCCTTTGAGATCTGATGATGAGAAGTCTCCAAGACAGATATTCTAATTTTTACTAAGTATGTTTCCCACACTTCCTAAACCAGCAGGTTCACCACAAGATAGGTGAAAGGATGAACAATGCGTGGTGCTTTTTAAAGATGTCTCCATCAAGGAGGTAACAGACCAAATCCTCTATGCTGTGTTAGGATGGAATAAGCAGCAGCTGGGGAGCTACAGATCTGCTCCAGGAAGCCTGTGTATCAAATGGAGAGTGAAACATTAGCACAGAATTTCTGTGATTCCTTGGCTTGCTACTCAAGATAAGTATCGTAGCCTTAAATACTTGAGGGAAATGCTAAACCTAAACAAAGTAAAGTAAGGTTCAAACTGAATTGTTTGTGAAGAATAGGGAAAGAAAAGAGATGAAATAGAGTCCAGGAGGCATCGGGTAAGCCAAGGAAAACATTTTGAGAACGCCATACCACTTAGTGCAGTCAAATGTATTTCAAAAGCAAAGAAATAGTTTTCCAGAAGTTTTTGCATAGCCAAGCTATAGGCAGGAGGTATACCCTTGCCCCTGCTTTGAACCACAGATACATCCTCTCCTTTTGCCTAGGAGTTTTTACTCACAAATCTCAAAATGCTTACAGATGTTCAAATTTTGCATACTTCCGAGATTAACTTTCTAGATTCGGTTCCTTGATAACCCTACTCAATAAAACAGACTTCAGCTTTCACCTTCTGCTCAAAGTCTCTCAAAAGCTGCTTTGCTGAGAAGCTACAGGGTGTCTTATGGCAGCCCGCAGATTCTGCTGCTTTTCTCTCCATTGCAAGCTGGAGTGCAGCAGCTCCAATATATTTTATGTTTTATTTTATACACATCTTGGCACACACTGACTTGGGTGCAGCAACTCCAACAGAAGAGCCTCCCTTTCCTGCAGTGCTGGACTCTGAACCAAGGCCGGATTAGCCAGAAAGGTAGGAGGGCAGGGCAGGAGGAGCAGAAAGCCAGTGCCAAGACAGGCAAGGAAATTCTGGCATTCCTCTCCGAGCATGTAACTGGATCCTCCCTCCTCTATTATTCTTGCCACTCATCCCCCATCTGTAGGAATGGCTGAAGATACAACTAGGCCAAGTCAGTAGGCAATAACTTTTTCAGCATTTGTAAATACTCAGTAATCAGCCCAGATCAAGCTCCTTTTGCCAGGAAACTGCCCATCAGGTCTAGCCCTTTTTTCTGCTCCTGATACCTTGGTCATATGCACAGACTTAATCCTGTGTGATGTTTGCTGACAGCTTGCTTTGACCATTGGTAGCACTGATGCTATATAAACTCTGCAGTGAGGTTGTTCCTCCCTACCTGAGCAAGGAAACTTTTCCAGGCAGTTCACAGCAGCAAATATACGGTTAGCAATGAATGCTCTCACGCACACACAAGGGAGCAATTCATCTTTGTAGCATTCAGCTCAGACCTTCCTTGCTCTGACAAGACCAGAGGATGGGTTAGTGTTGGCCACCCTGGGCAGATAGTGAGGATAGCCCAGCCACAATGCCCTCCAGCAGCCCTGGTTAACTCTCCTTGGCATCAGTCCAACCCTGCAACTGCCAGGTGGAGAACAGCCTGTCTCATTCAGTATGGGAAACACTGGTGAATCCACTCATGGCCTAAGCATTCAGGAAAAGTGCTCCAGAGAAGGATACAAAATAGCACCCCATACTGTAGTAAGTTGTCTCTCCTAATCAGTAGTCATTAAAGCCATGACACAAATTACACAAGGCTCCTGCTGACTAACAGGAAGGAGAGCAGTTCCACGACCTCTCAGCTTTACATACTTGTCCTAGACAAATACGTCCAGCTCCATACCAGCCCACTTCAGTACTGAGTTCCCTTACACCTTGCTGGTGCCAAAGAAGGCAGGGAACTGGCAGGGTGCAGCTGTTAAGTGTGCAGCACTGGAGTTCAGCATCACATCCCACCTGCTTCTCCCACCAGCCACCACACCACAGCCCTAGGAGATGTCACCCCAGCACCTCTGGGGCTGCAGCCTGCTCGCAGTGGGCTGAAAGTCAATGGCTCTTGACTGCACTAATGCCAGGCCATCTCTGTGCTGTATCAGCCATCAGGATCACTGCCTGCTCCCTTCCATCCAAGAGACTGCCTCCTTCCCTGCCCTTCTACCCCAGCAAAAGGTCCTGTTTGATATGCACTCCAGCTGCTTCCCAACTGAGATGTTCCCTCTCTGATTGACATTTCCTTTGAAATAAGAGAAACACAGCAGCCGCTGGACTCCCAGTATGTCAACACATGCAGCTCAGCACCTCCAGGGGTCCTGGGAGTCCTTCCAAGGCCTGCTGGATGGTTGTGGTTAATAAACTCTCAGCCTCTGAGTAACAAAAGTCTTCTGCTGGAGAAACCCCAAATGTTGTCATGTACTGCACAGCTTCCATCAGGTGAATCCACTTGCACAGCAAAGCAAAACTAAAGCTCTATCTTAGACAGGACCCAGCCTCTTTCAGGAAGATTGATGCCACAGAAGCTTGGCTCCAGGTAGGACCATAAGCCACTTCTCAAAAGCAGCAGTCCACTAGGCCACAAGGTCATTGGTAGTCCTGCAGTCATAGATCATTTACCCTATCCTCCTCTTCCTGTTCCTCTGTTGTCTCACTACATGCAATGAAAGACACTTCAGCAGACAGACCCTCTTCACTGTGCAAGATACAAAGCTGGTAGAAACCATTCAGCAAATTATTATTTTGATATGAACCCCCCAACTTGGCAAGACCAAAGAACAGTTGGTATAAGCATCTGTCTTTAAAATATGGATTTAAAAAATGTATCTATAAATCAGTGGACTTGTTTAGATGCCTACTTTCAGCCTCACAAATACTGAAGCTCCAATTTTCAATTAGAGTAATTTTTCATTTAGAAAGTCAAGTGGGTTGCTGGTAGGCAGGAGGGTGATCATGAAGATGAATGCACCAGCTGTATGCCCTGGGTTTCAGCTGAATTTTTTCCAAGATAGACTTTTTTCCCCTGTCTAAGATTGGAAACATCTGAGATAATTTCCCATCCCACGTGGATTTCACAATTTCCCATCCCTGGGAACGTAGAGTGCCTAGCACATGGGGCCCCACAGACAACTACAGATAAAGGCAAAGCAAGGTAGGAATGTTGGAAACTCAGAGACAAACAGGGATTGAAATTACATGCTATTTTTTTCACAGCTAATTAACCACTGGAACAGGTTTAGGGGATACAGTGCCCAACTTTCATCTCAATTTCCTCTCATTTTCTTCAGGCCAAGAACCAGCAACGGACAGATATAAAACACTCTACCTGAAGCACCGTAGGGAACTGCAGGGGAATTTGCACACTGAAATTCGGGCACAGCACTGGCAGGTAGCTGCCTTCATTCAGGGGTAGGCAGTACCACAGAAATGACAACACTGCTTCTTGCACTCAAGTCTCAGGAAAAGAGGAGAGGCAGCTAAGGGATCATTAAAACGCCATTCTTGATGGATAGTGGCGGGGGGGGTGAGAGGAGAGGAAGTGACCAAGAACACCAGTGTCTCACTTTCAAAGCCTGCTGTACTGGACCATCAGATTAATCAGTTTGGTGGTTATGGTGCAGCATGGCCGGCAAAAGACCAAACACGGGAAAGTGGCAAGCTGTGTTTTATGTACAACTTGAGAAATGCTGATAGCACTCTGAGGGGTGGGAAAGAACAAGTACCAACAGAATAGGCAGCAGCTCACAGCAGAGCTGAGAATGAGGCAAGAAGATGCCAGTTTTGGTCTGAACTGAACAGCCAGCTCAGGGCAGTCTTTGGACTGGACTCGAAGTGTTACAAGACAGAAAAACATGTGCAGCTGCATAGGGAAACTTCCCTCTGCTTCACAGGCTTTAACGTGGACAATCTCACTGCAGCACATGGGGATTTATGGAAACTAAATATGAAGCCCAAATTCCACTCACTGTCGTATTGTCTCATGTCCCCATGGAACAAAGATTTTATGCTTTACTTCCCTTCTTTCTCCCTGCAGGAATCCAGGCAGCTGATCTAACAAGAAGATTCACCTGAGAAAGGTACAAAACAGCCCGGGGAAAAGCCTTCATTTTACCAGCAGCCTCATTCACAGAGATCATGACACAGCACATAAGGGGAGCATTGTTTCTGGAATAAAATCTGCGTTTGAGCTCTCTTCTTTGGCCATGATCAATGGGAGGGAATTAAAGCCTCATCCTGGGAAAAAAATTAGCTTGCTAAAACTGTGTTGAAAGATCAGGTAATGGAGATGCAGAGCAAGCATGGGCACCCACATCATCTCTTGGTGAGCTTAAGAATGCTGGAGGTAAAAGCCCCTGCTGAAAAAAGCTCCCCAAACACAGGGACAGACATATTGTATCCCACGAGAGACAACCAATTTAAGGGCTATGATTTATAACAGGAGATGTCAGTGTTTCACAGTATTTCAATCCAGACTTCAGCTCCTCACAGCTCCTTCCAGTGCAGGGGCATTTATATTCCCTGGGTGCTTCCATGTTTGCCTGTTTAGCCTCTGCATTTTCTGTTCCATGGATGCACAGAACCAACCCCAATAACTCTGAGCTGTTCTTGCACCTCTATCTTACCTAGCCCTGGGGTATTCTCAGAGCACGTACCTTCAACCCATCCTCCAGACACCTTCCCATCTCCAGCAGGCATGCCAGCAGAAACCCACTGCTCTCACCACTCAGTGACAATGGGCAAGGTTCCACCACCTACCAAGAGGTAGGTTTCATCCCTCCAAAGCTCATCAGACTAAACACCCCACAGAGAACCAACACTATTTCCATTATGCACATAGCAAGACAATGCCCACCTTCCTTCCCTCTTTGTTTCAGTCTGATGTTTTGGAATGCCAACATGAAATTGACTGTGTAAACTAGTAATTACAGGTTAAAAAAAGCTATGTCTGCTGGTTGGGCAACTAAGTTCAGAGATTCATTTAGTCTCTTTGGGCAAACACACATCACACTTGCCTTTGTCCTTCCCCACGCCCACATCTCGCGTTGATTTTCCCAGTAAAAGCCAACAGGAGATGAAAAGGTACTTGCTGCCCTCTTCCGAGCAAACCCAAATTACATGTCAATATGGGTAACGGCTCCCGAGACCCATGAGCTCTGATGAGCAATGAGCTCTGTTTTCATGCAATATGAATGACACTGATATGGCATCAAAGCACTGAGACAGGGGAGGTTAGAAGTGATTATCAGCTCTTACAGAGGAGGACCGTAGATCAATGCTACAGCCTAAACCATTAGGTATCCATAGAGGGCATTCTTTACAGTTTGGTTTCATAACTGTCAGGTTAATCCTCCCCTGTGAAAACATAAAGCAACACTCCCAGCATATTCTGTTCTCAATAGTCACAAACACTTCAGAGCAGAAAAAGATCATGGAACACATAAAGAAATAGGAAAAAAGTTACTTGTAGATTTAAGAGGGTGATTTTATTTATTTTTTTTTAATAAAACCATTTAAATCTTTTATGTCCTCCAGCAGTGCTCTAACCTGTCCTTCCAGGGAACATATGGAACATATACCTTTATCCAGACATACAGTATCTTCAGAACAAACTGCACATACTATCTTCAGAATAAACCTTAACACTGTAACCTGCTGCTTTCAAGACATTTCAAGACATATATCCAAGATAACTAATCATTTGTGGAAACCTGTTAAGTTATGCTGTGTGCTCTCCATTTAAAGCCCTCTGAAATCAGGCTTAGGAACCTGAGGAAGCCCCAGTTTTCATATGCAAATATATATATTTAAAAAAAAAGTAAATCCCATTTATAAATATTTGTCACATAGTTCTTCTCCCATGCACCCTAGGACAGACAAGATGTCCCATGATGTGGCATTAGCACTGCTTTCCTTAGCACTCTCTGGAGTGTCCTGTATACTTCAATCCTGAACTGTATACTTCAATCCTGAAGGGAAATTAGGGGTTTGAAGGAGGCCAGGTAGCCTCACATAAATCACCATGAAAAATGTCTTTTTCAATTTGTAAGCAATGCAACAAATCCCAAATCAGGCTGCCACCAGTACATCCATTTAACATTCCCGCCTGAGCACATGCACAGCATACAGCTGTGACTGTGTGTGACAGGGATATGCCATGCTTCTCCAGGACTTTCCTCCATATGATCTCTAAGCAGTGCTTAATCTCCACCTGTTGCATAGAATGAGCCTGTCTCAGTGACCAAGCCCTACAGTGGATAAGTTATTCTGTATGTGTAAAAACGTGATCTTTTCGTCCTACCTATGAGGGGTCTGAAACTATGAAAGTCTGTTTAAAACAACAGGAGCAGGTTCCCAGGTGTCAATAATACATAATCTAAACAAGCACCTGCAGCAAACCTGAAGCAAAACATAACCACTATCGCCATAAGGTATTGAGACTGAAAAACTGGTTCTCTGTGGGATTCTAGGTTAAAATTCTCAAAGCTTCAAAACCAGCTTGCTTTGCTTTCAAGACTTCTTTTACTGTGCAAAGCATGCAAGCATCACCGCATGGTGAAAAAGTGGGTATTTAAAAGAAGGAAGAATCAGCGTGCCTTCCCCAGTGTCATCTACCAACCATTTCATCCTTCACTTAAAAAGTGCTGACCTGCTTTTCAGACACCTCAGGTTTGGAGCTCTGCATCAGTGGAGGCTGCAAACACACACTGGTTTGGTTTCCAGTGTCTTCCAGAGACAAGAGCTGTTTGGAAGCACCGTGAATCTTTGGCAATGTAGCAGCCTGCCTGGCAGGCCTGGCAGCCCAATTCTGCATGCCCAGGTGTTGGATTGGCCTTGATACTATTAAGTTATTTGTAAAGCATCTTAATGGTTGGCATTTATCTTTGCCATATTTCACTGCTGCGTCCCTTTTGAAGAAACTGTGAAGCCTTGGACAGTCCCTCCCTTCAGAAAGGAAGCCAGTTCTGCCTTCAGCAGTACAGCAGATCCTCCACAGGCCAGGGGAGCAAGAAAGCATCTGTGACGCACAGCTTTCCAAGCCAGGAGAAGCCAAGACATGCAGGCTCTAGATTTATGGATTAGACATGCTGCCATGGCATACAAATCACTCTGCACTCAGTGCAATTCATTATCACATTGCTATGGCTGGTCACATTCTTCACAGGTGCAAATGATGCCAAAAAGGCTTTTTAGCTTTCATGTGCCAAGACTTAATGATGCAGAGTCAGGACCCCTCCTGCCTCCCCAGGGAGATGAAACCACGGTCAGCAGTTGTTCTGCTGTGGGCACACCAAGTACTGAAGGTTTTCCAGCACCCCACGGCAGTGGTGACAGGCAGGCAGCTCACCAGTCACAGGGCTGGGACTGTGCCCAGTCCAGCCTCTCCTAGTACCTGAGCCTGTGCCTGCAGCACTGTCAGTACCTGCCCATGCGCACCAGCAACATCCTCCAGCCCAGGCAAATTCAGCTAAAAACCTGCAGAAAACTCAGGGATTCATTCTGCCACACCAGCACATCTTGGGAAACCAAACAGCCTTTTACATTATTTGCATGTAACAGTAAAGGAAAGGGACTTACCAACAGGCATAAACCAGCTAAAATAGCAGCATAATTGATGTAATGAAACTAGAAAGAAGGTGTGAAGGGGAGACAGCACTACCTCCTTACACATATGCATCTGGATTCTGGGAAAAGGATACTGGGTAAAAAACAAGCCAGAAAACAGGATTTCTACTTCTGGGGAAAAGCTGTTCCTTGGAGGGGCAGGGGGGGAATATCAATACAACAGCAGTAATACCACAGTACCTGAAAGTCAAGAGATTTGAATGTCAGGTGCCTCATGGAGCATCACTTTGGGCATCTCCACAGAGCAGGCTCCTCAGTGGAGCTGTGTCCCCCTTTAGAGGCCACGGTTACTGCTGATATCGCAGAGGACACTGCAGCACCAAACAAGAGGTGCACTGACCACAACATCGAGCAAGATTCCATCTACAGGAGAACAAACCAACCAACCAAATAAATCTGAGCTGGAACTCCATTTCCTTGGTTGCTACATTGCAACACCCAATCAGGCAAACACCACAGTGAACCAGTGCTGGAGGGACATAGGGCAGAAAGAGAGAACAGAGGAAAGTGCCCACCGAGCAGAGCCATGTATCACTCACCTCAGCCAGGCTGGCCCAGGCGGACACAACATGGCGAACGGTCCTCACAGCCTTCGACGCCAGCCCGCCCTCGGCAGGGTGAGGCGGCCTCATGTTGCACACAGGACTCCACCTTCGCACCTCAGCATCCATCGCACAGCACCAGAGCACAGACCCCTCCTTATGCTCTCCGGTCAGCAGGGGCTCCCCTCAGCAGCAGGTGAGGGCGGTCAGCGCCGATCGAGACCACCAGGTGGCGGTTAACGACCGTTAACGGCCGCCGGCGACCGTTACTCTGAGGGCTCAGGGCCGTGCCCCACCCACGGGTTTGCACCAGGTGTCACCCCCCTTTACAGGCCCACCAGTAGCACACAGTAAGCAGCAGCACACAGTAAGCAGCAGCTCAGGAGCCACAGCAGAAACCCCGCAGGACCTGCCCGCTGTGAAAGGCAGAAGCTGTCACGGTTAACCCTGTGGTGCGCCTCTGGCAACACCTCCACCTGCCTTCGGTTCGTGCTCTGCTCTGCTCAGCACGGATGGGTGTACGGGAGCCTAAGAAAATGCCCGGGGTGCAACAGAGTGCAACATTCCCAGTGTAGGATGCAAAAAAATAAGCCATTTACATCAACAAGCATCATTATTTTATTTCAATCTTGCTTCATTCCAGAAACAGAGGGACAACATAACCGGCAGTAGGCACGTCAGTGGGCTGTGCAGTTTGAGTCTCTAAACAAGACCAGATCTCCTGTGCCAGGTGCCATATAAACACACTTGGAGGCAGCCTCCGGGTTCAACACCACTTGGCTCCAGGTGAATGTCTCACAAACACTCAGGTCCCCAGTCTGACACAGCGTATGTTGGAATTGGTATAGAAACTATACATACATTAAAAGGAATGAAGATAGGGGGAAAAGGGTAGGCTTCTAAACAATTCCCCCCTCCTCCAGAAGAGCATTGGGAAAGATGTATTAAGCAAGAAGAAGCATCCTTTCCCTTTTACTGATGGGAAACTGAGGCAGAAGACTCAGTCACTTTGTCAAAGTTTACTAAAGGCAATGTGGTAGCACCAAGGAAACCGTATTTCTCCATTGTCCTAGTCCAGTACCTCAACTGTTCACTGTCCACCTCTATTCTCACCTGATCAAGTGCAACCGGAATCATTGTGAAAATATTGCTGAAATACGCTAGCACAGGAAGGATCAAGCACTACAGGCCCTACAGTTATGAGCAGTTTGTGTCAGTTCTGGTTGCTGTCATCAATGATTTCCTTAAGTCTATCAAACCAGAACCACCCCGAGCTCATCAAAGCAGTAAAGATCATGCTAAAGAATTTAAAGCAGTAAAAAAACCACAAGATCAGGTCTTTGGAAATACATCAAGTGTCTGATCAGTTCCAGTCCTGTTCTGGACTGCAGTCAGGGTCAGATGCTGCACCGAATTGCTCCCTCTGGACATCACAAACCACATGACCTTAGCACAGCATCACCCAAGGGGGAGGAGGGTCTTCATTCTTGTGATGTTATTCACCATTGTAAGGGCTTCTTGAAGATGCCCATGTGTCTACATGCTGGTGTAGATCTTGGGTGGTGCTCTGAGCTTCAGCAGTCATTCTCCGAAATTTCTGAAGGTAGACAATGATGAAGATAATAAAGATACCCTGGAGGAAAAGGAGGATGAAAAGACAGAGCTGAGAGAGGAGAGCCAGGATGCAGTACCAGTACTGGCACGTGGCAATGATCTCGTCTTCTGTCAGATAGGCAATGATTCGGCCCTGCAGGTGAGCTGGGGAGCTGCATCTCACATCCCTGTATAAGGTCCGGTTGTGCTGCCACTGGAGCCAGGAGCGCAAGTAGAGGATGTCACAGTTACATTCCCAAGGGTTGCCCTGCAGGTAGACAACCTGAAGGCTCTTTAGGTTGTCAAAGAGCCCATTGGGAATAGAGGTGAGCTTGTTGTAACCAAGGTGGATAATTTCAGCTGAAGGGCGGAAAGCAATCGGTAGTTTTGCTACAGTTAGGCCTTTTGAAGTGCAGTCAATAATGGTGGTGGTACACTTGCATGGCACAGGGCATGTAGGTATCACAAGTGGGAGGAACCCAAGGAAAGGCAACAGGAGAATTCCACTGTTCATCTTCACCTGGAAACACTCCCCTGGTGAGACGGGATGAGGTGGAGACCAGGCAAGTAGACACCACACACTCTAGGATGACAGCAGGTCTTTTGTTGGTTTGTTCTGAGAATGAGTTTCTAAAGTTGGATCAATTTGGTGTCCTTCACAGGTGATGCGAGAGCTCTGAAAAGAACAGAGTTAAAAGAGACATGCAAATTCTTGGTCTCTTATTACAGAAGAAATGTTCCTGGTCTTCTAACCCTGGATTTGAGGAGGGATATGAACAGATGGCTACTGGGAGGCATAGCTGCAGCCATCAAATTTATTTTAACTAGTCCTCACAAGTGTACAAGAGCTGCTTATATTTTCAGCATTACTGGAGGCGCAGAAAATTTATGTGAAGGAATCAAAAATTAGAATATGAAACTGCCCATGCCTTATCACAGCTCTGAATCACAACTGTAAGCAAAGCTTTGTTCATGCAAACTACAAGAGGAGATTCAGAAATAAATGTACTGTTACCACGAGTAAAAAATAGTCTTTCCAGTTTTTAAAAGAAGTGATAAACAGTCCTTGGCCAGCAGAGAGGCTACCAAGGGTGGAGGTCAGTGGAGTTTTCCATGCCAGATATTGCTCCACCAGGTGAATAATCTCCTACTGGAGCTGTGGGCATACCATACTGGGAGACACAGGTCAATGAGCTGTCTGTGTTGCAGTCTTACACCACTGACCACATGAGCTGCAATAACTTCTTTAGCAGAAGAACTACAGATACCTACAAGGCAGTGCTTTTCTGTGCAAATAAAAATAAAACATAAAATAAAATGAACAATTAAAGTTACCAGAGGTAACTCTGTTGACTTACCAAAGTAGTTCAATCCTTGCTTTCTTGCTGGCTTTACAAGACAAGAGGAAGGTCCTAAGGCAGTCCAGCCAGCACAAGAGTGTTTGCAGCTGCATAGCTGAGCTCCCGGATAATCCCCTTGCAGCTGGCTGGCAAGATAAGGGTCAGGCTCATCCCAGGGACACCTCCCACATGAGGCCTTCCTGCAAGTTTGCTGCATGTCACCGGAAGTTGAGGCTTCATTGAGCAAGTATTCCAAGAAATGGGAACTGACACTGCTCACAAGAACATGTTTGCCAGGAGAGATGCTGACAGTACTGATAACTGTGATTCTGGGCCCACAGGCTGGGTCTGACAGAAACATCACAAAGGCTCAATTGCAAAGTAGTAACTCACAATGCATTTCAACCTGGAAGGTGACATTACTGATCTGTACCACACTTCCTGAGTACTGCAGCCTTTGGTTTCTCCATCTCATCAGGAAGACTATATTTGGCAGAGTGGGGAGACCTAGCATTTTGCAGTGTGCTGACCCTGAGGTTTCCCTTGAAGCAGTGACACAAATCTACCCCTAATTAGCAGGGGAAGAAAATGGACTTCCAGTGACCACAGTAGTGTCCATAGTTGAGCCAAGGAGTAAGACCAGCCAGGCACCTGCACCCTCTCATGATAGTTACAGCCATTTCACTGTCTATATCAAAACAAACCTGTTAGATTCACAGGAAGGATAACAGACCGGGAAAAATAGTGCTCTGAGGACTGCTCTTTAGGTAACCAAGGGAGTCAACACCTCTTAACAAGTGCAGCTTGAAGTTACTGATAAAAGACTGACTACATCCTTTATTCAGAAGTTACATTATACAAATACACTTGAACAGCTACTGCCAAGTGTCAAAATTAACTTTAGGTAGAATCTTGTCAAGGCCATCACACCTTCACAGATATTTTTCTGCATTCAAAGCACTGTCTATGCTCCTTAGGATAAGGCCACCAGAATTACATTGTGAAACTATTGCTGTATTGGGCACAACTCTCCATTACCTTGGACTGTGCACATCATACAGAGCAGAAACGATGAACACCCTGAATGTGCTGATGTTAAAAGAATTTAGGATGTAAACAGCAGCAGAATTTGGCACTAACCAAGGGAAAATCTCCAATGCCCTGAACAAAACAAACCTTAAATTTCTAGAAAGTTGGAGCAGATCACTCCAGTTGTTTCACTGATAGGCAGAGCAGGAAAGAGGTTAACAAATGAACCCAGCTTGTCCTGCAGGGCCTGGTTTCCACTTGGGAACAGCTTGACTACTTCCTACTACTAAGCTACTACTACTAAGTTTGCTCAGCAAACTTACCTTGTCTCATGCATTTGGTGCTGCATTTACTCACGATCAACTGAATGGCAGAGAGCTGATCAGGAGCCAGATCCACTGTGGCTCTGCATGCAGCACAGACTTAGCAGTGCTCCTCTGGCTCCTTAAAACTGGATTTCCCAGGACTGGATCCTGCTCAGCTTCCCATTGCTGACTTGGACACTGCTCCTAGGGGAAGCTTAAAGATAGAAGATCTTCAAGTTTATCTCGTCTAGCTTCTGACATCAACAGGCTAGGAATCGCATCAAGAAGCCATGCCTGAAGCCTTCTCTGACAGAATCAGACAAAAGGAGAAACAGTGTCAGTTTTGCTCTCTCCTACCCATAATGTATCACCAATACTGCTCAAGGGAACTGAAAATTAAACAGAAAGAGGTTGTTGGTTTTGAATGTATTTATTTCACTGATCAATTCAGGTAGTAAACATTAATAATAATAATAATCATTTAATAAAATGGATATGGTTTAAAAGGTTTTGTTTTTCTTTTTTCACAATGACAAAATGTTCAAACAGAAATTTACAAAAAAATATATATTATAATAACCCAACAGATGGACAGGAAACAAACAGCCTAGGAATGGAGCAAGGGGTGGGGAAAATGCGTGGCAGGAGCAAGCCAGAGTTAAAGCACAGCAAGAGTTTGTGAGGAGGAGCAGGGAATACCATTGCAAAGCAGGAAGAGTGGGACCCCCTCCTTCTCTGGGGGGAGGCATGCGGGAAGGCAGCAAAGACTGCACAGGCAGGACACAGGCAGCGGCGCACAAGGAGTTCATGCCATGGCTCCATTCCCAGCCAGGCACAAGGTCTGAGATGTTGTACCGACAGCCTCAGCTGCAGCCTGGGATAGGTCTGTAGAGCAGGACACCAGCCCTGCAGGGACTCACTCAGCAGGGCAAAGCTTGGCAGAGACATGGGAATGTGCCTGGAGGTACAAGGGTCGCATATGAGGCTGTGGAGGGTTGTGTGAGGGGAGGTGTTAAATATCTTTCCTATCCACACTTCTCACTGCCAGAGCCAAATGGCCAAGCTACATTTGTTCAGGAGTCTCTTCTCCACTTACTGTGCAGCTCAATGCTGTAGTACAAAACACTCCTTTACTAAAGAGATGCCACATTTTAGGCCAGAGTTGGAGGCCCTGGTACCCCCAAAGTCAGTCTCTAATCCTGTTCCAGGCAGCCCCCAAAGTGGTGCTCTGTGCAGGGAACCTCCTGCACGGAGACATGATTTCACTGCCTCTCTGCAGAAGCCATCTCTAGTGCCTCACTCCTGGGCATTCTGTGGACAAGTTGAACAACCTTTATCAGCTGGTAGCCAAAGGCTTCAGCTCGCTGTAGGGGACTGACTTGTGTCTACTGACTTGACGTAGGAGCCATGTGCACTGAGCTGATGGAGACTTCCTCACCCGGAGGGACAGACCCTCAGCAATCCTGCCTGCCTATGACCAGTGTACCCAGTGCTCTCACCAGCATACAGCACTTCTGCACACAGCCCAGCATAAAAGCTGTCAGCTCCTCTACTCCAGAAGGTAAAGGTCTCCTTTGTTTTCTAGGAACAAATCTGTTTGAAAGAGGAACTTGGAGGCAGCTCCTCTTTCAGGCTACTCCCCTGCTCAAGTAAGAACATTGCATAAAGAAAGGGTGTATTTCCTCCTTAAGCACCTTGGTCCTGCATGTTACTGACGACAAGCTGAACCCTTCCCCTCTCCTAGGCTGGCACTGCCACTGTTGCTTATGAGCCAAGTATAGGGGAAAATGAAAGAAAAAACAATAATTGTTGGACACTGCTCTTGCCCAGCTTGTACATTTCTGCTAAGGGGCTTCCACCCTTGCTTTGTCCTTCCACCCTGTGCCAGGGCCTCTGCCCTGCTGCTACAGCCCATGTTCAGGCTAAGCAGGGGCTCTGTACAGTGAATAACTGGAACCAGCCAAACTACTCACCACCTGGACAAGCCCTGCAATGCCTAATAACGTAACTCAGGGTCTAGCCATTCCTGGCCAACACTGTGTTTCCTACCCAGGTAGATCTACTGGGGAGTCAGCGGTGGAGGAACAGGTAGAAAAGGGGAAAGGAGACAGAGGAATCAGGCTGGGAGCCAGAGGAGCCGAAGGGCCCAGCCCATGGTAGCTCTCCCTGGAGTTGGAGAGAAGAGCCAAGTGTATTTCTCTCCCTGACTCCCTGCAAGCGCAGCAGTGTGAGACCTGCCCTGTCAGCCCCATCACACTCCAGCGCTCTGCTCTGGCTGGACTAAAGTTAAAAATACTGCAGGAAGCAAGAACAGGACAGAAGCTGCTGGCCAACAAGTGCTCTTATCTCTGCCCAGCAGATCCACCAGCCTTCCCAGCACTGAGACAGGAAGAGCCTCGGATGAGGGAGGGGGAGAAAGGCTGAAACCCAGGGGAAGGGCAGGGGAGCAAGTGCCAAGTCTGCTGGGCTGTGCTCAGCCCCATGCAGTGACACTCCTGCACATGCTGACCCCACACCTGCCTGGGCAGGCAGCTTGCAGATCTCTGGAACAAGTCTACAAAAACTGGTCCTTTTCTCAGCAGCAGCTCCAGGCCAGCAATGCACTTCTAGGACAGCAAAGCCTGCAGCCAGGGTGCTCTGCATTCAGGGATGGATTTCAGCCCTAGGGTTTCTATCCCTTCCGAAGCAGTCCCAACCAAGTGTTGTGGCTGCCACAGTGCTTTTCAGAACAGATACTCCAGACAACTGCAGCTGGATGACCAGAGCTAAACCTCACCCAGCTATCAACTGGAGGACTCTGGGGTTCCCCTCTACTAACACCTCCAGCCTGCCATGAGAGGAAACCATGGCTGGGAAAGTGCTCATTCACATCATCTCCTCCTTGCAGGCAGCAATCAACAACTCATCCTCTCTGCCAGAAAAGACAAAACTGAGAGCAATAGAAAATGTTTTCTTCTAACTGATGTCAAGAGACTCAGTCCCTCACCACTCAGTGCAAAGATCCCAGAGTTTTTTGATAGGAAAACTAAACCCAACCAACTAAACAAAAAACCCAGGCAGGAAACCAGGCAACCATCAGGACCCCTGAGCAGGTCAGTGCACAGAGAAACCCCCAGCCCCAGCTCCCTTGGGCCACAGCTGGCCTCAGGCTGAGGAGCCCAATCAGCACAGGTCAAACTCACAAGAGGGTATGGCTGCCTTTACAATGCTTGTGCTGGCCCCACACAAGGGGAATGGGGAAGGGGGCACAGCACCTCAGTTGGGAGTAAACATTTACGTGCATTGACACAGATAGTCAAGTTCGTACACCAGAGAAACCAGGACTTTAAATACCAGAGCATTCCCAAACAAGAGATTAGTACATGGGAAAGGGACATCTTTTTCTTTTCTTTTTTTCTTATTTAGGATGTCTTAGAGACTTCCCAGGCTATTTTCTTTAAAAATAAAAAATTAAAAAAAAAAAGAAGAAAGAATAATTATTAAAAAAGAAATATGCATCAGTAAACTGTTAAGTGAACAGCCTCCTCCACAATCCAGCTGACCGCAAAGCCAGCACTGCTGCTAATAAATTAGAGGGTGCGGGTGCAGCTCTTGCCCACAAGTCTCTATACAACAGGAAACCTTTTCTAAACGTCCACAGCTCTTGCCAGGCCTCAGATGGTCACTGGGGAATTCCCTCTGCCCTCCGAGTGCCTCTCATTGATCCTGCATCTGCTGCTGCATCTTCTGCAGCATCTCTTGCATCCGCCGTAACTGCATGAGACACAAAAGAGATAGTCAAAAAGGGATCTGCTGTGGCCTGAAGACAGTCATCTGCACTGGGCACAGTCGCTTGGAGCTGAAAAAGGGGTCGCTCAGGTAGTATTAACTCCTGCCTGAGCACAGAGGCATCTGTATCTGGGGTGGAATGGAGCCATGTTTCCCTGACAGAGGAAGCCACAGCTTTCACACCCTGTCCTCCACACCAGGAGCCCATGGTGGTGGGAGGCAGGAGTGGGAAGCTCCAGGACAGCCTCCATGGGGAAATCCTGGAAAAAGTCCTCATATTCCAACTCCAACACCAAGGAGACCAAGGCAGAAATGGCTCTCACCTCCTCATCCTTCATTTTGATCAGCTTCTCTGTCTCAGTGTCTGGTGTAGGGAGAGGCAGGATAGGAATCGGGCTTTCTATCCTGTTGTCCTGAGTCAGCTTGCTAGAGAGATGGAGAGAAGGGAGAAACGCAGTCAGTTATGGTTCAGGCTGGCTGGCTTTGGTATCCCCACATGATGGCTGTCACTCATGATAGCAGCACGCACCCAGCCAAGTGGAGGGGCACAATCTAGCCCAGAGGTGTGGGATGCACTCAGACGCACGAGACCAAAGCCAGTGAAAGTTTTCAAAATGAAGCTTGTGGGTAGCTAACAGGGAAAATCCAAACCAGGCTCACAATGAGAGCAAACACAGAAAGGGCTGATGGTGCTGACCACCTTTTGTAGCTGCACTGGCGAGCTCAGCAGAGACATTTACAGACAATTTAACTGGTCTCCTTTAGCTCATATGTGCAGTGCCTATGCAGCATCGATTCATACTACCAGCATCCCTAAGGCACGACATGCTCACCATGGTACTTTTCTTTCCAGGACAATAAAACCAGAGGAGCAGTTTAATTGCTGTAAGTCTTGATAACAAAGCCTGTCCTCACATTCAGGAGGCGGTAGACATGAGACACAACAGGAATGGCACAGCAGCATTGTGATGAGGGCTGGGTCGCCCATCAGTGCAGGCTGGGAACAGAGGAAGGAGGTGACTTGCTTACAAAAGTCAGAGGACAGAGTGGTAATGACCAAAGATGCCTGCGCTGAAACTGAGAATTCAAAATGCCACTTGCAGGCGTTCACCACTTGGAGTCACCGTTGGCGCATTATTGGGTGAATTCCAGTCCTAGAGCTAGGGATCTCCTCCCACATGTCTCTAGAGGACCCTTAACCCACTGGTAGAAATGGCCACGGTCTGATTTTACGAGACCTGTTCACTGTCAAGGAACTAGCCATGCAGTGAGAAATGGCACCAAACAACCTTTTCTTAAGCTGAGTAACTGCTTTTTCATCATGATCTTCTTTTAATAGATAACAGCCTACCTAAATAGCAGCTGTGACACTTCTCTCAGATCTCTAACATTTAACACAGTTATTTTGGGACTCCCTACTCTCAATGTTGAAAAAGACAGGCTCCTCTGCTATGCAAAAGTACTGAGAATGTGCCAACCCACATGTTTGCACGCATGCAGGACTGCTCCTTGGTGAAGTGCAGCCGTGTCTGCAACGTGGCAGCACAGAGCTACCCAGTCAGTTCAAGCAGGAAGTGAAAGGGATGGTTTGCAACGAATGGGCCAAGACCTACTAAACCTAAAATGTGTCACCAGTGTTGCAGTCATGGAGGGAAGAAGGATAAAGAATTAAGATATTTCAAATTAGAAGCCTGTGAGTGTTCTCTATTTCCTGATCATTGTGGCTGAAACCACAGAGAATCAAATGCAATGGGAAGACAATGCAGAGACATCTTTGGAGATGTGTTAAGAGTCTTGCTAATTGCCTGGACTCTGTTGTCTCAGAAACAACAGTATCCCAAGGGTCATGCTGTGATTTGGATACAACCACACACTGCAGAATGCCTTTCTCTCTGGCAATGCATGCAGCTATCACCCACCAGAGAAACAATTTATCCCCTGTTTCATTAGGCTGGATTTATTTCACCCAGAGCTAGGAACAGCTCTTCAAAATAATCTCCAGGCCTGTTTCTCAAGATCTACATGGGAAATCCTCGGACACGAACATGGACTCTCAGAAGCATCCCCACCATGGGTTCAGGCTGTGACAAACATGCTTGGATTTGCTATTTTAGCCCCTAGTGCCAATCCCCAGACTGCAGCCCGGCATGTCCCCAGCAGACACAGAGCCTCCTGATGAGCAAGCACTTGTGAGAGCAACCCCAGCTCTGGAGTGAGACACCCCTGCCACCTCTGGATGAAGCCATGGGGACTCACCTGGTCATTTGCTGGATGCACTGAGCTCGGTAGTTCTCATAGTGGACATCGCAAGTGACGTCCTTCAGGTCATGCATGTGTGTCCGGATCAGCATGTTCCGCAGCTTCACAAAGTCGCAGTGTGCCTGGTTTTCCACTGCGGAAGCAACAATGGGAGAGTGCTTGGGTGTCACACCTCAGCAGCCCTTTCCAGGGAGACTCTTCCCACTTCCCAGCACCCAGGCTGGACTAAAACTCCCCATAAGGCTTGTTCCTTATCCTCCACCACTGCCTGGGGCTCTCCCCTGGCCCTGCCTCCAGCCTTGATGATGCTCTGAGCTTCTCAATGCTGAGGCCAGGCTGCTCAAGTCGCTGTGTTCCCAGGACTTTTTCTGGGCAAGAGTATTAATCAAGCATGCACAGAAGAGCCCTGAAGGAGGATGCTGCTCCCAGGTACATGGGATGTCACTGTTATAACCACAATGAGCACAGCCAGTGCTGGTGGCAAACTGCTCATCTCCTCAGACTTTTGGACTGACTGAAAGGCCCCTGTAGGCTCCAGGCAGCACTGCAGGACTCCACAGGGCAGTGCTGTGCTCAGTAGCTGCGTGCCTGCTGTGGTGATCTCCATTTAGCTCTCTGCAGGGCTAGGGGAAGCCGCTGTGTCAGGCCCAGGTTCTCACAAAGTTGATCCCCCTGCCAAATGCCAGCACTGCTACAGGCACAGCCCCCTCTGGAGCCAGTGAGAGAGCAGAGCCAGCAGCTGGGCAGCCCAAGCGGTGGGCACCAGCCCACGAGGGCACACACAAGCTTTTGGGATCTAAAGCTGCAAGAGCTTAACACAATGCACCAGCATGGGGGAGTCAGCAACAGCAGCAAAAGCCATTCCAGGGTTATTCTGCCTATAAGCCTTATGAAATCTCTTTAGAGAGGAAGAAAGTTAGAGACAAACACACTGCACAAGCACAGCCTCCAGCCCAGCAACTCCGGCACATACAGGACCAGCAGCAAAGGACGGACTGCAGGAAGGTTTCTGATTCAGTTTGACTGAGGGCAGTGGCTTCTCCCCAGAAACTACACTGGCAATGCCCAGTCACCCCCCTTGATAAGAAGCCCTATCCTACTGCATTAAAGCCCAGGCATTCTCCCATTCACACTGGAGCCTCTCTTCTTCAGTCTGTCATGGCTTCGGAGGCAGGGCAACTGCTGCACCCCCAGTAACAGACCTCCTGAGCCAGTCCCAGTGCCTCTGTCACTACCATGCCTTGTCCCCTGCCATGTGCCAAAGGTGTCACAGCCAGTCACGGCTGGGTAGAGATAAGCTCTCCCCTGCCATCCATTACAAGTGCCTGCCTGTCCTTCCACCGCCCCTGCCTGCCCCTCTCCCAGGCACCACATGCTTACCTTCCACAATGCCCCAAGGGTACAGCCGTCCACGGACCCGCTGGCCTTTCGCCTCCACCACAGTGTTACTGCCGATGACGGCAAAGGGAGCGCTCTCCTGGAATGAGAGGCACTGCTGAGCCCAGCTCAGCCCAGGCCTGCCTGCACATCCCTCCTCCAAGGATTTAAACTCAGGAGTAAGGAGGCAGGTGCTGGAAAGGCCTACCCCTACAGGGACATCCACACATGCCACAGTACAGGACACCACAACCCACTTGCAGAGAAAAGCCTATGCCATTGAGATCTCCGAGCCTGACCTCTTCTCAGCTATCCTGAGGGAAGCTGTGTCTCTGCTGGTGCCTGCATCCCTTCTTTCCTCTACAAGGAAGCCAGAGTAGAGAGGCTGGGACACCAAACAAATATGACAATGTAGGCCGAGAGCTTGTCCAGGCAGGGAGGTACAGGCTTGCTCCTCTCTGCTCAGGAGAAAGCCAAAGCCCGTTGCACCTCTGACAGGAGAAACAAGGCCATAATGCATGCACACACAGGGCTGGCTCAGCCTGGGAGAGGCTCAGGCCTGGGCTGCTGGGTCCTCCAGACAGGTCTGTATGATCACATTGTCTCCCCCCATGTAACTAATGTGTCACAGTGGTGCCTCATCACTCACAAATCACTCCTCCTTTCTCAAGGAATCACTCAGGAATAGGTGTTTGCAAATACTGTACAACACAGCCTTCATCTTAAATATAGACTGAGGTAAACTAAGGAAAGACTGACGCTGGCTGGTGGGAGAGCAGAACTGCCAGGTCTTCATGCCACTCTTGACTTCACAGCAAGGACATCAGCACCTTCTTCAGACTATCTACCATGTGAGCCAACGTAGGCTGTCCCTTGGGTATCGGTAGCACAAGGCTTTGGCACACATGAGGCAGCTCTGGCTCCTTCTGGAGCAACCTACATACCCATGAGCCTGACTTCCCAGACCCTGCTGAGCAGGTTCCTTACCTTCAGCTCTCTGTCTTGCTGTTTGAACTCCTCATCTTCATCAGAGTCACACTCAGGAAACTGGTACACTTTAATGCCAAATTTGTCAATCTCTTCCCGGATCTGTGTCCGTGCAAGACAAAACCAAAAGGACACAACACTGAGCAATACAGAAATGCTGAGTTTATTCCCTGTTTGTGCTACCATGGTTTTCCTGTAGCCTACAGATGGTGACAGGATTTGATGTTTATACAGAGCTGGTCTTTCTGAAGACACCAGTTCCCTTCTCACAGCAGAGCACTGCTACAGATTTACAGGTATTGTGTGTGTAAATACATATGCGCACACACACTATACATATATATGTGTACATATACATATATACATACATATATATATATATATATATATATATATATATGTCCCCTCCCTCCTCAGCCCATCCCTACCACCACATTAGGTAGAGAAAGAGCATCTCACCCTCTCTTTTAGCTTCCGGATCTCGGAGGGGATCAGGCAGTCAGCTTTGGCAATCAGGGGCACAATGTTGACCTTCTCATGCAGAGCCTTCATGAACTCAACATCCACAGGCCTCAATCTGCAGCAGAGATGAGGAGGCCACTATTAGCAAGGACACACTAAGCAGCTTCCCCTCCAGCCTCTCCCACCCATCCAGCATGAAGGGAAAAGGACAGCACTGCCACAAGAGCCTGCAGCAGCACAGGAACAGCCCTCAGCTAGAACTGTATCCTCAGGAGAGCTGTCTCAGATTTTAGCCACTGAATGTCTCACACAGACACAGGCTAGGTATTTGCTCTGTTCCAAGCTAAATACTGCTCAGGCCACAGCCTAGAGCCTCCTTCCTGCTGCCCTGTGCTGCAGGGAGCCAACATGGCCCCCCCCTCCAGCCGCTCCAGGCTGGCACACGAGCCAGCAAGGGGAAGGGACTGAAGGCAGCTTAAAATTCCCTTTCCCACCCATCAGTCAGGCTTAGCTAGATAGGAAGGTACATCTGTGTGCCGTTATTTCTAAAACAGGCTGTAAGGCCTGGGGGAGATCTGCTCTGCCTGATCACAGGCAGTCTGTCATGCCAGCAACAGGGAGGGAGGTGGTGTGATGCTCAGCTAAGGGAGAGCATGCAGACAACTGCTCTGTACCAACAGCCCTACCAATATACAAGCTGCTATAGAGCAATCCTAGGGCACAAGGGTCTTCCCCCTGGGCTCAGTTACACCCTGGCCCTGAAGTGGGTGCTCTCACCCGTGCCCAAAGGGCGAGATGAAGTAAAGGCAGCAATGCACTCGGTTGTCCTGGATGTTCTTGCGGTTCAGGCCACTCTCATCACGGAAATACTGCTCAAACTGCTGGTCAATGTAGTCGGTGATGGGCTTCCAGCTGGGATGGGCAATTCAATCAAAACAAAATCATGTGTTTAACAGGACAGTGTCTCCTAGGAGCTATAAGACAGCATCATCCCCTTTCTGCTGCCAGACCCCCCTTCCTGTGAAGCACCCACAGAAAACAGACATGACCAAGGACTAGGAGGAAGGCAGCGATGGCCTGCTCACCACTCAGTGTTGTTAACAGCATCTCCAAAGCCTGGTGTGTCCACTATGGTCAGCTTCAGCTTGACACCCTTCTCCTCAATGTCCACTGTGTGCTTGACGATCTCCACCGTCTGGCTGATTCTCTCTTTGAACAGGAATATGCGAGTTAAAGCCAGGCAGTAATGCTGGGGATCCCCACTCACACAACAATCCAGCTCCTTCCTTATCACTGAGCACACAGTAACATGGGTTTCACCCTGATCATCCTTCTAAGGAGCCTCAAGGGACTGGCACTATGGGAAGCCAGCAGCAGGCAGACAGACTGTGAAGATACACACAGCTCTGAAGTGCTTGTAGCCCAGCTGTTCTGAACACCTTGTCCAGTCACTTGGGAAGGGGAATCCCTACCACACTCCAGCACCCAAGAAAAGAAGACAAATCTCAACACCTCAACCCAAAAGGCTAACGCTGCTCTGCAGCCTCATCTTCCCTGTACAGGACAGAAGGGCCCTACAGCCAAACCCCTTTTACTCAAATACTAGTGCCCCTGTAGCCACTAAAGGAGAGCAGGGCAGCAACAAACAACAGGGCTGAAATCCAGCCAAGCCTGTAGCTGCTACAGGAACCAAAGTACTAATCCTTAAGACAGTCCAGATCTCTAGGCACAGGAACATTCACCCCATTTGTCCCCAACCTACCTTCAGCATTGAGGAGCTTTCTGTCTTTGTAGAGGTCTGTCAGGAACAGGCTATTCACCAGCGTGGATTTGCCCAGACCCGACTCTCCTAATTGACAGAGTGCAAAGGGAAGGAGGGAGAAGCAAGCGACATGACCCACTAATTGACTTACAAATCAAACTCTGAGCAAGGCTTTGAATCCTGAGCCAGAGGAAGTGAGAGATGAGCTGTCACAAGCTGTTTATCAGCATTAAATTTTTCAAGCAGTGGGAGGACTTTTGCTGCAAGATGTCTCAATCCTTGTACAAACGTCATCTCCCAGATCCTCCATCCTCTCCCCCCACCCCTTCCTCTCCCTTGGACCCTGGCTGACTCTGCCTTCGCCACCCAGATCAGCCACTCTATTGGAGAAGCTTGCTTGAGTGGGTCAGGACGGGGCCATCCCTCCTGGGGGAACTGCAACAAAGGCTGGGGAGCAAAGCAAGGTCTGAGACAAGGACCAGAACAGAAACAGGGGAGGATCCAGGTGCTAGGGGAGTACCTAAGGGAAGTGAGGAGAGCTGGTCATCTCCATGCATCCACCACGTGGCTCAGCCATGTCCACGCGCAATCTTACCTGCAACCATCAGGGTGAAGTCGAAACCTTTCTTCACAGATTTCCGGTGGACCTGGTTTGGCAGGGTGGCAAAGCCCACATACTGCTTCTCATGGTCCTGCAGGGCAGAGGTGGATGGGAGTAGGTCAGGGTGTGCCACTCCTCCTGCTCGAGCCTCACACAGCAACAGGGAGCTGGACTCAGAGCCAAGGGCTGGAGGAGAGGTTGGTCCCTGCCCTGGCAGCGGTGCAGGGCAGGGCACACACCTCCCCTATGCTCAGGGACTTCTGCCTTTCCTACACATAGACATGGAGGGCCATCTCCTCCCAGCCACAGTCCTGCTTGGCTGCTCTCACCTCCAACACAGCAGTTCACAGCAGCCTCCCAGCACACAGAGCACAAGAGAAAAGGCACATCCCACCATTCCAACCAGAGAACACATCTGGGGCTGCTACTGACATCCAGCCCTCCTAACTCTCTGCTCCTCCTGCACAGTCACAGGCTCCCTTCACAGCAGGGTCACCAAGGGTCACTTATCCCCAGGTCTTTCAGAGTCAATTTTGTATCCCTCCCTCCAGAGGTGCGTGCAGTACATGATGGAGAGCTCTCTGTAATTAGCACTCCAGGGCTTGTGGTGTCCTGAGCCGTGTCTGGAGCCACGGTGGCTTGGCTTCAGCTTGACCTGAAAGGGGATTATTTCTTGCTGTGTCACAGCCACTCCTGGCTGAGTAAGAGGAAATCCTGAATAATCTTTAGTGTTATTTCTGAAGAGAAGGAGCAGAGGAAGTGGGAAGATGAAGTACTGATAACACAGGTGAGATCCTTTTGTTGAGGGTATTACATACAGTATTACTGGAACATTACCTGCTGCCTAATCACTCCCCAAAACACAGCCACCTGTCACTGAGCACTGTGACACCATAACAGCCATAGCCACCCCACAAGAGTGGCACACACTGTGTACAAGCACGCTGAGTGCACACAAGGAGTGACATGACCAAAGGTGTGTTTCACAAGCACATGGCATGCATCCCACAGCCAGGAGCACACACAGCCTGGGCTGTGCCCTAGGGTACGCATGTCCTAGGCTCATGCAGGGTACATCCTGAAAGGTGAACACACCTCATCTGTGGATTCACAGATCTGCTCCAGGTACTGCCCTCGGCGTTGGCTCAGCACACAGCTCAGGTGGATGTGGATAACCATGGACCCATCCATCCACCTGAGCACCCCTGGTCCTGGTCTTTCACAGCCCGCACCCCCACTGCAGTGCATTCCCTCCGCAGGCCCTGTTGCAGAGGGAGGTGCACACCTACCCTGGCAAACACTTCCCTTCTCATATACTTTCCAAACTAGGCCCAAGGGGAAGCAGCCGTTCACAAATGCCTGAGCTTTGGACATCACAGACCGCTTTCCAGCACCACTGACAATAAACATACCCCTGGGGTCCATGCTACAGGCAAACCCACAGAGCCAGGAGCTCCTCACAACCAGCCTCAGCCACCACCTGGCCATGGATACCTTCAAGCACACGGCTGTCCTCACCCCACACTCTCTGGCACTGGCTCTCGAGGCACACACAGCAGGGAAGACCTCTGTTTCTCTGTTTATCTCCATTCCTGGGGCACGCACTCGAAACACAAATCACAGTGCAGCATGTCGAGCTTGAGGCACCTATTTCCATACTGCAGGTGGGCAATGCAGCTCCTGAGGAGCCCTCTACAGCCTCTGGCTGCATGTCCACACCTGTGAGCATCCTTGGGCATCCTCAGCCATGCAAACTGCAAAGTCCCAGTGGGGACATTCAGCAGGGAGGACACAGTCTCCTCCTTCCAATTTATGGCTGCTCTGGATCTGCCCACTCAGACAGGACAGACATGGCTGATGGCCATCACGGCCCAAGGACTCTGGCAACCTAAAGCAGCAGTGCAGCGAGCAGTGGTGAGACCCCAAGGCGAAAGTGATGGCAGCTCTGATGAGCTGCCTGCAGCAAAGCAATGCCTGCCTAAAGGACACTGTGAACTGCTACCCAAAAGGCTCAGTAAAGAGTAAACATGAGGTGAGAAATGTAGTAACAGCAGGGTCAAGAAGAGAAAAAGATTGTTTCTAGCCTGGTGAAGCACATCCATGGATGCGACCAACGTGTACCTGTAACAGCCTGCGCCTCGCACTGCAAGGACTAGTGCTGCCCAGTGAGTGACACAAATATACAACATCCTTCCCCTTGCGCTTCACATACAGCCAAGCTTTAGGCAGAGCAGGAAGTGACCTGCCACATACTACACCAGGTACTGGAAAGGTAATGATCACCCGCTCTATCCAGTGACTTAACACAGGGAATAGTACTAGTAAACTGTAACTGGGGCTTGGGGTGTGTTTCTCTTACTTTCTTTGTTTTCTAACCTGGATGACTACGGGCTGACAATGGACACACTGGGGAACTGAGCTCTGGTGCAACCTTGCTTACTTCAGCCAAGTGTAACTGGCTGAACCTGATCTCTCATTTCTGTTCAGCCCCACCAAGAAAGCATGGATTTACTGTACCTCTGGGTACCTCCCCATAGCTTGGTGGAATCCCATCTGAAATGAGCAAATCCCGGCTGGGGCAGGACCCTGCCCTCTACCCATGACTCATGCGGTCACTTCCCTTCCCAGTAAAGAAGGTCAGTGCTGGGTGCAAGAAGAGCTTCCCTCACAGTGGGAGGTACCAGAGTCACTGATCCTGGCCCTGTCCCCAGCCATGGACCTGCTGCAGAGCCATGCTGTGAGGGTTGCTGAAGGAGACAGGAGGCTTTCTGGGTTGTGAAAGCTAAAGTACATTCAAATACATTAGCTACATGATGAGAGACTTGTACTGAGGGAGTTCCTGGGGACACCACAGCCCCCTCCTCATGCTCCTGACCCTAACGAGCCAGCTCCATCAAGCCGACACAGGCTTGGACAGCCGGTCTCTGCACTGTGCTTCCCTTGCCAGCCCCAGCTGTCAGCCAAGCCAGCAGCTCTGGCACAAGGAGCCCCTCTCCCCACTGCCTCCTCCACGTGCTGTCTTTGTTCCCACTCGTGTGCTGCTCCTGTTCCCCTGGGAACATGCCCCATGCACCACAGCAGCGCCTAGCAAGAGATGCGGCCAACCTTTGGGGCCCTGTCACAAACCAAAGCACCCCAGGACAAGCAAAACACATCTCTACCCTCTGGTTGCACATGCTTGTTGGTCCAGTGGACATCACAGCAACACATCATGTCCTTGCATCCTTTGATACCCAGCTGAGGTGGCCAAGGCTCCCTGGGAGGCAGTGCTCTCCCTGGGAGTCCAAGCCAAGGACCAAAGCACAGGTGGGTTCACATTCTTTTCCTATTGAGTATAGAAATATTTGGGATCTGTTGCACAAAGAAGAAGCCATCCCTGGTACTGAGGTGTCTACAGGGCTGTCTGTACCTCCAAGGTAGGGTACACAGCACAGCCTCCATTGCTCCTGTCTTTCCCAATTCCCTCCTCAGCTCTCTCACGAATGTGTTGGTTAAACCCATCCAGATCTTGTGTGACTGCATCATTCAGCCTGCGGATAAATGGGGCCTTGCTGGGTATATTCAAAAGGGCTAAAATTAAACACCATGGGACCACAGAAAATTTAAAGAACAAGGCCCTTCCCCAGGTCTGGAGCAAAGCCCAGAAATGATGGGGCTTGTGCTGGGATCCTTTGGGGGGAAGCCCTCTCAAATGTCACAGCCTCCAGCACAAGCTGTCCAGCTCCCTCCCAGCCGGCCCTTCCTCCAGCTGTTCTCTCTGGCCAGGCACAGCCGCCACATCCGCATCTGCACGAACCAGCACAGCCCCAGAGAACAGGCAGAGCCTTCACTTCCTCTCACTGCCAGAAAGCTGCTTAAATGCACAACACAAGGAGGCCGTGGGGCATGTCTGGCGTCCATCTGCTACCTCGCGCCTGGGCTGAGCACAGGAGGATCAGCAAAGCCACTCGTCCACCAGCATAGGAAACCAGCTAGCAAAGCACAACACGATAATGCAAACCAGCCTGCGTTTGGGCACACACATGCAGCACTAACTCCTGCCTTGACCCCCCCGTCCCCCAGCACACAGACAAGGAATCACGGTATCAGATAATATGACACACAAAACTATGCCGCACATCTCCCAGCTGTCCAACACCCCCTCTGCCCTGCTCCCGCAGGGACTGCTCCCCTCCTTTCTGCCCCACCACCTCTCCCTTACCAGCGTTTTCCTGCTCCTCTGCTCCTCAGAGGTCTCATCTTGTGCTGCACACATCTTTTCGGGCACTATCCTCCCCCCTCCCGTCCCTGCTGCTCCCTGGCTCACACAGTGCTATAAATACATCCCTGTACCTTCAGCTTGGCTGGGTGGCTTCGCTGTGCCTGCGTCCGGGGAGAAAGCAGCCGCTCCACTAACCGCTCCTGAATAATGATCGAATCCATGCCCGCGGCCGGCAGGACGGACAGCCACCGGCAGCCAAGGGAAAAAAACCCAACCCATGTGTTCCCTCCCAGCCTTCCCTATATCCATGCGGCAGCCCCCCCGCCTGCGCCTGCACACACACGCCGGGCTGGCTCAGCTCGCCTCGGCGCGGCGGCCCAGCGAGGCCAGGAGCAGAGCAGAGCCGAGGCGAAGCCCGGAGAGGAGAGCGGACTCCCACGGCAGCTGCCCGGGATTTCCTGCCTCCGCCTGTGCTGCGGGAGGAGCCTGCCAGCGAGGACAGGACAAAAGCCACCGGCCGCAGGCCAGAGCCAATGCTTCGGCACGTACCGGATGCTGTCGCAGCCATTAGCCTGACTCCTTCTGTCAGATGGGCCGATGCAGCTGGAGGAGGTCTCGGATGTCCTGATACAGGACAAAGGTTTGCTGCAAAGAAACCTGCTCTCAGCACAAACGTGCTGCTTCCAGCTCCATGGAAGGGTCTGAAGGGTCCAGAAGCTCCAAAAAAACAGAGTCCAAACTGAGTTCCCAGATCCCAGTCTTGGTTGACACGGATCTGCCTCCACATGGCGCTGGGCCATCTGTTGTCTACTCCAGGCTCTATTGCAGCCTCATCTCTAAATCCAATTGGAGTAGCAGGTGATGTGTTCTGAACCTTAGAGCAACCATTTAAGCTTTGAAGGCATTTCAAACTAACTATCTCTGTATTTGTTAAGCATAAGAACGCAGCCCAGCATGCACAGAAAAGTCATTCAAATCACAAGCCTGGGTTCTGAACCTACATGCAAGACCTGCTTTCCACCTTTTCTATGCAGCCACAGAGACTGAACAGGAATTTATTTGGAACACACAACAGCTGATTACTCCATATTATCATATGATTCCAGGACCTGGGGGGTTACTATCACAGCACCTAGAATAAAGCCACATAAGATGACAAGACTGGTGGTGCTGGAGGAACCTGACACTTGCCACACGGGTTCCTGAGCAGCTTTCTGCTCACGGATGAGGAAGGATGCAGATCACAGCCACGCTTCTGCCTCACTTTCAGAGCTCCCCCTGCTTCTCTAGGAAGCACAGGTCTCCAGCAGTGGCTCCACAGAGCAGCTGACCAGCAGGGCCTGTGCTGGTCACCCTTGGGCCACGACCAAGCACCCCAAGCATGGCTGACAGCAGGTTCTGCTATAAGGTACCAAGTTATTGCAAGGTCTCCAATGGCCTGAAGTGTGTTGGGAGCTGCGAGAGTGGAAAAGGCTTAGAAACACACCACATGCTGGAAAAAAAACAACAAAGTAAAACAAAGGAAAAAGAACAGTGTTTTACCAGCACTGCAAGTCGAGGGAAGGGGACCTCAGAACCTGCAGACATAAGGTCATAAAGACTGAGAAAAGCAAATGTAGGAGAACTGGAAAACACTCCCAGGGCAGGAATACTCCTGCCATACAGCAGCTGTCACATTGCATGCAAGCAGCCCTTTTCCAAACCACCCTGCTCTGCCAGCAGCATCCTTTAAATTACACCCACTGGGTTTTGTTCCCAACTGTTTCTGCATGTGACAGCCAACCAGCAGGCCTGGGCTGACAGCCAGGTGGCAGGAATTGCCACCTCTCAGAACATGTCCATGTTTGTCAGCTCTGCCCCTGCTTTGCAGCATTGCTCCATTCCTTAGGGAGCCAATAACCCTACATCAGCCTCCCAGCCCAGTGGCAGGTCAGACCATGCTCATGACACTGTTCTTCTTTTTCCTAGGTGCAAAATACCTAATTCTTGCTTTCCTGACTGGAGGACTCCACTGCTTGGGTCTGCAGCTTGTGCATGGCTGCAGTGGGCAGTAAGAGCAATGGCTTGCGGCACACCAAAGATACATCCAGACTTACTTGAGGTAACAGAGAGGTTTCACCAGACCTTCCATGCCACAAACCACAATGGCTGCAAGCAAACTGCCCTCTCCACACGCGGCCCCCCCCCCCGAATCCACATGGCTTGGTAAACCCTTGTCTGAAGACCACAGGCCACATTGCCACCAACCACGAGCATCTTCCAAGGGCACATGGAAACATGTTGTGACCCCATGAACCCACTATACTAAATCAGAGCATTCTTCTGAGCTGGGATCACAGATGAAGTCAACAACAATTTGGTTGTGACAAAACCACAGTGTTGTTTATGGCCACAGGAGCCATGCTGACAGTGCAGAGAGAACAAGGAGCTCCTCTCAGACTCGGCCTTCTCTGTCTCTCCCAACGATGCTCATCTTAGCTCTCCTCCTACCTAGAGTCACCCAACCAGAAACCCAGGTAGGCCAAGGAGGGGACAGATGTGTCCCTCAGACGCATGCTGCATGGCATCCCAGAGCTGTTGGCTCAGGCTGGTCTGTGTGTGAACTTCTGAAAGACAGCCAAGCCAATCTTATTTTGGTCCTATTCTTTCTAACTGCCCCCTCCAGTTTCCATGCAGCCTCTGGAAAGGCTAAGTGTAAACCCTCCAGCAAGAGAACTGATGTATGATATGCTTATAAAAGGAAAAGTAACACACAGGATACCTCGCGTGTTGTGCAGCACAGCTCAGCAGGGAAATACACATCTTTGCCCTTTCAGGATCTAGAGCAAATCTAAAGGGTTTTCTTCCTTGGGCTTGTGGGCCATGTGCACCTCCAACCTCATCTCCAGGCGGGTGCCAGCTGCAGCAGCTCAGGGGTTAAGCTGGCAGCAGAATCCAAGTTTCTGATTGTCAGAGCCTGGGCCCAATCTGCCTAGGGCTCAGCAAGGGAAATGCAAGCCTTTGGGTGCACCAAACCCATCCCACCTCATGGAGCAGCTCTTCTTTGTCAAACTGTGATAGAAGAGAAAGACAAAAAAGTAATCAACAAGCGCTGTCTGGGTCCTCCATGGTGCTGCCATGTTGAGCACTTGCTCACTAACAACGGGGCCATGGCAGAGCTAAGCCATGCACCCACCGTTCTGCAACATCCCTCTCCTTTAGCTCCTTGAAGCCATCAGCGACAAGCACAGCCACAGGGCTGCTCAGGGCAGGGGCTGCAACACATGTAGGTAGAGCTGTGGCTGTGCGCAAGCAGCACAAAGCAATGTCCTACTTTTCCCTTTATTAGAGAGGATTTCTAGCCTGCAGTATTGAAGATGGTTCTAAGAAGAGGAAAGAAAACACTTTGTGGGTTTAGATGTAAACCCACAGAAGGCAAAATTCACCCCTGGGCTGGAGTGTTAAAATGCTTCCTGAGAGCAGCACATCAGCCTTGTGAGAACAGGGGGGACAAACCCCCATGCTCACTCCACATGCCAGCCCAGGGAATAAAGAACAAGGAGCTGTACTTCAGCAGCAGCACTAATTGAAGGCAGACACAGGGCTGTGCTATTGCACAGTCATTGGAGCTGGAAGCAATACACCCAGTTAAGGAAAACACCCAGTGCTTAGGACCTGGCAGCAGGGATGGGCAGAGATCAGCCACAGGGAGCTCAGCACGGTGGGGAGATGTGGCTGCTAACTTGACATATGAGGACCAAAACCAACACAAGGATGAGCACGGAGAGATCAGCACAGATCAGGGATGGGGCCAGAGGAAATTCTGTCCTTGGCTAAAATTACAACATCCTGGCCAGGCTCTAGCCACAACAACCACAGCCCTCCGTTACCATCAAAGGGGCTTTCACCTCAGCAGCTTCCACACTCACCCTTTGGCATGCCCTTAGCCAAGATGCTCAGCCTCCTGGGATGTCCAGAGGGATACAGGCTGAGTGTCACTGATGCAGCTGAGGCATCCATCAGACAGGGGCATGGACACATCTTTTGGCCTCCGAAATACATTGCCAGTACTGATGGTAATGTGAGCTCACTGTAAGCCCAAGCCACTTGGCTCTTCCACTCTAGTGCTATAAGCAGCAGTATGAATGGAAATTAGATCCAGGTCCAGGTGTGAAAAGCTCTCCCCTCACATCAACCAGGGCATCCGGGGGAAGGGGAGTGAGGTGAAACAGCACAGTGGAGGGAGACAGACCCCAGCCAGCTCAGAGGAGAGGTCACCCACCTGCAGGGAAGCCATTTTCTGGCAGAGATGCTATGTCCCAAAGACTGCAGTGCTCAGGCTCCATCCTTGGTGAACAACCGGAAGTGTGTCATGGAAGGAAAGTCTTTGGCCTGATCCATTCATTCTTGAGGAGCACAGAGTCAGGAAATAGGGTCCCATCAGGGATGCACCCAACCAGCCTGGCCTGCACAGACGACTGGTGAAGCTCTGTGCATCCATGGCTCAGCAGGGTCAGCACCGTCACATAACAGCATTTATGGTCTTTTCCTCTGAAGCATACAAAGCTATTTTCAGAATTCCCTATTGAAGGGATATTTGGTTCCTATCTGTTTTCTACCAGGATGGGAAACACAGTTCCAGTTGCTCAAGTCAGATAGGAGCTGCAGCAGACAGTAAATACACCCCCAGCTTGGACCATGGCAATGGAGGCTGAGGAGCTGCAGGTGTCTTCCTTGTGGATCCCCAGCCGGGACCCTTCATGGCTCAGTTCCCACCTTCTCTTCCTGCTGCTTCCTCTCCCACTCCATGGAAAGTCACTGCTGACTTCAGACAGAGGAATCTCATGGGTATCACAAGGTTTTGACTTTGCTGCTTCATCACCAGTAAAGCTGCACGCTCACCCTCAGGTTCCTGCGGAGCTGACCCAAGGGAAAATGCCTTGCTGATCTGAACTCTGATTATTAGTTTAACCTTGAGCTTACAAGCAAGGCTCTCTGTAAGTGGTTATGGGGAGCACCAAAGCCCTGACACTTTATCCAGGCTTCATCCTTTGATGCCCAGATAAAAGCAAGATACCAGAGCATAAACACAGCAAACCCAAAGCACTGAATTAATCTCCTGTATGTACAGTGCCACAAAGCACAATCGGCAACCAGATCTCCTGGTTTTGCTTTTACCTACCCCACAGGTCAGGCTTTAATTTCCGTTCTAGGATCACTGCTGCTTTGTCACATAATCCCTCCAAAAACCCAGCAAATTCCATTTTAAAGGTATTTGTGCTCCCTGCTTCCACTTGAAGTACCTCATGCTTCCCTCAAGCACTGAGCAACCCACGTGATGCCTCCACTTCCAGCTCTGAAAAAGGACCAAGGACCATAAATTGCCTTTTGCTTTTAAACTCCCTCTGGAGCAAGTTCACGGCTCTTGTCACACCCAGCGCCTCCGCACAGCGTTTAGGAGCATCTGCAAAATGTAACCAAGTGGGCAGCCATGGGGCTGGCTGGAGCCATAAAGCGCCTGGCTGCTCCCCTCTCCAGAGCAGCGACTTCCAGCCAGCCCTTCCCTGCTGCGGTACCGACTCGGTCCACGCGAGGGAGAAGCTGCCCGCAGAAGACCGAGAACAGGGACAGGAGCTCCCACGGCGGCTTCCCTTGACCAGGGCCAGAGAGAGATCAATTCGTAGATCAAACCTGCAGCCCTTGGTGCTGCTGCCTCACACAGGGTCACAGGCAGCGGCACCTCCAACTGCAAACGCATTCGAAACCTTAGCAAAGGACAGAGGTTTCCAAATTTAGCCTGTTCAGACAGGAGGAGAAGTCAGGCGGTGCAGGAAGGTCTGCACTGCTCATAATTCCTTCTGCTTCATCCTCCTGCTTTGCAGCACAAATCAGGCTTAAACAGATTCGCTGCCTCTCATCTCAAAGCCACAGCTGGGAAAACCAGAGAGGCAGGGCACAGCCCTGCCAGTCTCGAGAAGCCAGAACAGGAATGACTGGGACACAAACAGGCACATACTGCTTCATGGCACGGACACTGGCTGGACTGGGAGCCACTTGGTGGGACAGGGTGGAAAACAATGGTGAAATGGAAGAGCACTGTTTCTCCAGCTCTCAGGTTCTCCATCCAAATGACAAGAGCATCAGCAGTTTTGGAAGCTCCTGATACACATTAACATAAATGAACAAAGAGGTTGGAGACAGGATCCTACAGAAGGTCCACTTTAAAGTTATAGGTAGTGGTCCCAGTCCTGCAATCCTTACTCACCGAGTAGTCCCTTTGAAATAGAGACAACTGCTCATGTGAGTAAGGGATGCAGGATCAGGCCTGTCTACCACAGAGGATGAATCCTGAACTGGAAGGACATCATGGCCTCTGAGCATTGTGAAACACTCACGCCTGGTCCAAGGGTTTTGCAGGGAGACAGTCCAGGCTGGGGCACCACATCTGCAAACAGTGCACCAAGCACAGATCATGAGTAGCAAGGCAGTGGACAAAGCTGGACAAGGGATGCTCCACCCAAACAGGGATGCTCTTAGTTCATCCTCAGCATGCCATCTCACAGATACTCCCACCTCTGTGAGGAGGTTTCTCTTAACCCTGCTGTGCTCCCAGCAGGCTCCTGAAAACAATGTTGGGGGAAGGAAAGCCAACAGTCTTGGGCCAGCTCCCAACCTCTGTCTGAGTCTCCCAGCTACAATTAACATAACTTTAGGAGTAGCTGATGCCCACAAGAGAGAAGAATAAGCCCACTCTTAGCTCACCAGATCATTTTTAATACCACTGGTTAAGGGGAAAAACAGCCTCCAGCCCTGGGAGGCACCCAAGGAGTGGGAAGCCAGTCTGTGCGAGGAATAAGCTCTGAAGACTGCACCCTTCAAGGCCAGACAGACTGCTGCTTTCCATGACAAGGAGGTAGAGGCACCTCTTCCTTCCTAGGGGTGTCCTGCACGTCTCCATCCAGCGCTCAGACCCCCAGGCTCCAGTCTGTTACCCTTCCTCCCTGCTCTCAGCTGATCTGGCACTGACACTGCTGTCACACTGCAGTACCACTAAGCACAGTGGTACCAGCTGAGTATGACACACGTGCACAGGGACTTCCACCTTCCTTCCCTTGCCCTTGGGCTTGCACTGACTGAGAGGAGCCTGATGCATTTACCCTCCTCCCTTTGTATCTGCACAGCTCTGCCCATGCTCCACCAAGACAGGACCCAGCCATACCCAGCTGCAAAGTGCTGCCCCTTGGAGCCCAGCACAGGGCAGAGTCCCTGGTAAACACAGCTACGTAGCTTCCAGCCTCACCCAGCTCCCCATGATGAGCACTCAACCATATTCTATCCCAAAGGGGACCCCTGGGAGCCTGTTTCCCAACCCTGCCATACAACCAGGTCTGTGTAAACCTCCCTGCCCACGTCAGTCTGCCCAGGGCTGGGCCCTGCATCAGGACTAGTGTCTGTCTTTGCAGATGGATAATTAAATTGCCTTTCCATTTCCTTTTTCCTCCTGATGGTTTCTGTGGCTGGCAGCTCCCCCGCAGCCCTGCACAATCCAGCAACATTAGTCAGGCAAATTCTGCTCCCTTCCTTGCCTGGATGTTGCTCTTGGTTCAATATAAACAGCAGAGTGAACTGTGCAACAGTTGGAGCTGCAGAAGCATTTGCCCTTTTCAGGCTGGCAAACACACCTGCACCCTGCACCTTCTCCCCAAGTAACACGGCTGATGTATGTGATCAAAATGAGTGCTATGTTCCTGGCAATTGGAAGCAATTAGCTAATGATCAGGAATATGCAATCAGCTGGACTGGGGTTGCAGCACACCTCGATTTATGAGCCCTGGTGCAAAACACTCCTTGAGGGTAGGGGCTAAAAAAGCCTATCAGCAATGGTGTGAGATGCTCTTAGAAAAAGACTACAGCACTCTCCTGCAGGACACCTGAGGAAGAGATGGAGCAATGATGAAACTGAGGTAAATCAAGGAGCTGTCTCTCAGAGCTCCCACAAAAGGGAAAGAGCGTGTGCCCAGATGAAGTATCCACACAGATCCCCACTGACCATACAAGATGTCTGTCCTTCTCCCTGCCACTAAGCAGTGGCTTTCTTGGAAGCAGTCTGGTACCTGAACCCTTTGATGGTGGCAAAAGCATCCCCAGGACCTGCAAAGACACACACACACCATCTCCACCTGACAAAGGCAGCAGAGGAGGAGTTATCCTGCTGGGATTTACAGCTCCCCTACAGATACCCCTCACAAATGTTCAGACTGAGGTTTTCAGAGATGATCTGTCAATTCAGATCTCTTGTACCCTGTAACACCCTGTGTTCTCCACAGGCAATGTCCTGAGCCCGGGCAGAGCACTGCAGGTCTCACAGCCCTCCGTCAAGACCTCCAGCAGCTCCACATCACAGCCTGAGCTGTGTAGTTTGACTCTCCACATGGCTGTAAAACCCAGCCTGCCGCCTGCCCCAAGCAGACGGGACTTTGAAAAGACTTCTGGAAGATTTTATGAGCTTGCTGCTGGCTCTCTCTGCTCCCAGATCCGTGTCAGCCCACTGCTGGCTGCCCACCAAGCACTGGATGGAGCTTCTTACTGGCTCCTTGTACCCTGTCAGTGCAGGCACCAAGGCCATGGCTGGGGAGGATGCCATCAGAATGATCAAAAAGGCAATCAAGAGATGCTCTCCAATGCCTTTCTCTCCCATTTTACCTCATCTACTTGCTCCAGCAAACACCAAGCCTGGTTACACCTCTGCTGCACAACTCACCGCTTCCCTATGCCCTGCAGCGTGACTGGAGATTCACATTTTGTTAAATGCTGTGATGATGGGAGAAAACTTGAAGTCACAGGATATCTAAATCAAATGGTGCTGTCAAAAGGAATTTAAACAACATTTCTTCCAAGCTGAAGAGTAATAGTCAGAAACTGCTGAATGGTGCTTCTCCTTATCAGAGATGCTGACCGGTAGAGAAAAAATTAGAATAGTCAGTCTGAATTTATAGTGAAACACAACAAAAGATCTTCTTGGGTTGAGAAATATCTGGTTCAGTCTTAACAGAGATTGTGCTGGATACCAGAGAGCTACCCATGCCCTTCCACAATGCAGATGTGAAATGCAAGGTCTGGAACACACAGCAAGGAGTGATTAAAAATACAGATTATTTACCAAGATGGGTGGACACTGACAGGCCCTAATGGTCCTCTGGTACCCAGATGAACACCCTGCCTGAGGCTGCTACAGGTAACACCACAGCTTGCTGACCTGGGAGGCTGGCTCTGCAATTGCAGTGCTCTTGCAACAGCGAGGCAGTAAGAGGCAGCCCAGCAGAGCCAGCACACCCCACTAATGCCACAGCCTTGGGGTGCTTCAGTCCAGTCCCAAACTTCATTAGCAGTTTTGCAGCAGTGAGAGATTCCTACTAACCACTGAGATGATGCCATCTGTTTCCGCTTCCATGCTGGCTTACAGGAGCAGCTACAGAGCAAAGGACTCCAGAGAGACTTTGCTCTCCTGAGCATGCAAGGACTGAACAGCAGCTGCTGGGACAGACGCAGCCTGAATTCACCTCCCCAAAGCAGCCTAGTACTTCCCTTCTGTGCAAAGTACACACCTGGGAGGCAGAGCGGCCCTCCCACTTTGGTTTTGCTATCAAGCTCCATCATACACCCATCCACAGGCCACTTCCCTACAGGCACAGAGAACTTGCTCCCAACAGACATCCCAAGTTCACTGACTTACTGCTCTGCATAGCACCACAGCAGAGGAAGGGTTGACTAAGCTGTTCCCACATCTCTTGGTCTGTCCTCTACAAAGCCAAAAGGAATTTGCCAGTGATAAGCCAGGACCCCAAAATTAACATCTACCAGGCTTTCTTTCCTTCCTTTTTACTTTCTTTCTTTCTATATCAGGGTCCGGTAGAGATCACACTGTGCAGAGAAATCCTTATCTAGACACCTTTTTCATGTATTCATTTTTATGTACACACTGCTTGGGGCAACCACATACCCACCTGCCCCCCAAAAGGGGCAGTGCCTGCACAGTCCTAGCCTGCACAAGAGTACGGAGCAGACACTGGACATCAAAACGGCAGCATGGGAGTGTCCAGGTGGCTTCTGAAAACAGCAGCAGGAGGAAAGGGATAAGGAATGGGGGACACCTCTGGTGGGGAGGGCTAAGGAAGTATTGGCCCTGCCTGGCAGCTGAGCTGCAGGAGGACTCTACCGCCTTGTTTTACAGGTCATACCTGCCTTGGGAGGGAGAGCAGTCCTCTTGCTCAACAGGAGGTTTCATGGCCTGAAACAGATTGCTTAATCTTTGGCAGTTTGAGTTCGGCAACTACCCTTTTCCTGTGGTTGCTGCTTCCTCTCTGAGCGCACTGTTTTCAGAGCCAGAAGAGACATTATGCTCCTCCCAGCCTGCTCCCTGGGCCCTGCAATTCCCCTCAACAGCTCCCTTCGGAAGAGTTGGTGCCTATGGTGGATTCACAACCACAGCAGAGCGGCAGAAGACGCACTAAGTTCTCCTTTCCTTCCCAACAAAATAGTCTTGCTTGGAGAGAGCTGAACTGCATTTTCCTGTAGAGCAGCGCTCTTCAGTGAGAAAGGATGAAATATCAGGACATACCATGAACAAGATGCAGCAGCACACTGTGATACTGCAGTAGTAACAATCAGCCGGACAGAACTGACACAAAATCAAAAGCCTACAGCATCCTACAGAGCTTCACAGAGGATTCCCAACATGATCCTATCCTACTGTCTCAATCCCATTACCAGCTCCTCAGCCTGTCTGTGGTTTTGCTTGCCCCACCACCAGGCACAATGCCTGGAGACGGCAGCTCTGAATCACTCATCAGGCACCTCCCGAAGCACAGCCACGCTCGGCTCCACACCACCACGGCACAGATGCTGCAACCAGAGATGGGAGAGTGACCAGACCTCAAGTCCATTCTCAAATGCCAGAAAAGAGAGCTTTCTCTACAGTGTATCACCCTGTAACAGGCGTATCTAGTGTAACAGTGCAAGCATAGGAGCTGCCCTCACTTCTCCAGTTTGCCTTTGCTTTGCTGTTCTATAGTGACAAGCAGTCCTACTCAGCTCTGAACTTCTCTCAGGAGACACTTCTCTTCAGAGCCCCAGTTACAGTGACACTGCTATCCTGGTCCATTACAGCCCTGTCCCAGGCACCCTGAGGCACTCCTGCATACACATTGCAGGGCACACACACAGCCGGTACACACACAGCTTCAGGCTGCGCACACTGCACAGAGCAGCTTGGCTGCTGAACACTGGGACTTGAGAGGCCAGGAGAGTCCTGCCTCCTGCAGCCCACTGGGCACAGCCATGCTCAGGCAAGCAGGACCTGGGGCAAAGACCTCCCACAGCAAAGGAAGAACCAGCACCTCTGCCACCAGCCTGCTGGTTAGCTCTGAACTGGGGGGAGCCCCCCGGAGCAGTGCAGTGGAGCTGGGCACAGCACCCCACATTAGTATCCCAGCTCCAGAGCTGACAAACCTCCCACCGAAGGCAGCACCCGGCACAAAGGCTCCTTTGTTCCCAACACACGAGCCCTTTCCAGGCTGCTGCCCGGACACATCATCTTTATTGTGCCCTCCTGACTTGAGCAACAGGCAGGGCTCAATAGCCCCTTTCTGGGATGATGCTGGAGCTCACACACAGGAGGCTGCAAATGGCAGGGGACTGCCAAGGTCTTGAGCCCTGCCAAGTAGTGAGCACTGGCACTGCATGTTCTTCACTACTGACAGCAACACAACCTTCTCTTGGGGCTTCAATGACCTAAACCCCTTCTCAGACATGGCAGAGCTCCTGCATCACCCAACCAGTCACAGTCACCTGCCACTGACTCCACTGTTGTGGGCAAAGCTGTGGGATGCTGAGCAGAAAGGACAGAAGACACATTTCTGTGCAAAATCCCTGCTTGTCCATGCACTTTCAGATTGTCCCATTATGTACCAGTATGGAGACAACTCTGAAACAGGAAGGAGGAAAATGGGAGTGTAAACTCTTGTTCTTATTGTGACACCGACATGGTGGGATCTGTTTGCAGTCCCTGCTCCCAGTAGAATAAGGAAGAAGGGCAGCAGGGCTGGGGGAACTCTTTCTAGATCCCATGAATGGTTAAACTCTCTCCCTATTTAACAGTGGTGGAAGGGAATTTATCTTCAAGCAGGTCTTGATACCACCTGTGATGAGGCCAAGAGACAAGCACATTCCTCCAGTGAACTTATCCCCTCCTATACTGCCTACCAGCTACAGAGCTCCTCCACAGCCATACGGCCATGAGAAAACACTGCTTTTATTTTCCCACCCATAGCTTGCCACAACCCAGCATCTCTTCAGCTTGAGCTCAAGCCAGAAGACAACTAGGTTTAAGGCAAAGTGGCTGGACTTCCCAATAAGGCTTGTGAGACAGCACTTGGAAACTGTCCTTACTGGAGCACACAGGCATTTACTCAAGTCCAGAGCTTGGCAAAGCAGTTCCAGCAGCCAGGGGGACCAGAAGAGTCCAAGGACTCCAGGCTCCAATGGTGCCAGAGAAAATCTTGGCCACCTCAGCAGCAGACATCAAGGCAGGAAGGAGAAAAGGTCTCTGCCACATCAGGAAGGAGAATTCTCCAGCAGTTTCAGGTCTCTCAACCTCCTCGCCATGCCTGGGACCTGGAGCTGACTCCCCAGCTGGCTCCCACCCCATGTTCCCAATGCTCAGTGCTCCTACTGACATCTCTGCTTCTAGAAAGCAAAGCCTTCCAGAAGGGCCCTGATCCCCTTTTCCACTGATCCACAGGGCCCTCAGATACAAAGACGACAGCAGGGACTCTTCACATCCATTCACATACCTTCAGCACCTTCCTGCACCCACACATGGTTGCACTGAGCACGCCTTCCAGCCAGCCACGGCCCAGCACCCTGCAGGACAGGCCGAAACTTTTCATCAGGAAACTGCGCCAATATGTACCATTTCCAGGCCTTTTATCCAGCTGTGTTTTTTGGACTCTATTCTGTCTTCTTCCTACTCCCCACCCCACTCTGCATGAGCATGTAGAAGGATGAGAACAGATAAAAACCTCCACAGCCATCCCCACTTGCACAGCCACGCCACCTGGCAGCAGGGTGCTGCCCCTCAGTTGTGGGGCTGGGGAGCACCATGCTACAGCCCACAACACTCACTTCCTTAAGCAGACACATGGGGCTGGTTCCCAGCAGTGATGCTGCTCCTCTATGGAGCTTTTCCCTCCACCAGCACAAAAGGGGACGCATCACACCCCTGATCCCACCCTGCAAAGGTCACAACCATTGGAGAGAGCAGCACAAGCAGCCTTAAAGTCCTGGTAGTTAGGACAAGATACCAGGACCTCTCGGTTAGAGCTGCATCTTACCAGTACCCACACTCAGGGGGCTGGCAGGCTGCAGGGGGCCCTGGGGTGAGATCCTACCCCATACACACCAAGAGCCCTCTGCTGAGCTTGAAGCACAGGGCTCTCCCAGCAGCCTCATGCCTCGCCTCTGCCATTCAGCATGGCTTAAGCTGTGGCCATGGCTCCAAATGCTGCTCCACCTCAGAGCTGGAAAGGGATGAGGTCATCTCCAGTCTGAAATCACTTCCGTTCTCAAGCTGCTCTCAAGACTGTGCCACAGATTAAAGAGTGGGATGGGTGGGGAGGGGAACCCAAATCAGTGGAGCATGTTCCCCATTAAGAGCTCAACACTTCATTAATCTCTGCCTCCCAGTAAACTGCCATCCGAACCCCCCACCCTCCCTTCTTCCCCCCCGCAAGAACAAACCTGGCAGGGACTGCCTGGAGTTAATAGCAGGGTATGGCACAAGCTGCACAGGATTACACTCAGCCCCCAGCTCCCCAGAGCCAACCCAAGCAGAGCAGTGGGGAGAAATCACAGCTTGGTGCTGTCAGACTAGCTCAGCCACACCACTCCACCTTGTGCCCAGCTCCAGCTGCTGGCCTCCAAATGCCTGCACTGCAGCAGCTCAGCTTTCCCCCCACGCACACAGTGTTTGAAATGGTTTGTACTGGCAGCTGATCCTGTCCATGAAGCACTGAGAACCAACACCACAAACCTGTGGCCTCTACAACAGCCCCATTCTCCACTGGCCAAGTAGCCACACTGGCCAAGGCAGCAGCAGGATTTTCCTACCTGGATGAGGCAGTACTTAACCCAATGCCTGAAGAACCAGGCTGAGCAAGAAGGATGGAAATCCAGGTCACCAGCGCAGGGGAGTCCTAAGGAAAAGAGCCTTGCAGTGGTCACATTTGGCCAGAAAAAAACAGACCGACAGTTCAGTAGCATAATTGTAAAAACACATTGACCACAGATGAATCAGTGTCTCGTTCTTGGAAGCACTAAACCAACCACAGCACCCAACAGTGCCTCAAGCAGTAACGGCCAAGACACATCACTGTCACACAGCACCCTTCTACATGGTCGTGGGGTTTTTCCCCTCACCACAGGTTTTGCTCTACACAGGAAGGCACTGAGCTTTTGTGGGTCTCTTCCAGAATTCCCAGTCTCACTGCACTGGCAGCCATTGGATGGGACCATTTTGTCAGCAATTACAGCTGCTGTGATCCATACACTTGGACCAAGTCCAACTGCAGCCCATGCACATGGCCTTGGCCTCACTTGTGCCACAGCAGCAACTGGCCAAAGCAATCCTGGGCATGGTACCTTCTCAGTACCATGGGGTAAAGGGAGATACTGCAAAAGCAACAGATAGAGAAGAAAGGGACAGAGTATTCTCAAGGGACAGAGCATGCTCAAGTGTGCAGCTATGGATCACATGCTGCATACTTCTAGAACTTCCTCAACCACATGGAAGACTGGAACTCAGGATTATGTACACTGCCAATCCTGTGCTAGTTTCTCTGGATCACATGCCACCCCTAGGGCTGAACAGCAGCAGTACAGCGTGACTGCTTCTCCAGAGAGCACTTTGCTCTCCTGAGCCTCTTTCCAGACACCAGTCCTGGATACCAAACAGCAAAACCTCAATGAAAGCAAAAGCTTCAGCCCTTCTAGAAGCAGTGAGCTCCAGGGGAAGGAACTTCTCAGATCCAAGCATCAGGCGCAGACCTGGGCTGTACAGGTGGCTCCTCTTCAGCACAGGCTAGGAATAAACAGCTGTAGGACAGACAATTTTCAGTAGGGGAAGCAGCAGGCTGTTCCCACCTGGCTGCATGCCACCCATTCTGGCTTCCCACCTGTACGTTGGTAAGACGCCAGCAGAAGTCAGTAACAAAGTGAGGACTCAGTGAGGAAACAAATGTCCCACAAGCAGGTTACCTTGTCAGAGAGATGAGGAGACACAGACCTACAGGCCAGCACCTGCTAGCTCTCAACAGGAGAGCTCCAACAGCAATGAGCTGAGTAGGGTGTGCTGCGCTCCACTGCCTGAGAAACACCAATCACGACATGGAAGGAACAGTCTGAAGCTGAACATTTGGGCTAAGGGGATTCCTGAGGCTCAAATGCCTCTGGGAAACTTCACTTGTGGTGTGACTGACTCACAGAGGAGTGGAGCCGCTCCTTCATCAAAGTAGCTGCTATGTATCCTTAAAAATCACAGCCTCCAGACAGAAATGCATCTATACAGAGGTGTTATGTCCTGGGCTTCAGTTTTAAAGCAGCAACGAGGAGAACTGAACACCTCTAAAACAGCAGTGAGGAGAACTTCACTATGAACATCCACGCCTGGCCTGGCTGGGCCAGTGATGCCTGCCAAGTCCATAAGGACCCTGGGCTAGAATGCACTGAAGAAGGGTTGTGCTCTTCACCCTGCACCCAGACACCCTGGAGAGCTCTGAGCCACGCTCTTTGTCTCAGTAAAAACCCCCATCAACACTGTCTGTAGGACACTCTTGTTCACAAATAGCTTCACACTTTTCCAGTACTCAGCTGCTCCTTGTGTGCAGGAAAGGACAGCTATTTTATCTGCAAACCACTGGACATGCATAATCCTGCAAGTGAGAGCAGGCATGCACTAACACTCCCAGTTTTCCTAAATGTTGTTGTTGATTTGCTTACGTTTGTTTTTGGTTTTAATTGCTCAATTTACTAGTAAAAGCCATTTAGACTGAAGGCAAAGGCTTCTGTCAGGGCAGCTTAATAAGAATCAGACTGTACTGAATTTAAGGAACACACAGGTATGATACAGATAAAGACACAAACCCACACCCTATGTTTTCTAAAACACAGATCCACCAAGCGATCACTGAACATTCTGAACAGCAAGTTTGGAGGATACAGAAGGGATGCTATGAAATCATTAATGTATTAAGAACAACAGAAAGAAACCCAGTTCAAAAATCCCCTCTTCCCAGGCAAACTAGGCTTTCTCTATTCAAAGAAATTCCACAGACACAAGGACATTAGTGCCCTGGCAGAGTTAGAGATGACGAAGGTTGTATTTTCCTTTTCCAGTAATACTTGGATTTAACTATATAAACTGTTCCCCTGGGAGCAGATCCTATTTCACTGTTTATGCAAGAGCCTCAGAATTGGATTTTAAAGGTGCAAGTACCCACTCCCAGACTGCAGGAGCGCAGTTAATACAGATGTTCATCTTGCTATAGCAAACAGCTTCTTCATTGCACTGCTCAAATTCCTTGCCCTGTCACCAACTGCCACATCCAGAAAAAGCAGGACACAGGAGTTCACCCAGGCAAGGATGGCCTTGATTATCAACACTGCAAAGGTAAGAAGGGATGTGCAGTAGCAAAGCCTGAATGAACTTTTCATGCTGTGACAAGCCTGGGTGAAGCAGAGACAGGCACATGGGATGCAGAAGCATCCAGCCTCAGGGTAAAGCACTGCCTAGCTCTCCAGCCCTGGATTTGTCATTCAGGGCATGGATTGCAACCAGCTCCCTGAGAGCACATCCCCATGTGCAGGGCGCTGAAGTGGAGCACAAAAGCAATCCCACCCTAGAAGAAAACAGGGTGCATAGATCAGTCAGAAAGCAGCACAGCTAGTGGGCTGAACAGTGACTGCCCACTAGCTAGCTGCTGCCAAGTACACACAGGAGGAGTTTATCCACCTCCAGAGGACATTCTCAAAAGCAGCAAGGTGGGATGAGATGTTAGGAACACTAATCCACAATGGAGCATCTCTGCCAAGTAGGGTCCCTAAAAAAGAAGCAGCATTGTAGAAATTTCAGTTCCAGTAAAGAAACCAAAGTGTTGAATGGGTCTATCACTCCTGAGCACGGCCATGAGCCTCTCAAAGCCATTTCCACAGAGCTACGGTTCTCACTGATTTTTTTGAGACAAAGATGAAAGGGCCATTCAGAGCAGCCTGGCACCTACCTCCTACAGTATCTTCCCAGTTATTTTCCTTTGCCAATCCCTTTCCTGGACCTAATCCATGGACCACAGCACATGAAAGGCAACTGTAAGCCTGGCATCAGGTGTGTAAATTCCTCTGCAGAGCCTGTTCATGGGAGATGGCAAGAGCTCTTGCTACACAGCAATTTGTATCAGCCAAAGTGATGGCAGGGGGAGAACAGTGGCAAGGCTGCTCACCAGAGCTAAATGTATAAAAACACAGGATGTGCTCAGCTCCTCTCAGTTTCAAAGCACTTGGGCACTTTAATCTGTATTTAAAGAAAGCTGGGCCTTGGTTCATATTATTTCAAACTGCCTAAAAAATTTGCCTTTAAAACAACCCTATTGTACAATGGCCTTTGTGGAAAAGCTGATGTTTCATCCTACTGCCTTTCATCTCCACACCACCAGTCCCGACCAGAGGAATGTGTCAGCTCCTTGGTTAATCCAGATTATGCCAACAAACTCAGAGGCACTGCAAGCAGGATCCATTCATTTGGGGCAGGAACACCCTACAGTTCTGGGCTGGCACAAGGTGAAACTGCAGGTCTGTGGCTCAGGGAGGGCTTCACAGACACCATCATCATGCAGACACTCAATAACCCTGCCACCGTGCCACAAGGCCCCATTGAACTTAGCTCTAGGAACAAGAACATCAGAGCTGCTGTCAGGACCTTTCCATAAGGGCACAGGGTTTACAACCCCACTCTGCCATTTTGGCAAATTTCATCAGTGATAATTCAGTAAGGAATACTGCAGCCAGACCAGGCAACCCACTTCGACCAGGACACACCTGCAGTACTAATACTGTCCTGACAAAGTCTCAGAAATAGTGTTTTCTACCAGATTCAAGAGTGCCATTTTTCTCTCTCCTCATCAAAAATCACAGCCTTAGAAACAAACCTTAGCGTTCAACTGCACTGCTGAAAACAGAGACCAAAGCCCTAAACACTGCAGAGGGTCATTAAAAGGCACCCATTCTAAATCATATTGCCCACTCCTCAACAAATCCTTTCCACCTTAAGATAATTTTTCCTCTGAAAAATTGAGTGAGAAAGCAACCACAACAGATTAGCGCCCCAAGCTGAATAAGTGATGTCAGTGCATCAGGGACACAGCTCAATCACACTGAACAAATTGCATTCAATACTTCAATGGAACAATAATTTCAATTCAACAATTCAATTCAACAATAACTTCTGTTCTTTGCAGATAACATTGCTGTGACACTGGGTTTGCTGCCATTTCAGCATTGATTTCCACTATAAAGTTTATCAAATCAGAGTCATCAATATAATCTCTACTTGCCCTGTAACAAAATTGTTAACAGCGACTCATAAACACAGTCCTGATCTAAAGGAACAGGTAGTTGTAAACTCCTCTCTCTTGTAGTTTTTTTTCAGTGGTATTGCTGATTTCATGTTTCTCCCTGGGTTCCACCCAAACATAACAAGAATAGCAAAGTGCATGAGGTAGAAGGTGGGAGATGTTAACACAGCAGGCATTGAAAGAACAGACTTTGTGAAAATGTCTCCTTTGAAATGATTATAATGGATTTTGGAAGTCAGAGCACTGAAACTGTCCTAAAGAAGGTATTAGACAAGACAAAGTAATTTGACTATAAACGCTGTGGTTGTTGGACACACAAGGAGCAGCAGTACCTAATGTTGGAAAGAACCTGGAAGCAATGGAGTGGAAAAATGACATTTGATGGATTGTGTTTTCCTTAAAGTCAACCCAAAGGAAATGGAAACAGCCACACAGGTAAGATGGAAAAGCAAGACGGACAAGGAACACTCAGCTCAGTCAATAGGTTAGGAGGTAGCCAGCACCCTCATGCAGTGTCAGCTCAAGTGACAGCCACAGCAGGTCAAGAGTAACTTGTCATTCACAGCCCTTTAACAAGAACAGAGTGCAAAATCAGATTAGATACCCCTGAACAGCTCTTGGGACTTGCAGTACAGCATCAAGTCAAACCTTTGTATTTTTTAAGAATCCAAGGATAACCATCTCCAAGCAAAGCCCAGAACCAACGTCACATGCAGAACAGGAAGGGATTTTCTTGGGCTCACAGCCTGGGCTCTGACGTGCCAGCCCAAACATCTCTGGGTGTTTATTTTCTGAGATTTATTCTCTAGTCATGCTTTGCTGTGGGATCTCACCCCACTGCCCCTCACAAGGCCTGTCAGAAACATGCCATCCCCTCACAGACATGCTAAATGTCACACTGTACTGGCCAGACACGGCAGACTCGGAGTCCCCAAGCCTGAATGAAGCAGCTTAACCCAGAGATGTGGTTCTGTCCCTGATGTGGCTGTCCCGCAGCTCTTCATAGCCCCATGTGCCCTCAGACCGCATGAGGTCAAGTTCTTTTCCTTCTTATCTCCAGGCTCAAGAGAGTCATAAGGATTTCTAACCCCCAGTGCCAGGATGGCAGAGGTCTGGTTTTATGTGCATGAAAGGAACATGCTCCCTCGGCTGCACACCTCTAGAACACACTGCTTCCACTGTAGATGATCAAATCAACAATGTCAGGGCAAATTCATGGCCCAGCCTTAAGAAATTTTGATGGGACTCCTTCCTGATGTAATGTTGCCATAAGTGGGGAAATCAGTTTTTCTTTTCAGTCTCATTTCTAAACCACTGCCTTACAAATATGAAGCAGAATCTGCTTTTCACTGGAGAAAACACATGCTGGCCTATTACAGCAGGATGCCAGCCAAGAGGTGGGTGGATGCCCTAATAGTTTAACTTCTTGATAAATAAGAAAGATAGTTATTTGTCATGAAGGAAAAGCCTTAAACCCCCAAGGGACAAGCTCTAGGTGCCTAGGAATACACATGAATTCACTGGAGCAACAAATTAGCTTATCCCTTGGGAATACACAGGGTGTCTGAGGAAGCAAAAGAAGTGGTTTCATCCCCCCTCCCCACCCCCCCGACATTTCTTGTTCACTGTCACTAATGCCATGATAGGTAGAATCAAAGTCCTCCAAAATGCCCACATTTGTGCCGTGAGCTCTACCTCACAGAGATACTCTTTAGTACCACACCCGCCTGAGTGCAAGACACAGCATAGGAACAAAACACATGAAGAAGTCTCCACACACTTTGCAAAGAAACAGAACATGGTTCATTAAGCTTGCAGAGTAACAAGCCCCATTATATCCCTTGTTAGCAACCCCATGCACTCACTGCGCTGCTGCTACATGAAGAACAGCTCCAATAACACCATCACTTGTTTACCAGAAGAACAACAAATCTGCTATTGGCCAACACCTGCCCATGACAATGTGACCACAGGAGGAGCAGGGAGATGTTCAGATGACACTGGCCATTGAAACTAGGCAGCAAAGCTCCTGGCACTGGCCGGAACCTCTGAGCAGCTGCTGAAGACCAGCCCTACCACCTCAAACAGAAAGGCTTTCACTGACATTAATGAGAGCCACTGAAAATAATGCCATCACACAGCTATGAGATGGCATGAAGCCTTTCTGTTTGAGGACCAGCAGGCTGAACAGAGCAGCCACTGAGGAAGAAGAACGCTGGGCTCCATCGAGTCACTTCTGGTTTATTTAAATTGCTGTGAAGTCAAATGCTGTGAACACAGTGTGAGCTGAGTGTGGTGGGGCAGGGCAGGAGAGGCTTATCCAAGTGACAAGAGGGGACACTCCTGCTGCAGGGTGATTGTTAGCAGGATCCCAAAACAGATCAGTCTGACAGTACTGGGGTGTACACAGAAAACATGCCTCTAACTTTCTCACCTCTGTGTGCTTGGTCTGAGCTTCTGAAGTGTCAGCCCCAGGGCTGCCCACAGACTAGAGCGGATCCAGTGTTCGGCCGCGCAGTGGACCTGGAGTCCTTCCCAAGCATGTGCCTAGATTAACTTCCCAGTAAAAGCCCCAGGTCCTGTTAAATAACTGTCCTCCCTGATATCCACTTCCTTCATAAATACACCCTCTGCCAAGGGCTCCTTTCAAGGGGAGGAGAGCTCTTGAAAGTAAGCAGACAAACAGCAAAGGCATTAATCTCAGGGGTGAGACATGAGCGGCTTCCCTTCTGCGTGCTCCAGTGAAGGGCTTCAGGGCGCTGCTCCGCAGAAACCATCTACACAGTCAGGACTGTGAGCACAACTGCTGGGAGATGAGAGATCACCTCAGACAGCAGCTCCCCTGCTGTCCTCATGACACACTCACAGCGCAATCACAGCAGCAAGGCTTTGCTGCAAGCCAACTGCATCACTTGAAGTTTAACCCCTGCTGCCTTCATTCAGCCCACTGCAAATACCAGCTCCTGAAGGCTGTGATGCTTCTTCCATTACTGTCTGATCCCAGCTGGCACCAACTCCACTGAGCAGCAGGAACCTCTGAGAATCTATAGGATCCTAAAAGCCATAAAGCTCCTTGACATTTTTTATGGCTGGTCTTGGGCAGAGGGAAATTACTATTGGTCCAGATGGGCATTTCCAATACTGCCTCTACATTTCCAGGACTTCACATCACTTAATATCCAATGCTGAGACTCAGGGGAGCTTTAAACTATAAAGAAAGCACAGCCAAGGGGACCATGTATGTAGGGCAGGCAGATAGCAGATGCCTTGGTGACTCATATTTCACCTGAATATATAATTAATGTAGTATGTAATTTATTAAAAAACAGAAGTGGATGTAAGACTGCAGGATCTAAAGAGACTTCATGTGTGTACATATCACAGCAAGAATGAGCTCAGTGCGGCAGGCAGGATTAGAATAGTTCCCACACTGAGGAAACAGCCAGGAGAGATTACAAAGGCCAAAAGCAAAGTGACTAGCCTGGGAGGTGATCTTAACAGTAATTGCAATACAAACTAAAGCAGTAAAAGGCCTGGCCTGCACTCTCGTGTGTGTTCACACAGCTCCCAGCACCAGGGGTCTTCAAGGAAAAATGAAACAGAGTCACTGGAGCCCTGACCACATCTGTACCGCCATGGGCTTTGCCTTGCAGACAGCAGAAGGAAGACATTAAGCCATTGGAGCCTTTTTTCCCACAAGCTGAGTGGATCTTTCTTTCCCCCCGTCCCTTGCTTCTGCACTGAGAATGTCCAGAGGTCAGTGGGACGGGCTCGCTCCCCATGGCCAGCCTCCAGGAGCTAATGCTCATGATGCTGTGGTATATTTGCTCAGCCCATGCTCCAGCTCCCGGTTCCCTGCCAGGAGTCATTCTGGGAGAATAGTACCGGCTGCTCCGGGTGGGGTCAGGCAGAGACCATCCCAGCTCCATACACACACCCTGGACACACTTGATAACAAGCTTCAGAACAAACAGGGCACTCCCAAAGTTCCCAGGAAGAGCAAAGAGCTGAGCTGAACAAAGCTGGCAAATGCAGGACCTCAGCTCTCCTGCTCCTTGGCTCCGAGCAGTCGCTCAGTACAGCCACCAGTGGCACACAGGGACAGATCTGTCACTGTGCTGCTCCTCTCCCTCCATCAGATAACTTCAGGGTGAACACTCAAGTCCTGGCAATGGCTGTTCCTTCTGTCAGCTAGTGCCACTGTGCAGAAAATAGCCAAAATTTTAAGAGGTGAGTGAAAAAAATGGAGCTAATTCCATTAACTTAGAGGGTTTCCCACCTCTGACTGACTTTACAACTGCACTGGCTCACACCCCCCCCCCCCGCCCCAGCACCATCCTGAGCTAGCATGAACCACGCAGCCTGAGATCCTCCTGCACACTGCCCTTCTAAGCTTCCCTCAAGCCTCACTGCCATGGCATGCCATCAGGCTGGTGCAATTTGAAGGCCACACTGCTGTATTCAGAGAGGTTTCTGCCATCTTGAGCATCCCTGCACTGTACTGCCCTGCACAGCATAGCTACATCCCTCTTCTGGAGCTGAACTTCAGCCTCAACTTCTCTCTGTTATTTCTTTTTCTTTTGACTTCAGGAGTGAACAGCTGTACCAAAGCCAGAAACTATTCTGCTCCCCCTCTTGGCATTACATCCTCCCAGATGCTTGTGCAGGGTTTCACTTCCTCTTCAGCTCCTGGTCAACACTTAGCCAGGCTTTTCTCGTTAGCAAGCCTGTCCCTGCAGCCCTCCAGTATGCTCTTCTCACAGCCACCTCCAGCACATGGAGGTGATACACATGGGATGGGGCCAGGACTGACAGACCAAGGGAGGGCACAGCAGTCTAGAGTGGAATGTTAACAGGCTGTAATACATTAATTTCAATTAATGCACAGGAAGTACACTCACACAGGAGAGAAGGAATTAAGAGTATTAACCCATTCAGCCTGCAAAACACAAAGGACTTGTACATCAGATGGGAACAACTATCTCTCACACTTTGTGCAGCCCAGCCCCTATGGGTAGCATTGCACATACAAACCCCTCTTTTCTGCACACTCAGTGCCACCTTCCGCTATTCACTTTAAACAGTATTCCTGGGATTCCTAGTGGTGGATGAGCAGCACATACTGGTGAGGAACATGCATTCTGGGATCTGATCCCAGCTTTTCTGATGCTTCACACACTAATGCAGCTCCTGAACACTCTCGTGGGAACAAGATGACTGCAAACCTCTTCACAGCTCCAGGGACAGTTCTCTGGGAGAAAAGGAATGTGTAACAGCAGACAAACATTTTTCCCTGTGCTTCGTGGCTAACCACACTGTAGACATACACGCGCACACACACAGACCAAATCCAGCCCGTATGGGAGTTACTCCAGGATGCTGTGAAACAACTTGCAAATGCTTCACAAAAATCTGAAGTCACACAATGTATTGAAAATGCCGCATGTTTCTTTCATGAGTATTAGGGGATTTTCTATGTGGTTTCACTGTCCCAGGGAAATCTCTGCCTTGAGGGGACAGAGTCTTAGTATTGGTGAGGCAGAAAGCTCTGAAGGTAAGCAAAGAAGGTGCCTTCCAGTTCATGGTCTGCTCTCCAGGGAAAAAGTAACAGAGAAGCCACTTGAAACAACGTGAGAGGAACGCTCTTGGCTTATCAAAGAGATAATCTCAGCAAGAAGTGCCTGAAGTATTGAAGATGGAACAGAGCTCTCCAGACTTAGATTGTGCACATATGAGCAGTAGCTCCAGCATTACTGCTGTAGGCAGTGGGGTATTCTAAAACTGCTAGGGAAACCCTTTGGACTGAACATTTAAAACTAACTTGGCAAAGCTCTAAAGATACACAGCAGAAACCCAACGTGGTCTGGCACAGGAAGCAACCAGTTGGCTGAAGGTGGACTGTCCCCCCTGGATTTCCAGGATGTCCATTTAATGGGTATTTAATGAACAGCAACTTAGACTGAAACTGAGGTTAGGCAATATGGGCTCTAGAAGGCACTGAACCCTAGCAGTTGTTTCTCTCTCTAGACTTGCCTTTCCTCAGCTTTTGCAGGGACCTGTCATACCCCCTTAGTTTGTTGCTAAAACAGTCGACTGAAGAATAGCATCATCATGAAGTCAGAATCACTTTTGAGAGTGTTAAGCAGTTGTAAGAGACTTCTTGACTTTGGAGACTGAAAACATTTAGTGACCGAGTTTCTCCTTCATTCAGATGACAGCAACACTGTCACCTCTGCAACTGTGAGCTGCCTTTTGTAATGCCCCAGCTGCTGCAACCCAGCAGCTGAGCAAGTGTCACAAGCATCTCTCAGGGTTAAATAAAACTTGCTCCCACTTCATTAGCATTAGCAAGGATCAGGCCGCATTTCACACTCACACACTTGGCCAATGTGCCCAAAACTGCCCTGTGCCATTCCTGCAAAAGCAGTGGAATTTTGGACTCATACGTAAGTAGCTAAGCAGTTCATGGAAATTCAAGGGACAGAAATCCCTGTGCAGGAAACACTTACTTCCCCCTTTTCATAAACTGCAGATTTCTACTTGCACTGAGAGGGCTGAACCCCTGCCCTGTGCTAATAACCATTTATCCATTTGGAGCATAAATAATTGAAGAGAGCAGCAGCAGCAGCAGGAGGCAGATTCTGCGCCCAGCTCTCCAGCAGTTCTGTTTCACCATGCAGTTCATGTGCTAACCTCTTTTTACAGTCCTTTTCCAAGAAGCCAAACAGACAAAGAAGTGGGGGGGGGGGGGGAAGAAGTCAAAGTGCCCAGGAGGGACTTCACTCCCCAGCCCAGAACAGCCCATTTGTGGGACACACTGGCCTCCTGCAGCAGGACTGTTTAGACAGATGCATAGCAGGACAGGCAGGACTGAACCTCCTGACCCGCTGAAGTTCCACCCAGCTCCTGACACTGTTCTGAGCACTGAGCCTTTGCCCAGTGTGGAGGGTGAAAGACCAACGTTTGTCTTTTGAAACAGGCCAAAAAAAATTAATGAACCACACAAAGCTTTTTACAGAGAAGTAAAAGCTTCCACTCCTGTGCTGCATCTGGCCAAGATACACTGGGACATCAGAAAGACAAACAGAGATGTGCTGCTGTAAGAGTATTTCCAGTATTTACCTCCAGAGTCTGTGACTAATTTGCTACTCCCTTTCTGGCAGGCGCATCTTGGTAGTCAGGATGTAAGACCAGGGTTGGAAAACAGAGGTTGGAAGAGATATTAACATGGGGAGTCAAAGAGAAACAGCCTCGCCAGGGCGGTCTGTGACACAGTGAGAGACTATCCAGCTGTGGTGAAATATCCCACTCGCCAGCTGCAAACATCATTTTGTTTTCTCTGAGCAAAAACCACCCTGTCTGCACTGATACAGAGCACGGCAGACAGCACAGGAAAACAGTTCCACATTGCCACTCCCAAGGATTCAAAGAATCACAACTATAAAATAAATGGTTTAACTCAGAGAATTAAGAGTCAGTGGTACTCTGCTCACCTGCCAAGTTCCATGCTTTTCTTCTTCCTTGTGAAGAACTTTCCTCCAATCACAAGATTGCAAGAGTTGCTATTGTAAAGAACATGCTTACATGAAAGATGGCAATACCACAAACATGTAAGGGAGGCATGCTGCTCCAGCACAAACTGTGAGGGGATTCTGTAAGGCCAAGCTCTGCTTCTGGTCTTTGTTGTACAATTGCTGTACAAGGGAACCTCAAATTCACATGATACTTCTCATCACATTTCACAAAACTAAGCTAACCAATTTTCACCACATAGGTATCTACACAGAAATCAAAGGCAATGTTAAGGTCATCCTCAACCAGCTCAAGACACAGGAATCACCACTCCTCTCTCCTCTTAATCTGCTCATTGTCATCAGCAACTACCTGCACTGGAGCTGTCCTCAGTGTGTTAAGGGCTGCACTATGCAAAGCATAGCTTTTTCAGGGGTCATACTTTCTCCCATCTGGGCTCATCTCTCCATAAGCACAGTAGAGAAAAGGAGAAGGTGGTTCAGCACACACTGACAGGGAACTGGGTTATTTCCATCAGCCAATGTCCTCTGCAAGGCAAGGCCATGGTTGAAGGTTGACCTTAAAATGATGCACTATGTTGGTATGGTTGCTATTTTAGATGGAAGACATCTCTGCTGTTGTGATATCTACTTTTCCAGGACCAGTGGAAATCTCTGCTTCTCTCTTTTTTCCTAAGAAAAAAGCAATGGAGTGTGAATATAATTTTTGAAGATATAAACCCCAGATTCTCAAAACGTGAAACACAAAAGCAATGAATTCAGGAATTCTCAGTGCCTCCAAATGACTCGCACTGAAACCATTCCTCCAGTCAAATTACCTTCTGCACAGCATCTTCTCTATACGCAGTACGCCTATATATATTTTTAATGGCAAGCAGACCACTTCAAAATATGCTTAAGTAGAAAAAAGGACCAAGCTAAATGCAAAAGGCACAGCCCTGTAATTTCAGACCCACTGAAAGAACTGGATTCACCAGATAGTCTCTGCTCCCACACCCAAACAACTTTGCAAGTTGATGGGGTGGGGAGAGATCAACCTGGGAAGGAGAGGTTCCCATCCTCCTGATTTAAAAAGAAACAATGACTTCAAAGCACATTAGAGACACAGGCCTGAATGAGCAGGAGGGAGCTTCAGAAAAGCAGCAAGGTAACACCCCAAACAAACACACGCCAACAACATGAGCTAGGAGGCATGTTCTGCAGGAGTGTGCCAGGAGACTCCAGTTTAACTGGGTATTTGGGAGGTTTCACCTGTACTCCTCCCACAGCAACACCTCGGGCTTTGGCAGAGAGTCCATCCGCTGCACTTGTCCTGTTTGGTTCTCAAGTGCTCTTTTGACAAATTGCTCGGTTTCTCTTACACGGGGCCTGCTCTTCTGCACATGGAACATTAGTTGCTGTTTCATTTGCCTACCCAGTTTTGCCACGAGAATCCCTCTCAGCGCTCCAGCGGTATATAAATTGCCAGGAGAGAAACCATCCCTCTGAGAGGTGCTGAACCAAAGTATAATGAGGTTGAGGAGCTTGGTCTTACCAGGCAACCTGCAATAGAGCTACAGATCAAACTGTTCCTCCCAAGTCCAGGGTCTCAAACTACAACCCTTCCTCTTGGAAAGCTAGATTCTGTGTGCAGAGACCAGCATCAAGCCTCCACTAACATCAACGGCATGAGTTCAGTAACAAATACACCAGTTAAGAGGCCATTCGTTGGAAACCAGAGAGGGGGAGAATCCACCATTATTTTTTCTTCAATAAATCGTAGCAATTACAAGTCCAACCTGCAAAAGAGAGTCCTCTGGAACTAGGCAAATGCATCAGCTCTGACTATACTACAGGGGAAGTTAAAGACACATTCTTAAGACACCACATTGTTCTATTTTTGGACTCAGTTAAGTCCAAATTAAGATTTTACTGAAGGCTGACCTGCTCACATGCACTCTATTGTACTGCCCTCTCAGAAGATCACTTCATTTCCCAACTGCTTATAAAAAACAGCTTTTATAATAAATTTTGAAAAAGCAGTTCAGGCAAGAATCACAGCTTAAGCAAGCCTCTGGAACTGTTACCTGCTGCCAAACGTGAGGGAACTGGAAAAAGGTGGCACAAGAAAAGTCCTGCTCTCAAAGGATGCTAAAGAAAAATCATTTGTGGTTTTGTGTGTTCACTTTAATTTTAACAGATTGCTTGGTATTCGCAGCGTGGTTTCCCTCCACCATCCATGGCTGGCACAAATTCATAATGCACCGTGCTCTGTCACGCAAGACCCATTCTACGCTCTAGGTGTAAGGCACATGCACACACCCGCATGCTTGAGGAGAGAACTCCTCTGCCCCAGGAGAACCCTCTCCTGCAGACACAAACTCTTTCGGGTACTGAGTCCAGCCCACTCTTGCCTATGCAGTGTGACAAAGGCCCTCAGGAATTATGATAATATCTACAACACAGTACTCTGATCTCTGCCTCACTTCTTCCCCTGGGGAATGAGCAGAAAGGAGCCTTATACATAGCCTGCTCCCCTCTTTATTTAAAAACAAATTAACTAAAGAACAGCATGTGGTTTTGTTGGGCTTTTTTGGGGGCGTGAGAGGGTCATAAAGCTCCCCTCTAGTTCACAGCTTGCACTGAATTTACTACAATTTCAGAAGTCATTCTGGATTGTTTTCATCCAGAAATAACAAGAATTAACAGCACCACTTACAAATAGCTACCAAATACAAATAACAACAAAATGCTACCAAAACTTTAAGTAGCTTGGGAAAAATGCACCCAATGACCCAATTCTCCTATTACCCCTGGATTTACTTTGTTCAGCTCACCACTGCAATCAGCAGCTCACAAAATACCCCGATGTCTTTTCTCAGTGCCCAAGTCTGTATTATATAGGGAAACACCATCTCCTGCACTAACCAGGTGAATGCCCAAGCTGCTACAACACCAGTTTGCCTTTCTGTGGTCCAGAATGGCTGTGTAGTACCACCGTTTTGGTAAGTGTCTGCTGCATATGGAATTAGAGCCTCAAGAGAAAGGCTGGACTCAAAGGCAAGTTCAAGCTAGCTGGGAATGGATGGGTGGACTTCTCCCCGCTGCAGGGACTTGATGCATTGCCCTGCTGTGTTAACCACCATCTCCATCCCCACCTTTGTGAGGCAGAAAAGCTCTTCCACACACAGCAGACATTGCCTACATCATGGTGATGGTGCTAAGGAACACATGGGACTCTGCTAGTAACCCCTTACCTAGACATTCAAGCTCAGGAAGAGAAGGATTCCTCTTCCTCTCAAACACCCTAAATCCCTACAAACACCAAATAAAGGACAAAAAAAAAAACCAAAACCCTGTCGATGTCATCTGATTGCATCACTCCTCTCTCTCTCCAGAACTCAAAGGCAAATAGCTATTTGCTTTGCAAAGCAAAACAGATGTGTACTAACGCCCAAATCCCGGCTGCCTGCGAGGTGATGGTCTGCTACACCACCCAGGAGAGGAGAGCAGCAGGACCGGGTCTGTCTGCGCATCTGTGCTGCGGAGGGAAGAGGTTGTGATGGGGCGACGTGCTCCTAATGCTGAAATGCCTCTGCCAGCCCCTGCGCTGCCTTTCTCCATCCGAACCTACTAGACACACCCAAAGCACCACAAAAAAAGAAACCCGACCCAAAACGCAGGGAGATGGAGCAGGCAAAGCACTCATTTCCCGGATGAACCCAGCTAAAACAGGGCCACCATGCCCAGCGCCAGGCGGGAAGGCTGCCGTGCCCAGGTAGCAGAACACCACCCGCTGCTGCAGCAAGGCGGGCGAGCTCAGCCCCTGCTGCACCGCGCCGCGGACCCACCACCTACCTGCTTCTCCTCTGCAGGGCACAGCGAGGAGGGCGGGATGCCCGCGGCAGGAGCCGGCACCGGGGAGAGAAAAGAAGAAAGAGTGAGGCGTGAGGGATGCGACGGACCGCGGGGCGGAGCGGCCGCGCGTCCCCAGCGCCTCACCTGGGTTCACCAGCTTGTTCTTGTACCGCATGCCGGTGCTCATGGTGCCGCCGCCGGCCCTGCCTGCCCCTGCCCCAGCCCGCAGCAGCGCCCGGCTTGCCCGCGAGTGTGTGCGCGGCCGGGGCCGCCCCAGCGCCGCCGCGGAAGGGCCGGGGCCGGGCCGGGGCTGCCAATCCCGGGAGCCCGCCCCACCCCGCGCCCGCCCCGGCCCCGCCTCCTCCGGGCCCACGGCTGGGAGTGTGACCCCGGCCGGAGCATCACCGCCGAGGGCTCCTGGGCAGCGCCTCCCGGCCCCCAAGACGTCCAGAGCCGGCGGTACTAATGGAGAAACCCCCCGAGCGGTGCCAGCGACCACCGGGCTGGAGGCTGAAACACGACAGAAGGAAGCACAGCCTACTCTCGAGCAGAAACACAGCATTCAGCAGGAATACACCCATTGAAAAACCCAAAACACAAACAGAATAAGTAGGAAATGCATTTCCAGATTTAGCATCTCGAAATACAGTGGGAAGTCCTGATTCACAGTGCAGCCGTACTGTACAAAGTAGGAATGCATGCTTTGTTTCCATTAAAACATTTTAAAGAGGTGATACGGAAAGTTATTTTAGGTAAAGGCTGTCAGCATAACTTTGTAAGAAAAGGCAGGAGAGAACTCAAATGAATTTTAAACACTCCAGAGGCAGTAGTGGCACATGATTTAAGAACAGCTCATAGGAACCTCAACTCAACTCTAAAGAAGCAGGGAGAGTGGGATGCGAAAGCTGAGGACAAGCAGATTGTTCCCTCAACTTCCACAGCTGCAGGGAAAAGTCACATCTTCCACATTTCAAGGACAAAGTAAATAGTCAGACTTGAAACTCGTCTGAATACAGGACAGGATGTGCTTGGCATGGTGATGACTGCACAAGTGCATGGACCCTCTCCTGCCCTCTAACAAAGCTGACACCGATGCCACAGTACTAACTTTCCAAATCCTTGTAGTCATCACAGTCTGAAGTCTTCCACCTTCTCATTTAGAACATCCTTCATATCAAAATAAAGGAGACACTTTTAAGACCAGAGACTGGCAATCCCAGGCACATACATTTTGAAACCGCATTAACTCATCCCGAGTTCACTTTCAGACACTGATTCAAAGCATCGGAAAAAATTAAATCAGGTAGTTGTCAGTGTATCTGCTTGTTTGTAAATGTCAGAGTGCCACAGACCATTAGAGACTCTACACCGCAATTAAAGAAACCAACAAGCCCATCAACCTTTCAGGAGTTGTTTCATAGTCTACCACAGTGGTTTAAATCTAATGAAGACTGAAAGGACTGCAATCCTGTGCTCCTTGATCCTGCTGAACTGTCATTAAAGGAGTTATATGTGGGCACTTTGTCCCAGAGCTGGGAAGTGTCAGCCTGGAAAGGGATAGGCTGGAATTCAGGGAAAGGTTTCTGCATCTTCCATGGCCCTGGCACTGCCCAGACCACTGGGAGTAGAAATGCAAGGTCAGAAATCAGGCTCTAGCCAGAGATCTTCACAGTAACAAAGACTTGGCTTAACAACTGTGTTATCCCATCATAGTGTGAAGTATTTAACAAAACCAAGTTCAAATGTAACTGAAGATTAACATCAGGCAACATCAAAAGGCACAAAAATAAAGCCTATGTTGAAAGGAAACTAGTTGCTCATGGTACCAGCAGTACTGCAAGCTCTTTTTGGACAATTCTTAAAATAAACCTCAGGTTTTGAGCCAGAATGCTCCAACTGGAATCCAGAAGCCTGAAGAAGGCAGAGGCTATCAAGTAATAATCAGCATCCACTAGTAAAAATCTGCTCACTGAAGCTTCCCACACAAGTTATGACAGTGACTTTAGGTGCCTTGCTTTCAAAAGAGGGAGGAAAAAGCTCTGGTTTAAATAAAAATCAAAAGTCTGCTTCCCTATTGTCCTGGTTTGCTTTGAAAGAACAACCTTTCATGTTACCTTTGTTCAGAGAGCTAATCCAGTGTGCAACTAATGTATGTAACTAAAGTCTTGGCTTCTCAGCAGGGGTGTGGCTGTCCTGGCTTTCACGAGCACAAATGGACAGCACATCATCTTAAGAAGGTTGCAAAATATGATGCAAAATTCTGCAAGAAAAACAAGAACAGCACATATAATGGCACACAACTCATAAGAAAATGCTTGTGTTAAGCCTCTCACCTTGGCCCTCTCAACAGACACACAATTCAAATCTCCATAAAACCTGAAGACGCTTTGTATGAACACAAATCCATCACTCTATTTCTTCTTTCAACTTCATTATAGCAGCCACCGAAATAAGAGTGTAGCATCCATTTTATGCAGTTCAACTCCAAGCACAAGCCAAATATGCATCCCTGTGATACAAATCGTTCGTTAATCCTATCCTGAGTAAACACTAATTGCTAGACAGTAAGATTAGGGCTAATTACATGAAAGACACTCCAATTTAGTACTGAAGACAAAGTGTCTCAATCCCATACTTGCAAAATAATTTATGCTTATGCATATGTAATACACACAAGACTACAAAGCATGCAGAAGAGAGTAGCAACAAAGAAACCAGCAACATTCTTATGAAGTAAGGTGTGCAATCGGATTTTCTAAGGTATTTACCCACCTTAAAGGTGTTAGCAGGTGCCTACTGAACTACGGGGAAAAAAAGGATGCAAAGTCTTGCTACCTAACTTCCAGTTAAACACTATTAAAGTTGTTCTGAAATGAAATCAAAGCAGTTTTTATGCAAACTCTAGAAAATGCCTTCATTCCCCAGGGGAAATATCACAATCCCTTTGAGTACGCACTGTGCACAACGCCACTACAGCATTTCATAATTCACTGGGAAAAGCCAAAATAATAATAATAACACCAACAATAAAAACCACCCCAAAATTCAACATTTTCCACATTCATACAATTTATTACAAAACTTCAATGAAAATTAGTGTTATGGTATATATAAAAAAAATAATCAGAACATGCTCTCACTCATCTGACAGATAAAAATGCCTGTGACAAATTCTTGTAACCAAGACTTGAGACCTGAAGGCCAATCTTCAGAGGCATCCCCAGAAGTTCTTGGCATGTGTAGTGTTTACGGTACATTAAGGCACGATGATTTAGAAAAGTCAGCTTCTTTGCATCACTGGCGAATCATCAGTGGTTTGTACATTTTCTCATACATCACACAAATATAAATCACCAGAGATGAAGCTTCAAAAGTAACCAAAGCACAGAGAAAGTTATGAAAAACTGGTAAGATACACAGTGACTTAAAATGGCAAGTGAGTTATGATACTGTGCAAGCACACATGCATTTACTGTGAACAGGCCACAAAGTCTTTCAGTATTAACCACAAAACTGTTCAGAATAACCTAGCAGATACGCAACTAACTCCTTAAAGCCACCATAATGACTAGTCCAAACAGCATAGTCTATCAGTTTCTGTATAAAAAGATATAGGAAGGATAGTAAAACTACATAATAAGTATGAAGACAGTATTACCAAAAGAATCAAAAAAGATACACTATAACTTGATTAACATTGAATATATAAAAGAAGCCATTTTACAACATGATCTTCAGACTTTGTTTTAACGCAGGTCTTGATCTGCGGCATCCAGCTTTTGCATTTGAACGTTACCATTCGGGCAAAGAAAACAGAGCACCCATCCACTTAGAGAACTGAATACTGCTGCAAACAGAAGTGGAAAACAAAGAGCATTAGAAAGGACAAACTCTCAGCACTGTCAGAGCGTTTGGGGCAGCCTGAGCGCCTCTGAGCAAAGCATCATAAACCAAGACCAGGACACTCCAGTTTCTGTGTCACAGGGACCTGCATTAGAACTACACTGGCTGAGGCAGATGCAGTTTGGTCCCAAATATTTACCACAAATGTCTAATAAGAGCATATAAATGAGAATTTATTTTTAGTTGCATACCTTCTTAAGCACCCACACCCCCTCCATCTGCAAGAACTGCGTAACAGCTCATCTCACCAGTAACACACGCAAGACACCAACCTCAGCCTGCTATGTGAGGTATTACTTCTGCTGGGGAAAACAAAACAGGGCTAGAAGTAAGCAGCAAACTGCTTACTTTTACTTGATGTCACTCACAAACACTCTTATGACACTGCTTAAGTGAAACAGCAAAGCAAATAGAGTTTTCCAAGCATTCATAGAGCAGTATTCATACAGTTGAAAGAAGGCTGTTACAAAGAAAGCACAATTCCAGTTTTCCCTGCTTAAGACGCTGTGCCAGGTTTGGGATTCAAGTGACACCTCAGATTCTCCAGTCACAAAAATACTCATTTCAAATAGGAAAAAATATCCTTAAATATTCATGTGGATGGAAGAAAGAAATATCCTGGAAAACACTGTTCTGTCAACTCACTTGTAAAGTACAGTGCAACACTCACTGAGATTACAGTAGCTGCCTACTGGTGGGATATGGAGCAAGAAAAGCTGGTATCAGGGTCTTTTGCTCTTTGCCATTCTCAAAGTGGGAATTCTGATCAATACACAGTTACTTAACATTTTAAAGAGGCCATCACTTCCCATACAAACCAGAACAAGCAAGCCAGCAGTAAGGCTTTAAAGCCAAAGTCCACGCATTGCTAACTAAATTCACAGTTCAAATTCAAAATTAATCTGTTGTGCTACACTGTATGAAAAAGAAACTACATTTCTGTCACTGCCTGCCTAACTCTAATCTGTTACAGAAAACACCTCAAGAGGAAACCATAACTGAGGTTTCAGACTCACAAAAAGACTGGAATTTCCAATAAACATAAAGGTTCAGTTTATAAGCACAGCTGTGCACTGATGTTACCACCATTAGCAACATGATATTCACATTTTATATGCTTGTAGAACACACTTGGGCAAAGTCATGTTTGTGTATTTTCACTGTGGATTCATTCCACTGCTGTTTCTTCCTAATCTTCTTATAAGACAATATTTTATGATACATTAGCTTGATACTGTTCTTCACAAATTTGATTTCCAGTTTTATTACACTAACCGCACAGGCCCCCATACTCCTTTCACCAACACATAGCTTTACTAAATGCCTGCAACATGAATTCATACCATTATTTAAGAAAGATAATATGTTTCTGCAGTATACCATTAAAGCAAAACTTTTGGGTAGCACTAGCACTACATAAACCTGCACCCTGATGCACATGGTCAGACAGCTCGGAATCCTACATCTGTAAAGGTTTTGAACGCCTTAGGAAGGAATGGGTTTGCCTCTCAGCTGCTTCCAGGGCAACTTGACATCTCTCCATGTACACTTCTGAATTCTCAATGAGAGAAATTTGCTTTATAAGCAGTTACATTTTCTCTCTGACCTAATTTTTTCTTCAAATAGGACCCATTTTATGTTGTAGCTTTGAGTGGCCAATCATTAACAACAATTTTGACAAATGGCATCTTTGCAAAAGGAAGAAGCGTACTGGATGACACCAATGTCCTGTTGTTAGTTTTGACTCATTCTGTCACTCACACATGTAATATTTTGTATTCCTGATACTTCAGTCATCCTTTCATGACTTTGGTACTTCAAGGTTGCTCCTTTTCCTTTCGCTAGTCTGTAGCAACACCTTATACTTCTCTATAGCAAAAGTCATCAGCCAAGACAGATAAATATCCAAGCAAGATTCTTTAAGAGACAGAAGACAGGATATTTAGGTACAGGAGGTTTACAAACTTGAGTAATACTTCAGATTTATTTATCATATTAATGCTACACATTTTTCTTCTGTACAACACTTTGAAGATCACAGTTTTAACAAAGTGCTATTTTCTGTCAAAGGCCAGAGAGATGCTGTGGAACTGCCAAGGTCACAATCCAAGTACAACATAATCTTTTATTATGCTTTACTTACAGTCCACGAACATAACTGCTTCACCAACTGAGAGCAGTATGGACTAACAGGGAGATGCAAGGTATTATTTTTACAAGAACAAACTCAAATTAAAGCATTATTGGTCTCTACATCAAGGATTAAAAGCCATAACATAACTGTCACCTGAAGCCTGCCTTGCTCTCTGCACACTATACACAAGAGCAGGTGGGCACAAGAGACAAGGTAGCTGGGTCTTGAAGGACCCTGCTAAGATCTTTCTATACAGGTTAACTTCAAGGACCTATGGAGCCACACAGGTTCAGTACTTCAGTTGTACAGTAGCAGAGGAAAATGACAATTTCTATCAGAAATCTGCTCTCAAAAGGGAACAAAAACTTGTGCCAGGCCATCAGTGAAGGGGTAGCTGAACAGCTCCACAGTTAGAAGAGCTGAAAAGAGCTGGAGAGCAATGGCACTCTTCTAATCTAGTTTCTAGCCAAAGAAACATCCACTGGCAGTGTCAGGCAGTTGTTCCAAATACTACAAATTTGCCCAAGCTTCCCATTCTCCAGGCTCTCAATTTCAGCTGCCAAAAGCTACAACACAATCTTTGCTTCCTCAAATGACATTTTTCATCAGATCAATTCAGCATTCAGCAGCATCGTTTTAGAGGGCTGGTTGCTATGACAATACTTTGTGTTGTTCTGTTAAATGATGTCAATTCATTGGTAGAAAGAACTAGCTGTTTGATGCCTTTAGCACTGCTCTTACCAAGAATCAGAACAGTGTTGGTGAGCTCAGAGGCTTTAATGTATTTGTAGAAATCATGAGCTATACTAAAGGAATTTTCAACATCCTACAGATATTTTAAGTGCAAGATGCTTGGTTTGGTTTGGTTTTTTTCTGCACACATTTCCCTAACCATAAATACATTTCCAGCTGGCTATATTTGTTTTTCATAGCCTGGCTTCTGTTACTGATTTGTCCCAGTATGATCTTGAAGCTGAGTAGAAGACAGACAATTCAGACTTGTAAAAATAACAGGACAAAAACAGACTGCAAAGAGACAGGTTTTCAGAAACAGAGAAGGAAAGGGAAGAAACACCCATCAATAAGCATTTCATTTGAAAAAATAATGCCAGGTTTTCATAATAATGGCTCATTTGAGATGGACAAGTCCAGAAAATTGTAAATATGCTGCTGGAATTACTGCAGACTAGTTTCAAAAGCATTTCATATTAGAGTATCCAAATAAAACTAAATCTGTTTTAGTTTTTGGTAACTTACTCCACCCCTCCATCTCCTTCCTCTCCAATCCTTCATTTGAACTGTCAAATGTAAGAAGCCATAAGCTCCTACACTCTTGCAGCAGTGTCTTGTATTTTAAAGGCAAAAAGTCTGAAAAAATAAGCTTGCCTTGAAGTCTTTACTATGCCTCACATGGACTTGTAAGATTAGTATATCAAAAGTAGGGTGAAGAATTGTTCCTGTTTATTCCAAGAGTATTCTGGTATCTAGCTGTGCCCTCACTGCCTGCTACAAACACCCCCACATGCCCTGTTTGTACACAGAAACTATGAAATATAGAGAGGAAATAGACAAAAATGTAGATGAACACACCTAGGTTAGGGCTGCTCTCAGTCACCACCATCTTGGAGAGTAAGTCTGTACTTACAGGCTTTTGTCAAAACCTGCAGTTGGCACACTGGTCACTGCTGTTTCCAAAATCATCTTCCTTTTCTACCCCTGTCCTAGTTTCCACCACTGCTGCCTTTCATTCCCTTTCAGATTTCTACTTGTCTGCAGTAATAAATCTGTCCATTCTCTTTGGAAGCTTTGAACATATTCCCTACATAGAATCTCTGCCTTTGTCACTTGCCTTATGCTTCTCTTACTCTAGTCTTGAAAGTAAAGGAAACTGCTTGAAGTAAATTCTCTCTTTGCTCTTTCCATAACACCTTTCAAGATGCCCCTATTCAAAAGGGATCAGGCAAACCAGACCTTCCAGTCATCCCATCTGTGTAGCACCTTATGAAAATACTGACTCCTCAGTCTTTTTGGCAAGGATTTGAGTTTAGCACTTCTTAATCATTATGCAATGCCAGACTCCTTCCAGAAAACCCCAAAGCATTCAGCAATCTTCTCCCCGCCCTAAAATATATCTGAAACCAGAAGCGGGTATTTCACATATTTGGATATTACCACATTTCATTATCTTACTGTTTACTCTCCAGCTCTTATCTATGGAGGTATTTACACCACACTTCCCTTTTCACAAAATATCTTTGCTTTAAGAAGGTGCTTTTGAATATTTATCTAAAGAGAAGTGAACATGTTAATTTTTACATGAATTATCTGTAAAGTTACATGGTTTTCTCAGCAGAAAGATAAGGAGGTGCAAAAGAGCAATTGGAGGAGAGAATGTTTTCAGTAGCAGAGCTGATTCTTTAAAGTTCTTGTAAAACTAGAACCTGAGAGATGCTGAAGGGTAAACTGTGATAGAACAAAAAGATTGATATCAAGTATATTTAAATTTGCAGGTAGTTTGCTTCTGGTAACTACTGTTTTAATTACAACTTTCCTGGTTTCTCTGGACATAATGAGTTCAATAAAACACAGCAAATAAATTTGATGGGAATGCTGGAGGTTGAAATCATCCTTCCTCCTAAACTGCAAAGCCGTTTAACATGGATGAGAGAAACTTCCCTAAGGCTAAATTCTAGGTGAGGATTCACTTCAGCGTGCTAACAGGATCATACATCAACACTGTGGTTTAGCAGGACTGCAATTGCAGTTCTGACTGTACATATTAGCCAACAAATTATGCTAGAAGTCTGTCTGTCTATCTGTCTATCTATCTATCTGTCTATCTATCTATCTATCAGTAACTGAAGGGTAACAAAAAAAGTTCAAAAGTCTTTCCTACAGGTAATCTGTCAAACAAAATTATTTCCATAGCAGCTGTGGAAATGTAGTTTAACAGATTGCAAATAAAGAGCAGGACCTCTGCATCAAATCCTTCTCAAATTTGTTCACATTCAGTATTTTAGACCAACTAATTTTCTGAAGATTCAGTTCAAACTAAATCACAACAGGATCATGAGGACATTCAGTTAAATCTGCAAAGCTCTCCTGCTTAACACATGTAGTGGTCCAAGACGTGTTCCAGATTAGCAATGTAAAGTATCCACAAAATAACATTTCACATGGACGTGGATGACATACTCAGAGCTCTGTTTACTTATGTAGCCCTGGCTGCAAATTCATGCTCCAATTCATTTTTATAAACATCATATCCAGTATTGCCAGAAGCTGTGAAATGCAGCGAATCTGGTGCCATTTCTGGCTATCTATTAGTGGGAAATACTACAACCTAATAGCCCTCAGATAGCGATTTCACAGCAAATCCAGTATCTAGGAATGGAAGAAAGAGCTCCAAGTACATCTGCACCATTTGCCACCTTGTACTTTGTAAGCAACAACTATGGACACGCCTCTTACATTTAGAGCACAGGTTTTTCTCACCAAGTAGCAGTTTAAAAAATGCCATGCGATTAGGATTTGTACATTGCCAAAGAACTGAGCTCCTTTGCAAGAATCAGTAATAATCGTTTACACTACATAAGGTTTCCTGCATCAAGCAGCCATTTTCACAATGGTCAGAGTTTGGCCATATGATAGCAACCTCACCATGGGAACTTGGGACCTCCAGTTCAGACTAAAATATTTAACAGGCTGCTTAATTACCAGCTCCTGTCTGAGGAAGCTAGAGCTTTATGTCAGACACTGCTATCACATACACTGCACGGCCAGCCACAAAGTTATCCTCAGCATTTAGATTTCCAGCTCTGGGAAAATACATCTTGGTATGGAAGTTAGAAGTCATGATGTGAAGACTCCTCTATCTGCAAGACTTGGAATTGTGACAGTAAGAAACCTGAGTCTGAATTTACTTTTTTACCCTTAACTACTTCACTCAAAGATAACAGTGCACATACCAGTAAAACCATCAACTTCTGCTTAAATAAGAATCCAATGAATAAGTTTATTCCTTAGGAGACTTTTTTTTTCTTCTTTTTTTTTTTTAATATAAACAGGAAGACCAAAGGTTCAAATAAAGGCAACAAAAAATCTCCTTATTTTAGGCTTGGAATGTTGGCAGCTGCCACAGGGTCATAAGGGATAATATAATCCATTTTATTCAAGCTTTACATTCCAGAAGACCAGCAATCACAACTGGAGTATTAAACTGAAGTATTAAGCAACAGGATTCCTCATATCCTTCTATTTTTTTTTAGTTCTTACATTTAAAAGAAGAATTATACCAGAAGAGCTGCATTCTGAAGAAAGCATGAATATTTGGTACAAGGATTTTTTTCCTTCCTCACTTTGATCCCACTAATAGATATATATAACATGAAGGGAGTCTGTATTCAGTACAGATAACCAGTCTGTCTAAAATTCTGTTGGGTTCTTTGGAAAAAATGATATAAATTCAGAGCTTACATACCCCAAAACACACTCACTTTTGTTTGGATATAGTCAATTTTCTGAACAGATTGTGCTAACAAACAAAACCAGATGATCCAAAAATAAGGCACTGAAGATAAGCTTTTATAGAACTTAAAAACAGCTGGAAGGGTAACATTTGCATAGATATTATTTTCTAGTCTATCCAGGACATCACTCATTTTTTTTTCCTAAGTAGTGTAGAACCAAGTCCAAAGTGCCAAAATTAACACTGATCATTGGGAAAATCTTCTAAAAGAGGAGTAAAAAAGTCAGAAACATAATACCTGATGCATCCAGATGTCAAGCATCTTAATCATCACCGGGCTTCATCCTCATTTGGGCTTGCATCTGTGCAATCATCTCCTGCATGCGGCGCAGCTGTAAGAGAAAAACACCCACATGTTTAAAACAATTTCATGAGGAGGCCAAAATCCAGGAAATTTCTCATTTTTTTCTATAGTAGAACACAAGTCCCATTGGAAAAGTTCAATTAATTTACACAATTGAACACCTCGGTTTTCCCATCCTTAATTCCTTAGTGCATTACATCTAACATTCACAAAAGATTTACAGATTTGTAAGGATACTTAAAATGAAAATTGAGCAATAAAATACAAATCTTTTGAAGCCAGCTATGCTTGCAGACCTGGGAATCAACATTTAACCTACAATGAAGAAAACGTGCCCTTCAGGTGTGTACAAGAGTTACAGTGTTGGAGTGAGCTTGATACAAGTGCTCTTTTGTTCCAATACAAGTGCTCAAAGCATGTCATGTATGAATACTCATCTTGCGGCTAACCAGAGAGCTCTGCAAATTTGTAACAACAGTAACAGCCAAACATGTAGACAGAATTTAAAAACTACTTCTGAAAAGAAATTGAAAGATGTTTACAAAATTTGGAAAGGCAGACTAAACACACTAAGCACCAATATTTCTACATCTAAACAATGACTTTTCCTGGAAACAACTGTTTTCTTAAGGCATTTTCTTATGACACTTGTTAATTTTCATCTCATAAAAGGACAGTTATTATATAATGCTTTTTTCCCCCCAAACATCCCCCCATTAATTCAAATAAATGTTCCCAAGTATAAGAAACACTAATACAGATATTCAAAATGCATATGCAAATACATCTAATTTGATTTACAAATTAGTATTTCCTTCCAGATGCACGTGGGGAAGCTCCACAGACACAACTGCAAGTGCCCTATCTTACAGGCTGGAAAAGAAAAAGGCTGTGATTTCCATACACATTGTATAAAACATGAGTCCATCTCAAACTGGAGATCACGCAATGATCTGAGCCTTGTATGGCAAATTTTCATTATTCTTAGCATGATTGGGTAGATTTCAATATATCCAGCTTTTCTTTCATTTATTTTTGGATGGTAGAGGGAAACTCTTCAACTCTAAAAGCACTGTGTTAAGCAATTGTACTGTATTTTCATCCAGTCAATGACACTAACTATTGCAATACTAGTTACTCCATCAGATTCAATACAAACATATCTACAATAAATGCTTGGCTACACGTATGTGGTGCTGAGCTATTTTTTATTAAACAGAAATAAACATCACAGAACAGGGAAGAAGTAATTGCAAATGCCAGTATCACTTTTTCTTGCCTGGTCTCAGACACAGATTTGTGAAAGAGTAAGAAACTGAAGAGTAACTAAGCAGTTAAAAACCACAGCATAGCCAAAGATAATAGAGCTTGCCTAAAACTAGCTGGCTTATATACTGGTACTCATTCTCTTGCTGCAGCAACACAGGGTTCAGTAGAGGCTAATTGAGGTTCCTGTAACTGCAGCATGGATGCACTCTGAGAAAAGGAGGTTAACGTCGGGAAAGCATGAGATACAGCTAAGTCTGCAATGATTATTGTAGACCCATCTACGTCTTTCTGCTAACCACTTAAAAAAAAGGCTTCTGATCAGAAAGATGGCATAATGCTGCAGGAAGGAGGAGGGGAAAAAAAAAAAAAAGCAGAAATTCTCAGAAATGAGAGTTGCTTTGATTCCACACTCCAAAAAAGGAGAAAAGTTTCAAGGATCAGCTTGTAAAAATGCAAGACACCTGGTCTTTTGAACTGCCTCTCTGCAGATTTGCCATCAGAATAAAACTAGCTTTTTGGAAGCTCGCCTGCTTGAGCTTTCTCAAGAGCACTCCAAGCTGAGCCATGAAACATTCCCAAAATAGAAACCATTCAGCAATCACAGGGGAAGATGCTGCTGCATATGTATTATGGTGATTGCTCAAATGCAGAATTCTGCTAATAGCCAACATCATATTTTAAGACTTAAATACAGCATTGAGTATTGCATTTTCTTAACCTTAATTGATAAAAAATATGCCCACACCATGAAAGAAAACAGATGGTGGATACGACTGAAACGTAAGGCAGGACAAAAGCACTAGGAGACCTAGTCCACTCTTAACACTGAGGTTGTAGGAAGATTTTCCATTTCCACATGGTGTTTTTGAGAGCTACTGATGAAGTGTTAGTCTTATCCATTAGCTAAATAATGGCAAGTTTCTAAAGCTATTTTAGCTAATTCAGTAGAAAAACTTACAAGTACAAAGCCTGCTAAAGAACCTAAGCACATTGATGTCTCCTATGGCCATTAGTAAGCAAGAAGTCACTGAAGTTTCCTTTTCATGAGGAAAGTTGGCAAAAAAATAAAATGAGAGGTTCTCAAGCACACTTATCTTTCACTGCATCCTGGGCTGCATCAGCATTTTGTTGTCGTTTTTGTTGAACATCTGATACGTTCAGACAAACAAGCCAGAATGGTTATTTTCTGCTGTAACACTGGCTTCTCAAGAGCTCTAATCAAACTCACAACTATCAGTTTCGTAACAGTATTCTTAGCAGATAACCTGTAAGTAATGATAGATACCACAAACTAAAACCTGGCTGCATAACCACAGGGCTAAAGTCAGAGGTAATAACTTAGAGAGAATGCACACAAATATCCTGGAGAGGAAATGGTTTGCACAGCAGGAATCCTGACAGCTCCAGTGTTAAATTAAAATTAAAAAAACCCAAGACTTATGCTGTATTGTCCTCAAAGTGGTCACCACATCAGTCTCTTCCATAATTCCTCTTCAAGTGGAGGACTGGACAGAAGAACCATTCTGACATGTTACAATACAGGCTAAAACCAACACATCCTCACCTTACGAGACCTACTGCATAGACAGACCTTTACTCTTAATAAAGGTGAATGTAAAAGATCACACAGAAGACCAAATTGATGTCATGTCAACATCTGTGTTCCCTTCACTGTTGGTGACTGCAAGCATCAAAGGCATAAAATGACTTTGATCTTGCTCAGCAGCAAACCCTCTCCCTTGTAAGAGCAGCATTAGTATATTCTGCAGGAACTTGCATTCATCCCCTAAAGAATGGATACCACAACATGACAGCATACAGCTGATGCACATGATGAGGAAGTTAGGAAACAATGTTTGGAAATCTGTTAAAACAAGTAATTCCTGTGACTTCCCAGATAACAGAAGTCAGAGGGTAAATTTAACCTTGGTATAAAACTCCACTTAGTTTGCTTATGTCAGGACCAAAATGTAGTTCACATAACTACTGGCTAGTGACAGCACATAACTACAGTAGCAACACGGAAAAGAAACAAACACTTAAAATGAGATTAAGGTTACAGTGTTAGAAGTGAACCATACAGCTTCTTAATGGCTTTTGGACACATAGCCCTTGCTTTTCACCTGTAGTATATTTTGCCCAGAATACCAACAAGTACTGCTCTTGTCTGAATAAGTGGCTTTTCCATGGCAACTCAACACATTCCACAGGAAAATAAATGTTAAAAACCAAACAATACCTACTTCCCACTGAGATGCTTCCCCTCCCCATACCAAGTATGATTATTTCTGCCCATGCCTTTATATAAGAAAGTTCATAACAGAAGAAGCTGCAAGAATAGGGCAAGATGGAAAACTGCAGTGGATTTTCTAGTAAATCAGGAAGTTCCCATCATAGCTGCTGTTGGTTAAAAATACTCCCAATACCAAAAAAGTCAACTAGTCTTGTTAACTTCAGACAGGAGCGATACTCCTAACAAATTTACTGTATGGGAAAAGGGGCTAACATTGAGACAAATGTTTTTCATAGAACGTATTGACATTGTAAATAGCACAAGTCACTATGGCCACAGCCATCACACTGCATGGGCAGCAAGCATTGCTCCTTCCAAGGACAACTCAAAACTGCAAAATAAAAGCCATTATCCCCCTAGAAAAGACAACCAAAGCAAACCCCACCAAATAAAGGAACATTGTTCTTCATTGCAGCTCCTCTAAGGGGTTCCCATTCACAATCGATTACCAATTTCTTCTCGTTATGCTCTCCTAGGACTAACACTAGATCACTTTATGGAGGAAGGCTGAAGCATTCTGCCTCTCTATATTGGGCAGTAACAGCCCACAAACATATATTTTCAGAATAGGAATAGGCCCAACACTACAAACTTTAAGGTTGTGCCCATTTATGCTACAACACCAAAATAATCTGACCTACAGCATACGTGCAGCCAGGAACATGGATACCTTTATTTTTATTTTCACTTCCCAGTTCAGGAAAACAGGTTATCACTTGCAAATGAGCAAGAAGCCCAACCACACTGAGCAGTAAATCCAAAATGACAGATTAGCAATTCCAAACTGTTGAACTGTGGACCACATCCTTTGGCATAATAAAAGATCATTTAGCAAAAGTGATGTCTTGATAAAGATGATCCTGGCACTAGCCCAAGCATTCATTCCTTCCAAGGTTATATAAACCTCACAAAACTGTAAATAGAACTTCAAGCACCGTTGCTGATGGGAATGCAAAACAGGAGGGGAAATGGATATTTGTTTTCTCTGAAAAGGCCATGGAATGCAAGCCCATTTCCTCTGTGCCTCTTTCCTCCCCAGACCTTTCCCAGTCTGAACCTTAGGGATGATATGGAGATGAAGGGACTTCATAGTGGTTTATCTACAGAAGATTCAGCAAAGCCTCTTGATCTCTTTGGGACAGCAGAATGAAAAATTAAAAAATCTATTTGGGTTTTTTTTCAAGTTCTAACCTAATCCTCTGCAACTTCAGCAGCAGTTATTCAGAGGTGATTCACCCCAGAGGAAACTTCCAGAGACTGCCCCCTCCAAGAAATTCAAGATGCCCTTTAAGCCATGTTGTATAAAAAATACATTACATACATATATACTAAATACTGTATATACACTTTCCCAGAGTGGCCAGAATATAATAATGTGCCTGACAAGGGAACATCTCCCCCAGTTTCCAGCGGAAATGGTTATAGGAGATTTATAAAGATGCAAGACTGAAGACAAACTGTCCTACAAGGATATCCCAGTTTCTACTTAACTACTTGACATATGAAATTTGCATAGTTCAAATAACACGAGAAACAGCTATGACTTAAATTCTCAAAGTCTACTGCCTGAATCTTGGAATCATTAAGAAAGTAAAGGAAAAAAAACCAAAAACCAAACATGAAACATTCTTTAAAAATGCTCTTGACATTTCCAAAGCATCTGGTATTGCTGGTGCCAGCTGATGGTGTGCTGTAGATTTGCACTCACATCAGTAACTGGGAGGCAGTTTGTGTACAGAACGCTTGCAAAGTTCCACTCTCTTAAGTGCATGACCAACAAGTGTGCTCATGTTCCTGAAATAAAGTTATACAGTGATAAAGATGCAGTCTATTTAACCACCAGCAATTCCTATTAGTAACTACTAGTTATGGTGATAATCTGCTGCTGCTGCATTTTGTTTTAGGAAAATTTTTTGCTATTTAAGTCAACATGCCAGGGTTAGCCAGTAGCCAACCAGGGTTGGCTATTTTTAAATATGGATGTTATAAAGGAAAAAGGAAAAGCACAGACTGAAGTAACTATATTTCAAAAATTTCCATGTATGGGAGTCAATCTTCCAACTCAGAAACACACAAAAATGCTTGTAGTTTATTTCTTACTCCAAATCACTGCATATATGCATTGATCTTTTAAGTCATGCCTTCTTGCGTTTATGGACTTGGATCCAAGCTGAACTGGATAAAAGCATGAACAGAAAAAACACTCTTCCAACTGGCAGCAAGTCTTAAGTTTTCACAATGCAAGCAGTCATAAGCATTGGCAGTGTACTACTTGAATTTAAATACTAGGCTAAAAATTCTGAGTCTTTAGAACTTTAGCATTAAAATGTTACATTAAAAGGCCCAGTAATAGCTTGAAACCAGCACAAGAAATAAAAGATTGAAAACACGAAATCCATAAGTTCACTGGTACAACAGAAATACTACAAATTTTGCTGCAAGTCAAAATTAAGGTTAAAAATCCCATGATATAATTAATGTGTGTGGTTTTTTCACACTCAACAACCTTTTCCTACTCCATAGCCACAAGATATAAGAAATTTACTGGTAACATGCTGATAGTAAGCCATGCACATCTGAAATGACATTAGAATATCAGCCTACCCTAACACACTGTTCAAAGCAGCATATGTAGATGACAAACAAATTGATTTCAATACTTAAAAAATAGCAACTATCCTTCTGGAAAATTAGCATACAAACTGGAAGTGATAAATACCCTGCCCACAACCAAGAGACCACATGCTACCTACCATCCACAGTATGCAAGTGACTATAAACAAAACACTTTTTATGGGCAACTTGTACGTTCAGATTAGGTCTGTCATCCTTCACAGCTCCAATCTTGCGCTCTGTAGGCAGTAGCTGACGTAAATACTGAAGTTGGAACATAGCATGCTACGTGAAAGAACAACAGTTCTAGAAGCTCCCTCTTACCTCAGCCTCTTTCTGCTGGAGGATTCTATCCTTGTCTACCACTTCTTCCTCAACAGGCCTGTTGAACAAAAGAGCGCATCGATGGTATAAAATACAAAAGTAAATATCTTAAAGAACAGATTCAAGCCTCATATTTCAGCTAATGTAACAACAATGAAAAGGCCTACATGATTCCACACAGAGGAAATTCAGACATATGATTCTTAAACGTGTGTATCCTTTTAGTAATAAGGTATCTTTATCTCATACTCTTGTTATTCATTCTCCATTACTAAAAATTGGACTTCTTCACTGCTACAGTTTTTTTTTGCTGCTTACGCTAATCAAGAGATTTCCTTCACTATCCATGGTACAAAAGTAAATCATTAAAAGAGCTGTGTAGGCTATTTCCTTCCTCCTTTATGATCAGAATGGTTGGCCAAGTACTTGTATTCTTGGGTACAAGAATAAGTCACTATCAAAAAAGATGCGGCACAGATAGATGAGAAATAACTATTTACAGGTGGGATTAGTTAAGAGGAAGAGCAAGGCCAATGTCACAGTGTCAAAATAAGAGATTGCAACCAGCAGAGCCCAGAGGCACACACATACTTACTTTCCAGTTCGTTTTAGTCTCTCCGAACGGAAGTTTTCATAGTGCAGGTCTTGGGTTACCTCCTGCAGGTCCTGCATGTGCGTTCTGGAAGATGCAAAGGGCCATTGAACACTTTGGCCTTCTTGCCAAAAGGAAGAAAAACACCCTTTTATCTTCTATTTTTGTTTTATATAATGGATGTATCTACTGGGAAAAGAATCCTTACAGACCATGCCTGCCATAAAGCTAGCCAGGGTTCTGCTTTCATGTTATTGGTCTTTAAATTATACTTCAGTGCCTCCCACCAGTATTCTTCAAAGACTGAAAGGATGTTGTCCTCCTCTTGCTCACCGGTTACTTTGTAGGAATTATTTATACCAGTCTTTGCAGCATTAAAAGACTTGGGGAAAAATATTCAGAAAGATTCTTTAATTCCTAAAGTATTTCTTGACTTTTAAGTATTCTTAAGTATAACTTGTCACTGAGAACTAGGTGGAGCTCCTCGACTCATGTAACATTTGACATTGCCTAACAATTTCCAATTGCCAAATGAGGAAAAAAAATGCTTGCTGCCAATGACCAGCAGAGGGCAATCCCTGCCCAAGAGAGACTGAAATCAAATCCGCAACAGAATTCAATTTCCAACAATAGCGAGACATTGTTAAAACAAAGAAAAAAAAAATCAGTTATAACCATCTACACAGGCAGAATATATGTATCAGCTAAAATCATAAAGGGGCAGAGTATCATATTCAATAGATTTCCTATATTGCCAAGAAAAATGAGCTTTGCCTTTAGAATACTCTTCACAGTTCAATCAATCGCTTTGAGAGGTATTTTAAAAGCCTCTCTCCCCCACTCAGTGCACTGTAAAAAAAATCAGTTTATACATAAACCCATCAAATCAGTTCCCATAAGGCATAAAAACTGTCATGCATCTCTGGCAGTGTAAAACACAGAAAGTTATTTTCCCAAGTCAGAGAATTACAGCAGCAAAACAAGCTGCAGGGGGCTCAGAAGCCGCTTACAGAGCCACCAGAGCTCGTTCAGATTTAAGGAGTTGATGGTTTTATACATCTCCAGTCATTGTGACAGTTACATCACCACAGGAGATGGGATAATTTTGCCATTACTCACACAAGCATTGTGCGCAGTTTAAGGAAATCATTGTGCTCTGGATTTTCAACTTCAACAACTCCCCAGGGATACAGACGGCCTCTGATTTTCTTCCCTTTCACCTCAATAAGTTGATTGGATCCAATAACAGCAAAGGGAATGCTCGCCTAGTTGAGACAGAGCAAAACATGTTATTGTTTTCATTTTTAACTGGTTACTTTGTTTGTGATTTGTTTTCTTTTAAGGAAAGCACAAAAAGTTTTAACAGACAGGGGAAGGGGGAAAAAATGCTGACAAAGGCACTCTACTAAAATCCTTCCACATCTGACAAATCCTATTCTAGGCAATGCAACCTCTCATTCTTAACACCTGTAGTTCTGTTAGGATCAGTTTGTCTTAGCAGAGGCACAAAAGGAAATGACACTTTGCTTTAGGAACACTTGACTCTTGTTGAAGTACAGTTTGGGCATAATGTGTCATCTGACATAACATCATGCATGGAAAAGAGCCAACAAAAACATACTTCAGATACAGATTAAAGTAGCTGGAGAGAGAATTTCAGATACATTCTTCAAGCACCTTTGCCAGTATCACAGCACAAAGAGGAAATTACTTCAGTAAAACCTTTATTATCTGCTCTAACACGAGGAAAGTTGTTAATCAGTATAGTAACCATAACACACGGACATTTGCTTGCTTGGTAAAAGGTTTGAGACAGAAAACAGACAGCAAACCACAGTTCTTGGTGAAGAATCGCTTACATTTAAAAGAGAAAAGAAAAAAAAAATCACAATATGCTACATTTGGAACTGTGAAGAAGCAGAGACTGGAATCAAAAGGATTATAATTCAGTCAACATCCAAAGAAAATTTAAATTTTCAACACAGTTTCAAGGAATAATGTATCTTTAAGCATACTGTAGGCTTGAAGAACTACTACAGCAAAACAATAAGTTAAGAGCAAAACTTGCCTTTAGAACTCTGGTTTGTTCTTTAAACTCCTCATCTTCATCAGAATCTGCATCAGGGAGCTGATAAATCCTAATGCCATGCTCAGAAATCTCATCCAGAACCTGAAGTTTACAAAGAAGGAAGAATAATAAATTCTTATTTCATCACAGAGGTGTTTTAAGTTTAAAATACATATATTCTATTTACTAGTTTGTCACAGCTAGAAAAGTCAGGATGCTTTTCTGCTTTAAGTAGCATGCCTAGAAATAATCATGAGCAGCAATACAGTTTTAGAAAACATAGCAAGTAAATCATAAAAAACTCCCCAAAATGGACTTACATGGAGCATAATACAGAAGCAGACAAAACCAATGTTAAGTTAATATGAAAAAATAAGTAAAAACAATGAATTTAGAGGTGTCAATTAGTTATGGCATCAAAACCATACAGCCCATGTCAAAGTATATTTTAGTGTATTTGTTAGGCACAGTGCCTCTTGAATCAAAAACCACAAAAGCTTGAACCAGAGAAAGTTATTCAAAATCCACTAAGAGAAAAACCATCCAAACACAGTGTTCTTTATTGCCACTGATGTCTGAGATTAACATAAAAAAATGTACTATGCTGTATTCCTGTATACATTCTTTTCCTAATGAAATCACTGCAGGGGTAAGCAGCTAGCATAATTCCAAGCCTTTGGCAATTTCAAAAGGTGGTACGAGTCAATTCTTTCCTCAAAACTGAAGAGAATGCTTCTGCTGCCATACTATTCAAAATATTTAAGTCAGAAATCCCATCAAATGCACTGACAAGATTTTCTTTCTCTGCAGAAAGTGTGGTGGTATGAGGAGAGCATGAAGAATGCTGAGATTCCACAATAACTCTCTTCAAAGGGATCTTGACTATCTCAGCAGAAGGTTAACGCTGCAGACTTCCTAGATGAGTATTCCCTAACGAGTTGTAACTGTAATCCCACAGCCAGCACCTGAACCAAGCAGCAGCACTACTGCAGCAATGAACTCCTACAGTAGATAAAGTCTGAGCAAAATCAGGATGGAGGTTGAGGTCATCAAAAACATGCAGGAAAGCCTATGTAAGAACTTGTGCTGTCATTGCTACATATATTACTGGACACTAACTGGATAACAGAAGTCTTAATGAGCCTTGTCCAGAGCATTGCAGGGTTCCTTGATCCTTTGTTGTGATGGCAACTGATAGCTACAGTATAAATAAAACTTATCCAATCAGAGCTTGGTTATCAAACAGCTGTTTACAATAAAACAATCCTTCAGGCCACTGGAAGAGGAATGACCATGTATGAACCACAGCTATTCCCATGACAATATTTTCCTGCCAGGTATATAAACATCCCACGCACTCACACACGCGCACACACAGAATAAAGTATTATGAGCCCCCACCTACACAGAGAGCAATACTTTTAGAAGAAAAAAGAAATTTGGGGATAAGTGTTGCCAAGAAACAATCAACAGTTACATTCACCCAATTACATCTAAATCAGTGCAGGTTGTTCTGTTTAGCAAAATGGAAGACAGCTGAATTATCACCAAATGATAACAGAAGATGCACAGCTGGGATAGGTGGAGCAGGGCTGCAGTGCGATGCCTTTAAGCAGCTGCAGAAAGCAAGAAAGCACATTTAACCTGGCTGAGATCTTAAAGATAAAATGCAAGTGAAACAATAACGGGAAAGCCAACAGCAAGGGGTGCTGGAATAATATATTACAGCTGTTAAACCTAGTGCTTTCCTGAAAGGAAAAAGAATTGCAATAAAAACAAACTGTATTTTATGCTTCTAACAATGTAGCAGCATTTTGCTTCTTCAAATCTGAATTTTATTGGCCTCAGAGGGTTCTGTGTTCCTAAAGATTAGCCTTCCCATGGGAAATGAAAAAAAGAGTCAAAATATTAGTTCCCCTCTCATGAAGTCATTCTTTTGAGCAGGTTTCCTTAGCAGCCGTGCATGGCACAGCCTGTGAAACTGCCTTGCATTTCTTCCCACTCAAGAGTTTTAAAAAAATAACTTTGAATTCCAGAAAGACCAAACAGGAATTACTCCAAGCTGCGTTTCCTTTGCAAGCACCACAAACTGATCTTGCTGCAAGCAGCAAAACAAAAACATTTTACTTTAGATTGATGGCCAAATGGCTGAAACATCTGAAAAAAATAAGACTTCAAGCTGCGTCAGCAGAGCAGGATTTTGATTCTTACTCTTGATTAGAGCTTCTGTCAGCCAAGATGCTTTGAGTTAGAACAATATACAGGAGCTAGACTTTCAAAGCTTTGGAACCACATTATACATTTGACTTAATATAAACTCAGTTTGCAGAGTGACCTCTGCCAGAAGCACAAAAATAATGAAGATGTGTTTACCTGTTCCCTAACCACTCCCTCAGAAGTGCCATCCGTCTCACTGTACTTAGCCAGTGCACAGATGTGGTGCCCACCTATGTAAGTCCAGACTGTTCTGAAGACTAGTTAGTTAAAAGTAACTTTGCTCGAACTAGGAAGAACTAGACATGGATTAGCACTGAGTATGGTCAAGAGAAGTTGCCTTTAAATTAACCTGTTCATCACAGGATATGTAAATTAGGATTCATCTCAATCTTCCGTAATAAAACCTACATCATAAACCCTCAATCTAACATCACTTTCAGAATTGTGCTAAAACCAAGCAATTCCAAATCCACACTGGGAAACACATTCACTTGAGCTACTGCCCTGTTTCAGTTAAAATTCAGCAACACCACATAGAAGTAAATGTCAAAAGCAGGTGCACTATGGTATGCTTGACCCTAAGACCCCAACATCAAACAGCAGATAAAAGCACAAAACAAATACAGCAAGTATTGAAACCTGGTAATAATATGTTGTTCTTCATTTCACCTAGGAATTGATTTTGTGAAAGATGGCTGTAGCTAGAAGCTATTTCTATCAGTTTATGTATTTGAAATGACACAGCAGAACATTCAGATTCCCAGAGAATTACATTGTAAAATAATGAACATTATGCTTAAATGCCTGCTTCAAATCTGTCAACATCATTCTGCTATCAAATGCTGAAAAAAAAATAAGTACCTATGAAAACTGAGCCTGATGTACACTGCTGAAAGATCAAATACAGTTTCTTTATAAAAAGTAGCAGCTCCACAAACAGTATTACCATTAGATAAAAATCTTTCACCAAGTCAATTACAGCCACTGAAAAAGAGAAGCAATAAAACCAGCAGAAACAGCCACATCTCTGGTTTGTTGTTTCCCTGAGCTCTTTCAATTTGCTCACAGTACCTGTCATCTCCTCAGTATTTGTGGAACAACAAAATAAAAGCTAAAAAGCCTGAACAGAATTATTCCCTGGAAGATCTAGAGGTCTTTTTTAAACCAATGAATGACCTTTTTTCCTTCCTCTTTTCACCTTTTTTTTCATCAAAAAGCTGGTCACTTTTGTATAAACAGCTCTTGCCGCCTTCAGTGAATGTCTACACTGCAGACAAGGTTCATCCAGTCACAACTGCCCTTACTTTAAACTTCCTCAGCTACAGAGGATTTATTCCATTTCTCAGGACAAGTTTTCTTTACATCACTGTGCTTTATATAAACACAACAGCAATGCCAGCAGTACCTCACCTTGCCAAATTGCAATTGTTTACATGCCTGCACAAACAACAGTCACACCTTTGTGACACTGATCCACCAAAAAAAAACACCAAACAAATCCTCTGAGTTTAGGTTGAGATCAGCTAAGTGCTGGTCTGTAAGTATGATTTTAACTATACTATTTTCCCAGTTAAATAAAGCTGTACTCCCTGAAACAAAACAAAAACACACCCTCACACAAAAGCCCTTGGAATAAAGATTCAATACCCATTCTAAAGAACTACTGAAAGCCAGAGGGTCATAATCAAAATGTCTGTCATGCCCTCAGTGACAAATCAAAAAGTGGTAGTATAAAATGATATGAAGATATAACATAAAAGCTATCATCTTACCATGAAAAAAAAAGTTTGCAGAGTCTGGCACAAAGTATAGGCTGCATTTTAGAAGTACTAATTATCTCTATACTACTTGAGACATAAGTTATTAAACTTGTAAAAATTCACAGGCTTTGTAGGGTTCAACTCTGTTAGACTTTACAACTAAATGTACTGGAGGCAACAGAACCTTACTTGTGGTCTCAAATTTTACTAAGCTACCTCTCAGCATAATAGAGTCTCACCATTCCTTTATTTAACAAGGTGCATGAAGTCAGTCTGAATCAAAGAGGATAAACAAGGGAAGATTAAATATTTACATTCCTTAGATAAATTATTCTATAATGAGATTAAACAGGAATTAGATTTAAGGTAAAAAACTTGTATAGCCACAGATTTGTAATTTATTTCTGGAGAATTCACTACAATGTCTTATTTGGCAGAGGCTGGGCTGCCTTGGAAAAGTTTGAGAAAAAAAGCCCTTCAAGACAGCAAGTAAACCTTCCAATGCAAAAAGATTTAGTACCACTGTCTGGAAAGACTTTCTTCAGTGCAATCCAGAGTACGTCCTTGTATTTCACATGAACAGACAACTTAGTAGGAAAAACGGATACAAGACATAAATTTTTCCAGAACAACAGAGCTACAGAAAGCATCCTGCTAATATATTAGCCCAACTATCGTGCCTTTACATTAGGGTTATAGTTTGTATCATGGGTGCACTTATGAAGCAAGTTTCCAATCACCTCGACTTAACCATATCTTGCTACAAACCACACAGCACAGATAGAGCACACAAACCAAGTTTCTTTTGGATGAAACTAAAGATACTATCTCAGAACCTATCTAATGCACTTCCATGAATAATGGGCATTCAGTGGACTGGACTAAACAAGAGCTAGTCTGAAACATCTCCATTACATGCACTTCAGGATGACCTGAACCCTCATTAAACAGTTTTGCTCAAAAACTGCTCTATTAGGGCACGCTGCTTGCTAAGACAGATGAAGCCAAGAATGGTCACGTTCTCAGCAAGTGTCACTGGTAAAGCACATCACTCTGCAGTGAAGATTTCCCACCTCACACTTCCTGAAGATTAGGTGTTTGGCCAATACCACTCACCCCTCTTCAGTTTGAATTTACTTTATATTTGGCTTTAACATTTTATGGGTTGCACTGCTCCCATGACCAAGTGTTAGACCTACTCTTCTCTTCAGCCTTTCTCTCTCCTTCAGAGTCAGCGTGTCAGCCTTGGCAATCACAGGGACAATGTTGACTTTTCCATGAAGAGCCTTCATGAATTCTACATCTAGTGGTTTCAGCCTGGATAAAAAAAGAGGGGTGGGGGGTTTGTGGGGTTTTGTTTGGGTTTATTTATTTTAATTTTTAACAAATAAAATGTATTAAAAATTATTTCAAGTATCGACAGAAATAGTTTTTCCAGAATAAATTCAGTAAGAGCACTTGCTTATCAGCTTGATTTTGTAAAGGTTGAATTGAAATTAAAATTATCACTGTAAGATAAATAGGATATTACAAGCTCTCTGTTTCTGAGTGATAAACAATGTAATACTGAGTGCTTCAAAACAATACTGAATGCCAAAAAGGGGACAAAGCAGAGGAGAGCATTAATCCCCAGAAACCATTTTAATTGCATTGGCTAACCGATAGTGTGGGAAGTTTCTCAACATTAAAGTCAAGTTTCCAGTTCAAGTAATGAACGACCTTATGAACAAGATATAATGCCCTAAAACACAAGAGCTCAGGATCTTTTACTTACCCATGCCCAAAGGGAGATATGAAGTAAAAACAGCAATGGACTCTGTTGTCTATAATGTGGCGCCTGTTTAGACCGCTCTCATCATGAAGGTATCTTTCAAACTGGTTGTCAATGTACTGGATAATTGTTTTGAAGCTGTGATATGGAGGGAGGGGGAAGAGAAAGAGAAGCATCATAGATCAGCTTTGAAATAATAAAGAAAAATTATGAAAAGTTAAGAACAGGAGAGAATCATACTTTTATTAAGAACAGTTGTTACAAAAATTAAACTTCTAGCACTATATCTGTACTGAAAGTATTTTGATAATGCAAAAAGATACTCTGACAGCAACCACTGAGTGTTTATTCATGCCTAGAGCTACTTTAAAGTGTTACTAAGTCCACTGGATAAAAAGTTCAAGGGCAAGCTCAGAAAAAAAGCAGTCAGAGATGAGACAACACAGGCAGGAACAGAAGATTGATATTTTTTTCTGGTTTTGGGGGGCAGGGGATGAGGAATTGTTTTTAAACCAACTGACAAATGACATATCCAGGATATCCTCTTGATTTACAGCCCTGACCTAGAGCTAAATTTCTATAGTTACCTATGAAAATTCTGGTATTCTAGTCTGCTTGAATTACACACAAATACATTTGTAAGTCATGCATGCAACAATGACATGATTTATTAAGCTATTTTTGTTACCTTATAGACTCCTACTCTGTTGGCAAAGAAAAATAACTCCTGCTTAGTTCAAGGCAATTTGAAATATGCCCTACAAAGATGTAAAGGAACACAAAATTTGAACACGTAGATGAATCAGACACAAAGAGCTGTGTCTAGAAAGAGAAAACGCAATGCATTACTAAGAAGATTGCTATAAGATATTCCAGAGCATGAAGACATCTGCAAACAACATTAATATAGAAGGACACTTCATATTAAGTGCTGCTGGAAAAGGGAAATGAACACACTGATGAAGATAAGATTAGGCAGATGATTGTGTGTCATGGACATATCTTAAACTACTTGAGGAAAAACTGAGCCAAAAACCTAGCTTGAAAAATAGTATTTCTGTTGTTGAGAAAGTGCAAATCTGACCGGAGAAATTTCAGGAGGAAACATACAAGAGAACACAACACAAATACTAGAATTAGTAATCTGGAAAATGAACACAGAGAATGATGGCAAATACTGCGACAGCAAAGTTCAGCCCTGGGCTGCATGGCTATAATGAGGATAATGAAAGGAAGCAACACAAATGATGGAAGAGATCTTGGAGGGAATTTGATTTTCCAAAGTTGAGCAAGCTTTTGAGTCTAGGAGGAATAAATACATACGTACACAAATGTATTTGCAAGATTTCTAGGTCATACCACGTAAGACAATGCAGCAAAGCATGTATTAATACTGAGTTTTGACCTTAGTGCTGCTCAAGTCTTTAAGAACCAGCATCTAAACAGATAAATATGTTGAAAAAGGACAACAGGGTTTATGCTCCTGTTGACCTTTGCTATTCTCCTCTTAGCTGGTGAAAGGTAACAAGACTGAAGACGTACAGATATTAGGACAGAAACCAAGAACGAACAATGGGAAAGCAACTATCACACATTTCTCTGGCAATGTAATCAGTTTACGTGCAGTTTTCTAGCTCTAACTGCTATAATTTTCCCTATTAATATGGCCTTAGTGTCCTGTACCTCCTGACTTCCGGGAAACACCTGGCTTATACCACTGTGCTACCATTACTTAGGAGATAGCACATCCTGTATTGTAACAGCAAACAACACAACCTTTGCATTTAAGCCCACTGGGAGAAAATGAGCATTACCAAGCTGCCAAAACCCACAAAATCAAATTAACATAAGCCACTAAAAAAAAAAAGAAAGCTTGCAGCAGGCAGAAAGGAGTTAAAGAATGACCTGTGGCACTGCGACCAAGATGAAATGATGCCTATGATCTGCAATACCTAACAAGTCAATATGTAGACTGGTTTTGCCACCCATCCTTTTGAGACCAGATTTGATTCAAATCTGTGCATAAAGCAAACTTTTGTTTCCCTTCCTCTCCTTAGATCCTTTCTTATCTGACTTACGAAAGATACTACTTTAAGCACACACTTCTCTCACGACCCACTTGTCCACATGCAAGGAACAGCCATCCTATGCTTCAAACCTCCTACCATAAAGAATTTTGCTATTCTCCAAGCACATGCATAAACAGATACAAAGATCATTAGCAGGTATGGTTTGATTCTAGATTACAGAACTCAAGCTAGCATGAAAGCTTCACACAGAATCTAAAATATGATCACTATATTTAACTGCAGTTAACATTCACCTTTCCTTATGGGCTGTTTTAAGTTCAATAGCATTCAGAAAGCAAAAAATAATCTACTTTAGAGAATTCACTGTACTAAATCTAGAACTCTTTTCCCATTCCAACACTGTTATTCTTCTAATCCAGGAGGCCTATTGGACAAACTCCTGACAACATATAATCCTTGCTAGCACTACTTCTGTGTACATAAGTACATAAAAAATTGACCCCAGCTCCCATCCTTGAAAGTCAAACTCTAAAATTAAGCTCTTTTATCAGTGCAAAGCCAGAAACCAAAAGCCATAAGAAAACCTACTCAGAAGAAAGATACTTGAAACGCTCTCAGCAATTGCTGCCTCCTAACAGACATTGTACCAGTTTAATTTACCCCTGTTCAAAAATAACTTTAGTAGAATTCATCACCCTGAAGAACAATTGGTCTGCACAAATAACAGCTGCCCCAAATAAGTGCTTTATAAAACTTGGATTGAGATCAGCACCATCTACTGGTTAACCTCAACTGCAGTGAACACAAACATGAATTCAAAAACACAAATTTGCTGCTTCCTCTGAACCAACAAGGAAGGAAGGTAGCTGTACTGGGTCAGTCTTGACTACAGTTTGAAACAAAGAGTCCATCCATCCATCCAAGTCCCTATGATATCCTGTAAAGACTTTGTCAAAATTACATTCATCAAGGGCACAGACAAGGTCTTTTCATGCGAAACAGGACTAGAAAGACATAACTAAAACAAACTGTATCTTTTTATTCTTTAGTATATAGGTACTATTTGTTCCCATAATATATTTTTATGTTTAAGATTTGTCACAGAAACTACATATAAACCAGTAAATGGTTCTACTGGGTCTGAATCATCATGGAATAACTCTGTTTAGTAAGCCTTCAGAAAAGATAGGGGAAAAATCTGAACACGTAGGTTTCTATGAAACATCTTAACAGAATAAACAAAGGGCATTAGAACACAATCAACAGGAAGAGCTCTATGTAACACAATACACAGGCTGCAGAGCTCTTAGCTCCAGCGGAAGGAAGCTCTAGTCAACAGTGCACAAAATAAGCAAGGCCATGCTGCAGCCCAGAGAGATGCCTTCATATTACTCTGAGAGAGCCTTTTTTTTTTTTTTCAACTTAATGAAGTAGGAAAAGTGGGAGGAAAATAAAAATCCCACTCCAACTTCACTTCCAAACTTTCATTTAGTATATTATATAACTTCATTGCCTTCACTTCTGCTGTTTCTACAGTACACCACTGAAAGAAAAGAAAATCCATGTCTGATAAGAGCGTTTTTCAGAATGCTCCAGATAACACAGCATTCTGTCCAGAAAAGATCACAAAACTTTCTATTGGCATTATAGACGTTTATTTTATCAGCTATTTGCCTCCTTCCTGCTCCTTACCTTACAGAACTCAAATCAAACAGTGTTAGCTTTATGCTCCCTTTCTCTGCGCAGTGACACTTTGTTTTCCTTAGGGCTACCCCACACACACCACAAAGAATTGCCAACAAAACTAAAGGATAAGCAAAATAAATATTGTTAGCACTTCTTAAAAGACAGGCACGTAAAAAAAAAATAATCAAAGTTTAGCTCCTAGTTGCACTGGAATAATTCAGGCATCCTATCAGCACATGAACATACCTCATCTTTATTTGGAAAAAAGTTATCTCAAGATCAGTTCTCCACAATTAAAGGGAAGTGCATCATGATGATGATTTGGAAATTACATTTATGAACAAACTTCCTATTTTACCAATTTCTTTCTTCCTGATCTTTATTCTAAAGCAATTGTCTATGTTGTGTGTACCTGCAGACAATTACTTCAGCTGTTAAAGACTAACAGCAATATTTAGGCCAGAGACAGCTAAGTACTAGCTACATCATTAAAAAAACAATTCTACCCAAATTGCTAGTACTACACATAAAGGACATGGAATTAAAGGTACCATATTAAAAACTTGGAAACTGAGTGAGTCAGAGATACAGAAAGACAAACAAAAAAATTCCCTTCTCTCAGAGGCAGCTATAGAGATAAAAAGTTGACTGCAGCTGCCACAGAGAACCTTACTGGAGAGAAAGCCATTAATTTTGAGGGAGAATCATAGACAGCCTAGAGAACACTAACCAAACATTTTAAAGGGTTTGAAAGTTGTTAGAAACCATGAGGTTGTACAAAGTAACACAGTTTTACTTGGGATGTGTATTTCAGGTAACAAAAAATGTATGAGAAGCTTGATTTTAAAGCTCACACAAATGAAACGTCATGTCACTGATGATATGAAGATGAGCACCCAGAATGCAGAAGTGCTCAGAAAATTGTGCTTAACTGCAAGGACTCAGAAAATACCCTCTACTATGAATTCAAGATAACATCCCATTAATGTTAAGAATAATGAATCTGTTGCTTCCTTTTAGTACGTCAAAATTATCCAAAGACCACCAGCCAGATCACTTAAGTTCAGAGAGACAGACACACCAGTGTTTTGTAAGATACAAACTATCAAGCAAAGCAGTATTTGCACACATACCAGTCCTGGCTGTTAATGGCATCTCCATATCCTGGTGTGTCAACTACTGTTAAACGCAGTTTCACCCCTCGCTCCTCTATCTCTACTGTAGAAGCTTCGATTTGAACCGTTCTCTCTATTTTCTCTAAAATAAAGGAACATTTTGATTGTTATTATGCCTATCAGTTGCTGCAGAAATCCCTCCAGGAGAGAGCAACAGAGCAGGAAATTAATCTGAAGTGTAATCGTAGCCAGTGTGACCTAAAATATTTTAAAGGAGAAAACAAGTTAGCTAGTCAAAATTTAACACCATGTTTTCGTAAATAAACTAGAAGCAATGAACTAAAAAGGGGGGATTTACTCATGACTGCATGAAAAGAAAATTAAAATACTCAGAAGCATGCTGAATTCTTTGTCAAACTGTATTTACACCTCTTAGCAGGATTTATGGCTTTATAGGCCAAAAGCATTAGAGGAAATGGGGATTAGAGTGAAACCACAGTTAGGTATATTGTCAGTTTGGGAGGCTTGGGGTGGGGGCAAGGGAAGTGTTGGTTATTTTAATAACAATTGATAAACAGCAAAAGCTGAGAAATAACATGAAAAAATCATAGCTCAAAAATACAATGTGAAAGATTAAAATACATCTAGAAAGGGTCTCATGGGTGAAGGTCTCATCAGAATGAAGCAATGATAATGTAGTATTTCATAGGGTATATGCTAAAGGAACTGCAAAACCATGTTTACCTGCAGCTCCAGGAATGTAACGTTCTGGATAAAGATCAGTCAGGAACAGACTGTTAATTAAAGTAGATTTTCCCAAGCCAGACTCACCTACAAACAAAATAATTCAGGTTATTAAGCACATACACCTCTTATTCCAAAGCACCTCCTCTTTCTCCAAGCCCGCATTACAGAGGAAAAGTAATCTGTTCATCAGGATCCACCCTAGCTTTTGATATAAAAACATCAAAGGTTCAGCAAAGTACTTTTAAAACCACAGGAAAAACAAGCCTCTAGTGTTTTTATAAATGTTACATGAAAATCCTAAGTTCACTGTACTAGATTTCATAGTAAAAGCGGAAAGGTCATACAGCACTTGACTATACATCTACAGTCTTGTTACTTCAGGGAAAGAAAAGCTTTCTTTTTTCATTTAAACTTACAAAATCAGGAGCTGTAACTCTCCTGTTGAAAAATTCGGAGATCTTTAAGGTTTTCCTAAGCTAGAAATTGAATCTGGAACACTGTTAGGAGGGAGAATGAAGAAAGCAATCCCAAATTAAGAATGAAGCTTTGCACCCTTATAGTCAGGCTACATATGTCCTATGAAAAATGAAGCAGAAAATAGAAAGAAAATTATTCAAAATTAACCTGAGAAGTTCCAGTCAATATAAATTCTGTCCTACAAAGCAATGAAGTTAAACCTGTGCAAGCAGTTACTAAATGTGAATTTCAAAAAGTCCCTTTTTTCCTAACCCAAGGGAGTCAGTACTTAGAACAATTGGCCATGTTATTTTAGAGGCTACTAACACCAAATCTTAGAGATGGAAAAGTTATCTGTATTTATCATCCCAAACTACATGAAATCAGAATCTCTACACTTATCACAAAGTGCCTGGTTATTTCACAGACATTGCTGAATGTTCTGTCACCAAATAATCCCAAAAGGAGCTACAGAGCAACGAATTCTAAGGAAGTGTTATGCATTTCTCATTTTCATTTTTCAATAACATGTCATTCCAAAGTAACCACTACAAAAAGGCGATAGTACTGTGGACTCCCTTTGCACTTGTATAACATTAAGCTGATTCAACGCAAGTCTAATTCAACACATCACTTAAAACAGCTTTGTGCCTAAGGGACTTTCCAGCAGACTCCTACAGGTGCTCCTTCACAGAATAGGCAAATTACACGTTTAGCGATAATATCAGCATGAGTCAGTATGGAACAGCAGAAAACACAATAGCAGCATCACCACTCCAACAGCAAGATATCACCATGTGCATTCATGCCTTCTGATGGGGAAATAGGAATCAAAGGAAGATTAATCAACTATCCCTACCATCTGATGATGAGTCAGGATTACAAGAATGTCCTGTTGGCTCAAAGTCATCATCTTTAATAGCTACAAATACTCATTCCTACCAAACATGACAACATATGAAGAGCTCTAATTAGAAAGTGCATAGAGATCCAAAACCTTTTCTTCTGTACAAAAGCCAACTGCTACGTAGGAAGACACACATGTCTTTGGGAAAGAAATTTTGTTGTTGCTGTATAACAGTCACAAAGACTTAAACAAGGCACTTACCAACCACCATCAGTGTGAATTCAAAGCCCTTCTTCACGGATTTCCTGTGAACCTGGTTGGGCAGATTTGCGAATCCCACATAACCTGCTGAGTCGGAAAACTGACAAGAGAACAAAAGTTGAGTATAAATGAGATCCCTTTCCTCCTAAAAAGTTGAAAAGAGTTCAGTTGATTCTATACAATAAAGTGCAGAGGTACATAAAACACATTGAAAAATAGAGAATTCAACCATTTTTTTCCTGCTATAGCAAGACAGACCTTGAAGCAGGCCTGTTTACCAAGCAGCCTGATACAAACGGGAATCTGGTAAGTACCTTGGGTTACACATAAACAAAAGTCTCTTCCCAAATAAAGAATCTGCAAGCTTGCAAGGACACACTATTATTATTAAACTGCAACCATGGCTAAAAATCCCCCAGATTTTAAGCAAGAGAACAAAAATATCTGTTCAAATTCAGTACCTGCTGCTACTACCTTTTATAAAAATACATAATGCATACACTCATGTGTAGAAAACCAAGAACACTGTATAGTAATACAGAGATTACCAACACACAACCACACAGAGATCTATCTTCCGCTTGTTAAGCTGTTCACCTATCTTCACAATGGTTAACTTCTAACACAAAAGCAGGAAAAAGAAACATGTCTGAGAAACCTATCAAAGAGATCTGGGCTATAAAAAGGGCAGTGTGCTTCACCATCTGTTATCAATTGACTGAAAAACTAATAAGAGCCTAAATAAGAAGTGCAGCCACTTGATTTAGGGACCTACGAGTTAGCTGGAACCAAACCGTCTTTACAGATGAGTTTATGACGAGAACAGTTTTTATACCATGCTGTACTTCCAGTGGTGCTGGGGAGATACAGGGGAAATCACTTAAAAGGCAATAATTAGTAGCTAACAATCCTTTTATAACCCACTCAGATGGGGCAATACATGAGAAATGAAGGTTCAAAAATTAACTTTCCTTAGATAAAGGCACCAATCCAAATATGTAAGCAAACACTGAATGTCCAGCAATCACCCAAAAGCCTATTTCTAGAAATACATGCAAGCTCTGTTTCTACTAAGCAGATCCTTTTGAGAACTGCATATGAAGCAATAAGGTATCATGTATTCACCGTTTTACCACTTCAATAAAATCACGAGCATTTTCAGAAGTTCAATAGATTCTAAACAAAGTTTTGGCCATGCAGCCATCTCTTTACCTTTACTTTTTCACCTGACTGAGACATGTTTCTTCACTCCAAGGTTCAGACACTGGAAAATAAAATCCATAGTGCAAGTTAGCTGACTTGAGGGTTATATTAATTTTAAGTTTTAATTGATCAATTGCATATAATCACATTTTATTCTAGCAGAACAAAATGTCACATACTCAAAGATTAGAAGAAAAAAACAAGCCATAATCCATATAGTGGTTTATGTGAAGTTCTTCAGAGGAAAGAAATTACACAGGATTATCAAACTCAGAATAGTTCACTTAAATACTTAAAAGTTATGAAACAGATTACTTTAAAACTCAAAGCATTAAAATTCAGTATCCTTAAAGATCTCTCATCCTTCCTGTCTTTAAAGAAGGAGAAATATCTACCAGAAGCTAATGCTGAGTATTCATGGTATTCCTGATGTAATTCTGTTGAAAGTTCTGATTCTGTAGTTAGCTAATAAACCCCAAAATTCAAATATTCTCTGTTCCCAACCCCCTGTACAGAACAGCATAAGGAAATCCTTTTTCCTTCCATTTTTACACTTTCCACTTTGGAATTATATTTTTCTTAAAGATGGTTTGACATAGGTAAATGTAGTGTAAGTGTTCTCCAAAACACAACATTTGAGAATCATTACTATATAAAATAATTATCCTGAGAACAAGATAAATCTGGGATTTCCAGATAAAGGTTATAACATTATTTTCAATCATTTCAAAGTACTATCACTGAACATGAACACTACACCAAACACTGGCAGTTGGCTAACCCACACTGGACATGAAATTTCACCCTGATCTGAAGGACTATCAGAAAGATGTGTTCTTTAGTTTCAGGCACAGAACAGCTGGGGTTTGGCAAGCCCTTATCTTTTTGCTCAAGGATGTTAGTTGTGCTATAGATTAGCTATCACAGCAATAGCAAGGCCCTTTTATTTAGAGCAGCCACAGCACTGACAGGAAATGTGGAAGTGGCAGAAGCACTTCACAGCTTGGTTTGTTGACAACAGCTCTTGGCCTGGGGAAGCGGGGAAGTGACCTATGCAGGCACCTGTGTGTTCAGACAGAAATGCTTTCCTGTTGGTTAGCTGTAGTCATTCTAGCAGGATACAGTCCAGTTTCTGACACTGGCAGTCTGACAGTCAAATCCTAGCAGAGACACACTAAGCTTTGGACTGAAAGAAAAGCTGAAGTTAATTGCAACTTGGAGTTTTAAAGAAAACACGTCTTCAGCTCACATGGCATTTCTTTTGCCCTGAAGCAGGCATTTTACATCCTGGCAGCTGTGCAGACACCAGCCACCCTGTAAGCAAGGAAAATTGTTTGGCTTTGTTTATTCCTCCAACTTTCCCCCATATGCTTGCTAATGAAAGCCTAATACATCCATTGCCTATAAAATGAGGAGGTCCTGATCCTAATCATCTTCTGATCACCTTCAGCTGGGAATTCCTCAAAACAGCCTGGGAAACATCCCTTCAGAATGGTTTTGAAAAAGCCATTCACAGCCTCACTGAGGGACGTAACTCATTGCTCTGTTCACATCTTGTTTCTACATTTAGAAACCTCTGTGTTACAAGTAACATAATTCAAGAGTTTAGCAAAGTTCCTAAGTAGTCACTGAGTGTTAATGTAGCTTCATCTTCTTGGCCCATTTCCCACAGTAAGGCCAGATGAGAAGCCACCCAGAGCAGCTGTTACAGTTAAACCTGAGAAAGGGGAGCAATTCAGATCTAAATATGTATGGTAAATTCTCAGATGACTCCTGCTTTAAACCAGCAGTATAGTCACATCCACTGTAGTATTACCCAAGATACTGGATTAAAAAGCAGAAGTGTCACAATTCTTGTCAACTGAGTACGATTCATCTGGCTTCAAAATTAGCCTGTCATCTCATAAAAAGCTAAATTTACATTAAGTTGTCCCACAAATAGAACTTACAAAGCCCGTTTCCTACCAGGCAAACCACACTCACCTTGTGTCTTACTCTGACCAAAAAGCCTCTGTAGCCAAAGCTGCAAACAGCTTCTCTGATCATACCATGACTGCTCAAATGTACGTGTACAGCAAGCATCCAGTTAGTTATTTCTCACTGTGTTTTGTTAAACTAGAAATACTCTAACTAAAAATTAGCTAAGCAACAACAACAAAAAAAAAAACACCACCACCCAAATGAATGATCCCACTGTTCCACAGCACCTAATCAAGGCACTGAGGTTCAAAATGAAGCATTATCCAGCCTCAACACATTTTGCAATTCATAATACTGCCCTCATGAGGTTTCCTAGAAAATTATTCCACCAACCATACTCCCCAGATGACCTGGGCAATCTTCCTGAAGCTTTACCGTACCATTGCAAATCAAAACTTTAGAATTTGCAAAATAACTGGATATTACATTGTCACATCTTTTTACAGCACTAAATAACCACAGTGCTTAGAAGCAACATGTCAATGGACCAGACTACTCAGAGCATCGATGATTGCTGAACTCCTGAATCTGTCTACATGCAACTGAGTCAAACATTAAAATACTGTGAAGTTGAGCATCTGACAACACCCTGAATAGTCCCACATCTGGAAATTGTAGTTTCATTATTATGGAAAATTCATTAAAAATTAAAAACAAACAACAAAGGCAAAGCTGAGCAAGCTGTCACTGTTCTGTTTGCCTTAGATTTTCAATGAACTATTGCAATCATTATGAAATAAGCAAAGCAGCACATGCAAAATATTTCAAAGATAAACGAATAGATAAGATACAGTTGGATTAACTTGCAAAAAAGCAGTGATACTACTTGTAATTTTGAGTCCCATTTAGCAGGTCTAGCAGAAAAAAAAGGGACACTATGCTATAGCATAAGAATGTCCAAATCAGGTTTTGAACAGTGGGAAAGTTTCATTTTGGATCCCAACAAATTCCTGCCCTATACAATTTGCTGTTCAGTAATCGAAGGGAACAGATTACTACTAAATTCAGTTAAAACTGCCTCCTGTACAAATACAGAGCCCTGGAACATGCAATCCTACCATCTTCTGCTAAGAACAGTGTTCTAGTGAAAGAGAGGGGAAGGAAAATGGGTCATTTCCTTTGTTCCTGTCAGGATGCAAGAAGTAAACTGCTAGGAACAGGCAAACTGGGAGCTTCTTAATAGGAACTAGCAAAAAGAAAACTCTATGAAAAATGTACAAAGCGTGTTTCCATATAAGGATATTAAGCAACACTTTAAAAGAATGACTTCAGAGTGACCTTAACAATCATCTCCACAAGCAGAGCAGAGCAGCCCCTGAGCTATCTATCACATGGGACCTCATCTGAGATAGGTAACTCTGATACTTCTGAAGAAGTATTTAAGGACCTAATAAGGAACCACAGAAAAACAGTAAAGGCTTAGGTAGGTTTCCAAGTGCTGGAAATAGTCTCAACAACATTAGCATTCTCAGGTCACATTTTCAGACTTAAAGCAGACAGTGAAAAACACCAGGAAAGTGTCAGTGAAACATCAATATTTGTGGTTTCTCACAAAAAGAACTACAAAACCCCACAAAGAAATGGCAGTCAAGTACTGAGGCACATAAAAAATTAAAAAAAAAATAAAAAAATTATAACTTCCCCAAGTATCTTACATACAGAAAATCAAGGGAATCATGTGAAAATTAAAGATCTCACTATATTCCAACCTGGATATAGAGGTAGTCAAATACAAAGGAGTTCACTTTTTTTTTTTTTTTTTTTTGCTAGTTTATATTTAGGTTGGATGAAGCCTTGGGTGAGATGGTTTAGTGTGAGGTGTCCCTGCCCATGGCAGGGGGGTTGGAACTGGATGATCTTAAGGTCCTTTCCAACCCCAACTATACTATGATTCTATGCTATCGAAGTCGTATGAATCACCCCACTCTGTCAAACAACAGCAGAGCTGTTCTCTATGTCAGGCTTTGTTCCCACCACAACCTCATCTCTGCGTCTGAAAAACTCCTCCCAGAACTTCCAAGGAGCGTCCCTCCCGGTGATTCAACTTTCCCCATTAGAACCAATGTTACCAACTGAAGGAAACATCTTTTACACATGAACAACTGAATATACTTCTGTATCACACTTATTCTGGAAAGTAACTGTATACCTCTTGCAGGACATACAAAATGTAACAGCAAATGCAACAAACCAGGACTGCCCCTTGCAGGTACACCATGTTGAGTGTATGCCACTGCTCTGTATTTGGATTAGTATCCAAAAGTTTTACAGACTTCATTCTGATAATGCATTTGAACCAGTGACACACCTTATAGATTATGACTGGGAATGCACTGCTGTTCATCAAAACTTGTAACATTTCTGTGACTTAACAGCACATGTATGCACAGCAAAGGGAGGAGAGGACCTAGCACTGAATCATGTGTGAGCACTGCTGTTAAAAGGTCTAGAAAAAAAGCTGTGCATAAATCCAGAGCTCTAATCTTAAATATTGTATTTAAAGGCCCATTTCAATGTTAACATACTGCTCCAGACAACTTCCTTTCCTAGTTATTTCAGTGAATACAGTCATTTAAAAAGCACAAAGGTGGCAATGATACAGTCCACATTAATAATCAGTGTTAGTGATTATGTGCTTCCTACGCAAGCAGCTTTTGACACGATTCTCCCAGAGTTACTCTATCAGTGGAAAACATTGTGAAGCAGACTTGTTTTACAACTCTGCAGGAGCTTTTCTTAAAAAGCTAAACATATTAGCCACAATCACTTATCAGAACACAGGCAGCTCTGCCTCATACCACAAAGCTTAAGTATAACTGTGTGTATACTGGCAAAGCACAGGAAAAAGTGATAAGTTAGTATTTTAAGTCACTTTCAAATCATGCCCAAGTCCCATGATACCACACAGCCTCCAGCCTGCAAGTAACCAATTTAAGACCTTAAAAAAGACCCCAGAAAAGGTAAAGCACTCTGTTGCCAACCCTGGACCACGTTGCTCTGTGTACTGGTGGGTTACATTGCTCCTGCAACATCCCCCTGTCCCTGGTACTCGGCCACTTTTGGTGTTGCCATTTTTAAAACATCCGAGGAATGCCAATGGAGACAGAACTTCCGGCTCCGTCCTCGCCCCGCATCTGCGGCTACATCCTGCCGGGCAGAGCCCGGCACCAGAGGAGCCTCTCCACATCCCCAAAGTAACGCACGCCCTGCTTTAAAATAAATTACAGTGAGCCTAAACCAGTCCAAGACCCTGATACGCCCTTCCCCTCATCATCCACTAACTCCAAAAGCCTCGTCCCGGGCAGAGGGAGGCCGAAGCCAGGCCGCTGGGCCGCACACGGAGCACTCAGCACCGCGGGCGAGCTGCGGGCACCGAGCCGGGGCAGAGCCCGTAGGGCTGGCGGCTCGGCAGAGAGGGGCAGAGCCCGGCGGGGTTGAGCGGTGTGCAGGGAGCGGGCACGGGACAGAAGGAGCGGAGCGGTGTGCGGGACACAAATACCCACCCGCCGGCTGGAGGGCGCGACCTGGCCCCTGCTGCTTACCTGAGCCCTCAGCCTCTTCCGCCAGTGCCTGTCCTCCAGGCCGCGATCCGGATACCTCCCCCGCACAGTCCTCCGGCATCCCACATGCCACCGCGGCCGAGCGCCTGCCTGCCTGCCTTCCGCGTAACTCTATGGTAGGAGCTGCTTCCCAGGATAACAACAAAGCCCGGCTCCGGAATGAGCGAGAGGAGGGATAGACTGTCTCCTCGCCCGGCCCGCTTGCCTGGGTGGCAGCGAGGGGGCGGTCCACGTTGCCGTGGTGACCTCCTCGCTCAGGGGCCGCCGGCCCGGCCGCCGTGGGGGGCGCGGTGTGAGAGCCAGGACACAGCGAGGGTCCGGCTGCGGGAGCGGCTCAGCGACGGGTGCTTTTTGCAGGGACATCCCGTAACTAACAGCTAACATGGTCCCGCTGGGACGGGCCCGCAACCCGCCCTGCGGGATGGGCGAGCGGCTGCAGCTCCCCCCCGCCGGGGACACTGGGTCCCCAGCCGTTGCTACTCGATTCCCTACAGCTCTTCAGGGGGGGAGCGGTGCCGCCGTACCGCTGATGCCCGTGGGGAGCCTGCAGCGAAGCAGGTCTGTTCCTACTATGGCCCTGAGTGCCTTGCTCCAAAATACTGAGCGTCTCCTGCTGCTGCTGGCTTCACAAAGTAAAAAACATGGGTGAAAGGCTCATCTGACAGAGCCACCCCTCACGGAGGTCACTGCACCCCGACTATAACACACGATAGCCGGTGCTACGGTGGTAACAGCTTTGAAATGACATGAGTCTGTCTTCCTACCCCAATTTTGCTTCCTGCCAGCAGCACACTTGGACATCTATCTGTCTTGTGCAAACAGCCTGGGTCTAAAGTGACATACATGAGTTAACGTTCAAGAATGAAACACAGTCAGACCCCATTCTGCTTAAAATTACTCTGTCTCAAATCGTTTGATTCCTATTTCCTACGCAAATATCTTTGAGGTTTTAGTGATACTCCTTACAGCGTAAAACCTTTTGGTACAGTAGGTGTGATAGCCAGAGAGAGCTAACAGCACCTTAAGCTCTGTGCTGTTTGGCTGTAATGCAGTATGTAATACAAGCCTATTTGGTTTTCAACTGCTCATCCACGTGTGAAGCAAATTTCTCTCCCAAACATCATGCAAAAACCCCAATGTACTCGTTTTACCTATACCACGGCCACCTTCTCTTTCATCAGAGCAGCCCCTCTAGTTAAGTGAGGGCCATCCTGGTCGGTATCATTGCTGAAAGGGTGAGTGGAATTCTCGTCAGCAAGGCTTCTGAGACTCCAGCAGACATAAACCTGCAGTGTAAAGGACACCTGCAATCAGATTACAGAACCAGATCACTTTCTCCTGGTGAAACAGTGTTACACAGCTCAAACACTCAATACAAAGTTGCCAAGGTATCAACAGTTCAAGGAAGACTTTCAAGCCATTCTAGGTTCAAGAACTGTGTTCAGGAGGGCTCCTAGCAATCCGTCTGGACATTTTGCAGAGGGTTTGTATGTGCAAGCTCACAGCAAATCTTTTGACTTACAATTTTGAATACAAAGAAGCACATTTCTGTTTTTTTTTCTGTGTTTCCATCCATTAAACAAATAGGGTTGCAGCTCCCAACAGGAAAATGTGGAAGTGAAAAAATGTGGCTGCAGGCAGACTGGCATTATTTATTAATTCACATTGTGCTCATATTATCAGCTGAGCATTGATGTGATCTGAGTAAGAATAAGATAAAAGCCAATGAAAGGGCAACCAAGTTCCGTTTCCTGGGACAAAGTGTAATGTTATAACACAAAGTAGTGTTACACACTACCTTCTTGGAGGAACTAAAAGTTGGCATTTCAGATTTCTTTAGAAATTAAGGTCTTATTTTAAATTATTCCCTGGACACCCATATGAGTGTTTTGTACCATCACCAAAGGAACAACAGTGGCAAATTTTCTTTCACTAAATTAGAATATGGTGATACGCACAGTATTTCACACACATAAACTGCTATTACACATAACTATTTGTACATGAAGAAATTACAAGAGATTAGTGTGGACAATGCCATACTACAAACTGGCATCCACACAAAGCCTGCTGAAAGTTCTTGTTTTCCCATAATTGTCACTCCTTTCCTTTGGCAGGATTTAGTGCAATGGGTGAAATATTCTCCAGAAATGTCAAACTGCATTATTGCAGCTTACCAATGGTTTTCCCAAGTCATGGCTCAATCAGATGGCTGACCAACTGTCACACAAAAGATTCAGGCAAGTCACAATCATCCCAAAACAGTCCCATTGTGCCAGAAAGTAACGCAAGGAAGGGCACTTCGGGTAAGAGCAAAGGTCAGGTCTCACCAGTGCAGTACCCCTGCAGTACCCAGTAACAGATGCTTAGGAAAAGATAAAAGGGTCCTGTCTGTGTATCCTCCCAGCTTCCGGCAATCTGGAGCTCAGCAGCTTCCTGAGCCAGAAGTTTTATCTTGATAGTCTTCTCTTCCATGAATTTTTCTTGTTGCTTTTTGAACCCATCTCAACTTTTGACATTAAAGAGCATCCTGTGACAATGAGTTTTACAGTGCGCTATGAACATGTACTTTTGTTACTTTTGAAAGCAGTTATGAGACCCGTTATGAAACCACAGCATGCAGGATCACCAAGCAGCAGAACTGAAACAATTAGCTACATATAACTGAAATACTGCACTGCAGAAGCCTAGAGAGAACGCATGCCCACAAAAGATGTACAGCATATTTGTTATTTCTCACACTGCTATTAGAAAAGGTGCAAATAGAAGAAATTGTTGTATTGGAGAACACTGTTCCTTCTAAACAGTTAAATAACCTAGAGATGTTAACGCAGTGAACAGCTGTCTGGCTTTGAATCACCCATTCCCATAATTATTATTTCTGAAAGAATTTTGTTTTATTCTTCCCTTGGAAGCTCAAAAGCCTTTTATAAAAGTTTCTGGTACATCTCAGTTTACATTATCAAAAGTACAATTAGAGTCCTTCCTTGAATTCAAATCTTAACTTTGTGTGGAGTCACATCTCAGCAAGTTAGAAGTACCTCATACATTCAGCAAAAATACTCTCTCTTTTGTTCTGCTCCTTAACATAGAGAATGGTGTGATAGTGGTTATAATAAAATAAATACCACCATGTAACTGAAAACTGAGTCTTGATAAAACAGTCTCATGTCCCTTGCATTATTTTGATTAAATTTAAACTTATAAAAAGAAAATAAAACTGTCTCTTTTCAGCTATAAGATCCTTTTAACTTGATTTTCTTTTAGTTGAGTCTGCTCCTCACATAGCTGAATATGTGGAATTTGAGCCTAAAATTGTGTATGATTGCTGTAGTGGCTGCACTGTAAGAGCAATTCATGGAGATACTGGCCCACTACTGTAAGACACAGAGCACCTTGATCTCTCCTGATCTACCCCCAAGATAAAAGTATTCAAGTCCTGATTAAACAACATATTCTTAAGCATATGCATAAACCCTTTTAACTTCCTAAGATTTGAGTTTATGGTTGATTCAGAATATTTGTATATGCTTTGCTAAATTACAGTACACGGCTCCGGGACCAAGCCTGTGAGAAATAAATAGTTACAAGCTCACTGTGGGTGACATCACCTTTTAAAGGATTACCAGAGAAAAAAGCACTTTGAACATAACTTGTGTGAATGTTAGATACTGTAATTTAAATATTCCCTAGGCTAATTTTCAGTATTTGGGTGTGCTGATAGACAGGAATTTAAGGGCAAACTTCCCATTCTCTGTTAGCATTTGGTAAACTAGTGATTTGATCAAAATACTCCGCTGTGTAGTGCTTTATCTAAGGACTCACTAATGAGTGAACCATATTAACATCTCCAATTTTCTGTATTATTGCAGCCATGCTGCATTGGGAATCAGAAAGTCACGTCCCCTGATAGCTGGTTTCACTGCTAAGCCCTTCTGAAGCATGCAGCTCAGGGCTGGAACTCTGCTTATGTACAAACAGGAAGCCACTATCTGTGGATGCACCAGGATTTATTAACACAAGCTACTTTACAAGTTATTTAGTAATCCATAAGAAAATCTGCAACAGATAAGTGTTTCCCCTTGCTGAATAAAAACCAACCCCAAAAGCAAAAAAAAAAAAAAAAATGCATTTTTAGTAACACACCATAGGAAATGAAGATTACATTTGAATTATAGTAGTCTCAGAGGAATAGAAGTGGGGTTTTGTATTTACAAGCACGCACAAGCCTAGCTTTTCAAGATGCTAATTATGGCAACCAAGAAGCAATAAGAAGAATCAACAACTTTTCTCTGGAATAAGATGCATTTTTGCATCTTTTCACCAGTAACAACCATCCTTTCCTCTCCCTGAAGCCAGCTTTACTTTTAAGAAGGGAATCAGGACTGACAAAACAGATGCGTGCTATTCCTAAAGAAGAGGCTTGTCTCAGACTTGTCACAGAATAGCAACAACACTACTGAGAGTTAATCACTCTCAGAGGAGGTGTCCCAAACCTCTCACGTATTCTCAGGAACACAGATTTCCTGGGACACTAGATAAATGTGTTGTTTCCCATCGCTAGTCCTGAACAGTTTTCAGTAATTTCATGGTCATATCTTTACTAATTACTTTCAACATCTGCAATGTATATTTAAAACAATGGCATTTGTCCCTGCTGACGCTGTTCTTTACAAAATGACATCTGATGTGATTTCCCAACAATTAACATGGGAAAAAGATCTACCAGGATCCTGGTACACCACAATCTGTGGAAGGAGGTTAACTTTGGAAGAGGACAAAATTAAATTACAGTTCTCCTGGTAGGAAACATGACATAGAATGGGCCCATAAGCATGAAACAATGTATATTTCCTATAGCTACTTCCCCTCTCTCCAGCCAAGCTTCAATACATTCTCAAGAGCTCTCCATAACATTAAGGAGAAGTATTTGAAGTTACATGGTCTAAGCGTATATTCCATGTGATCTCTTGGCTAATGGGATCATCAGGCTTTTTAGATGCTCATCTACAGATGGGACATTCTAAGCTTTGGGAAAGGGCCATCATTCACCATATCAACTGGCCTGAAACACTGTTAACACAAATCTGTGGCTGTCCAGTGACACCGCAGCATCCTCTCAAAAGCCAAATTCAGAAAGCAAGGTGCTAAGGAGTTAGGTGCACAGCAGCTCACCAGTGCAGCCCAGCAGGTCCAGGCAGTGGTGACTGGAAATGTTCCTGTCAGGGAGGTGCTTTAGTAAGACATGAAGATCAGTTTCAACCAAGGGGAAGTTTCAGATGCTGATCCAGAAGTTTGTGTGTAGAGGAATTCAAGTAGGGAGGAACTCAGTTCTAATGATGGTTTAGCACAATTAATTTTCTCCTTATGTGTGGAAAGAGCTCAGAACACTGTCTCAGTATTCTCACCATGTGTAGCCCAGCCAGAAGCCCCTGCTTCTGGCTCCTTGGCAGAGCTAGTGGGAATTCAGTAAGAAACCCCAGGCAGAGGGTGCATGTGAAGTGCAGAGATTGATACAGGGCTAAGGAAGCTTGTTTGGAACAGACATACAGCAGCAAATATATGAAGACTGGAAGCAGATTTGTAACCTCTTTCACTGTTTTTCCGACTACATATATTTGTTTCTTCCCTTTCTTTTACGTGAGCTATGTCACATCACCACTGAGGAGGAAGAGTAGCGTGGGCTTCCATTTCTCAATTCTGAAGGGCAGCAGCAGCACTCGTACTAAAAAAGGTGTTGGATCCTACATCATTAGTGCCAGTCATAGTTACTGGTTACTGGTCCCTCTTGCAACATTTTGGAGTGCTTTTTAAACCATTGCTTCTCTTTGTTCAAAAGATGAACTAAGAGAGGAAGTGACAATTTCATGTTAACCACTTCAGCTTGTTTTCAAAAGAAATGATCTTGGGATAAGTCCTATGGTGAAATTGTGCACATTGATTTTGAAATAACCTGTTCATTTGACAAGGACTCATTCCTACGTGTCAGTCTTCTGATATGTCACACTGGTCTGAAGACACATTCGCACTGCCAGTATGCAGGAAATCCAAGGAAGCCTATCTTACTGTGGAAGATGATATGGGCACTCCAGCTCCAACTAAATCTCTTCTCTTGGGAAAAACAGTTGCATTTTAAAAGGTAATTCAGAAAGGAGTACTCTTCACTGAGAAAACTAGAGTTTTCTAAATAATGAACAGTCCCTGCCTAAAACTCTGTATTTATAAATCTCCTTGCCTTCATTTCAGAAATAATTAGAAGACAAAATCTGATACAAAAACTGTATCTAATAGGATTCCTGATTCTTTGCCTCTGCTGATTCAAAAGTTATGGTAAGCTGTCTTGAGATCACTGGACTTTTAATTCATCTTTTGACTCACACTCTGTTTTATTCCTACAAACAATACCAGGCTTGTGCATAAGCTTAATACCAAATGCCGTTTACTTCTCTGTCTTCCAGACGCTTAACATTTTAGGCAGCAGAAGCATGTAGATAAGGGACATTATGCAAGTTAGAAACCAAGCGTGCTCTGCAAGCTACATTTCAGGTCCCCCAAAACAAACCTACATTGCTACTGGGATGCTTTAGGGCTGAGCAAAACCCTAGCAAGACTGGAGGATTCGGCACAGCAGTTCTGTGCTGTTGCATGGGGCTCATGTGCAGGGACAAGCAATGCTGGGAAGAGCCTGGACCCCCTTAGCGCCCTCCCAGTAACTGTGCCTGGTATTTCTCTTGATTATGTCAGGAAAAGAGTGAAAACACAATCACCTCTAATCCCAAAGCCCCTCTTGCTATAGTATGGTTTCTGTGCAATTGTTCTCAGCTTGAATACCACTTCCTCCCATTTGCACAGGCTGCAAAGCCCCCCATAAACACCACCCACCCCCCACGAATAATTTAATAAATACATAGTTGGAGCAGTAATAGATATAGTGACATTAAAGGTCATTTGCTAATGAGTTACTTTGCTACAAGAATGTCATGCCTTTGAACTTAAAGGAATCCAGAGTTTACCAGCAATGATTTAACTTAAAAGTAGCAATTTCTTTACTTATCATCCCAAGCAAAACATCGTGCTGATTTGTGTTTCCTTTTAAGAAATCAGAACCTTTTCATTTTTGGGAGTCTAAAGTAACTCCTCATGTTGTGACAGTAACAGCATCAGAAGCCACAATGTGCTGAAGCTGGTGGGGTCCAAAGGCCCCCAGCAGCTGTGTCTGTCAAGTTACCAGTAAGTTACCAGGCAGACCAGTGTTCACCTTGCAGCAATGGGCTCAGTAAGGGTAGTTTGTGCAACAGGCTCACTTTCAGGATCAGGGAATAGAGTAATTAAAAATGGAGGTTGTTGCCAATAGCCAGGGTAAAAGTTAATATCTGGGTTAAGGAAAAGAAACAAACAGACAAAGGTGAAATACCAGGAATGGAACTGCCTCTTAAGCAGAAAGGTTCATTTACCCTGTGATTATTAAGCATGTATTTCCCCAGAGAAATAATTGCCTTGGATTAAGTGATTTGTAGGAATCAGTTGCTCGGTAACAGGTAGCAAGGGAAGGTGGGGTGAGGGCTGCAGAGGTAAAACAAGCCATGTGCTGGTTTCCCTTCTCAGCCCAAAGAGCCTGGCAGCTGCAAAGGCCCCATGAGTGCCTCCCGTCTGGCACAGGAGCACACACAGGCAATTTATCAGAGGAAACTTGGAGTTCTGTGCTCCCAGGCAAGTGGCAAGGGTGGGGCTTTCCTGTGCTTACAGGCTAAGATAACTGGCATTTCTTCCCCCCCACTTTTTAATTGTTCTTCTGTGCTGTTTTCTATGTAATCATTATTATCATCATAAATACAGATGTTATCCAGCTTCAGCTTGTGTTCTGGGTTTCTTCCTGTTCACCTCTGAGATATCTCTGTCTCTGTGGCTGGTTCTTTTGCACATTCTCCTCTCCCTGACACCAGGGACTTTTCTGAGTGATTGTAAGCAGCCTCAGTTTGACAGACTGCACAGCCCCAGTCACACATTCCTCCTGGACTTGCACAATGGAATGTACAGTTTTAAATAATTGAAGTAAACTGTATGTATTTCATATACAGCTGGAAGAGGAGATAACTCCTTCTAACTCCATTCACCAGGCTGCCTCTGTTAGGAAGGTATTTTTGACGCTAAAAATGTTTATAGCTCCTCAAGCAGAGATAATCAATGGGAGTCTGCAGTCATCATGTCTCAGCCTGTCCACACCATGACAGTCCACAAGCTGCTGATGTTCTCCTGTTTCTTTTTTTGGGTGTCTTGTGGCTAAAGTTTGTCTTCTGGTTGGAAAAAACAAAAGAAGTGAAAGGCCACATCCAGTGTGCTGTGATCTTCCTGTTACCAGCACTGGGATCTTCTGCAGAAGAGTCATCAGTCAGGATGTAAGTAGGACATTGCTCAGTGTTAACCGTTACATCAGTCACGTCCTCAGCTGTCAAAGCATGTGGTTCCTTTAACTTTTGCTTACCATTTCTTGTGCTGCCTCTTCTGCTTCACAGACTTTTCCATTCATGTTGCATTCATATCAGTCCTGGTATTTCCATCACAACTCTATGTATGCCATAATATGTACTCTAAACTTCTGTACAACAGAGAAAACTGCTTACACAGGGGTGGGAAAGGTGCTCTTTTCAACTCTGTGATCTCTAAACTAGGATACTTTGGATAACTGAGTAACTAAGGACGTCGCTAGGATAACTGAAACCAAATCTGGTCAAGTCAGTTCAAAAGTCAGTATGAACATAACTTTCAATTCTGTATAAAACATTTAAACTTATTTTATGATAAACCAAAGCAAATCCAGTTTAAATCAAAACAAGCTTTTCCCAGCACATCCAGTAGAAAGCCACTGGATTGCAGCTCCTTGTGAATGCTCTGAGATCTGTTCTACTGCAGCTGTAACAGCAACATTTGCACCACAAACTGCATCTGCCAGCCTGGGGGACTGTAGGATGCTGTTGAACTGCAGAGACTGAAGCAAGGTTTTTGCAAGAACAATCCAGGATGCCAGTGGTCCACATGGAAAGACTGTAGCAATTCAATGCCTGCATGGCCTGTTAACAAAACCTCTTGTAAATACACTTAACTCATTGACACAACAGAAAGATTTTAAATGCACTTGAGTAATTGATATAGTAAAGTGAAGTCTGAAATCTTTGTGGCAATATACTGAAATAGAATGCCTTGCTCTTGTCTCCAATAGCAAACCAGAGTTTCATGACTGGTGTAAACTGGGAGCACTTATTCTTCCTGGACTGAATTAAGAATCTGTCTACTGGTGCAAATCCCATATTCAAAGATCTTCCACTTTCAGGTGGTTCCTAAGGTGTGGTGGTGCTTGCTTACACTTTTGCCTGTCAGTGTGCAAGATGCAGAGATGCAGGTCAGTCAGTATGCTTAGTCTTTTGGAAAATGATCTATTAGGCTCTGACAATCAGGACACCCGTGCTGCTGGGTGTCCGCATTGGCAAGACCTCTTTGAACGTCTGACCACGGACTTTGTCAGTAAGTACAAAATACCCACACGACGACTCTGAAAGGAAGAAGACTGAGAGACTGAAATCCAGGGCGAGATTACTCCAGCCCCGCTTAACTGGAAGCGGGCAGCGCGCCTGCGAGCTGCCCCTGGAGCCGGGCGCCGGGGCTAGCAGAAGGACATCTCCCCAGCTCCAGCGGGAGCCCCCTAGCCCCGCGGTTTACTGGCGCGGGCGGTGCTGCCGCCCACCGCGCGAATCCCCGCTGCGGGAAGGGCCGGGCCGGCCGGGCGGTGGGCGGGCGGGCGCCCCGCGGCTCCTCATAAAGCGCTGCCCGGCGGCGGCGGCGAGTAGAGTTGGCTCAGCTGCAGTCCGGAGCCAGTGGTGCAGATCCGTTCTTTCACAGGAGGCTTCGGCGCGGCACCAACATGACTTCGGCGGCGCTGGAGATTTTGGGGCTGGGGCTGGGCATCCTGGGCTGGGTCGGGGTGATCCTCGCCTGCGGACTGCCCATGTGGCAGGTATCGGCCTTCATCGACGTGAACATCGTGGTGGCACAGACCATCTGGGAAGGGCTGTGGATGACCTGCGTGGTGCAGAGCACGGGGCAGATGCAATGCAAGGTGTACGACTCTATCCTGGCTCTGCGGCCCGAGCTGCAGGCGGGCCGGGCGCTCACCGTCATCGTGGGGCTGCTGGGGCTGGTGGCGCTGATGGTGACCGTGGTGGGTGCGCAGTGCACCAACTGCATCCGACCCGGCAAGATGAAGTCCCGCATCGTGGTCGCCGGCGGGGCCATCTATGTCCTCTGCGGGGTCCTGGTCCTCGTCCCGCTCTGCTGGTTCGCTAACATCGTTATCAGCGACTTCTATGACCCCACAGTGCCGTCGTCCCAGAAGCGGGAGATGGGGGCCGCGCTCTATATCGGCTGGGCAGCCACGGCTCTGCTGCTCTTCGGGGGCTGCCTCATCTGCTGCTGCTCCTGCTCCCAGCGCGATGAGACCTCCTTCCCCGTCAAGTACTCGGCGCCGCGGCGGCCCACCTCCAACGGCGAGTACGACAAGAAGAACTACGTCTGAGCGGGGCTGCTCCGCTCGCCGCCCCGGCCCTGCGGGGACACGGACAGACTGCTGCGAGCTGTCCGGTGAGCTTCGGCGCTACCCTGCCTGGCGGTGCTTCTTATCGGGGACCCCCGTAAAGCGGCAGCCCTAGCCAGGGCGGCGCCCTGCTGCCCGCTAGCCCGGTGGGTCCGGCAGCTCCGCAGTTGGCAGCGCCGAGCCCGGTACTGACCGCCCGCGGTGCCGGGGTGAGCCAAGCCCTCCCCGGCTGCACAGCGGAACCGGCGGCTTCCCGGCTCGGGCCGGCGTTGAGGACCCAGGAGCCCGGCCGAACCGCGGCGAAGTCTACCGGGATGCCCCGTCCTGGGTCCCGCCGCCGCACCCGGCCCTTCCCTGGCGTTACCGTGGGGGACTCGTGAGTACTTCACCGCCTGCTCCCGCTGCTGGTGTCTCTCGGGGCGCCGCCAGGCCGGTGGGATCGTGCCGCCGGGAGCGCACTGCTGCAGAAGCTTCCCGTCTTCGTTTTTTCTGCTGAAAACCTGCCTCTGGCTGTTCCCGCTGGGACTTTCACTGGTTAGAGGGGGATTGTTCTTGTATTTAGATAACTAAACTAGGGATTCTGTCTAAAGCATGAGACTAACCTTAGTCTTTAATCCCGCAGGCAAGTAACTGTTTTGAGAAAGGCATTTGGTTTCCTTGAAGTTGTTTCAATGCATTGTGTCTTTGAAGCCTTTCAAAGAGGTTTCAGGCAATTGTTGTCGTTTAGCGGAGTACAAACCAGATTACACTAGGTTCTTCATCCCTCGAGGTTCTTCATCTCTTCTCCCTCAACTTCTGTTCTGTTTTTACTTGAATATGAACTCATTGCCAGAATGATTGGAGGACTAGATTCAGAGACCTAGGAGATCTTTGTATGTTCTGGCTCCAGCGGAGCATCCCTCTGCAGCCTCTCATCTGCACTACAGGAGACTGGAAACAAAAATCTCCCCAGATGTTGATGGCTGGGTGCACAAACAGCTCTCATGGCCTTCTCACCAAGCCCCACTTGCTGCCGGTGTTGAACTGTGCGTTCAGTTGGACATGCACTTGCTTGGCTCCCCACTGTAACTTTGTTAACACGCGCTTTCCTTCATTTAACAAATGAGGCAAAGAAATTGCTAGAAAAATTTTATCAAACATCTTGATGGACACTTTATGCAGGCTGATTGGGAGACGTGAAATTTTGGCTCTCACAGCTCTCAGCTCCTCCGTATGGCCCTCGGAACACTGCGCAGGCTTGAAGGAAGGTGCTCTAGGCAACATAACACTTATTTTCTGAGCTCAACACCTGCTGGATTTCAGCACAGCCTGGAATATTAGCACACACCTTTGCATTTTACACTGCAGAGACAGGTTTTTCTGAAGGAGGAGTTAATGGGTGCTCCTCCATGTAGATTACTTGTACTTTTAAACCAACTTTTAAACCGACACAGAATTCTGCTACAGATTGTGGCAACATCTGTATCGCCATAAGAAGAGTTCCGCCAAAAGCAAAGAAAAGTGCTGTTCCTATTCCTCAGAGCACAGCACTACAACCTCTTGGGTCTCTCACAGCCATGTAGCAATCAGTGCACTTCTAAACTAAGAGTCAACTCTTACAACTTCCTGATAACATCAAGACTTACGGACTAACAGTAACTGTGCATCTGTGACAGATCTACATCAACTGTGCTGTTGCCTTGCTTAGCAAACTTAAATCCCTGGTGGTATCAATATGAACACAGACCTGAATAAGAAACAGCAGCCCTGCCCCTGCAGATTCTGGTGTTGCATACAGAGGACATGATTTACCCCTTTAAATATCACTGCTTTCCTTTTTAAACACATAAAGAGCAGGGTCTGAGCCCATCAGAAAACAATATGCCTACAACTAGTTTTGTTCTATGAAGAGATGCAGCTCTTATACTGTCTGCATTTAAATAAAAGCTATAATATTGTTTTGATGTGATATGTAGTTTTGGTACAAGAATGAAATATTATGTATTTCATCATTGCAACTTTTTTCTTTTTTTTTTGTTTAAGAAGTGTAACCCTGTAAACTGTAAATGTATTTAAATGCATTTATTTAGCAAGAAATCCACCAAAGTTGGCTTGTTAAATGGTTTGGTGCCTTCATTTGTTTCATGGTTGCTTTATCTTTTATTTTAAATGGTAATGTCTAACTGTATTCGTCATCTAGCCCATAGACTCCCTTGCTCAACTCTCTTGTGTCTAGCAAATGATTCAACAGGTATTAGCCCAAATCCCAGACCTCACTCTTTGGTCTTAAAGACCAAAAAAGCAATCCCCACCAACTGACACACCTGCATGTATCTGTACAGTATAGCTTTCAGAAGTGCTACAGGGCTTGGGCTCTGACCAAAAGGTGAAAGCACATCACTGGCATCTAAAATCACACCAAAACTGGTGTTCTAGGAAGGAGGGAAACCCATGCCTTAGAAGGGAATTTGTTTTTAAGAAGCCAAATTTCAGGAGATGGAGCTTTGTGTCACAGCAGGGCTGGATCCTCTTAGAACCAAAATCTGAAATAACTACACCACAAGACCTCTTGGAAGAAGCCAGTGCTAACTGTGGATATACTGATAACATAGCATCATCCTATCAAACCCATACCTCACTGTTGATGTGACAAGGTTTATGCTGAGGTCAGTGGGGCAGCTTGCAACAGCACCAGCAGGAAGTAGGGCCCATTTTAAAAAATGCTTCTATATTTAATCTCATCCTTCAGTTGACTTGTTGCTCTGCTTTAAAAAAACAACTGGAGAGAACTCTGCTACTGATGTCACTGGCTTCAGGGTAAAAGTCTAAGCTGTTTTTTGCTGTTTTGTTTTCTAAGAACAAAGACCTAGTCCAGAACTTTCAATACTTGGAAGTGCTCAGGATCAGGCCTGAACCTCATCCTGATGAAAAGAGAAATCTCTAGCACTTGTTTATTATTTTTATTTTGTATTTATAATTTCACATAAAAATAAAACCATCTAAACCAATCCCTGAACAGGGTTACTGTTTTTTGTGAAAGGCACTGGACTGTTTGGGCTCAGGGAGATGGGGTGTGACATGGGTGCCCAAAGGGCCACCTTTACCTGGGCTGCCTCTGGCAGATGGAGAGCTGGGTCCCCTCTGAAGCAGACGGAAAGACTGCTCCCTTGCAGAGCAGCAAATATCTCAGCTCCTTACTGAAGTCTCAGACAAAAGAGCAAGTAGCAGCAGCTGGTCTTGTGATGTGAGCACATTAGGAAGTGGAGTGTGAGTCCCAACTATTTTGAGAACAGCTCTAAGCATGAAGCTTTTTAAGCTTTCCATTCCTACACGTTTCAAAGGAAACAATCTGGCTGTAGCTTGGATCAGCCCCAACCTGACCTGATACCCTCATCCTTTCTGCCACACTTTTTTTTTTTTTTTTTGTAAAGTGCCTTGAAGCTGGGGAAAAACATTTCTGATGGATCAGAACAGAACCTGTGGAAAAATGGTTGTTAAAGGAACCTGCAGAAGCTAATTGCTAGTGAGGAAACCTGCCCAAGTTCCATGACTGCCAGGGAGGGCTTTCAAGTTTTGCACTTTTTTTTTTTTTTGCAAGATTTTCAAGCTCTCCTAACAAACTGTTGCTTTAAAAATGAAGGAAAAAAAACATCTTCAAAGACTTCATTTTGCAGCATTCTTGCCAGCTCGGTTGAGATTAACAAAAGCTCCTTGCCACCCTCCCATTGCTATGCACATGCTGAGCTACAAAAAGGGTGTCTGCCGGCTTGGCCTTTGTCCTGCTAAGCGAACCATTTCATAGTTATGAATTTGAAAGTAACCTGCAGTTCATACCCTGCAAATCTGGTTAGATCCTGTCTGTGCAAAGAAGGGAAACGCACCAGGCAGAGGCAAAAGGAAGCTCAATCAGTCACGTTTGCTGCAGGATGTTTAAGGAAATATTTCCTTTTCCTGCACAAAGATGTTTGTTGGGTATCTGCTCTTTGAAACATACTGAAACACTTTAATCTCGAAGTGAGAACCAATGTAAATCCCAATTATTATTTATAAATCTATTCCCTGATTAAATATTATGCAAGGAATTTGGTCTTTTTCCTTTGCGATCTCTCAAACTAGGAATGTAGGTAAGTAAGTCCCTTAAACCTGCTTCCTCAGCCTGATCCATACATCTGTAATGTCAAATGAGAATCCTGCCTCTCAAACGCCATTCACCACATATAAGTGTAATATTCATGCATATATTCAGCTATAAACACAGTATTCAGCATCAGATGATACCCACAATGCATCCTTTTTTTGTTTTGTATACTAAAAAAAATCATTAGTTAAGTACACATTAGAGACTTGCCTTTGTAACTCTGCTTAGTAAGACAGCAAATATTTCTACTGTATCAGATTAATCAGGAGACAGCAGGTGAATTATCTTTTCAGGTCAAATACTGCATTTATTTTACCTGAAGAGTGACTGTGATAGGGTAAGTAATTCCAAAAGCAGGTCCTCAAAGCCCCTCACGTTTATCATTTAGAAGTAACTGAGTTCTATCATTCTTATTTTGATTAGACCTTTGTGCACATCTTTGCGCATGTACATGACTGCTCCAGACTGTTCCTTGCTGATTCTCTGGAGGATCAGGCTGTCTAGAAAAACCCTTCTTCCTACCACAACCTTCAGTTATAAGAAAAGGACCATTTCAACCACTGCACCACTGATAAAACCTCCCATGGAAACAGCAAAGGCTTTACAGTTGCTCAGATACACAAGCCTTGCTTTACCTTTTCTTTTACTTAAACCCAGATTGAGACATTCTAACATAAATCACTTTAACAGTGTCCTTTGTCTGTGGCATTTTGGGATTTTGTTTACAACACTAAGCTTCTCTTTCCTTCCAAAGCTTACCATGTAGCTTCAAATCAAAGTCTGTCAAGGAAAGGTAGCAAGGACTTATCATAGAAGCACATGTGTCAAGTCTAAAGCATCTGCCCAGGACTCTTGCCAATCTTCTCTTCATGCTTGAGTGCATCTGCACTCTGGCCACTTTGCATTGCCCTGAGGCACAGCTTTGCCTCGCTGTAACTGGCACCTACTGTTTGAGTTGCTGATTACCCCAAGATACGTGGGACATGGAAGGTGTGCCCAGCCTATCATACAGAAACTGCAAAGGAATTGTCACAACTGATTATACATGTTATTGTCTTGATGACTTCAATCACTGTCAAAATATCCTCTCTGTCTCTTATTCATACATGCACACACAGGAGATTCATGTAGTCCTTTACAAATTCATATAATAAATGCAGTATTGCACATCCGTATTTTGATGGATGGTTGAACTGGGTAGATCTTACAGTCACTCTTACCAGTACAACTTAAATAAGCTCAGGATAATGAAGGAGCCTACCACATAAACCATACCACTCAGTAAGAGTTTATTTTAGGAGCTACTTAGGAAAACAAATGTATCAATAAGCTTGGAAGTTAAGCAGCCTAAATATACTTAACTGATGCATTTATTGAACTACCGGCTTTAGCTTTTTGTTCTGAGAGCAATGGGAACTGTACATATAGCATGGATATTCTTAAAGCAAAAGAAGAGAGAACCTTGAGAAGATTATCTATTTAGCTGGTTTGGTTTCAATATACAAAAGGAGCTGCCAAGAAGGTACAGCACTCTCATGATATTAATACAGGAGAGTAAATTAAGATAATACCTCTAACACTCACTACAGACCAGTGCAAAAGAACTTCAACCAACTAGAAAACCATGCAGAAAATAAAATAAGATGCATCGTGTACTCTGATCCTCCTCAGAGAATCTTGAATGGCAAAGGCCATTCACACTGGCTAAAGCTCTGGCAGCAGCTGGCAGAGTACTCACAGCAGGTACAAGATTTTTCTTGAAACCCAGCTGAGATGTCATTCACACAAGTTATTATTGTTTTTGGGAAAAATATGCTTAGTTTAGACAGGCTGAAGTCCCTCGGTGTTATAGTGTACAGCAATAGCAGTGGATCCATTCCTTACTGCATGTCAGCTTCAAGTCCAGGGAGGTTCCCTTCTGGTGGATTCTCCAAGCTGCACCAGCCAGGCTGAGAGTTTGCATGACACAGGGAGATGCTCTGGTGTACACAAACATAACAGATGAGATGAAGCCCGATTATGTTTATTTACAGAGGAGAACAAAAGTAAATGTTTAAAATAGCTGCTTTTTTTCAGGCAAACAAAAGATAACCCTTCCAAAAGTGACTCTGATCCAATGAGCAGACTGTGAACTCTGTGCCAGTTTTAACAACACTATGCATTGCTCATTGCTGGCAAAGACCTGCAAGGGGTTGAGTTACATGTGTGCAAATTTTAGGTCTTATCACCTGACAGCACCAGCTACCAGGTTTGATTTATTTATTAGATGAACAGAAGATTTTAATGCATTGAAAAATTGCACCAAATGCTAGGAAGTGTGCAAAAGCAGAACCTACCGCAACATTTTCAATCTGTTAGCAAAAATAGTTTGCAATATTAAATGCATTTTGTATTTCAGATGTGTATGTTCCTGAAGTTTCAAGAAACCAGGTTAGCTGCCAGAGGTCTGAGTGACATTCATCCTGATCTCATACCAAGTACTATAGCAAATTATTCAACTATACGTGGGTTCTGTTCCCACTGTCAAACATGTTATGACCTGAATCAATTCTCCTCTGTTACACTTATATATAACTCATTCGTATTAACAGTATTTGTAATCTGAACACTTCCACAGAAGGTTATATCTTAAGAGAATTTAGGCTTGGGCATAGACAAGATCACTCAGGAAAGAAAAATAGGCACTCCTTTACAAAAGCATACGTGAAACCTCAAAATTATATAATCCAGTTTCAATATAGCTTCACATATTTGAAGGATCAGGGAAAAACACAGCAATCCCAATTCTTATCAGCTGTAACAAGTGCCTAGCACAGCAGAATTCTTGTGCTATGCGTATTTTTAGATTACTCTTCTAGTTATAATGTCCTGTCCTTACTGTATATCTTTTGTCAGAATTAGGATATCTGCTGCAGCAGCCTGGATAACCTTTAGCCTCAGCTACAAAACCTTTAACAGTTTCCAATTATAACAGCAATCTTTCATTCTATAATACAAATAAACCCAAGTGTTATCTCATCACAGAAGACTCACATGAATACCCAATGACTGCAGAATGATTTCACCAATCTTTTTTCTCTACGATTTCCTGCTATTATTTAATTGGATGTGACTGCCAAGATCTAAGCAAGAGAATACATTCCACTGTTTACATCTACTTTATTTTTGTTATACTGTTGACATTTCAAAATGTTGATATGCAAGACTGAAGCTTTAGAAATTGAACATCTATTCTGAATTCTTTGTGTTCTTGGACCTCCAATTTATTTTTGAACCCTTTTATTTTCTCCTGATTCTATTGTCTTACCCTGTTGACAATTTCTACCTGCCAGTTTTAGAAAAGTCTTAACTCACACAGCTTGTGCCATGGAAGAGAAGTTTCTATTATCCGAAAAAGTATAAGACATTAATAAGAACACCTTTCCAAATATATGGAAATAGTTTCCCCATAAATACAATCTTTGTCTACTGTAACGATGTGGATAAAACATCATTTTAGAGAAAGAATTAGCTCCACTGGGTGGCATAGCAAGAAACTAAAGTAAATGCACTGTTAAAACAGTTGTTTGCAACAACAGATATTGGATTTTCAAAGATGCAAATATCATACTAATTGTTTAGGGGTAAAACACTGTTTTTTGGATAATATGGAAAAGACACCCCTTGTCTATATGAGGTTATTAATGACCACAGCTATTCAAGACATCCATATCATCACTATAGTGTCCCTCCTAAAAGGAAAGCTATTATCCATGGCATCCTGCCCAGATTCCTCCAGAGCTGATTACATTCTTCATTACCTGCACTTTTTGTTCAGCACAGCAGTCTTGACTTCATACCTGGATGGCCGTGTGGGCTCATTTTGCACTCTGAAGCAGTTCCTGCCATCTGTCCTAAAGGCTTATCATCAGCAGTGGGAAGAACAATCCCTTTGTCTCCTGCCTCCCTCACAAGATTACAGATTTTACTTGCTTGCTGACTGCAAATCGTATTCACAGCCTTGCAGAAAGGGTGCTTTGGTAGATTGCAATGCTAGTGTTGAGCTCCACTGGTATATAGCAAACAAGTCTGTGTCAAAGATAGGGTGGGAATGGGCAGTAAATTGCATGACAAAGTTTTTTCTCTTTAATAGAGTTACTGAAGTCTGAACCATGTCATGATATGGATTTGAGAATTTCAGTTTTAGTATCTGTTGCTACATGGGAATTTGTATTATGAAGAAAAAGACAATCTGCAATCCTTCTCCTGAACCAAAATGTCTTGGCTCTGTCCTGACCTGATATTGCATTCTGTCCCTTCTACAAGGAAAGGATGAAGCTGGGCACATCAGACCATGTGCAGACCAGGCACCTCAACAACCCTGGAAAATCTAGAACCATGAGAATGAACAAAGCTACAGAGAAGACACTTCAAAATAGGCATAACAGCAAGCAAAGTACAGCAAAGGAGTAAGCAAAGCAAAGGAAGAAAGCAAAGCAAAGGATGCAACCCAATGGAATGGATATTTTGGAGATCAGTTATGGATAAGCCATGTTAAGTAACTTAAAATGTAAACGTAGGACTAAAATTAATCTGTTACAGAAAGCTTAGAATTGCCCAAGCTGAAGGTAAATAGAAAGGCGGTTTTCTTTTAATAACTAGATTAATAAGCAATATACATAACACCTGTATATGCAAGGTGGTGAGTGTTCTGGACAGCTGGAGGGTTCTAAGACTGATTTAAGCAATGTACAAGTTTTTTGTTCTAAAACCAAAAGGATAGAACCAATATAAATGATTGGACACTGGATAAAATCCAGCACAAGTTGCTAAATACAGACTGCATCCCATGAGACTTGATATTAATAATACAATAACTAATCTGATCTGTCACAGTAATGTCCTTTTGGGTCTCCCTGCCCATTTGTCTCAAAGGCAGTCTAACATCCACCCTGCTAAAGGGAGAAGGTGAGGCAAGGAGGAAGTAAAAACAGTCTGAGGTTTAATGAAATAAAAGACCACAAAAAATGTGCTGAATAACAAAAAAATGAGAGCTCATCACATTTTTTTCCTTAGGGCTGTAATCAGGGAGGAGGAGGAGTAGCAATTCTTAAGTAGTTTTTGCCAAGTCAATGCAGTACTTTTGGTGCCATGTACAGTATTGCTATCTTTGAAAGGTTGAGACAAGATACTCTTTCTAAAAAGGAAACATTTATTGGTTATTTGGAGATAGCAGAACAGATGAGTAAGCAGATACATACATACATACATACATGGAGACTAGTCAGAATGGGACATTGGCCAAATCCACAAACAATATCTATGTTTACTGGTGAAACATCTGCATGAAGCAGCATAGTGTTTAGTGTTTATTAGATAATACAAGGAAAAGAAAAAAAAACCCCACAAGTTATGAAAATAAACAAAGCTAAACCAGCTTCTAACCATTCCAAAAGGAAATATCTCTTCCAAAGAGATCTTGTTGGCTCCTATCATCCATTTGTGCAAAGCAATGAGGATTTTCAGACTGGGTGGATGGCCACTGTGCAGCTGTGCTACATTTCATTCCCCCTTTTGTTGCAGGGTCAGTTTAGTGGGACACAGTCCCATATCCTATTCCCTTTCCTCTGTTATTCACAGCAGAACCTTTCACTTAGCGTTTCTAATAGCACCATGTAGTGCTGTCGTTTTCAGGAAATGCCTGGCTGTATTCTCTGCTAAATCAAGCAGGAGTCGTGCTGGCAATTCAAGGAACACCTCATCAGAGGAAAAGTAGCAATTGCTGCTGAGCTATTGTTTTCCATTTCATTTCACACACTCAAAAGAGCTCTGGTGACCACCCAGTGGGTGCCCTGAAATACAGATTCCAAGACACCTTCCTGAACTCAAAAGGCAAACTGGATTTACTGCTTACCCTCTATTGTTGCCCAGTCTCTCTTTCCCTGTTAGTTCTTTCTTTTCTATTTTTGTACTTCACCCTGTCATTTTCAGTCCTTTCCAGGATTCCCTGTTAGTTTTGTATACAACAGTTGGAAAGCTTCCCTTGAACAGAACGTGCTATGCTCAGAGAGTTTGCTGAGGGGGTATTCTACAAAAGGAGCCAGCAAAACTGAGTCAGAATTCAGTAGCTTTAGAAAGGAAAAAGTCTCATGTAAAGGATATGTTCATTAAGTTATTGTTCTAACTATGCTGTCCTTAACACTCATATCAGCTAATCTACTTACACAGCTACATTGCAAGTGGAACCAGCTGAAACAACAATACTCTTCCCTTTCTTCATGTTCATGAAGCAGCACACACTAGATTTGCAAAGCAGGTAACCATATACCAACAGCCCATGCATGAGCAAATGCTGTTTTTGTGGGTATGAACAATCTACAGCCAAAAAACAGGATAAAGAAACATAAACACTGTAGGGAGGTACAGACCTCTATCTAGCAGGAAGACTGGAAGGCAGTTTAGCTTAACATCAGACACAGAAATGTGTAGGTAGAAAAATCTCACAAAGAGAAAGAACAGACAGGCAGAGAGAAAAACTGCAGGATGGTTTGGCTTTTCTCTTCCTCAGACTGCTTTAGGGGGATAATATTTCCCTCCTTAGAGCAGACATGTCTGGGAAATTCCACCAGTGCTTTACAATATGTGCATACAGGTCTTTAAATGATTAATTTTTCAAAGTGTAACTTTTACACAGTCCAGAAACAGTGCTGTTCTGATAGCAAATACTCGCAGAGTACCATTAAGGGTATAGGGTAATGGATTTTACTGACAACAAGTATAAATACAGAAAAACCTACTGCTTTGTATTTTTAAAAGTAGAAAATCTTTTGACCCATGAGGATCTTGGCAAGTGAAATGACAGATATCATCTTAAAAGTCTTAAACTTCCTAAGGAATATTCCACTATCAATATTAAGTGCTGAACTGGTCTAGTACCAAACAGTTACCTGTATCCCCAGTTATAGATAAAATTAAACCTGGATATTGATTTAGCTTAGTAAGCAATAAACATTTAATTGAAGCAGTCAAACATGGGCAGTGTAAATGTACTGAACAACCTCCAGATCTGTTTAGGAGGCAATTATTTGAGACAGTGGAGTATGGCACATAGCAAACTGCACTGTAAAACACCACAGTTGTCACCTAAAGTATCAAGTTGCAGAATTATATTACAGCACAAGTTAAGGTTGAGATCTTGTTTCCTTTAATTTATGAACTTTCCTAAGATTTGCAGGACACCTGAGTAAGCCAGAGACTGTAGGGCAGCAGCTTTTCAAATTTGAGAGCATATAAACAAAAGCTCCCAAGATACAGCCTGCTCCACAAAGAGTGATCAGCCACAAGTAGCCAAACGCTCTTTGGAATTTCTTCAACTGGACAGTTACCACTGGAAAATCACAGAAGAAAACTGTGTAGAGAGCATCCTTTAAGGACACTTCCAGTTAAAACAGACTTCCCTGAAGGAAATGCAGCAGCCTCAGGTAAAAAAAAATATAATGCTCTTTCTTTAAAAAAACAGATGTTTGTAACCCTGTACAATAAGGGGAGGAAATTTTGATCAGTGCCTATGTCTGACAAGAGGAATGTAGCAAGAATCCAAGATTGTCATCTCAGATCTCAGAGCATACTAAACCCCAGTGCATGCTGCTTTTTAGAGAAAGATTCTTCACCATCTCTTTAGAGCCTTGTCCTGCAAGCTACTCTAGCTCTAATTCTGTGAGATCTTTGCAGATAACCTAGTTCTGGTAACTGTAACAGCAGATTAAAAAAAAACAGTATCTTAAAAGCACTGATGGTTTTTCATCAACATCCTTTGAAGCAGAATCATTGAAAATACCCATAAAGTAGGAAAACATTTAAAGACAAATCACTATCACTAAAAATACTCACTGCTGATTAGACCTGTTCCAAAAACAGGGACATGGTCTCAGAGAAATGACAAGAGCAATCTTTGCTTCCGCTCCTTTAAAATCCTGTTTATTCTCCACTTTCCTGAAATGCTTTATTGTAACAGTCTCACTCACCTAAAGATTATCCCAAGCCACAGAAGGGAGTCATGCCCCTCTCTCCACCTCCGTTTATTCTATTCTTTATCAATTGAAAATGAGCCAAAAGTAACTTTTCCTTCCAGTTCTGCAATGCCATGTGGAACACAATACACAAATATTTAGGAACACAACAATCCCTTAAAAGAGCTACAACTTCAAATATACAGACAGGTTGCTAACAGCAGTTACCATAAGACAGCATGAAAACATGACATGTGTTCTACAGTCCTGTTATTTGAGTCCTGAATTACTACTCTGACCGCAACAGTGTTTAAAGAAAGTACCATTTACATGCCTGTTCCACCCACTTTCAGATCAGACAAGAGATAATTATTAATGCCACACTTATTTTGGCAGCCCCTTGGTGACTTCTTTCAGCAAATAAAAACAGAGCAAGAGCTGAATGTCTCTGTGAATTCTTTCCAATTCAGTGGCAGGTGCCTCCGATTTTCCACTGACATGCTGCAAATGAATGATTAAATGAAAGTAAATTCCAGTGAGCTAAACAGTGGAAAGAGACACCAACACCACAGGGACTGAAAAAGCAGGCAAACTGTAGCAGTGAGAAGATAGGAAACCAAGTGCTTCATCCAGTTAAAAAGACAGCTCATCTTTTTGTAAGTGAGCATTACTTTTTTTGCAGGGACCAGGAAGGTCAATTAAAGGAAGGGCCAGCTCAACTAAAACTGATTTTGAAAAGAAAAAGTACTCAGAATATCACAGTACTTGTCTAATGGAGGTAGCCTAAGTAACACCAAGGAGTACCCAAAGAAGTCATTGAAAATTCTTAAACAAGTTGACTTCTGGAAGGAATGTTCTTGAACTGAGGAATATAAAACCCCCAGATCATGTAATAAAATAAACCCAACACTGGAAGGAACTCTGTTGTGGTCTGGCTTACATATACATTTACCTTGGTATAATTCATGAGGCATTAGGCTTGCTCACAGATTTCTAAATGGAGGTTCTCTAGAGAAAGGCTTTATTGCAATTCCGATTTCAAGGATGGCTTCTGAGCATTCAGCCCATTGAGAATATAACGCAGTGACTGCTAAATGCTTTTTGTGATAACAATTTACTAGCCAACTCTTTATCTCTTATTATTTAGATCTTACATATTGCCCAGATATGTGACTCAGTACAGGTAGCAAGTCAAAGGAACAAGTACCAGGGTAGCTAGCCAGCAGACACAACTGCCTTGAGAGGGCAGAAGAAATAAAAATGATTCTATCACACAGCAGCAGTGAGTGGGAAGCCCACGTTCTCTGCTCTCTGTCATACCCAGGACTATCATGAAATTGTGAACGCTTGAGCAAAAGACCTCTTGTCTGCTTTGGTTGTGTTTGACCTTTGTTGCGTTTCTCTAATTCTGCCACCTTCTGAATGACGAAAACCTCAAGATGCTTGAAAAGAATGGGACTCCAGTCTGAAATAAAAAGCTCACATTTGCTTTCCCTAGTGAGTGTAATATTTCCTGTTAAGAAAGTGTTTATCACACAAATGCTTGTGCATAAAGGTGGCACTGGACTTCAGAGCTCCACCCTGAGCAACATGTTTTCCACAGTTCTTGGACTGGATCCAAAGGGAACTTTCAGTACCAGCTTGAAGCCAGCAATGGTACACAAGAGCCAAAAGGGACTTCAATTTTTCCATTTAAAAGAAACAAACATTTCACTGCTTGTTTTCCTTCTGACAAGCCAGACCTACAAAGTAACTTCCAGAGGAATGTTTTCAAGAATATTCCTTCTGAGGCAATCAAAACCATGAGGACTGACAGACATACACGTAAAATCAACGATCAAATGATGCTCTTGTTTCCTGTCCTGAGACCAGTCCTGAGTGTTTTATGTTTTGTTTCTCCCTCAATTGTGATACTCTATTGATTACTCCACTTCTGTTTTAATATTGTTCTGTATTACTCCCATCTTTGCAAGTTAGCATATCCTGGGCAATTCAACTTAACAAAGCCATTTTCAAAGAACTCCTGTACAAAAGAGTGATTTTAAAACTTCTTGTTTTTCAGACCTTAAAACTGGAGTATTGCAGACTAGAGTGATCTCTCCTAGAAAGAACTAACATTTTATTTCTCTTGTATTTATGGACAACTGAGGACTGGAAATGGGAGTGGAAGAAGTAAAAATCGAAGCATGAAAGGTTCATTGAAACTCTCAGAGTCAGTTTTCCCTGTGCAGTCTAAGACGTTGAGTCTAAGATTTGAAAGATGACAATTCTAAGGTAGTTTTCTCCCCATTCCCATTTAACTACTTTTTATTTCCATAGGAAACTTCATGGCTGTAGAAGGAGGAAATGTATACTTTGTAGTAACATATTTGATGGGGGAAAAAAATAAATCAGAAAACAAGGAAGATTAAACACCTTGCTGTATATTACTACCTTTCACTTTCAAAACAAATGACAGAATGCAATGTACACCAGCTTTCCAGCAGTTACGCTATGCTTCCTGAGATTTCTCTTCCTATGGTTCTGGTCTCCCATTACATTCCACTTGGCAGAAAAGCAACTGCCTACACTTTCTCCAGGGTACATTGGATCTTACTAAACAAACAACAGCTCTCCTGCAAGCCATTCAGGATTTGAAGACTGCAGTGGTTCTCCCACATCCTGGCAGGTTTAAAACTGATAATTTACTAACAAACTCCAATGGATGATAGGGCAGATAAAAACAGACTGAAATATCTTATGTACTGCTTCTGCCATTAAAGCAGTAGGTTCTAGGAGGGTAGTGGGACGAAATAGCTAAATTCGATATGGCTCATGAACTAGAGCCAATATCATTGTAGTATCAACCAGATTTTCGTCTAAAGTACCAAAGCATAAAGGACAGCCTGCGAATGTCCTGAGGCAATACACACTCATCTAGATCAAGGCAATTGCCACATTTACCTTCAAACTTTCAACCCAGGATTACTTTCTGTCCTTTATACAGGTTTTATGATGACAAGCAAAAGTAATGAATTTTTGCAAAAGAATTTGCTTAGAAATTCTTAGATGCTTAGAAACATCTATTAACAGGAACAGAAAGTATAACAATTATCTCCTAAAAATTCAGTTGTAAACTTGTGAACAGTTTGTTTTACCATTAAGTTCTTCCACAGTTTTTGCTATCTCTTGCCACCAAATGATCAGAATCTACTCTTTCCATCCACTTATGCACCATTCAGTGATGGAGAGTCTAGTTGGTTTTTTTTCTTATATCTTTTCTTACTACTGTTTTTTCAGTGCAGCAGACTAATGGTGCTCTTGCTTTGAACTGGAAAAAAAAATCACCAGTCAGTAAACAGATTACTTTCTGCACTGATGACTGTAAAGTGAGACATAGGAAAGAAAACAACCAAAACCCAGCAATAATTTGGACCATTAATGGCAATGAGTGAGATACTGGTGTTATAGCAGCTAGATCCATTAAATCACCAGGTCAGTGCATAGTAGCTGTCAAAAGGGCAAAGTGACTGTTAAGATTTAGTAAACAGCGGGACAGAGAACAGTCAACGCTATTACACTGTTCTATGGACTTGTGCACCCACACCTTGAGTATTGCATGCAGCTTTTGTTTTACCCTGTCTGAAAATAATTGAAAGAAGAGCAACAAAGGTAATCAAGATACAGAACCTGTAAAAGGAAAAATCAGGCTGTGGTTCTTCAGACTGGCAAGAGATGACTGTGCGGAATATAAAGGTTTTCAAAACAATGAGTCCACAGTAGGGTAGATACTACAGAGCATCGAATAAGCTAGGCACTAGCATGGTGAAATAAATACAAAGTTGTAGTTTTTATGCAATATCCAGCTAGGTTGCAGATCTACTCACAACAGAGAATTGAACAGGCTAGAATCTGCCAAGGACTCAGGAGGAAGTTATCAGTGTTCACAGATAACTACTGAGAGTTACCACATACAGAGAAACACATGGTTCAGGATGTCCTTGAGTATGAGAACTGGGAGAGTACTTGTGTCTCTATCTGGAAGGAAGCATAAGATGCAATTGCTTTGTTTCTGTACTCTTCCCTAGCACCTGCTTTTGACATTATAGAGGTCAAGATGCTGATTAAACAGCCTGTTTATTACTGAGCTTAAAGTGTCACAGACCTAATATCTCCCTTGTACAAGAAAGTTGTAATACTTTTTCATTTTCACTTATCTTAAAAGAAATGGTAAAGAAAGTAAGAACTAATTCTTACCCACTACACAACTTTGATGGTGGCAAGTACAAGTCTATTAAGTCACTACAGTTCTTCAGCGGAAAGGGATTCACTTTAATCCCCATCAAATGAGGTCCTTACTGTGCAATTCCAATTATGTCTAAATTTATTACCCCAGAAAGAAAATGGCCATGAATCACTTTGCAGGAATGGTGGAATTTAGGTAGCTTGTGAAGCTGCTTCAGTACTTTGGTATTTAAGGATTTTTATTATTTTATTTTCTTAAAAAAAACCCTAAAATATTTTAAAGGATTTGTTTCATACTTGTATTGCTCTCTAAAACAGATTAGCAGCAGCAGAAATAATTTAAAGAGCTGATTATGAGGCTACTCTTGCAGTAAGCAAACACAGTGGGAGAAAAAGTTACTGCAGTTCAAATATAATCCTTAGGGAATGTTTCTATTAGTGTTCAGACATGGCTAGTTGGAATATCACCATACATCTAAGAATGTAAGCAGATTTCTTAGTGCTCTAACTACTTATTTTAAAATGACTCATTAGAGTCACATTTTCTGTTTGGGCAAAAAAATCAAAAGCATAATAATGTATCAAAATGAAAAAGCTTCATAATTTATTAATAATGAATCTCTTCATGAAGAGATGTTGAGTTCCTGGCATGGAGCCTCTGCCCTACACTTAACCATTAAGAAGTGACCATTTTAACTAACCTACACAACAGTTTCAATGTGTCATTCAAACCACCAGATTACTACTCCTGAACTGAACTGCTTTTCTGTCTACACACTGGGGACTTCACAATTTTGCACGTTCTCATACAATGATTCTTTAAGCTATATTAGCATTTTAATCCACAAACTATAAAATAAACTACGTAAGTTATATCTGATACAATTTTACATATTGTAAAATGTTGACAAGCAAAAGTTTTATTTATTGACATAGACTTGAGGTTTCCACACAGACTGAACTTTGGTTTTATATAGCATTTACTATTTCTGACTGATTTGGGGAACATTTAGATGACCTTGGGATCAGTTCAACACCTGTTGATAAATTCTAATGATTTCTAAAAGCATTCTTGGCACCTCCAGTAGATCTTGGGAAAACTAGAACCTTAAAAACCACCTAAACACAGCAAGCAATAAGGGGAGACAAAGGCAAACAATAGAAGCTCCTTGTAATAGATCCACAGCTTCAAGCTTACACATGTGTTTAGAGGCATAAAAACTAGCTCCCACTTCTCACTCAGAACAACGCAACATGATGAAGCTGGAGGGTGCATGTGCCTGAAAATCTGTTCATTTTTGAAGACATGACAATCACCTACTAAAACACAGGAGCACTCTCCCCTTCCAAAGTACACTGGTAAGAGGGCATACTTGTTACTGATACTACCTAGTCAACGTGCAAAACCTACGGTGGCATTACATTTTATCTTGGGAAGCATAATTTTTTGGCCATCACAGCCTGGCACAGGGATTTTACTCAGACAAGGTGGCAACATTTAAAAAATTAAAAAATCATGTTTGTTTGAATAGAAATATATAGTTTAATCAGCTTTCTGTTGGCTACATTTAATATTAAGTTAACCAGTATTAAACATTTGTACAAAGTATGAAGCAATGATACGTAACCTTTACATATTCATTATAATACATGAAAACATTGAAGTCACACAGAACTCAAGCAAACATTACAAGAAAATTACAAACATATACACACCCTCCCAATGCAGAGCAGGTTAAGTCTAACAAGCTATACCAATTCATATGACCAAAGTGACATTAAATCACTGTTATGGAACAGGATTGGGCTAATCTGTCAATATTTATAGTGCTACAGTCTCTACACAATTATCATGGTATTTTAGATTATTTCTTGGAAAATTATTCCCAAAGCCAAGCTACAAGTGACCATATAATATCACAATGCATGACTACTAGTGCTCTATAGACACTGGAATTCCATAGATTTTTCATTCAGTATTTGGCAGTTACTCAGTACCTGGATTTTAAAAGCCCTAAAATCTTAAAACTTAAAGGCATTCAAAACAATTTAAAAAGAACATTTAAAGGTAATAAAATGGTAATATAAATATGGAACTTCTTAAAACCTTCTTGTTATTAACCAACAACTAAACATCACAGGAGTATGTCTACTAATAAAAGCACGTTCAACAAACAGAAGTCCATTTCCCAGTGCTCCTATGTGACACCTTTTGCCGTTACAAGGATGGGATGTTTACAGAGAAGCCATTTTCAAGATCTGCATGCTAAGGTTAAAATCATTTTGACCTCCCTTGAGGCGCAAAAACAGTCCAGGCCTGTACCAGTACATTAAGACAAAGCAAGAAGATACATCACAATTGCAGCACCATGAACTTTGGAACATCCAAAATAATTTCAGATGCATCTGATCCTCAGCTTCCAGCACAAAGAGCCAAAACGCACCACTGTGTAACAAGGGCAGAAGACAAACCAAAACAATCAGTAGTCAGAGTATAAAGAAAGAAACAAACAGATGTGGAAATCTTGGGAGCCAGGCACAACTATGCTGTCTAACAAACAACTGTAGCTACCGAGCCACTGTTTTAAACTTCTGAGTGAACAAAAGAAACTGTAGCTTTGATGCACATTTTAAAAAGGCCACATTGTCATTTGGCTAGGACTACAACATTCACAGGCTGTTGTCAGGCTGTTGATCTTACTCCTTTGCTTTCATACACATACCATAATCTTGTGAGATTACTTCACAGATTAATACTAACGACCAAGTCTTTATCTAGGCATGAAAAAGCCATGAGATTCTTAATATACTTTCTTAGAGGTTTTCTGAACAGACTTTACAAAACTACTTTGAGTTGAGAGTTTGGCTTCTCTGGGACAAAGCAAGCTATTGCCACCCATCATTGCAGAATAAACACACACACAAACCAATAAAATAGTTCAGCACTGAAAAGCAGGGAATATTCAAAGACAATTGCAACAATTTGACAGTCTCATCAGAGCTACAATAAAATCTGTCTTACCCTAAAATAGCTTTAAAACAGACTTTGAACTAGTGTGAAGCTAATAGTCACAACTACAGATGAAGTCTTATATTCCCATCTTTATTCCAGATAAAAACTACACACTGATATAGGCTACCTTAACACTGTGAAAGACAGATGGAAATTCTACATTAACATCAAAGCCAAGAATGGCACTGCTATGGCCAAAATTCCATCCTGAGCTTGACAAAGCTACCAGAATTAAGTAACAGAACAGCAACTACAACTAGCTAATATCTCAATTTCTCTCACAAAACAAAACAGCAACTCCTTTCCCAGCTGAAGTTAAAAAGCCATAAAAAGTTTAGAACAATGGAAGACAAGCTTATGGATGATGAAACTTAAATAAATTGGGGGGGGGGGGAAGAGAAAAGTTTACTTGTACATTGTCTGCCTCCTCCCAAAAAGAAAAACAATTGTCTTTTGTAAGAAACTCTTATCTTCAATTTGTATTTGTACTAGAAGTTGCCACATTTTCTTAGGACATTTTACAGATATTAACAGGTTACTCACTTGATTTATAATTGATTTATAATTGTAAATAATTTGTAATTAAATTTTTAATTAATCTTCCTTACCACTATGACAAGAGAGAAATGAGGGCATCCAGAAATTTGCTCCGGTCTTCTGTTTTCAATTCAATTACTAAAATATGAAATATTACAAGATGCAAATTACTGAAAGATATAACAGATGTCACACTTGAAAAATAATAATTCCAAGTATACTTGTATTCTTAAGCATCTGTAAGGATGAAAAAGAGAATCTACTTGCACAAAATGCACATTGTTTATTTTGCTCTTAAATTTCAGCAAACTCCAGTTTAAGTGCTCACTACATGCTATATCAGCCACTTTCTAAGTCTAGGAATGTTTCTTTCTATGTTCAACAATTCATCAGTATGTATTGTTAAAAACCACCTCTTTCATAAGTACATAAAAAGGTATGCAAATTTCCTCATGCAAGTATCTCATTTTTCAAACAGACAATAAAGTATCTATAACATCACTACCCTACTTTATTTGGCTGCTAAATATAAAACCAGATAAACTCAGACTTTAAACTGAGGTGCGTATATGAAAATCATTGCTCAGCACAAAATGTAGATGGCCTCAAAGATACACAAGCCTCTGCTTAGTAGTTTATAATTTCTGCCCAAGATGGCACTTAGAAAAGATGACAAATAACACAGCTTGTGTTTATACCAGACTCAGGAACAGCGTATGGCATACACACTCTTGATGTTTGCATCCAAGTCATAGCACAGAGGTGTTTTATGGAGGCTGCATAAACACTGACCTCTAAAGGAATATTTGGTGAATGAAATAAGCGATAGGCAGCACTACTCACTTGACATGTCAAAATGGTTGTGTAAAGTCCTAGAATTGGTACTGTCTGCAGCTTTCTCAAATGCTCTTCCAAAAAAGCTAGATGAACAAAAAAAAAAACCCAAATGAGCATTACAGAAAAGGACACACATACTAAAGCAGAAGAACAGAACTTCCTTGCTGAGAGCTGAAAATGTTTTCCAGATGTTTTTCATATGCCATGTATTCAACATACACCTCACTTATTCAAGTGCAAAAACTTTAACATTACGGGCTTTAAGAAATGAAGTCATGGGCCATATTGTGAACTATTTCACTCTTAAGATAAAGAAATAGTTAAGAGGGAGGAGAAAAAAAACCCAAACAACTTTGAAACACCTGTATCCTCTCTCAAAAAATATATCATGCATACCATTAAAGAAGGATACAATTCAAGTCAGCGTGTTCAGTGTTAAATAGATACAGGAAAGAGACACTTGCTTTAAACAGGACAAGTCTATAGATAACTTTCAGCAGGAACTTTCAAACAACATGCTTACTTCTTTTTGTCAGAGCTTTCTGTCTCTGGAGGAATCCCCACCATGATCACAGTTCCCTGTTCAACATCCATTGGTGCAGCCATTATCAGCGGCAGCAATTTACAGCGCTTGTTTTTTGTCTGGAAGTCAGAAAGACAAAACTTTGTTAGACAAAACTCAGGAAGCAATTTAGTTTCAGCATGCCATGTGACCTAAGGACACAGCTATAATACAGTTCAGCAGAAGGCATTTTCTTCACACAGTCTCTTGATCTCCTTTTTTATTACAGTAAAAGCGACTTTAAGGACTGATAGAATTTTCAGTTCTTCTCCAATCTTGCTTTGCATTGTAACACAGACATGATATAGACAAAATATGATTTACAGTAAAGAAAAAAGCTCTTAAATTGCAGGTATGGGTATCTAAAATCTTGGAGTAGTAATTTTTTTTTTTCAATAATTATTTTACATTGAAATACAACAGCTAACACTGACAAATACAGTCCTCACTAGAAATTATGTTTTCTCTGTCATACAGTTTTAATTAAAGTACAGCTTACTGCTGTGGATAAAAAAATAATTACAACAATTTTAACATTTTTAGATACATAAGTATATGAAACAGAAGTTTGTTTAAAGTGTTCCTAAGGTAAATGTTCTGCAGCGAGGTTTTAAAGTGCTGTCTTCCTTCTAGCGGCAGACTAGTTACTGACCAAGTTGAACGTTTAAAATGAGGATACACAGATGCAATTGGGCAAGGATGAACCATCATAAGTTTAACTTACAAATTAAGGAGTGCTCACAGTGGAAACAGTTCTCAATCTTAAAAGTGCATTTTTAACTGAATTGTGTAAATAGGGCTCAAAAGGTAAATGCAAATTACCTTCAGTTACATTGATTGTAAAGATAATAGGATTTTATTTAAGCAGACACAGAAATCTTTAGGTAACAATTACCAGTCCTGCAATATTGCTTCTTTCCATGTCAGGTTAACTTTTCAAAGTACATACTTGGTGATCTGCTCCCTCAAAACTTACAAAATTAGGTAAAGATTTTAGATTGTAAGTGTCTTGACAATGAAAACTCTTTCTAATGCTATGGAATTCTCCTAGGCAGATATCTTTCCTAAAAGAGTATTCACAGATGTGCTAAAATTATCCAACCATTTAGCAGAAACATTATTAACATTTTCATATAATGTTTTTAATAATCAACTACACATATCCAACAGAATAATAACTACTACGTAGGCAAGCTAGTCAAAAGCTTTTGATTGACTTACAGAGCAAACAAACGATTTGAGTAAGTATTTACTTAGCAGGGACAAAGACACTGGTTTGGAAAAAAGTTTCACATCTGGTGTGCCCTAGGAAAATAAGAAACATTTTGGTTACAATCCAAGATGATTCTTCCTCTTCTTTAAGTATCTACTGATGAATCTAAAGGTTTTATATGACTCAAAGAACACCAAACAATATAGGAATCTGAGTTGACCCACTTGACTTCAAAATTAAACCCTCCCCGCTTCAAGAGGACCGATTCTTCCTTTGGGAAGCTCAGAGTAATATCAATACTGACTCATCAGAGCACAACACAGTACAGATAAATCAGTCCTTTCTCATTAAGTCATTCTTATTGAATCAATCAGTTCAGAAAAAGGTGATATTCAAGTATGCTATAGCCAAATGTAACAGTCAAATGAGAGCCAACAATTATAATCCTGACCTCCATGAGAGAGCAATAGAGAAAAGGCCCCTGAGAAATGACAAGGTTGGTGCAAATACAGCTGGCTACAGTCTGCTGAATGGCACGTAACTGCTTTTTGGCTAAGTCCAGTCCTTGGTGCAGTTTGTCCAGGTTACCCCTGCAACAGAAATAATAAAAATAGACACTTTCATATAAGCTTTTCACACAAAAGCAAGTTCTAAACATCATTAACAGGGATATTTTGATTTTTCTTCAATGGCTTATGAAACACAAATACATCTTTTAGATATGTAACCTAAATAAAACTGTAAAAGAATAAAGAAACATTTTCAGTACCTGGAGAGACTGTCCAAAGCTTTAATGAAATTAGTTGTTTCCTTCCCTTCTTTTTCTACGTTCTCCATAAGAGAAACTGTTGCATAAACTATGTCACTTGCTGAAAACTTGTTCTTAAAGCCAAAGTGAATGCTGAAGGTCTGAACTCTTAAATCTTTCATTCTGCAAAATTAAATAAGCCCATTAAAGATTACCATTACCAACATTATCAACACTGACCAGCAGTCTCCTCAGTACTTTAATGTTAAGAACATGAAGACAAATCTTACCCTAGCATTTGCAACAAGCCTAATACTACTTTGTCAATCCAAAACTGACATTTTTCAAAACAAGATGTTAAATCATCTTCATACAAAAATATTTGGACTTAACTGAAAAGCATTTTCAAAATAAGCAGTGGTATTTAACACAATTTACCCAAATTTGTTTGCAGATTCTTCAATCATTTCCCGAAGATTTTCTTTCAAAGACATGTCCATGGAATTAAATTTCTGTTTCACTTGCTTCAAAGGCAAACTAAAAACAGAAGGAAGAAACTATATTGATAGGTATGCTAGAAGAAAAAAATATTTGCCTTCCTTATGTAAGACTTTCTTAATATTAGATAATTTAGCAAGTTAAGTCTGACTAAACTTGGTTACATTCTTTTTAATTTAGTCATTGAAGAGCAGATGTGAGAAAGTATAGGTTACTTACTAGGATCTACTACTACATAAAGCCATACAGCCGCATTCCTTTGGCACCAAGACACAAGTTGCATAACTCAAAGACACTGCACTAGTCAGAGCCCCACAATCACATTTAAAAACTAACAAGTACTTGCAAAATATATTCTCAATATTTTCCCATAATTAATTGAAAAAAATGATCCTTTAGTTAAGACACAGATTTTTATAACTCACCCCATGTCAGCCAAAAACTCTTGGAGCCTCTTCTGCCCTTGTACAGACCAGAGCTTAAGGCTAGCAGAGGTATATGAAGTGTTATAGAGACTTTCATATAGAGACCAATGCTGATAAAGTGCCAGGCGAAGACTGAACAGGGATTAAGGCAAATAACTATAAACACTTTTATCATTTAAAGTTACAAATAGTAACAGAACTTCACAATTAGTACCTCTTCAGTTGCCCTTCTATATTGCATCTCTGTAGTACATACGATACAGTTAGGAGCTAGAGGTGCAGGTAACACAAGACCAGCAACATTAACTTGTAACTAACTCTGAAAGGTTAAGCTGAACTGAAGCTATACGAGCTACTGGAAGAGATATGTGTTCAACAAAACATTCCAATGTCCATTTCTTTTGATTCCATTCTCAGCAGCAGAGATGGTGCTGGGATTTTTTTTTTTTAAGTTGATAAAAACCTCAACTGGGGTTCACCAAGTGGGTAGGGTTCATTTTCCCCAGATCTTATGCAAGGATACTCATACTCAAATGCTATTCGCATGCAGTCAATTGACAGAGAATTTTCCTCATCTTCATTGCGGTGGTTATGGCGAGACACATGACGCTGCAGGATCCCGATATCAGTCACGTACTTCATTCTTAAACAGAAATAAATTTGACACTTCACTTTCTTCCTGTGTATTACTTCTTAAATAATGTTCTTTCAATATTCAGCCATGTACCCAGGCAATTAAAGCTAAATAAAAAACACAACCAAAACCACAGCCAAACCCCAAACAATATAGACAGTTAGACTGACCAATAAAATTAGCTACTTATTACATTTATCTCCTTAAAAACATCAGTATATTACAACAGAACACCAGAATTAAAGTCTACACATGTACTACTAGAATCCTGATTGCATCTAGTAGGAAATAAGAAACAAGGAAGAAAAAAAGATAAAATATGAAATTCTTCAACTAAAACTGTAAAGGAAACTGGAAGACATGGAACATGTTTTTTTTTTTCCTTTAATAAAACGGTATCAAAATCATATTTGCATGAACTACTACTAAACAGCATTTCTTCCCAGATCAGAAGTGACTGTTTTATGATTTTGTTAAAAATAGTTTAAAAACTCTCAATAGTAGAAAAGAAATATATTTTTTTTTCTGATACATTTTTTTCCACTTTCGGAAGGCATCAGATCACATTCTGTCATTAAGATACTTAATGGCACTGTTTATTAACTGTCTTGTGTTAATTTCCATGTTTGCTGAGTATTACTTCTAAAAAAAAAATAGAGACAAACAAATAATAATTAAGATAAATAATAAATTATATCTTTCTTACTGAGTGATTTTATCTTGTACCCATTGATCTGTTAGGCCAACAATAGCCCACCTAAAATTGAAGGGGGGGAGGAGAAAGAGAGGGAAAGAGAAAAAGAAAGTTACTCCAAAAAATATTCCAGTATAGTATGTTGTATTTAACCCTCTAAGTATGTACCAGAAGAAGTCAGAAATATTGCTTACCAACTGTACATACAAGTTAACAAAAAAGCTATATGCTATTATTCCCTTTAGCAGACATACATGGAAAAAAGAGGATGGTACTACATGTGTACAACCTGTTAGTTGCTTATAATTAATTTACATAGATGTGATCCCAATTCAGGACACAAATTCAATTCCACTCTCAAAATAAACTTGAATCTTATACTGAAATTAAACAATCTTGGGAAATTTTGCCTATCTATTATGGGTTTAAGCTTTTACCCTAAGGTAAAATAACAGAAACATACCACAACATGTCATTCAAGTCTTTAGACATTATCCATGCCAGGTCAAACATCACCATTGCAGACTACATGAGAGAAAAGGAAAAAGATGGGATAAACTGGGCATAAAATCCTCACTCATTAAGCAAATAGAACACTGTTAAATTTGTCAAATACTAGTGTGTTACTAGAGGTCTGTACATCACACTTGAGTCAGAAAGTAGGACAGTGGCAGATTGTCAAAGATGCTAAGTAGAAAGGAACATCTTAACAAAACATAATCAGATAAGAGGCCAAACACCAAAAGGAACAATTTGATGTCCTAAGTGTTATGTTTGAAATATCCTGATGCTTTGAAACCTCTGGAAGGCAAACAATCTCCATGCATGCTAGAGTCTTTTGCAAGAGTATTGTGTACATAGATACTTTTCTCAAAACCTAAAAAATTTACACAATCATATTTTTTATACCAGCATTAAAGATAGCAAACAACAAAAATGTTACTAGTTCTAAGTTTATCATTTTCCCCCACTATGAACATTACATTAGCCACTATGACTCAGTCAGTGTCTGCCATTCTACCAGTATTGCTTCTAATTCATCAACAGTAATAACAAGCTGTCACGTCAACTTATTTGTTACATATATGATGTATCTTCTGTATAACAGTAAGATTAAAAAAAGCATGATAATAAGATAATAGACAACATTGTTAAATAATTATAACATTGTAGCGGATAATTATAACACTGGATATTGTTCAATTAGCTTTACATTAGTATCTTGCGATTTTATAGCAAACGAGTTTGTACTTACTGAGGTCCCATGGTATTCATATTGCTCATAGTCAAAAAGAATTTCTCGCCTAAAAAGAAAAAAAAAAACCAACAAACCCCACATTTGCGTAAGTGGTGAACTACATATTGCATCCAATTAAAAATCAAAGGCAGGTTTCATTAAAAGCTTATTTTTAGCAATTAAAACGAAACAAGAAAACACCACTACTGTACACACACCCCCACCCCCCCCCCAAGCAAACAAAAACACACACCAAAAAATATCCTTTGGTCTAAAAAAAGTTTTCCTCCAAGCCAACTGGATTTCTGTAGTAACATGGAAGCCACACTGAAATGTCCTCATACAGTAAAAGAACAAGTTTATTAAACCATTATTTCTCAAATCCCATTTTCTTATCTGATTTGTTCCTGCTTATTCCTATTGACGATAGTAGGATTGTAAAGGAAGAAAACAGAAGCACAAATTTCACCCCACAATAGACAAAACCAGAATACTACAGCTACTTAGAGGTGGAATAATGCACCTGCTGCTACTCAGATTTAATGATTATTATTTATAACTATCCTCATTTAAACATTTTATTTTTATATAGGAAATCTCTCAATTTTCTGAATAAAGTTAGAACTAAAGCATCTTGCAAATCAAGCAGCACAGTATCATGTTTTTATATGTTTGATTTTAATCCAACAGTAAGAAAAAGACACAAGCAACATAATAAAAACCAGTTAAACATACCTGCGTGCCTCCCATTCCCGCCTCTGCCGCCTCTTCATTGTTCTCTCTATTACATCCTGTAAATTAATATAATGTTAAATAGCTGGAAAAAATACTCTAGTAGATTAGCACCTGTCCAGACACTTGACTAAGTCTTTATTAGAAAGAACACTTATTTCTATTAATGTAGTGAGAAAAATATTATCGTTAAGCATTTTTCCAAGAAACACACTTGTATGAAGTCAGGGCATAGTTATCTAGCTCTTCTTCACAAATAAGAAGCCCAGTACACAGTGTTTTCAACACCAGCAACATAGCCTCGTACCATTTTGTAACATAAAAATAAGACTGATGAAAAATAGATAGTAAATGAAGTTCAGAAAATTAAGCACTCAGTGTATATTTAACTTCCATAAATTGCATAAACAGCTTGAAAACTTGAAGAAATCAATAAGATCTTTGTGGAGTATTTAACAGATTTGAGAATAGCTTTCATGTGCATTATTTATAGATTTTCCTTTGAATTTCTTATGTCTGCTTTTGCTGATTTAGCACCCTTCCTAGATTAGTAGGAAAAATGCACACTGTTAATAGAAAAATAAAATGAAACACATATTAAATCTGAGAATGCCTTTATATCATCTCTTAATATTGCGAGCCTCAAGCCTTTGCTTCCTTGTATGCTATTAGGAGAAAATATGCTACAATTATGACACATTTCATTTTTTATGTCTACCTTAATATACTTTTGTTAATTTACTGGTACAAGGACAGACAAAATGTATTCGATGTAAACAACAAAAAAAACAACCCATCAATGTAGACTGGAAAGCCAGAGCCTGTCATCAGAGAGAGCTCTTCAGTTCAGTAGTTACACAAAGACAGCGTTATGCATAATCAAGTTCAAAACATTTTTTTTTTCTTTTTAACAAAGAGGAAATATTTCTGTGCAGCTCAGATAAACATTTTGTGTATTTGAAACTCTATTGGGAGTAGTAAATTATTTTTAAATCTTACACTTCCATTTGTGATCTAACACCGCATTATTTTTAAACTCATATGTAATTATTATAATTATATAAAACATAAGCACTATTTTATTTTCCTTCTTTTCTCAACAAAGTAGCAGAAAAGCACCTCTTCAAAACGTCTACGTTTCTCTGAAGGCTCTGACCCATCAGTTTCATTCTCAGAGTCCTCTTCTTCATCCTCTTCATCTCTGAAGATATCATCATAAGCAGGAACATCAAGATCATCGTCTTGTTTAACTAACAACTTTATCTAGCAAGAAAGAAAAAAAAGCATTTTAAATAAACGAAGTATCTTATTTAATGATTTAAACACATTTTAAATGACAAATGAGAATACTTCAGATACTTTAGAAGAGAAGCAAATAATTAAATTTGGCTGTGATTGATTCATGGCATAATAAAAAATACTACTTTTTAATATAAAGGCTACTCTTATACAAAATAAGAGCAGAAAAATATATGCCTTTTTTACAGCATTACAAGAATTCTTTTTTTTTTATGCTTGTTAAGGACATGTTGCCAAATCATTTGTGTTAATAATCAAATTCTAGGTGCTGCTAATGCTGAGAGATAACACGTTACATTCTGAAGCATGATTATCCTCTGATTTGTAGCAGTTTGATTAATAGCAACAGGATTAACAGGTGTTTACTACTGACAACTATCACACTGCTATCAGTATATATTTTACTACTGAAAACATTTTTTTTCTGATCATGAACATTATTACTGCAAATATCCATTAATATTGCTTCCTGCCTTACTAACTAGCAGTAGCAGTTTTACAAAACACAGAAAAGCACCACCCCAGGGGAAGATTTTTGTTGTGAAAGAAAAGCGGTTACCTGTGTGTCATTGTAAACATTCACTACATTGATAGGTCTGTGGCTGTCACATACAAAAAAGACAGTGTCTTCTTCAGGCTGCAAGATCTCCAGAAGGTCAACATTGGCACCACAATTAATAAAAACAAAATATTTGAACTGCAAACAAAAGGGAAAAAAATAAAAAAGCTTTTTACTTAAATTAGCAGAAAACACAGAAGACTTGAAAACACCTGCACAAAACATCCCAGGCACCCACCGTTACCAAAAACTCTATTAACTTTTTGCTAATTGATGTCTCTGAGAAGGAAAAAAAATTTGTAAGGCAAAGCACCAAACTTGGAGATGATGGATATCCAATACCACCACTTTTTACATCTCAAAATGTGTGCAAACTTAATTTGACTCTATCCAAATTGTAGCATATTAGTTTGAACTGATGTAAAAAAAGGTTGTTATTGGCATATTAAATTAACCGTGAGCATTTATAACCAATAATAATAATTAGTTTAAGAACTGACATTTTAAGTTGGGAAAGGAAATAAATGAATGCCTCTCTAAGATAACCTGCAACCTAAAATGTTTCCAGTGTTTTTTCACCTGATCTTTATGCTCAAGAAAGGCAGTTTCAAGTTCTTGCCATCCAGATACTGGGACGAGTGTATATGGCACATGATCACACTGAAACAAAGCCTGAAATGAAGCAGACAGCTGTTAGCAAAGGCAAGGGAAAATAACCTCTTCTACAATGTTATACATGCTATAATTTTACTTCATACAAATCTTTATCTCAAATACATCCCAAAATACATGTAGGTTTGTAATCTGGGAGTGTGACTAACTGACTTAAGTGTCATAACTCACGGAAAAAGTTACAAAACCAGTTTAAACTTTTACCCTTTCCTCAGTTCAAACCTATTAAAAGGATCCCTGGGTGTTTTTTCTTTTGCTGTTACTCTACAGTGACAGTGAACAAAGACTTACTTGGAGTATTTTACAAGCACATAATGCATCAACATCTGAAGCGACAAGAAGGAGGACACGCTGCAAAAACAACAGAATAACAGTATTAATTTAGGCATCAAATCTAACGTGCTGGTGCATGAAATGCATACATTACTATGAGACCAGAAAGTATATTTAGGTAGATAGCATTATAGGCATAAAATAGGATCTCTTCTGAATGGACACTGCAACCAAAATGAACCAATTTGGATCTCTGTAAATATGAGCAATAAACAACCTCACACCACCAAAATACAGCATCTTCTTTGAGGAAATGTGGTTATTCAGACCCCTATGAAGCACATATAGTTTTGAAGGCTCAGCCCTCCAACTGTTTTATCATGTCTAGAAAGACCTGAAGAGCCTTTCAGCCTGAGACCTGAAACAGTTTTGACTAAAGAAAATCGGTAGCAAAAACAGGAGCAAGGCAACTCTTGAAATACCCTTGATTTAGGTAAAATGGTTTGTCTGGTGGTCCTTTATTCTGGGGTCTTGGTTGGAGATTTTGTTCATAGGTGGAAAAGCTGAAAGAAATACATTCATTTGCACAGTCTGTAACACAGTTGTGTAGGTAAAAATAGTAGAAGACTGTCCAATGAAAACTTTACCACTCCAGGGTACATACCCACTCTGAACAAACCAAAGCAAACTGTGAGGTAAAAATGAAAGCGGCAAACCTGACCTGTTACAAGAAAAACCGCAACAAAGACAGAACACGAGATCTAGTGTCTGGAAAAAAATATAAACCAAAAAGGTAAAATAATAATTAAAAAGTACATAAAGAAAACCCCCAAACCAAACAGCAAATAGATCTAGAGACGTCTTGGTTAAACAAAAGATCCACAGCACTGCCCGAACCACTAGCGGCGGCTCAGGCTCGGGTTTCCCAGCCCGCGGACACGTCCGAGGAGGATATTTTTACAGCCCGGGCTCACTGGAGGGGCCGCCTCCCCCAGCGCTGCCCGCGGCCTCACGCCCACCTGACAGCGGCTCAGCCGCCACAAGCCCGCGAGGGCCGGAGCACCTCAGCCGCCGCCGCCAGAGCCAGGGACGCCCCGGCACCATCCCCGCTCTGTGAGGCGGCGGGAAACGCCTCAGCCCTGCAGAGAGCGGCCTGAGGGGAGGCAGCCCCGCCTGCGGACGGGACGCGCAGGGCGACACCAGGTCCCGGCCCGCACCTGGTTGACGATCACTTCGTAGAACTCCCGGCGGCAGTCAGAGACGAACATGGCGGCAGCGAGAGAGCGGCGGGGAGACAAGGGAGAAACGGCGGCAGCTGGGGGCCACCGCGACTCAAGCTGGGCGCCAAATCAGCGCCGCTTTTCATTGGTCTTCTCCTCACGGCACTCTGGCCAATGGAAAAGCAGCCGTCCCTCCCTCGCAGAGCGGATTGGGCAAACTGCCCAACCCATTCCGGGTCTTCGCCAATGACATTGGAATAAGGGAAGTGCGACACGTGCGGCTGCCCAATCCCTGGCGTATCAGAGCCGGAAGCATCGTACTGGCTCTTGTTGCCGTGGCTGCCATGTTTGCTGCGGGCGAGCTGTTTGCTCTGCCATTTAACGCGGTCGGGGGAAGAGGCGGGCGAGATCTCGTCAACTCCCGATGGCTGAGGAGGGTCGCGACCCCTAAAAACCTTTCACAATGGCTTCATTGAAGGGAGCGCGATCTCTTCTTCCGCCCTCACACAAAATGGCCGCCCGAGGGGGCGGGCACCGCGCTGCACGCTGGGAGGGGCAGCGCGGCGGGGCAGGGCCGTGGGGTGGGGCCCGCGGCGGTGGCCGGAGCCCCGTCAGGAAAGGGGGGAGCGAGCGTTCGGCCTGCGTCTTGTCCTCCGGCTCTTGCGGGGAGCTCGAGCGTTGCCGCTCCGCGGCTCAGCACCGCCGCCATGGTGAGGCTCCGGGAGCGGCCGTGGGAAGTGTCGAGTCACGGCGGGCGGGAGGGCGGCTGGGCCCCTCGTTCCTTCGCTGGCAGCCCGCTCGCGGAGGCCGTTTGTGAAGCCGGCGAGCGCCAGGCTGAGGGCCGGCGGGTGTCGGTGTCTGTGCCGCGAATCGCCGCCCGTGTGCGGGGTGTGTTGGGCAGGCCGAGTGCGCTGCGTCCATTTTGTGTCCCCGCGCAGCGCCGAGCGCACAGCCCTTCCCCGGGCTCTTGTCACGGGAGAGACACCGTATGTCTCTGAACGGAGTTCTAGCTAAACTTCAGGACACGGCAGTGAGAGCTGTAGCACTTCAGTGCGCTGTTGATACCTATTAATGCCGCCTTCTCTTTCTGTGTTTTTTCCTCCAGTTCTCCTTTAATATGTTCGATCACCCCATCCCTCGGGTTTTCCAGAACCGCTTCTCAACCCAATACCGCTGCTTTTCAGTATCCATGCTTGCTGGACCTAATGACAGGTCAGATGTGGAGAAAGGCGGGAAGAGTATGTGCATGTTTTATTTTGACTAATAACCTGTTGGAAGAGTGTTTGTGAATAATGTCAAGTAACACAGCTTTTGGCCAAAACTCCAGGAACATCGTTGAGCGGCACGGAGATGTGCTGTTGGCACTGTGGCTTGAGCTAGGAGAGCGCCCTGCGTGGGGCTTTAAGGAAGAAGAGGGAGGGTTCATCTTTTTTCTCATGACTCTGTAATTAACGAAACTTACCAAGTGAGTCTGGGTTTATGAGCATTAGAGGAAGACATTCTTCTCTTTTAAAGCCTCTCGTTAAAATCTTGGATCCATTATAAGCCGTAGAAATTTCTAATCAAAGGCTTCCTCCCCCTAAGTTGTACTTAACTGGAGCAAAAATAATAGATTGGCCAAGTTAATTTTCAAGCTGTTAGACTAATCCTGTGCTGTTTTGACTTGGCATCGATTTAAGAGAACCTGTAAGCCCAAGTAAATAAAATTGCATTTAGGAAATGTTTCCTTTAGTACTGGGTATTGTACAAACTTCTCTCTCTCTCTTTTGTTTATTAAATTCTGAACTCTCCATGCCAGCAGATATATTTGTCATGACTGATTCTACTGAAATCTTTGGCTCAGAAATTAGTTTGCAGGAGATTTTAGAATCTCCTTTTCTTAGGGTATTTTAGAGAAAGGACTGATAAAGCTGCATATTATATACTCTTTTTTAAAGACATACTTTTCCTAATCTTACGTTCTTATTCATTTTTGCAGTAATAATGCCACCGTCGGCTTTGGATCAACTCAGTAAGTGGATATTTTATTCTGGAATAACAACATTAAAAACAAGACCAAATATGTAAGAAAATACCACAGTATTTTAATTAAGTCTGACTAATGAAGAGAATACGAGAGTAATTAGTTCAAAATAGGTATTTCGGAAGTATTTTGTTTGTCAGAATTCATGGGGCTTGTCTGTCTTCAAGTACAGACATCTGAAGTGTTGGACTACCTGAAGCATGAATCAATATTTAATAACAGCATACTTAGTAAAATGGTTATGGTTAATCTAGTAAATTCTTAATCTCAACCTGCTTGTTCTGGATGCTGTTGTTTGGAGCAAACAAAATTAAAGGCAAAATAAGTTACAATTAACTTTGAAATGGAGGAAAAAAGGTAACTGAATCAGTGATATAAATGGTCTTTATTTGTCCTTTTAACTAAGGTTCCCCCACCCCAAGTTTTAGCCTTAATAGAATTTCTTTGAGAAATTAGTTTACTGAGGTTTTAAAGTAGGCAAGGCCTCTTAAAAATCATTATGTAGGAGCTACCTGATAATAGCACAAGGACATAATAGTAACAGATCCCTCTGCTGTTACCTGCTGTCTGATCGTCTCTGAGCTTGGGGAAATGTGGAGAGGCATTTAAAGCTCTAAGTGTGATGGTGAGGAAGTATTTGTGTATCTGCATTCTCTCCTGGATTTATAGTGAACAACTGGGATAATGGTATGAGGGGAATACTCTCCTGTAGTCTGGCCCATTCTCTTGCCCATATTCAGTCTCTGAAAGCTTCAGAAAGAGCTTCAGTGGCTCTTAGCAAATAAAATTGTTTTCTTCTTTCTCACCAGGCCGACTTAATATCACTTACCCAATGCTGTTCAAGCTGACCAATAAAAACTCGGACCGAATGACACACTGTGGAGTGCTTGAATTTGTGGCTGATGAGGGCATATGTTACCTTCCACACTGGGTGAGTTGTCTCAGGTTGAACTGTCAAAACCTGAAGAGTAGGATTAGTGAGTTGCCAGTTTAATATTAAAGAGGCAGAATGTTTCCTGAAAGTGTATTTGCCAGTCATGTTCCTACAACAGCTTTCAGGCACAGCTTGGATTTCCCTCCATGAGAGTTTAACTAAACCAGCAAAGCAGACAGCTTTTTAAGATGCACCTGACTGTTCTTCCTGAAATTAAACTGTGGTAAATTGGTGCATTTTGAGGAAGATGGTAGCCCCAGCAAAAATGGGTATATTCAAGGAAAGAGCATTAAAAAGATCAGTTGTGATAATAGTGGTTTGTGTCTTTGTTTTCACACTTGCAGATGATGCAGAACTTGCTTCTGGAAGAGGGAGGCCTGGTGCAAGTGGAGAGCGTTAATCTTCAAGTTGCAACTTACTCAAAATTTCAGCCACAGAGTCCAGATTTTCTTGACATCACCAATCCCAAAGCTGTGTATCCTTCTGTTCTGTTATGGAGCCAGCGGGCAAAAGTTTTTCCCAAATTTGAATGATGAAGCAGAGCTAGCTTTTCAGGTGTGGCTTATACTCTTCTAGTAGTAGGTAACTACTACAGCTCCTTCTGAAAACAAAAAAGAATGGATAGCTTATGTAGAGAAATGCTGCCAACTGCTGGCACAACGTGTACTGAAATGAAGAAGCATGAATCTTGACTTGAAGTCCAATGAGTCTGCATGTCCCTTTAGAAGAACTCATGCAGCCTAATGCTTCCTAAAAGGCTATGTACAATACTTATGACTTTTAAATGACATTTGAGAGATAAAGGATCAGAGTTGTATAGATTGAGGCTTTGATGTTGCATTGAAAACAGATGTTTCATCTTAACATACTTCACAGATTAGAAAATGCATTGAGGAACTTCGCTTGTCTGACTACTGGAGATGTTATTGCCATCAACTACAATGAAAAGGTACTGTATACAGGACCAGTCCATGCAGGTTTTGTTTGGATACGTCAATTTGAGGAAACAAGTTCTGTTCCATGTAAAAAAGCACACTGTAGGCTGTGACCACAAGTACATCTTGTGAATGGATTTTATAGTTGAGTATTTTTGGCAGCACATGTGATCACTTGGGATTGTAGTCTAAGCTCTGTTGTTGCATGGTGGTGCTAAAACTATCAACAGAGCTGTGCAGTGTTTGTGAGAAGCAATCCCAGATAGTAGATTTTGCAGTCAGTTTTCTGTTGGAAGAGGAAAGGGTCAGCTAAGTCTTCTCCTGAGCTGCTCTTCAGACTGGTTTTTGATTCACAAGCAAAACAAACACTTGTGCTGTTGGTAATTTTGAAGTCTGTCCCTTGCATGTATTGTAAATTCATAATTTGCTTCTAGGAATGCAGATTATAGTAAGAGTGTAGTAAGTTACAACAAAAAGTAGTTTCTTTAGCTCTAGCATATAGCAGTCTTCTAAGCTAAAAAATCTTTGTTTTCAAGTTCTGTAGAGACCCTGCAGTATTCAGTCCTCAACCTAAAGAGCACTCGCTTCCATTTTCTGGAAGCTCTCTGAAGGGAAAGGTTTAGATCGGGTTTTTTTGTATGTAAGTTGAGCTGTTTCATGTGCAGCCTTAAAATACTCATTACTGTTTCAGATCTATGAGCTTCGGGTGATGGAGACCAAACCGGATAAAGCTGTGTCCATCATAGAATGTGATATGAATGTAAGTTAAAGCTGATGTGGAAAGTCTGCTTTTACTGTGCCCTCCCAGAAGGAGAGGGCATCTTGTTCAGTGATAGCACTGAACACTGAGCACCTCTGATGCTGCAGGAAAGATAAAATCAGATGAGACAGGGAAGATGACGCATTTGACAGTACCCCATATATCTTTGTAACCACAGCTGTAGTCTAGAGCTGCGCTTTGTGTACTGTCAGGTGACTGTAGTGCCTAAAATATAATGTTTAGCTTCAACGTGTTTTATAGCAGAGTTTTATTTAATAGCCTTGTCTTGATTCAAACTCCGATGATGTTGTGTGGTGCTGTGTTACTGCACTGTTTCAACTACATGCTAACACCTGTTCCTAAGAGGCTTAGTCTTTTTAGTTCCGAGTTAGAATGTTGGGCAAACAAACCTCAGTTCTTTCTAGATCAAATGGAATGATGGTTTGTGGAATTTTGAGGGGTAGCAGTGTAAAGATTATGCTTAAAAGAAAAATACCAGTCATGCTTATTTTCATGCTTCTTGTGTAAATAGGTGGATTTTGATGCTCCTTTGGGGTACAAAGAACCAGAAAGAGCTGCACAGCATGAAGAAACCACAGTAGGTTAAGCTTCTGTTCTTCAAAAATGTATTCCCTAGAAGTCAACCCTGCTTGTGATGGTGCAGTGCACAACAATGTATTTTTTCTTCCTGAAAAGATTAAGACTAAGCTTTACTTACCAGATGCTTTTGCTTGTGTTGATTAGGAGATGGCTGTCTACTAAGTGTTGTTTTGGAAAGGGATTGTTGTGAAGTTTTTTTTTATCAGAAATACGTGGAACTGTTTTTGTGTATTCTGCATATCACAACATGAACAATGAACTAACTTGCGTTTGCCTCGCAGGATGTTGAAGCAGACCACAGTGGATACGTGAGTGATGTAGGATTTCGTGTAAGTCCCCTATTTCTGATAGCTTATGAATGTTGTAGAATGGTGAGGGGAAGTGGTTCCAAACAACTGCAAGACAGTAGTACCTGTTTATCATTTAATTGGCAACTATCTGTGGGTGTTACAGCCAGTAACAGTATGACTTCCTGTCCTTAAATGACAGTCTTTGAATGGGAGACTGAAACATACTCTTCCACTCACAGTCCATCAGCTTATATGTACCAAGAAGAAACATGCTGAAACAAGTAATTCAATAAAAGTTATAGTAAGATTTGGAGGATACAGTATCCTTGTGCAGTGTTCAAATACAGGATACAGTTAAATTAAAACTCATTCTGTATATGCAGGCGTTTTCTGGTTCTGGGAACAGGCTGGATGGCAAGAAGAAAGGAGTTGAGCCCAGTCCATCACCAATTAAACCAGGAGACATTCGAAGGTACGTCTGGGATCACTGTTTGAGTGGAGTTTATTTTATTTCCTGCTCCTGCAGTGTAAACAAGCTGTTTTCATCCTAAATTTACATTTAGAAAATGACCTAATATTTTAGACTGACTGTGAGGTCCTTGTCTGCTTAAGATGCAGATCCTAAATTAATGTTGCTAAAACTCAGGTTATATGGAAGACAAACAGGGAGAGGCAGCAGGTCTGGACTGGGCTGAATCAAGCAATGCACAGACCCCTGCTGATGTAGTCAAGTGAAATGTGTCAGAGTGGAATTTTCTTTGAGTTGGGTGGATAATCAAAGCCATGTATGCGTTTGTGTGGTGCGGGTTTTTGTGTGTGTTTGATTTCCTACAAGGACATTTAGAAATTCAGACTTGGTGAAAGTGTGCAGGTACATGGTTTCTGTGGTGTTTTGTCACTTACACTTGTCACAATGAAACTTGAACCCTTGTGGAAAACAAGTCTGTGGCCCTTTGGAAACCACAGGCCACATGGAAACATGCCCAGAGCCAGGCTGCTACAGCAGCTCCAGTATCTGATCATTTACTTCATGCAATGTGTGCCTGCCTTCAGGAAGTAATTCAGTGGTTTAACTCTAGGATTACTTAGTAATGAAAATTTGCAGTAGTGTTGGTGCAATATGGAAAGACACGGAATAGGTCTCATGGTGTTCAGTTGGATGGAAGGTAAAAAACTTTTTCCATAACATTTTTATGCTCTTTTCCAGAGGAATTCCCAACTATGACTTCAAGATTGGTAGGATCACATTCATTAGAAACTCACGTCCCCTAGTTAAGAAAGTCGAAGAGGTAAATCAAGTTGTATATTTCCCAATTTGCACAGAACTAGAACACCAGAACTGCTGCCCAAGTTTGTGGTTCCTCTCTCCATACCTGATTCTTCATTGCACATTCCTCTTAAAAAGTGGTTTGAGTTAGGTGAAAGCAACCTCCAATACCCTTGCTTACTGATGTAAAAAGATTGACCTGATATAAGTTTAATAAGCCAGGCCAGTTTCTTTTGGCTCAGAGGTCCCTGAAATGCTTGTATTTTGAGGGAGAAAGGGGTTATTAAGTAGATTAAGGATGTGAAACGTCAACAGTCAGTTGCTGCTCTGAGGGAGTGTTCTTTCTAATGATTGTTCAGCTTATATCATGCACAAGCAGTGACCAACGAGGTAACAACCTTTTTCCCTCCTTTCTTTTTCCAGGATGAATCTGGAAGCCGGTTTATTGCCTTTTCAGGAGAAGGCCAGTCCCTGCGCAAAAAGGGAAGAAAACCCTAAGTTGTGGTACTTTTAGTCGGTTAGGAGGAAAATAAAGCAATTGCAGCATATTGGATCTTAGTTACTACAGTTGAGAGGAGAGGGCACACAGGAACACTTTTACTGGTTTGGTTTCATGTTTAAAACTGGAGTTGTTGGACTGTCTTAATTTTCAGTTGGAAATTAAGTTGAAAGTAAGTTCTAGGAATTCTGAAAGAATGTTTTGTATGTGTTGTAAAGAGGGAGAAGTTGACCTTGGATAAACCTGAGAGATAAAACCAAGGTCTACCTTACTAGAAGGCCTGTTCTTAGACTGTATCCTCCCCTTTTACATCCCGAGCAGTGATGGTCTCACATCGCTCTGTGCTTGGTATTTTCCTCCCTCTGTATGCATTTTGCCACAATTTCCGGTAAGCTTTTTGGTGTGGTGTAAACCAAAGCAGATAGTTTGGTGTTTAGGACTTTTGTGCAGGGACTCTTTGATCTTAGCTTCAGGTGTTGGGTTATAAATCATTCTAAGCAATCTCCCTGTAACTGCTTTTTATATTTATAATTAATAACATGCCTTTTTGATAGTTCAGATAAATAACGTACTGTACTATCTCGTGGCACATGTAGCAAGTGGCAGACCCAGCTTTGCTGCCTGGTGCTGGGTAATGCCGCAATGCCCCGGGCAGCCTTTCGACGGCTGCGTGTCGCTCCTGAGCCGGGTGCAGGCCGTGCGCTCCGTCCCGGCGGGCGAGTAAAGGTTCTTCGGTGACCACCGTGCGTCCCGTGTGCTGATTCCCGGGACAGCGAGCGGGCTGCGCGGATGGGTGGAGTGCGGGTCACGTGGCGTGCCCAGCGGCCAGCTATTGGCTCGCAGGCCCTTGGGGTGGGGAGAAAGGGTTGCCGGGTTGTGTCGCCCGTCGCCATTGGCCGGAGTCGGGGATCTACTTGCAAAGAGCGGCGGGGATTGGTGGCGGGGTGGTGGCAGTATGGCGGACGGCGGGACCTGGAGGGTAAGCGGGGAGGCGGCGGCTGGGGCGGCAGGGCGGGCCGGCAGCGGGGCTTATCCCGGTTTCTTGTCCGCCCGCAGCCGCCGCGGTCGTGCGAAGACTACTGGTGGGAGTGGAAGCACTGCCGCGGGCTGCGGCACGCCTTCCACCACTACTACGCGCACGGGGAGCTGCCGACCTGCGACCGCTGGCGGGAGGACTACGAGGCCTGCCGCGCCTGGGAGAAGGGCCGCGCCGCCGCCGCGCAGGTACGGCCCGCATCGAGCGGCAGACGGTAGCGGAGGTTGCTGTGCCGCCCGGGCCCCTGCGGGCACCGCGTACGGGCTCTGTAGGCAGGTGCCTGAGAACTGCGCAGCTGCCTGTGGCGAGGGGTGCCGGCGGTCAGGGAACGGGGAGGGGCTGGAGCAGCGGGTGTTCGGTTGGGGTGGAGGCGGGTAAGCTGGTCTGACATCCCGCGGGAGCAGTGTCAAGTTCTGTAAAAGCTCTTGATTGCAGTTCCTCCAGCGTTCCCTTCCTCATAACGAAAGTTGCCTTATTACGGGCAAAAAGTATTCCTGGGACATCCAGAAATGCTCCTCTCTACAGCCCCATGAACACTGTGGATGGGAGTCCTTCAGCACAGGCTGCAGCATAACAGCCTTTCAGCTCCATCGGACAGCTGGCAGGGATGGTAGCACATAACTGGCGATTTTTTTGTGATGGAGGAGTCAGAGGCAAAATTGTAAATGTGATGTAGTTAAAAGTTTGTATGCTGGCCTGCTTAGATAGTATTTGGCAGTTCTGTTCAAGTATGATAAATTTCAGGTCCTCTTTTTATCTCAGTCACAGCAAGAAATAAGCTGTGTGATACTGGAACATCCACCACTGTAGCGGTAATGTTCTTGTCTTGTACTTCAGGAAGCTTTGTGCAAGAGTGAAAGAGCTCGAGTCATGGAAAACCAGAAGTATGCTCCAGTGTGGACATTCAGGAAGAGCCCACCCCGGGACTGGTATCTTCCACTTGACCAAGACAAACCAAATTAGCGAGACTGCTTTGCTGTGTTTGGTCAGTAATGCAATACACAATGCACAACTATGCTGGGTATTTTCCTTTCCTTCCATGTCATGTTGAAATGATGTAACTGTAGCTCTGCCCTGGCAATACTTCAGTGCTCATTCATAAACAGAGTTCACTTAAACACCCTCTGCTATTTAAGGGGAGAACTGAGGTGCTTGATTTCATTCTGGTCTCTTACTGCTGTCTCATGCTTTAGGTTTTCATCTCAGCACCTTGGCGGGGAACTCCTATGTCACTGCATACATGATCTAGCTCCTCTTGCTAGGCCAGCACCTCTTCCTCTTGCAGCCAGTGTTGTGCACTTGTGGAACAAGGTGCCAGATGGGCAAATAAAACCAAGCAGGGGCTCCTCCCTGCCAGGTCAGGACAAACACAGCCACTGGCATCTGAAAGAGCCTTCCTGGGTTTGTGACTGTTATGGGTTGAGAGTTTCTTACCAGGTGGGATAAAACTGCCCCTTTGTGGAATTGCTCTCTAATGGGTATGTGTCGACTGCAGTACTCAAGCTTACTACAGAAATGAAGGTTTAAATGGATGGAGAGAAATCTGTTAGAAACTTAATTGTTATATGGCAATATTAAAGAGAAACAAAACCACCTCACTTTTGACTTTGTCACCATGTTTCCCTCTTAGATGCAAAAGTATTTCACTGAGGTCTGAAAAGAAAGGCAGTAAACAATCAGCTGTTAACTCCCTTCTAGTACAGATCCTAATATGATGACTGTGACATTCTTTACTCGTAGCACGGGAATCTTCCAAGTAATGGTTTATGTAGGACAAAGAAATGCTGCATGGAGGGATGAGAGAAGCCTAGAAAGATAAAACACTGTGAAATACCGTTTATCTTGTTGCAGCATGGCACAAGTATAAGGCAGTGTAGCTCTTTGGGCATTACTACTGAGAGCGCTGTTTAAAGAAACCCAACCAAACAGGTACTTCATTAATCCGTATTTTTTGCAGTCTCACACCTACAGTATTTTAACCTACAGGAGTAGTTCATCCTTACTCCATTCTTTCCTCCTGCATCACCTGAGTAGCTCATGCCAGATGAGCTACAAACTCCTCCATCACTGTGTATACACTTTGGTGATATCAATGCATTTCCCTTCAGGAGGATCGTAGCCAGGGAGCGGTGGGGTGTAACTGGGTCCATCTCTCTCAAAGGGGAAAAGCCCCTCATCTCGCCTGATTGCTGCTTGATACAACTCCTCCGACTCAAGGCGCAGTTCCTTTAGTGCCTCTTGCTGAGCTTCTACCATGCTCTGAATCGCTTTCTTTTCGGCGTTATCTTGTTTCTGCTTAAACAAACACCACTTTTTCAGAAGTAAAACTCTTCTTTCGGTCTCCTCAGGTGACAAGTCAGGAAGACTTCGCACCCTGATGCAAGGTAAAAAAACATTGTCATAAAAATAGCTGGCACCCCAAAGAGCAAATCAGAGCAAACAACAAACCAACAAAAAACCCCACCAAAGCCAGAGAGTACATTTCCTCCATACAGCATCTGCTCTTGAGGTTTTCCAGTTGGTCTAACATGAAATTCATGTTACTGGTTTATTTCCACTACTTCTAGCAGTGGAAGCAGATAAAATTTATTTTCCATGTTTTTGTCTTGGTGGAAGCAGAGAAGGTTTTGTCCCAAGGCTGGCACTATGTTCCTGTTTTGCAGAGAGAGAATAAGTGTTTCTACCATGCATGCAAGCACACAGTGAAAGACTGACCTGTTGCTATCTGCATACTTCACTGGTCTTATAAAATCCTCAATTGGAATCAATTCTGGGGCCGTTTTTTCCAACTTTTTAATCCTCTTTTTCATACGATCCTTCTGTGCTTGCTCTCTCTTCACATCCACCTTCTTCTTCTTCTTTGGTTGTGCTCTACAAGGGAAATAATGGGTGTCAATGAAAGCAGGTATTTTGTCATTTAATTACAAACCAGCAGCCTTCACCTCCACTTTGCTTTTCTAAGTACTGTTCCTTCCTATTGCTTAATTTGGTCTCCAGTGAGGTTTCTGCCATGAGCTTTATTCAAGTAATGCAGTTTTCCAGGTGACAGTAGCATGTCCTGTGAGATCTGCTGCAGGGAGCACTGTGCCTACCTGAGAAAAGCAACCTCCAACTTTGTGCTGAACATCAGAATGACGTGAGGAAGTGCCACAAAAATTGAACTGGAATTGTTGTTCAGGTACAGCAGTGTGGGTAACAGGTTTATCTGCAAGTATTCCTGTCCTCCCGCATTAAAGAGGAGGGTGAGTGGTTTCACACATCCTTCTAAAATTTCCACACTTGGAATCAAATTCAGGCTGCAGACGTTACTCTGCTGTTGTACTTCCTCATGCAGATCCAGTATTCCCAAGGTAACATGCAGTACATTCCCCAAACACAGACTAAACCCTCACAGTGGGCCTGTGGTGGGGTATCACTCCTGCCGTGCAGACTGAACAAACAGCTGCTGTGGTGTGAAACAGCCTCTCTGATGGTACCAAACAGCAACATGAGTATTTTAAGTCTAGTTGCGTCAAAATAAGAGATACCATCATGTAGCCTTCCATAAATGCAGGCAGTCCAGTCTAACACTTCCATAGTACAGTGTTTTCTGTTCAAGGCTTTCATTTGCATTGGTGCTCAGAGGAGCACAGCATAAATTTGAATACGTCAAGCCATGTTCTGTGGCTGAGGAAGCAAATACATGCATCAAGTGGTAGTTGCACAGGTTACCATTAAATTCTCAGGAGGCCGACAGTCCTCAACAACTGTTACGTACAGTAACTGAAAAGCAAACACCTACAGTTAAAAGTTAATTTAGACTTTCAGAAATCTGCATTTCCCTATGGATGAAAACATTTCAATATAACTCCATGGAAGCTGCACTCACCTCATGGGGAGAGACGCCCTGAACGCCAGCACCGAACTCTGCCAGTGACTCCCTCGGGATGGAACTGCCTGGGGCAGCCAGGAACTGAGGAAGGAAATGGGACATAAAGCGTGAAGAGAAGCTGACTGTGATGCCACTGATTCTGCACAAGAACTAGTCATTACTTATAATAAATACATCAGTTATATATAGTTAGTATTAGTTGTATACAGTTATATTTTATATATATATGAATCACAACACTGGGTTTTGAATCATCTTGGCTACTTAATTCATGACAGTATACAGTGCGTGCTCGGAGACGATAACCTCACCCCCAGAATGCCCGCTGTCAGTGGTGTGAACCCGCAGAGCACCGGCGGGTGAACCAGGTAGAGTTTTAATGATCAGAGCAATCCTGTTCTTAAGCCCAGGTATCGGCCTCTGAGGTGCGATTCTGGAGGTAGAGCCCCCACCGTTGTCATCGGGAGGACCGAAGCCGATCCTCACGCCTCGGCAGACCGCACCAGAACAAGAACCGGCCCCGGTGTCTGGAACCAGGCCCGCAGGCACGAGGAGCCCCGGGAGAGCGAGGTCGCCCGGCGCAGGGCTGGCCAGGGGAGGGCAGTGCATGACCCGCGCAAGGGCCGCTCCGCCGGGCCTCGCCCCGGAGCACCGTGACCGCCCCAGCCGTACCTGAGTCGGGCTCCGCAGAGCCCGCGGGCCGCCACCGCCGCCGCCAACATGGCTCCAGCGCAGTGCCAGCGGTACCCCTGCAGAATCCCGCCGGCCGCGCTCCGACTGCCGCGGCCTCAGTTCCGTCTCACAAACGTTCCGGGCGTGGAGAGATGGGTTTGGCGCAGGCCGGCCCCGCCCCTCCCGGCCCCGCCCCGCCGCCATCGTTGCGCTCCGCCCGGCAGGGGGCGCCCGCCCATCCGGCCGCTCCCGCCCGCCCTGGAGGCGGGGCGGCGGTGCCTCGCGGGATCTCGCCCCCCGCCGGCCGAGGCGGGGGAACGCCGGTGCTCGGGGGCGGCTGTTTCCCGCCGGGCCGGTTTGGCGGTTGCCAGGCGCCGAGTTCCGGCGTTGCCGGGAGCCGCCGGGAGCGGAGCGGGGGATGCGGCCGGGCGGCGGCGGCTGCGGCACGAGCGGCGCCGGGGCATGGGGCAGCGCTGAGGCGGCTCCGGCCGGCCGAGGGGGCGGGCAGAGCGGCGCGCGGCGGGGGCCCATGGTGGCCGGCGGCCGCTGAGCTCCGCCGCTCGCTCGGCCGCGGAGGCAGCCCGGGTGGAGCCGCCCTGGGGTCCCGAGGGCGGAGGCCGGCGGGGGCCCCGGGCGGGGAACAATGAAGCTCCTGAAGCCGACCTGGGTCAACCACAATGGTGAGTGCGGGCCGGGCGCGCCGCCGGGCAGCAGGTGCCGCGGGGCCGGCGGGCAGGTGCGGCGGGGTACCGGGCCGGGGCAGCGGGGCCGCGGAGGGCGAGTGTCGGCGACTCGGGGCGCTGGGTGAGGAGGGGCGCGGCACGGCACACGTGGGGGGCGAGTTTGAACACGGGCCAACGGTGGCCAGGCCGGGGCAGCGGGGCCGTTCGGAGCTGCCACCCCACAGGCTGCGGGCGGCCGCGGCGTGCTCGGGGCCCCGCCGCTTCGGCGGGCGGTGCGGGCAGGTGCTGCGGGGCGGGCGGGAGCGGGGAGCAACAAGTCCTCGGTCCCGGGAGTCCGGGTTGCGCGGGGACAGCAGGAGAGATGCGAGACCGCCCCGGGATGCAGAGGAGTGGGATGCGCAGGGTGCGGAGGTCGGCCGAGCCCGTCCTCCGGAAGATGGCTGAGGGTGCCGCGCCGGCGGCCGTTGGACCGACGCTGCCAGCGGCCGCGGGGACAGGGACAGGTCCGCTCTGGGGTGGAGCGGGGCGCAGCCAGCCCCGGCCGCTGCTGGGACCTGCCGGCAGCCGTTGGGCAGCTCCGTCCTCGTCGGAGCACAGAGAGGTGGTTTGGGTCAAGCGTGGTCTGTGAGAGAGAGGAGGCTGTCGGGCAGCGACCGCGGTGCCCCGTGGGATGATGGATGGGCGGATGTCCCGTGCCAATGCGCAGCACTGGCCACGGTGGTCCCGCGTTACTGAGTCAAGTTCAGTGTTAGAGCCCCCCCCCGCCCCGCAGTAGGCTACAGCGCTGTTCGCCATGGACGGAAAAGCTTCTGCTGATGCTGCTTGTGAAACAGCTCCCTGAATTTGTGCAGTATCCTGCCTGCCGCTCTGACGGTTCTGAACAGCTCTGTGAGCTGAAGCACTCAGAATGAAGTGTCGCTGCTGACAGAAAGCTCTGAGCTTTCCCGGTAAGGTGAGCACAGGACAGCATCAGTGTTATGTATTTACACTGCTTATGGTAATTTTCCAGTGTAATACTGTCCTGTTCCTGGCAAAGCCGTGAGAATAAATCTAACATGAAAAATTGCCTTGTGTTGATGCAAGTTTTGTCCATGGATTCATGGGTCCAGCTTTATTTGAACTGCAAATCTTACACCCTGGTATAATGTCAACAGTTGAACTCCTCTACAATAAAACCAAACCAGAGACCAGCTTATTCAAGTGTGTGCTTTGAGTTAAAAACTGCAGATACAACTTTGCAGCTGCCTTTCTGCACGCGTCGATGTCTTTGTAATCATGCTGCAGGTTTTAAGAGCAGTAATTTAAGCCTTGGGATGCATTTCACATGCATCTCTACTTGAACTACTCCGCAGGTACTGTACAGTCAGGAGATGGGCCCAGCCTTTTGACACAAGTTTTTAGTCACCTTGGGAAAGGGTAGAAGTATTTTATGTGAGGCGTTTTCTACCTTTCTGCTTGGTTGATCTAAACAAATGTCGCGTTTCCATTTTAACCTCCACCTGCCTGTGCCTCTCTGGAGCTCCAGTGGGAGCATGCTTTCGACCTGAACCTTTGCAGGTGACAAGGGTTAGATCTGTAACTTCTTTCTGTATTTCTTTAGTGGGTGCACCTTGTGGTGAGGGTACGTGTTTGAAATCTGTAGCAACTTAAAATGCATCTCACCACTGCAGAAGGCAGCCTTCAGCCAAGCAGCTCACAGCGGAGCTCCATTTACAAAGCCCTGTGATACTTTGCCTAGTGGATAATGAGCGAGCCAGGGCCTTGATAGTCCCAGATTTTATTCCCATGCCTGCTGCTGTCCTGCTGGGATGAGTTTGGGCAAGTCACTTTGTCACAGTTTCACCACCTGCAAAACAGACGTTCATCACTAGCTTCATTTGTAAAATGCTCTAAGGTCTGCAAACGTACACAGGACTGCAGCACATTCATGTGTGCTTGTCCCTGGGGCAGGGTGTGCAGGATAAAAACTGGGGAGTTCAGTCAGCCTCTTTTAGCGTGCCCGGGTTCCGGATCCTGCAGGCATCGCTGCAGGCAAGGAGTCTCCATTGCTCTTAATGGGTCTACCTGCTTGCTGTGAAACCTCTCCAGAAACAGGGTAAACATAGTTTATCCTCACTCTATGACCTGGAGACTTGCTCAGATTCTGTGTAAAAGGAGGTTTTAAACTACTTTTGTTTTCTCCAGGAGCACAAGAGGCTGCTGCACTGCTGTTGGTTTGTGAGCAAGAGTCCTCACGGTTTCTCCCACACACCAGGTCAAGGCGCTGTCCTTCCCTTCTCCCCATTCAGTTTTGGGGGTTTTACCTTACTGAATGGGCTAGAATGGGTTTAATGATGCTTACAGGCGTACAGCTCCATGAGATAACAGACAATGGAAGTTAATGTACCTGGGAAATCCAGTACACCTGTGAACCATGCGCTGCTCACCCAAGGTGCTGTTTGCAGTAAAAGCACTTTAGCACATTTTGGCCCTACAGGTTTTTGCCTTGGAGTTCTTAATGTCACTTTATCTGAGTACTTATTGGAAATGTTTCTTCTTCAGATGCATTTTCCATAAGCTTTTCACACTCTTAATGTGGGTTTATTAGGTTTTGTATGAAACTTTCATATCGCTGTGTTCTTCGTTTCATTGACTTAGAGCAAGGAAGAACATTGAAACATGCAATCTAATAGTGGGGGCAGGAACAGATGACTAAGATACAGATGGTGCCATTGCTTCTCCTTCCCAGTTTTCCATTCAGCACCTCTATAAAGATGCATCACGTATCCAACAGTTGTATGTATGTATTTGGCACACAGGGTTTTGCAAGCCCTGGTCATTAAAGCTGGCAAATGCAGGCACATGCTGAGCCCTGCAGGGAAGGAGGTCTCTTGACATTCCCAGAAACCCAGGCAAATCCCAAGGTGCTGTTCATGTAGAACAACTTGTAGAAATCAGAGCCTGCTTTTGTTTAAATATGAGCACAGAGTTTATTATCTCTCCAAGCTGTAATGGTGGAATGTAAATATTTGAATTGATTTGTGAGTCATGTTGGATGTTATATATCAGATGGGCTGGAAGTAAAATGAATAGGAAGTCATTCATCCTGTGGTAGGAATGAACATGAACTTGTCTTTATATTCTGTTGACTATTGCCTGAAGGTAAATAACAAGCAAAGATGCAATATTGAAAATAGCCTTTTATTTCTTCAGCTGGTATATTTTCTTAAAGATGGGGCCTTCTTGGGTTTGAATTACCTCACTTGGAACTTCTCCTTCCAGGCTTCTTTCATTATTGATAGTTCTTTAAGTACATAATATATACTTGGCTTCTTCAAACAAATAATCCAACAGGACATCTGGTCTATCATAAGGTGTTCTGTTTTTAATGAACCCGGTTTGCTTCATCATGCAATGTGATGCTGGGAGCTTCCATAGTTTAAACTTTCTTTTGTTTCTTTAGAAACAAAGGGGACAAAATGCCTTACAAGAGGACAAAATGCCATTTTAATGTTCCTGCTGAAGTATCACATTTTGGTTTGATACATGATTGCTGTTAGGAAATTCAACACATCTTTAGTTTGGAGCATTCAGCCTCTTTGAAACAGGAACCTTGTGCCTTTTGGCTTGTTTCAGCAGGATCTAACAACAAAGTCAGATAAACGCTTGGACCGAGGAGGGAGGCAGTTGCTATCAAAGGTCAGCTCGTTCTCCATTGCTTTGAGAAAATTATGGAAGTGAGGAAAAACACAGTGTCTGTGATCAGTTTATGAACCACAAGTAGTATGGAACAAGTCTTGCAGCTTTAACCTGTGACAGTTATCCTCTACTGCAAATGGTGTTGCCTTGATAACGGTACCCCGGAGGAAAGAGCACCCAAATCAGATGCTCTCTAGTCTGGATTATATCACCCTGAGTCCCTTAAGGTCCCCGGTGCTAAAACACACAGTAACTCCTGCTGCCTGAGAAATGGATGCAAGTGGTCATTTTAGCTGAAGAGGTAGAAGCTCAGGTTCTGACATCCAGTAGTTACTGCTTCCTGCAGGCATCCATACAGGGCTGCTGCTACGCTTGGCTTCAGGAAAAAGTCACTGCAGCCAGAGCCAGGAATCAAATCCTGATACCTTGTGGTCCTGAGCAAGATCATTAAGTATTTGCTTCCCTCTTTGGTTTCTTATTGTCAGTTTAAGTTCATGGGTTCCTCCAGGAATAAATAAAACATGGCATTTTGCAGTCGTTTGCATTTGGATTAATGCAGATGTTTATTACAAAGAGGGTGTGACAGGTTGAGGCTGGGTGTAGTTTGACAGATTTCCTGTATATGAAAACTGGAAGACTGTTATCTGTACAAACTCCCAGAAGTCTGGAACTTGATTTGCTAAACTAATGTTTCTAGGGAGAAAAAGCAGGTCTTTAAAGGTTAACCACTGGATGCATCTGGACATTGCTGGTGAGAGTGTGATGTATGAAACCAGTCCAATTTATTAGGAAGTATCCCTCAGGTGGAAACAGTATTTACCTGTCTCTTACAGGAGATGAATTTGACAGGCCTCATGTTCACAAGTCATTGGATGTTAAGTTTATTGGTAAATTCTGTGGAAAAGCCCAAGTTTCCTGGTAGGTCATTGTTCATGATTAGTTACCTGTGGAATAGGATCCCTTCCTAGCAGAGCCATCCAGGAAACTTGATTTGTTGTTGAGGGCTTCATTTATTACTGCCAGTTTTCCTAAGCGCAAAGTCCACACCCTTTTAGAACCATCTATAAAATAATATCCCATGACCTGACAACTTCCTCTGAGGTCTGAGATCTTAGGGTTATAATAATTTAAGAAGATATCTGCTCAGTGTTTGTTAGATAAAAAAAAACCCCAAATTTCTGCTAGGAAAATAACTGAAAACTTTATCCCGCTACAGAAATACCTGGATGATTGTGTTTGAGCACTGTCTTCAATGACAGTTCCCCTCCATCTCATAAAACACAGGAGAGTTAAAGGAGGCTTACAGTGGAGTGACCAGAATGATCAAAAGCGAGAGACAGCTTTTGTACAAGGCATGACTGAGTGGGAGTCTTTGGGCCAGGAGTGGGAAAACGGAGCTGGAGACATGATGAATGTGTGTAGAGCTGTGAGCGCAGAAAAGGGGTGAATGATTGAATTTACAGGGGAAAAGCCTGTTGAGGGCCTCTGATTCAAGAAGTCAGAGTTGGAAATCCTTTGGGGATGGGCAGTTATCCTAGGAAGAAACATTGTGTCCTTGTCATGCTTTAGGGAGATACCCAGTGCTGGTTTCTGCACACAGAGTACCGGGCTAGGTGGACATTTTCCCTGGTGTGATGTGGCTAATTCAAAGCATTTATGGTGAATTTGTAGCTAAGTTACCTCTGGCTCCATAAATAAAATAACTCGCTAAATTTCACCAACCCTGTTTGTGGATCTGTGCAACACTTTGCCTGGAAGGAGAAGGACAGCTGATGTTACTGCTCCTCTGGTGTTGTGCTCTTAAGATGAGGCAGAAACTGGAGAGGCTATGATAGCTTAAAGCACCTGGAAGGGCAAGATAGATGTTTGTTTCTTGCCTGTGCTTCTCTAAATATTCAGCTTAGCCCTGTCTTAAGTTGCATTCAAGTTAATACAGTACAAAAGATAGAATTGGCACAACAAGCTGAAGAAAAGCCACAGCTATGTCTCAGGTTGTGTTTTATGTGGCCTAAAGGACTTGGAAGGAATGTAAGTTGAGTGCCGTCTTACTGTGCTTAAGGTCTTTGCTTGGCTGCCTGTAGAAATTTTAAGGGGAATCACGTGTCACTTTTAGTATAAATCCAAGTAAAATAAACCTTAGAGAAAGTCACCATAAAGAAAAAGTTGCCATGAAGCAAAATGCATACCCCACAAAAAGTAAGAAATCCTGGGTATTTGGAGGGGGGTTTTGTTAGCAGTTTAGTGTCAACGAATTCGGATGCTAAAACCTATCACTGGATCAGTTCTCCAAATTTTATCTTTTTACGTCTAAACATATTGTGAAGATGCACTGAAGAGTGGAGATAGAGGGGAATTTATTGAGTAACCCTGGTATATGGGTACCAGTTCTTTTGGCTCTGAGATAAACTGCCTTATTTTATACTGGCACATGTGTGATCTTGCTTGCAGAAGCATTCCACTTTGAAAGGGTTGGGACTGCTGCCAAAAGTTATCTGAATGTGGAAATAACGTGTGTTCCTTCAAGTAATCCTTAGTGGTAGCTCTTTCAGCATCATTGAAAGGGCAATAAGCTTACTTCTTCCCTCTTCCTTCTCCTTCTGCAAAGGTTAAAAGAACTCTGAACATGTAGGAGAGGGGGTGTGATCCAGTGATTGGAGCAGATTAGGCTGAGAGAGGAGGGTTGTCTGGTTTCCAGAGCTGTTCCCCAGCTATATTAGTTATTTGCTATAGAGTTTACGTTTTTGGAAGATTACTAGTTTTCTTCTAAAGATGTAGCATGTGGGGAACTGAAGGATTTAAGAGTTAGTTCTAGAGTTGGTTAGTCTTCCTCTGTCTATGTGGAAGCTATAAAAATAGAAGCTAGTATTTGGGTAGAAGAGTTTCATAGCAACAGAATCTGAGACAGGTAATTGTGTGACCAAGAGATGCAGTCTGAGATTGGGGAGGATTGAAAAACACAAAACCAGAAACCAGAACAAAACTTGCTTCAGGTCATCAGCTAATGAACTGTAAAAACCTGGACGGAATTCCTTACTCAAATCAGTTTTGCCTCGTTGGCATTTGCTTTGTGGTGTTACTTAGCTTTGAGGCATTTGGCATATCCTGCTGGATTAAGTGTCCTTGGTTATCACTGGTTTGTTATGGCTTGATAACTTCCATAAACACTTTTAATAGGCTGCCATTTCTGTAATTAGCTTGCTTTCAACTCATAGTCAGCTGTAAATCCTAACAACTGTAGTTTTTAAAAGAAGGAAGTTATTTGCCATCTAGAAGAGTTATGGTTCTTTTGGCATTACTGCATTCTCTTGGCTGTAAACCAATTCACGGTGTTGCTGCTTGTTCTCTAATTCCAGGAAAGCCAATATTTTCAGTGGACATTCATCCAGATGGGACCAAGTTTGCAACAGGAGGACAAGGTGTGTTTGATACTGACAGAAGTTTGAATTTTGGCTATAATAATAATCTTGTGCCTTCGCAACACTTGAATCAGTTTGACCCTTTTAAAAACACATCACTTACCTCTGAGAAAGAGATCATTGTGTAAGTCATTAAAATGTATTGGCAAGTGCTGCTGTTACTGCAGAAGGCAGGGTTATGTTTTCTGATGTACTCATCCTTGTGGACATCACTGAGATAGAAGCTGCAGTAATTACTTGTGGCTATACTGGCCAAATTTCTTCTTTGAAGAGGAACTGAATGTGAAGTTGGGCTTTTTGACCTGCTAAACACTAGAGCTACTGGGGCAAAAGAAATCCAATTATATAAATGGAAGAGCTTAAGAAACAGATGCAAAAATATTATGTGGATCACAATAGTGAATAATTTTATGTTGGCTACAATAATTGCAATGTCAGATTTGAATCTCTCTTTTCTCTTTTAAAATACAATCTTATAATAAGTAGTTCATCCCTACAGTTGCCATCAGTTGTGCACAGCACGATTTTTGAACAAGGCTGTATAACCTTTATTTTTAAGAGCTTCAAGAAAAATAAACCACTTCTGGCTTGGTGTAATTGTATCCGAATGGCATCTGTATTCATATGCTTCTGGTAATGCCTCAATTTTATCTCAGTTCCAGAACAGATGTTTAGGTTGAGAAGCCTTTTTGTATGTATTAAAAAGGGGTGGGTGGGCTTTTTGTTCTCTTACAGGTCAGGATTCTGGGAAAGTTGTAATCTGGAATATGGCTCCTGTCCTGAAAGAGGAAGATGAAAAGAATGAAAATATTCCCAAAATGCTTTGTCAGATGGACAATCACTTAGGTAACAGAGATTATTCTTTTTTTGTTTTACCTTTTTTTAAGTGTTTCATGTTGTACAAAAGTCATGCCCTGTTCAGTGGTGAAGAATCAATACTATACAGCAAAGTGGTCTCATACTTTGCTTGTATACTGGTTTAGATGTGCAGCAGAAAATGTTGGGAAAATGTAGGAAACTGCGCAGAGCAATACAGTTACCTTTGGAGATCTCCCTATGAGCTTTTTTCCAGCAGTGGGCATCAAGTAATTGATAATGCACATTCTGAGGAACTGGGAAGCCCTGAAGGAAAGGGCAAGAGAAGAATTAAGTATAAAAGAGATACCATATGAAGTATCTTCTTGTAGTTCTAAATTATTCTGGATTTATTGCATATGACATTTGAAAGAAGTATGGTTACCTGAAAAGCTGTCCCTTCTTCAAGATGCATCATCTTCAAGATACATTGTCTCTTTTGTGCCCTGTTAATCCTACCTCATTTACCACAAGCAGTTTTCTTCGTTAGATGAATATTAATCTTTCTTCTTTTGAGCTACTTCTGGTGAAGCTTTTTTAAATAAGGAGTAGGCTTTTAAAATAAGAAGTTCCTCAACTGCTGCTGAAAGATAAGTACTAATTCATTTATCTAAAGCAGGCAGAGTAACTGTTACAAGTGGAAAAAGCACACTTAAATCCTAACCGTTTCCTGTCAAGTTTTGGTTATTATAAACTCTGCCCCAGTCCCGAACCACTTATTCTCATATTTCATCTTACAAACTTCTTTTTTCTACATTTCAGCATGTGTGAACTGTGTGCGATGGTCAAACAATGGAGTTTACTTGGCTTCAGGGGGAGATGACAAGTTGATTATGGTGTGGAAACGAGCTGCGTAAGCATATTTCTTCCTTCCTGATTTTATGTTGTATTTTAAGTAGGTTACTCTGTCACATCTCTTAATGTTTCTTCCCTGTGCTGGTCTCTCGTAAGCTCACTGCTTCTCCCAGTGCATAAGGAGCTAAAACCTGGTATGGGAGATTTGATGGCCTGTCTCTTGGGTTGGAGTGTGTCTACCTGGGCAGTCTCTGTCCTACCAAGGAGCTGAGGCATTTTCTTCTGTACTTGAAGACAGCTTCCTGATGAGATTTGAAGAGTTATCTTAAATGCTAATTTTCTTTTACTATTTGTAGAAATCGTACATTTTATTGAAGCTAATTTTTAATAACTGGAATTACTTTCTATTAAAAAAAGAAAGTGTTTTTTCCTTTCAGTTTTCATTGCAGGAATAATTAATTATAAAAAAGAAGTGTACCATGCATCTGATTTTCTTTAGCAAGAAAGTTTGAAGAACCTGAGGTTGTTCTGTTGATAACTTTCTCTTTTTTAATTAGGTACATTGGACCTAGCACTGTGTTTGGTTCTAGTAGCAAACTCACTAATGTTGAGCAGTGGAGGTGTGTATCGATTCTCAGAAGCCATTCAGGGGGTAAGTTAAAAGGTGTTGAATGAACATAATGTGCACGTATTTGGGAGGAAAAAAATAACCTTTTCAGTTTTTCCTCAAAAAGTACGTATTTGGTGGCAACTTCTGAAAGCATCAATGAAAACCTAAAAGAAAATGTCATTTTTAATCAAATGCTGATTTTCGTACAAGTCACTTTAGGCAAAGTAGCTGAAAACTTCAAGCAACTACTGTAGTAGAAAAATTAGCAACCAAGGAACTTATATTTTGCTGTTTGGTAGCTTAAAAATAAATCTGTATAATGGAAGCTAAACTGCGTTTTTATTTCAATAAATGTTCACACTTGCAGTGAGTAATCTGGTTAGCAAAATACAAACTTTTGTAACCCAAAGAATAGTAATATTTATTTAAGAAAAAGTAAATCTGAAGAGCACTGCAAAAGATGAATAAACCAGATTTCAAATGTGTTTTGCACCTGCTGATGCGAGCTGCGATTAAAATAAAGATTAAAATCACTTTCATCACTCCACGTGTGTTGGAATAAAGTGAGTGCAGTGCAACAGCTGCTGTTGCTTCTTCATTCAAAACAAGACAAAGTACTTTATACAGGCATTAGTACTTCCTGTCATCACTAAACCTTGCATTCTCTGCCCTGGATTTTGTTGTTGCTCCCCATTGGGCGCTGTAAAAAAGAGCTCCCTCCCGGCGAGTGCTGCTGTGTTCTTTCTTACCTTCCACTCTGGTGGAATCATAAGTTCTCAGTGATTGAAAAGAAGTTGCCACACCAGTTCTTTTAAAAGAGATTTTTGGGATTCTCTGGTTACCATCAATGTCTTAAATGAAAACTTCTTGTAAACAGATGTCATGGATGTAGCGTGGTCTCCGCATGATGCCTGGCTGGCATCCTGTAGTGTGGATAACACTGTTGTCATCTGGAATGCTGTCAAATTCCCAGGTGAGAATTTTTACGTTTCAGATGTGCAATATGTAAAGCTTTGTGGTAAGCTCTTTACCCCATGGGTGCTTTCCACTGACTGTGAAAATCAGCAGGTGGGAATGGGTTGTCTGTCTTTTGAGATGATGTTCTTGCAATGTGGTGACCCAGTCCTCCTTCCAAGTTTGGATGGCAATGAGCAGTGGATGCCACTCTGCTGTAGACAGCAGCTACATTTAGGTTGCTAATTTTACGTGAAGGTTGTCACATGTATTTTCTCTTTTACCTTTTCCCCCCCAAAATCCCAAAGAGATAGAACTTGAGCTTGATAATACATCTATATATGCATATATGGTTGTTTTGTTTTTTTTCCCCTGTTGCCTTTGTACTCACAAGACTTCACATTCATTCACCTTTGGGGTGGCATTATTTTATTTAGCCCATTTTAACTGCTGCTGCTTAATAAGCAGTGGGACTTTACAGGGTGAAGGGAAGGACTAGTGGAGCCTCACAGTAGCAGAAGCTCTCAAGTCTTACATTTGATGGCCATTTTCCTTCTTCCATTGCTGCAGTGCTGGCAGATCACACAGTCCCAAAGTCTGTTTCTCAGGGATAAGCAGCCAGCACACTGGACAGCTTTAGCTGACCTGTGAGGGTCTGTGGCAGTTAGGGAGCATGTGCTTTTATCTGGCTGCTTCTCACCACATAACTTGATGCAGGCTAAAACTCCCATTCTGTGGTGCCTAGTCACTGTGTTATGTTTTAGTGTTGCTTACAATCCAGATACCAGAGTTTTTAGACATTCACACTAGCTGTGTAGCTTGTGCAGTACTCGCAGCCTCTTCTCTCATAGTCCGATTGGGAGGAGATTGACTGAAAGTAGGTTACCAGGTCTGCCAGGCTTGTATGTCTGTTCAGCTACAACTTTGGCTTAGTTCACATTTGCTGCACAAAGCTGAATTTGTTGTGATAATCTTTGGGTGCGGGGGAGAGGATGAATGTTTAACTGAAGTTCCAGTTAAACTGCTACTTTCCATAGCTTGCATGTGCTATTCTGAACACCTGGGGTTCTGCTGGTGTTTCTGCTCTGATCTGTTTCTTATAAAGAACTTTGCACTCCTTATGTTGTTGTTTGTACATTAAAGGAAGTTATATTTAATAATGCTGTTTCCAAAAGATCTTGTAGATCTCCTCAGCAGTTTGTCATAAAGGAGATATCAGCAACTATTCCTTGTTCTCAATGTTTGTGTGCGCAGAAATTCTTGCCACTTTGAAGGGGCATTCTGGCTTGGTGAAAGGGCTGACCTGGGATCCTGTTGGGAAATATATTGCCTCTCAGGCTGATGATCGAAGTTTGAAGGTGTGGCGGACCATGGACTGGCAGTTGGAAACCAGCATCACAAAACCCTTTGATGAGGTACTCCAGAATGTGTGACTGTTCAAAGTGAATTCCTACAGAATGAATAAAAATAGTATCTCTGATTCTGCACAAACATTGATTGATTTAATGGGGCTGAATTTAATGAAACTATCAGATGGCAGGTTCTAAAGGGGAGAAAAAGAGCTGCCTTCTCACACAATGTGATTAAAGTGAGACTCTCATTGCCATTGGATGTTGTGGATGTCAAAGGTTTATTTGGGTTATGTAAGCAATTAAGTAAATTCCTGGAAATGCAAAGGTTATTCCAAGGAAATACTGGCACACTAAATACACTGTTCTTACCTTCTTCCTTATGCTTCTTCTGTTGGCCACTATCAGAAATAGGATAAGTATTTAGGAGGGATCTTTGGTCTGGGATCATAGGGCTGTTACGTGATGATTTTGATCAAGAGATCAAATTTCTGGGGACAGAAGTTGGTGCTTAGTGAGTGGCGTGTTTTGCAGTGATCTATGGTATTGTGATTAGTGCAGTTACTCTTTGTATATAGTGTAAATGCCTAAATTCATGTGTGAGCTGGTGTTGCAAGTTGAAGTTTCACTGTTAGCAGTTGGGTATGCTGCAGCCCTGTCACTAATTAAGACTTTGAATGTACAGTATCCAAAATAACTTATGTTTTGTTTCCTTTAAAAAAGTTCTCTGGGTTCCTTTTCCCCCTTTTGGTAGGGCTTCATAAGGCACACTACATCACCTGTATAAAATACAGCTGAAGTACTGAGAATTGTATGTAAAGATATGCTTTTATAGTCACAAAAGACTGACTTTGTAATCATATTCCCTAAATCTAAAACTTGAATATCTTCTATTAAACATCCTTTGTTTGCCACTTTTAAAGCTCTAATTCTTGTTTGGTTTGGGTGGTTTTTTTTGTCAGTGTGGAGGGACAACTCATGTGTTGCGACTTAGCTGGTCACCTGATGGTCACTATCTTGTTTCTGCTCATGCCATGAATAATTCTGGACCTACAGCTCAGATCATTGAGAGAGATGGATGGAAAACCAACATGGATTTTGTAGGGCATCGGAAGGCAGTTACAGTAGTGGTGAGTGAGTGATAGTAATTTATCCCTGAAGTAAAACTTTTGATAATTTTATGCATAAATAGGACAAGAGGTGAAGATGGGTGTCATGATTAGTAAAGCACACCCCACAGTAGTGATGCAAAAGTGTCAACTTTACATGTTGGAAGCAATCAGTTTGCTCTTGTGATAAGAGAACTGGACACACATGAACAAGATAAGAGGGTGTGGGTGCAGGAGTATGTTAGTAGCTAACCACACCAGCTTGGTTAGCTGTTCAGTGACTTGATTAAAGTGATATAGGTTTCTAGTGGCTTCCTATTGCTAGTAAAATTATTATTACTTACCATTCCTGTCAAGGCATTCAGAAAGCCTCTTCAGAAAGCAGATGTGCTTTTGTCAGTGCTCTCATAGTCTGGTTAAGGACTTTGCTTCTATGAAAAGTTTGTTTTTTTTTCACTCCTAAGTGGGAAACTTGCTCTTAAAGCAGATCTACTGAAATGTAATTACTGTAATAATATTTGGGGCATCTCATTGGTGCAGAAATTCAATCCGAAAATCTTCAAGAAGAAACAAAAGAATGGGAGCTCCACCAAGTCGAGTTGTCCCTACTGCTGTTGTGCTGTTGGTAGTAAGGATCGATCTCTTTCTGTCTGGGTAAGTGGGTGTTTTGCCACCCTTGAACTAATGTGGTTATTTGGATAACTTTGGGGTTTAGCACAAAGGCCACATGTGCAGCATTAGGTCTTACATTTAGGTTAATGTTTAGGTGTTTTTCTCTCTGTTGTTAGAGGATTATCTGGGGGGGAGGAAGTGGATTGGTGTTAGTTCATTTCTCTAAAGCCAACAGCAGTGGCAGAATATGTTGCCCTAGTGAGGGGTTGGGGGGAACTGTTAAGAGAAATCGTATGTTACCTCAGTTAATAAACATAATTCCACCCTATTTTCTTCCTATGTCTTTTACTCATTCTCCATATGAGTCTTTTAAGAGTACTGTTTCTCCATGTTTAGCCCACCTATTCATTAATCACTCTTAGAGTGAGTCTGCCTTTGTTAGTCTTGCTTTTATGGGCATGAGGAGAACACAGCAAGCACAGGATAGCTGCTTCTGAGCAGCTCATCTTTCTGTTTTGTTCTGACTTCATTTCCTGGCTTTTTTTTCCTGTTTTTGCTGTTGAAAGAGGAATGTGACAGTGAATGAGCTTTTTAAGTATATTTTCAAGTTCTCAATGTCTAGTTTGGGTTTTACTGTAAATTTTACGCTAAAATTGTTATTCTGGCTAAGAGAAGAGTAGCTATTCCAACACTTAGAAATGCAAGACGGTTGTTTGGCAACTGGAAAGGACAAGGAATAAATTTAACTGATTTGTAAAGCTTTGTGATGAGAATGTGCCAGAACACACCAATTGCTAACTGCAGTCTACTATTTATAGATTCCAGTGTGATATTTATCCATTAATTGCTAAATGCACAACACTAAGTCTGTTTCTGGCAATGCTACCAGTGCATACCCTTATCAAAGTATCGCTCTCAGTATTTTTACTTTATACTATGATTTCATCTAGGGTTACTGTTGAGGTTATACTAGGTATTATAGAGATGCAAAGTTGCAGGCAGTCTTTGCCCTGAAGACCTTAATTGTTACACATATAACACAGACCTATGGAAGCGTAAAAGAAATAACTACTGAAGGTGACTGCTACACTACATCTGTGAACCTTTGAGCATGAAACATCCTGTACCACATTGTCTTCTGCTTTATTTCAGTTGTAATATGTACTATAGATGTCAAGACCTTTCGTTTAACATTAAAGAGCTTAGAATGATTTAGAACAGGTTACTGGGGATTTTCATATTCAGTTCTTTCTAAGCTGATTTATAAGTATAGAGGAATCCTCTTTAAGAATAATGGTGAGTCAAATTCCCTTTCCTCTTGATAGGCTTCACTTATTTAGACAAGTGAGTCTGAGTGAGGACATGGAAACCTAATCTGTTTTCTGTGTTCCTCCTGTGCTGGCAGTTTACAACATTCTTATCTCATTAAAGCTTAGAATAGAAGCTGTCTTTAGCATCTGTGAAATTACTTTTTAAGTGGTAGAGAGTGTTCTATTACTGCGATGTAAAGGCAAAGTTGGTTAAGAAATTCAGTCCGTGTTTCAGAAAGGAGGTGAGGGTTGAATGTCAGCTGCTATTCTCCAAAGCTTTTCTGTGCCTGTAATGGAATGGGTAACCTAGATGCTTCAGAAAGACCACAAGGCATACAGCTGTCTCCTAGCCAGGTCTTGTTTGAATGTTGTTAGACTCTTAGTGTTAATGTGGTAATATCTGTAGCATAGAACTTACATTTCTGAGTGTGTTGTTTTTTCTATTTTAAGCTCACATGTCTGAAACGCCCTTTAGTTGTCATCCATGAGCTGTTTGACAAGTCTATCATGGACATCTCCTGGTAAGTCTTTTTGCTGTTTGTTACGGAAGCCAGTATGTTGCTATCATCTTCAGGTATATGTATGGACTGGAAATTCCTTAAAACAGTATAGATTGTAGCTTTAGCTAGTGATTTGGGTTGGGTTGGACAACCCACTTTCCTAGCAGTCTACTGTCATGTATCTTGTTTTCCTCTTTCTGCTGTTAATGGTACTCCCTCCTGCTTTCTTCCTAAGGCCTGGTCATAAAAAGGCAGAAGTCTCTAGTTATAGACTGCATATTCACTGCAAGTGAATAGTAAGGGAGGAATAACCCTGAGACCACTCAGTAAGTGGCATTAAGAAAACACTCTGCACCTATACGTCAGGTGATTTACACAGTTAAGGATTCTGCACAAGAAAAGACTGGTATTTTTTTCATGACAGACACACAGCTGATGACAGGGTTGTCTTAATAGCTATAACAGTTCTGGTGGGTTATGCTGTAAATGTTAAAGCTTACAATTGTATAACAACTTGTTTTCTGTGTGCCCTGTGGAGTTTGCCATGAAGCCCAGTGAAGCATGATAAAAAATTTTCAAAACCAAAATATTTTTCTTTCATTAATAGATTAAGGCTAGAAAGGCAGTAAATGGAATATTTCATGAGAAGTGCTGCTATTGTTGTAGTACAATAGCTTTGAATAGCTTTGCTTTTCTGTAATGTGTTTTATTTTATTTCTCCATCTGCAGTTTGCACATTTTTCATGGTGTAAAGCCATTGGCAGTAATAGCTGGTTAACATTTTGCAGTTTCTGAGGAAATGGTTTTGTGGGATATTTGAGAGACAAAGGATCATCAGGAAACTTATTTTATATCCTGTTTACAAATTGAAATGGATGGCTAAAATGTCAGTAATATGGAATGTTCCCAGAAGCATGCTCCATTCTGAAAACAGACTGAGTAAATTCAGAGAAATCTGATACTATTGTTATAGCTGTCTCATTTCTATTTTAGAGTTTCAGACTTGGATGCATCATCATAATATCTGAACATGATTATGTTTTCATGGAACAATTGCTTGGAGCCAGAGATCAATAGGAGCTCAGCAATTTTGTCTGCAAAGCAAGCAGAGAACTCTCAATAAGATTTTACCATTTTCTAACTTGGACTAGTATTGGTTAACCTGTCACATGGTGCTGAGGCCAACCTCTCTGGATGTGGTGCCATCAGCCAGCACAAAAAAAAAAGGTGTTTTCAAACACCTATAGCCATGATGCATGGAATATATTTGTAAGCCTTGCTGGACTAGTTTATATAGGACTTAAGAGCTGTGCCTGCTTCTCTTCCTTTTCCATTCTCTTTAACAAGTCATCTGTATACCACTGTTTTGCCATCTCTATGAGCTCTGTAATTGGAAGTTATGGGGTTATTGGTCAAAACTCAGCAAGTACTGGGTTTGGTGTTTTTTTTTTCAAATGTGCAGTGATAGGTTTTAACAGAAGGTTATCATTTCTTTAAGACTAGAATGTATAGTTTCTCCTTCCTCTTTTCCCTCAGGAAAACATTTTGAGACCTCCAGAAGAGGGTTACAATATATCTCCACATACAAGAACGTGCAGTTTGCTTAAAAATGCAAATAATGACCAATATCAAAATCAAACATATGTTCTCACCTAATAGAGTTGTTTGGACTGCTCATATGCACAGCTTGCTTTCTTATTGCTGTCACTTCAGATAATGATGATGGAGAAGAGGCATTTACCCAACTTGTAGACCTGCTGCTTCTTTAGTCTCATCTCTTCTCCTTCCTATCTTGTTCATTTGGAATGTAAACTTTTTATAGTGGACTGTCTGTAACTTGTTGCCTGTGTGTGATGAAGCTTCGTCTTCATGGGCCCCAAACGTCAGTTTATGGGGCCTTAAAAGAAGTATATCCATTGCTTATCTGCTGAAGGCCCCTTTCTTCACCCAGTTCCATTAACACAAAGATACTCTACATCTTTTGAAGCAAATGCATTTAGAGTTTCCTCTCACTGTTCCCTGTGAACACTGTTCTGTTTTACCCCTACAGACAGCTTTTCATGGTGCTAGTCATGCCATGGGTAGCTGTATGGTTCTGCTTCTACCTTTTTGTGTGCAGCCTCCAAAGGAATATTGGTACATGGACTCCTGCTGTCCATCACTCTGTCTCTTTACTGCCCCACTTGTTTGGTTTTATCAGTAGTTGCTGTGATAATAAATCTTACACTAAGAATTTTGTTGAACAATACATTGTATTGCCCCTTTGCATCAATGAAAGAGATTGAAAACAAAAATGAACCTGTATTTCCTTCAGGACCCTTAATGGACTTGGTATCCTGGTATGTTCCATGGATGGATCAGTGGCATTTTTGGACTTCTCCCAGGATGAACTTGGAGATCCACTCAGTGAGGAGGAAAAGGTACAGTAAGCACTCAGAGATTTTACGATCATATTTAAGGGATGCACTGATGCAATTAAGATACAGAACTATTTATAGAAGTATGTAGTGATTGATTTCCATATTACAGAAAAATATGTTCTTGTCTATTTTACAAATCATTAATATAGAGTAGTCAAGAAATGAATCTGTGGTATTAATTTCTGTTCTGGAAAGAAAGTCTATTTGGAAAACATCACCTGCTTACACATCATTATACAGTTCAAATAATTATTTGGCCAAGGAAACAAGGAGTGGGTGCTTCAAAACACTTTAAAATTACTCTTTGACTTGCATGTATTCAAGTCTTTTTAAACTAATTGCTGTTGGCTGTTTTTTTCCTCTCATTGCTATTTAGCAACTAAAGCTTTGAATTCCAATTATTTTGTGTATTGATTTAGTGTTAGCTGAAAATATAAAGTAGTGTTTAAAATATAAATGTATAAATGATAAAGAGGGCATTTGCATTCTATGGGTTCCATTACAGTATTACGATGCTGTCATACACAACCAGTGACGTTGTGGTAGCAGTCTGTTGTGGTTTCTGCACTGAACCTGGGACACAGTTGTAGTCAGTCTTTTGTGTGATATGTTTGATGCCCACAGAGCAATATTCATCAGTCCACCTATGGCAAAAGCCTAGCTATAATGACTGAAGCTCAGTTGTCTACCACCATTATTGAGAATCCAGAGATGCTCAAGTACCAACAGAGGCAGCAACAGCAGCAGGGGGACCAGAAGAATGCGTCAATTAGGGAAGCATCTGGGACTGGGACAGCAGCTCCCAAAGTGGCAAGCATGGTTAATGGGGAGAGTTTGGAGGACATAAGGAAGGTAAGGTGTTCTTGGGCAGTCACTTTACGGGGTCAAGTACCGAGCAGTTTGATTTTTATTATAATCAAACTGCTTATGATAAAATCAGCTTCTGCTTCCTTAGATGTGTTGAATGGCACCTTTCAACCCATGAATGGTCCAGTTGACATTACTGGGACTTGTTGAAAAGTTAAAAAGCTTTTAGGCAGAAATAACACTATGTGGAAAAAGGCTTGTGGGTATTTCTGTCATGGGTGCTAAAAATGGGTGTGCAGAAAGGAAACCAAAGCTAGGTAGTAACAGTTAAACTGTAGAACTGTGCTTCAGTTTCTCAATGAAGGAGGTTGAAAGCATTATTTAATTCTCCTAAACATAGAACACAAGTTCTAATGAAGGATTCAATGCACACAGATGAGAATTATTTTGAACTTGACTCTCTTAATGTGGAAAGCAGATTACATCATCCACAAATGCTTTTGCTACAGATGGATAGATCCAGGATTGGAAATGTGTGTGTTTAAATTAAAAACAATATTAAACAAAATTAAAACACAATATTATGGTACAGCCAGAGAGCAGTAAACAGAATTCTGTTGTACTTTGTGCTCTATGAACTTCTACTTAAAAAACACCTGTTACTGGTAAAAAAAAAAAGTTGTAATATTAAAATACACTTATATTAATAAAAATGCATTGATTCTATTTATGCAGTAATAGTATGTTTGGAAGACAATATGGAGAATAACCTCTGTTAATATATTCTTAGTTGAGGAACATCTTTCAGCCTAATACACCTGTTCTTGTCAGTTGGAAAAAAAACAAAAGAAAGCATTTCCTATTTATCAGAAATTACTATGAACTATATTTCCTAACAGAATCTCTTAAAAAAACAAGTTGAAACACGGACAGCAGATGGTCGGAGAAGGATCACACCTCTCTGCATAGCTCAGCTCGACACTGGGTATGTTTAGAAGTCATCTTTTAAATCCTTCTTCACCTTTTTATCTTTGTTCTCTTTATTCTGATGCAAACTCACAATTGTGACTTTAGTCTTAGGGCATCTTAAAGCACTTCCTGGAAATACCTTATGTATATTTACAGGATATGGTTTTGACCTCTGTTCTCTTATCTATTAGAACTGAGATCTTATAGCTAAGGCTAGTTCTCCTTAGGTGCCCTTACAGGTGAGTGAACAATAATGTATTGCATGCTCCTCTCTACGTTATTAATGGCTTTAGTGTCGTTTGTATGTGAGAAACAATTCTAGAAAGTTAGGCATTGGCGGTTTATTTATGTTGTATATGGGAATCTACATGTGGAAAATAGAAGAATGGAATAAATAGTTAAAACTGTTATTTTTCAATTATTTAAAAAGTGTTTTCGATAAATACATTTGTTGTCTTTTTGTTTAGGGATTTTTCTACGGCGTTTTTCAATAGCATCCCAATATCTGGATCTCTGTGTGGCTCGATGATGTCTTCTCAAAGTAACCAGCAGCTCATGTCATTAGATTCTAATGCAGCAAATTCCCTTAATACTTCAAAGCCTTCTGTAGAGCCAACAGCAGCCAGTATAAAACCAACAGATGATGCAGCCAATAAAGATGTGTCAGTATCTGCAGTTTTGTTTTTCACTTACATGACTGTTTAGTTTAAATCTTGTTTACAGTTCTGTAAGCAAGCAATTATTAAAGGGGCTTCCTTACTGTAAAACTTCAGGAATCTGACATTCCTGAAAACATCCAGGTATTACTAGTATCTGGTTACTTCAAATCATGATAAATCAGTAATGAATAAATCAATATGCATAGTTCTGGAAATGATCTTCAGTGCAATGAGGTATGCAGTTGATTGCTAATGCTCTAACAAAGGGACTTGCTTATAGATTATTGGGTGGCTAGTCGTAAATAATAGAAGGTTTTCCAGCAGTGGAACTAAGGAATTCTGCTTTCTGTCAAATGCTGGCTTGTAGATCTCCTCTTTTCAAACTTGATAGTGCTTCTTTCTTGTACAACGACCCCATCAGAGCACAGTGTCGTTGACTTGTCAGTGTGCATATGCTGATTGGCCAGTGTGCCTGGCTAATTAATTGATTTTACTTGCTTTTCCTTTAGTGGTACAGTGACTTGGTCTCTCCTCCGCAATGTATTTTTATAGCATTTCGAAGAGCACAATGTCATTGGAACCTCTACCACTTCATCACATTTAGTTGAAATTGGCCACAGATTAAAGAATGAGTGGGTAGACTGTGAGAAATGATTGACAGATTAAACTATTAAGTCTCTTTTTCTTTGGAAATTGGAATTCTAACAGCTTTTTAGTATAACCATCAGTTATCTTAGAGACATTTTTCTTGCAATTCATTCTCTGAATGAATTGAAAAATCTCTAAAGTAAACAAGTATTCAAATTACAGATCCCTGGAATGCTTTAATGTGGGGAAGACACATTCCTTTGCCTTACAGTTATGCTTGGAAATGCCTAATAATTATTTTGGATTCTTCATTAACAAAATCAAAACCCAGCATGAATTGTTCCAGCCCAAACTGATAGATAAACAGTGGAATATAATCTTGTGATGGGAAGTATTTGGTAACCTGAACAAAGGGTAAAACCCCAGATATCATGTAAAATAGTGATCCTTTCCCTTTGCGTATATAAGTAGCAGCTCAAAGTTTAATTTCATTCCTGAATTAAAAATACATAATGAATGAATTAGGTCTTTTAATCTAGGTATATCTACGTGACCACATGAAGCTCTTAGGTCTGAGATGTACATGAACAGCTTTTGAGAGCAGACAAAGCTTGTGAGATACTGATGTATGAAAGAGGAAAAATCTCACAACAATTCATGTGTGTACTTGAATGAAAGATTTTCAATATGGTTTCTAGGCAGTGTAATGAATGCTAGCTAGTTATGAGCACTGCAGATTGCCAGTACTAGATTTCTTACAAACTTTGTTTTCCTGTCACTTTTATTGACAGTGTAAATGCTACCTCTGCCTCAGCTGCTCCTCCTGCATCATCTTCCTCTGTCTTGACAACTCCATCCAAGATTGAACCTATGAAAGCATTTGATTCTAGATTTACAGAACGATCCAAAGCCACCTCAGGGACCGCTGTTGTAACAAATACAAATCAGACTGTTGTGGACAGGTAAGACCTAGCTGAGTGGGCTGTTGGGGGTAGTAATCCAGAGAGTTAAAATGCTGATTCTCTGTGGTGTAGATGTCATGGTACTGGCACTCTAGAAATTGTCTTGGGTCTCTTCCACAATTGGAAGGAAGAGAAGAGCTGCAAATAGGTAAATGCTTTGCTGGCATTATCCCTTTGTACATTTGTCTCTGACATTTGGGATCAAGCAGACTCTTCAAATATTCCGAGTTAAAACGCTTGTTAAAAGAGGCTCTGTGTGTGTGCCTCTGTGTGGCTGCATGCATCTGTGCTCTTTAGAAGACAAAAATAGCCAGCCTGCATCTCTGTACAAGAGTGAGATTTACTTCAAGGTAAATTACCATATATATCTGCGGACAGCTTAGAATCATCATTGCTGCAGTTGTATTTCAGTTTTGAAAGCGTGCAGAGAAGACACTTTGATTTTAAGGGGGTTTGGCTCTGGATCCACGATTTAAAAAACAAAAGGCAGCCTTTGTTTGGTAACACAGTGTGTTATGGCATAAGTATTCCTGCTGCACCAGGACAAACGATAATAACAATAGCAGTCTTGAGAAAGTAGTATGTGATTCCCCAACTTGTTACCAATAAAAGGTATTTTTACCAAACACCTCAATATTTTTATGTCAAAGGGTTTAACCATATGATGCAGAAGAAATGCTGTGTTAAATTACTCTCATAATTGCTTCTAGTGTGTCAGTAAAGTATGGACAGAAGTGTATTGTTTGGCATAATTCAGATGCCAAAGAGAAGAAGTTTGTATTGTGCAAGGTGTTTCTAGGAAGATGAATGTTTATGGAATAAATGTGGCAAAATACTGTAGTGAGTTAACAACCAGTTATTGGGGAGGGAATGGGGAGAGAGTGGTGTATTTTAGGGTGTAATGGTTAACAAAAGAGTTCACAGGGATTTGTTCTTTGCTTTCTTTAGTTATATTGTATTCCTGAAACAGAAAACGGAGCAGTGAAGTCATTTACATGGTTTACAGATATGATCTTACAGTAGTCAGAACTGAATAGGACAACTGATCTTAAGGTCCTTTCCAACCCTAATGATTTTATGCTTCTAATTTTTGGGGATAGACAGCAGAATGACAAATGAAGTTGTGCATGAGTAAGCAGAAAGTGCAATGTCCATTGGAGAGAAAAAGATAAACTACTCTTGCATCTTACAGGGAGCTGAATTATTTGTAGCAACCCAGGGAAGAGGTCTGGTTGTAATTGGAACTGAATGCTAAAATAAAGTTACTTGCAGCTTTATCCAGTAGCTAACTGCTAGTTTGATTATTTTTTTTTTAAAGGAGAGAATATGCCCGATCAGCTTACATATATATTGCACACTGTGCTTTGGCAGGGGATTTGCCAAGCCTCTTTGGCTTCGTCCTCTTGCCTTTGTGCATTTTGAAGTACACTCAAAGCAAGCTAAAATTTACCTGCTTATCTGCAAGAATACATACGCAGGCTATGTGCAGCGTTTGGAATCAGCTTATATGAAACGTGAAATGTATTTTTTTACTTGCTCAGACTGAAGGATCAGAATTTAATTAAAGACAGTAAGCCCAAGGACATTCTGGAGAGCAGCAGTGACAGCGAAGAGAAGATTCCAGCTGCAAAACCACTCAGTGCACCCAAACGGAAACTGGAACTTGAGGGAGAAACAGTAGAAAAGAAGAAAAAAGGAAGGCCTCGGAAAGACTCTAGACTTGTACCAGTAACTTTAACTGTTCAGGTGAAATAAATAAGATTAATTGTGGCTTTCAATATTCATTTGATAAAGTCAGTACCGTGTTGACTTGTTCCATCGAGTCAGAGAAACACAAGTTGTATCAGTCCCTCCGAATTTTTAGCCATTCCTCTTCCTTGCCCTTAAACATAACTCTTACTAAAATTTAAGATTTAAAAAAGCAGAGGCACATGGTGACGGAAATGTGTCCATCCTTTATATAAATATGCAGCTACTTAGGAAGTGGTACCAGCATGCTAAGTAGTGGTAGCCTGCCAAATGACTGTACAGAATAAAATGCAATGCCATCAGGTTTGGGTGTTCCTTGATGGAGAGTGGCCCAAGCACACAAGTGTGACTTGGATATGATGACTTAAATGGTTATGCATTTCCTTAGAACTGTGAATTACTAAGTTCCATTAGAGTTTCCATCATTTTAGGCCATATAGATCCCTCTGTTTTCAGTATTTGGAGCTTAGCTTTTCCATGCAGTATAGCAGAATTCCCATTAACTAATTGCAGCTAAAAAGGGGATGGGGGATATAAAAGAAACCCACTATGTCTAGTTTTGTTGTTTTGTTTTGGTTTTTTTTTAATTCTTAGAAGCTATATTAAAACCCTTGTATTTATGAAAATAATTGGGAAAAGATTAATATTTGCAATTGGCATTATTTGGAATTTTAAAAAAAAATTTTTCAAATCAATCTGTACTATAGAGTATCTTTGGTTTAACCTTTTTTAATGGAAAAAATTACTTTTGCAATTTCTTTTTCCAGTCCCCAGCTACACTGGCCTCTGAGAAGGATGCCGCTTGCATCTCTGCTCCAGCATTAGCACTTAAACTGCCAACCCCAATCCCACAGAAGTCGTTTACTTTGCAAGTAAGTGGACTATAAGGGGAAAAAGCTTAATACTTAAAATAACCTGCTTTTAAAAATATCATTAATTATTCAGATCCTTTGTTAAATTAACGTTTGAATATGTATATTTGTTCAAGCAAGATGGTATACTTCAGCTTCTAAGAATATGTCTATATGAGAAAAGTTAATGAAAAATCAGCTAGAAATAAGACACTTCTGAATTTGCAAAAAACTTCAAAGAGGAATACTACTGGTTCATCATTCCCTCATCCTGGTTAAGCAAAGTGTGTCGTAAAAATCAGAGTCTCCAATGGGAGTAACTGCTGTCCTGTTACAGTTGTGTTGGTAGTACACTGCTGAAGAGGAAGAATGAGAGAGCTCTCTGGAGGGGCTCTACAACTGAAGAGACTGGCAAATAAGATTACGTTAGGCATTTATGAAATAATTCTTCTGCCTGTTTAGGTTGTGCTAGTGTGGTTCTAATTGCAAGATTGCAGGGAGACTGGGCACACCTAGACTTGATCTGGTACCCTTAATTAGGATGCACAGACTAGCATGGTTCTAATAGCAAGATTGCAGGGGTTTGCACATCTAGACTTGATCTGGTGCCCTTAATTAGGATGCACAGACTAGCACAACCTTTCTTTATCCTAATGCCCTGAATACAAAGAATTATTTGTGTTCTAGCCAAGACTGATATTTAGAGGTTTGTTTCTTTTGAAGTACCACAGTACCTTTTGAAGGCACTTTAAACAGAGAATGCCATACTTAAATCTGTACTTAGTGACAGCATTAGACTTTTGGAGGGCTGACTTGGACCTGTTCAGGACACTGGTTGGGAGAATCCTTTGGGAAACAGTACTCAAGGACAGAGGGGTCCAGGAAGGCTGGACACTCTTCAAGAATGGCAGTCTCTGTGTGCCAAGAACAGAACCAGTGGGGAAGAGACCAGCCCAGCTGAACAGGGAGATAGTGCTGGAACTTGGGAAAAAAAGAAAGAGAACCTGTGGAAGATGGAACTATTGACCCTTGAGGAGTACATGGATGTCATTAGGTTATGCAGGGAGAAAATTAGAAAGGGAAAGACACAGCTGGAACTTAATCTGGCCATTGCTATGAAAGATAATAAATATTTTCACAAATACATTAGCAATGAAAGGAGGGCCAAGGAGAACCTCCATCCTGTACTGGACACTAGGGGAATCCTATAGACCAAGGATGAGGAAAAGGCTGTGAGGTACTTAATGTTGCCTTTGCCTCAGTCGTTAATAGTCAGACCACCCATTCTCAGGGTACTCAGTCCCCAGAGGATGGCAATGAAGCTGGTGAAGAGTCTAGAGAACAAGTTCTGTGAGGAGCAGTTGAGGGAACTGAGGTTATTTAGTCTGGAGAAGAGAAGGCTCAGGGGAGGCCTTAATGCTCTCTACAACTACCTGAAAGGAGGATGGAGAGAGGAGGTGGTTGGTCTCTCTTCCCAAGTAACAAGCGGTAGAACAAGAGGTAACAGCCTCAGCCTGTGCCAAGGAAGGTTTAGATTGGCTATTAGGAAAAATTTCTTCACCAAGAGGGTGATCAGGCAGTGGAACAGGCTGCCCAGGGCAGTGTGGAATCACCGTCTGTGGAAGTGTTCAAAAATTGTGTACATGACACCCTTAGTGACATGGGTTAGTGGTGGACTTGGCAGTGCTGGGGTAAAGGTTGGACCTGTCGATCTTAAAGGTCTTTTCCAGCCTCCTTGATTCCATAACTCTATGATTGTTTTGGATCTAATGGTAGTATTTTGTAGCTCTTTTCCTATTCCGAAAAGTATTTTGTTTTTTGTATTTCAGGTATGTTCAGATCCATCAATGTACCTTGAAGTGGAGAATGAAATAACCACTGTGGGAGGTTCAAAGTTGAGCAGGTTAAAGTGTAATCGAGAAGGAAAGGAATGGGAGACGGTGCTCACCAGTCGAATTCTCACTGTAGCAGGAAGCTGGTAAGAGTGTATTGTAGAAGCAGATGGTTCTGAAGGCCAGAAAACATTTCTAGGGGTACAAAAGTATACTTCACAGAAAGTTATGGCTAAACCCATATATTTACAAATAAGCACAGGCTTTAAAGATATTCTCATCTACTTATTTAGAATAGTTGATTAACAGGATCACTTCTTTTAGGGATTTTTGTGATTCCTCATTCTTGGCTCAAAATACCATATTTCTCTTCCAGCTAACCTGGTCTCATACATTGATGCTCTTAAACTTATATCCTGTGGAGATTTTTGTAGGGATTCTGACTTATTTCTGTTGACTGTTGCTATTTGCTGGTTTTATCACTCCCCACTGTGAATCTTACACAATCTTTCATACTAAATGTGTTGTGAATAAAAATATATACTGCGTTTAGTCTTTAGACCAGTTTCATTCCAAGTATTAGTTCTGTCTTAAAGCATCGAGAGTTCTCATTAGCCAGTTACAACTATTTTCCTGTCTATTTACATTTCTCCTTTATATTTCTTCATTAAAGTTGATTAACTTAGCTACTAAAAATGAAAAATTTGAAATGGGATGTTCTGTAATATAAAAGTATTTTCCTGAGTCTTTTCCTATTTTTTCCTACTTTGCTTAGTTCAACCTCAGAGTTTAAGCCAGAGCCATGTCCAAGTCTGAAAAAGATGATTTTAAAGCTAAATACAAGTACAGACCTGAAGAATAGTTTGTGTATACTCAAAATCTTTACGACTATGCCTCTTGGGCTAATAAAAGATACTGTCTCTACCTGCAGACCTTCCCTTGCCCATCTCCTTCAACGATCAACATTATAATCAGTTTAAGACCTGTAATAGTTACCTTTTAAGGAATTAGCCCAAGTTATATGGTAACTTAAGAAATCAGTCTGGTTCCATGCTACTTGCATTTGACAAAATGTGGTGGTTTTATTCTTTCTTTCTTTCAGTGAGATTGTAAGCGTAGCCTGTGAGAAACGAACATTGTCAGTATTTTCAGCTTGTGGTCGTCGCCTTCTTCCCCCTATTATATTGAATACACCCATTTCCACCCTACATTGCACAGGTTCTTACGTCATGGCTCTCACCACTGCTGCTACGCTCTCTGTTTGGTAAGTACCATGTTAGGCTGCAGCAGCTGGCTGGGCTGATTTCTGTAGTAACTAATCAGTTGTGTCCATGCATTGCTGTTAAAACTGAGGCTTAAACCTCTTCAGGTCTGAACACAAGTCTACTTCTGGATATAACATGAAAAGTTAACTGGGCAGGACTTGAATCTTGTTTCTTCTCTGTTCTAGAAGAGTCTTTGATTTTGATTTTAGAAGGAAGATAAAGGATCAACTTGAAGTTACTGGTGTAAACAGCTTCCCTAGGACAGCCTTGCCATGCATACAGACTAGATTAAGGAGGAGGGAAAGGAGAAATATGGATACTTCCAAATCCAATCATATTTTGCCAATAAAGTATATGAGTTCCAGAGTTAGAAGTACTCTAGCCATCTTCAAGATACCAATATAAAAACTGCAGTAACTCATTTACAGTTGTTGAATTTAATCTAATGTCTCATGCAAGTCAGAGCTCCTGAAGGAGTTATTTGGATCCTTAGTGTTTGCTTAACTGTAATGAGGTTTCCTGATAAAGAGCTGTAAAAGTTATTCTCTGCTATTGACTTCTGTCTTGCCTTAAGGGGTTTGAGTTTGCCAAAATAATTTTGTTGAAGCAATGAAGAAAATGTCAGAACAAAATAAGCCCAAGCATACTCCTCCCAAAACCGCACCTTGTCATGAATGCTGAAGAAGTGTGTGTGTGTGTGTGTGTGTGTGTGTGTGTGTGTGTGTGTGTGCGCGCGCGTGTGTTTTAAATGATTTTGGAGCTTTCAGTTGTTTGTAAACTGCAGACTTGTCCTTTTGTCTTTTCCAGGGATGTTCACAAGCAGACAGTCATTGTTAGAGATGAGTCTTTGCAAACAATATTTTCAGGTAATAAAAAGGTTCATTTCGTTACCAACCTTTGAGCCCCCCTGTACTATTTAGTGCCATTTATGAATCTGCTGGAATCATACAAAACCTGAAAAGCCTAAACAAATGATTTTCCTTCATTATTGTGTAATGAAGTCATTGGCGATGTTGAAATACTACAGAAACAGCTGAGATGAGAATATTAGTGGGTAACAGTCTTCTACAAGATTCTGTAGCTTATTATATTCTGAATTGCTTTTGAATATGAAAATTCAGTGTTGTGAAGATCACAAAATATTTAATGTCAATCTGCTATTACAACAATTTCTCTGAGTGTACTTTGCATGTTTATTACTTTTAACAATGAACTGCAACTGACTGTCTTCTGATTCGTTATCTCAAAATCTTCAGTTCCAATCATTGCCAGTATCTGGCACAACACAAATCGTCAAAAAAAAGCAGTATCTCGGAGCATAGCAGCTTCTATTTTAGCTTTCATTCATAAAGTACTAATTCAAACTACTTAGAGAAGTAGTTGTACTAGCAGTTTGCAAAGGTATTTGTTAAAAGTTACATGCACAAACCCTGGGCCTGGAATATGCTGGGAAATGCAAGTATCCAGTGATCCTACCTGTGTTAGAAAGTATGCTTTTCTAAGTATGCTGGGGTTTAGAATTTTTTACTTAATGGGAAAAAGAAAGAGAAAGACTTCTTGGGTTACAGAAGACCTGGCAGAATTACTGAAGATTGCCCCTGGATGTGGAGAACATCTCTGATAATGCCCATGTTCTGCGAAAATTGCAGCATCAAGGTTGATAATGTATTTTGCAAAAGTGTGATTTTAATGCTATTGCACTGAGCCTGGTGCTTACCACCATGATCTTGTGTCTTAACCTTGCTGTCAGTGCTTGAGAATAACATTGAACCTTTTTCTGTTGGTTGCTATGACTGATAATGGTGGGTAGTGTTTTTTACTGTTACGAATATTATGCAAGACTCCAAAAGAAGTACTTTGGTCTCATTTGACTTGTAGGAAGTGATGCAACTGTGTCTCAGATCTTGCTGACTCAGCATGGTATACCTGTAATGAGCATGTCTGACGGAAAGGCATATTGTTTTAATCCTTCTCTTTCTACGTGGTAAGTTATGTATTATTCCCTGCTTTTACAACTTAGCTGAACAGATGCTTCTATTTTGAAGGTTTAGTCTAAGTAGGGTCACACACCAGGCTTAATTTTGTGTTGGTTCACTATTGCATGTCTAGGCTTTTTATATTTGTAAGACTTGGTATGGTTAAAGTAACATTAAAAAAATGTAAAAGCTACTCTACAGCATTATCACTCTTTCCTACATGGTACATACTCTTGCTTATTAACCTACACCTATATATATTTTTGCTGATATACATCAGTTGAATCTGTTGAGCAGTTGGCAATGATTTTGTCAGTCCCCATCACTCCTTGAATTCTTACTGTATCTGATGACAAGCAAAGTTTGAAGAGAGCTGTCTTCAACATTAAAAAGTTTTATGAACACAGTAAGTCAAGTCTGGGAGGAGGGAAGAAATCATTATAGCTTAGAGAATCCCCATGAAGAGTCATTACTGGTGTCTTAAACACATAAACACGTAAGAATCTGTGCCTTACTGGGTATCAGGTGGGCTATCTCCATGGATTCTCTTACTTCTGTCAAGGCATAAGGTCCCATTAAAAATTTTGCCATGGTTAAATTATTTACAGTGTCTTTCCAAAACAGATTCTTTGTTGTCTTTCCAGGAGGGGAAAAAAAACCGCATACTTCAGTCTTAATTTAATAGGTGCACTTAGTGTAATGAGAGTGCTTTATGAAAGGGCTTATTGTTTCAACTTCTCCTTAGAATAATTGAAATTAGTCACTACTTGATGTGAGTGCTCTGGAAAAGAAGAAAACACCTTATTTGTTCTTTAGATAAACTGAGAAATTATGTAGAAAGTTAAGGAGCAGAGGACAGGCTCTTGGCCAAAACTCTGAATTTGCTATAATTTATTTGTCTGCACCACAGCTTTGGAGATACATAAGAGCAATCCCTTTAGTCATCATACAGATTTAAACTTGATAAAGCAGTAAAGGGTGTTTTAAATATTTGTGACATTTTTCCTCTGAGCTGTCTGGAGATCTAAACTTAGCATTGGTTTGAGCCACTGATTGTCTTGGCATCTCAAACCAGTGCAAATGATACCCTCGATTACGCGTGGAAATGCCAGCGGTAACTGTCAGCTCCCTCCATGGAAGGAATAGCTGTAATGTATGGGAAAGACTGTCAATGCCTATGATCTGTGATGACTTGTCTGGTGGGTGTGGGGACCTGACATGAAGCAAAATCAAGTTGTTAAAGTCATTACCTGTGTTTACTCCAGTCTTTGTTCTGGGGCATGACTTCTTAATAGAGGCAGAATGACAAGTAGAAAGTTCATTTCCCTGAAAACTAGTGCTAAATTGTATTACACAATTAATGTTGTAGGTGGGAGGGACATTCACATGACAGCACAAGTAGAACTTGGACATGGAGTGGGAACAGTTGGGCACCTCAGTGATACTTTTTGGTTATCTGTGAAAATACAAATTGGGCTTTGAGTCAGAACAGACCTGGATCCCCTGATACCATTGCCTGCTCTCCTCAAACTTGTGTTTTGTTTGTTTCCTTTTTTTCCTCAGGAATCTTGTTTCTGACAAACAGGACTCTCTAGCACAATGTGCAGATTTCAGGAATAGTTTACCATCCCAAGAAGCCATGCTGTGTTCTGGGCCTTTAGCTGTAATACAGGGACGAACGTCAAAGTACGCACTTACTTGCTTCATTTGATCAGCATGTTTCTCTCTCTTTTCCTATTATTTATTCATGTAGTTGAATTAGTGAGTTAATTTTTAAGATGCTAATGGCTCTGAAATTACCAGGAGTTCATACAGTGTTGAGGTTTTTTTTTACAACTTTTGCACATTTATAGCCTGTATCTTAATGTTATTTCGAGATTGCTTGGGGTGCAGGAAAGCATGCTCTAAACCTAATCATTCTAAGGCTCCTCTTTATTGGATGGGTAAAGTATTTGACGATGCAATATTCTGATTAGCCAAACTGACTTTGTTTTGCATTTTAATTTTTTAGTTTACCAGCTTTCTGGAATAGGCCTGCAAATTTTGAGTAGTTCAGTTGTCCTCAAAGGATCTATTTAGTGAAGTCTGAGAAAGTTGTGTGATTAGTCATCTAATGCTTATTTTTAACATCTGAAAATACCACTAGGGAATTGTGTGAGCCAGAGCAGACTCCTGTAGGTAATTTAATAGCCTATCCTCACCTGGATTTGTATTTGATTTCCCAGGCAGATTTCTGTGCTCTTTCTGTCCTTCACATCAGAGGTTATTCTTTCTAGTGAGAGAAACTGGAGAGTTGTATAATTTGATTGCTGTTCCCTTGGAGGGGGAGGGGAATTAACTGCGAGAAATATCTGAAATCCAAACAAAGAGCATTCTCTTTTTGAGAAAGAGAAAATATCACACTGAAAAATTAGCTTTTTTGTTTTCAAAAATGAAAGAATGGGTTACTTTTTTTTCCAAATTAGCTTTCTTGGTTGCTGATAACCATGTGTTTTTAAAGCGATGACAAATGCAAGGAAAAGAACAGGAGGCAGAAAACCCTCTGTGGACCTTGATACTTGTAAATGGTCCGGTTGGGGGTGAAGGCAGTTTGCTATGAAGTGCCACCTTTGTCATTAAAAGCTTGAACCCTGGAAGCACTAGATGCCTCTGAAAGATAAGGGTGGAATAGCTTGTGCAAAAAGATCTATTCCTTAAACTGAATTTAAGTATTTAGTTTAAGTGAATTTAATAGTATCTGATTTTATGGCTGGCATGTTAAATTTTTTGTTTTGTAGTTCAGGAAGGCAAGCTGCAAGATTGTTCTCCATGCCTCATTTAGTGCAACAAGAAACAACACTTGCATACCTGGAGAACCAGATCGCAGCAGCACTTATCTTACAATCCAGTCACGAATATCGCCACTGGCTCCTTATCTATGCACGGTACCTAGTTAATGAAGGTGAGATCTGCCATGCTGTGTTACTTCTTTGCAGCTTTGGTAGACTTAAGAAACGCTTTATTCATGTCATGTATATGTATGATTGCACTTAATGTTCTCCTTTCAGCACTTCGCTTCTGGACTCAGTGTTTACTTAAAACCAAAACAAGCAGCTGAAGTGCATTTGCTTCCTGCAGTGCTCAGTACTCAGGAATCCTATTTTGACACAATGTGAACAGATCATGATCTGGGGAAACAGTGCCATCTGTGGACTTCAGCAGTAGGAACAGCATTGTAAGAAAAGTCCAGGTGCCTGTCAGACATCATACGTATTATCTGGCAGTAACTACAGATGTTTTGGAGGAACCAGCACATACTCATATGTAACATTCCTCAGGCAACTGATGATGGCTGCCTGATGTGAAATGGAAGAGTTGCTTGGTTTCTGACACTTTGTACCAGAGCACGTGAAACTGCAGAGAATTTGCTTGTGTTACTTGCACTTTATACTGGTTTCTTACATTCTAAAATTTGAACAGCCTGTACTGGTGAGCTCCACAGGTTAAATTCTGTGAGGAGAGAAACCTGCAAGAAAAGTACTTGTGTCTGTTTTATATTTGAATACACTATATCTCTATGCTATTATGTTAAGTAAGGTTAACCAACTGACTTTATGCTTCTTGGATTCTAAAGATCTCTGTGTCTCCACTTGCCAGCATTCCAAATTTTGTAGTTCCCAGCCTTATTCCTCATCATGCATAATCATTTTACATAGAGGGGAGCTAAGTGGTTCATGTTAGGCCACCTAATAGGTGTTGATTGAATTAAAATTCAAGTCATTGATTCTTGTCTTTTGACCCCTTATTTAACAAAAGAGCTTGATAAACTGCATGTGATTCTCTAGTTGAAATTAAAATGTTATTCTTGGGTCATACATATATTGAAGAGACAGTCACACTTTTTAAAGTCTTCACTAATTAGGAATCTCTATTGTGTGTGCAGGGTTCATATTGCACTACACTAATGTCACAGCCTTGCATGCATGTATACACTGGATGTCACTGCACATTCTGCTCTGCCGCACGTGTATTGCTATCCTAGGTCTGCTGAATTTGAAAATTGCATATCCTGTTATTGACCCTTTATTCCTCTGATGATTTCAACATTTAGTGAATTCTAATCCCTTAAAATACTCAATCTGTTATACCTTGATTGGCAAGTTACTCCTGAACTGATGACTTAGTTACTTCAAGGGAATTCTCCCCTCTGATTTTTAGGTGCATACAGCTGGCCTGGAAACTGTGTGGTTTTATTAAAGGTTTTCTCTTTACCTTTTTTTTAAACTCATACATATTAATTTAGTGCATTTTATTTTAGTCGTAAGCTCTTTTGCTAAAGGTTGAGATTTCTCTCCTAGTTTAGTAATATTTTAATGTATCAGAAGGCCTTTTTAGTTTCCTCACTATGGACTCCATTTTTCCAAATTCATGTATTACCATGAAACGCAACCTAACAACTTTCCCCCTTTGCTGGTTTTCATCTTGTGGCTTTCCAGCTCATGTGATACCTCTTTGTATTAGTTCCCTGGCTGTTAACGTTTTCTAATGTTGTTTTGCTTTTAAAAGCTGGTATCTTTATGTGGGAGGAGGGAGTGAGGTTGAGACCTACTTCAGTTTTTCTCTGTATTGTAGATTATCTCTAGTAGTGGTTTTGGTTTTGAGAACCTAAAATAAAGCCCTTTGGAATTCTAAAATAAATCCTTTATGAATCACCTTATCTTTCCAAAGATTTGCTGTTAGAAGAACAATACATTCTTTCAGAAATCAGTATTTTTGGCTTTATTTTATGCTAGATACTTAAACTCTTTCCTGAATGTTGTCAGTTGCATTGTAGAGGGGTTCTATATAGTGAAATGCTTCTGAATGTGATTTTATTTCTGATAATATTCAGGGTTTGAATATCGTTTGCGAGAATTATGCAAGGATTTACTGGGTCCAGTCCATTACTCAGCAGGAAGTCAGTGGGAATCAACAGTTATGGTAAGTCCTGATAACAGTTAAACAAAACAATGAGGAAGAGTTTCCCCTGAAAATTACAAGACATGGACAGACATTGGAACTGAAAATATTATATTATTAAACTAGTGGCAAAATAGGAATCACATTATTTTTGCTGTCCTTGGAACCATTTCCTTACTCTGTGCTCATCTCATATGCAGGGCTCCTTGCACTACACTTGTATTTATTTCATGTGAAAGCATAGACAAATGTTTATTGCCACAGTTTCAGATCTGATGCTGTCTGGAGTTTCAGGCAGATGGAGCAGAGTTGCGTGTTCAGGTTGTTGCGTTCTTCACACAGCAACTTTGAAATAGTGACAGGCCAGTGAAATGTCTTCCCTTCTCAGTAGGGAAGTCTGCAACTTCAGAGGTGCACCAGCTTCATGAGTGTATAAATGTAAAGATAGTTTTTATTTTAGGATTCATGTAAGCAGGGTAAGAACATAAAATACAGAGCTCTCTCCAGGCAGGAAAAAGGGCATGAATCTTAAACAGCTCTATGCAATATGTTATCAAGTAATACATTCTGAGGACGCTTTTGTGGTTTTTGTGCAGGGTTTACGAAAGAGAGAACTATTGAAAGAGCTTCTTCCTGTAATTGGACAGAACCTCCGCTTCCAGAGGCTTTTCACAGAATATCAAGAGCAGCTAGACATCTTGAGAGACAAGTAGCATTTACCTGGATTTTCCCTGCGGGGCCTGGTCCACGAGAAACTGCTGCACAGCATTAACCAGAGACAGAAGAGGAGCTAGAGCCCAGTGAGCAGGGACACTCCTGAAGAGGGCAGTGCCGTAAGGGTCCCAGGAGTGACCTGGTTTAGTTTTAAAGAAGCTCACAAGTGGATTTGTGAAAATGATGAGTGGATGAGATAAAGCATTTCCCAAGTGAAACCATCGAAGCTGTGGCCTCTGTTTCTATGGAAAGTCGTGGATGTGTACTTCAGGGGGGGTCCTTTTGGATCTGGTTCTCATTTTAATATCAAAACTAGCTGAGAACTGTTTGTGGGGTTTCTTGGATGTCCTGTGAAAAGCACAGTACTTCAGAGTACACTGAACAGCATATTTAACCCTGTTTAGGGTTTTTGCCTGAGGATTTATTGAGGCTCAACACTATATTAAATTAGATGAATGAGCCACATAAAAAGAAATTTCATAAATATTAAGGTATTATGCAGCCAATAGACTCTTTCCTGTGAATATAATAATAATAAGAGGCTGTTCTAACACATGGACTATTTTTGTACTAGAATTTGCTAACTTGTAATATGGAATTTTATTTGGCCGATAATCAGGCTGTCTCTACAAAGTCATCTTGTAGGAAATCTAACTCTAATTACAAAAGCTATGTTTCAAAATAATTCTACCAAATTAACATGTCATCATCTGGTTTTTAATTTTTAAATGTTTGTAAAAGGCATTTTAGGGGGGAGGGAAAGGGATACGGGGGGTGACTCTTTTTGTAAGTACAGAAATAAATGAACATTGCATTGGTTTAAAAAACAAACAGAACAAATGTAAGTCTTGAATTATTACAACAGGCACAAGCATCTCCAGAAATGTCAACGCAGGCTGAATCATGTTAATGTGTCTAGAAATAAATAATACTGTCTGGGTGATCTTTCCTCTGGGAGCATGATCAGACAAGTACTTGTGATCTCCCTGGACAGCTACATTTTCTCCTGGAGCCACATCTCAGCTGGAAGAACAGGAGCTGTGTGGGAGTGCTCATTATCTCGGGCAACACAAAGCAAAATGGGCTTCCCTGACCACCGCTGAAGTGGTCAGTGCAGCAACAAGAAGTGAACTTCATGCAGTTACGACCATGTTCCTTGTGTGGCATTTTGTGACAACACAACAGTGCTGGTGGCCTGCCAGCAGTTCACTTGGGGAGTGGTTTTGGAATTCCACTGAAACCAAATTAACTTGTTTTCCTTCCCTAAGTACACATGGTGCTGGGAAAGAAGCGAGTGGCTATGTTGGTTGTTCTAAGACCTAACTATTCAGGTATGCCTCAATTTACTGCCTTACTTTGAGATGGTTTTGAGTAAGAAAATGAGTACAGAAATGAGTAAGTGTATTTTAAACCCTTGTGAAAGGGCAATTTCTCCCCCAAACTTCTATCAGAAACACACTATCATTCACCCTCAGCTGTGTTGCTGTGGTCTTTGGCTGAAGGGGACTGAGCTCAGAGAGGCACTTCTGCAATTATATGGTTGTCTGGATCCTAGTGGGAGGGATGTGTTCTTTAAGGCAACAAAACCCCACATTTGGAGGGTTTTGTTGCCTCTGTTCAACTGCCAGACCTATGGCCACCTGACTCCTTTGTACAGCAATGTGATATGCACATCAACTGAAGTGTCTTGAAGAGCAATAAAAACAACTGACTTAGCAGCTAGTCTTCAGTATGGCATCAGTGACCTTTCAGCAAGCAGTGGGAGATGTAGCACAGCTTGATTCTGTGTGTGCCGGCTCAGGACTTCTAGCCCAAAAAGTCTTGATAGTACTGTGACAAGCAGTCATGGTAGTGCTGTGATTCATATGCTATTGACAAGTAGGCTACAATCATGGCAGTAGGCATTGTGCTCCTCACAGAGTGGAACAGAACCCACTGAAGTGATCAAAACAAGAGATACATACCACATTCTGGGGAAAGGGTGGGTCTGGTCCAAAGCTTGGTACTGTTGGCAGGAGCCTGGCTATTGGCTTCCGTGGATTTTGACTCTCGATGGTTGACAGAATGTGCAGGCAGCTGCCAGCGGATGCTTTACTGAGGAAAGAATAAATGAACATAGATTGTTTTGGAGGTGTTTGATAGGTGAAAGCTATGAGCCAGGGGCCTGTTTCCTCCCTGCAGAAGGCAAGATGTTTGGATTCTGTCTATCCTTTATTCAGCCTCGTGCTGTTCATGCCAGTCTTGTAATTAATGCTTTTTAACAGGATTTAAAGGTGATTAGCTAAGGGAAAGAAAGTTCCTTGTCATTAAGTCTTCCAAGAGGTGCTGGAATACTTTATGAAGGATTGTCTCGAAGTGTTTCTGTTTTCTCGAGAGGCTCTGTCACTGCCTGACAGGCCAGGAATAAAAAACTATTTAAGTTGTTGCACGTTTTTCTTAAATTCGGTATTTTAGCATTTTCTGCTTACATTCAGCACCTGCTTTTTTTTCAGATGAGCTCTATGAACCCTCTATTACATTACAAAGGAAGCCTGCAGCAAAATCAACGAGGAGCACTCTCAGTGTGGGAGTAGGGGCAGGTTTGTTTTATTAATTAACGGTGTGAACGGGGAAGGCCACGGGAGGGATCAGCCGTTCTCACTACCACTCACCCGCCAAAACTCCCTCAGGTCTTCCCCGGCGTCCCTACCTGGCACCGGTGAGGGGGAACCCAACCGGCTCGCCTTCAGGCCGGCGAGCGGCCACACACGCCTTCACGACGTGCTGCAACCCGGTGCCTGGGCGCCCCGCTCCCTCAGCGCTCCTCCGCTTCCCGCCCCCCATGGCCGGCCCCGGCCCGGAACGTCGCTCACCGCCCGTGTTTCCGCGGCGCGGCCTTTCGCAGCAGCACCGGCACCGGAAGGGCGCAGCAGCCGCAGCCGTCCGGGCGCAGAGGGAGTTCTGTGGGGAGTGGGCAGTTGTGTCCGCAGGGGCCGTGGGCTGAGGCCCCGAGCTGAGCCGCCGCCATGGGGAAGCGGCAGCACCAGAAGGATAAGATGTGAGTGGGGATGGCCCGGCAGGGCGGGGGGAAGTCTCGGGGCCTCCGGCGTGGTGCGGGTGTCCGTGACTGACCGCGCTGTCTCTCGGCAGGTACATCACGTGCGCGGAGTACACGCAGTTCTACGGGGGCAAGAAAGCAGGTAAAGGCGCCCTCCGAACGTGGAGGTGTGGGGGGCTGAGGTGACTTCCTCGGGCAGAGCACAGCCTCCTGGGGTACGGCCTTCGCGCCGCCGGGAACCTGAATTTGTGGTGATCGTCAGCGTGAAAACCGGCAGAAATTCGTGTTAACACACGAATGAGCTGTCCCGGCCTTCATCGAGTTCTGTGCCCGCTGGCAGAGCAGAGCGTGAGTGTTAAACGCAAGCTGGGTGCCGCCAGTCTGACAGAGCTCTGTTTTGATGTGTTTCTATTTGTGTAACTTTACTTGAGGAGGGTCCTTGCGCTCTGCAGTAGAAATCCGGTTTTTGTTACAGTTTTGTAAGGTTTATAGAATCATAGAATGGTTTGGGTTGGAAGGGGCCTTAAAGCTCACCGAGTTTCACCCCCCTTCCACAGGCAGGGACACCTTCCACTAGACCATGTTGCTCAAAGCTCTGTCCAAGTGTTATTAATAATGTAAATTTAGTGTATCTACCCTTGTCATCAGCGAATTGCTACCATGCATGTAGCAAAATGTAAATTTCAAGTGTTTATTTTTTACTTCAGAATCATAGGATCAGAGGATGGTTTGGGTTGGAAAGGACCTTAAGATCATCTAGTTCCAGCCCCCTGCCATGGGCAGGGACACGTGACACTAGACCATGTTGCTCAAGGCTCTGTCCAGCCTGGCCTTGAACACTGCCAGGGATGGAGTATTTACTATATATTCATTACAATTCTGTTGTGTTGTTTTGTTGTTGTTTTTTTTTCTCATCAACAGACCTTCCACGAACTAATTTCAGACGTTTGTCATTTGATCACTGCAGGTAAGACAACAGATATACATTATCATTATTAAATGACGCATGTATTTATCAGGCTGGTGACACTGAACTATAACTGAAGACACGTTCTTCTGAGGTAGTTACTTTCATTGGCTTGTGCCTCCTATGATAGTAATACAGCAAGAAAAAAAATTGGTAAGAGCTAAACCAGTGTCTATACTTTCCATGATTAGTGTCTGCAAAGATTGGAGCTGATGGCTAAAGAATACACAAGTGATGAAATAATTCAGAACAATTATTATATACGTTTCAGTCTTTCAAATTTGTGTAACTGGAGCTTGAGTCTCCCTTTCATTGCTCAGACTATGCTTTGTCAGTCACTCGTCTTTCTGAAGCAGTGATTAGGTATATTGAAGCAATATTTATGTTCATTTTTTTGTGTTCAGAGTTTACTGCTTGAGGTGCTGGAGTGAAAGAGGGAAGTTAGTAGAGATGGGTTGGAAATCCTCTTGTAAATTGAATAGTTCATATGCAAACTACTGCTGCTTGGCTAGAAGCTGGCTGCTTTATGGAAGCATCCTTAACAGAGAGCGCTGAATATGAATGCCAGTTACTCCCAGGTCCTTTTCAGTGCAAAGACAGTGAGTGTTTCTGCTTGAACCATCTTTTTGTTGCTGGTGGGGCACAACATGTCAGTTAGGGAGTATTGCAGCATCCCATGGTTCTATGGCTGTGAGTGCTGGCTGCTCCACATTACTAAACTGCACCAGTTCTCTTCATGGGTTTGTTGTTAACATGATTTTTGTAGAATCAGGTAGTGGGTATTGGCTGTCACTCAGTATTTTTATTAGGGTAGGCCTTACTTTAATGTGCAAGTGAATCATCAAAATGTAGTTTGCTTTTGTCATGATTTCCAACTGATTTTGCTAAAAAGAATGTGTACTTTTTTTTCCTAGTTTGTCTCTACAGCCATTTGAATACCCAGTTTGCACACCAGATGGGACAGTCTTTGACATACTGTAAGTTACTGTCTGTACTTAGCTTTATTTTTGTGTTGCTGAACTGGTTACAGCTGTGTGGTTGTCATTTGGTCGTAGCAAGTTGGCAAAATAATCATGCCTATCAACAGAGTTTTCTGATTGTGCTTGTCACTTATTATTTTATCCCTTCTCTTTTCAGGAGCATTGTTCCTTGGATAAAGAAATATGGAACTAATCCAATCACAGGAGAAGTAAGTAACAATGGGTGTATTCACATGATGTCTTTGCTTTCCTTGTGCTCTGTTTCCTAATTAACATGTCCCTTATGCTCTTGTTTCCTATTTAACATGTCCCTTATGCTCTGTTTCCTATTTAACATGTGAAAGAAACAAAATGCCTTAATGAAAGCAAAAGAAGTTGAACAGGAGTGCTGTTTTGAATTATGGTATCTGTGAGATTGACTTTGCAGAAATTAATGTAGAGATTTACTAGGGATCTCTTTTTAGCTGGGGAAAAAAAGGGCTTCTGGATTTGCGACCTGATAGCCTCTCCCTGTCATCCTGCTAATGATCTTTGTAGGAGAAAATAATCAGTCTCAGATCATGTGTGTGGAAGAAGGAGGGTTGTAAATAGTATACTATGTGCACTTTGTTTATATAAATTCCCAGGGTATCTTGCCTTTCTTACGGGTGTGGCATAGGTATAATCTGTAGAGATGGAAATAGGAGCTTTCATATTACTACTAGTGATGCCCAGTCAGCCCAGCTGGTCACTGATGGAAAAGACTTTGTCCTGCTGCCTCATACAAGCACTGTTCTAGTTTGTACAGGGCAAGGGGCTGGCAAGCTCACTCCTCCATCTGGGACTAAACTTGCAGTGATGTTTTCTAAACGGAAGGATGTTTGTCTTCATGCAGATTAAGGAGATAAATAGATGATATTATGAATGGTCAGATTAAGCTACAAAATCTTTTGAATTATGTTGACAGTATGTTTCAGAAAGCCTCTGACCTGCCTCTGTTGTGATAGTTCACTATGAGACTGGGATTTCAGGACCCTAGTGGTTTTTCTCCCTTCTTTTTCTGCATAAATGGTAGTTTTGAAGGGGTCATTTTCTGTAGTAGTGTGACACTATAAAGCACCAGATAAATATGAAGTATTGGAAATATTTCCGTGTTGGAATTAATTTTTTTCTACTGTGTTAAAAGATTGAGTGCATTGTTTGTGAGGGCAGAGAGGGAAATTTTAAACAGAAATTGTTGCTTGAGCTACTGAAACTTGCCTTTTCCTTTAGTAGGTGCAGTTACTTTCCCGAGCAGTAGGTGGCAGGCATTGCACAGGGTTGTTGGTTTGTTTGCAGACAGCTTTGTGGAATGAGATTACCTCTGAAACATCTTGTGTTTGATTAAAGATTTTCCCAGCAGACAGATTCGAGGAGAAGCTAAATACAGATGCAGCATTCCAAACTCTAAACGTGAACAGGCTGTCTGAGACTCAATCTCTTCAGTTATAGCAAACTGCAGGTGTGTTTGTGTGATAGAGAGATGATTGAAGGTCTTTCTTCACACATGAAGAGGCCAGTGTTGTTGAGAAGGAATAGAATTACAGCTGTTTATTTGTTTTCACCAGCTTCTAACCATCTTTCTGCCTCGTGCATTGGTTGGGAGTTTTAGGGTTTTGCCAGATCAGTTTTTTTCACTCAGAGCAGCTCCATGACACCTGTTCTCATTTCAGAATGTGAACCGTGATGTGGTTTAAAATTACTTCGTGTAAATGCTAGGCAAGTGTAACGTGCCTAGTGGTTTTGTGTAATTAGAGAAAGGAGGTTGTGCATAATGTAGTTGGTGAGCCAAAAGTGCTCAAATGAAGTTGGACTTTGGAATGTTAGTTTACCCAGACTTGTGCTTCTGTAGCTGATTTGCAGTGCATCTCCAGCTCACCTCAACATGAGCTCCCTTTCCTCTGTATTGCTCTGTTTGGGGAGCCCTTTCTTCTCTTTTGTTCAGTGGTGGACTTGTACACTACAGTTCTCTCCTCCACAGGACAAAGGTGTTCCAGACCACTTGGAAGAAAAACTATATTCTTGCTATCCAGAGCCCTACTGAATCCATCCCTGTGGAGTTATAAGTTGAAGAGTGGGGTTGAATAAAGTATTGTAATTTAGCCTTTTATTTCCCAGAGGCCTAGCTCTGGTTTTTGGAAGGGGAGGATGGTGTTAGGCAAGAAGGGGATGAAGGTGCTGGGATGAGGGAGGGTAGGTCGCAGAGGAAGTTGGAGAGGAGCCTGTGCATCTCTAGGCTGTACAGCCCTCTATTTCATGTGTCATTGTGTGTGTACCTTCTGTTACTTGTATAGCTTGTTCATTTTGGAAACCAGGAAATATTTTCTGTAATGAATTGGTGACTTGCAGAAACTCAGGATTCTGGGTTTGAGCCGGATTAGTTGCAGTGCCATGTTTTGTATGGCGATTTATGAAGTTACTTTGCACAGATTGATCATTTGTCATTGGTGATGAGAGTTTGCAGAATTTCTTCCAAATTTTTGCTCTGAAGTTAAAAATGAAATCCTTTGTGGCTTGTGCTTCTATTGCTACAGTTTGCTACAGGCCAAATGTTTCTGAGAAGTCAATAGGCTGTTTGAAAAGTGTCAATGGTGCACTCTTGGTACTCACTAATCCTGCCTAGCTGTCTTATTTCTGAAGTGGATCCCTTAGTGGAGAGTTGGAGAGCCTTGCAATCATAAATGTATTTACCTTCACAGTGCCCCCAGGGGGTAGGATTGTGCTTAAGCTTTTATTAATTGGATGTTTGGTGAACTGATCTACATGTGACTTCTCTGATTCTTCTGAATCCTAAGCTATTGGACCGGTCTTCCTTTTTAAAGACATTTAGCAATGCCAAGATTAGTTATTCTTTGATATGTTTAAATATTTTTTTTTCCTTTGCTTTCCTTCCCTATACTTCCTCATGGTTCATGGTTTATTTTTTCTTGCTTTTCTGAACATTCTCCTGAGGTGCAGTATGGACACCAGTATCCATATCCATTTAGAAGAAACAAATCACCATTGACCTTTGTCTAGAGTTTTCCATGAGCTATTCCAGAAAACAACTTTAAATTAATTACCTTCCCCTCCCCATCCTTTTTAAGAATGCTTTGGGGTGAAAAATACTTCTGTTACTAGGCCAGTAATTTTGGAAGAAACACGCATTTCTCACAGCTGAACTACAGCCTGTCAGGTGGCATTGGCTCACTTTTATTCTCAGCTTTGTCAGGACACTGCTCTAGCTTATGTTTATGCTAAAATTGCATAAAATAAAGAAGAAAGTCATAGTTAGCTCATTCCTTTTTACTAAGAACAGCACTTTGGCTTCTTGGGCTTGCAAATAATTGTAAGCTTGCCAGAATGTTTCATGTAGCAGTGATATGACAGCCCTGACCAGCATGCCCACACAAGTCAGCCAGCTGGGCTCTGAAGTACCTGTTTCCAAGAAGTGAGATTGGTCAGAGTGTGTCTGGTTTGTTGAAATCTGAAATCTGAACAGATGATAGATCAGCATGCCTTTTGACAGGAATTTCAAGGAAATTGTTCTTTGTTGCATGGATATGTTGTATGTGGGCTGAGCTATTTTTGCATTGTAATCTGTCTGATGTAAATACCTATTTTTCCACTCTGGTTCAGTGACATTCTACTGCATGTGGGCAGGCCAGATTATTGTGGTTGTACTTCAGCTCCATTCAAGGCTCTTGGCCAAATATCTCTCTTCCCCTCTCAGAAGTAGCTATGGTCTTTGTCCCCAGTTCCCCCTTTTCTGTGGGAATTTAATTCTTTCAGATAGTTGAAACTTAGTTCATCTCTGGTGTTTGCTTTTAAGGCTTTGGTCCAAAGTCTATTTAGTGACTGTTTCAAGTGCATCTACTTTTAAATTCTCATAGCAGGGTCACCTATGTGAATTCTTTCTGCACTGCTGACAGCAAACTAAAATCCATGTGTCTGCTGATCCTGCATAACCCAGAGAGGCAATCCCCCTGGTAAGGGCCACGTGCAGCTGAGCAGTAGTTGCGTATGTATAGCTTGAAGGGCAAACAGGATTCAGTTGAGTTAATTTAGCTTGGGCTTAATGTATGCCCAAGAGTCAGGTTAGAAGACCTGAACATGCTGTGTGGTGGATGTATGAGACTAGGAGTCACGTTTCTGGACTGAAGGAGGCAGAGCACAATTTGTGTCATGCCCTATCTCATGCAAGGTTAAGATCCAGAACTACAGGCCAGAGAGAGTTTCTTCTTAAGTGTCATAAGGCACTGACATGGAAAATGAGGACTGACTTTGGAGTGAGAAAGCTGAAAATTTCTAACTTTTCCCAGCAGAACATCTGCCTTCGTAGAAGAGACAGCTGTAGCCGAAGTCTTGCTCTGTAGCAAGATAAACATTTGCTATTGTTCTCCCACACTCTTAATCCTGTGTTTACCAAATAAAAATGATTTGGGGTGAGATTATGACTAATATTATCAACTAATTGTGGTAGTACAGGTGCCTCATGCAGTAAGCCTGTCTGATCCACTCTTTGGAAGCACCCAGAGATGCACATCTTGTACCTGCAATGCCCGGCAGCAGTGACAGAGCCTTAGTGGACACCTCCTCCCTCCAGCATTGCTCACATAGCAATGTGAGCAGTGCTCTTTTATTTTAATCATTTGTTTGAAATAAGATTGGTAGGGTGATTCCTGCCTGAATAATTACAGGCACTTTTAGAACCAATAATTTCTTACCCTCAAAAGAAAAAATCTGAAACCAAGTCTTGTTTTTTCAAAACTTTGTAAAGTAATTCTCAAACACATTCCTTAAATATATTTATTAGCTAATTCCTCTTCCAGATGCTGGTGGCTGTTATTCCTTAATTTTATTGTGAAATCATGGTTTCTTTTCAGTTTGATTAACGTATTTTTCAGCCAGTCTCATAGAAAACAGTTGCTGGTCTTGTGAGAGAACCTTGCTGGCCAGGTTAATGGAGAGGATATGGAGACGGTTACTGGATTTATTAATCCCACTTTAAAAATGAGCAAACAACCTTACAGCAGTTATGTTTACATGCACTAAAAAAGCCTTTGGCTGTCTAAATAAGGGAAATCCTGCCTGAAAAGGATGCAGAAATTGGAGCAAAGGTGAAACTTCCTTAAACATAAAAGTGTTTTTACTGTGTATATATTTTGAAAGCACAGATACAGAAACAGAAAGCACTGATAAATGGTTCTTCACTCAAAAAGTGAACATAATGGGAAAGAGGGCTTAGGTATATTTTTTCTTCTTTTGCAGTATTTTGAATAAAGAAACTGCAGCATGTCAGAAGTATGGAAAATACTCATTACTGTAGGAACAGGTGTTAAAGTACAGGTTGGGTTCCAGCCAAGGGTTTATAGCTCACTACAAATTGCTCTCCACCTCTGTCAAATAATTGTTGTAAGGCCCATGAGTTTCACGAATAGATTCCTGTAAGTGGGTTGCATGAGCTTCACACGCTGCTGAGTCAGAGGTGCCGAGATGAAAATCAAACAAAACTCATCCAGTGCTGACTTGAGTGGAACAGGTCTCTGGGCTGAACAGGGGAGAGGACAGGTTCAAGTTTCATGTGGCCAGTATTAGCTAAATCAGAAGTAACTATGGGTTTTAACTCAGTTCATATGGTCTGTGAGATAATTTACTGCAGATTGCTCCTTTAATTGCGTTATTCCAGGTGTGTTTCTAGATAATGAGCAACAAATAATGGATATCATCAGACAAGGATCTGTGGTTTGAAGGTGACTTCTTTCATGCCAGCGTAGCAGTAGCTGCTGTTGGAATACATCGTCAGGAAAATGTAATAGCTGTAGATAATGTTCAGTGTGAAGCATTTTCAGAGTGCTTGTCTGGACCTTTCTGTAACATGATGGTAATGTTACCTTAGGATTTTGATGGTCTTCTAAAGATGGCACGCTGAGGCAGGAGTCAAGTTTTCCTTGTAACTTGAGTTTTCTTCACTCTTACTATTTCCAAAGAGATTGTTCTGACTCTGAGCATTTTCATTCATTGTCTAGGTACACAATACCTTATGTTATGTACGTTGAGAGGAAAATGCTGTGCTTCTCTCTATAGGTAGGCTATCTCCACATCAGTTTTCCACACCTAGATTGATGGGATTATCTAATCAAGAGCAAAATAGTTTGACCAACTGAGGTATGTAGGAAAATTCAGGAGTGAGGCATATCCCTCTTTCATTGCTTTTTTTTTTTCACCTCAGCATCAGAATACAGCTCCTGAAATCCAGGCTGTGTGCTGCATTGTCGACTGGAGAAATGGGTGATCATTCAGATAGATCTGTAACTTCAGGTCTCATTTGGTTGTAGCATAACTGATGTATAAATGAGAATTTTAATTCTTCTCTAGAGAAGGCTTTTCACAAATGTGTCAGAGGTTGGCACATCTTCAGCTTTGAAATTCGAAGTATATTTCCTAATTTGTCTGATGCAACTCAAGTCAACCCTTCGGATATTGCATAGTTTTAAATGTCAATTGCTCCCCTTTTTTCGCTTTTGTTAAACTTACCATATTTTTTCTTGTGCATTTGAAGTGAAGGGAGATTATTTCTTGTTTATTTGTAAGAGAAGTTTAAGTGGGGGGTGGAAATACAGTTTTGTTCTGGGTGAGTAATGGCTTATTACAGAGCAGAGAACAAAGCTTGCAGAAATCAAACCAAGGGAAGCTTTGTTGTTGAAAAATGATTCAGACAAATCCAGCTTAGTTGGTTTTCGTGTGTTGCAAAAAGCAGGGTGCAATGATCAGGAACAGAAAACTGAAAGGCTCACTGAGGTGTTCAGCTGTCTCGCAGTCTGCTTTGCACACTGCATGCTCTGTCTTGAGCCAGTGTTTGCTTCCTTCCTGCTATGACTGCCGAGAGGTTCTTCTGATGGTTTTCATCTGATAGATATCTTCTGTAAATTTTGGGTTTGACCAGCTTAGTCTCGTTTGTGTTTGTGCCAGAATTGTGCGTATATCTGCTAGTGTTTACAGCTGTGTGTTTGGTACAGAGGAATGTAATGCTTTCTTGACGTTTTCTTGCTGAGACTTGTATTTTCCTGTCAGATGTTCTTCTTGCCTTTAAGTTCTCTATACCCTAAATGGTCACAGTTGTTCTTCTCCACATCTGTTTAATTTTAACTTGTCTTCTTTGAACAGAGTCAATCATACGTAGTAAATGCTGGTTGAGTTCCTGGTACAGTGATGGGAGTATTTTCTAATCTCTTCCTGAAATACTTTGATATTACTTTAATATACTGCATATGATAATGTGAGACAGAAAACAGTTTCAGTGTCTGTGTTGAGACATGAAGGCTGCTTTCAGAATATAGTAATTTGTTGCATTTTCTCTTGATAGCTTGGGTCTTTTCAGAAGTAGGTACTTACAAAGAAGAATTAGCCAGGATGAACGCTGGTTCTTCCTTTTCTCTTTTTCTTTGTTTCCAGTTGAAGGTTGCTACCTGTGTTCCTGTGGCCTGTAGCGGTCTTTCAGGCACGGGTGGTTACAGCCATCATTATTAAGCATCTCTCTCCAGGTGCATTTTTGTCTGGGGCAGCTGCTGAAATGTCTAGAATCCACTTTGAACGAGATGAACTTTTCAATATGCAGCAACTGAACCATGTTGTCTTACCTCATTTGCCTCAGAAATTACTAGACATTTAGTCAACAGTCTAAATGAGTTAATATTTGACTAGTGACCATAAATTTTCAAGGCCCCTGGATAGAAACATGTGAGGACATGATTCATGCCCAAAGGAATGACCAGAAAGTTGTGTGTCATAACTGGAAAGGGTCATAAAACAGAAGGGGTCATGGGGATGGAGGTCCTGGTGAGGTTGAGGGCTTGGAAGATGACTCCTTTTTTTGTTGGGTTTTCAGAAACTTTCCCACTCTCCTTTGTTACTGACGAACAGATGGATAGACTCCCAAAGTTGTATCTCTATGTTTTACAGTAGTACACCCAGGGCCACTAGGAGTTAGCCTTTATCTGTGCTAAAAGGGGGATTTGTTTTTCAGTTCCCTCTGTTTTTGGGAAGCAGAGTGAAGATGAGATTTGCTTCTACTTACTGTTCAGGTGCTTTATCAAAAGGAGATGTTTAAAGCTCTCCAGTGTCATGAGTCACTGGCCAAGCTGCTGTGCCTCCTTTGCACCTTGATGACAGGGATTGCCTTGGTGATGGGCAGTGTTTTATCCAGTAAGCCAGCTCTGGATGCAAGCAAATAAATATGTCTAGCACTATTCCTAATATGCATTATTTCCCTTACAGCAAGAAAGTATTTACATCTAGGTTTTACAGACCGAGCAGATGGTAATTTTTTTTTCCTTTTCTGTGTTTTGGTGGAAGTGTGCACATTGGATGAGGTTTTGTGATTGTGACACTTAAACTAGCAGCTGTGAAACGCTCTGACCTTAAATGAGATCCAGCATGAGGTTTCCCACTGATCCTTACTTGCCTGTTTTTCACTAAAATTGGAGACCAGCTTTTTGATGCTTCTACAAAGCTTTATTTTCCATGAATAATGTTGTATTTGGCTGTGGGTCTCTGGATTGATAGACTTCTGACTGCATTAAGGCTGCAGGTTTAATCTTGCACATGAAACTACACATCTTTTTCTCATGGTAATTTCTGTTAATTTGCTCTTTTGATAGAGCAACATTATTGCTAGTATCTGTGAGCCATGTGTGTTATCAAGCATGTCTTTATGATTCTCTGGACAAGGCTTTGGTGACCATATGGTGTCAGTTTAATTAAAATTTAAATATGGAAATACAGTGGTCTGGAAGTGGGTAATGAAGGATCTTTTGTGTCCATTTCCATACCAGTTCGGTAATAGATGAAAGCTGCAGCTGAACAGCAGCTTCATCCAAGAATGTGAATTGAGGACATCATTTTAGCATTTGGTAGGCAGTTGTCCACTTGAGAAATATCTGGCATTTTTTTGCTGTTGAACTGAATGTAGAAATGATACCTTGAATCATGAGGCTGTTTTGGCCTCATGGATGCTGACCCCAAATTTTTCATCAAGTATTAAACTACGTGAAGCTGGCTTATCTTGCTAAAATCCCACTACTGTTTCTAGTCACATTCCCATTATGTGTAGGCTTGCTGAGGATTTCCAGTGCCTTTTATCATTATTAAATCCATTTACAAAATCTGGAATAAGTAACATTATACATGGAGTTATTCTAATACCGTTCATTCAGCTCTTATCCCCGTATTTCTTGAAGGTTTTATAGCAGAGAAAATTGTCAGAGGGCTTCTTAATATGTTAAGTTGTGCAAGGAGTAACAGTTTTCACTTTTAAAGGAGCCAAAGAATTTAACACAAAATTAGTTTGCTGCTCTTAAGTTAAATTTAGTACTTGGTAAGCAACATTGTGTTTTAATATTAATATTTGGTTTGGATTTCTCTTCTATTTGAGGTAACTCTGTGTTGCTTGTTCTGGTGAGTGAGAACATACCAAGTGGCCAAGCCAGCACTGGATGATTTGGTTCTCGTGTTGTCAGCCAGTTCAGAGATGACATGTTCTTTTTCCCTCATGACGGCTTTGCTGGGTTATTGTGTGTTTTTGCCAGAGGCCATTCAGGAGGGTGTCTGATCCCCAAGTGTTGAACATGTTAACACTGACTCAATTACAGTTGATAGAGTGGGAAAGTCTGCATTTACTAAATACAAGTCTTGCCACACGTTACCAGCTCTACCCATGTGCGGACAGAGAATCAAATGAGCCCTTTTTGATTGCTTTTCAGGCTGCTGCATATCCAACAGGGTCAGAGCTTCATTAACAAGAAGAACGTTCAGCCACAGACCAAAGAGATTCAAAGAGTGTAACTAATTGATGCGTGGGGATTGTAGGTCATATCTTCATGAGGCACACAGTGATGATGCGGAATGATTTAATTCAGAACAATCGGCATGCTTCACCCACGAGCTGCCACAGTGCCCCACTAACCTACACGCTGCAGTAACCTCTACTTTGGGTATCAATACAGGACGCTGCCCTTTGGGATCCCGCAGGAGCGAGTGCTGTCAGCTGACAGATGAGAGCACAAGGCTGTGGGGCTTCGTGCTGCTGCGAGAAAGTAGGTCATGGCCAAAAGTAGCCTTGGCTGCCTTTGTGGAAGTGTGCCTGTGAGAAAGGAGTCAGTTGAGAAAAGAGCTTGCATGGGTTTTGCGTTTGTTTTTTTAGCCCTTCCTTGCTGTGGAGCAGCTGGCACTACGTGCTGTGAAATGCGTCTGCTTTCCAGTATTCTTGCATAAAATATTTTTAGAAGTGAATATGCAGCTCTTATTTCTGCTTAAGGGAAGTGGCAGATGCTTGTGGCCTTTCGATTTCGTTAAGAATTTAGAATTTTAATTAGATCAAGTGTTTTTAATAAACATCTTTTTTGCCCTTGCTTTCTTCACGGGAGATTGCCTTGAACTGGATGGTAGGTGTGTGTTGGGGAAACACAGGTTGGAAATGATTTTTGAACTTCAGCTGGGTATGCAGTATTTGAGCTCTCATGCTTTATTAATAATAGGACAGACATGAAAACAACTACTTTAACTCATCTTAGGACTCATTTGCTCCTGCTGTCTCCTCCTGTGAAGACCAGTGCCTGTTTGTGGCATAATGGTCATTTCCATGGCAACAAACTGTGTGATGGTGCTGGAAAGCTTGACTTTTAACGGAGAATAAATAAAAGCAGATTCACCCCCACACAAAATAACCTTATTTTCATGTGAAATTAATAACTTGAGAGGAAAAAAAAAGATAGAGGTTTTCTATATCATATTCTTTCATAGTTTCCTGTGTAATCTGTATGTCTTTTAAAACTGGACCTATTGGAAGTCACAGCATGCAGATTGGACTTCCTCCTTTGTCACTGCATCCTGGTCTCGGGCACAGGTGCCTTTGTAGACCATAGCAGTCCTCTGTAGCAGATCATCACCTGGTTTTGCTGTTCTGGTTCTCCAAAGATTTCATTTGACAAAACACTAAGTCCCCCTTTTGTCTTGTCATGCATCAAGACTTGTCAATCAATTTCTCAAAATATTCTTGAGGTGTTGCCCTAATTATGTTTTCCCAATATTTTCTTATATACAGTTTGCTCTGTTTCCATCTCTTTTCATAAATACATTGCACAAGCAACTTCCTTTATCAGTAGTTGGAAATTCCATCATGATTTGGTATGGGAGTGCTTGGGCACGAAGCTGTTGCCAGCTGAGCCAAAATGCAGAGCTGCTCCAAAGGGCATGCACTGACACACCAAAGTCACTTCTTGTATACAAACTTGATAGGAGGCCAGTCTGCGGCAATAAAAGGTTATAATGCTCATATACAGCACTCCTTTAAGGATGAAAACTCTACTGAAGTCTCCAAGCTTTTTGTGTGTTTCAACTCCTATATGAAAATCACTATTTCTTTATTTACTATTGATACATAAGACTGTATAAATGCTGGTCTCATTTTGGAGCAGTTGCCAGCACAAGCAGATGATGCACCATGAGTAACTGATGCTGAAAACTAACCTTTTTCCATATTATGGAAAGATGTGACCTGAAATACCATACTATTTCCCTGGGTACAGAGTGCGAGTCTGAGGACTTGGCAGCAGTTCTAACAGTACATCTCATGTTGACAGATGAAAGAATGTACTACAGCTTTTGCTGCCTTTAAAGTCTGTACAGCAGTTTAGTCTGTCTTTTCCACTAAATTTCTGTCAAGGTATAAATCTGAATCTTCGATCGTGCTAAACTGTTTCTTAGGGAACTGTTTCCATTTTTGTTTAAAGATGATTGCTTACATGTTTTGGGGATAAGTCACGTCTGCCAGGAAGATAATTTAAAGGCCTTCCTTCAAATTATCAATGTTGCCAGTGGTTTTATTTCTAAAGAAGCTTTTTCTGGAACAGAATTTTTGGGCTGTTGCACAACATGTGCACAGATGGATGCTGCTTTGTGTTAATAGTTGTTTAGGTTGAATAGATCTGTCCAGAATCATATGTTCATTTTGGCAACTCTGCTGTTTCTCTACTACTACTATGACAATTTTGTTCCTTTAGGAAGATAAATAAATGAATAAAGCTCTGCATTCACGTAAGTCATTGCAGAAGCTGCTGTTGCATTTGCTGTCTTTGTGCCCCAGCAGTGTGCAGATGTTGGGGTTTATGGATTGTTATTTGAAAATCCACTTAAGGCAAAACAGCAGCCCTGATCTTCCATCGCCTAATTAAATATAACCTAAACTGGCCTTTTTTTTTTCCCTTCCCATCTTATTCCTATTAGCCCTCATTGCTGCTCTTGCTAATAAATTAGAGAGATGGTTACCTTTGTGGCCATGAATGAGCCTGCCAGATGGCTGAAAACAGTTTGAGAACTGTCTTCTTATAAATGACTGTGTCCAGCTGTCATAACCTGTACTCTCTGATCCAAGAATATGAATTTTGATTAGGCAGAAAGAGCCCACTGACTTAGTTTCACATGATTTTGTTATCACTTTTTGTCATAATGATGGAACTGGCAGTGTCGGCACCGTGGCTGCCACATCACCACTCGTAGCTGTTTATAAAGAGCTGTCTGGGTTATAAAAACCTCCCTGATCTGTTCAGGTGAATGTTTTGAGATGAGAACCAGTTGTTTCTTTTCAAAGGCCTGTGCTGTGTGTGTTTTTAACAATCAATTTGGCAGTGAAACTGTCGCTGACAGCTGATACAATCAGAGCATTTGTTGGGGTTTCTTTATATACCTGAGATCCTGACTCAGCCTTGCAGCTTTCTGGGCTGGATTTTGTCTCTGGGTGCCCCAGTCAAGTGCTACCTGACCATCCTGGTGGGCTGTGCTGGTGGGGTGACCCCAGACATGGTGCACCCTGTCATGCCAGTGATGTGCCAAAATCCCACACTCACCCTATGAAAGGATTGGCATACGTGGGCTTCCCTGTCATGTTACTGAAGGCTCACCATTGGTTTGGGTGTGCTTGCAGCTTTAATGTCTTGGCTGTGGGGAGGGAACAGCTTGATGATCCAAAAGTGTCTGCCAGCCTGATAACTCTTCCCTCCCTGTGTCAGCTCTTCCAGAGAGAGGGCACCAGGAAGATGCCATAGACATTCTGATGAAGCCTGAGAGGGCAGGAGCTAGCTTAGTTTGCAGCATTCTCTCTGGAGTTGGAGAATGTTACCCCAACTTCAGCTGCCGTCTCAGTTCCCTCTTCTGTGAAATGGCTACCTGGGGATTAAGTGGTCAAAGACCCTTCCTGAGACTCACTTCATGACCCCAAGCACCTTTCCAGAGAATTTGTGCCTCCATTTCTTTTCATTATTGCTATTTATTCCATGGGCTCTGCTACACTTTTACAGAAGTAAAGGAAAAATTACAGTCATTTCAGAAAAGATAGTGAGATTGATTACCAAAATGGTTTGCTGGTTTTATGACTTTTATCAGAGGTCCCTTCTGAATTGTCGCTTCTCAGCAGCAGCAGTGATCTTTCCCTGTTAGCTTTTCATGTGAACTCTCAGTTTGTGCTAAGACAGCTGTGTGAGATCTTGAGCTGGTTCACTCTGTTAGCACTGTACTGTGTCAAACTGCAACGCTGTAAGTAAACGTATCCCAGCTCTCAGGCTCGGTCAGCCTTGTTTTTGTGGGGCTGCCTGTGCCTTAAACTCCCAGGGTTCTGATGCTTCAGACAACTTGCAATATCTTATTAATAAATTATGTATCATTAAAATCCTAACATTGATGTTACAGTTTCCTTTTATTTCCATGGCTAGATTTGGTTGTGATTAATTTTTTTAATGCTGCCTTTTTTTTGTTTCTTTGTTTTCTTTTTAGAAACTAGATGCCAAATCACTGATAAAGCTGAATTTTGCTAAAAACAGTGAAGGTACGTGCAGTCATTTTCTGTGGGTTTTCTTTTTATTTGCTTGTTTGTTTTTCTCTTCTTAATGAGCACTTCAGTAAATCCTGGACTGTCTTCCTCATGGTAAAGTTACCTATTTGTGTTCTCTGTCAAGTTGTAATTTGTTGGTTTTTTTTTAGTAAAATGGCTGTTTCTTGTGAGTGACATATTTACCTTGGAAGCTCCATTTCTGTTTTTCCTTACATTGAGGAGCTGTAAAGTGTTCAGCATTTTCACTTTACTGTAGCAGTTACTGCAGTAAAGTACTGTTCACTTTAAGGAAAAGTTTCAGAAAAGTCCAAATTTCTATAATATGTTATCATTTTTCTTCTACCTTACCTATGGCAGTATTTGCTGTTCACTTGCTTTTGAGCAACTTTATGCTTATAAAAAGAATTAGACTTAAATGAACACGTGGGATTTTATGAATTGTAGCACAAAAGACAGCAACCTCGAGTTTTATTTCTGCATGGTTAAAGATACAGAATCTGCCATCTGAGAGAGGATGCTAGGAATAAAAAAGAGTGGAGGTGAGTTAACCTTTTACAAGGCAGATAATGATTTCTTTGAAAAAAGAGTTGCAATGTCTTGGTGAGCATAAAATTCTGGAGTGTCTGTCTCATTATCTTACCAAAGGACTACAAGGTCTTTTCTCTAGCTGATGGTTTTCTTCTGTGCATTCCATCTGTCTCAAGAGAAGGGTGTTAACAATTTTTTGATAGTCACTGTGGCCAAAAGTCTTTGAAAGATACTGTGCTTTCCTTAAAGAAGTCCGGTTCCTATGGAGTGGAATGATTCCAGCCACACAGTTTCAGGAGCTTTTTCCTTAAAATGATTCATGCTGTGTCATTAATTGATCACGGGAAGATGCAACAAAACAGGAAGAGTAAAATGTTGTATTTCAGTCCATTGTTAATTTTTCTTTAAATCTTAACATGCAGAATGGTTGATACGTATGTTAGGATAGTCTCTGCTCACACCTGTATGATAAAAAAGGTCTTCAGATATTGCAGTTTCTTCCATTTAATGAGCCCCTCCTTAGCTGAGCATCTTCTGTCCAGAACAAGTGTGTGCCTTCAGCAGCTCTACTTTTGCTAGAACTGAAAGCATGGTGATTTGCTCTCTTTCATGCACCTGGGGTGAGGCTTTGCATTTTAGCAGCGTGTTTCTGTATCCACCAGTTGGGCCATACCCCAGTGCCACTTCCATAAATCTCTTCCTTAACTTCCTCTTGAATTTCAGTCCCTTGTGTCAATGGTTTTCCTTCAGCTCTGATGACATTAACAGAAACAGTCTTCACCTTTTACTTGCATCCGTGTGCTGGAGGTCGGAGTGCCTCCTCTTGCTGATCAGGTAATGGTAAATACTCTGTAGGTGCTTGCCTCTCCTGTCTGCAGGTGCTCGGAGCAGCCTCTGTTCTGGTCTCCCTGCTGGTTTTGATTTTCAGATGGTAATTAAGAAAAAAAGAACCAAACAGACCCAGCATATTGCAAAAGTCTCACCCAAACCCCTGGGTCTAGGAGACTGATCAAGTATTAATAACCTTCTTCTAATTGCTTTCTGCTGAGATGATCCAGACATTTTTCTTTTTCCTCGTACATTCCCTTCCATCAGTTTGCTTGTTGTTGACATGCTTAATATTTATGCTGACCCTCCTGGGAAAATTCACAGCTTGATTAGAGCAGAAGCTGGGTTCCTTATTGAATAACGTGTTCAGATTTAATGGCATTCTGCTTGCAACATTTGAATACAAAATACTCTCCTCTCCTAAAAGCACAACAGCTGCTGCGAACTTTTTTGTCAGATATAAGCTAAACTTTTATTCCTGGAAACAACGCTGAAAAGAGAGCACTGGGCACGTTACAAGATACTGGCTATCAATAGAGCTTTGATTACAACAATAACTATTATATTGCGGTAATTCATAGATATCAAGCCAGTTGGACAAAGTTCTGTGTTGGGAGAATTGAAGGCGGTAGAGTTCGAAACTGCATTTTTATTACTTGCTTTATAATTCCCTTAATGTTACTTCTTCTATTGGGCATCGAAAAATCAAAGCATGGTTAAAACACTATTGAATGTATACTGAAGTTACACTTTCTATTAAAAATGAATGTAAATACCCTTCACAGAAATAATAGAAATTGGCTATTTCAAAACAGCTGCAGGGACTTCATGTAAAATTTAGACTTCTTTCCCCTCCTTCAGGTAAATATCACTGTCCAGTGCTGTTTACTGTATTCACCAATAACTCTCATATTGTGGCCATCAAGACAACTGGAAATGTGTTTGCCTACGAGGTAGGTTCTCTGTTGCATTTCATTATTAACATTTTAGACTTGATGCATTTCATTCAAGATTACAAAACGCTCTAAAAAGATGGGTAAGTTTCAGCCTTGTTTTACAGCTAGGGAGGTGAAAGTACAAGGTGAACTGACTTCACAAATTGTTGTCCAGCTTTTGCCTTCAATATATGAAGAAGCCTACAGTATGATTTAAAAGACATTTTTAAATCCTTTTCCTAAGTTAATCTGCATGCATGGAATTCTTAGACCAAAAGGAGTAGCTTTTATACCCTCCTCAGTTGAATTAATAGGCAAATTTTCTGCTGTCTTCTTTCTGACACAGTGTCATCACCAAAACAAATTGCCTCATTTCTGTCCATATCAATGAATAAAAAGTAGTATTTTAACTGGTGCTGGGGAAAGTGCAGAGAGAATGCCTTAATGGACACTTTAACTGCATTTTTATTTGTGTTTTGTGAACACTTATGCAAACCCAGGTAGAATTCTAGTTATGACTTGTTTGCATAAGCCTTACTGTAAAAGCAAGATTTAGTCCTTTTCAGTAGCAAATAAATGCTTCAGTTAATGGATACATATCCAGTGTTGTAAGACATCTGAACACTGAAACATCTGCTTTTTGAAATCTGTTGATGAGAAATTCCAGTAGGACTTTCAGGTACTGAGAGAGGAGCAAGCTGAAACCATTGCAATCAAGGAAAATACTGGATTCATCATGGTTTTGAAAATGTGCTCTGCTTGTAGTTGAACTGTCTTTATTCCAGCTGTGAGAGCAGTCAAGATTAGGTTAAAATAGAAAGTAATTTCTGTTCCTTCTGGGAGCATGATGCTTTGATTGCTGTGGTTAAAAGGCAAAAATGAGTTTAAGAGAAGTCTTTGTTAAATGCTTGTTGATATTGTAAAATTATTGTTCAGTTTGGTACAATTTATAATACCAGGCTTCCTAAACAAGCTGTGCCAAGAGGGTCTGTTTCTCATGTAGAGTAGCATTTATCGGTTTGTTATAAGCATGGAATTAATTTATGGGCTTTTGAAGAAACTAGAAAAATATTATCACTTTTATCTGAGGAGAATAGAGGACATTTGGGTGAATAACATTCAGGCTTTTTGCAGGCAGACAGTCACAGTCATCTCACTGTATGATGTATTTGTTCATAACAACAAAGCATTTATTCCACTTGGATTGTCACTATGAAATAACATGCCTCTGCTTTGTTGAGCATCATTTAATTTTCTCAGGTGAACAGAAGCATTGCTGCAGGCTGGATGCAGCAGTAAGGGTGGACAGAGTGTGAGGGACTAATGCTGGCCTGGCACATGACGTGTCTCCCCAAGGGGGGCTGACAGAGGAGGAGATACAGAGCCCTTGTTAGAGCTGCCTGTCTTGTGCCATCTGTAAACACTTAACTCAGAAAACTGCAAGCAAGACTTCTTTTATTTTGGCAGTACTTCTGTGATGAATTTGGTTACAATGATATGCATAACTGTGGAATGTTAAAGGCTACAAAGTTCTTTTTAAAAAGAAGTAAAACCCAAAGAACAAACCATATGGAACTGTTAAGTTTTGTAGGGGTGAAAAACAAAAGCTTCTCATCTCTTAAAAACACACAGTGAAAATATTGCAGCAGCCAGTTGAAAACAAAGGGTTAAATTGTATTCTTTATTATTTTTACTTTAAGATTTTATTGGTATCACCTATTCACTTGTAATATTTATGCATTAGAATCCAATTTTTAATATCTGTGTTTTTTGCCTGGATGTTAGGCAGTTGAGCAGCTGAACATAAAACCAAAGAGCTACAAGGATCTTTTGACAGATGAGCCCTTCACTAGGCAAGACATTGTGACACTGCAGGTAAACTTTTCTCTCTGTTACATGTCTTACTCTACAGCTTTTTTGCAGGGGACGGAATGTTGCTATGTACACTGTTATGCAGTAATCTAGAATAATGGAACTGGTAAACATCATCTCTGTGTGTGACTTGGAGATGGTAGAATGGGAATAACTGTATTTTCTTTATTATTCAGGTGAGCCATGAAGATGCCATATAACTTAGAGCTTGACAAATCAGTAGAGTGACTTTTGTGTACCTTGTACATGGTGTTCAAACTGTAAATTGTAAAAACTTGTAAATTGGAGGAGAAAAAAAAACGCCCAGAAAACATCAAGGATGCCATGTAAAAATATGAATTTTGACAAACATGTTTGCAGTTGCAGTTATTTCACTGTATCCAACTGAATATAAGATCTTATGCATAATTGTAAGTTTTAGATATGAAACTACATGTAAGATCTTACATGTAAGTCTTACCTGAAAATCTGCTGTGACTCCCTGGGTTTATTGTGAGACTTAACAGAAATGCATTGCTAAAGGACTCTGTAGAGGAAAGATAAAGATATTTCCAGAATCTTCTTCAGCTTGATACAGCTGTGTCTTGTCCATGCTATCAAAACATGTTTTAGAATGTAAAGTATATAAACTTTTAGGAAGTTCACGTCATATTAGGACTGGAACTGATTGTCCATTTTACTCTTTTGAAGATGTCTGAAGGAGCCAAAGCTTCAGAATAGTTTTTTTTTTTGTAGAATGTTTTTTTAAATGTAGAGTAAAATCAGCAGCAAACCAAAGGGTTTTCTTTAAAGTGCTTGCTTAGAATGGTTTTCTTCCGAATAGACACTAATGTTGGTCTTTCAATTATTTATCAGAATTAAAATCTAAATTAAAAATGCATTGTAAATTTAAGAGTGTAAAAGATATTTATTTACAGATGAATTTTAGTACCAAAATATCAAAAACCTTTGCTTAAAAGGATGCATTTTTAAGTTTGCATGATTTAAAAATAGAGGAAAAAAGATGCAAGGATCATTATTACTGGAGTCATGAGTTAATACACATCTCATGAACAGTTCATTGCCACTAACCAAGACTAATTCAGTCTCATTTGAATAGAATAATATTTTCCATTTATGTCTAAATTTAAATAAAATGTCTCCCTCCTTCCCTACTCCCCAGTGCTAAACAGCATGTTTATAAATATTTTTCCTTTATCCCCTTGGGCTTGTGGCTGTTCAAGCTCATGCAACAAAATAAAATGTTTTTAATCCAATGGAAGCAGAAATCATCACTTTTTCAGATTGAAAGCTCCCAACAGAATGTTATTTGAATGTAACAGCATGGTTGCTGATGGATTTGGAACAGTAAAAAAAACCATGAGTGACTAAAAATGTTTCTGTGCAGCAGTATGGAAACCCAAGTTATTTTGAACAAATAATTGAAATGTGCCGTCGTTTAAAAATATTTTGGTATGTTTTGTAGGTTTGGAGATTAATGTATGTGTAAAGAGTGTGCTCCTGTTACACACCCAGCTTGCTTTTTTCATAAAAGCAAACAGATGCTATAGTCTCTTAAATCTCAGAATGCAATAGCTGGTAATTTACATGTGCCCGATCTGGATTTTTATCAATGTTTTTCATCTTCGTTCTGTTCTTGATGTGTTGGGTTTCTATCTTGCTTGGAGGAGTATGTCCATTAATGGAAATCAGTAGGTAACGATGGTTGTCCAGTTACTGGTACACTCATCCTGCCAGCTACATAGAGGTCACAGCCATATATTACCTGTACCTCTCTTACTTCCTTTTAGGATGATGTTTGTAATGTGTGAGTAGATTTGTTCTTCTTAATTAAACAGCTTATTATGGATTGGTGTTAGCTTCTGTAGTGTACAATCCTGTGGTATACTCTTCTCAAATAGGTTTAGAAATAGCAAAGATACCCCATCTTGGCATTGGCCTAGAAGAGATTTAGAACATTGGAATGCTGTTAACCAGCTAAAGTTTGACCCTTTACCCAATTAGTTTATAAATATTTCTTTCAAAGAAAGACTTTCCACAAACAGGCTAAAATGGCTTTGGGGTGTTGTTTGAGAAGTAAAAGCCATTTAATTCACTGCATAACACCAGCTGCAAACTTGCAAGTGTACTTTGATTTTCCCTATTCAAATGCTGCCCTACCCTGACTTGCTTTGTTGAGGCCAGAATGCAACCTAAAGTGGTAGGACTAGGCTGGGTATTAAAATTGCGTATGTATATGTGGTATAAGAATCTGTTGTTATTTTCTCATGCTGTTTTCTTCCTGCAAATTGTTGAAAGGCAGACCAGTGTCTCCTCTACAAGCTGTGTTGTTGACAACACTGTAGGCAGCGTGGTGGCTTTACACTGCCAAGCTCTACCACCTGTGGCTTTGTTTCTTAGCCAGAGTTCATGACTGCAATCTGTTGTGTTTCAATTTGTGGCTCTAGAGTTCTACCCTAAATCCTGCTCCTCTTAAAAACCTTTCAGTGCTGTGTTGAAGTTTATCACTTTGTTTTTTCCCATTCTCGCGTGTAAATTGAGTACTGTGGTATCTGAGAAAGCTGGAATTGATAGTGAGTTGGTGACAGTGACCCTGCTGTTTGGCAAAAAGGTAGATATAAATGAAGTTGCTGTAAAAAAACATTTTTTGCTTTGCAGATAACAGCTAAAAGGACTGTCTGTAATAGCTGTGTTTATCAATAGAAAATAGCATTTTTAGTCTGACTGTCATAGGAAGCAGATGGGCTACCTGTGTTTGGTAGTGAAATACCTGATAAATGGAAAATTTGAATAATGTATGTTTACAGATTATTTGTATCATCATTGTTTTCTTTATTGATACAGAATGGGCAGTCCCACAGCTGTTAGGGATGATCTTTTACCGGAATAGCAATTGACCTCAAACTTGACCTCTCTCTCCTAATGTATGTAATTAAAACAAACCAAAAAAATGGCTTTCCAGAAGAGAAAGAACTGCATCAAATTCTTTGTCCTGTCCTTGGTGCTAAACATCATTTAAACATAGACTGTAATCCCTCGCTGTTATCTTTCTGGTGAGCACCATCTCAGCTGGTTCCTTTGATTTGAGTGATAGTTACTGTGTCCTATTACTAATAAGATTATTTGTTAAGAAGGACAAATTATTTTGGATTTGGACCTAAAGTGAAATCACAACTTTGGTTGTTAGTAAAACTATCTTAGATCTATGATGAACTTCTCTTTGTAGAGGAATTGTGGATTCCTTTGCAAAATACTTCCTGCACTTTGATACACAGAATTTGCTTTTTTCCCTGTTGAAATGCAAATGTCCTGGGGAAGAGCATGGCAGTTTTACATCAACATATGGTGATATTATCCAGCCCCTCAGGGCAGGAGGTAAAGAATATCCTGGTGTGCAAGATAACATTACTGAAACTGGAATGTAGTTATTCAGGGAAAAAAATACCATGGATTCTGGTTTAATACCTTACTGATAAAAGCAGAAATACACATGACATTATTCCTTATGAAACCCTTCTTAGACACCAGCAGTTTTAGTATGACTGGGTATTTTTAGACTAGCCTTTTACCCTCAAGTTCAAATTCCCTTTTCACAGCTGTATGATTGTCCACAAACTCAAGTCAAGGTTTCTGTCTTCACATAATAAGATTGCATTAGATTACAAGTCAGAACTATGTGATTTTTTTTCTATCCTGTGTTTTACAGGTTTTCAGCTAGTTTTCAATCTAAATGTTCAACCTAATTTGAAGTTATCTTCCAAGTAAATTTTTTGGGGTTTGTAGTTCAGTGTAAGCTCTCAAGGTCTGCTGTCCACCATTTAATCTTTGTGACAAAATCTGGTCAACAGTATGGTAGAAATTATTATTAATTAGTGACCATGTAAATTCTGTGTGTTTCAATTGTATATGTTCCAAATTATTCATATGTAATGATGTAGAACTTACTAGCAAGCACATAAATAATCTGGATTCCCTCATATAAGAATGGGCAGGCTGAAGAAAGCACCTGCCCCAGCTCAAGATGCACAGAGAGGAGCAGGGGCACACAGTGCTTTTCTGGACATGGTGGTGGGCTCTGACAGTGCTGCAGACTTCTTTCCTATTGCAAGTGTGAGAAGGTCCTGAGGAGAGCAAAGTGAGAATGCTGCAGTACCCTGCTTTCGTATCCCATTTGGTAGGAATTGTTCAGAGGAGCTAAGAACAATTTTCGCTTTAGCCCCCTGTCAACTCCTCATCTTCCACTGTGACTTTTCAAATAGAAACCACAGTGCTCAAATTTGTGAAGATACAGCAGAAATTATTCGTGCTGTGGAAACTCTGTATAAGCCATTGCTGGGCTATCTGCCGGCAGGGGAGGAGAAATAGTGTGGCTTTGCACAGCGGCAGTGCTTGCAGGTAGAGCAGAGGCAGAGGTGATCTGTTCCTCTTCACCAGAAGAACTGCAATAAATCCCCCCAACCCTTGTGCCAGTGGTAACAGGCACAGCCTCCTGATGGTAGCTTGCTGGGAGCCTTCCCTGATAGATGCATCTTAACAAATGCATCTGCAGGAGTGGAGGGGGATTCCTGGGAGAACTAGACACACACACGCACAGAAAGTCTGGGTAGAATGCAAACAGATTTACTGCCATTAAAGGGGGGGGGGGGGGAATACTGTTACATGCTTCCTTATGTCAATTTTATTGTTTCTGTATAACCTAATCAGCCATGGACAAGACGTAGGTCCCAACAAGGTGTTAAACACCACTGGCATTTGTGGCAGGAAGCATAATTAATGAACTAAGTTGGAGGTAGCTGAGCTGCACACTGTTAATTGGTATTTTACTCTGCAGCTATTGCTTCTTTGCTCTTTGCATGACAGGTCAGAGCAGATTTCCTCTCAGTTGTGGGCGAGGGCTCTTTGAGCGCAAATCCTGCCTCAGTGCATGTGCAGAGTGGCTAAAGAAGGGGCACTCTGGGACATGGTCAGCACATGAGGGTAACAGTCCTGAAGATACTTAGGGGTGCAGTGTGGCCGACCAAATGCTAAGAGAGGAATCAGACCTCAAAAAATTTACATGGTTTAAAACTGTAAACTGTCAAAAAACAGTTTTAACCTGTTTTTTGGGGGTAGTGTATATGGTGCTTAAGAGTAAGGGAGTTTAAGTGTTTCCTGAAGTAGGTGAAACCAGAAAATGATAGGGAAAAAAACAAGTGGACTAAAACTTAAGATTGTTTTCAGAGCTCAGCTTTCAGGAGACCATCAGGTATGAGATTTTTGTAATAGTTGTGGTTGTTAGCAACACTTTGAAGTCTGTATCTGTGCCAGTGATTTGCTAAACTAAAGTTTTTGGTTTGTAACCTTAATAAGAAAAACCCTGAGATTGCTACCCAGGGCAATTTGAATACATGTTTTCAAACATCCTAAGACGAACAAAAGTAGGCCAGTTTACTCCTCATAGTTCATCTTCCTTTCTGGTTTGATGCACTTGCACACAACTTATTTCTTTAGGCCTTCAGGCTCCAGGCCTTAATCTTAACAGGATTAGGAACATCCCTGTGAGTCCAGCCTTTTTCTGACCAGGAGAAGCCATTAATTCATGAGAGACCAAGGCTTTGACAGCGTGGGTACGTTTGTCTGCCCATCCCTGTGGTGTCTTGGTCACACTGTCTGATTCTGTGCCTGGCGTCTGTTGGGGATGCAATGAGAGGAACTTGGCAGACTCATTATTAGTGTTTAGACAGTTTTCTTCCTGAAGTGATTATGTCTGAAGACCGTCTGTAGTTTTAAAATTTAAAATGCACCTCTGAAAAAATGTGTATGTTGTGTTTTAGGACTCTATAACAACAGTAAGGAAATAGTTTGTGTCTCCCACAGCACAGGTTGGCCTGGCCAGATTGTTTCTGTTCTTGGAGTGGTAGAAGCAAATGGTGTCTTGTGATTACCTTAGTATTGCACTTAGTATGTGCGCTTGTCTAATTCTAATCAAACTAATTCTAGTCAAACTTTTAGTATATCATGTTGCTGTATTTTAGGTGGAGGAAACAGTATGTCAACCGCTTGTCCTAAGTGTCCTGTGTAAGATGACGCTCAAACTTCAATTTGAGGAACCATTTTTGAGGGAAACTGGTTCTGGAGTAGCGCATGGGTTGTCTGCTTTCTCAGTGCATGGTGAGAGGCCTGCTTTGCAGAATCAGGAGCACAAGGGAAAACACTGTACATCAAACCTCTGTGGAGGTTTCCATTTGAGCTGATGGCTCACCTCAATGTGATGAAGGACCTTGTGTGGAGGACTTCTGTCTCAGTTCTGGGGTTTGGGGTTGTCTCAGGTCTCTCAGGAAGCAGACGGATGGCTATGATCTGCAAGGAGAGGGAGCTGCCCCATGGCTCCTGCTGTCCTTCATACCATGATGGATGCATTGCCTATGGAGAGGGTAGTGGTGATTTGGAGAGTCCTGAGAAATCACTTGCAGGGCAAAAGACTCTAAATATTTTTCCTGGAGCTGCTCAGTGCCTGCAATTAGGCTGTTTAAAGCAGGTAAACGTTTGATTGAACTGTGGCTGTGAAACAGCTTGAACTAATCTGATTCGTGGTACCCTGCACACAAACCACTTGGTTTCATAAGGTACTGGCAGTTGTGATGTCCTTTTTTTCTTATTAAACAATCAATAAATCAGAGGAATATAATGAAGGTATTTTCTGGTTCATCTTTACTGCTGTCTTCTGCCCTCCCTCATGTCCATGAAAAGTCAATTTCAGGAGCCAGTCTTGCCCTTCAGCTTTGCTGTGAATGGCAGATATGTAAATCCATTTGGTGCTGTTAATATTAATACACAGATAATGTTTTTTTCCTTTCCTGGAGAGGGCAGGCAGTCTGACTTCCTTTAACTTTTGGGGTGGTACTTTCATGTGCAAGGCAATGATTTTTGTGTGGGCAAGCTGCAGCTCATGATTACTGAAGGGTATTTGGGAGGAGGGCTCCCAAAGGGCTCTGTGCCTTCTGGAAACACACTAAGCCCTTTCGCCAGACTTTCTCCATGCATCTTGTTGACTGTCAAAGAACAAGGCTGAGATTATCTCTATTCATGCATACATAACTATACATGTGAGGTAATAATAAATACACCTGAGCGCTGATGTCGGAGGATACAAAAATGATTAAGAAACAGGTCCAAATTTCCTATTCCTTAGTAGTTTTACTTTAAGGTTATCCATTTCTAATGCAAGATGTTAAAGATAAAATATCTGGGGGGTTTTGGCAGTCCATGTCTTGATGAAGATCTATTGGAGGGGTATAGTGGGACAAGAAACAATAGAAAATGATTGTATAGTGGTTAGAAAAAGAGACAACAAAAAGACAGGAGGTCATCATTAAGGCTAAGAATAACGCAGCTTGATTTCATAAATGTGTTTGGGTTTACTACCAGCATTAAACTGAAAAATGCACTCTCTGGTGGAAGCATACCATTTCAGGGATGAATAAAAGGCGTAATTAGCTCATTTAATAAGTGATGGAGCTGCCAGCTCTGCCTGTTTTAACCGTTACTGTTATCAGAGATGGAATTGTCAGAACTTCTTACCAACGGTGGTGATCTGGGAAGCTTTGTTAAATCTATTTGGCATAATACTGTTCATGTCAGTGTCACAGTTTTTCACGTAATACATTGCGTTATTTTTTGCTGAAATTGGAACTATTGCTTATTATTAAGATATTATTAAGATATTTTGGTATTTTAGATTTGGAATTATTTTCTGTAAGATAGAATTTCCAAAAATGACTTGAGTGTCCTGAGCTGATGTTTTGACCTTTCTGTGCTGCAGAGGAGCTTGAGGAGGAAAGCTTGAAGTCATTGTAAGAAGAGGATTAAGGACTGTTTAATAATAGTGTAATGTAACCTAGTTTACCAGTGGACAGTCCTTGTCTCACTCTCTCTAACAAAAGGTCAAAGTTATGTAGAAAGATGCCTAGAGATAAAGACTCACACTTAATGGACTGTGTATTTTTGCTGCTTTCCTTGAGTGGTCACTCAGTAATACCACTTTTTGTTGCTTTTTAAAATTATTAATTTTTCTTTTTAAATGTAATTTTGTAAGCACAGTTTTTACTAGTAAAAAAAAAACAAAACAAAACGGTTCTGACTGCAAAGACTTGGTCTGAGATTTATTTGCCTTTTGAGATACATTACAAAAATTCAGAGAGCATGTGCACATCAGGCACACTGTTACAAATAGGAGATAGCTGATGGGAATTTGCATAGGTCTTACACCAAACCACAGAATGAAGGAAAGAATCAGGAGATTGCAGCTCCTCATTCTTTATTCTCACTAGGATACGGTGGACACAGCTTCATTCTGTTAGTAATTTCAGTAGACAAAATATGTGTAATGCTATGTATGGGAGCAAATTCCAGATCCCTAAGGAACCTTCTGTGAATGGGCTCATGCCTGATGTCAGTTGGGGTTGATTGCTTTATATTTTTTTCATCTTTCTGCTGATTGGAGAGTGTGGAAGTTATTGTCTCTCTCCTTATTTGTTTGTTATTTATTATGGTGGTGTCCGCCCTTCAGACTAGTGTGTTTTATGGAATAGGTGCCTACCAAGATGTCTCATATTTGTTTTTTTAATTACTGTTTTCAGGATCCAACAAACCTGGATAAGTTCAATGTCTCAAACTTCTTTCATGTTAAGAACAACATAAAAGTAATAGATCCAGGTAAGGAGTAATTGAAGTAAGGCTAGCTGAGCCAAATATGCAGATTCTAAAGAAGACATTATGGAATTGACAGTTTCCTGGACGGACATCCCTCAGTGGCTAGTGGTAACTTTGAAAGCTTCTTGGAAACGTGAATAACTTGTCAAAACTGTCCCTTTCACATCAAAAGGTGTTAACAGATTTTGAAGCAAAGACATGATTCTTTGAGAAATTATTAGCTGTCTCTACTGAGTGCTGTGCAAACATGGAAAGTTTTCCATATCCTTAAAGAGTAGGTAGATGAGAGACAAGGGGGGGGGGGAATATAATTTGCTGAAAGGTCCATTAGCCTTGTACCAGAACCAAGAAAAGAAAACCTGCATCTTCTCTTATTGTCTGCTAGGCTCTTTATTGAGTGTATCAACAATCTATTTCCCATCCTTCTTCCTGGAGAACAGTGGGCATCTTCCAAGCTGAACATTGATACAGATTTTTTTTTTAAAAGTCCCTGTATTATATTATTAATAAAATATAAAATACTTTTTCTTTCTAGATATCTAATTTGCTTCTGAGTTCTTTTGTGACTTTTTGTTAGCTAAATGCTTAGTAATATTTTCTGATATTAAAGTGCTGAAGGAAAAAAATCTCTTCTTTGCCCTGGTGGTTTAGAATTGTTTCTGATGAGGCCTAATTGCTGACTCTAAGCATGGTGTATTTTTCTGGGTCTATTATGCTCATCTTTGGGTTTTTCTAAAACTACTAGTTCTGCAAGCAAGTATCTCTCTTTCCATTTACCTGCTTAAAATAAGTGGGTATGATCTCAGAGATGGAATCTCTGATATGCAGCAAATAGCGGGCATAGAAAGAGAGAGAACAAGTGAAACTTGTAAAAATAAAAAAGATTAAATTAATCAAATTCTCCAGTCCAGTCACTGGCCTCCTCCTCCTCCTCCTGTATCATGGTAAAGATCTAGTCTTGGAATTGTTTGCACTACAGGCCTGGCCGTTCAGTGAAGAGACAGAAGACAGAAGTTTATATTGTACCCAATTGTATCTTGTCTTTATTGTTCTGTAAAAATTTTACAAGACTTGTGTGGACTTAGATAAATTCTAGTGGTTCCAAAGAAATTCTGGCAGTAGTTTATTAGAAGTCATTGGGTTTTTTCTTGTATTTCATCATACTGGTGTTTATTGTGCTGTATTTGAAGTGGTACTGTCACTAGTGTTACACATTGCTGTTTGTTACTGTTACTGCAGGAATAAATGTAGTTACTAGGTCTTTTTATTAAAAAAAAAATGTAGAAATAATATCAGGAAGATTTTTGTGTAACTACATATGTAATAAACTGAAAGAGAACTGCATAGAATTTTTCTTTTAACTCTGCATTATTTGACTTTTGTCTTACATAGATGAAGAAAAAGCCAAATTAGATCCATCATACTATTTGAAAAATACAAATACAGAGACCCGAGAGACTTTATTGGAGCTTTATAAGGAATTCAAAGGTGATGATATTCTAGCAGCTACTATGAAGGCTCCTGAAAAGAAGAAAGTGGATAAGCTGAATGCTGTAAGTAGATTTCATTTGTAGTTTGGCACTGATTGACTTCTTCAGGAATGACAATAGATGTTTTTCAGCTTAGAGGCCATATTGCTGTATAAATGGACACTACCCCTGCTTTCTGTTACATGGAAGTTTGTCACAGATAAGAATATGAGAATCATATTTGAATTCCTTAGAAATACATTGTATGCATCAATGCATTTCTCTTTGTTAAATCATTATAAATGATTTTAGAAATGGAGCACACTAAGAAGAAAGAATCTTTATGATGTGGTTATGATGTATATGTTGGCAGAACCTTTTTTTCCAGGTTGTAATCTCTTGCTTTGAATTTGTTTAGCATTGCTTCCTCCAATTATTGGCAGAGAGAACACACCTTAAGGGCAGTGCAAGTGAATTATTTCTGGTGTGGGCAAATATATCAGTCATCCACAGTTGCTTCTCCATTTTTCCACTGGAATGCAGGATTTTTGGTGGACTACTTTAAAGGATGTTCTTCCAGGTGCTTGTTGCTGTGTGTTCATGGTTATCAAGAGAAGCAACTCGTCTGCATCTAGATTTCCTACATCAAAGGCTGTTTGAAATTGGCAAGACAGAATATTCTTCTTTAATAATTTTGGGATGCATGTGTATTCGTGCTTTGATTACACTTACACAGAAAGGAATGGCAGTGCAGCATACACTTTTTAATAACGTTTAGTGACAGATATGCGAGTGTATGTGACCAAGGAGTAGGATCACATTTGCCCCATTTTCAGGGCATTATAGCGTTATGAGAAAACAAAAGATGCAGGGAAGAAGAAAAAAGGTGAGAAAACAATGAGCTCTACACGTGTTGGAGGGTCAGATTGTCAGCTGATGATGCGGATGGGCATAACTAAAAACTTGCATAGGATGCAGTGTAACCTTATGAATGGAGCATTAGCCTGACCTGTATTCTTTACCAGCATTGCCCCAGAGCCACTAAACTTACCTGTGGGTTTATTAGATCTTTGTAATTTACTACAAAATCCATGTGTGACTTTCATGTTTCCTTTCTGCAGGAGAGCTTCAAAGCTCAAAATAGTCATTGGGAACAATGGGATAGTGCCTCTGCACGCAGAAGGGCCGTGTGTGGGAGAGGGGATGGTTTGCTTTCCTCCGCAGAATCTCTGTGGTTCACTGGGTTTTCCTTCCACTTACTCAGCAACATTGGAGAATTTTACAGATGTCTTGCCAGCAGTACTTCTTTCATATCTCCACCTGTGGACGTACAAATACATTCTCATAATAGAATAAGCAGTAAGCCCCTTCAGCTCAGTGCATGGAAAGCCTTAACTAGTTTCATCAGAGCAAATGTTACAGGCAACAGATGGAGAATTATCGGTGCATTGTTCATTTGCTTCTTTCTGTAGGAACTAGAGCGGAAAGTCTGCCTTCAGAAGAGTAACATTTGTGTGTTTCTAGTGCTTATATAGTATCTTTAGTAGATAAATTTTATGATCTAATGTCTTTTGCATTTTCCTCTGCAAACAGGCTCACTATTCCACTGGAGCAGTAAGTGCTTCCTTCACCTCCACTGCAATGGTTCCTGAAACTACACATGAAGCAGGTATCAGAACTACCTAGATACAAACTGTTTATTTGCTTCCAATTTTAAAGTGTGCTTCCTAGCACACACAGTTATGAGGACTGAAGGAATGCATTGATAATTGGTCAGTGCTGATGCTGTGGAAATGTATTCCCTGAGTAGATATATCTTTACTTTCCACTGAGCTCATTCTGAAAATAATGGAGCAATTATGAATTAGCTTTGGTTTTGAATGGCAGTTACTTACGTTGAACTGAGATTAATGAGGTCTTTTCTATGCCTGGGAACCACAAAATGGGATATTCACTTCAGTAAGCTAGGAATGAAGTATAGTCTCTCCTTAAATAGCACACAAAATCTTGCCCATCTATTTGGCATAACCTGGTATTGGTTAGAATGACAGCAAATTTTGTGGTGATGACATTTGATTCGTTGCATTTCAAGGTTATACAAAAATGCATTTTAGTACAATAAAGTTTTTCATTTGTTCTCCAGCATAAACACAAATGTGTAGAATGTAAAATTTGAATATTGGTTAAATAGCTGAGTGTCTGGTATTCCCAGCTGAAGAGAAAGGTCTGTCTTTCGAAACTAAAATTCAGAAGTATGTAACACACTTGGCCAAAGACTGAGTAAACTGCTCAAGCTACATTCACCAAGTTCAGTTCCTTTATGTGGTGGATTACAGTGATCTGCAGGTGACTTTTGAGTGTTGAAAACATCTGACTGACTGGACATTTTGACCAAATGGAAGTGGAAACATCCTAGATTGATCCTTTGGTTTGACTTTCCAGTAATGTTTTCCATAACAGTTTCATTTGTTCTCAGAACTGGGTAGGTCCTCAAATGTCAGCAATTTGTGGTTGACAGATGACTACCTGCTTGGCTTCCAAGTTTGACAAGAAACAATTTGGTTTCAAAGTAACGGTGGTGGTTGGTAGACATCACTTGAAAATTATAGTTTGTAATATTGAATGGTTCTGTTACTTTAAAATACAGATTACACTGTTGGCTCTTGAGGAGTTGGTGGTTTTCTGTAATGGAAAGTGTTTTGCACAGAGATTAATGTGAGGTTATCATAGATGAATTGCAGTGTACATTCCCTGAAGACCCAGTACCCCAGGGGAAGAGGTCAGACAGCAGAGTCTAGCAGTTTGTTTTCTAATGATTTCTAAAGATTTATGAGTAAGCTTCCAGAGAGCTAATTATTGTCTTTTGTTTTGATACAGCTGCTATTGATGAAGATGTTGTGAGATACACATACGTGAAGAAGAAGGGCTATGTGCGACTTCACACTAATAAGGGAGACTTAAACTTGGAGCTGCACTGTGATATGGTACTGTGTGCCCATAAAATGAACCTCTTTAGATAACAGACAGAATAGGAGCTGGCAATGGAAATGTCAAAAGAAAGAAATAGTTTGTGACTGTAATAGATACAGATAAATAACTAGGTTTCAGTTGGTTTATAATGTAAATTGCAAATGTATATATATTATTTTATATATTATCCTCCTGTATGTGTAAATGTTCTCTGTGAGTAATCGGATACATTTTAGTGGACTGCTTACAGCATGTCAAAGTACCTGTTTAGACCTTCAAAGCTCTAATAGTGACCCAAACAGTGACAAGGAAGGTAGAGAAAAAAAGAAGGAAGAGCACAGGGAAGAGAGAATAACCCAAGGTTACACAGCAGGTTACTTGGCAGAACCAGGAAAAGAACCTCAGTGAAACTGAGAGCAGTCTGTCAGCTGGAGTACTTGCAGTTAAGAACTCAAGAAATGGTTAATTTGCTTCTATATCTTGAGCTTAAGGAACAAAGCAATATGAAAACCTTAGAGTATGTATTTTATTTTCTGCTGTTTCAGTTTTAAGGTTCAGGTTCTCAAACATCTTCCCTTTGCCATTAAGAGGTAGGCATTTATTTAAAAAAACAACAGACTACAGTTTATTATTGTCAGTACAGTCTGATTCTGGAGGAAATCTATGGCTCTTAAAATAATAAATATGGCAAGACTTAGGATAGACGGATGAGTTGTGGCGACACTGATGTCTCAGACATCACTGCTTGGTCGTGTGCTTGCTTGTTTGTTTGTATAACCGCAGCTATAAAAGGAAAAAAGTTTTCAGAATGGAAAGCTCAAACCTTCCGTTGTTTACTGAGATTTTTATTATAGGCCTGAAGGTAGATGTTTTAGGAAGTTGAAGGATATGAATAGGGGTTTAAATGGTAAAACTTCTGCTTGTTGTGACCCTCACAGAATTTAAGGACAGCGGTGCTGGCTGGGAGCTGGGGTGCCTGGTGTGAAATCCCAAGATGCACTGGGAGAATGCATCCTTTTTTGCCTGGAGGGAGTGGGGGGAAAGGATTAAACAGGACAAGCCTACTAGCTTTCCCTTCTTTTCTGTCACACGAGTAAGAAGCAAGATTTGTGTGTGCATCTCATGCTCATTTGTGAAAATAATATGAGAATCTCCACAGCAGCCTGTCATGCTAGTAATTCTGTAGATCCCTGTCATCCCTACAGGTGTTTTCCATGATCTTAAATAGTAACACTATATAATAAGGCAAAAAGCAGAGGATGTTAGTACAGCAATATTTGGGGGAAGCAGCAGAATGAGCAGATTGCATTGAATCATTTGTTATGCCATATGTTCTCAAACTGGCTCCCAGCTAATGCAGGCTGACTGCAGCTATTCTTATCAGCATGGGGGTTTTGGGCCACATGTGTAACCAGTGTCACTCAGTCCTGAGGACCCAGTCTCAACTGCCCATTATAAACCTCCTGTACGATATCCATTGTGTTTCCTTTTTTCCAGATGAATTCCTGTTCACCTCCCTTTCACACACACTGCTTCCTCATACACACATTTGAAGTGTGCACTATTTTACACAACCAGACCTGCATGAACACTAGCCTTTAACCATCTGTTCATTTCTTTGTGTCGATTAAATCTATGTGAATTAAACAGACCTTTGGCACTGCAGAGGGGAAAAGATATATATTTAGAATAAGTAGGAAAAACTTGCTGCTTCAAGGAGGTTTTCACAACATCCACTTTAGGTCATCATCCTGGGTCTATTAAATCACTTCTTCCGGGAGGCGCCTGTTTTTCTCCCTTTACTATATAAGGAGTTTGTGCTTCTAACTTTGGTTTTCCTGAATCACACTGAGGTTAGGCACATAAGGTAGCTCAGTGCAGACAGAGAAAATATCTTACAGAAATGTAACATACATACAGGTCACAGATCAGCACAGTGGATCTATTGAGGTTGCAAAGACAAGCATAGAAAATGGGGAAATGCCAAAATCAAACTTTTCTAAACACATCCAGTTCACCCTGTTTGTGAATATGCATGGTAATAGTCTTAATTAATCATACGCTGATTTTTTTGTTAGCTCTTCTGTCTTATTCAGTGCACAGGCTGAACCAGTTTGGGGAGCTATTTAGAACTGTGTGGTGAAATGGTTTATACATAGGGTTTGGTTTTCCTGGAAAAGTGTAAAATGTGGATCCTTGAATGCAGTCAGGAGGAACTGGACTGTATCATATGGCTCACCTAAATTAATGTTGCACAGGCTATTTGATACCTGATTTTTCAGCCTTTGTGATTTTTCATGTTGTTAGCATGGGTAGTACCTTGACTTTGCAGAAAGAAACAGAGAAACAAATTTCAGCTCAAAGCACTGTACTGGTACACATTTAGATCACCAGCAGATTTGGGACCCTTGTATTCAACCCAGAGATCAGTGCTAATTGAGTGAAGGAGAGAGCCAATAGCATTATTAGGTTGTCATTGCTATTTGAATTCAGATAAAATATATGTGATTTGGGGAATTCATACATACACTGTCTCCAGCAGTGCAATTGCAGGAGCAAGTATATGATATGTAAGCTGTATTACAGTGGTGCTTAGCTTCCCTTTTTAAAGACTGAACGCGGCCTGCCTGGTTGTTGTCTTGACCTGACCACAAGCTCCTGTTTCTAATTGCTGAGTGATATCCTGTTCTCTGCTTGTTATGGAAGCTGTGGTTGTATTTGTACAGTACTTGCAAATACATGATTGTCATATGCATTAGGAAGATTGAGGATGAAGTTGCTATATAAATGTGACGAATGCCTGTGGACTTCTAACATTCAAATTACATTTTAAAATAGTCTTACAGGTTAGATTTCAGTATACGCTTTGAAGGGAAGTCTCCTTGCTGAGGACATAACAGCAAGTGACATACTTGCTGTCTTAGAGTGTATGTCTACTGAGTCTTCAACTGTATTGTCATGCCTATGGGCTGTATTTAAGCAAAGTGTGCTTGCTGTTGTGCTCTCAGCAGTCTTCACTGCTTCTGAAGTCTGCCCTGGGTCTCTGTTTTCAGTACCTGACTTGAGCCTCTCCCTTCACAGCTCTTCTGACTCCTGTTCTTTTCTTCCCCTGTTTTTTTGTGAGCTGTCTGGCAGTGTGGATTGTTTGGAGTTCGGTCCATATGGACGCATGGAAACTTTTGTTTAAAAATAAATCTAGGGATCTTCATATACTTCATGGTGCCAATCAATAAGATTGATAGTGATGAAATTCTTCCTAGCACCAAAAACCTAATCAAAAAGTGTTTTGTATTGATCCAGGGGAGGAAATCAGTGCTGCAGTATGATTGAAGTCATCAGTTACTTGGTGACAGGATTCATTCAGAAGGAGAGCATGAAATAGGGTGAGAATCCAGATACTTTCTGTGCTTGAAATCACTTGTTCAGAAAATCAGAAAACTTCACTTAGGTTCCAGAAAGGTGATGTGTGGTTTAAATTATTGACCTGAAAAAAGGCAACAAAAAGACTTTGGAAGATAAGCTGGATGTTTTTCCACCCTTTTGAATTTGTGCCTCAAATGAGCAAAGGTACACTACTGTTCTCTCTTTGCATCGTAGCAGTGTGCTTGGTGCTCTTGCTGCCGTTTGTTTTTCTCCCTATCTTCTTACTCAGATACAGTATGTTCATCCTGATGGGGACTAATCAGGTGGCCATTTGTTAGGGATATTTTCCAGGAAGCTGAGTTCAGCTGGGCATAAGCAACATTTGTTGTATACGCTAATTGGAAACAAACTTACAAAAATTCTACTTGCCAGAAGTAGTGTTGGCGAGTACAGGAGATTTAACAGTATCCAACAAGTGTTACTCTTTTAGCTCTAGTCTTATGCATCGCCAAACAAGTAAATTATGAAGGAATAACTGATGAAAGGCAATTAATGTCACTGGATTTCTTGCATTTTATTTACTGTGATTTTTCTAGCCTTCTCAAGTTACTTTAATCAGGACGTTGCTGGGAACAGTTGTCTATATTGTCTGTGTGTGTTCTGCTGTATTGGTCACTATAGCGATGTAGTTGTACCCTGTAGATGGTGGAGCAGCCTCCTAAGGCAGGGTGGAGACTTTACCCTGTGCAAAATGTCAAATTGACTTGGATGTGGAAGTAGAAAAGCAGTGTGGTGTAATGGATGGAGTCGAGAACTAAGAGCTGGTAACCCCTGAATTCTGTGCCTTTGCCACAGACTTACTCCATAGTTTGGCTTTTGTAATTTGGTTATGGATTTTTTTTAAATCACTGGCATCCCAGTTTCTGTTTCACAATGAGCAATAAATATGGGCATAATTTTGAATTCCCAGCCATTTATCATGGATGCCTGATTGCTGGAGCGCAGCTATGCAAATAGCCTAGGCTGCCTGTTGGAATCAGCAGTCCTGCAGGAGAATAGACAGAGTAGTAAACTCCTGGTTTCTGCACTTGTGAAAGGGATTAAAACTTCCTGCCTCTGCCTCTAGGTTGCTTTGAGGCTTTCTTTAGTGCTTGTATGTTTTTTATTTGATCCTGCCATGGAAATATGTATGTATAAATATATATAAATAAATATACCAGCTCCAGAAGACCCTGTCAAAATGATGAACAGGTGGTTTGGTCACCCTTTTCTCCTTTGTGAGTTCTCTTTATCCAAGTGGTAGGGATCTGGTAGTTAAACACATGCCAATAGTGGTAATTAAATACTAATCTGTAACTGCCACAGCAGGTTTTGTCCATTTGCCTGTCTCTCTCAGGTTTAATACTTCAAGGTTTAAGGGCAAGTTGGCATAACAAAGAAGAATGTGAGATGGATTTCAAAGCTCCATCCAGCACTCCACAAATGCTTTTTGAGGTTTTAGGACCTGGCAAACTTTGCTTAATGATGATGTCTTGGCATAACTATCTGAAGAAGCCATTATTTTACTAACACTGCTGTTTTAATCTTTGAGGCCCTCTGACCTGTTAAATATGCCTGTGATCTATAAATGTGTATAGTCCAGCCCCTCTTCTTTGAAATCATTTCTCCTTTTGTGTGAGGGACTGTTCTGAAGATCAGAAGCCTGTAAATTTCTTATCCATTTCCAGTGGGAAAGAAGTGATTTGCTGAAAAAATCCTTTGACCTCCTGTCATGACAAGGTTCCCCGGTCTCCCTGAATCTCTTCTTTAGGATTTAAACGTTCATTCTGCTCACTTTCTCTCAGCGTCACTGTGGCACTGTCTGTCAGATACCTCGCTGGTGGCTTACCAGTGTGTGTTCACTCAGTAATATGGTTGTAGGGATGAAATACAGTGGTCTTGGCATGGTTGTAAATGGGTGGTTCCATTTTTTTTTTCATCAAAATAGCTCATTGTAGACAGAGCTGCAACTTCCAACTTTGAAAGTTCTCATCAACAGAAACTAAAACCAACCTAACAAACAGAATTGCCCTTTTCCAGTAGGGGAACAGCTGGATAAAAATGTTTGTTAGAGAGGATGTTGTTTCTCAGTGTGTTTGTTTTTCCTCATAGTGCCACAATGGTAGACAGACCTATTGCTTTTTGTGGTTGGGAATAGAATGGTTCTGCACAGCCGTATTGATTAACAGGTCACTTCTAGGTTGTTCTTAAGTGACTAGAAGATAATACTTTAAATATTTTTAACTTTGGGGGCAGCTAAGCACCACCCAGCCACTTGCTCACTCCCCCCATGGTGGGATGGAGGAGAGAATTGGAAGAGCAGAAGTGAGAAGACTCATGAGCTGAATAAGGCAAAAGCTGTTGTAAGTGCTTTGCGGTGTTTTGCAGCAGCAGAGGGGCAGTGGCAATCCCTGCTGTCCCCCAGTGCCTGTGCCTAAACAGGACATTCAACATGGGGTTGAGGAAGGCGCTCGACCACATCCCTGTGAACTCGTCCCTGCACCATTGGGCTTGCTACCCTTTGCATGATGTCCCGGCAGCCTTTGGTGAAGGATAATCAGTGAGAAGGCATTTTGCACATTTGAACCTTTCTACCACCCCAGCCCCCCTGATAAGCTGTACTGGGAGAGAATCAATTGTTCCTGGATTATGTTGCTTGGTTTTATGACGCTTGATGGTGCAGGCATCCCATACCAGCTGTGTCTGCCATTTAGTGATCCCGGACCCGAGGATGAGGCGGGTGGTTTGGAGTTACACAGCTGCTGCTCTTCATCTTTCTGTGACATGTTTCTTGTTTGTACTTTGGCTCCTCTGATGAGAGCGGGGTGACCTTGGGAGGCTGACAGTTACCAGAGCTTCACTGTCTAGCGTGGAAGCAGTTACAGGTTGCATCTTTTAAAAAGGTGGAATTTATGTGCAGTCAGTTGCAGACTGACGAAATGCCAGGGACCTGCACTGGTACCTGCGAGACTCCAGCTTTTACAGCTACTGGAGGCTGCTCAAGCAATTTAAGTTGCATCCTCATTTAGACTGTACCTACAAACGCTGTTTTGTGCTTGCCATCCCCGTCCTCATCAGCACCCAGCCCTGCACCACACTGTCTGACAGGCTCCTCAGCCTTGTGTGACTGACAAATTTGAGGCTGGGGAGAGGATTGTTTTCATTTCTACCACTGCAATAAATAAAAGTTAGAGGAAAAGTGGTGACTGTGGCTAGGAATGATGACTTTGCCTTTGGAGAGCTAGTAGTTAACACTGACAAATTAGATGAGTGAATTAGATGCCTTGTTTAACTTGAGTAGTGCTCAGCTAAACTGATTGATTGTACTTTCAAAAAAGTGAAAAATAAAACTGGGGTGTGTCATTTTTTTGTTGGCATCTTGTCAAAGCTGAGCATCTTGCTTAGACTTTGAAAAAGTTTTTGGTAGCATCATTAATGTCAGTACTGTGGAAGAAATGTCTTTGAAAAGTGAAATTTAGCTATCTGCAGGAATCTTTGCTAAATAGCTAATTAAAGTATAGTGGGTTTCTGTATAAGAAGATTGCCGTAATTCTGCTCCTTGTACTAAGCAAACTTTTGAGGCTTTGAGGTAGCAAAACAGGCGAATGTTACTATCAAGTCAGCACTCTATTACCTGAGGCATAGTTTGCTTGTTCTAGTTCTTTTTAATATCTGTGGTTCTTTTTAACAACTGTAAGAGTCTGGCCAACTGCTTTACCCCCAGTGCCCTGATGCTTTCATCTCTCCCAGTGCTCACTCACTGGAACTGTGTTTTTCTGGCTGTAGATTGTAAATTGACCTGAACGTGTTTGCTCGCTGCATGACCAGATTGAGAATGGTGTCCCTTACATGAACTATGTCTTGTTTGAACTGAACCACCATAGGCAGCTGTTGTTTGCCACCGTAACCTGTTGCCAGCTCAACCCCTCTTGCACATAGGGGAACTGTTAGCAGGGAAGTGGAGCTGGCAGGGGGTGATGTTCGGGTCTATAGTAAACACTTCTCCTGCCATGGGCTTCCTGCAGTGAAACTCTCCCTGTGCTTTTGCAGTGGGCTTTGTAGAGTTCTGGATTTTCTTGTCCCTCTTGCTCTGAAACAAATGGAGCGTGCTCCTAGTCCATTGGTGCAGAGTGAAATACAGTCACTTAAATTGCCTTCCAGTACAGTATTATGCATTGAAGCACACAGGATACACTTATATGTCAAATTTCTTTCCATGACTTAGTGGAGGGAACAGACATTTGCACCTGGTAGATGGTGATTCCAGAAACCGCTCCATTATAATTGTCTCCGAGTAAGCACAAAGTAAAGCCAACCTTCTATTAGGGTGAGTTCTTTCCTGTGGGATGGATAGACTATGAGGATTGCAGATTGAAAGGGATAAGTTTAAACCTTACCAAATCACCTCTTTATGTGCTCAAGCATTAGGAGACTTGCTAGAATGAACAATTACAGGAGTGAAAATGCTCTGTGTAAAAAACAAAAAAAGTCCATAAATGGACTAAAGCAAAACAAAATCCCCCTTGCATTTTAAAGGAGAGCTGTGTTAAAAAAAACTGCAGGCTTCGTTTGAAGCTTTAGAAATTTCCATCACTAGTTCATGCCTCTTAGTAGCAGGATTCTGGCATTTGTGTGATAAGATGAAGGCTGTATAATGTAATTTTAATTTGTGAGGAACGAGCTTTTCATTATTTCAGATTATTTCTGCTTTGAAACATGGGGTTAATGAGCATATATCAAGGCTCTGTAGTTTAGTGCAGCTACTACGGTTCATCCAATTTAGAGAGACAAAAAGAAATAAAAGGGAAGTGGAATTAGCACAGGGAAATTATACAGATGTGCGAATGACAGCTTCTGAATGCTTAGTGTGAAATTTCTCTTCAAGGTTCATGCACAACCTCAAGGGATAGAGCATTTTGAAATGATTAGCTCTTCACATAGTAAACCCTTCTTCCTTGCAGTCATGGCAACGACTCAGAACTTCTTCTTTTCCCATCTCCTGTACCTTGGCAACAGGAGTGCTGCAGGTTTTTAATCTATTTCTGGTTGGCTCTTCAACTGCCCAATACAAATTCTGAGTTAAGGTAACTTTTACAAATATAATGACCTATTTTAACATGAGAAAGGAGAGCTGCAAACTGAGAAATCTGATAGTGACCTGGCTTGGTTAGTCTTACCCCTCAGTTCTGGGGATGCAGCAGGAGAGATGAATTTTGCCTGTTTTGGAGCCACATTTGATGGCAAAAAGGAAACTAAAATTGGCACAGTTAATACTTGAATGTGGAACAAGATAAAATCTACATATCTCCTACCATTTTATAGTAAGGAGTCAGGGTTTTTTTTTTCTGTTTTGCTTTAGTTTTCTAAATTGTATATTCCTTTCTTGAATGTTTTCCCAGTACCTGTGCAGCAGTCTCTTGACTTCTGAAATTAGTCTGGGCCTAGTAACTGGTGGAGTGCTGGTATTTCCATGTAAAGTGGCGTGCTGAGTGTGTTACCTGAATGGAGACTTAAACATAATCAGAAAACTGTTGGGATGTTGCCCCATTAAATGTATATTTCTGTGAGCCAAGCAAAGCATTTGTGTCATCTTCTGAGATAACTGTTCTTCTGGATTCCTCTCAAACCATTTATTAAAATGTTATCACTTGTCTTGGGTGTGAATTTTCAACAGCTGAAAGACAGTTATCTGGCATCTACAAACAGGGAGCAGAGTTGGAGCAGAAGACTCGTTTTTGGTATAAATAAGGGTTTTTTTCTTCTTCTTGTGGTTTGTCATTTGGAGAGAGAAATATCTTTAAGTTGAAGGATGTCATACAGAGACACAGTGTTAACTTGCACGGTCCCAGCTTGACCAAAGAAAATAAGGATTTATCAGGGCTGTCCTACCACACTCTTTGGAGAGAAAAGCCTTCCACAACTTTTTAATTTGACTTCCTAGTACTATCACTGCATCCTTCTGAGAAGATACTGCAGTGGATTTAAAAAATTACTCCTTTTCTGTCAGTGGCTTTCAGATCAACAGGTTAACAAATTAAGGTGTCATTATTCCCTTAATTTCCTTACATATATGTTTAAATCATAGTCAGCAGATTAAAATAATTTAGATAATTTCCTGCTTACTGTAAAAGGAGTGAAGAGGGAAAAGTCAGCTGCTGCTGTTGTGGTCAATTTGAATGAAAACCAGCCAGGAGTGAAAAGACAGCCTGGAGCCCATTGTCAATAATAAGGTAACAAGAAACCAGTGTTGCCTCCTGCGCTTCTGCATTTCCAGGTGCCTTCACCATCCCTTTCTCCTTCAGAAATGGTGTGAGGCAAACAGTGTGGAGTCTGCTTTCTGAAGAAGTAGACAGGTTTGCATTCCAAGACTGCAAGTCTGACATCTTCTACAAGATCTTACACTTAAATAACAGGCAGGTTTGTTTATGTATATTTCTCATCAGTCTTTGTAGTTTTAACAAAGACTTCAAAGACTGTCCTTGTTTGTATGGTCAATGCAGAACGTAGCTTCATTACAGAGGGTCTACGACTTGCCTATAAACCTCAAGGGTTTTTGTCCAGCTTTGGGCAGTATACTGCTTTAAAAAGTCCCTGAAATATGCTTGGCAGTGTGAGACAAGTGGCAAGAACATTAACTTCTTTGAATAAATTAGATAATCTGAGCCAGATATTCTAGATCAACTGCATGACCGAAACTGGGGTTTATTACTGATTGAATCAAACCTTTTTATTTGTGTCTACTAAAAGCACCATGAAAAGTAATGGTAATGTTGCTAAGGAACTGTTTACCTGACAAACGTATCTGTATGATGCATGAGGTGACCATGGGAACCAATTTGGTAGCAATTATTTAAAGAAAACCTCGTAGTGAAATGCTTATTGCATGTATGCTAAATATTTGTGTAGTTACATTTGAAAAGCTTGTTTGGGGGAAAAGGCATAATAATCCATTCAGAGAGAAGGGTGAGCACAGGTCCTGCGTAAAAAATACATCACCAGAGTCAGGTTTTTTGATGTATATTTTACAAATCCTTGTTTTGAAAATAAATAGGAAATCTGTATTGGGTTGTCAGCTTGGTGCCAGTTCAGGACAGATTGGAGTGTGTGTGTGTGCGTGTGTGTGTGCGTGTGTGTATTTCCAGGGGACTCAGTCTTTTGTCTGACTTCATTTTTCTTAATTAATTACAGGTTGCTGTATTCCCCCCCCCGAGAACTTACTAACTGTGTCTCTCTCCAAGGAGTTCTTGGTTCTCATGAGATAAAGTGCCTCTGGCTAAAAGCTGCTGATTCCATTTCTGATTCGTAAAGAAATTTTTTAAGCTTATTTTTATCCTTACTGACACTTTCCATGAGTGATAACTAATAAGCACTAGGTTAGGATCAAGGCTCTTATGATATTGTATTATAAAGGAAGCATATGCTGCACAAATGATTCTTCAGGGATTGAATTTTACTTGGAAGGTTATGTACAAAGATTATTTTCAAGCGTATGTGGCAAATTCCAGGAAAAAAATTCAAATTTGATGTGAACATTGAAACTATGGGAAAACCTCGTATTGTTTGAAAGAATTTTTGTGGAGTATGTTTACTTACAAATTGCTTTCAGGATGCTACCAAAATACATTTCCCAGTAGTATTCTACCATAAATCCATTATGCTACCATTACCATTTTAAAGCAGTAATTAAATATATAGGAAATCTGACATAATAGCTGGTGTAAGATTGTTTGGTTTTCCAATTACGGCCTAGCTGACAACTGCCATCTGTATGGGTAGAGCAAGTAAGAAGGAATCATTATAAAGAATTTATAGTGGCAGGTAGAGTTTGTTTGGATAATAAGAGACATCTCAGTGTAAATAAAAGAGGGCTGAGAATGACTGTGTTTCATATGAGAAAATTGAAGGTCTTTAGGGTTCTGGGTGAACATTTATATGGCTCTGCTTTTAAAAAGATTGAGATTATTTCATCCTTAAATGACTGTAATCAGGCTTGTTGCATTTTTTTGCTTCTAAGCCACTCCAGGTTGCATGGCTCAGTCTCACTCTGTCTGCAGCCCTCAGACCAAGAATGATGTCATACCAGTGCAGAGTGTATCAGTGGCTTACAGAAAGAGGCTTCTTGTGTGTGTTCATATACAGACACTGCGACTCATGCTGGTGCTTTACTTGCAAGCACATACCACAATAAGGGTATTTTCAAGGCCTGTGACAACTCAGATTAGTTAGATGTATTGTTTTGCAAAACAAATATATTTATGCACATAATTCACACTGGAGCTGGAAAACATGTCCAAGTATAGAAAACAGGCTTTTTCTGTACTTGCATTTGTACATTTGAAGGTATTTTAGAGTCGCAGAGAAGAGAATCCAGACAATTACAGTGGAAGGATAATTAGGTAGACAGTAAAGTTTTTCAAAAGGTACTGTTTGAATGCCATGGCCCATAAATTAAAATAAATAGCTTTAATTTGTACTGTAAAAGCAAATCAGAAGTTGGCAATGTATTTAGCATCTCTGCTAAACAAGTTGTCTTTTTTTATTTTTCCTGTGGTCCAGTGGCTTCTGGGGTCAGTCCCATTTTCAGTTTCAGGTGGTAAAGAGGACCAAATGCTGCTTCTCTCCCAGGTAGCTTCACTGTGTTCACTTTGAAATAATGGAGCAGAGAAGTCGGGTTCTTTCTTACTCTGGGAAATTTAACATTTTTCAGTGCTGTAAGCCCCCCTTTGGAACAGGATTGTGATACACTGCTGGAACTGAGTTACTTGAAAGTCTCTGAGCTTACCTACTTTTACCGTCATTATGTCCACTGGGAGCTCACGTTATCTGAGCTAGTGTTCAGTGCTGCTTTGTGCTAGTTGGAAGGTCTGGGTTTAATTTATTTAACACAGCGCATGTCTCTCCTTTATACTGTATACTGTATGCTTTAAAAAGAACATTTTTTTTTTTTTTTCTGTAGAAAGACTCATTCCTCTTCAAGTCCTGTGTGGCTGTTTCTTCATAAGGCACAAATTAGAAGTGATTCTTGTAAACAGTATAATGACCCATTCGATTGCTAAAGCCTTAATTCAAACTTCTGTTTGACTTTCAGACACCCCGGACCTGTGAAAACTTTATCAAATTGTGCAAGAAGAACTATTATGATGGAACAATTTTTCACAGATCAATTCGTAATTTTGTGGTGAGTATTGAACAGATCCTGTGTAATGTACAATATGTGATGTCCTCCGCTATTTATTTAGTTTAATTCGGTTTTATATTCTTCCATGCATGACTGTTTGCAATAGATATATATTAAATATAACATCAGAATTAGGATTGTCCTAATTTACTAGATTTGTACTTACTAATCTTACTAACAACTGTCTCGGACTAATATTGTCACTTGGAGCATCACTGCATTTAGTAGTGCTTTGCTGGCATTCCAGACAAAGCCTTTGACAGTCATTGCTTTGGCAAAGCTCTTGTTATCTTCCCCAAGCTGTGGGTGGGTGGTTAATGAACAGAAGGGGAGAGAGAGAGAGAGAGGGAGGGAAATGCTAATTTGGATAAGTAATACTGTGGCCTGTTGAAATCCCATTCAGGTGAAACTTTAGAAAGCAGCTGAATGTCTGATTCAGGTTGTGGTACTAGGATACTGTCAGATTATCCTTTGCTGAGTGTGCTCCAGGACAGGGTGCCCAGGCTTTCTTTGTGAAGGAGTGAAAGAGCACCTAGTGAACCAGGAAGTTGACTTTGGTATTTAAAGATCTTTACTTACATAGGTGCAGTCCAAGCAGCTTAAGATATTGTAGCTGTCAGTGTAACTTTCTTTCAGAAGAATTAATAACCTGATCCTGAAGGCAGAGCACACCTTTGGCAGCACTGTGTATCTCAGTTCATAGTTAAACTTGCATTTAAAACTGTGCTTGTGTGACTGTGAAACTAGTCATGTCACACTGCCTCTACTGGGAGAGAATAGACTATTATTTCTGTAGATCCTGCATGTATATGCAGTGATTAATTTTGTTGCTGCAAGATTGGTTTCACATGAGGATTTTCCCTACTGCAGATAGTGAGGGGGGTACAGAGAAGTACAGATTCAGATGCAGAAAATATTCCATATTCTTTCATTTCTTGCCTTTGCATCACATGGAGGATTGGTAATAAAACATAAAGCCTTTTCAGTTCCAAAAGCAATACATCATCAGTTAAAAAGCAGGTTATGATTCAGCACGTAATAGAAAGGGTGATCTAGTTAACCCATTTGAGGCTGTTTGTTTTCCCTATTTAGCCACAAGAGACTTATTATTTTTATAAAATTGTCCTTCTGCTCTTGGATAAGTAATGTAGGAGATGACAGCCAGCTGATAAAAGAGGCTCCAAACAAGTAGTAATGGTTTCCTTGTTGCTAACTTGTCAACAATATAGAAGGAAGAAAATCAAACAGAATTGGCTCTTAAGGCTTATATGCAATGTCTTTCACACAAATATATATGTAAGCTATTGATTTAATTTTAATTCTGCAGATCCAAGGAGGTGATCCGACTGGAACAGGAACAGGTAAGGTTGAGTTAGAATCAAGTAAGCTGTTTTCACTTCATGAGCTATGTTGTTACTTTTATTTCCAAACACCTAAAATTCTCTAAATGGTGGTATGTGGTACATTGTATTGCTGCTTTAAAGCAGGGGGTTTGTTGGTATGTTTTATGACCATTTTAACTGTGCTTAAAATTTCATCTCATATATTCTCAGCTTAAAACTTGGACACTCTTCCCCATAGAATTCTTGCTCGGTCTTTGCTTCCTTTTTTCTTCCTGAAAATAAATAAATGAAAATTACAATGACTTTACAGCTGGCCTTCCAGGGCAAAGAACAAAGGAGGAAAACATTCATGCAAAGTCGTTTTCAAATTCAGTGTTAATGAAATACTTCAGACCTGCATCGCTATTGGTGAGCGGCCAGATACCATCTGTTCTCCCAGCTAGTTGCCTTGTACAGCCCAAGCTGCTCTTTTTCTAACTTTTAGGGATCATTGTTAGTAAATTCTTCTGCCTGTTCTTTCTGTTTTAGTTGGAGATCTGCATAGCAGGCATATCAGAAATGATCAGGAGACCACCACAAATTGCCCACCACAATAGATAATTGCCCACCACAATAGATAATTGCCCACCACATGGTATCTCTAGTTGCTGCTATAGATTTGCTCATTTTCCACTTGCACCTTTTATCTACCCACTTGTAGATGTCCCCAGCCTCCACAGGTCCTTCCCTGGTCCTGTAGGGTTCTGATAATTCTTATTCTAGTTCATACATGTGTCACTTGTGTATGCAAGCTCTGTATTGTTCTTCTGTGTGCTCATGGATCATCCAAAAAAAGATGTCGTTGTAGTTGTTAAATACTTTAGCTCTATTTACTTTGTAAATAATGTTGGTTGTCAGTTGCCCAAGAACTTTTCTTCTGCTGCATGTGATACTCAACAGTTGCATACTCTAAGATTTGAGATTAGTTAAAGATTCTGTGTTGATGGCAAAAGCCCATGAACAGGATTTGTTACCTTATATACTTGGGCTGTCAAAAGAAACGTGATTTGACTTGGTTATAAGGAAAGATTGGTTCAAATCCCAAAAGACATAATTAGTAACATCTTTTAAAATGAGAAATTAAACAGGTGTCAGGAGATGGAAGAAATGTAATGAGTTAACTCAGGCACCTTTACCCTCATAGGGTGGAATTCAGCTCCTTCTGTTGAATGAAAATTAACTTGCTGGTGTCATTCTTGTCTCTGTGCAAATGGTAGGGGTATTCTAAGACAGCACAATTAATAGTTGGCAGAGGACTGGCGTTGAAGATCAAGGCTCAGCTCTACTGGCAAAGCAAATAGGAAGCAAAATGCAACTAAGCCCATAGGAGAAAAAAACCTCCTATGCATATTCTTTTATTTATAAAAGGAGTCTAATGACCTCTAGTCTTTTCTGTCTTGTTTTCCTTCCTGTCGTTCTAAATTAAATACGAGTATACTGCAGGCAAGATGGCTTGCAAACATCTGTCAAGACTATTAAAGTTCTAATAAAATGGGCAGTGTACATTCAAATAGCTACAAGTGTTGCAGATTTTTAGAGGCTGTTTGCAGTTATTGTAGAGTCCAAATGATGCAACTGTCTGGTTTCTATTTTTTTAATACATCTTGAGTTTTAGATATCCTTAATCACTTATTAAATATGATAATATCACAAGAAAAAGTAAATGGTCAACTCTCGAGGCACATGCTGTAAGAAGGTAGTCAGACCTGAGGTGCTTGTCTGGTTTTGTGTTCTGCCTGCAGCAGCATCGCCAGAGGAAGGTACAGCTCAGCAGCAGTTTAAGAGCATGGCAAATGCAGTGATGCTCTTCTGGATTCCCATGGTGTAAAAATGTCATTTACTGGTTTGTGCATTATTAATGTGATCATACGTGTGCATTTGGGAAAGCTTTGGAGTAAAGCACTTGGATTCGGTGCTTTGTACTTTTTTATACTTGGGTCTTGTACATTACTTGCAGTATAAGTTCCCTTTTTTATTTCATTTGGCAGCTGCAAGGAATTTCCATATTTCTTACTGCTTCTTAAAGGGAAAAAAAAAAGATGCATCATTGAAAGCTAAGAAGTCCATAATATTTACTGGTCTTTAGAGGTTTACTTGGGGAGTAAATAGCTGGACTTTGTTAATATCAGAGAAGCAAATGAGAGTAGAACAGGGTTTTCTTTCCAGATAATTCAGTTGGCAATAGGGAAGACTGCTTGGAGGTTACTTATTAAACATCAGTATTTTAAACTGCCAGAATTGTTTCTGTTAGAACAGAAAAAAAGAACATCCTTTGTTTTCTCTTCCCCATAGAACCTTCTACTTTAACTGAAATCTTATGGGTAAGAGGCTTGGGATGTTTCTTTGTTTAAAACTGAAAAACACCTTTTCCAAACTGATATGTGGAAGGTGTGTTGAGCCTTCAAATTTATCTTTGATTTGCTTTATTTATTTCATTACTCTTCATCAGCTCAGGAACTAGAACTGACTTGTTTAAGAATCTTCCCACCATTTGGTTTCTGTCATTTGACATTCATCCCTGTTCATCAGCAGGTGCAGGGTTTATGGTTGCAACACCCAAATGCTTTGATGATCACCCACTCCATTGCTAACTAAGCCCAGGACTGTTCAGCTTCTGGGTGGATTTGGGCACATTGAGTACAACCTGGCGTATGGTTACATGTCACACATAGACTGGAACTGTTCTCTAGGCTCACGTAGATTAAGAGTGCTTGTGTTTTGGAAACAGTGCACAGATGTAAGATGCCACGCTGGCTGTCAGTTCCTTCCCGCTTCCATGGCTGCTCCGGCTGAACAGTCCTATCTGAAAGCAGCACTGATACTTACTTCTATTTGTTATTCAGCACCCTGGTGTGTCCTTTCTGAGTCTCTTACATTGTTGTGGAAGTAACTGTGACCCAGAAGACCTGTGAAGGACAATTGATTGCTGGTACTCAGCAGGAGGAGGGTGGAAATTAGCATTATAGCATCTAGAAGTTGAGATGTCACACGGGGAAAAGAGTGAGGAATAGTTCTACCTTAGCTTATCTTAGCTTAGCTGGCAGACCTGTGTTGCCAAAGCAGTCAGTTATATAGTCCTGTAATGCAGACACTGATTTAGAGGACCAAACTAATTTTCTACAGACTTCAACTTAGTGTTTCATAAGTCTACTGGGAGAAATTTTACATTGCTGCAGCAGCTTATTTCTTTTCTAACAAAATAACCACCCATAGAGGCAGTATTCAGAGCAATAAGCTGAGTCATGGTCATTCTTTGTAATGATTAATTATTTGAAAATGAATTTTAGATTTGTGATGTATCTCTTTTCCTGCTGTTCATAACAACTAAGTGGTTGAACACCATGAGTAATTCCATCTAACTCATGCTAGTGCAAGTGGAGCAGCTGCTCTGTATTTCAGTATTTCAAATAACAGAAGAAAATTTGCATGTAGGAAAAATAGGTTTAATATCCTAACCCTTTTGTATTACAGTTTCAAAGCAGCACAGACCATTTTTCAGCTACTCTTACTCACAACCTAATGGAAGGTCTCATGAACCAGCCTGTGTGTGTGCCTCTGTCCATTTGTGAATCCAGGAAGGCACAAAAGAGGCATATAATAGCTGTAAAAGTCCAAGATAAAATACCAGTAGTATTTGGCAATGAGCAGAGCTCCTCTGAACTGTCAATAGCAAAGGACTGTGAACAAACTTGGTCAGTTCTGCAATAAGATTTCCTAACAAGGCAAGTTCCTAAAATGTAACCAGTTTTAGAGCCCCTTTTCTTGCATGACTGAAGCTCAGCAAAAGGACAAGGGCAAGACCTTTTTATTTAGCAATGTACTCCTTTTAGATTGTGGCCCCCCTGAAAATCCAGTCTCTGATAATTGGGGTTAAAAGTACTGTGTCCTCTTATCTGAAAGGAGAGAAGCAGTTACTGGCTGAGCTAAGGCTTTCATATTTGCAAAATGATTCAAGAATCCTACTTGGAAAGCTCTGAAGAAGTGTCAGATGTTATTATGTACCTCCTTGTTCCAAATGACAAGAAGAAAATTACAGAAAGTAAGCCATCATTTTTGTGAATCAGAGCCCTCCCACTTCTTTACCACTGCTTAGCAATTTTTATGCCAGAAAAAGAAAGGATTTATTTAAAATCACAACTGTCATGAATGATGATTCCCAGCCCACACCTGGCTTTTGGAATGCTACATTTCTGAAGCTTTAGGTGCATCTCTCAGCTCTTGCAAGAAAGTTGTATGATTTCTGTAATTTTACCCCAAAAATTTTCTTTCTGGAAAAAAAATGCATTTAGTAAGAGTAAAGGCTACCAAAGAGTAAGATGGTTCAGTTCAAAAGACAGTTTGAAAATGTGCAGGTTTTCTCTGTAGTTGCTAATGTTCTTACTGCTTCAGATGTCAGTTTAGATCTATTCACCTTTTCACTATCAGAACAAGATGCAGATACAAGACTGAATAACTAGCAGTGCTTCAGTTACAACCTAAATATATCTTGCTACTCTGGATAGCCATGGAAATGATGAACGCCGTCTAATTTTTCCTATGAGCTGTGTGGTCTGGTTGGTTTCATCTCTGTGTAACAATTAGGTAAACATCTCTAACTTAAGAGAACTTTTCTCTGTTATTAAAAATGTGGGGAAGTGGCTCCCAGCTGCCTTCAGATTTCAGTCCTGGGTATCTGGGTTAGCATGTGTTTTTCATTTTACAGAACTGTGCAAAAACTCTTTCTGGCTCTTGAAGGCTTTGACATTGTGCAGGTTAAATGCTGCTAGAAGGCCAGTGTATTTCCTTGGCCAGTCCCAAGTTTCCAGCCTTGTACCAACAGGAGACCCCCATTTCCCAGTCCCAGCACCAGCTCAGCCTGTGGCATGTCTGCTGCCATGTGAACTCCTCTGACTTTTAGCACAGAAGTCCCCAGAATTTTTTTCTGGTGCTTTTTGTAATAGGATCTCAGAAACATTTGCAAGTCCAGTAGGCACACAGCTCCTCTTTGACAGAAGATAATCTTATCAGGGAGTAAGCTGAGAGGAAGGTGAAGTGACAGGCAGTGCTGCCCGCTGTGAATCTAACACCCAGAGTCAATTCTTGTTTTCCATGGGCTGTTCTTGTAGGCTAGTACATCAGTTTGGGGTGAGGTTTTTACATCATCATGACTCCATATATAGTCAGCAGTGTTTGTGTGCTCTCTGAGGAGGATTTGGGGACTATAAGGAGGAGCATCCTCTCTTTATGGCATATACCAGGAGTGTAACATGAGAGGGATAGAGCTAGACAGTGTGATGGTCCCACCTCCTCTGCCTGTCTGCATCCGTTCTGCTTTCAGAAAATGAGGAAGATGGCACAGCCACACCTCCCAACCATGTTGAGAATAAACACAGTAAAATCTGCTAGATACTTCAAAATGCCACGTAATGATTAGAGAGTTATTTTCCCAAGTTTACATTGAGCTCTACAGTAGAGAGTAAAAAGTAAGAATCTAAAATTCCTGTTCCAGACCCCCCTGGCTAAGCATTAGGCACAGTGCTGCCATGGCAGTAGACTAATGAGGGATTTGTACTTAATCTTCAGAGAGAAAGTGAATCTGGGTTTCAGTAATTAAAAAAATACATACATTTAACACACCATCTTCTGGCTTGCTCTGTCTGGCCCTGCTTCAAGCAGATACAGCCTGGAACAATTCCAGAGGTTAGCAGGAGTTTGACAAACAGCATCTTCCGGCCATTTTCAATTTAATGAGAATGCTTAATACAGTGTTGGGTTTTTCATTTCAAAAAAGAGAAGAAACCCCAATCTGTTCCTGTCCTGCTGACTGCAGCATCACCACTGCCCCTTGCCAGTTCGTGCTGCCAGGCCTCCACAGACACTTCAGCTATGTCCTTTATAGGACCTCTGGCTTTTCAGGCGAATGCTGCACAGGCCATTCCCTGTTCGTGCTGCAGCTCCCAGGCAGACAGAATTAGCCTTGGAAACAGCTGTATGGCAGGCAGAGGGGGAAGCAGGGGCTGGATTTTGTGCTGTAACTATCCTCTAAAATACTAGCACTTATTTCCAGAGAACTGGAATGAACCAAAGTTATGACATTAATTCTGACCTGCAGTGAAATGAAATCATTCAAAAAGAAATATTCCAAAACTTAAAGATCATGGCTCATTCCTCCTGTCTGCAAGCTCTTGGGTCTGGTTGCTTATTGTGCCAGAAAGGGAGATTCTTTCTGTCATTCACAGTTTTTCTCTTTCCTTTTGAATTATTTTTTCTGAGCAGCAAAGGCTTCAGGGCTGATTCTACTCTCCTTCAGCAGCTTGACAATCACTGTAATTTCAGCATCAGCTGGAAACATATGAAGGCTGTAACAGACTCAAGGGTTTGGCCACTTGCTGCTTTGTACCATCTCAATGGGCTGTGTTCATGCTTGCTTATCATCTGAAAATTTCAGACAGCAAAAACTCCTCTAGGTTAGAACTTAGAGCAAGTGCATCTGCTTTACAAATGATTAGGGAGCCCCTTCAAGAGATCCTTTGGAGCAAAAATACGGTTTTCTCCAAGGGAAGTCCAAGTGAAGTTGATTACTCAGGTGCAGAGCCCCAGCTGAAATGCAAGCCCTGAAGCAATGGCCCTGCAGCAGTGTGGTGGTGTGGGCAGGGAGTGAGAAGGTGAAAACTGTAAAAGGCAAAGAGGGAAAGAGAAGCAGTGCACAGGGCATGGTGCTGTTGGTGGGCACTGGGTCTGCAGGCTTTGCAGGTGTGTTTCTGGTTTCAGGCAGCACCTGTTGGCGTGGAGCCTCCCTATATTCCAAGTGTAGTTTGTTTATTTACTAACATAAAGGAACTTTGTTCTTCTGGATAAGGCAGGTAACTACAGCACTGCACAGATAACCTCTCTTAGCAAGAAGCAACACACAGGGAGATTCATTAGCAAAGCAAATTATTGGCTTCTGGTAAAACATTTTTTAATAGATTGAACACTTGGCTAGAATAGCTGAGGTTTGGATCCATCTTCAAGAAGTAGAACTGGCTGCAGCTGTACTATATCCCTTTCACCCACTACTGGAAGAGATTGGCATATGAGATCAAGCTGATGTAATTTAGCTGATCTTAAAATATTCAATAGCCAGAGATTGCTGAAGTAATCGCTCCTCCAATACTCCTGATTACAGAAAATCCCTGCAGGGATTGTCCCCTTTTGCTGCCTCTTGACAAACTGCAGAGGAGGCAACACTCAACTCTATTAATAAGTCTCTTGAACAGGATTAATTGGGGTTTAAATGGGTGGGTTTCTTCCAAAATTTCTCACTTGCTTAGTTCCCCTTGCACATACAGCCACCCACCTTTGTCTTATCATCTGAAACGCTCATTTCATGCACTTGTGTGATTTTCCTCATGAGGTTTTCAGTAGGAGCCTGTTTCATTCCTCAGGTTTATTTGCTGCTTGCCTGTGCAGCCACATCACTAAATCGCTTTTCTGTATTACATGTGCAAATAACCGTTGAGCACTACTGATCCTTTACTGGCCTTCTGCTTCGCAAGTGATACACTTACTGTAGAGGATTCTTGAGCTGGTTCTGCAGATGGACCAGTCTTGCAGCCTGTTTGAATAGTTTTGTTGGGTTTATTTTTAATACTATCCTAAGGTGAAATATTTTTTTCATGGTTTGTCAAACAAGATTATGGATTAGACTGTAAAAAACTATGTGACTCATCTCACCCTTCGTTTTTCTTATTAAGAATGATCCTGGAGGAAAGTGCAAATGAAAATGCCAGGTCTGTCATAAATAATGTAAAAATGACAGCCGGGAGGAGAGGTCTCCCAGACCCTCTTTCTATGCAAAGACATGGAAGAGAAATCGGTTTTGGAGGGCTGGGTCTATGGCTTGTGCAAAATTTCATCATCCTTTTGACTTCATTGCATTTAAATGCTTACAGCATCCATGTATCTAGTCCAAATATCTCATTTTTACCTTTCATTTTGGAGAAATGTATATCATCATTCTTCACTCTTTAGAAAGGAATTAAGCATTTGGGCTTATAGTTCCTATTCTTAGTTGATTCTATCAATGTATTTAATCTCTGTAATATTTGATTTCCAGAAGCAATGCCATATCCAGAGAGCAATTAAGCTAGTAATTCTTTGCTCAGTGTTCTGTCAGGAAGCCACTTTTTAAAGAAATAATGTCTCAAAAACAAAAAACAATAGTGTGCCAGCAGTAAAAAATTAAATACTTGGCAGTTTTTCATCACACAATGTATAATGCTGTTGATAAGCAGTCAGGTCTGTTGCAGTTGGTAGTGTGGAAGAACAGAATTGTGTTGCCAGTTAAAAACATCTGATTTCAAGGGCATGCTCAAATACTAGCCTAGTGATAGGGATGAAGAAAGAACGTATCATACATGGGATTTGAAGTACCAGAAAGCTTAAATTTAATGTCTGTTCCTGTTACAACATGTAGTGGAAAACTAATGAAAACGAACTTTTCTTCTTTTATTTTTTTTTGTTAAGGAGGAGAATCTTACTGGGGAAAACCTTTCAAAGATGAATTTAAGCCCAACTTGTCCCACACAGGACGTGGTGTTCTTAGTATGGCAAATTCAGGACCCAACACAAACAAATCACAGTTGTAAGTAGTCACTTGCTTGTTGTGTTTTATTGTTTCCCTCTAGACATTGTGTCTTACTCTGTTAAGAAAACAAATGACATTTTACAAGCTACTCTTTAAAGTTCAGTCAAGTGAAATATTCTGTCGAGTGCTGCATATTGAAGTCACAGTAGCTACAGCTGCTGGTACCCAATCTAAGAGCAGAGAGAAGCACAGCAGGAAGACCTGTGGGTTTATTATAGCATCATTAATTTGTCTTTTCTGATTTTATGATTTGAAGGTTTAGTTCATTTTTGTCAGTGTCCCCCCAGTGTTGTCCCTGTAAGATCATTCCACCTCTTCACTCTGTTTAAATTTAGCCCCATCCTGAGCTTCCCAAAAGCTTAATGAAATGAAACATATACTCTATGGAAATGTTGCTTCTTTTTGCTCACATGATTTTAAACAAATGGGGATCCTTCTGCACTGCTGAAATGTGTAGAACCCAGACATGGCAGTGTGCAGAATCTGGGATTAAGAATGAAATGTTTTTCAATGTACAAAAGCAGAATGAGGACTATAGTGAGGGGGAAATGAATGAAGCAGGAAGAACAACAAAGGAAATTTCAAGATATTGAAGCAGTCCTAACCTTCTTTAAGCATAACATTAATACAGGTACTTGCCTGAAGTCTTTTGAAAATGTTCTGTGTCACTTTGAGCCAGATATTTATTGGTTACTCTCTACTGCAATACAAAAGAAATGGCACTTTTATTGGGAGCCCCAGGAAAGACAGTGTATATGTGCGTACAGTACCATGTGTTGGGACTAGGGAGGAAGGAAGGGAGGGGGTTCTTGGTGTTGGTCTTTATGATGCTAAAAATTATTATGGCTTGTAAACTATGCAGTAGTGTGGTTAGCTTTAATTAACTGCAAGTGCTTGTCTCAGGGCCTTTAATAGGCTTACTCACATACTTAAGGCTAAGCAAATGTTGGGCAGCGTGCAGGATTGAGTTGCTGTAGAGCTTATTTTGGATTTGAATGTTATTGCCAGAGCTCAGGTGCTAAATTAGGGGCGAGTAGAGGCTTCTTCTTTTTTTTTTCAAAGGGGGATTCTAGAAACAGAAGTTAAAGAGACAGTTCATGAGCAGTGTGCCATATTGAGTCACATCGTCTGCTCCTGTAAATGTAATCATATGTTTCCCTCAAATTTGCAAATGAAATGTAAAATTCCTTTATATGTGAAGTCCTTGAGAGGCTCCAGCTGCCCATATTTATAAAGCTTCCTAGGCCATGTTTAGAAACTTCTGGTAACTGGTGTGACCTTAGGAACTGGGTGAATAGCTTTCACGGTAGGTGATAGGCAACTGCTGTGCAGGGTGAGCCAGATCCCCTGTGTAGGGTGGTGGTCAAATAATGTTCAGGAATTCTCCTCCAGGATCATCCTGAGTTATGTTAATTCCATTGTCCTTAATTTTATTTGACTGCAGTGATGGATGAGAAGCATTCTCTATATTTGCTACCACTCAAATGTTTATTACAACACTACATAATGGATCACTTGACAGTCTTTAAGTACTGGCTATCTGGGGATAAAGTGGTGCAAAGAACCCATGCAAGAGGCTCAGTTGTAATGTTTGCCCTGCGTAGGAGTTGGCATTCTGCACAGCATCTCAAAGCTTTCCTAGGGCAAGCTATGTCTAAATAGATTTTCTGGCAGATTGCAGCCCCTCCTATTTGCAATCCTATAACTTCCTGAGGCAGTTGCTTATATGGAAAAGTGCTTTTGGAATGCTTATATATTTTTAGCTGTCTCTAATGTAGTGAAACAGATGGAGACAGGGAGGAGAGCCAGCACTGCATGTCCAGCCAAGATGGGCCATCATAGTCTGCAGACCACAGTGTGGAAACCTCTGTCTCATATGCTTGTAGTCCACGTCTTCCAAAGAAGTATTAAGCTTTAGAGGAAAGTTTTAGACTCAAAGTTGCTTTGGATTGGGTATTTTAGTTCCCACATTTTAAGTGTAAAAATACCCCAAAATTAAAAATTCAATGAATTTAAAATGATTAAAAATCCAAGTTTCACAGGTTTTCATTATTTTTGACTCTTGGAAATATTCTTCTGCTGTGTTTGTGTCCAAAGCACAAATTTGCAGTGATCAAAGAAGTGGATCACCGACAGGCCAATGTAATGGAAGAGAAATGCAAAAAGTAAATATCCTGAAAGATAAAAGTTTACACTGGCAGGGACTGTTGTGTTATACAACTGTATTCACTGGATAGAAGCTTCCAGTCACGCACAAGAAATGTACTTCTCAAGCAGGATGCACGTCTCCTTGTCCTGCATGAGCTTCCCAGGGCCTGTCTGGCCAAGAAGGCAAATGCTCAGCTTAATTTTGGAGCTTGCGCAAGTCACCATGCCTGGAGTACTGTTTAGAGATGTTAGTGAGGTGTAAAAATGAGAAGTCAAAACTCCAGAATCCAAGACAATACCCACAAAACAGAGGAGTTAAAGGATGTTTGGCCGGCAGGCTCCTGTTGAGGAGTCAGAAAGGGAGAGGGGCTTGTCTTGTCTCAGAGAGCTTTTGCATATGTAAAAGAACATTTTCATGTTTTTAAGCATTACTGGCTGTTGTTGAGTGTCAATGAGATAATATGCTAACAGTTATGTCTTTATTCCTTCCAGCTTCATCACATTCCGCTCTTGTGTGTATCTGGACAAGAAACATACGGTTTTTGGAAGGTAAGTGAAGGATATTATGAACAGCAGTATAGCAGACATGCACTCGTGTCTGAAACCTTAAGAAAAGAATCTAGGGACCCTTGCAATTGAACTGAAGCATACTCATATCTCACAATCCAGTTCTGCTGGTCATGAGTAGATGGCCAACACTGCATCAGTGCCAGTCATCACACTCTGCCTTTTTTCCTCCTTCTGTCACTGTCAGTTGCCTTACTCCCCTTCTGTGGGTGGCCCTCCAGGGAGTCACAAACAAAGTAATCATCATCCTGTAACCAACCATGTTAATATCTGTACATGCTAATTGCTGGGACACAAGAGATTACCTCTTCAGCACTGCTTTCATCCTCTTATGAGCTATAAACCAGAAAATTAGTCATGACCGGGCTGCTGTTCATCATGTCATAGAACATAGAGCTTCCACATAGTTTAAGTCTTTTGTCCCCTTTTATTTTATTCTGCTCTTCTGGCATTTTTTTATTCCTGACAATTATCATCAGTATAAAATCTGTATGTTTGTGTGCATGTGTGTGTATATGCATACATGTTCATGTGTGTAGATATATAAAGATATTACCAATGCCAAGACAGCAAGGGAACTTCATTCGTTGTAAAAAGAAGTCTCTTCTAGAAGTCTTTTCCAGTCAAGCCCTCACATGATAAAGATCAAGGTATTTATTGCAGAGGAGATCACAAAAGCTTTATGTTACAGTTTGTTCTTTGCTTCCTCTGCTGCTGGTACATGGTATTTACCAAGTCATGCATGGCTGTTCTAACAAATGCCTCCATGCAAATGGCAGGAAGGAGAATTGTACTAGCCTGCTTCATTGGTAGTTCCCAGGGATTTTACAATCTTTTAAAAGTGAAGATTTCATAATTCTTTTCATAGTTTTACCTGTTTGAAAGGCAGCGGTTGAAAATAAATGCATGTGCTGTTTACTTTGATTGGATGTCATACAATTGCAGTGTACAATGAAAGTGGTATATTTAATCCGTCTTCTCTGTCTTAGAGTTCTTGAGGCAGAAACTGGCTTCATTTTAAACATTTACTTCAGTGCTGTTAGTTCCAATACTTATTCTGCAATAATTGTACCCTATGAAATACAGTTCTTTTTCCTTTCTTAGGTCTGTCCTAGAAAAATTTAAAGTTCCCTATTATTTGGTGAAAGCAGATAAATAAAGCAAATTCTAATACCGAAGGCTGAGAGCAAGTATATTCTTGGAGGGGTTACATTACCTGTATCCTAAGACTATTTCACTTAAGCTACAAATTGAGTCCTCCTTGCAAAAATCCAATTAAATCCCATATGGTAATGCTGTTAACCTGAGCTTGCCACCTCATCAAATAGTATTTGGGTTAGGACAGCTCAGCTGAAAATGTGACTGTTCTTCAGTCCTGGATGCAGCCTGGCTTCAGTGAGCAGGCATCCTGTTTAGTCCTTCAGTATCTTAGCATTCCCTAATGTGCTCCAGTTTTATCATAATTCACCAGGAAAGAGTAAGAGGAGCTCAGCTTCATGTGATGCAGGGGGTGGGCTCCCAAAAGCCGTGCATAACATCTCAAGTACCTTACGAGCTCGAATGATGTTTCACAAAGTGCATTGTCCTTTAGAGAGGGCAAGTCTAAGTAAATGTTGTTACGTGTATATAGCAGAGATTTACACAGTTTTAGCAAAGACTGTCTCTTTAATTAAAGGACAATTAATTTAATTGTCCTTCTACTACAGGAATCTGAACTTAGTTGCTGGAGTAAAGAAGTGGTGCTGCTTTCTCAGCACTGCAAATATTCGTAGCTGAAATACAAAGGAAAATCTTCATAAAAATGTTGATGTAGAATCATATTTGGCTTCCTGCATGAACACTGAGTGTCATCTTCGTATGAACACAGCCAAGGTGAATTTTACTCTGTATTCTCTTGCATGTAAATTCAAAGAATGTAAAAAAATGAAGATGCTGGGCTAGATGCATTCCAGTCACTGTATTAATCTAAAAATTGAATACTTGAATAAATGAATTTACCTACAAATTTAATATAAAAGGCTGCTGTGTGCAGCTCTTAAGATCTATATCCTGTCATCAGAATCCTTCAGCTCTTTTTACCTGTGTTTGTTTTTAAAAGCCATAAAAGCCAAAAGATTCCAGAGATTGTATCTGTAGTGGAACGCCAGCTCTAGTTTGCTATTTTAGATCCTGGGTGTTTCAAGGATTTGGTGACTGTATCTGATTTTAGACTGTATAGCACAATAATATCTGGGAAGCATATCTAGGAATAATATCTGGGTTTAAGAATACAATGAACCCATGAAATCTTAATTCTTTGTTTCCATGGATGTTAAATTGGATTGTCTTAATTGAATGCTTACTGGCCTGTTGTGACTTTCATATATAGATTTGAGGATTACTTATTTCAGTTAATATAAAAACCAAAATACTCTGGTCTCAACTGTACCCTCAGCTATTTCTATGGAGTTCTCGTTCATGTTATGTTAGTGAGTGTCCCATCCGTATCTTTGAGAGCAGAATTTGACCTGTTTGTAGTTTGTGTAGAACTTTTCAGCACGCTTTCCATACTTCAGAGAACAAAAAAGAGTGAAAGAGCAGCCATTCCCCACCCCTTTCTTTTTTTCTTGGCCTGTGTGGGATGGCACATTGAAAAGTTCCTTCTCTGGAGCTGCATCTTATTCATGTCCCCACTGGTTTGCAACACAATTTTTGCATAGCAGCGGCTGTTAATGCTGGATGTTTGGCTGTTAAGCATGCTTGGAAAACACACCAGCTGCAGGCAGTGGGACTATGAAAAGTGGCACATGTCTGGCTTGATGCACTGGAATTTTCAAGTCTCATGAGAAGAGACCAGAGGACAGGGAAGGCATCTTGTCATGATGGTGCTGCCCATCATGGCAGTAATGAGGACAGATGCTACTGAAAATAAAAGATGTAATTTGGCATGTATGGGGAGCAAAACCAAAGGCAATGAGAGAAGAATGTGTTCCCTTGGAGGTGTGTTGCAGGCAGCACGGATTTCCTGCTCCAGCAGAGCTGCCTAGATTAAATTAGTAATTACCATTTCTCCTAATTACCATTTCTCCTAACTTAGAGAATGCTGTAATTAATGTGAAAACTAACTGGTGGCTTTTCTTGGCTTCTAGCTTGCTGGTAGAAGGTTTAATTTAGTAACTCAGATGATGTAAACCAACCAACATGTATTTGCTCTGCGCAGAGTGGATGAGAAGCATTTGCAGGGGACTGCTGTTGTGGAGGCCTGTGCACATGGGCTCTCCCTCTTACCCATGTTATAACTGGGAGTTCAACTGTTGTATGAGCTGTATGAGCTGCAGGGATGTTACAGCCCAAACACCAGCATCAGCTAACATTCCGGTCTGGTGTGCTTTATGAGATTTAGATTCAAGCAAATCTCATCCATGCTGTAATTATATTTTCTATTACTCCAGTGTTCCCATACACAGCTCCTTGGATGAGAGACCTGGTACATTTGCCCTTTGTAAGCAGAAATAGAAACACAGTCTCTGCCCAGAGTGTGTGTAAGTGAAAACCAGGCTGCATATAGATGGAGGAGAAAGTTGTGACAGTGACCCCTTTCAGCCTGCTTTCCACTGACAGTTTGCACTTCAGAACCAAGGGAAAAGAAAGCCCCAGGAAAAACAAAATAAGTGCTTTGTGTATGTTTTGGGAGGGCCTGTTTCAAAGCTAAAGGGACACATGAAAAAGTGTATGTTTAAAATAATAGTGGAAGGTAATTGAGCTATGCTGATCAACAGGAGGAGAGAAATGCTGTCTCAGTTTTGGGTCAGATTTAGGACAAGCAAAGCATGGTGGGCTTAAAAGTGAGGGCAGATTGCAAGTAAATGATGTGATAAAAAGGAAAGGCAATAGAGGAAGTGGAGAGAAAAGTAGCAAAGCTGGAAATTATCTGTGCAGCAGTTCTGTGTGTTTATTAGAGAATCACTTGTGTTTGTCAAGAATTGAGAGAAGGATGTGGCGTCTGATAGAGGAGATGAATATACGGAGGACAGTTTTCCCCTTTGTACATGGCTGCATGTATCCGCTTACACAGATGACTTTTAAGCATCTCTTGAGGTTTCTGCCACTCATTCTTCAATTCTCTTGTTCCTGGAAATAATGAGCAAGGTAGTTTGGGAAACCACAGACCTGGTCACATTGGAGGCACTTGTTCAGTAGCTGATATCAAGCTCAGTTTTCTCTTTTCTTCCCTCCTGCCCTTGCCAGATGCTTTTGTGGAAGAGTTTTCTTTCCTTGGATAATTATTCACTCCGCATTAAGTATTCCTTAACGTGTTTATTGCTTTCTATAGTGACTCTCTAGAACAGCGCAATGAAAGTAACTCTTGTCCTCTAAAGTAATTAGCTACATAAAACAAGTACCAGGCATTATTCAGTTACCCAGGTACAGTTAAATAATGCACAGTATCTGTTTCCACTTGTATCATTCGCTGTATGATTTGAATCCGTGAACCCCAGTGGCTTCTAAGTAGGAAAATTCATGTTCCTGTTGCTCTTCTGCAACTCATCTGAAGAACAGAGAAATTGTGTGACAGCAGAAAGGCAGATTCTGTTGTTGAATCAGTGCAGGGAGCCTGACCTAATTTTGCACTGCAGAGTCTGCTCCCCAGACACCAGAGAAGAGTGAAGAGCAAGGTGGGAAAATAAACCAGGGCTCCCTGTGGAAGCCTTGGCTGTGGTGTCCTGTAGCACAGGAGGACCGGGTGGTTGGAGGTGCACCAGGGCTGCTATTGTTTCCAAAACAGTTGTGTGATCTCTGAAGAGGAACCTGTGCCAAAGCAGAGTCCTTGCTGTTCATCTGTTGAGTCTAGCTTCAAAATGCTTTTTTCCAAGTTGTTTTATTTTTTCAGTGCCCATCATTACTGTGTCTCGCCTGCTAGATTAAGCCCTTATGAGAGATTGAGATGTTTTGGCTGCATCCTTGTTACAAGTTCGAATTGCTCGATCCTTTTCAGATGGGGTGTGTACATAGAAAACATTTTGTCCTGAGTGTACATGTTTGGACATGTCTATATTGTTCCCTCTGTGTGTGTATATAAATGTATGCACTCCTTTTTATAAAAATAACCTTGAGGGCAGAATGTGTTTACAAAACAAGAGTGCTTCTTTCTGGCTTCTGTTTCTAGTTTAAAGCCTTTTTCTAAAATAAAAAAGTCCACACATTGTTCTTGTATCATCTTCTGACCAGGAAACTCTATCGTCTTGGACCACTGCCATCCCCAGCATTGCATAAGGCTTAATTCCTATAATTCTTCTAAACAAAACTATCAGAAATAGGAAGTCCATTTGTGAATGTCTGTGAGACTGCAAGGAAGCTGCAGTTTTCTTTGGGAGCAGCAGTAACTAATGTACAGTGAGACTTATATTGGCATATTGCAAATAAGTAGAGCTTGCTCCAGATATTTCACTTACACTTCATGCGAAGACATTGGCAGTGGTTATGAAGCAGGGTTACTGTTTGCATAAAGGAGTCTTAACAGGAAGCAAGATTTTAAATAACGTCTCTAAATTTGAAATGCAAAGGTTTCCAGTGCTACCTTTGCTCAGTTTTTAAGAACAGAATTGCACGAGTAAGGGCACATTTTTGTTTCATTACCCTGCTAACAGAAAAAGCCTAAATGTTACCTTGTCGTCCACGCTTAAATGTAATGCAACATTTGTCAAGCTCCTCTAAAAATACAACCAACTGTCTCAGGGATGCTGAGCTAAATATATAGTTGAGATCATCATTTCTCTGTTCAGCATCTACTGGAAGCACACAACAAGCCCTCCGTTTCACTGTTGTTCTAATGTAAATGGTGTCTTTAAGGTATCATCTTTTTCTCTGTTGGCGGTCATCTGAACATCTGTTTAAACCTTGCTTAGTCAATTTAGGACAAAGCATGTGTGGCACCTTATGAAAGGAACAGAGCCAGAAACAGTGGGAAAAAGGTTAAGCTTGTTTCTGCCCTTCTCTCTTCTCTTTTCCACCGCACTCCCAACTTAGCACAAGTGATGTTGTGTGAGAAAGGCTAACGGCGTGTGAACTGTTGCTGTGTGGGTAATGCGTTTAGCACATGTGAAGAGTGTAAAGGGATATATATTAGCCTAAATTTCTGGAGTTTGCATTTTGTTTCAATGAAAATGATGTACAGAGTTCCTTATGGTGAGAATCCTATTTATTCATAGGATAGATTTTATCTCTTTTTGCTCAAAGTTAGTGAATATTACAATAATATTAAGTAGTGGCACTCTCTTTAGAAGGTTTTTCAGATGCTTTAATGTACTGACCTGATGGTCTTTTCTTCATATAACTTGTCTGGGTTTTTTCTTGGCCAGGCATCCATTACCTTTTCTTCTTATACCCGGCATGTGTTGTAGGACATGCAAAGAATCCCCAAACTGCTCCAGCACGTTGGTTTCCTCACTGTGTGAGGAGCAGTTGCTGTAACAAATGCCAGTGCATGGGCTTAGACACATTATATCTCATCAAACTGATTTTAGTGCTGCAATGTAACATCATGAGATTGGACAATAACAACATGTAGTGTTTCAGGAGCCTGCAGGTACCTTGTATCTCTACTTAGATAAATCAGAGGAAAGCTTGCAAAATCCTTTACAGTTTGAGACCTTAAGTTGGGATATTCCTGGTCTTTTTTCATCTAGCCATGAGTGCCATGCTCAGAGTGTAATTCAGCTTTTACTGGACATGTGATGTTTGCAATCAGATCTTGTCCTTTTGGAGTTTTATTTTTACTGATGAAACATCAGCTTCACCTGGGCCTGATCCTTGACAAAGCTTTGAAGTGCTCCCTAGACAGAAGTGAATAGTAAGTTATTTCTGGTTCCTCTGGCCAGAGCTCTCTGAGCTGGTGGTTTGCATTCAAATTAATTTTGGGGTTTTATTGGTATTACAGCAGAGTCTAAAACCATAAACCTATATTGAGAACTCACTCTGCTGACACTGTAATTTGCATAGATACTTTCTGTGCAAAATGTTATAGAATGCAGGGGTATAAAAGAAAGTAATTTTCCATTTGAGAGACAAGAAGCTAAGAAGAAAAGAGAATGACACACTCTGCAGGCCTGACACCTTTGTCTTCTTCCCCCTTAGCCCTTTATAATCATGTCAAAATAAACTATTTAGGTTATTTACTGATAACCTGTGAATACCATGTCTGTCATAGCCTTTTAAAATGTACAAGTGGCAAAGTATTCCCAACAAGGTGTAATTAGCATAATGACTGAAGGTTTTGAGCATCACCAAAATGCATTAGGGTCTAGCTATGCGCTCCTTAAAATGGTGGCTCGTGCCCTTGGTGCTCACTCCTGGTCCCAAACTCCTTTGGCTCCAAGAGCAGGTTTTGAGAATTATAGCTGCTTCACATTGTCCCACAGCCATTAATACGGGCTGTATTTTTGGTTTCTGGCCATGTGGCTTGGCTCTGTTAAAACGGATGTTGTCCAGCTACAGACTGCTTTTCTAAGGGATCTGGATTGCTCGGCATCAACGGCCTGTCTTTGTCTTTATTTACTGCTCTTCTAAGTATAGCTGTTTTCAAATTTAATTGTGGATGATGATGTAGATAAAAGTGTTAAATACCCTGGGACCAGGATCTGATCCCAGCAGAACCCCTCTGGAAATGTAGTGACTCAGTGGTTCCTATTCAGAATTAGATTTTGACACCTGTCAGCACGTTTGTTTAATGTGTGCTGGGTTAACTTCTTATCATCCTCGTTTCTCAGTCAATGTATCTGCTGCCTTCCAGCAGTCTGTTCCGTGGACACTGTTATCCCTGTTAACCACATCTGTTGTCTCAAAGATAGAAGGTTGTTTGACAGACTTTTGTCCACAAGACCTTGTTGATTGCCATTACTTATTTCCTTTCTTTCTTAATCATGTCCTGTGTCTGCTATTCCATTATTTTGCTGGGATAGATGACAGGCTTATAATAATCTGGGTCACCGCATTTATCCTTTTCCAAATACCCTTTTCTGGAACTTCCCCATTGTTCCACACTTCTTTAAAAAATGAACATTAAACAGGCCAGAAAGTCTTCAGCCTTTCTTAAACATTTCCAGGCAAGTATTTGCATATGTTGACTTGAAAAACAACAGGCCAAAGATCTAATGTGCTCCTAAACAAAAATTACACTGAGAAAAGTCCCAGTGTTATCTTGTGGCTGTGACTTGATGTGCTGCTGCCTTCCCAGAGCCCTCATGAGCTCATGATCATGGTGGGGTTTAGAGCAGTCCTGTGCTTTCTGTGGTAGTGGTGTTCTTACAGACAGCTCTGTCACTGCTCCACAGTAGTGGCAGTTATAGTTTCCTTTCCTGCTAGTAACATTCTTCAGTCTGCTACACAATTCAAAAAACAAAAGAAACCTAAAAAGTAAAAAAATCAGAAGTTAATGAAAACATTTGCTTTCTTGAGCGGGTCTGTTGGTTTGTTTTTCAAAGCTCATGGGAATAACAGATCTATGGATGTAGCATTAGCAAGTGAACCCATTTTGAAACGGGTGTGTGTCTTGCGCAGACGCCTGTCCATGGTCGCTTGTCCTGTGTGTGGCTACCAGGTTTTTGGACGAATCTGCTCGGGTAATGGATGTATTAGATGTAAGGGTGCAGGAATATTTTGAGGGTGTTGTGACAGCTGGAAATTATGTTCTTCCTCTTTTAGGGTGGTTGGTGGCTTTGAGACTCTGACTGCTATGGAGAACGTGGAAAGTGACCCCAAAACAGACCGTCCCAAGGTACATGTGAAGCGCCAGGGGCTGTGCAGGAGGGAGCAAACACACACTGCCTTGTGTGGCAGTGCAGTTCACCCCACTGGTCCTTCCCTGAAAACCAGACTGGGGGAGATGGTGTAACTAAATCAGCAGACTGAATTGCTCTTCTTCTCTTCTGCTCCCAGGAGGAAATACGAATTCAGACAACAACTGTTTTTGTTGATCCATATGAAGAAGCAGATGCCCAGGTGAGGATAGTCGGTTGGTTTTCTTGAAAGGACAAAGTTCTTCTTTGGAGAACTTTGTAACTAAATGCCTTTTCTTTGAACATGTGCAGCCCCCTGGCCCATATGGTTGCAAGCTAAGATTAAACAGCTGCCATTCAGCATTGTCTTGTGTGCCAGATTATTGCGACTCTTTTAGCATAGAGGCAGTGGCACAGCTCTCAGTCCATCATGCTTCCAGTGGTTTCCTTTCCAAATGTCCCCACTAGCTATCAGTAGCTGCAGGTGAGAAGAGGGGAGTTTTGTTATAATGGCTGCAGACAGCCTGTTTGTAGTGGCCCTTGAAGTCTGTCTCCAAAGCCTGCCTTGTAATCATAGTGGTGCTGATTGCTGGTTTAGAGTGCTTTAAAGCTTCAAAGAGCTGTAGGCATTTTCTCCTTATGCTGGACTAGCTCATCCAACAGATTGAACTCTTTGTTTCCCACAGGTTGCTGCTGAAAGAGAGAAGGTGCAGCTAGAAGAAGCAGCAGCCAAGGCAAAAGCTGAAGTGGTCCCACCGAAGAAAGAGGTCCAGACTCCTAAAACTTACCGGCAGGGGATTGGAAAATACATTAACATGGCTGCAGCGTGAGTGCCCTGCCCATCTAATCTTTGTTGAGTGTTTTAATGGCCTTTCCTGCTGGACACTGACCTTGTCCAGTGCCATTGCTTAGATATTTGGTTTGTACCAGCAGGCTTTGCAAAGACACTTTCATGCAGTCCTAACGTTCAAGAGTTCCCTGCTGACCCTCTTGAAGATTACAGTTTTAGCACTTGAACATAGAATCATAGAATAGTTTGGGTTGGAAAGGACCTGAAGATCATCTAGTTCCACCCACCCACCTATGGGCAGGGACACCTCACACTAGACCAGGTCACCCAAGACTCCTTCCATCCTGGTCTTGAACACTTCCCAGGATGAAGCATTTATCACTTCTTTGGGCAGCCCATTCATGACCAAGTTGGTCTTTAACAGCATTTGTTGACTTCAGAACTGTAGATATATATGCACAATTCAGAAGTCCTTGAGGAACTGTAGTGTGTCACTTCCTACACCATCTTTTACTCTCTTCCCCTTCTGCAGTTATTTGTGAAGGCCACGGTCCCACAGATGTTTCTCTTTTAGCAGCTCCTTCCCAGCATCAAAGTAGTTGCCTTAAACCTGTATCAGCCTGCTGATCTGGTTCCCTGTTCAGCTGCACAACAGTTGTACCAGCACAACTGAAGTGGTCGGAAAGGGGAGCAGGTTCCCAAGCTTGCTGTGGGAGCACAGTACATCTGGCAGGTAGCTCCAGGGTACCTGGCTGGTTGTACAGGCTTGTCCTAAAGCATCCTCTCGCAGACACCCTTTGTACACCCTTTGGGATTGGCAGCATCACTTGCTTTCCTAAGGAAAATGCAGAATCTGCCTGAGCAGCACCTTAGCATGAGTTTTGGAACAATTAAAATGAATGCCTTCCACTTGTTTTTAGCAGACTTCTCTAAAAGCATTTACAACATGCTGTTGTCTAGCTGCTGCATGAAGGTGTGCATGTATGCATACACAGACCTGGACAACTATTTAATCAGCTTGTGTGTGCTTCTGTGATTTACAGGCATTTGCATGACTGTGAGAACAAAAATGTTAGCCCATGTGGGTCAGTAAAATGTTTCAGTTACAAAATACTGCTTTTTCCTTAAAATGTTATGTTCAGCTTAAAACTGCTGCCATTCTGCACTGTATTTACAGAGGAAACCCAGGCAGAGTTTGCAGCCATGTGGAAAGGACCGAGTTTTATAGAAAGGAGTTTTCATTCCTAGTCCTTCACTCATTGCAGCCTGTCCTGGGAGTCTGGTCCATAGCAGCCCTTTGGCAGGTTCAGGATTTTTGGTTCTCCCTATTTGCTACTGATACCTGACAATAAAACCATAGTATGTGAGCTGGCTCCATAGTGTTTCCATGGGTTTGCAAACTCTGCTTGAGACAGGTTGGGGATAGCAGCATCGACTGCAACAAGCTGTGCTCAAGAAACAGGAAAGGGTCTGAAAAGCTTGTCCAGCTGCATTACACCTAATTCCCCATAAATCCTTCTGCTGCCACAAGTGCAGGTGAGAAGGTGGGGTGGGAACTTGTGGCTCATATTTTCATTGTGGCTGTGCTAAGTCTTCAGCTCTGGCCTGGAGAACTTGAGTTTTGAACACGTTCCTGGAGGTGTTCAAAGCCTGACCCAAACCATCCCCATGGAGCTTTCACTCCTCTCTAATTGATAAGGGGTGAGCTGGCTCCAGTATAGCTGATGCTGGGAAAGGCATCCAGCTGCCCCAGTCCCACTGAACACTAAATAGTCCCTGAAAGTTGTTTTTGTTTTGGTTCCAGGAAGCGCAGCATGGAAGATGACGGCCCCTCAACCAGCACAGCTGTGAAGAAAGAGAAGAAGAGCACAGGCTTCGGGGACTTCAGCTCCTGGTAGCAGTGTGGGGAGCCTAGCACTGGAGCAGCTTCCCACAGGCTTCCCACATGTCCCTGAAGAGCCCAAAAGACAGTCTGTCCTGGGGAGGGAAGGCACCAGCCTGCACTTCCACTGGGGAAGAAAACTGTTGCTTTGTTAAGGCTGGTTAATGTGGCTTTGTTTTCTAGGGAGCGGCATTCCCCCCACTGCATCTTCCTCGAAGGCCTTTTTGTTGTTGTTTTGCTGAGCAGGGAGCAGGCAGCCCAGCTCTGCAGGGGATTAGCTGGAGCCTTTCTCTGCCTGGCTGGCAGCAGACCAGGCAGAGCCCAGCCTCACAGGGCACTACTTCAGTGAACAGCTACGTTGGTGAAAGAGCTCCTTTTACAGGTAATCATTTCCAGGCGAGCCAAGTGTGCCAAAGGAAGGGATGAATTAATGGGCTGGGGAAGTGCCTGTGCTGCTATAGCGCTCTGCAGAGGGGAGGAGAGGGCTCCAGCCTGTCCTGCCCTTCCCTTCCAGCTGCCTTTTGCTAGTTCTTAACCAGGACCGATTTTACCTCTTGCTCTTGGCAGGGCTGCCAGGATCCTGGCTGGGCTGACTGCTGTCGGTCTGCATAGGGCCTCACTCCAGAATGAGCTCTGTCTGTACCCGTTTAAGATTCTGACAGCTTGGGAAGCAGCAAATCTAGGTGGGAAGCCTGGGGTAGCTGCGCCACTTGTTTCACCCGGTGGCTGGCCTTCCGTGAGCCGCTGTGCTGCTAGAGGGAGCAGGATGAGCAGTTCAAACCTACACTTGGGTCCCAGAAACTACAGCCGGGAGAAACTGAGCAGGAATAGAAACATTTTCTTTATTCTTCTATGTTTTTTCAACCATCCCTGGAGCCTGCTCCTTGCAGGGGAGCACACACCATAGTCTGCCCTGACATCAGTCTTCCCAGGATTAGAGAAAACCATATAAAACAGCTGACAGGCAGATGTTTCCATTGCATACCCACAAATTATTAGGAAGCTTAATAAAGGCCTTACGGGGTAGAGATATATCAGCCTGTGGAGTTTTAATCCAGAAACTTATGTGTGTAGCCATCACTTAGATGTGGCAGGCTAGACCCTGAACATTACTTTTCAGTTCATCTTAGGTGTTTTCAGCTGACAGAAATACCCTCCCTACCTCTCTGTGTGGCTGAGGAGATAAGTTTTGTAATCAGCTTTGTAACAAGACATTTCTACCGGTGGATTCCTGTTTTAGGAGAAGACTCCATTTATATGAAATTGCTGTAAAAACTTTTGGTAAAATGTTTTGCATTAAATGCTTTTATTTTCTTTTGAGTGCTTGCCTTTGGCTGTTCAGCTGTCATTTCCAGGATCATGGCATTGCAGAGCTGGTTGTCGTACAAGGAAGTGATTCATTCCTACTTTTTAAGATGCTCATGAGGAGCTCTGGGATCTTTGCGGATATGATTACATCTTTGTTAAATCATAGGAAGTTCAAACTAATTTGAAAGAATAATAGGGGGAGTTGTTTTGTAAGATTTTTGCAGCGTGTAAGTTTGAAATAACATGTGTTTGATTCCTGGAACAGGGATATGATGGTACTTTCCTCAAGCTGAGTTCCTTGTGTCTTGTTGAAACCTCTTGCTTATCCTGGGCTGGCCTTTTCCTCATAAATTGTTATTGATCCCTTCTACCTAGCTTGTACTTCAGCACATTTTTGAGTCATTAAGTTCACAGTACTGCTAGAGCTGGAATAGGCAGTTTAATGAAATCCTAAGAGTAAAGTGCTTTTTTGTACTAGATTAAAATGGAGATGATTATGAAAGAATGGAGCTTTTGATTACAAGGAAGGCAACAAAGGTGTGGCAAGGACTCCTGTTTCAGCAAGAGTCCTTGTTACAGATTGATAAAAGGGATGGTTTCCTTTCACAGCAGCAGGCTGCAGAGATAACTACCCACTTTCCCTTTCTACTCCAGCTTTTTGGCAGCACTCACTGCAGTCCATGAAGGACCACTGCAAGCACAGTGCAGAAGGGACTGCTGCCCTTCCAGGCACTGCCTTTGCACTGCCTGCTTCATTATGATTTCCCACTAGAACATTGGACACAAAAGAAAGAACAGTTTCCTGGTTTCTAGGAAGGGCTGAGCATAACCCTTTAACCCTTTTACTTTTGTTCTAAGCAGGGGTGAAGCTTGTCAGCCTCGGTTCACTGCTCAGCCTGAATCCACTTCTCTGCTGGCCTGCTGGTGCTCCTGCTGTTGTTGGTCTTTCCAGGCTGGGAGACACTGGCTGTGGCCTGTCCCCAGGGTGCTGCAGTGGGGTGAGGAGGTCGAGTGGTTTGGCCAAGGCTGTGTGGTGAGTCAGCACCCGGGCTGGGGTTGTTGGAGCCTTGCAGGACAAGTATCATGGCTCTGCTCAGGCAGGCAGGCAGGCACCACAGCAAACTTCAGTTCTGCATTCCCACCTCTGTGCTCCCTCCTGTACCTGCAGTTTTGCAAACTTGGATAATTTTTTGTAACTTCAGCTTTTCCCCCAGTGGGCGGTATCCACAGATGGTGTGACACAAGCTCTTCTCTGGCAGATGGGGGAAGATATTGAGCTGTACTGATGGGGGCACAGGATGGGTCCGCAGAGAGCAGGGCAGTGTGGTGATCCCTCTTTTATACAAAACCTGGCTCTTTGCAGGGTGACTTGAAGAGCTTCCCCTACCAGAGCCAGGAAAGGGGAGGAAGGAGGCTTTGCTGAAACCTTTTTTGCCCCTTTCATCACTTTGTTCTCCAGCAAGGACAGTGTGCTAAGGGAATACCCAAGGCGGCTCCTGCAGTGGGCAGAGGGACAGGCAGGAATTGTGCAGCCTTCCTACAGAAACTCGCTCCTGGGAACTGCTGTGCTATTTGTAAGCACATTTTTACATTCTTTGGCTTTGACACATTTCCAGTAAATGTGCTTAGAGAGAAAAAGTAGGATTTTAACCAGAGACTGAAGTAGCTTTTGTCTGGCCTCATCTAGAATAACACCAGCACTCTTTGCATTGCTTCATACCTGAGTCACTTTGCTGAAAGGCAGAGGCACTGGGTAACCACTGAATTCATTGTTTCCTGAGATCTGGCACTGAAGCAGCAAACACCACAAGCACAGAACACCCTTGAGAAGGCCGTGACGTGCAGTGGGGCTGGCAGCCGTGACTGCTCCTTTCCTCAGAGCCACAGAAGGACATGGGGCTGCAGGAGACTCAGCTTTTCACCTCTGCTTCTCCTGGCATGAAGTCAGCCTGGCCCCCTGAGGACCATAGTATTGTCTGTGTGGGAAACAGCACTGATTGAATAGATGTCGAGCTGAATAGCTGCAACTCTGCTTCCATGTTTACCAAGAGAAAAAGCCCAAAACATTGTTCAGTTCAATTTTGCCTGCTCTCCACTGGTTTGAATTGCTACAGCCTTGGAGGCAAGAGCTCATACAAGATGCTTTGCTTCAGCATCACATGGTAGATGATAGTGGTACCCATCTTGTGTGGGGCTGTGAATTGTGAGGACTCAAACTATGTTTCAAAGTCTCCAAGAAAATCGTGCTTCTCCTGGCTCCCTTCAAGACAGGGACCAGGCAGTCAGCGTTCCCCAGAGCCCACCCCTTGCTGTCAGGGCACAGGGTTCAATGGGGAGCAGTGGAGAAATGTATGCAGAATTCGGTCAGTATGGCTCAGCTCACTTCTCATCTGTGCTAACTTTACTCTAGTTTACTTCTTACTGTGGATTAAAAACCACACTAATCCCCTGGGCCTGTGGTGGAACCACAGCTATGGCCATGGCCACTGGTGGGAGCAGCTGGTAGATAAACCCAGTGCTGGGATGCTGGGTTATAGGTACCAAATAGTGCTGGAGTCCCCCGCCACCCCTTGCCAGCGGTGTTTGGAAGGAACAGGATGCCGGAAGCCTTGTGCCAGGAAGCAGCTTTTATAAGCAAGGGAGGGGATTTGCCAAACACCCCCCAAGTTTAAACACTGTTTGCTTTGGGGAAGCAAACAAACTAAATCAGACTGCACAGGAAGGAGGCGGGTGGCTGCGGGCTCCAGCCAGCAGCACGTTAACACCGCAGCACAGCCGGGGAATTCTCGCTTCCTCTCTTTCTTTGGAGTGTTGTTATCACAGCCATAGCGGAGGGAGTCACCACCCTGTGCTGGGGCTGTGGGGAAGGGGCTGCAGCCCAGGCTGTGCACAGCCCCTCCACAGCAGTGACATCCAACCCTGACCTGGGTATCCCCATCCCTGACACACACTGGGACCAGGACCCGCTCTGCAGTACCAGGCTGTGGTGCAGGAGGGACAAGGAGGTGGTGTCACACCCTCCTGCCCTGCCATGCAGTGTCTGCAAGTCCATCCCACCCAAGGCTTTAGCTCACTGACCTGGCACAAACACCCAGCAGCAGGTTTGCTTCTTGGCCCTTAACGCCTGCAGCAGAAAACACCTCTAAGAAACCAAAATCCCTGGGTGGATTGGAGAGGAGAGAGGCTCCCGGTGGTGTCAGCCTTGCTGGTGTGAAAGCCACCATGGCAGCTCTGGTCCCTTTCCCGCCTCCTGCACATCCCATGGGCAGCCCAGGCAGGTTTGGGAAGTTCCAGATGTGGCCAAGCACAGTACGTGTGTCCCGTGCTGGGTACCTCCATAGGGAGGCAGCAGTAGCTGGTGAGCTGTGGTGCTGTGTTGAGGCCAGTGGGCACAGCGCAGCTGCTCACAGCCGACAGTGTGTGTGGAAAGTATGGATTGGGGTTTTTAAACGAGCAGCACGGTGTGAGCATGGTCTGGAGCACCTCATGGCCCGTGAGGGACATGTCCGCTGAAGGCACCTGTGGCTGTTCGGGACAAACACGGAGGTGGTGGCTCTGCAAAGCAGCTCAGTCCTGCCTGGGGCTGGTGGCAGCAGGACCGTGGGGAAGAGCTGAGCCCGGCGCACCCTGCAGGGAAGCCGCAGCGGGCCCGCAGGCCTGGCACTGCTTTATTGCGGAGCCTGAGCCCTCGGAGCTCGTCCCTCATGCGGGGCCGGGCTGGCGCAGGGCACGGTGCTGCGGCGCGGTGGGGGCAGCGCGGCCAGGCCGGCACTGACTCACCCCGAGCTGAGCTCAGGCGCTGCAGCCCGGTGACTTCATCCGCTGGAAATAGCAGCCGGGGAGGAGCGGTCTCTGCCACCGCCGCACAGCCCCAGCCACCAGAGCCGGTTCAACCCCAAGGCAGCAGCAGCAGCAAGCCTCTGGTCTTGCTCCCAGCCCAGCCACATGCGGGAGCTGTATGCGTGGGATAGGACGAGTCCCTGTGCCTGCATGGGGCCAACAGCATCTGACAGCCCAGTGCTACCAGCCCTGCAAGGGACAGTCAGGGTGCTGCTGCAGGAATCAGTGACATCAAAAGGTTTCAAGGCCAGAGATGGCTGTTTTACCTATACCCCCACCAGCACAAGCAGTGCAATTTGCACTAAAGCCAATAATGGTTTTTTTTTTTTTTTGGCTAAAATGTGTCTTGCAGAGTGGCACTGGGCTCGCAAAGAGGGGAAATTAATCCTGCAATTCCCTGGTAGCAAAGTGAAGCCATCGCAGCAGCCTGCAGTGACTGCAGCAGGTAACAGGGCCCCTCTGCCTGCTCCCTGCCTGTGCAGGGTTACCATGGGTGCGCAGAGCTGGGCTTTGTACAGGCACAGCACTGCCAGGGAGCTCCCAGCCATCCCCAAAGAGCCCAGCCATGCCTCTACCACCAAGGCCAGCAGTGTTTGAGTCCCCACTGGGTCTCCACCCTGATCTTTCCCAAGGGATCAATGCAAGGACAGGGCTTGTGGAGTCAAGGCCAGGGTGAAGGGCTGACATGGGAACAAGGCAGGTGTCCTGCAGACGCCAGTCCGTGTGTCCAGCACAGGGCTGTGCTGCCTGCCTCACATCCCATGGGACATGCAGGAGAGTGTGTACAGGCATGATGGGTGCCCGGCCATCTGTTGCTTGGGGTGGGAGCAAGAGCTTTGCAGTCTCAGGGCTGCTGCAGTGCCAGAGCTTTGCTCCTGCCAGACACTGCTTAAAGGTCAGAGGGGCTGAGGCAGGGCAGCTTGGTGCCCACTGTCCCTTATCCCTCAGGAACTTGTTTGGCCAGATTTGCTTTCAAAACAGGGGAAGAAACCCAGCCACCTCTCCCAGGCCCCTCTGCTCCCTCCACTGGGGCCTTTCCCGTGTTGCTGGCCCAAGGGGCTGCATCTCTGCAGGGTTTTCCTCCATGCAGGACTCCAGGCTGATGGCTTTGGTGTCTTCCAGAGCGCAGGGGCACCCTGCCTTGCTGACCATGGGGGGCTGTGCAGGATGTGGCCGCTGCAGGACAGGCAGGTGGAAGCCACTGCTGGCAATGCGATGCCTTAACCATGGTGAGAAACAGCCCTCCCAGGCCTGCAGGGAAGCTTTGGGGATTAAAGCATCTCTCCAGGCAGGTTGGGTCCCTGGTGGGGTTGTGAAGGGCAGAGCGGGCACAGAGGGCTCCAGGGGGGGCTGGGATGGATCGATCTGCCCGAGGGAGGGGGAAGCGGTAGGGATTGGGATTGTACCCATGGGGCTGTGCACAGGGCAGCTTCCCAGGCCCCTCTGCGGTTCCTGACGTCAGGAAGAGGCCAATTTTTCCCTTTTACACAGAAAGAAAGGCTGCTCTGCGGGCACAGCAGGCTGCATGTGACAGCTCATAACCTAATGGCTTTAAAAAACAGCCACGGCCTGTTCTAAATGCTGGTCGAGGTCTCCTCTACCCCCCACCCCCCACCTTGGAAAGCCTCCTGAGCTCTCACTTTGCTGATATTAGATACTTTCTCTAATCTGTGGCCTTCATTTATTAATGGCCAATTTTATCTATTTGCTTTTGTGCCAACATTGTCCTTTAGCTTGAATAACATTTTTCCCTCCCTAATGCTTGCTTCCCGCTGCTATTTATAGGCAGCAATTGTATCCCCCCGCAGCCGCTGTTTTGCTTGGCCACACAAGCTGCATGCCTCCAGCCTCCTCCTAACGGCCCCATCACCCTTCTGCCTCCCCCTGCGTCCCTCCCTTGAGCACAGGGGCTTCAGGTGGGCACCCCCTTGTCTTGCGAAGCCAGTTGGGAGGCCGGGATGCTTTGGGTTGGGATGATTTGGGTCAGGAAGCCGGAGCAGAGCCGCAAACCTCCAGAGAGCAAAGGCAGGGGCTGCTCCAGGCTCCCATTTGGCTTTCTCATCCCTCTTACCCCATTGCTTTGGGGTGAGGGTGAGCACCCGGCAGCGTGGCCCACCAAGGCAGCGCAGGGAGCAGCGTGATTTCTATCTGCGCTTTCATCCCAGGATAAAAGGGATGACAGAAAACATTTGTTTTATGATAAAAGCAATTGACCCGGGAGGAATCCGCCTTGCCAGGGCGGCCTGCAGCAAATTGAGGAGATAAGGCACTGACACGCAGCAAGCGCCAAGAGCTTCCAAGAGCAGCTGCGGAGCAAATCCCTCCCCACGTGGAAGAAAACCCACTTTAGGCTTCCATGGGTGCTCCCGAGCCCGGACAATGCAGCCGGTGACAATTAGAGTGGGGTTTGCCAAGGCTGGGAAGAGCTGGTGAGCAGGACACTGTTTATTTCTTTAATGAACGGCCAGATTTTTTATTACAGCCATCTTCGGCACAGATCTCAGTCGAGTTTTAATGGATGGGTTCCTCGCCAGCGGCAATTGTAAATTGATTGCAGCAGAAATGGCAAGTGAAGACAAATATAGTGCAGGCTGCCTGCAGGGAGAGTGCACGGGGGAAACTTTGGATGCTATTTTTGGTGCTTTGTCTCCACCACTTACAGTATCTCTGATCTTTGTTTCTGCTTAAAAACATGTTTGGGGTTGGGATTGGGTTTGTTTGGTTTAGAAGAATTCCCGTCTCTGGAGAAAGGGTCGGGGTCCGTGTCCATGCAGAGCTTGTGAGTGCCATGGCCCTGGCTGGCAGCATTGAGGTGCATTGGTGATATTGCCTCCATCCCCTCTGCTGGGATCAGAACCAGACCCATCTGTCTCCCAGGCACTGCACAGGGTACAACACTGGAGCCAAACCCTGATTTCATCCCAATCCACAGGAACCTTGCAGGGGGTACAGGAATCATAGAATAGTTAGGGTTGGAAAGGACCTTAAGATCATCAAGTTCTCCCATACTGCCAAGCCATTGCTGCACAGGGACTGGCAGTGGCAGCCTCAGCCCTGCAATGAGCTCCACTGCTCAGCACCAATGCACTGAGTTTTGCTCAGTCTCAGCCAGCACCAGGAGCTGCAGCAGCCAAATGCTCCCAAAACACAATGGGACTCAGCTGAGTGCTGCAGGTGAAGCACTTCCCTTGGAGGAAAACAGCTCTGGGCAGCAAAACCATCAAATCCAGGCATGATGGAGGGTGTGAATGCTGGAGCCCAACTGCAGGGAGACATTAGGGAAGCACTGGAAGTGACTCAGGTTACTTGTCAGAGTGGAAAACCTCTCCGAGTTACTGCTGTGCTCATGGAGCCACGGCAGGGCGACACTGGGGTGATGTTAAAGGCTTGATGGCACTAATGCCCTAAACTTCTTGGCCCTGGGGGACAACTGGGGATGCGGTGGCAGATTGAAACACATCCCCAGGATGCTTAGCCCCCGGTGCAGAGGCGTCTCACTGACACGTGTGTCTGTGGGTGTGAGAGACGAGGTTGCAGTTATAAATAAAGGAGCAGAAACACTAATAAAGTGACAAGCAAGAACAGGAAAAATCTGGGTTTAAGCAGAGGATAATGAAATAAAAGCAGCTCGTGGCAGGGCAGAGCCTTGGTCCTGCACTGCTGTGTCCGCCTGGCATCCCAGGATGTTTGCAGCAGCAGCTCAGGGGGAACCATCACCTTCTCTTGAGGATCTGGCAGCAGTTTGGACTTTGGGATAGGGTTTGTGTTTACCTCATCAGGAAGCTTGGTACAAGAATCCCCAGATGCTATTCTGCTGTTGTTTAGACCTCCATGTTTTGCGCCTTTGATTTTCACAAAAAAAAAAACTATTTCCTATGTTTGCCTCTAAATAACACAAAAGGGCCCTCCTCCAGCATGTTGGAAAGTGCTGGAGTTATAATAAAGACAACAAAAGTGGGGAAAAGGAATTGCTAATCAGTGGCTCCCTGAGCCCTTTAGCAGAGAGGACCTGTAGCCCTTTAATACCCTCTCACATGTTGCACCTGATACTGCATGTCCAGCATGGCACAAGGTTTGCACCCAACAGCTCAGCATTGTCCTCCCCAAGCTGGAGCAGGCTGGGGCTGCTGAGCATCCTCTGGAAGGGAAAAAGAAGTAAAAGAACCCAACAAAACCTTTTGTGATGATTTTATGGCAAACATGAGCATCCACTTCTGGTGATCCCACTGCTGGTGGGGCAGCTCCAGCCAGTGCCTGTCCTGTCCCACCAGGCACCCTGGGAGAAGGGGCTTGGTGCTGCTGTGCTGGGCACATGCCCTCTGCTTAGTGTTTCCCAGTGGGGAAGGTTTTTGGCTGGCCTTGCCCTGGCTGATATGGGCAGATGTACCAGGAGGGAGCACAGCAGTGTGGGAGCCGTCCAAGGTGCAACACGTGTCTGCTCTGCATTGGTGCTGGCATCTCTATGGGACAAGGCTTCAGGTGATCCCATGGTTCAGCAGCCAAACCCCCTTTCCTGGGGCTGCAAAGGCCACGGCGGCAGCTCAGCACCCCCAGAAGGTGGTTTCTCAAGAGAAAGCAGCTCGTGGAGGAGGCTCCTATGGCTGGGGTCAAAGTCCCTGGCGCCTGCCCCATTTCCCACTTTGTAGCTGGGTTTGTGGGCCAGCGGCAGGAGGGGGAGGCCAGGGCTCACAGGGGGATGAAGGCTCAGCTGTCCCAGCACCAGGATGCTGGGGTAAGCCCCCTCACCACTGGGCATCCCGGGCAGCACAGAAATGAGGATCAAGCCCTGTGACCATGCCGGGAAGGTCAGGGGGAGCCAGGGCTGGCAGGGAAAGGCACTGGCAGTGAATGGGGCTCCCAAGCTTCAACGGTCAAAAGGCTGCAGCTTTTCTTTACCCAGGGAAAAGGGCTTCGTGACTGGCACCTGCAGTCATCCTGGCTAGTGGGAGCGCAGCTGGGTGCTGGCCCCTCACTGATAATGCCAGCCTCACCCTGGGCAATAATCCTGCCTTCTCCATCCCCACCATCCTGGGCTGTCTCTTGGTCCTCATCCTTCCTGGGTCCTCAGCTGAATAAGCTCATTTTTCACTGTGCTTTTCACCTTACAGAGCTCTGCAAGGAGGCAGGCAGAGACACAAGGAAGAAGTTAACTAACTTCAACAGCTCTGATTAGTTAAGAGCATGTATTTACACAGGGAATAACCCGGAGGGTCACATTTTAAGGCACTGATGTATTTTTCCTCCATCAGGCAAGCAGTGCTTATCCACACCGGCTGTGTGGGGACACTGGGCCACCCAACCCTATTCTGTGATTGAGGCTATGTTGGCCACCACCCCACATTGCTCTGCTCCAGCACCAGCCCCGCACCCAGTGCCAAGGCAGAAACCAGTTACCACAAACCAACCCCACCTTGTCAGGGCTGAGTCAGACTTCCCCAGCTCCTCCTCTGCCTGTTCCCAGGTCCGGTCTTGCAGGGGCACAGTTGCTGCTCCTCCACCCCAACACCCTCATCCCATGGGACCAGAAAGGCTGGGAACCATCGTCTTATTTCCACAATTTATGTATTCCTGGAAAATCTCCTTCCTGAAGCATTGGCCTGTAGGCCCTGTCTGTATTGGCTTTGCATTGCATCTGGCTCTAGCTCCATTACCAGATATTAAGCGTGGGGGGGGTGTCAGCCTCATTCAGCGCAGGGCTGAGTGTCACCCACTGTCCCCATCACCATGCAGGGCTGAGGGAGTACACCTCATTCACTCCATCACTCCTCCCTGTCTGTGTTGCTGCTGGACGCTGTCAGCAGACACTGGGCTGGCAAGAAACCAGTCTGGCACTTGCCACAGAAAAAAAGGGTCGAAAACTGACGGGTTTGGGTCTGGGAGCAGTTCCTGCTGTGTTGTTATTGGCACCTCCCGGTATAAGGAGAAACCCCACAATTAAGAATAGATGCAAAGAGCAGCGCGGTGCTGTTCTCCGCCCAGCGAGCTGCGGGGAACAAATAACTGGGGTTTTGCAAGCGCTTGGCAGGGCCGGGGCAGTCCGCTGGGAGCCGGAGCGCTCAGGTCAGGGCTGCGCTGGCCCGGCGTGCTCACAGCCCGCCCTGGGGACAGAGCGAGGAACGGGGCCAGGAGCGGCTCCGGGAGGTGCCTGGAGTCAGGAGCGGGATTGCAGCTGCGGGGTCAGCAGAGCCCTCCCGCCCCGGCGGGCACCTGAAGCCTTTCCAGAGAGGAAAGCACCCGGCTCAGCACCGCTGTGCCCAGCAAAGGGCCCTTCCGCAGGGGCAGAGGGGCTGAGTGCCTGCACGGAGGTGGTGGATGCTCGGGGAAGATTCAGTCGGTCGGTACAAGACATCATTGCTCCTCAGCACGGAAATGAAGGGTCTTGGCTCCTGCCCTGCGGCACGGTGCTCCCAGACACATGGCACAGCCTGGGCATGGGGTCTTAGAGATTGATCCCCCCTGCTCCCAGCCTCCTGCCTGGAGATGTGCAGAGGCAAGAAGGACATAAAAGCACAGGCAGCAGTTTGTAGTGCGCCTGTCTTGAAAGCACAGAGCAGGATCAGAAGAGGAGGTTAAAGGGCCAGTTCAGCAAAGCGCCGTGGGGTACTGCAGCAATTAATCCATAACAGAGCAAGTTACACGGTGCTGGACCTTCTCTTTCAGCCTCTGTGTGTTGTTTCAAGGGTGAGGGCATGCAAGCACTCCAGTGTCAGGGCTGCTCACTCTGTCGAGGAATCAGCGCCAGCCCGAGATCCATTCAGCACGGGGCTGCCTCCGCCACCTCCGAGCCCTGCCACGCTTTCACCTTCCATTAAAATCAAGCCTGGAGCATCACAAGGCCGCAGGGAGGAACAGCGAAGCCAAACCAGGCACCACCCGGAGCTCACACCGAGGGGACATCGTCCAGGGCCGTGAGGAGCCGTCGTAGGGATGAGCGATGCTGAGCGATGGGAGCGGTGCCCAGGAAGCCCGGCTGGGTCAGGCCAGGGGCAGATGGCACTGACCCTTCATGAGAAGGCTGGCGATGCTCGCACAGCCTGGCTGCTGCTCTCACCTCCTGTACACACTAAAGCAGGGGCCGTACAGCGCGGCTCGGGGGAGATAAGCTTGGTTTTCAGAGCTGACATGCACGGGAACCAGAGAAATTCCCATGCAGCCCTTCACTCTGACAGTGCTGGGCAAAGCCAGCCGGATGCAGGCAGGGCATCCTCACAGGATCTGGGGCTCCGGTGGCTGGACCAAGCTCCGACACCCGGTTTGCCCACTCGTGCACACAGGCTGCTCCCTCAATGCCGCTTCAGAGGCTGTTTTGCCTCCTCCACAGCTCAATGGAAAAAGCAGAGGTTAAAAAACACCCCCCGCCCTCTGGCACAGCTGCGACCGCTTTGTAATGCAAACCTCAGGCAATGGCCACTGGCGTGTTGATTTAACAAGCCTGCGGGCTCGGGCTCTGCTTGCCAGGCTGGCCGCTGGATTTCTAGGAAACCAAGGGATGAGCCAGGTAGTTCCGCTGTGAGTCTGTGGCCCGATGTGCTCAGACACTGCTCAGTGAGCAAGGAGCACGAGCACGAGCACTGGCCCCCCCTGTTTTGTGCTGGACAGGGAGCGGGAAAAGCTGCTGCTGCCAAGGCGAGAAGTGAGACATCCACACCCAGAGCCCCGAGCTGCAAACTGAGTCACTGCCCTGTGCTGGCAGCATCGAGGACTGCGGGGTCCTCTCAGGACAGGGGTGCGCAGCTGACCGAGCTGGGGCTCTCCTTTCGGCCCAGCTATGCAGGGCTCCAGCCAGCAAGACCATGATATGGGGCAAGAGGATGATGCCAGCCTCACACCTGCCCTGCAGAGCCCAGCATTAACCTTTGGACAACATTATTTTACCCTTCAGCCCATTCTACATGCGGTCCAGGCTTTGGGACAGGACAGAGAACAGATTGCTGTTGGGAGACGGGGCATGGAGCCAGCCAGATGCAAAGGCGAGAGCATGGGGAAGCAGCAGGGGCTCTGGGCTTCATGGAGCGTGGGAGATCTCCCGAGCATTGACTAAATTATATTAATAATGGGGGGGGGAAGGAAAGGCACAGCAAATGAGGCTAAAATATATGGACAAACGTCAACAGTGTGATGCGAAAGCCAGACCTGGGGGAGGCCGCTTGCTCTGGTCATGATGTGATGCTGACGGGGCACAGAGGCCGTGCAATCTGCACTGACAGGATGGGGCTGCTCTGGACCCCTCGGCCCCTGGGAGCTCTTGACCGGAGAGGAAAGCGCTGCCACGGAAGCAGCCCCGCACATGCGCACACAGGCCCGGGCGGGCAAACAGCAAGCTCAGTAAAACCCCAAGTTCAAGACCTTGGAGCCTCTCGGGAGGAACGTGCTAAATAAAGAAACAAAACAGGCTGTGTTCATCGCCTGCCCCATGACTGCGCTGCAGACGGGCTGCTGCAGCACAGCGCACGGCTGCGCTCGGGAGCAGGAGGCTGGGAGGCAATGGGGCTGGCCTGGAGGGGCACATGGCTGTGCTCATCCCAGCAACGTTAGCAGGGATGGGACACTCAAACACTTCAGTTCATTTCCCAAGTTATATTGAGCTTTTTCCCCTCCTGGGTTTGGTGTTAGGAAGCTGTCCTGGTGCAGCACGCTGCCTCTCACCACCATAGGCTCACTGCATGGTGCCTTTAAACCTACCAGGTCCTTTAAGCCTGGAACTGGGGTTGGTTCTGCTTAAATGGCACTGCAGAGCAGGATGTGCAAGCAGGATGACAAACCCTGGGGCACAGAAAGCACTGCCCACCACACTGAGATTCCCAATGACTCCCCATCCCATTGCAGCCTTTCCCAGCTGGGCAGGGACACTGGGCTGCCTGGCACAGCCCCACAGACCAGGAACCACCAAAGCAAATCTCCAGATGGGGCTCAGCTGCAGCAGCCCCCCCCCGCACCCCCAGATAGCCAAAACAGTGCTGAGCACCAGGACAGTCCCCTCTCAGAGTGCCCCCACCATCGCTGCAGCATCCAGCCGAGCCCCTTCACGAGCCTGCATCTCTTCAACCAGAGCCTCAAAGTCAAACTGTCTCCCTGGGAGTCAGGGACCCTCGTAAAGCTCCTGTAGCAGAAGGAGATTTAACAGCCCATTGCCTCACTAATACCACCTGCTTGTGTACAGCTGTGCACGAGGATGCTGGCTTGCTTTGGGAGTGATGAGCTTACATTTATATGGTGCTTTTTGCCAGCGGGATCTCCGTTAATGCTGCAAATATCACATACTTGTGTGCAAGCTACACACATCAGTCACATCACCCCACCTCTGCAACACACCGGGTCCTTCAGGACAGAACCACCCAGGGAAAGGTGGGCAAGAGGGAGATGCAGTTACCCTGGCTGGAATTAAGCCAAAGTACAGGGGCAAATCCTGCTCTCATGTGAAACTACTCGGAAACTTTGGCTGTCACACGTGTGCAGGACATTTCTATCCAATTTGAATGCAATCAGGCAGGACCAGCAATTGTGTTTGTCTCCAGAGGAGCAGAGGCAGCATTTCTGTCCTCAGAAAATACCAGATTAGGAGCTCTGTCTCCATGAAGATGAGCCTTTGGTGATGTCCAACACTCATCAGTAGCAGGCGGCCAGGTCATGGCATCACGCACTATGTAAGGTCAGTCTCACAAAGCATCTGCAGCTATTTCTGCCTAGGCAAGTGTCACCATCAGTCCCCTGACCTAGTAAATGCTGTAACTAAGAGGGGTTTCTAATAAAGACCTGGGAATCGCAGCATGTTACAGTAGGGACAGCTTTGCTGGATTAGAAACCTGATTAACGGCCTTGGGGGAGATTAGGAATTGCTATTTTGAGAGGGGGTTTTCATAGCAGGCTCTGTAATCACCAGCCCGAGCAGGACGGTGTTATCCTGTGCTGAGCAGGGGGCCAGGCAAGGGAGTAACATCGCTCTCTGCTACTGGACGTGTTTCTGTTCTGGGCAGTGCTGGTCGCTGTCTGACCACAGCAATCACACGGGGGACTCGTATTTACATGTTTCAACTCCACAGGACCGAGCAAACAAGGGGAGACAATCATTAACCTGGGGAGCTGTTAACCTTCAGTGTGAGTTTTGGCTGGTACAGGAGAGGTCTGCCAGAGCAAAGTCTCTGTTTTAGTAAACACTGAAAGGATGACGTGAGAAACCTTTTGTTTCTGTGTATTGTGGGCAGGTGATTAAAGGGCATTAATTTGTGTCTCCAGCCTCTGTGCTGCAAGAAACTTTCCATTATAGGAGACAGGGGAAAGGGGAAAAAATTGCTGCCAAAGCAAAATCCATCAGCTTTGTCAGCCTGGGAGCAGGAGGAGCAGAGGCAGTAAAGTACCTCTTCACTGGAGGGCTATGGGGCTGCACTTCATACGTGCTCATTTTCTCTGGATTATCATTCCAGAGAAACAGCATTCAGTCTCAGACTGGCTGCTGTTTAATCAGTAAAGCAGTGATAAGGGAGTAGCAAAGAGCAGCACCTTGTCCTCTGCCCTTGTGTTTCGAGGCCTGGCCCCGCTGGCTCCCCAGCACTGGGGTGCACGTCCAGGGTGGAAACAGTGGCTCTTGCTGATACACAGTGAATCAAACACCGTGGAGTATCAGTGTGGTGCCTGACCAAGACATGGCAGCGCTGCCACTGGGGTAGGGCGTTCTGGATGAGAAAGAAGAGGAACAAAAGCAAAATGCTGCGGACTTTGGACTGTTATGAGTGTCATAAAAAAAGAGGGGAATTGAGGAAGGAGGAAAATAAAAGAGGAAGAAAGGGAAGGAAGATAATTCAAGCAGACAAGCAGGAGCAGATTTACAGTCCTACCAATTATAGCAGGTAACGAAGTGGAGCGTGCGATCCAGAGCAATAGTGCCTATTGGACCATCAGTGGGAAACCTATATGGAAACCTATAAGGAGATTATGGCCAGAAACAGCCTCTTGCCCCACAGAGCAGCTGTTAGGAAAGCTGTGGGCTTGCAGCTGAGCCTGCCTTCGGGCAGTGCCCTGCCCACCTCAGCACCGGTAGTGTTGAGCTGGGCAGCTTCTGGAGACCCAACCGGTCACAAGATTTCATCTTTCCCCACGGGTTTGACCTGTGCTCTCCCTGCAGGGCAAACGTCCCTTTGACAGGGTCGGCTTTTCTGGGTGAGGCAGAGCCACGCTCCCAGCACTGCAGAGGCAGGTGCCTACCCTCCTGTCCTAGTGCCCTACACACCCTTCAAACCACCGCTTTAAGGCACTTAGCATGTGCCTCTTGGGATGGTTTCACAGCGTACAGCAGCTCCCATCAACAGGTCGAGGGTTCACACTGCAATGGCACCAGCAGGTTTGCCCTGCACATGGCAGGGAATGGGTTTGTATTTGTTTAGGAAAAAGGCCTCAAAGCACGTGTTTAACATCTGCAACCCGGCTCCCCCCCCCCCATGCAGCAATGCCCCTGGGCCCAAGCTCCTCTCGCCCTTGGCAGCCCTGCTCCTTGTCACGAGATCCCTGACTTCTAGTGGGCTTTCAAGAGAGTTTTGGGGAAAGGTTTGCTTGCACAGGAGATGCTCAGAGCGCCTGCAGCTGGGGTTGGGTTTCCTTCACTTTTAGTGTTGTGCCTTTGTAAGAGTGGCTTTATACAGCTGGGCACAGAAACATTTTAAATCACCTTCCCTGCAAAATGAGGCCTGGTTTTGTTTTCAAAGGGACAAGGAATTCCATTCAAGTTCACAGATCAAACACAGCTGATCCTTAGCACCACCCAAAGCCTTGAAAGAATTAAAACCTTAACCATATTCAGTAAGAGACCTTCCCTGTTCTCATACTGACCCAAGGAGCTTGCAGCCTCACCACAGAGGGACTGAAGGTGCCTGTGCAGGGGAGATCTTGCTTCTGAGGACAAAGAAACTTGAAGGAATCCAATGTGTGATCATAAATGGCTGTAGCCAAACTCAAAGATGCTATTGGTTGTAATCTTGTATGACCCCAACCGTCTGCTTTAGGCAGTAAGGGACAAGACTACCAGCTTTGACATGTGTCTATAGCACATATATGCACAGAATAGAAAGGCTGGCAAAATCAGTAACAATCAGGCTGCCGTTTAATTCACTTAAGTTTCAATTACACACTTTGTTTTCAGATGCCCATACACCATTGCTGCCCTGGCATCAACTCCAGGTCCCAAACTGGAGGTTTTTGCTCATAAATGGTTTTGTAAAGTGACTTAACTTTCATCAGGTATAGAATAAAGCACTGACCATTGCTAATCACGTCATAAACGTGTTCTGAACACTAAATACCATTCACAACCCTTCTTGCAGGTAAAGGGTGAGCCACGATGCTCCATGCTGTGATGAAATTTGCATACATGTGTATATTTAACTGTTGGGATGCAAACTCCATTTTGAATAAAGGGCTAGTTTGGTCCTGCCATTGCCTTTGTTTGAACTAAAACCCTCTAAAGTCTATTTGGGCAAGAAGGAAAATGAAGCTACGTTATTTATTACTAGAATACAGAAACCAGATGATGCAAAATCTGCCCATTATTTCACTGCATACTGACAAACCTGCATTGTCTGCTTTCTAGAGTGATCTTTACTAAGTAAAATCTTTGGGCAATCAATCAGGTTTATATATAACACAAGCATAGATTAAACTGTTACCAGGATCACAAAGCACCTCAGATCCTCAGCTCTGCAGTTAGCGACCCCAGCCCGAATCTTATTCAGCAATGCTATAGAAATGAATGAGTCAAACACTTGGATTATCTCAGCCTTTACTAGAGGAGAAACAGTTAACGCTCATCAGTTACATGGCTCAGCAGAGCTGCTTCACAGCCAAGGAATGACTTTGTCCAGCCCCAGTTAATCCACAGCTGCTTTGCTTGTCAGAGGTGCAAGTGCCAGCAGCAGCGCAGGCTGGACCTGCCTGGGGAAAAGCCAAGGGGAGGGTGCAGAGGAAGAGACAAGAATGGAAAGGAAACCTCATGTGGGCACAGCAACCGAACTGGAGCCCTTTCCAGAGGTTAAACCAGGCTTCAGCTGGGACTGTTTTCCTGTTTAGGCTGACTGGACTTTGTACATAGAGACCTGCTGCTGTCCCACCACAGCTTAACCTTGCAGCTATGGTCTCATCCGTGGGAAGAGCCGCAGACCAAGGCCACTGTCCAGTCATTTAACAGGGGCAAAAAGACATTTAATAGAAGGTTCACAACTCTTAGATGAGGCACCTGCCCATCTCTGTCCATCTGGAAGTCAGGGATCCTCCAGGCATGTTCCAGCCGGTGAAACACAGCAGTGGGCTCGCATTCCAGAGTTATTCTGGTAACCCAGTTACTGACGGTGCTTTTACAGTCCCTTTGCTCAACCAAAATGTAATGGGATATTACTGTGAAGATCTTGAACATGAAAGATACTTCTGTGTTATTTGAATCTTTTTTTACTTTGATTATACCCATGTCAAAAATTAGGTTATTCAATGAATAGCACACATTCCTCATAAAATGCAGGTTTTATCCTTACATTTTTTTATGGTCAGATCAGGAAAGATCCTTTTTTCATGCTGTATGGCAGTAATGCCAATAAAAGGAATGAAAAAAAGGAGTCTATCTGAGACGGTAGCTTATAAGCACATGAATAAAAGGAAGGGGAGCAGGCTAGCTCCCATTTTTCCTTCAGATGGAAATACTATGTTTGATCTCATATATAGAGCATCCCCCTCCCTTTATGAGATGAAATGATGGATTATTGAAGCGACACTGAATCAGCCCACACTGAATGACTTCATTCTCAGCCTCAGGCAGCCCAAAGAGGTCACATGTGATGCACTGTTACCAAGGTTCAGTAATTGCTGAACATTCAACTAAACCAAACAAAAACTCTCCCAGAATCCTATATAAGTCCTTGCTACCAATTCCTTACTTCACTCAAGGTGCTCAAAGCAAGCAGCTGCTGGTTTTTATCTGGGTTCTATGTTCCCTACTGGTTTATCATGCTTAAAATAATCACAATATCAGTTGGCCTACCTTGTAGTTAAGAGAAATTCCAGGAAAGTCTGATGAACACTTTAGTGTTACTGAGCACTCACCTACACCTTGTCCTAGCAGGCGAGTCTGATGGAAAGCATTCCTTGAAAACTATTTATTTTGCATGGCTTAATGTGATTAAGGCTAATCCTACACCTGTTCTTATACAGAAGAGCAAACCAGATCACTGCAGTAGTCCCTTCCTATGATTTTAAGAACTGTTAAAAGGATATTTTTACTCTTACTAGAAACAGACCTTTTATGTGGGATTTGTTTAAACTGAGGCATTGGTTGAAGACTTTCAAACTAATATGAACCTTTCATAATGAAGCCCCGGTTAACCCTTGTTTTTGTAATTACAGCCATTAATACCAATATGACCAGATTAATCTTGAGATTAATCTTCATTGCTTTGCTTGACCTAACAATTTCCTAAGCATCAATGAGTGCCACAGAGTGCACTTTCAAACTGAAAAGTACTTGGGGGTTAGTGGGAGCCAGGTTAAACATGATCAGGGTGTCCCCTCATTATAAAGGAGCAAACCACATGTTGGGGCTACAGTAGGAAAGTAGCCAGCTTATCACAGACATCATCTCTCTCCTAATTAATCATCCCTTCTTACGCAAACCTCCTGTTCCGCACAGATGTTCCACTGGAGATTGTGAGGCACTGTCATGCTTGCTGCTACAGACAGCTGATGATACACTGGCATTGAAACACAACCTTTGGGGTTCAGTTCGTATCTGAATGCTGGTGGGAGCCCTCCACAGTTACACACACAACACTCTACCTCCTGCAAATACCCAGGTGGAATAAATCTGAGTCAATAAGAAGCCTGCTGTGACCTGGGCTCTTGGAGGGAGACCACCAGTTTTCATCACATCGTTGTTACTGACTCACAGCGGGGACTTTTAACTGCACTAACGTGCAAGAAGACCATTCATCTGATTACAGGAACTCCAGAAGTTCCTCCCAAACAAAGCAGAAATAACAGGTTGAGTGCCTGTGATCAGAGCTCTTCTGGTCTATAGATGACCGAGTTAAAACAACAGAAAGCACACCCACACTTCCTTCAATTTCTCTGACGGTTAGTTTTGGGGTGTGCACAGTGTGTTTTTGAAAGCACTTCACAAAGGTTCCATGACTGGCTCAGAATAGGCAAAAGCTCTAAAAGCAGCAACACCACTTGCTGTATTTTGGAAAGATTAGTGAAAGGAAAAAACCCAAATGTTTAGTGGCAGTCTTAAAACCACACAAATCATATTCAACCCATATTCAGATGTTTTTAAGAGCAACTAAGAGCACTGGCTTTATTCTCTGGCCTTACCAGATAATAAAGCATGATAATTCAATCAGCAAGAAAGGATAGCACAAAACCCAACAACTCAACAAAACAACTGAAAGCTTTTATTGTGATACCTCAAGTAGATACAATATAGTGAAACAACAAATGATGTACAGTATTGCTAGGACAAAACAGCAACACAGCCATGTCACCTGTAAAAGAAAGCATTGTAAAGAGTTTAAGAAACAATGAGGCACAACTCAACTGCCACTTACAACTCATGCTTTAGGCCTTGAACCATCTGTAACAGTCCTTTTAAAACAAACCTCTGAAGCTCTGTTCCTTCTGCAGTAAGTTTTTATACTGCTGGTTGGCTTAACATGAGTCTCAATGAAATACAACAAAGTGTCCAAAAAGTTGAACAATAATTTGACAGCTTCTTCCACTCATCGCCATTATCAAAGAATGGAGATGTTTGAAGTTTGGTCTGTGAGACTGTAGGGCACTACTGTTGCAACCTGACTGCTGAGATGAGCGTGCAGAAAAACTCTACAAGCATTACTCAGGGGGAAGCATAAATCCACCAGAAATGAATGCACATAAATCCACACAGCATTCATGAACTCTTGCACTAACTTGGTACACCAATAAGAAATACAGATGACCATTTGGTTATGGGAGCAGCGATGACCATGTCAGAACCTCTGAGATTTTATTTCAAAGGAATTTCATAAACTGTATGCCCCATGGGTTGCAAAAGGCTGCAAGCATGCAAGGTGTACCACCCAGACTGGCCATCACACTAGGACTTGCATGTGGGAAATTAAGATGGAATTACCACAAACTTCAATTAATACAGTTTTTCAGTGTAGAGCTTACAATGAACAGGGGAAATTCATATTCTGGCCCTTTTTACTGGCAGATAAAATTGAGATTACTAGACTGCTAAAAGCACAGAGCAAGAGTGGTTAGGCTGATGTGTCAGCAATCCCTCGCCAAATTCTGCAGCTTATTTCACAGCAAGTTTGCAACTTAACAGAATCTTTATAGATGGCAGCATTGCCTTTTAGTCATCAAAAAGGTTCTTCTGAGTGACCAGCCAAAGAGTAACCCTAGTGTTTGGGGGCAGACTCAGTCCTGGAACACCGCTGTTACAGCCTTTATTTTGGACCTGAACAGAAAACGTGTGGTCAGATTACTAGAATTACATCAAATGATGATTAATTACTTTAGGACAGGCGTGGCTTTAGAGGTTCAGAGGAAAAAACAAAATCAAACCAACTTTCAATACATGTACATTTTTGCTAGCAAATTCCTATGCATCCCAATGAACATTTCTTCTAAGCCAGCTCATAGTCAGTTCATTTGGTCCAAGAAAGAGCCAGCAAGAAACAAAAGGTTCACAAAAGCTTTTTGTTACAGTTTATAAAAAACAAAATACAAAATAAATGTTAAGACCAACAATAAAAATAACCAGTACAAGTAACAAAAGTGCTCAAGTTGGAGGGGAAGTAAACTTGCCCAGAGCAAAACACATACAAACTTTAAATATAATCTTCAATATATTACAAAAATTGGTTAGAGGGAAAATGCTTTAGTAAAATTTTTTTCAAGTAAGTTTATTTTTCTTTCAAATGACTGCTGGAGGGGTTCAGTGACCAGACTGACCCCTTCACATCAGCCAGCAGCCATTGCTGTCTGGATCCTACTTTCACCAAAACCAGTAACAAGAACCCTCTAGGTCTTTGTAAGGGAAGAAAATAATCATTGCCACTGCCAAGCAACACAGAAAGAAAATTCACGTATTCCCTCAATAGAATGAGTCTCAAGGATTGTTACATGGCAGCATGAAGTAGCAATTCTGTACTAGTTCTATTCTTTAGTCCTCTTAAACATCTACTCTTAAAAGACCAAAACGAATATTGCTTTGTTTGGTTCTCTTAAAAGCCACAAACATCATCTATAGATCATTAACTCTTTATGCCAGTAGTCTGAAGCTCTATGTGCGAAGCACTTGATGAAGTCCCAACCTTTGGCATCAAAGTTAATTAAGGTTTTGGTGAAAATGTCCAGTTTGAAATATAAACAATGCACTGAAAAAAGAGGTTGAATATCTAAGTAGAATCAGACTGTTACAGACAGCATTAACGTACTAACACGAGACAGCCAAAACCCCAATTTTAGAGAGACTTTTTTTTTTACATATTTTCTTTAATTTCAACTCTCTACTGAAAAGCAGCCATTACTTTGTCTTCAGTCCAGTGTACTGCATCAGCAAGTCTGTAGCCAGGAAGTAAGAAAAGCCCAAAGATGCACAAACTTCAAATAAGCACGCTCCCAAGTATCAACACTGCAACTGGACTTTGAAGCCAACACAAACGTTTTGCTGATAGATGTTTTAGTGCCTTCTTTGCTGGCAACATACATTACAATGGAGGAAAACAAAATCCCAAGAATGCCAGGTCAAAAAGATCAAGAGACAGGCAACACCAAAGCCCATCTTGCATCAATGAGATTGCTTAAAAGGAGACTCGAAGCCTCATGATGTGAACATTAAGTAGTAAGTGCAAGCTACAAAGTCCAGATTGAATGCAACTGTATCACCTCAGGTGTTTGGATTGAAACCCAACAGCTTTAACTGTTTCTCTAATTCTTACATTTTCAATTCATAGGTATAGATCACTACAACATCTTGAATGCAGTTTACTCAGCCTGCATCACAGAGAATGTGTACACATGGGCGAACTTTCACTCTTCCTCTCCACAAGGACACTGGAACGCTGGTTTTAAGGATTTATATTGCCCCTACCCATTGGCATAATTTTTCAGATATGACAAAATTTCTAAAGTGCAGCAGAGTTCAGAAAGCCTATGAGAGATTCCCAAAAACCTAACAGCAGCAACAGCACCTCTGGCTTATTTTGCAGGTGCCATATTAGAATTGTTATTGAGAGAAAATGATTCTGTATTGCAAGGCTTCCATACTGTTCAGTTAAGAGTGCTTCTGTAGTGTTCAAGGGGTTTTCCCAAACATTTCTTCCTCAATCATGAAAAGGATTAAAATACAAAAACTTTTCAGAGCCTGTTTAATTTGAAAATAAAGTTAGCACTTTTATGTAGAGCATTTCTTTCATAGTTGCTCCGAATTTGCATGCACAGATACCAACAGCTAACACTGTGCATACACTTTCCAGAAGTTCCTCTCATTAACTCGTTCCATTTAAGACACAGCACAAGAACAAAAGAGAAGGTGAGTTTCATATAATTTATTATAAAAAGGTACTTGGGGATGATTTAGCCAGTAAACCAACAAACCCTTTCCCCACCCCCAAGCTTTAAAAACTATCTTGTTATTTTAGTCTATGAAAAACTGAGTCAAACTTCCCTTCTCTCTCATTACCTCCTTTTCCTACAGGTACTATAGTAATTTTCATGTCATAGGCTCTGGCCATTTCTCACAAAAATAAATATTTTTGTTGCAATGTAGCAGAAGCAGAGTACTTAAACAAGTTTCCTCAATATCAACCTCTTTGTCCAGTGCATTAGGACTATGCAGTTACATGGAACCAGCCATAAAACTTTACTGATGCGCAAGTCCCTGTTACTGGCAAGGGTACAGTACCAAAACTTCTTTTTTTCTAATACACCGACTAATTTTTATGCATTTTTTTTTCCAAAATAGAAGATGCATTATTTTTTTTTGCCTTTTTAATCTTGCAAGCTATTTTTATAAATTTCTTATCCAGCAAACTCCTTAGGGAATATGTTGGTCTTAAATGAACATATTCTGTAGCATAATTGATTTAAAATCCTTCTAAGGTATTTCATTAAGATACCAAACCTGTAGCATAACCTTTCCTAAGAACTTGAGATCTGCTAACTTCAGTCAGTGCAACTGAAATAGTTTTCTTAAGTGAGCACTGTACCTTTAACCAATTCACCTACAAGATGTACATAGGTTGTGGTACACTCAAATTTAAAAAAGAAATCAATAACTACAATACTGCATCCTCTTCACTGCCAAACACATCAGAAATTGCTACATATAAAAAAGCACCCCATCCCATACATTCTTTCGGACTTCTCAGATATAGAACTTCTACAGGACTGGAGTGTACGTGTTTAGGCAAGAAGCATGCACAGCAGAAGGTAGCATTAAAGGCATAGGTCAGAGATAGATGCTAACCAGTAAAATCTGCTTTCAATTAGTGAACTGTTTCTCTAGTTTGAGAGAGTTTAGAAAAAAGTCATCCAAAATGTTCCAAAACAACTGTTCACACAATAATACACGTACAAAAAGAGGGAACTTACACAAGGAGAAAAGGCAAACATGGCCTGAAATAGCCACTTACACTACACTACTCATTTGTGAGGTTTCAGAGTTCAGTGATACTCTCAGGGCCAATCTAGCCAAGCTCTTCCTTTATTTTGCGTTAGTCTTTGTAAAGCATGTTCCACAGAATATTGTCCAAACAGAAGGAAAAAAGTTATGATTCACTCCCAGCCATTGTCTTTTATCATGTGGGCAAGTTCAATGATAAATTTTCCTTCTTTGTATTTCTGACTGCTCTCAAAAGCATGCTCCTGGAAAGGAGAAAAATCAAGACACTAAATTAAGCTGGGAAATAAAGTATTTTAAACATCAAACTTGCATTAAAAATACAAACCAGGAGATATTCCAGTTAACATCCCATACTGGTTACAGCGAATCCAGGGCAGGAGGGAAGAAACAAATGATGAAGAGGATTGAGAAGGAAATAGGAGTAAACTTTTCATAAGCAGAATCAGCAAATCCACTGCACAACAGAACTTGCTTTAGAACTTCCCTTTTTTTTCAAGTGAAGGTTAGACTATGGCATGTTATGTGAATTTCCTTATTCCCAGAAGCAATGAAAAGAAGGAAAACGAACTTTCCAAAAACTGTCCTCTATATTCATCAGAGGGAATGCATTAGGACAACTTCTTTCTGTAAGATCTGAAGCTGTACTAAATCAATGAAAATCCTACATACAACACCCAGAATCTAACATTTTCAAAGCGTCAAACTTGCAACAGCTGCAAGTGCTGCAGGTAACTGTGCACGCGTACAGATAACATGTCAAACAACAGAATTAGGTGCACATTAATGAAAGCAGTGTAAATATGCTCAGTACCATTTATTGTAAAATATATTTTTGTTATATGAGCCAACTTTTGCAACCCTAAAAATTAAAGACTCATTTTAACAATTTCTTCTATCTGGTTTAGTGTATGTGGTTGGTAATCTTGCAAAAAGATATTAGTATTAGATAACTGTAATAGCACCTATAGCTCATGCTTGTTTTGCGGTCCAAAATAACATTATCTACTACATCATTCCAGTAGATGTAAGGAAGCAAAACTGTAGTACAGTCTTGACACATACAAAAGCACTAGAGCTAACTCATCTAAACTATCAGTTTAGGTGCTTCTCGAGTATCAGTGCTTCAACATACAAACATTTATTAAAGACTTAAGTATATTGCTTACGTATTTCCATCCAAGAGTGGTTTTACAGTTTTCACAATAGATATCTGCTACAGCATGTAAACCTGTCAGAAGAACTCTCTCCTCTGCTGGACCACAGCCCACGTTTACCCTGAAAAAACCCAGAGAAATTACATATTACATTAATTGCATGAGTGTTTCTTTTCTTACCTGGAATCCATCTTTTATTTTTCTTTTTATACTATTTTTTTGTCTCTGCAGAGAAGTGCCTAACTTACTCAGCTCTGTAGAAGTAACTTCCTCTGTTACACTGAGACGAAGGACAGGAGCTATAAAGGGTTTTGGTTTGAGCTTTTCAAGTGGCTAGTCTAAACAGCAAACTGCGATGGCCACTTACTCTCATCAACAAAGACAGGCTAAAGAGTTAACTTTAAAAGAACATAACACTAAGCAGTAACTGGACACCTCTACAGTTCCAGGCTTTTCTTTAAAACCAATTTGAGACCTCTATAATGGGAGCCTGTACCAGTAAATCAGCACTGGTACAGCTGAATTTAGAACCAACTCCAAAATAGCAGCAAGGAAAAAGCCTCATAAATATTTCTTTGCTACAGATCGGCAGAGTAAGCCACGATGAACAAACAGCAATATCAAAACAAAACATCCCATGAAGTACTGCATCAAGTTAGTTTTGTAATGACTGAGAGTCTGTGTAGAAAACATCCTACAAGACTAAACCAAGTTTTTAGAGAGTGTTATACAAGAGGAAAATTTTGCCATTTTTACTGTTGTATTACCAGATTCTTACTACTACAATTATACCAAAAGTCCCAAGTCACCATTTAACAACTATATATGAAAAGAATTTCAAGGATCTGCAATCAAATCCTTTGCAGTTACAGCTCCATTATCCCAGTCTAAAATAGACTAAGACACTTAACTGCATGTCTTTCTACAAAAAGCTGAAAAATATTAAACTGCTGAAAAATAAAGACAAAAATGCAATTCTGCATATTAGAAGCTTAAAATAAATCCATTAGCAAATTCAGAGAGCTTTATATCATGGGTAGGATGTGCCTAAAATTGCAAATATTAGGCATGATAAGATCACAGACCTTTAGCTCTAGCACATTTACAATATTCAAGGTCACATAAGATGCCCCAAGTTCACTGAAACATTAAACTGTAAATGTATCTATCACACTGGAAAATTCTTCTTTAGACTTCAGCACAGTTGTCTAAAGCAAATTTAGTCACACAATGCATTCTGACTTCTGGAGTACCTCAGAACAGGATAGTGACCATTACGTACACAGAATGAATTCCATATTAACACCTTCCCCTAAACTTTCAGCTATTATCAGAATTGCTTAAAATATAAGATAAACTAGTATGTGCAAAGGGATACTTACAAATCAGCTCAGTAGCTCTGCAATAACTACTAAGCCAATGTTAAAAAGAACAGGGCAAAGTGCAGCTACATCCACTTGTGAAGCATACAGATAAAACCACACTGCAGGTAGCGTACACAACAACATACTTACACAGAATTGAAGAGGTAGGCTCGTCCCTGGCTTCCCTGGAAGGACTGCATTAAAGAAAAAGAAAAATGCACTTGTTAATAAACACAAAAGCCCCCACCAAACAAAAAAACAGTTCCAGAGGGTTTTGTTAGTAAGCGTATACATATAATACAGATATAAACTATTTCAGATGAATGACTTTGTACCAATTATTTAGAGGAATGTCTGGTCAGCAAAGTTTTTACCCACATCAGATTTTTAGCAACTATTTTGAGTAACTATTTTAGCAACTATTTTGAGTCTCAAAGTAAGACATTGATAACACAAAACATACTTTTTCCCTACCCTTCTGCAAGATACCAATTCTCATTTTCCTAGACATCCTTTATGCTAATTAAAATAATCTGCTTTTAACTCAAAAGGAATTATTCCCAAAAGATGATTTATTTCAGTTTTATTGCATCATTTGATGTTAGACCAGGGAAATTATGTACCAAGCATACGGTATTCAGGAAATGCATCTGATCAGTTTATAAGATTGGCTTTATTTTAATAAAGCAATTATCATCAAATGCACCAACAGCCATATGCTTTCAAATCTCTCCCGTTCCTGATAGACTGTGGACAAAACATGACAGACCCTCCTGGCTGGATCTAAATCAATGTTTTAGTCCAGAGTAGTAGCGCAGTTTTGAAGTAAAACCCCTAATCAACCACACGCACTGGGGGTTGGTTTTGCTTGCAGAGCAGTTTCAGTGCCTGTGAACTACATCTCTGTTCCTTCTGTACAGAACTAAACCAGAAGCTCTTCTACTGTGCACTCTATAAATGCTAATGAAGACACAAAGGCCTGAACCTCTGATCAGACAGCCCTGAGCTACAAACATCCTGGCAGAACTTGTGAGCAGAGCAGATCCAGCCATAGGTAAAACATTCAAAACATACATAAGAACATCACTCCTTTCATCTGTTTATATGTTTCTTCTGTATTAAATTACCTGATAATTTAGACAGAGTCATAATTTCCCATTCAAACAGGATCACACTGAAATGGAGTTTACTTTTTTCTCTTCCATACCAAATTCCATTTAAAAAGTAATCCCAAAACTGCCTTAAAGTATTTTTTCCAGAATTTCCCTAACCTACTTTCAAAAGAAAATTAATTATTCGTGATGAAGAGAAAGTACAATTGTTTTTAAGAATCCTTGCAGTTCTAGTATTGGAGATCAGAGACGAACTTTTCAGAAACCTACATTAGATCAACATGGAAGGTTTTTCTCACTCTGAGTATTTTTGAATGGTTTTAGTAACATTAGGCTTGACGTATAGGCAGAAGGACCTTTCTCCAATGGATGCTTCTTGACATGTATTTAGCTACACAATTAGAAGTCACTGGACACCAAATAGGTACTTTGATAGCCTAATGATCAGCAACACAGTAACTGTTCTACCTTAACTACTTGGAACAGTTTGGACAAATAAAATTGTAAAAGGTAAATATATATCAATGAACAGTTTTGGATCATCATTAACCAGATTATACACTACAACAAAGAACGTTAGAAGAAAACCATGACTTCAGACTACTCTAAGTAGCAATGGTGGCGCCTGTAGGCATGTGGATGTGGCACTTTGAGACATGGTTTAGTGGTGGACTCAGCAGCACTAGGTTAACAGTTGGACTCAAAGATCTTATAGGCCTTTCCAACCTAGATAATTCTATATCTCTATCTATAGCAAAGACAAAAGAAAAGGTACTCTCTCCATTAGCCGGAAGTCTTATTTTTCACAAGGCAAGGAAAAAAAGGTAGGCTATGCAGTACAGTGAAAGCTAAAACTTCAGGTAGGACTGACCCTGAAAGGAGAGATTCAGTTCAGTACAGTCTGAACTGCTCTGCCAGAAAGTAATCCTTACACCTTCCTTTAAAACAAACAAAAACCTCAGTTCAGCTCTCCTGAGATACTTAAACATGCATCCCAAAACTGGCAGAATGGTACAGAACCTACAGTCTGTACTTTCTATACAAGCATTGCTGTCTAAATTCGAGCCTCAGAATCAGTAATGAAGCAGAGAATGCTTATTGCAGATCAAAATAAAAACTATTAATGTATATACTCTCAAAACCAGTCCATTACCGAATGAGTAACTAGCCTGAGTCAATACACAATAATTTAGAGACAACTACAGCTGTGCAACCCCAAAATTTAAGAAAAAAGCAAAGGAAACACTTTAATGATGCTCTTACTGTCTTATAAGCAAACTTAAAACTAGAACTTTATTGTTCCATGCACCCAAAATTAAGAAAAGGAACTTTCAAAGCCATGATGACATTATTTTTTGTTAAGCTACTGTAAGAAATCTTAAAAGTTGCAGTAATTTCTCCTTGCTTTAAAAAGTCTATGTTCTAAATTAGAATTCATGAATCCTTTTTCAAACTGATCAAGAATTACTGTCTCCTGTTAAATTTATCATGTGCTAATTTCTGCATTTACATGTAACTACACATGTCAATCACATACAAATTAATGTGGAGGGTTTTTTTGTCTGGTTCTACACAATAACTTGTAAGCTATGTATATGCCACACTTGAAGTACCCAGCTAGCTGGGTGGAAAAAAAAAGAACCAAAAAGCCTTCGGAACAAATCAGCAGTCACAAGACCTACTGAACTATGATATGCAATTATTTCTGCCAAGTTTATGTTTAGTCTTGACTTAGTATCACCTAATAAAAGCTCTCCTTTGACCCTGCATTTCTCAAAATTAAGCAGAGGGCAGCAGCAGGATGCCAGAAATAGCAGAAAAAGCAGCTCTTCCCCTCTTGTTTCATAAGCTGAAAAAAAGTTCTAGCCAAATGAAATACAAACCACAGGTTGGAAAGTACTGCTTGTTTCCTTTTATCCTGATATATTTTTAAAGATTGCTTTTCTTGCACTTCTTGCTTTTTTGCCCTAAATATGCTGTACTCTCCTCCTAGGGTTTTCCCCCTCAGAAACGGTCATATTTTCAGTCTATCAAGGTAGAGTGGAGGGAGAAGCAACACAAACCAGAACTTTCTCCTAGGACAGGGGTGCAAACATCCCACTGGGAAAACCTCCTCCATTCCCACCTTCTCTAGCTTCCTGTTAGCAGAGTTTGGCTGATACCATCTTTCTTACCTACATACATGTTGAGAAGCTAAATATCACATTTACATGCCATAGAACAATTGTTTCTTTGCCCAGCTGCGAAGAGTGAGTTACTCCATGTTTACATCACTTACAGACTGCCGAACAGCAACCTGCAGCAACTTGCATTACTGTGTTTGGGAATACAGAACAAGGGTCTAGGCAGTTCAACCATATCATCAGTGTGTCGCCAAGCATTTAATGTCTGCAATTCACCCATGGGAACTCATATACACAAGCTGCAGTAAAGATACATTTTAAATTCCCGTGGCTTTTTCCTTACGGATTTCTTAACTCCTCAGAGTTTGGCAGTCATAGTTTCTTACTCACATGAACAGCTTTGTTCCCCAAGACCTGTATATAGATACACATCTGTCACATATGCATTCCCTTGACCACAGAATATTGATTAACACATTAAGGTTCCACCTAATAGGTGCAAGAAGGATTTAACTTCCTGATGCATCCCATTACTAGAAATTAAAAGAAGACGACTCATTTCAGCACCCTGCTTGCTAAGCTTGTAGCTTGGTTATAAACAAAGTATTTTGCATAACCAGAAGAAAAGGAATACTGAACAAACATGTGTTTTTACCAGCACAAAGTTTCTCACACTCTGCACTGAGTGATTCAGTTATACTGATATGAATTTTAAGAGACTGTCAGATTAAATGTCTTGCGTGTCAACTCCTCAAAGGAAATGGGAGTATTCTAAATGGCAGTCTCAAGGACTAACAGGCATAACTGTTCAAACCAGTCTCCAGACAAACTGCTTCTCTGAAGAATAAACGTCACCTATGCAAATGCAAGCTTTTACTTTGCAAGGTATGTTCAGCACTTCCAAGATTGTTAGCACTACATATAAATCACACTTAAACCAGAACATTCTATTAAAACTGAGTCTTAAATGTGTCTTACCCAGTAGAGAGGTATTAGAAGATAGTGGCAAGTGTGACCTTCAAATGTCATCAATAATGGCTCACATCAACCAGGACTTAACATAGAAGCTGGGCAATTTATCAGCTCAATATCTCCAGTTATAACAAACTTGCTTTAAGTCTGCTTTTTCATGGTCCTCAATTAATATTGCATTGATGTATGAATTAACTTTTCCCCTATAAAATCCACATCTTTGTCCATTCCTACAAGAAGATCTACAAGATCCATAACTTTTTGTTTTAGTACAGTTTAAAGTATCTAGACTGTCTGATTGCATAAGCAAAACTGTTCAACTGTGCTAAGGTCAACTGCAAGAACAGTTTGGAATTATGATCTTTTCAAGTCAGATGACAGACCTCTGTCATCAGTATATTCTGTAGTAAAGAAACCTTACAAATGTTTCACTCATACCCTAGTACGTATCTGCAAAATTAGATATGATCTATGCTTCTAAACTAAACCCATCATTACCTTTAACACCAGGAATAGCTTTTTACCCAGGAGAAAATGAAGTTAGCTTTTAAGCAGAACAGGTATTTACTGCCCTAAGGCATACCTAAGGGCACAAGTTGGGGGAGGGAAACTATTAAAAAGCTTATACAATTAATTATTCCCCACAGATGGGATTAGATTGCATGGATAGAGATCATGATCCATTAAAAACATCCAGAGAAACTGCCATCTTAGCATGTATTAAAAGTATGGCAGGCATTATAAGCAAGTCAGAATGGCATTAACAGTATCTTATGAGTATGTTACAAGTAGCTTGGAAGCTAGTCATAACACAGAAAGGCAACTTTAAAGACTGGAAATGAGAGAAGTTCATGGTCCTTTTTTTCTTTGTTTCATTTTCCTGAGTTTCCTTTCACATTCACCAGACTTCACTCTACAGGCTAAGATGGATCAACCGGGATTAGCATTCTGAACAAATATGCGATTCAAACAAACGTTACTGAGTAATTCCAAAGACAGTATTCTTAGGGGCAGTGGTCTAAAGACAATCCAGAAACACAAGCTGCTGCATATGATATTTCACTCCAATCCAGCTCCTTAATACCATACACAACTGGAGATAATACTGCTCCATCATATTCATCATGTTAAAAAAAAATGTCAGCATAGATTTTCATTCTGATTTTTCATGACTGGGTTTAATAAAGCCAGCTGTAAAGTTCAATAGGCAGAAACAAAGTTTAAAAAAATCCACCCCAGAAACTGCATGTCTGCAGATTTGGCAAATGTTATTTCACAAAAAGGCAACTTTGTCAGGCAGGACAAGCTGAGTTTTACAGCATCTTGAATGTATTTCAGAAATGATTATGCCAAAACACGAGTAGAACACTTCCCTTGCGCACTTTCCAGCTCCTTTAAGCTTTCAAATCTATTCTTAGCTGTTTTCAAAGATTGCTTCCAAAAACTGGATTTATTTTCCCCCAATAGAAAAAAAACCCAAACCACAACCCAAGAAACTATAAGCCTCTTCAGAAAAAAAAGTGTCACCCAAGTGTTTATGAAATTAGGCCCATTCTCAACTTTTCCAGCAGGAAATAAAAATGGCCTTCAAGCATACAACAGTCCCAACTATCTTTCCAAGTACTCCTTACATCATAAGCGAAGGAAGATTACCAAATTGAATCAAGCTAAGAACAGCATACTTTAAGTAAAGACAATAAATCTTCGAAAAGTTCATTTTGAACTCATCTGTTAAACAGTAGATGACATAACCACAGATTGCTAAGGACGGCTAAAAATGCTCTGGCATCTATTTAAGCTGAAGACTTTTCCTTCTCATCAATAATATAACAGCAGACATACAGAATGCCTTGGAGAACTAAATTTAATCACCAAGATTGTTCTTTTACAAGGAAGGTGCAAGGATTTCCCAGTGAAGTCAATGACAGTTATGTGTATATATATATACCTTTATGCAGAACTTGTTCTTGAAAATATTGACACATCTAGTCTTGTCTGTGACTTCATTTGCCTGTTTCCCCTCTGGTCAGATATGCTTTACAATGAATGAGACAGAAGAAAGTGACAGTATTTATACAAGCATCTGCACAAAGTAATCCAGATTTTCTTCCATCCCGAGCATTAAGGCACCACGTAAGACGATTCAACAGTCTTTCAAGCTGGTCAACCTTGAGTAACAAAGCATTATCCTTTACAACATATCCACTAGGTTCCAAGCTCTCCATTAAGTATTTGTATTTCTTTGTCATTTGTTGGACTGTGCCCGAATGCCTAAGTTACTGGAACTTAGTGGGTACAAGCCATTCGCAAGTGCTTTGGAAGTTTCACTCCTGAAGCAGTATTTGCCTCCTGTAAAATTAACTGCTGTTAATAATCACTGCACATTTTCTACCATTTACAAGCAAATCAGAAGAAAGCTCTTTCAGTTAAGCCTTTAACAGAAGTTACTTCAGAACCACTTAAAGAGCAGTACGCACATTTTGTACATGACAGAAGAGTGGCAACCTCCCCTGGACTTCAAAGTGTGTTATAGAAGTTTCCCCATCAAAACTTAATTATGTCCATTTTTTAAATTGTTGGGACTTTTGGAATTATTATTAGCATAAAATGTTTGGTAGCTTTTTATGTGTTATTTGAACATTTTAAATTCAACAGGTGCCTCCTATGGCATCAGATTTTGCCTTATTCTTTAGTAAGACCTGTGGCTGCTTGCTGACAGAGCTTACTTCTGTGCCTGCAGTTGCAGTAGGATATGATTTGAGAAATATGCATTTGCTTCTTTAAAGAAGTAAGAAAGCTGCACATTCTTCCCTTGTGCTTTTGAGCATAGAATCATAGAATCACAGAATAGTTGGGGCTGGAAAGGACCTTCAGATCATCTAGTTCCAACCTCCCTGCCATGGGCAGGGACACCTCACACTAAACCATCTCACCCAAGGCTTCATCCAACCTGGCCTTGAACACTGCCAGGGATGGAGCATTCACAACCTCCCTGGGCAACCTATTCCAGTGTCATGACGACTGGTATACTCCTAATAGTTGGGGTTAGGTTTTTTTCATGTTTAACCTTCACTTCAAAGTCTTGTCCAAAGAAACAGAAAATCCAGCATTGGCAGACTTGTTAACCGTTCAGATCAGTAGTGTGCAAAACTGCACTTATTTCAATTAAGTCATCTAGAGCTTGTCAGGTTTATTATGCGTCCTTTAAATCGGTATCTTCTCCAAGATGACTGGAGTTATAAATTATTGTGGCAACTATTCATATATGTATGCATTCATTCAGCTGTAGAGACTAACATTTGTCAACATCTATGCTGCTGATTACATTCGGCTTGGAACTCCTATATACTCAACCAGCCTTCTTCCCATTCCTCCCCTTTCCCCAAGTTCCTGCCTTGCTGCAGAAAACACAGGGTTATAGAATGAAAGTAGCTGGAACCGTACTCTATTTACCAACACCCAACTTGATTTGGATACTAGGCAACATGTTGAGTCATTTCAGAGTAGCAGAGAAAACTAAAGCTACTGATGATGAACTCATTTGTGCAGGTAACGTTTTTATACCATCTTATTAGTCTGCATTCTTATTTGTAAGCCACTGCCAAGGCTCTTGGTTGCCATTTTATCACCAGCAAGGACACAGGGGGGGAGTGGAGGATATAGAGCTTTGTGATCAATTCTAAAGTAAGAAAGATCCTGCTGCCCAAACAGAGCAGAAATAAAATGAAAAGGTGATTCGTGTATGCCATCATCCCTGTCAGACAACTGGCATCAACAGTTCTCAAAAGCTGAAGAACTGCAACTCTGAAGTATTGTATTATGGGACCAGAATCAAAGGGATGATTGACAAAAAACAGCACTCTTTGCTTTTCCAAGCAAGACCAACATTTAAGAGAAACACCACTTATTTTGTAGCATAGTTCATCTTTTCATCTTGAACTCTGAAACATTATCGTGTCAAGTATAACAAACACTTATGCCTCAAAGCACATTAGAAAACTAGTTGTAGCTGCTTTAAATTAAGAGCATACCATATATTTTGGCTCTTATTCCCTGACCATACAGCAGAATGGACAATCACTACATACCCAGGAAATGCAGGGTGGGGGTACAATGACACCCAAACTAAGTGGTTACAGCTAGGCAGCTAGTATTGTTTGCTTTTATATGCTGAAGAGTATTTGGGGGACTACAGTTCTGGAATGAGATTGTACAGTAATTATCTAGAAAAAAGCACAGCAACCTGTAATCATGGCTTCAGCTTTTAATTATGCCCTCAACCTAAGGTGGGATTGGGGGGAGGAAATCAGGTAGGGCAGTCCAATGCTCTGCTCCATCAAAAAATCCAAAACAGCCCAGAAACCGCACTGTTCTTCATTAACTTCAGGTTGTATAGAACCAACCTGCTACACTTCAGGTTAATTTAAGTATTTTTGCAGTGGCTTGGTAGTTACTAGGATTCCAGATATTGTTGGTGTAAATGAAAAACTCATTATCCTAAGTTAATTGCACATAATGTGCATTTATGAAAGCACTTTCACAGAAATTCAGAAACAGGATTCACATTAAAAGGATTAAACTGTACCTCAATTGTTTTCAGTTCTATCTACAGACAACTGTCTAGTATATTTCTTCAATTTTTATTTTCCAGGTTAACCTGTGTTTTTATGTGCAGCAATCAAATCTTATCTCCTCCCACCACTCCCCAGGAAAGCACTACTTATTTTTAATGACCCAAGTGTATCTTATTATTGCTTTGCAGTTGTTTCCATCAGAAGAACTTCTCCACTCTTAGAATACATAGAAGTTAAGCTTAAAGGAGGGCGAGTTTTTTAAAGCTATGCTCCAAATACAATGGATGAAAATGTTATTTTTATTTCAAAAACATAAAATAAGATAACCTCACATTTAAGTGCATATCTAACCACACAGATTGAGACAATAAAACAAGAAATCTTAAGTTGACAGAACATGGATCAGCTATCAAATAAGCATATAGTAACCTGAGAGTTCAGAAACTTTTAAGATATCTGCAAAAAAGAATTATGGAATTCAGAAATGCAGCAGAATCCATACCTAACATCCTTCCCAATACCATCAGAAATAACTTAGGAGTAACTATTTCTATTTACTAGATAAATTTAGCTCTGTTTGGAATTGAGAATTTGATTTTTTTGATGTTTGAAATTTATGAAACCAATATGAACATGCAATTCGCTTAAGAACATATTAAAAATATTCTGCTAAAACTCCCAAGATTTTGGAGAGCAACTAGCTCGTGTGGTAGCTGTGGCAATTAAGTAGACACGCAAAAAACTTTAGTTCACTAGAAGACGAGCTTCTTACAAAGTATGTGTTCTTGGATACAGTTTTCTCAGTAAATTTATACATCTCAAGAGACACAGCTAGTAAAGTTTCTTTCTTTTTGTAGCCATTTATAACCTGAAGTTCAGGAAATATTAACCCCTCCTGCCAGTTTTTGGCCCAGAACATGTAGGAATAAAGCTATGATCGCTTGCAATTTAGAATCCCATATTTCAAAAATAACCCTTATACTAGAATTCTGAAATCAACATGGAAACATATGAAATTCAAATACAAGCACAACAAAAAAGGGAGGTGTAGAATGGATATTAGGAAAAAAATTCTTCACTGAGACAGTGATCAGGTATTGGAACAGGCTGCCTGGGAAACTGGTGAGATCACTATTCCTGAAAGTGCTTAAAAAACACGTAGTGACACGGTATAGTGGTGGACTTGGCAGTCCTGGGGTAGAGGCTGGCCTTGATCTTAAAGGTCTTTTACAACCTAATTGATTTTGTGAAAACAAGGCCTTTTTTTTTTCCTTCACATCATTTTACACATGTAGCTAGACCATTGCTTCACTTTTGATGTCACATAGGCAGTTCCATACCTCAATACATGTACTACATTGAGGGAAAGAATTGTTTTGGGGAAGAGACTAAAGGCAGAACAGAAGCAAGCAAGCAGTAAGCAACATGGCCAAGAACTGTCACCAATTTTACTATTTGAATCAAAAAGTTGTCTTGAGACCTAAACAGAGATTAGTAACAAGGAAAACTGCACAGGGAAGATCCATTATTTCCATATAACCTTCTAAGGGACACGCAAACAGATATACTTTCTCTTTGCCCATGGAAAACCACAAACCAGAAGTAGCAGCATTCTCAAACCCCATCATCTCTTCAGCACCCAAGAACAACAGTTAACAGGTTTGCCATTAAAATTTTATTTCACAAAATAGTAATGTAGAAAGCACCCTCTTAGAAAGAGGTTTGAAAAGCAACTGAAGTGTTTTCTCCAATACACCATTAAGAGCAAATTCATCAGGAGCTTATCTGAAGCAAACAATGAACCAGTCTGTCAAGTACTTATCCCAAACTTCAAGCCTCCCTACATATTTCATACATCACAAATCTTGGTTTCTTCCAGGAACAGGTAAGAAGGACAGGCCTAGCCTGTTTCAAGGACCCACCCATCCTCTAAGCTTAGGCTTAGACAGTCCAACTATTCTAAACAGCTCTGGCTAATCATATTCCTTAGGAACTGGTACACAACAGAAGCAAGTGTGTTTACAGATTCCATAACAGAAATGCAACATTCTGAAACAACCAGTTTTGTGACCTTCAGTCAGAGTCAAAAATAATCTTTATCTGGCATAACCATAACCAGAGTAATTTCTCTCCCCAAAGATCCATCTTTTCTTCTTAGCAGCCTTTTCAGACATGACAGCTCACAAGCAGTACCTACCTGACAGTACACAGAGCTTGTCAGTATGTGGAATACATTAGAACAGCCTTTATGTCAAACTGAAAGTTTCCAGAATATATCCAGACCTCCATATGCAGCATATATGACCCAAGAGTGAATCAAGGGAAGATACTTTGACGTATGTGTCAATTTGCATCCCTTATCTACTGGGAGCAGCAATACAGTGATAACCATTTTGGTTAACAAATAATTCATGAGGTCTCTAAACAAGCCACTTGCCTTGGAGATCAACTCATCATGATTGGCTAGATGGGCTCTGCAGTGGATACAGCTGTAGGTTCGGTGACAGTTTGGCAGGTAAGCCTGGAACGTTTTTGATTTTGTCATTTTTACCATCTCTGCTGGTGGCTCCTCACTCAGCTCAGGGCTGGCACTTGAAGAATTACAACTTTGCTGAACTCGCTGACAAAAGAAACACTGGAATATGCAAGCAAAAGCCGTTGTTGTTCTGGAGTGTGTGTGGCACTTTCCACACAAATGACAGAAGAGAAACAGTCACAACCTGCAAGTGAAAAGAGCAGAACAATTAGCAGCTTACAAGGCCAGAATAAACTTGTTATTCAACAACTCTAGACATAAAGCAAAGTGTCATCTAGAGCAAATGCCAGGCTGCACTACAGGCCCCTTTTTTCTATGAAGATGCACAATTCAAGTTCCATTCAATATGGCAACAAGCAGTTCTGTTTCACAGATGGCTTCTTGTCACATTTGTAATGAAGGAGGAGATTCAAACAGTTCACAAAACACAAGCACATTCTACAATCTACCAGGAAGATTCAAGGTATCCATGCAGAAAATTACAGCAGAAAGGCAGGGGATTAGAGAAAGCTAATTGTTTTTGAAGTTCAAGTGGTCAGTTCCAATGTAGCAAATGACAAGGAATCTCAGAACACACTTGCCGTGTCCAACATTAAACATACAATAGGTATTTGCACTTTGGCTTTCAGCAAAAAATCTTGCTGTATCACACCTGGCTTTAAGTCAAATACCACGTAAGCTGCTGTTGCCCTAGTCAAGGATCCAGGTCTTCTCCTCTTTCAAGCTCAGCAGAATTATGCCTTTAGCCAAAGACCTTTTTGAGTAGTACCCTGATCAAACCTAATTAGATACTTCCTCATTCTACCAGAATGGTCTTGATGGGTGCTATAAAAATCATGGCCAGTTCTACACAGAGAAGAGCCAGCTGTGTTCTTAATCCTCAGAGAGTGCCTTTAAGAGGTACTGCATGCACAGAGAAGGCCAGACCTTCTGGCCAGGCTGGAAAGGCAAGCCTTCAACAGTTTGCTGAAAGTTACAGAATCTAAATCTTTATAACAGCATCTATTGATCTGTCAAAGGCCATCAGTCACCAGGCTATATGCACCAATCTAACAAGCAACCCAAACATGAACACTGCACAGTCATTTGTGTCATTGGCTATCAGGTGACTGGCAGAGTAGGTCAATAGCACAAACACAGAAATGAGAGCCAATATAGAGTTTACAGTATCTTGATCCAGCTATTAGAACAGGCATGCAAAACATTTATCACAGTTGTAAACTGTATGCAGGGCAGCAGTTAACCACTCTTCCAGCAGTAGGATACTTGTAATACAAACAGAGCAGATAATGAAAGCCACATAAATTAAAGATTGTTTATAGGAAGCAGTCACAGTGCTTCAGAACACAACTTGAGAAAGTAATCTGTACAGCAGGCCTAGCACAAGAGACAGCCACAGCAAGATTTTAACACCAAACCAAATCCCTTTAATCTTAACCTTGACAGCACAGCAGAAGAGAGTCAAGAACTACTGGAGGACTTGCTAAAAGAAAATTTCTTGCGCAAGAAGTTGCACAGGCAGAGATAAGCTACAAACAAGACAAGTAGCACAATATGCAATACAAAAAAAATACAGCAACAATGGGAACACTTTGCCATCCAAAGCACGTATCTACACATCAGAATGACTGGACTTTTGTCAGTCACTAAAAAGCAGAAGAGATTTGATAAGGAATATAATTGTTTGAAATATTAACCCAATTAGCATGAAGAGCAGAACTTAATTATTAATAGAGTAATTTAAACAAGTATTGTATACCTATTGTCCCAAGATAATTATAGCTACAAAGGAAATAATGATTACACGGGGGGGACACGACCCAACAAACAAAAACAAACCCCAAACAACCAACCAGCTTGCATTTGTAGAACCGCCAGATATGAAGCTGTATTTATTACAGACATCAGATTACAGGAGAAAGACAACCTAAGAAATACAGTCCTGAAAGTTAAACATGAGGCTCCCTCTAAATTCCCTGCTTGAGTTCCCATGTTAAAAGGATACAGATCCTATTTAATGTCACAGAAATGGGAAAAAAAACAACCCACCACACCCAACTCAACAAACAGGGCTTCAGAATGAAAGGCACCACCAACAAAGATGTTGTGACTTTGGATTAGACCCTTTCAATCAGTAACTGAAACACGAGTTCAAAGCTTGCAGAAGTTCGGCAAATTTAACATAGGAGGAAAATATTTTTCTTCAAGACATTCCTAGAAGCTCTTTTTAATTCACACTTGTAAATGCAACCTGGACTCTCTCAGAGCCTATATACTGAGCCCTTCAACTGCAGGAATAAAGTAATTCCAATGCTCTTTTGAAAAACTGTATTTGATATTGCTCTCTTCAACAAGAAGGCAATCTTAAGTGCTTGATACACACCCCTAAGAGAACTTGTTGCTTTGTGACACTGAAGGCAAGATTCAAAGTTTAAACCATTTCTTAGCTTACTCTAGTAATGGTGAATAAACCCAGTCTGACTTCACTGACAGCTGTGAGCAGCAGCAGGTTCCAGGGCTGCTGTTCAGTACTCTGTAGAAAGCATTATGAAAATCTGAAGCAACTATTCCTTCCCTATTCTTAGGCAACACCACAATCTGTGCTTTGGTCATGCACGTGACAGCTAGGTTTTTACTGAAGATCTAAGGAATTCGAAAGGAACTGCAAGTCTAAGCGCGTACAGCCTCCTGTCATTTACACACAAAGAGAGTGAGCAGGCTGCTGTCATTTCCGAGTCGCTGTCAAGACCCTGTTTCGGGTGGCTGGTCTGTCCCTATTACCCCAGAACCTCTGCATTCGCCGCAGACTCACAGCTGGAGCCCCTTCACCTTCCCCGCAGGCAGCGGCACCGCCCCGGGCACGGAGCCCTCCAGCGCCGAGAGCTCAAGGCCGTTATTAGGGGGAGAATTGATTAAGAGCTCGGTCCCGCCGCCCGCACGTGACGTCACCGGGGAGGGCCGACGGGAGGCCAATGGGCGGGGGGGGCGGCCCCGCCCCGCGCGGCTCCCGGATGTGTAAACAAACACCCCGATGAGCGTGGCGGGGGGGCGGCACCGCGGCCCGCCCCGCAGGGCGAGCTGAGTTCCCCCCGCCCGGCAACGGCCGCGTCCCCGTCTGCGCGGGGATGGTCACGGCGCTGCTCGGAGCCCCACGCAAACGCCGGGAGGAACAGCAAGTGGAAGAAGGCAGCGTCCCCGTCACTGCTGCTGGGCGCAGAGGAAAGGAGCGACACAAAAATCCCGTTTAGGAGTCGCTGAGCCGGACAAAGCCTGTGCACGCGCTGTTAGCAAGCTGCTATCCGATTACTCCGGCAGGGAAAACCTGGCAAAGTTAAAGGCTGACACACAGGAGCCTCACTGTTACATTACATACCGAGAAATAACGGGGGAAATATATACGCGAGGAGAAAGTTGCGGGCAGAGGCTCGGCTTCCCCGCCGGGAGGGAGCGGCGGCTCCGCGCACGTTTTGAGCCGCTTCCTCCCTCACGCCGGAGCACAAAGCCGCTGCTGTGGGTGACGCCGTTCGTTGCCTTTCGCACTCGAGGCGATCCCGCGGAACACCGGCTCGCTTTCCCCAGCCCGCCGCCGGGCACCGCTGCACGCCATCACCAAGCGCAGACCTGCTCCCGCCAGCCCTAGGCAGGGACCGCCGCACGATAGGATAAAGAGGGAAGGGGGAGAACGCACCGGACCTCTGCCCGCCGAGCTCGGCCTCGCCCCCCCCTCACTTATGTAAACCTCCGCCACCCGCCCCGTAGCGAGGAGGCTACAGGCAGACAGCGCTGCCGTCATTTCCAGGCGCTATAAATAGCCCTCCTCCCGCCAGCAAAGTTGCCTCGGCGGCCCCGACCCCGCGCACACAGGAAACCGCGGCCCCCGACCGGGGGTGCAGCACGGGGGCCTCCGGCCACAGCCGCTTCCCGGCCCGTGTTCCCCCCACCACAAAAATACCCAAGCAAAACGGAGAGGGGCCGGCTTCTCGCACGCTCCGGTACTCACCGTTGCGCCGTGCCGGCTCCACTCTCCAGCCCGGACTCCGGGCAGCAGCTCGTCCCCGGGCGCCTTTCCCTCGGGGAACGAGGGCAAACGGCAACCCCGGTCCTCAGGCGTCTGCCAACGAGGGCTCAGCGCTGGGCCCTCGCCGAAAAACAAAGACGGGGTGGCGGCTTCGCTCGCCTCGAAGGTCCCTTCTCGGCGGCGGGCAGGGGTCATAGGCAGGGGCCGGCCGCTCGTCTGCCGCCCTGAGCACCGAGGGGCGGCCGGGACATGGTGCCGCTACGCTCCCGGTGCCGCCGCCTTTGTTTTGCTTTACCCCCCTTCCCTTAGCCCGGCGCTGGCTGCGGCCGTTAAACGCGCTCCCACCGCCGCCGGCAGCCAATCACGGCGCGCGCGCGCGCGCGCTCTCCCTCGCGCCCGCCCCGCCCCTTGGCTTTGTGGAGGAGGAAGAGCCTGGCCCCGCGCGCAACGGCCCGCCCCCTCGCGCAACGGGCCCGCCCCGCGCGCAATTTGCGCGCGGGGCGGGCCGTTGCGCGGGGGGGCGGGCCTTCCATGGCGCGTGAGGCGAGGGCCCCGCAACGCCCCCTGCCGGGCCTCAGGCGCTGCGAGGCGGGAAAGCATCGGCGGCGCTGAGGTACTGAGGGGCCTGGCGCTGAGGTGTGGGGTCGCGGGCGCGCGGGGAAGCGAAGCGAACGTGAGGTGAACCCTGAGCTGAAGCAGCCGGTTCGGTTGTGGCTTCATCCCCGGGGTGTTTCCAGAGGGGCTTTCAGGTGAGGGCACTGTTATAAACGAGGTCTTTTTTTTTTGTCTTGCTAGGGGGTGTTTGGCTTTCATGTTGCTGTTGAAATTGGGTGAAACCCTGGAAGATCACGCAAGTCTGTTAAAAGCGATGTAAAGAAAAACACATGAAGAAAACAAGCCCAGCGGGAGGTTGGAAGATAAGGATATCAGAGTGCTTAGAATCATAGAATAGTTTGGGTTGGAAAGGACCTTAAGATCATCCAGTTCCAACCCCCCCTGCCATGGGCAGGGACACCTCCCACTAAACCATGCCACCCAAGGCTCTGTCCCACCTGGCCTTGAACACTGCCAGGGATGGAGCATTCACAACCTCCCTGGGCAACCCATTCCAGTGCCTCACCACCCTAACAGTAAAGAACTTTGTCCTTAATATCGAATCTAAACTTCCCCTGTTTAAGATTTAACCCATTACCCCTTGTCCTGTCACTACAGTCCCTAATGAAGAGTCCCTCCCCAGCATCCCTATAGGCCCCCTTCAGATACTGGAAGGCTGCTATGAGGTCTCCACACAGCCTTCTCCAGGCTGAACAGCCCCAACTTTCTCAGCCTATCTTCATACAGGAGGTGCTCCCGCCCCTCATCATCCTCATGGCCTCCTCTGGACTTGTTCCCAGAAAGAGAATTTGGGGAAGAGCTCACTGCTTATGCAGAAAATACACAGCTTTTAAGGTATAAAAGAACAATTTTGAAAATTAATGAAACCAAACTAGAACTCACATTAAAGCAGTTCCTGAAGCATCTGAGGTCTGTTGGCAATGATTGTGTTTTCCTTAATAAAGTAAATAAAAGCCAGCCCCTGGTTTATTCTGGCTGTGCTTGCCTGTTCCCATGGGCAGGGTACAGAGATCCAGACTGAGGGAACCATGCAGGAGCTGCCATTCTGCTGTGCCTAGGGCAGAACTCCATTGTCTTGCTGCAGAAATTCAGCATCAGTAAGATATATCAATAAGGGGTTTAAGGGTTTTTTGTTGCCTTTGCAGTTTTACAGAATACAAGAGAACTAGAATCCATTCCAATTCAGTCCCTATAATCAATAAGCCATGTGTGCTACTTGATCTTATTCTGCCTATGCATTTTTTAATATAATTCACATGTTTATACATCTTTTGTCATATGCTTCTTCCATCTTAATTGGTGGCCATTCTTGAAGAATAGTTCAAAAAAGTTGCACTTGCACAATAAAGAAGACACATTTTGGTGAAACAGAAGGAAACAAACATCTGTAAGAGTATTTCCAGCAGGACTTCTATTGCAATTCCAAACATCTCTCTGGCTCCAGTGGTGGTAGCTGTAGTCTTGTAAGAAGTGGAAAGGTGATAATCCTTCTGATGTAGCTACACTTCAGAGTGTACCGAATCTGTCTTCCTAATCTAGCTCCCACAGACGGGTGAGATGGCAAAGGTAATAACTGGAATGGAGAAAGAGGCAGGGATGTGGCACAGTTTAACAGAGAAGTTACATTAAATCTGATACAGTGCAGAGAGTACATAAATCTTGAGATGCTTCTTAAGAAACAGCTCCAGCCTGTTAAAAGTTAAAAATATCCCAAAAAAGCTTTTACAAATTTGTAACAAGCTGTTTCTTTTATTTCACTTTGAGGGGCCCGTTACTACTTTCCCATAACAAGATAGACTTCTTGGTCCATTCTTAATCTAGTCAAAAGATGCTTGAACAGATGGATGGCTTTGCTATCTTGTATGGCTGATCTTAAACCTTATTTACACAGCTGTCACTCAGTTGCCTATAAAAATACCCTGTATGTATGCTTTAGAAGTAAGTGTTTCAACCTTTCAATAACAGTATAACTTACATTGTATTTTGCAGTTCTAAGTATTATACTTCAGGATGTTTGCCCTAGTTCCAACTTTTATCCTTTTTTTCAGGACTAGGAATGAGCAATATTAAGCAGTGAGCAAAAAGTCACAATAAAAACAACACTGATCTCCTCAGGTACTCCTCCCAACCCACACAGTAAGGTGTCAGTCCGCCTAAGTCATGACTGACACCTCGTGACTGACCAAAACCAGCGAGGTCAGTCATGACTTAGGTGAACTGACACATCACTGGCTCACTGAAACTGATGGCACATCTTCTACCACTTTACACAACCCCTGAGTCTCAAAGGCCGTGGTACCACACGGACACAGTCCTCTTCAGGGGTCGCAGCTGCACAGAGTCCTGATGTTGAAATGTGGAAAATGCTGCAGAACCTCTCACACTCAAAAGTCTTGCTGATGATCTCATTCAGTACTGACATGAAGAAGTGCAAACTTGGAGTTTCTAGCACTCTTTCTATGCTTTTCTACAGATATGAATGCAACATTGGGTTTCTCCTGTTTACCTTGAGAGACATGCCAGGATCTTGGTTTAGATGTTAGGAACTGACCAGGTTACACAGAAACAGAAAATAAAACTCTATATGAGGAATAAAAAACTAACCAGAAGGCCCATCCTGAATATAGAAGTGACTCTCCTTTTCACAGATGACAAGATGGACAAGGGGGAGAAAGAAGTGTCTGTCATTCAGTGAGGACAGCAAAGGACACCAAAAGCTGAACAATGTTTTCATTGTTTTAACACAAGCGCTGCTTCTCCACTGAAAGATCCAAATGACAAGGACACTGAGGGTTTCTTTCTCTTTGCCGTTTGTTTCCCTAGTAACAAATACACAAGCTGCACTGTTAGAATACCATCCTTTTCTCTATTTTTTTTTTTTAAGATAAAGACATGTCAAGGATGTATTCAGTGCTGGCAGTAGCAGGTTAGGGTTGCTTGTACAAATGAACCTCTGATACAGCGTGATGTACCTGACGGTACTGTGTGTAGTCCACTGAGTCAGTGAAATTACTTAAAACAAAAAGCGTGGAAAAATTATAAGCTTGCATCTCAATTTCTATGCTATTTAGATTGCAGAGTCATAGGGCAAAGTCTGCCTTTCACAGAAGAGCTCTGGTCTTCATTAGCAAAGCAGATTGCACGCTGCTACTACTAAATCCTATGTAGTGTCCTAATTATATCATAATCATCATCAGTAATATAATGCACACCATTTTAATGGGGCTGATCTTGACACTGACAGCTCTTGCCTGTGTTTTTGTTGTGAGCTCTGCATCATGAAACTTTTCTTTAAACATAATTCTTTAATACAAAGGGGTGGTGTTGCTGTTTCTTGTTAGGATTCTAACCAAGGGTACGGTCTGTAGTTCTGGACTTCGCTGGGCTATGGGAATGGGAAGAGATGGCATTGCAGTCATTGTCCATGTGGTTTAGCACATTAGAAATAGAACTGGTAGGTGAATTGTATCCAAAAACATACAAAACCATACTGAAAACAGGACAAACTCAAAATACGACAGGTACAGGCAGGAAAAACCAAGGCACCTAAACTGAGAAAAAAATGTCATCATCATTCCTTTCTTTACTTCTTCATTATAAGTCTCAAAAGTTTGGAGACTTTAACCAAATTAAAAAGAAAATCAATTTGTCTAAGAACTGTCAAGCTCTATGATCTCTTTTAGCTGGAAAAAGACTACTTAAGGAAAATTTTTTTTTTTAACCATAAAGAACTTTTTTCCTATATGGTTGACACAAATATGAGATTAGTAATGAAGAAAAAAAGACAAAAAAGTTTACTCTTCTTTTCCCAGTTACTCAGGTTTCTAACATTGTGTTCTCCAAGGAAAATAAATATGCATCTATTTTCTGGGACATGGCAGCAGCAGGCCTAAAGAGTATAATATTGAAATAACTGACAAAATTAATATAAAACTTATTATATAATATGAACATATAACATTACTAATTAATTGCAAACCAGCCTGTTACTAGTCATAAATTACATCGGTATTTGTCACAGGAGATTTACTTGTCTGGATCCTCATGAGTAGGGAGGTATTTCAGGTCAACAAATGAGTACCTTCCATTTGGGATGATTTTTGAAACCAGCAGAGCTAACTATTAAATGTACTACATATGCAAGATAAAGCCTGCAAACCCAGGAAAGATGGAAGCTATTGCTTCAGTGGATCAGGGAATATCAAGTGATATGCTCAGCTGTCCTAGACATGTCAAGCTATCCTCAAGTGGAGAGTAGGTAGAGGAATTTGTTTGGGGGCTGTGAATCAAACAAATCCGTATCATGATTTTTATATGATGTAGACATCTGCTCATATACATATAAATGGGTGTGAGGTAGAAAAGATTATGTTGCTCAACTCTAGATACCTAATTCAGGAGTATATATGTTCTCTGTAATCAAAGGGCTGAAATACACACCATCTGCAAAATCTGAATTGCTCTTTCAATCCCCACCGTCACCGTGGAGGTTCTACTTTTATCTCTTCTGTGACTTTTGAAATGAGCAAACCTAGATGTTAACTAAAGTTTTGTATTCTAATATTCAGACTGACAGATACAGGTGTCCTGTCCAAAGCGGGAAGTTCCCCAAGGAATTAGCCAGCATAGAAGCCCTTCAAGCTTCAGCATGTCTTAGTAGCCAGGGTCTTTTTGTTGCTGTTGATCTTGTTCGATATTTTTTTTCCAGTATTTGGTTTTATAATATTTAAATATCTACTTTCACTAGGAATTCTAGACCTTTCACTGCAGGATAACAGTAATAGGAACTTATAAAGGTTCAGGTTTTATTATATACTCCTTTTGATCTTTAAATGAAAATATAAGGCAAGCAAAAAGAATCATCTTTATAGAAGAGTAGTAATGAAAATGGTGATAATAAGTATAAGCAACAGTCATATACTGAGAAGTTAAATCAGTGCTTTGTGAGCCATAGAAAAGCAGAGATTAATTTTCTGTTGATGGATGTTTTGTGAAAACATGTTCTTCATACACTTGCCTATGTATGCAAAACAGTTGGCTAAAGGCAAGGATTCAAACTTCTTCTGGTTTAGGGTTCTTTGGTTTCTCTTTTCCTTTTTTTTCCCCTTCCTCCAAGAGGTGTGCTTCTCATCTTAAAACCTAAACTTATATTTGCATCCTCATTTTACATCCTGTCCAGATTAAGGCATCCAGCACAAGCATATTCTATCGTATCACAGATAACAAGGCCAAGGGGATTACTGTAATCACGTGGTATAACTTGCTGCAAGATCAAAACCATGTGACTGCTGATATTACTTGTCATTTAAACCAGAACATCTCTTAGAAAAACATCCTAGAACATCCTGTCTCTACAAATTGTGAAGTTCTTGTTCCAGTCATTAATTACTCTTGTTGAGCAATATATACATCTTATTTCTCCCTTGAACATGTTTAGTTTTATCTTTCAGCTGTAAGACTGAGGAGACAATTGGACTCTGTAGATAGAAGAGCAAGCCATCCATTTGAGTAATAGCATTTTATGAAGCTCATTTTTCAATTTCTAAATAGTTCTGTATCTCTTCTCAGATCCTTCCCCAAGTTATCCAATGATTTTTTGAGCTGTGGATTCCAGCACTGATTTTGTACCTATCAAGCACAGGACTGTTCTGTTCCTGTTTAGACTGATGATGGTATCTGTCTGTTTGGTTAATTGCAAGGCATTCAACTGATTCTTCATTAGGATCCCCAAAGGCATTTCAGAATTGCTGTTCCCACTTAAGAACTGAAATACTGGCCTATTCCCACCTTTCTTTCTAAGCAAGGAGAAAAAGCAAAGTTTAAAGCCCAGACAAGCCTTATGGAGGGGAAATCTTGATGAGTCTGTTATGTTCCCTGAATTACAGAAGGTGTTTCAGATACATCAGACACTGATTTTGGTTTTGTTTGGGTTTTTTTTCAAGTTCTAACACCTCTTGCAATAACTTACTGAGAACATGGAGTAAAGTTTCTCTAATAGCTTAAATGCAAATTAGATTTGAAAATCACTGATGTTTAACGGAATAGAAGCAAAATGGACTTTTAGGAAGGGACAACATCGTAATTTGTCTAATAAAAATGTTAAGCCACACCACAGACCCCATCCTGTAGATGTTTTTAGACAAGGCTAGATTGTATCATGGTAAGAAAATACATTTGTTACCATTAATCTGTTATTAATCCACCAGCCTGACAGAAACTATTTTAATACATTCAGCTGTTTGAATGAACAATATTTAAAGATAAAATGAATGCTACAGGTGTTTTGCTTGTGTCTTTCCTACAAGCAGAGCCATTGTGCAGATCATATGCAGATTATACAAACATATCCATTCTTAAGTGGAAAGAAGCAGGGATGTGATTGGCCTGTTCATAAATGCACTGACAGTTTAATGAAGACTTCCACTACTGAGAATGTTACTATAATGGGAAAGCAAGAAAAAAAAGTTAGCTAACTGATTGTAGAAACATTTCCACCTTGTTAGTGTTTTCAGCTGAATTGGTCCAGACATACCAAGTTAAAAGCTTGGCTACTTTCAGGAGGCATCTCTTGTCCAGAATGAGTAGCTAGTCAGCTGGATTTTCTCAGAGGTGAATCAGAACATAGGTTTCCTTAGTAAAACTATAGGGAAAAAAAAATCAGTACCTATTTTGATGAGGAGGACTGACTTCTTGTGGCAGCCAGCCCATTGTTTACAGGGCAGGATGCAACAGGGCAGGGTAAAACTTCAAGGCAACACACTGTTCTCTAGAATTACATGAAGACAGGTATTATTAAAAAGCTTACTGTTCTTTGCAGCATTGAGATGACTATACAAAGTAAAAAGTAATGTTGGTCATGGTAATTTTCTGTTGGAGAAGGACAAAAATCATTTGTTTTATTAGTAATATTAAAATTTATTGTAATTAGTAGAAGTCCAGTTTAACTTAGAATGGGAAGGAGAACACTGATAACAAGTAGAAAACATACATGTTTTGTAGCTGCTGGAACACAGGATTGTGCACTATAACTTGACACTGCAGGAAGGCCTAACTGATAAATTTTGTTTGAATAACTTATCTAAGAAGTGTCTAAAAAGATTGCTGGAAGGGGAATGTACAAAGCCCTGTCTTCCTGTCCTCACTAGGATCTTTACTGTATTAAATTCACTATGGTAGGTGCTGGAGCTGCCTCTGCTGTTTTATTACTTATATTAATAAACCTGATTCTGTGAGATTAACCCAAGGACCTTACTTGCCACCCTTTAATTTTTTCTTCCTTTTAATCTTTCCTTCTTTCTTCTCCTCAAGTAATTTAATTCTGTAAACTCCCAGAGAATGCAACTGAATCTAAAGACTAGTTTTATTTAGAGTCAAGAAGGAAGCATCACTGACTTATTTTTCTTGATCAGATTAGCTGTAAGAGTTTCATTTGTGGGTTGGAATGACATGTCTATGAATTCTGTACCCTAACTACTAGATATTTCTGGGCTTTGTTTTCTCCAATGCTGTCTCAGTAACTGAGATGCGAACAATCCTCTTAAAGCTGCTGCAGGATTTCGAGACAAAATAGCGTGGAACATTTTCTTCAGCTGGGAAGAGGTACCTGGTACTGTATTGGCTCCATCTTGTGGCTGGAACTGCACGGATTTTTTTTTTTTTTTGTAACGGGTTTAATCTTCCTACCATCATCCCTACATAAATATTGATTTAAAAAGCATGTGAACTTCCCTTATAACTTCTACAACAAATCAGCCAAATGGTTCTGGTAATAGAGAAGTAGGGAGACAGGTTAAATACAAGATTAGCTCAAGCAAGCATGTCTGTTTCCATATGTAACACTCTCGATCTTAGTATTTGATCACATCCTCCTTGTTACTGTTAGAGAAGCCTCAGCCAGGCAGTGAGAACAAGCGTCTATCAGTGCTTTTTAACTCCAGCCCGCACTGATGTTGCTGCGCACTGTTAACTTGGTGTGGCCAGTGAAGAAACTTGCCACTTACCTTCAAGGATTGCATAGAATTTCTGGCAAAAACCCACAGCACAGTGCTGTTTATTCTGGCTGCACTTTTTTCTTTTCTAAAACAAATATTTTATGACTGCTTGACCGTCCAAACCATGAACCCAGCATAGGAAAGGACAAAACACACAACAGAAACTATGGAAGGCTGCCAATACCCAGACTCCCTGACCATGTAGCTCAGCAAGTACCTTGTTGCTATCCCAGTTATGTAAGTTCATATTTTGGAGTATAGCACAACTATATATTTTCTTCAGACTGCAAAGACATGTAAGTAGTTCGCTTGCGGCATCTTCAGTGTTGGCAGCAGGAAGGCAGTGAGCTGACAGGGTATGCTGAATTTTCTGTTCTCTTACATATCAGATTGTATATTACTGGATAGAGCTTCTAGCACGCACATTAGGAATTACATTCATCTCTCTAAAAAGACTGTCGGAGATGCAAGATTGCAAAGAGCAAAAAAATACAAATGATGTTTCCAGATACTGGTGCAGGGTTGGTGACTGGGTATGTGACAGGATGAGGCCAGCTGCACACGTATTTTGGGAGGTTTAATAGAAAGACATATTCCCTGATCCATGTGACATGGGAACAAAGAAAGTGCCTGTTTCCAAGGAGTCGCAGGTCCCAGCAAAATGTGCCTGGCAAGAACAGTTTCTCTTGCTATGTCATATAGAGCATCCATGATATCCAAAGGCGACTGACAAAGCAACCTTACCTTGTAATGTAAGTGTCAAGCTAGAGCACATTCCATAGCTAGAATTCCATTTTATAGATACTGCAGACATGCTCAGAAATCTGAAAATAAGAGCAGGTTTGTAAGGCTGGCACATAGTGAGTTAAGAGGATCAAAGTCTGAGTCTTTCTGCCGTACATCATATGTGTTCCATAAATCACATTTGCTCATGGCTGCACTGCAGTTTTACATGAAGAATTCCTTGCTAGATTTTGTACCAAGAAAATACATTTGCATTAAATAAATGTGTCACTTGGTCAGAAGGCACCAAGCACACAGCACATACACATTGTGCTGTACTGTGCTGTACAGCTGCTGGATACTTACTCTGTTGTGCTCCAGTACTTACATGTTTGTCAAAGTGTTTTCCGAGCCTGGCACAGTCACCAGTGTACCTCGTGCTACAGAGAGGCAGCACAGGGAAGGGGACAGGAGAGGAATGGGGTGGCCAGGCTGTTGTAACCACAGCGTGGTTAGTGTTTTAAATGGCTGGAACAAGGGTGGGAGGAAGCTATAAAAGACTCTTATATCTGCTCAAGACAGCAGCATCCAACACTGAGCATGAAAGTTACCAGGCATATGTCATGGTGTGTAATAACAATTACTTAAAATAAAGACAGAGGTAATGCTGCTGCTTCACATTCTGCAGCATGCCAGGATAGAAGGTTGACTGGTAATACAGGGCTGAATGTAAATACTGCAATGCCATCTCAGTCAGTATCTGAGTTTTGTCTCTTATCGACACTGCCCATGGGGCTCAGTCTTCAGCATCTTTTCCTGCATCAGTGTATTCAAAAAACATTACATCAATGCTGGCACACTGTGCAAAATAACTGTCAAAGCTGTGCCTGCCCTTTGCTTTTACTGGGTTTTGCTTTTGTACTCCCTGGAATCTTTGTCAAGACCTTGTTTAGCCATCCTGTCTTCCAAGAGCTTAAAAAGTACCCACATTCCAGTGCCTTGCTTCTGACTTGTCTCAAACCTTTAGGCTGCAAAAAGAAAAGTCACCCGAGACCTCGGCATGGCCAAGGACAGGACCCACGCAGCTGCTATGAGAGGAGCACTCAAGCACAAGTCAATGTAACTCACATTTAATCACAAAAATGGTATCTGCTCTTTGCCAGTTCAAGGATTTATAGAGCAGCCAGAGCACCCGTGTGAGCAGGGCGTGAAGCAGTGCATGGAAAACCACTGCAAAGCTTTCTGAGTAGCTATGGAACCAGCAAGGTCCCCTGAGTGTCCCCAGAAACTTCTTGCAAGTCACTTTGCTGCTGCTATGAACAAAATTCTGCAATCCCTTGGACATTATTAGGAGAGAAAAACAGAGTCACCTGTAAGCAGGGCTTTTGAAACACAACAGTTCAGTAAAGTTAATGTTTCATGTTATCAAGCTACAGCACTGTTTTCTCTCAGGCCTTTATCTTGAATTGCTCCTTTGAAACTTCTGTCAGTATGTGCAGAGAGGGGTGCACGGGTACGGAGATCTGAAGAACAGATTGTACAAATTTTGACAACCACAACTACCATAATAAGCATCATTAATACTTAAATTAAGAAAGTACCTAATGCTTCACCTTGCTTCTATGCCTCATTCCCTAGCATAGAGGTGGTGGTGGTGGTGTGCTTTATTCATAGATTGGAATTGCTTGGACCCACACCAGAAGCTGAGGGAAAAAAGGGAAGAACGATCAAATCAGTCCCCACGCAAGAAATTATTGTTTTAAACCTAATTTCTACTGCCTTGCCCAGTTCCACTGTAGTGACTGTGAGACTCAGCCTGCTTTAAGTGACACACACATACCAACCAACACCAAACATCCCCCAAAGAACCCCAAAGCTACCATGGAAAAACATAAATTATCCCCTAACAGTTTGAGATGTGCTCCTGCTCTACATTGTCACAAGGTAAAGCCTCCGATAAACAACAGAGCCATCATTCTAGAGGCTTTATATGATCTTTTCAGGACACTCTAGGTATTATTATTATACGTTTTGCTTTCTAATGCCCACGTTTAACTGTCGTTCAGCAGGGTTTCTATATGAACGATATTCATGGCACCTTTCCACCAGCAGATGGCACGACTACAGACCATAAGGACTCCCAACAGTTCTACAGCCACTGGAATAGGGAGGAGAGCTTTGAAACACACAGCTTTAAGCTACTGTTACGCTTTTCTATTCCTTTTACCAGCTTTTATTTGGCTTTTAACGGAGGCAAGGTTTCCAGTAGGAGGCTGAATAAAAAGCATTATTACATCTTTTCTCGGGCCAGTTTTCTCTGTTCTTTTCCTCACTGGAGACGGTAGCCTTGGTGCTGAAAATCTTGACCCGTAGACAAGATTATTGGCGAAAATGACATAAAATAGCTTCTGATTTCTAGAACATAGATTGTCTTTACATGTAAAATCCAGTGCCTGTCACTGGGTGTTCGGATCATTCATACATTCAAGTAAAATCAAAATATACACGTGCAAGATTTCTCTGATTTGACACAAACATGTCAAAAATCCATGCTCATTGCGAGCGAATGCCAAGGTAATACCTGAACATCCTCAATAAGGACTTGAAGGGCTGAACTGCACTCTCCCAGTGAATTAATTGCTCTCGTTGTTTGAGGAGGTGTGTGGCAATTTGCGGATAGAAATGTTTATACAAGAAATGCCACAGGCTTAGCTGTTGCTGCCCACCTCTCCACCCACAAACCCTGCTGGGCTCTGATCACCACCGCACAATCTCTGTTGCATGCACAGATTTCATTCATCCAAGCACGTTGCTTCAGAAACAGTTTTAGTTTTGAGTACCTGTTCCTGGGGGTTTGTCAGAGCCAGCATTCAATAGCCAGCACGGACATGACATTTTGTTCTGAAAGGGTTGATTTGTTTGGAGTATGCTCATTCTTTGAACTAAGTGTTCGCTGGCTGTAAATAACCTCAGTGAATGCTTTGAGAACCTGTTTAATCCATGTTAAATGAAACTGGTTCCAGATAAATGTTTTCATGCAGTGTTTGCCTCTTAATTCACTTAAAAACCTTGAAAAGAATCAGGCTCCCAAAGACCATGTAACAGTTGCAGGGAAGGAGGTTTAAAGGGAAGAATAAGGGTAAGAATTACAGGAGCAATTGAAAGCTGAGAAGCAGAAATACCTACTAACTGAAAGTCAGGAGCAACACTGAAAGGTCATTTCTATCCTTCCAACTTTAAAGGACTGATTTGAATGGAAAGCAAATTTCATAACTACTTAATGAAAGTGTGCAAAGAAGTTGTAGTCAAAAAATACACGTTAATACAGCCACTTTCAACAGTCTGCCTATACGGCAGTAAATGAGGAAGAGCAGTGGTTGCCTGCATCATGAAAGGGCAAATTATTTGTTCTTTGCTTATTTGTTTGGCAGTATTTTAGCTCTGAACACAGCTGACACTTTTAGACAGCACTACAAAACGGGTTTTGGCTCCCCAGTTGCTTTTAAAAGAGTTACAACTTCTTGTTTTTCGCCTCCTGGGCAGTTTCAGGAGACCTCCAAACGACATACCGTGTGCCTGTCACTGGAGCGCCATAGCCCATCCCCTCTAATAACTGTGCTCACACTGCAGAGCATCAGGACAATTCCTTTTCAAGCCGAATACCCAAAATGTTTGCAAAGCGTGAGCAGTTTTCTAAAACCAGTTTCTTCCAAATTAGCTCTCGATGACTGCTGCCACAGCACACAAGGAAGGCAGGAATCTGCTCCAGTTCATCTTGCTGTCAACCCCATTGAACGAAACAAAGCAAGCACAGGCAAAGGTGCCTGCCAAGGGTTTTATGACTGTCTCATGAGGAAGCGTCATTTGCCTGTAATAAGCACCAACAGCTCTCACCAAACCAAAACCCGAACACCAAACTGATTGCAGAATTAAAGTTGGAGTGAGCTCTGCTTTCAAATGAATGGAAAGAGTGGAGAGGGAGAAAAATCTTATCAGTCACAAACATGCCATTGAAGAGCAGGTCTGCACCAACAGGAAAAACCAGGGCATGAAGCCAGAGGGACAGAAGAGAGAACTGCAGAGGAAGATTCCATAGAGGTATCCCAACAGGACGAACAGCATTAGGACCCTCTATTTCGAATATCCTGTTCCCATCCCACCTGCCCCAGCTTGGGCAGGCTCTTCCATGGCATGGAGCATAAGGGGCTTTACCTGTGCACACAAAAGATGTTGAGGGGAGGCTCAAGTAGCTGGCAATGACAAGTTGCTTGTCTCTGCAGGACTGCAGAAAATACAGCCATCTGATTACTTCCTGAAAGTATTCTGTACTAAAACATTCATCCCACAAAGAAAAGGCATGAAAAGCCTGAAACTTTACATTTCCTCTTCTGCTACACAGACCAGCGACAGGCCCTTCACAACACACACACGAAGGCAAATCATTCAGAAGAGCTTAACATCCGAGCGCTAATTAGATCTCCTGTTTCTAGACAAGGAAGGGAGCATTGTCCATGGACACATCCCCAGCAGCACCTGCCGTACCTTTGCTCTGGCCTGCACAGCCCTGGAGCCACGCAGCCTTTGTTTCTCCATTGCTGACAGCATGCCAGCCACGAAGGGAGCACAGCACAGCAGCCTGTCTGGGGTTTTTAACCAAAACACAGCACTTCGTGCTCTCTGCACAGGTCAGACCTCTTGCACTTTTTCCGCCACACTCTCAATTGCATAGGAAACAGACAGTGCTTTGCTAGAGCTGATAGGCTCCAAGGACAAAGCGCTGCCACAGCAACAGTTTCCTAATCAGCTCCCAACTGTAAATAACCTTGCGCTCTCTGCTTGCTACAGAAATTAAGATATTTACATTAAAACGTATTATTGCTCCACTGACAATCAGTTAACATAAGTGCTGATTTGCTGTCATCCAGCAAATTATACTGCAAAGTTACTGCCTAGAAATGATTGCTGTCAATGTTCTCTTTGCCTGAAGCCTGTTACCAGATTGCTGTGGAGGCTGCTCACTACAAGGTTCTTGTGAAAGCACCGACACCAGCTTTATGATCCCCAAGCGCAATGTGCAGGTCCTTCAGGAAAGCGCAGTTGAGGTTTACAGCTGAGGTAATGTCCCACATTTACAGAGCAGCACCACAAATAACTTGACCATGTGTTTACAGTAATTTTATTTACAAGTTACCACATGACACCTGTAGTACACTACAGTTTTTATAACACAATTAGCAGTAAAATAAGTCACATCTAAGAAGAGTAGGAGGCAGCAGAGAAAAATGTTCACAGAGAATGCAGAAAAGCCAGTCAGTTATAACTGAAAGTAGGTATTTTTCTATAGACTTTGAAAGCGAGGAGGAATATACATGTTGAGAAGAGCAAGTTCTTCAGCCCTGTTATTTCTACAGCATTAAGGTTTTTGTACAGTGACATATTAGTACGATGGATCTACACACTAGCAGTCAAATGCAAGTGATGGGGAGACAACTGTCCTAGGATCTTGCCCTTATGAGCACCCAGAAATGAAAAACAAAGCTTCCCTCTTTGAAGGTAAAGTTCTCCAGGGCTGGTTTACTTGCAGAGCCAGTAGCACAGAATTGCTGCTGGCGGGGCAGGAGGGACAGAACTTAAGACTAGAGAGTTCCCATGCATTGCATATTGCCTGCGTGGTCTTATCTGCTCTCGAGTTAAGTAGTTGGTGAGCAAAACCAGTTGCAGCATTCCGTAAGTCTTTTTACAGTGCCGTGATCTAATAAGGCTGAGCATAGCTTAGCAGAATTCCAAAATCAAGCAGAGAAAAAGGAGCCCTTCCGCCCTCTGATAATCCTTGGCTCTAACAATGCTGGTGTTGAGCCTGGGCCTTTCACAAGAGCAAAAGCGTGGAGGAGCAATTCCGGAGAAACACTCTAGATCTAGATGTATTCTGATGATAAGACTCAGAAGGAAATAAGCTTAATGCAGCATCAGGTACAACACTTTTCTGCTTCAAAGTACAGCAGCAGCTTCCAGAAAGCAAACAATTTTTATTCAGGGCCTTTTCTTTTCGCACCCAGACATCTTTAGCAGCCTGGAGCAACTGTCAATGCACTTGATCCATGCTAGTGGCTGGAAAGACAATGAAAATAAAAGCCGCACAGTAATAATTATTTCCACTACTAACTACACACAGGATATATTGCTTTTGGTACAATGCCATTTATTGTCACAAGAAGAAAACCAGTGATTAAGTTGAGCACACATGAATTATGCAGACCTTTGCCATGCTGGAACAACAGCGTGTTACACTAAAGAGAAATGTCACCAAGTCAGCTGTGAAAACAGCTTAATACAGCTCTCCCAAAATACCAAACATATGCTCAAAACTAAGTCTGTAAATTAAGTTTAGCTACAAAAGAATGCTTAAGAAATGACCACAAGTTTTTTTTCCTTAATCCCTCCAATTTTGTCTGCAGTGCTGCACTTATGCTGTTTGTGAGAGCAAACACACAATCAGAACATGTAGCTATAGCAGCATCAACAACAGGCATTTAAGTATTACTGAGTATGTAGCTGGCCTGCAGAAGCTTGTGTTCCCTCCACATCTGTGGCATACCTCATTAAAAAGCCTGCAACAGTATATACATGTATGAAAACTAACAAAATGCATTTCAAAACCACAGAATGCATTAAAAAGTCTGAAGTTTGAGCTCTTGAGTCTGTGATGCCTTAGGTACATGTTAGAGTATTTGTGAACTTTAACACTTCCAGGAACATAGAAAGATATTGTAGTCAAAATTTCCTTTCAAGTACTAGCTATGGCAATGAAGGGTGAACAAGACTTGACTAAAAAACCTTCCAGCTTCAGCGAGTCTCAAGCCAAAACACTGAATATTCAGCATTTTTGCATTTGCAGTTTTAAGGCAGAAAAACATCTTCAGAACAAGCCATTTAATCTTGGATCTAACAAAAATTCCCCAAATAAGCAAAGCAAACCACCAAAACCCCCCTAAAAAGTGCATCTCCAGTTTTGCAGTAATAGCAAAGTAAAAGAATGTCTATGGCATTCTCTTATAGCTTTGGGTTTTGGTGTGTGTGTTTTTTCCTAGAAAAGCCTGAATTTTGAAATAGTTTTTCAATGTGATGAAGCTTGGCAAGAGAGGGTGACATTTTCCATTGTTATTTCTGGGTTTTATGTTCAAGGGCAGCATTAACACCGTAAGGTGTAATTCAAATCCCTGCCTTAGCTGGTGCCATCCTGGGCATAGCAATGACTGACTGGCAGCAGGAGGGGTCACACTGCCCAACGCAGGCACCCTCCCCAAAGCCAGCAACTGTAACCAGGGCCCAGCTCTATGAAGCACAAGCTGTGTCCTTGGCTCAGCTTTACAGAAGAACAGGATAAAAAGCAAGCAGAAGTTGAGCTGTGAGGCTGGCTGTAATCTACAGCCATGAGAGATAAAGAACAGCGAGAACAAGAGTGAAGCCATGGAGTCAAGTCATAGCAGCCAAAGGACTTTGGAGGAAAATACCAACATGGAAAGTGTAGAGCCCTAAGGAAGGGAAGTGCTGCTGGAAAACAGAAACTCAGCGAGAGCAAAGGTCAGCCCAGTCGAGCAGTGGTGGAAGGAGATGTGGAGCAGCAGGACTTCAGGTGACAGCTAATGCAGTCACACAAACTCAGACTCACAAGGTAAATGGAAGTATTTTTAAGCTCTATTTATAGATGAGAAAATGCTGCAAACACAACGTGCTGTCAAGGTATTTCTTTCTCTTCTGGGAAACCAGAAATAAAATACTTTAGGGCTCCTTTTTCAGTCTCCATGTACAAACATGAGCTACCTCTGTACCAAGTAAAATGAAAAGCTAAAAGGACCACACATTTCTCTAGCACATGGATTAGATGGAAAGGAAAAGACCGTAAGAAAAATAGGCTCTGTATGTATGTGCTGAGGGGAAGATGAGAGGCAGTCTCAGGGAAATAAGAGGAAGCCTTCAGTATTCACAAGGTATTTAAAAATTTAGGGTCAAAAAGAGAAAAGTTTGAACCAGGTAATGTTGCGACTTCAGGCGGGAATTCCCAACAGCAACCAGGAAACTCAATGGATCTGGGTCTCATGCCACATCATGGCCAAATGCATTGGTCTTATGTTTAATTTTATACTGTCTTCCCAGAAATCCAGTCACCAGATCACACCCTGTGCTTCCAACAGGAGTCTCAGGAGAACTTCCAGTTTTCCTGCTTACCTCTTCACTGGATTTACATCAATTTAACTAATGGGATCAATAACCTGTTGTCTATCATCAGAAAGCTCATGTACCCTATAGAAGACTTTTAGAACAGACGTAACTTTGTTAGATCCAGCTTGAATAAGACAAAAAAGTAAATGTCACTAGCAAGACACACTGAAAAACCAAAGGTCTGGAAAGCACCTGAAGGAAAGCCAACAGAGTGATTTCTAAGGAGAGCAGGGTCACTGACCAATCCTCACCTCTGCCTTCCACGATCAGCCTTCACATGAGCATCCCATGAGTGGGGCCACATTTCTGATGAGGATGTGAACACTGGGTACCTGGCAAAGCACCAGGATCTGGGTTTGCAGTCACCAAAGCTGCCTTCAGAACTGGAGTTCTAGAACTCTTCTGAAGGTAGCTGAAAAGGTTCACGCATGGTGAAAGGACACATCAGATACCATCAACATGGCACGTATGTATCAATGCAATGAAGTCTGTAAGTCTTCTACATGCCTCAAATGGGTTTTGAATGGGTATTTTTTTTAACCCATTGCCAAGTGCTATTTAACAGAAAATAACAGAAAATGAAATGCGCACAACAGAGGCTGGCATCTTTAACCTGCAGAGGGAGTCCTGCAAAGCTTGATGCCATCAAACCTACACTAGCACCTTTTCAACAAACAGGGCTTAGGCTCAGAAGTGGTTCCTCACAAGCCGCCACAAGCATTTGGGTGCACCATGGCCCCACACAGGCAGCTCGGCTCCTAGAGCATTATGGGGGCTCTTGCAGACACAGGCCAGCTCTGTGGGTTTTGACTCCAACAGCTTGAGCATGCCTGTGCTGCTGGAAGCCTGCAGATAGAGAGGATTAGGTCCAGCTCTGGTGAAATACAGGAAATCAGCACATTTCAAACTAACCTTGCTTCAGTAAGGACTGCAAAAGCGTTATGTCAATCAGCAGCTTGTCAAAACCTCCACCGAGACAAGCTGCACTGTAGTCACACGTTGGAGTAACTCACTGAAGTACAAACTGCTGTCAATACAGCATTCTGCCAGGGGAACAAAGAAAGTGAGAGGCAGCTACAGTCAAAAACATCAGAACACGCATAAACCTACCTATGGTGAAACAAAATTCTGTAATCTTCTAAGGAAAAATTGCATTCTTTGATGTAAAAGCCAAAGAAGGGATGAAGATGAATCCTGACAAGCCCATTCTCGGACTTGTTGCAGACCTGCCAGTTGCAGCTAAGCAATCCTTCGTTTCAGGTCACGTTTTCGGGCTTTCATATAAACTAGAGAAGTTTCTAGCTGCCATTATCCAACTGCACCTTTTAACAGCTCAGTTCTTTGGCACAGTCTGATTTTATGCTAAAAAAAATAAAAATTCATTAAAAGCCCATGACAGTGATGCAAACTGAGCCACACTGCTCCCAGAAATCACAGGTCTCAAATCCCCGGCCTTGGGAGGAACCGTTCTGTAGTAAAATGAAAGCATTTGGTCTCTCAGGATTGCTCAGGTAATCATGTTCAAAACTTCACGGGAGCAGTGTGATAACTACACAAATACCCACGTTAAGAATGTCAAAAAAGCCTGTGACATCAGACACACTGGAATCCACATGGATTACTCTGCGCTCAACAGTTCAAAACCTTATTTCATAACTGTCTTGTATTGAAGATGAAGCATTTCTGCCTGTCTATAGACTAATAACTTCATCTGTGGTTTTTCCAATGGCTTGCCCTAATTGAATCTCAAGCTGGTACAGCCATACAGTAGAACAAACACATTTGAGTACTTACAAATATTAAATGTAGGCTACTCACTACTGCAGCACTTGAGTGACAGTTGTGTTTGGGATAAACCAATGAAATACACATCAGTGTATTTGTGGTTTATAAAACAGCAGCTCATTTTAAAGCAAAATTCCAGTCATTCTATATATGCACAGCACTATGCTGATTTGGTAATACAGGGACACAATTTAATGATTTTCTTTGCATTTGTTTTTACAAGATTCAGATGCCAAAAACAAAACAGAACATTAAGTTACCTGATTTAAAAAAGAAAGTCACATACGTTTACAACATCAAAAGAATAAGACGAAATATAAACCTTTGCTACTTACAATTGATCTATACAGATTAACCAAATCACAAATCTGTCACAATATAAACGTTTAATTGTTACAATGAATAAGAACATACAGAAAATGATTTCTTTTTATAAAATCTTCCTTTGCTTTTTATTTTAAACTTACCATTAACTAAATCAGCTATGCAGGACTTGGGGGGTACATGACTAAGAAGGCACCAACAGTACAAAGCAAAGACAATGCAGTTTTGAGTATTTTAAGAGTGCTCTACACTGATACAACACAAGAAAAGGCAACAATAGTAAGTAAACCAGCTGCAACCTTTAGAAATTTGTTCTAGATTTACAAAGGTAGTCCAACATTTCTTCCAACGCTTCACCTAGTTTGATCACAGCACATGCTACAAAAACCACTGTAAGCTTCACTTTACTAATGTGCACTTTTCACTAATTTAGTGTCTTGATTTCAATTGTTAACTAAATCATTTGGAACCACAAATGTATTTAAAACTTAGTAAAAGGATTGTTTGGACTCTTGTTGAAACCACTGCATTTACAAAAATATTTCCCCTAAAATCTGGGATTGCTTGAAGACATTGCTGTACAAATATAAAAGTACTATGCAAAGACCAAACTCATGAGTACAAGGTGTGCATGTATAGACCTATATTTATACCATATCACGGTGCTGTAACAACACAATAAATTTATCAATAACCAAGGACTATATAAACTACACTAACATAAGCAAATATATATTAATAAAGTTTAAATCTATAGTACAGTTGCTCAGCAAACATCTTCGACATGGTATAAATATACTGTAGCATATTACAGTGGGCAGCAATGACAGGTTTTTCTTTTTCTCATTCTGTAAGGAAAACCGTGCTCAACTCCTTGGGTTTCATTTGGCCACTGCCGAGCTCTGTCACCACTGCTGCTCCTGACAGCTCACACAGCGCCCAGCCCATGTAGCGTGCTGCACACTGCAGACCGGTGAGAGGTGTAATAGGGATGAGGAAGAGCCTGGCGACAGGCAGGACAGCAGAGCAGGACAGTTATTTTGCCAAAGCAGCTGTGAGAATTTTGTTTGCATATTTTTTTTCAGCTGTAAGGTTGGAATGTTTTTGACAGTGAGCTGTTTACATTCCTTATTCCCAAAGCATCTTTACCATGAAATACGCGTGTTACTTTGATTAAGAGTTGCTGTTCTCTGCTCTAAAATATAAAAACTACATAAGGAAAAAAAAACCTATGCACAATGCTGAAATCACTGACCTAACACAGTGTTGGTATAGGCACCTTCTTTTAAACTATTTTCAAAATCTGACAAAAAATAATAGAAATCATGCTTCTCCTGTTGATACGTCAAATTCAACCCAACGATGTTCACTGAATTCTGCAAAAGACTGATGAATGTGGTTACTGATGGAGGCCAACTGGATTCAGTGAGAATAGTGAAGGAAGAAAGCCCAAAAGCACCAGATATTCAGTAAAGCAAACCCTTGGCTTCTCACCCGGAGAGACAGAACGCAAGGGCAAGTCTACACCTCCCCAAAAATGCACACTGAAAGAAAGTATTAAAAAGAAGAATTGGGAAAGAGCAGGGTGAAGTAAGCTGCCAAAGTTCTTCCTTAATAAATTACAATTGAGGAGTTACAAGCTGATCTCGGTAACAGTCATCTTTCCAACCATGCCAGAAATGAATCCTGTAGTAATGATGATCGTACAAGTAGCAGAGATTCTAGAAATATTTCGACTTCTCAAAACTGAGTGAGAAAAGCATTTTGGTAAGGATGTGTAGAAGTGTCAAGAGACATTCCTACACTTAGTATCAACAGTCAAGTGCATATTTCAATAGAAATGGTTTTAGCATAGGTTTCACACCACAATTCAACCATCACCTGTGCAGTGTCCCGACAATGCTCCTAGTATGTTCCCCGCCACAGAGATTCATGTACCACAGGAATTTCCGAATTGAAAATGCCCTTTAATGATGAACCCATGCGTATTAAAAATTAGTTTTGGCAGACTAACACTGAAACTAGAGGAAAAAGAAAAATCTGAAATGGAATCCTGTAAGCACCCTTATCTATTGAAGTCTATGTTAATGGCTTTCTAGATCCCTGTGAAGAGCAGACTAAACGGTATGAGGAAGCCTGGAGTTTCTAACCAGCCAGCATCCTTATGTACTACAGTAGCAACTGAACCTGATTTCCGTTCAAACACACTACCCAAGAGGAAACCAAAAACTAATTCTTAATGTTAATGTGAAGATATAAGATTTAAATTTATTTCCAGGAATTACAAGTGCATTTTGTTCATATTAGCAAGCAGTCTTTATACAATCCATTCTTCACTGCTGCCAAAATAAAATGAGAAAAAGACAGCAGAGATATGAAAAGCTAAAAATAGAACTATTTTTCCTAAGTTATTTGTTGAATAGCATTTCAGTTGAACACAACTCAGAGGTAACAATAGATTATTTTTTTTCTCAATCATAGGCATGTGGCACTTAGACAATCATCTTTGCACAGAAAGCTTTAACAGTCATGCGAGGGCACAGTAATTATTTTAAACAAGGCAAATTTCTCACCACAGAGAGCAGTGGGGAAAGAAAAGGAGGCACTGCACTGGAACATAACACCTAGTAAACTCCACATTATACAATTTCAGTAACAAATACTTGAAAAGATCATTAAAAGGTATACAATTTTAAACATGATTTAGTGCTAGCTTTGTTTGGTTGTCCTAACTCAGCATTATCAGAAAAGTTTGATAGTACTTGACAACAGAACAGTACTTCATGTCACGAGCTCATGGAGGCTTGATTACAAATCACCATAGTGTAGGTTGCAAGAAATGAACTTGAGATGCTGACATGCTGTAGGAGCAAAAGTAAAATCAAACTTTCTCATTTAAAGATGCAGTGTTCCTCTCGGCAAGAATTCTGAATGTCAGTGATTAGACTCAAATGTAAAAACTATCAATCCTCACTTGAAGCGTTTCATTGGTATGCAGGATGTAGACTGAGTTTATTAACATCATATTTTGGTTTCTCGCTTGCCACCAGACATGGATGCCTTCCACAGAGAAAAGCATTTGCCATTAGGTCATCATGCCATTATGTTCTTTGTTAATCTTCCACCACACGGTGAGTAACTATAAGTTGGCGAGCTGCCACTCATTCTCTTTGCACAAGTAGTACTATGCCTCCAACACAGTTAAACTTTAAATGATCTCTTTTAGAAAAGGCAGAGAGAAAAAGGTACAAATTTCATCAATACATGGAAAAAAAAATGTTTCTTGTATGAATTCAATTAAGTTGGGCTTCTATGTGGCTCTTACGCTGTATAGAATACCTGTATGTACAGCACAGGACACCCAAAGTGCATAAGCAAGATTAACATGAACACGACTTATGCTGCAATCCATAGCACAATGGTATAACCCCAGCTGGGTGTAACCATTTCTATTTAAAAAGGAAGTGCAAAAAAAATCTGGGATGTCACTGACTTAAAGTGCCCTGAATAGTAGCTTTTCTAAAAAAACAAAACAAAATAAATGCCAGCGACTTCAGTAAAGTCATAAACCCATAGTTCATGGTGTAAACGTCTTACAGGTTAATGAATTATCTTCATGGATATTGATCCGGGAGTGAAAGGAACCACTGCATCTTTCAAACCAGAAAGCAAGCAGCTAAAATACGGCCAGCAGTAGGTGCACTTACAGTACAGTACTGCCACAGGTCAACATGGGCATTACGCATAGGAGTGTCAATTACAATTCTTCAGGCTTAAAAGATTCATTGAAAGCATGAAAAGCCAAAACTACCAGGAACTGCCCTCCTGAATGGCTCAAAGGAGTTAGTGGATAAGCTGAGAGAGGCCACAAGACATGACCAACAATAAAGAACTGGGAAGAGGAACAGCAACGTTTGAGCATGCCCAGTCCTTTAAGTCCTTGTCCTACAAAAAAGAGCAGAGACATATTTCAGAAAGTTTTAACATTGCCTTTTAAAATAAGCATACTTTCCTATTGCTGTGTTTTATGCACACTGTGATTGATGAGTCAGGCACAGCAGCACCAATACATGTTAAAGTCAGAGACAGTGGATATCACTATATTTTAAATTAAAACTTTAAATCTTCAAAAGACTAGGAAGATTAATCATAACTAGTGAATGAAGTACAGTATTTAACTGATGAATTAAGTACATTACATGGTTGTATGAAGCACCGGATACTTTCACACTGCTTCTCAATGTTCTGACTACAGTCCAAGGGGAAGTTTGAGTGGGACAAGCTAGCTGGTAAAGCACAGGGCGGGAGTGGAAAAGGAAGAGACCATTACTGCCTGTTTTAAGCCAGCTCCTGTGGACTGGCCCTCACTGGAATGTCAGCTACTTATGTTTAAACTGTTGTGATGAGAAGCAGCTCATAATTCTAATCACAAAATGGCTGGGACAAACTACCAGCACACTGTTACCAAGCTAAGTGCAACATTTAAATTTCAGTATCATGTTGGCCAAATCGACTCTTTGTAGTAACATTTAAAGGTAACGTTTTTAGCCAACCAGAAATTTCCGTTAGCACTGGATCATCGGTATCTTTATCCCTAATCTTTTTATCCCTTAATCCCTAATACAACCTAGGTAAGTATGATTTGGGCAAAGAGGCAAGCAGGAGAGATCAGAAACCACAGTTCACCACAATGGTAGCTACTTGCTCTACCTTCCTTGGTACTACAGCCTATTAGTAACAGGCTTTGTCCTACTCCTAAAAATTTCTGTCTGCGTGTACTGCTCCTGCCTCTTGTACATAATGAGCTCTAGAAAACACTGATGGGAAATAAGCACCACTCCCAGTAATGTGTCCAGATCTGTTACTATTGGCAACACCCAACTAGCAAGAGCCAGATGTGTGAAACTCAGATCTACCTTATTTTCAGTTATTAAAAGAGTTGCAAATGTTAGTCAGCACGCTTCAATGAGCAAAATACCGTATTTCTGAGGACTGAGATTACTTCGTTTGTGAGCTTCTATACATTTGAATATTAAAGCCAGTGGCAACAGAAGTTACCCTAGTTAACTAAAAACAAATGTATTTTGAAGTTTCCTCAGCTGAACTAGCCAAAGGGGTATTCCATAGAACAGCACATTATGCCCAATATATAAGGGGGAGTCACCCAGAAGGGACCGACGGCTGCTCAGGTTGAGCTGGGTATTGGTCAGCGGATGGTGAGCAATCGTATTGTCCTCAGAAAACACAAGTGATACACAACACAATGTGCTCAGCTGTTCTCTGTGGTTTGTTTTTCTTTTCCAGTCAGAAAAGGTCAATATTTTAAACTTTTAGCATCACACAGATTTCACAAGTATTACAAAGATTATTCAGGTCAGTATTTGACCAATTTTGTATGAAACTACTGAGACTTGCAAGCCTCAAGCTATATGAAGACCAGTTAAGTTAATGGATTTAAAATAAAAATAGAAAAACCCTCAGGCAGTGCACATCATTACATTTTAAATCAGAATTTTAAATCTTCAAAAGATTAGAAAGATTAATCAACCAATTTTTGAATATTTAGATACCTATATTCTTATTTACTTACACTATGTCAGAGAATTTAAACCCGAAGTTAAATCATACTGAACCTTCATGGGATTTTTTCCCTTTAAAATCATTTAAGGGATTTTTCCTCTGTATATTACATTTAAGGAAGATTTCCAGTTTTGTTTAAAGCATCTGCAACAAAACAGTCTGCAGTATATGAACAACGTTTCCCCTTAGAATGTTTTTTGAATAAAATTTGCATTTCAAAGTGTTACCATAGCTTTTACTCCAAGAAGCAGTACTTAATGTAATTCGTGTTCTTTAAACGGTTGCCTGGTTTTTAGGTTACAACTCTGACAGTTAATTGTCTGGATTCCCCATAGACCTTTCCATGGGGTAGGCAAAACTATACTGTTTCTTCAATAACAGACTAGGACTGAGATCACATGAGTAACCACAAAGTTCTCCTTTAACAGACAGTTACCGTATCGATAGGAAAGGCAAGCTCAACACTTCACTAGTGGCAATGAAATCCAAAACCTCTCCCCTGCCCGGGTGCTCTCGTGCTGCTGGGACTTTACCTATGCACAATTTAAGATCGATATCCTGGCTGGAATCTAGCAGTTTCCTCAAAAATCAGTTCTTTCAGCTTCTCCTTCGGCAAGTCATCCAACTCCATATCAAACTTGAACGGTGCTTCAGCTACAGGCTTAATAATACAAAGAAATGTTATTGCTTTTTTAATATTAATATTACTGTTCTGCTTAATTTCACGTACTCCTTGTATGGGGAACAAAAACCTGAAGATGCGCTTCACAGAAGTACTTAATCCTGTGCAGTCTTCAAGGCAGAACTCGTGCTGTTAGTCCTTTGTGTGCTTTATATATTAATTTACCACATTTTAAATCAAACCATAGTTAAGTAGCTACCCAAATTTCAACCACAAGTTAAAACTATTACTTAAAGGCTCATAATTTAGTATCTACCTGAAGAGAAATTAGCTGGAACATTTGTATTTCTCAGAAGAAACATATCTCTCCTTTAAGGAAAACTATCTTTTTCCTCATCTACTTCTGTACCAAAAGTAACCTGAAATCTCAGCAGATCTGCATTCTAAACCACAGTGGGTTCACATTCAGGGGTTTTAAATGCATAATCTGATGGGGAACTCAGTCATCCCCCTCCATCTCAGACATTAAGTAAGACCATTGTGAGATGAGGAGTTCCATTTTCAGGAGAGGACACCTTAGTTAGCCTCTATTTATTGTGTTGCACCTCCAAAATGTTGTACTGGAACAAGAAATATAGAATTTTGGTAAACTGATGCAATTAATTCTTCAACTCCCTTAGAGCAGCAGAAACATTGCCCTTCAACTAACAAACTAACAAAGAAAATAACCTGTTAAACCATTAAATTAACACTGAAATTTTAACAGTGTCTTTACCTCATCGCTTGGATCATAATACTGCTCCAGATATGGATGGGCTAAAGCTTGTTCCACTTCAATCCGCTTATGAGGATTAAAGGTCAACATTTTATCCAACAAATCAAGTGCTAAGAGGGAAAAACAAAGTGAGCAAGAGTTTAATACACACCCCAAGGTATAAGATTGTTATAAACACCGATATTCCACAGAAAATACACTTTACCCCAAGTTTTGGGCTGATTTCAATTTACATCTGGAGTTCCCCAGCTGTAGGAGCAGTAACAGAAGCAACAGATTGCTTCCTGCAGCTCAGGCTTCTACGTGCCCACCTCATTCCCTGGCTACAGCTGCCTTTGGCCCAGTCTGGTCTTTGGCCTTCACTCAAATCTTTGTGCCAAAAATCCAAATAAAGACAGAGCTTTTCTGAAATAAGTAAGTAATCAAGAATATGTGCTTATTCTGAAAAGAAAACTTGGCTGTTTACTGAAGGAAATGTCATCCAGAAGTCATTAGAGTTCTAGACCATCACAGTAACTATCCTAGTGCAACTAACGGCCCAGGACACACTCTCCAGCCAGGATGCAAATACATCCATAGTCATGAGATTCAGGCAAAATCTGTTTGAGGCATCTCATAAAGAATTCACACACAACTTGAAGATCCAGTAAGACAGTGAGGCCTGATGAAATTCTGGACAAGTGTTACAAATCACAACAGCAGAACAATTGCAGTAACTCTGATGTAACACATTCTCCTTTTCCAAGAAAAGAAAACAGAATGATTACTATAGCAAGAAGCCCAAAGATATTTGCAGTATCCCAAATTCCAGTCCTCCTCCTCACCACATAATTTACGACACAGAACTTTAATAGAAGCTCTTTACTGTAGAAAAGCAGTTGTAGCTTCACACCAGGATGAGACGTGTACCAAGCACTGCAGAGGAGACTGAACTTTGCCACTGTGTTCAATGGCAGCTTGAAAAAGCTGCAAACTTGCACAGCCACTAACACAAAATACTGTAATGCCGTTCTCAAAGACTGGAGCTCCCATGCTCAAGCTGTGCTACAGCACATCATGCACAGTGCTTTTCATGGCAGTGACCGCCAAACAGCCCTTTGAAAAACTGCTCTAAAGCTACGCCAAAGATGCAGATGGGAAGGCGCTGCAGAAGTCATGCAAACGGCATGCTCCCCAGCAGCTCCGTGTCACCAGCACTGCTACAGTCTGAGCTGTCAGAAGCCCATGGAAGAAATTTTCACATTGGTAAGCACTATTACAAAAGCAGAATAAATCACTGCTGTTTCTCTCAGGGATAATCAGCTCTCCACAGCTCCATCTGCAGAAACCAGCTTTTACATGGTGGTTCACTACCTGATCATACTCACCGAGAGCAAATTATTTTATCAGTCAAAAAAAAAAAGTGACTTCTGAATTGTGTCAGAGCAGGTGAAAAGGGCACAGCCACCAACACAGCTCCATGAAGCTGAATTCATAAACCAAGTTAACAGCTCTCTGGCCAATCAAAATCGTATCTGCCCTTTACTACAGCCTTGCTTTTATAACTTCTGCTCCACTTATCATAACGGAATTTTTAATCCCATTAAATTTTAACCTTTCACACTTAGACTGATATTATCCCGTTTGATCCAGAGCTGACATGCAGTCTGTGCAAACCATACTGAGTCCAGCAATAAGCAGTGCTCTCATATCTGATTTTAGAAACAAAGTCCAAGATCTGTTTGGTGCCTGTGTCAGAATCCAGTGCCCATGTTCAGTACCTGATTAATGTATCGTGCTTTCAAAGACAGAAGCAGGAGTTAGGATTTACATTTCACTTGTCAGTTAAAGATCAACACGTAATCTTGGAGTTACTAACAACTGCTTTACAAAAATAAGCTGGTATGAGGGTTTCATGCTGGTTTATGATTTTATTAACTTTATACTGCCATTTTAAGGGCCCTGCATATTCTGTTTCCAATACAGATAAATTCTTAGGGTGGTTTTAAAACTCCTACCCTGTCATTATGTTCTGATACAATATAGTAGAGCATAAAATACCTTTGGGGTCAGCGTTTGGAAACAGCCTGTTCCATGGTACCTTATTTTTGTGTGGTAGGGAAAGCAAGTAGTTTCTGGCCTTTAAATTTATTATACAATTCAAATCTTCTTGGGAAGGGGATCCAAGTATACCTAAAAATAAATACAAACAGTGTTGCATTCCATGAAAAGCACATTAAACAGTTACATCACGATTGCTAAACTCAACGGTAGAACTGCAGGGAAGATGATTTCAGACTAAATGCTTTAATAATACAGAATAACTTGGAAGGCTTTTTAGAAACCTTCATAGAAAAGGTTTAAGTTATTTCTTCTTGTAAATAAACAAATGCATAAGTTTCTAATGATCAGCAATCCGTTTAAAACATCCATTAAGTGGCATATCTATAGAAACATAAAAACCACCCTGACCTGGACCTAATTTGAGCTTCTTAATTTTATTTTCTATTTTAAAAACATCTCTGCTGATATAGTAAATAAATTGCTGAGTAGCCTTTATCTGCCACGCCAGTTCAATGATTTGTGGTAGAAAACACTGCAGGGACCAGTGCATTGGTCAGGACAGCTCCCTGCACTGAGCTACAAGAGCAGGACAGGAGCAACCGAGCCCAGCCCTGTTGGTAGAGAGGCAGATGGATGTGAAAATGCCATTATACATGACTCTTACCAAGGATGTGGTTGAGTTGGTCAAGGTAGTGTTTTCCTGGAAAGATGGGTCTGTTGGAGAGCATCTCTGCCAGAATGCAGCCAACTGACCAGATGTCAATAGACTTGGTGTAACCCTGCAAGTAAAGTGAAAACACGTTGCCATCAAAGGAATCCTGTGTAATTGCAGCAACATGTTACTTCAGTAATCTGTGGAAGTGCACGCAAACACAGCTTTTTTATCTGAGTCACGCTTGTTAATGCTCTTTGTTTTTCCTGTACAGAATGAAATAATTAAGTACCGTACATCATAACAGCTCTTTGAAGGGGCAGCAAGAACTGAAGTAGGCAAGACATGCTTTTCCAAAAGGATTCTCTAAATTCAGCTACATATATTGCCAACTGCAAATTCTGAGTCTCCCTCATTTTATAGCAAATTTAAACTAACAAATTTTGGAAATAAGCTATTCTTCTGAATTCCAAAGCTCCTTACAGTGTGCTAACCACATGCAGGTCCTGTTCTTCCCAAGAGGACCCAAACACCACATAAATAAGAAGCCTTGAGCAAAGGGGCAAAAGGGCACCACAGACCATTGGTTAGTCAACTTGCAACACAACAGGTAAGCCAGCAGTAGACATGACGTGAGGAGGCCAACACTGTAAGTGGGATATAAGGAGAATGTGTACAGGTAACCTGCACCATCCATAAGAGAAGGCTTTTATTCAGAAGCCCACATGGGACCCATTCATCTCTAGATGGTCCCAGGAACTATCTTGCCTTGTTCCCCCACAGGCCCCCTCCTTTTAGCAGAGAGCTTCCAACCGAAGCCAAAAACTCTGCTGAATCCACAGAAAGCTTTGCAGGATGTGATCACTTGATTATGTGTTTTCAAGGCACTATTACTCTAAAAGGAATCCTGTCTATAGGCCAGGAAATTTTATGCTGATCACTTCTTAAGAAACACACAGAATATCTTCTATAAAGGCTAAAGGTAAATATACGAGGATATCTGGAAATAAGGTGAAGTTGCCCTATGTTTATGGCCTCAATGTGAGTTTAAAACACAAGAAGCTGTAAAACCCCCTCAGTTGCTCAGATGACTATTTTCTAAAAGCATTACACACTCTATTGCCACAGCAAATCCCAGCCAGATGCCAGCAAAGCAGCAACCCTACAGAAACATCATCATCCTCAAGGAATGCTAAATTCAGACACAGCACAGATGTCACATAGGTATTTTGCTAACAAGAGTATGGCTGAAGGTTCTGAAGGACACCCATTACTCACACCATACAGGGACTGGACACACCTTAAAGCAGCCACAGAAGAACACAAGAATAAATCCAAGTATAAAGAAATCAAAGAGATTATTTCATTATGAGTATGGGAATGCAATTAAGATTGACACACAACAATGATCACATGCCTTCAGAGTCAGATTCACTCTCCCATGCATTCTAAACTTGAATTAAGATGTCAAGATAACATTACGGCAACATTAGCAACAAGTCTTGATGAAGGCAGCTGTAAAGCACTCTCCTTACTAACACTTCTATCCTGATCTGTGGAAGAGCATTTGATGGAAAGAAGTCTCCCAGCTGGCAAGGACCTGGACATGTGGGAGCACATAACTGTAATGTGCTGATTTGTAGTATTCAATAATTGTATCTGGAATCAAAAACTTATTGCAAGCCAGTAGCTGTCCGTTACCACACTTCCTCAAGACTACGCATGTGTTCTGATCCTAAAAACACATCAGGGGGTAAAGCAAAACCAGTACTTGCAGGTGAATGACCAGCATCAGAAGCACCAGCCTGTGCTGTGGTTCTTACCTTAGAATTCAGCATGATTTCAGGAGCCCTGTACCAACGTGTGGCCACATATTCTGTCAAGAATCCTGTGTGATCGTGATCTGGATCTGCAACACGAGCCAGTCCAAAGTCACAAATCTGGTTTTAAAGAAATTAGGAAAAATAAGAAGGCAGATTAGACACCTGGTGATGGCAACCTGGATTTTTAGAAACCAATTATTGCACAAAGGTCAAAGAAAAGGATTTGGATTAAGTACAAGGAGTAACCAATTACGCCGTGAGGAGCCAGGAAGAATAATGGTTTGGGGAAAAAAAAAAGATGTTCCTGGCACATGATTTACGTTCCACTGTGGGTTTACTTTACCCTTTCTCTGGCAGAGAGGTGGCAGATGCTCTGCTCCAGCCTGTTACTAGACACTGACCAGAAAACAGAAAGATTAACATTTCCAGAAAACAAAACTACTGACCAACACTTGTAGCAAAGTTCAATACCCCTGTTCACAAAAGCTCCCATCGTAACTGCATCTTTGTATGAGAAACTTCCAATCCACTCACAAGATTATGGTAGACCGGAGAGATTAGAGGTTGCTGAAGGAAGCATGGGCTTAAAAAAAAATTATATATATTCTTAGCCCTCTATCAGGAATAGTTTTATCTAACCATGAAAATTCAAATAAACTCTGATCTAGACTAGTGAGTTCAGCACAAAGAAAAGTGGTTTTAGCTATACTCTGCTGAGGAGGCTCCATGGCCTTCAGAGCCATTCAGTGTCCTCTCCCCAGGGGTAAATTAAGAGCACTGAAAATGTGAAGAGAGACAGTGTTCTAGTGTACAGCAGCTGATCCTTTCTTGCTTTCCCCAGGGTACACGGCAGGCTTGTGGTGTGGCACATTAGACACATTCATGTGCTTTTGCTACCACCAAGAAAATACTGCTTTATGATAATGATCAATTTCCACAGAACGTATCTGCATGGAAGTTTGTACTCAGTTTTTCTAACTGAGGCATCAAACATAGGAGTGGCAAACAGATTGTAGGTTCCTCTGATGCATTTTATAATAGTTTACTCTAACAGTTCTGTACAGTGACAATATTAAAAATGTAAATTAATAATATGTTGTAGTCAGTAAAGACTGTAATGGAAACCCTACCAGAAACCTCCCTGTGCCCTGGCAACCTACTCCTTTATCTTACTTGAGGGACACCTTGTGAAACGACTGCTAGATCAGCCAAGGAAGAAGTGATTCAGCTGACTAGAAGCTACATCTGAAAAACAAGATACAGCAGATGACTTAAACAGAGGGACTGAAGAAAAGGCAATGATGAAATTTGTAAGCCAGGCTGCACAGGATGACTCCTCTGACTTTAGATATGTATTTAAAAAAAAAACAAATAAAACCCCCCCAGAACCAAACCAAACCCAAATCTTAAACAACAAAACCAAAGAGAACCCTTTCAAGCATGTCAAGGTTTTCTCAGGCTACAGAAACAGAGCAGCTGCCTTGTGTGCAATTAGCAGCTTATATAAAGTGAATTGGTACAAATAATCAGAGGAGTCTCCTCTATGGACAGAAGCAAAGAAGCTGCAGAGGACTCCAGAAAAATAATTATGCAGGCAGACAAAGTTGCTGTAATCTCTTTCTCCTAACCTCATCAAAAAGCTCTGTAAGACTATAGGCAAGGAGACTTTGCTTAAGAATAATGCTGTAATTCTGCACAAGTGTTATGATTTGTTATTATTAAGACAAAAGAAAGACACAGTGAGGAGAAAGAACTGGGTTACAGAAGATGTCTGTGAATCTCTGAAGTAGAAAAATGGACATGGCATGGAAAGGAAGATTAATGACAAAGAAAGCTCATTAAAATGACAAAAAGCTCCTGCTGCCTAGAGCAGGAACAGGTTAATCTGAAAAGAAGAAACACAATATAGTGAGAAAGACATCAAGGCCAAAGCTGCAAGAAGAGGCTTTTGGCTGTTAGCAGTGCTCTCACCAGCTGCATTAGCAGGGCAGAAGGAGAGAGAAGCTGGTGAGGCCAGCTCTGCCCCAGGTCCTGGTGTGAGGGGTGCAGCACACAGACCAGCTGTGCCCTGGTTGGGCAGACAGCTCTTGGCCTATGGCAATTGAACGCATTTAACAAAGCAGCTACCCTATTGAGTGGAAATAAAGAACTGTGAGTCTCATTTAAGTCTGTAACACAGCCTCGGGAAAGAGAAAGCTTTAGGTTCTGCATTTCTGCCCTGAGCCTTTCAGCTGCTCAGGACAAGATACAGGGTTCATAGACAAATTTTGTCAATAGATAGAGACTCATACATTCCTTTCCTGGAATCGGAATTTATGACCCAGAGGTCAAGATCACTTTTTGAGGGAAAAGAAAGAAGGAGCTCTTGTTACAACCTGCAGGACTCTGGGCTCCAGAAGAGATAACACCACTAAAGAAAAAAAGCTAACAGCATTATCGCTGAAGGTGAACAAACTTCCTGCCTTCCTTCTTCTGACAGTGTGATTTGTTATTCATTTCCACAGTAGCCCTGTTTTAAGTTTATGTACAATAACCAACTTCGTAAGCATGCACACGTACATAGCCAACACAGAGTTGCAGAACAGCCCTAAAAGAAACAAGTTAGTGCAAGTTCAGCATTCATCAGACAAGGACTAACATGTACTGGTTTTCTCTCCAGTTCTGTTCTTTAAACTTTAGATGTGGTATTAATACAACACCAGAGTTCCCTTCAGGTTATAAAAAAAGCATATGCTCTGTCATACAGACTACCATATTCTGCACCAGGAAGCACAGATTGCAGTGGCATGCTGTTTTTATAAAGAGATTACAGCAGTACCCACTAAGGTCATATTGTACTATTTCACCATACGGTGAGCTTACCTTCTTTTTCATGACCATCTTACTTGTGTTAAAACACAAGTGAGCCTCGCTTTATTTATTGCCTTTATCTGCACATAACAGAGCTACACTCAAACTGTTCTTTTCTGCTTCTATTGCACAGTCATCCTAGATTTTACTCCCTTTCCTTCGTGAATGGGTTAATGCCTCGAAGGGATCTGATGTGGTAACAGCTGCTGAAATCCCACAGCAATAGTCAGAGCTGACCAGTCCAGCATTAGGAAAAGCTGACAAACAGCAGCAGGAATGTAAAGAGAACCAATCCTGTGGCCAATACTGGGAACAGACCAGCACATGAACAGCAAGGACTTTGCCTGGAATTGTGACAAACTTGTACAACCAGCAGGTGGTTTGCATTTTGAAGAGGGTATTTCTGTTTTGCTTGGTTTGGTTTTTAAAATTGAGAAGGTAGAGCTACTATAAAAAAAACAAAGAGTAGTTAGGTGCAACACAGCAAGCACAGTTGTACCATGTCAGATCAAAGCAACTTAAGCTCCGTGATCTCGCTTTGTCAGTGGCCAAGGCAAATATAAAACGTAAAGTGTAAAAGGGAACATCTCCTAGTGCTTCTCTAGTGGTCTCTCTCACCTTCCATGGGTTTGCCACCACAGGACTCTCATCCAGAGGCAGGGTTCAACAGCTTTTTCTAACTTGCTTGGTGTTTTTTTTAATCACATTATCTGTAATATCTGCAATCCTCTGTGGTACCAAATTCCACCGCCTGACAATGCTGCCCTTTCACTCTGAGTACGCCACCCCCTGCTTTCATCCCCCCAGCCTTTTTAACAAGTAAAGACAGTGAACAAATGTTCTCTATTCACCCCCTATGCTACTAAATTTGATCAAATTCCATTGTATTCTTTCTTTCCTCAAGCAGTATCTTCCAGCAGAGAAGATCTAGGCTAAACTGTTCTTCCTGATGGAGAGAAGCACTCTGAAGTCCTGGTCTCCTCATTTTGAAAGGCTATCATAGGAATAAGTGTGGTAACTACGAGCACATTGAACTGAAGACTCAAAACCAAAGTTATAGAATGGCATGTTTTCTGTTTTATTCTCTATTTCTGTTCTAATTCTTCACACTTGATTTGCTTTAGTGAATGCCATTATGCATTGAGCTGACATTTCCAGGAATCATAACAGCTCTAAGATCATCCTTCTGTAGTATTAACTGGTAGAGAGCCCATCACTGGAGATGCAAATTAGGAACATTCTCTCTCCAAGCAATTGCTGTGCATTTAATCAGCACTGAATTTCACATGCCATGTTAGTTACCACTAATACAAACTCATTTTCCAACAATGAACAATGAACAGTGTAAACAGACAAATTAAGACAAGTATACACAGTTTTGAGTTGACTTTCTAGGTAAAAAACAATTCTGCTTCAGATTTGTGTTTTCACTGAACTTTCAAAAGAGGCTGTTTCAAAGTCAGCCTCCAGATGGAAACAGCGATGCACTCATTAAAACAGCATAACAGCAAGTTCTTAGTCACGCAAACCTTAATAATTACTTTATCAAAACCAATAATGTTTTGGCAGTCTTTCTAGCGTGAAAATCACACTAATCTCCAGTAACAAAACCACATTCATGGCTACAGCAGGTAGTTTATGAAGACCATTGCAGCAAAATTCAACTAACCTTGAGATCACAAGTGGTGTTAAGCAGCAAATTTGAAGGTTTGAGGTCACGATGAAGCACATTGGCTGAATGGATATATTTTAACCCTCTCAGAATCTGGTAAAGGAAATAACAAATGTGGTCGTTGCTGAGGTGTTGAGTCTTTAAGAGCTTGTACAGATCTGTCTCCATGAGATCTTGCACAATGTATCTGTAAGGCATCAGATGTAAGGCAGCAAACCAAACTGTGTCTTGCTAGATACCAACACACAGCACCCAGTGAAACTTCTGTAACAAGCTCGCTCTCACTTGACTGTTTGGTGACAATTCTGAAACTATGTAGTTGCTTCTTACTTTACAAGTTTTAAACCAAATCAACCCTGTTACATAATGCAGCCCTTTACAAATTCAGAGGCACAAGCACACAATCCTCAAATTAATCATCATAAATCTCAATTTTTTTATATTACAGCCTAATTTTCTGATAACTTATGAATACATTTGACCTGGATTCAGTTCCTTTTCTGCCTACCTGTACTTTTGGCCTTTATTTGGCAGACATCTGCAAAGACCCCCAAAACCAATAGGAACCAATGCTCATGGACCTGGGGAAATTAAGATGGTTGACTAACTTGGGCCTTGTATATCAGATAGAGTCTCCTAGCTAAGACTGCTTCATACACTAGATATCCACATGAAGTCCTAGCTACACAAAGCCAAGTTTCCCATGGAAGAGCAATTAGAATAACAAAAAAGCCAGATTTGCATGTATTAAGCATGGTTACCTGCCCATGTGCAGTTTCAGACTGTCTCATGTGCAGGAAGCACTGCAACACTGGGGGGTGGGTTCTGCTTTATTTTAATCCCCCCCCCCCCCGATGTATCTGTTCTGTTCTTTAAGAAAATTTCAGACACTTTGAGCAGTCTGGCCAGTTTATTTTCTCCTCAAAGCAATCAGTTCTAACAACAGCCTTATGAAGAGCAAATATAGTTTTAAGATGAAGTAACTAAACTAAATCATCTCTCAAGCTTATTTTTTTCTTTTCCTGAGAGAAAACCAGTGTTCACCCATATATCAAGCCTACTTATTTATCTATAAACCAATGAAACATTATGAACTTCCCTTTCAATTTACAATAATAGTAAGGAACAGGATGAAAAATAAAACAGACAAAGCAGCAACCATCACTCTGAAGAATAACTGCAGACTTTGAAAGGATACACATCTTTCATTTGTTCAATAGTTGGAGCTCTGATAATATCATTTATCCCAATAATATTCTCATGCCTGAAGCGCAGTAGGATCTTAATCTCCCTCAGAGTTCTCTGGCAGTATGTCTGATGCTCAAAAGGACTGATTTTCTTTATAGCAACTCGAACTTTGTTGACGTTATCATAGGCAGAACTAGAAAAGAATCAACAACATTAGTTACAAGGAATATTAAATTCATTCAAATCAGAAAGCAAGAACACAAGTTCAACTAAATACAGGGGTGGCACATTTGGTTTACATTTATTTTTATCAAGTTAAGAAAGGCAATAGCAGCACATTTTTTAGTTGGACGAATGGACAAAATACTGTTGTTCCATCACCAGCCTATTTGGGTATCTACACGTCTTTAGCTTTCCCAACTGACTCTTAATATTCTGCTGATCCTGGGGTACCTGAACAAAGAAAGAAGTATGCATCTTCTTTACCAGCCTGTGAAACAAACAAGTTTGAATCTTTTGTCTTTTTCTAAAATGCTGTATTTGAAAAGTAGTTCTGAGAGCAAGAATTTTTTGAGTTAATCCATTAATTTTAGGGTGCAGAAAAGCCATCAGAAATCATCTTAAAAGCAGTAGAACTCCACATCCTATATCTAACTCCTGCAAGTATTTCCAGATGTCACAACCTTTTAGTCCTCCATCCAGCTACAGTGGATGTTTTTCCACGAAGGATAGACATGGAAGAACAAAAGGGAATGGAGAATTGGTGAAAGCACCTTTCCAAGTTCAAATCCAGAGTTCAAGAAGGAAAAGAATGCACCTGACCTCACACACAAAGCAAAAGGAAGCAGCAGTATGAGGCAACACATGACTATGACCCAGATTAACACACACTGGCTGCTACACTTTCAGTGCTGTCATCTCAGAAGCTCAGAGCCCCATTCCCAGGTACAGCAATAAAGCAGACCTGGTATTCCTCTTCAAAATGCCTACGCACTTGAGTACCACAGCCTGACCCTAAGGAAACGGCTCACTAAAACATACATCATTTTCTAAGATACAGAGTCAGGTAGTAAAAACGTTATGAATTCTTACAAATTTTATGACGTTTTCTATGGTCTTGCTGATATGACTGACAAATCATCTCATTATAGTAATTTCTATTTGTATTAAAAGTAGATGTAGTTAATTAGAATTTAAATATGTGCATATGATCCTCACTCCTTTTAAATTCCTTTTTGCTCACTACTGCATTGTTTGGAAATAAAAACATAATCAAGCCTACACTGAAACCTTTCTATTAGCCTCAACTATTTCATATGAAAACACAGACACAGCAGCCGAACGGGCTTTACATTCCACCAATTTCCCATAATCATGTCCCAGAAGATTCTTCAAAATTGGTGTTTCTTTGATGAGATGCAAAGTAGAATAAAATACAAAAGCCTAATCAGAAAAGGAGGCCTGAAAGGAATTCAAATGCCTGGCCACGTTAAGGTTCTTTAACACTAAGAGTATGGTGCAAGAAGGTGGTTTTGAGGTATAACTTACTACTGTGTGCAATTGTTTAACATTTCTCACTTTCACTATTAAAAATGACCTAGAATCTGTGCTGTCAGTAAGAGCTCCATACAGCTCATGCTTATGTAGTGACATTGTTTCGCATGACTTCTCCACAGCATCACTTGGACCTGTCTGCATCTGTAACACCAGTCTGTAACCACAACCAGACTGCAGAATTTATTTGTCCCTAGAAATACTGCACTAAAATGCTTCACAGGGTGCTTTGAAATTCCACATGCCAAGCAAGTATTCATTACAACTGTTGCTATTACATATGTATAGATAACACATTAGCAGTTCGTAAGTCCCAAAACAGATAACAACAAAGTACCAGAAGTGGAACTTGGCATAGCCTTCAAGAGCACTTAGTGTACAGTAATTTTCTTAGTTCCTCAGGTAATCACCTGTGATGTTTACAATATACCAGTAAGGCAAGTAACAGGCAGAAAACAAAACTAGATATAATTCTGAAGCATGAACAACCTGTACTTGGGAATTAAAGAACCCTATGGACAATTGTATCATAACCAAATCTTAAACCTCCTTCTCTGTATTAACTTAAGTGTCATTTTTTAATCCCACAATGCAGAATCTTTTTCCTTGCAAAGAACTGGACAGCAGCTGCTATGCTGAGAAGAAAAAGGCAAAATGCCAGAATTTACCAATTGATGCTGCTTTAAAAGCTCCTAATCTCTTACAATATTTGACAAATCTCTAAGCTATTGCTTCTCAAGCAAAGATTGGTTATTAATAAAAAATATGCTTCTTTCCTTGTGTATATTCAATGAACTTGAATCCATCAATTAAACATACCAACATTTCCTCTCTTGTAGCTCTTGAAGCATTTTCTTAACAGAAGGCTTGTGCTGTTATTTAAAAAAGGACAGGTAATCTTGCTTTCAGATGGTTCAACTCTAAAATGCATGACTCAGCATGAAAAAAGCTGACAGTTTGCAGCAAAGATGCGATCGATCTCCTCTTCAGTGTACGTTCTGCATACAATCATTTTTCTGTTCCTATCAGATCTCACCAAACCACTGTAGCTGAGCATGCACTGCTGTTACCCCTGCAAACCCTCAGCTTAAAGAGAGCAAACTCAAAGTACTACCTAGCTGAAACATTAAAAGGGACACTAGATTTATTTCTGTTGTCACACTTTCTGAAGCATGAGCTTTTCTGTAACTTGACTAAATGTAGGAAAGATTATCTCAATTTCCATGAGCAAGCAGTTAATCATACAGCAGCTCAGTACATTTGCTTGTGCGTAATATTTCAGTTATCATGCATAATACAGGTACACAGAGAACCTGTATTAAAGTTAACCCCACTTCACATGCTGTCACAGCCCTCAAAGCAAATATGACTGAGTGAACTGTGTGACCCTTTAAAAAAACAACCTGCTCTCAATATGACACGTGCTACAGAAACTGTAAGAGTTTTGTTATTTTGTTAACATTAGAAAGAACTTCATCAGTAGTGAGGAGTCATGCTCTCTCATGCACACATGCTACAATCATACACCTATTTGGCCTATGAAGCTACGCAGCAGTATCTATTTCACTAGCTAGGAAACACCCTAAACTAACAAAACTGCATCCTTTACAGGTCAAACTGAACCATTTCCCAAAGCTTTCCCCATTCCTCATAACCTCCATCCAGCCACTCCCTGCCATCAACACCAGATTGACCCACTACTCTCCAGAACTCTACTGAAGAAGTAAACTCTTCATACAGTGTCCTTTGCAGTGTTTACAAATGAAACTATAAAAAGTGAAAATCCAAACCCTCGATGCATTAACCCACTGCAGTTAATGTCACAGCTCAGCACTTAACGCAGGGTCCATCTTGCTTAGCCTGAGCTAGAATTAGAGGTCTAATTTTACAACTAATGATCACCTGTGCTCCCCCTACAGTCCAAACAGGAACGGCTTCACATACACATCCCATAGCCGCCCAGCACATCCTAAATTTAGATTACTTGCGTTCTGGAACGGCTGTCCCACTGTGCACAGCCTAACCTAGCTGTCCAGACCATCAGCTTCCACTCATCTCACAGCAACTTTCTTTCACTGAAGCAGTTAACTGGGATTCCTTCTAAAAGGATGAACCTTCTATTATCTAGGCTTTTTTCCAGAGAAGATGAGTATCAGTAAGGTGGGCGTAATAGTTCACATAACAACTTTTAGAGTGCTAATTCATAGCTTTCAGTTTCTAATCATTGACCACATGTACCCATCACTGTACATATACCTTTCCCTTTAACAGCCTGCATGTTATTCACATTATTATAGGTAATCTAGTTACTGACACTTTCAATATTCAGAAGGAAGGATTTATTCCCAACCCAACAATGTGCAGCTTCACAAGCTGATGCAACCATTCAGCTGTGAGTGCTATTTATCTGTAATGTGATAAATTTAAATATAGATTTTGCAACTGCCCAACTCTAGTATACACATAATTCTTATTTCAAGCTGCGGTTACTATCCTGTGACAACCTGCAATAGCACCATTTTAAGACACCATGTGAAAATCAATACAAGCCCCAGCAGTGCAGTTTATCATTCATAATATTAAGTATCTTATAAATGTATAACAAAGTTTTTACCAACCAAGTAAAACATCTTGCACAGCTGTACAGAACAAACAAATGAGTGTTTATACCACAGAAGCTGTGCCACGCATCTTTGAAAGCCAGCATCTTATCCTTCTATAGCTCCAGTACCAACTTCCTTTTTTAAATGGAATCCAAATGCAATGACCAGGAAGTGCACCACGGCATGAGCAGCCTACAGAAAACAGCACACTGATTGCTCAGATGAACCTCTGACACGCAGCCCCTCTCCCATTAACTCCTTCTCAAGGAAGGAAAGCTTTTCAACAGACAGATTGGGACATGTGCCAAAGCTTAGCTCCTTCTACCCACAATGGCTGCTGCATGTTCTTCCATCCATTTCTATTCTTCACATGTTTCATTTTGGAGCAGAACTGGAACAAGTGAGAGCATGCTGCAGCTGCTGGGAGGAAAGGAGCCAGCTCCTGGCAATAGTTACAGCCCACAGAGGGCTGTTTCTTCATATAACCATTGAAAAACAACTGCCTACTCTGTCGGCACCCCCCTCCTCAGCACACTCCTCTGCCATGCTGCCTGAAGGCTTACCCCACCATGGGATATTCCTCAAACACTTTCAGGATTATTCACCTTATGGCTGTTTTACAGGCTGCTCTCAGCATAAGCGTACACATAAAAATACACAATGCTACCAGCAAACATCCTAATTACAACTCTAAATAAAAGACCAATTTGAAGTTTAAAAGGAATGTTTTATCAGTAGCTTTGTGTTGCTGTGGAAACAAGATTCCAAGGGCATATCCAGGGATAAGAATCTTTCTGAAATGCTGAATAATTCTGCTTGCAACCAGGAGAGGAAAGGCAAAAATACTTCCCAGCAAACAAGCTGATCTGGGAAGATCTTTAATCTTTTCATTCAATCTACATTTAGCTCAATCGCGGACATTTCTACAACATGCTGACATTTATCAAGTTACAATGCAAATAGCTTCACCTTATTTTTAAGACTGCTGTAAGTAAAATAACACATCATTATGACAGAGTAGTAACCAGCAGTACCGTAACAGACTGTTCACTACAGGGTTTGGGGGTGGGGGAAGGTGGTGTTATGTGTGCAGACTTGTGGAGGGGACTGTTCGGGGGCTTTCAGAGTCTTCAGAACAATTAGCTTTTGATTCAAGATGATTAAAACACAGGGAGCAGCATTAGTGCATTATTCTTTTACCAAAGGGAAAAGACTGAAAACCAGATAAAAGTAGTCAGTTTCAAATTTGAGGACACCCAGGAATGTGTCATTTTTATACTGCTGAATATACTTTTTCTCCCCAACTGTAAACACCCACATTTACTAGACATATTTCTTACCTTTTTTCCATTTATTCTTAATAATTTTGGAGATACATAAATATGCTATTCATCAGACCCTTTTTATTGACACTTACTTCCAGAACCAGCACCTGGTTTTAAAAGGTACCTATCCCTATTAAGATTTATCTGCCTTGATTTAACAGACCTCAGTTTAGGAAGACAGCTCTACGTATTATCTTCCTGGTCTTTAAGAAAGATTCACTAAGAGCTTACAGTGAAAGAGGCCAAAAAAGCTTGAATTCAAAACTTCAGTGCAAGCTTAGATACAAGGAATTGCATGCCAGAAGTTTGAGTGGTTAAGAAATGGTCCTCTCCTCATCATTATGTCATTGTTGAATTCTCTGCCGCTTGTCATGTGTGTTGGAAAGCTACCTCAAGTTAAAAATTACAGGATGACCTCACTTATCTTATGCCTTGTTTCTTTAGAGGAAAAATGAAAGAATATGCACTGCTGTGATGTAAGGCTGCCCACAGACCCTGAACTTCACCAACAACTGCTCCCCATTTTCTTGCATCTCATGCTACAAAAATGGCAGTAGAGGAAGACTGAGCAACCAGAGAACATTAAAATAACTGCATAGTCAAGGTGATCTAATTTGCAGTTGCATAAATCTGGCCCTACCTGATGATTCCTAACTGCATGCTATTTAAAAATCTTAGGTTTGTGTCATTTGGTGTTTTTTAAAGCAGTTTTTCATTTGTCATCTCATAGAGTGTAGTATCGGTGGGTAGATTATTACTTTGGAGCTAAGAAAATATGAATCCCTGTTTCTAAACCTTTCACCATGGCCCCTCTGCAAAGCAACTGTCATGCTTTACAAACTCCTCAGGAGTTTATCCATATTCATAACACCTTTTGTCTCTTTCTCGTTACCAAATGATCACTGGTATGGTTTTATTTTTATTATAGAAGACACCTAAACAAACTATTTTGTTTGTATTTCTTACAAAGTTGATTATTTTTCTTTTCCAACCAGGGGGTGGGGTGGGGAAATAAAGAGCACTGATTTAGAAATTATGTCATATGTCCATAGCAAGCTGCTCAAGTAATCACTGCAGACTGCTCTATCTTGCTCTTAGTTAACCTCTGAAGCTCACAGAGTCAAAACGTCACCGCATTACCTTCACCTTTACTACCTACTTTTTCAGTCCTGTTTCTCGTAACAGTCAAAAACCAATTCTAATATTAAAGGTTTCTGCTACAAATACACCAACTTTTTCCTTCCATGGCAAATGTGAATTAGTACTCCTAAGTGATTTTACTCTTTGGCAGTTTCTGATCTACTACAGGTTATTGCCCTTCACACCACAAATTACTATGGCACTTTTGTAACCTCCTACAGGAAATTTGTTTCCATATATACAATTCAAATCATTCTAACTCAAATATTTCTAATGGGTTAAAAAGGCACAACTTGATTTTTCAGAATTTGAAAAGTAGAACCTGATGAAGCCTTCCAAAGCATGACAATTTAAAACTATTTACTGAGCACATAATAATGGCTTAACAGTTTTAATTCCTTGGATCACTCCTAGTATTTTGAAAACAAACAGCCAGTCATACAAAATGGAGCCTGTTAAATAAATTACTTTCACCAGAAGCTCAGTCAATTCCTAATCCTGGGTGTGGCAGAGCAGATGATTTGTGTTTTGTTAGTACCTACTAAACAGAACTATGAAAAACAGCAATTCTAGAGCTACACCTTAACATTAGAAAAGCATCAGCTATTTCACCCAAGGTTCTGTATTGTTTGGCTAAGGATGACATTAACTTCATGGTGTTCTGATCATTGCATTTTACCTTCTACACCTTTAGATAAGAAGCACTGACTTCAAATCATCACTTATGCCTACTCTGCTTTTTGCCACTTAAGTTCAAACTGGTCTTCAGAAAATAGATAACTCTTACATCCTAGTATTTCACCTACTTCTTGCCTTCCCACCTGTGTTCCCATTTTAGGGGTTTACAGGTTCTCTGCTGCCAGTATTTCCTTTGATAGCATCTATGCCAAATTTAACACATAGGCAAACTTCACTGTTACATTTAAAGGCCCTTTGGCTATCTGCAAAATAAACCCCTCATTCCAAAGCACCCACTGCTTTTGATAAGATATTATGATATTAAATATCACCGTCTTTCTTCTCTCAATACAAACTTCAAGACAATTGCTGTGGGAATCTACTTCAGGGTAAAAACATACGAGCTTAACATCTGAGACAACCTAATGGCTCAGTGAATTAAAAAGAGTGAGTGGTTGTGGTTCAACTTCCTTTTTGTGCCTGAAATCTGGCCCCTTTCTCTTTTTTGGTTGGAACATTGGCTTTCTTGGTGCCAGTTCAGAGAAACCCGATACAAGGTCAAAGTCAAAGCAGCTCACAAACAGAAACAGTAAAGAAGTCTTCCCCTGCATATTCCTATCCCCTTCCTGAGTCAGCAGTAGGACTGGGACATCAAAAACTAGGATGAGGTTTTGTGTCACTCATGCCAACTTATCACCTTTAAATTTAATTTTTTGTGAGGTAACTTTTCAGCTAAATCAGTTTCCAACAGAGCTAACTACAGCTGTGTAAGCACCAGCACAAGGGAGGAGGAAGGAATGACATGACCTGCGGCATGGAAGGAAAGGCTGCCCCTTTCAAAGCAGCACAGCCTGAGATCAGCACAAGTCGGTCATGGAAACCACAGCTTAAGTGCCTAGGCCCAACTGTCATGAAAGCTAAACCTCCACACAAGCCGATGAAAAGCTGACTTCCTCCTCCTGTTCTTACGACTTCCCAAGAGGCAACAAAAAGCCACCAAGACAGTGATGAGATGTCAGTTACTCCAGAGCCCAAAACACATCCAGCAGCAAAGTGGGCTCTAAATGTGTGTAGGAAACGTTTCCCCTTTCCTAGAGAGAAGGGATAGCACTACCAGAGAGCTGTGAGTGGTATTAACAAACACCCCAATGTGGTTTAGTTTTTTGTCTAATAAGGTTCTAATCTGCCTTCTATCCCAAAATACTCCTCCTAAAAGCAACTTTAGAAAAAGGAAAAGAGCAAGCTCCAGACAATTACTTTATTTTTCAGTAATCAGCTTATTTAACTGATTCCACACAACAGATATCTTCAGAAAAGATAGTCTCACTCCAGAAGAAAAATAAATAAAAGCCTGAACAAACCCGTTCATGCATACTTAGAAGCAGAGGTTTTCCTGAACCTGCAGATACATTAGTGCAAAATGAAAACTATCACAAAGCCATTAGAGAAAGCTCATTGCTACTGTCAGTTCAGTATTCCACTGCAAAACAAAACAAAAACCCCAAGCCACTAGAACCAAGTGGGCATCTCACCACTATCAGGAGTTACTTCTCTTTGGTATCACTTACAAAACAATTTTTGCATGTTTTTTCTATATTTTAAGAGGACGTATGTAGCCCCTCAACATACTGACAGGTCTGTGTTTTGTTCAGACAGGGCATCAGCATTAAGACGTGCTGGCTACTGTAACTAAAAGGCAGATATTTCACAATTATGAAACACACTAAAAAATGCAATGTAAAAGTCAGCCTGAATGTCATTTGGGGTACTTTGCACCATCCAAATCCCAATGAAATTGGGTAAATTACATACTGAAGCAGTTTGGAGAGTATTGATTGGCGGTGCTCAAATGACTTCAAGGGTTACTCAGGACACATCAGCAATACCTGGTGAAACAAACTGCCTCCCCCCCAGACAAGTGAGTAAGGTATTGCAGTAACAGCTGCTGATTTTAAGAAAAACTGCAAAATGAAGTAACTGCATATTATAAACCGTAAGCCTAATTGCAAGTACTTAAAACATACCCACACCACAGCCAAATTACTTTCTACCATGTAACAAAAGCTCTCATTTGCATTCTAATCACCACAGAGTATTTCAGTATTTTATGAAAATTATCTTAAAAGACAAAAGAACAACTTCCAAGAGAAGAGATTTTCCCTCAATAGAACAAAGTTGTGGAGATTTTAGGTACTGCTAAACAAGGTAATACAAACATGTGCACAACTCCACTAAAAACTGGACCATCATGAAGATTCTACCCAAATCTAATAGAACACTATTTCTATAAAAGCCTTTCTACAAGCCATATATATATATATATATATATATGGACATGTGTGTATACCCACACACCCCCCTCAGTACTTCATACACCAGCAAGAGGCTGCCAGGCCTGGGGGGCACACAACCTTTTGGCAGCCTTTCAGCCCATGTGCCATGGCACTAGACACCTCCTGGATGGATGCTAGGACACATCCCTTCTGCCAGGGACACTAGGCTGCCCCTGGGCCAGCACTCACCCAGTGGAAAGGGGTGGCAACAGGAATGCTCCTGAAACAGAAACCAACCTACTGACACCACTGCAGAACAAGAAACCTCATCTTGCCCACATATCTACCAACAGCTTTTCAAATAACCCCATCTGAATTAGTGACATTTATTACTACTTGGACCTTATTAATCTACCTGGCCAAAGCTGACAAGGAAGTAACATGTGTATGACTTTTAATGTACCCTACAAAAAGATGAGCTTGAGAATAACTTTTTTAAACACCCAAAAGTTGGCATAAAGCAAAGGAAAATAAGCTCCCTTCTGAAAAGAAGACTGATTCACAAGCAAACAACTGTCTTTAACAGCTGACCTAACAATTAATAGAATCTAGGTTTTACACAGATAAATCACCTAAAACACACTAGTTTGCTGCATTTCACATACACTATTAATTTATCTTAAAATAGTCAATAGAAGTCAGTATAGTCAATATAAAAGTTGTATTCTAAAATATGTTTATGGCTCTGTATGCTTCATTGAGTGATTTGGAAATCAAAAGCAAATACAATTGAAATCGCTCAATAAAATCTTGTAGGGCTTGGGGTTTTTATCAGACATCATTTGAAAAGTTCATAAAGCACCTAAGCGCATGTATTTTCTGGATTACCCGAACAAGACCCAACTTCATCCGTGAGCAGCACCTGCTCACAGCAATGAAGGCTCGCCATGGACTGGGCTGCATTATTGAGTGTGCAGCCAGCAGGTCAAGGAAAGCAATGAAGGTGGTGATGCTACATCTGGAATACTCTCTCCCAATACTGGAGCAAGTCCAGCACAAAATCATCAGGATGCATAGCAGGCTGAAGGTCATGACATAAAAGAGAAAAAAAAAAAAAAATGGAAGAAACTGGGTTTGTATAGACTGGATGTGTGGAAAGCAGCTAATGTCTCTTTTAAGTTACATAAAGGGGAATTAGGGAGAAACTCAACCAGACTCTTTTCAGAGGTAAAAAAGTACAAAGGACAAGAGATGATGGTCACAAGCTGCAGCAAGGAAAACTCTCATGTTTGTAAGGGCAGAAGTGTCACTGGGCAACTGGTTTACCACTAGAACCAGAAGCTGCCCAGAGATGTTGTGGAATCTCCATCCCTGGGGATTTTGGAAACACTGAGTGGACAAGTTGAGCAACTTGATCTAATTTTGACATCAGCCCTGTTTTGAGTAGGAGGCTGGACTACATGACCTCAGGAAGTCCCTTCCAACAACATTACGCTGCGAAATATTCCACAGCAAGAGGTCATAAACATTTTTATTAAATATCAAATTGATCAGTTAATTTCTCAAAGCTATGACAAAGCATCAACATAAAAAGCATTAAAATACTATGTTGGCGAAGTATTAGTTCTCAACTCAAGCTGAGCTGTACACGTAATCGGTAACTATTAACTGTTCTGTGGGTTGCAGATTCCCCCCTCCTAAACAAGGAGCTCACCGAACTAACAGAGCCTGGTGTCCTACAAATATACACCTCTGGTCTCGAGAGTACCAATAAATCCATCCATAAAACTGGGGCATCTGTCACATCTCTTCGGGGAAATCTGACTTCTACGTGACCTCCTGATGCAGTCTCTTCCTCAGAGGAGCAGCACATAGGATCTCTTCATGCTAGCAAAACACCTATTTTTAAGAAACTTGCAGAAACTTTCCACCTTTAAGATTTTACCATCTGTCAAATTCGATGGAAGGCAGGCAACACGTTCAAAAATCACATGTAGAGGTACAAGAGATGGACTGATGTGACCACATACCGATACTGTGTACGCATAAGCTTTGTTTGCTTAATAAACTGTGATTAAAAAAAAAAACACCAAAATTATCTGTTTTGGTGGGCTGGACCTTGCAATGTTAATAAAATGAGTATTTATAAAATGCAAGTGTCCCTGAGCTGCACTCCTTGACTGTTAAGCCAGGATCCCATTACTTTGGGCAGACAGGAAAAGCTGCAACCCCTTATCTCCCTCTTAAAGACAGCTCAGATGCGATCAGAGAGCAAGTAGCTGCTGTCCTATACCCAATGCTGCTGCACAGCTTGCAAAGGGCCTGCTGCATCACAGGGAACAGAGAACAGGAAAAGCAGCTCTAATTAATCCTTTTGTGTCTCAGCATCAGGTTAAGCAAGTGCTAGAAGTCTGAGTGACTGAAGGGAAACACTAACCCCGGCCTTCTCCCCAGAGGGAAGAAGCCGATAAACAGCCACCAATTACAGTCCCTAATTCTCCACTCTGCTCCTTGCACCGAAGAGAATGCATTAAGGTTGGCTAACTCCTTGCTCCCCTTATCACACCAGAACATGTTAATTACAAGGTATCGACACCCATAAATCACCCATGCTCCCTAAAAACACACACAAACAGGGACATGAATCTCTAGACTTGCTCTGCCATTGAAGGGTGCTCTCTCTGGATCAATGCAATAGTTAACAGAAAGTATCTTACAGGCTGTTTTTGATCCCTGCCACTCGGCGGTTCTCCAGATCACAGCCTGACCCTCACAGAGGGATGGCAAACATTACCTTTTCATGTAACACTGGTCAGTCTCAAAAGGCAATATTACACAACCATCCAATCCATCAAGTTTTTTATTTTTAGCTATATATACCTACACCTTGCAGATAGTTTTGTTCCTGATTTTTTTCCTGAGTGTCTTCATATGTTTACTCCCATTTAATTTTAAATTACCCATCCTCTAAAAGCAGGGCTCTTCCAGGTACAAAAGTAAAAAGGAGCAGGACTTTGAGAAAACCACTGCCAAATGTCTTAAATATTCTTTTCAATATTACTTAACATTCATCTATTGATATTAGAAGTTAACGTTGCCATTCTTCTATAGCACATCAGTAACACAAAGATGTCTTTGTAACAACACAGTCAAATTGAGGCCAAGAAATTCAAGACTGAGCTTCAAGATTGTTTTCTCCCAATTGCATTCATCTTTGTTATTTATATGCAGTTATTTGCAGCTTCCATTCACATGAGCCTGATGACAAAAGGTCTTCCAAAAACTAGAAAATACAAGATAACATCCCTATCATATTCCCATTCACCATTTATTTCCAGAAAGATTGTTTTATGATGTCAAATTATCATTCTTGCCAAATTACCACTGACCACTGGATGAAGAATAATTCACACTGGAAACTTAAAGGTCAGCACTATCATGTTTTAATCACTGTTTCAGTGTGTTTAAAGCACAGCCTGCTAACCGGTTGTTTTCCACCCCTTACAAAAACAACCAGAATTTGGGGAGGATGAGACAATCTCAAAAATCTTTCATGTTTTACTGTGTCAGAAAAGCAGTCCTTAAATTTTCAGATCTGGTCTGAAAGTCACTCCCAGCTGACTCTGAGGTTGACAAACTCCTATTGTGGAAAGAAAGGGAACATCACATGAAGAACTTCACACTAAAACCCCTCAAAACAATCCTGAAGCAAAAGGGGAAAAAAAAAAACAAACCACCAACCAAAACCCCACAACATTTGCATATATTTGGCTAAATGAATTCAGAGTAACGAACAGGACCGTATGACTAAATAATTGCTCAAAGAATGTCCTGCAGTCCTAGGAAATGCTGAGCATTTTGTCTAAAACTTTGTGCTGTGGTCATCCCTTAGTTTCACATGCAGAATACTGAAAATAAATAACAGGATAGAAATGTACACTGCCATGGTTGTCCAGTTACTAATCACTTCACCCCCGGCAACCAACTTTCCATGCAGGATGCAAGTCTGTACCCAGGATGAACACTTTTGGCAGAGTTTAACTGGAGGACATTGAGAGAGGGTTTGCCTGATAACACGTCTTTCTGCTTACAAAGCTCAGAAAGTGTAACCACAACACAGCAGTAAATACACTGCTCTGTTCAGTTTATTTTTACTCAAAACCTGATTATGTTAAAAATAACTGCACTAGGGAAAAAGAGTTAAATGCCTTTAAGGATTTTCAGATCCAGATGAGAGAACATTCGCGTACAGTCTATTCAGTCAACATCTTCCTCTATTTCCTGTGCTGTTGTTTTATGTTGTGATCAATATTTCTCAAACATTCTCCCTCCTGCAAAATCAAAATGGAAGACTGACTGTAACAGCACTATCCTAAGAATACTTCAATTACACTTCTATTAATTTAATTAAAAGAACGGTACTGTTTTCAATTCCCTAATCCAGTAATCCAGAAACATAAAAATTAGGAAAAACAACGGAAAGAGTGAAGACTTTTAAGAGTTAAGTCACTTTTTTTCCATGCCACAATGCACTGCTAAATAACTAGCATCTCCCGAGTGATACACATTAGCTGGGGGTCTAAACCAAAATCATCAAAGCCTGCTCTGCGTTCTCTCATTGAAGTGTACGAATTCAGATGGATTCTGCAGTTGCAGGAAACACCTCCATCTGCACACTCATAGCTTGCCCTCTACCCTGCCCCCCAGGGAGAAGCTTCTTCAGATCCTCACTGCATTAGCAATCAAAGCAAGGAAAGAAACATACTATGCACTAAACTTCATAACCCATACGTCTGTTGATTGGCAAGTAATCTTATTTAATCATAGGAGCTTGCATGTTAGGCACTACAATACATTACAGTTGCTATGGCATTTAACTACAAGTGTGTGCATCCAACACCTCCCTTATCAAGTATACAACATAAACTGAGACTTTGTTCCCTGTCATTTCACACCCAAGACAGAGAGCAACAACTAAGAGCACAACATACTGAATTCAGTATTTCATGTTAATAATTTTAGAATAGAAAAGACAGGAGCCAAGTGCATATTTCAGCTGAACTGGAGATTTAGAATTTTTGGTTAGTAATTTCGTACAGCATTCAGAGCAGACACAATGTGCTAGAATAAGTTTTTAAATAAAAGATACCCTTATATAGTTTTGAGGGGGTAACAGTTTCAGTAGAGAACTTAACATACCATTTGAAGGGGCAGAAAGTGGCCCCGTTTCCCCTGTACGTGCTCACTGGCATAGTGACGCCAAAAAAGGGCATCGGCTGCCACCCTACTGCTGGTAATCTCTGATCTGTGGTGAAACATTTCAGCTTTAACACGTTGTCTGTTGAACACACTTTTAACAGCCCCTTGATAGGAACAGGACTATCCCACAGCACACAGCTTGAAAGTACTATTCCCAAGCATCTTACTAGATCAGACTGCAAGTGTAAACCAGTGCAGTTCACCCCGACATTATCTTGCCCTGACTCAGGTGATAAAGTACACTGTAATGAAATACAGTCTGTACCATAAGCTATAGTTTTACGCTGCACATATTGATGTGGTTTCTAATGCTAGAACAATAACAAGGGTATTTTTACACCATAAACACAATTTCTGATTTAAATTGTGAAGGTTCTTCCCACAGCAAAAAAGTGAAGGCCACAACTCCAAACTTTGTAAGAGGCTAATCTCCCAGCTAAATTCAGGCCTAGAGGAAAGCTTCCACCCTGAAATACAGGATGACTTCATCTTAACAGGCCAGAACAATTCAACGACTATATGCAAAAACCTATAGCTATAAAAATCTGTAACATACAGCTGAAGGCTGTGAAGAGCCTCTGCTGAGAAATGCACTAGTTCACAGAAAATCAAGCATTAGAGAAAGAAAATAATGCTGATAAAGCTTTCACAAAGTCAGCCTCATTTAGTACCTCTGGTCAAAAAACATGCCAAAGAAATGGAGACAGGACTGGAGGGAAGTTGACGAAATAGTAACAGAAAAAGTTTTTCATCTGCATCCCTTAAATTCTTTCAGAAGTCGAGGGGGTTTAACCTGTTTTACTAATACAAGACAGAATATGAAATCCTAACCACGCTGACCAGGCATGTCAGATTTATAACCCGGTCACTAGATACAGCATCGCACAGCATCAGCCCAACTCATTTAGATTACTAAAAGCAAAACCCGCATCTCGCCCTCTTAATCCTGTTAGCTCACATTTTCAGTATTTTGCAGTTCGTTCACCTCGCTCCTTCAGACTGATACCAACCAAAGCAAACACTTGCTATCGTTTTTCAGTGAGACTCAGTGCAAGCCTTCACGATACAAAACAACCCCGCGCTAGAGCGGCGGAAGGGAACTTTCACCTGTATACTCGTTAAATCAGACGCTAACCTCGCAGCCTGCGCCGCGCAGGCAGCACGTCCTAGGCAAAACCAGGCAGGGGCAGCGACCCGTCTGCACAGATTCACTTTTCTTACCATCCCTGACCTCAGGGACGGGCAGCCAGGTGAGCACAAAGGGAAACGCGGAGCTGCTAGCAGAATTTTACGACCTTTCCCCCTTTTTGAACGCCTGCAATCACGCTAGAGACGAAGAAAATTAAGAGAGCAACCTACTCTGGAGGCAGGGGCGAGAAACAGCCAAGAAAACAAACGCACGACTGAAAGGAAACGAGTCGTTCAGTTGCACTCATAGATGGAGGGATTGAGGGGCGGGGGGGGAGTGCAGCGAAAGAGGGGAAGGGTGATGCCGAGAGGCATCCTCGGGAGCACGGAGGTCAAAGCAGAGCTGAGGAGAGCGAGGCGGAGATGCTTGAGCCCCGGCTTCCCCTCCCCCGAGGGCAAGGCAGAGGCCTCCCCCCATGCAAGGGCGGGCCGGAGGCCGGGGCCAGGCCCCGGGGAGGCTGCGGCCAGGCCGGGCAGCAGGGAGGGAAGGAAGGAGGGAGTTGTTCAGGGCAGGGGCGCTGCCCCAGCTGGGCTCAGAGCCGGCACTCACCACACCATGCCGTAAGCCCCCTCGCCGATGTACGAGAGGTTGGTGTAGCGGGGCCCCACGTCGAACGCTTGGCCCCGCACCATCTCCGGGCCCCCGGCGCTGGCAGAGCCGCCCGCAGCCCCGGCCCCCGACACCGCCGCCATGTTGTCCGTGCCGGGAACCGCGGTGACTGCGTGCGGGGGGGGCGGAGGCGGGGGGAGGAGGAAGGAGGGGGACGAGGAGAAGGATGCGGGAAGGAGAAGAGGCGCCGCCCGCTCCGCAGCTCCGCCGCTGCCGCCGGCTCCGAGGCCCCGTAAGCGCCGTCACCGCCGCGGCCGCTGTGAGGAGACGCTACCGGCCGCGCGCGCGCGCATCGGCCCGGGCCGGGGGGAGGGGAGGAGAGGGCGGGGGCTCGCGCGGAGGGAGCGGCGGGGCGGGGCCTGAGTGAGGGGGCGGGGCCTGAGTGAGGGGGCGGGGCCGGGCACTGCGGTAACCGCAGCCGCTGGGGAGGGGGCGCGGCGCGCGGGTCACGTGGCGGGCGTGCCGGCTCGGCGGGCGCGCGGCCGGCCGGCGCCATTAGAGGCGTCAGGTGACGGCAGGCCCGGGGCGGGAAATGGAGCCGAGCCGAGCCGAGCCGAGCCGTGCGGTGCGGGCGGCTCCGGGGCCGAGCGAGAGCCGAGAGGAGGCCGCGGGAGCGGGCCCGGGGTCCCGCGGGCCTTGCGCCCTGCCGCGTGTGTGCGGCCGGTGACCGGCCGTGAGGCGCCGGCAGGAGAACGAAGGGCCGCGGCCGGGCTCGGGGGCTGGTTCCGGAGGCGGCAGGGCCGCGCTGCACCGCCCGGTGTCCCGGCCGCAAGGTTATTGTACGCGAAAGCGGAGTTACTGAAACAAGGGCAGGTTTATTTCTGACGTTTCCCGACTCCAACGCGTAGTTTTGCAACATCTGTTTAGCACGTTGGTTTTCTATGGAATTACATCTTCCCGGTAGTTGTGTACCATGTAAGTAACTGGAGGCTTTGAATAGGAGGTGAAGCTGCTGTTGATGGTTGGCATCATGTCATGGTCGCTGCCTGCAACAGCATCGCACCGTCACTGTTTTCTTGCAGGGCTCCTGTCCTGAAACAGCTTTTGCTTGATCTGGAAGTTTACAGAGTTAGGCACGAGGACCTTAGCTTCACTTGTGAGGTTTTCCTGCAGTGCTCTGATGATCTTAACAAATACATTGACCCCTGATAAAAAATCCTGCTGCTGCTCCCCTTAACTGCTATGGCCGCAGCTGCGTGAGAGATGCTGTGTCTTCTGTACCTTTCAAAAGTCACTCAAGTGCGTGCCTTCATACATCTTAGCGTGTCAGTGTCTGCTCATGCATACCCACCCCAGTCCATAAGAATGCCCCATTGTGGAAGGAGCCAGTATCCCTTGACAACAAAGCTTTTTTCCTTGTGAGTAGCCAGTAACTTCACAGGCCTCTGTAACAGTGCTCAGGCAGAAGCTGTTACATGACAAGCCAGTCTCTCTTAGGTTCCCAGAGGTTGTACTCTGCTGCTTTCTATCTGGCTTTCAACATTTCTCTCTCAGCAAGCTGTCTTTCTATTGACATTTGTACTACTGACATCTCTGCTGGCAGTTCCGAGCTTCATGTCGGTCTTTCCCTTGAAGGTGTCCCTGCCAGTGCATTTTGTCTTCCTTCTCCCAACTGCCAGAGGTTTGTTTCTGGGCATCCCACCTTTTGTCACTACTTGCTGCAAGCAGCAGCTTCCTTTGCCATCGACTAAACAATCGCAGTTTTCCATGGCTGCTTCCAAATGGTTGCTCTACAGTCTCCTGATTACAGCTTGCTGACATCCCCCCAAGCACCAGGCTCACTGTTTGACCAGTAGTCAGGGGGGAAGAGTTACTGGTTCCAGTCGTGCAGCCGGTTAGCCACACTGCAGCCCGAGGACTCTCTTTGAGACAGATCTACCCTGCAGGGTCTGGGCTTCAGATGCAGCTCCTGCCTACTCTGATGGAGTGAAAGCTGGCGAGGATGACCAACAGCTTAATAAACAGTGTTTAACAGACATCCAACCACACAGTTGAATGTGTTTGAGTGGGATAATGCTTCTGATGTATTTATTTTCACTTGTATAAAGTGCTTTCCTTTCCATGATGTGTTCTTGAACACTTCAGAAATGCAGCGTTATTTTTCTCAGACATTTTAGGGAGCAATAAATGTGAACAAACATTTTAAATTTTCTGAAACCAAATAAAATATTATTTAAAAGGTTCTCTTGACTCTAAAAATGAAATGATGGTTACAGTCCTGATTGCATACATAAATAAATCTGTCATCAGCAAATGCAAAACAAATGATTATAGAGAATCGAGCTTAAACACAACCTGTCATAGCAAATCTAATTACAGACTGGTGTGTATCTAGATTATTTTATACCTTCACCAGGATGTGTCTGATCAAGAAGGAAACCAACCAGGCAGACCAGGAAATTGTGGGAAGCCTGTCAGCTCCTTTGAGTGCTGTGTTCAAATACATGTCTAACCCAATTAAACCCAAATAAGCGGTCAAAAGGCTTTGGCATGCTTTGCCAACAGCTTTCCTCTGTGACACAACTTAGGGTATCTATTTCAGTGAAGCACTACAGTTACTGAGATAAGACAGACACATTATCAATTGCTTTTCAAGCTATTTAAATAGCTGCCATTACCTGTAGTTAATGTTGGGTCTTTTGCTTTAACAAGGTGACATTAAAGCCTCATCTATGATCAAAATAAAGGGTTATTATGTTGGGGAGAAGAGGTGATACTTGCTAAAAACATGACAGCAGATAATGAAAAGCAGGAGGAAAAATACCCCTTTTATTTCAAGCAAAGCACTGCTAAGAAGAGTTTGGACAAACACAGTATCTTCAGTTCGAAGGCTATCTTAGGAAACAGCCAAGCCATACAATAGGTCAGTTTAAATATGTCATGGTTTGGACTATATCCATCTTCATATCAAGTTCAGGAGTCTCATGGATGAGTTCATCCTACAGTCATGGACTAGAAATTCTCTGTGCTGTTACACGTATCTGTTAACTTTGGGTTCTCTAAATAGGTCTCTTAAAAAATGAATGTCTTACTACAAAAGGCCCATTGAGCCCTGGAGACAGCATTACCAGGTTTAGGAACAGGACAAACGCTGAAGGGCTGCCCTGCACTGCTTCTCTTGACTGGGGCTGGAGAGATTTCACACCTTTGTGCTGATTTAAAACTAAAGCTACATCTGCCCAAATCATCATAGAATCACAGAATAGTTCGGGTTGGAAAGGACCTTAAGATCATCCAGTTCCAGCCCCCCTGCCATGTGAGGGACACCTCACACTAAACCATGCCATCCAAGGCTCTGTCGAACCTGGCCTTGAACACTGCCAGGGATGGAGCATTCACAACCTCCCTGGGCAACCCATTCCAGTGCCTCACCACCCTAACAGTAAAGAATTTCCTCCTTATATCCAATCTAAGCTTCCCCTTTTAAGTTTGAACCTGTTACCCCTTGTCCTGTCACTACAGTCCCTAATGAAGAGTCCATCCCCAGCATCCCTATAGCCTCCCTTCAGATACTGGAAGGCTGCTATGAGGTCTCCACGCAGCCTTCTCTTCTTCTCATCATTATATTAACTGCATTATTTGTGTGGGGACACTGAAGATGTAGCTTTCTTGGTAGCTACTGTAGGAGTATGGCATTTGCTTTCATAGTACCTCAGCATGACCCTGAGCCTCCCCATCATTCCAACAAAACGCAGGCATTAAGGATATAAAGCAATTTTCCCAGCATTATTTAAGAAGACCTCAAGCCTCTGTGCGGGGGTGACAAGGGAGAGAAATAAGACACGTAAGATGTTTTATAAAGATATATTTTAACTTCTAAGGCACTCAGGAACCATGGTGATGAATCTGACACAAACTTAAATTGCTTAGATAGGAGCTCTGATCCACTGGGAACTATCCTGACATTCATAAAGAGCATCAGATGCTAATAACTTCTAGTCAGTACTTACCTGGGCCTGATTTAACTGGTGACATACAGCTGAAATCCCTTGAGACTGATTTTCATTTACATGTCAACCACTGCTTTGACAGCGTAAAGTGACCTCAAGGAAAATGAGAATCTCGCTGTCATGCCATTGGGAAGTCAAAACCACTCTCTCACCCAAATTGCTGGGCAACTAATGCCAAAACATATTCACTTTCCCCCCCAGCACTTCCTTTTTCCCCATTCAGCATTCTGACTGATTTTGCAGGAAGATTATGGTGGCTTATACACCATGGAGTTAAAACTCATAAACAGACTGCTGTTTGCTTTGTGCATGCCAAAAGGAGCACAGAAGATTATTAGTTGCAGAACTCTACTGTCAATAAGAACCTTGATCTTGCACTGGGTATCATTCTGTCACTGTCAGAATGTGTCACTGTTATAGGAAATGTCTTGTACTATCTATCATGTTCTTGTTAGATGTGCTGTTCACAAATACAGTTTCAAAACACAGTTGTAATTTCAAGTCATTTTTATCTTCCTTAGTTTTGTACAAGCAGTTTACAATTATACTTTAAATGTTTCTAAAGGGATCCATTTTATAGCAACCTGAAAAGCTGATAATTGTAACAATTATGATTAATATACTGACATTTTGTTGCTGTCTATGTAAAAGTTGGTTTTATTTTTCAGCTGCAGTAGCAGCAGTATGGAGGCACTGTCCTGCACTTCAGTAATGGAAATTTCCCAGCCTCAAAGCACACTCTGTCTTAGTCAGCTGCAATGAAACAGTGATTTCAATATTGTTGTGTGCTTTACTTGTCCTCGGTTATCTGGAGCTTGTATCTTTTGAAAAGCAGCTACTCCTCATGAGCTTGCATCATCCCGCCCAAGAGTTAAAATTCAGTCAACAAGCTGTGGATAAGAGAATTGAGCCACCGAATGAAAGCTTATTTTACTGGACTGACAAAACACAACATACACAGTCAGTATCTGTACAGTGAGTTGTGAGGATGCCACTGAAGCCCTGGTGTGTGACCATGGTTTTCTTGTGCTGAAGCTTTATGCAGTGGACAGATATTTAGTTTTTACAAAAGATTTAGCTAGTGCATAATATCTGTCTCTTTTCTTTGTATTTCTGGTATCATTTATCGATAGGAAAATACAAGAAAATACAGAAAAGGATGTAGGATTATTACAAAAGAATATCAGAAGTCTCATAATTTACAAATACTAAAATATGCAGTCTCTTTCCCCCACTTGTTCTCAGTTCAGCTGTAGACGGGACAAGCAATGCCTCCAACAGAGGCAGAAGTCAAAGCATGTAGAAACAGGAATACTGGGGGGTTGCATTGTCCGGATATTGCGTAACTCCATTTTTAATACTTCTTGCTCGTAGCTAAAAATTTAGGGAGCTTTTGTGATGAAGATGTGGCTGATGTGAGCACAGAGGATAAAGGATGATGAAGGAAAGAATAAAAGAGAATATGGGGAGGAAGAATGTAAAAGAAGCAAAATGAGGAGGTACTGAGAATGCATTATGGGAATAGAAGGGTTGCAGTTGGAGGGGTGACATCCAGACCCCACTGCACCCGGCTTTGTGCAAGTGAAACAGTTGGCAGACACAAGTTCCTTCATGGGGAACTAGTTTGGGGAACGATACCAGATCTCCTAAAAAGAGCTGACCAGAACTTGCTTTCACTGATGTTGTCAGCTGGGGTAATGCTCATCACAAATACACATTTAGCTCATGACTTTCTGATGGCACAGGTTTACTTCCTAGTTGCCCACTGTTATTATATTCAGCCCAAATGATGGGCAGTGGCTGAACAGAAACAAGTGGTAGGGAACAGTCTGCTACGGGGATTCTGTGATTAAAAAATCAGCCAACATTGATACATCACCACCTGTATGAGCAAGTTGGAGGCCATGGCACAGTTATTCGGAATATGAGTTTGCACATATCAACTGTCACACTTAGCTTTCTTGTTGCAGATAACAAAGAAACAGGACTGCCTGCTTCTCCTTCACCAGCCACATCTGCTGACACCAGACTGCAGCAGAGGTGCTTCCAGATTTATGGCTGAGACACCCTGAGCACCTGCAGGGAAGTCTGCATCTTTGCTGTCTAAGCTGCTCCTGTGCTTTGGGAGGGAAGGAAGATTATGAGCCTCTTCTTCCACTTTGTTCTGTCCACCAACCTAAGAGCCCAAAGAGTCCATTCTGCATTTTTTTACTAGAGATCACATACATGCATTCATTACATCTGTTTCTAGAGTCCAAAACTGATGAATCATCATTCATTTTTAAGGCACCCATTTCTTACAGCAGAGAAGACCTGTGCAGGCCCGAGAGATTTCCTGAAGGAAATGGTGTCACAGTATTTTGTAAAGAAGAGGCAAGCTGTTGGAACCTGTGTTGCATTACAGGGGTAATGCAATACCTCTGAGCGCTTCCTGTGTATCAGAGATACAGTTTTCACCACATCATAAAACTTTCAAGCTTTTGTTAATAAACACTGCTAGAGAAAGAATAATATCCAAATATACACCCCCTGTGGCATCTGTTATTATAAACAAAAGAAGGTTTTCATTACATACATATATATATGATGAATATATATATTTATCAGGGGAGTATTTGTGTGAGAGAAGCAGATTTGAGGGCCCTATCCACTGCCACATGTTGCATCTCTCATTAGGCCATTTGGACTCCAGGCATATGACTTTTGTTGTATGTAAATAGTGAGATGTTTGAGCAAATGTGATTTTTTACTACTGGTATTTGTCACTTTTTAAACAATGTGGATACCCAGAGAACCAACATCTGCAGAATTACAGCACTGAGCCTTGTATGAAAATGGCAAAAATAGGATTTGCTTCCAACAAGAATGATCTACAAGGGCTGAGGTACCTAATCCAATACACAGCTTGTGCAGATGCTCAGAGCAGTGTCAGCTCGATGTGTGGCCTTTCTCACTTGACAGCTTTGTTGTCTCAATTAATTCTCCAGGCTGAATTAACCGAGCCTGGAAAGGTAGAGCTGGGGAGCAGAAGGGTGGAGGTTTTTCAGCACCAGCGACCTTGCTGGTGCAGTTTGCACCCCAGCAGATAAGATCTGTGGCAAGGAAATGTGAATTATTGAGACTGATCTTCTTGTGATCATGGTGAGGACTTGGTCTGCAGCAGACAGGCTCATGGGGTGGGGGCTGGGGAAGAAATTCGAGGTTTCTGCCAATTCTATCGGGAATAAGCATTTTGATAGGTAACCACAACAACGCAAAGACAGGCTTGGGTCTCATAGGGCTTTGTCACTGAAGGAAGCTTGGGAAGTTCAGGGCAAACTGTAAGACAGCTGTTTGTTCAAGCTTTCTGGGACAAATGGGAACATCTGAACTGCAGTTTCATGGGGTAATCCTGCTGCATGGAAATGCAAGACTGGAAACAACTGTGTACAGTTCTTGCTTCTTTAAATGGCTATCATATTTTAAACACTGCCACATAGAATATTACCAGTTAGAGCAGGGGAAAGACTGAGCCTCAGGAAGGTGCTCCCTCAGCCACCAGCACTAGACCAGCAGATCAAATTAATAATTAAAACATTTGTAGCTTCCAGTATTTTGTAAGTTTTAACAAGGGGAGAATTATCTGGCTCGCATTACTGTTGTCTTACCTGACATATGGTGGTTATTACTCCAGATATTCAGGGCCTAATGACAAGAGATGCCTTTTATGAGTGCAGTACATCCATTGTAATCAAGTGCTACATTAATCTTACTGCATTACCGAGTCTCTGGGTTTTGTACAAGTGACACAAAGTTGTTGTGAGGATCTGCCAGTCTCCTGCATCTCAGATAACTTTTCACTATGATGTCTCATTTCTTATTGATGTTAACAGAGCCAGATTGAATCCCTGGCCTGGAAATCCTGAGAGAAAGATCAACAGCAAGGAAAAGCATTTTTTACAATTGCAGAAAAGGCTGCTTTAAAAAGGAAAAAAAAAAGAGAGAGAGAGCACACTGCTCTTTTTGAAGGATATGGCAAAATATCTGCAGAGCAATGCTCTGCATCCAATTTAACAGGTATCATTAATGGCAATAGGGTAAGATTAAATGATTAGGCTCTGCCAAGCAGTATGTGTGGGGGGAGCAGACAGCAGATGTCCAGCCACTTAGGCCTCTGCCTTGGGCACCAGACCGTGGTATGGAAATACGTGTGGATATTTAATTGTTATTCAACTACAAGTTGCCTGGATTTATGAGTCTGGGAAGCACATATGCTGCAGTGAGAAATGAGTGTTTATTAGCACAGCAGCTCTGCCGGCCTTTCCCGCAGAGAGACAAAGTACCTCCATCTATAGAAAATGGATTAGAAGGGAGCAGCATACCGCTCTTATGTCCCATTTACCTTTGTGAAGTGCAGCTGGATAAATGCCAATATATGGATACGTTTCCATCATGAACTCTGAACAGCTTTTACTGCTGCTTGTTACACATAATAAAAAGGCAGCAGCTGTCCTCTTATCAAATCGCCATTTGGAGAAAGGTACACCTAAGTAAGGGACATAAACAGGACTCCTCCTTCAGGGACAGCTAGGGGGCTACATGAAAAGAAACCTTTTAAGAGCTAGATTAGGAAGATGGGGCCATTGCCCTGCATTCAAGCATTTTTCCAGTGCTTGTTGCAACAACCTTTTGTGGTTGCTCTTAACATGTCCTCTTTCCTCCTTGGTTCCTCTTCCACTACTCTTACCCATGACAACATCCTCCTAGAGTCCAGATCAATCCTGTGCTGTGTGGGCTGCTGCTGCTGTATGACCTCCCTTCACCTATCCAGTCAGCCTCCCCCTGTGTTCAGCTATGCTCTTTTTAAGGCAGCACCACCTAGGAGGTGAAGTGTGAAGTTAAGCCTAGAATAGCAGTGAGGCATCCCCCAGCACACTCCAGATCTGCAGCAAATCCAACACCTGTATTTCTCCCACTCCCTGCTGTTCCAGTCTCCATTCTCAGTGTCCAACTCTCCTCCTTTCCTGGGCTGCTCTGTTTTATACTCCATTACTTTTCTTACGGTTTACTGAGCTGCCTGAGCTCAATAAAGGGCCAGACGAGAATCCAGCCTGTACAAAGAAAGCAGCAGGGCTGGGAGCAGAAGTGTCCTTTTGATACCAGTGGTCCATTAGTTTTGGCTCAGCTGCCATGACTCCCCAACTCAAACAGGGAGGTTTGACTACAGTGCTGAGAAGACTTCAGCCACTTCTTTTGCCTTTGCCATCCTTTGCTGCACTTTTCTCTGATCTTGAAAAACATGGGGGAAAACTAGTCAGGTTTATAGTAACTTCCTCACCATCTCCTTTGTGCTCATCTTCTTCCTTTCCTGTTTCTGCCATTTACTCTTCCAAAATCTCTCTGCTGTAATTCTCCATGCTCCTGCTGTCTTTGTCCTACCGCTCAAGCACCTGTTGACCTCTAGAAACACATTCCTGATCCAGGATCCTTCTCCCTGCAGCCACAGCACAGCAAGGCAGACAAATACAGGCCTCCTCTCTCAGGACAGGCATTCAAAATAAAAAGTATTACACAATCCACAAGACATGCGCATTACTCACCAAAACAATCATGGGTATCCTATTTCTGCAGCCCTGCCTCTCAGTGCTTGCTTCTTGCCACTCTCATGCCAGTGTGCTGAAGCCAAGACCCAGGAACAACTGTGTGTGGGAAAACCTAAAGCCTGCAATGGAAGGGATGTTTCTGTACAGCTGTAGCAATGATCAGTCTGACTGCAAGGGACAGAAGCATCTCACTGTGTTTGTTTTGTGATGTGGTCTGATCATTTATACTGTTGAATTAATAAAAACAACAAGATAAAAGCTTGCCAAATGGTATCCATTGCTAGCTGTCGTTCGTTCCTTCATTCTTATTCCATGTACACTAGGAAGTGTGCATTATCTGATACATCAAGACATAAGAAACAAATAAATGTCTTTATATTACAAGGAAAAAAAAAACAACTTTCTAGAAATATTGTAGAAACATTCACATCCTCTATTTCTGTCTTTTATAAAAGGCAGGCTGTGTCTTATTATCATCAAGGAAGAAGTAAACAAATGTAATTTAATCAGTTCTGTCTTTCGTCGATTTGCATCAGCAAGAATAAAAGACAAAGGCAGAATGGAAAACAGCAGCTTTGTGCTAAAAGTTTGAATGCACAAAATACTTCTTTCTCCAGCTGTCAAACATTAAAAAACGCTATGCATACCAGTAATAATAAAAGTGTCAAACAATTGACCACACTAGGAATCACAATGCTTCATTAAAAGCTCTGGAGCAGAGTAGAAAAGCTTCCAGCCATTTGTTAAACAGAACTAAATGCTAAGATACTTTCAGAAAGTGTCAGAAGACGCTTTCATCTAGTCTAGCCAGGCAGATAAACATCTCCTTGCTTACTGCAGCCCGGCCTCCGAGCTCACAGCAGCTCAGCACTAACAGCTGGATGTGCCATTTGCTTTCCCGAGACCGGGGCATCTCTCAGTAAAGCAGAAACAAGTAATGTCCTTCCCAGTGATGAGGCCTCCGCTCCATGTGGTGCAGGGAGTTACTCGGGAATTTTGTATTTACATATGTAATTACGTGCTATCTGGAGAACCAAACCTATTTGTTCAGCTGACAGGCGATGTTGGGACAAGGAATTTTACAGACAGGATATTTATAGACCCTTTATCTCTACGTGCGATCAGAACTGAAACGTCAAACAATGCCCCGAACGAAGGGTTCTTTCAGTTCAACTTTTCTCCATTGTTGCTTTTCCCTGTTGGGTTTTTTTTTTTTCTCCCTCTGTCTGGTTACTGCCTAAAACTTGGCAGTGAGAGAAAAAAGGGAATGTGACTCACACTGACAACTTCATTTGCTGTAAGAGACCTCAGTAATTGCTCTAACCCACTTACAGGAAAGCTACCCCTCCTCTTTCTCTCTTCCTCCACTCTTACATAGACAGAGGCCATATTTGTAGCAGGAGCAGCCCGACTGATCTCAGGGGTCATGCTATCGCTTATGAAGTAACCAGGCCTCTTTCTTTTCACTTTTCTTCTGAGGGATTCCAGTTAACCCCTCACAAGAACTTAAAACGGCTCCAGTTTAAGGGGCATCTTCCTGCCACGGATTTCTCATGAACCCCATAGCCAGGGTTTCCAAAGGACTCGCGGCTCAAATGCAGCAGGGCTGAAGCAGCTGCTCCCACCAGACACAGCAGCTTGGCAGCCAGCACCCCAGCACCAGCGTAGAGCTATCGAGGAGTCAAACAATTGTCGCCTTTTCCTTTGCTGATGGGATGGGGGCAGGGGACAGTAAATGGAACAGGAGGAGAACCAGCACAGATGCCTGTGCAGCACTCTACCAAAATATATTTTCTTTTTTAATTACATAATCCCCATAATGAGCGTGGCATTCGTAGTGAGGTGGCGGAACAGATGGTAGAGACTTCGTTTTCAGCAAGACGTTAATTAACAACAACTCTGGGTTCTGCTAGAGAAGAGGGTTTGTTCTGCTCTAGCAGGGTTAAGATGGGTGCTTACTACATAGGGCAAAACTCAGTTTCCAAACACAGAACTGTGATTTTTATCCCTGTTGGAATTTCCAGCATACTCTCCAAAACACAGCAACCTCCTACATGCAAAGCCGTGTTAAAAACCAGCACAAGTTTGGGTCCCACAAGCAGCTTGGGATTCTCTGCAAACACTTCTGAATGCTTTGTGGACATACAAATACAAAAAGGAAAGGGAAAAATGGTTAATGTGATTGAGAGAGCTTTGTGCAACTTAAACTGCAGTTGAGACTGTGTGATATACAGCATCTTCATAGGGATATGCTTAAAGTTAAAGCTTTCTGAGAAGCTCTGCCTGAGTTCCCTCTCCTCTTTCCTCTGTTCCACACACTCAGACTTAACATCTTCAGCACACTGATGCAGCTGAGCTGGAAAGAGCTATCCCAAGGGGGACTGGAGCAGAAAGTAGCTATGAAAGATATTTGTTAAAACCACAGGCAGAGAATACATCACCCAGACACAACGAATAGGGAAATAGCCCATGCAGCCGAAAAGTCTAGCCTCTATTTTTTGTCTGATAAAGCTGGCTGGACAGCCCGGCACAGTGAACAGCCCACAGACATTCAGCTCTTCCCTCCCTGTGCTGCCAGGTGACATGAGGTTGCTTTTTCCTGCTCTGCATTCACCATCGGAGGCTCTCCAAGGTCACATGCCCAAGTCCTGCAGGGGCCTGTGGGCCACATTCCTACGGGGATTACATCCATCCCCAGCAGGAGAGAGGGAAGATCTATGCAGGCCAAAAGGGATGGGCAAGCAGTGGGGAGGGAGGAGCTGATGGGGGAAGGAGCCAGCTGTAGAGAACATCAGGATGAACACAGGCAAGAGCTGGAGGACAGTCCTACAGGAAAGGGAGAGGGGAAGCCTTCATATTCTATAACAGTATAAAACAGGACAACAGGGCACCTAGATTCATCCACTGTGAAGCTTGGAATTGAACCCATTATTCCCACATCTCACCACTCATCCCTGTGCTGCCAGCAAATATATATAACAGCTGACAAGAAGCATCCCTGCCCATTCTAGTGACATGCACGTCCAGAACGGATGCTTTTCCATTACTCCCACTTACTCTGTGCAGGCAGTAGATAGTTGTGGGTCTGTGCTGTAAGCTGCAAATCATGACCCTACTCAGTACCCAGGGGGAGAAAATGATGATTGCAGATGATTTTTTATTTTCTTTCACTGTGTCTGTACAAAATATAGTTAGGGTGAGTTAAAAATTGCATTACAAGAACATTGCAGTTATGTAGTCCAACAAATGATTATATGCCTGAACTGAGAACGTCAATTCCACCTTTCAGCAGCTATTTTAATTCAAAATACCAGGTCAAGCTCCTATGCCATATTGCTTTTAGCCATAAGAAAATGCATCCTGACATGGTTTTATTGAGCATCACTAACCTGCAGAATTGTACGTGATTTGGGCCTCCATGGGTTCACACTGTGTTAAACCAGAAACAGGCCACAGAGCAGAGCTCGGTATCTTGCATGCATCAGATGGCAGAGATTCTTTGCAGGATGATTTTCAGGAAAAGTGCCAGCTATCACCAAAACTGCTTAGGAGGTGCAAAGTAGGGGAAGGAAAAGAACACAAAAAACCCTATATTCTGCTTAGCCTGTCCTCCTTTCACAGGGATTGAGAGGGAGATGTGAGAATCAACAGAATGCATTTGTACTTACAGCCACTTTTTTGGGAGGAGAGAAGGGTGACTAAAAACACTTAGCAGATATTACCTTAAAAAATAAACCCAGCATAACGAGAAGTTAACTCTTCAAGGAAAACCAAGAAGAAAAGCAACCAGCAGATGCAGAGACAAACACTGACTTCAGTGGAGCTGCAAGGCTGAATTTGGCTTGAATTCTGTGAAGTACTTTCAAAGCAGGAGCATACTGCATACAAATGAGTGTTAAATAATTCGCATCATTAAGAGAGCTCTGAGCAGCTCATCTGGACTTTGAAAAAAGCTAAAGCAAATGTATATTGCTTGAATACCATTAGGGACTGTCATTAACTAGCATTAAGACATCTACAGTATCGACAGTGCTGTAATAAGAGACCCATCCTCCTTTCCAGGCTATTTTCTTTATTGATTGTAGACTTTCTTATGCATGAGCTTTAGAGTGCCACAGAGCTCAGCAATTCATGTAGGAATACCCACTAAAGAACTATACAATTACTTCTGGTTTATATTGCATCTTTTAATTTTGGTTTTCTAGAAACATAGTCCCGTCTGTTTGGTGTAGATACCACAGCCAATTTAAACACCAATGTATATGAAGGAAGCAAAGACACAAATAGGTAAATGGATTTAGCCAGAGTGACATAGAAGAACCCAGTGTAACAGAAATAGACTAAAGGGTCTGGATGCCCAGTTTCCTGGTTTAACCATTTCACTCAATCAGCTCTAAGCAGAGCTGCTGTAGGAGTAGGATAAACTGTGGCCTCATCCTGTATCTCAAATGCCTGAAAACAGGTTTCAGAAGCAGCAGGGACAGAAGAGGTCAGGTGAAAAACCTAAGTTGCACAAAGGACCTAAGGTATAATATATTTTAATACGGTTGAAGGTATTCAAGTGCCAGAGCAGCAGGAGCTGACGAGTGATGGAACACTAAGAGCTAAATATGTGCAGCAAAGAGCATAGGGGGAGGCAGGGGCAGGCAACAGCCTACAGGCAGTTGAAGGGGAGCTGGAAGGAATCTTTAATGAAGGCAGAAATCGTTCTGGGTGACTCAGAATATTGGTATTCACAAAGAGAATTGAGAACAGGCAAAAATAAATAAAGCTGAAAGCAAAACCCAAAGGCCAAATCTCTCTCAATAGCCAGAACACTGATATAATCTGAGCAACCAAACAACAGGTCCTTGTGAAAACCTCTCTCAGCTACTTCCTGCGCACCAGCCTCCTTCCATGGCTGGTGATGGCTGTGAGCAGCTCTGGCTGCCCAAGCCAGGGAGATTTGCAGGCTGCTGTTGTGCAGACACCAGTTTCCTTGCAGAACGCAGCCCCGGTGGTCTTCCCTCCACACCCCTAGCCCTTGGCTTCCCTGTGACATCTCAACTAGTGCATTGTGTGACTTCACAAACTTCCCTTGAGCCCTGAGCAGCTCAGCTTGGCTTTCATTAGCTGCCAGCTTTGTACATGTCACAGGCACACATGTCAGTCACTGGCAGATTCAAAGTCGCAGTAGTTTTATTTCTGAGTGGATTTGTGTTAGCCAGCTTCCAGATCCTGCTGCCAGCAGCCCCAAATGTGTGCAGCAACATTTAACAATCACCCCAACGTCTACCGTGAGCACTGAAAACCAGAATTTAACAAGTGTGATGATTTTTTGCCTTCCTTTTTTAAATTTTTGCTTTTTTTGTCAAAGAAGTTACAGTTATATATGTTGGAACTGAGATCATGAAGACTGAAGGACAGGAAAGACTTATTGACAGCGAGATCTATTAGTGAATGGAATCACCTCCCAAAGGAGGCCATGGGAGCACAAGAAGTGCTCTAGCAGAGCCAGTATTAAGTGCTCCAAGCAATGCGGCCAGCTTCTAGAGGGCTGCCATGAGACCCATGGTCCTCAGCAATGCAGGATGCTTGCCATTAGCCTGCTAATGCACATCCTGGCTTGGCCAATTGCTGTTTGGGAATAGCTCATTGACTTCAAATTTCATTAACAAGAAAATGTTAGAAGACAGTTTTCTAATGGTAGGGGCAGGCCTTTGCAATGTATCTTCCCATTACAAAAGGCAATTGTTAGGGGGAAGAAGTGAATGGTTTTCATTAGTATTTGTATTAGGATTTATTATTAACCTTTCCTTAAACTACTTCAAAGTAAAAAATACTAAACTGCTTGGATCCCCTCTCTGCCTCTTTCATCCTGCGGAAAACAACCACCCCCCATCTCTTGCTAGCACTACCAAAGAAATAGAAAAGGCCACCAGTTACAAGGAGTTTTAAGACTGGAATACAGAGCCATACTTTCTTTACTTCACAAAGCAGACAGAACCAAGACACAAATTGAGATGCTAAAATTAAGGCAAAAAAACAGCCTTAAAAACATTTCCAGGGGAGAGAACATAATGGGGGGGGGAGGGGGGGGAATTGGATTAAACTGTTTTTCAAAGGGTTTAATGTCAGTCCAAAACCAAGCACCTGAAATGCTTTCCTCAATTTTCTAGTTAGCATACACTGCACTGTGTAGCAGTACCTTGTTTCAGTAGTTCAGCCAGTAACTTGAAAACACTGTATTTAGACTTTAAATGTAAGCTTAATGCTGAATATCTAGGGACTGATGTTTACTTCAGTATCCTCATCAATCACCAGTACAAGCAATCAGCTTTAGACCTGTAGTAAGAGGAAGCTCTGTCTGTGTATGATTTGGTAATTCTAATGTTTTGAGAAGATTAAAAGCCACTGAAGGGTGGGACAGGGTGAAGATTCGTTTTTATCTTCAAAAGCAGACTCATCGCTGCAACAACGCAGCCTGCCTACACTGCTGAACTTGACCTTTGCCTCAGCTGCAATGTTTTGTTTCTTCAGAAAGACATGAAACTTCAGGAGACTGACAGGACAGAAAGGAGGAATTGCCAGAGCCATCAGCATCTAATTCATGTTCTCATCTTGAGTTCCTCAGTGGCAGGGGTTCTACTGGAGCAGTGCTGAAGCAGCTCTGCTTTAGGGAATCTTTTGAGAGCCAGCACTAAAGACACAGTACCTTCAAAGGCCAATGACATTCAGGGAAAACTCCTGACATCCATCCGTGCTTCACCTCATGCGGTCATTCCAGCTCCTGGCACAGTTGTGTGGAATTGGCTGCATCAATAGAAAGCAATTGGTGAAATACCTGATGGCAGTGGCCCAACTCTCACTTACCTGCACCTGTCTGGAACCCAACAATTCGATCCATCCTTAGCAGCTTGGCTTAATTATAACTTAGAACTTCTTCAAGCATAGACTTTGCACAAGAATTTAAGTGACTATAATTAATTATACAGAAAGCCTGAAGTGTCTTCTGGTCCATTGTTAAAAATGTTGTCCTTTCCCCACGTTGACACCAGAACTTGGTTTTGTAAAGGAACTGAGCTGCAGGCTAGGAGTGAGGCCTCTCATAGCCTGCTATACACACAGAGAAAGAGCTTTCCTCTCTTAAATGAAGAAAAACAAGGCTTCAGATTTGCTTAATCTCAATTAAGAGATGCAGAAAGGAATATTATTCTAACCTATACTTGTTTAGTCCCACTCTTTACATTAATTACTTCTTTCCTGTCTCCTATTTAAGGCTTTTTGCATGCTCCCCAAATTACTCTTGGCTGTTATAGAGATCTGGTATTGGATAGCTGTACTCCATCCTGAGCTGACTACTTGAATTTTAACCAGTAAAAAGCACACCACAGAATTAGTGCCAAAAACACTGCAACTTCTTAAAAGATACAGGGGAAGAAGGAAGGTGTTATCATGCAAACAGACTTTTCACACTCAGCTTTTCACTGCCTACCTGGAAGATGAAAATGTTGTGGGAATGACACAGTATGCAGAGGGTTCTTTTGATCAATCTGCGGACACGGGAACATCACGTATTTTCCCTATTGCGTTTTGGTTTGCTTTGGCCAAAGGAAAGAGGGAGCCCTCTAGGGGTAGAAACAGAAAGCCCTGGAGAAATGTTCACACGTCTTTTCCATACCAAGACCCTCCTGCCTTACCTTGAGGTAGGAGCAGGCTCCTGCTGTATGCAAGGGCTCAGAAGATGAAGGTCTGGCAGAAAAATCAGGCTGAGTAGAAGGAAGTCCCATGTGTTTTCCTGGAAGTGCTTACTCTACAGCCTAGAACATGACGTGGGAAATAAGTCTCTTTTCTATCATTTGTGCAGTGTTTTACAGGGAAAATAGCACATCACCAAACTGCAGACTGAAATACTGCAGCTGGCCTGACCCACCACAACATAGCAAGCATTTTTTCTTTTAGGCTATGCAAAAGACTTGGTTTTGCCTTACTCTATGCCTCAAGCATATGATGAACTCTTGTATAAAATGAGCAGGTTTATGATTGTCAAGACATGTTCAAAATATTTGTTTCCAAGAGCTATTTCTATTTGAAGGCTAGATAACAGCTGCACCATTAATATATTTAAATATTTTCTCATTCTAATGAGAACTTCAGATTCTTTCCAAATAAATCAACACAACAACACGAGAATGTGGCAAACCCAAACTTCAAAACATTCCAATTCAAAAACAAACACAAAAAAACCCACCACCCTGCAAGTATCAAAACACATCTAACAAGATATTAAGGATTAGCTGTAGTGCAACAGGTAACAGATTTTGTTAGATATCCAAAATAGAAAAGAACAGCTTTACACTTTGAAGAAAACAAATCTTTATATATATATGTGTGTATATATATATATATATAAGGGATGTTGACTGCAAGACATCTGCAGTTAGAGATGCAAAACTGTTATCAGTTTGGTGAAACAGGTAAACACCCATTACAGTCTCTACACATAATTTACAAGCAACTTTCCGCATGACATATTCAAGGTTATGCTTGCTTTCTTAAAAAAGAAATAAATAAAACAGAGGCAGTAACATGAAAGCCTGTAATCTACATTAGTGCTACTTGAATAGCAAACTTGATCTAGATGCAGAAAATGTTTTGTCTGGCCCTTGCCAAAAAGCAGAGACATGAAGTCTGCATTACTAAAGGGGAGCCTGTATTTCTTAAAGTTCTTCTTAGTCTCTGAAGAAGCCTTTCTGCTCACTCCATTTCCCAGGTATAGAGGACAGGCGTTTCCAGACTGATCTGGTAGAGCATGAAGAATTAATTTCCCCTGTAAAGTTTTCTAGAGAACCTGGATGAAACCAGCAAATATAAGTGAATGTAAACTGAGCAGCTCTACAAGAATTTAAAAAGCCGCCATTTGTGTTGCAACAGTCATTAATTCAGGCTGAAATAGACACATCTGCTTCATCACCACTGTTAGCTCATTACTTTCTACACTGAAGGAAATGAGTGGTTCAGATTTTACAGCACATTGCAAAGAAACATACATCAGATGGGGGTGGTTAAACAGGGCTTGAATATTTGTCATTCCTTGCTCAAACGATTTAGGTGGATAATGCTTCTGTGTCATGAACCCCATCCACAGCATCCAGTTTAACTAAATGTAGATTTAAATCAAAGTTTTACATTAATTTCCATGGGCTTACTGATTGCTTCTTGCTCAAACCCACCAGCAACAGAGACTGCAGATGACTGATACCACAGTGCAGAAGGTTGGCTGTGAGCCCCATGTTGAACACATGGTCTACTGGAGATCTGCTAGATGAAAAAGAAAACATTCACGAGTAAGATAGTGTAGCCAACGAGAATGAGCAATGCCAAGATTTCACATCCTATTAGTCAAAAGAAGACAGTAAAGCCAATATCGGGCACTAGGAAGGAGAAGCGATAGTGATGCCCAGTCCTTTTCTTGACTGTAGCTGGAATGGGCTGTGATCTATAGGAAGACAGCACCCTTTAATAGGAAGTACCAAAGATGCCTGCATGACACTGGCGTGATTTTGTTCAGCTCTGTGTCGCTGTCAACGAAGAGTAGCTGTAGTGCGTTTGGATTGTGGAGTTACCTGGATGATGGATTCCCACAATTGCTTTACATAATCATGAAAGAACAGCAGCACTTAGCTGTTGCTTTTGCTCCCTGGTGAGCTAAGTTAATCACAGGCTAGGAAACTGCTGCTAAGCCTCATCAAATCCCAACCTACACTCTTCTGAGAATTCGCTACTTCTCTCTAGATCATTACAAGTGAATTTTCACCTCTGGAATTCTTACAATTAAAAACCCCCCAAACAAATCAACCAACAGAACATTTAGAACTGTGAAATGGGAGATATTTTCAAGAGATTTAAGGTTTGATTTGAAGTAGGTTCAAGTATTTCCACGGCATCTTCAGCAGAACCTACCTGATGATTATGGTTTTCCTTATTTCTGAATTTCAAGAAATATCTTCTCTGCTTCCCTCTGATGCATTATCCTTGGCTCCTACTAGATTTTTTTTTCTTCACTAGGATAAATACAACAGCATTTAGACAAACTGCCTAAACAACAGCATCTCTCAGATCCCCCAAGACTGTTAAAGATTGCTTTTTGTTATGTGTCTCAACTCTGTCCTGCTCTCCTTACATATTCTTTCCTGAGCATATCAACACTATTAACACCAGCACTTCAGAAACAATCACACAGATTGGCTTAGCTCCCAAGCCATATTTTGAAAGTTACCATCCATCTGAAAACTTCCTCTACATAGTAAATTAACCTTAATGCACTCCAAGAATTCACCATCCATCCTTCCACTTCAGCAGTTAAAGACCACTCTTCACAAGTATGCAGTTAAACAACTGGTCACAAACCTCTGCTGCAACAGGGTCCTTCAGATCATTATCCCATATTACTGTACACAAAACTTAACCTGCATTATTGGTGCTGTTAGCTGGTGAAAAGAGTGAAAGAAAACTTAGATCAGATCAGTGACTTAAGAGCTACACAGGCCATTTCTACAATGGTTTTAGTGACATTATAATTTCATGTAAGCATGCTCTCTGACTCCAAGGACTGTTTCCTTCTACTGCTTCCACTGGTCTCTTTTCTCAGGAAGGCACTATGGAAGAAAGTAAGATTTGGTGATAGGGTAACCATTCCAAATTTGCAATATTGCAGATCCAGCTATTTGAAGTTTTAGAATTAAAAATACATTTAAGAAAAGAAACAAACAATGCTTTGAGTCACTGTACTTTATTAATACTTCAGAAACACCAGGTCCTACAATGGAGAGTTTTTCTCCCCATCTGTTCCAATCACTGCTTTGAAACAACTTCTTGCAATATGCAAATAGATACATGAGGCACTGTGTGAATACAAAAGTGACAATACAAAAAACCCCAACAATTAAACCTCATGCAATACATACATATATATATAAAATATGGTAATGTAGCATAATACACACAAGCACTGTTAGAACAATCCATGTAAATGAATGTACAATATGCATAGCATTTAATGATCGATGACAACAGGTTTCTGACCTGTGCACAAAACCAGACAGCTTAAGTAAGAGTTTTAAGATACTAGGTAACTGGTTAAGCCACAGTTTATAAAACCTGCTGTACTGCAGCTTTTCTGCTCAGGGTCACAAGTGCAGATTAGCATACAAAATAAATAAGTACTACAATTCTACAACACTTGGCTAACAGCTTCTATTTCAAAGTCACTGGCCCTCTTACTTTCATTCAAGGTTCATTAGCCAACATAGTGGCAAGAAATGTGCCTAAAGCAACAGTTCTGTTCTTGTACTATTTTAATACTGATAAGAACACAAATTTTTAAGTCAGCAGAAGTAGTTACAGAAGTCTAACTTACCACTAAATAAGCACAAGATTGAAGTTATCGTACAGAGCAGACACTGAAGAATTATACTGACTGAGAGGTCAATTAGCCACAAGGTACGCTGCAGTTACCATCCTGCCTGTTCCGCCAACTAGGGCAAGAAAGAGAGAGAACTGGAGAGGTGAAGAAAGTTAGAAGGCTTTTTTTCCCTACTCTAAACAGTGCAAATATTTGAAAACACCATCTGCAGAACAAGGAAATACAAAGACAAGAATATTTCGGAAGTCCTGTGTTCAGGATGAGAGCTACTATTACCTGAAATAAGTTTAAGTATTCCCATGGAATAACATGCAAATAACAGCATTTTCTTCTTACACATCCAATATTGGTCAATGCCAAAGACAAAACAGTTGCTGTAGTCTCTTACTGGCCTAGCTGACATGGTACTTCCTACACTCGGTGCTGCAGCCTCCAAAGATCAGAACACATTCACTATGAACACAGATGAAATGAAAATTATGAAGTGGCAACTAAACTGACTTAACAGCCAATGGAGTTTACAGTCTAAGAAACAGCATTTTGGGGAGGGGGACTGGCAGTGTAAAAGGACATAAAAGAAGAAAACTGGGAAGAGAATAAGGAGGAGATAGAGCAGGACTGACTTTTAGAAGAGGAAGTTAAAAGTAATCAAAGTAGTGAAAAGTATGTAAAGCTAAAACTATACTGGCCTTTTTTTTTCCAGTATAAGGTTTTAACCCCCCCAAACAAACACCTTATTATTAAACACACTGAAAGGAAAAAAATAAAATAAAAGAAAGCAGCATTAATCATCCAGTATTAAGCAGAATGCCTTTTAACTAAGTTAGAAAGGGCAACATGAAAAAGAGGAAGTCATAGTATTTAATTGCCCTGAGAAGGTGCCCATATTCTCTCTAGTATTCTATCCATTATGTCTTTATCCTTAGACATCCAAAAAGGAACCATCACCCCCTAGGTAAAAGGATAAATACCTTGTGCAGGAAGGGATGGTCACACCTTCCTGCTCTGTTTGCCAAAGAGACAAACCTTCCATAAGCCGCACGAATGATAATAAACTTCAAGAATTGATCTGGTAGATCGGGAAAGACTGATAAACTTCTTGTGCATGGAAATCCAGAACCATTTCATCGTTAGTAATTTCAGTACTCACTCTATTAATATCTCCTGGAAATGAATAATCAGGCTTAATAGTTGAGAGAAAATTCAATAATCACAACCTAACTAGTCACAAAGCCCAGATACATTCAGCTCCTTAGGAAGTTAAATATATCTTCTCTCTTCAGACTAAAAAGCACGTATCAACAACAAGACACAAAACCCTGACTGAGAGGAGTTTGTTAACAAAATAAAACAGACATTACAAGGCAGCCAAATTCATTTGCTTTAAACAGTGGTTTTCAGCTGACAGTGTGCTGACAACTCTTCTAGGTTGCTTTTTTTTTTTTCTCCTTGTATTCCATTGTTTGCATTCCAAGATGCTTGAAAACATTTCTTTTCCTATCGATTTTGTCCTCTTCTGGTTGACAAAAGCAGCATCTTGCTAAATTTTCTCTGCTGCCAACACAGCTGTCTTTTGTTTATTTCTGTGTGCACCAGCAGCAGCATGCAGGGCTCAGAAAATCCATTCAACTGGCAACACTGAACAGCTTGTAGGGAAGGCTTGTGAGTGTCCAGGCTCTGATGGCTCACACCAAACTAAAGGTTTACGTGATTCTCTGTATGGTTTTGGTTTCCTGTTTTATTCAGAGATAAGGCTATCCCAATAAGGTAGTATTTTAAGAAATCTCTATGACAGATACACGTTCAGGTCCAGCCACTCCCTCATGTCTCCATTTGATTGCTTTTCAGCTGACATGACGGCTATCAACCGAAATAACTTTAGATACAGTGAAATCCAACAAATACATTAAGACTAACTAAGTGGCTGGCTTAGCTCTTAGAGCTGTCAATGCCGCAAAACAAATACTTACCAGGGCTAGCTGGGTTAGTGGCTTGACTTAGGAAAGCAAGGAGGACTAACCTCTTGGGTTTGGTGCTGTCAGTTTTAAAGGTTATGCCTAGCTTGGCAGGAAACCCATTGTTTTCCAGCACAACTGCTCAAATGCAATCAGACCTGCTATAAACACATGTTTAGCGAGAATACACAACTTAGCATAGATTGGGAAATTCTGCACTCATTTGAAAGCTCATTTTTCTCCCTCTCCAACCCTTCCTAAATGACATTTTGTCTACCAGGAGTTGTTTGCTCCTCAAAAAGGGGCAAAGGACTATTACTTCTTACTAGGATTTTGTGCAGTGGCACAGGCCCAATTGTAAAAGGGACAGTAACAGAGCTAAGCAGGGAAATTTAAATCAGGCTTAACCAGAGCTAAATTGTATATGAATCATCTGCAATCTGCTCTGTTGTGGCTAACATCCCCCCACCTTCTCTCTAAAGCATTTGCTTGATACTTCAGTACTGGAAGAATAGAAATAGACCATGTCTGGTGCTGTGCATTGAGTACCTGCATCCACAAGAACACTAGTAATTTAACCAACAGGGTCTCACACAAAGAGTAGAGCTGCAATCTTAATTTAGACTTTAAGCAGTCCAACTAACTGCCTATGTTCTTTACAGACTGAGGGTATTTGCTGGTTACCTTTTGTCAGTGCCATTCAGAAACACCCATGTTTCTCAGCCACTTGTTTTGGTAGCACCTTTTTGTTACTTTTTAAAGGACTGCTTGGGAGGGAAGTTTTAAGCTCAAACAACTGCTTTAAGCTATCAGCTGAAAATGGGTGTTCAGTGCAGACAGCCAAATATCTCCAGAATTCAGAAAGCAAGAGAAGCACTTTTCCCAACATCCAACAAAAAAATGGAAATTTTAGTGCCTTTTCATGACAGGAAGCTAATAGCACTGGAAATGCTTTTAAAATGAGCAGTATCTCATCTGACTTTGAATTCAGATAAGTGTCTATTAAATGCTATTAAAGTCATCACTGTGATTAACACTATTCAACTGCCAACTCTGCTGTAACCACTCTGTGCCCAATTACTCATCTTATGAGAGCTCACCAGCCGTATCGATTCATTAACACACTTCACGGCACTTACTTACGGCAGCAGTTGTGCAGTGACCAGCAACTACATCTACTAGATGCTCCCTCTTAGCTGCTCCTCACGCAGAAGGATGTTTAGAAAAATCCATTTAGTACTATTAGCTTCCAAGAAGGTGTTGAGGGGTCACAGTAAGTCACCTTGGATGCTTTTACTGTGATTCCTTTCTGGGCTGTTTGAAGACAGAGTTACCACATCTGAGTTTTGCCTTTTTAATGGGTGTGTTTCTAATTCTTTCAGGCACTGGTATTTCACTCTAAAGAACTGACATTTGTAGCTCTATTTTCCAGCCCACTTCCTTTTTAAAATAGGCATTAATAATAGTTAAATGCATTCCTGTCTCTTTCACTCCTCCATCACTCAGATGGTGGATTTTACTTCATCTCCCTCTGTTCTAAAGACTTTCCTGTATTTCTATCCTATTCTCAAAAACAAAACAAAACCCCAAACCAACCCCCCAACAAATGTAATTTGTAAAATCATAATCCTGTCTATGTCAGCCCCAGAAGATTGTCTTAGGTATGTTTCTTTGTAGGAGAGGGTGAGGTAGGAAAGGGAAAGAAAGGGAGAAGGGTAGAAGTATGAATTACCCACAAGCAAAGGAGATGCTGGATACCCACTAAGAGGAATGACTAAAGCTAGTTTTTAATTAAGCACAATACAACAATTTAAGCATGCTGTGTTTTAAATACGCCAGATGCTTTAAGGACCTGGGTGCTAAAATGCAGCAGCACCATTCATTTGGAGTCTAACAAAATATGAAAATACTTTCATTTTTCATTGCACATTTGTATGGAATCCTTCAGCTATTTACTACAGCTTCAGAGAGTTTGGCTAGACTCAAGAACTGGTTTTGCTGCAGGCTCTTCAGAAAGACAACAAGGAAACGGGCAAATCATTCAATTTGTCATTAGTCAATCTGACATTGGTGGACAAGTGTTAGTACTTGTAGATGACACTGGGAAGTCCCAGATAGGTGGGAGCACTCCGTCGCCAAAATCATGTCTTATTTTTAACCAAGAGAGGGAAGGAAAACAGAACAGCCAACGCCAGATATCCAAGAAGTTTTAAGGGGAAAGGTAAGAAAAGCTGATGTAGCAGGTTAGGACTGTAAATTCAAAACATAGCACCATTTCATATTTTGAAATATTTAGTTCAACTTCATACCTTCTGCTAGAGCTCCTTCCCTCTCTCCTCATCACCCCTACTAGCGGCAGTTCTTGCTACAGCGTTATGCATTACAGCTGGTGGCTTCTAAAAGTGATCTCAAAGTCACAAGTGAAACAAAAACTGGAGGTTGCCTTCCCATCCCAAGGGTGAGACCATCCTGATAACCATTTGCAACAGAACTGAAAAGTGCATTTTCAAACCCATACTTGCATCCTGTGTCACACTTCCATTACTGATTCAGCATAAAATTGAAATCTTGGGGCTTCAGTTGAAAACAAAAAAGAGTTTCCATAGGTTTTGATCAGGCTGCCAAGAATAGACAAGACATCGCCAAGGCCGATTTCCCCTCCAAATAGTATTTGGAATTCTGTTGTATATGACACATTAGAACTTATTTATTCCACTGACAGGATACAACCTGCCATTCGTGATCCAGTTACAGCTCCTACAGATGTGACCAGACTTCTTAAAGCTAGCAAGAAGTCTCTGAAAAGAAAGGAAATATTTTTAATCCTTACTGAAATCTGAGTTCCCAAAGACTACTTCTGTCCCCCTGCATCTCAAAGAAATGAGGCAACAGATCATTCAGAGTGGAAACCTCTATATAGGGAAACACCTTCTCAGAACATAGGATTTCTTCCTGAGAGCATAGCTTAAGAATTGAATTTTCTGATGACCACAGACAGCTTTCTAAAGGCCCATTTCACTCAGCTCCCATAAAAAACCCCAACAAACCAACTATCAAATTTGAAACAAAAGAAAGGTATTCTCACATAACTGTAAGAATTCACTGAAGGACTTAAGACTGTTTCTTCAGTAATGCAAATCTGCCTCAAGAAGGCTGCAATACAAAGATCATTATGAAGAACTTGGCTTGTTCAGGTCCTTCCATGTTTCAGGAAATTTGGCAAATATCAGAAACCAAGCTATACTATGAACTTACCAACTTTTTGCACCTCCCTTCATGAATACAACAGCTTGCCCTCACTCAGCAGTGAAGTCAAACAATTCTGTGTGATTCTTACCATATTAATAATGAGAACTATTTCCAAGACACCAAGAGGCACTAGTGGTCATCAGAATTTAGCGTGACACTGCGTATCTGGGTCAGAAATCAAAGACCTAGGAGATGGTAAATCTGAAGAGATTACTAAGCAAGTCTAGAGGCTTCCTTAACTGAAGTAGGTTCACCACAAAAATTGATAGCCCCCTAGCACCAGGTTGCCATCACCAAAAGCATTCTCCACATATTTTAGGACAGCAAAATGTAGAACAGAAAAACACTTGCAACCCTCTCAGGGCTCCCTGTTGTTGCGTAGCAGAACAAGGAAGTCACTCTCTGAGTTGCTATGCAATGAGATGGTATCTTATGAGGAGTTTCTACGTTAAACCGTATGATCGTTCATAGTAATCCAGCAAAGCACTCAAGTCACTTGTGTAGCTGCATTGCCCTACACTAGCTAACAATTCAAAGCCATCGCTCTTCCTTTCAGCCATCTCAACTTTTCTACCTAAATTTTCTTCCTATGCAACATTAATGTTCAACACATTTTAATCAACAGCACTGACATATTGCAATGCCATGTGCTTCTAAATTAGGCACAGAATCTTGGGGCCAGATGTAAATCACTTTTTGTTTAGCTACAGGAAACTAACACATTTACTGTTGAGCCTTCAGATCTTGTTGAGTCCTGCTAGCCAGGCTAGTAAGGCAAGACAAAACACAACCAGAGGGTCTAGCACATAATGGAAATAACAGCTGCACAACAACATACACATTCATTAGGATTCTTTATCCTCCCCTTAGCTTTGTATCTCCTTAGAGAGTTACTTAGACCCAAAAAGTTCACAGAGTATGGCCAAATTAACCATCTATTAATCAGAAACTGTTGCTAAACTGTTTCTAGTTTGTGTTATTACATTTTCTTGTGAAGGTCAAAGCATATTTGTTTTTAAATGAAAGTCATGATGACTCAGACTTGCTGCTTTATGATTAACTAGAGCTTTTTGCATGGGGTAGGGGGTAAGTCACAGTAAGTATTGTGAAGCTTTTATGGCAAACCACAAGATTTGGCAACAATGAAAGTTGTTTTTTAAAATCCAGTTCCCACTAAAATAATTCACAAAAAAAAAAGGAAACATTTAAGTGCATTAAACATTAGTATTGAAATAAAAAAGTCACATTTTAAAAACACTATAAACTGGCTCACCAGAATATGACAGAAAGCCAGCAATCCTTGGGTGAAATATTTAAGGCACTTGAGGGTAGTCAGTTTTTAAACCCAGATAATAAAGACATAGCCACTTTAAAATTCTAATTTAAATAAAAACCACAATAAAGTAACACTGCAAAAAATTCCTCCAACTGTAAAGTTCAGTAAATAAACAAGCATTTAGAATAAAAATAAAATTCTCATTTGTTATAGTACACAAAAAAATGGCAGAAACAGCATATTTAACTGCTAGAGCACACGTACTGTAAAGATCTCTCTCAAATACAACAATAAGGGCCCTTTCTTGTCAGGTTGCCAAACAGCCACTAGAGCATGTTTTTTTAGGGGAAAATAATCCAGTGCAGTTAAATATTGGATTCCAGTTTATAAACCAGAGCATCCCAGAAAGCAGCTGATTTGCATCATTTTGCCTGGGATATTTCTAGTTAGCTTTCTTGCTCTTTTTCTGGAGCATTCAGTCAGTTTTATTTTCTCCTCTCCATACAAACAAAATTAAATGTCTCTGTTTGAATGAAGAGGCCACATCATTCTCATTTCATCTTTGGTACAAAACAAAAGCAACTTACACAGTATAATGGTGTCACCCAGTCTCACACACCAAGCCTGTTCCTGCAGACCACACACAGTAACAAGCTTTTCTGTCTGTCCTCCCAATCTCCAAACTAACATCACAATTAAATATAACATACAGCACTCTTTTTAAGCACTAAGTTTCAATTTTCACTCAGAATTCACAAAGGGGTGTTCTCACCCATTAGCTTATACATATTATGGTTTCTTCCCACTTCCAGGGCAGAGGGACATGACCAGCAGCCCTGGGACACATTTTAGAAGTCTGCTCCCAGAGACGTAATAGCTGTACAGATCTCCACATCTGCTCAGTGTTTTTTGAAGGGAGGAGAAAGGAAGGAAAAGACAAATGGGAACTCAGTAAAAGGAGTCTTGCCTTTTTGTTAAATGTTTGTCCATTTGTCATTTCTCTCCTGACACGTTTTGCCTATTTTATTAGAGGCTTCTTCAGTGGAAAGCAGTTCCTTATGTGAACTTATTTGAATGCTCTGATTAAGCACATTTTGTCACTGTGTGGCTGCTGCCTCACAGCTGAGGAAGTTAAAGGGTGAGCTCTGAGCATCATCACCAGCCTCAAGGCTCTTAGGGTCTTTGATACAGTCTGCCAAGATGTCCTGAGGATCCCTCAAGAAGACCACCAAAACAGTGATGTTATCACTGGATCCATTTTCCTTTGCAGCAGCCACCAGTCTTTCTGCTGCTTTGAGACCCACTCCTTTGGTTTCCATTAAATGATCTAAGACCAAGTCTACAACCTCGTATGGCTTGACAGCATCAAAGAATCCATCGCAGGCTAGGAGCAAATAATCTTCAGAACCAGTCAGCTCAAACGAATCTCCATCTGCATCACCTGAGATGTAGGGTTTCTGACATATGTCACCTACGACAAACAATCAAAACAAAGGCTTTATTACTTCAAATGTTAACAGTTACTTCTTCAGGCACCAACTGCTTTTACCCATCCTTAAGGGCAGACAGATCATATTCCACAGGTACCTGACGCAGGACAAGAACAGTGAAAAACTATGGAATAAGCTTGTAAGGCCTTTGTTTCTTTAAGAATGCTTGGAACCTACCTAAATCCAGTGGGTTTCTAAGGAGTTGCTCTAATTCATGCTTTCCTAATTTTGCAGATGAACTAAGGAAACTCTTCCAAAAAGTTTTTTTTCTCTGAAATACATTTGTGCAAGGAGACAGGCAGGCCTTCACTTTACAGGTGTGCCTCTTGTACAGCCTCTAGAATGCTGTGGAAATAAGCTTCTTCTTAGCTATCCAGATATGCAGCACTTATGTTTTGTACTACAGTTAAAATGCCTCAATTTGCCGGCTATGTGTGATTTGAAGGAGGATGTAGCGATCTGACTTAAGAATTGAAGTAAGAAGAAAGATGCGTTACTATGAAAGTGGACGAAAAATGCCAGAAAGCAGGCATTCAGACACATAAAGAAAGCTAGAGGAACATTTATTGCTTTTCCCACTTTTACAAATTAAACACTGTGCATTTGTTAAGCTACTGTAGAACATCACAGTATCAAAGACATTTCAAAGAAGCAAAAGAATTGGAAGTATAAAAGAATTAGGACTGTCATGGAAATAAATATGGAAAATAAAACAATATTCTATGCTCACTGTAAACCCAATAAGATTATATAGCTGCAAGCTATGTAAGTTATACAGCTATAAGACAACCTTATGGCAAAGACAGTAAGAGTGATTTACTATTTGGTCAATGCTGAGCAAAACGTCATTTACAGTAAACATAACATACAGTCTCAGGTGGTGAGTTTCAATCAAATTTAAGCTGAAGTCTACTAATTTTGGTGGTTTATCTTACCAATTGCTCTGGAAACAGCCAAGGTACCATTAACCCGCCAGCAGTCCATATAGGTCACACAACCACCCAGAGTCTCAATACGTTCTCTCTCATCCTGAAAAACAGTAGAACACAATTTTTACACTGAAAGCCTACTCATGGCTTACTGACCTTGTTGTTATCCAATCAAGGAGGAAAAAAAGACAAATCCCAAAACCAAAAGCTGCTTCAGCTTCTGTATTTATACTATGAATATAGCAAGCACATATATCAGAATCTAGGTTGGAAACAAGCAATTAAGGTTACCAGAAATAACCCACCTTCTTCCCAACCATATCATGGCTTGTCCACAAAAAAAGCAGAGTTCTTAAGTTTTTGTATCATGATGTTCTTTCCCACATAGATGAGTACCCTTTCCTGCCACTTCTTCCCATATGCAATTATGTAAAGCACCAAACACTTCACTTAAGAAGGCCTGATTCTGAAAGGTTTCATCAGAGATTCTAACAACACGTGCATGAGAGGAAAACACCAAGTCAGACTTACTTCTCTTTCTGGTTTGTGAGGTTCCATTAACGTCACAGCTTTTCCTTGCTGCACAAGCATTACCTGTGAGTCCCCTAGCCATGCTATGTGCAGCTTGTTCCCTACAATCAGTGCAGATACACCTGTTGTACCACTCCGCAGCTTCTATGGAAGAACAGATTTATTAGGTGAATATTCAACAAGCTCTACAAGGTTACATGGCAATATTGCAAACCTAGGTTTAATCACACTTAAATGCATCAAACTAGACCTGCCAATCATAATTCAGGTACCTGAATAAAAGGTACAGGCATTAGACAGACTTGAATTAAACTATTTACATATTCCAACGTGCAGCTGGCTAATACTGCCTCTGTTAACATTCTTCCTTCTCTGTTATTAATTCCAAAACCAGTGTAGGAGACTAAGACCTCTATTGTTCAAACCACAGAGAGAATATAAAAATGAAAATAAAAAGGTTCTGAATTTCAGTAGTATAAACATCTCTCACACACACAGAGGTCTTCCCAATCCCTTTCACATTCTCTATCACTAGCAACTACAGACACCTTGCTCCACATACATTCCATTAACCTTGAGTATTTAAATGATGATGTAAACAAATGAGGGAACTATCCTATATTCCCTGTAAAGATTAGTGAGAGTTAGACCTCATGAAGATGCTGGTCCCTCTTTTGTACCTCATTGACAGAAATTAAGGTATTAACAATGAATACTTCCATATTCAGTTACTGCTATAATAAAAGAGTTCTCATTAAACTGTATAATAAAACATTCTCCCATTATGTAGATTTGATAAAAGAATGATCATCATACAACTTGATTCAAAGCTGATCAATAAGCTTAACGAACTGAAGAGCCTGATTTAAATCATAGAATATTTTTCGTCTTACGACCTCCTGTGACATTAATGGTGGGACAAGAAAGAGGGAGACAGTCACTGAATTACCAGGAAGAGGACAACAGGACATCCAGAAGCTGCCTAATTTAGGAAAAGAGGGAGCAGAGTGTTCTCTCAACTAATTAGTATGTCAGAATCATTTAAACCACTTAACACTTCTTGTCAATCTCTCATCTTGAACTTGCAAAAACTGTCATTTTGGTTTTCCTCAAAAAAAAGAAATATTTTGATCAAATAAAATCTTTAATGTAGCATAATTTTGTAAAAAGGTCAGTGATTCAAAGAAACTGTACTGGCAGATTTTTCTGGATAATACCATGTTGTCCAACAGTTCTCAGTGTTGTTTAAACACAATGGAATTAATCTACCCACTCACCTCTCTCTTGGCTTTGAAAAGAAACATTTCATCTGTCTTCTGGAAAGAGCATTTCAAGGCCTCAGCTGGATTCTTAACAATCTCTTCGTGCAGTCCAACATTCACATGTAAATGGGTTGCCGAATAATTGGCAGCATCCACTCCACCATGGCCATCAAATACCGCAAAGAAAGCGCGATCAGTGTCATCCTTTTGTGGGGAGGGACAGAGAGGAAGAAATATTCATGTTCAAAACCAAAATAGCTCATAGACAGGTACCAGCCAGCAAAGATGCTTTATGCTGTGCCTTCTTCCATACAACTTTGCATGGGTAAGGGCAATTTAAGTCAGTTTATCCATATGCAAAATGGATCAAATGGGTACTTTGGAGGGGACTTTTCCTTGTTTGCTGTCAGTCATTTAATATCCTTGAAAGTAATCTGGAACTAAATCAGCAGACAGCTTCATTAATTGGCACTTGCACATTGGCTGTTCTCCCCCTTCTTTTCCTAATATATGTTAACTCAGTCACAAGAGCATTGTAACTCCAGCAACCTAACACTAGGTGAACTTCTCTTATGACATAAAACCCAAGGTCACAAGATCCTTCTTCATCAGGCCAGCAGTCAGGCCATAGCAACCTGAGTCAGTAAGTTCTAGCTCAAGACATGACAAAATAACCTGTGGTAACAAATTCTTACCCTTCACAGATCACCCATCACTACGTGTACAGGAACACTGAAAATCTAACAAACTGGCCTCCCCAGCTGTGTCCACACTTACTGATAAACCAAAGAGCTGGTTGAACTCTGGGAGTAGAACATGGCGGTCCTCCATTTTCCGCCGGGTGTTACGGATGGCGTGGATGGAAACCAGTAGGAAACGCTTCAGTGGTCTCAGTGGTGGCAACTGCTTCTGCCACTCAAAGCAAACATCCCAGAGCTTGTTAAAGAAGCAACGCTGCAATGACTCTCCATCCAGCACTGACAGCACAAAGACAAACAGTAAGTTGTGTGCCCACTTGCCTACATTACCCCATCTTTTGGCTTGTCTATCCTTCAAGTTTCTTTGCTTAGAGCTATACACACACAGTCAGCACTCTGCCTTTACAGGCTCTGCAAGAATTAAAATAGGCTTCTGAGAATAATGGGGAGAAAAAGCTGGAACTGAAAACAGTATAACAGCAAAGATAAGAAAAGCTACTTTCAAAATAGAGGGTTATCAAGTAGATGATTACATCACAAAAATCATAACAAATATACCATATTATATTATATCATTCTGGCATATTAGAGGTAAATATTATTATGGAAATAAAATTAACAAGATTTAGTGGTAGAAATACATCCTAAAAAAAAAAAAAAAGGCAAAAAAAAACCCCAAACCAAACAAAAAATAAAACCCAAAACCAACAAAAAAAACCCAACCAAACAGAAAAAGCAAGGGAACAGAAAAGCCTTCAAGATAAGAGACTGCTGCTGTCTTGAACACAAAGGTTGGAAAGCATTAGCCTGGCTTTGAGTTAGGTTATGTCCTACTGAACCACTTCCACTGAAATGACAAGGAAGCCTGAGAATGTTTTGCTGAGATCAATAGCGGAACTCATAGCTGAGCTGAACAGATGAGAATTTTAAGCTGTTTTCTTTATGTTTTTAAAAACACATGGGTGTAGGAGCCAAAAGACAGGAGAATACTTCCACCACTTTCCTGCTCTGTCATTACAGAGCATGACTGTAAACATCCATTGAGCAGAGTGTGAAAAGCTCCAGCCAGACACTCAAATCCTTTCCTGGATAGGTCCCAAAGATCAATTAATCCAAACTTATTGTTCATCAGACTGAATGCTTCAGTTTGGCACTCTGTCTAGCTTTGCAAGGCAGTCTCTCAGAATATGTAATAATTTAAAGTTTTGCTATTTGAATAAGAACCCTCAATGCTGAATCAACTAACTTCAGAAAGCAGCAAAAAGACCATCTATAGAGCAAAAATAATTTGCTGCTCACTAATGTGTTTCCTAAAGAACTGCAGTACATGAACTATCTTTTCTGTTCTATTCTGACTTCTGCTAACACTGCTTGCATTAAAGCTTCCTCAGAATTCCTTTTTATAACTCCTGGTTCTCAAACAAGACTTTTTCTCAGCAACATTGGAAGGCCAATGAAATATTTGTGATGAAACCCTATGTAATTATCAAATGTGGGTTATCATCTGATGGTCTTTATTTTCCTATAAAGCCTGAGCAATAGCAAATAAAGATATACTACTGGAACACAATGTCACAATTCAGTAAGATACAATTCTTTCTGATGAGAAAGAGACAATAAGAAAGATGCTTTTATACCACTTTTGGCATGTCTTACCACATGCCTTATGGCCACTGTGGCAATACAGAGCTTCTAGTCACAGAAGTAGCTTGATCTGCAGAAAGCCATGCTCTAGTACTTCTGCCTGCACTTCTTACTATCTTACAACTGCAGTGATCCAGTCACACAAAACTGTCACAGGCCAGCTGCTCATCTCGGGCAGAGTCCTGCTCCCAGTTAAGTTAGTTGCAGTGAAGCCCGTGCGACTGCTCTCGGACAGGAGAACGTCCCTGTATCCCTACGGTACATACTTGCGGGTTGGTTCTGTGAGGGGGTGCCAGGAGGCTCCAGCCTCAGCAGAGCCGGGACTGGCCTCCGGGAGGTCGCAGCTCCGCCGATGGGCGGCAGAGGGCGCGATTCCCCCCCCCCCTCGCTGCCCGCTGCCGCTTGTCCCGTGTCCCGCCCGCCGCTGCCCACATGCCAGTGGAGCCGCGGAACGGCTCCTCCCTGCGCCCGAGGAGGAGGAGGGCCAAAGCACGTTGTTGTTCAGAGCCCAGCCACGCTGATGCGAAGCCAACTGTTCACATGCAAAGTGCTGGAAACCTGCTAAATCTCTCCAGGCACATGAAGGCTGCAAACATGGAGGCAAGGGATGAAGCAGTCAGGGTGCAACCAGGCTTTATTAAATGTGTTCCCTCTCCTGCTGTTTAAGACTTCTATGTGAATACTGGAATGGGCTTCTGGAAAGTGTCACATCCTGGCCATTACCAGAGGTCTACTTGGAAACGCACCCTCTGGGGCACACTGAGCTGCCTTCAAGTCATCCCAGGGAAATGGGCAAGCATTTCCCCTTACAGGATAAACTAGTTTGCCCAAGCTGTCTCTCCTCCATTTTTATCTTCAACTCTGCCTGCATCTGGCTCCATTTAAATTCTTGGTGCCGGGATTGAAGGTTTGGTGAAGTCTAATGTTAAACATTTCAGCATGTAAATGTAATAGGACCATCTGTTACATGAGGCACAAACCCAGTACTCAGTCACCAAGGTCTGTTCTCTCTACAGTTCAGTCAGGAGAGAATGCAGGCATCAGACAGAAGCCATGCACCAGGTTCTTCAGTCCCTCAGCATCTCATCTTTGTAGGGGAGGATGGGAAGAGAAGAAATAATCACTAAAGACAGAGACTATTAAGAAACTTGCCAAGAGAAAGATCCAGAGTTTCAAGATGTTCAAGTTGTGGAGGGGACACAGATCCCAAAATCTGGTTCCCAAGAAGAACCAAAGCAAGCTGGACTATATGGATGAATTTAAGGTGTCAGTATGGCTGCACAAGAGGAACTGTGATGATGCCAATGTTAAAATGTAGGAGTAGTTACCTAAGGTCAGTTTACCAGAGAAAAGGGCACTTCAAAAATATAAAAGGTTATCAAGACAGGAACTGAATCAGTTCCATTCAAGTGAAATTACCAATGAGGAAAATAGAAGTTCTGAACTAGTTCAGTTCAGGAAGCCCAGTGGACACAGTCATTAATTCTTTTGGGGAAGAGAAACACTCTTCCCTTTCCAGAAAGCCAACCCCCACAATCTGTCCGGGGCTCCAGACCCCATGTTTGCATCCTGCCCACAAAACTAGCACAGCTACTTTCATCCCACAGATACCCAGCAGGAGCAAACAAGGTTCTGTTCACTGCAGTTTGCCAGCTAACCAAATATTCTGGGAAACATTTCAAAACATGGAAGTCTTCCAACAGACAGCCTCTGGGAAAACCACAGAAAGAAAAAAGCATACTTACAGGTGAACCTTTCCTCATCTCCTTCTCCCTCTGTTTCCACATTTTGCTGCTTAAATTCAGTCAAGTCTGTTTGGAGAACTTCATTAACTGCAGCATGGATCAACGATGCTGCAAGAAGTGGTGAAACACCTCTGCTGGTAAGAAGAAGAAGGGAAAGAAAACCATACTGCATTAGTTGAAGTTGAGCTACAACCTCACTGGTTACAGCTGATGACCTAAGAATTACACACAATCAGTAAATCCAACTAAATTCGTAAACTAGTAGAGGAAACCATATGTTTAATATTTATTCATACAACTCACTAGTAAGATCTTCAGTTAGACAACTGCTTTCTCAAGCATGCAAAGAGGAAGAAGCGTATGAATCATGTTTTCAAACTGTTGCCTCACACTCCAGTCGCAGATGGTACCTCCTTCACTTCAGCTCTTGCATGGGAACTGCTACCTTCACTTCTACCCTCCGAACACAAACATTTTGTTTCTACTCACTACACAACATTTCTTGCTTGCAGTCAACTGTAAACCAGAGAGTATCAGGATCTCTGCGTTATGGTACACACAAATCTCCAAAGAGGTTAGTTAAGACTCCAGTTCCCTCCACAAGAAAAGTAAAGCTCAGTACTAACCTACAGCCCTTTAACACTCAAGCTTCTCCTGACTGGAAGTTCCCCAAAGAAATCACCCAGGATGAAGGTGCAAAAAGCTGGCTCTGGGGAGGAGAATAAGAAAAGACTCCAAGACTTGTGATTCAGCTGAAGCGCCCAGAAGACAGTAATGCTACACAATCTATGCAGCTTCTCCTTTTTACTCAGCATTTCATGCAAGCTTCGTGCTTTTGGTGGGTTAACCCTGGCTGGACACCAGGTGCCCACCAAAGCCTCTCTCCCACGCCTCTCCTCAACTGGACCGGGGAGAGAAAATGTAACAAAAGGCTCATGTTGAGATAAGACAGAAAGAAATCATTCACCAGTTACCATTACAGGCAAAACAAACTCAACTTGGGGAAATCTGCATGATTTACAATCAATCAAATCAGAGTAGGACAATGAGAAATAAAATAGAATCTTAAAACCACCATCCCCTCACAATCCCTCCCTTTTTCCTAGGCTTACATTCACTCCCCATTTCTCTACCTTCTCCCCGCCAGTAGCACAGGGGGACAGGGAATGGGGGTTGTGGTCAGTTCACCACACGTTGAATCTGCTGCTCCTTCTTCCTCAAGGGGAGAACTCCTCACACTCTTCCCCATGCTCCAGAATGGGGTCCCTCCCATGGGAGACAGTCCTTCATGGACTTCTCCAGTGTGAGTCCTTCCCACAGGCTACAGTTCTTCACAAACAGCTCCAGTGTGGGTCCCCAACAATTCTTATATTCACTATATTCCCATGGCAGGCACTAAAAATTACAGTACATAACACACATTCCAGACATTTTCTGTGAGCACAATGAAGAATAAGCATGGACGTCCATAAAAAGCATTTTATCCGTTGTTCACGGAGTGTTTGATACCCACAAAGTATCAAATTATACAGCCACAGCAAAACACATTAAGGCACCTGCAGCAAGTCAAGGACAACACTTTGTTTTGCCAGGAAACATTTAGACTCCTGCATAAAACTGGTTGGCTACAGAGTAAGAAATGGTGGAAGCAACTGGTCTCTGCACATGTTCAGCAGAGATGACTCGTTCTGTGCTCACAGAAGAGTGGGGAGGGGAAGACCATGAGGTTTTAGATCTCGGTGACAAGAAGCTGAAATGCATTTTGCCATTGTGCTTCTGAAAGAGAGGCCTTGTCATCTCCTCACAACCCCATACGAGTACCTCCTGTGGCAGCAAACAGAAAGCATTGTGTTAGTCAGCAGGCTGCTAACAGAAGCGTGTTTCATGCTATGCATTCTGTGGCCGTGATGGCCTACTTTAATGAGTCATTTCGGTACTTCAAATAGATGGCAACGCGTTTGCAGTCCTTTCAGTGCCGGCTGCAGTCACATCACACCGGGAAGCCAGAAACTGGCATTTTCTTTCTTTTTTTTTTTTAAGGCTAATATGTTCAGGGGAGTCAGTACCTTTCCTACCCAAGTTTAAAGAGACAATGCCTGTTTATACTTTGACACTAACAGACAACCTTTTAAAAGGTCAGGCAAGAAATATATCTGAAACAGATATGGCAACCCCCCAAAAAAATCCTGCTTCCTATTTTTGTTGGTAGAAGTGGAAAAGAAAGGAATATACAAATAGAAGCCACACAAACAGTTGTCAGATGTGTAGCTGCTGCTGCTGAAAGTCAAGAGCTTTAGTTAAAGTAGGTTTCAGCTTCAAGAACAGACACAAAAGTGAAGCAGCTATGCATTTACATGCACAGTGAGAGCCACAGCTGCAGTTATCTTCAGATTTTCTCTGCTATGCTAGAAGAAATATTCAAATCTAGCCTGGGTTTCCAGCTAGTCATGAGAAGAGGGCTTAATGCTTTGATTTTAAACTTCCTCAACTTCTGCTTTCCAGAGCCTAGGCTTGCTGAACTGAGTCCATAAAAAGAAGCTCAAACAAAAGGCAATAGACTTAAATGCTGTCATTCACAAGTCCTGTGAATAAACCTCTGCTTACAGGATGCCTGTAACAAAAGTTTTAGGAGTTACTATGTCACATCCTTCAACTTTTTCCAGTTGCCACCCAGTCCCTAAAAAGGAAATTCAGAGGTTCCTCAGTACCGATAGCTTCATTCAGTTTTCCTTCCTGTGCATTTCCTCCCCCTCCACAGTTTTGCAAATCTGTGCAAAGAAGATGGTGGTTTATTGGAAGTTTATTTGTTATGCAGCCAGCAACAACACTGAGCAGTTAATTCTGACATGCTGACAAAAGATAAAAACCTAAAAAATGAGTCTACCTCTTCAGTTCTATCTCAATTCCAAACAGAACATATTTGTCCATTACTTTATAAACTCCTAATACCAGTACTGCCATATTGCTCAACCTGTTTCTTTACTCAAGCTCAGGTAAACGGAGGTCCAAGGCAATGGCATCTTCCATTCAGAGGAAAGATGGCTCTAATTTCATCCTCTAAATCAGAGACTTCAAGGGTTAACAAAATAGATAATTAAGAGTAAGAACTGCTGCTTTAGTTGAGAGCTACAAGGTCTCACTTGATTAGAGAGGATCTGGAAGCAGACAGTACCTATGGCAACCTGCATAAAGGCAGAAGCCCACTGCAGTTACCATAACAGACTTCAGACCTTTTCTGTAAGCAAGGGAAGAATGTCACTTAGTGTTAAAATCTTCCTTTCAGAGCAGCCCAGGACACCCTGCTGACAGGCTGAACAAGCATAATTTAATCTTCATGAATTGGAAGAAAAACTGGAGCTGTTTCCTAAGTGGAAAAATAACTGTGTTGGGAAGAAGAGGGAAGCTGGTGGGGTGTGTTACGTGGAAAGGACGTTACCTCCTCTTAAGAGTGTCTTAGAAGAAATGTGTCAGCCCCATTTCTATGACACACGCAAGACTAATTGTCTGGCCTCAGCATACACAGGCTAGTAGTAAACAGAATTTCTTTGCTACAGGCTATTTCTTTGCTAATAAAAAGGGCGTGTTTTGACCACAATGGGAAAAAATACTAAAAAAGAATGAATGCATGTTGTAACAGTGCAGATGAGACACTGGAGCTTCATCACCAGGTAAAGTCAGATTGCTAGTGGCTGGAACATATCCCCCAGCCACTTCATGGGAAAAGACAAGTCCCATTTCGAAACCTGAGTAGAGATAGAACAGTTAAAGAGTAAAGCAATACTTATGCTAATAAAGAACGCAAATTTATATGCCATCCTCCTCCTTGAAAGATTCCAGACTGCTGGACACATATAGTATTGTTAAAAGGAGCTATGGAAAGCTCCTTTGGACCTGTGGGCCAAAATAAAGTTACACACAGAAGGAGAAAGCAATTGTGATAATTTGCATACATTAGATTTGGCATGAGGTATAGAACAGAACTTACTTCTCTTGTTGTTTACCTTGTTTCTCTTCTGCAAAACAATTTGGTTTCCAATTTTATTTCACTTTAAAAGACCAGCTTGTCACAGCCACAATGTATTTATCTAAGTCAGCTCAATCAAAAGACTTATTGAACACTTGTATATCAGCCTTCAGGAGGACACGACAGAATATACACAAGTTCCTTCAGGAAGTAGAAACTCCAGTAAGATCACTTCTTATTTGGTTTTATTGGGTCATTAAATCCCCAGTACACTTGCAGCAAGTGTTGCAGACAAGTCACCAGTTCAAAGATGCCCTCACCTCTTCTTCCCCTCAAATTTAAGAGAGTATATTGAGAAATCTCTACTTAGGAGCTTTGCGGGCAAGGGGAAAGCACCTAGAGCATCAAAGGTCAGGCCACCACTTCTCATCCAGAGCCTCAACTATGACTGCACTTTTTCAAAGGCTTGGGAACAGATGACAGACTTTCTGTTGTGCGCTATGCCCACAGCTTATGGCAGCTTTGAGACAGCAGAGTAGGGCAGCAGATGGCAGATTCCAAGCAGCTGCTCTTCAGCACTTGGAGCAGAGAGAAGCAAGCTCTGTGTAACCTGGTGGAGAGTGGTACAAAGCCTCTCTAGGACATACCAAACACCCAGTGTTTACACAAAGCATTTTCTGGAAGGAAAATAACTGCTATCTTCCCACCCCAGATACACACATATTCTCTCACAGTACTGTCAGGAAATCTGTTTGTATGACGAAAAGCACAAAAGATTGCCAACTGTATTGGCCAAGTTGTTGATCACTTCTCACCTTTCAAATTTAAAGAGAAAAAAAAGGTTACATGATGTTGTTTCTAGATATTATTAACAAAGACATGGCAACAAGGCAGCACTGGAATTGCAGGCTATAGCACCACTGTATGATCCTCTTTTCCTTTCAGAGTGTGCATATATAGGTATGCATGCATACGCTGGGAACAGAGAGGTGCTGTATCCGCTAGCAAAAGCTTCTAGAAGGCAGCAGCAGCTGACTTATATCAGGGGGAAGATATATTTGTGCACTTATTTGCTACACAGACTCTGCAACACCACATACAGCACAGCTTTGTCAGTAAAGCAAAGTTTGTCAGAGCAGACTCTGTATTTCCAGGACATTACAGCTATATCAGCAAAGCAGTTTTAGTGCAGATTTGCAAGCACTAGCAGTTCTCTAGTAAGTGAAAGATCCTCTCATACTGCCAAAATAATAGCAGGTCACAAGTTTCCTCATAAACAAAAGCTGCTTGTATTCAGTATTTTCTCCCCAGTCTGCTACTTTTATTTCCCTCCCCCATTTTTATTCTTATAATCAACTACAAAATGTTTCCACCCAAGTTCCTCTAAGCATTAGTATTTATTACAGCAGCACCCAGAGCTCCTCGGGTGATTGTGACCTGAAAAGTACAACTATATATCCGCTGCAAACATCTGACATCCTACAATGCACAGAAGTTGTTTCTTGCACTAATGACATCAGGTCTTTACAGTAGATGATAAGATGGAATCAAAACAAGTATATAAACAATGCCACACACAGAATTTCAGTTGTTCATGTTTCCATCTTTACACGAAGCAGGTTTTTTTACAGCTTTTCTTCTGAAACTATCAGAAACGACAGCTCTATAATCCAGAATCCATCTGCTTAGGCCCTTAAGTCATCATGGAACAGTTTTTGCAGAGAACGTGCAATGCAGTCACCTGCTGCTTCCATTTCCTACGCAGCAGGAAGAAAAACCACACAGCAGAAAAGGAGAGACATAATTCTACAAGACTCTTCTGAATTAAGCCATAAACCTGTTGTTTCAAAACAGTATTTCTTATCTTGATGCCCAATTCAAACAGCAACAGAAGGGCTGTTTCGCACAGATTATGAGAGCCAAATATGCAAGTTCTAGGGGACAGACAATTTCAGTGTTCCAAGCAGACTCAAGAAGCTGATTTAAACAGCAGCAGGTCAGCCCTAGTAGCTTCCTCATCATTATACATTTGCGTGTTTTTTTTCAGCATTTCATCAAGTTTTTCTCTCTTGTATTGCAGGTGTCCCCATACATACGCTTCCTTTTTAAAGGCAAAGTGATTATTTCCCAAAATACTAAGAGTATCTTGTAGCAGGAGAAACTCCCTTGGAGTTTTAAATTAAGAAATGTATTCTAAAAAGCAATTTACTAATCACAAAATTAACCGTTTGTCCAGCCTGTAAATACTGTTAGAGGCAATTCTGAACTGCCCAAAACCATTATCCAGACACATGTTCAGTGTGAGCTGCACAGTATTTCTCTCTGTGCATTGTTCTGCCATCAGCTTCAGAGGCATTGGTGGACAAACCACACATGACAAAACAAGCTGGTTCTGACCATCATCCAAAACCACCAGAGCCACTCTGTTAACCATTTGCTAAATTAACTAGTTAACAACAGAAGTACCACATTGCTCTTGTGCATTAACTTTCTCAAGGCTTCCAATTCTAACATTATTAACCACAAACCAGTGAGAATACTGGTGGTGTTGAAAGAGCAGGCTGTTCCTGCTAATCCTATGCTTGCATTCAACACCAAGCACAACTGGTCCCCTGAAAACGAGAAAGTTAGTTTACAGGCAATCACAAATGAAATTCACTTTCTTGTCTGAAATGAATGGATGGCTGATACCACAAATGTGCTCTTAGCAATGAGAAGCATTAGTGCATTAAAATAACATCGATTGAATGGTGCAAATTAGGAATAAGGAAGTAAATTTTAGGGGATTTATTAAAACAGAGGTTACAGTAGACAGGGTATTAGTAGTTTTCACAGAGGAAGGGACTACAGAGACTTTTAAGATGAGATCAGGTAAACTAGACGCAAAATGAGATCACTTTTTTCCCCTCTTCCTGCTTACACCACACAAAGCCATCGAAGTATCAGAACTGCTGAATTAACTATTCTAAAAGCACGGAAACGCTGAAGATAAAGATGTTGGGGCCACACCTTGGGTGAAAGCATTACAGTGTAAAACGCAAAGACACAAAACAGGATGCTGAGGCAACCAAGAGATGAAACACAGTGAATCGTTTGGGACGGGGCAGAACAGGAAGCCGGAGTCTCACAACTGTTATTGCAGTAAAGTCTCCTCAAACAGGAAGGCTGCTGGAATTTCACATTGTTCTTTGACTATGTCACAGGATGGTCATACAAGTTTCTGCTCTTATCAAGGAAAAGGAGACATTTCTGTGTCTGGGGGTCTGATGTCATCTCATGTTCTGTTTCAGTGCAAGTTCACAAAATTTCACATTAATTTCTAAAGCTTTGGAAGTAACTAAATGGACTCTGCATCCACACTGACCCATTTCACAGATGGTCGGAACACACAGCTCATACCTAAAACAGTATGTTAATTAAAATTCTGCAAAACAAGATTACTTAAGCCTGCCCCAGTTCTTCAGAGTTTTATGTACATATTTAGTTTCATAAAGGCAGAATGAATTATTCAAAGTAGAAACATCTGCAAAGCTTCACCAGATTAGCGATTTAAGCGCAAGTCCTGCCAGGAAGCAGAAGTGGCTGGCTCCCTTTGCTAGTGCTCAGCTATGCCAGCTGCATTTGCAGAAGATGGGCAAAATCATTCATTTTAGATGCACAAAGACATTCAAGGGGGTTAGCCTGGAACAGCCAACTGCTTCCATGTAAAAGAGGTATACAGCCTTAGAAAAGCAAGAGCCTTCATAAGCTCCTTGTTGGACATAACGTGTTACTCCTTACCCCATTTATCTTCACAACAGCAGTCCTGATTGGTGGTGGAGGAAGAATGTTTCTCTTTGCAAAGACAAAGATTTACGCTTCCAAGGATGCGGAAGGACAAGCTAAACATCACTGTATTTTGGCCAAGCCAAGGATATCACTGGGCTTTTATCAGCTTCGGCCCTTCAAGACATGACCCACGCATCTGTGTGAGTGTGAAGTATCTCACAACATAGAAATAAGAACCAGAACTGTGTGCCAACCTTGATTCCAAATAACACTGATCTATCAAGAAATCCTTCTTCACTACTAATCATCATAAAATGCATTCTGTGATGCTGGAGTGTTAGAGAAGTCCCCAAGTAAGGAAATACAGAACAAGGATCAATGCTAGAAGCCAGCAAAGTACCCCCGATAACATCTCCATAATGTTGAACCCAGTTATATGGACACTGTGGTATTTAACATGCATATTTTCCACTGAGCTGCCGTCTGTGTGCCAGGGATGCTACCACGATAGCCTGCAACAGCAGATCACTAGATCTAAGCTTCAGTGACCTCTCACGAACTTGTTTCTTAATCTGGCATCGCTTCTGCATCTTCAACAATTTCTACACAAACATTTACATGTCTTGTAAGCCCCACCACTTATTTTTCCTTTTCTTAAAACCTTTAGCATCCTTCTTTCTCCTATCTCCTTACATTCCCTCATCTATTTCAGCAAAGATTTGGGGTACTCAGAGCAATTGAAAACTTTATTTAATCGTCAAAGCTACATTTGGAGTTGATCTGCAGTAGCAAATGTGGGAACAAAAGTGCAACGTTTGGAAATATCTCACACAATCAGAGACTTCGGGTTTGGTTCTTAATTCCATGGATTATGAAAAGGTGGCCTGCATTTTCAAAATAACTAGATTCTTGGCCTGGCCTTGGGCTCTACCAGTTTTTTTCTCCACATGCAAGATCTTAGCCTCCCAACAGGAACCCACAGCCTTTTTGCAATTGCAAAATGAGGCTTCTCTTTCTCATAGGAGTCTAAAACTGAGCTGTGAGTCTGCTGGGATCCCTACACTTGACATTTCAGCTATGCTCCACTGCGTCCAAGCACCCAGCTTCACACACAGAGTTGCTTCACTGTTTTGCCTGCAGGCAGCCAAAAGAATTCATGAAAACACTTTCCTTATGTAGTCCTGTTTTCCAAGTATATTTTGTGGAAATAAGGACAAACAACTAGACTGCTGCACTTCTTCTGCTTTACTTTCTTCAGCTCTCTTTCCCTTCCTTTATATTCCATTTTTCTTCTTTTGTGCCAGCTCGGGACTGGAGAAGCTCCACAAATCAAGCTGTCTAATCAGCACTGGCTGCAGGGCAGGTATGTGAGAAATGCAGATTCTGACAGGGCAGGCTCCTTTTCCGTGTAAACACCACAAGTGACAGGTGAGATGAAGGCATTGCAAAAGCAGCACTCTTTCTGTTTCCACTTGTTAATACGCCCACTAAAGAACAACAGCATGTTAGCAGATACATAACTCAAAATTACTGTTTTAGAAATCACTACAGTTTGAAGAACTGATCTCACATTGCTCCAGCTTCATACCTTAGAAAACCTCAGCCTGACCCACATGGCAGATTAGAGAAGTATTTGTTCAAGCCTGGCATTGCTCTGTTCTTTCAAGCGCTCATGCAGAACCACTGTTGCCCGACAGAGTTCAAAGATTCAGTGCACGCAATGCAACAGCTGTGTTTTGTTCAAGAGCAATTTAGCCAAAGCACAACTAAGTAATGCAATGATCAACCGGGTCTTTTTCAACTGCAGCTGAAAAACCTCTTTTCTTTTTTTTTCTTTTCATGCATTTCTCATCTTTAAGTTTAGGCACACCATTTAAGTGAATGATGTTATGCCCAGGAGCATCTCTGTAACACAAAGCACAGAACTAAGTTGATTTTTTAAAGGCAACTTAATTAAAGCAATTTAATTTGAAATCACCCATACGCTTTCGACAATAACAAAAACAACACCAAAAACTATTCAGTGTTCATAAACTCACTGGATAGTAGCTAGATAGAGGTCATTCAAACCAGTTTTCCAGCTTTTTATCAAATTCCTCTAATAAGGAGGCAACCTTCAGCACATACCTAAACAGAACCAGCCTCCCTTAACTCCGTCTTCACTAGCCACCCCCAGCACAACAGCACAAAGTCAGCTCTCCACTTGGATTATTTTAGACCATCTGCAATCCCTGTTCTTGACTCCTAACACACACATTAATGAAACAGATTGTGGTAGGAACTTTATAAGCCCCAGAACTCCCAGGCCACACAGCCCAAGTGCTTCAGGAAGCAGAGGCAGTGTCAGGAGACATGGGATTAGAGCAAGACAACTTGTTCCTGTGAAGCACCAACTTGCCACAAGCAGTAAGTCACATCCCAATTCTTAGCAGTCTTAGAGAAGAAGTCTAAACAGGTAAGGATATAGATATCTCTGCTGAGATCAGGAGATGACAGAAACACCACTGAGAGAAGAGCTGTGTTTTCCAGGGGTGTTGTGACTACACTCTTGAAGTTTGGAGAAAACATCCACTTCAGAAACACACGCAGGCACGTCCTGCTCACCAGGACAACTCAAGAGGGCCGGGAAGCCAAATCCTTTTCTGGCTGGCTCGCTTCTTAGCCTGACAGCCCTGCAAGGCAGGTTGCAGCTCACTGACTGCCTCCCTCCCTCCCCAGACTTTTAAGTAGACCCACACAGATGCCCTTAGGGACTTGAATTCAAACTATTGGCACTTTACCACACGAATCGCCCTATCACGCTAATTGCAGGATTGTAATTTAATCTCTCATGCACCAAGAGCGAGAGAGAAATGTTTTCAAGAGCACACAAACATTACTATAAAAGCACAGAGCTCGGCAGGAGGCCTGTGACAGAAACGCGCTATTGAAAGCTTCGCTTTCAGGAGAATACCCGCAAAAAAAAACAACTAAGAAGGGGGAAATAAATAACAACAATGAAAAAAGCCAGAATTCCTTGGGAGACGTGGAGCAGCGCTCCCCGGGCAGCCCAGGCACGGCGAGGCCCGCGGGCCCGGCGGCGCTGGGAAGTCTCCTCAGGAGGAGGCACCTCCCGCCGCCTGCACCTGCTCCAGCCCCGCACAGCGCCCGCGGGCCCGGCCCGCTCCCCTCAGCGGCCCCGCGCCCCGCTGTCAGCGCGGCGCCGCCCTCGAGGGGAGGCCGAGGGCAGCCCCCTGCCCGCCCGCACCGCCGGGCTCTCACCTGTCGCCCAGGAGGCTCCTCGCCCGCTCGGCCAGGGCGCCCGGCACCTCGGCCTTGCTGAGGGCGCCGCTCCCCGTCGAGCTCCACGGCAGCGGCTCCCCCGGGCCCAGTGGAGACGGGAAGTCTTTCAGGAAAGAGCTCAGGGGAGCCCCGGTCGCCTCCACCTCCAGCGCCATGACGGCGCCGCGCTGAGGCGCCCTGCCCGGCCGCCACCGCCGCCTCGCCGGGAGCGGGACAGGCGCCGGCGGGGACGGGCGGTACGAAGGGGCCGGCCGGGGAGGGGAACGCGAGGGGAAGAGGGCGCGGTGACGGCTCCTTTAAGCGGAGCGCAGGGGCGGGGTCAGCCGGGGGAGGCGGGGCCAGAAACAATGCCTGGAATGCGGGGGCGGGGCAAGCACGTGGCCGGAAGGCGGGGCGGGAGCGGGGACCCTGCCCCAGCGGGCCCGGAGCCCGCCGCAGGGAGGGGACAGGCGGCAGCGCCCGCCCGCGGGCAGCCCTTGTCCCGCTCCTTCCCCTCCCTCCCGCAGGACCTAAGGCGCAGCGTTCGGACAGACCCGTGCTGCCCGGGGACGCCTTTTCACCGAGCGCTGTCGGGCTCAGCAGTCACCCGGCTGAACGGTTTTCATCCTAACATCCCAACTGACTCCACATCGGATTAGGTTTACACGCTCTGACAGGCCACACACAGAAACAGGTGCGGCTGGAACTGCGCACAGGTTAGGGCTTCACCCAAGAGACAATCCCCCCCCAGTCTTGTTACTCGCAATCCCTTTTTGTTTCCATTCACACCAAAATGCCCATTAAAAAAGGCTTCAGAAGACCCGAGGTAGCCGTGGCAGGATTTTGCTATGCGTAAATCATTGCAAAAAACCTGTGCTAGCTTTCAAAGCCTTATCACAGGCATAAATGCAAGACACCATCACTTCCATAGATATACTAAAAGTATAGTGAGGTCAGAGAGAACCATATAGGAGGCTGACCGGTTTGTCAAATAACCATGTCTATCAATAAGCTATAACCTTTCCTTGCTCATTTAAGAGCACCTCTAGCTTAGAAAAGGAAGTGCATCAGTAAATTAGATTGAATTATCTTTGTCCTATTCTGAAATCTTCCAAAGAAAGATTAAATGGAAATCCTGAACCCTAGACACACAAAAAGAATACAATACCAAACCCTGCAGTGAGGTTAGTAGGCCACAGACACCCAGAATACTTGCACTCACCTCACTCCTAGATCGTTTGGGTATTTAACAGCATATCAACCAAATCCCTTTCTTCTTGCCTCACACCAAGCTGTGTTTCTAAACCATTAAAGTTAAGAAGGTTCATAGCCCACCTCTTTCCTTTGTATTCCCATGCTAAACTACAGCAGCCTGTCTCCTGCAACATCCCTGCCATGATCAATCCCCCAACCCAAAAGTTGTTTTTAAATAGTGAAATGATTTACAGCATTCTGAGGACACTAAAGCAAGATGGACCTTTAGAACGAGAAGCAGCTACTCAGGCTAAGGGAGACACAGAAAGAACACAGTATTTAGGAAACAAACCCAAACAAACTTCTGCCTATGGCTGGGTCTTTTAAGCAATACCATTACAACATAGCTCACGTTTGAGCTGTAACTGTATAAACATTTGATCAGAGGAACAAGCTCGGGGCTGTGGTGTTTCATCTGTGTTCAGCAAATGCAAACACTGTGCCAGTTAAAACAGCAGAGCTGTACATTACCTTTTGTAGGGACTTGTCTTTCCTCTCTGTTGCCAGTGAATCACGTGTCAAAGTTGCTCTCTGCATATTCTGTGTTTGCATGCAGTAGCCTTTGCACCGTGTAAAACTGCTGTGGCATCCCCCCGTCCAACCACAACTAGTGCTGTTTTGGGGCTGTAGATGATACAAACTGTACTTGACCAGATGACCAGACAAGATCAGCTATGTGCACATGGAAGGAAAGGAGAGAGTATTACAGATCCATACAGTTAAGAGTTCATAATGTGGGACCCCGTGCCACAGTGGTTAGATACAGCTCCATACAAAAACAAGAGGACACAATCACCAAAATGAGTTTGGGATATAGAGTGTACAAACTATTTGATCATGTATGATCAGCTGTGTGAACACAGAGGAAAAGAAGCTCATGGGTGCTCTACCTGCCCTCCAGCTGCTGAGGGAGACCTTACTTAACAGGGGCCCACTGACCAAAAGATACTAATTTGGCTGCACAGAACATAACTTGGGAATCACTGCTCAAGGCAGATATAAAACGGAAGGCATAAATGTGAGTATGTTTCTTGTCATTACTCTCTTATGCAGCAGAGAGACAGGTCTGGAATGGTGCTCTTACTACTGCAGATGTGATTTAAAAATCTGACAGCTACTAACCATTTATCATTTCTGAAGATTCAAAGTCAAATGAAACAGGACTCATTCCATACCTAAAGACTACAGCAGTGTAGTAGTGATTTTAATCACCTCTTATATTCCTGGCACTTGAACTGTTGACAACAGCCTCAGAATTTATGAAAGAGGAAAATTTCATTTTCTTTCTATCAACCACAGGTAACAATCTAGCTTCCCTACTGTTTGTGAGCTCTACTTGGACCAATGAATTCCAATTAAAAGCTTAAAGGCTTACTCAGTTATAAACTGATCATCCAGAAGAATTTGTTTTGTGATTAAGTCAAAGCATACAACAACATAAGGTGTTTAACTTTTCTGAGAACACAAAAGCACTGAAGATCAAAAATACTTTAAAATGAACTGAAAGGGAAACAAATTTTTATAAGAAGTTTATTTTTCTGTTGTGTGCCCATTATACAAAGTAAGCAGCCAGAGCTGCCATTTTGTCCTTGGGTTTCTTTGGATTGAGCCTTCCTCCAGGCCTCCGGCCTTTACCTCTTCCTCGGCCTTGCCTTTTTCCTTGTCCCCCACGGTGCATGGGGTGCCTCATGGCTGCATGCTTCAGCTCCACCAGATCTTGAAACACGGGATCACAGAACACACAGCCTGAATGCTGGGTCTCACCCCCAGGTAAAGGAGATTTGGCTTTGTTAAAATCGACGTCCACAAGGGCTGCATCGCACAAGTCGCAGGTCTCTGGCGACACTCGGACCTTGTGGGCATTCTCAAAGAAGTGCACAATCACATTGCATTTGTTGCAGGCCATCTTCCACTTGGGACCTGACGTTGAGTCCAGCACCAGAACCCCATTCTCACATTCAACGCACTGCCCAATTCCAAGCATGCTGAGAGAATGCTGGCACGTGGGGTGCGTGCATTCATTACAGCCCATTCCTGGTGGAAGAAGAGTAAAACCATACCACCAGAAAGCCTTTATATCACTACCCACAGGACTCAGTTTGGAGGAAGTGAGACACAGAAGTCAGAGACAGCTTAGTATACTACAGGTTTTCTAAATCACTAAAGAATGGAACGACTCCCCAAATGCCAACTTGCCTTTTCAGAATATTCCCTTGCTCAAAATTTCTTCTGTAGTTGATTTCAGAATTGAGAGATACTGCCACTGTACAGCCAGTTTGGACATGTTAGTGATCAAAACTAACTATGTTTTCAATTGAAATGTATGGCTCCTAACTGCTATTTCATACTTGCCCATACACTGTTAGTACAAGACATTTTTAATTAAGAAAAATGGTAATAAAAAAAATGCCATAAAGCTCCTGGTACTCAGCTTCAAAAACTATACTAAGTAAGTTACCAAACTGCAACGTTGGAAACTGGTCTCAGTTACCAAACTGCAACTTTCACCCCTTCTTGTATCCTTCAACAGCTTTTTACACACCATCTACCTCAGTATCAAAACACTCTCAAGACCTGGTCCTACAGTCCTATCCATAGCAAGCATACTCCAATTTGCAAAGTATCAGAATCCCAGTGTCTTTCACTGCAAGCCAAGTGTTACAAAGGTCACCTCCTGTGCATGCACATAAATTAATTTCTTACTCCTTTTATAATGAGAAAGAATAAGTATTCAGAAGTGAGTTAACAAATTTTGATCAGTAAGTTTGAGGTGAGTTTTAGGTATCTGCCACCTAATTTGAACAGTGCTTTATACTAAGCAACACTGATTAAAAATTACTGTATAGACTGCATCTAATCTATTTCAAGGGAGGTCATTCCCTGCATGTTTACATAATTCCTACCTTTTTTCATGTCCCTGAAGGGAGGATGGTTGTAACAGTATGGACACAGTGGGTAGCTCTTTCCTCTGGATCCAGATGACCACAGCACCAGCTCAAAGTCATCTAATGGGCAACGCAACTCTTTGTAGAGTTTAATGGTACCATTCTGTGGGAGACTGTAGGTGTCATCACAGTGGGAGCAGTGCAGACGACTTGGCTTGGCCTGGAAATAGAATATAAGTCCCCTGAACAACTGCAATGTCAATAAGGTTCAAAACTTCCAGTAAATCCCAGTGGGGCTGCTTATTGGTTTGTTCCCCATGGAAAAGCTTCACTGGGTTTTTTGTTTTAGAAATGCCCTCTTGACAACCACATTTGAATCCAAATTCAATAATAGAAAGGCGGTTTCTATTCAGTGCCCCCAGCAAGTGAAATTTAAACTCCAAGCATGAGGTGAAGTTACCTGAATATACTTCATGAAGCGATGGCATTTACCACAGCGGGAAAGTGGTTTACCAGTGGCAGCTAATGGTGAAAAAGACACTTCCATCAGTTCATCCATACCTGTGAAAGAGAGAATCACATTCATCTTGGAATTTTCATTCTTATGAGGAAACCTTGCACAAAAATCATCTACAAAACCTGCGAAGTGAGAATATTTTATTCACAATGCTTTCCCTTGTTTACAAAGACTTTTAAATACACTGTGTTTTGCACTGAGCATGCACAAACACACGGGTTAATTATTTCAGCTACCCTGAAGTTTTCAACAACTCAAAACTACACATCACAAAAACTACACATCACAAAATAAATCTGAAGTAGAGTTTGGAGCCATAATTCAGTCCATTTCCTTTTGGAGAGCCACTTAATTTAACTGGATACTTCCAGTTCTGACAGAACTTTTCAGTAAGCCTAAACCTCTGAAAGCAATCTAATATATAAGTATTTTGTACTAGCATATTTGCAACGATTAAGTAATTGTAGGTAAAGTTTTACCTGCAATAGAATCCACAAAATAGTGGAATTTCCTTTTGAAAATGTCAAGGGTATGCTCCAGGACCTGATGATAATTTGCTTTACCCAGAGCTATTAAGTTGAGCTGCTTCTCCACAGCACTGCGGATTGTAGGAAGAACCAATTCTGCATCTAACAGAAAATCAGAGACAGCAGCAACAGAAAAACAGCAATGAAAGATCAAAATATGGGGATAGCAAACTGTCTGTACATAAACTGACATCCGAATAAACAAACAAGTTTTAATTATTACACTCTTTGGAATTAGTAATACTTTCTTAGATGCATCATTTAAGACAGAAGTGCTAGCTATACAGGGACAACAGCCCTTAACATACTGAAGGGAAAAGAAGGTAAGAGGATGGAAAGGGAAGGGCATTTAACTGACCTATTTTGTAATAACCATGTACCAGAACAATGCCAAGGTTTGTAGGCTTTAGTCTTCGACCACTCTCCACTGTGACATAGTTTCGCTGGCAAATGTTGTTAATGTGGACTGGAATACTTGCATCAGTTCCTGGTGCAGAAAAGAGAACAATATATCAATCCTAAACAAAAAGTCTTTATTGAATTACTCCTGACTTCCCTGGGTTTATGCCAAACTGTAGGCCTCCCTGAGACTGTTTAAAATTCAGGAACCTTTTTATAATAACCCTCGTCAGTGGGTTCTCTCTCTAGTAATGCTTAGGTTCCTTCACAGTTCTGAGAAGTCTGAAACATATATTTTAACCTTAAGCCTTTTGTCTCTTCCAAGGAATTACTATTGGGAATCACATACTCTCACATATCATTTATTCTGGAAAAACACAGTGGAGTAAAAGATTATGTGTGTTCTGACCAGAAACATTTAGGAAAATGCATCAAAGGAAACAGGTCACATTGAAAAAGAAAGGTAGTATTATGGTAAATTATACAGTAAGACATATAAGGACTACTGGAGACAGCAAAGCTGAAGCAACTTGTAAAGACAAGAATCATTCCTAAGAATGGGGAGATGCCTTCTTTCACATAACATCAGTTCTTTCTGACAGAGAAGTGACAAGGATGTGTTATGAAAGGATGCCGCTTTGGCCAGAAACCAGATATAGCGATAAGAAAAGGAATGTGGGGGAAGAGACAATCTACCATCTGCTAAGAGGAGCTACGGACATTATGGTTTGAAGGAAGAAAGACATTATTACTGTACCTGTTCAAACAAATACTGAAAAGTCATTAACCAACAGAGTTAGTTCAGAGCAGCAATTCAGACTCTCTGCACTCTTGGTAGATATCATTAAATGTAAGTTAAGCAAGTTCCTACCAATGCCATGCTTTTCCATCAGAGTGATAAGTTCTGCCTCTGTCAGGTAATCAGGAGGACTGGTTTGCTTTTCCAACAATTTTATTTCACCAACTGGAAAAACATCTCCTTTCTCACAGTGGGGAAGGCTCTCTTCTAATGGGATGCTGTGCCACGGCATAACTTCTGTGAACCCTGGATGCAAAGAAACAAACAAACAAAAATAATGACAGCTTATCTTCATAACTTTCAAAAGGAAAACATGGGCTTCATTATACAGATCAAAGTTAAGACGCTGTCTGCAATACCATGCAGAAAATATCTGAAACTGGGATTACTGAGGAAATAGAGTATCACAAGACAGTATCTCTCCCCACACTGCATCAGATCTACTTTGTGCGTGACTTGAATCAGGCTGATGTATGGAAAAAAACCCTAAACACTTTCCTTAAATGAAACCACGGTGCAAGAAAGGATGGGAAGAGTTTCTTATAAAAGATAAGAATCAAGTCATATTAATGTAATAAATAGCAAGTCATATTAATGTAATAAGGACTATTGGGCCAGCTCACCATGAAAAAAATCTCAGTGGTGGTAATGCATTCTTTTTACAGAGGCCCAAGAAAAAAAGAAGTAAAATATGCCTTTGTGTAATTTATCCCCCAGAAGGCATTTGCTGCCTGTAAAAAGACTGGTCTTCATTGGCAAATGTGGCATTAGGTTTTTGAGACTACTACATGAAAAGTAAGACTTTACCTATTGTAACTGAAGTATGAAAATGAAGATAACTATTTGGTCTCTGGTCTTGATAGCTCAAAAAAATGCTTCATTTTTATATCCACTCAATGTATTAATGGAAGAAAACAAACCAACCAACCACAAACATGTATCTGTAGATAACTATTTACTCCGTGGTTAGTCTTACCTGGTGAAGTTACCACTTTTCCAATACACGTAAAACGCTCAGGGCCAATACTGAAAGAAATGGTGGTTTGCAGGTACTTGCAATCAGCGCTGACAGTGGCAATGAAATGCCTAGTTATATACTCATATAGTCGCCATCCATCTCCACCTGAAGAAAAACAACATCTTACCCACAAAATGCAACTCCTGCAGCTCTACCTAAAATCTGTTCTAAAAGGTTCAGTTCGCTATGCCTTTTTCTTAGCAGTACTATGCTCCCTAGATCAATTACAGAAAAGCAGAGCAGCTTTGAACTTCACTGTCATGAGAAGTTTAAGTTAGGGTAAAGTCTGCTCTCTTCACTTCTTGCCATTCAAATCTATTTTCTGTTGAAACTCTGTTGAAACAGATTTTCAAACTAGTTTGCTCATATAGTGTCCCAAAACTACTGAATTTGTCTATACCTAATTCTGCTTCTGTCGCAGCTCTCATTGGGGTGATGGGAGGATGGTCTCCTGCATCATGGCCTTTCCTTGGACGATTAATGCCATCTGATAGCAATGCTTTTACCTGGGCGAAGGAAGAGACAGAAAACAGGCAAGCTGAAACGGATAACAGATCTCTCTTAGCAGGTTAAAAAACTTTTCAGATGAAATCCTTAACAATACAACATCCATAAATAAAGGCCACTATAGATACTGTTTCTGAAGACCGAGACGAAGTAAGATACGTGCTGAAACACAGACTTAGTACAGGTTTTGCTTTGTGTACTCACAGTTTCTGCCCAGTAAGGATTATTGGCTTGTTGTCTCAAACATCCTTTCAAGTCAAAGTTTTCTGGATAATGGGTAGTTTCTGTTCGAGGGTAGCTAATATAACCCTGAGTATAAAGACGCTCTGCTATTTGCATGGCGTGTTGTGGACCCATTCCTAAGATGGAATAGGAGGAAATAAAAATCATCTACACACCACTGCAATTATGATTTGTTTGCTGCATCTGAAAGTATACCTTATTAAAGCATTTAAATAAACCATAGTTTGTCCTTTCAATCAGGCTTTTGTCGCCTTGACCTTATGAAACATTCCACTTTTGACAAGCTTTCTAAACTTAGTCCCTCCCCCAAAATGATCTGTTACAGGGAGAGGAAGGTATAAACTGTATTTGATATATCCTTGATTACTTAGTCTGAAAAGCCAAGACATTTTGCTTAAAGCAGTATGAAAATCCGAGCTTTTACACGTACCTAAAGCAGCACTGGCCACTCGTAGCATTTCTACCGTGTTCAGAGCCAGTGGTCTCTGCTTCACCTTCTCTTTTTTACTCACAGATTCTACCTAGAAAATAGCATTTTTCCAATAAAAGTCTGAAGTTTGGTAACTGGTAAATGTATAATTTCAATGATGCCCATAAACATGTGGTATTCCTACCATTACCTGTTCTTGTCATAGCTGTGGGTTTATTTTTCTTAAACAGTAACCACCCGTATTTTTTTACTTTAGAAAATCTGACTGGAGTAATTTTACCAAATTCTGAAGTTACAGTCCTAAGGTCCCCTTGTGCTATGGACTACATCAGGCCTATAACTGGGAATGCAGCAAGGTAGTTTATTGCCATCTTTACTTCTCATTTACCTCAGCAGCACATACTTTCAGTGCTACAAGGATTTAGTGCTTATTACAAGTAATGGTCCTAACTATAAGGATCCAGATTTTTAAAAGCTTCATGCACTCTTTGAACCTCAATGGCTCTAAGCACTTAAATCCAAACATGCTGTCAAACAAGTATTGAACAGAGCCGAATGAGAAGTTAATTTGCTGTAGACTGTACCATACACGTGATTAAAAATTTAACTCTGGGAATACTGCCCTAGAAGTAATTAAATTCTGATTTATACAATGTCTCATGGGAAATAAGAGGCCTGCTTGGAGAGATCTGAACAATATTTCTTAGCAGGTTTAGTAATGAAGACTTCCTATAATGAGTGATGGCAATTCCAAAGTCAGTATTAAGAAGGGGCTTCTGCTGAGATGATCACACAAACATAGTACGAACTACAGGAAAAAAATCTCTTGCCTTTTATTCTCACACCAATTAATAGAGTAAAACCCAAAATACACATATTTTACACTATTCTTTAACAAAAAAAAAAAAAAACCAACATGCAGCCAATGAAATATCAAATAGTATTTCCTTTATGTGAAATACAGCGCGACTGACGCTTACCTTTGCTTCTTTTGACATCTTTGTTATATTCAGGAACATTTGGGCAATCTCACGATCAAACACCCTCACTCTATCCCAATCTAAAGTGAGAGAACTTTCTTTTTCAGGGTTCACCTATTGGACAAATTAAAAAATATTAATTCCCACCAAGTCTCTTCCTGGAAGTGTGAAAATACACATTTCCAACAATAAATCCAGCAAGCAAATTCTAGTAATACCTGTTCTAGGACACAAGTGCTTCACACCTGCACTTGTACTCTTTCTTTTTTTAGAGGGGTTTTTGAGAAAGACAAAGAGTTATTCCTGCAGTTAACCAAGATACTATTCTTGGGGTTAGTGCTGAAATGGACAGAAAGTCAAAGTTTACAATTTTGAATTAGCAAAATCAGTCATTTGTATTAAACTGTAACTAGATCGTGTTTTAAACCCCATGTACAAAAATAAATATGAAGCAGCCCACATGAGTACAAAACTCCCTGAAAACAGGCACCAAATATTTCCTAGCATGACGCACAAGATGCATCAGAAAAAAGATGACAGCAGACACCAGATTTCATCTTTTTTTATTTTAAAATCTAAAATAGGCTATTTTTTACCATCCATCCCTTACTTGTTTAAAAAAATGCTTGTGATCACATGCAGTAAACCCATGTTGGGTTTGCTCTCAGAGCTTGGACAGCAGCAAGGCTATAAAACTGCTATAAGCTGCCAAAGTACTCAGAGGAATCAACTGCCAATTAACACAATGAGCATTCTATTTGCTTTAAAATTCCCATACTCAGCAATGCCAATGTTTGTTGGCAGCCTAATTAATTCCTGCATACAAATTAACAACACAGTCGGTCCAAGGACCCCAGGGAAAAAAAGAAAACCATTTTAAGTAGCCTTGTTGGCTGAACCCAAGCTTAAGATGGTTAGCACTGAAGAATTCTTATAAGGAGCAGACAATAACAACTTTAATGCAAAACTGACATCCTGGAATCTGTTCTCAAGAGAGTGGTGACACACATGTGAACTGAATGGGAACACAGGAGTAAACTGTAGGCATTGTGAATTCTTGTCAGCAGCTACAAATTTATGAATGAACAAAATGAAAATATAAATGCATTTCTTTGGTAAAAATACATATTCCTCATACAAAAACAAGTACTGTAAAACTTACTTTAGCTTGCAAGACCCAGTATGTCTCAGGCTTAAATGACTGGATTTTGTCATGCCTTTCCACACAGAATCCAAGCGTTGGGGTCTGACATGGCCCAAAGGAGATGAGGGAGCTGTCTAAATTCCCATATTTCCCCTGAAAATATTTGGTCTGAAACCTAAGACAGGAAAAAAAAAAACCCCAAGAACATTAATAGCCTCATTCCCCTGAAATACTTATTTGTCTGTGTATAAAATTTTCCAGTTTGGTGTTGGCAATTAGCTACTCTAGTTCCAAGATATATTTAGTGGTGTGCTGGGTTTGGCAGTGCTGGTGTTAATTTTCTTCATAGTAGCTGGTACATGGCTGTTTTGGATTTGTGCTGAAAACAGTGTTGATAAATCAGGAATGGTTCAGTCATTGCTGAGCACTGCTGACACACAGCCAAGGCCTTTTCTTCTCCTCACCCCACCTCACCAGTGAGCAGGCTGGGGGTGCACGAGGAGCTGAGAGGGGACATAGACAGGATAGCTGATGCGTACTGACCCAAGGGATATTCAAGACATGGGACATCATGCTCAGCAATATAAAGCTGGAGGAAGAAGGAAGAAGGGAGAGTGACATCTGGAGTTACAGTGTTCTGTCTTCCCAAGTAACCACGATGGAGCTCTGCTTCTCTGGGGATGGCAGAACACCTGCCTGCAGATGGGAAGCGGGGAATCAATCCTTTGGTTTGCTTTGCTTGCACATGCAGCTTTTGCTTTACCTATTAAACTGTCTTTATCTCAGCCCACCAATTTTCTCACTTTTACCCTTCTGATTCTCTCCCCCATCCCACCAGGGTGAAAATGGGGGAGTGACTGGGTGGTGTTTAGCTGCTGGCAGTGCTTAAACCAGAACAGTGGATAGAGCAGTATTCCTGAACCTGTCATGAAAGTGTCTGTGATCCATGCTATCACCTTGTAAATGCACAGCCAATCCTAAGATCCAGCTCCTGGCGGGCATCCACTGAAAGAGCTTCATTGCGATTGGGTTCTCCCAAGTGATTCATGGCATTGCAGATGTCCGTGTCAGTAATGGAACTGAATTTAGCTCTATAAATCGTCCTTTCGCTGCTACGAGGTTTGTTCATAACAGGAAGAACAGCATCAAGAACCTAATGAAGATCAGAAGAATACTTAAGAGTATTTGAAAGATAAGGGGTTAAGTCAGTTTTTGTCTCTAAAGAAAAAAACTCCACAAAATATTTGCTTATACATAACTACTTTCTTAATTCAGTAAGATGTGGTGCCAACACACTAACTGATAAGCAAGAGCAGTATTTGTCTATACCATCAGAAGTGTATTAAGAATTAGCAAAACTCAAGGATTTATTTATCAAATAGCAACAGCTGGAAGTGAAGCACTATTCTTAGCTGACTGCAAAAACATTCACCAGTGCAGGTGCAGCACCTTTTGGTGATTATGTGTCGGTTTCTATCTGGGTTTATCCTATGTACTGCCAGAGCCCAGCTACGATACAATGGTATTTAAGGAACTGCAAACAATTACTTGATCAGATGTGCTTCTTTAACACTTTTAACTTAGGCTTCTGGGAATAGGATGCTAATAAAAAATCTTTGCACACCAAAGTTTTATTTCTAAACCTTTCATGTACAGAGTCCAAATTCCTGCAGTAAACCTATGGTCAGAAGTGCCCTCTGTGCTCAAAAGTGTCTAACTGCTTAATGAACAAAAGATAACGGAGATGAAGTTTTATAAGGACAGCAAAATAACTACCCCAGCTGTGAAATACAGACCAATTCTCAAAGCACTGGAATGTTCTAACATTTATGAAACCTTATCTCAGATCAGCAACATCTATGAAATTGATTTATACTCTTTAACTGACATCTCAAGAATTTAAAAGCACATGAGTTTCTCCACCAGGGCCTCCATGCCTTTAAAACTTACCATTTAGATTTTTAGTGTATATTCATAAAACAATACTGATAGACAAATATATTACGGTATTATAAGCCTTAAAAATGGAAATCTTACTTCAAAGCAGATGTTTTCTCCTTCCTTATCACAATCCAACCACAAGACAATACAATCACAGCCTCTTCCCTCCACCTGTGAGAAAAAAAATAGCACAAACTTTCAGCAACTCAAAGACAGACCTATCTCCTCACTAATTGTATACTTTTTGTTTATACTTTAGAAGTACTAGAGATAATTTACTTGGTGCAAAAAGGATTGGAAGAATGTAGCAGAAGTGACAAGTCTGCAGGTACTTAAAGAGAGAAGCAAGCTGTGCTTCATGGGATCAGAAGTCTGCCTATGAGATGCCTTTCTGCAGGACCTGAAAAATTCAGCGTAACTCTACAGCACTGGAACTCTCCTGAAACTGCCACAGCTGGTGCATGCAGTTTTGGGCACAGCTCCTTCCCCTTTCTGTGCCTTAATTTCCACACCATTATAAACAAACAAACAAGAGAAACACTTTCCTAGTTCATAAAGATGCCAGAAAGTCTAAATTTATCTGACAGAAATTAGTTTTACACCACATACACTTGCCTTCCAGAAAGAATATTATTTTGTAAAAGCAACTAAGCTACCACTTTCCACTCAGAGGGGTGCATGTGAAGAATGAACAAGAACCAACACAAACTTATAAAAGGCATTTACAAGCTAAGCCTTGCACTTGCTCTTAAGAAGCAAAACATGCATCCAGTGATTTGAGAAGCAGGATATCAGCAGCTGAAAAACCTCAGAAGGCAATGGCAAGACTGAATTCAACAAAGATGTCAGGCAGTGTGAGAACCAGTAAAATCAATAAACAGATCTGCCCATGACGAAAAGCTGCTTCCTCAGGGCAGTATGTAGGAACATACTCATTTCTTTCTGATGCTAGAAATCTAGTATATTGTACAGCATATTGCCAAACACTGCCCACTTTCGGGAAGCAGGTGAATAACCTGCTAAATTCAACATTCAACAACCTGCAGCATGAGAAACACTACATTCAGACAGCCTGTCTGCCTCAGCAGGAGGAAGATATGTAAAAAATGTTTCTTTAAAACATGTTTTAAATAAACATTGGAGGGTAATGCCAGAGGACTCTCTCCTTTAGAGGAGGCATTACCTGTTAGAGGAGGCATTACCTGTCTCTCCTGTTAGACGGCATTATCCTCCAACAGAAAACTACCTGTTGTGAAGACAGACTCAATTTTTCACTCTAGAACAAAGCAAACTGACCCAGGGCTGGAAAAGGGTTACAATCCTGGTTCTTACATAAAGCTAGCTAACTTGTAAGAACTGTTTTTGGAAAGCAAGGCAAATTCATAATTTCAAAATTACTAATAATTATTATTGCTTTCCAGAACCACAAAGGAATTTCCCTTCTTTTTCTTGACAGGGTAAAAATAGGTGTCATTTCTTTATATCTAGAGGAAGAAAAAGAACAATGAATCCTTGAAGATAGACAAGAGGTTAACAGACAAAATGTACAAGATGTAACCTTTTAGGACAAGAGATAATGGCCTCAAGCTGCGCCAGGGGAGGTTTATATTGGATATCAGGAAAAACTTATTCACTGAGAGGGTGATCAGGCATTGGAACAGGCTGCCCAGGGCAATGGTGTAATCACTGTCCCTGGAAGTGTTCAAAAAACATGTAGATAAAGCCGTTTTAGTGACATGGTTTAGTGGTGGACTGGATAGTCCTGGGGTAAAGCTTTGGACTTGATGATCATAAAGGCCTTCTCCAACCTATTTGATTCTGTGATTCTATGAAATATGCTCCAGATCAAATAAAGAAAAAAAAATGCCAAGACAAGATTACTGTCAAACACTACTGCTAAGAAAGAATACCTGTAAAAATTTCACCATGGTCAGTTTGGGATTAGCTTCTTTCTTTTCTGTGGGAGCTTTGCTAAAAAGTTCTGCCGGATCCACTTTGTCCCAGCTGTTATATTTTCCTGAAAAGCAAAAGTATTTGAAGCAGAGCTATAAATATATATTAAAAACCAACAACACAACAAACAAACGAATAACAAATACTTGCTTGCAAAACACCTGGCTTTCAAAAATTGTATTGGAAATTTCTCTACCCTAACACCTCTTGCTCTATTTTCTGCCAACTACTCCCTTAGATTTCTATTGAACTGGAGCTATAATTTTAAAATGTGACATACAAAGGGGGGGGAAGAAGGAATATTACATGCCTTTCAGAAATGATCTATTAAAACACCTTCTTTTGTACAATGACATGATCAGGCTAACAGAAGGGAGCTATTTTTCCTTATCTCCACAGTGCATGCATGATGTGCACATTGCAGTCTGTTTTACTGTTCACTACTTTAATAGCCCATTATGTCTCAGCCATAAAGCATCTGTGTCGCTTTCTCATATCAATGCATTTGTTCATTTCCATTTCTCTGAAGCAACCCTTAGTAATACCGCTTAGCAATTAGACAGAACCATACCTCTTCAAAGCAATGTGCAAATAACTTAAATTCAGTCCTCATAAAACTTGTGAGATAATTCTTATTAGAGGAAACAGAGTAGTCACACGACCAGCCAACACTTCAAAGCAAGTTAGTGACAGGATTCTTTGTATATAATCCTTACCAGATCTCCATTTTGTAGTAATATACTACAATGCTTCAAACAATATCCTTTTAGATTCTGCATTCTTTAATCATCTTGCATCTGAAGTACTACAACATTTACCCAGGTAAGCAAATTGAGCCTCATCTCCCCTCATGTTCCAGGGGCATAATTCAGACACAGAAAAGACATGTGGCATGACCAAGAAGTCAGCCAGAAAACTAGAAACAAAAATCAAGGTCTGCTGACCACATTCTTCTCATTCTCCTTTTCTCCCTGTTTTTTTTTTCATCCTCCTCATCTTTCTACTTTACTGAAAATTCTTCCTGAATCATTTTCTCAATCAGTATTTTCCTATTACAAGTTCCTGACAGCTCTACAACCATATCACTTAACAGGTCTTACGAACAAATACCTATGAAATCCAGAGTCATGACGTGACCACATACAGATGTCATCTTGAAATGGGCACTCTGTCCTATAAATGATCCAGTGTACTCATGCACAGAGCATGCACCATTCAGTCCCTTGCGAGAGGACATGTTTCCTGTGAAAATAACAAGTATCAACACGATTAAAAAAATAAAACTATAGACATAAGTTACTTCATAAAAAGTTACATCTCCCCCTTTCCTTAGGCCTCAGAGCTGGGATCTTCCTGATCACAAAATTCTACTCATTGATCAAATTTTTACTTTAGTTAATTATTACTTCAGAAAGCATACGTCATTTTCATTTTAAACCCTTCATTATCTCCTCCACCCTTCCCTTACCACCAGGAAATCTTTACAGAAATACACCGAGTTTTCTATATCAGTACAGTTCTAAGCAACTCATCCTACTTTTTACAAAATTTTGTAAAACTATTTATCAAATCTTTACTATAACTTCAAAAATCTCTGAACAGCAACTTGCAGCTTGATTGGTGTTTTCTATAAACCTTATGCACTAACACATGCTACAGTTACATAAAATACCAAACCCAGCCTCCTTTATTCTTGAACTGCACAGGCATCAGCACGTGAACAGCACATGAAGGGCAACTGAGCTCTTTCCCAAACTGCACCCTGTCCCTCCCAGGTACCAACTACCTGACCAGGTGTTTCTCAACCTCACTTCACCTACAGCAAAATCTGGTAACCTTCGGCTATGCAGCCTGCCTGCAGGCAGCCAAGAGGCATCTCCTCAGCGGGACTGTGCGCTCCACTCTGCCACTGGCACAAGGCCTGACCCCGCAGGCTTTCCTTCCTACCTCTCGAGAGGATCTTGGCGATGGACTGCGCCAGAGAAGGCTTCTCCGCCACCATCAGAACAGTCTTCATTTTCAGCTCAGACACAAAGCGCCGCGGCACTTAACGGGGCGGGGAGGGGTTAGTGCAGACCGCGGCGCGCAGCTCACTACCGACAGCCGGTCTCCCGCCTGAAGAGAGAGCACGGCACAGGTTTACCGCAAACACACTCCCAGGGAAGCTAACGCGGAAGCAATGACAGACTTCGCCCTCCCCTCGGGGCTCCGCAGCTCGGACCCCCCCTCTCCCAAGAAGCCCACCGGGTAGAGCGGCGGAACCGCTTCAGCCTGAGGTGAGCCCCCCGCCCGCGCTGTCCCGTGCCGGTGCACGCTGCGGGCCGAAAGAGCCGCGGGGCGCGCTGAGGGGAAGCCAGGAGCAGCCACGCTCCGGCCCCGGCCCGCTCCGTACCTCAGCAGGCAGCCATGGCCTGCTTGCACTGCCGGGTCACGGACCCGGAAGGCGCGGCTCACACACACACCCCCTGCAGCCTCTTGCTCGGCGCTCCCTGGCGGCCCGGAGGAGCGGCGGGGATGAGTCCTTCGTGCTGTCCGGTTTGTCCCGGGGACTTCAAGAGAGCCGAAGCTCGCAGCAGGATGGGAGGGGAGATGTGGAACCGAAAGCAGGACCACCAGGAAGGCGCACCGCCACCGCTCCCTTCCCAAAGCCCATGCACAGCGCTCTGCCACCGGCAGCACCAGGCCTGTTTCACACCCGCTGCCTCCCATCGCACTGGCTGTGCATGGATTCCTCCCCTCACTTTGAATTTATCCGCAAAGATGCACACAAAATGGATGGCAAGCTTCTCTAAAAGGGTCCATGCACATGAATCATATCTGCTTTATTCAAGCGGCTGTAGCCAATGCATCTGTGCACAGTCCATGATTACGGTTCTAGTTTCCATAGGCTAAAACCAGCACAAATAGTCTCTGCCACTAACAGCATCTACTTCACTGCAAAGAAATTTGTTCTGCGAGCATTAGGAGCACCCAGTTCCCCTGTACCTAGATGAGGCAACAGAAATAACATTGATTTTGTAACGATTCTTGGAAAAAATGCTTTTTTCTTTTTTTTTGCACATTACATTTTAGAGGAATGATGGGTTCTTACTTGGGCAGAAAGGGAAAGGAGAGAGGGAGGGAAGGCCCAGGCAGCAGCACTGCTCTTCCTGGCCCACATTTCCCAGGAGGGGGCAAGGGCTGCCCCAGCTGCTGCTCCAGGGCACTGGGCCCTGCCAAGGAGGTTTTGTCAGGACCGCAGCAGCTCCAACCTCTGCTGCAGCCTCCAGCTCCTCCAGGTGTCCCAAAACGTTTCTGTCAAGGCAAGTGCTACACTGGGAAGCCCCAAGTTGATGAGCTTTATAAAGCCCAGGTGGAGGAGCTCAGCTCTCCTTACCCCTGGGGCATGCACCAGTCACAGCCAATGTTTATAGCCCTTTTCCAAGAGCCACTCAGTGCCATATAAACCCAAAGGTAAGAGCCTGGAAAGCAGCCAGGATGAGGATGTGTATCAACCTCCCACTGTCTGGAATAAAAAGACACTAATTCACCTTCAATTAGATTAGCAAACAAATAGATACCAAGTTACTAGTCAAAGAAAAATCAAAACAAACCCAGGCAATATTGAAGTTAGAACATACTAAAACAAATGTGTTCTGCTGTATCAGTGCCTAGTTCCCTTTGACATCTGGGGAACATCTGGAACAATCAGGATGCAAGTTAAAACCTCGTCTTCAGATATGTCAGATACATATTTTTCAATTTCCTCTAGCAAAAGCCCTCTATGAAACCCAACCTTTCTTATTGAATGCCCAATGCAACGTGCAAATTCAGATGTGTACTTACCTGTGGAAACACAGCTGGGTCTCTCCAACCCGCAGCTGCGGGACTCTGGACACTTCGAGCCCCTGTGTACCGCTGCGTTGGCACAGACACAACATGTGTCTGGTTTGCTGGGCCACACAAAGATTTGCCCAACCCAAAGGACTCCCTTCTCACCGGACACTCTGCGTACACCAGCTCTGCTTGGCCTCACCACGGAGCACGCTGGCACGACAGTGGCTTTACACCGTTTTGAGAAGCCTTTCGCAGGGTGCAGAGCCTCACCCCGTTTGTAACCCTCAGTCCCGGCGCTGCCGGCGGGACGCCAGCGCCCATCCCAGCGGTGCATAACGGAGGCTTCGAGCCGCGGGGGTGCCCGCAGCCAGCGCGTACCGCCAGGGGGCGCTGCCGCAGCGGGACCCGCTCCCAGAGCCGCGGGGCAGGACGCAGCGCTGCGGGACCGGAGCCCTCCGCGGCCGCCCCGCACACAGCGCTCCCCTGCGTTACTGCTACGGCAGCTTCGGGCGCCCTGGCTTCAGGAGCGCTTCTCACCGTACCGGAAGGGCTCCAAAACGGGCCGTGCCAGCTGTTATGTTAACCCTGCGGCTGGGCAAGATCTTCACTCCCACCGGGAGAGCTCTGCCGGGTGGTACCCACAGCGCCGGGGCAGGCTGCGTCCCCACCACTGACACCCCCGTCCTTGCCTTTTTTCAGCTCCGGCTGGTGTTCCTTCCCTTTTCTTCTGAAGAGCTGATGGCCATAAACCCAGCTCTCCAGCTGTATGAAAGTAGCAGGACAATAGCAGCCCAAAACAAGCAGCCTCTCCTATGGTTTTCTCAGAGAAAATCAAGTTTGTTTCTAGGTTTAAATCACTAGCTAGGATTAGGGTTACACTGACTTGGTAAGCATCTCAAATCAAGCTACATCTCTGGGTAAGCACTCCACACGCAGAGGACACTTCAGCCTCTCTGGTCCTGCTGCACGTAGAACCCCAAGTTTTTCAAAACCCAGGTTATCCCAGGGGATGGCTATTTAAGTAGCTAAAACCCTCACTTTAAATGAGACATCCACATCTTGCTTCACCACCAGAAGAGCTTGTGCAGGTGTTAGAGCCTTGGACCTCCTTGTTCTACTGCTGACTTAATGATTTAGTTTCGTAACTAACACCTTGATGCCTCCTCTCACCTCCAGGACTCAAGTAGCAACTTCCCTCTTCAAGAAAGTTTTACAGATCTGGATGTGTAAAGCCCATTTTAAGAGCAAGATAGAAAAAGTTATAGAAATACAAACTATTGTAGGAAGCATGATCATTCCTGTTTCACTTCCCTGGGCTCATTCTTGACCTTAGAGTAACTTCTCCCTGTTTGTTTCCAAACACACTTGAAAAGATTGCCATGAAATTAATAAGTATTGACAGGAGAGTCGGGCACGCTGAAACACACCTGGAAGGATGCCACAGACATTAGAAATTATGCAAATGCAGGTTAAATTATTAAAATAGTTTTTCTTCTTTTTTTTTCTACTAAAGCTAAATAAGAACTATGAGGCCACAAAAATGTGCCTGAAATCTTGACTACAAATCTGGGCTCCAGACACTTCAGTGCTGGGAAGGAGGAGGCAGAGCCTACCACATACAGAGCAACAACAGCACTTGAAGTGTTTTGTGCTGGAGTGAAAGTTATGCTTATAAGAAATTAAAAAAAGGAAATCTGTTAATAATAGAAGAGAGAAGAGGGTGAATGCTGCTGAAACAGGATATTATGAGTTTCTGGGACACACACAACACACGATGTATCACTGCATCTTGACTCTGTTTTCCCCATAAGTATTAGCCTTTAGTTCCAAGGAAAATGCTAAAGTTCACAGATAACCAAAGGTCTGTGCTAGCAAACATCCAAGCTTCATTCCCTTACACATCCAATGTATCATCTGTGTGAATGGGAATTGATTCACAGATCCGTCTCAGATGGAATGAATGAAACCAAACATATGCTTTTGTTCAGGTTTGATTTTGCACCAACGTCTGTATAATCCAGCCCAGTTTTCCAGTTTTGGTATTGACAATAATTCATAATCCAGGTCGGATAACACAGTGCCTCTCCAAATGCAGTCCGCAGTAGGAGAAAAAAGAAGGCAGAAAGAAACCCAAAGGCAGCATGGTGAGGACAGTTTGAAACTCATGTCCCCATGTGTATGTAATTGCACTGCAGGGCATTGAGCATGGCTGGAGGAGGCACAGATCTCAGCTGCTTTCTTGGGGTTACCTGCAAATTGCAAGTAGCTGAGACGTGGGCAGTGCAGCCCACATAGTAGCCTATCTGAGTAGAAAGATCTGCATAAGCTGCAATCTGACCACTTTGGTACAGACATGCCCTGAGATCACCTGCCATCAGCAGACTCAGCACGCTTCACTACTGGGGAGAGTTTCTTCCCCCAGGGGAAGCAATGCTGCCTTCATGTCAGGTATCAGGGAAGCCTCTGGCACAGGGACATTGATGTGCAGATTGCCCAAGAGCTGAGCTAGCTCCCAAACTCATGTACAGCGTTTCCCAGCTGTGGGCAAGCTTCACCTGAGAAAACTGGCTTTGTTCTGCCCTGCACTACAGAGCTCCTCATGTCCTACCCTACAGACCAGCTAATGCTGCCCACCCTCCCTTACACTGGCTCAGGCAGGGCTAGCACTGAGATGAGGCTAATGACTGCTAGATCATGTAGAGCTGCTCATATCTGCTCCATGTCCTCCCACCCATATACCACTGTAGTCCCAGCTATAACTGCAACATGGAGACACTCAATATGACCTGTCAGAAACCCAGCACTTGTCTAGCAGAATGGACTGAGATGTGCACTGGCCATGCCGTGCCTGTACTGGGTATCAATTGTATTTGCAGTTCTTAAGGTCTTGTTCGAATGAGACAAATCTAGATAACAAAATCACGTGCCATAAACAAGCCCAGTGCAAAAAATAATACCTGGAGGTGATGAAATACATGATTTGTAATTCATACCCACACAGGGAGGTTTAGACAGCCTTGTAATGTTACTGTATACCTATTATTCAATTCTCTGCTTTCTAAATGTCTGAGTTGTATAAATTCGGGGTAGGGTAAATTCTTGGCTGTCACTTTGCAGAAATCTCATTAGTTTTTGAACTACAGTTTTTATTGCGGTTGGAACTTTGAGTTTCTGCTTTAAATTGAGTTGACTCCTCAGTGCTGATAGCACTCTGCCAGCTGAACCCATGTGGAACCAGCCAAAAACTCATCTCTGCCTGACCCAAGTTTCATATCTCCCTCCATCCAGTATGGGGCAGAATTCAGGACCCTGGAAGTTTTGTTGTGTTTTTGTATGTTCTATCTTTCTTATTGCAACCACATTTTCTCATGGCCTCTCTCTTTATCACACACCTCTGAAGCTAAAATGATCCAAACAACTGTAGCTACACTGCTGTTTCTTTGGGAAGAGCCACTCATCTCCCCTCAAGTCTAGGACCTTACTGAGGCTGAAGCAGCTGTGAAAAAAATCAAGAGCAAGCATTGGAAAATAAGGAAAAACCAACCAAACAGACCACACACCAGCCAAACACACCAACAAACGAAGATCCCTCACTATCAGAAACCTCTCTCAATGCAGTTCACAATGACAGTGTTGTAATTATACCTGTATGAGAGGCTCATATAGCCTCTCTCTTCTGCTGGCTGCCTCTGCCACCTAGCCTAGTCCCAAACATTGTGAGGGGTGGGGTTGCTCTTTCACTGGTTGTGGCCCTGGCCTTTGAGCTGTGAGTTAATTTTGCATTATACATTTTGAGTTAACAGCCACGTTTGTGCTGAAGTCCAAATTTGCCTTGCATCCTACTGTTTGGAAGTTGCTTTGGGTCTGGATCCTTGCCATAGCTCCCTCACCGCCAGCTCCAGGCACATACAGAGTCCAGGGTAAAGAGCCCTTCTACCCAACTGACCCAATTACTTTTTACAAAACCTGTTACCTCTCTCCTACATGATACCAGCACTTCCTTTTCTTTTTACAATTAGAAGGAAAACCAAAACGAGTAGGGTAGAAATGTGGTAGAGAGAAGGAGTCTGACATTTAGCATTAGCTACTGACTGTCTTGCTTTGCAGCTCTAAGCAGCACAATGTACTCTACATTGGTACAGAGTGGCTTCAGAATACTACCAGATGCAGCCTGCAGAGCTCAGCATCCTCCTCCTGAAGTGTTAACTGCAATATATACTGAGAAGGAGTCCCCAGATTTTGGTTCCTTCTGTAAAGCTCACACTGGTGCCTGCTCAGTCTCCCCACCTTCCGCTGGGCTCTCTGCATGTTTCTGCCTGGTCCCAGGGTGGGTCCATTATTCCTGTGTCTTTTCTGCCTACTTCACAACGCTTGTGAGCAACTGCAGCACAGTAAAACTCCCAAATGGGGAGCTCTCTCTAGCATAAACTGCTGCAGGTTTGATTAACAGGATTACTGCATTGTATCTCTCACTCGCGGAAGCGTTGGCACCTTTGTGAAACACATCCTACTGGGGCTATTTTACTACAACAATGAAAACCTCTTTACCTGGGTTTTCCTCTACAGCTGTGGCTAGGTAAATCCACCTGGATTGTAAAGGCTGTACAACCTCCATTCAGACGACCTTCTATGAGTTTGTTAGCCCATAAATAACGTCAATCAGCTGCTGGTTTTGAAGTAGGGAAGTAACTTGACAGATTCTTTCAAAGGAGAATTAGGTCCCTGATTATCTGTGACCTTGCATGTTTCAGAATCATTACAGCCATTACAGGACATTGCTTGTCTTTACTTTGACTGTTCCTGCTTCCTTTGCATTCTCCAACATTTTTCCTATTGATTTTCAAGGAAACTGATGGGGTCACACTGTGGCCCTCAGCAAACATGAATCCTCAATACCTCCAGCAGCTCATGATCAGAGTGTGGAATGAAAAGCCATATATTGCAGGGCCGGTTAAGCTCTGAGCCCTGCAGTGATGCCTGAGAGACTGGGACAGAAGCGATGTTCATACTGCATTGGGGTGGGCTTGCCAGGATAGCACCCTGGGGAGCTGCTGGGACAATTCATCCTTCCTGGGGCCCTCCTGATTGAGCTGCAGTGAAACCAGTGCCCTGCAAAAGCGACAGTCAGGCACACAGCCCATACTGCCATGGATTTCCCAATTGCCTGCTGCAGGCACTTGGCAGGAGTGAAGCTGGAGCTCATGCAACAAAACCTCAACAGAGCAGAGAGCTTTGCCTGGTGATAGGGCGGTGTGACTGGTCCTGAGAGTTTTGAAACTGCAAAGGTGATAGCTCTGGAGGTATTTTAACACACAGCCTGCTGCCATCGCTGTATCACCTGAAGGGGAGGGGAGGGAGGATGGATGAGGCAGTAGCAACGCTGCATTTTACACATATATTTACTATGAGCTCAAGCTGAAATCAAAGAACACTTACTGCTGAGAACATTTCCATGGGAGGTGCCTGAGGTAATTTTTCCATAGCTTTCTGAATAACCCAATATCTCTGCAGAATTGTGTGGAAAATAATGTGTCCAAGACACATTTTTGAGTCTCCATGGGTGGAATGATGGAAGGGGTTAACTGGGCAAGAGGAGCTGAATTCTGGAGACATTTTCAGATACCTGGGGTACCTTCGGCTCCACAATGTTGACCTCTGACTCTTGAAGTTTATCAGCACGTTCACTAATCAGGGGTGTTTAATGGAACAGCCACACGGATTCCTGGCATTCTTGAAACGTTATGACCCTGTCAGTTGTATGAAGACTAAGAGTCTCTTGCTTTTGAACTCACTAGAGTTTGCACTGTCTTAGAAGCCTTTGATAAATACTTGCTGGATTTCTTACCTAGCTGCTCTAATTTGCCCAAGGTCATCATTCCAGGAAAAAGGCTTTATTTTCTGGGCATTCATCACTTAAATGGATCAAATAGATGTTTTCTCAACTTGTGAAGTGGAAAAAAGCATTGTGTGCCATGTTTAGGAAAGCCAGCAGATAAAAGATTCATTTTCATGTTACACATGGGGGTTTTTGTGTTCACTGTCAGTCTCTAAAGACCAGTAAAAAACAAATGTCAAATATTCCACAAAAAAGAACCCTAGCATCACTTACATACATCTCATGTAAGTACCCAAAGGTTTTATCATCAGAGTCCATGTGTGTGTTCTTCCTTCATAGTTCACACTGGAGGATTTAAACACAAAGGTCTGGATTCAGTTACAATCAGAGGTCCAAGCCTAGTGCAGAATAACTTGAACCCAAATTCAAATACGTTGAATTCCCCATCAATTTAAGAATTAAATTAGAATTCAACATTTACTTTGAGCACTTCAGAAATGTACTTCATAAGTCCTGGATACAAGCATAGTACACCAATGTAAAATAGCTTGAATTGTGAGCAAGAAATACTTTTGTTGAATTTCTTGTGAAGAAGCTCCATATAGAGCAAGCCTTGCTGGCACAGATAAGACTGGATAACTCATCAGTGTAAGAAAGCCTTGTAATCAGAGTACTGGCAACAGGCAAAGAAAAGAGGCTGGAAATAGCAAGAGTTAACAGGTGACTTGATATGGATGGCTCTATCTGCTACAAAGCTTTTAAAAGCAAACAGTTCACATAATTTATGAATGGTTTCATAGGAAGGCTCACATTTATCCCAGGAGGCCATGCCTCGGCATAGCAGACCTCCCAGGAGACTTTTCAGGTGACTATGCCTTTATCAACCTCAGTTTATTACTCCTGGCTCTATTCTTCTGCTGTTTCTCATCATATCTCTTGATATTTTTAAGCTCATCACCTACTGGCAGCTTGTCCTTAGATTCCATTGTTCAGAGGAGCTACACACCCTTATTTTGAAATGGACAACAGCAAGAAGCTGACCCTTCACAGGGCAGGGGAAACGCATATAAAAAGAACTGAGGAGGTCAGATTCTGCACATGGTAGGAGCTGAGATGCTGCTGTTAAGCTGAGCATTGAGTAACATATCTCACTTGCAGGCTGACATAATGCTCACCCATTGCTCCACATACACCATCCTCCACCTCTTGCCTTTCACCTGGTGCTGTGAGGAGTTAAGGAACGGGGGCACACAGTGAACAAGATCATTTCCTCCACACTTGACATCAACCATCTCACATGTGGTGCAACACAGCTACCTTGTGTTTCCTGCTGACCCTCCTTACACAGGCTCAGAACCTAGGAGGAATTTCACAGCAATCCTTGGGATGTCTTATTCGCCTCATTGCCTCTCCTGACCTAGCAAGTGGGGGGCAGGATGGGAGTGATCTTCATATCTAGGTCAGATCTTAATCTTTTTTCCTTTACTCCAGAATCACTCCCTCCTAGTTCCCCTCAGCTCTTTTTCAGGTTTGCCTTTCAACTGCTGCTTGAACACTTGTCTCTCATTCCCTCCTTCTGCCCTCTTCAGCCCAGGGCAGAATCATTCGTACTGAGCAGGGCAGCACTTTACTTCATTTTCTGTCTCACACTTTTCTTTTTCACCCCATCTTTCATACCCCCACATCTGACTGGTGCAATACAAGGAGACATATAAAACCACTGAAATTGTGCAAAACAGATTACTTTTTCTTCTTTACCTAATGGCAGAGCAGAAACCGGCTGGGGAGCCACTGATGTAAAAATCACTTTACCACTGAGACTCACTTGTCTGTCTCCAGCCCCATGTTCCACTTGTCAACGAGGCCATGGAGCAGGTGCCGTTACTTCATCTTCAGTCCAGCAACTGCTTCACCCAGCATAGAAAGGCATAGAGGGTGCTGGGCCAAAGAAGCCAAAGAACCTGTTGACTTTCACTCCATGAAGTTCTGATGTTGGGCATACCCCTACTGCCTGACCCCTCACCCTGCTCTGAACTGTATTATCATGAGCACAATGTTCACAGTTGCCTTTTCAAGGAGACTTGGTCCTGTTTTGGCTCACAGCCACGTTGGGACTTGCCCCACACCTTATATGCAAAGCCTTGGGCAAACCTTCTTGCAGCCTTGATTTTTTCCTTGGATAAGTGGCAGACTGATGCAGAGACTGTTGCTAATATAACTCTTGCACACAACACACAAGCTTTGAGTAGAGCAAGCTACAATCACCCATTTAACAGGTATCAAAATAAAACTAAAAACAAACTACCACAATACAGGAAATTGCAGAGCAGTGGCAACCACAGGAGGAAAGCAGAACACCACCACAAAGGCCAGGCAGAGACATGGCTCTTCCTGACCCCTCTCCTCTCAGAGGGAAGAAAACTCACCTCCCTCACTCAGCCAGGGACCCAGCCTGCAGTTAGTCACCCATTTTGGATGACCACAGATATATTCATTTAGCCAACTAGCTAGAAGGAAAGCTTTTGAAAGGAGTATCAAAAATATCATGGGAGCCCCACGTGTAAGAGCAGGCAGCATGATGTGAAACCTCAGCACAGGCCAGCTGTGATCTGCGTTAAACCACTGAGGCTCTGGCATTTGAGAAATGCCAGTGAAAAAAGGTTTGAGATGGCTGCTAAGTTGTACAAGAACTGCAATGATGAGCTTCCTCTTCTATCTGCCCCTTTCAGGGAAGAAGGAGCTTGGAAGGGTAATCCCAACTGCTTTTCTTCCCCTCTTTTTCCATTTGCTTGTGGACTCAGACTCACAGCATGCAGCAGAGCCAGGCTGTGGGCATACATCCTCTTCCAGCTGCCAGCATTTCAACTAAGAGGTATGTCTCCTGGTTTGCCCTTGTTTCTCATCTTCACAGCCTCCTCCTGACTTTTAGAGATTACTGTTATTTGAGAGCTGAGCATTTTGTGTGGCATGCAAGGGGAGATGAGTTAGTTAAAGCAGTAAAGCAAACTAGACTGGCCTGGCTCTCCTAATTCAGACTATGCCACAAGGGGAGGAATCAACTCCAGCAAAGGGAAGGATAGCAAATAAATCAGAGCTGGGGAAGGCTGGAAGAGTAATCAGACGGGGGATGAATCTACAACAGCTAACAGTCCTGCTGCCAGACTCAGATTCTTCCATCAACAGAGACAAGTAGGTATTTTGACCACATACTTACTTGCTGTTGCAGTTTCTTCGGGGTGTGTGTGCAGGGATGTGCCAGTGCTGAGCAGCAGGCTGGCTACTAAGCAGCTTGGACCTCAGCCCATCACTCAAGAAATGCATATCAGGGCAGAAAACTGGCATCTAACCCCATTCTCATCCCTCTCAGCTTGCCCTCTAAGAGCAAGTCCTGCTCTCCTGGTAGCATCTGTACATCGAGCGCTCAGTAATGCTAGGAAAGTACTGAGTTTTATTCCTTTACATTTGTTCTTTCCTCCCCTGTTCGTTTTAAGGAAGGGGCAGGAAAGCAAACTCTAGAAAGTGTTTGAAACCTGCCAGTCCCTTGGAGGCTGAAACATTTTCCACTCACATGAGTGTTACTGATTTAAGACTATAGGGCAAATTGCTCATTTATGGCACAGCTAGTGAAATGTTAATGTGTCCGTACCCCTGCTAAGGCTGCAGATACTTTGGCTACTGGTGAAAGTTTAGTCATCCAAGCTTATGTGAACAATTTAGCTGAAGTGAACAGTTGGTTTCATGCTTCGCTTACTGAAATTCTCTGAGCTGTGAGGCTACCCACTTGCTGCAGTTTGCTGTGTACTCTATGTGGCTTGCTCTCCACATGTGCCACTTGTGTCTGCTGCTCTGATTCTTGCGTGCACCATTAAATTGGAGCAACAAGAGACTTTCAGGTAGACAAAGCCATAGCTGGGAACTTCCGTCACGGCCCCAACAGCTGGCACTCATGGCAAGCACCATGATCTCTGTGGGCTCCCAGCAAAGAGGAGGATCAGCCACAGGACGAGTGGTTGAGTTCAACTGCCTCGTGAAGGCAGAGGCTGCTTCCACAGCTCCTCTGCTCCAGCACCTGCAGAATTCTCCCTCTTTTGCTCCTTGGATGAGAAGTTATTTTTGGCTGTGGTTTGCTATATTAAATATTAGCTCTAGGCTTTCCCCTATGTACTGTGTAATCCTGTTCTGTGTGGGTTTTATATATTGTTCTTTTGACATTATCACTATTGCATATTAATAAATTAAACTTTCAATTCATGTTACTCTCTTGGGCCAATGTATATTGCTAGGGGGTGAAAAGAAGGGATTAAACTGGCTTAAGGTGTTCTGCTCTTGTACCATGTTACAGCAGATGCATAAGAAGGATCATGGAGTTTTCTTGGCTCTGAATTGTTATATTAATAGCAGAATCGTGGGGTCATAATTTTTATTACATAATTTTACTAAGCTGTTGATGCAGACACATTTTACACCTATGGGGAAATATAATTATGCTGGAATTGTAACACTGGATGTTCTTAGCAGAATATCACAACGTTTTAGCAAGCCTAGGAAGGAGCCAAGATTCAAGTGGGGGGAGTGAAGATTCAAGATAGAGAATGAAGCATGAAAACAACCTGAATGTCACTAAGTTTGGGCTTACTGATCAGCATAGCAATCAGGGTGCTGGTGACACAGGCCAAACTCTTCAATAGGAGCATATGTAGGTGTGTGATGTGATGCTGCATACAGACAACAAGCTCCAATAATAAAAATGCACTGGAGAAAATCCTCCTAGTAGGATACAGCTTATACTGGGGATTCAAGACACATGTCATATCTCTGGTTTACCAAATGTAGTGTCAAGTTGTGGAAAGGCAAAACCCCAACAGATCAGATGTTCCTGTAGCCTGATAAACATACAGTGACTAAAATATGCACAGTGCAATAAGTAGACAAATATGACTTATTTTTAGTAAATGCTTATTTTAGTAAGTTATTACTATTTTCAGTTATTTTTAGTAGATATAACTTGTTTTTACTATGACTATTGTTATTATTTTATATACTGTAGCACTACAGAATGTAAAAGTCTCTTTACAAACATTTAAGGAAGTCACTTCGCTGCTCTAAAAATCTCACCAAGAACAGAAAAGTATTGCCTTAACTCTTTCATTTTGTGATTTAGCTCTTGCCATCACGCAACAGGTGAGATACAGGCTGGTTCTACAGAGAATTTGTATTTTTGTCCCAATTGGTGACTCCTGGGTTATGATTCCTGCTTGAAGCCCTGTCAAATGTATCTTAATTTGTTAACAGTTTTGCTCCATTAGGCTGACTCTGCTAAAGGGCTATAAAAAGTAATAGTCCATTTGTGAGTTTACTGCTATTAGATACAAGTGTTAATTCATGCGCAAAAAACTATACAGCTATGTAGGTTCAGCCAGTAATGAAGTCGAGGATATTACATAGTGGGTGAGGAAATGATTCCCATTGTATATTTGGTGCATATTCATTTGTAAATAGTCACCCCTCTGCCTTAAGAAAAAGTGATAACTTCTTGGGTTTAATCACACTCTGTCAGTTCTAATTGCTCCACAAACAATATCCCAGGGTGGGTAATTGGGCCCTGCAGCTTCTCCATCATAACAGTGTGACTACTCAGGAGAGGAAAACAAATCCTCACCCATTCCAAAAGCTAAAGCAAAGAAAGTGATGGAAAGGGACCCTTCTAATTTCAGTGCAAGGTAACACTTACATGTTAATGCTTCATTAACCAAGTAAGAACAGGGATCTCCCCAGTGAGCTCCTTGCCTGGGGATGCGTAGACAAAACTATTGCTTTTGAGAAAGCACAGATTCAAGCCTACCACCTGCTTTCACACCCATGCAAAGGAAGATGAGCTCGTTGCCACCTTTCACTGTCCTGTTTGGCAGTGCTTTTCCTTTCCCGAGGACATATAGAGACGGAAATGAAGCCTGGAAGGTGCTGGGCAGTAATTTTTCCTGCAGAAGTACATGTTGCCTCCTCAAGCACCAACACAGCACCCCTGCCTGGCACTGCCTGCCAGCACTGAGCAGAGCCTAGACAAGAGCCACCTAAGTGCCTCTGCAGCAGCCACATATTAGGGGCTTGGGGCTGGGTTTTTCTACCAGCAAGAACAAAATCCTGCAAAACTAAAATTCATCAAGGATACCAGTGGAAATCAGTGTTCCCTGGTCTTGTACAGCAAAGCACTGTAGTTTCTAAGATGATTCCTAATCATATCCCATTTTGGGAGACCACAAAATGAGGAAAGCCTGACAGCTCAGCATCCCACTGCTGCAGCCATAGAATTGCTTTAACACACTGCAAAACTTCACCAAGGAAAAGCCCCAATCCAGCAAAGTGCATGCTATGTGTAACTTCACTTGTACATACAAGCCATACCTCTGGAGAAGCATTTTCTGGCCTTTTTGGGTCTGTCAGCACTGTAACACCAAGAATATTTTTGCCTGGTTTAAATAGGAAAAATAAGCATGGCTGTGAGGATAAGATGAATACAAAAAGAAATTATCATAGTTACAGCAAGGTTCGAGTGAGACCACATGGAATGAGACAACAGGGAAGCCAATCAAAGAAAAACATTAGAAAAAGCCAGGTCTTATTTGGTGGAACAAGATCCTCAAAATCTGAGGATGTTTGCAAAGCAGTGCCAGTTCCCGTGGGATACCAAGGACTAAAAACCTGCCAGAATTTGTTATCCTGGGTTTAAAACAAATTAGTTTTTAAAAAGTAACAATGTTCCCAATTCTTTTCTTTTTATGAAGAGGACAAGTCTCCAGAAGAAGCAAAAAAAAAAAAAAAAAAGGGTTGCAGCTATGGGTGCCAAGAAAACAAAACCAGAGCAATGTGCATGCAAGAACCTCATGCTACATCCCAGAGAGCAGAGGAAGCCCAAGGGAGCTTAGCATTGCTTTGTGCGACACACAGAAGCAGGAGACACTAAATCTCACTTCAGCCTATATCTGGAGAAATGTATATAAGCCCTAGGGAAACTATTCTCACCACACCCTATCAGAATGGTAAAACAAAACTAGTTTTGTGACATAGCGGTCTGCAGTGGCATGCAGGCACATACTTTCTGTGAGCTAGAGCTTATTTTATGGTCATATGCACAGAAACACTATGGTACCTTCTGCCATGTCAAATCTGTCCTGACTGAAATGCCTGGAAATATTTCATTCAGAGCTTAGTCCCTGAAAACCAACATGTGCTTGGTCCAGAAGTTTTGCTTGTTCTTATTTGAAAGAATTTTCAGATGTTTTTGTTGAATTCCACCTTGTTTGCATTACATCACATAAAAACGCACGGCAGGAAGGTTCTTCATGGTGCCATTATGCTATTAGTGATAATGGGAGAAATTGCCATATTTAAATATCAACAGCAATAGCTTCGATGCCTTTCAGAAGAGATGGGAAAGGAAAAAGGGACAATCAGTTGATATATCAGATATCCATATACAAACGAAGATTCAGAGAGGGGGTCTGATGGTACCAAGGCTAAAGAGACCCTACAGGTAATATGAGACAAAACTGAGTTCACTTTATAATCTGAGTGCATTATACAGCTAATCAAAAGAGGAAGAAAGAAAATAAATCATTGCTTATAGAAGTGGAGAAGGGGTAAAAAAAGTCAACAGATGATTCCTGTTCCTGTGTCAATCCAGTTTCAACTGTTCATTGACCTGCCTGGAGAAGTTTGAAGAGTACTTTTTAAAATGCTTTAAGTGTACACTAGATTTTCTTGGCTGAAAAGACAAAATCAGGACAAGAGATATTTCTAGAGCTGCCATTTACAGCTAGGGAAGAAACACAGCAGAAGAGGGAGTCTTGACATTGGCTGATTATAGTTGTGCCTGCTGCAGGGCAGTGTGCATTCACATCAGCTGATGCTGCTCTGGTGATCAAACTTTTAATTTCTTCATTTAAAAAAAAAGTATTTTGCATCACTGGTCTTTTAATAACACAAGGCATTTGGGTTGAAGTAGGTTTACATCTCTTTCATCCCCCTGCTTTCCCTGTATGGGAGGGAACTTCTGATGCTTTACACTTTCTAAAGCGTTCCCCTGCCAGCCAAACCTATGTAAGCAGCAAGCATCCAGCAGTCAGTCAGTTGAAAGACCTGAGAAACACCCACCCAGGATTCACATCTGACTACTAGAAATGAAAATGAGCTGGACTTGGTGCACCACATCAGCTGTACCTCTGGGAACAGAGCTCAATACAGTAAAATCCTGACACTCCTTATTGCCTGCCTGGGTCCTGAAAACTTGCTGAAAGTCATAAACTCTTCCCATGCTTTGCTTTCCAAATTTCTCAGAAGCAGAGAGACCAGTTTGCAACTTCTGTAGCAAAGTATTTGATGCTGTCTGATTCCATTGGGTATCAGCGCTGAGAGACTCTGGTCTTAAGTTGCCTGGAAGAAACTATTCAAGAGCTTCTGGAACTGGAACTGGTTCATCCTCTATCAATTTAGAGAGAAATTCACTAATATATTGTAGCCTTTTGTAGGCAATGCATTATATTAGCTTGTGTGTCTTGTCATGATCTATTTCAAGTGATATGTGATGACGGCAAATCTGTTATCCATTAAAAAGGTGCTGAAGACCAGCTTGTCAGAAGACTTTTTTCCCCCCAGTTTTACTCTTCATTAGTTTTTGAAGCCTGGAAGTTACCAAATGAAGTTCATGCTAAAGGCTACCACTAATATTATCATGCTGCTTTAAAGCTGAAGTAATCAAATACATGAAAACTATATTCCCAATTCCTAGCACCACATTTTTACTCTAAACATTAGAAACACACACACATCCTGGAGAGAAAAATGTTTGCAGCTGACTGGTATTTATCTGAAAAGTGTGATTTCCTCTAAAGCAGCTTGATGCAGCTTCCCCCCTACATGGCTCATGCCACTGGGGCTCTGATTCAATACCTGCATACTCTGCAAGAGGACACTAAAGGGTGTAAATTCATCAGCTTCTACTGAACTTCATATTCACATACTGCTGTAAAGTGAGGTCAGAATAAGACTCCAGGCTTCCCTTAGCAGGATTATTCCCTTTTCATGGGCTTAGGAGGGGTTGGTTTGTTTGTTTTTAGGGTTTTTTTTAATAATAAAACCACAGGAAGGCAGAAATGATTTTATTCTCAAAACCCCACAATCTAATGGACGGGGGGTTGATTTTTGTGGGTTTTTTTGATTTGTTTTTATTTTTTAGGAGGAACTGATTTATATTCAGGCATCAGACATTTTTCTCTGACTGAACCAACTCAGGTGCTTTCCACCACACTCTTCACACACTAAAGTTTTGGAACTAACTTTTAGAGCTTTCTCCTTGCATCAGCTATCAAGAAATCCTGGACACATCCACTTAGTCCTTCCTCAGGGAGTTCAGGATTTATAACAGAAGATTTTGCATATCAATCATTGGCAATAAACCTCCTCCATGCCAAGGTTTTAAAATCATCCTTGCATGCTGCTCCTATGCCTTAATACATCTGATAAAAAGTCTATTACAGACCTTTGCAGGATTTATTTGGAGAGATAGTTCAATGCTATATATCAGAATTTGTGATGATTTAGAACTATTTAATAAATCAGATAAAGACTGACAAAGAAAGTATGATCTTGTTCCAAATGATGCTATTGAGAAACATCACAAAGGAACTTAATAACGTGGAGGCAGAAACTTGTGGAATTCAGAGTTCCCTGGAAAAGCCACAGTCCCAGGCTGCACAGAGTGAAGAGCAGAGATACTGGATATCTGATAAAGAATATGATGAAAATCATATGGTAGCATTCTGAGTGGTCTCTTCCAAGTACTCGGACAAGAAGTTTCCTGAGGTATACACGCAGTTTACAGGCTTTGCCTGGTGCAGGTAATGTTTGCACCACCACCACTCTGTTTACTCCAGAAAGTACCTTATTAAGTACTCAGTAATAAGCATTATTAAGACTTCTCACCTCCCAAGGTACCTACCCCATAAAGGACTGAAGCCTGCCCATGTAGCTATGCACAAGTGCAGCATCAGGAGTGAGGTCTATCATGGTAACAGGGAAAGGCTCTCAGAGCTTTAGCTGCTTTTGTGGAAAAAAAGCAAGCCTTGGAATGGACCCTCAAAAAGCTTTCCTGGTCAGACACAGCTATTCTTTGTTCCTGAAAAGCAGCTATTCTAAGACATCTCTTTGTAAGGACAGCCCTGTGAGAGCACATGGCAGCTTTCCAGTATTAACATTCTTTTACTAAAGGTAAAAGAACTTTATCAAGTAGTTGGGCTTTCCTTATCCCTTAAACGATCACTTGCAAATCCCTCCATATACCTGTAAAGGTTTTTAAAGAGATCTCTTTATAAAACAGAAGCACAACTGCAGAAAACGTCTCTGTGGCAAGGGTCCCAGAAAGATTTTACACTTCTGTTCTGCAGTAGTCACCTTCAGCCTTGCTCTCACTTAGAAAGTGTTGGAGACCTTCCCTCACATCTCTGAGTACAAGGAAGTTCCAGCATCATTTTAAAGGGTGGGAGCTGACAGCAGGCACCACCTATAGATAGGACTGTTTATGCTGAAGCAGGATAAATGGATGGAGATCTCCATTAACTGCAACCACTGGAGTAAACCTGGAAGTGTTTTCTTGTACAGAGAGATAGCAGTGCAGGCAAGGAGCATAATGGGAGCTGTGCTATAGCTGCAATTGGTTCTTTGCAAGGAAGGTTCCTGCTGTTAATATTATTGCTATCATACCAGATAATACAGTAAAAGGCAGCAGCTTGCAGAAAGACTTAGGCTAGAGTAAACTGAGGAGTACTCTTTTGATTACAGTGTGGGGTAAAGTCCACAGGGTGTTTTTATATCTCTGCAAGCTAACCATTTGTTGTACACCAGGACAGTGCTGCTGTTTGTATTGCAGTAACACCTTCAGACTGAGCAGGAGCAGGGACTCTGCTAGATGCTGTGTAAAACAGAATTGGATGTGTGCCTGCCTCGGGGAACAGAGACAAGGTAAAGGCTGGGAAATGGGAAAAACCTGTGGTCCATCGCAGTGCGCTGGGACACATCCCGGCCCCTCCAGGGAAGGCAGGTGCCCTGTGATCTACCATCAAAGGCAGATGAGTTCCCCCTGGAGAAGACAGTGACACTGCTTGGTGCCAGTCCCACTCGTCTCTGGCAGTGCTCATGGTGGCAGAGGGATGCTGTTTGTCCCCAAGACACTTTAAACCCTTGGAAGAAGTGCAGCTCTTCTCTTCATGCACCAGTCTTTCCTGATTTACTGTCAGTTCCTTCCTGCAAAGCAGCCCTGTGCAGCATGCATGTCAGGGATGGAGAATACTCCCACCCTGCCTGAGTCCTCTGCACGTTGCTCATTTACTACAACATAGAGGCAGAAAGGAAGAAGGATGGTGAAACACAGCCAGCCTGGGCCTCAGAGCCATCTCAGGTTCAGGAGGGAAGGAAAGCACAAACAGCTCAGAGACCCCCCAGTCTGGCTTTTTGAAGGACCTCAACATATCAAATTGAAATGGGCCTCTTTTTGCCCCTGGCTGTTCCTACAGTTTAAATGCTTTAACCTTTAAAGGTAGCATTCAGGAACCATGCTACTTAAGTGTTAAAGCTAACTTGGAGTGTACTTTTGCAAAGGGGAAGGAGTTTTATGGGGGCTTTTACCTCCCAGGCTTGCATTTCATTTCAGCACAGGTCATATGTATTGCTGTCTCTGAGTGTAACCTGTCCATGGTCCCTCGTCTCACCAATTTACTTAGTCTTGTCCTTAGAAGATCAACAGATTAGGAGCAAAGAGGATTTAAGACTTCTTTCACAGTAGTGCTGAGTGCCTGATACTCCTAGTAGTTTTGATAGGAAGGGTGATCAGCACTTCTGCAGGAGGCAGCAATTAATCTCTATCAGTGCCTCTCTCTGCCCTGGTCTTTAAAGTTTATTTGAGACACTGAACAAGAAATGAAGAAAAGCCTTTCCCTATCAAAACCCATCAAAACTCTCCTCAATTCTGTTGATATCAATTATCTCTAACTACAGCCCCTGTTCATCCTCAGAGCTGGTCCTGTACAGCCTTCCCTCCTCTTAAACTTTTTTCTTGTCCTGCTATTAAGTAAGCCTTACCCCATGTCAGAAGCGCCACTTTCTCTCTGCTCATTCAACCCCCTAATTCCCATTTTTTATCTCCTTGTCCTCTTCTCTTTTCATGTCTACTGTTATTTTCTATTTCCTTTGTTTGATGTACAGAGCTTGGAAAAGGCTCTCTTGACACAACCAGCTTTCTGCCGCCTCCTTCCTGTTGTTTTCTAAACTTCACTGTTCTTCCATGTTGAGTCCCTTTTCCATTTTGGGCTCAGAAGTCTCCTTTTCACAGTCACTCTCAGGAGTACTTGTGGCCTCCTTATAGCCAAGCCAAAAAGGGACATTTCTCTTCTTACACGTGAAGATCACATCCTCCTTGGACACAGGTCAGTGTTCCTTCTTTCCAGACCTCCTCAACTACTAATTTCCCCTTTCCCTGTCTGATGCTCAGGCTCCAGTAATTTCTTTTCTGTCTTGCCAGTATCCTGGCACTCCATGGAGTTCTGTCTGGCTGCCATGCTCTATTACACAATTTTTACTGTTTGTCTTAACTACCAACAACTCTCTCTGCAGGTGACCCCCCTGCTCATCTGGCAGTGAGAAAGGAGCTGGTTTTCTGGGACAGGTCACCCATTTGAGTCTGTCTGCTGACATCAGCCACAATAGCGCTGAGAAGCTACGTTTTCTTATAAGGATACATCTACATTAAAACCAAACAGCAATCAGTTCTTCTTATGCTCTTATTTGCCATTTAAATTGTTCTGTTTGGGGCATGCAAGTATTTACCTGCATTCCTTATAGAGCATGAATATAGCAAAATTCCAGCAGCAATCTCCCCAGGACAGAGTAGTCACTGGACAATAGCCAGTCTTGCATCTGAGAGCAGGCAGGAAGGTGAATATCTCTATATTCCATTACAAAATCAGGCTTCCAGCAAGGCGTAGCAGCCAATGGCTTTTCACTGCTTCCACAACTGTACATCAAAGTGGGTAACTGAGCACACACACACTGTAACCAATGCCACCCTCCAGACACTCCATCCCAGCAAAGCCTCAAGAGCAAATGTATTTCAGGTTTCCAGCGAATTCTTCTCTAAAATTGGAAACCAACATGTGATGCCTCCATTTAACCAGGCATAACAGGTCAAACCCACTGCCACCCACACTTCAGCAAAGCCCTCCTACTCCTGTCATACCTCCATGATTTTACTGTTTTATTAGTCGCTTCTCTGGGCAGAGTTAGCTAAAGCAAAAGATTAACTTTAGTAGAAGCCAAACCAAAAATTATTTGAGGGATTTAATGGCACATGGACATAGCTTGCAGCCAGGTTCCCAAAAAAATGCAAGACGTTCCCCTGTTAGCATGGTGGTGGAGCAGATCCTAGAGGTCTAACTCTTCCTCCAACCAAAAAACTGCCTTTGGACTCACAAGTGAAATACAGGAGGTAAGATATATGTGAATTGCTTCTGAAATAAAATCAAAGAAGCGCAAGATGTCTTTAGCACAGAGTAGCCTTAGCCCCAGCTGAGCTCCAGGTTAACCAACCCCCAGTGCTCACCCAATGCCTCAAACCAGTCTCTAGGCTTTCAGAAAAGAACAGAGGTTGAATGAACTCATCACTGCTGAGTGATTCCAGCACTTGAGACAAGAGCAAGCCCTGCAGTGCTGGCATCCCAAGAAGATGCAGCAGTCGGCCAGAAAGCAGAGCAACCCAAAAAATGTGTTGACTGCCTGTGGATCTGCATTAGATCAGTACTAACAAGCTTAAATAGGTTTTCAAATCAAAGGTGGTTGATTGCTCTTTTTCATTGGTTTTCTGCCTTTTTTTCCCCCCTTTAAGTAGTTGTTTTTATAAAATAATCTTCATCTTTTCTAAATTGTTGTTGTCCAACTTTCTTGCTAGTTAAATCTGGGCTAAGGTTTGGTAGCTGTAGGACAGAAGTATGTTACGAAATTTGATGCAAAGGACAAGAAAACAAAAATCAGAGGTATTTGGTCTGAAAAGAGGCTTTGTCCAAGGCGTAATTCTTGTGTATTTAAGGACAGAGTAATAGATTTGGAAGGATAAGTCATATATCTTAGGATTTTCTTCCCTGCCCCCTTTGATTGATTCATTCCAGTCTCTTCAGATCTTTGCCTGTTCCCACAAACCTGGAATCTCAGGATTGTTTGATTAAGTCATGGTTACCATGACAATAAAAGTGCCTCTGGCCAGTTTGACCTTTGACTGGATTCAATTCACTGAGAGAAATGGACAGAGACTATAGAAAAAGCTTCAGCTTCATGTCCACTACTGCATAAAACGGGCTCTCCCGCACTTTCAGAGGGCGAGCTGGTTGCCTTTTTTAAACCATAAATTGGGCTGGAATGCTCTGGGAAGCATGGCTGAGGTTTTGGTAACCGGTGTCTCCAAGAATATCACTTCAGATATAAAATGCACACTATCATAGGGTTGGAGACTCATTTTAAAACGTGGTGTTTAGCACAAGCAGAACAAAAGCTGAAATGAGGCTTCACACGTCTGATACACACACACACACACTTTAAAAGCACATCACAGCCATACCCAGCAAATATTTTAAAGGTATCTACAAATACCTAGCTCCCTGTAGATACGTAGACACGCATAAAAGCAGATTTCAGACTTAAGGCTCGTTTCTTGTGGCCGTGCCCCACCCCCATGCTGCAGGCTGCAGGCGTGTTGCTGTTGCTCATATAGATAATTATTCCTTTTCAGATACTTCCATTGTAAATCCATTTCAGCAAAAATCAGGGGAGGGTGCGGGGAGAGAGGGATTTCAAAATTAAACCTGTGATGCGATTTGTAAATGGGCCTGACAGAATGACAGCTGAGTGGCCGTTGCAAGGCAATTCATGCATGCAAGATTGCCAGATCCCTGGTGGGAGAGTACGCGGCGCCCGCGCACGTGTGGGGGCTCCACTTGGGCTCTGTTCCTCTCCACTTTGAGCTATGTAGCCCCCTTGGTTTTATTGCTTTTTCTTTGCAAAGTGGGGGAAATCCTTTCTTTACACTAGCTCAAAGCAATGGTTAAAGACAGAAAAAGAGGGCTTGCTTCTAGAATCACCAGCTCCACAAAATGCAGTGGGTTGACATGGTGGCAGATGAATGGCATGAGCCATTGGGGAAGGGTGGGCTTCACTGGGCACACTGCAGATGGAGCAATGAACATCCCTTCCTCAGTATATCCAGCCAAGGTGAATGTTACCCAACGAAATGGCACAGAGCCAAATAGAAGGAAGAAAAATAAACCCAGGCACTGTGAAAACAGAGTGAAAAAGGGTGTCTGGGCTGAGGTAATAGCTGCGATGACCTTACTTGGGTAACAGACAGCGCTAGTTGAAAAGACAGACCGGAGTGGGCAAGCTGGAACTTAGGAATTAATTTTCCCAGTTTAGTCAATTTTTTTTGTTTGATTCATCACTTATTTACTGTCAGGAAGTTCTTCCTTCTTCTCACCTAGTTACCTTGATTTCTAAAGTCATGGCAAATAACTGAAGGGGATTATTTGAGCCCTCCCACATAGGCTCTTGGATGTAGAAGCCTCCTGCTTTCCATGCTGGCCATCAGGACCATATTCTGTCAAGTGGCACAATTTCAACAAGTTCAGTAGAGAGCTGCCATTGTTAAAGGATTTTGGTTCCCAGTGCAAGAACTGAAGAATTGGAAAAGATATTTGTCTCGGAGGGGATAAGGAAGGGAGGATTTTGTTTGGCACCCCCACCACCACCCTTTTTGCTTTTCTGGTGAATAATAGTAGGGGAAATGTCAAGAATGTATACAGAAAAATGATCAGACTGAAGAAAAATCACTAGAAAAGCATTTGTGCCTCCAAGAGAAGTCAAAGATAACATTTTCAAAAGCACCTTCCTGACTTTCAGGGAAAATAAACTCCTTGAGATCCTCTGACTTTAGAAAAACATATCTGAGTCCTTCTACTTCCATAGTTCATAAGCGGAACTCTTTGATTTGGAGGACGATGATGATTTCACCTCTGAAGAAATAGCAGGCACCCACCTCACTGGATCATTCACCATCCCTCACCACAAGATGGGAAAACATTATTAATGTAGAATTTTCCTGTTCCATCTTGGCCTTTCCCTCCCCTCATTCTTTTGATGCTGAGCACTTCCAGTTGTGCCACTCTGCAAACTCTTGGTGGTATTTTGTATTTTCCTTCAGTCTCTCTCTCCCTCTCTATAAGATTTCACCAGCCTATTAGTGTTAGAATGTGAGTGTTTATTAAATCCAGATATCTATTTATCTATTGGTCTATCTTTATGCAATTCATACACATGCATGTCTGCTGAAGCATGGTCCTGGGTATAATGTTCCATTAGAGTGAAATGTTTATGTAAAGGAAACTGAGGAGTTTAGCTATTATAAACCTGGATACTGTCAGTTTACTTACAAGCATGTCATATGCAGTCCATGGCCAACCTTAAATTGAGACGCTATCACATCTCCCCTTCCATATCTGCCCCTTTTTGTCTTCACATATGGCCCATCACAGACATATCATGGATAAGTTCAGATGCAACAGGAATCTTAATATTAGTTAGTAGTATGATTATTGGCAAGACATTGTGTCTGTACAGAGTGAGTATCAGACCATTTCTTTTTGTCCAAGAGGATACTTATTCCTATAACCTTGGAAAATTATCACAGACTAATACATCTGTCTCTCCCTCAGAAGTTAATCCACACACAGCTACTAATTCTTTTTTTCCCCATTGAATAAAATCCCTTTACTGAAATACATGACAAGCCCCTAGTCCCCATCCATCCAAAGTAAGCAGTGATTTGAGGAAGGTTAGGGAAGAAGCAAGAATCATGGGATGAACCAGGAATACCTACCACAAGGAAAGCAATTTGGAAGTACCTGCCTTTTTGTACAACCTAGATTCTCTGCTCTGTGAAAACACGCTTTACTTTTAGATCTAGTAAATAACAGGATGTTAGGTGATCACCAAAGTCAGGGACTGAGATGTTTAAAACACCGCCAGCCAACTGTTCTCATCTCCAGAGTAACCTTCACCATAGTCACAAACAGCTGATGTGATTTTAAACTTAAGTGTCTGGGCATGGCTAGCAATGGCATTAGCTGAGGGGAGGAAAGACTTCTTTCCTCTCTTGTCCCTGTTGCCAGAGACTGCTGCTCATATTGTGGCTCCCGCTCCCGGCAGTGCAATGCTGCTGCCTGTCCACTCTGCAGCCCAGCTCCCTCCTGCCTCACCCCCCGAACAGGCAGCAGACCTCTAATGACCTCCCATGCACCTACATCTAACAGATACCTTTCTGAAAACAGAATCAGACCTCACACATCTACAACCACTTTAAAAGGCTTCTCACAGCACCTTCTGCTCTCTGATCTCTATACTCAAGTGGAAGAATTGCACAGATCTCCCCCTCTCCCCTCCCTATTCATCTAGCTCTTCCCAACAGCAAGGAAAACTTAGAAGAGCCAAAGGAAAGCTAAAGAAACAACTCTGGCTCCTGTCCGCTCAGGGAATAATTTCCATATCTAGCTTTTGATGCTGCTAGAGGGCTGGGTGCAGCTTTACTATCACTTCTCTCCCTGTGTAACCTCTGCTTTCCACGGCTCCATGTGGGAAGGAATCTGCTTGCTGAGTCAAGCCAGTCAATAGGATAATCTTTGATAGCCGCATCCCAAAGACTGTGCCTCTTTCCCTCAGACGCTCACCCACTCATGAAAAAGGGAAACAAGAAGATAATCCCTGAGTCAGTCTTGGTTCACCTCTTCTCTCTTTCTTTATTACTCTGTTACTTCCAGCTGTGAGATTTATGGACTATCTTTTATTGACTGGTGTGGGCTGAGTCATGAGAGGACAAATTTACAGGAGCGCATGAGCCTGCATGTGTCACAAATGGTGTATGTCAGAGGCTGGAGACAAACCCAGATCACATCACTGATGTGTTATTTGGACTTGTTTGCCGTTGCACTGGTTAGCGTGGATACTTGAAGTCGTACAAGAGCTTAACAGGCTTTTTCTCCACTCTAAAATAAACAAATAGAAACACTGTGGTAACAAGCCATTACAAGACGCTTTAGCTGGTACAGCCTCGTACCATCTCCATGACAGAGAACAGAGGCAACAGGATATACCTCTGAACACATAAATTGATAGCAGAGCCAAAAGGTCTAATCAGTCCTTAGATAAGTAGTAATAGTGGAAACTAGTTAAGAGGGTTTTAGCATTGGTTGAGAAAATCCACAACTCCATAGAAGACTTTACTTTGATATAAACTCAGTCTATGAACTCTTAATTCATAACAGTTTGATAGGACAGCCCTCATATTGAGAAGTTTTACACCAGATCAGGTATCATTTGTCTGTACCATTTCCTGGTGCTATGCTAGGCATCATACAGCAAAAACTCTGTTGGGTGCTCTCGGTAACTCAGCAGGACCATGTGGCCATGCCTGGTTTGGGTAGAACCTGGGCTGCCAGGAGGTCTGGCAGTGCACAGTGACACCTGAGGTCCCTTTCTTTGCTTGTTCCAATTGTGACTTTCTTAAGTAGTTGCAATAAGTTGCTTTCCAAAAGTAGACCAAAAAGACAGCTACCATGCATTTACACTCAACTAGGAGAGCACAACACAAGTATACCTTCCTCCATGAGCCCCTCTGCTTTGTTACAATCCCCTCCTTTCGGTGCCACCCCTGGGGCTTTCTCCATTTAGTACCACTTGAACCCAAATGGGTTCTTGGGAAATGGTTTACCTCCCCCAGATGAAAATCTGAGGTACCAGTTGTTTTTTTACAGTACTCATTTCTTCCACTAATCATTCCCCTGCACTTCCACAGTCACATTGCCTGCTCTTTGCTACTGTTCAGTCATCTCTTCCATAACGCTTCTTTGGTGCCTAGAGGAAAACAGAACTAGAGAAGATGATTCAGACAAACTAGAACGATGCTTGAACTTCCTTCAGTTCTACATGTTCTCTGAAACAGAGCTGGGGAAACTGACAGCCCAAAGCAGAGCATCCTCACCCAGTGCCTTCCCTCACTGCCACCCTAACATTACCCCCCTTTTTTCTTTGGAAACAAGGAGATTCTCTGCTAAGAAGCACCTGAGGTGATGATCATTCTGTTGTTCTGAGGCCAAGGGAAGCCTCTGATGTGCCCGGATACAAGGTGGCAAATTTAATTCTTTTAACTGCTTCTTCACTAGGTCTGCGCTGGCTGCTCATCTGCTGCATCCCTGTAGAAAAGGCATGACTGAGGACTCAAGTTGTCAAAACATCACTTGTCTTTTCCACCAGTGCTGGTGGAAGCATGGCTGCGCTCAGCCGGAGCAGGGTTGAGGCAGCTTTTAGAGGGTCCCTGTTTCCAATTTAGCACAGCTCCCAGGAGGTATTACATTTCCTGGTGCAGAGCAGAAAACGCTTTGAGATCCTCAAGCACAAAGCCTTGTTGTTTTATTCATTTGTACTGCTGAGCAAATTCTCTTTTCAAGGCTTTCAGTGGGGAAATTTCCTTCAGTTTCTCCATAGCAGAGTCCAAATTAAAGCTACCTTTGCCCTTTTAATGTCTAGAAAGCAAGATTCCTTCAAAGACTGGCTTTATTTCCGGTATTCCTGGAAGATCTTTTTAATTACAAAAAAAAAAAAAAAAGAACAACAAAAACTCTGTTCCTAATTACAAAAGCATTTGAGCTCATCCTCTATTCTGTTGTGTTGTTGGCAGAGACCCTGGAAGAGCTCTCCAACCTGAAACTTCCAAGGAATCTATTAGGAAACCCACTGCAGCTTCCAGATAACACACTGCCAGCTTTACTAAAAGAGCAATGCTCTAGCAGGCTCATACTCGCATTGCAGTCATTCTTGGCACTCCTGCAGCCTCCTCCATCCAAGTACTCTGCACCGCTCATTCCGCTAGCTGCCTCTTCCAACCATCCCCACCACAAACCTACACAAGCACCTTCCAGGAGCACCTGAAGCACATGTATTTGACAGCACTTCATGAATTGCACCTTATAAAGACTCCCTGCTGTCATTGCCTGCTTTTCCCCAAGAGAGAAACTGAGGCAGGAAGCCAACCGGAGCAGCAGCAGCCCGAGAGGTCCTTGCACCAGCGGCCGGGGCAGGCTGGCTGTCTCGTGAACCCGGGACAGGCTCTCTGATGTTTAACATGCTTAACACAGCCCTGTCCCCGAGCACTTGTGCTGCTGTTAACTGACCACATCCCGGGGCTCTTCTCGAATTTTCCCCAGATTACAACCAGGGCAAGTTTGCTGCTGCTTCACAGCAACGTTCCTCTGATTACAACCTAGGCTGACAATTATAGTGATTTAAAACCAAACTAATTGCGAAGTACTTTGATCATGCTTAGCACAACCTGTGGTTTGTAGGCTGCAAATAGTTGAAAGGAAGCCTTGGGTTCACAATTTCCTTGAATATAAATTTTATTTTGATGCATAAGGTATGATTTTAATATTAAAATTAACCTGGCGTTTGCTTTCCCCTTCATCCCATTTCTCCTTTGAAAGTTATTGCTGCTGTAATTTTCTCTCCCTAAGCTTAATATTTACCACACAATTTGTTTTAGCTTAAACCCAGCTTTCCTTATTAATTTGCCTTTATTTAGAAGGATTTTCTATCTTTTTTTGTTGCTGTTTTTGGTTTTTTGTTTTGGGTTTTTATGTTTTCTCCAGCATAAAAATCTTTGGGTTTGTTTTTTTTGCTGGTGGTGGTGAAGTTTTTGTTTGTTTTTCTTCAAAGAACCTGTCCTGGCAATGCAAATGGCCTTCTTGCAGAGCAAAGAGAGAATGCATCCAAGCAGCAGCTCAACTGACTCCAGACCTGGGTCACTGTGAGGATCTCTGCTGGTAGCACAAAAGTCCTAGCAGCAATTTGCACTGCATTAATGCAGCCCATGCACAAGTTTTGTTAGCTTAGTACAGGAAATAAATCCTTCAATTTCTTTCTCCTTTCTTTGCACTGTTGAGAGTGTAGGACATTTGCTTCTGCAACAGCAACAAGCTGCATCAGTTGGTTGTGGCCAAAGCTGCCCTGTTTCTTGCCAAGCACTTGCATGGGTCCATATTTCAGATCACATTTGTTTGCAGTATTCCTTGAATATAACTAACAATGTAGCACAGATGCTGACCCTCTTTAGTGAAATTCTACGTTTCCCTCCATTATATTCTGTTGCTTCTGCCCATGCCTGGAAGAAGCCTCCATTCAGGGCTGCTCTGGCCTTTTCCTGTCTCCAGCCCAGTGCGTGCTTGCTTTCAATGTGATTTCAGGTACGAGTGGCTGGTTCAAAGGGAGGTGCACATGTTGGCCCCATCCCCGAACTGGCGCCTCTCTGCCTGGGAAACCTGAGAGTTTCTGTCCTTGCTTATGAACCGTGACATCTGCGCATTCCTCGGGCGCTGACCCCCGGGGGCCAGAGGTCACCCCAAGGTCAAGCAGTTTCCTCTTTCACCACCAATAGAGACCTTGACTAGAGGTAAATTATGTTGCAGTTTAAGGAAATAATTTGAAACACTCTTGTAATTATAATAAATTTTGCTGTTTACATTTTAATCTCCAACCCCTTCACCCTCTGCTTCTCTTGTTTAAGGAAAAAAGTGGGGAATTATATATTTAACAGAAAAACTCCTGCCATGGTGGACAGTTGAATAAATAACCAGAGCTCCAATAACACAACAGCTCTAAGGTCTTTGTCTGCCTTCAGCATGAGCATGCACTTTTGTAAGTGTAAAATCTACTTAATCTTCAGATAAGTATGTTCATGCAGCAAGAATGGAAACATAATATTGTGTTAGGAATGTCACGTGATTCCTGGTTCTCCATGTTGAGTAACTGTAAAGTTACTTGAAGAAAAATCTCAAGCACCTTACTCAGGCAAAATTCCAGTTGACTCCAATGAAATTTTGCAGTAAAACAGAGTGACTCATGGCTCCAGAAGCAACAGCTGTTTTACCGAGCATACACTGCCGTTTGATCGTTCTCTCTTGCTGCTCACAAGTGCTGAAGGGCTTGGAAAATCTCTCACTCAGAGGAACACACTCAAATAATCACAATGAAGCCCTGTCAGCTTTCAGCAGGGTACCATTACTCCATTTGATATTTTAAAACAAGACCCTGGACATGTACAGCTATTCCTCATCTACCTGATACCCACCATCGCCTGAAAACTGGATTTGGAGCAACACAGAGAAGAAGCAAAGCAGTTACAGCAACAAGACCTAAAGTGATGTTAAGAGTTGCAAGAATGAACATTGGAGGAAAGTGAAGAAAACAATAAAACTACTCAGCACAAAACATGAATTCTCACAACTAAAGCACACAGCTTTCCTTGCAAGGATACCTGAACTTTGTGCCCATCACCACTCTGAATGAGAATAAACCAGAGCTCCTATCTGTAGGTGTCAGGGGTTTTGCAATCCTGCCTCACTCCAAGCACCCCATTTTCGTGCTACGTAGCATAGGCACAATACAGTAAGGCTAAGGAAGCAAACAGAACAAGTGCAATTAGGATCAGTGGGCTCTAATCTTTGCTCTGTCACAGAGGAGATGTGCATCCTAGGGCAAGCAACTCAACTTCTCCTTGCTTCAGCAATGACATTTGCAAAGCAGATAAAACAACCACCTTCATAAAACGTCTTGAGATTTACAATTGCAAGCTGCTACTCTTAGCAATATCATGACTGCCTTAGGTGTTATTACAGAGTGCCATGTGTTTTGAGAGCCTTGGATAACAACAGCTTATGAAAAGATAAACATTGCCTTCACAAAAGGAAAAAGGAAACATGGAGAAATAACACAGGCTAAAGGTACTCACTCACCAGCAAATAGAGAAGAACCTCTAGCAAGGAACAGAACAAGAGCAAAGTGCCCTAGACCTGCTAGACTTAAAACCTAACCCCAGTGCTGCAGGGCTTTCTGGGGAGGGAGTTCCTATAACTGGGAGGCTTGGTGCAGCTGGAGAGGTGTTAAGGGGTTTTGCCTGGTATAATGAATAGATCACTAACACCAGGGGATCTTAAAACATGGGCAAGATAAGGCACAACACTGGTTACTGGAGAGAGAAGATGGAGTATAAGGAATCACTGACCAATCCATTTGTTTTTATTTTTATGTACTTGCTCCTGTGCATGAATGGTCTCTGCCTCACGCAGCTCTGCAGGGACAGAGCTAAGGGGCAACTTCAGTTCCTCCCTTCCCAGAGCAGCCCTGTTTGGGACAGCAGTATAGCCCTGGTTACCCTGCTGCTGAGCCCACCCATACTTAACTCTGTGAGCTGGTGGATGCACAGGCAGCTGCCTTGCTGTCCTCAGCTGAAATAATCCGTTTCTGGTCTGAAGGGGTAACAGTGGCAGGGAGTAAGAGTGGACCTCTTCCCCTGCAGGAGGATGGCAGGAAGGTGTCTCTGAGAGTGCAGGGAGCACAAAGACATTGCTCTGAAATGTAGCTGGCAAGTGATGTCTTCCTGTTGGCAGGGCATGATCTAAGCCTCTTTATCCTCTTATTTTTTTGCTTCCTGGGAAGCCCTTCCCTGGCCAGCTGGAATAGGACACTAGTATCTTGGTCTCATGCCTTGGCACAAAAAAGAATCCTCTTGTAGCAAGCACGGAGGACAGTGTCCTGTGCCTTTGAATAGATACTCTCCCTTGAGACATACACGCAGCCTCCAGCTAAGCCAATGAATGCTATGCACTTGTGTTCAGAAGCGGGGTTTCAATCCTCACACTGATCCACATCAATGATTTCAACACAAGATGCTGTTGGCTGGATAGGAACTGGAAGCTCTCCAGACCTCACTTCTGAGCTCTAGTGGAAAGTCTATTTCTTTAGCACCCTCATGCACTTGTTGTACTGCACCAACACAGCCCGATTGTGTAATTCTACCTGCGTCCAGAGTCAGCAGCAAAAGTCCCACTGCTTTCAGAGGGAAACTGTTCCAAGCTCTTCATCTTAATTAAGTGACCAAATTGGAAATTAATCAGCCTTCCATTTTCAAAGAGTTGAAACCAGTGATACCCCATGTCTCCTTAAAACAAATGAACCATTTCTAAACACAGTGTATAAAACAAGACTGTACAGAAAAGCATTGAGCTGGCACACAGACAGTAAAATAGAAACTCCTTTATATTGGATGTTGCTGTAGAATCTGGTCAGTTCCCAGGTCTGACCTCACTGACAGTCCATACCGAGCCTGGGAAATGAGATTTGGTTTCTGCAGTATTTGCTTTTCATTCCTAATGCCCATCTGAAGCTGAGAGATTTCTTAAAAGTAATCTCCATCTCCCAGTGCAGACGACATCCCAGCAGTAGCTGGAGTTTGGCTACAGGGACAAAGAGAGGTTTTCCCATCCCTAGTTTCTATGAATACATTAAATTAGATCAGCATCTTCCTTCAGGACAAACCTAGGTAGATTACTCTTTTGATGTACTGCGGCCATGCCATGTTCCTCTGATGGCAGGGTATCACAGAAATCATGTAGGAGTTTCCATGGATCCTCCCAAGCAGTAGCAAATATCTGTCATTCCTATCAGCAGCACTCAAAGACTTGGCAGCAGTGCTGATCCAGTCCCACTGCACGCATGTAAACCAGTGGAGACAGCGTCAGACTCTACATTGCAACAAAATGTTTTGTTGTTCAACTTCAATGAGGTTTTAGGAAACAATGTAAAGCAAGGGAAGGCAAGTGGAAACCTGTCATTAAATAGGCTGGACCACATTTTTGTCCAGCCCTCAGCTGAACCTAGAATTCCTCAGTTACTTTCCCCAGAGAAGCCATTGTCTCAGTCGAATTCTACAGACAATTTTCTCTGGGAATTCAGCCACAGGACTTCTGTCCTGCATTAGCCGCAAACATGAGACAAAAGGATATAACTGAAACCCAAGAAGCCTGGACTAAGGACACGCCAGATTATGAAAGCATCAGGGTACTGTGATCATTAGCAATCTCAGTGTCATGTGCTAAGAACAGGTATTTAAGCAGATCCGTGTTCTGAGGATCCTCTCATTTGTTTTCCTGTTGCCCATGAGACAATTTATAAGATTCATGCACAAATCCTCAGCTGCCTCTCCCATTTTCTCTCCAGAATGGGGAGCTGTAAGCTTCAGATACAGCTAACCAGATGGCATGGATATGAGAAGGAGAGATCACTATCAGTAGAGATTACTTTGCCCAGTAGTACATACATCAGGGTAAGAACAGACAGAGATCACTTTGCTCAGTAGTCATACGTCAGGGTAGGACTTGCCTGATTTTATCCTCCAAGAAGCAAGCAAATCTCCTAGTGGCAAACACATTAGAATCCACTGATTGCTCAGAGCATTTTCTCTTCTTGTGTGTGAACATGGATGATCATGCATGACCAAGTGTCAGTCATCTTGTAAGAGCGGTGTTATACCATGGGGAGATGGACAGGAGGAGAGATGGGGAAACATTCCCCTGGAGAACCTCTGTACCCAGCTGAGCCAGGTCCAAGGTGCCAATGATGAATGCCAAGCACAGGAAAAGGCAAAAAGAGGTTGTCTCCAAGGAGTACCCATGTTCTTGCCCTTTTACAAATTGTACAGATTCACAAACTGTACAGATTTACAAACCTGCTCTTTCCTTCTGTGGGGACATTGGAAGTCTTTGTTTTCCACCTCTCCCTCCTGAGTTTTCGTTTTCTTCTCTTACCACCCTAGTTTTGATTCTTATAACTGATTACTATACCTCTGATTTTAATTTATCAATTAGAAATATAACATAAAGGGGTTTGCACCATGGGTTAAAGACTCAAGCTGATTTATTCTAGCTGATTTATTCTAGCTTCTTTCTCCTTCTTGAATTAGCAAAGTTAGCTGTTAAAATATTTTGGTAGGTACTCAAGGAAACCCAAAACTCAGGTAATCCTGTGGCCCGCAGGAGGGCATTGTGGGGAAGCAAATGGAGGGCAGCTGATTCATCTTTCTAACCTCCACATTTCTGTAAGTGTTTGGTACTCAAATGAGAAGCAAAACATGTTGCCTGCTGTCCTGGTTGCCTGTAAAGCAAAAACTGGTTGTGTTGGGATAAACTCCTTGCCTGAGCTTTAAAACAGTTCCAGGAGTGGAAATGGTCTGTCCCAGCCAACAGCTAAAGGAAAACCAGAGCACAGAGTACGCACCCTGGCACAGAGGAGCAGAGCCGACATACCTCATGTTCTCTCCTGTCTGACTCCAGATAGACCCTTAGCCGTTTACCAAGGCTGCTTGCAACAGTGAAAGGGCTCTAACCCCTGTGGTGCTTGTACAGTATAAACTTTGCCCACTCCCTCCTTTATCAAAACAGCTATTCTTCTCCTGAACTGGTGCAAGCTATTTGAGCTCTCTGGTGTTTCTCTCACTTACTCTTCCTGCAAGCCACAGTTCAGGAACCCACTTCTGCTTCTGTTCAGGCAGTGCAGATAATTCATGTTTCTGTTGCCTGACTTAACCCCTTTTAGCTCCTATATCCCCATCAAATGTATAACTTTTGTTCTGTTGTGTAGGTCAGTGCTGTCAGAAACTGGTGCACTTGACATATGAAGAAGGAGGGAACAGCAAATTTTCATAGAAACTGAAGAAACCACAGTAGAGAAAGGAAAGATTGCAGTCATGTTTCATGTACAAGGGTTGCCTTACAATGAGCATGTAAAGCACCTGGCACCAGTAGCCCCTGCCTCATCTGCTTGGAGGCACAGTGGCAGCCAGAGGAAGAGTGGAAATCTCCCCAGGACAGATATTTATGTGAGTGACCTGTTCAGCCAGTGAAATCATTTTGAACAACAAGACAGCTTTTTTCAGTCTAAAGAAATCAGTACGTTCACCCCAGCCACTATTTATTTTATAAGTGTCCTGCATATAATGAAAGGAACAATCTTTCTTACCATCTGCCTTACTGAAAGGCACATTTTGTGTGTCGAACAGTTTCAGAGAGCTAATGGCAAAGTGCACATTACTAGCCCAGCAGTGAAAGCATTTGTAAACATCATCATCATCAAAGAGGCCTAGAGCTGCAAAGGCTGTTTTTTGCCTTGTGAGTTTATGTCTGTAAATGACTAATTGGTAAAGTTTTATCTGCAGAAGGTGGTTGGTGGTGGAAGATATTTACAAGAAAGAAAAGCAGGAAATAATTCATCTTGAGAAGCTGAATCTAATCTGAGATGCTTGTGAATTAAAATGGGCTTAAAAAATTAGTCTTTCTTTTAGAAAATATATACATAAAAATACAGGTTTACCTTTTATGAAAGAAGAAATGGAAAAGCACAGGCAGAGGGTGTAAAAAGCTGGAAAACAGGTGACAGTAAAACTCTGTCTTTGCTCAGTGTCTGGCTGCTAGACCATGCAGGAGACACCCCGCAGGAGTTTTTTGGGCTGGAGGAGTTGAGCACTTGCACCCACTTGCTCCACTTGCCATTAATATCTGAAAAACAAATGAGATACCAGATTTTGAATGAAACTATAGCTCAGCCCTGGAAAATAACCACTTACATGTTATTGCTTTACTTAGTTTCACCCTCCAGAAGTTATTCTTCTTTGAATGAAAAAAAAAAAAAAAAGAAGAAAAGAAAGAAAACTGGTCTTGTAGGCTGGAAAACAGTATTTTCCTTTAGGCTATTACATTAAAATCATTTCAGATGAGCTTGGTGTTTAGACTTCACTGCAGGAAACATTGCTCTACCTGTCTGAAATAGCTCTTATCAGGAAAACAATGCTCACTACCTCTGCTGAAAAATCCAGGGGCAACTCTTTAAAACAGTTACACGACCTTTAAAAAGTACACAAAATAAATGAACAACAAGGATGCTGGAATCCCCATTACTGAAATGGCCTCCTAGGCTTTCATTGGGTTGTGGATGTATTTAACTAATAGAAAACATTGCCCAGTCTGATTCCTGTCTTAGAAGCAAAATAGGGATAATTTAGTATCAGGAGTGATTAATGTCATTTACTTCCCTATTTTGTTATAGCTGTTACTGCATTTAAAATGGTACTCACAAATTAAATATTTTACAACCATTTTGCTCCTAATTAGTTGCAGATCAGAGATTTCCTTTAAACATAATGGCTGGTTAGGTGGGGGGGGTTGCACTGCACATTGGTTTCTTACAATCACTTTTGACATTTGGAGAATTTGTTTAATTTTGATTCATTTCAATGAGATGAGCAAGTGTGATCTCTCTGGAGTGGTCTGTTGTTTGAAAGTGTGGTTTAAGGACGCAACATCCTTTAGCATATTAATTTGCACACTTTGCCATATACACATTGGCTTTTAAGGGTCTGAATTAATGTAGCTTAAAGAGATGTTATCTTGATTGTTATTTGGATCAAGGTAGTTTGACATACCCTTAATAAAAACACATACCCTGTCACATAATGAGACTAAAGATTTTAAGGATTTATTTTGATGATATCTTTTAATGAAATGTTTAATTCACATGATAAATAGGGAAGCAGAGGGTGCGCATCCTCTGTGCGAGCAGCAGAGAAAAGCTGGTTACTCCAGCAGGCTAACAAATTGCAGTTTTAGGATGCTAGTGACTTCTGAAAGTTGTACTGAAGCTGAGATAGGTCTGTCAAGAGCCAGGCAAGAGCAGCAGACAAACTTTGTACTGTATTTGAGTCAACCCCTGTTAGACAAAGCTTATATGCTTATTTAAGAAACCCTGTTTGGTTTAAGTATTATCAAGGTGTTCTTACAGTGTGGAACTTCTTTTATTTTTTATTTTAATCCCAACTGATTTACACCTTTCTTCTCTTAAATTTTTACCTGGGGAAGAAAAAAAACTCTCTGAGCTCAACAAAATGATGCCTGAAGTTTCCATTGTCAGGTCTCAATAGAGCATTTTTTCTCTAGAATTCTTGACTTTTTTTGTGGCATCCACAGTACCAAAGTAGCTTCCTTCTAAGTTTAGGTCAAAAAATATGCTACCTCTGGTTTCTGCAACAAAGTCCAAGCCTTCCTCTTCATTGATAGTATTAAATCAAGTATTTGGAAGACTTGGTGAACTGATTCTGTCCTGCAGTCACTTATGCTTTTCTCTGGTTCCCTGTTCATTTTGTCCACACAAAAACCCAAACCTTCCTTGAAGGCACTGTTAATTCCTCCCAATTTTTCTCTGCCTACTGGAAACGTTCAGTCATGAAATCCTTCAAACATCCTCCTAACACTTGAGTAGTGGTCCTTTCCTTGCCTTTCTACAGCAGTTTTGCCATGGGACAACATCTGCCCACCTGAAACCATGTGTGATGTACTACAGCAACCACACACAGGATTTGTCCCTTCCCTTCCAAATTCAAACATTTGCTCCCTGATCATCCAAATATTGATTTAAACAGTCTTTGATGTCATTTGGGAAAATGCATTTAAATGTTTTAAATGTGGATCAGTCCACTACAAGGGATACTCAGAACATTGAGACAAACAGGGACCCTTTGCACTCTGTTAGCTGATGTCCTATTCCGTGCAGCAGTTACTAAAATCATTTAGTCACAAAGATACCATGGTGGATAAGGAACATTTTTTAAAGTTTTGGGAAGACACTGCTTTACCTGTTTGATCTTAACAGATGACTTCTACAATCTAAATTCCATCTTCACCGACAGAAAAAGCTCCTATTCTCTAAGAGAGTGTTTAGAGTGAATCGTGTCTGAATTTGTCCCGGCTTTGGTCACAGGCACCTAACAGGTTTGAGCTCTCATTGAAAAATTAATTCTCCTTGTGGGATGGTTTTTTTTCCAGGTACAGATTTCAATTGGCATGAAGAAGCTTTCACACTCTCACAGAAATGTTCCCAGCTACAGATTGGTATATCTAACCAGTTCCTATGTGTATAAACACCAACATTTCATTGCTATTTTCCTCCCATTGACATGAAAGGCATACATAAACATGCTCAAGAGCTAGCTGTGTTGACTGAAATATTTCTGAAGAGTCTTTTACACCTTAAGCACCCGCCACTTTCCTGTGGCTAAATGCACAATGTGGGTGAGACACTAACCAAAGAAATTCTGTAAGTACAAACATTACTGCGGGGGCTTCTTAATTCATTTATTCCTCTTTTGCCAACAAAGTCTTGCTTAACTAGTTCAGTATCTTTCGTTAGAAGTGATGAGGAATGTTAGATTATAATTAAAGGTAGGTGCTCTGCTCAGTTAACCAGAGGTGCCTGCAAACTGGATGTGAAGCAAAAAGGGGTGTTTTAAATATAACTGAACCACTAATCCTCGATGGACTTGAACAATTGGCATACAGCCTGAGAGAAAATAATTTAACTAAATGCCAATATTAATTGTTTTGGATTTGTGAGAAGAACAAATCACACAAGATTTAAGGTAAGGGGAAATTAATCTTGAAACAAAGTTTTTAATAAATATTGTTTAAAATTAAGCTTCTCTGGTGCTAGTGAGCAATACAAAGATTAAATTTAACTTTGGAAGCATTCACTGAGGCTGCAAGCTTAAAACAAAGTTATATTGGTTAACAGCTAAAAGCAATGGAAATGAGTTTTCAATTCAGTTCTAGAATGCAATTCAGTAGCCATGCCAAGCAAAACTGTGAACACTTCTTTCTGCAGTTTTCTATTTCGTTTTGAAAAGACAGTTTATGGGATAGTCAAACCAAGATCACAGCCACATGTTCACCCCTCCAAAACCCCCAAATTTAAGCTGAAGCTTCACAAGCCTTTCGAACCAAACTGTTTGATAATCAAACCATAATTTCATAATTCCATTTGTATCGATCAGCTCCTTTTAAACATACCAGCACCATCTGCACAAGTGTTTACAGGTGGGGGTTTGAAGTTAAAAGAAGTGGAAAGGCTATTTTCTACGTTTAGCAGAGAAATAAACAGCTCTGCTAATACTGCCCAGAGACTACACTCACACCTCAGCAAACACACAACTGTCTCCACATTTAGCACATATTTTACAGATGCCATAAGAAAGAGAAAACCTTTCTAACTATGTATTTTCATATTAAATTCTGAACTTAGAAGTGAGATGTGCCCCTTGGATAAATCTCCCATAATACCCTGCTGATTCCTCCCGTTTGGTCAGGGCAAACAGATTCATATTAATTGGCAATTCTGCTGGGGATGAAGAGGTGGGGTTTTGCTTCAGTTACTTTTCCTGAATGTCAAACAGATTAGTGCACTAAAATGTCTGGGAGATAAATATGCTGCAGCTTTCAAACAAATGAAATGCCCAAATTGTTTGTTAAGCTAAATTCAGTGAATGAAGGAAATAACAGTCCTTTTTTCATGCTCTCTGAACTGCAGGTCATACACTTTGGTTTAGGTTAGGGGGTTTTTAACTGTTTGGAAAAGACCCTAAGAAATAGGTTTAGAAAGAAGAACTGAACCCCAGGCTTTGCTTTGGATCCAGTTTTGTGGATTGTCTTTAAAAAATAATAATAATAAATTAAAAAAGAGGCTAAAATAACCTGAAAGTTCTTCCTGACACTAAAGCAAAGAGTCAGATCCTGAAACACTTTCTAGTGCAGGTTTTGTCGCTCTCCTTTAGTGCACTCTTACAAAACTGCTCCAAATCTTTCACAACAGAGCTCTCTCCTCTCCCTGTCCTTTTGAAAGCACATTTTAATTGTTTGGTACAGCAAAATGACCTTTTAACTGATGTTCCAAAATGAGTTTAAAGTACAACTCCTCAGAATTCTGTGGAGGAGCACATCCTAAGTTTTAGGAAGGTATTTTATTTTGTATATATTTTGTTTCAAAATGTACATACAAAAGCTTGTACCATGGTGAAAGGATGAACTCTCTGGAATTAGCTAATCCTGAAACATATTCTTTCTATTTAAAATTTGGTTTGTAACAAAGAAACCCGAGTTCTCTAAAATGTCCTGGAAACCTTCTTATTGCATATTCTGGACAACACAGAAAGAAGTGTTGCATGTTAGTGTGAATTAATACAAAATGTATGTGCAGTTTTCACTGAATAAAAATCATTGAATAAAATTGGGAAACATTTGAACTATGATTTAAATAAAATTTTACATTAACCTCTCTATAAAGAAAAGCTCCTTAATTTTAATACTGACTATTAGATAGAAAAAAATTATTTAAAATACTTTTTATGGGTTTTTTTTTTCCATGTACAGCTCCACTTAAATTATCTCATTCAAAGTCGTGCACTTTTGAACCAGTAAACTCATTCTTCAGTTAGTGTTACACTGATAAACTAATTTCAAACAAATGTAACTCAGTGCCAACACACAATTTCAACAAGAAGCAGAATTACAACAACAAATATCAAACAAACTATTTGACTGTTTTAGCCTGAGTGAAATCTGAGATAGGTGGATTTCTCAAACAATTATTATAGGAACTTGGGGCTGTTTGTTGCTTTGGAGCTTTTTTTCTGTTGGATGCAGTGACGTTACCTTTTACTGATGGAACATTTGCAAGTTGTGTTTTGTTGTTAAATTTTAGGTTTAAAGGAATCTTCAAGGCACAGCTATGAATTTGCTTCTAAATGATGACTAAGAATTACTTGCTTTCTAAGGAGAGAACACAGCTATTCACTATTATACCCATGCCAAACCTCTGCAGTATTTCTCTGAGCTAACCTTTATCCCCTTTCTGGACTTGTATTGGTCTCTGCTAGAAAGCAAGTCAGCTGTAATTACTTACAGGTGAGTTATTCCATACTAATGAAATAGCTCTATGAAAACTATGTTATTGAATTGAAATGTAGATGGCAGAAACACATTGATTTATTTTGCATGGATTTTTAAACGCTTAACAATCGCTCCCTCTCCCCTCAGTGCTAAAGGAATTAAGATCCAGCAGGGAGAGAAGTGAACATGAAGTTCGCTTGTAAGTTAGACTGGTATCAGTTTTGCACGGTTTGGGGGCAGAATGAAAACTAAACTTGGTTTAAGAGTTTCCTAACAAACCGTCTCGGCTTTTGCTTTGCCCAAGCCCGGCGCTGGCAGCAGCAGGCGCAGCCCCTGCACTCTCACCTTCCTCCTGACACTGACTGAAAGATGAATTTGTTTACTCTGTTGTGCTTTTTTTAAAAGTATGGGTAACTCCACCCATAACTCTGCAACTTCCCACTCACCCAGTCCTGTTTAACCTCTTCAGCACTGCTCCTGCCCCTCCAGCCTCCCTGCCACTGGAGCAGGCGTTTTCAAGCCAGATCCATTTTTATTGACCAGAACCAGCCTGAAACATCCAGCTCCCGACTGTAGCCCCCTCCAAAAGTGCCCCCAGCAGCTGTGAAAATAGGGTCTCGTTCTACATCGGCCTGAAGGTGTCTTGCCTGGGGTTGGCAAGAGAAGCCAACTGCCCCTTGAGTGTGTCTGCAGGGACAGGGCTGCTCTTATGTGGCTCTATTTTCTCCTTCTCTCTCCCTATATTATACAGATATATAATTATTATTTTTTGGCGGGGGAGGGACAGGATTTTGTTTTGTTTTTACAGCAGCCATCCAGAGCCCTGGGTATTGATTTTCGGGCACATGAAAGGGATTTTTTACAGGCCTTCCCTGTGGAAGGGAGCAGCAGTAAAAGGTGATACCACCCACTCCGAAGGAATGCTGTGCATGCAATTAGGAGCAAGCTCCCAGCCAGGGGGTTAGAATTCAAAGCAAGGCAAAAGCTCCCCACCTCCCACAAACAACAAATCCATTAAAACTACCAAAGCCATCAATACTAATCAATGCATCCAGGGGCCATTAACTATTTCGGTGCTCGGACTGGGGTTTTTTTCCTCCCTCCTCTCCTCCCTGCCCCGCTCCGCAGCCGCGGGGACTGCATCCCTCTGGTGAAATATTCCCAGTTTCGGGTCTGCTGGTGTTTTGTTTTACCGCTTTTCCCCACGCCCGTAGCCGGCCGGGCACTCCAACCAGCCTCATGAAATACCATTAAGTGCAACTGACTTCAAAGGGCTGGCCAGGAGCCGCGGGAGCGCCGGGATCGGCGATGGGAAGTGTCCCCGGGGCAGCCCTGGCCGCGTCCTCCCACCGGCCCCGGGGCAGACCGGCCCGGCCCGGCTCGGCTCGGCGCGGCGCAGGAGGAGGCAGAGCGAAGGGGTAGCAGCGAAGTGGTTAATCAATACCAGGGCTGCAGGCAGGGGAGGGGCGGGGTGGAAGGGGGATAAAAAATGCAGAAAGGAAGGAAATGGAGGGAGTGAGAATTAGACTCACTATAAAACCTCCTCATTCTGATTTACAAAAGAGGGAGGGGGGGAGAGATGGGGGACGAGTAGAGAGGGGGGGCGGGGGGAGATGAAAATGTGAGCCAAGAAGCACAATGCCCCTCTTTCCTGGAGCGAGAACATTCACGGGTTTGGGCTAGGGATGGTTTTACTACGACTCCGCAGCCGCGGTGGGATCCGAGGGAAAAAATCACATCAATGTAAAACCTAAGGAATTAAACTGATTTTTGCGTTAGCTGTGTCTCTCCTCTTCCTCCCCCCTCCTTTTTTTTTCTCTTCCCTCCCATCCAATCCCTCATTCATAACTCCATTTAGTGAGTGTTTTTCTCATTGACGCTCCCTCCGCTCGGATCCTGTCAAGCCGAGCACAGGAGCCGCGGGCAGAGCATAGCTCAGCCGAGTGCAGCTCCTTGGGCTGGCTGCACTTCTGTTCCGTTCAGTCACTTTTGAAGCTATCGATTTGAATGTGTTTATGGAAACATGGAAGGTATTTTTGGCCATCTGCTAGCTAGGAAATGATTAAGATCATTTCTTTTTTTTTAGGAAAGAAACAAGGAGTTTTCTCTGCTTGTCTTAGTTTCAAGTCTGCAGATAATAAAACGTCCTGAAGAAAATAATGTTGCTTTATCACACTAAAACGATTGTTCTGTTAAATAAAGATGTGGCTGAGGGGGGGTGGCTCTGGTGCATTTTAAACTTTTAAAAATCGTTTCTGACATTTTTTCAATTGCTAAAACGTTTCTGAGGATGCCTTTTTGTTGTGAATAGTGCTTTTGTTTCCATTATATTTTTATTATTATTTTAAAAGTCCTTCAACAGGCTGCATTTGTTGAAAAACTAAGAATCTGGGGGAAAAATAAAGAGTAATTTGAATTTCAGTGATATGCAGCCACAAACATGTGGCTACAGATAGACATACACTGAGTAATTTGAAACTGGTTTATTCTCATGTGTCTGAATCAAAGCCCATTCAAAGAAAACTTTTTTGTAAACTACTTGGGTAAAAACATGGGGCTGGTGAGATCTCATCCGTTTTAGGGACAAGTTTTGGGGTGATTCAAATCAGTGTTTAAATAAAGGGTCTACTTCACTTTGCAAGTATGTGTGTTAAAAGAAAGAAGCCAAGGTAGCTGTGCTAAATGAGAAGAGAATGAAGGTTTTAGATGAGCTCAGAGGTGACTCTGATTTCCAGCCTCTCTGAAGGAGCTGTGGTGATTTTTCTTTTTGAAGTTGATGCAAACCAAAAGTCCACTCTCTTGAAGTTTAAACATTACTAGTCAATGCTGCCCCGTGGACATTTTATGTATCTATTTGTTCCTGTCTCCCATGGAGTTTTATCAATTCATTTTGAAGCCAGCTATACAGTTTTGTCCACAGGAGCAAATGTTTGCAGCTAGGGAGCTGGGAATAAAAGACAAAACACAAAAAAATCAAATCTAGCTTTCCTAAATGTAGCAACCTTCCACGAGGATGGATTTTAAAGTTAATTTATAACAGTGTCTGTAAATATCTTTGGAAACTTCAGTGAATTTTTTCTTGCCCTCCTCTCTTCTCTTTGTTTCTGCCTGTCACCCACATTCACAAAGCATATGTATGTTCAAGACCTAATTAAGAAGGTTTTATATGAGTTTGTACATGTGTTTTCACACAGACGGTAACGGTGAAGTGTGTTACTGGGCTGTTGGTGTGGGACCACGTTAACCTTGCAGATGGGAAGAGTGCTATGAAAGAAATGGTAATTAATAGCATTAAGAAGCTGATTAAAATAAAAAACGCGTTATTGCAGCAGGGGTCTCATTAGGGAACAGTCATGCCTGTCTGCCACAGATTTAAGAACTTTCAGCCACAAGGCCTTGAACTGAGGCAGCTCCAGTTTAAGCAAACGCAGCGGAGACTCCACCCCCGTGACATCAGATTGAGTTACACTGCAAAAACACCCCAAGATCTGGAGAGGGAAAAAAAAAAGCAACTTTTCTCCCTCCCCTCCTTGATGTTTAAAAATGATAAAAACGCCATTCTTCTGCAGCGCTGGGCGTCTGCAAGGAGCCCTTCTTTAAAGCAAACTAACAGCAGAACAAATGTCTTTTCTTAGCTTTCCTTTCCAAAGGGGGGGAAGAGCACACCACCAAAGCCAAAAATAAAACCCCAAAGAATTCCTCGACGCCCCCAGCCCTGAAACACCAAAATCAAATCAATCATTCCAGCATTACAGCAGAGCAGTCCCCTTCTCACAGGGCAGGCAGGAGCCCTATGGAAGGACAGGGCTGAGATACACAGCGACAGATTGGGGCTGGGGACCTAGGGGTGGCGATGGGGACCTTTCCTTGACTTTATTTGCAGTTTGGCCAAAATTAAGCTGAAAAACCCATTCGGAGCTTGCTGTAAAAGTTACACATTTTTCACGTAAACATCCAAGGCAATTGCCTTTCTCTAGGATGTGTCATTTCCTGTGTAGCTATAATAATATATTAAGTAAAGGGATAGCCACGAATTTACATATTTACATATGTATAGACGATGTGTCTAGGAAAGCTGGCAGGATGTTGTGTATATACCACAGCAGAAAGCATTTTGTTAAAAAGTTTGGGAAATGACCATGTTGAAATAAGAAACATGCTTCAAATATTATTGGCATTCAAGACAAGGCTGGCAAGGAAAGATTTACAGGCGAGTCAGTGTGGAACAGGAAAGCTGCTGTGTTTAAAGATTCGGGGAGGTGGATGTCATGCTCGGGACACAGGTCACCACAAAGAGCTACAAAACCAACTTGGTTCTTACCTGCTCCCCAGGGGCTTTATTTTACTCTGAATCGTTCAATGCTAAACGTTTAGCAGGGCAGTCCTGGGAGACTCTCTGGCGACTGATAGCGAGCTGAAGGAATGAACTGCGGGGATATAGGGGCTCACCTTTGCTCCAGGAAGGACATCTTCCCTTTTGCTGTAAGATATCTACTTTTTTTTTTCCTCCCCAGCAGTAAAGTGTCAGACCCACAAAGGAAGCGATATAATTAGTGCTGGTACCTACTACAAACTCGGAGCTCTGAAGGAAGACCAGTGCAGCTTTTCAAATGGCTACCATTTTGAAATCAGAAAAACATTTTCTAACAGACAGAAGAATCCCTCTTGAATCCCCCCTGGCCCTTTTGAATTCACGCCCTGCCTTACATCAAACGCTTTTTTGCTGATTAACTGCACAATCAGGTCCCTGCAGATCAGGGGAAGAATGGAGAAGAGAAAAGCAACCTCTTTTCCAGAGAACAATACCATTATTTCAGCTCCATTGGACAGGAATGTGTGATTTCACAGCCCACTGCCCTTCTCTCCCATCTCCAAAAACACTGCCAGAGATCCACTGCTCCAGGTCCCCACCCATTAGTACTCAGACCCAGCATTTACAACTTGGGTTCAATATTTGTGCCTGGGGGGCTATGCCCATGCACTCAGACATATATGGAGAAAATATCCAAATCAGAACCAACTCCCAAACCCAAGAATAGATACAAAGGAAGTTTAGTTTATTTTTAAAAATAGCTAATAGCCTTTTTCTTGTATAATATAAAATTCTAGTTCACACACACACACAAGTTGTATTCTGGGGGTAAATTTGGTATGAAGGTAGTTAATAAATGAAAAGAAAAGGTACTTTAAAATTAAAATCATTCAACAGATGAGAGGAAAAACATAGTATTTTCCAAAGACAGATTGTTAATAAAATACCAGTAAATCTATTTAAGAAACGGTTGGAGAAGCCTTCTTGCCCACAGCAGTGTGTTGCTGTCTCACAGTTCACCCAGTGCCTTTGCTCTTAAGTTTGTGTCATTGGAGTATGAAAATATTTTCATTTTGCAAACATCTGTTGAAAGTTGCTGAAGATCTGATTCCACAAGAGGAACCGTGTCCTTTAAAGGGGAAGCAACCGCCCAATTGTGAGTTTGTTAATTAATGGTATAGCAGAAATCTTTTCAGAGAAGAAACTCACCAAGACATTCCCCTCTGAGAGACTCATAATGACTCTCCCAGTCTTTGTTCATTATCAACGATTCCTGTGTTTTACAATTTGAAGGGCAAGAGGAATACCACGGAGCTTCCTTCCCTAAGCCTTCAACTTTGATATCGCCTGATTTCAACCCAACCGCGCAAACCGAAGGGAAAGCTCTCGTTGTCATAAAGCGCACTGAAGTGACCTAGTGTGTTTTAGGCGCTCTCAGTTCAGACCCTGCCTGCCTTGACGGAGAGCGCGGCTGCGGGAGGAGCGGGAGGGGAACGTGGCGGCCCCGCAGCTGCCCGCCGGGTCGGGGGAAGGGGAGCCGCTTCTCCCGTGGGCACGGACCCCCTCCACCCCCCAACCTCCAGCCAACCCTCTCCACCTCCAGCAATAATTACGCTCCTAAATGTGACAACGGTAGCTGTTTGTTTTGCCCTGGCAGAGCTCGCTTTTCGACTTGCGGGGAAGAGGGTGAGCTTTGAAACCAAAATAGGCACAAAATAACTGCAACCTCTCGGGCAGAGCGGCCCCCCACCCCACCCCCGGCGACCGCACCGATCCGGGCAGGGCCCGCTGGGGATAAGGTTTGTTCCCCCAACACCAGCGCTGCCGAACAAAAGGGAGAAAGAGAGAGAAGATAATATTTGCTCAGGTCCCCCCTCTGCTCGCCTTTGATTTATCTGTTTACATGCGGGACCCCCTCAGTTGAAACAAAAAAATCAATGAAAATGTAGTTGGAGAAAAGGCGGGCAAAGTCCTGAGGAAAAAAAAAAAAAAAGAAATTTGTGAATGGAAGAATGTGTTTGTGCATTCATTGTTAAAATAAAGAGCGAGCCGTGACGTGAGCGCCCGCCAGCCAATGGGCGCGGGGATAATATTTTTAAATATCCTCCCCGGGAGCCAATGGCGGAGGAGGTGGCAAAGACTAGCACAGGGGTGAGCCAATGGCGGGGGTGGTATGCTAATGAGGAGTTGGTCAGGCAGGAGCTGAATGTCAACTAGTCAAAGATGGAGGCTGGAGCGAGGCGGCCATGAGGTTGGTACCGGAGGATTTGCCCACGCTGGGATCGATCAGGGACACCCGCCAAGGCGCGCCCGGGGCGGCGGCGGCCGGCGGCGCGGGGCGGCGGGAGGTGGGGTCCGAGGGGTGCGGAGCCGCTGCCGCTCTCGCCGCCTCTTTTGCGCCTCTTTTGGCAACTTTCCCCCCCGCGGCGCGGGGATCCGTCCCTCCCGCCGCCAGGTACCGTGCAGCGAGCGGGGCCCGCCGGTCCTGCCGCCGCCCGGTGGCCGCATCCGCCTGCCCGGGCGGAAATGGCGGGAGCTGCGGGCCCCCCGGGCGGAGGGGGCGTGGGGTGACGGCGGGGCGCGCCGCGGATCTGACAATGGCCCGCGGGGCCAGCGGCGGCTGGGCGGGCGGCCGAGGGGCAATCCCCCCCCGGGGCAGTGAGGGCGCGGGGGGGGGGGGAGCCTGGCGAAGAGAGCGGGGCGAGGCGAGGAGCGGGGTCCTCTCGCTGGCGGACCCCGCGCCCTCGTCCCGGGCGGAGGCTGCCCGGCGGGGCCGCGCCGCTTCCCGGCGAGGGCTGCCTGCGGCGCGGGCGTTGCGGGAGCCTCTGGCTCCCCCGCGGTAAGAGGAGCGGTTTCCCGAGCGAAGTTCTCGCTGGTCGGTTTGCTTTCTGGCGTGCGATCGATACGAGGTGTTGGAAAGAGCCGACGGCCGGAGCCGCCTCGGGCGGCAGCGGGGCTGGGAATAAAACTTGGGAGCGTTAGAAGCGGCGAACAGCGGTGTGTGCCAGCGGAAATAGAGCGGGAGAGGGGCCGGGGGGTGTGCGCCGTCTGTGCCGCTGGCCGGAGGAGCACTGGAGAGACGGCTGCTGGCGGGCTTGGCTGCACATCTCTAGATAGTGGTGAGCTAATTTATTTTTAACCCTACTCTCTCAAACCTTTCACCTTTGCAAACTCTTCTAAGGAATGGAGTGTGCCCCCATCCTCCGGGCCGGGCCGAGCCCGCGCCCCCAGCCCCGCCGGTCTGCGCTTCCCGGGTGGGTTTGCCTGTGCCCGGAGCCGCAGAGCTCCGCCGGGAAAACGCGGTTCCCGGTTCGAAACGCAGGAAAGCTCCTGTCTCTCTAGACAACATGCTTTGCTAAAAGATCCTGTTAGAGAACACCCCTCTCTTTTTTGCTTAAAGCCCCGAAGAGCGAGGCAGTAAGTCACATGCTATCTCCAGCCGCTGTTTATATTGGCTTAATATTTAAATCTCGTAAAACTAATGCTTTGCTTAAATAGTGTAGTTTTTGCAATAAACCAGGGTGCGCAGCCCAAAGTGTTTCTTTGGCATTCTTGCACTTTGCCCCAATTCCGCTCCGTTTCCCTCCAGTGTGTGGTCTTCGAGTTGTGTAAGGAAAGGCTGTACCCTGAACACAAACCTGGTCCTCGAGAACCCAAAAACTTCCTAAAGTTTACAGGACATTCTTTCTTCTAGTTGTTTTCTCTTTCTTTCCCCTCCTTCTTTCTTTCTTTCTTTCTATATTTCCCTTTTTCTTTTTTTTTTCCTTTTTAACATTTCCAAACTAGCCCAGGATTCTGTATTAGAGCTAAATTATTGAACAAAAAAAAAGGAGTAAAAATTCAAATTAAAGCAAAAAGTAAAAATGATCTAGTTCAAGATTCTAACTGGGATTGGACAATTCCAAATCAAATGGCTTTGTTAATATTGCTCTGAAAAATCTGACAACTAGAATTCATTTAGTGCATTTTCTAACTTCCCCCCCCCCCAATCAGTTTAATTCATTTTAGCATTTTCTCTGATTCTTACTTGTCTATACAGTTTATAGAAAGTTGATTTCAAGTTTGGATTTCTTTGCATCGAATTTCTTTGCATTGTTTGAAGTTTGAAATAAAACTATTTTATGATTTCTCAAGCGATTCTTATTTAACAAATAGTTACATTTTCCAGCTTTAAGTTTGAAATTGTTCAGAGAAACAAATGGTAAACAGTTGGCAGCCTAAAGACTAACAAATTGACTTCTAAATGTTACTTATTGCTAAAATTATTTGGAATGTCTGATTTGTAATGATTAACGGATGTTTTCTTCTTACTACCCATATATCCTTTCTGTAAAAGGAAAAATTACAACAGTAATGTTTTTATGGTGCAAGTAGATGATTTTTAAAGGTCTCTCACTCGTGGGTGGCATTTGGTTTGGAAGCTTGTTCAGATGCTTGTGTAAAAGAGCAAGACTTCCCTAGCAATTAAAACCAAATAATTTAAGCTCCTAGCAAGCATGTGTATAATAAATAGCAAATATTGTAGCAGACAATTCAGATAAAAGCAATGTCAAGGATATGAACATCTCCTCCGTTGTGTCTTTAAGATCACGTTTAATTCAATTCATTACACCTACTTTTGTACAATACTGGGGTGCTGAACTGCCAGGAGGACAACCCCAATTCCGGTCTTTGCTTTCATATGCTCTAATGCAATACATTAACCATTGAGAAAGAAAGAAGAAAAAAAGTTCCTAAAATAAGCTTATCTAAATTCTTGCTGAAGTTAATTGGAGATGAAGTTGTGAAATACTGAAATCTAATTTTAAAGAATTACATTGAAACCATGTGGTTGTTGAAGAAACTCCTTTTTTTTGACTGTAACAAATCTGTTTTAGAGTAAATCATGCATAGAAGGCCATCACTTGGAGAAGTTTCTAACTGATTTATCATTTATTTTGGAAAGTCTCTGAAGTATGCTGTTGTCCAGAGCCCTTTTTCTGTTGTACTACTGGCAATTATGATGAGCAGTGCAATATTAAAAGGGCATTGGCTGGCAGAAACATGACCCCCTTTAGCAGCCCACCCTCTTCAGAGTGGGCAAACAACCCTAAAATAGATGCCTCCTCCAGTGTATTTATGCACGTGTGTGAAATAAGGTTTTATACATGTGGGAGTGGTTTAAAATAAGGAGAGAGATTCTGGGTGCTGCATTTTTAGATGTCTTTCTATCGACATGGGCTGGAATGATTTAAACACATCCTATTTAAAACATAAGCTCCAAACATTTCTGGGAGCTTTCAAGGCATCACATTACCTGCTTTGTTTACTTGTAATTAATTATTAATTTCTACACACTTCCAACAATATCTACATTGAAATTTTATAAGGATTCCTTTACAGTTTTTGCCCTGATAGAAACTTTCCCCTATATGTTTAAGGTCCCTGTGTCTATAGGGATTTAATGTTGTTGATTTGTTTCTGTAGTGTTTCTACTCTGATTTTTGGGTGGTGATGCACACAGATATATGTGAGATGGAAGCACAGGCGCTAGGTATTTTTGTACACAAGTCTCATCATTTCTGTAACATTTTCCATAGTAAATCAAAGTACTGTGTACTTATACCATTCTATATATACACACACATCAGCCTTTTGCATCTGTACTGGTCAACCACCATAAAACACACAACACAAATAAGAAAACTTCTGAAGACACAGGAAAGGGCTGGCACTTTCAGTGATTTGTTTGAATGGTGTAGTACAGATTCATTGACTGGCCAATCTGGGCTTTATGGAAACACATACATTTGGGGATGCTGAATTATGGCCCTTGTTCCTTTCTTCTCCATTACTGTAGCAAAATATTTGATTGTATAAAACCTTTATAACGCACCGTGCCTCGATATACTGGGCATGTAGCAAAAGACTGGAATGGTTGTTTAACAAGCCATACTAACAGTGGTCTTTCTCTACCACTCTCTTCCCCCCCCCATCATTTTTTTTAACTAACTTTTTGTTGTTAGTTTCCTTTTTTTCCCCTTTTTCTTTCTTTTTTTTTTTTTTTTTTTTTACCTTGTCTAATTACAATTGCAAATAAACTTTGTCATGCAGAGTTTTATTGGGGCTAAACATAAAAACGTTATTGTGGTTAACACTGTAATGTAACAGTCCCTTACAAAAGGATGCAGGGACAGCTGTGCAGAACGTGACAGTGGCTGCTGGTATCGCTGGCTCTGACAATGTTGCACTACTGTCTGCACAAATAAAGCAGTGCAATAATATTGTCAAAGCATTTGGTTCCAGTCCTAATACATCCTTTATGATCAGTTACTGTTGCACACCCAGTCCCTGACATTATGGGATTCTGTAGTTTTTTAATACATTTTAGCAGGGAACCAGCCCCCTCCTCTGATTTCTTCCGCCCATCACAAAGGCTCCAGCAAGCATTAAAATGTCAAAATCATGTAGAAAATGCCTAAAAAAAACCCCAAAACAAAATCCAAATCCCTACCCATGTGTGTGTTTGTTTGTTTTGTGTTTAGGTTGCGTGGTCTGTGTGGAAATTCCTTGGGTTTTGTTCCCCGGGTTGACTGTTTCAGTGTGCAAAATGGATTGCCCTTTCTGTCACTAGCCTGGGTCTGTGTGTCCAAGTTGTAAAATAAAAAGCTGGCCTATTCACATTTTAAAGCCCTCTTGTCCTCCTTTAGAGCAATCTCCACCTTTAAAAATACCCTGTCTGGGTTTGAATATTTTCTTGCTTCTGTTTTAAAAATTAGAGATTTATGAACCTAAAGATGTGATTGTTGTGTATAGAATTTAGTGACTTTAAGATAGACACGTGCATTCACAGGCAATTTAATTTTTGCTTCCTATTGATGTATTTTTCAAGTTCCATCGTATTTCACTTTTGGGGGAATTACTGTTAAGATTAAAGCAATATTGATACCTTCATTTTCATTAAAAAAAAAAACCAAACAACTAGAAGGCACCTAAGTAATAATCAATAAGCTTTGAAAGACAATCTTTCCCTGCACTTCCTAATAGCAACGCAGAGCGAGGCTGAGAGACATAGGGATGATGTAGGCCTAGGAACAGCAGTATTGCATTTGGAATTGATCTTTAAATAACAATATGTTGGTGACTGTCACTCGTGGTGCAGTTGGAGGCAGATGTGGTATTTTCGCCTGCAGCTGCTAAGAAAGGGGTTTGGAGGGCTGGGGGATGGGACCTTCCTCCCTTTTTTTATCCTGAAGCCTTGAGCTGTTACCTTGGGAGCAAAGGGTGGGGGTGGGGAGAGCCGTCATATTGGAAATCAAATCTAGGTAAAGGAGCATTTCCAGCTTGTACCACACATTCCAAGCCAGGCCGGAGTGTGCTAGTGAGCGAGCCATGGGGAGGCAGAAAATGGAGGACCACATCCTGTGGGGGGGGGTCATGTCCTATTTTGGAGGGATGAGGGGAAGCTGAATCCTCAGTAGCACACTCCAGTTCTTCAATGAACAAGGGAGCAAACAAAAGACACCTTCTCAGTCCCTCTGTTTCTGGTGAGGAGCTGAAGCCTGTCTCCCTTTCACACCCAGAGGAGAAGGCTAAGATCTTTGCACCCGAACCAGAGGCACTGTACTGGTGGCGGATACGGTTCGGCTTCCAGGCCTCAGTGGCGGTAACCTGAGCCGCCATGGCTGCCTTCTCCAGAGCTTTTCTTTTCACCCATCTGCATTGTAGCACGGTTGCCATTTTTGAGTGTGTTAAGGAATGAGGAGGCCTGTTTAGCTTTGGCACTTCCCCTCCTCCTCCTAATTTCTGACTAATTAAAAAGTAGGAGAGAATGAAATCTCTTAAGGGCTGGGGGGGGGTCGGGTCTGTGTCCTCCCCCCACCATCAATAAGAGTGCAAGAGTGACCAGAGTGGAAGCACGAGGAGCCCTTTGCTGCCCCTGACCAAGGAGGATGGGAAGGAGGGTGGACCAGTGAGAAGCTGGAAGCCACCCTGGAGCAGGGCAGTGCTTTGTTCTGTGTGTGTGCTCGTGGAGCCCATCAGCGAGTGCAAATAAGTGCTAGTGAAAGCCTTGGTGGGGCTGATGCGGGGCTGTAAGATGGCCTCTCAGACGTGTGAGCCTGCCTTGTTTGGAGGTGGAGAAATCACAGAGGGAATAGATGCGTGCTTGTTTCCCTATATAAAGTTACGTCTTTAAAAATAATATGGTTGCCACACTTGAAAACCTCCCCTAGGCGTGGGGGGGATTTGAGGCTTCTTGTGATACAGGGAAAGGCCTGTGCGGTGACAGGACCATGTCCCATTCACAGTGAGTGAGGGGACATCTTCTGTGGCCTCCTGCCTCCGCCTGGGCAATAGAGCCCATGGAAGGCCTTTCCCTGACCACCAGCTCTCCTGCAGACAGGCTCCAGGAATGGGGGGGTGTGGGGTGTGAGAAAGGGGATCCCTGCAGATTTGGGCCTGGGATGGAGGTTCCACATTCCAAACCCTCCCTTCCCCACTCTCTCTTTCTTCTTTTTTTTTTTTTTTTATTAACCCTGCCTGGTTGAGGAATGTAACAGTAAAAAAAAAAAAGGCACTGGAGGAAAGCAAAAAAAAAAAAAAAGAGGAGAGGGGGGGATTCGGAAGCAAAGGCCCCTTCAGGAGTCTGTATTTGTGCAAGGGAAACCATTTGCATGTGTGTGGAGATGCCAGAGTTTGTCTCCAGTTGGGTCGGAGGGGGAGGGCGCGGGAGGAATGCGGGGAATCAGGTCGGGCTGCGGGGGGAAGGGCTCCGGCAGAGCCTCCATCCTGTTGTTGCATAAACTTGTTAAAAGAACCCCTCCTCTGTGGAGGCAGCACACATAGGGTATTAGTGTGGTGGAGGAGGCCAGACCTGCGCCCTGGCTACACAACCAATTGGAGCGGAAAGTGAAATCAGATGGTTTAAGTTTTCAGAGGGATTTTTTTTTTTTCAGGGGGACGTTTTGAGTCATTGCATTGAGCGCTAGAGCTGTGTTAAGGTCGCTCCTGCTCTCGCTGCTCTTGGGTGGTTTGGGGAAGGGAGGCGGCCGGGGGGGGACGATACAGGAGGTGCTGCTTCCCCTTGTGTGGTGCCTGGGCTGGGCTGTGGAGACTTGAGCTTGGGGCCCCCTGAGAACTCATAGCCCTGCCCTGAAGGCGAAGGATGGGCAGGGTATGGGCAGCAGTGCTGTGCAGTGAGGGGAGTCTGCCCCCACTGCGGGAAAGAGTTATCTGGAGACCCTAAGACCAGCCCCTTACGTGAGCCTTCCCCAGCCAAGGCAACCACAAGACCTTCCACTTGCCCTGCGGTACACTGCAGGGCCAGAAGTGGATCGGCACTTCCAAGGTGATAGGGTTTAGCTCTATTTTGCTCCTACATTTAGTACTATAAGTCTTTCTTTTTTTCCTTTTTTTTTTTTTTTTTTTTCCATCAGACAGCAGAGCGCTGGTAAACACCATGCAGAAAAGCCGTATTGTGGGGTTACAAAGTCTAGGCTGTTTAAGGAGCTCTGTCATTCCTTTTAATGGAGCTCACTGACGCAGATCTGGCTTCTGCCAGCCGAGGAAATATAGCTGCTGAGAAAAGGGTTATTGAAACCCACAAACTAAATATTATAAGCAAGAATCAAATAGCAGGACATTCTGGAGTGTAATCCCTCCTGATTTCAGGAGAAGGGGAACGTATTGGTAAGTGGCTGTGGGTGACAGAATCCCCAAGCTCGGTGAGTGAAACGCTCTTGGGAAGGTGGCGTTTTCAGAGAGGATTATCAACCCTTACTCTCTGGAGTCTCTCACACCTGGACAAGTTGACTCTTGCATGGAAGCAAGAATCCCCTTTTTCTCTGGATGGATTTGTACAAACTTGTTAGATAGACTTAAGGAGCCAGGACTGGAATGCTAAGAATTTTCTCTCTCTTAAAAAAAAAAAAAAAAGAAGAAGAGAGAATTAAAAAGGCAACACTTCCCAGCTTTAAAACAATGATAAAATTATTAAATAGAAAACTCTAAATCAAATCTCAGCCTACAGCTGTTTCCAAAGTGTTTGCTCTGACCTTTGGTAATGGTGTCAATTCCGCTGCAGAAAACATTGTAGACTATATAATGTATTTAATTGCGAGATGGCTTTTAAATGGTCTCCTTTCCTCAGGCTAGCAAAATGGCTGTGGCCAGGGAAGCAAGGCCGGGCTGCAGCTCTGATGCCCTGTTATGTTTTGTGAGGTTGTGACTGAGAGAAAAATTTAAACAACCCGATTGCCCCAAGTGGCATCTTTAACCACAAGAGAAACAAACAAACAAACAGCAACAAAGGGAAGGGGAAATGGCTCCCTAAACTAAGCCAGGAAGACAGGGTATGATCCCACAAGGAGCAGAGGCCTCTGAGCTCCAGCAAGTCAGCTCACTACTTTATTTATCCCAAAGCTTCATCGTAAGGACACTTCCAGTCTATTTGTCTGCTAACATCAGAAAAGGGCGGCTTAAACATACAGCAGTGACTCCACTAGAGTAAAAGATTCCCCCCGACACACTGCCAAAAAAAAAGCTTCCATTATTGAGCAACATATAAAGTGTTATTTCCATACTAGTCTGGGTGACATTTCCATTTAGTTTCTATAACTGTGATTAAAGGCGAGAGAGGTTTCTAAACATATCTAGAGATGCTGAGCCTCCTGGTGTATAAATAGCATGCATTTCATAATCTCGTGTTTAAACGTTTATTTTAAAATAACCCCCATATACATTCCAGAGGCTCCCTGCTATAGGGCACGACATGACCCAGGCTTTGCATATTGTTTGCAGACTGGGGGAATATTATTGGAGATTGAGTCAGTCCTGATTTTTCTTGTCTTGTTAGAAAAATGAAATAGGGGAGGCTGGGGAGTCCTGTGCCAATACAAGTCCACTTGGAGATAAGGAAATTTTTGAGACACATCTAGGCTCTCAGCACAAATCCAGAAACATAAAGTAATGTAATTGCCTTTGCTTGGAGCTTAAATTGTGGCTGACGTTTCTAATTACATCCCTTACCCTCTCCTGCCAGTTGTAGCTTCTGCAACTACTGAAATGCTTCAGTTGTGTAGAAATTGTTAAATGGTGCTCCACACACGCACACGCTATTGGTGCACAAGTAACATCACTTGATGTGCAGATTGTATGTTTCCACTGTAAACTTGCCAGTGAGTTTGTCTCTTGGGCCACTGGAGAAGTTAAATTGTGTGTATGAAGTCTTGTTTGAGATAACATCAAGGCTGAAGAGTGGAAAAGACATGGTAAACAGTAAACAAAATAGAGACTGGACGGGAATAGATGGAAAGGTAAGGCTGAGCCTAGTTGAGTTTTTTTGTGTTCTCAGTCCAAGTGGATGTCTAGGTTGCAGGGATTGTGGAGAAGCAGCGGCAGGATTAAACCTGAGGTTTTGCCAAGGTAACAAGAATACAGAAGTTTGATAAAACTCATTCTGAGCTGCTTACAGCCATCTCTGTGAACACAGCCTTTTAGTTAGCATGAGCAAAGGTTAATACAAATAAATAATGTGGAACAAGATCCCTGATTGCTTCCACAAGCATCATGAAGTATGGGGAGAAGGAAGGGTTGGGGCACAATGGAGATTCTGTTTATCAGTCCATTAGAAAAACCACGCAATTCAATGGAGTTTCCCCTGTTCCCTGTTCTTTGGCATGTCCTTGGGTTTTGGCTGCTTTGGGCAAGTCAGGCAGCGTCAAAGAGAATGCAGGGCTGCCTCACACCAGCATGCCAAATGCCAGGGATCTCCAATGGCAAAGACCAGATCAGTGTGGCATGGATAAATTAGCCAGGACTCTATGAATTAGGGGATTGTCTCTCCATTACACTCCTATTTAATCCACTGGAAAGCAGGCTGAGGAAAGAGAAGCTTAAAGTGTCAAAATCATGACCTGGTGTGGGATGACCTGGGAATGAAGTTTCCTTCCTCCTCTGGACTCTCAAGCATTCCTACGTGACAGATGCACTGGGGCAAGTTAACTGGGAGCCAGGTTGCAGAGTAAGAGTCTAGTTGGCAGAGCAGCCCTGTAGCTGGAGGTGTCTTGCTTGGCCCCTCCCTGGGAATCATTTCTGTGGCTGTTGGTGTGTTCAACATTAAGGCAGCCCTAGCTCAAGATTTCTGTCCCTAGGACCGGGGGGGGGGAGGGGGGGGGAAGCCAAACAAAACAAGCTAGGGCAAAACACGCGTGCGTCTCCAAACACTGTTTAATCTGTGTGCATTAATGTGAAGTCAGTGCTGGAAAGCCAGCCCTGGAGATCCTGTTTCACTTTCTAATTTTTGGTGTGTACTTAATCCTGTGATTTCCAATGAAGGGAGGGATATTTTAAAACACAGGGCTCTCCAAGTAGGACAGCCCTAGAAAGGAAGTTCTTTAAAGGTTTGATGCCTGTTAGTAAGAGGTTCAAAATACAACTATCAGTTAATCAAATAAATAGCACTTCCCAGCCTCTAACAGGTAATTGAGGTTATTAATAAAGGAGAGAAATTCACAAAGAAGAATGTGAGAACTGGGGATGGAGGTGTCAAAACCTGGATAAAATCCACACTGCAGTTAAATATGCCCTGGGAGAAAGGGGTAGTGCCCATGCAGATTCTGTGGGGTCAGAGGTCTATTCTAGTCCTGCATCCCCACCCTCCTGGGAGCACATGGTGCTGTGATCTGTAGAGCAGTGCACTGCTTTCTAACTTTTTACCCCTTCCCCATTTGCAGGCATGGAACGAAGCTCCTTCCAGTCACCTGCTGCAAGACACATTATCCAGCTTCCTAACCTTAAGGATGAGACCCTATCAATATTGCCTCTGCTTTTGTGATCAGGGTAGTAGTGCAATATTGCTTATAGGGTCTTTTCTTTTGAGGGTTACTCATCACGGACAGAAGAAAGCCACAGCAGGAAAAAAATAATCCTATGTGCCCATCGAGTTAAGGGAAAAGTTGTGAAATGCTGAGCGCTGTTAGATAGGCAAGTAACTGCAGAGATGGTTTTTGTGACAAATAATCGTGCTATTGTGGTGACTCCGGTTGTGAGTAATGGGCATATTTTTGATGCTATCACACGGGATTCAAAACGGCCTCTTGTCTAAAATGCACAGGAATGATTGAAACTGGAGAAACCCATCACGGCTCCATTTTAAAATAGTATGAGTCCCGAGACATTTGAAGGGTGCCTGTTTTACATAATGATGTAAACACCCACCAAGGGATGGGAGGAGATACATAGCCACAGTTGCTGTTTCTGTGCCTGATCCCAGCCCGAAAACCGGTGGTGATGCGAAGCAGAGCACAGCACAAAGAGACAGAGGCTTTAATCCCAGTAACCTCCTCGAAACAAAGCTCATGCCTCCGTTGGCGAGCAGGGCCCGCTAGCTACAGAGCTGGGCTCAGCGGCCGGGCCGGGCGCTGCCGCCGGGGACTGCTCCTGGGTGCAGCGGGGCTGGGGACGGCCTCCAGCCCTTCCCGAGAGCTGCGCACAGAGGTACGTGGGAACGGAGCCGGGATAGGGGTGTTCAATCTCCTCTGCTTTGTGAGGGATCAGCTGGGGGTTGACAGCAGCCGGGATGGCCGAGTGGGTGGCCCTGCCTTCCATTTCAGGTGGTCCCCGCGGTCCCTTTCGGGACCTCAGGGGCCCAGGGAAAGGGTTGGTGGGAGGGGACTGGAGGCCGGATCAGGGCGCGGCGGAGCAGCCGCTGCCGCGGAGCTTTCTGAGCCGGTCCCCCGGAGGCGCGTCTCCCCGCGGCTCGCCTCGCCTCGCCTGCCTGCGGGCGTACGAGAAAGGGTCCGAAGCCCTACGGCGGGGCCGTGCCCGCTGGCTCCCCATTGAACGGCTGACCCTGCCGCTGCCCTCCGTTTAAATCCACCTCCCCAGCATCATTCCGGGGGGGAGGCCTCCAGGTCGGGGACAAAGCCAGGATCGCCCCCCGGGCTTTCCCTCCGTGCACCCTGCCGGGCTGCAGGCCGAGGGGCGGCCGCGGCTGCTGGGCCAGCGCTGGGACCACCGGGCGGGCTGCCCCTCTTTCCCTGTTGCACTACTGTCACGGTCGCAGCGAGCAGTGCAATAATGAAAGGGCGTCAGTGCGCCGGGGAGCGGCGAGAGCCGGGGACGAGCCGGTGACAGCGCGCGGGGACGGGACGTCCCGCCGACCCCCGAGAGCCACCTTAACGGAGGAAGCGGGGGGGTTCGGTTGTGCAACTTTCTTTGTTTAAACACGCAGCGGCGGAGCGTGTGCGCGCAGGGGCAGGGCAAGGTGAGCGGCTCCGCGCACCGCCCTGGCCCGGGCCCGCGGCGACTCCCGTCCCGCCGGCCCCGGCGGAGCCCGGGCGTGACGCCCCTCCGCTGTACCCTGCCAGCGGCAAATAAATAAAGTGACTCCTGCGTCCCCTGTCGCTGCCTTTTCTTCCTGGTGGGTTTTCTTGCAGGTCTCCATCCCCTCCCGCCTCCCCCGCAGCCACAAACCGCCTCGACGGGCTTTTGTCCGGCGATCCGGTGTGCTACGCGCCCGCTGGGATTGGTGGGGAGAGGTTGGAAACGCTAATAGGAAAACGAGCTTCTTCCTTCACTATGGAGCCCGAAAAACGGACTCGAGTCATGCTCTGATGCTGTGTTCAGCGATGGAGCACGGGTAGGGAAGCGAGCGTGTGGGATGGGAGGGTAAAGGTTTGCAATAATGGAGCTGAGAACAGCACTCTGAATCTGGGAACTGTGCTTGGAAGGCCAGGAAATAGCCCTTTATTAGTGGTCATGGTGAAATGGATACTTCTATAAAAGAGAGCTGGTGAGGGGTATTTCCTTTAGCAAAGGACCTTTCCACTCTGGCCTATTGAACCTGTGCTTCTCCCTGGCACTGTTTCTGCTTCATCATGACTTTTTGCAGAGGAAGGTGAGTGCAGAAAGCAGGCAGGCTGTGGGAGAGGGGATGCAAGCTAATCCTGATGAAAAGGCTTTTACAGTCTATGCTTCATTTCCTATTGCTTTTGGATTCTGTCTTCTGTCCCTCACACACACCAGCAGATAACAAGGCTGAATCCTTCCCTGCAGTCTTTCTCCCAGGGAAAAGTCAGCCCCCTCCCCAGCTTCACCTTCAGGCATTGCGCACACAAAATGGCTGCAGCAGCCTGTGGGTGGGCATGGAGAGCTCAGGAAGCTGCTTTTCTTTTTTCCCACCCTGCCTGCCCAGGAAGCCCTTCTGCTTTTATTTTCTGTGGCATTTTGCTCTTGCATAGCTCTGTGCAAATCCAAGGGGGTCTCCTCTGTGTAATCTATGCATGGAATGGGAGCTGGGGAGGGAAATGGCCAGTTTGCATGAGAAGGGGACCTGTCGGGCCCCAGTGTTTATTTTTTTGCTGACCTTCTGGGGATATGGTCAGTGAGAGCTGTGACAGCTGCTGGAAGCGGCAGGGGCTTTGAAGATTGTGAAGGTTGTGACCTCGAGGCCCCTTTCCTCTCTCTGTCCCAGGAGCTGCTGAGTCAATCAGGGAAAAGGGGAGGTGAAATGGGGGCTGCTCTTTAGCCATTTTTCAATCGGTGAATGAAACAGGAAAGGACAAATGCAAGAAGAAAAAAAGAGCGATTACTTCCACTTTGGTGCATTACTGAGAAGGGGGAATCTCTCTTTGGCAAAAGATTATAACAATAATGGGAAACGACTGTGCTCCTAGGATCCAGCACCTTGAATAAAGGATTTAACTGGGTAAGGAGCTGATGGCAGATCAATAACAGTAAATTAGGGGGAAAGCCTACAAGCTCTTCTTGCTTCAAAGCAAGAGGAAATCCACCTCTTATTTCCACCTGATACCAGCTCTAGATAAAGGAGCAGGAACATGTTCTCAGTTGGTCTGCTAGCTCCCACCATCTCCTTGACCCTACACTAACATGTCTTCATCTGTGCTGAGCTCAGCTGAACCTTATGGCTGAGGTTGCATAGGCCACCGAGACCTGCTGCACCACACATGCCAAAATAAAGGGACAAAGTGCACTGTGCAGGGCTCTATCCTTGATGTGCATGTGCTTTCAAATGGCATAAGCTCCCTTGGCAATTCACGGCACTGGGCATCCCAGGAGACAGCCATCAGTCAGCCCCAGAGCCCCCTCTAAGCCCAGTGAGTGGAGTTTAAGTCTTTTTCACATTCTGGATAACATGATCCTATGGATTTTTCCTTTTAAAATAGTAATCAGAACAGCAAACAGAGTGCCTGGCTTCGGTTGACCAATACACAACAGAGGCAAGGAAGGCAAACAGCAGGCTTTTCAGTTAGTTTACACAGGGGGCACTTAAATACTGCATTGGTTACATAATACCATTTGGGGGTTGGGGTTTTACACATTCTTCTACTAAATATATCTACGAGATTTGTTTTAAAGTGATCAACATAAATCCAGACACAGCTTTAATGGGAAAACTCCTGTGATTAGACCTAATACCACTAGGTAGCTCATAGCACATCTACTGAGGACTAAGGCACAATAGAATTTTCCCCCTGGACCTGCTATTCAGCAATGTGCTCATTCTGCTGTGGTGGAGGGTGTAAGCTTCTCTAGAAGGGCTGCCCTAGACAGCAACTTCCCTGCAGGAAGCACAAGCTGTTGGTTGTAGGGCCATATCCTGCCGCCACTTCACATTCAGTGCTCAGGATTCATCCCAGCACAGACTGAAGGCAGGATATGTTCTGGCAATTATGACAAAAGTGCTATGCAGAGGAGGAGGTATGCGAAAGGAAAAATAAATCTAAATCCTAGCTGTGAATGATTAGGGAAAAGGTATTCACTGTCAGCTCCTGCAGAGAACCCTGTTCATGTAAGGTACCTAGAAGTATATTCCCTTCCTGACAAACACTCCAGTAAGCATCTTGCTCCCATCTAAAGAGTAGCAGGTGGCTTAACTGCTTCACTGGAAGCTTGACCATGACATTATCCACCTAGCTTTTCAGCTGAAGCCTGGCTCAATTACACAACTTCTGAGATTCCTGCTATACCTTTCCTGGGAATGGCAGCTTCCCCAGGCAAAGCCTGGATCTAGCAGCCCTGCATCCTTGCAAAGGACCGGTCCCTCTGATCAGAAGTGAACAGATGGGAAGAAGAGTTTCGAGACATCAGAGCTTTAAAATCGTGCTCTTTAGTGTGTTGTCACCAGAAGCTCCACGGGCAGAGATCTCTGCCATAAGGAGCTCGCAGAACAGCGGGTGGGCGGCTAATTGAGAATGGAAGTTCCTTGGGGCAAACCAAAATAGTCTTTGTGGCACTGCACGGAACTAGGTATGACACGACATGCTGCCTGAGCTCAGCATCAGCCACTGACTTAGTACAAATCCTGCTTCCTTACTCACCTGGGGGGTGGCAGAGCTTGTAAACCTCCTTAGATCTTGTCTTGCAAACCTCCTTTGGCACACAGATCAGGTGACAACGATAAGCCACTGTGCACAGTGCAAACTCAAATGTACCATTTTGTACGGTGTATGTAATAAGCCGAACACTTTAGAGTAACCTGCTACTACTACAACAAACGACAGACCCCTGCTTCCCTCAAACACTGATCTGCTTAGAAGCAACACCCTTGCCAGGAATCGCTACATCTTTGCAAAGCAGTTTTCCCAATCAAAATCAATCGGGAGTTACAGCAAGTACCATCACACAGGTCTAGAAGACAAACTGGTTTGTTCCTTCACAGTGAATCCCCATCATATTTCAGAACAAGTTTAGGGTGACAGCAATCTGGTTTTACATAAGACTACCAGCAGAAAATTCCAATGCTTGGTTTTCCTTTTAGAGAGGTCACCCCTTTAACATACCTCTAGATTATTTTTTAAGAAGTCAAACAAAAGGGAGACTTTTGCTCCCAGAATAATATTAAAAGACTCCCATCCCAAAGGAACAGAGAATTTCTCAACAGCCCTAGAAAAGTATGGAGGCCTCCTGCATGAGCAGCTGTTACAGACACTAAGTAAGAGCAAAGCTAAGGATTCCTCACTGCACACCCCCAAACACCAAGTGATTCATTTAGGGCATTTATAGAAGCGTTTGGAGCAAGTGAAGGGGTAGTTTTGATGTTCTATTGAACCTCTGGACAAATTCTCTGATCAGAATCAATCCCCTTTTCCCCCTCTTTTCCCCCTTCATGCAGAGGCATCCCTACTGAAAGGTGTTTACAAGAAAAATGAGCCAACACTCACACCCCCCCACTCACCCCCCAAAACCAAACAAACAACCCCCCCCAAATAACCGGAAAAAAATCCTCACACAAACACACCAAAAAAACCCAAAACACCAAAAATACCAAACGCAAAATTCATCCTGCTCAAAAACAAACACACAAAGAAAACCCCCCACAAACCACCAAAAAGTAGGAGAGAATTTTCAGAGGAGTGAGAGAATCAGGATAATATTTAAATCGGGAAAAGTGAAGGTGAACTTTTTTCCATTTGTACCCTGTATGAGGGAGCCAGTGGGATAACAGGTCTTCCTCAAACCTCGACCAGCCGAAATGCCCTTGGCACCACAGCAGGACAACCCCTCGCAGTGGGTTAAACCAGCAGCCTACCCCCCCGGCAGAGGAGCGTCCTGCGGCTCCGGCTGGAGGTTCTCCCCGGGCTCTGCTTCGCGCCCGCTGCCCCGACGGGGAGGGCAGCCCCCAGCTGCGCTGCCACCGGCGCTAAGGAAGGGTTTCGGTGCCAGGGGCTCATCCTCGATGCTCAGGGAGGGCCGGTGCACCGCAGTCGGCAGAGCACGACAGCTACCGCCGGGTGAAACCGGCCACGGTAGGGATTTCGGAGGGTCTCTGCCTCTTGGCTCTTGCAAGAACCCGGCTCTTGGCTCCCACGGCTCTTCCCAAAGAGAAGCCCGAAGAGCTTTCTCCGGCGGACTGGAGTGGAAAGGGAAGGTGTGCCCGAAACCACCGCCTTCCCCTCCGCGGGAGGTTCACGTCCACCAGCCCTGGCAGGGACGAGGAGGGGAGGCTCGGACGGCGGAGAGGATGCATCGACTAAAACCACTTCCCGACAAAGAGGTCTCAAAATATTATCTTGAGGACACACAGTAAAATAGATTGGGGGCGGGAGAGGGGAGAAAAGAAACACGCAGCAGGAGAGGCTGTTCGGTAACTATTGCTCAGGCTATTCATTCACACGTTTCCGATTATTTCTGCCTAAAATAGCCCTGAAATCCAAACACATCCTTTCCTGGCTCTTTATTCAATTGTAAACCCACTGATGCACATAAATGCCCCGAAGGACCAGGCAGGAGGGAGCCCGCTGCTGCTCCGACAGTGCCGCCGGGAAAGCCCTGCTCGGGCACCCCGGGGGGCTCGGGGCGGTCCCGCCTCCGCCGCACTGGTGTCGCTGCGCTTCCCGCAAAGCGGCGAGAGCCGCGGGTCTCCCACAAGCAGACGGTCGGTCCGGGGGACGGAAAGCACATGGCGGAGAAAGACTGCGAGGCATGGGGAGCCCACCACCCCTCAGTGCCGAGCAGGGGCCAGAGCAGTCCAGGGAAGCGTGCTGGCAGGACACCCGGTCCCCCTAGGGCTCCTGGGCGGCCGGGCAGGGCCACGCAGGAGCTGCTGCCTTCGAGGGACAGGGTGCGCTTCGCCATTTTAACTTGTGGGTCCGAGCAGACCCACAGAAGAGAGGTGCAAGTGATCTTCCGCTGCGCTTCGAGCCACGGGGGAAGGACACTAGGGAGAGGCGGGGGTCACCTGGGCAGCCCGGGCCATGTCCCTAGCCTTCCAGGAACCCAGTCCCGGGTCCTGGTGCACCGTTCACAGACAAGGCAAAGAAAACTTATTATTTCTCTTCCAGGTGGGTTGAAGAGGTACCAACATGTTGTTTGGGATCACTCGGTTCTGCAGCTATGAACCGAGTGCCGGTCATCAGTCCCAAACCAGTACTCTAAGCATAGCTTCACCTATTCCTGCTATAAGATGCCTCGACTTTCAGTATAAGCCAGTGTTTTGGGGTGAACAACATATAATAATTTTCCTTAGGTTTCTTAAAGCATAAGATACAAAAAAAAATATACTCTAGTGTCAAGGTGGTTTTCTGGCAAGAGTGATCTAGACTGGGCAACCGTACATAATTTTCCCTTCAAAAGCACCTTTCAATGTAACGTCCCACCCATCACCAGCCCTCCCAGCATCCCTTCCCCGTTACGCCGGTGGCACGCAGCCGTCGGCAGGTCCTCTGCCGGTGTTCCGCCCCGGGGTCCCTGCCAGGGGCGTGTTCCGAGCAGGGCGAGGGCTGCTTGACGGGCAGGGCAGGGGATGCCGAGGCTCCCCCTCCTCCCAGTGTGCGTCCCCGCCACGCGTGCGCCCTGCCCCTGCCCTGCTGGGGACCGCCGGGCGCGGAAACCCTCATTTTCCATCACTTCATTGTGACATTCTCCACATGGGGGACGCCCCTCCTCTTTTTCGTCCCCGCGGAACACGCACCGCCACCCCTCGGTGCTGCGGGACTCGCTCCCGGTAGGGCATGTCTAGAGGCAGGGGAAGCTGTAAAAGCTGCGTGATACTGTCAGTCTCGGGAGGGTGTTCAGGCTTTGCTCCACTATCCACTACAGCTCAGAAGGGTATCACTTCCAAAAAAATCACAATTACCTCTGCCCTTTTGGGAAGGGAGGAAGAAGGTTGTGCTCTTCCAGCTGAGCACCCCAAGCTAATACATTTGCCCTTTGGGGTGTATCTCTTCTGGCCAGCCCGGTGACCTCACCGTGCTGAGCATCCCTCCTGCCCTCCAGCTTCCGGCTCTACCCCCAGGCAAGGCAGCTTTCCTAAGGTAAAACACGAAGCACTTTCACCCCCAGAGCCGAGACCGAGGGCTCCGAGGCTGCTGGGATTTCTTAGCAAAGTTTCAGTTAATCACAGCAAACAGCCTCTCATCTCGTGAAGGAAATCAGCGGCCACGTAGGGAGACAGGCAAAGATTCTGACGTTTGAAGGTGTTTTGCCCCAGGGACTGAAGTCTCTCAGCTCGACTGAGAGCCTCCGTGGGTTTGTATTGCTGAGGAAATGCAGCGCAACATAAACGTGTTTTCCAGTGTAGCTTTGTAGAAAAATTGCCCCCAGCTCGGCAGTAACCACCTCCACACAGAGGTGATGCCTTCAAAAGTGCAAGAGACAGCAGCGGTGCTGCCTTGGATGCAATTTCAGGAGAAGCCTCCAATTCTGCACTTCCCGACGTCTGCTTTAGCCTCACGGGTGTAAGAGCCCTTTTTCGGCGATGGAGTCACAAGCACACACGACACAAGCCCAGTATAAGATGCTGCTGGCACGAATCAGGAGCCTTCCGGCTTTGAACAAGCGGGAAGCATATGAGTAGAGTAGACCGGTAGGATAGGAACTGCTGGAGGCGCATTACGGCGCGTTTCCCCCTATAGTGCCAGAAGCCCGGAAGGGCTGGAACCCTCCCCACAAGCCCTCTCACAGTCAAAGTCTCCATCAGCATGAAGCCCACCGGACGTCTTAGATGCGGGACAAGCGCTCAGGACCCCGCGGCTCCCTCTCCCGGACAGGTACCGACGCGCTGCTCGGTCTTGCCGGCACAAGGAGGCACCTCTCTCCTCTAAGTCCCCAGCCCAGCGCTTGAGCTACTGGGCTTTAACTTGGCCAGAGGAAGTCGGATAGAGGCAGCGGAGGAAGCGGGAAGGGACCCGCGGGCACAGGGAGAAGCTGCCTTGTTCCTGGGGCTCAGCCCTGCCACAGCCTCACGGCACAGCATCACAGTGCCCAGCCGGCGAGGAGCTTTCCCTCCTCCCGGTGTCCGAGTTTCCAGGGCTCCTGCCCTGAGCCGATCTGTGCCCACAGCCGGTGCCCCGTCTGCAGGCCTTCCTCCCGGTACCCCTCGCTCCACTCCGGCAGGCAAGGCTGAATAAAGAAACGACGATTGTGAGCAGGCAGAAGCCGCGGCAGAGTAAGGATGAGCGAAGGAGGCAGAGTGCGGTGTGAGGATAGTTTCGCAACGGGAAAGTGGGAGGAAGCCTCCTGCCATCATCACCCAAGGACCGCTGTAAGCAGAAGCTGGCTCGCAAGGACTGGTACCCAGCAGGAGCCTGCTCAAGGATCATTTTTCCGTTAGACATGAAGGAATATCGGCAGGCGGCTGATGCCGAGAAACCGAAGCCGCACCTCCGGGCAGGTCTACCGAAAAAATCTACCTACCCGGTAAATGAACAAAGCCCCGGCAATAAGCGCCCCGTCCCCACAGAGGATGGCTGGGTGACCCACGCAGGCAGAGGGAGATGCAGCCCTGCAGGGGGCCAGGGAGGAGCCGCGTGGAAGAGCCTCCCCCCGCTCGCCAACCGATCCCGTCTCAGTAAGATGTGGTAGCTCGTCTTTCACCCTAACGGCAAAAGGAATCCGCGGCGCATGGCGCAGGATCCGCTCCCGGGGAAGCAGTGCAGGCAGGAGCCGAGGAGCGCCGGATGAGTTACGCTGGGGACCAGGGGTGTTCATGTAAGTACTGCCACTGACGTGCGATGTATCTGACACAGATATCTAAGTATCAAACAGATCGTTTTAGTTTTTGCTTTTGAGATCTCGCAAAATGCAAGCTGATTGTTGTAGGTGACGGATGGAGTCGAGTTCCCTGTTTAGCGGATCCTTCTGGGTCGTGTCGCGTGTTCCGTTCCCATCCGTGCCCCTCCTTAATCTCCTCGAGCGGAAACCGGCATTTAATTTTATGATACAGGTAATTGTCTCAAATGCCTACTGTAAGTAAACGGACTTCAGCCTTTACCGCACTGTATGGAGACTATAGAAAGGCAGCAAACAGAAACGCCTAAAGCATCACTTCATAGCCTACACCAACGTCTTAACGTCCTTTTCAAATCACCGAGCAGTCAACGACTTGGCGGAGCGCACTCGATGTGAGACGCGGCCGCGCAGCTCTCATGACAGTTGCTCGCTTCAGCAGTGTAACGCAGGGGGGGCGCATGTTATTTGTTCCCCCCGAATAACATATATTTGCATGTGATCGAAACTACGTTGCCGAAACGTTGCCGGCTGCCAAAGGCACACGGCTCCCAGGGAGCCGCCCGCAGTGGCGAGCCGGCAGCGCTCGGCGGAGGAGCAGCGCTAACTAGCGGCGGCTGCCCGGTCCCCACGACACCAGCGACGCTTCGAACCCCAAGCCGGAGATAAGACAGACGCGCCCGCCCCTTTCACAACAGCCCTGCTCAGTTCGTTACACAGATGATGCAAAGGGCCGTTTCCTTGGCAGGACAGAGAGCTCAGCTGGACTGCACTGAGCGTAAAACAGGCTCCAGTGCAAGAGCGCTGGCGGCGCCCTGCAGCAGGGGGAAGGTGGTTGCAGTGACCGCGACCCTGTCAGCCTGCAGAAAAAGGGTCAAAAGGTACCAGTATAACATCATTTGTTACCTATTATATGTTTAGCTGTGGTTTGACTTATACTTCGATTTTCAGTACCACACACACCTCTGCCACTATTTAGTACTCTCAGAAAATGAAGCTTAGGTGAATAAATACACGATCATCTTCTTTAAGATCAAGCAAAGAGCCTTATATCCAAGTTGAAGCTCAAAAACTCTCCAGACAGGCAAAACCAACACTCGCATGTTGCTTTTATAGCTCAAAAAACCATATAGGAACTAAGTAGGTAGCTTTCTAGCTTGCACACATTCTGATTAATTTGTAATGTGTTTCATGAGGGTTTGGTACCCTTGAGATGTCACACAGCTTCTAACCTTAATGAAGCAGGACACCATTTTCCCAAAGGATTGAAGACAGCTGAATCCTCACAAAACAGCAGCTTGACTCAACATCAAAGCTGTCATAGGAGGACGACACTGTGCACTTTCTGCTAATTTATAATTAGTACAGTGCCAAATATAGGAAAAGGCTGTTATAATGAGTTTAAGTTGCTGCAATTTAAAGAGGAAGAAGCATTGAAGTGTGTGACTGCTTTAGTCTACTTTTCATTGCGCTTGCTATATTCCCTCCTTGTTTCACAACCCCCCCCAAACTAACTCAGTATTATCCTCAGAGGAATTGGTTGAGCATCTCTTAATCAATTCCCACACATTACTGAAATTATTGGAAGTTTGATTCAGGAAACAGATTAGAATGAGCTAACCTTGGTCCCTGGTGTTCCATCTTTTGCATAGAATAAGTTATTAGGTGTAAATACTCTAGGTCCTGATAAGGTATTTATAAACATGGAAGCACTCAGAGGCTTAGAATGTCAATGGGAGGAGGGGAGAAAGCATCTAAGTATTTAAAATAACCTTAGGACCCTAAAGTTTATTACTGTTTGTGACTTGCATACATAATAAATGCTACATACCCTAAGGTAAGTTTGAATTGCCTTGTGTTTCCAATGCAACTTCAAGGTTGGTAAGGTTGAACATTTTATTCCATCTTGAGGAAGCAAATCCCCATGCTTCCCACCCCATAGAACACAAGGGAACTATAGGAAGAAAGCACCTCCTTAGCTTTGAGTATTCCTGTTTAAGGGTAACTTTATTTTAAAAACTGTTTCCTTAGACAGGTTTAATGACACTACCATGGGTGTTGTCTGGTAAGCCCAAACATACAGGTTCCTGAAAGGCAGCCGATAAAAACAGCTGTGTTATGAAGCAATTAACCATCAAAGATATTGAATGGTGGCCCAGAGCTGGCTTACAGGAAACTGAGTTTAAAGACAGAACTGCAAAATCAAAAGGGCACAGGTGAGGTCAAAACTAGGAAAGAGGGGAAGCCAGCACTGCAGCACCCTGAACACACACAGCTCTCACAGGCTCTTGGCCAGCTTTCCAGCTGCCAGCAGGGAACCTAAAAGGCTAGGAAGCGTGTCAACCAGGGAGCTGGACACCTAGCAAGGTGCTACTGCCAGAAGGAGAGATTTCTGAGGTTCAGCCTCTGTCTGGTACAGGTGTGACACAGCACATCTACACTAACGGGCAGTGTTTCAGTGCTGGCAAAGAGAGGCAGAAGACAAAGACAATTCAGCAAAACTGACTCGAGAACACTGCTGAGTAGCATCACTGTTATGGGGTTGGTTTGACTGTAAATTTGTTTTGGTTTTTTTAAATTTTTTAAATTTATGCTTATTTAAACAAGAACAGACACACTCGAATACTATTCCCAAGCACACTCAAGAACTGAAATTAAAACACTGGTTTATGTTTAGCCTCAACATTCAGAATGAAGAATCAATGAGCAGTACTACTGCATTTGTACTGCCTGAGAAGTCAAAATGTGTGGCAAGCGCTAATATGTTGAGCAGTTACACAGAGCTTTAGAAAGCCTTAGGAAATAAAGAGTAAAGGTGTTTGTGAACATACATTTCTTGCATTCAAGATTAACATGTTTAAGGAACTCTTTGTCATTTTACATTGAACTAGATACACACATGCATAAAATGCGGTATTTGATAGTTTGGAATTTTTTTTCCAAAGTAGAGAATTTAAAGCACGTAGATTGTCTTTAGCAATTATTCCTGCTGAGAACAACTATAAATACACATCTCGCCAACTCTTTTCCCCAAAATCATTTCTAATTTACTCCAGGAAGAGTAACAACTTTGGCACAACTTTTCAGAGTTCTTATAGTAGTAGGGAGCAAAAAATTGGAAAGCACCTGTCAGTTATTTGAAATAATTATTTTCTGTTACTATCATAAGCCAAAATAGTTTTCACTTAACCTGAAGTGCATAGAGAATTCTGTCAAGAAATATATCAAATTTAGTTTATCACCTTAATGGGAAAGAAAGAAGCAAACAGCATTCCTAGGTTTCACCTCGCAGTATTTCATGTTTTACCCAAGTCTCAACATCTTTAGGCAGGTAAGTCATATAAAAAACAAACAATAAAACCTAACAAGCAAGAACTGGGATTCTCTAAGTCTCTAGTCCTCAGCTGTGGGGGAAGGACTGAACAGTTGAACTGTAAGCAGCCAAAGTAAATAAAACCACCTGAATCAGATTCTGAAATCTCAGTACTTCAGTTTAAAGCATAAAACATGACATTAAACAGATACTAATGAAAGTCTTCTAAACCTAGAAATTGTATACAAAGGAGGGCACACTAGAACAATACACCTTTTTTTTCAGTTACAAGCTTTTGCACTTCCTATGTTAACTTAGAGCTCACCAAACGCAGACTACAAAAGTCGTGAGTACCAACAGTTATTTTGGCACTATATCAGACCTTTCCAAAATAAGATGTACTTCCACTTACTTCATTTAAGAGCCCTTCAACACAACTTTCATAGCAATAAGAAAAAAAATATCTATTATGAAACATGCATAAGTGAAATATTAAGGCCCAGTGACTTTTACACTTTGCTTAGAATAAAAGTGAAGGAAACTCAGTTCACAGGAATATTGTTGAACACATCTTTAAATAAGGCATTTATAGATACATGGATGTGGCAAAGCTTGGTTCTTCAGGAGCAAAAGGTACAAATGTTTTCAAGACTGAGATCATATTAGAAAGTAAACAGTAAGAACTAGCTTCTTTCTCAGTCTCACCAAACCAGTCTGGCTCAAATCCAGAACAGAAAGAGGAAGGTCCAGTAAGATCCCACTCAAGCATAATAAGACAGGTAAATATCTTCGCTAAAGACAGAAACTCCCAGGCAGAGATAAACATTAGGTACAAATGGCACCTAGCACACAGAGCAAGATAAGACATACAGTTCTACCCCTTCTCAACCAACTCAGTATTTCACAAGTGCACGAACACTTAGCCCATATGGTTTAGGCATAAAGCTGTTAGTGACAGACAACTCATTGCCAAATTAATTTCTTCCTCCTACCAAATGCTGCTACACTTTCTGTGCTTACTCATACACCAACTTCAAAAGAAAAGCTCTCCATTTTAATAAAGAAAAGTCAGCTTGTTTATGCAGAAAGTTCGGTTTGTTCATAAAGAGTTATCTTCCATAGTTACAACTTCAATACCAATTAGTCAGGAATATCAGTAAACCCAAAACATTCATCACATAGAACTTACTTCTAATACAAACCAGCAAAAGCTAATCTTAGTCTCCAAAATGCCTGTAATCCTTAAATACCCACATGCAAACAAGAGTAACAGAAAAACAGTCTTACCTTTTTTGCCAGAGGAAAATAATCAGGTGCACAAAACAACTGTCACAGAGGTTTCTTGTTCCATAGGGTATGAAGGATCATCACTACTAGTAAGCCCTTAAATAAAACCTGAATCTAGCCTGTACAGCATAACTGCATGCAGCACCACAGGGTACGAAGCATGTATCAGTAAGTATATTTATAAAGCTTAACTGCAACTGCCTGCAGCACCATCTCAACAGAGCATTCTAACACTGCAGCACGTGACTGGAGCTGTAAAAGCAGTAAATCAGTTTCCTGCTTCTTTAACTGATTGACTAATTAAGGCCATCATCGGTAAAACTACTTACACATGGAGACAAGAACAGCTGAATTTTCTGAGTTTTCACACTCATTTCAGGAACTAAATTTAAAGCAAATAGAAACTGTATGGCAGTTTGAATTTTAAGCAGTATTTTCAGTAACACCATGTAACAAACACATTCAAGAATTAAGCTTTTTCTCTATTCAAAGAGGGAAGGCACACAGAAATTCGTAAGTTGTGCAAGGAATCTTCATTAAACCATTGTTTAAGATTCTTTTTTCTCTTCTGGATTCACACAAAAACCACCCCACCTGGGCATATACCCCAGTATTTATTTAACCGGATTCTCATACTGATCTTGCACAGTTGGCATGCAAGTACAACAACACAAGCAAAACTGAACTGTTCCTTTGCACCACATGGAATTTTATAAAACTCTAATATTAATCAAACAAAAGTAGCTTTCCACACCAGTTCATCAGGCAGAACAGTTTTACCATTTGACAAGTAGGAGTATCACCACTACCAAACAATCTGAACTTCCTGGAGAAAGTGAGCAAGTTAAAACTTTTTCTTCTTATTCCAACATACACAATGTCTTCAACTCTTCCAATGCAAGTACACAAGGAAACTCACAAAAGACACTGGAAGAAATTTTCAAATGGACCACATTTTCTGGAAGGCTGAGTAGCTGACTTCAAGCTATTCAAAAGACACCAAATTTGAAAATTATTTTTCCCTTTCTAGACTTCTTCCATCTCCTCATTAATAACATTCACTAAGAAGTAGAAATCAATTTACAAATATTTAGTTATAATTGCAAAAATATTACAAAATGCAAAACTTTATTGTACTTGGGACTACAGAAATGCATTACTTCAGTTTATCCATTTCCTTCAGATTTGAGAAAAGTAACAAGCAAGACAAATGACAACGAAAACCAATAGATTTACGAACCAGTTTCACCAATTAAGCTCAAAAATTCAGACAGTATTTTGCCAAATATTCAAATTTCAAAGGCTGAATCTGGCAGATGCCACTCTCCACATAAGTGCTGCATTCCTAGAATGAACTAATGCCCTCCAGTAATACAGAAAGTCAGTCACTCAGGCAAGGTGGGACTTATAAGAGACCAAGAATTAGCATCTCCGAACACTGGAGTAAGCTGAAGCATTTTGGATCCTCTGTCAATTCAGAGCTCATCATGTTTTGCAGGGTCCATACTGGGTTTGATGAAGACGCCCTCCATTGCTTTCCAATAGTTGTGATGATTAGCAGTAGGCATGCCATGAACTTCCCGTTGGCCTCTAATGGGATGGCCATACTGTTCCCCAGTTATTGAAAGGAACACCTCAGTTCCTACGTGCTTGAAGCGCACTGCATCCTCCCGCTCCCAGTAAGTCCCACTGCATTGCACAATCCATATATCGAGGTCATCTCCTTCGCCATCATCACCAAAGGCACTTACTTCCTGTTAGAGACACAAGCTTTCTGAAGTGAAAACGTAAGCAAACGCCTTCAACACATACACAAAACCATCAACCACAAAGTCAGCAGAGTTTCAAGGCAAGGATGGAGAGAAAAGAAAGTGTTGTTGCACTGCTTTACAAGAGTTATCAAAGGCAGAAGCAGTGACTTTCTACTGCTACAATCTGAACACAAAGTGCCAACAAACACTAAACATGTTATCTGAGCCAAAGTGCCAACAAACCCCAGCACACATTACAAAGAAAATAAAAAAAGAGTACTTGAGCACAGAAATCAGAACAATCCTCCTGAGAAAAAAGTCAAAAGAAGCAACACTAATGCTGAAGAAAATTTTTCTCCACTCAGAAACATTTGTAACTGTAGACATTTAGTTTTGTAGTATGAACATCTTCATAGCTACCATTGCAGCACTTTTTTTTCAGCATGTTTTTTTATCACAACACTCCACTTAGCTTATTAAGTTATCATATTCCTTTTTCATTTAATTACACCAAGCTTTCAATTGGGTCAACAACTATCCTGGCTTATACTATTTCTTCAGATACACTGCTGAATAACTCTTAAAAAAACATAGGAAGACCATAAAAGTAATTAAATTCCTGATAGAACAAAACTGATGAAATGAGATTTCACTATGTGCCCCCCCCCAAAAAAACCCTCAAGCATTTCCACAAACTGGATAGGCTAAACTCCAACTGTTTAGGACTTTTAACAACCTTTAATTCTTAAAAATCTGATAACTAGAAGTGATGACCAACTTCAAAACTGAACTGCAGTAGTTTGTATCCAGTAACCTAAAATTTCAGGGTCATGTTAGTTCAAGTTCCTGTAGTCCAAAAAGCGTGAAAGACAACATACTAACTGAAAATCCAACTTCTGTTAAGAACACGAAATTAAAGTTCGTGTTCATGACTACGTATTGCAACAGTTCATAAGTCACAGGCCTGTCAGTCTCTGGGAAGTCATGCAAATTTTCCTTGCTCTTAGATACTGTGCTAACACATAGCAAAACCAAAGGAACACAATGACAGTTGCTGAACATTTTTACATAAATGACAATGCTACACAAATTGTCTAAACTGAGAAATAAACACTGGGAGAAGGTTTTAGAGTCAGTCTGCTCTTTAAATCATTATTCTGAAATGCCATTTTCTGCTCACTTCTTTTGTTTTCACAATCAGTCCAGAAAACTGGAATTTATTGTTTCACCCCCATTAGTCATGAGAAAAGACAAACCTTTTTCACAAAGAGTCAGATCTTTCAACTTTGAATGTAATGGCCTGTCTACATAGGCTGAAGGAAAACTAAAGTGACTACTACTGACAAAATTCCACCAAGTTTGCGTTACCTATTTTGAGATTTTCTATGTTGGAGAAGCATTTGTTCAAGGGTAAAACTTGAACCTAATTACATTCATAAATTATGCTCTCTTAGATACATACAAAATGACAAATAATTACAATTGTCACAGCAGATTTATTTTTCCTGTAGAAAGTCAACATATAATTAAGAATATTGAACTGAAATAGGGGTAGCAAGAAGATGACTAATAGATTGGATCACCAAGAAACTTGTATCTAGGAATGCCTAGTGCTGTAACATGATTATCTGCCTTGCTCTAGAGCAATCTTCATAACATCAAGGGATGTGCTCAGTCTCCTACACCTTGAAAGTGCTAAATATTTCACAAGTCTCCCCAGTAGCAATGGTGCATAATAACAATAATAATGAACAATAATAGCAGATGTTAAAACTTCCATGAAATACCGATATTGGTATATATTAAATTTTGCCTCTGTCAAGAACTTAAATATATTATTCCAAGATGCAGAGAAACATACACTTGAATTCTGGATGTGCATAGACTGTTTCTGTCAGCTGGTATCCAAGTCTGATTCTTCAAAAACATGAGAAACTGGAGAGACTATTGTCAACAGCATGCACTATTTATACAAAAGCGTAAGATTTAAAACAACTTACTTGGTTACTGGAGAGTGGTGATGGGAAGTGATGAGTGTGTAAATTTTTTCCTGTGTTAACATGGGTGAGTCGTATGGCTTGCCCACATTTCACCGGTGTCCCACGCTGGCAACTGCCATCCCTCTTCCCACGAATCCGCCAGTAACTGTTAGCATCATCCGAAGCTTCAACTCCTGTCACTGACTGTTGCCCACTTCCTGTTTGAATAGAATTAAATAGCAGGAGACTTAACCCACTTCCCCAGTTCAAGAAGTCCTGAAAGAACTAAAAAACTTTGCTTTAATGCTCTCATGCCTTCATGTTTAAGAGATGTTGAATTTTCTCGGTCCATTTACTAACTGTAATGGGCATACAGGTACCAAATAATCTTTCAGATTGAAGAAATTAAAGACAGCATGCAAAGTACATCCATTCACATTCATATCTCAAAAATACTACCAAGTTCTTTAGGTCCCCAAATCAACCAGCACCCTTGTTGCCACAACAGATGCTGCCAAAGTAATGTCGAGGCCCTAGACACAGAACAGGGACCACTTTAGGGATGAGGGCAAAGCATCCCTGTCACATCCCAGCTCCAGGACCTGCAAAGCACAGTTGCAATATCTTCCCATACCCGAGGTCTCAGCATCTGCCTCTCCTTACTGGGCTGCCATGTCTCCAGTGCACCTCACAGCCCCATCCCTGGCCTGCTGCTCCCTCTGCAGCAGGGACATAAAAACCTCAGTAACCTCTAACCACCTCCTCCTTCCCTGATCCCCTCACAGGCTGCCCCCCCCCGCCATTTTCCTGCCCCCTCATACCCTGCCCCCCGCCATTTTCCTGTCCCCTCACAACCTGCCCTCCCCCGCCATTTTCCTGCCCCTCTCGCTGCCTGTCCCTCAATTCTGCCCAGCTGTTGCCATTTCCTGGCCCTGCTCACCGGATCCGTACTTGACCTCATGTGAGTGGAGCCGCACGCTGTGGCGGGTGTTGAGCAGCTTCAGCACTGAGCCGCAGGTAACAGCGCTCGGCGCCGCTCCCCTGCCGTGACACAGCCCGCGCAGCAGCGCCAGGAGCAAGAGCGGGAAGAGTCGGCAGCCGGCCTGCATCGCGGCGCAGCCCAGCCGGCACCGCCGCCCCCCTCAGCGAAGCGCGCTTCCGCAGCCCCCTACGCGAACACAACCAATCGCCGAGCGCCAGCACCATGGCCGGCCAATCCCCGCCCGTTCTCTGCTCGGCCTCGCTTCCGCATTGGGCCACGGTTTAGTGACCTCACCGCCGCGAGCCCTGTAGCAGTAGTAGCTCATTGGGCCAAGGGAAAAAGATGACCAATCAGAGCAAGCGGCGTGGCACCTCCCAGGGAAGGACGCGAAGGAGGACCGCGGTGCTTTTACCTCAGCGGCGCCTCAGGGCTGAACGCAGGTCTCGGTTGGGCTCGCGATGGCTGGGATGGATCCTATCGGCCGGGTCAGGGCACAGCGGGGCCCGCAGCGCCTCCATCCACAGGTGCCTTAGCCAGGCAACCTGGCAGCGGAAGCCCTGAGCACCTCTCACTACTCGTGCTGAGAACTGGCTCATGTCGGAGCAGAGCAGGCCAGGTTAGTTACAGCAGCCTCTCGTCTGGCAGGCTGTCCAGGCTGTGAGAAAAGTAGTAGCAGGGTCACTGGACTGATGGCTAAGGACCTTGGCAGAAAACGTGCTGCAAGTAGGACTGGTCAGTCGATTACCATGGGAGCAAGGGAAGAACAAATGTCTTCACAGTGAGAACACTGTCCAACATAAAGCAGCTCTATAGTTACTAGCTCAGGTACAGGTAATGGTCTAGATACAGCCTCAGGGAGACAGAACTGGCACAGATGGGTCAGTCAGCTTGTATTGCTACTACGTTCAGGACACTTCCAGCTCGGAGCTGGCACATTCAGGTCTGATCCGCCCTGCAGTTCTGGTTCTTACAGTTGTGTAGATATGTACCCATCTGGAGATTTACAGACAAATGTGACATAATAATGAGAACCAAAGGAAATTCATGGTAGTGCACTGTTTTGTATGATAATAGAGTACTGGTCCTGTAATTTCTGGATTATATTAGAGCTTCTGATGATGAGGCATAAATACTCTACAAAGAAGAGCGATTACTGTATCATTAGCTGTAGTAATCACATCTTTGCTTTTGGATCTCAAAGTTTACCTCCTATGACTCAGTCTCTTTTGTAAAGTTTTTCTAACAAAATCTGATTATTAAGCTCTGTTCAGTATTAAAGACAGCTGCATACATTTACATACATACTGTCCTCATTGCATATTGCAGACTGAATAAATCTAACCACTCCAAAAAAGTCTCCTTTATCAATAGGCAGCAACCATGGACACAAGACAGGAACTCCTACAATGGTCCATTAGCTTTTGACTCTGAAACTGCTCACTGGATTGACCCATATATCCCATCACAGTCTGGTGGGAGTGTCATGTAACACTGAGGAATACAATAATTTAACAGAGCAAAAGCTTTTGACCTTCTCAGCAGCAAGGAAGCAGGTAGAAGGGCACCTGCCTTGGCACTTAAGTTTTTATAATGATGGTATTCTGTATGTCCAACAGCAAAGAACTGCAACACTGCAGTCTCTATGACAGGATGATTTAGAAAGCACATTAATGTTGCTGGCTAACAGAAACATCATAAGATGCTCAGCTGACTATCTCTTCTACCAGTCCTGGATCTGTGAGGTTTTTTTCCTACCCATGTGATAGTAGTCAATTGAATTGTTAGTTTTCTTTATGCTGTTTTTTACCCATTTGATATAGTTATATCTATATCTAAGAAAAATCTCTGATTTAAATGTCAGACATGCATTAAAAACAAGTCTGAGTACTAAACTCAGTCACACACACACACACACACACACACACACACATTTTTATGAGGACTAAAACCTCATTTCCTAGTGCAGGAAGTATAAAGGTTTGCTCATAGAAAAGCAAAAGACCACCCATTGATAGTCAAATGCCATATTTCTATGTCATTCTAAAAAGCCTTGCAGTTCTGACTAAGACAACAGCTTGCATTTGCTGCTCCTGTTATAAATGGGGCAAAACCAGATGTCTGTGATTGCCATTCTAGCCGTGGAAAATCAATCATATGGGGCTTTAGCTGGCACCTGTCTATCTTTCTGGGAGGTCGCTCAGTCTCCATGCATTTAGTGCCATTTACATGGTGCTTCCTACAATGCTTTTCAGTCTTACTTTAGAAACATAATTGGGTTTGAACGGTTGCCAGCAAAGAACTTCATCAATGCCAAACACCCATAGCAATTAACTGCCACCTTACTACTACAGGGACCACTATTGTTTCTAGTAGATTGCTGGAAACTACAGGTAAAACTGCCACAGAAATTATGTGACATTGTGACATATGATATTGGTAGTGGCAATATCAGCTTTTTTGATAGGAATCATTATGATTCTTGTTTATGGACACAAAGTAATTTAACAGTGCTGTAAAAGGGGAGAATGTAAAATGTAACTAGAGTGTTTTCTGCCCTCACTTATCTCTGCAGTCCTTCTGCACACTCAATTTTCAAGGATTTTGAAAACACCTACCCTTTCCAGTCTGATGCACCTGTAGGTATAACCTGGCCTTCCCTGAAAAACACATTTTAGTGGGAGTTGGCAGTGCCAAATGCTTTTAGAATTCAGGAATGAGAAATCTGGGTCAAAAGACTTCAGAGGGTATATGCTGGCCCAAAGCAACATATTACAGAAAAGGGTTTTTCCTTCTTTTTATGTTGCCCTTGTTAAACATGCTGTAGGCTTTCTGTTTGCTTTGCATAACAAAAGCAGTGACCAGCAACTAAAGCAGCATAGCAGGCAACTCTTGATCTTGATCTACACCCCAAAAAAGTGCACTGGTGCATCTTTTGGTATCAGATCTCTGACTAATGGAGAACACTACAGTAACATCATCCAAATTCTTTCCCAGACTGTCACTAACATTAGGCAAAACAGATCAGGCATGGTTCTGAACATCTTAATACCTGATACAAAAACAAGTCCACATGAGCTCTTCCATTGACTTTTCTCTGCAGCTGGTCCTTTTTCCAGTATCAGTAAGGATGAACTATACTGAAATCAACGGAGTAACAGTAGAAAATCAGGTGTGTAACCATTCTGTAATTTTTTTTCTGTGCCCTTCTGTCACCCCACACTGATGAACTCTGGTGGTTATAAACCTTATTTCAGATCAAACATTTGTATCCATTGGCATGCCTTACAATAGAGCTCTTCTGTGACCCCTATGGATAATACAAAGAGTAAAGAGTAGTAATAACAAAAAAACGCTGAGAAATCAAAATGACAAAAAAAGATAGCTTGCAAAAAACTTAGGGAATTACAGAGTTTCTTTTCACTCAGCCCAAGATGTTTGAGGTCTAGAGACTCAAAATCAGCTATTCAGATTTTGACATTCAGTAGACAGAATAAGCAGAGTTAGTAAAGAAGACATTTGACAAAAAAAGTATTGACATACATGTATTTAAATTGAAGAACTTTTCACCTGGGAGAGAAGAGATGGTTCATTTTTTTTATTGCTGTCTTCTGTTTCTAGGAAGAAAGGGCTTCCTTGAAAGTGCTGCAGAGTCCTGGTGATCTGTGTCCAGTAGCACTGCCAGCATCTTTCATCTCTGACACCAGTCCTTCAAGATGGAATCTCTATTCAGAGCTCCAAAAGAATTATCATACATTTCCACTCAACCAGCTGAGATTTTCCAGGTGCTTTCAGTGATGCTGGAAGACTACAACAATCGCTGTAAGTGATCTGCTAGAGTAACTTACACTCATAGTAACATTGCTGAGGACTTCCTGATGTTCTTAATGATAACAGCAGCCCTTTTGTAGAAGGAACTCTTTTGAGATGACAGTGAATACTCATGGTTCTACAGCTGTCTCTTCTTCCATGTCTGATAAAATAGGAAGTCCTCCCTGGCTATCATTTGTACTAGTAAATGTTTTAGATGTTGTTTCTCTTGAAGTCCAGCAGTAGCCTGCTTTAGTTAGTCTTCCACCTCTCGTGGTAGACTTTCAGGGAATTTTGGAGGCAGTAGTTCTGTCATATTTGGGAGAGGAGTGGTATTTTGGCTAATGGGTTTCTTGATTAATTCTGCTTTGCCAATACTCATTTTCTGTTTACACAGAATCTTTTTGTTTCCCTTTTCTGATGTAAGCTTGTGAGGTTTATAGGAACTTCAGATTTCCTTGTTTCAGCCCTATCAATTTGTGCTTACAGCCTTATGCCAATACCCTGCATTTTTTTTAAGCCAAACATTCTCTCAAGATGCACCTTTGTAACAGGAACAAACATAAATCCAAGCTACTCTGGAAGTAATTTTCCACAGTTAGATAAAGGTGTATCTGACTGCATTTTCAATGGAACACTTGCCAGTCTCCTTGTGCTTTCTGAAAAGACTGTATCCTCCTAACTTTACATTTTTGCTTCCCTACTCCACCCCTTTAGGAAGTGACCTGTTCCTTGTATCTTTAGTTAATTTTAATGGCTTCTAATCAGCATTTGTAAAAATCAGATTTAGGCTTAACTCTGTTCTTGTTTATACAGAGTAAATTGAAACTGAGGAAGTTATTTTGAATTTGATTGATGTAGTTTTGATGACTTTCTATTTCAGTATAAGAAAGTAAAAATGTAGCCTATGTTACATCATTTCAGGTAGCTTTTAAAGTAATTTTGTGCTTAATGGGATTTGAAAAAACTTTAGATTTTTAAATCTGATTCAATAGTAGATAAATATTCATGTAATTCTGAAAATTCCACTAAGGATCTCTTTTATACAAGGATCTTTTATAAAATCATTCACTTTTTGACCTCAGTGGTTATTTTGCCTAGGGATAATTTCCTCTAGGTACTTTTATCACAAATACAAAAAAAAAAAAAAATGAACTCCAGATACTATAATAACTTCCAGAGAAGGCAAACTTAAGTCCTGAGTTTTGATGCAATGAAACAGTTAATTGAATCAGATAGTCTAGCTTAAGCTATTAATCCCCACACTTACACAGCACTCATTTCATTTAATCATCTAGTTGAAGGATTCCCTGTCCCAACTCTTTTTTTGACCAGGCATCTTTGTATATTTAAAAGACCTCAACGTCAGGCAAAGCAGCATCTGGAAAAGGAATGGACAGGCTTTACATCACCTCAAACCCAGTTAAAAATCACAGATACTGTAGCTTAAATTAAAATTTAAACACTGATCTTTACTTCACATGAGACACTCTGAAGGAAGCACAGTGGAAAGAAAGTAAACCTCTGAAAAATGAGGTGGTGGATTAAAATGAGCAATACATAGTCTCTCTAAAGACCAGAAGAGGAGGATTTGCATCAGGGAGGATTTGAGTTTGGTACTTTTAACCAAACTTTACTCAGATTATAGTATGCCATAATGTAATGCAAGTGTCAAGTTAATAATAAAGTCATGATGGCAATTTTGCCTTTATCACTTTAAGCCACCTTGATAGTGCCATGCACTTTGTCAGGTATTGACATTATTTTGTGCTGGTGTGAATTCGGATGTTTTCAGAAAGGGGAGAAAGTGACAGGCATACTGCCTAGCACATGGTGTGCAGGGAAGCCATTCAGCTCTTGACAGAGGTACCCTAGATTTCGGCTTTGGCATCAACCCTTTTTGATGCAAGAGGGAGGCAGCTGTTAAATGCAGCAGATTTGCAAGTCACAAGTAAGGAGTCTAACGACAGGGTTTTGATGGGTTTATCCAGCATTATAGTTAGCTTTTAATCAGCTTGGAGCAATAGTCTTTGCTGCTTCCACCTGGAATAGCAGCGCTTGTGCCCAGATTTCGAAGAGCTACCTAGAGGCAGAACACACCCGCTATGTCCCCTCCCTGCTGGGGGTTTGGGCAGTTAGTTCAGCCGGCATGCCCTGCCACTGTGCACACCCAGATATGTGCATGAACTTCTCCGTGCAGTTGCTTTCTAAGGTGGGTGTCATAGGAAGGGCTGGGCACCAAAGCGCCCCTGCTGCGCATCCTAGGCTGAGCTCCAGCCCTCCAGAGGAGACCCTCGCGAGCACTGTAAGGCACACCCGGTTGGCAGGGAGGCCCGCATGGTTAGAGGACAGCCCAGCGCCGGGTGGAAACGAGATGCTGCTGCTCACGCTTGTCCTCGCCCTTACTGACAGCTACAAGAGCACACACAGCCCCTCCCTCGACACAAAATGGCGCCCACGTGCTGCCTGCGCAGGCGGAACGGCTGCCTCCGCGCGCGGCATGCCGGGAGTTGTAGTTGGAGCGGGTACCGCCGGAGGGCCGTGATCCACAGCCAGTCTTGCACCCTCGTTCAGGGTCCGGTGCCCGGAGAGCACTGCCCCACACCCTCACCCCTGCCCTAGCCCCACGTAGCACCCAAGTTTCCTGAAAGACTGAGGAAACACTTTTCTGCCTCACCCTAGGCTGGGCATGTCTGCGAATTTTAGGAAAACTGCAGTGCAGCTCTATTTCATCACTGCTGTTCAGGTTCACTCAGCTCAGATGCTGAAAAATTAACACATGCTAATGAACAGGTCGCTACAGCATTCTTGCACATCACCTACCTCGGTCTCTGCAAAAGACCCCTTATTTTCTTCTAATTTCTGTGCTATGGCTCTCCATGGTGTCCTGCTTCATGTCCTGCCCTGTCAACTGACCAGACAGTTTTGTATCTGGGCCACAGATTATTTTGGGGACTGCAGCCTCAGAGATACATGCTGCATTAGCCTGTTGCATGATCTCCATCTCTTCTGCAGAGGAGACTGGAATGCAGCTCACTGCTACTAAGAAGAGACTGAGACGGATGCTGACAGCATGAACATAAATGTCTTGTTTTCTCTGAAAACCAACCTCACTAGGAGAATGAAAAGGCTTTAATTTAAGCATTTCTACAGAAGCCACTGAACTTCAAAGATTTTGTAAATGTTTAAAGCTGGGGAAGAGTAGTCAATGTTGACATCCTTTGATTTAATGAAAAATGGATTTTACTTTGTCTCATTCAAACATCTTTTAGAATTCACACTTTCAACAAAATTTCAAGCAAGGAAAAGACAAACCAAGTCCTACTGTGCTACCATTGTAATCCCAAATGAACTAACTCACTGCAGCCAAGGGAACAATAAAAAGAAAATACATTCTTTCTGTCAACATATCAACAGATGTCTTGTTGGAAGCATTAACTGCTAGGAAACGCTTTTGCAAAATACAGGAAACCTCTAAAACAGCTACTGAATAACTTAAAGTTCAGGAAAAGAAATTCAAGCTCAAAACCAGTGGAGCAACTGAGAATGGAGAAAGCTTCTGCTGGTTGCTGCAACTAAGATAAGGCATGGCTGTATTTTGTTTCAGTTAAGCTGGAAGATGCAGCCTGTGCTTAGTACATGTCCTGGCTTATGGGGCTTTGCCAGAAAAGCTGGCCAATTCATGTCTTCATTGAAGACGAAAGATTAGCCAGAGGAAGCCTGCCTTGCCTTTCAGCTCCAGGCTGAATTTTTAAGACTTTCCTCTGGACTGTGTAGGGTTGGCTGCAAGGCGTATTTTGGCAGCCAGCTAGGGCATGTGGAGGAAACATTGTGCTGGGATCCAAGGGGGTCGTGGCACAGTGGCAAGATTTGCTTGCTGGGGAGATCTGCTTCCAGTCATGGGAAGAAAGCTGGGTAAACAGGCAGGAAATTGGAAAAGTCTCCAGGAACTTCATTCAGTCTTTAAGAAGGATGTTACCATTAATAGCATTAAATGCATACTAAGGTTAAGAAGCCTGAGAAGCTTTGTCCAAGATTCTTACATAGTGCCTCTCACCTGTGCAGAGGCAAGCATCACTCATAGTACTAGAAAGAGGCAGGAACCCCCAGAGTTTTCATTGGCAAAGGCAGGAGGTACTTGGTTTTGGTTGAGGACATTAATTTGGAGTTGTTCTGACTTCATCTGCTACAGTATCAGCCCTCATCAGTAAGTGAAGCCTTGGGAGAAGGTGGTTTGGCTGTGAGGTTCATCTCCCAGAAGGGGAAGCAAGTACCAGTTGCAAAATATCTACTCTGAAATGCCAAGAGCACTGGAAACCCTTACACAGCATCAAACACTTCCCTGTAACAGAAACATACAACTATTAAATGATGGAAATGCACACAGAAATTGCTACAATGAAAATTTAGCAACTCCTCTACAGCATTTTAGCACAGTTTGTTGGATATTTCATTCCGTACAAGTTTTTCATGAGAGAAGGAGTCACAAAGGGGCAGAAGGCTGTCTCCAACCCTCACCCTGATTTCCTGTAGTCCGTGTGCATTTCCTTGTTAGGGAAGAGTAAGCTCCAGAAGTGACAGACAGCTGATACCCACTCTAGATTAAGCAGAAGTCCCCATGCTGCCCATTTCAGTGCTTATATGGAGAGCACAGCCTAGGAATCAAATTCTTCCAGGACTAACATTGCCACCCCCCATTCTACTTTTATTTTCCTCCCTCAGAATATTAAAATGTGCTTGCAAACAATCATCCAAATCTTAGCTGCCCCTCAAAGTGCCCTCAGACTATGGAAAAACATTTTTTCTGCTGCAGAGCCATCCAAGGTGGGAGGCAGGGGCTTTCCCCTCCCAGAGTCCTATAGCAGTTTGATACATGGGTTGCAATTGATGACAGCCTGAAGATCAACAGAGCTACAACCTACCTGATTCACTGATTCCAAATTCCTTGTGAGGAAACAGAAATGTGGAACTGCAGAGGTGCTCATGACCAGATATACCTCAGCTCTGGGTGTAAAAGCGGTGCAATTCCCTTCGCTAAATTGTGCTGCTTTGTGTCCACAAACTGAGGGTTCTTCCTTTGCTGGGAAGGACAGTCAGTCTGGCTGTGCCTGCACATCATTTCCTTGACCTTGGGGCTTGAGTACACTGTCTGTCTCTTAGGAACTGGATTCTGCTGAAAGAGGGAACACCCAGAGGCTTTGGTTTCTTTGTGCTAGGACTGTCCAGAGCTGAGAACAGGGATGCAGTTGTGATGAAAGAGCTAAATTAGCATAAATGACTTTGCCTTAGTCATGAATTAAGGAACAGGATGGTCTGTCCATTCCCACAGAAACAACCCTTGAAGCCTTTCTCAGCTAGTTCCATCCCAGCTGCTCTTCCAAGAAGCTTGTGCTTGGCCTGATGGCTGCTGCTTTTCTTATTCAGCCCTCTTACCTGCACATTGGCACAGAGTCAGATGTGGAAATCGCCATAACCCACACAAGGGTCCCAGTCACAGCATGATCCCTGCTTCCTGAGACAGGTTAACAGGATGTTACTCTAGCACTTTCTGAACTGTCACTCTCTTCCTGCCCCAAACAGCAGTTTGTTGTTCCTCTTGCAATAGCAGGAGTGGGTGAATATCTTGGGATAACATTACAGACAAAAAAGGGGTGCGTTCTACTTTGACAGAACTTCATCTTCTTCCACAGGTGAAAAATGCAGCTGTGAAAGTGAAGTGCTTTCACTTTCATTCTGATAGGTAGACAAATAGCTTTCCTGCGGTAAGAAAAAGCAGCAGTTCAATGCCAGGACAAACAGGATTTTACATACAGCCTGAGGTAGAGCTGGCTTTCACTCGGCACTGAAGGACAGCACGATAGAAGCTGCCTCTCTGTTCTTCCTGCCCTTCTCCAGCATCAGGAGCCGCAGGGAGTTCCCGATCAGGCTCTACTAACCTGCAGCTCTGCCCTCACACCGAGTTCACGCTGCCCACAAGCCAAGGAGCAGGGGACAACGCGCCTGTCCGGTCGGCGGTGCCAGCCGCGGCCGCCAGGGGCCGCCCCCGTGCTCGCAGCACTGCGGAGGCGCCGGGTTCTGCAGCGCTGCCACCGCTCCCCGCCGTTGAGCTCCCGGCGGGGGCTGCTCGGCGGCACCCGGGTACGGGGGGGATGCGCGGCGGGGCGCAGTGGACAGAGCTCCGCCGGGGGAGCCAGCATCCGCACCCACCGCGGGGCAGCGGTGACGGGGACCGCTGCGCGAGCAGCGACGCCCCTGGGAGCGGGCAGGAGCGCAGGTACGCACTGCCCCGGGGAGGGCTGGCGGGGCCTCCTCTGTCCCCGCTGCAGCGGGAGGGCGGGGCCCGAGCCGCACCGCAGGAGGCCGCTCCTTTCCGGTTCTCCCCGGGGACACGCGTCTGCCGCCCCACGGCCGGCACCGTCCCCCTAGAGCGCTGGATGGCGGGGTCGGTGGCAGCGAGGTGTCGCAGCAGTCTCAGATGCTTGGCACCGCTGCCATTTCCCCGGGCACCGCGGGAAGGAATTTGAAACCCCTCCCCCTGTGGGTTCAGTCGGTTCCCGAAGCCCCTGACCGTTTGCACATCCTCATTTACAGCAACACAGAGGGCAGGCAGGCCTGTGCTCTCTCTGCGGGAGCAGGCGGGTATGGTGTGAGCCGGGCGGCCACACCAAATCCGGCTACTGTGGAAGCTGTAAGACAGCGGCAGGCTGAGGTGGAGCGGGAGGAGTTAGTCAGGGGCTGAGTCACGCTTGGGTTCACCTCCGTTGAACCAGTGTTTTCCTGCTTGCCTGTGATCTGCAAACTACCGATTGTTCAGATTTTCCCTCCTTTACTTTTTTGCTAGGGATGACCTCCAAGAATGCTTCATGTGAAGCTAATAGTAACTGGAGATGACTTTGGCTACTGTCCTCGGAGAAACCAAGGCATCGTGGACTGCTTCCTGGCTGGTGCAGTATCTAACGTGTCCCTCCTAGTCAACGGAAGTGCTGCAGCAGATGCAGCCGAGCTGGCACGGAGGTAAGCTACTTTCTCTAGCTCCTTTGTGGACAGCCTCCAGAGGCTATCAAAAGCCTTGCCTGTAAAATCTGGTCTTCTGTAACCCCAGTGTAGATGCTGTATCATAGCCTAGGGTGACATAAGGAAACTATTCCAGGTATACTTACTAAGACTCTTCATAGTAAAACCAATTACCTACCAGCCATACCCATAATGGCTCTTTCTCTAGTATTAGCCACTGCACCTTTTTTCATTAGGATAGAAAGCCACTTACACAATTTGAGTAGTAGACTTTGGGTGGATTTTGTTTTCCCACACTTCTAAAAGATGCACCATCACAATGAAAGTCCACATTATGCCCAGACCAAGCTGCTATCTCTGAAACTAGTAAAGCATAAAAGCACAAATCTTTAAATCTCATTTAAGTTGGTGCATTTGGGCAAGGCTGAACACAGGGTCACCCAGGTTCATTGCAGAATCAGGGAAAGGTGTGATTCTGCAAGGGCTTAGTTACAAATCTAGACAGTGGAAAACCTCATTTTTTCCACCCCAGAAGCCTTTTAAACATGTACCACAATATTTTTATAAATTCTAGGCTTAATAAATCCATCTGTAAAAATTGCATACACAAAAAGAGGGACCATACCTCATACATGGCACCTTTAATCCTTCAGGAACTTCTCAGAGGTTGCTGGTATAGTTGTCTCTGTAGCAAATCAAATGCTGTATCGGTCTCATGGACTACCCCAGTAAAGCCTTTAATATGAAGCATTACTTGTGTTTAGAAGGTAAAAACTCAGCTAATGCTTCCACTCCAGTGTGGGCAGGAGCTTGGAAGCAGGAATATGTCCTGGAAGAGAGAACAGCAGGGTTGAGAAACAATTTAGAAAAGCAGAAGAGGAAAGGAGCTGTGCTGGTAGTAGAGAACTAACCCTTATGCTTCAAATATAGCTGCTGCAGGGGACAGTTTAATGAGAGTCATGCTGTCCTTGTTCTCCTTGAGCATCTTTCTTCTATTTGTCTGTGATTTTAGGAGTACTTGGAAATTGCTTGCACCTTGTAGCTTCTTTGGTGTTCGGTGGTCTAGGAAAACCAGGGTGTGTTGTTAGTGGCAAACTAATCTTCTGTTAGAAATTACACACAAACACTGAGAGAGGAACTGCCTCTGGGATGATAAGAAGAGACACTGTTGGGATGACTAAAATCCTGTTAGTAAACAAATTAAATGTAAAACATGAAGGTAAAGCCAGAACTTCTCAGACATGGAGGCGCCATGGAAGGCTTTAAGCCTCAATGCTCTGGTAATGTTGTCAGCTATTTTAGCCATGGTCTTTAGCAGGCTTTTAAATATAGAATCCACCTGGCCTCATTTCCATTGTCAGAAAATAGGCCACCAAGGTTTAAAAACCATCTTTGAATCCAGTTCATGACACTTGTGCTGACAGCTGATACAGGTGTGAAAAGCCAGGTTGGAAGGGAGGGGACAGGAGAAGATGCAACCTGCTGCTACTGTTTCATTCTTTTGGGGGATAGTTTTGAATTGTGTCAATGAAATGGATTTATATCTATTTCTGACAATATAAGCAGGGTGACTGTGGGGACATCTGTCAGCACTGAAGATCAGCAGCCCAGGTTCTGCAATTCCTCATTTGTGTAACTCTGTACAGCTGTATTCAGCCCTACTCACCCACGGGTTTGCCAAAAAGGGTTGGTCATGTTCTAATTCAGGTGCTGATAGTAAATCTTAATTGGTACCTGTGCATGCACCCACCCCTAAGATACTTGTTGCTTTATTGCAGAGGTTCGCACAAAATCTTTTTAGACACAGGTGTCCAGTAAGTCAGACTTACTGGAAATGTCATTGAATCCTTCTCATCTTGTGGTGTAAAAATGGGAAAGTGTAACTGTTGCTTGACTGCCTTGCCACTGTTGTTCTCTCTTCGCCCTGCTTGGTGGTGTCTCCCATCCCACTGTGAATATTGAGGCTTTGCAACATTTTGTTGTTTATGGGATGAAAGCCTGCCCTGGTTTTTGATCCTCTTTTATCTTTCTCCACAGATCCCAACTAAGTAAATATTATGTATATACACAATATATATGCACACATGCATATATACTTAACTCCATAGTTGACATTTCAGCCTTGACCAGTGGTATAAGCAGAGACTGGATCTATCACCTATCAGGACAGTTCTTCTTAAGCACCTCATGCTGCCCTACAATACTAGGACTCAGTAACCTTCAAAAAGGATCACAGTTCCTCTGGAATTCCATTCCTCCCTTCATTTCACAATAATTCTGTAGGCTTCTGGGTATATCAGAAACCCTGTTTTGATTAGAAGTGTTAGCAGAAATGTGATGGTAGTCAGCAGACCTTTGTACCAGTTCTAACAAAAACTAATTGCAAACCAGCCGAACATCTAGGTTCTGGATCTCGGGGACTCCACTTACTTGAGGCAAAAGAGAAGTTTCAGCATCCTGATCATCCAGCCTCGTCCATCACCAAATGACAAACCTATCTATAGCGACTGCTGGAGCAGTACATAACCAGAGCAGCAGGCAGGGAACAGACTGCCACTGTGGGGGTTGTACTTCAGTAACTAGAAACTTTTTTCCTCATGGGGCAGAGGCTGGCTGCAACTTCCTGGTTATCCATATAATATAGTCTCAATTTTCTACTTATCAAGCCCCACCTTGAAGTCAGCCAGTCTTCCTAGTGATTATTCCAGAGCCTCTCCCTGAGATCAGAAGGGTTATTTTGTACCTGAAATTAACAGATCCATTTTTCCTTAGAAATACAGAAAAAGAAGAAATAGACCTAAGATGGTTTCTTGGCATATTTCCCCCTTTTTATCAATCAGCTTAGTTGTGACTGAGTATTAGGACCCTTTTCCAGATTATTATATCCAAAAACTTGATGAAAAGTGACATATTTTAGAACACAACTTCAGTCTTCCTGCCTGTTTTTTGCAGTTTAAATGCTGAACATCAGCTATATAAAAGCTGAAGACCCCACATCTGGGTACATTTAGCAGAAGAATCTAACAAAACCACATTTAATTGCTGTCTATGTTTTCACTTCCTTTCCCATCAACACTAATTGCAAAATGTGTGTGTAAATTGTGACTTAATTCTGACCCTCCCAAGTCAACATCTGACTAATCCAGGAATCTCTTACGCTTTCTCGTCACCCTTTTATTTGACTGTTTATCACCTGGCAGACAGTTCCACAGCTGAACTGTGTTTGAATTAGAGGTGGGATCCCAGCTGAGGCCTTAAACTAGAATCTGAGATCAGGTTAACTTTACTGGCAACAGCGCTTTTTGCTGATGTAAGGTCACAGACACAGGAGCTTCAGTTGATACAAAGATGTAATTAAAAAGAAAGTCACATCCTTAAGCTGTGTTACAGTACCAATTCTTAACAATACAGAGGCTTTGGAGTGTTTCTTCCAGCAGAAGAGTGGAGCAAGATAAGATGCTATTTGATCTACAGTTGTATCTTACCATTTGCTGAAGGGTGAAAGTGGGGTGGTAGGGAAGCATGCAAATGCCAACATGGAAAACCTGAGAGGTCTACTTTTTCTGCACGAAGCACAGCCTGGCTTTGTCTGGCTTGAGATACTTAGCTGTTTACTGGAGCAGGATGTCCAGATACAGATATTTATGTGAGGTTCTTCATTGTGTCACACTTGGGCTGAAACCTGGTGAACCAGTAATTTCCTGGATAAGGATACAAACAGGACGTTGAAAGTGGTATCTGTTTGCCCATGAAGGAAAAGGGCAAGTGCCCTCTTACGCTGCAGCATGCAGCCTTCAGCAAGACAATTGGGCCTGTGCTCAGTAATTGTATGATTCCCACAGCCACTGCTCCTAGGAATGCAGGGCCTGCACAGAGTCCCTGATGTGGCCAGGAAGAGCCCAGGGCATCCAAGCTCATCTACCAAGCTCAGAAATGTGCAAAGCCGGTGGGCACTTTAAAGAGTGACTCAGTATAGTAACAGTTTCCAGGGACCCTTTACTGCTAAGGATATGAATGAACAGGGATTGCAACTGCACAAAAGCCCATTGCCTTAGCAGAGGCATTCGTTCAGAGCTCTAGTGTGGCAAAACAAGCAACTACTCAAAAAGGAAGCAGTTTAGCTGATTTCATTTCCTCTCTCTATTTGACGACTGGGCTGGGCTTGCTCTTCTCAGAAATCTTGCCAGACTGAACTCTTTGTTGTCCCTTGTAGCATTTTTCTGTAAGAGGCTATCCTTTCCAAGATAGTCCCATATCTTGACTTTTCTCCATGCCTTTTTTTTACAATACATCATGACTTGGCATTGCTCTTTGGTTGCAGAAGCTACATTTCAGTGGTGAGAAGCACTATGGAGCAAGAGTTAGTCCAATGTGTGTAAACAGTCAGGGAAGAAAGCCTGCTGGTTCAGTCTTAAAGCTCAAGCCTTTGGTCAGAGCAGAGCATGACTGGAGCCCTTTCTTCCAAGGTAGAGCCTTGGCTAATTACTGTAATGCTTTAAGTTTTGCTTATGCTTTCATCTCATTGCACTCAGGATATCATATACTCATGCAGTGTCAGGACTGTTAGAAATAAACACCAGGCACAGGACATTTGCTGCTGAACCAGAGCATCATCTGGCTCACTGGATCCAGAGGAAAAGCACATATTTAAATACAGGAAAATGCTAGCTAGCCACAGAATCCTGCTGTGCCCTCTGTGTTGTCCTTCCTATATCCTTACAGCCTTCCCAGCATGCCTGCTTCTGTGCATCTCCCACAGGGGAATATTTCTGATCAAGTTCCTCACGTGCTGTGTTTTGAGTTTTGGTTTCAGTCCCTGCATTCCAGAGCCTTTAAACACTAGCAGTTCCTCTTTAGATGCCTCAGCATAGACAGTCTGTCAGACCAGCCGGGACTAACTCTAAGAGAAAACTATTAAGATATTCAGCTGGTGTTAGCCAAAGCTCCGAAACATGCTCTAATGTTACAGTCAGAGTCTCCCCTTACAGCAAGAACAAGGGCAGCTCTCTCTGCACTTCCACATTCTGTGCATTCCCCAGCTCTGGGGCTGGTTTCAGCTCAGGCGGAGGAGCAGCTCTAATGTTCTGCAGTGCAGTGCTTGGCTCCTTGGTGTCCCACACCTGTCAGAGGGGCTTGCCTTTCCTAGAAATAGCTTTCCTGACAGCATGTGAGGCATTGCACAATTGGAGGTAGTTCATCTGATGCTCCTGGGAGACAACGCTGAAAGGCTCAGCTGTTCATTTCTTGCCCTCCCACAACACATGAGGAGGAGAGTGCTCAACAAAAAATCTCCCATCTGCTGATTCATGGTAACACATGAATCCTTTTTCTTGTAGACAGCAGTGGCGGTGGTACAAATAATGCTATCAGCTGATGCAGCTAGAGCTTCCCAGAGACATGATAAAGAGGCTGGGGTGGACTTCCAAAACAAAACCATGGGCTCCCCTTCTGCCTTTGGGCTCATGAAGAGTGCAGAGTAGGCCACAGGATGAAGGAGAAGTCCTCTTGCTACAGCATTCCTTCTGCACTGTGGCTGCCTCCTGCCCTGCCATCAGCCACCTGCTGAAGAGCCCCCACTCCCAATGACAGCATCTTTCAGTTCTTGTATTAGAGAGGAGTTAGTGTGCACGTCATGTGCTCAGGCCCCATGTATGAAAACAAGATGAGCATTTTATCATCAACTATATAGTCAGGCCCTGCTGCAGAAAAGAGAAATCAGAAAAGCCAGAGAGGACATTTCTCTCCACAAGTTATTTTGCTCCATTCAGCAAACATTCAAGCTCCTTAATTGCAGAGTGGACTGGAAAGACATGGACTGTTTCAGAGCTGTCCATACAATTTGACTTGTAACATTTATATCTTTGAGAAGGAGCAATATCTAGCAACAGACTATACCATCCACCTGGAGCATGAGATGGAGGAGCCAGGAAAAGAGTTTCAGTCCTGCAAGGGCCAAAGCCTTAGGATCAGAAGAAGCTAAATGATTAGCTTAGTCCAATCCATCCACAGACCTATCTCGAGTGACTTGGTGCTTTACTAGTCAGCTTCAGGGCAGCAAACAGAAGGGGAAAATGTTTTTTGCACACTTTGCCTAAGTGGGGATTGCTTTTGTTTTTCCAATTGTTGTACAAGGACTCTAACAGGAACAGGCCATGCCCAGTTTTAACAGCTCCATGCAGAAGTTCCAGGAAGGATTTAAAGCATCACAGGCTTTCTGCCTTGAAATGAACTCCGCATCATGACTCAGGACTGGGCAGCAGAGGAACACTGCAGTTCTGTCATTTACTTACTGGGGCAGCCAGAGGCCAGGGGTTGTCTTGGAAAAAGTTTCAAAGCATCATTTTGGCCACTGATTCTGAAGATCCAGAAGCACTAATGAAACTCAGCACGAGTCTGAGCGCTCACAGGCCCTGTCTGTATTGTAGGGGAATCCACGGCATAGACTGAGAAAGAAAACCAGCACTTTCAGAAGAGCCTGTGGCTGAGAGGAGCTCTGCAAATACACTGCACTGTTTCTTTTTATAAATGTTGCAGAGTGCAACTAGTAAATAAATTGTACCCTTGTGATGATCCCTTAGCCAGGCTCTACTCTTACGCTGGGCCTCCCTGCAGTAATCCTTTGTCTGTGTCAGAGGGATGCACAATTCAGCCTTGTCATTCAGTGAGCGATCATCTGCACCAGTAGACAAAAACACAGACACTGCAGGCAGGTCCAGCTGCAGCCTCTTGGACCCTTTAAGGAAACCTTAAAGTCAGGCAGCATTTACACTTGTAGCCTATGCTGTTGCCGTAACAGCTGCCGTGGGCACTGTTCATATATGACTGGATTCTACTTAGGGGAAGCTTTATAAGTTGTCAGTTAAAACTGAAGTGTTTCATAAATGTAGCATCTTTAATAGCGTGAACAACTCAAGGGAATACCTAGCAAGGCTAATGAAGTGCTTTAGAAAGGGTTTCAAGGTCCAGATTTTTCTGCCAGTTACTAGTAGCATTCAGGTACAGTACTTAGTCTCAGACACCTCATGGGTGCTCTCCCCATATGAGTCAAGGTGGGAACAGAGCTGGGAGTCTCACAGACTGGCCCTTGGCAGACTGCACAGGGATTCTACCTGGAGATACTCTGCTCTGGTTAGTGTTGTTCTGCTTTCCTTTCTAGATGGGCAGAGATACAAAGATGTACTCCAGTGAGAACATGGCCACTTTTTGGACCAGTCTAAGTCTTTCACTGCTATCTTCTGCCTTCAGGCACAGTAAGGGAGGTAGGGGTGCAAAGCTTAACAGATATTTTATTCCTGTTACAGATATAACATCCCAATAGGCCTCCATGCCAACCTTTCCGAGGGCTCTCCTGTGTGTGAGGCACTCAAAACAAACTCTTCACTGCTCAACCAAGATGGATTTTTCCATGGGAAAATGGGATTCAGAACAGCACTATCAAAAGGTCTCCTGAATATGTCAGAGGTAGGAGAAAGCCATATACAATCATGGAACTTGCTTTCCTGACATGGATCATTCTGCACTTATCCCAGCACATAACAGCTGAAGACCTTCCCTAGGTCCCAGCTGTGAGTAAGCTTAGAGATGAATTTTGAATCTGGGCAGCTGGAGCTGGTTTTCTGGGTCCTTAGCCTAATTCTGCCAAAGGCTTTGCAGCCTTTGAGAACTCATTTCTCCCTGCTTCAGTGCCTGCATACGCTAATGTCCTGTTAAACTGCTTCTCTGAGGGGACAGAAGGGGCATTGGAACAGATATTTACAAAGAACCTAAGCATTTGTAAAGGGAAAATGACAGAAGTGCTATGCAGGCAGTAAGCCTTTCATCACTTCATGAGTGGATTTTGTTCTCTAGTGAGTTGGCTGGTTTTGTCCCATGAGAAGGATGCATGGTGATCAAAACTGCCTATGGGATATGAGCAGCCATTTCCCATTCATTCTAAAGGGAAATGGGTATTCAAATGTCCAGTATTTCTAACATAGAAAATCCCAGTGTTGCACCATTCACATAACCAGTACCACAGAGCCCATGCCTAGGGGAGGTTCTGGGCATTGCATGTCCATTTAAACATCACAGCACTTTATGCCTCCCAGAGCCGTGTCACAGGTAGAAGCCAGCAGGTGTCCCTTGCACCCTCCTGACCTCACCCTGCTGAGAAGGCTTACTCTGACACTTCTCTACTGTGCAGGTAAAGCAGGAGCTAAAGGCCCAAGTGGAGCTGTTCCATGAGCTGACAGGTCACCTACCTCCTCACATGGATGGGCACCAGCATGTCCATGTCCTCCCAGGTAAGAAAGGAGTCCTCTTCTTCCCAGCACTGCAGAGATGAGAGTCAGCTCAGACTGGATTGCCCCTGCCACAGCTCCCTGGTTGAGCAGTAAATCTCACTGCACAATACCCACTCTGCAATTGCAGATTGAATGTTCCCACCTGGGCCTCAGCTGCTTGGTGATCCGGGTCCTTCTGTAGCATCACAAGGGGATTAATGGCACAAAAGGTTCAGGTTACACCTTTTCCTCCTAGGACTGATAATTCACCTCAGCATCCTAATTGCATGCTCCTGCTCACATCAAGGAGTCCAGTAGCAGGCTGGCCAGTTTAAACTGGAAAGCCTGGGTCTTTCAGGTGCTATAAGAACTCTATCCTGTCAGTTGTGTTTCCACACTGATGTCTGTCTGCAGGTCTCAGCATGCTTTACAGAGATGGCAGGTATCTTTTGTCCCTGTTCTGAAATAAGGTAATTGTGGTACAGAGATGGAAAACAGAGAGCAAAGCCACCCAGATTTCCCCACTCCAGCACTCAGCTGCCTGTGGGTGTCACTGCTCTTGGCAGTTTACCCTCACAACAAACCTCGCTGTGCAGGGACTTGATGAAGAACTTGTTCCTGGCAGTGCAGTCACCTCTGGTGCACTTCAGGACCAGAGCTGCTGAGGTAGAAGGGGTTGCTGGACCAAATGCTCAGTGGTGAAAGCTAAAACAAGGCACCTACACAGGTGTTGAGGAAGTAATGCTTCCAGGACAGAAAGCGGCTCCCATCCAGGTGAAGAAAACCATTTCAGCAGAAGATAAGCCAAATAGGACTATGTTTTCTTTAACATGGAATAGAAAGATGTCTCTGTGCTAACAGCTTGCAGGGACCTGATGAGCTGGTTATGCGATTCCTGACCAAAACACCAGTGTCTGTGTTTTCACTCCCAGAGGTCAGGCACGTATTTGCAGAGGTGTTAGAAGAATATGGGATTAAGTACACACGTGTTCCAATAGAGCCAGGCCTCCATAAATGTGACTGGATTTCACCATCCCTGATGGAGTTTTACCTGGGAGTGGAAGAGGATTCTTTTAACACAGTGGATGTGTTTACAAGTCATGGAATAAGGTAAGACAGGCATTACTCATCCTTTTTGTAGTAAAGCTTTAAGACCTTATCACCTTTTGATAGCACCTTTCCAGAACTGAAGACCACCTTTATTTCCACTTTGGGGCTTTGAAGGTTCAAGAGGAGAACAAAAGTGCTGGGGGCACTAGGGCTTTGTGAGTTCTGTTTGCACAGAGATGATTCACTTCTCACCTTGAAGGGAATCTTCTTTCCAGGGCATGTTTCTCAGGTGTTCTAGTGAAGCTGGCACCTGGCATGGCAGGAAGATGAGTGCTGCGTTGATGCTGCATCAGAGTGGAATTCTGAGAATATAGCTTAGGGAAGGTTTTCAAGAAGTAACTTTTCATCTCCCTGCAGTAGTGGAGAAAGGGTTTTAAGTAGCAGGAAAAAGACTTAATTGGAAAGAAGTCTTTGCTGTTAAGGGGAGGCAAGTCCAGTGTTCTGCCATTGTTACGGCTCTTTGATATACTTTAGCAGAATGCTCTCTTAGCAGGTTGGTTTCTATTTCAGTCACTTTGTTTCCCCTTAGCCAAGGGTTATTAACTAGAGATGGCTATTGTTCAGGCTTTAATTGGCTGGGTGAGTTATTTTGATAGCTTAGAATTGCTCAGTCCAGTTCTCTCTTCCCTCTTGTGCCAACAAAATGCACCTGCATGCTCACAGATGCCAAACCACCTTTGTGCTGTCACACAGCACATGTCAACACAGTAATAACAGCAGTGCTGGAGCTTTGCTGGGCCTGTCAGACTGAACACCCTCCCTCTTTTCTGTCTGAAGTTTTAGCTTAATTTTGATTCCCAACCCACAGGATGTAACACACTTTTCCTAACCACCTTGTTAGCATTAATATCAGTGTTCCCTCCTCTGGCTACAGGTGGCCAGACATTTACATAGGGTTGACCACCATGGGCAAGAACATGTCTGTCAGTAACATCTGGAGCACCATCGACAGTGCCATCACGGAGTTCACGTCCAAGGCACCCTCACCCACAGCCCCACCACCACAGAGCAGGACCGTAACGATCGAACTGATGGTGCATCCCGGGTACCCCAGTGTCCCACCCGTCGGCGGCTGCGGGGAAGGACCCGATGACTTCTCGCAGTCCTGGGAGCGCCTCCATGAACTCCAGACATTAATCAATCCAGAGCTGCAGAGCCATTACAAAACCAGGAACATTCAGCTTTGTTCCTTCCAAGATCTTTAGGCAAGCGACCATACACACCTCTGTTCAGACCTGCAAGCCAGTTACCAGTGCAGTACCTCCTGGTGCAGCTGACAGGAGAATGAACAGCCTGGGGACAGCAGCAGTGTCCATGGAAGAACACCACCGTCAGCAGCTACAGGTAGCACCCCGGTGCCCTGACCAGCAGATTTTAGGTCACAGCCCCTGCTCTGAAGGTGACAGACCTCCCCTGCACCCCATAGCCCTGCACTCTTCCAGCAGTGTGGCAGCCAAGTCCCAGCCCTCCTCCCAGGGCCCAGCTCTTATGACACAAGCTTTGCTGTAAGACCAAGGAGGACACAGGCACCACCTCGCTTGTATCTGGTGAGACACACACGAAGGTGCACACAACGCTGCCTTCAGAGCATCTCATCAGAATAGTCAGATCATGCCTTCAGCATGGTGGCATCTGCAGCCACATCCCACGTACAGCCTCAGCCAGCAGGGATTACAGCTCTTCCCATTTACACTGTCTTTTGGCATTAAGCCACTGCAGGACAGTAACATCACCCGCAGCCCCTTCAGAGAGGCTTTCATTTTTTTCCTTCCTGGATGACTTTGCAAGAACAGCAACTGTTGAGCCATCTGCTACTTCAGTCACTGCTGCACATGAGAGCTCCCCAGCCAACTGTTTCTGTGCTGCTCACTGCCTCTCAGGGAAAATGCATGGGACAGATGTGGACCAACCACAAGCAAGTTTCTAAATGGAGAAGGTGCATGTGTTTGTCCATCTTTATGTCTGTCATCAGGGTGTTTGAACTAAAGCAAGTCCCAGGAGTCCCAACAGGTCTAACTGCAGCCCGGCTGCTGGCATGCTTTACAGGGGAAGAAATATTTTTGATTGCTTATGCTCATTTTCTGCCCAAACCTGATCTATTTAATGTAATCGTTATTGGCTAAACGGTTTTCTTTTCTTTAAATAGTAAAAGAGTCAATATGATCATCATTCTTTCAAGTAAAAAATAAACTCAGGTCTTTTTCTACTGTAATGCTGCAAGAGGGTTTTGCTTTTAGTTATAGCTGAAGGGCAAAGTAAACCCACTCACCTGCTGCTGCGGCTGCTGGCAGGGTGCTGAGATGCCTTGTTCTGCTCATAATGGACCCATCTGACACCCCTGCAAAACAGCTGAGGAAGGCTTTGCTCTGTACAAAGAAAACAGCAGGGCTGCTTTAAAAATGTTTCCAGGTTCCTTCCTAAGTTATCATCACAGAATTAATTTGATACAAGTTTGGTTTTAACACCCCCTCTGGCAGCACCAAAGAGCCGAGTCTTCTGGCGTGACTCGATGGCTGAAGCCGGGCCCGTTGGTGTTCGACGTCGAAGTTCCTGCTCCGTGGTAAGAGGGAATGAAAAAACCCCGGGAGGGACCAGACCTGCTCGGAGCAGCCGCGGCCCCTGGCACAGCAAAGCCCGTGAGAGCCACCTAGTGACTGACGGTATTTTGCTATCGTGCAGGGATAAACCCCAGTTATTTAATACCAGAACCCAGCTTACGTTCTGTGACCGTGTTCTGATGGACATCTATTAACATTTAAGTGGCTCCAAACAATGGATGTGCTCTCATCACAGCCATCAGGACGTTACCCATGCCCTGAGCTCTGGTAGCTGAACACTGAAACATGACAGCAGACTTACCTCGGTTATGTTTTGCTAATTCCTTATTTTTAAATGAACAGCACTGAACCCAGAGTGTTCTTTTAAATGCAAGGGAGTTTTAAACAGAGAAACTAATAAAGAGCTACTAAAAGACTTTGAAATAGGGAACTTAAAATTGCCTAAAACGCACAGAGATAAAGGAGGAAGTTCCTCAGTGGTTCTAGAGCATCACTATACCAGAATACTTACAAAAAGTCTAAATCCCCCCTTTCTGAAAAGAAAACCATGCCACAAAGCCTTTGAGAGCAAATTTTTATTAGGGTAGCAGAATGGAATTGCAGGAAGCCTATACCAGTACTCCTGGGTGTAGTTTTACCAGCATGTTGTATTTTGGATATTAAACTGCACGTTTAGAATTCAGCATGGCTTAGGGAACCGGAGAGAACAAGAGCTTGATTTCCTGAGTTAACATAGGACTTCATACTGTGATTTACTTTCCTCAGACTTCAAGCATACAGCACAGTATCTGATCTGTCTTTTTCCAGAGGGCTGCCTACAAACAAAAGCCATCACTTGGGTTACACATCTCGTGGTTTAGAAAATGAACTATGCCGAACACACCCAGAGAACTGATGGCAGTATCTGTCTTCTATGTGACCTTTGCAGATGAAATCGGAATAGCTGGTGTAGCGCTGCTGTAGGCCTGCAGGGATGGACTGGAGCTCCTCGTGTTACACAGCCCTTCCAGCTCCCTTCAACGGCATCCGAGTTACACCGGTTCAGAGAAACGCAGTCTTTGACCTGAGAGGCTCACAACCAGAAAGTATGCGATTGAGTAGTAACGAGGGCAGCCAACTAGTGCTACAGTCTTGTTTTAAATAAAACCTCAAGGATGGCGAGTTTCCATGCCCACAGACATGATCAAACGGTACAGTGACTCACGTGATGCGGAAGTTACACACTTCAGCTTGACAGATAATTTGGCATTGTTTTATTATGAATCCGAGCGTGAATGAAACAAAATCAGTACCAACTTTCTGCAAATGAAGACACAGAGATGTGAAAATTTGGTAATGGACAGTGCTCTCACAAGCCGGAAAACACTCAGGAAATGCAGGTTTCCGTAAATAAGGTGAACGTGGTTTATTTACCTGCCAAAGAAACTGTCTAAGAACACTTAAAACATAAAATGTCTTAGCTCCCTAACTTAAAAAAAGTACTTTCAGAGGTGAGGTACTGGGCTGTCATTGTTTACACTAAATCGAAATGAAAGCCAGATGGGAGGGATGAATGAAGAAATAGCAAATATACAAGACATTAAAACCAAAAGAGACCTACTGCTTGACACACTAGTTGTGAAAGGTTGCAAAGGCAGAGGCTGCATTAAATCTGGATTTAGGAGTGCAGACAACCACCTGGGTACGAGGGATTTTCTAACTCAGCTTCCTGCATATCACAATGATATGTGCTCCCCGATCCCTGTGGATTTGTGGAGATTTGCTCAGTAACCTACCCAAGTTCAAGAGGCGGGAGGAAGCGGCAGTTTGACTGTATGGCAGTTTGACTGTAGCTACGGTCACGCTTTAGGCTGGGGAAGAAGTGGCGTAGGCAGAAAGCAACAGGCGCAGTAAAGGACGCGCAGTTCTGAGCAGACAGGGCTTCCCCCTTCAGCATGTGCAGGGGGCCCGGCAGGAGCAGGAACACAGCTCTGCCTGATGAGGTTAGAATGACAGAATGAGACCTGACACACTCATTACATCATCTAACCTGTGTGGTTTCACAACGCAGGAGCAGCAGCAGCGAAGTGCACTCCCTTACAGGTTAGTGCTCAGCCCTGCTCTCCTCCCATTCTCAGTCAGAGCTGTGCAGCAATTGGGCTGGCACATGGCACAAGCGCCATCCCATTAATACATGGATATTTGTTACGCATTCTGATGGAAAAGTGTTCCAAGATGGGCAGCAGTGCTGCCAGATTTAGTACCCGAATTCAAAATTAGCATCTCCAGATGACCAATTTTTAACTCAAAACACAGTTTAGCGCTTTGGTACCCCTTGGTCCCCAGTTTCTGAAACTCTTCTGAACTGGTTGGGCTGTTGTTCTGTGGGTGCGCGTCCCCAGCTGCTCTGCAGAGGTGTTAGGAACAGAAGTGAAAGAAGTTTGTAATCACATTCCACTACTCACTTGCTACAGAATATTTTTCCCCAAAGTTTTCCAAAAGCAGGACATGAGCCATATTTTAATTCAATGACGCACACAAAAACTTGGGTTTCCCCGTTTAATAAACATTTGGTGGTAACATCAGCCAGATTTACATAAGACCTGGACATTATTTCTGATTGGTTTTGTGGGATCTATTGGATTCTTATGTTACAAACTGAAGTTAAGGGGAACTTGCAGCAAGTCCCACAAAGCACAGTGCAACATTTGGAAGGAAAAGTAAACAAAACTGCCAAACACTCAATCATTTTCTGCCAGAACTGGGATATTCTTTTCTAAGACATCGGCTTGGGGAGGGGATAAAATCCAATGAAGAACTGAGTGAACTCAAGAGAGTGGGAACTGCAGAAAATATAAGTGACAGCTGCAACCTTTTCAATTTAAGGGCAGAATATAAGTCTAAGATATTTTTGATAAATTCTGACAAGAAAAAGAAAACAGCATACTTTAAAGTATATTGAAGCAGTGATTTTTAAACAAAGAAAGCAGAACTAGAACATCTTAAATTTTAATCCTTTCTTTACAGGTTACCTAGCCCACTTTTGATTAAGAAAACTGTAGAAAGTTAGTAACTGCCACAAGTTAACACCGAAAGGTGGCACTTGTCAATTTTCCATAGAGTCCTGCTTTACGGGGTGTCTCAAATGCACTGCTCCGATCTTCTATCATACGTTGCTGACACCAACTGTGTCAGGTTTAGTCCACTGGTCGCTTTTCACCATATTTCTTTGTAAACTCTTCAGCGTTCTTACAGAATTTTTTACGGTCCTTAGAGTATTCTTCAGCTAGGTCAGCCCGAAGGGGGTGCTCGGGCTGTGGATCATTCACCAGTGCTATGAGGGACTGGATTACTGTCAAAAGAAGTATAAACACCGTCAGGCCAAGATGGTTCATTTGGACAAACATCAAAGTGTAAGCAAAATTCCCCAGTGAGAAAAGAGCTTTAACTGCCTTTAAATACATCCCATAGACCTGGGTATGAATGAGCCATAGCAATGCGCCAAGACTTAGTTCAATGACTGTGAATGAACGCCAGAAAATCCTATTTGTAAACAAAACCTGAACGGAGACCAAAACACACTACAAACTATTTCCCATGTAACTGGCATCCCATCCAAAATACTATGGCTAAGGAAGAGCCTGTGTTTCATGGGCAAGTCCATCTAAAAGGGCTTGGGCGACGAGGGGATTTCCATCGTGAAGCATTTTTCCTATCACCTGTCACAGTAACACCACTGTAACCAGACTGCATCTGGAAACCATTTCTCAGCTTGCTTTATCTACAGTTCTTACTTACAGGGCACAACTCCTCCCTTTTTTCTGAACTGCCAAATGCATCCACTGGCAGAGATACCCTGGGCAAACCGATGGGTAAGAACTACAGGATGCTTTTCACCCCATGTGTACAGCCATTTCGTCAACATTCCCCATCACTTGCAAAGGAAATGTCACTCTTAAAGTAACTGAGCTGTACAGGACATTCAGGCAGTGAACCTCACACCACAGTGACATTTATTGCTACATTCTCCCCATATGCATTCTCCCAACCAGTTAAAGCCAGACAGGTCACAGTGGGCAGGGAGCTCTCATGTCCCTCCGCTAACAGGCACACGTGTAACTGGGCAAGTCTACAGAAAGTGGGGACACAGGAAATGCACCTGGCTGTACAACAGTATTAATAAGATAAGTTTGGGCTACCCAGAATAACACAAAGCAGCACCTCAAGAGTTTCCAAAGCAAGTGGAACAGAACTGTGCATCGCACGGTACAGCCAGATGCCTTCTCCTGAGCTCACCCAACAAACCAACCTCCCCAGCCACAGGGAGCTCCACAGTTCAGCTACACATCAGAGCCCATCGCTTGTTCTGAAGCTGCCACTGTGCAGTTTAACTGGATCCTCCCTACTTTTGCAGTGTCAGTTCCTACAATGCTGGTCACTCCAGTAGATGCCAGGATACCAGAGTGGCTTCTTTAAGAGCACTGATTTTTCTCATGCTCATATTCTTTTCCACCTTGATCTGACAGGAATGGGGAAGACACCCCAAAACAAACACTCAAAATCCAGAGAAGCACACCCATCACTATAGTGCTGAACAGGAACAGTTCTTACCACAAACCAGAGCTTAAACTGCATCCTATGGAATTTATAAATGATACTAGCTCACTTGGCAGGAACTCACCAGTCCTGGACATCTAACAACTGTCATCAAACTGATCATTACTTATGAAATTGGCATCAATACCACATGCAACAATCCCTTCTCACTGAGAAAAAACTCGCTAAAGCTCTATAGAGAAAGCGTTACTGTGTTAACACAAGATGTTGAGGAGCTTCCTCAATACCCAAAGCATTTTTAAATGATACCACCCCAAAGGTCTGTATTAATAGTAGGCATAAATTAATAGAAAGTACAGCAGTAAGATGCACGTTTAGCCCATGAAAGGCAAATCAGTGACTTACACTGAACCTGATCTCAACCTGTTCTTGACAACTGACTATCAAAACCAAACACTTCGATGCTGCACTGATCACCTTGCATTACTGGAGTTCATTTCTCATTGCAGAAGAGTTCAGGAGAAAAGGGAACAGGCATTTGAGCACGGCTGTAATAACATTGTTACAGGTTCATACAACCATGTAGTAACAACAGATGCTGACACTAAAACAACTTCTTGAAGAAAGAGTTAAAAGACAGATGGAAGACCAGAAAACAGCAGAAATTGAGAGATTTGCTGTATTTTGGTACCCAGGGTTTGTTCCAGATTCTGATTTTAGCACAGCTTTTATTCACTCAGTTAAAAAAGGAACTGCTCTTTCTCAGGGAGACACTGACTACTTCCTGCATGTGAACCACTGTTTCAGCAGTTCCACGACTAATGCCATTTGCATTTCAAGCTAGGCAGATGTATGGTTCCTTTACTTCACAAGAGATTAAACCAAGTGCCAAGGTGTTAACAGAAACCTGCTACACATGGCTTCCATTTCATGCCTCCCAAGGATCTTTGCCTTATATAATCAGGAATTAATCAACCACAAATGGTAAGATCCTCACTGACCTATTTTGCAGGTTCTTTTTGCTGCCCCTTTGGCTTTCCCCAACATTCAACTGCTTGGTCTTTACTGAAACAACCACAGGAATTTTCCTATTTTATCTTTGTAGCAAAATCACGCAAACTGTGAGTAGTTTTGTTAGCACACAGAAAAAAAGCAATCTTCTGTACAGCATGGCCTACTATCAGCAACCCGGTTCCAGTGAAAATAACCTTACAGAGGACTGAAAGAAGAAACCACCTCTTCCTACAGAGCAAAACACTTCTGTGTCACTGAAGCTCCTGCAATGAATGCTACTCATTTGAATTAGTGTTATTAAAAAATACACAGTTCAAGGATGTTTGCTCTTTCTAGAGGTAAAATAATAAATGCTTAGTATCAAACCAATCACTACCTGACCGAAACCATGAAGTTCTCACCCCAACTAAAGGGAAGCAACAACAGAAATAAATCCCAACTCCAACCCCACTCTCGGTCTGCCACAGAACCTGATGAAACTTTTTTCCTTGAAGTGTTTGAATTCCTATCCAAAGGCACTCGACACAGCAAACCTCACAGCAGTGATCTTTTAAGATCTAAAGGTTTATTTGTACTATGATATCAGGTTTTGTTTATGATTCCCTATGTATTTCAAACCTTGTGTTCAAATCACTGAGCCACAGGGCAGAGAGCTACACAAAGCCTTGAGGTTTAGGTCCTTAGGTATAGGAATGTCATGAACACCTCTGAACTATAAAGTTCCTGTTTAAATAACCCCTGTCAAAATCCCACGGGAGTTTTTAGGCACATCGAGCACACACCCGTGATAAACTCCTCAGTCATGAAGAGTGGTGTGGTTTCCCGCCGGAGGCAGTGCCACGCGTCAGCGTCATCACCTTACGTTCCAACAACAAAACGAGATTCCACAAGAGTTGCTCATAGCACCTGACTCATGACACAAATCTTATGACAATGAATATTCCATACAAGCGGTGACCAGATGACAAGCTTTACATTTAAACACAATACAAGGGTTTTGATACCCAGTTCTTTCTCCACATGGAGTCCTACCTTGGTCAGTTTTGGTTGCTGGCTTCCAGTTTTCAGCACTAATTACTGGCAGACAAACCTGCCCCTTTTCATCGATGTTAGGGTGATAGATCTTTGTTTTAAATGTAATCTTAGGAGGTTTGAATGGATATTCTGCTGGGAAGTTGATTTCAATTCTGAAGGCTCCTTTATCATACGGAGGATTGTCCTGCAACAGGAAGGCAAAATGTCAAGAATCTGGCATATTCTAATGGATACAATTAAGTAAAAGCATGCTCCAGACTTCTATCAATCAAATGACCTCTTCTAAAGGCACTTTTTTCCAACACATACTGCTGTATCTGTGTGTCAGGAAACATCAAAACCTGCTTGGTAAGAGAAAGACATGACAGCCTCTACCTCTGTGTTCACCCTGGAAAAACAGTTACCACTGTTCTGAAATCAGCTGACATTTCTACCTGTAAGAAAGCATCCAGTCCGATTTACTCCAAACTCAAAGTCCTATGTAATAGGTAGCTTCACTCCCAACTTTGTGTTCCAAAAAGCAGTGTAAACCCTTTGAGATACAAACAGGAAGCTGACAAGGAAAATTGCTCTCTCTAAACCTAGCTATTTTATGTGTCTCACAACACAGCAAAGCAATTTGATTTGTCAGATTTCCCTGTATGTTCTGAGAACATTTTTGTGCTGACTACACAGAAATGTGCTGAGTATTCAACAGCACTAAAGATAGATATTTACTGCGTCTGCTGATGAGAACATTCTGAATTTGTACGTGGTTTTAGCACCCACTCTTATCAGATCATTGTTGAAGAAGCATGATGAGAGAAACCTGAAGTAAGCCAAGCAGTGCTTCGTGCTGCAACAGAAAAAACAATGCCCAGAATCTCATTTAGAAAACCTGTGAGACTACTGATAGTGCTTCAGATGCTAACTGCAGAAGAAAAATAAACCATTGCTACATGTAAAGCTTATGAAAACACCATTCTGCACCAAAAACAGTAACTATGGCATGAAGCCTTTCCAAACACTCTGGGAACAAGAATCAAAGGATGAAAGTTTCCAGTTAGCGTGAAGTACAACCACACACATTCTTCATGAGCAACCAAACCACTCCCTGCAATCAAACCCACCCCAGGAGCTGAAAAAGGTTTACTAATACCTGGGGGGTGAAGAGTGTTCTATTGAAATACTGTTCAACAGAACACATTTAGTTTTAGTTTCATCCATATGGAGATGCCTGGCTGTGCGTTTCTAAGTACGGCAATGATTTCTGTGGTCAAGGAAAGGTAACTGGAGTGGCTTGAAAACCACTTTTTATCCAAGCAACCCTAAATGCTTTGGAAGTTTCACAAGTAAGTTGTGGTGGTAACAACCAAAGCAGTTAGTGCCCTCTTCCCCTGCAGCTCACTTGCTCTTGTCTTCATCACATGGTATAGTTTGTGAGGATGTTCACTGAACTGATATGGGAACTGACCTGGCTTAAAACTGTCCATTTTCTACTTGACTTTCAGTCAGAATAGTCCTTCACTATAACCCACCAATAAATTGAACAAAAAATGTATGTAAAGAGTTGCTCATGTTTTCAACAGACAAACCAGAATATGCAAGCAATCAAGTTCCAACTATTTGTTACATTTGTTTTGATGCTGACAAGGGAGAGAAGCAGAATCATAAACACCAAAACACAAGTGACAAACGTAACTAACACTCACTTGGAGTATTCTTAGTCTGCAAAACTTTGTCCATAGCAAGCAGCTTTGCTTGAGTGACATGAAACTCACAGTACACCAACTGTACCTGACAAGAACAAGGAGCCTGGGGCAGATAGACTTGTTCTGATGTTGAAATCAAACAGTGTACCTTTACCATGCACAGTACAAACTACATAAACTATCTTATTCTACAGAATAGGAAAAGGAGTTGACAAGCTGTCTTCAATTTGCTTCTCAACTGAGCAAACACCCTTAAGAACTAACGGTGGTTCAGAAGAACAAAGTATGTTGAGTACAAAACCTTTTAAAGCAGTATTGCTTGCAGTAATTCTGGATGAACACTGGTAAAAATACCAGCCTTTGCATCTCTCACACCTTCATTAAGCAGCTAATCAAAGTAATGCCTAGTTATAGTTAACAATTGATAACTGGTTAGTCCTGCTGAAGCAGGAGTGATAGATCTTTAAACACAGAGCAGGAACATTTTCTAAAATGGAAGCAGCATGTAAACCTTCAAAAGCAAAAACTAACCGATAACCAGCTTGTGCATTAGAGCTTGAAGCCATCAACTGCAGCACTGCAACAGCTACAAAATTACGCCAAGACTAAAGCATCTTCTACAGCATACCCTGAAAATAATGAACTATACTCTGAACACTTACAACACAACAATTAATTACTATAGGAATTGTAATTTCATGACAAACTCCCTCTTAACTTGAGCAATCATTAGTAAATTTAAGGCTATTTCCTCTGTAACAGGGCCTGTTACAGACCACAAGGCAGGTATGAAGCATGGTTTGCTGCATCTAAACACTTAGAATGTTGTGAACCTCTGCAAAACAAACAGTAGGTTTCTAGTGGGCAAAACCTGTTAAAATAGATGCTGTACATCACATATTGAGGATTTTAACAGGAATAAATATTTTGGTGTTTTGCTTTATCATTCACATTTACCAGTCTTATACTGCTTCACAGTTTTATCAGAGCAGCAAACTGTTACACATGAACCACAAATATCTGAGTGGCTTATTAAAGACCTGTCATATTTTAATGTCAAACCCTGCTTGCTTTATTTGCAAGAGTAGCCTCAGCCACTCCAAAGAACTCCTTCAGGAATACAAGTAAGCAGTAAACTAAAAGTGTTCTACAATATTTAAAGGCCTAGTTATTACCTCAGCCTGCATGACCTGAATTCAGGAATGGCCTCCAACTAACAAAGCAGCAGCACTGCTAAAAAGATGTCTCAAGGTCTTATAATACAAAACCAGATTGCCACTGGTTGTGGTTTCAGTGTGACCGCTCAGGCAGCTCCCAATGAAAAGCAGAACCAATGACCAGTAGTGGCACAGCCTCTACTGCTGCAGGCTTAGAAGTAGCTCCTGTAACAAAGGGAGCACGGGCCATGACAGCAGAAATTACAAGAGGTGAAAAACCAAGTGACTGTCAACCAATGAATTCAATATACCACATTCCCTGCTTTCCCCTCTCTAGTTGACTGATACAGCAGTTATCTACTTCTATCAAGCATCCTCTTACAAGACTACAGTGCTTTTAAAAACATGAATTGAGTTGTTGTGGCATTAATTAATGTCTAAATAAAGAGACTTCCTTTTAAAAGCTTGCTTCTGAAAACCTAAGGCCTTTCCTGGCATCAAACTTTTTCCAGGACTCAATTTTATCCTAGAAATGCAGCCAGTCGATTAAAAAAAATAAGGAGTAAACAAAATATTTCATATCTTTTTTTTTTTCAGATATTGTACTTCAAGCTTAATGTAATAAACCACGAACTTCATTTGCTCCCCGCTTCCAACAACCCTCCCAAGTAACCCAGTGCCAGCAGAGTCCACCGCTTGCCAGCTGTGGCCCCATATTGGACCAGGCCTACAGTAAGGAAGCATCCAAGTAGGTATTGACCACAGACCTTTCAATTACATATGGATTTTTCTTCAGGCTAGCTGCAAGGAACACCTCCTAACATTATCAGTCTGGGATAAAACCAAACACAGAAGACACTCAAATAAAAGGAGACAGGGAGATCACACAAGAGGTCTGAAAAGAGGCAAGAATGAAATCCAGGAGCATATTTCACTGCCCAGAGTATGTTTAAGATGCTGCTGAATAAACTTACACTGTATTTATGAACAACCAGCTTCTGCACAAGCCCACAGCTGTGAAAGCCAGGGTTTATAATAATCAAAGAGACTGTCAGGGTGCAAACATTATCTAACGGTCACCAGCAGTGCTACTGAGCTATGGATTTATGAGGTAGAAATGATCCTTGTTTTATTTTAAAGCTCATTGGAACAAGGAGTGATCTGTACTCACAGGAACAATAAGCCCTTGCCAGGTCAATAAATTCGCTTCATCAACCTGGATATTACGGAAGTTTTTCATTCCACATTTGCGGATTTCTTCAAGCTCCTGAAAAAACAAAGTGTAAGTTAGTGACAGTATTAAGAAAGATGCTCATGTTCACTTTTCAAAACACTCAGAGGCCAACGTGGGTTTCTTTAACATTAAGAAGTTTGAGGTTTCAGTGGTGCAGCCCACACAGACAAGAAATGAAATCGTGCACTGTGAGAACTAAAATATCTGAGTCAAGGGATTAAAAACCCACTTATGTGTGTGTGAGGAAAATACAACCCCACATTGTTATTAACATCATTACAGACACAACAAAGTAAAATGCATTTAAAGGTGTTTTTGTATCTCAAATGCAAACCTGTACCTTTGGTAACAGACTACTGATAACTGTGAGACATAAAGTGTATCTTAGGGCTATCTGAAGGAAAGCAGTGATTTGGAAGAATTATTTCATTACAGTTTTAAATACAGATAAAGCCACTGAACAGACTGATTATTTCACCTGAAAACTAACAAATTCCTGCATGAACTGCTTAAATTTATACAAACTCAGGAAAATATCAATCTAAGCCAAACTAGCCTTATTTAGACCAGTAACTTTAGAAATCACAGCCTTATCTCTTGTTTTGTACTATAACAGCATATAGTAAGATACCTGTCTTCGTAGCTGTTCACTCTTGAACAAGGTACGTTTCTGCTCCAGTCAAAGCACTTTTGATCAGTTGGCGATCCAGGTATCACCAAAACAAGTATTAAGACATTTTATAATTAAAATTATGTATAAGCCCTATTGTAGCAAACTCTTTGTGGGGTATTTCATGAGACCTAAAAAGAAACACCTCAAGGTTTCACTTCTCCCCACCCCCAAACAGCAACTGTAGCCCTTTGCTGTTGAATTCAGCAGTTCTCTCTTTAATTTAACTGAATTCAAATTCAGAAGTCCTCTACAGTTACATATAAAGCTCTCCTGGTGCTTTCAAAACTGAAGCACATGCCTGCATGTCCACATAGGCTAGGAAAAATGTTGCTTATACAGCAACACTGGAGCACTCTGCAGCACATAGCTCCTCACTGGGCACTAGTGCGTTTGCAGAACTGAGCTGTATCACTGATAAAACACCAACTACAGCAAAGCCACTGTGCCCTGAAAACAAAGAAAGATCAGTTTTTCTGCTATGAGTGCTCTACTGCCCAGGTTTTTTTCCTAAACCAGCTCTATGTTCATCAAACCTTTCTGCATCCGACTGGCAGAGATTTAATACTTGCAGTAATCTCTTGCATAAACTTAGCATCACCATAAAAACCCAAAGGGAAAATGAGATTTCCAAATGCACATACAAAAACGCAACAAACCCCGCATGACAGCCACGCATCAGATGAACATTTACATTCCCACCCACTGCACCCATGAAAGCAAGAGCATACTGAGAACACTGACGGTTAAACTCAAGAGTCTTGGGTGCTGAATGGATGCCCAACACAATCTTCATCACACTGCACCCAACTATTTAGTCTAGGCCTCTGGACTAATCCCCAGATTCCACTGCTGTTAGATTTATGCAACATCACACACAGTTTGGGTGGTTTGTTTTGGGGTTGTTTTTTTTTTTTAGAAAAGGATAAGAGGATTATCCTATTTCCTTACAGCAGGAAAACGTATTAAACCCACCCAATAATCCCATGAAGCACATTTACAGGGATACAGAGCAACCCAAAACACTCAAAAGAAAATAACCTTTATTATCACAGCTATAGGAGATCCTCTCTGCCCACTGAAACTGCAAATCCAGCCTCATGGTAGTGCTGAGTGCTCAGAGCAGCAGCTGAGGCAGCATCTGACTGAACCACACCATCTCTCCCATCAGGGTCAGGACACTAACTCAGTTGTGAGCAGTTCACTTCCTACACATACAGAACTGTGAAGTCCTGGCAAAACACTACTCCACAATATGTAGAAGGGATAAATCCCACTCCACACTACATGTAATGTACAAACACTGGGAACAAAAGAAGCTAATTAACCACTAGGTATTTAAGCATAAATAAACATGCATCCCAAGTACCTTCACTCTAAAACAAGGAAAGAAAAATGGGTTTGGACAATTTTCTAGTTACTACATTAAAACCATTATACCCAGGACAGAAATGTCCCCCACAATGTCCCAGTGGGAGTGCAGCTTGCATGAAGAACAAGTTCAGATGATAGCATTAACACTGCTTCTGGCCCAGAGAACTACTGCCCAGACACAGAAAGAGGGAATACTGTGATTCCACAATTCAAGTGTGCTACTAAGCTAATAGAACAAACTAGAAAAGCATGGCTTCACATTACAGGAGAACTGAACACCTGATTTCATAACCAGATTCAGGTTAAAAAAACTGGATGCAGAATTAAGAAATGCAAGAATCCAGCACAGAGATCATTCTGAACTGTGAAACTCTGTGTGAAATTAAAGAAAAGTTTAAAACAAATATGAAAATTGCTCCTCATTTTCCCTCAAGTCCATCACATGAGAGAGGGAAATAAACAGTCTACAGGACACTAAAGAACTAGCTGAAAACAATTCAGGACATCTTCCTCTTTAAACTGACCTATGAAGCCTTTGCAGGAATTCACTTTCAGAATCAAGAAAGTGCTAAATTACTTCAGTGTATCAGGCCTATATCCTGTGCTGCTGCTGCCTTGGGTCCAACGCAGGAATAGATGGGAATAAATGAGGCAATTCTTTTCCTCCCACACAGGCAGGACTGCAAAGAGAATCAAACCTACCTTGGCAGAGGACTTGCCTGAACTCAGTGCTTAAGACAGATTCCAATTCATTTATAGGAGAAATCAGTTATACCCAAAGTGTTTAAGATTTCATGTCACTCCCAACTAACCAATTCCACATCAGACTTGCTTACAAATAGCTTGGTTTTCATTCCACTGTCGCCACAAACACAATGCAATATTATACTTGTAATTCATGCTTTTAAAGGTCTTATATCTAGTGCTCCATGAGATTCACCACTCACAATTTAAGTGTGCGAGGGGAGGTGTTTTGTTTTTTTATTCTAGCGAGTATCAAACCCCACAGGAAAGCTCAAACTGCCCCAGAGCTCCAGAGGCAGACACATCTACAGTATAAATGTACTGCTAAAAAGGTGAATGAGCTACTAAATACTTTCAAACAGCACAGATTAAAAGCGGACACTGCATTTAACATGGGCTTGAACAAGTCCAAAGGGACAAAAATTACTTTATGTGGTAAAAGGATACAGTCCAGATATTTAGCTCAAAATAATACTTAAGAGTCTAGGCAGACAGTAAATAGATTAATTCCTTTTCTTGTCCTCCACCCCTTCATTTCATCAAGTAACATAATTAAAGGAGCAAGTGAGGAGCGTAACTAAAGGTTGAAGGACTGCAATGAGGGCTTCAGTCAGCCTTCATGCCCACTGTTATCAACCTTGCACGTGACCTTGCGGCACTGGGCTTCCCCATTTGTGAAACAGAAAAGCCTTATTGCACAGGCTCTCGAGAGGGGCTGTTTGCAGTTTGGCTGTATTCAGTGTTACACAGCACACGAAATGGAGAAAATGTTTCAGAGCTGGTGCCTGATCTCCAAGTATAACGCTGAAGGTGGTCATAAAAGCATGCACTACCTCTCATACAATAAGGATTTAAAACTTTGATTTTCAATATTGTGTAATTGTTATGTGCTGTTCAGAACAAAATTCTGGTTTTGAAATTGAAAATTAAAGTTACATCAGCTTAAAATGCAGCTGAGTCATTTAAAACCCTGCAATTGTTTTGGCCATCCATCTTTCAACTGTTGGGACTTCTCTTAACAAACCAAGCCAGATAGGAAAATGCAGACAAGCAGTTGTAGGAGTGCAATCCAGGAATATGGGAATACGCCTAAGAGCTCACACTGACTTCAGTAAGCTCTACATCAAGCCCAAAATGCTCTTAAATGCCAAAGAAAACCAAGTCTCCTGAAATACCTCTAAAACATGACTCTCTACTGTTTACAATTTGTGTTTCCCTATTTATAAATATGCTCTCTAAAAGCAGCCTGACAAAGATAAACAGGCTCCACAACACTGATAAGGCACAGTTTTACTTTCTGAACCTCATACAGAGAAGTGTTAAAACACCTTAAAACAAAACATGACTTTATCAAAACAAAGCCACAAAACCACCCAAAACCCAAACCAAATTCTGGTTCTTACAAGAACTATCACCAAGTTACCTCTGCAGCATTACAACCCTGCATGTTCTTCTGTTTACTGAGTAATTCTGCTTTTTGGAAAGGCGTTTTCATTTGATTAAAAATCCTTTTGTCAATTCTCAGTTTCAAAAAGGGAAAACGAATCAGAATTCTCATGTCTGCATCAGAGCAATCGCACAGTGCTCAAAGGCACATTTCCCTCGTTACGGAGAAATGGTGCTGGAGCCAATTTAGAATTGTTTTTCAAATACCAAAGTTGTTGAAAGCCCCTTTCTTTGGGAGGGCTACGGTGTGCCCCAGCTCCCAGCATACTGGAGATCACAGGCCATCCACAGCAGGTACCTGGGTGTGGCCTCGTGTACCTGGCTTTTGTCACAGAGTTCACCAGTTGCATAAATGTCTGACTGCAATCGTGGAAGCGGAATGAACACAGTAAGATTAAAACAATCGCCAGTACACCTCACTACGCATCTGAAGAGTTATTTACACTTCAAATCCATTTCCAATTTCTAATACCAAAGATACTGCGGAATGAACACAGTAAGATTAAAACAATCGCCAGTACACCTCACTACGCATCTGAAGAGTTATTTACACTTCAAATCCATTTCCAATTTCTAATACCAGATACTGCGGAATGAACACAGTAAGATTAAAACAATCGCCAGTACACCTCACTACGCATATGAAGAGTTATTTACACTTCAAATCCGTTTTCAATTTCTAATACCAAAGATACTTTTTAACAACTAAAACCAGGAAAACAAAAGTGTGGACTTTAGACACCTCAGCTCGATCACATCACACATCAACACGGAAGGGAGCAGCTCCACACATGGGACAGGCCAGCCTCCTCCAAACACAACCGTTGAAGGTGCATCTCAGTACCACACACTAGTACACCATCAAACAAGTACTCCAACTATCTAGGACCAAAATAGCCTTCCCTTCACAACTACCCACTACCTCTCCACATAGTTTTTGGCTACGGATCTCAGCTGGAGAACGGCTTGTTTTACATTAGCGGGTGGCAACTGTGAAAAGCATTTCACTGAAATCTCTGGCATGTCTCTTGGAGATCTATGCTCCCAATCATACATGTTTGGAGACAGTCTGCTTTTCATGAGAAAGGGTCATGAAGCAAAGGAGCTCCCTTCAAAGAAGCAGCCTTAGATCCTTCCCTAAATATAATTACTCTACACTGGTCTGTTTTTACCCTGAGAGATCATCCATAACATATCCCTGACAAAGACTGCTTTATTCCCACCTCTCACATTTCACGAGGAGTCAAGATCTGACAACTGTGGCTCTTTGAAGAGGTGTAATGGTGGCTCACAGATCAAAACTCCACCTCAGATGTCACTGGAATATGATTCATTAGCTATGTTTATTGCACATTTCGCTAACCTAGGAGCGCTCCTGGGAAGGGCACACCTCCACTGATTTCTGTGAATCAGCACAGAGAACTTCAGTTAGCCTATTTGACGGTAAAAAGCTGTGCAAAAATAGGCCGTAAATAAGGTATTTGGCCTAGGAAAGGTAATTTGCTCAAACAGACCCTGAGATAACAGAACAATCTTATTCTTGTTATAACTTGACTTTATGTTTAAAAGTGAACTGTACAAGTACAATGGCAAAATTGCGCTGCTTCTTTCACAAGGAGGCTTGCAAACTGCAGATACAAAGGCTTTCACAAGCTGAAAAGGACTCCCATTTCCACCTGGAAGAGGAAAGCTATACTCATAGTCCCAGTTTTCTACAGGCAGACAGCGTGTTATTATGAACTCACTACATGCAGTCTCTCTGAGGCACTGTGATTAACACCAATAGGTACGATGCATGACACGAGCCCAGGAAAAATGCAGTGCTTCAAAATGTTAGCAATACCTGAAGGAAATGGTAATTGTTTTATTTTATGTGACCTATAAAAGGGTCAAAGTTTGTTCTCACTTACTGAAGACTAACTTGATATTTAGCTCAATGAGAAGACAGTTAATGCTTATCCTAAATTAAACATAATTGAGTGGCACACTGAAAACTTGTTTCCTTTAGTTATAAACACTTACTCTACAGCCCTGAGAAAGACACACCACAGACTCTTCTGTAGTGCAAAACACCACCGTGAAAGACTTTTTTAAAGCAGGTCTCTGCATTTGGAACTTACTGAGTTGATACACATGCGAGTCTGGACCTTTGAAACATCACACTGCAGCAACCCAGATTACATCATCTGTACAAGAGCTCTACCTTGTTCCTACCGAGATGAATGGCAAAACTCAAAGCCGTTTGGGCTGTGACTTGATTCTCCAAAAGGCAGGAAGGTGGCTGCTTACTGAATAGCCTTTACAAGCCATGGGATGCAGCACCCCACAGCTCTTGAACTGGCACAAAACACACACACGCAACCCACAAACGTCAGGCAATAAAAACGAAAGTAAAAAAGTAAGAGGGAAGCAACTGATGCCTCCTTCCTTCCTACACCCCTCCCTCCGAGCAGCAACTGCCACACTGCTTTCCAAAAAAGAAGGAGGTCACGCTGTCAAAATCCATTTTTACAGCATTTCAGTGGCAGATTAAGCACTAACTAGCACTTCAGAAGGGCACTGGAACTGAACTGAGGAGCAGGACTGAACAGCAAGAGGCTCTGCAGATACTGAGAACAATTTTTCTTAACTTTAATGTCAAGATTTTAATGTTCTAGTTTAAATTTCAAAAGAAGGAATGATTGGAAATACGTGTTTCCCCTACCAGAACAATAATGATGTGCTTTTGGAGAATTAACACTTCGGTTCAAAACAGGCAGAAAAGCTGGCTTGCAAGCATGCAGAATTACATGGTTGTTTACTATCAGAAACTAAGGGAAACCTCATTTCAATATAAAGCAACAGACACGCTGATGACAAAACTAAAGCTGTGACAATACACAGCTATCAAAAACGAAATACAAAAATGAATGCCCTCTCATCAAGATCCTTCAGGACAATTAAATTGTTACTAATTTAATATATATGAATGACTGCACACAATGTATCCACCATGTGATGTTTGATCACTCCATAGCACATTTTAAACAACAGAACTAGCTCTGTGAAAGCACTGCTATTTGTGTCTTCAAAAATAACCAGGCTGCAATGGTTAATTATGTACCTGCACAATGAAGGAAACACAACTTCAACCATTCTACACATCCCAGCCCCACCAGGGCTCCACGTTCTCAAAGCCAGCTGCAAAACTGATAATAAAATACTAAATTAAACAGAACTGCCCCTGTATCTGTCAGGTCCTAACGCAGGGGGACACCGCACCCCAGAGGGACAGGGGCTTTAGTACGGCTAAAACATCACCCCACAGTTGCAGGGTCTTCCCCCTACGTTTCACAGGGCCAGCCTGTGAAGTTCATTGATTTACGCTACAGGCACTTCGCATGCAAATACTGTAGGGCATTGCCACAGCACTTTACAGATGACTAAATTTAATACCACTGTGTATGCACGTCCGAGGCAAACCCCACTGCACGCAGTTTGTGATGTTAACTGGCAATTATACACAACACATAGAATAAACTCGCATGCTTTGGGGTCAATGGTCACCATTTTCTAAAAGTATGTACTCCTCAAGCTAAATGAGGAGAAACACAAATCCAAGGCGTATTTCACAACAAACTAAACGTGCTCCCGGTTAAAACCCAGCTGAGGCCGCGTTTACATTTACAAGTATCATCCGCACTTCCGAGAAACACAGCGAAAACAGAAACTGTACCGCGTCCGCAGTGAATGAGGAAACTTCTGAACCCAGGTCCACGTCTCAGCGCGATAAACCTCTTACTCATACAAGGAAGAGGTCACCCTCCCATACAGCGAAAACGAAATTATCTCACCCCCGAGCGCCCGGGGAAGGTTCCTCAGCAAGGGGGGAGCGGGGCAGGGGCGAACCCCCTCCCGCAGGGCGGGAGCACAGGGCGCTGCCCCGCGCCCGGCCGAGCCCTCCCGCGGGCAGTGCCGGGGACCGTGCCGCGGATGCGGCACCACCGCCGGCGGGGCGACCCCTCACACCGCCCCGGGCAGCGCCCCGGCCCCGGGCGGGGGGCGAGGCGTCCCGGCAGCGCCGTTTCCTTCCCCCCCGGCCCTTCCTCTTTGCTTAGTCACCGCAGGAGCCCCCCGAGGGAGGGGGACGGGGCGGCCCGCTGCGGCCCGCGGCAGCCACTGAGTGCCCCCACCCAACGCCGGGGGGCGGCGGGGGGCCGCGGAGCGCTGCTAGACCACCGGGCGGCGGCGGGAGAGACAGCGCGGCCCCTCACGGCCGCGGCCTAGGAGCCGGCTGCTCCCGTTCCGGTCGCTCCAGCCCGGGGTGCCACCGAGGGGACGGGAGGAGGCCGCCCCGCCGGGACACGGCAAGGAACAGTGCCCCCCGCACCCGGAGGGGCACCGGGGCGGAGAAGTGTGCCCGCTGCCGCCCGCCCGCCGGCCCTGCCCGGCGCGGCGCTGGCTGTTACCTTCATCAGCCTCCTGCTGGCCGCCATCTTGGCTCTGCTGCTGCCGCCCCACAATGCATGGCGGCGGCGGGCCGGGCGCTACAGCCCTGCGCTTCCTGGGGCGGCGGCGGGGGCGGGCTGGCGGGGCTGTGCTCCCCGCGGGCCGCGCCGGTCACCGCCCCGCACCGGCGGCCGCAGCGCTGCCACAGAACCGGGCCGGGGAGCGCCGCGGCTGTGCGGGAGCGCGGCTCCGTCCCGCGGGCAGAGGAGCGCGCCCGGCCGGAGCCCGCCTGCAGCCTCCCGGGCCGGGTCTCCTGCGGCAGCCGCTCGCTAGAGGCCGGCTGCCCGCCTTCCTCCAGCACTCGGTGATGTCTTTTGTCCCAGTGCAGTTTTAATCCTAGCCCAACGCTTTAACGTGCTGGCGTGGCTTGTTTTATTTACTGGGCATCACCCCAAATTCAGTGTCATTGTGAGGAAAAGGACACCGAGCTGTAGTTGCAGGTTTTATCAAGTAACACACAAGCGTTATTGCTTAGCTTCTTAAAACACCCCGAAGAAGAGGGGGGAGAGTTTCCATAAGAGGCACCTGATCCACAGAAAACACCCCGGGTACATCCCTGCCCTTAGCACGGCCGGTTCAGCCCAGCCTCACCCCGGCACTTCCAGCCCGCTGTGCCCTGCTGCAATCTCCTTGAGGAAAGCAAGCTGTGGAAGAGGACATACTGTCACTGTCAGTGTTAATCAAGGCTGTAAATGGCCATGTGCTTTTTAGCTCTTTAATGGAGCTCTAATTGTAAGTGCTCTCCGGCTCTGGTCCTTCCCAGCTGGCCTCTAGCAATGGCTGCAGGAGCAGTTCAGGTATCTAACCATAAGCATTCAGTACAATTTCGGGTGCCCTAGGGTGTCCAAGACACAGGGCTAGCAGATACAACATGGGACATAAGTTACCATACTGTATGACACCTGAAATGCCACCAGACGTGTATCCAGACACCTGACCTGCTCCTAAAAACATTCTCTGCGTACTCAGGAATTACTCCAAAATCTGCTCTGCTGATGCATGGCCTTATTTTCCCTTTCCCCTCCCTCATGTCACTTAATCATGTCCTCAATCTAACACTTGTTCTGTGAACAAGTCACGTGAAAAGGTTCTAAGCTCTAAAATAAGCTTTACAGGCTCAGACAACCCGAAAAGGAAGTGTTATGGTTATTACAAGAGGCTTTCAAAGACTTGTAAAAAAGCAACAGAAGTTGTTAATTGTAAAGCCCAGGATGCTGTCTTCAAATTATCCCCTGACATAGTGATAGTATCTGATAACCAATATTTTGCATTAATATAGTACTTATTGCTCCAAACCTTAATTAACATTTGTTAATGAAGTAAGCTATACAGCACATACAGGAACCAAGTTCATGCTGCACCTGCTTCACATAGGTGTTATTAAATAATCTATAAATAATTATTAAACATATTTGCAGATCATGATAATTTTATTAAATATCTAAAGATTAGTACATCCACTTTACTCAAGAAAAATGCAGTCAGAGGAAAGTGAAAATGAAAGAAGCAGAGAGCATCCTGGTGCAGTAGCAGAGAGCTGTAAAGCAAGTGAGAGCTCTGACTGGCTGCAGAAGTTACACACTACGTACTCGTGGCAGGTACACGCAGTGTGGAAACAGAAGGTGCAGGCTCTAATGAGGAGTCTGGATGTGCTGCTGAGATGGGATGCTGGTGGTGAAGATTTAAAAAAGCCAACATTGGATAAAAGGGCTAGTTCAGATCATACGATTCAGAAACACCTCAACTGGATACCATGGTAACTTGGAAGCACGGTTCTTACAACTTATTTTCCAGATGTCTACAAATATGAAAACCAAGCTGCTTCAGAGACTATATTGATTTTTTATTTGCCAGAACTCTGTTCATATCCCCATCTCATCGTCATTTGACTGCATAATTTTCCAAGACCACCATATGTCTCCAAGTATTTTCTAACCTATTTTTTGCCCCAAAATAGTTATTCAAGGCCCACACCTGCACTGAGACACATTGCCACCACATGCCAGAGGCACAACTAGAAGCACTACAGAGAATTCCAAATTGATTGTATGTGATTTTAATCCATGAATTTATAGCTTGTAAGAGAGTGTCAGAATCATCTGGGTAATTATAAATTAATCCACATTTCCTTTGACAAGGACAAAAACACCACCCACACTACAACTAACAACAGCCCGGCCAGTTCTTAAGAAATCATTGTTGAGTGTAGCTGTCCTCACAAGTTGCCACCTCATGTTGAAATCCTTTATTACAGCAAGGTGTTTGAGAAGTTTACACAGAGCTAGGCATGTTTCACATACCTGCTGCCAGTATCCTGGATCCTTTCAGGATCTAGTTTCAGGCTGATCCAGAGTAGATCCTGTGGTGCTAACACTGGTGCATCTCCTGGTTTTGAACAAGGGCTATGAAACCATATTGCATCTCACCTGGGTAAGTTGCTGGCAGTCATGACATGCTGTTGTACAGTCTCAAAGAAGCAGTAGGAATTTCCTTTCAGACAGAATTTCAATATACCTCTTACTTCCCTGTAAGCACCAAGACCAGGTATTGGTTACACTGAGTTTTGCAGATGGTTTTGCATCTTTTAGCCTTTTTTAATGTGGTTTCCAGGTTCTATGCATTCTTTTAACTGACTTTTAAGAGTGTCCGGAATACAGGTTTTAATGCTTATTCTGTGATACCTTCAAGGGACTGGACACTACATTTATGTCTGCTCACTCCCAAAGATAACTTTCTACCACATTTCTGCTGTTTTAGGGAACATAAGAGTTCGGCTTCAAAAAAAGAAACTGTGTGAGCAGCCTTTCTGAACACACAAGCCACAACAGTGCCCAACACCTGAAAACCTTACAGAAATCTCTCCTTGCTTCTTTACTGTTATAAAACGGCCATGGAAGAAAACGAGATGTGAAAAACAAAGGGGAGGAGGAAAGAGTAAGGAGAATTTTGTTGCTGTATAAAACCTTGGTACCCTCACATCTTGCTTACAAGAGGGACAAGTCCATACACCTGAAGAATACAAAGAATTAGGAAAGGTAAAGAAAACGGCAGACACAATGACCCAGAGGGTGAGACAGAGCCATATTAAGAGTCTAAAACAGCTGGGGCTTTTCCACCTACAGAGGAGAAGGCTGAGAAAATATGATCAAGGCTTATGAAATAATAAAGGCAATGGCTCAGGTGAATACGAAGTTGTTAGCTATCAGATATTACAATACTAGAATGAAGGTGCACACAGTGAGACTCATCGGGCACCACTCGCAGCCAGCAGACAGTGCCTTTTCTCACAGCAGGTAATTAATGTCTGGGAATCCCTACCACAGGCTGCAGTAAAGCAATAGTCAGCAGGTTCAAAAGAAACTAGTCAAACTGGGTAACACGTCTACAAACAGATTAGAATAGGTATGGAATCATTATTTAACATCTGTGATTGATACCTGATCATAATTATGGATGCTTGGGAGCACTGGATGAGCAGACCAGGAACTTAAATGCTGGTTCCTCAATTGAGCATCCTCTATTGCCACAGAAAGGAGAGAGTAGTGAGCAAGATGGACTGCTGTGCTGGTCCAACAGGCCACTCCTTATGTTCAGGATTCCTTGGATATGCTGGTTTGCAGAATATAGACAGAATTCAGATTTCAGACAGATTCTAATTAATTTAAAACACGTTAAAAGGATCTGCCAGTAAAACACAAGGGCAAAGTTCATCTCCAGGAGCATCTAAGATAAAAAATTATAAAAGTAATTAATGCCCTAACTCATTAGATGCTTCTCCGTTGGCATTATTAAAGCTAAAATGCATTTCAGAAAGTGCGCATGCTTGCTCTGTTTTTTGATGACAAACCTCCATCCTATATTCCTGTCAAACTGCCAACAAATTGACATTTTTATATAGGTTTTCTTGTTCCTTTAGTTCTAAGATCTTTAATGACAAGCATCTTAAAGCAATTAATTATGTATGGTGATTGGTATTTGACACTTGATCCGTTAGGTAAGTATCCACTACAGAGTTATAAACTAATTCTCTCCCTCCTGCATTTTGTATGTCATGTACTTGGATAAAGTGATTGTGCTCTACACAGACCCCTTTCCTCTTGAGTGCAGTATTTCTTAACCGTTTGTGAAGAACTAAATCCATTAAGTCCCTTTTGCCTCTAAGGAAAAGAAAAGGGAGTTATGTCGATTTCCTTTGTACTAACAGTGAACATAACAGACTCCAGCTCAAGGTAACACTGCACAAGCCCTAGTAGATTCTCCAGCTCTTTTAGCACTAGGGGTATACCAACTCATGACTGTTTCTTTCATTCTTAACTTGGTGGATTGCTTCCCTTTCCACCCGTGACCACATAACATCTAATGGGTTACGTAGGAATTTGCTTATGTAGAAAAGTCATATGTATCACTGTGTTTTCAGCTGCCTTGTAGTGAAACAGCAGCATCAAAGAAAGGGTGAGCTCACACCCAGGCCCCAGCCAGTGCTGCACAGATGGACAAAGCAGAGAAAAAATGAATTGCTCACTGGCTAGAGATAAAGGCAATTTAACAAACAAAAGAAAGAGGACGGGAAAAAACCTGCAAGAGTTTAAAAGATGTTCACCTCCAGGAGGAATGGGACAGCACAGAGCTTCTGCCAGAGGCTGTGGGTGAAGACATGATGGTGCATGGTCTGAGCTCCCTGCCAGAAGTAAGGGCAGGCAGTGGTGAGTCTGTGGGAGAGCAGTTGCAGGCAGGAGGGCAGGAAGAGGACTGGCTGCCTGGCAGCAGGGACTGGCACCCCAGAAGAGCCTGGAGAGACTATACAATGTCTTTCAAAATAAGAACTGTCTTCTGAGGAAGGGAAGCTCTTTGGAAGTGTAGCAGGAGGCCAAGTGGCCCAAGCAGAACTGCTTCCACTACCCAGCAACTAGAACAAAGATCCAGGCAACTTTATAAGACCACTTTCAGGGCAATCAGGTCTTGATATCTTTTAGACAAGGAGACTAAATGAGACCCAGGAATCAGTAACAGACAAATGTTCCTGAATTCTAGAGTCTTCAGGACAACAACCTGCATGATTTAAAGTATTCTTAGCTTGATATAGTTATGACCTTTTTGATGGTCCTAATAAGCACCCTAAAGTAGATCTTCCTGTACCTAGTGGAGAATAAGGTTTGTATCTTTTGAGATATGGATGAGGATGGTTTATTTGAGGGAGAGCTGACTGATGGCAGAGGGGGACAGGTCCCCCCTAATGTGATAGAAGTTTCAAAGGATGACAGCTGAGCCTCTGGAGCCAAGTGTGCTCTTGGAGAATGCAGATCACAAAGTCAGATTTTGCAGTAGAAGCATTAGCAATGGAGGAAAAAAGGATGATCTTGACAGAGGAATCTGTGTCATTGTGCTGGCTGACAGACTAGGAGACAAAGAGATTCCTCTTCATCATGCAGCAGTCCCTTATCCGAGAAATCTCACTCTGATCAAACAATTTGCAAGAAGTATCATTATTGGCTGGGAGGCCTCCACTTGTGCCAGCTGCACAGATACTAAATGTGGTTTTATAGCCAGAATGTGAGACTCAGCTCAGAGACTCCATCAGTCACCAAAGATTTCGAGTTTTGAAAAGAATCAGACCTACTGAATTCTAGTTCAAAGTCTAACAGAAAAAGGAAACTCAGGCGATCAGCAGCATCCTGTCCTGGTAGGGAAAGGCTTCCAAGCAGCCCCCCAATGTTTGAGAATTAGGATAATCATTCCTATTTCAGAGGTCATTTAGATGCCAAGCAACAATTATTTGCATGCTGTGTACCGTAATGAAAGGGACTACATGGCGGAGGGTACTGATCCACTTTTGAAAGCTTGCTGCCCAATGCCCAGCAAAAAGCACAAGTGAAAGCATAGCCTAAAGACATGGAATGGCAGATTAACCAAGGGAAGCAGGAGCAAAATTCAGCAACAGTGAGATTTGTTACTTCATCCCTTCAACTACCTCATGCTCCACTCAATGTCCAGTGGATGTCTTGTTTACCAGCTGACAACTGGGGCCAATCAGTGCTGGAGGAGCTTCCAAGGGAATAAAATTGCTGTGTGTATCTGTGAACAGAGAAAGAGAAAAGTTGCATCTCCAACACTGCAAGCGCCCTGGTGGTTTATCTGAGTTTAATAATACAGCAGATGCTCCTTCCTTCAACCAGCAGAAAAACCTCACATGGTTGTTCTCTATTTAGAAAACAAAAAAAGTGCACCCTTTCCTGTTCCAACTGAATTTAGGAGTTTTCTGTTGACTTCTAAAGTGTAGGATTAATGCACCCATTATTTTCTATCTCTAGACCTAAATACAGATATTTGTACCATAAATACATACGTTTTCATTGAAACTGAACAGAGGAGTGACTGCCAAAACCATTCTTCTGCTAAGACATGAATTAAATAACTTTACACGCTATGAGGACTATTTATACTCAAGAAAAAGTTTTCTTTAGCACAGATTTTAAAAGAAAGGATTCTGCTCAACTAGCACTAAGGAACCAATTTTGCAGCAGTTCTACCTATACGTGGAAATCCCCTATTCAAGTTACATCCAGCATCAGAGTCCCACTTTGTGCACTTTATTACACAAAGTGTTTGTTTGCTGTCACTGATTACGTAATTTTCCTCATATAGATTTGTTTCCTTGCAATATTACACTGGTTTATTTGTTAACTTTATTTTTTCCATACATAAAAGCCTGCCTTTTTCTAGGCTGATTGGCTTTGACTGTAAGTGCTGTAAAGGGTGGCTCACAGCTACATTATATGTGGAGTATTTTTAAGCAAGTGAATAGTCCAATGTTTAAATATCACTCTTTAAGATAACTGTTTATAACAGTGGAAAGTTTACTAGTTTCTAAAGCACTGTTGGTTTCTGTACCTATCTCATTGTTTAAGACACAAATTTGGTTAGGTTTTGGTTGTTGAAAACATGGATGTTGGAGACTGCTTTATTGTAATAAAGGCTTACTTAAAACAAGCTTTCTTTTGGTTTTTTTTTTAGCATTTTCTTTTAAAGGCACCATTTAGTGAAGGACAAACTTGTAAACACTTATTAAAAGTTATTTTGCTCTTGCATTGTATTTAGTCCCACCATTAACTCATAAATGAATCTCTTTGTTGAGAAAGGGATTTTGCAGAGGCAAGGTGACAGGTCTAGTACGGGTTCTACCAATTTCTGTGAACCTGCACCTCCCAGATGCTGAGGCAGCTGTGGGCTGAACACATCCCATACATGCACACTGCCCCAGGGACTGTTCTGACTCCTGTCAGACCTAAAGACCCATCAGTAATTTAGAATATGCTTTTTCAATCTTTTCTATTTGTAAGCTACAGAGAGCTTTACACGGAGGTACAGCTAACTTCAGCCTACTGCTGGCATAAGATAGCTTTTCCGACTTACTGCAGTGTTACATTTATGGCTGGACTCAATGATCTTAAGGATCTTTTCCAATCTAAATTCTAACGGGGAGGGGGGAGGAACAACCCATCCCGACTTGCTGCTGAAGCGGTGCTGCCACCGCAGAAAGAGCCATTTCAAGTGACTTCAGCAATGTCGATGGAACCATGAGATGGCAGCAAAGCCCACGGAACGAGCACCGGGACCCAACGATGTCCTTGCCCAAGAACCGCTTCAGTCCTAAAGGGATCTAGAGTTCCCGTCTGGGTGTTTTAAAAGGGGCTCTACTCCAAGCACTCTTCATCTCTGTGTTACACTGCAGCTGTGACAAACGCAGCCAGGAATAATGCGCACAGCAATCAGATCTCTGTTTTAGGAGAGGTGATTTTTCTTTCTTTTTTAGTTCATGCTCATCTTTCTATCTGTCCCTGGTCTGGAAAAGCTTGTCTAAAAGCAAGCCAAGTTTGAGCCAAACTCGACCTTCTAATGTTCATTCCTCAGACAAGTCTATGTAGGAAAGGAATACTTCATTATAGAAATGTTACTGTACTTAAAAGGTTGTGTTTGGAACCAGGAGGAACCAGATCCCAAGACTCCAGGCACTTAAAAGCAAAAGTGAAGTTCTTTTTACAGCAAATAAACTCTAGAGAGATTGTTTCCAACCCCTAAAATAGCTTGATACTTCCCAGTGCTACTATAAAACGTTTCATTATGACTGAAAAAAGTTTAAATCTCACTGCCCTAACTGAAAAGGTGTAGAGACATCATCCTTACCACAATAAATTTTACTAAATACAGTATGAACTCAAACACTGTATAAAGGGCTGAGGGAGCTATCAGAAGGATGTTCGTCTAGCTGTATAGCTAGAAGTTCAGGAAACAACAGATACAGGAATAATCGAGTGGTCTAGAGCTGGCATGGCTCCTGAAGATGGGCTTAGCAAAGTTTGGGGTGAAGTAAAGGGGGGGGGGTAGTACCAGGGACAGCTTGGAGGTGGCTTCTGTGCCATTTGAGGGGAAGCAATGGGGAAGGTTGGAGCTGACATGGTTAGCAGCACATGCCAGGGCAGAGGAAGGGCATTGTAAAGCTGCTGAGAGCCTTGATCAGCCATAACCTTATGGATCATCAGCCACAAATCAGGTTAGATACCAGCTTGCAGCAGCTGGGCTGTATTCTGTTGTGCATTAGCTATGAATTGGGCTGCCTGCCACTGCAGAGGACACATCCTGGCTCATTACACAGAGTCACACACAGCAGTGCTGAGACAGGTTGAAACAGAAAGTAATACAGAGATAGATGTAACACTGGAGTTTTCTGTGGCATCATAAATATCACTCAGTACAGTTGTCTTGGATATCACCATCCATATGTAACCTGCAAGTTCACTGAAAGATGAGGCAGATGAAGGACAAAGATGAAATCATTTGGCAATGGACTTCAAGGGTATTGAGAGGATAACTGGCATGTCTTGCACCCCAGGAGGTATTGCTTTTAATTAAAAGAACTGAAATTGCCTCATGATGCACAACGCCAGACCAGCCAAAAGGACTCATAATACTACAAAAGGATGTTCACAGGGAGATGGCATCAGATGACTGATAATTATTTTCATGTCTAATTTCTATGTTTAAAGAGGCCCGTAAATCCCCAATTTTATATTAAAGTTGTATTTCATTCACAGCCAGGTTTTAACTTGAAGAACAACTGAGGGGTAACAGAACCAACCAGAATGCTGAATGTAGTTTTTAATAAATCAACTTTGAAGAAAGGCATCATCTCTCAGGAACCGCATTTCTTGCACAAATAGCACAGAAAATGGTCTGGGCTCCTAACTTGAGCCCTTGCCTATATGTGTGCCCTCAAAACCAGATCCCCTGACTGTACAGGCTGTGAGCTTCTGAGCATGAGCAAAATTCAGCAGATATGAGAAATGACTGATGGATGAATGGCTCTGCCAGACACATCAGAGCAGTCCACAAGGTAACCCCATAAAATGAAGCCAGAACACTCATGCTTGCCTTACTGCAAGAAATACTCTCTTAGAGCAAAGCTGACACTGGCTGGAGATGCAATGCTTGCAATGCTCCTCTATTCCTAGCTCAGTTACTTCTGTACACATCCAATGGAGCAGACCCCGTGGAATGACAGAACATGAAGCCAAGTCTAGATTTATCATATTTCAGGATGTCAGAAAACCTAACATTATCCTAACCAATGAAAAGCAGGAGTGCCATCCACTTGAAGTGGATATATTTTGCTATGGCTTTTACCCCAACCTTTCCTGCACAGCACATTTCAATCTTGTGACCCAAGCACGACTGGTGCTTGTTATTCAAGCTGTCACATCCGTGAAGGAGGAAGTAGGGCTGGCATTAGCAATTTGTTGCTTACTCATGTAGTCAGGCCTATGACAAGAAGACCCATCCCAAAAGGAGGATCCAGCCCTTGAGGCTGGCACATTTAGAACACACTGGTCGACAGAAAGATTCCTGCATATTAGGCATGCACCTTCTTCATGGTGTTCTGTGGCTATATTTTCACTTCTTACTGCCCATAGATAAAGATGTGATGAACATGGTTTGACAGGGAAGGTTTAGATTGGGATCTTCTTATGTCAAATAACTAAAGACAATCATTCCTTATGTCACTTATTCCCTCACCATATGACCAAAAGCATTTTCCCAGCTAAAATGCTGACATTCTCCATCATACAATGGGTTCACTTCTGATTGCATGCTAGGGAACAAATGCCTTCATCCCATGTCTCCATCAGTACCTGTCCAGTCACAGGAGATCCCATCCTTTCATATATTGAGAGATTAACAGATTTGACAGTTGAACCACAAGTGGACTGTTGTTCACACTATAGAATAATCAGTAGAATGGCCAGAGAAATTCCTCTGCTACCTTGCATCTGGCTCCAGCTTTGGTTCTTCACTTTACTGAAAGGATTTGCTCCCAAACAGGTGGAATAACAGGGTTTCTCACACAGCTGCTGACTGTCCCTGCTTCATTCCCTGATTTAGCTGCCCTTCAGAAGAACAGAGAAGTGGCAGGAAAATTGCTAGTACAATAGATGACTATCAACTTCTGCTGTTGCTTCTCTTAGTTCACAGATATTCAGTTATTAAAAATGTAAGAATACCCTGTATTTTAGGTCACCTTCCTTTCAGGTCCTTCATCACTAAATGTTGTCATAGTTTTCTTTTAGATCATACTAGTAACCTAGTTCAGAAAGCTCCATCACAACACGGTTTATAACTGGTCTGTGAAACATGAGGACCAAAAAGTTGTCTTTGTTTTTTGACTATTCATCCCAAGTTAAAAGCACATGCAGAAAGTTCTTCATGCTTTAAATAATTAAATCACCAAGTAGGAAACCCACCTGAGCTTTAAAACAAACTCACCATGCATTACTGATGATCTCTGAAGGGGCTGCCAGGTGAGAAGGAACATGGTAAAGACAAAGGAAGTCTGTTCAGCAGCTTTTATATCCTGTAATGCAAAATAGCTCTCTAAATCCTAACAGAAATCACCATTCCTTACCTTACCCTAGTAAAGAAGACAAAGAGCACAGGGAGAACAGAGCTTGCATGGCTTATGGCTTTTAGAAATTACCTGCCAAGAGTCTAATTTTAAAGTGATTGTCTCCATTAGGGCTACAATAAACAGCATGGTGGAAAATTCAATCTGATTAGCTTTTCTAATGAGCTGCAGGAGGTTGTGGAGGCCAGAGCAGAAGAATCTTAAACATTTCACCACTGATTACAAACCTGCCTCTGAATTAATCAGATAATGAAGTGCGTGGATTTAATGAACCTAATGCTGATCAACAAATTATCAGTGATCCTTGTAGATTTTTGTCAGGCTAAACACCTTTTTTTCTAAGACTTCCTAGAGCAGGAAGGTTACAAAACCTTGTGCTCTTGAGGTAGATTTTTATGCAATAACCAGTAGTTGTAAACTTTGTAATTTACACAATTATTTAATTTACTCACAATGTGCTCAAGTTCCTGTTGGGGCTCCAGGAGGGCTGTTGTTATCACAGATACAATTTAATTGAGACAACAGCAATTAAAGAGACGAGCTAAATCCTGAGGACTTTTACTACAATCTCACTGGAACAAATGGAGCTCGTACTCTGGAAATGAGAGCACAACAGGTTTTAGATATTGCCAGTGTACTATGTGCAAACCCAAATTCCTAAACCCAAACTACCTCTTTGGTAGATTTTAATTAGCTACTTCCATTTTGCAACAGAAAAACTGGCCATAGTATCCCAAAGCAGTTGTATCTAGCTGGGTGTAGAACAAAACAGATAAATGCTATTGGTACTCAACATTATATTTAAGTGTCAGCAACCCCAGTGCTCCCTGTGAGGTTAACACTTTTATTACACCTTATCAGCCTGATACCTATTTCTTGTGAGACACAGACCTTTAAGGCACAGCGAGAAATGGTTTCACTTGCTGTTTCTTCTGTTTTGGAATGCTCTGCTTTTGGGATTTCTTTTCATTTTCTGCTTAGTCACCAACTTAATACTCACTGAAAGATCAAAGCCATTACTGTTAAAATCTAATATACTGCTCTTGGCTACTGACAGAGTCAGGGTATGGACTAGACAGACCTTTGCTCTGATCCAGTATGGCAGGTCTTATGTTCTTATTATGACTTAAAATTTACTTTCCCCACAGGGATGTGCTTGTAGAAGTCCATCTGTCAAGTGATTCATGAGAAGTGGACATAAAAGAGAACCGAATATGACTAACTGAATACATTAAAAAAAATTAAACAAGTATTCCTGACAAACGAACACTTGAAAGATCTTAAATAAAACCCTAAGCACTTGGATTTGCCACCTCTCTAGTATCTGTTTTGCATCTTAAACAGTTGCACCTTTGATGAAACATTTTTTTAACGTTATGTATTGCCCTTTCCGTAGAAAAAAACATATGTGGCTTTTCCTTTCTATCTCAGTTGTTTTGGATTAAAGAAGAAGAGACAATTACAGCAATATCAAAGAAAGAGACAGAAGCAATCGCATGGATCAAATTATTATCTCATTGAAATCCAGGGGCCTGTTACTTGCAAGCTCAGTCAGACCAGGATTCATCCCCAGTGCCTGGAACAGTGGCAAATTGGTTTTAAACCTTGTGCATTACTCATCTGTGCCCAATATGATTTATCCTGCAATGTTAGGGTTTTGGAATTTGCCTGAATGGCTTTCAATAACAATAGCTCTGGAAATCAAAAATACTCTGAATAAAAGAGCCCAACTTCTTTTGTAAAGTAAATTTTGTTAGAAATTTCATTTCTATTTCAGTTACTGACTTTGAATGTTCAGAGTCACTGTGAAGGCAGAGCCGATTGATAGACTATTTGCAACATTTGTTATTGAGGAGTGGGAATAAGCTGAATTTTATAGCAATAACCATTTAATACATTATTCCCAACATCACTGTGTATGCTTTCAAGTGATGGCATGCACATGTTGTAAACATGGTATCTTTCCGATTCTGATAGGGGATAATTGTAATAGATCAACCAAACCCGCAGATATGTGACTGCATCTGGGGGTTGAATGGCATAACACTGACACTCATGAAATAATCAAATAATCTCATTTTCCTGCCAACCGCAAGCTAAACATTGCTCACTGTGCTTTTGAGGTTGAAATACATCTCTAAAATGTCTTCTTCTAAGTACAGTTTTGAACATCGGCTGTACCATAGCTTTGGAGTTTTCATGACAGGCTTAGTTTACAATGCTAGAAAACAGGATGCTGGAGCATCAGCAAGCTTTTCAAAACCCCTAAAAGAACAGGAATTCTGATGGATACTATCTTAAGTGAAATGAAAAGATGACAACATCCCAAAAGAAACAAAGATGAAAAGTGGGGAGTACTTCATGTCTCATCCTGTTAGCAATGCTCAGCAAAGCTCTACACAAGTAAACTGAGAATAACCTGGAGAACCAAATTAATAAACCTGGGAGTCAAAAAAGTAAAACTTAGTTTGACTGTGTTATTCATGTTAGATTCACAGTATTTGTTAACTTGATTCGTTAACCAAAGAGAGACTAACCTAAAACATTTCTCACTGGAATTTGGACACTTTGGAACTGTTTCTTGCTGTGCTGATTTACTTATTCTTCCCCACATCTCTTTATGGGAATTCTATAATGGATGTGAAACAGCTTTACACTCCCTGCTCAATGAATTGGTTATTTCTCAAGATGAAATACTTAAAAAAGGATTGTGGTAGATGATGCCTACTTTTGGAACCTCTGAATTTCCAAGGTATTTTTCATATTGAAACTATGACTAATATTTTTATTTTGTGTCTGATGTCAGTTGTTCTTTTTCTAGATCAGTTGGGTATATTTGGTTAACGCATTTCTAGTTATTTTGGGGTAGTCCATGCAGGCTGAGGCCACTTTCAGGAAGCCCATTAATAAGCTACTAAGACCTCACAAGTTTCAGAAGGCAAAGATATATACAGAAATAGGACAAAATGCTTATCTTCCGCAAGTCATAGAAAGGATTGTGTCTAAATTCAGGCTCAAGGTGGCAGTTTGGGTTTGTTTATTTGTTTTTGCTTTTTTTCTTTCTTGAGAGGAAAACCAGTGGCAGCTGTATGTGTTCATATCTCAGGCTCACTGAACTTTTCCTTTTATTTCAGGGGGGTAGATTTGGTCATGGAACTTCAGTCTTCCCAACAGTGAGATTTAAATACCTATTTTGGTACTAAACAATCAGCATTTTTTCTGTGGACCTCTGCTGGTTCTTCCACATATCCCATCCTCTGAATCACAAGAATTTCTGTTTGGGCATTTTTCAGATACTTGTAAAAACACAGGGCTGGACAGATCCTCAGGATGTACCGATGACCTGAGCTCTCTGTAAGCTGCAGTCAGTGGGGATTCTTGAGACAGAAGGTGTTTTCCATATCCCACCTACCTGTCCAAACAGTGAGTAGGGAAAAAGAATAATAAAAATAATAGGTAGCTCAGACCTGGAAAACGGCTGTTTGATTTAAAAATTCTCCCTCTCTGGGATTCCATAGCCTTCCCTGACAACCTGTTCCACTGCTCAAGTGTGCTATCCACACACCCAGAAATGATGTGCTACCATTTAACCTAATACCCCTTGGTGTAAACTAGCCAACTCTTTCTTATTGTGTGTTAGGGAACCTAAGAAGTGACAGTTGACATTTAAAAAAACACCATCATCATTTTTGGAGGCTTGTAGCTTCCCTCATTACTCTTCTAAATTTAATAACGACGGTTGTTTCAACCTGTCCCCCAGGCCAGGTTTCCTACATCTCTTAGCACTTTAGTTCTTCCTCTTTCTCCCTCCCTTCCTCTCTCCCCAGTTTTGCGCTGTTCAAACTGCAGAGTTCAGAACTAGATGCAGGAATCTGACTCAAGTCTTACAAGTGCCAAACAGTGCAGATCAATCACCCCCTATTTCCATATGTGCTTTTTGCAGACACAGTCGGGGACAACTCTTCGTGCCATCCAGCTACTCATCCACTACATTCCTGTGCACTTATCTCATGAGGAACACAAGTATTGCCACAAGTAACCAAGAGGAAAAGTCATTCTTGATTTTAAAGTTAATTAAATGGCTGAGAGTTAGCAAATTTCCATGTGTCCCAACCCCGAGCAGGCTCAGCATCATTCCAGCTGTGTGCTAGGATAAGTGTAAGAAGGCAGTCCAGAAAAGTCTGTTTACTAGAGCATTATGATGGGTCAAAGAAAGTTCTTGGCAGGCTACACAAGCTCATGGGTCAGATGTTATGCAGTCCTGTTTTATGTCTTGTCTTTTATATGTTAAATTCTTGGGAAGCTGGGAAAGGAGAGAAGAGGAGAAAAGAGGAGAGGAGAGAGATGTTCTTTGGACAATATAAGAGCAGTTTATAATAATAAATGCATGGAGAGGATTAAATTCACTGCTGTCATCAGCTTCTCTGACTCTCTTAATTTAAATGAACTTCTGTCCTTTTACTCCAACCTGACCAGATCTCCTGGCAAATACTTTCGAAAGCTTCCAGAGTATCCAGTCACAGAACTGGGGACATGCTAGATTAACTGCTTGTACAGATCTGAGTGACCCAACTGTCACATGTTCACTAACCACTGGGGCCTGCTGGCACCGTGGACCTGTGGCTGCTTTCTCGGTCCTGCAGAACGGTGCAGGCTGCAAGTCAAATCCACTTTAGCTGAGCAAAGCAGCTCGTGTGCCATTTTTTGAATATACAGCTCTATAAATCTCAGTATGGCCTTTGGAACTGTATATTACTACAGAACTGTGGGAAACCCCTTTTGGGAGAGAAGTGGCACAGTTGATATTTAATCACTGCAAAGTCTATTGCAACACACTGTCTCTTTCCTTTGAAATAAAAGCTTTTGAATTACAGATGATCAAATATATTCACACCCCAAGCGAAACCAGAATATTTCTGGCCTTTTGCCAGTATCGGCTTGGGTGTAAAATATTTGACATTTTGCATTAATTTTTTACAGTAATAAAAGCACTTCCTCAGCTAAAATCTCCTTTGCCATCCAGCAAATGCCACTGGGCTTGCAGTTAGATTAGACGCATACGAGTAAATCCATAGGTCTTATGACTGTGAAGAACAGTAGTTCTGGGCATTGTGCTACATGACTGCTTATAGATGCCACCATGGTACAGTCATCGACCACATCTACAATTTGACAGATTAGCAACAAGCAATGCTTTGAGATATACTTTACTAAAAGTAATTACATTAATCTATGCACGTGACCAGTGAACAAGGCTGCTATACTGTGTGCGATGTGGCTGAGTTAGCACTGATACAGGCATCTTAGCTCAGCATTTCCAAAATCTCTAGCTCTGCAACCTGAATGTTGCATTAACTTACCTTCTTCTTTCATGTATTGACATTTCATTCCTTTGGGGAAGGAGGCACAAGATTTTAACGAACTGAGAAAGACGATGTTAACCTTATAAGAGGGATCAGTCGCAGAGTGAGTTATGAGTTCATTTCTAACACCTGTTGTCATTGCAGTGTTGCTACTAACAGGGTAAGTATTCCTCTCTCCGGGAAACAAGGAGTCACCCCCTTAAACCCTGCTCTTGTACAGTGCAGGGAACTGGGGATGGCAAATCTGTGAGGGCCCGCAGAGCAGAGGCTGACAGAGATCAGCTCCCTGAGCTTCCCAGCTCCTGCTGAGGCACAGTGAGGGAACAGATCACACCACCTCTGCAGGACCTCAGAGGCATTTGCTTTCTCTTTTCTTCCTGAGAGAACAGCTCTCAGCCTTACTTCCAATGTCTCAACCAAATTGTCTTAGCTGTAATTAAACAGAGAGGGAGAAAAAGTATTTCCTTTCCTGCTACAACAGTCACATCTAGCATTCTATTTATCTCTGAGCAGAGATCTGAACTCAGAATGTGTGACACACGGGACAGAAAGAATGCTGCCACTTGCGGCTCTGCATTCTTAAAAAGGAACATTGCTGGGTATGAGATTTAGACTCTCACTTCTGGCTCATTTGAAGACAGCCACCTTGGGCCTGATTTACAAAGGTAGCAAGGTCCCTCATGGTGCAGACAGGAATCCAAGACCCTGAGTCATGCAAGTCTGTAAAACTATGATCTGAACAGGAGTTTTGTGTTCAAACTTCGGGACTTCTGTTCTCTTCCCATAGGTGCTTAAGTGCCATTGTGAATCAGGAATGGTTTCATTCTTCAAATGCTCTCTTTATTGAAAGGAGTAAATAACTGCTGTTTGCCTCTTTACACAGGAAAAATTGCACCATGACACCCAGACCTACAAGCTCTCCAAATCATGGGAGCTTCCCTTACAGTTAGCACACCATGAACAACAGGACTGCAGTCTGCAAGAGTGTTGTGTTTGGAAGCTACCTAACTTCCACCTAACCCTGTTTTACAAATATATTTCTACCAAAAAAAAAAACCAACCCAACAAACAAAAAAAGCAACAAAAACCCCAGAAAAAAAAAAAGAAAACAAAAGGGCAAAAAGAAAAAAAAATCCCTATATCTTAAAAGTGTTCAACTATTTGTGAATGGATCTACACAGGCATCTGTTGGCCAGCAGACTTTCCTGCTCATTTATGATGTTAAGGGTTGGGATACATGACCTAGTGGGCAGGAAATTAGGCACACACACAAGTTTCCCTCTTTCTGCCTCACATAGAAACAGGATAAAGAAAACACAGGGGGGAAGGGGATGGAGCAAGAGACAATGAGAGACAGAACGGTCACAGTTGTTCCAGCTCTCCAGCACAGTTTTTACCAGCTGCCACCTCCAGCCGCGGATGTTTTGCCTGGGCTGAGGATGCTCTGGGAGAGCTCTGGCCCGTGGGAACAGCCATGTGCATGTGATGTGCAGATGAGAACAAAAGGCCCTGTGAAGCCCGTACATGCTCCACACTCTGAAATGCTGAGAGCCACTTTTAGGAGACAATTTACAGAAAAATAAAGAAGTTTACAAACTGGTTTACGAGACACTTAAATGGTTCTTGAGGGGGGGGCTTTATAATTGAATTATAAGAACAAAAGAAATCTGAGGAGCAGGCAGAGGCCTTAAAGGCCCAACATGCTTGACCTCATTTGGTTTAATTGCACTGCTGGCTCTCTCAGTATAACCTTCAGTTGGAGAACAGTCTCTGGAAATCATTTAAACTCCTTGCTTCAGTTGCCTTTGTTAGTGATTTAGTCAATAATTTTATTAGCTCTTTGGTAAGATAGATCTGAGTGCCCCAGTCTTTAATTAAAAGCCTCTTAGGTTTGAATCTTTTAGCAATATGAACATATCTATCCAAGATCGTTATGAGAACCTTCTATATATTTTATAACTTCCTCCTAGTTATCTTGGAGATGCTGTTTTCCACAGTGAATAAACCCAGCTCCATTTGCATTGTCAGTCTGTCAGGAGCACGGCGCAGAGCTGATGGCAAGCTGAGCTCTGCAGACCTTCCCAAGCCACAGCGAGGTGCCAATGGGAGGGTGGCCAGGGCTGCGGACGTCACTGGGCAGCGACATCGAAGAAGTGTCTGCAACAAGGGCCAGGAGTGGCCAACAGAAGTACTGCAGCACTGTTAAACCAGGGTTTGGTCCTACCCTGCCACCTTAAGTACTGTAGCCTGGGGTACTGGAGAGCGGGTTTTGCCTTCCTCTGTGCTATTGGTTAAAGCAACTTCCATGCCATAGTCCCCAAGATTTTTCCCTCTCCTTGACTTTACAGATGTCAAATTTTGAGCAAGCCCTTCCTGGAAGTCTTAGCTTCAGAGTGACTTTTTTTATATCTGCCCTCCAATAACTTCTTTATTTGTAATATTTAGATAATTTTGTTTGCAGTGAGTTCCTGATTTTTCGGGTGGGTTTCTGTTCGGTCAGTGATCTCCCAGAGTCACAAATTCAGTGCACCATTTTCAATTCAAAGCAATGTGAATACTTGCAAAGCTGGAAACAGTCATTTCCCCTCTGAATATGGCTGTGGTGTTCAGTTTTCTGGGAGCAGAGCAAGGGATGGTAATGAAATGGGCACCATGAAACTCCTGGTAAGCTGATTCCATCAGGGCTCAGTCCTGCTGTGAGAGGGCTGTGGAGGATGGCCTCCTTGGGAGCACATTTTGGAAACATCTGGGTCTGATCCTACTCTGTCTCATGTTCTGAATCCTGTGCAAAGGAGGTCCACTGTGCTCTCTAATTAGATCTGCTCACCCTAACTACAAGGATGGAGTTAGGCAAAGGTACAAGCAGTGCTGAGTCCATCCTGATGGTCTCCAGCAAGACTGATGAGGAAGCTCAAATTGCAAGATAATATACTAGGAGGTGGCACTTCCTTCACCTGTGCACAGTTCTTCCAGTCTCCCCCCAGCACAGCATCCACCCAGGCAGACCTGCAGAGGAGCTCATGCAGGCTGCAGTACCCAACAGCAGGCTGGTTTTTGCTCCTGACTGCCTGTAGGCAAGGGGAACGCTCAGTAAAATGCTCTCCAGGGCTGGAGGAAGCTCCTTGCACCTCTATCCACACACTGAATTTGAGAACTCTCTGCTTCCCAGCATCAGAAGTTCAGCCAGCTCTCCCATAAGGAAGCACAGGAGGGGTAGTGCCAGCTGTGACACTGTCCTCCAGGTCACAACCTTCCTGCCTCAGTTTCCCTTTCTTCAAAATCAGGATAATTGTGCGGGACACCTCAGGTTGGGGGGTACGCAGAGAGCTTAATGAGCTCTTTGTAAAGTGCTCTGACTACAAATACTGCTATCGATAGTAAGTGTTAACTATCAATTATTAAGTGGGAGTCAGGTTTCAGGAGCTTTATAACAGGGAAAGGTTAAGCTAGTGTAATAGCAGAAGATGTGTAATGAAGCTCAGGACTGCCCTGTAGCACCGGCTCTGAGAAGCTAATATCCACAGTAAAAATTCCAGCTCTGTGGCCTATGCAGAGTATTTTGCTCTGCTGCTATAATGATGACACTTAGAATTAGACCGACATAACCTAGAGAGCTCTGGGGACTCATCATCTCTGAGATTTCACTTAATTATTGGCAAACTCTGTCATTTAGTATCCCGAGCAGGCTGCGCTATGTATAACCAACACATCTAATTTGATTTCATCTTGAATTGCTCCTATGAGTGGTCTTGAATGGAACCGCATCTGGTATCTTGGCAACGTCTCTTCTTCTCTTGGAGAGAGCTGTCCTTGAATCTATAAAATGGATCTCTTACGGGGGGGGGGGGGGGAGAGTATGTGTGCATGTGTTGGGGGGGAAAAACCCTCCGAGAGCACACAAAGGGAGGATTTGCTTCATGCGCATTTGATGTGTTTTGGGTTTTAATATTTTTTTCCAGATAAATTATATCCATGAATCTTGGTGTAAATCTTTTTTGAACTCGGGCAGTGGATTTAAGAAGCACACAGGTTACTTTGTCCTTAATTGGAACTTTCAAGAGGGAATTGGCTGCTGGTTTGTGTGGACAAAACATGATTGCTTTCTCCCCTCTGTGATATACAATTATACATAATTGTATATAGGGGACAGTGGGGGGATCAAGTGTATATTTCAAGGAGGAAAAATAGTGATCATAAAAGTATAGTCAGAAATGGATTTTTCTGGGTAACTTGGCACACAGGGATCGCTCAGCTCCCCACTAACTCAGGACTTCTCTGTCCAGCCAGCTCTCCCTCCTGACAGCTGGCTTGCGGAGAAGAAAACTCATCCCAGCTTTCATGTACAGCATAGAAATGACAAATGATGCACAACCCACCACCTTTTTCAGGGTTTTGGATGTTGTACTTCACATGAGGACAAGCCCAGGTAAATGAATGAGTAGATTCCACAGAGAAGATATACCTTCCACTGTTTTTATGGCGGAGCATGGGGGGAGATGTACAGGTAGCGCATATACATTCATGTGCGACACAGTTTCAGTGTCGCCTCTCAGTTTGTATTAGTCCATCATAAAATGACATTTTTCTGAATTATAGGAACTTCATCTGCCACTTAAGACTTGTCGTGCCCTTTTACTATAGAAAACTTAAATCACTGGACTTAGTCCAGGTACTGCAATATCCTACTTGTCAATAAGACTCAATCCTACAAAGCTGAAAGCACAATGACTCTTCTATTTGTTTCTAGACATGCAGTATCTTGTACCATTTGCAATATAAACAGCTACAGAGAATACTCTCCATTTACACCATAAATGGAATGTATTTAGGAGTCACATTTTGAAATTAATATGTCTCAGCTATGAAAAACAGAGGCACATCAGGGAAGCTCGGGATAAAAATGAAGTAACAACTCGGGGGGCTTTTTATGCTCCATAACTCAAAACTATCTGACACTTTCTTTCAGTTTTCTCTTGGTCATTCCCAGACTACCAAGTTAAGATTTTAGTGGGACTACAATACAGATTAGAATCCTGACCATTATCAGCTACTTGGTAACTTGATTAACTGCCTTTTCACTTGACAAATTGATATTCATAGAACTTTATTTTTCCTTTTCCCTATGGGAGGATCCAGTCTTTCTCTACTAAAAAGAAAGCTGCAGTTATTTGTTCCTTTAAAACCAGATCTTTTACCAAAATCAACAAGTTTGTGATGACACAACAGATACTGTCTATGCCTTTCTCAAATCTCTTAAGCAGAGTGAAACCACAGTAACACGTGCATTTGTGAATATACTGTGTTTGAGTGGTCAGTGTACATTCATCAGCTCTAATAAAATGCTCAGTGCTTCCTGGATGTACAGGATATGAATCAGATAATGTGAAGGAGATGACCAAATAGCATCATCATTACAAAATGGCATCAGGGTTCTGCTGCCTGTGGAGCAGCTGTGGTGGTGTGTTGCTCTGCACATTTCAACAGAACGAGCCAAAGAGAGGTAGATGAATGCAGTCCGCTGCTCAGGCACATAGGAGTTAATTATGAAAACGTGTGATCTTTGGGATTTTCTTCTGTAATTATATCCCTTACTTAACAGGGCTTCTTTCCGACTGTTCTTCCCATTAACTATATGCTTTTAAGTACCCAGCGATGATTGCTATTCTTATTTGCACTGCTGGTTTGGTCAGATGGTGGAACTTTGTATGACCTTCCAAAGAAACAGGAAAAAAAATGATGCTAACATCGTGGTATTTTGGGTGATTAATAAGGGAAGCAATGTTTGGAATCAGGATGGAATTGGTAGTGTTGCTGGAGATCTAAGCAACCCTGCTGATGGTTCCTGCAGGCTGAGAGCTATGCTGCGTGTGACACTTCCAATTTGTGCATTGATTCCACTGCCCTTTAACTAGTAAAGAAAATGTTTATAAGCATCTATGAAAATAAGTGATGTTAGGATAACACTAATCAGAACAAAGGGACTTATGTCTATTTAAAGGAATAAGTAGATCTGGCTTTAATTTTTGCAAACTTTTGTTCAACATGCCTTTCTCCAATTTAAAGAATAAAATCCAAGTTTTGGTTACTTTTAGATTCAAACCATTGTGCTGGCACTGTGCAGTGGAACATTTTCTTTAAATTCCAAGGCAGTCCTTTGATTAAAAAACCCCTGATGACTGCCAGACTAGACAATCTCTCAAGGTCTCTGCCAGCCTTATGGCTCTATGATTTGTCATCGGTCTGGAAAAGTCTCTGCTCTCATTCCTATCCATGCAGTTGTACTGCCTGCATTTTACAAGAAGGAGTGGTGCCATAGAGAAGCTGAAGAAGCTTGCCAAGAATCAAAAAAGGGATCAATGATCGAGTCCATGCAGAAATCAGCCTTCTGGTTTTCCACTGTGTAACCAAGGAGCACAGCCTCTGACAAAACTGCTCAGCTATCCCACTGAGGATTCTCTACAGACCTTGGTGCCCGATACCTGCAGTCAAATGTCAAATCCACAAACAACTGCTTTAATGGATTTTTTTAACATTCCATCACCCTCCTCCCTCTTTCCCATCTCTTTCTTACTTCCATCTTTTTACATACCCTGCATGCTCTCCCAGGTCCCCATTGCTGCTCTGTTCTTCAGGTCAGCGTTCCCATCGCTTCTTTCTTAATGGCGTTTGGGGTTGCAGAAGGAGTGAACGCATGCAGAGATGGAGAGAAGAACCTGAGACAGGTTTGACTTATGGGAAGGGAGAACAGACTGAAGAAGGGGACCCAGGCTGTGCTGGTCTTACCATAAACTGGAGCAGTTTTTGTGAGAACTCTCATGGGAGAATTTAACACAGGATTACCAGGAAATGCCAAGGACTTTTCAGACTTCCTCCTGGCTGCCATCAGTAGGCAGCAACATGCCAGTGTATATGACACACACAGCCACCAGACTGCAGAGTCCCCATCCTTATTTAAACCAAACCTGCAATGACCCCTTGGTATTTGGCTTCCAAAGAAAATCAGAATTATGCAGTCACATTGTCTGTCTGTTCCTCATCCCAGTAAGGTTTGAACTGGATGCCCAGCTTCAAGGAAAACTGCTTCAAAGCTATTGAGTTGCCACATGTTTCATGGAAGTGAGTGTCTGGACAGAACATGAAAGCTTTTGCCATAAGAAGTTCCTATTCCTCATAACAAAAACCTGGAAGAGGAGGTGTGGTTGCCCATTCTGCTCTGAGTTAGACTCAAATGTGTCTACATTTTCCTTTGTGAATGATTTTTGAGTCTGAATCTGTTCTTGAAAACCTCTAGCAAGGGGAAACCCTGTCACTCCCTGGCAAACCCAGAGCAGTCACCTAAGCCTTTGCCTTCCTCCATGCACTGCTGCTGCATCAGCTTGGTATGGGAGACAGTTTTAGAGAAACATAAATAAAGAAGCTTGAAAAGAAACAGAAAAAAGAAAATACTTACAAGTAACAATGCCAAATATCAGCTTTGTGTCCTGAGATAACAGCTTCAAAACACAACAGCTGCCTAAAGAAGCAGGCCCTTTCAAAACTGAAAAGACTATTTGAAGAAACCAGTCCCAATAGTCCCATAAGCACAGATCAAAACACAACAGTGCTGGATGTTGCCAATTTGTTGCTGACAATGCTTTGTGTCACTACCCTCATTTAGGCACACAAGATGGAAAACACAGTCGTAATACCTAGTTATATCTAGTAGCCTCTGCTCTTTGTGGCACTTCATTTTTGGTATAAATCTACTCTACATGCCATATCCTTTTGTGAGAGGCAGGGACCCGGGGCTAAATGTATATAAGTATCACTGAGATACATCCTTTAGCCTTGAATCCAAGCGAGGAAGTATTACTCCATTTTTAAGTGCAGTGAGATAAGAGCACACAGCCAAATGCCATCTCCATTAACAGCCCTGCCTGCGGAAAGCATAATGGTGCACAGAGCACAAAGGCACTCACTCGAGCGGCAGCGGAGCAGCCTCCTGCGCACTTCCAGCGCCGGAGACCGGAGCTCTGCACCATGGCTCCCAGCCCCAGACAGCCCGGGGTTCTGTTTGGGAACCCAGCAGAGGGCACTCCGAAACCAGCGCCAGGAGAAGAACTCCTGGGCGGCTGGGCAGAAGTCGCATTGGGATCTCGTTCCAGAGGTTTGTGGTTGGAAGCCTGGCCGGTTTGCTTCCGCTCATGCAGGGGCATTCAGAGAGAGAGGAAATCCTGACACAAAATGAGCTTTCTGGGAAAAAAGCAGAGACATTCAGGGGCACATTGCTCCCCTGATGCATGTTTGGTTTGCCAGGGGAAAAAGTGATAGTTTTCCGTGTCCTCCAGCTCATGGCTGTGGCTGCAACTGCAGTATTTCCGCCAGGTTTGCTGGCAGTGCCTAAGAGTTAGGGATTGTATTTCAATATTTATTAAAAAGAAAGAATATAGGGAAGGATAAAAAATATCTTGGTTTAATGGGAAGGAAGAAGGAGAATGAGGAATTTGCAATCTGTGCTTTCCTTTGCATTTCTGTGCAAACTGGTTGCTTACTGGTTGATATCCCCTCTCTCAGCCATCCAGCCTGACGAGCCCGTGTTGCCTTTCAACCATACTGCAGAGCAAAGGAAGTTTAAAACTCCATCAGTACTCACCAAAAGCATTCAGCAGTGCTTCTTAGTCACCTCTGCCTGTACTGCCCTGTTGCTTCTCAGTAGCTTGTGCCCCTAAATAATTAGAACTACCGTGGAGATTTAATTCTGGCTTTCCCATTTCAGAGCTGTCCTCTGCTTTCAACATGGCATTGTATTTACTGAATACTCTATCCCTGGACCTTCCACCTTTCCAGGAAAGTTACTTTAGGATTTTGCCAAACATGCTGGGGTAAGGCAGAGGCTGGACAGGGAGGAAGTCAGGCATTGCACCTTCTTCCCAGCACCCACGGCTCTGAAGTGTGCCAGCTCACCATAATCTTCCTGCCCCTTGCCAACGAGTAACTGCCTCTCCACAGGCAAACATCACAACAAAGATGTAAGAAAGATTTTGTTAAACATTTTGGGAAATAGGGTGCCATTTAGAAATGAATCCCAAAGGTTCCGGGAGGGGTAGAACTGGCAGAAGGGAAAGTGATTAGGAGACACACACAGTTCTGAGCCTAGCCCAAGAAACATGGGGGCCTGGCTCCCTGTGCAGGACTGTGCCGTGGGATGGAGATGCACACACAATCTCTATTCCACCCTTGGTTTTTATGTCTGCAAGAAGAGATGAAAAACTTCCCCTTGCCCACCGGAAAGAAGTGACAGGTATGAAACAAACCCCAGCTGACTTTGGGGGAATAAAAGCACTAAAAATCAATTCTGTGTATGCTCCTTTGGATTCAGCTCCAGTTAAAATTGCCTCTTTCTATTGATAGGTCTGCTTATGTCTGTTGTGCTGGTAGCTCAGATCGTGGCTCAGCCTTGCTACACAGAGGCTTGGCCATCTAGTGTGGGGTGTTTATGTTCTCAGGTTTTGAATTCTTGCAAGTGATTTAAGGAAATAAATCTGATTTAGGAACTTTTAAGAAAAATTATTACTTGTAAGAGACACAGACGGATTGCAAACAAAGGGCTGGTTCCTGCTCCTGTTGAAGGCATGAAGTTGAGGCAGCAGAGTTCATTCCTGACTGCTTTAGGTTTTCAGGGACAAGGAATGAAGTAAGAGCCAGCTGTAAGGGCAGAAGCAAGCACTGACTTGCTATGAGACCCTCATGATCACCTCTGAGGGGAGAAATGCATCTTGCAGCTTGTAAAAAAATTTATAAGAGGATACCTGCACCTTCTTCTTCATGAAAATGAGCAAATTCCAGAGTGTTTCTTTTGCTGCCTGCTATTGCCATTTGCTTCGGCTTCATTTCACGTGCTGTCTCACACAATAGCCTCCAGGGATTCTCAGGGAAAAAAATTTAGCTGCCTCACCTTCTGTGCCCAACTCCTGCCTCTCTGCAAGAAAATTATTTGCTGCTTTCCTAACAAAGCAGCATCAGTTGTCACTGTAGTTAAGGTTATGTCAACACTTCCATTATAAACTCCTCTTGTCAGGAATTTACAAGTCGGCTGTAAAAATTCCCTTTGCACTTAATTCTGGCATAGGCGAAAAAGCCCCAGGAGCACATTCAAGAAAATCAACATTTACGCATTAGATTTAACACTTTCCAAGAAATGAAAATTTCAGTGCTAATGCAGACACTATCATCAAAGACCTAACCAATGGCTCCAGTGATTGTGTGAATCCTCTGCTCACCTTGGAATGCCCTGCACTCCAGTGTTGCAAATAAGGAAACAACACTTGAGTGCTACCATAGGAATAAGAACAGAAGTCCCCGGAAAAATCCTTACCTATTTATCCTGCAGGGATTAAAATGCAAGCCATCCTGTTTATTGAGGGATACATCCTGGCCCTCATAGCAAGAAGCTCTGTTTAATGTACAAAGGTTTTGCAGGAGCTGAGGAAAGATTACTTGTATCTGTCTAAAATATTTACCTCCCTTTCATCCTCATCAGAGCCCCTTGTAATCACCAACACATTTAGCTTTTCTGGTACACTACTGCCATTTATTTTCATTTCAGAAAGAGAACAGTGCTACGGCGAGAGGTCAAATGATTTGCCCAAGGTTGCAGAGGACAAGCCTCTACTCTGAAAAGGCACTAACACCCGTGCCTGGGATCCACCCTAGCAGATCCTCCATCCTCTCATGGCTTGCGAAGGAGTAACAGCAATTTATTGTCCTTAATACAGCTCTGAGCCGGCAGTTTCTTCTGTCCTCCCCAGGCTACTACTTGGCAGGATTTAATAGTTACTAGCTTCATCCTCCCCCTCTACTTTCAATCTTGCTTTTTTTTTGGTTTAAGAGGAGCCTGAAAAAGTCTGAATTTGTCCCTGGGGAAGTCAAGAGAGCCCATGTATGAGCTCCCCAAATCCTTTGCGTATCAGAAATGTTGCTGCTTACAGGTTGAAACAGAGGCTAGGATTTGCTCTACACACAGAGGGGTGTGCTTTTACATTTTGTCTAGTCCCATATGGAAACTGAGGAGTACAGGGCACTAAGGTAAGCTGTATGTCTTGAGGGGAAAAAAAGGGGAAGGCCAGAAGGAGGAAAAATAAGATACAGAATTAGCAAAAGTGTTGTCAAGACAGTCTTTAGTTAATTTTCAAATGCTACAGGAAATCAACTGAAAGAAATTACAATAATCCAGGCAGAACTAGTGCAGCTTCAATAAGACCACATTTTAGAATGTATGATTCCAGCTCTCTAAACTCTTCCACATACTTAATGCATGCAAATATCTACAGCCATGCATATGACTCTGCAAAGTTATGCTCATGTTTGCAGTGTTGCAAGCCACATTTTAAACAAAGACTTAGATCTCTATCTTCTACCTTCATTTAATTGCACTAGTACATGCACAGGGAATGCTGGTGACAGCTGAGGAGGACAAGGAGTAACCCTGTGACAATGCAGGTCCAGTTCTGAGCAAAGGACAGTGTAAGTCTGCAAAGAAAAGTGCTGAATTCCGAGTAACAGAATCAGGCCCGAGAAGCGCAAAAGGAATTTACAAAGCAAGATTTTCTGTAATATGGTCCATTGGCTTTTGATAATAAAAACCACATTGTAAATGGCCAAGAAATTAATCTTTAAAAGGCAGCTGTAGCCCATGTGTATTAACTATGTATTTCAAAGATGTTTCCTCTGGATTTCTGTTACCTTCTTTAATACATGTTTCCAGCCAGCAGAGATGTTATGCTCTGTGGGCGAAACACAATATGCATTTTGAAAACATTTATAAATATGTATACACCCTATGGATTCACACGGCACTGTAGGAGCTGTGCTCTGGTCTGCCTTCAAATAAAGGCAGTCTTTAAAAAATAATTACAAATATACTAAGGTGTACGTCGAACACAATGCATGGGGATTTAGCCACATCAATTTCATTAGCGCTAATGAGAGGTGTGCAGCTAAAGCCCAGCATATCAAGATATCATGCATAAAGAGAAGCCTGTCTAATGATGTGTTTACTTATTAAACCAGAACATCTCTGAAGGGCATGCATGTTTATCTATTTTTATTTATCCCTTTCCAAAAGAAATTAAATGCGCACATTCACACACACACACATGCATCTCTATTGTGTAGAACACAGAATGTCTGCATTTTTATACATTAATATAGCAAAAAAATCAATTAAAATTCTTTTTTTTTTTTTTTTTTGCAATAGGCAAGATTAAAATATCCCTTGAGGTTGCAAACCAGAAACATGCAAATAATTTGATGATGTCGAATGGCACTTTTGTGCTAGAATAAACAGGTGTGATCATAAAGGCGTCAGTGGTATGTTTTAGTAGAGCTGAGATTGTGACATGCAGCATGACTCAAAGCTGGGAAATTCCCAGCTCACCTACCTCGTTTCCTCAGCTCTCACTTTCGCCTTTATAAAACTTCCTTCCTCTTCTCACCAGTGGGGCATGTAGAGGGCACACAGTCTGAGTTAAGGGAAAGCCTTAGTTCTAGTGCATGTATGTGCATCAGAAACTAGGTATTTTTCATCAGTTTCGTTAATTTCTGGACATGCAAGGATGCAGTTTCTGCAATTGTTTATTTTCTTCTCTTGATTACAAGTAGCTTCCTTTTCTGAATAGCTATAACATGCATTTGCTGCCAAGTTCAGGGTCTGAAGATGTTGCTCCAATGCATCATTTGAACACTTCGATGCCATCTACTAGATCATTGTGTTAGGGGCCAAGTTAGGGCCAGCAGGGTAAAGGCAATTTATAACCCACATAGTGACATCAATCTAACCTAGCAACCTCCCTAGCAACACTGCCAAAGCATCACAATGTGGCCCCTATAGCTTAGATGATATGAAGATAGTAGCATTGTTAGGGTGGGAGGTTGCCACTTTGGCCTAGCAACAAATAACAGCCTGACCTTGGGATCTATTGAAAGCTGAGAAGCCAAGCAGAACAGAGGGAGAACCACCAAATGAAACCCCATGGGTTCCTGCCTGTTTCTTTTATGTAACCTAAACAAATTCTTCGGAGAAAAATATGGCAATGCTTACAGACATGCTGCATTCATGTATATTCAGCATTGCTTTAGCTGGTTAAGCTGGTACATCTTTTATGTTGTGGTTTGGAAATCATAAAACCCAGGTGCAGAAAAAGGATGAGTATAGAAATCACTACAGCCAGCTCAGAGTGGTGATAAACACATTGCATATTGCTGTTGAAGTGCACTGATATGTAAGGGCTCACACATCAGGACACGCAGGGTAATCCAGGAGCCCCAGACACACTGGGGTTTGGACTCACCCAAGAAATCTAGCTGTAGCCATCTTATATGCAGCATTTTGTCACTGAAAATAACAAAATGGATATAATTCATACCCCCCCCCCCCATTCTCTTTCTTGTTACCTCATTCAAATGAGCCCCCTATACATGTCATTGTGCCAGTTCTGTCCATGCAGCTGCCGAAGCAAGGTAGTATTTTTCATTCCCATATAGACATCAACTGTAGGACATCCTCTTAAAGACACTCTGGAGCTATAAGGAGTTGCACCTGAGCTGCTTGATGTTTCCAGTTTCTAACAATGATCCCATACTCCTGGTGTTTGTAATTGAATACCATTTACAGCATCTTGACAGTTGCTGTGATTCAGAAGTGATTCAAAGACAATTGAGGGAAACAAATGAGAAGTATGAAAAAAGCAAGCGATGCATTTGTTTCTGTACAGGTAGCCCTGAATCAGTGTGTGGTGGTGGAGGTTACCTGATGCTGAGCTTCCAAGCACCATTCAGTCTTAAGAACATATATAACAGTATTAGCCCAGCAGTTCCTATGGAACTCACAACCCTTGTAATCTCAAAGCTATTCTGTATAGTGCCCACTTTTAAGCCCAACCAGAGGGGATAATTCACCTCCCCCTCCCCATTTGCTGGTTTAAGCTACCAGCTGGCCAGTGTGGAGAAGCTCAAATTGCAGCTGCCTTCACCCTCTTCAGCATTCAAGATACACAGATGACTTTGGTCTGCAGCAACTACATATTGAATATATATTTTCAAAAATGTAATTTCTTTTGTTAAATGAAACATACCTGCACGTATGTGTGGTTCTGCATGTGGGTGAGTTTACACACATGTTTATGTGCGATTACATAAACTGAAAAGGGGATTTTTTTAGCTTTTTAATGCCATCCGTTTTGTGCCTTGTTTCCCCCTTGTGTAACACTTGGTATCACTTTCAGTTTATAACTTCTCTTGAGAGAGTAGCCACAAGCCACAAATAGTCAATTGTCTACTTACAGCAGACTTCAACAAAGGGACTGATAGAGCTGAACTGGAAATGGCACGTCTATACTGCAGTCACTGCTACAGCAACCACAACTGCAGTTTTGGTTAACACAAAGTCAGGGGCAATTTATCTTATAAAACCTTAGCACAAGTTCCATCACAGAATAGAGCATTTGTCCATTAGCTCCATTTGTATTTTCAGTCAAGACCATGACAAACTCAAAGACATTGTATGAAGTGTGTGAGAGTTTGTTCCTTTGCATGTTTCTTAAATTACAAGCTTTAAATGCATTGAAGAATAGTGAGGATTGGGAGAAACCTCTCATGTCCCAGAGCCACTTCATCCATTCCATACTTTTTCAAACTGAAACTGGCCAGCTGGATTTTTTTAATCCCTTGAATTTCCCATAACAGCCCTTGTTGGAATTATGTGCATCTGAATGGTAAAGCAGAAGGGCACAGTGGTAACCCAAGCAGGATGCCTACCTCCCTGCAACACAGACCTGCTGGGATTCCCACAGATGTGAAGAAAAATGAAATTTCAGCTTCCCAAAGCTTTCTCCATGTATTTCCCATTAAGCTTCTTTGTAACAGTGATAATCTTTCTCTAACCCTAATGTTGGCCACAGCCTGCTCCCCAGGGAACTGCTCCACATCAGTAAGTGAGCCCTCTCTCCCCTTTTCCATCTCATTTCCTTCCCCCTTTGAACCATACTTCCGGAAGGAGGGAAGGGTATGGAAGTTACTCCTCCATGCAGGGCTGCCAGAGAATGAATGGTCAGTACTGGCTGCATGTCTTTCCCTTGGCACCACGTTCTGCCAATCTGTGAAACGTAAGGTGTGAAACACACTTGCAAAAAAATAACCAAGCAGCAGCTCATTTCCTCCTCCCTCCTCATCGCCCTGCACCTCTGAAACTCCAGCCTGAGCTCTCACCAGTCCTGGCCACAGTCTTCAGAAGCACCAGCTCTGACTGTCCTCTGCCTTCCCACTGCAAATCCAGCCCAGAGCAAGCGCCTGGTGTAATGAGTAACCCAGGGCAGATCCGACAGCACCCAACACCAGGAAACCTACTTGATTTCTCTGCTTACAAACTTCAGTGTAGTTCGTTTTCCCAGTTCTTAAACTAAGCAACTGAGGCAAATACCAGAGTCAGGCTCAGCTACTTAAGAGGAGACAGAACACTCTTCCACAAATAGTTCAAGAACCAGGCAATACTTTTAGATGAGAGAGGTTAGGACTGCCTTGCATGGATGTCTGTATGTGTGCAAATTTAACATTTTTAATAGCCAAGCTTTTTCTTACATGAAACCAGAATTTAAAAATACATACACCTTCTTAAATGCTTCAGATTCCTGCGCCTTCCTCTAGAGATCATGCATGACTAACATTGAAGCTGGGCCATTACAACCAAAAGAAATGACTGATTCCAATGAGCAGACCCTGATCTGAGCACTGGTGAGCTCTTGAGAGATTACAGCTAATTTGGGATGTTTGGATCTGTTCCACCAGTGAAAGGGAGGATGATGGATGCAGAATCTGATAGATGAAGGTAGACTTCATCTATATTCAATGCAAATTTAGGTGCCTCTAAATCAGGGTATGTGAGCACTTGGGAAAACACAGGCTCACCCGAACACATTCATTCTTGCACAGGAGTGAAAAAGAAGTGGTGCTGCGTTTGTGAGAGGAATGCAGCTATATATAAGGATCCCCAGTGCCTGTGGTTAATGCCAAGGTCAGCTCCAGCTGACACCGGTGCCCGAGGCTATGGGGGAAGGGATAGCTGTACTCTATAGCGAAGCCACAAGATGTCAGGAGACTGCTGTGCTGCTGCTGCTGCTGTACTGGTCCTGGTGCACTGGGGCTTGGCAGGCACTAGGGCTTGGGAGCAGCCTGGAATCTCCTGCCATCAGTTTTCAGGTCAGCCAGCTTCTCCCCTGTTCTATCCCGTCTCCTTCCTGTGCCACTTTGTTTCTTGATGAAAAGGTTTGGGCAAGAAAATGAAGAATTCTCTCCCTTTTGATGGCTTTTCCCAAGTCCCTGTTTTACAGCTTGCTAAATCCCCTGCTGTATAGCAACATGCAGCTTTCTCTATGATATCTCACTTAATATGGTTAATTGTGTTTGTGTTCTCCACAGGGTTCTTGGCAGTTACAGCATACTATGAGGTCAGTGATTCACCTCCCTGTGTTCAGAAACCTCCTCCCAGTCTCCCCACATGAAACTGGAAACTAGTCATATGTGAGAAAACAGCAGTTTGCAAGAACGCTTACGATAAAAGGGTAAACAAGATCTTACACAGAACCATAGCACTGTTCCCCCTTCCAGACTGCAGCAATCAACATCATTCACTTCTCTGCCCCGCTGCTGCCATGGGCATTAGCACCCATATTTCAGAGTCACCTCTGCAGCTGAAATAATGCTCCACATTGTCCTCACTGTCCTGAAGAAGTGAAGAACTGTGCCTGCTGTCATAAATAAACCCCTGCTCCACCACTGACCCAGTGGATAATAGCTCTGCACAGCCAAAGCTATTTCCACATTTGGGGATCCTCAGGACTCGGAGGAGTAGGCTGAACTGAAGCATGTGCTCTCTCACACATAGTCTCCAGCAGCTTAGCACCAATCTATGCCATCGTTCAACCCGTCTGGTGGCTATTTATGGAAGCACTTGAGAATTTCAAGGAATTTTAATATACTTTGAATACCCTTGAAGCCAACCTGGTCGTTTTGCTGGGAACCAGCATGCTGCTGCCTATGGTTCAGGCCTTGCTTAAGGTTAAACAGCTAATAAAGAATGCCACCATGCTTTATACACTGGATATGATTGTTTCCACAGTGGCCATACACCCATCACTGTGCTGGCTGCCTTGTGGCACCCATCTCCACTGCTCCAGATTTGAGGATCTGAACCTGACTCCCTTTTGATCACCACATGAATGAAGAATTAATTTTGACAAAACTGGGCAAGTGCAGCAGTGATGGGATTGGAATAAGCTTCAGCATGCAACAATCCACCACCACACACCATCCATCTTTCCTGCCCAAAGAGATTCATGAGAGATGGAGCTCCAAGTCATGGACTGAATGAACTCTAACAAACATTTGCAGGGATGGTCCACAGACTACGGGAATAATCTCTCTGTGTGTGTATACATATACATATATATGTATATATATTATGTACACATATATACATCTCAAAGGACAGGAAAGGTGATGGTGTCACCTTTGATGGTGGAAAGTGTGAGAACTGGCATAACGCGAATGCTATGGAATAAAAGGTAGATCCTGGTTTTGGCTGGGACTGAGCTAATTTTTTTCCTAGTAGCCGGTGCAGTGCTGTGTTTTGGCTTCAGTCTGAGAACAGTGCAGGTAACACACTGATGTATTAGTTGTTGCTCGGTAGCACTTACCCTCACCAAGGACTTTTCCGTCTCTCATGCACTGCCATGAGGAGGGACACAAGAAGCTGGGAGGAAGCAGACACAGGACACCTGACCTGAACTAGCCAGAGGGGTATTCCATATCACAGCATGTCATGCCCAGGATATAAACTATGGGGAGTTACCTGGAAGGGACTGATTGCTGCTCAGGTTGGGCTTGGTATTGATCAAAGGGTGGTGAGCAATTGTATTGTGCATCACTTGCATTTATTGGGTTTTTCCTCTTCCCTTTCTCCTTTCACTTTTATATTCTATATAAATATATTGTACTTTAATTACTAGAATGTTCTTATCTCAACCCACAGGTCTTACATTACTTTGATTCTCCTCCCCATCCTATTCGGGGAAGGGGGTAAAAGGGGATGAGAGAGCGGCTGCGTGGTCCTGAGTTACCCACTGGTATTAAACCACAAGAGTGGCTTACAGACAGAATCACTCCATAGCTGTGACTCAGACTGTCACCACAACCTGCAGTCAACCCTCAAAGGCCACAGGCAAATATTCTCAGTACTAAACCTAAAATTTATTATCCAAACAATAAAATTGCCATCAGGACCAACCCTGTCCTACGTGGTGCTTCTGAGTTCTGTAGAGAAATTGACCATGCAAGAAGGAACAGAGGGGTTTGGGAGTTCTTTTTATTTAGTTGTACGTATTGCACCTGCATAAAACAGTTCTCTCTGCCTGCCCTACCAGCTTCTCAGAAACAGAACCTGGAAAATCTGTAACTAAGGATGCATTGAATTCCCAAATACCACCCTGGGGGGAAACAAAAAAGTATCCACCCGCCTTATATGTGATGATATCCAGCATGAGCATCTTCTGAAATGACCCCAAAGCTGTGACCAAGAACATCAGAGTTGCACTTAAAGCCCCAGACAAGCCCCCACCTCTGGCTAGTGACTTCAACCCCTCTCTAATTCCAGTCCCCAGCAGGCTGGACTTACTCTCCTTCATGAACTGGCAGCATTGGTCACCTTTGCTGGGCAGTAGCTAGTTCCCACAATGAGATATACAGGGCATTCTGAAAACACACTGTGACAGATCTCCAGCACATGGCCCCAGATGGAATCCTGAGACAAGGACATCAACTACAGAGCTGCCTGCCTGGAGTTTTCTCATCCTTTAGACACGAGGAGCCAGAAGTAGTCCCCATTTTTCTGCAGAGGCCCTTTGGAGATTCCTATTGATGCAGATGCTGGGACCAGTAGTAGCTGTTTGTGTCATGTTGAGAAAGGATGTATTCAACAGCATTGCCAACATGCTAGAGAGCTGGAATGCATCCACATCCAGAAATGTATTTGTATTCCCTTGCTCCACAAACAAGGAGCCCACAATCAGATTTGCTGTTTAAGGATCTTGTTCTTCTTCTGCTCTTCCTCATTCCAGAGAGCTCACTGATAGCAGTGTCTTTGCTCAAGCACAGCCCAGTGAGCCCAGGCAGAGACAGGATGGCACTGACTTCTGAAAAGCTCTGAGCAGTCAGGAGCTGGCAAGTCAGGAGCCAGGTCTGCCCAGAAACAATACACGGAAGGGAGTGGGCAAGCTGAAAACAGGCAAGGAAGAGGAGAGGGTATTCATACAGGTATTTTGTCCTGTAACCTATAAATACAGAGCTCTCAAAGGTCACATCTTGGTGAAAACTGCTCAGAGAGAGGGTCAGAAACCCCATGAAGTGACATTTCAGAAGGATACATCCAGGTTAGTCCCCAGCCTCAGAAAGGGCTTGAAAATCTCGCTAGAAATCCTGCTCCAGGACAAGAAGAACACTGTTTACGGGACTATCATTCAAACATCTGGTGGCAAACAGGACTGCTGCCAAGCTTACCCAATACTCTTTGGATTTCAGTTGCATTAGAAAGCTAAAATCCACTGGGAGAGAAACCAGGGATGCGTCTCTAACTAAAACCTGCGTTCAGTAATATCTTGCTGTCACATATGACATTAAACATTTGAGTCAGTGAATTTTCACACTGGGTAGAATGATTTAGCACTTCCTTACTTTCTGGGAAGGTTTCTTAGCAAAAGCAGCAGACTGAGGCTGACTGCTGCCACGATGGATCTTTTTTGGAATAGATGTTAAAAGAACCTGTGTTCCGCAAGTCCAACCCTTTCACAGGGAAACAAGGCCAGCAATGTGTGAGGACTGCTGCACTGCGCAGTGTGGTTTGGTGCCTCACCTTGGCACACAAAAACAAGTCGACAGCAGCACAATTTGTAAACCAATTACTGCGTCTGGAATTGATAGTCTCGTGCTGCTAACTGGGGGTCTAACGGAATCAGGTGTTTGACTGCAGCACTGGCCAAACAAGCATTTTCAGTGCTATCCTGAACAGCAAAGAAAATATTCCATTTCTTGCTCTAAATAAGCCACACTGAAGTTTTGATTTAGACCTCAAAGGCTTACACAGAGACCAAAGCAGTATGGTGCTCTCTGATCAGTGTACATTAAAAACAGTAACAATGCCAGACTGAGAAAAAAACCCCCAGAAAGACACAGGATTTGTTCTTGCATGGAAAACACGATAAACTCTGGGAGCATTCGCTACTGTGCCTTGTGACCAAACTTCCCCTGCTCGTGGATGGTGGATTATCGTCAAAACTATTCGGACACACGCACATGACCTTACAAAAATGCGCACTAGCAAAAACAGGCTTTACTCAAGCCAAAAAGGGAACAAAATTTTTCATAAGAGACCTAAGCCTTGCTCCTGTGCTAGTGATTGGATTAGGTAATGACTAATTAGATGAGGTCATCACTTTCTATGTCATATATATACAGTATTTATGGAGAATTTGCTCATTCTAATTAACAAAGAGTTTCTTGACAAACTTCATTTTCCTGAAACTAAGAACCTTGAATTTGTTCCACTTTTGATCTTTCTTCGGTGGCTATGTTTGCTTTACATTAAAATAACTTCTAACATTCCCATTAAGGATAATCCCTCCAGCAGCCACAGTATGACATTTCTATATTAATCTTTTAAGCATTTTAGAAAAGCAAGGTTTCATGTTTTAATAATCACAGTGTTTTTCTCTGAGGAGTTGTAAAAATTTATGGGGCCTTTCTATCCTATTTGACTTCAACATCTTTAGAGTTTGGTGCTAATGGCCCATTCAGCCCGCTTACTCTTTGACTCCTTCTTTATTTCTTTTTCATCTTCTTACAAAAGAAAAATTGCTTCCGTGCCTTACGCTGCTGCAGATGCTGTTCAAGTGGTAAGTCATTTCAAACCAACTAGCTGAAAAAACACCACAGTTTACCCTCATCTCGGAATCACTTGGGGGTCTCCACTGTAGACATGTGCATACCAACCCTTTTATTCTTAATTAAGGATAAAATATAGCCACTTGTTTAAAGCAGCAAAAGCAGCAAGAACAACACACATACAGGTTATTTTAAACAGGTTATCGACTTGTCTTAAAAATAAAATACTTTTTCTGCTTTAATATTTTATCCCTTTCTTGCTTTTTTTAGCAGAAAAATAAAAGTAACAGGTTAACTATGTTTATTATAATTTTAAGATAGCCATAAAAGTGGCTCTCCAGTGCCCCCGGAAGCATTCTTGCCCCATACTACTCACACTTTGTTTTATGCAGAGCCAGGAAAGCCATTGCAACTACTAAAAATCCAGCCACACAATCACAGTAACAAACCAAGCAAATTCCTCGCTCTGCCACCGAGACCTCTCCCAGTGCTCACGGTTTCACTTCCTGAGAGCCTACAAATGTCGTCCCTTTTGGACAAAGTTATTTCCAAAGCGGAGAGAAAACAATATGCCTGCTCTGAGTCAAGATTGCCTCTGTGATTTCTGCTGCTGAAAACCCTGCATCTCAATTAGGCACGTCTCAAAGCATTTGTGGTTACAGAGAAAAAACCAATATTCTCTGTTCAATGCAAGTGGAAGACACTTAGTGGGATCAATTTCTTGTGAGATGCTTCACTCAAGAAATAGATTGTGATCCACACAAGCAGCATTACTGTGAGAAACGGGGTCCTACCCCTTACTGAAGCCACCACAAGTCAAGTCTCACCTGAATGCCCTATAGAGAACCAAGGAGATCAAAAAGTTTTGCAGTATCTTATAAAGCAGCAATACACTGTTTGTTGATACAGTCTACTGTGGCCCTACAAAGGAAACTAGGACAGAGAGGATAAAGAACTGAGCAGTCAGCAACACTTTAGAATAATTTTGATAATGAAGGAGACAGGAGTTTCAGGGGCTGGGAACACTGCAGTAAGTATAGAGGAGTGGGAAACTGTAGTTTCTATTGCATATTCAGGACTGTAATCAAAGAGATATGTGCCAAGAAGATCTGCAGCATCCAGAAATTGTCAGAGTTGTCTTGCCACAGCTTCTTCAGTGATCTTATCCTAAGACAAGTGTTTCATAACAGATCGAATGATACCTAGAATGAATGTTTAAGAATAGACAAGGAAGAAGAAACCTTTTTTTTTCACCAGAAGACTTCATGCCCTACTTAAAAATAAAGGGCATGGTGGCGATTCAGGCACCACCGCCAGAATCAGCACTGTCTCAGTGCCCCCAGCAGCCAGCATGGAGATGGGGCTTCCCTCACTACAGCCTCTGTGATTTACTGCATGCATATAAAGCCTGAGAGCCTCCTGTATGATTTATAGAGGCGTGGGTTGCTCATCTGAGCAGAGGAGTGGGATGCAGAAATGCTTGTGCTCTAACCAGTTTCTGACATGGGCTCCTGCGGCCCAAGGCACGTCATGTTGTTTCTCAGCCTCTGGGCAAGTTCTTACAGCAAATCCTGAGCCTTTTTTGATGTGCTGTTAAAGGTTCCAGAAGAATGGCAAGAGCTTGCAGAACTGCGTTGCTGTTCCACTTCAGTCCCCCTCCATCTGTGTATCCAGGTCTCCTCTCATTCAACCCCTAAGAGCAAGTACTGCTGAGCTGTCTGATGCAAGATGGGGCAATGATTTCCTTCAGGAGCCATCCTTTGTCTCTTGCCTCTAGGAGAGCAAATGCAGCCTATCTGCTGTGCTGGATGAAAGGGCAGAGTTGTCATTTGTCTGTTTCACAATCACATACTTCTGGGCCCTCAGCACTCCAGAATTTTCCTTTGAGCTTCCTGAGCACTTGGAAGAAAGATTTGCCCCTTTGTTCTTCTACTTGTACAATTATGAGTGTAAAAATTCATTGCTCTGTGGTGTCTTTGGCATTCCCAGTAATGGTATCCAGAGTTCCCTGTCCCTGCACCATCCTGTCACTCATCACCAGTTAGAGCAGGATAAAAGCTGCCTTAAATGACACGTAAATGGCCCAGGGGCAATAGAAGAGCACCAGGAATTACGAATTACATCTTTATCTGGGTTTCTAGTATGTCCCTTTTTTACATGCATTGTCCTTAAGATAAGTGTGAGTCAGGGATTTTGTGCCTCTAGAGAAACAGAAGGAAGAAAACAATGCAAGTGTTAAAGGGGAAGGAGAAGCAGAGGGTCTGTATTCTCATGCAGAGCCCCTAAACTGGTACTGCCCCCAGAAATCTGCAAGAAGGCAGCACTCAGCCCTCAGTGCTGATACAGAGAACAATGGAACTAAATCACCCCAAACATTCATAACCAATCTTGTGTCTGCTCCTGAACGCCCCCCTCCAATCTCTTGTTCTTTGTCCTCTGAACTATAGTCACCTTGCATTACGCGGTATGAAATGACTAGTCAGGCTTCCCATTGTCATTGGTGTTAATCACAGGAGATGAATATGAACTGAACAATGGTGTTTATAACCTTGGTTAACAATGCCAGGCACTGGGCTGGAGTCTCCTCTCCCTTTCACCCACACCAGTCCAGCGGCTCCAGTGTAGCTATTTCAGGTTTGCAGCAGCACTGGGGAAGTCAGACTCCAACAGAAAGGCACTTTTAGGATGGAAAAATCCAACAATACTTTTGAAAAATAAAAGGAATGAAAGCAGCAGAACCCGGTGAATTTCTCTGCTTTGCAGCTCAGGTGCACATAAAAGCCACTTTCCATGAAACCAGCATAGTGTATGCGAGAGTAAGGGTGTCTGACCTCTGAAGCAGATCTGCCAGCATAAAGCAAAGCACGGTTCACAGCCATATATTTTAACTAGCATTTGAGAAATCACAGTAAATACAGCTTATGTTGGTACCAAATGAAAACAATGTCTCTCTGGTGGCAGAGAAACTTTATCTTGGGTCACTGGTGTCCTGCTGGCACTGGGATGTATTTATTTTTTAGCATTCAGTGACCTTTGATACCAGTAACTACAGAGGGCTGCCAAGCTGCCCATGGGCTCTTCCATGCCAGTCTTTATCTGCTTTGTACACTGGGCAGTTTGAAACTGAACTCTGCTTGTTTGTGAAGAGGTAGATAGGATCGGTAACAAGCCCTACAGGGACTGCACCCGAGTGTGTCAGTGTATGTGCATGTTTATGGATGTGCCTGTGTGCGTGACACTGATTCTGAGGCTGCTGGTGCTCAGCTAATACACACCCGTGTATGCATGCATGTAATCAAGGGAACTGTAGTTTCTTTCTCTTCTACAATATAAAAGTGGTATTTGCATGGCCATTGGCTTTCAAGGGCAGTCTTCAGCTGGGCTACAACATAGTAATATTCTGGTACCCACTATGTATGGAAATGAGGCTTTTTGTTGTACTTGTGATTATATTCTCTACCACATTAATTAAAACCACTGCTGTGACCTGACCAAACCTGGAGTGTTGCCTGGGTTGTACTTTACCCTGGGCAGTGCCAACTTTGGGGAGTTTGCATAGCCCAGATGCTCTACGACAGTTCAATTAGTTCAGCCAAGTTCCCGTCTGGAGAGGCACACGTGGCCTGAGGTGGCTGTCCTAGCAATGACAGCACGTGGCTCCTGTTCCCCTAGACGCAACTCACTGAGAAAATGGCAAGTTAGGGAAGGAGGAAATGGTGGCTTTTAGCTAGACCTCCACCGACTATATCAAGCTAAAATAACCTGTGCCCTTCTGCTTAAGTGCCACTGGTTGAGAAGCAACTTCATTACGTGCAGTTAACATATAAGCTTAAAAGCATTCAGCTAAAACCAATCCTTCTGCTGTCCTCTGGTCACCAACTGGCAACAAAGCTCCACATTGACACCAATCTGGCAACCTGTAGAGTTTGCCCTGTTACATTTTGCTTCTATAAGCACAGCTATTATTGGAACTGCTTACTTGACCATATTGTATGCTTTAGCTCCATCTGACAATAATTCGTTCTTCCAGCTTGCAACATTAATTACTTATGCATACTATACACACTGCCACTCAAAGTACATGCACATAAAGAAAACAAAAAGATTTTATGCACAGTTGAGTTTTTTGCTTTTTTTTTTTCTATTATTTGTATCTAATGTGAGGACAAGAAGAGATTTTTAGGTTACCTATAACTTGAAAACCAACACCAGAAACACTCGGAAATGTAGCACGTTAACAAACACTGGCTGGGTCTGTAGGTTAGTATAGATAATACAAAGTATAGCTCAGTATGTCTGCTCTACCCAATAAACAGCAGAAGCAAATCTTCACTTAAACATGGATTTGTGGTTGGATGTGTGTGTACACACACACACATTATGTACTTACATGTAACCCCCCAAAAGTAAAAACAGGACTAAAAAAAGCTGGCCAAAATATACATATGCTTTTGGTGATTAACACTGTCCTATCTGTAACACTACAAACATAAGACTGGAAGAGATACTAGCACTCAGGAATTCCCAGCACCATACCGTACATGGATCAGCACTTGTCTGTAAAGCAGTTGTGGCTTTCAGCTCTGTTGTTGCTGGGAAGCTAGTGTCTCCTACGATCACACTGGGCATCCTGATAGACTAATACCTGTCCTAATACCTGTGATGAGATCCTACACAACAACAGACATGACAGTCCAGCAGCACCTTGTGTCATGCCAGCAGAGCTTTCCTATCGCTGCTGAAAGAACCCTGTCTAGGATTGTATTTGTCATTTCTATTACTGCCTCATGTACTGATGGTTCACAGTCATCCACAAACAAACCAATGCATGCATTTTTTCTATCTTTTTTACTGTAGTCAGTTTTTTCCTTCAAGGGAATCTAATTTTCTTCATCCTGCATAGAGCTCTGTATAGATAATAGAGAGACACATCCACAGAACAGTTCCTCTTAACCTAAATCAAGAATCTAGAAGAGGCAGGACAGACCTCCAAGGAGCCCTGATGATCAGCTTGAGGAAGCAGCCTGATTTTTGATGGTTAATGGTGAAGTGCATTCCAAATGTATGTTTTTGCAGGGAATTGTGTCCCATTGCCATTGCTCATTGCTTTCACTGTGCTCCAGCTCACCAGCCCTGATGCTCTGACCCTGTTAATGACAGTGCCTCTTGACTGTTTCATCAGATTTCTTTAGCATACTCCAGCTTAAATGACAATAGATCATTATAGTGAACATTAAACAAGTTTAGTCTTGAATCACCGGTAATCTGTCTATCCCAGTAGTAATCTATTGGCACCTCTCCTTCAGACACTTCCTTATGCCTTTTACTGCTCTTTTACTAATCCCCATCTTTTCCATCTTAATTAATAACTTCCCATGTGGCATCACATCAAATGCTTGACTAAAATCCATACAGATTAGATCTACCACATTCGCCTTGCTTAGAAAATCAGTTATCTACGCAAAGAAATAGTTCAGGAAACTCAGCAAAATCAGCAAAATCAGCACTGTGGTTGTATCCTGTTTATCTTCTCTTTTTCTGGTCCATTATATTTTCTTTCACCACTCTTCTGAAAGCCTCAAATGGTCTTAAAATGAGATAATTTTCAAATATTTTTAAAAATAAAGCATTTAATCAACTATTTTTAAATCATGCAAGAACAACTTTTGGGTCAAAAATGTAATTCAAATCCTTGCTATCAATCTGGTACTTTTTCCTTTGGAATTCTGTGATGGAAATGATCTGGTTTCCCTAGCTTGAAAAATATTAGCTCTTTTAGATTTGCTTTCACCTTTATTGTGATCATTTTCATCCCCTCATTCCAACTAATTATGCTGGGTTTGCTTCATTCTTCCTCTTAAAAGCCTTGGAAAAACCCTCATTTAGATTCTTTTTCATTTAGGTTCTTGTCTCATTCCCTGTTTATTTATGTATCTGAATAAATGTTTCCTTTTTGTTTTAATATTCTTCTGACATCTATTTCAGAGTTATTTTCAGCAATTCTCACTTTATTCTTAACACATGGGTAGTGGGTTTGTCCATCAGTTGCTTTCCTTACTTTCGCTTGCTCTCCCATAGTCTAGTGAAATGATGCCATTGCACAGACTATATTAACTAACAGGATAGACGTGGTTAAATACAGATGTTTTGTAGATAGGTACAGAGTGAATATATCTGCAATTAAATTCACAGGCCAACAGAAATCAAAGATCCTGTTATAATGGAAGCAATGTTTTTATCTGATTAGAGTTGAAAACCCCTTGCATCAGCCCTGCCTATGCCAGAATGCCGAGCAAAATGCTTTGGCTTGCAGCAATAAAAATACTGTATGCTTCTTCTCTTCCAAAGGAATTAAAACTTTCTATCACTAAGAATAAAACAGAAGCAGAATTGTACAAAATAGTGCCTAATTTTTCAAACTGTTGCCTTCTGTTTATTTATTTATTTTTTTTAATTGGGTTTCTAATGCCTGATTTTGAGCAGGAGCCTTACACTGCAAACCAGAGCAGAGCTGAGCCAATCTGTGACCAGCCACAAGATAAAACTAGCTCTGAACTGAAAACCTTTGTGGCTATTTTTGATGCTAAGGATTCTGATTACATTTACAGTTTTTGATTTCCCTTGATCACATCTTAGTTCCTTAAAGATTGCATTTTCCTCTTCAGCTATGGAAAAATCGTATGTGGAATTTGTGCACTATCAAGTTTTGAATTAGTACAAATAGGAGAGATATGAGAAATTCTGGTATCATTACACAAAGGTAAAATGGAATATTCTTTGTGTCCACCCACCAACTGCAATCAAAGGACCATACACAGCAGTGGGAGAACCAAATAATCCAGCTAATTATAAAGAAGCTTTACTGCAGAGGGTATATTCATACATGGAACATTTGCAGCTAAGAGAGAAAAGATTTTCAAAACCCATCTTAGCATAAAATTGGAGTGTCCTCCATGGACACTTTGAATCAGTTGGAAAAAGACCTTCCAGATGACACATATGTCTGACTGTAGAGAGATAGTTCTATTGGGGGACAATAAACTAACTTCTTAATTTCACAAGCCATCACCAACTGTTTGTAACCCTTCAATCACCGTTTTCCTGGGTTAACGTGATGCCTCAGAGGATGCCTGTCTCAGATCCAGTCTGATGTTCTGGTGCTCTGCATTTCTAGTAGCACTGTCAGGACTGCCTCATTGGAGAGCAATGACTGCAAACCTCTGCTAAGAAAGTATTTTTAGGGGTAAATCCTTACTTATTCTTGAGGAGCAGGATGGTGAGCCCTCGCTTTCACTTCCCTTTCTGACATACACCCTACACTGGCATTCTCTGCCCTTTATGTTTTGATTAGTTCCTTGAATTATAACTTTTAGGTTTTCCCTTCAACTTTTCCGCCTAGCTTTACCCATCAGTTTCCTACTGTAAACAACTGTTTTGCCTGCTAGATGGCACTGGACATCCACTAGCGCTGGGACTGAAGGCAGGTGGCACTGAAGAGCTGTAAGGGCACACGGCCACCCTTTGGTCGCTGTTCTATTTACTTTCTGCAATGGCATTTTCTTTGCTCAGATTACTTCATTCCTCATCCACAGCACTGCCCTGCCACTATAACAATTCCATCCGTGTCCTCTTCCTGTTTTATGATGAGTATAAACTTGCTATTAGCACTGCTATGGAGGATTGGAGCTGTTTCTGAACCCATCAGTTGGTTGAAAACAATTAAAACCAAACAGAAGCCCTGAAATTCCTCTGGGTTTCAGCCATTGACTTGATTTGAGTCCAAGTATTTTGCAAGCAATCTGATTTGAGGGATAAAATTAATTAAACTTTTCTGCCTAAAAGCAGCATTACAGAGCTATTTGTGAATAGATACTAAGGGCTAATATAAGGCTGGTGTGAAATCTTCTTGTTCTTGCATTCTGGTCTGAATTCTTTGTATACTGTTAGGACAAACATCCTTGGATGCGCTGTGTACAATATATTCATCAACACACCAAAGAGGAAGCTGATGCTTTCATTTGTGTCTGCAGAGCACCCAGCATAACCCACTGTTGCTGTCCTGACTGTGAGCTTCTCTAACTAAATGTTAAAAACCCCACAGTTGAAACAAACTAGAAAACAAAGTTAACCACAAATATCTGGCCGGAAATACAAGAGCCTCTATCTTCAAAGTATCCACTAGCTCTCATGAAGATACCCCCTTGTGACCCAGCATCTGAAACCAGAGTGCCATCATCACCATTCTAGCCCAGTCTGTCACTTGAGAATGCTGTTCTCTGCACCTACATAATGAGTTTGCTTTTCAAGTACACAGGCAAATGTTTCAGCCAGTGCCAGATGTGCCCACAGTGGGTGTGATTTCTTGGAACCTGAGGGTGTACCCTCTGTTTGGATGGCAAGTTCCATGGCTGTGGTTGCTTGGAGACATTACTGGTATCGAGGTATCTGTCTTGCATGCCTGTAGATGTTTTCCAGGTAGGTGTGGTCATACTTCTACCTGGCTCATCAGATTCCCCACAGATGTCCATGGATCTAGTGACAGAGCCAGGTCTGGCTTTCTCATTAATTCTTTTTCAACCTTATAATTATCATGTATATATGAAGCTGAATGCAGTGCTGCATCCTACCTTATCATTTCTAGGTGCCAGACACCTAATTTCTATCTTTTTTTGTCTCCTCTCCACTAAGAATGTGTCTCTCCATTTCCTCATGGATGCTCAAAACTGATCATCCCCAAAACTAGAGAAGACTCAAATAGAAGCAGAGCTTTTCACAGATTGAATCTTGTGTGGCATTTTAGGATGTCTCTCCCCTTCCTCCCAACCTTTTCATTTCCCTCACTTGGAAAAATTATCACCTGCCTATCAGAGTTGGCAGACACACTGAAATGCTTGTGCCTTGAGCCATTCCTGTGCAACGCCTGGCACCTCTGCTCAACTGTCTGCAGAAAGTGGGTTTGAAGTAAGATGCTGGTCTGTGAAGCAGCAGGGGCATGCAGACTGTTCTGCCGACTCCTGCTGGGGTGGTGAGCTGCTGGGGTGGTGAGCTTCAGCGGAAGGAAGGAAGATTGAGGGCAGATGGTGGCATTGTTGAGGTCTTGAGATGCCACACAGAGATTCACAAAAGTGGCTATTTCTAAACCCAAATGTCTAACCCTGCTTGAAATAACTATGATGCATTTTCTCCCTGTTTAGATAACACAGCACAAGGACTTCTGTGTATTTGCCTACCAATCCCTCTGGCACAGTGTGAAGCAAATGGCTACCTACACCTCTCTGGCTATTTGCAAGGCCACTTAGCTTTAAAATACAGCCAAGAGCTGCATCACCAATCTTAAAATTAACTTTCCTGGTGGGGGGAAGAGTCTTGAATTGATCCTTATCTACTTCACTGGGTCTTGTGCTGACAGTCCGGTTTGCTGTTCTCATCACTGTTAAAGTGTTCTGCTCTTTATTGGGTGCACTGTGAACAAACGCACCAGTCCAGACCTTTCTGATACGGCTGTTGTGATTTGCCTTATCTTTATTTGCTCCCCAAGCCACTTTGGTAGGGCTGAAAAAACCATCTCCTGCAAAAAAAACTTTGAACTCTGGATGAGCAACTAGAAAATACCTTTATTATCAGGGAAGGAGAGCTCAGGCTGCAGCTGGGGTCCAGCTGAAGTGCAGGGAAACTGCAGGGATCTGCACAGGAAGTGGCTGAGAGTCGCTGGCGTGGAGGCTATTAGGGAATTCTTAGAGATGTGTTAAATGGTAGGTTCAGCTTCGCTAATGAATCACCTTGCTCAGGCTACAGAGAGTTTTGGTTATAGGTGGCGTTGAGGGCACAGAAGAAAACGTCATCTCGCACATGCAGCTAATACAGTGATGCCTACACGGGACAGAAGAAGACCTGAGCACGATGACAATAAAAATGTTTATATGCATCACTCCTGTTACGACAAATTAATTAGCTGTTGAGGGAGAAAGTGCTGCAAAGGTATAATTCAGATTTCTGCACGGTTGTACTTTGTGGCAATGGTCAGGAAAATTGAGATGGTATCAGTTCACATTTTACAAAATAATAGTGTGAGCTTGTGGGCTGTGCACATCCAAATAGCCCCTGCTTGCTCAGGGTGATTACTGATGTGCTTAGAGTTAAGCACGCATAAAAGTCTTTGCAGGACCAGGGATGCAAAACACAAATAACTTTTCCCCTCGATATCTTTCCAATAGGTAAGCAACTAAAATAGGAATAAAAGAAAAAAGCACGAACTACAACTTTAGATTTCTACAAATTTTGTGGGTGCAAAGGCCATTTTTTCATCTGTGCCTTGGGTGGTGCAAAACACACTGTTAGTTCTTAACAAACAGACACGAGCGACAAAAAGCTAATATGCAAATTGCCCTATACACGAGGATGTTTTCTTAATTTGTGTGTAAACCTCATTTCGGATTCCAATACATGTCAAACCTGTATCATTTCTCTTAACTCACACTTGAGACATCAGCGACGGGAGAAATAACCTTAACAAATGCCTTTTTCAGTGCCCGGAACCCGGCGGGAGCAGCAGCACTCGGGTGGCCGGAGGTAGGGCTGGGGGTCGGGGTGCGGGTGGTGGGGAGGGATGGGGGAAGCCCTGGTCCCTCGGTGGGAACGACCCAGCTCCGCGTCTCTCTCCCAGCCCCGCCGCGGCAACATTTATTGCAAAAGCAGGAAATTGCTTATTACTAAACTAGCCGGCCAGGGAGCGGGAGCCGATGCTGTTCCACCCTGGCACAGCACTTGCTTAGCTGCTGCTTCCCCTTGTTCCGCTCTTTCTCCTTCTTCTTCTTCCCCCTCTTTCTCTCCTCTCTGCCTCTCTCTCCTCTTCTTTTTTTCATTTTGGCTTCTATTCAAATGTGGGTCAGGGGTGAGCGGCTCCCAACGTCACAAGCTTGCAAGATGGCGCTGGGAGGAAGGCTGTGAGATGAGGAACAGGCTGGTATAAACCGAGAGGACAGGAGAGGGAGAGGAGGAGGAGGAGGAGAGGGGAAGGGGAAGAAAAGCTGCTGCTCCAGATGCAATAAGAAGGTAACGCGGAGCGGGGCGCGGGTCCCGCTCGGCCGGCCGGGCGCTGCCGGGCTCCGCGGTGCAGCCCAGCCCCGCTCCCCGCTCTTTATTCGCAGCCCCGGTCATCTGCCCATCTGCCCGGGGCCGCTCGGGAGAGTCGCCGGGGTGGCGGCGGTGTCCCCTTGTTCCCTGCCCTGCAGCAGCCGTGCCCGGCACCAGCGGCAGCTCCACTGAAAAGAACGGGGGGATCATTTTCTTGTCCCCCTTTACCCCTCTCCCCGTGCCCCAGGCCCCCTCCCCTCGCTCTGCCGGCGCGCTGCCCACTTGCTTTCGGGGCTGGGGCGTGCATACGGTGTACCGGCCACCGTGCCTGCCTGGGGATCGCTAATGCTGGTTATTTGGTTGAAGCGGCTGAAAACTTTCCCCCTCCTCCCGTGCCATTTGTGTGTGTGTGTGTGTGTGTGTGTGTGTGTGCGCGGTGCCCCTTCCCCGGCGGCGCTGGGGTCGGGCGGGGGCCGCAGCTGCTGCCCGCGGGGCCGGCGGGCGCGGAGGGGACCGGCGGGGCGGGCAGGCAGCCCCGAGCGGCAGCAGCCTTCTCCCCATCCCCGCTCGCCCCTGCGAGTGAGCCGTATTTTGTTTTAATTGATTTTACCCCCCGAAAGGAGGGAGCGGAGCCTCCGGGTGCCGGGGGGCGTGTTTGTGCTGGGGATCCGGCCGCATTGTGGCGGAGAGGGCAGGGAAGGGGCTCCCGGGACTCGCATCGCCTCCATTCCCCCCCGCAGTCCATCCGCGGGGCCGCTAGGAGACGAGCCAGGCCCGGCATCCCCCAACCCCAGCGCCGGCCCCACCGAACACCCCCTTCCCCACCGGGACCACGGTGAACTTTTGCCCCGGCTCCCCGCTTCCCCGCCGCCCCCCGTGGTCGTTCGCGATCGCGGAGGGAAGGACCCGCCGGCTCTGCTCGCGCTGCCCGTCGCTGCGGGTCTCTGGCTTTTGTTACGGCACCGCTCGGACGCAATGGACGGAGCCGGGATCGCGCACCCTCCCGCGGCCGGGGTCTCCCGGGACCCTGCCCGCCGGCTTTGTGCCAGGGGGCAAGGCGCGCTCCCCGGCCCCGCCAGCCGGGAGCAGAGCTGTGCCCCCCGCTTTAAAATAAACCCAATTCAATTGTCCGGCCAGGCCGGCACTGTGCTGCCGAGGCGCGGTACGCTGTAATTCCGGGAGCCGGGAGGCTGATCGCCGCCCGCGGCTGCCCGGTCCCGGGGGAACGGCGCCGCGGAGCCGGGCCGCGCTCCACATCCCCAGGCGCGCCGGTGCCGGTGCCAGCTCGGCGGCGGGGGAGCCGCGCTTTTTGTTTTGTTTGGGTTTTTTTCTGGTTGCATTTAAAAGCAAAGCAAAGCCTGCGGGGAGGGGCGGGGGGGGAGGCTGTGTGCGCGGTACGCGGGGGAACCCGCGGTGCCCGCAGCGCCCAGCCTGCTCCCCGCCTGCTCCCGGCCCCTTTTGTATGGGACGGAGAAGTCAATTATTGACTCCGCTTGGCCCGGTCCCAGGTGGCGGCTCTCGGGGCACCCCCCGCGCCCCTGTTATCGCAGGCGCCAGGCGCGCTGTACCCGGGGAGCGCGTACGGACACGCGCGGGGAATCGGTGATGGGGAACTTTCTGCTGCCTTTGGAAAGTCGGGCAGCCCCGGCGCTTGTTGAGGCGCGTAACTTCGCGTTCAGCATCCGCGAGTGGGGCGGGCGCAGCCTTTACACCGAATTACTGCATTATATATGAGCCCGAGTGGCAAGCAGAGGGTTCCTCAAGTCACCCTGGATGTCACTGAGCCGTTAGAATGAATCTGAGAGAGCAGCCAGAAACAAGTTAAGAAGAGCATCAACATTGCATTCTGCTAATAAAATGTCCTTTGGCCAAAACTGGTTTAAATTTGTTGCGGAATGCTGTTTATATTTGAATGGCTCCCATGTTTTTCCACAAATTAAAGGGGAAAACAATATGCAATAGTCACTTTCATTGGAAAATGTCAGAACTATGAGCAGATGTTTGCTGTGCTTGATAAATACACTTTATAAACAACTAGTATTTCAAGATGACTTACTACTATTTTGTATGACTCAGATCTATTGTATATACTGCAGTGGCTCTGGAGAGAAAGCTGTGAATGAGTCCTTAGGATTTCACAGCAAATACATGGGGAAAATGACATATGGAAAGAAAATTGACTTATTTCCACAACTGCAAGTGGCCTCCTTTTGCGCCTTTTCATTAGCAATCTAATCCTAAAAGCATTAGGAGCAATTATTTGCAGTGGTGCCTGACATTCTAGGTCTAATTATTGAAATCAGTTTAACTTTTGATGGTTGACCCATTAGGTCAAATCTGTGTGCCCTTTGTTATATTTATTTAGAAAAAAAAAAGGAGAAGGGGGGGGATGTCTTCAAACTTGCCACCTGCTACTGACATATCATTTTAGCTCCGGAGGAGATCAGCAGTAAGAATAAGCAACCTCTTACATTTGTTACTTTCCATTCTAACACGGGTAAGGGAACCCTGCGGAAGAGCCTTGTTCTTCTGCGTCCAAAATCCATTGCTTAATCATGGCAGACTTGCATGGCCGCAGGGGTGGGAGCAGGAAGAATGGGAGAACCCGAGGATATGGCAGGTTTTTCGTTTGTCCTGCTTCCCTAATCTATGGGAAATGCAGATGAGATGCACATAGGTGAAAAGGATGGGTTTTCAGTGTTTGGGGAAAAAGCTTCTTCCAAGGATCTGGGAGGGCTCTAAATCTTTAATGCATGAAGAAATAGCTCACGTTAGTATTCACATACGTTGCTGGGCAGAATGACTTATGGATGTGTAGATAGTAATAAGTATTGCAAGATGCTTGAAGCAGTTGGTATCACGTGAAAGGCTGTAGTGTCAGTGCTGAATTGCTTGGCAGAAGCCAATGTGTGAGAAGGAGTGGGGGGAGAGAGGAGAGGAAGAGAAGGTGAGAGGCCTTATTTCAGGAGGGTACCCGTTCAATTTATTTTGATTAGTCATTTAAAACAACTAGAACGCAACCTCATGCTAATCCCTTTGGCTGTGTAATGGATTGAAACTCTCTAAACCAGCCACCGCAGCCCAAAATTGGTGATCACAGTGTGAAATTTGAAGTTGTGAACAGCAGGACTTGCAATGAGAGTTCTCATTTTCTAGCATTTTTACAGCCCATAGTAATTAAGAACTGTCAAACATAAACTGTGTTGTACATTGCTTTGACCTTGTATAGAAAATAGTGTGTGGCTATTCTCTGAACTCCTGCTACCTTCTTTGGTGATAGATGTAGGGAAATAGGATAATGTTTGAAAACCGAGGTACATTTGCCTTCATAGCAGAACTCCTGTTTGTGCTGACTGCAGCATTTAACCCTCTCATCCAGTCTGATGAACATACCGTAGCCTGATAGGTAGAGGGCTTAGTGTAGTGAGGATGCTATGTTTTCTCTACTGAAAACCAAGTTTCCCATCCCTTAACCAAACCTGGCTGAGAAAACGTATGAACAAAACTGCAGTTTCTGACAACATTCAGGGAAGAATGTTGCCACAAAGCTTCATTGCAGTGCAGCAGCAAATGTGGAGTGGGAGAAAGCAGAATCACATTTGTGCCATAGCCATTATACTGGCTGCATTGTGACAGGCGAGGCTCAATGGGAAGGGGGACATGCCCACCCTGCTGGGCTTGGAGAAAAATTAACAGGGCTCAGCTGTGGGATTGCCACAACAGAGCATCGTCCCAGCCATAAGCAGGAGAACATCTTTTAGAAAATAAAGATGACTTCTCTTTTGGTTTGCTGTGGATTGCTCCAATGATTAAACCACTAGGGCTGCTTCAATTGGTTTTTATCTTGCTGTAGTATCGGGAACAAGGACAGTGCATTGCAGTCGAGATTTCGTTCTGCTGAGCAGTAGCTCATTGGCAAAGCAACTGCACTGGTTTGTTTAGGTCTTTTTTAATCAGTGGTGACAGTGTGCTTACTGCTCTCAAAAACAGCAGAAAAAAAAGTGTTCCAGAGAGTTTGTATTTTCTTGTTCAGTTACATCTCCAGGTTCCAACAGGATGCCAATTTTAAGCTGGGTTTCTTTCCCTGAAGTGTACACGTATTACAAGCTAGCTGTCCAAACTTGTGAGTTACTCACGCTTCTTGTTTGCAATTCCTGGAAAGAAAATTCACCCTCCAGTGCTGGCTCCCACAAAACAAGGAAGAACTGAAACAGTGAGGTTAATCCAGAATTTTAAGCTGATCTAAAATGGGTTGTTACAATAGCTGTAAGGAGGAGACTACAACACTGCAATAGCTGTACCTGCTCTAAGTGACAGGTGGGAGAAATCCTGTTCTTTTTCATCTATGTTTGGATGACAGCCCAGTGCTGGCCACAAACTGCAATCCGGGATTAATCCTCGCATACTGTTTTCTTTCTATAGATCAGATTTCTCATTTTGTTAATAAGCACAGCCTAGCATGCACTTCAAGTCAGCTGTTCTGGAGTGGAAGCAACAGGGTTTTGCATTATTGAAATGATGGCTCTCGTGCTTTCCTAGAGCCCGTATTGTTTGACCAGGGCAGGGTGGAGGGTGATCCTTGTAATCACAAATACTAAACAGGGATTCCAGTTTCTGATTTTACTTAATGAAAAGGGGAGGGGAGTGTTGTTTATCCGGGATTACATACGTACTATGTAACATTTTCAGATGTGCGCACTGTGGATTTGAAGGGGCTAAAGAGTGATCTTTTAAACCAGAAACTTCAAACAGCGGTTTGAAACTAGACCTACTGTGGGAAACTTCCTTCAGCACTGACTTGCTGATGTGGAAATGACAAACTGCTGCGGTCTCCTGCAGAAAGTGCAGAAAACACATGCACTGACAGCTAAGCTGGGAGAGGAAGGGTCCTAGTCTTCAGCTGGCAATAAGAAGAATTTAGAGAAGTGCACGAGTTTCTTGCTCAACACTTGTCATTAGGGGCTGTTCTAGTAAAGACAGCCCTGAAAACAGGGTATACTTCTTGCTTCTGTCACTGGCTGTTCCGAGAGATCTATGCAGGGACTAGGAACAACTCCCTCTTGTTCTTCCAGCTTTAGATATTGGATGGAAAAACTTGCCAACGTTTTCCTCACCCAGGTTCTGGATGAAAGGTAGAAAGCGTTTCATGTCAGTATGCTGGCCTGAGGCACTCGCTGTCCTTCAGTCTCTTGGGTGAAGGAAGAGGAGGTAGCTTTCAATAATATATCAGTTTGCCCTATCCACTCCCTTCCCCCTCCAAACCGAACACTGTGCAAGATAAAATTGCCTTCAACTCAGTCTTCTGCCATGAGTTTTAAGAGATACACTACAGGCTGACTGGGGAAGAGGCCTCATATGGCAAACAACCTCACTCTGCTCTTCATGCTGGGCTAGTCCCATTCATTCCTGGCCTGGTTTAAGATGACAGGGGTGTACAGCAGATTCCTTCCCCTAAATGTGTGCTCATTTCCCGTTGTATAAAGAACCATTCAGTATGTGGATGCAGTTTTCCAGGAGTCACATAAAGACACTGCCATGTAGGACTCTACTTACTGCATTTCCATCTGCTGTCAAGATGCCACCAGGCAGTTTGACAGTTTGGAAATCTTTTCTCTTGCCCGATAAAGAACAGGATGGAGTAATTTGCATTGCCAATTTTAACTGAGGATTGAAATCAGCCAACAAGAAACCTTACTTTAAAGCTTGCTTGTTTGTCTATGTGGTTGTTAGTTACTCTCCAGTGGAAAGACTGGATCTCACTGGTTTTTACCTATTAAAACATGTATGGATGTGCAACTAAAAATAACTTTGAAGTAAATCTGGCATTATTTTCTGCTGAGCAGGAGGACAGGATTTAATGTATTCAAGCTATGATTTAACATGCAAATCAGAAACAAAATTAATATACTATGTTATTGTTTCTGAGAAATGAATCTAACATCTTATATAGCATTAAATTCAATGAAATGCTAAATCTGAGTATATTGAAGTGTTAAATAAAAATATTTGGAAAATACTTTCTTCTCAAAATACTTCCTGCCAACCTTCCCAGGACTCTTCCTGTGTGACTTACTCTGTAATTCTTATTCAGCTCCATTTTAAATGCAAAGCAAAGGAAATGTTCATTAAGCAAAAGGGAACTGATTATTTTCTAGCTATGCTCCTCTTCTATGAGTTTAGAACTAGAAGATGTTAGTCTCTTAGCACCTAGTTTTGATTTGGAGGGAAGGAAGTTTTCTTGCCCTTCTGCCCTTCCTCAAATATCAATTGCTGTGTGCAGTCTGAAAGAACTAGTTTTTGAACTAAAACTGAAAAAACATCTTCTTTGTCCCTTTACAAAAGGCTCCTGATGCAAAAGGTAAGATAACTGCCCAGGACTGGATGAAACAGTGAAGTAGTGGCTTTCTCTGTTTAGGGGTTAACTTGCCTCAAAACTTCACTACCAAAAAAATAGTGAAGAGTGACTTATTTTTAATAAACCAGATCTATTTACAAGCAGGTTTGCTATTATGCCAGGGTATAGTGAGACATGAACTTATGCTGCTTTTATTTAATGTTGTTTACCCTGGAAGGATGAGGTGCTTTGTATTCCTAGTTTCTTTTTACCCTCTTGAAGTATTCAGAATGATGCTCACGTGGAACTTTTTGCATCAAACTTCTCAAGTCCTTGAAAAAGGCTCTTTGTTAGTTTTCCAGGCAGTTCAAATGCTCTTTGATAATGTGATATTAGTGACGTGATTATGTCCTGTCCTCAAAGAAAAATGTGGATGTCCTTCTACGCAGGAAAAATATTTACCAAAGTTGTAGATGGCAGAGAATCCACTAAAAATAAAGGTCTGTGCACATCTATGAGGTGTAAATAGCCAGAAGTGTAGTACCAAAATGCTCAACAAAAGGAATTTTGGCATGAGGGTGAGTTGTCATGTAATTTCTCAGGTGTCAGCAGACTGATGTTTGGCTGAGCATGTTTTAAAAGTAATATAACTTTGGACTCAAAAAGTTTTACCCAGAAAACTTGGTTATAGGTGCTTACTGTTATGAATTGGTGCAGTGATAGAAGGTATGCGGACATCTAATACTTCTGGGTGAGCCTGTGGTCTAGGGAATTCTGGGTTCAGTTTCTATCACTGATTTAAATTTTCCATGCTCTGGTCATGAAGGAAGTTAAGCAACTTAAGTTTTCTTCATCTTTAAAGTGTAGAGAATACAATGTCCTTGGTTTATCTTGTATATTTATATTATAAGTGCTTATATTTAAAAGTTTGCACAATGGGACCCTGACCTCAGCAAGGGCCTGTAAATGCTGTCATCATACACAGAGTTGTAATACAGCTTCAAAATGGTAAAGCTGCCAAAGGACTAAGGCTTCAGTATTCTGCAAAACCCACAGTGGGGGAGGAAGAAGAGGGAAGATTGCTCTCCACTCCTTCAGAAATGCTACATTTCTTAGTCTCTGCTGTCCTTTATCAAACCAGGCTTTCAGAATTGTAATGAAAATTGCAACATGCCAACTATAAAAACTGTTCACTTTTTGTGACAGCATTGAAAATATTAACAAGACTTTATCCCCCTGCAGCGAACACTGGGGGTTTTTTTGGAGGTCTGTTTTGCTCTGCCAGCTTCTTCCTGGGAATAAATAAATGCCTCTAAATAACCCCTTTCAGGATGCGCAGAGCAGCAGCTTGTATTTTTTGCCTTTCCTCCCTGGGCTGCACGGTGCAGTGCCAGCGTCCTGCGTGACGAAACAGTCTTGGAAATTCTTGGAAAAGCACTTCCGTTTGCTCTAGGTAAAAACTGTGTTGGCAGCAAAACCGACTCTGCTGTTTACAAGCTGGCAGCATTCTTAAGTGAACTCCAAGAAAAGTGGTTTAATGTATGCGGTTCTGCATATCCATCCAAGACGCAGAGGTGTTTGAGACTGTTGGCCTGGTATTATGGGTGGTGCCTCTGGAGAAGGAATGTCTTGAGTATTTCCCCAGGTGTGGACCTCTTTTTAGTATCTGTAGTCAGCTGGCTTATCCCAGTTTGCTGGGTCTCCCAGTTTCTGGTTGCTACTTGTAAGTGATGGGTTTAATTACTCTAGTGATACTCCTTAGCTCCTAAGTAAGGGAAAATTGGACCTGAGCACAGAGAGAGGACTGTAAGCCATTACCTTCATTCTGACAATCTACTTTGGTGGCTAAAACAAAGAGTTGTATATGAGAATTTGTTTGCCACTGATTTGTTGCTTGATTCTGCCTCTGTAAGGACATGGTATTTTGCAGATGGGCTGAATTTCCATTAGCATTTAATGAACAGTAAATAACAGTAGTAGCTGCTATTGTCTAATATTTCACCCTGTTAATTGTGCAAGAGGGTTTCAAGCTGAATGCTGTACTAATAATTCAGTATCCTGTAAGTGGAACCAACTGCAGAGAAAAACTAGTATGTTTGATAGTGCTGTAGTACCGGAAATCACGCTGTTATTTAAAAGCTGCATGAAGGTGTAACTAACAATAGAGGACAGTCATGAAAGGAAAATATATTTCAAAGGTCCTGCTGGAACAGTGAACACTGGAGTATGTATTAAAATATTTGCCTATCCAGCAAAGAGGTCCTTTCCACCCAAGGATCTCATAATGCCTTCATAATTACTAATCAGAGATTTACAGCTGTGTCTCTGCCATCTTCATATAACCTTTTTTGAGATGCTTATATGAGTTTCTGAAAGCTGCAGAAGGGTTCTTCTGTACAGAACGGAAGCCATGGCCATAGCCAGACAAACCAGCTTCCACTCCCAGTACACGCAAATGGCTGATTAAGCACCCCAGTTTCTCTCTTGCACTTGTAACAAATAAAATCCCTCTCCCCTCCAAATTTTGAGAGTTATATGAAATGAGACCTGGGTTACCTGACGCCAGCTGTGGTGTTTCAAAAGACTTATCACTAGTTTTCTGCCTAATACTCAGAGAATCTAATACCATATGCCAGAGGCTTGGGATGTTCCCCATCCATGAACTGGTCGGACAAGAAAGGGGGAAAGGACTCCAGGTGAGTCCAAGTAAGTTTCCATGTGAATCTACTCTGCCATTATTCAGAATATTTGCCTATTTGTGCTTGCTTCCTCTGTGGTTACGCATGGACCATGCTACCTCTGTGTCTGTCTGTAACAGCTAGGGCTGTACCCTCACAGAAAGCAAAAAACCAAAAAACCAAACCCACCGACCAAACCCAAAGCACTTCCCCTAAGCCTTCTTGGAGCAAAATCAAAGTATGTCCCCTGTTGAGGTGGAGGGGAAGCTGCTTCAGTACAATGGCTTTGACCATCACTGATGGTGAGTGGGAGGGTATCTGACAGTGTTAGCTCTGTGGATTGACTGGCTGGGATCACGTTTTTGTAAGTGAGAAGGTAGCAGCTGTCCTTTGTGGCATGCAGGACACAGCGTTTCAGGGCAACTTGCAGCCTTTTTTTCCACAAGAACTGCTCCATGCTGTGTCATGCTTTTGTCCCACTATTCCCTCCTTTGTGCCCAGGGAGGGGAAGGGGCTGGGTGCCCACCAGCAATGCTTGACTGGCACAGGGAAAGCAAGCCTGCCTCTGCTAAACTTACACATCACTGGAGATGAATCAGTCAAGTTTGTTGTTTTGCTTTTGTTTTTAGTTCCCAGTTTTTCAGACCTTCGGGGAAGAAAGGATGTCAGCATCCTGACTGAAGTCAGTGTAATGCCAGGGTGTGGGATTTCCATAATTCAGTGTCTGTCTTACTGCTTTTTAACAAAATGTCTGAAATTAAAGAAGTAGAGAGGTGGTTTTGCAAGAAAATAAAAGAATGAATGGTGCAAACTGGTTGCTGGTCAGATCAGAGTCTTCAGGAGAAACTGTCTTTAATAGATGTCATTGTAAGGGTAATGCTGCACTTGGCACCACAAATTAGATTTAATGCCATAAATGGAGATAAAGCACATTGCAGCTGACAATATACTCCCAGACCATGTCCCTGGGTAAAGATCTTGCAATGCAAGGCACAAATAGGTGCAGCAGAGATAACTGACTGGGGGGGTCAGATTCTGCAAGTGCTTACTCAGGCACTTTGCTTGAACTCAGTCTGGAGTAAGAGCTTGCACAACCCAGCTGGAGGAGCGGGGCTGGAGCTTTAATAGCTGTTGGGTAAAACAGAACTGCTTGGGGGTTTTATTTATTTTTGAAGTGCCTGGTGAGGCTGGCTTTAAGTAAAAGCCTGCTTCCGACCCTGACTTGCCTGCCTGTTTATTTGCTGCTATCACCTGTAACCCAGAATTGCAAAACTCCTGTGGATACACTAGTGATGCCTCTGCAAAGCTTCCCTAGCAAAACTTCAACTGGATTTTAAAAGCACATGCTTCTTTCAAACCCCTCAGCTATGGAGTTCAGGCTTAGCCTAGTGGGGTGAGAACGTTTTGGACTAGGTCAGAGAGCCACATCGAATGCTCTGGATCCAGTTTCCCAGGCTGATCTGTTGCCTGAGTTCTTTGAAGGGAGCAGAGCACCTGCAGATCCCCTTCTGGGGATTCCCTTAAAATGTGGGGAAGCCTCCAACAGGTGTGTGGAGCTGGCATGGCCTTGGCCTAAGGTGGGGAGAGGTGCGGCTGGGACACGTCTGAACCTGCACTTGGGCTGGAGCAGGGAATCAAAGAGGCTGTAAGTGGTAGCTGTTCTCAGCTCCTCTGTGTCCCTGAGCAGAGGGAAGGGATGCTAACCTCCAGCAGGCCCGGTTCAGTAAGATATTCCCGTTAGGAAGTAGGCAGCGGGCAGAGGAGTTGCAGCTGCTTGTCCCCCCCACTCTGAAAGGCAGTGAATTGGCTGCCACGGCAGATGCTGACTAATTGTATCAGGAAAGACGTGGGAGGTGATAGAGCTGATTCAGGTCCCTGCCTTGAAAATCCTGAGCCCGGCTGGGTGAATGCCTGATTAATGTATTTCTCCTCAGATTCATTTGCTTTGAGGTCATGGTTCAGAAGCTTAAGAGCAAACAGGCAAGACATTCTGAGTCCTGCTGGACGTGTGTCACACTCACTGCCTAGGTGCTCTCCGTTTAAAAGGTTTTGACAAAGTGAAGTCCCAGATAGACAGAGGTACTACTCTGTCAGTGAAGGCTCTGCTGGGATGTCAGCATGGGTAGCGGTTTGAATCTTTCTTAAGAGGCAGTTAGTTGGCTGGCATTAAACTCATTCCTTCTGATGGGTCACTGGATTGTCTTCATAAGAGCTTTCTGGCTTATTTTAAAAACTTAATGTTTAAGATGTAAATAAAGCATTTTCTTTTGCTTTCACTGAAAAGAGTGTAAGCACCTCATCCAAGTAGGAAAGAAAAGCATGATTATTCATATGAAGTCAGTCTCTACAGTGAATGACTGAATGAGTGAGTCTAACTGGAAGAGTACATCAGTTCTACTGAGGGCAACAGACTCTTTAATTCTGTTAATCCCCAGAAGCCTTACAGAAAAATATGTTTTCTCCCTCCTGCTTCTTGTCAGAGGATTTGGCAGAAAGAAATCTACCTCCTTCCGAATCTAGTTTCTAGAACGTATTTGCTCTTTAAGAACAAGTCAGCACAGTAATCCTGGTCCACGTTAACTGCTATGAAATATGGTGTTAACGTTTTAGCCCTATAGTGGCAGGAAATTGGATTTAAGATTTTTCCCCTTGAATATAGAAGAGTTTAGGAGCAGGAATAAAAGAAAAAGAAAAATCCTTACAATCCTCTCTCCAAGTCTTATTTCCATAAACTAATCTTTCAGTTCATCTCATCTGCCTATTGTGCAGTTTCGTGTATGATTTAAATCATGATAGTCTTTAAATGCAAGTTGACACCTCAGATCTCTGTGCTGGCTTCAACTCTCAGTCCATAGTGTTTGCTTATTTCGATTTATGCTTTGATTGTCTAACCTGTTGGATTTTTTGCTTCCTCCAGAATGCTCAGTTGTGAACATACTTGCTATTTCCAAACATTTCTACCTATCTGCTGTATCACCTCAACCAATTCATTCCCTGGGCTGTGCTTGTTCCTACCTGGTTTCTCTGTCTCTTTCCACACAAACTTCGCACCATGTTTTGGGCTGTCCTTCACAAGTGTAACACTAATTTCTTCACTGTAAGCTACTCCACAACTTCAGAGACTGACAGAATAGTTTAGGGTTACACGCATGCAAGTGTTTGTGTAGCATTTGTTGGTGCATGAAGACTCTCTTTACAATAAGATCCATGTTTTAAAACTCTCTGAAAACATCCTTCCTATTCTAATATTGGATCCACTTGGCTCAAATCTTTCATTGCCTGACTTGTATGAAACTGATATACCAGTAAATGAGAAAGTATCGTTGCAGTTCTCTTTAGGGACAGGGAAAATGAGGAACATCTAACTGACTTGCAGGAAAATCTTCTGGCTGTTCTACTGACAGTGTCCTTCCACTTCCCTTAGTATACTTTTTAATGTTTGGTTAATTCTTCTGGAGCAGAAGAGTCATATGATAAAGTTCTAAGGAATATTCTAAAAGATACAAACTTCAGTGTGTTGCTGCTTTGTTTTGCTAGATACCAGTGGTTAGATTGAAGCCTCTGTTTGTACAATTCCCACTTGTTCTTGACCTCAAACCTCCAGCCTGTGTCAAAGTCTTGTTTTGCAGAACTGCGTGCCCTTATGTCTAAGGAAAACTTGTGACTGATGGAAGGTTTGATATTGAATGCTCTCAATTCCTATTGAAATCAGTAGGTTGAAGGTGCTCATTGTTAGATTAGGCCCAACAGCTAAGATGCAACTTGCAGATCAGATCTCTCCTGCACCTGGGTCGCAGAGCCTTGGAGAGAAGCAGTAGATGGTCTCATTCCCTGCCATGGACAGTCTCAAGCCGTCCCATTAAATTGATCATTATTTATTATACACACACCCATATGGACTCTTTCTCTATTTTAAATATATGTGAATAATACCAGACATGAGTGTTCCTGTGTGGAATAACTGAACTCAGTTACACCTGGCATTCAGTTACAACAGGAAAAAATGGGGTTTGGTACTTAGTGCTGAATAGCAGAGGCTAACTCATCAAAATTTTCCATTGCAAAAATGCTATGTCCGAATTTCTCAAATAGTGTGTGTCTGTAATAGGCCCAGAGACATGACAGCACACGTGGAGGACATGAGGGGTAAGACACAGGACATGAATTTTTCTGCAGGTTTTAACAAAGCCAGAATCTTCTGTGCCCTCTCTGCTCTGCCACACAGAACAAAAACCCCAAGGGGGGTGTTTCCAAAGTCATCTGAGAGCTGACAGCACAAAATGAAAGCCCCAAGGGTTTCTCCAGTCATTGAAGGGGCATCCACAGCCTATGAATGTGAAAATGCAACTGAGCTGCACTTTGAAAGTGAGAGGATAGCGGCCTGGCACAGTGACTGGGGAGTCACTGAACAGTAAAGACTGCCACAATGTGGAACTCATGAGCCCGTGTTTAAAAAAGTCATTTGTTTAACTGGTCTGTGACTTACTGCATGCTGGTGGCTGTTGGGCCCCAGATCCCGAATGTTCCTCCATCACCCTCCCCATGTCTGTGTCTAAGTCAGCTTCCCTTTGGGGAAGTGTCCCTTTGGGACACTTGCTGTGGCATAAAGCTTGCTGGAAAATCCCAAAGCCATGCTTCGTTTCAGACCTGGGCATGTCGGATGCCTGGCTCTAACAAGTAACATGAGTTCTCCTCTGCTGTCTTTAGGAGGGACTGCCCATTTCTGTGTCTGGAGGCAAGGGCCCACAGCCTGTGAGTAGGAGTCTGCTCCCATTTTTGGCTCCATCACACAGATATGCAAACTTTGGAAGTGAATGATGTTGTTGACCCATTATGCAGCCCATGGGGCAGAAAGCACTGCAGGAGGGAGCTGGAGGGCAGCATGGGCAATTCAGTTCCTGCTCCAGCCCGTCTGTCTGAATCCCCAGCAGGCAGACCTGCTACATGGCCACTGTTACGGACAGTTGCACCTGATGTGTAGAGTTACTTGGCACATTGTGGATGTAGTTTCCCATTGATTTTTGGTGGAATTGATTTATAGAGCTATTTAATGGAATTGATTCTTTTTACAACTTTTTTCCCTCTTAAAGACCAATTGTTTTTCTTGAGTGATGGCTACAGGTTTGTGTTTATGTATTAATATGTTCATGCACCAGCAATCCCAACAGTGCTCTTTCTACTTGCACTGCAAAAGAAAGCCTCAATCTCACATGCCATCTTAAATTTCAATATTATATTTGATGTATGACCTGGAATAAATTAAACGTGCTAGAACTTGCAAGGTGAAATCCTAGTGGTGGGTATAACCACAAGGCAGTGTTCTATTAAGCCAAGGACTGTGGAGAATGTCTGTTGTGGTTGTGTCTGGGTTACGAGTGGCTCCCTTTGGTTTAGTGTGGGTGGATATTTTTATTCTGCCTGGCTTGTGAACAAGGGGATGAAAATTCAGAATTTACCTACAAGAAGTGTAAGACTCTGCTGAGTTTTCCTTTACAAGCCCATAGGTAGAAACCACATTTTTATCCTAAACCAAATATTTTGATTATACTTAATGTCTTTCATTGATTGTCACTCCAGAGTGGCTTGCATTAGGAAAATGTGATATTCTGTACCCGGAGGAATACTATGAGAAAGTGTGAATATCATCATTCTCTGTTACTGTTTTGCACTTTGCAGGTCAGTTCTGTCAGTAAGCTTAACTTGCAAATTTGCGTTGCGGTTTTAGGCTTCTTTCTTATTTCCTTCCTTTCTTTCTTCTTTCAAGAAGCACCAAAATAAATTTGGGCAGGATCTTAGCTCTGGGTGGGACTCCGGAGCAGATACTATACCACCCAAATTTCCAGACTGGAGAGGTTTAAACTTGTGTGCTGGATCCTAGGATCCAGCTAACAATTGCCTGTCAGGATACAACGAAATAAATAATCTCTGAAATAGCCAGCACCCAAGTCATACAGGTATTAGTAATCCGAAAGTACCTCCTTGAATGGCAATGTGAAATAAACATCAGCCATCACAGTTGTTCTGTGTGATCCCTGTGTGAAATCTAGCTAAGCGATTTGGCAGCTGTATGTAGTACTAACTGGAGCTTCCAAACAGTGGTCTGATGTAGCCTTAAGCATAGTACATTTGGGTAATCTAGTTATCACCAGAGAAGTGACAGAGATAGAGTCAGCACTAGTCAACATCCTATTTGAATAGAAGAGCTCTCAACTTCATGACTGCTTATCAAAACTTCCACCCTTGGCCAGCTATAATCTGTAGCCATCTAAAAACTGTTGAGAACCCAGCAGACCCCCCTACTGTGCATTTAACTTATACTGTGAGTTTAACAGGATGGCCAAGAATAATATCATTAGTATGCTGAATGTGCAACTGCTGAAGAAGTGGGCTGTGCATGTGAACAATGCTTAGCAGGAAAACTGTAGATGGTACATGCATGATGCAGAACAGATATAACAGCAGAGTATCCGGTTGTCTTTTATCTACAACTCTAAATCCCACATACCATTAATTTCAGAAAAGGACTCCAAATGTAAGCAAATTGCTCTGACCCAGATTTTAAACTGGTAAAGGAACTTGAATTCACATGCGACACAGTATGGGCCCTCTTGCAAAACATGGTATTTAAATGTGGCTTGCTTAGAGAAGCTTCCAACAACAATCAGCCTTCACCATGTGTCCCAGAAGACAGCAGAGACTTCATTCAACATCTTAGGGATCCTAAGTGGCAGTCTTTGAGAGGGGAAAGTGTATCATTACTTTGTAAATTAAACCTGCAGCAGTTGAATTATACTGTAGTTTTACAGAGGTGTTTTATATACCACAGCCACATTGTAAACTAGATCTTGTTTGCTTGGAGTTATACTAGTAATTTGTAGTCTGTCTCTGACAGACATGTATGTGTCTCCCTCTAACCATCACATGCCCTAAGCAATTATGCAGAGTTAACAAAACCTAGCCAGAGAAGGCAACTGCTCTTATCTGTCTTGCCCCATGCCAAGTCTTTGCCTTCCACTCTCTGCTGGGAAATAGTAGAAATTCCAGGCATTCTTTGGAAGGGAGAGGGTTAAGTTTAAAGAGAAGGGTATCTTGTCTTTCACCACTACTGGGGTGGAAAGATTTTAACTGTGCTTGCTCCCTAGAGGTGCTTGACTATGGGTGTGATGATATGGCCTTGGCATGTCCTTGTGGGACAGATTGGATATTAAGGATCTGTACTGCCAAGGTTCTTTCTTGTCATATGGGCAGATTCTGGTACTGTAATTCTCAGGACATCAGAAAAAAGCAGTTACATGAGAATATGAGATTTCATAGTTGGTGTTATGTAAATTGGTCTATAGCAAAATTTTTATATAAAAGCACTGTTTGGCTGAAGGATCGCAGAGCCCTAAGGTTCTCACTGGGTACTGTACAAGCCCAGTCTCTTCCCTGAAGAAAGTCATAGTCTAAATGGACAAGGCAGAAGGCGAGAAAGGAAGCAGAGACACGAAGAGAAGTATTATTCAGCCAAGATGGTGTGACAGATGGAGGAAACTAGGAGGAGAACCTAAATTTCTTCAAGTTTACTTTGCTACCAAAACTGACTGCTGTTATTATAGCACTCTTCTTTGCATCCTTACTCTTCCAACTAAATTAACTTTCCTTGCCTCAAGGACTGACACAGTCCCCATAAAGTCTTCTGGTATATTGTAGCTATTCCGGAAAACTGGAACAACAAGCACGCAAACAAGTTACTGCACACTGACTGATCATATACTCTCTGTATGTGAGGCTTTAGCTCATGGTAGTGAAAGGTAACCAGATAAAACAGCATTATGCCCAGGAGAAAGCCAGCCACACAAGTAGAAGTTGCTTCTGGATTTACACAGCTAATGTGTCAGTCTGGAGATGCCTACCTTGGCTTTTGGTCTCTGGGTTCCTGATGCTGTGCACAGATGGGTGTAAGGCTAGACAGTGCTAATACCACATCAGTCTGCCCTAGCTCCATGTTGAATGCATCTTACCTGGACTGTGTCTGAGCTGTAGCCAGCTCTGCTATTAAGTCAGAATTGTGTAAGTTGTTCTTGACTGCGTAACTTAAAAAGAGCAACATCTAAGTCTGACCTCTGGCCACCTAGTCTCAGAACACAGAATGGGCCCTGTTTTTATGAGTCTCCTTGGGACAAAGTGGCAGTAAGAAGAAACAAACGCAACTTCTTACAGCCCTGTACTCTGCCCTGGCTCCATAGGATGGTTTTATCAGAACGCTCTTGTGGTTGCCCACTCTAATCTTGCTTGTGTTTCAAACTCCTTGCCAGACTCCTGCCTTACTAAGAGTTTGAGGGATTGCATTTCTGTAGTGCTTGCAGTCAGAAAGCTACAAGATGGAAACAAATATTCCTGCTCCCGAAGATGGTAAACAGGACCAGTTACTTCAACAGTTACTTACTCTTTGTGTGTTGCCTTGGTAGATTTAAAGACTTACATGTATGAAACGATGCAATAGCAAATTCCTTACAAAAAATAAAACGCCTGTAATCAGATAATAGTTGCTTTGGTGCTAGTGGTAACATGGCATTGAATATCTCTTGGTTTGGCTTCCACAGTTCAGGGGTGAGGGAATTGGAATGGTGTTTACTGAGCCAATAAACTTCTCACTAAACATAATTCATGGGCTCTAGCTGGCTAATAACCAGGACCTCAATGCTCTAACAGTTGGCCCCATACATTTTAAAACAAAGCTTTATTTGAAGTGAAAACTTTAAGAAAAATAAACTTCAGGATTTAGTGGCCTCTAATATTGTCTGCCTGCACAGGCCACGAGAGATCTCATAACCAGAGAGTGCATTTTTAAATATGTCTATTGCAGGCTCCTTGACCAACGCCAGAAGACTGCTTGCTCCAGAGGTTGCCTCAGCATCGTTTTTTGTTTGCTGTTTTTAATCTTACAGGAATCATACACTTCTTTTAAAAGAAGAACACTGTGCAGGGATTTTTTTCCCATCTGAGTGCCTCAGGCAGTCAGCATTGCTTCAGTTATAAGAATAAGGTGAAGAGCTGGAACAGCTGAAAAGGCTTACTCTCTTTAAATGGCATTTTAAAAAATTATTTCCATAACCTTTCTTACAGCCCTGGTTTTTCTCTGGAGAGGAGAGATCTTCATCTGAACAGGCTTATTTAAACACTTGCTAGATTATGTACCAGGATTTCCCTTCCCCTCCTCATGAATGAAGACCTGTGCTTCTGCAGGTTCAGTCAAGGAGTGCTCCTCCTCGGAGCACTACAGAACTTCAGGTCTGGATTGGTTTCAGATCCCCATCGTTTCCCTGTTTAGAAGAGTACTCTTGTGTTCTGTGTTTGTTTAGTTTCTCATGAATGAAATTTAAATTCTTAAAGAATCCCAGCAGTTCTCAGAGGGGTGTGGGTGAGTGGAGGTTCTGCTCTCTGGTGCACGTGTAATTTGTACTGGGAGCAAAACAGTTCATTTTGAAGGACTGCAAACCGGATCATTTAGATTTCTGCTAATGGTTTTACCTTCTCTGGGAGACCTTGCCACTCTGTGCTTCAGCTTCTTTCTTGGACCGATGAAGAAACAAGGCCTGCCTGCCTCCTGTCAGATGCTTTGAAGTCTGTAGATGAAAGATACCATATGAATGCAAAGTACTTGCCAGTTAATGTCAGCAAGTCATTTTGCTTGTACCTTGATGGAAAAAGCTGTATTGTCAGCTTACAATGAATGGATCTGCATATGCACCAGTAGTTCTTTAGTTTTTACTTAAGTCTTTTGGAGAATTATATTGCCTACATCTCAGCGATAGAGGCAGGTTAAATAACAAGTGATAAAAGATTATCAGAAGCAATTTTTTGTCATGCAACACCCACCTTATAGATCATACTTTATATATAATATTTTGAAATGAAAAGAAAATAATGACTATGCACCCAGTAACAAGGAGTTCCTCCTAAATATTATCTTATTCTTTGTCTTTTGGGGATTATTTTCTGATGCAGAGCTAAGCCTAGTTCCATCAATGCATAGCGAAATTCTATTATTATGCACTGACTTGATAAGATAACATAATTAGTGTATTGGTCCATTGATGCAGACCTCTACTGTCCAAAACTAACATTAGGTTATTAAATCAATTCTCATATTTGTTACAGTAATAAGTTAAACAGCATTATTTAGATATCGCTTGTCTAAACTGAGATAAGTCATTCAGCTGTATCTATGTTTGCTTATCCACATTCTCTTGCTTTTAAAAACTGGCACAAATTCACTAGGTAGGTGTAGGCTTTGGATTTCCTGGCTTTTATTGTTTGGCGTGGCTACATCTTCCCTGTCAGTTATTTGTGTGGCTCTGCCTCCCCTGCAGCAGATGGGCAGTAAGGAAATGAGGGCTCCAGTGGATAAAGGCAGCAGCAGCAGCAGCTGCCTTCAAGAAGGGTATCTGTGAAGCAGGTCACAAGTGAGATAGTGTCTGGGCAGCTAATCTGGGCAGATATCTACAAGCCATTTCTGCTGACACAGATCGGGAGACCTGGAATTGAAGGCTAAACTGGCCCAGAGCCAACGTCAACAGAGAGAAGAATTTTTAGGTAGAAAGGCAGGTCTAAGTTTACCCGGATTACAGTTGTCTTGGGGAGCTTGGGAGCCTTCTGGCTCCAGAGAAGGAAGAAAGAGGCCTTGCCAAATGCACATTTCAAGTATAAATGCTACCCCAAGCCCCTGGTGCCCAGACTGATAGAGGTGTTTACTATTCTGCTGCAAGTGGGTTGACTTACTCAAAGGTTGTAGGGAATTGGTTTTGTAGGTAAACTTGGTTGTGTTTTGTCATTTTTAGCTGTAGAGGCACAAATCCTACAGGACAATGGATAATTTAGCCTGATGCTGAGGGGCCTCTGTGTCTCATGAGATCTGTTTTGATTGACTGATTGATTTATTAATGCTGCATTTTGTATGAACCTGGGCTACAGACCGCAGTTCTGCTCTGTGCCTTGGTTTTGTAACAAACTTGCATGGGAACATCTTCTTGCATGTGTGAGGACTCCCAGGGCAAGAGCTGAGCCCTGCTTTGCTTTGTTCCCAAATTCTGCAGTGTAACCCAGAACTCTTTGCGAATGCAAAGGGCCAAGCTGTGCTGCTGTGTGCTCCTGGTGTGCTGCTGGCATGATTGTGCAGGGCCAGATGGAGAGGGAAGGCTATTTAATGGGGCCGTGTGTTATTGGAACTTGCCATCTAACATTCCTTGCTTTCCCCAGTGTGCTCTCCCCCTTCCAGGGTGGAATGCAGTAATTGCCATACCAGAAAGAAGCCATGATCTGTCTGTCTAGTCTGGCATCCTTTCTCCAAGAGAGGCAAACACCAGATGCTTGAGGGAAAGGTACAAGAACTCCTAAAACAAACAACTATGGAGTAACTTGCCCATGGAGGAAGTTAGTGGTTGGCTTATGCCCTAAGGCGAAAGTTTCTGGCCTTCACATAAGTGTTCTGTGTAGCTGGGTATTCTCTATCATATACAACATACTTGAGTTTAAACTACTCTTGCTGGCTGTTTACTTCCTGAACTGGGGACCAAGGAACTCCACCACTGTGCACTGTATTAGAGTGGTCCCCAGTCTTGATCTTTTGCAGGGACAGGGATAACAAGATGTGATACTGCTCCATAGTGTTGCTGATATGTTTGCCTGTAGACAATCAGTCACTCTGGGCAGCTGTCATTCACATTTCCTGCTTATTTTATTTGCTAGTTTTGACTGTTGGCTTTTCTCGGTTGCGTGTTGTAAGAGCAGCTCCTGTGTCTTGTGCCAAAGGCATAAACTGTGTTTGCCTGTGTGCTTTTCTTGTAGGGCTGCATTTTGCATACCTCTGTCCTCTACTCTTAGTCCCTTCTACCTCTACCTGTACAGAAGTCTGTGCTGTACATGGCTTCATGCTGTATCGCATGTCTTCCCTGTGGTTTAGGCCTGATGAATATAAGACATGTTCCTGGTCTTCCAGTAGCTCTGCCTGGAGAAGATCCTGACAGACTGTGTTCCTGGTGGTATTACGAAATGACTGGATTTACTCTGTTCAGTGAAGTGTGATGTGAGCTCTTCCCTTGTTCCTTCTGCACACAAGAGCAGGTGGGCTGGCTCCACTGGCGCTCAATCAGGGTCACAAGTAAGGGACCACTGAACATCTATTGCGAGGCAAGATAATAACTACTATCTAATTCCCTCCCTCCTGGTGTTCTCCATTGGCTAAATCTTTCATTGCAAGTTGCATATATGAACAGCATGTCCTGCAGCATAGGAACACTGCTGGTAACTGGTGTGGGATAGCCTCCAGCAACTGAAAGCAAGAGGGAGAGAGGCCTGGCTATAAATGAGAAAGACCTCAAGCGATTGTCTCATTCTCTGGTGCTGATGTAGAAATCAGTATTATGCAGGACCTGTGTTCACCTCAGAGATGAGGAAGGGGAGAGTGCTTTTTTTAAAACTACGTATTGCTAATTCTTTCCCAACCACCCAGCCTGGGATTTCCTTACATTCTGAGGCAATGCTTTCATCTGTCTCCTGTTTGACAGTCTTGACTTGCTTGTGAAGTTGGATTTCCTTCTTGTGGAAGACTGCATTGGAGACACAGCATTGTTTACTTAATGTCTATAAGAAAAATTCTGTAGTCTTATTTCCCTTCCTCTCCTACTCAGAAAGGGGTAGCATGGAGAGTAGCAGGGGGGGTGTGGGTGTGTGCATATGGAGGTCTTTTGGGTTCTGTTTAGGAACCACAGCTACCGGACCCCTCTCACTTCAAGCGGTTGTCAGTCTCCCTTGTTCTAGCTGGACTTTGGTGGTCTGTGGTTCTGATTTGCCACAGCTTCTCCCAGCAATCAACTGAAGCAGAGAGGAGATGTTAAGTCTCTTTTCCTGAACAGCAGATAGAAACACCTCATTAGTTGCCATTTCTCCTCTGTGAAATAATTTTTGCTGAGCTCTTTTGATGAAAAAATGTTGTGTCCATGCAGCTAGGTGAGTTACGGTGTTGTATGACCCTTGATGAAGCTGTAAGAGGTCTGTACTGAATCGGTAAGCTGGAAACATAACTAGTTACTTAAAAACAGCTCCACAATCTCACTTCTAAACCTTGAGATCTATTCTCTGTGTTAGGTGGTCAGATCAATAGCTCATGGAAATGGTGGAGGCCAAATCTAGATCCAGGTCCATAGGCAGACTGTTGCACGGCTGTGGCTGGGATCTAGTGCCTGTCTTTTCTGTGTGTGAAATAATGCCATGAATGTTTCTTAGGAGCTGTTGGCTTTTCCCTTTTTCTATGATATCAATGTCCTTTTTCTTTCTGAGTCTTAAAGAAAACGTATGTTCTGGTAGATTGAAACAAAAGGCAAATGCAGAGCCAGAGGCAGATTTTTTAATGCAGCTTGAGATTTGTAGGCATGGATAATTATAAAAAAAATGAACTTATAATTTTATTTATCTTATTTTTAACGGGGGGTGGGGTGGAAAATGAATGCTCTTTAGCATAGAAGTGGGGAGACTTCCTATACCACATTCGACTCCAGCCTGGCATGTAACTTCATCCTTTGTTCAACCCACTAATCCCTGCATGGGCATTCTTAGAATGAAAATGCTCGTAATTCAGTAAAAGATAAACCAAATTAAAGTTCTTTTGAATACTCAATGAATGTGTCTGTACAGAGATATAATGTGGTTTAGCTAAATTACTTTAAATTCACAACTTTAGTTAATCTGAATTAAGTTTCCCAAGTCCTGCGTGTAAAGACCTCTTTATTTAGAAAGAGCTGCTGTTGTGGAAGGAGCAGTGGACTCAGCCCTGTCCTGAGGCATTCTGGCACACAGCTAGCTTTTTCAGAGAGACTTTCTGGCCATTAGCAAATTGTCTACCACATCCTTTTCTTCTCCTCTCAGAACGCCTCTGTGCCACGTCCTAATATTGAGGTTTCTGAGCCATTAGTCTGAGTAACTTACTCTGTTTTTATTTGCTCTGCAGCTGAGGAGGCAATATTTCAGCAACTTGCATCATTTCAGAACAGGGGATGTTAAACCCATCCAAAAATCAGCCATGAACATACCTTTCATTTGAAAGGCCCGTCCAGTAATGTTTATTGCCCAGGCCAGGTACAGAGCAGGAAGCAGAATGTGGGATCTGCAAAGCTTTGTGCAGTAAAACTTGACTTGTATGCATATAGATGGGAAAGCCAAACCATCTTTTAGGGCTGGAACTTGAGCTCAGAGATTCACTCCTGGAAGTATGTGCTCTTCTGCTTGGAAATGATCTTGTGGTCATGTTATACTTTTCTGATGAAAGTAGAAACAGGTCAAATATACCCATTTAGGACAAACATGGCTTAATGAAACTTGCTGCCTGCCAGATGCAGGGAGTGCTGGACCATGTGAATTTTGACTCTAGTTTCACCCAGTTCAGTTCATTGTTTCCCAGCTCTTGGCCTAGTGGGAAGTTGCTGGGAGAACCACTGCATTGTCTCATGGGCTGCTGGTTTTGCTACAAGATCAGCTGGGGGGATCAGCTGGCTTCCTCCAAAATTTTGCAATTGGAATTTCCATTAGGTTGATCATGGAAATTATGAATATTAGGTAGGAGATAACAGAGCAAAAATTAGCTCCTTTCACTCCAACTTTGAGTTTGGAGTACACAGGGGAGGTGTTTTTGTATGGGTCAGCTGATGAATTGGTGCTCCTTCCACCTGGCAAAGTCATGCCTAACACGCTGAAGTCTCCGGAAGCCCTGAAAGCATCATGCACTGTGCGTGTGTATTATAAATAAACTTTGAAAAACATAATTTAAAATCACCTCTGGCAAAGCACATGCTTAACTGAAACTCGCCTGGTGAAGGTTGACTCAGGGGTGTAGGAAGGAGATGAGGAAAGAGCAAGTGGGAGGAAATAAATGGAACCTGCTGTCAGAAAAAAGCCACTTGTTTGTAATTTTCAGGCTGTCCAAGCCCTTGGCATGTCAGCTTTGGGAGATCCCTAGTGCCTTTCTGGGTATTTGCCCTTGGCATGCATGTTTGTGTGTGAACTGAGAATTCAAGTATTAACAAAGCTGCATGAACAGGTTTAGTTAAGCTACTAGAGAAGGACTGGATGTCTTGGAATGAAGGTTGATCCTCCGGTTCTACATATCCAGAAAGCTCCTACTGACAATCTCCAATCAGTCAGACAGAATAATTTCAACAAGTCCTCTTAATGAATTTTCCTATGTTCAGCCCACGACTTAGATTGCTGCATGCCTTTATTTCAAATAGACAATAGTTCTGATCAGCACAGAACCAGAAGCTGTTTGGGGAGATGGAACTCTCTTAGGGTAAATTCCCCTGACTGTGTCAGTGTAGGTGTATAATCTGCAGTGCTGCTGTCTCAAAGCAGGGCTGGTGTACTTGCTTGTTTGTCAAAGGTATATGAAGACATGATGCATCTTTGAGCAGGAAAAAGAAGTCTTCTACACCAAGGCCTCTTTAGATTGGCCACTAAGGAGTTAAACGCATTGCCTAGTTCTGATGAAGCCTGGTCTGAGGAGGGCATGGACTGGAATAAGGTCTTGCTGCACACACATGCTGATGTGCTTGCAGCAAAGACTGCAGGCTTATCAGTAAAGATAAACATGCAGAGGCTTCCAAAACTGTGTCCCTGCCACTTGTTTGGGATTGTTTTCCAGAGACCAAGAGAAAATACAAGATCTTCTCCAAGATAGATGCTACTTCCAGGACGGCTGCCAGCAGACTTTGTAAACACAGAGCCCATGTATTGCTGTGTGGTTTGGTACAGGTACAGGAGATATTAGTTTACCTAATTCAAAATAGTATTTGAGACCTTGCAGGATCATGGGAGGCTGGCTCTCTCCACTCAAATCATCAGTCTTCTGCAGTGTGTCCAAATGCTGGACAATGCTGGGATTTGTTGCCCTCAGTTACTTGCCACAGCTAATTTCTGCTTGTGGCTTTCTGCTGCCAGGCAATCTGCAAGCTTTACTACCCATTTGTCTGCCATTTCCCACAAATATTTAGAGTATTATTTTATTTTATTTTAAGGCTGGTGATGAGAGGAGGAGAATGGAGTTATTTTTCTTTAAATGAATGGAGTAAAAATGTACCAGATCAGCTATAGAATTTCTGGGCACAGAAAAGACCTTTTGAGTTGCCTGCAAAAACAGTCACAATGGTAACATTAGGTATAATTATGGTGTAGCCTTGTAAATAATACATTTTTCTTTATTTCCCTCTCTTCCTCTCTTTTTCTTTATTTCCCTCTCTTCCTGTTTCTGTCATCAAAAACAGCAAAGCAGGAGATGCAGAAATCAAGCACCTGGCTTCTTGAGGTCAAATTCCAAAAGCCTGCAATGAAAAATGCAGAAATCATTCCAGATGGGTGAGGACTGGCATTTTCTTTCTGTCCAGGGAAGTCTGTGCCATTCTGAAATCTCAGCCTGGGTCCCTCTGTTTTGCCACCAAGCCTGATTGACACCTACATGTGTGTGGCCCCTTTTACACAGGGGGCCACAGGGGTGGACTTAAGTTTGAAAATCCGGACATTTTTGGACTGTGACACCAGTCGGTATGGTGTTTCAATCTGTATTCTAGTTTTCTTTTAATTAGATAATATTATTTTAAATGGAGTGAGGCAACAAGAATCAGAGAGGAGAAGAGTTTATAAAAACAATTGCAAAGTTTCTCTCAGTGGAGTGAGTTTTTGAATGTGCAAAGGGAGACTTGTACCATTTCAGAAATTCTCTTAAACTTGCAGAGTGATAGATAAAGCTAGTTCTGAGAATGTGAAAATGTGGGCTCCATGTGCTAAAGCTATTTGAAAAGAGGTGTGAGTGAAGGGGCTGAGGTTGGTGTGAACGTCAGACTTCCTGCCTTCTGCGCTTTCTGTGTCGCAGCTGTAGCACGTTCATGGTGTGGCACTTCTTTCAAAAGGGACTCTGAACTAACCCAGCCTTTCAGGAAAAGGCTAGCTGCAGCCAGAAATTCAGGCCCACTGCAGGATGACAAGAGGAAGAGCTTTGTTACTAGCTTGTGTTTGATCTTAGCTGCTTTTTTTTTCTGCTCTCAGTAGCATGCTAATGATACCTGTGGGAGGTGAAAAATGGGTGAATTCCTGCTAGGGTGCGGACAAGTTCGCAGTTTAGTTCTTGTCCTCTTCTTCCCCTCTGGTGAAAATTTTGGGGGCTGTCCCAGATACATAAAAAGGATCTTTTTCATAGAATAATTTCTGTCTTACATCTGCTGAGGACTCTGAATCAGAAAGGCAGTAAGTGGTTGACTCAGTTTGTTTTGTCTGCTCTCTCCCTTTCTTTATTTAAAATTATGAGTATTTATGGGAAATGACTGGCTTGAAAGCCCAGGACAAGTCTGAGCTGCCCATAAGCAGTTCCTTTGCTACAGGTCAGTTTTGCCTTGTTTATTTTGAAGTTTAAAGCTGAAATGCCAAGTGCATCCTGAATTCCCATTCTATTTCAAATGCCAGAGTTGCCAGTTTCACATTGCTTACATGTGATTCTCTACATATCACCCCACTCTCACTATCAGAGAGTCCAGCTGGGTGGGTAAGCTGCTCTCTGGGTCAGAAGCACAGGGTGATGTTGAAACAGAAGGGTGCCAAACGTCGAGGCAAATATGCTCCAGTTTCTGGTGCTGCCCAGGGAGAGGGTCTGCAGGTCTGTGATAAGGAATGGAAAGAGACCAAAAGGGATGGGTGGGCCCCCAAAGGCGGTGATCTGGATGCCAAAATATCTTGCTCCAGCCCTGCAAGGAGCAGCAAGCACGTGCTTCAGAGGGAGGGCTAGCTGTGGTTTGTGGTTAGGGAGTTGACACAAATAGGCTCAGGACCCTTTTCTATGGTCTTGCAAAGCAGTGTCCCGTCTGGGCAACCAGGGCCTGTCCTCCTTTGTGTAAACCTTTCTGTCTCAGCAGGTCTGAGGCAGTGCTCAGGAGAAGCAGTTAAGGCTGGCTGTCAGAAAGGCTCCTAGATTAAGAAGTAGGGTTTAGCATCCTACATAGCTTATGCTATGTTAAGACTTAGATGAGGATGGACATATCTGTAATTAAACGCTTGGGTTTGGTTTCTGTTTTTAAACACCTGTTTTATGTAAGTACTGTGGCAAGCAACTTGTGACAATGATTCTGTGCCCAAGAACCTCATGGGCTTGGCTATTTTTTTCGTTCTTTCCGTAAATGAACTGTGTAACTTTTTTGTGGACAAAAAATACAGACCAGCATGCTGACCTTCATTGCTGATCAAACTTCAGTTGCACCAAGATATAACTGATAGCAGGTCTTACCTGGATTTACTTTCTCACAGCGCACGTAGCTAGTCACATGGAGGAGAAGTGAAGTACTTCAGTATATATAGCCCAAATGCCTGGATGGAGTAAGAGGAAACAAAGTGTGTCAAGAGGGGAAAAAGCACTGCAAATATTTCAAATTCAATAAGAAAACATTTCCATAGGTTAAATATTTCATTCTGCATGACAGGCTGGTGCTGAACCTGATAAAAGTCACCCAGATGGAGAGAGATAGCTAGCTAACACGAAACCACCAGCATGCCTATTGACCTGTACTGTGCTCCTGGTACCTGGCAAAGCACTGGTTACGCTAATCTCCTGGTCTGCTTCCCTTCCAATTGAGAGTTCTTCTACAGGGATGGCCAGAGGGAATCTTAGTGGTACTACAAAGAAGCCTGTTTGCTTAAGACAGCATATGTACATCTTTTAACAATCTGGTTGTGTACCTTCTTTGTGGGAGGATCCCTGACCTTATACAGAGAGGGACAAGTGCTAATTAACTTAATTCTGGGAACAGGAGGTGGTATGACCTTTTCCAAAGTGATTCGTTTGGGCTACAGTTTACAGAGAGGTATTTGCTAGGACTGGTGCCTGGGTTTGCTGTAAAAACATTATTCATAGTAAGGGGTAAAATTCCCTGGTGTGGCTAGGGGAAGAAATTCACCTCCCATCCCTCTGGTTTGGATTCATGGTTCCTTGCCTAAAAATTGTTGGCACTGTGGCCACATTTATTTTATTATCAAAACACAGTTATGTTTTCTGTCTCATCTTTTAGCATTGAACACAGCAAGCAGAGCCAAGTTAATTAGACCATTGTTTTGGCCACAACTCATATGTTGTGAACATTCCATCTTTCATTGGCACCCCAGGAGATTAATTTCTGGGGCTTCTTTTTCCTAGCTGTCAAGATGCTGTCTGTCCTGAGCATCTTCCAGATTCCTCCCTCTTTTGCCAATAAAGTGGTAAGGATTCTTAACACCATCTCTTTGCTGTACTCCCTCTGTGCAGCTCAGGGACACAATTACAACCACCCCGAGTGTGCGCCTATGCCATCTGAGTTTTGTTCTTGCTGCCAGCACTAAGCAATCAGCCCCAGTTGCCCCAGTGTAGAGAAGACCAGAGGCAGCTCCAGCACTGCCTTAGCAGCAACTGCAGAGAGCAGAGCTTATGGGGACATGCCTGAGGTGAGCAGGACGGAGGGCCATCGGTGTGACTGTTGAGGAAATGAAGTGCAGCCCTCATGAAGGAAGCAAGTCACTGAAAATGGCCTGGCTGGCCATGTGTCAGGCTCCCAAAGCATCTAGAAAGCCTTGTCCCTTGAGACGTGGGCAGAAAGCTGGCCACGGGGTCTTACAGCTTGAGAGAGGTAAGAAGGCAGCTGATGAGACTGAATTTTCCTCAGGGAAAGAAAGACCTTTGGTCCCCGCTCCCTGTTGTCTTCCGATGTTTTGGGTTTTTCAAGAAACAACAAAGCAACTCTTCCTCATTCCCTGCTACCACCCCCAACAACAAAACCCCGCAGTTTTACTAGACCCTTAGAGAAACAAATGTAAGCACCTCCTTGGAAAACACTCCAGAGGCCTGCGGCCATCCCGCATTCCAGAGGAGGCTGCAAGCCTGCTCCCCAGCGTGCCTGCCCAGCAGGGCAGCCGGCTCCATGCTGCAATGCCGCCTGGCCCACTGCACCAACACACCCACCCGGAGCCCAGGCAGGGGCTCGGAGCTCTCCCGAGCCTGTCCTTAGCTGTGTTCTGTGCTGCTCGGGCTCGGGAGGTGACTGCTCAGGAGAGCAGAAGCAGCATCTTTGCCATGTGGCACTTTCTGCCATATTCATTCCAAGGACAGCTCCATGTCTGAAGTGTTGCCAGACTGATCTATGAACACTGTGAAGCAAACAGCTGCCACGTCCTCCTCCTGCTTCTTGTCACGGCATCGTCAGCAGAGCAGGAAGTTTTTCGGTAATGTAACTAGGTAAGGGGTATTTGTTTAGATGAAAATGAAGGTAAAATCCCTATTTCCCAGTTGGTTTGACCCCTGTTTACAAAGCTCTAGTAATGCATGTGTGTAGAAGAAATATCTACATGAGTGAAAATGTGCTCTGCTAATATTAAAAGGTACACTGTGGAATTTTGCCTAAGGATAAAATGTAATTTTAATTGAAAGCTGCTGTAACTTGATAGGGAATATCCACAACAGTCTTGAGGATCTACTTTAAACTATAGTTAAACACAGAGCCAACTCCCACCACTCTGTCTCTTAGAGCTACATGTCCTCTTTGATCCATCCATGGTGCTTACGATTCCTAAGAGACAGTAGTCAGCTCATTAATATTTATATGATACCTTCCATCTGAAGACGTGTGCTTGGCAATTATTAATTAAAGCAATTCACAAACCCCTAAAATTTAGCTCCATTTCATAGCTTACAAAACAGACCCAGAAAGTTTGTGTATCCTTGCTGTATTTCTTTTATCTTTCCTTCTCCAGTAACTTTTGCAAAGAGAGCACAGGTTTCCTTTGGCAATGAGACACACTGTGAGCCTAGGCAGTATTGAGAAGGTGAGTGAAGGGATCCTTCTCTTTCACTGTGGTTCTTCACACAGCACTTACTTGCTTTTTAGAAAGCCTCTTTAAAAATACGTCCTGGAAACAGCTCGTCAGCCCTGCAGAAAAGACCCTGAACAAGCCTTTACTTGAATGTGTTAAACCCTCCCCTAGCAGGCTGTATTTTAGTTCCTGTGTAAGAGCAGGCAAAAGGGATGGTGGGTTATAATCCATGCCAGACGTGGGCTCTCTTCTCTCAGTCCTTCCTGGTGCATATGGAATGAAGGAGCTTGGCTCAGTGTGAGACTGATAACGGGAGGGAGGGCTTGCCGTTCGATTAGCACTGTTCACTGTAAACACCTAAGTTGCACAAGGGGCTCAAACTTTGATCTTTTTGTTGTGGAAAAGAAATCTGAGACTGTGAAACCTGCCCTCCGTCACAAACAAGGAGGTGAACATTACTCAAACCCAGCTGTGGAAATGTAAATAGAGTTAAATGTGATCAAAATGGGGGGAAAAAAGCACTTCTTTCCTCCCCATCCCCTGCTCCCTGGCATGCATAGAGTCCTCTTTTACTAGGGGCTTCTATTCTGACTTGCCTAGCTCTGTTTGTGAGCACAGGCCCCAGTCCCACACCTGAAACGCCCAAATCCAAATGCTCCCCAGTGCTGTCTGGGATAAGGTTTAAGCCACAGGTGCAATTAAGCTTTTAAGTGGTAAGCCTATTTGGTTAGGGGCACACCTAGAGCCTGCAAGAAGCTGAGAGAAAAACGATCAGTCTTTCAAACTGACAGGCGGTTCCTGAAATATTGCTGGAAGGGTTAAGAAGAAGCTGCAACATTCGTAATTCTCCTGGTATTTATTGTAACAACCCTCTCAGTAAGTTCTCTGTGGATGCATCTGGCTGCCCTAGTGAGGTGGGACTCAGATTTTAATTACAAATCTGGCAATAGATTATCGAAATGATGGTGTTGCTAAGGCCCTGGGCACACTTTTCCTAGTCCTTTCTTCTTTTTCCCCTTACCCCCTCCTTTCCAAATTTGCCTGAGCAAACACTGGAGCAAAAGGAGAAGTTTCACAAGAGTGTAGGCTGTTAGCCTGTAGTCTCTTTGCCTATTGGCATTTGGAGCTTTGATTAGATTTTTAGAGGAAAAATGTCATAGCAGGTTGTTCAGTAAGAGGCTGGTGAATATTTTAAGATGCAAATGTTCATAAGCATTCAATGAGCGTATGAAAAATGCTGGAGGTGAGACCCGGGCGATTCCTCGACACTCTGATTTCTTTGCAGTGTGTCATAGCTTTGCTTTTATAATCATTAGGACAGCATCAGACCTTTGCTTTGCATAGCCTTGAGTTCTTAGGCAAGGATTTAAAAGTGGAGCATTAAGATGTGTTGGTGAACATGTCCTAATTAGTCTTTACCTTGGCTACCGCATGCTCAGAAGCTGTGAGCCTTACCTACAGTATGCCTCTGAAACACCTTCAACAATATAGCATTTTATCCTAGTCTAGACAAAGTCTTAAGGGTTAGGTTGTCTAGTCAACTAATCACTCCTTTTAGTGGGAAAATGCTTTCCTTTAGGTTTGTTTCTCTGCCTGCTTTTTCCTCCTTTCTCTCTTTTCTCCTTCCCTCTGCATACCTTCCCTGCAGCAACTCCTGTTCCATCTGCTGTAATGTAAGCATTAACTATTTAATTGCTGATTAGGAAAATCTCATCATGTGGGGTTTGGAACGATATGGGAATGGTAATAGAGGAGTGGGAGGCAGAGGAAGGAGATGTGCAAGTTCCCAGTTCTCTATCACAGGCTGAACTGGAGAGCATTAGTCATTCTTGATGCTATGAGGCTGTTTAATGTCTCTCCAATCTAATGGGTAGAATAGTTGAATGGGATTTGGATGTAACTGAGTCCTAGTCATCTTTTGCTGCTGAACTTGCTATTTGACCTTGAGGGAGCTAGACCTGGCCTTTCATCCCTTAAGTTGATAGAAGGCAAGTACTGCAGCTAAGTGCTTTGAGATTCTTGAATGCAGAAAAACATATTCATGCAAAGGACTAGATGCTTTTCCTGTATAATAAAATACTGTGGGCTTTTGGAATTCTTCTTTATGTTTCTGCACTAAGTTACACACAGAGTGAGATGAGCAGCTGGAGGAGATCTGCAGTTCTCCAAGCAGTGAAAGCCCTTTAACTCCATGTTCCCTAGCAGCCATATGGGGGCTTTTACCCAACCGCCTTATTTCCCTGTGTGATGCGAATTCAGCTGGTGGCCCCCTTCTCTCCCCCTGGCATCAGCTATTCTAAGCATTCTCGCAATATCAGCATTTCAGCTCCTCTTTGCACTTGCAGCACCTAGTTGCCACAGTCATATATAGCCTGTAGTATAATGCTTGTAAATATGGAAGACTTCTAGAGGACTGTGGACGAGATGGGGAGAGAAGGTGTGCAGGTGGACTCTGCAACCCACATAGTCTCTGCCCCAAGAACTTTTCATGGGTGCTTATAATTGACAGTTTCTCAGTTGGTTTTGCAGTACCCTGACAGCAGAGCTGGAGTGGGAACTGGAGCTTTTCCTTTCTGTCACAAAAGAGAAAGGACTGAAATGTTTTGATAATTGCAGAACTAATGAAATTGCCATTGTAAAAGACAAGAAAATGGTTTTCTTAGCAATTGGGAAGGGAAAGCATTTTAGTCAGACTGAAACTATCTTCTCATTTGTATGGGGAGTTTATTGTTAGCAGATGTTTAATTTCCATCAGCAATTAATAGTTGGAAGGCTTGCAAATTATTTATGTACATATTTTACAAACCCTTGTATTTTACTTCAGTCAGAGAGTAAGCACTATCTGACCCACTTACTAAAGTAAGTGGGGTCTCCTCAAACCCCACAGAGACCATGACTGGCATTGTTGGTACTTCCAAAGAACAGATGGGGCTATGTGTAGGGGAGCACAGGGGAGAGGGAAAGTGTGTGGGCAGGGAACAGAAATAAAAGATAACTGAGGAAAGGGACAAAAAGTGACAGTATACCTGTGCTGTCTGCCTTCATCACAAACAACTCCCACCTCACAAAATAACCCAATTCCATTAGAAAACATCCTTGTGGATCACATGGCAGCTGGCAAAGGCTACTAGCCCTTCTACCAAAGACAGCTTAGACTCCTGAAACAAACCAAACTGGGCTGAAATTCTAGGCATTAAAATACTGAAGCAGCTGCCTCCCTGACATCCTGGGTTGGACTCTGATTTCAGTTTCGCTTCTGCTACATCTTAGGTAATGTCATTGGTACGGTGTAACTGAAATGAGACCTGGGTCTGCTAATCTTTGACATTGGGTCACCCACTGGTAATCCATTTACTGTTACATTTACATTTATCTCTGTTACATTTGTGCGAGCACACCCACTCGCTCCCTTTAGACTGCAATAATTTATTTGGCCTATTTTATGTCTGATGGTCACTTGAAACTGTACCTCTTGCCTGTCAGCAGCTGTAGTTGTTCTGCTAAGTGACTATCTGAAGTGAGACTTCCTTGTGCAAATGTGTATTTTAGACACTGTCACCAGAAATCCAGTGGTTCCTCTCTCTCCCTACCCCTCCTGTCCCCTTCAGCTGTTTAGATATCAGGACACATGGCGTAAATGGACGTATGCTTGGAGTTTGCAAAAGTGGCTTGGATGACACGAGAAATCGGATCACACAATGGGAGTTCAGAACCCAGCCACCAATTGGTACAGCAGGAGTCTCTGCAACTCCCTTGTGCTCTTCGTTGTCTCGGTATAACATCTAGCGCTGTGTGTTTCTCAAGTCCCCCTCTGAAAATGGTAATGCAATTGAAGTGAGCAGGCGGAGGAATGTCACCACCTCCCTTTGAGTGGCTGGGCTGTCAGCCTCTGCTCTCTGTGGTACCCCCAAGGGCTGTGGGTATCGGGGTGGAGAAGGGCCTGCACACCTTATTGTGCCTTCCTGCTTACGCTGGAGAATCTCCAGCTTATCCTGCCAGTGCAGTGACTGCTTGTGGAGGAGGGGGAGAGGTTGTGTTGCAACCTCTGAGAAAATTAGTTGTCTCTATTTTATCTTTTGCAGCTGCAGCACTTTTTTTCCCCCTCATCACACACAATCTCCACCCCCCCCCCCCCCAAGCGTGAGTGGTATGTCTGAACCATATCCTTCAAAACCAGTTTTCTAAGCAGATTAGATGGGGAGCAGAGACAGCTATGCAATCGGGCAAAAATGTGCACTCAAGCCTTCATTTTGTGCAGTGGCCGGAGCAGTAAGTGTCTGCCACCTGGCTGGGGTGTTTGTTCTTCATTCTCTCCCTTTCCTGTTATTCTGCAGCGCTGTGGTCTGTTGCTGTTGCAGACTGAAACAAAATGCTCATTCTAGTGCTTAATTATATCAAAAATAGGGAGAGGAAGGAAGTTGTGTTCCTCATACTCATTAACGTGAAATATAAAGCATGCTCCCTGGCTGGCATGCTTCACCATGCAAAGTGACATTTGCTCCCTGTGAGTGTATTGAAGGGTAATCTTGGGATTACCCTTAGGTCCTCTAACACCAGTCCTCCCCAACCGGTCTGGAAAGCCAGTGTAGAAGTTTGCTGCTCCTCTGAATTCACTGTACCCTCCTGGACTGCCCCTGCATGTGAATTTGGTCTCTTGTTGCCCCGTATCTTTCAGTGCTCCCCATCAGCCTTGTTGCATGCTAGGAATCTGACAATAATGGTCTTCACCTGCTTTGAGATATCATGAGAACTCTTAAGCATTGGTATTTGTTTCATGTCTTGTCTCTTATAGGACAACGAGCTGAATTTAGGATTAAGCTCTGCAGACAAGTTTGGAAAGCTTACGGCTTGTTCAGTGTGGGTGGAAAAAGGGGCTCCGTTAGTGGGCTGAGTGGCAGACCTGAGGAAAAGAGTTAAGTAAGCTTTGGCTTCCTTCCAGGAGAGGAAACGCAGTGAAGTGTCCCAGGAGCCATTTGTTGCTCCTCTGGAGGAGAGGAAGGAACCCAGAGCAAAGCGATCCAGAAATGCTTCTTAAGTGAGTCTGCAGAAACACGATGGATAAGAGAAAGAGGGAGAGAACTTGCATGATAAAATGAGAATTGAGAAGTTGGGCAATAAGGTTTGGGGGAAGAAGAGAGAAGGAGAGAAAATAAACCTTTTATTTCCCATATAAGGCATAGAGAAGGAAAGAGAAACTAACCTGAAGACTTTTATGTGCTTTATGGTGTAAGGAAGATGCTTTTAGAAGTCCAGACAAATGAAGTTATGTTTGAAATATTGATATAAAACTGTGCTTTAACATGTTGGCACAATGCATTTGATTGGTTTTTGCTGATCCCTTAAGAGTAAAGAATTACTTTAAGAAGAGAAGAAAGCTGCAAACAAAAGGAAGACTCAATCTTACTGGCATAAAGGGGGTGAGAAAGTGGGTGGAAAGCTGGTTGGATGTGTCAACCACAGAAGTGGTGAGATACGATCACAGAGAATCCAGGGTTTAAAACACAAGGAAATCATGCAGAGATACTTTTCACGCTGACTTGTAAATAGCATCTTTGGGTGTGCAGCACTGCCAAATTTACCCTTGTTACAGGGGCAACTTACAGTAAGTTCCTACCAAAGCCATACGCCATCTGTTTGAATCATTTAAAAGAAAGGTTTGTCTCCTTATTCCCCTTCTATTAGATGTGACAGATTAATGTCTTTGAGGGCAGATCACTGTTAGGCTAAATCTCTCTCTGGTTATGATTCCTTATAACTATAAAACAGTCACAAGGTTATGGGGTTTAAAAAGAGAGGTTTATTGCAGTTTCCAACACTGGAACTACAGGCTAAGTGTCTCTCCTTTTTCTTTTTTTTCTAAAGTAAATCAAAGCCATACATGCACTCTGCCTTCTCTCAGATATACAGACCTAGGGGTAAGAACACACAGTCTACAGGAAAACTACTAAAACAATGTTCTGTGAATACACACTAATCCTTACACTGAGTCTTTTACACTTGAGTAAGAGCTGCTTGTTAAGCATGGGTTGGTGGCATCCCTGACGGTTGGGGCAGAGCTCGGTGCCTTCAGCAGCTCCACCAGCATTTGTTTCTACCCAGCTACCCTAAAACCCGTGTCCATGCCTCAGCTAGAAGCAGGAAGAGATCGACTGTTCAGACATACATTGCAGAATCTGTAGTTCAATACTTGCCAGGCTCTCCCTACACTACATGTTATCCTCAGCTGATGAACTCAATCCTACAGTCCCTGGGTCACACCAGGAAGCAGAGGGGTGCTGATGTTGCTGTATTTTACGTTTCCTGTTAGGGGAAATTTCTGTAAGAGTGAGCTTTGTTCACTGTATTATTTCTGTGACAGTTTGTAGGAGTGCTGCTCTGGTCAGTAGGAGACTGATGGGAGTTTTTTCTTTGAAGAGGCTTTTTCAGGGAAAAACTTGAGTTTCTTTAAAATTGAAGATTCCCTCTCCCCCCACAGCAAAGCCCAATTCTAGATTTCTGATCACCTGTAAAATTAATACGTAGCTTTTTACCAGAAATATTACATTAACCTGTCTGTACTAACTGTATGGGAATACTTCTTTGCTTTGCTTTACTTGGCTTTACCCAGAATTGGTTCAGAACATTGTGCTGGATTCCAGGTAGTCCTCAGCTGCTCAGAGAGCTGTTTTTTGATGTACCTATCCTCTTCTGCTGGACTCCAAGGGCTTTGGTCTTTCCATATGGTGTTACAGCTGTTCTGGGGCCTGTGCTGTGCCATGGGACACCTCGGTGTGTGCCTCCCAGCCAGGGAGTCTGACCCAGAAGAGAGACCAAGGTCATAAGGCTGCAAGGGTGCAGTTTCTGAGGCAGCACAAGGCTGTGGGAACAACACAGTTCAAGAGTGTACTGACTCAGAACAAAATTTCTCAGGTCAGGTCACCAAACCAAAATGAACCAACCTTGGTTTCAGTGATGTGAAAATATTCCATTTCAAATGGCACAATATGCACTGGTGTTCATAAATGGGTGTTGGGGCTGGTTGGTTGGGGTTTTTTTTTTCCTGAACTTGTGAACTTCTGCAGAGAGTCTCTAATCCGGGTTTTTCTCCCCAAATTGGGATGAGAACAGATGTTGAAATACAGGAATTTCTTCCCTTCTGGAGAGGAGGCAGCTGATGAGTATGAGCAACCAGTTTCGGGGTTAGGACAGCAGCCTCTGAAGACCTGTACAGTGGAGCTAAGCAGGCGATGGTGGAGCAGATAGGTGATGGAGGGGAGGGGAACACACAGGCAGAAGGAGGGAAGGAGACTGGAATGAGAAGCAGCGATGAGGGCTAGAAGAGGAGTAAGAGGAGCAGAAGTTTCTGCTTGGCTCCCTGAGCTGTAGAAACTGCCACATTTTTGTGCTGTGTGCTGTATTTTGTGCTGTTGGCTGTGCCTAGCTAAGCACCTTCTGCTTTGCTGAGTGACCGGCAGACATGTGAGCTGGTGCTGCACTGAGAGCTCCTGTTGGAGTGAGCTTGGAGCATGGGGACAGCAAGAGCTGCATGAGGTAGAGCTGGAGGTTCACACCAGCGCACAACCAGTGCTGTGTGGTTTCGCTTCTGCTCACTGAGCAACTGAGTCCTTCCGTGCTAATCGAGCAGCTGGTGAATGCAGTTGGTCCTCCTTTGAGCATGTCTCAGTTCTCACTTGGGTGCTGAGCAGGGCACTGCAGCCCTTGCAAGCAGAGAATCTCTCTGCCACCAAGTCTTTCTCTGCCAAGCAGAAGGAACAAGAGCACTCTTTCCTGGTGTGACTGGGAAGGAGCACTAGTGACTGTTCCAACACACTGCAGTGTTTATTATGCTGATGCTTTTATTATTTAACAAGTTTCTTAACTTTTTAAAGATACCAAATAGATACACTCCATCCATCAGCAATGCCCTCCAGGAATGAGTAGCTAATTAGAGAGCAGGACTTCTGAAAAGACAAACCCGGGTTATGCACAGAACAGGTTTCTCCAGTATTTATTGCCTACGTTACTGGCCAAGCTTCCTTGTAAGTAATAGTCAAATAATCGGCCTGGGTCCTTTTGTGAATGGCTTGAGCCTGTGTGGTCCTCCTTTGTTAGAGCAGCTCATGGCTTCTTAAAGCTCCTGCACCCCCTGTTCTGAGCAGCAGAGCCTGGTGGCACCAGCTGCTTCTGCTTGGAACAAACAGTTGCATGTGACATTAAAAACAAGCCAATTTCAAAATGTATTTGTTTTTCCTTATCCTTTCACTTTTCGGCTCTTCTTAGAACTCAGGAAATATTTGGAGGATTAATATATTTAGCTTTTGCTACAAGCATCTTTTGAACAAGTAAAGCTTGAAGAGGAAAGAGAAATCTTTCCTTCAGAAATAAAACAGCAGGCAGTGTTTGGAAATATTTTAACAATGGACCATATGGGAGTCCCAAACTATTAAGCTTTATTATTCAGAAGGCGGAAAATGTGGTTTGATATTCAATTGATATACAGCATAAATGAGAGCCGCAAACTCGGCTCCCTTGAGCTGGGATTCAGATGTTCTCTTGAATATAATAACTAACACTTTGGCCTAGTTCCACAGAACGCATCCAGCCTGCTGATCACAAGCCAAGAAAATGTAGGCTTTTTTTTTTTGCCTTCCCCTCTCTTCTCCAAAGTACTTTCCTCTCCTGCCAGCATGAGCTTTTGGCCTGAATGTAAATCTCCTGATATTAGATGCATATAGAAGATGAGGAGGATGCTAATAGCATGGAGCAGGAGAGCTGTGTGTGTTCATGTGTGTTTGTTTTTCTTCTGCTTTAATGGTAAGGTTTTCCCTTCGTGATGCGCTATCAGGGGATGATGTTGGTCATCCTAGGTGGGAGGGAGCTGCTTTGTTCCTGTTCCACTGTTTGTTTCTTGGTGCTGTGGGAGCAGGTGAACGTCTTTTGGGGTTACTGTGAAGTGGTGCCAGAGACAATGAGCGCGTGGAATTTGGAGAGAGAGAGTGGAAGTGGTTTCAGTTTCTTTTTTCCTTTGCCTCGCTTGACTTGCGTATATTTATAATTGCCCTTTCCCTTTTCTATCATGTCTCTATTAACTTCCTCTCCAATGAGGAAAACAGCCCATAAAAGTTGCTTATAAAATCCTACATACATGGACTAAGACTGCCTATATGCAAAGGGAGACTGATAGTTACACAGGTACTGCAATCAAGTAATGGCAGGCTGGATCACCTGCTATTTTTGACGCAGGATCCCTGATTCATTCTGTGTACAGGATGGACCAGCTTTGTCAGTGTGAGTGTGGGAGGTGTGGTATGAACAAGGAGTTGCAGGGACAACAGAAATGGTCTTGTGGGTCTGGCAGTTGAATGCTGCCCTGAAATCCTGAGCTCTGTGCTGTCTGTGTCAGAGCTCCTCTGAGATGCCAGTATCATCCTTGGAAATGGCTGAACTATGTCCACTGATACCCTTTGCCCTAAGCCCCCCACCAGAGCCCAACTACCTGGGCACAGACTTCAGGCATGGAAAATCATGCAGATGATGATGTTTAACAGTCAGGTATACCAAACCAAGTCCTCTTCTAACAGGCTAGAAGAAACCTTAGAGTATGTTACCCTGTAACACATGCAACATGAGATGGTTTTGTGTTTTCTGTTGTAGGTATTCAGTATTTCTCTCAGATTTTTGTGCTGCAGGGCTTGACAGTCGTCTATAAGTAACTCTCCTGGTGTTGTGACACACATCTTCAGCTGTGTTGGGTCCTGCCTCTTTTAGCCTCTTAAAACTGGGAAGAACTTTCTTTCTGGTTTGTGATTTCCCCTCAGGAGCCTATGAGACTCTGGCATTTTTCACTAGAAGTGTGATGAGCCCAAGACAGACTTTCACTTTGCGTGTAAGTCCAGGAATGCCTGTAATACAGAACACTGTAGAGAATATAAATTATTCATTCTGAATGTGAAGTTCAGTTTTGGCTTCTGTCTTTCCTCCATTTCTGTTTTCAGTTGCTCATGATAGCTGAAACTTTCCATGTTTTTTGCCTCATCCCACACAGAGATTTTTTCCTTTGGGGAAAACTGGAGCAAAATCAATTTTAGTGCAATTTTTCAAGTCTCTTTGACTTGCACCTACATCTGTTTAGTGTGGGGGAGTGGAATTTTATCATAAAACGTTTGATTTATTTAATGTATTCAATAAGCATCCAAGATGTGCCAGGTACTTTCTCAGCCCTTTTTGGATGAGAAATCTTGCAAGCTAAGAACTTAATAAACAAAGAAGCTACAGAACTCAAAGTTTCCCTGCTGTTAACGTCTCCATATATCTAAGGAATAAACCAAGTTTGAACAGTGCAGATCCAGGACTTGTACAAAATATCACATGCAGTACTGATGAGATCTAACATAGGAATAACTGTTCTTTACCTATTTTTTGGTCCTATTATTTGGCCAATTTACAACTAACGTGGCTGTGTCTACACCACAGCTCAACTTCCACTGCAGCTGTGAGTCTGTTTTTACTGGTGAAGCCATTGCTGTGATTTTATGACTCCGTACTAACAGCTCATCTAAACAGGGTCATTGATTCAGACCAAGGTAAGTTATAAATCTGAGCAGAAGAGCTATTCCCAATTAACTTTTTCATCCTAACAGAGTGGTGATTTGGAGTAGTTAATAAGGAATAGCTGTTCTGGAATAGTCCCTTTTTAAGACAAAACCTTACTCTTTCTATAATTGCATTCTAGGAAGCTATTCTGTACTGAATAAGCATGGGATAGAGTGCCTAGAAGACGTTAAGACCAAGCACAGCTAGCGGTGAGTGGGGCAATATACGCTGGGATGTCCTATTGCAACTGTAATGAGTGAGCAGAATAGCAGAACTGGATGCCTGTGCATCTTTCTAGAAGGCAACAGAAAGTATCCTACCAAAGTCACTGTATGGAGGCCCCTATCTCAGCAGGGATGAAGCATGAGCTGCCCGTTACTGTCTGAGCATTAACCTCACGTTACAGACAGATTATGTGTTTTAACTCGTAACTGACTGCAAATTGATTAAATGTTGGGGTTTGGAAAGGATCTGTGTGCTTTTTCCAATGTGTATTTACATTATTATGTGGGAGCAATCAATTTATCAAACCCGTCTGATTATACAGTAGTGGAAAAGACAACTGGTTAGAAGAAAACTTGGTTTTAAGGTGGATAGAAAAATAGTTTAGAAGAAATTTGCACACTTTTTTCCTTGAGGAGATCCTACACTAACAAACTAATGAAATGAAGGAAAAAGCCAGTAATTTTAATGGCTTGGAAACTCTCCTGCAGCATAAAATTCTGTACTTCACCTTGCAAAGGAGGATGGGCTGGAGTAGAGATGGTGCTCTTGTGCTCTAGTGCATTGTAGTTGTGATCCAGGTACTGTTAATTCATAGTTCTCTAGGTTCTTGGAATTCATCCCTTCCCTTAAAAGGGAAGGTGGCAGCCTGGAGTGGAGAAGCTCCAACTGCAGCCCTTTGGATGTTAATCCACACTGACTTTCTTAAGCCTCCTACTTAAATCATTATCTTAATGAATCACCATTGCTGCTATCTTCAGTGCTACATAGGAACATGCAAATTTTAAACAGCCTGGGGGAAAGACCTTTTTGTCTGTAAAGTGCTCTGATACTTGCATTTAGATGTTGCCATGATAGGTACCTTGGATACTCTTTTCCACCTCATCGGGTGGATAGATCCTGGGTATAGTGCATCACCAGTGCATGGCTGCTGGGCGGCTCTGGGGCTTGTCCCTGAGAGGAGATGGATGTGATTCTGCTACTGAGTGTAAGCAGCAGCTCAAGCGGTTGAAGCCAGATGCTGTGCAGGTTTGTCATTCCTCTGCCTGCCTGTTGGCTATGCTTTTCTTCAGGTCTGAAATGGCAAGGAGCTGAGGGAGTGAGGATGGGGGACCATTTCGACTTTGGGGCAGGTTTCTTTCATTTGACTCTTTTCACAGCACAAAGAAATAAGACATGCAAATGTTAATGGATCAGCTAAATTTTCTCCCCTGTAAATTTGGTACAGCAGGAAACTGAGCAGCTTGCTACAAAATCTTAGGAACACTTGTTTGAGGAAAAACTGAACATAGTGAAGCCGCTGCGGAGTATCTCCAGAATTTTCAGCACTGTGTAGTACAAATATGTCCTTGAAGAATCAACTTGGCTTGGCATTGAGCTCTGCCCACTTTCAGCTCTCCCAGATTATCACTTAAATGTTTATTCATAGGTGGTGGGTATGGGGGGAGAGCCATGTATAGCTGTTTCAGATGGCAAATCTTTGAGGTTATTTACAGTATGCAATGAAAGATTTGATTCCTTTATTCATTAAACCAAGAGCTGAGGGAGCTGATTTATGCAAATGTCCTAGATGATAAGAAGTACTCCTCTTAAATTGCAGAATAAATTCACCCACTGTCCCCTTTCTGTGGCTTAGAAGAAGAGCCCATTCCCCTACTATGGGTAACTTTTCCTCACCAATAATAGATCTGCTTCTGAAACAATGGCAAGATAAATGCAGAAGATACCAGGTGAACCGAGATCCTCTAATCTCAGGTGGGAAAGGGACATATTAACAGAATTGAACTTAAATGCATTTACTGCAGCAACATTACTAATTGCCAAGTCCTGCTGGGAGAGTTATGCCCACAGGAGGCCAGAACATCTATCTCAGGGAGGGCATCCTTGTTCTTCCCGGCTAAGTCTTCTCTGAAACCAGTTGAGCTAGATGGTTTTAGACTAAGAAATGCATTTTCTTGCCTCATGCTGAAGCTAAGTAACATGTTTTCACTTAGTTACCAGAGAAGGGGAATGTGAGCAAATGGCAAGTGCTTTTTGCAGCTCATGGCCCTCATGGGTCCAGTGTGTCAGGAGATACTAACTGCTTCCTCACCCCTTGATGTGCACCTTCCCAGACAGCAGCAAGTAACCAGTCTGTGACTAAAACTGTTTTCCTTGCCCGGTGTAGCTGTGACCAGATTGTCACTTTTTTGTAATAGCATTTAAGACACTTACTGTAAACTGCTTTACAACAGTAACTTTTCTGCTCATTGTGACCAGACTCTGGTGGATTCTGTATTTGAGCTCTCAGGGGGTTCTGATCCCTCGTTGGATGGCACTGTTGTATAATACAGGGGGTAAGTTAACTGGGGAAGCATCTATTAGGTTCAGCACTTCAAGAACAGTCAGAGTAGGGATTTCAGAAGAAACACCAGAAGTGATTTATATGTGTGTATTAAGTACATGGGGGGGGGGGGGGGGTGTATGTGTATTGTGTGTATATTTCAAAAGAGAGAATTGGGGTGACTAACATTTGAGGCTGAGTGCAAAACTTAAACACAACTTTTTCTCATTGCAGTCTTAGGAAAGTAATGGTGATGGGTAATGGGTGGGAGGTCTGTGCTGACTTTCTGAATTTCCTGTATGTCAGAGCTCCAGGAGGGAATTTGGTGGAAATTTCTCTTTGTTTTGCGTAAAAGTGATGTTCTATCCCACATTTGTTTCCTTGGAAAACTGAAGGAAAGGGACTCTTCTCCCCAGCACTTAAAACGCCCAGTGTTATTTTTGCAGGCACTGTGTGCAAAGTGTTTGGGAAATGAGATATCCAGAAGAACCATTTGTATTTCAATATGCTGAACTGGCTTACATTATTCACCTAGCTTTTGCATGCTATCTCGTGCTTGCAGGTAGTAGTAGAGTTCTGTTGATGTACAGAGGTTATTATTTCTATAGTTTGCTCATTCAAATGTAGAGGTTTCTATCTAGAGAAATACAATGTGTCTGTGCTGTTATTTTGTTACACTGTATTGAGCTCCCTTTGTTAACCATGTGTTTACTGGAGTCTGCTCAGTGTTCTGGTCAGGTGTGCTGAGATGCAGTGTTTCAGCTTGGAACTTGGTTTTAGGTTGTCTTTCTCATGGTGTGTGACGACTGCCTCCTAGGAGTTCTGGAATTGGGGTCAGACCAACTACTCTGTTTCTCCCAGCATTCACTACCAAGAAGCACAAAGAAACTGCAGCTGAGCGCTGTGACTGCCAGTGCTGTTATGAACAAGAGATGCACATAGCATTAACAGGTAGATGGATTTTAATCTACAAGCATATCTGTCATTAATTTTAAGGGCTTTTGGAACCATGGCAGCTCAGCTAAGAGAGGGGAGATAAGCCACGCAATTACATGAAGCAGCTGTATTTGGTGAAGTACATCTCTTTGGATTAGCAGGGGCTCAAAAGGCTGGGTAGGGAACGGTGCATCACACTGCCAAGTCTGATCCTTCAGGACAGTGACGCATTACATGGGAATGCCTGAGAAGTTTTTTAAGCCTGGAATATTCGCTGGGATAACGTTAAGAAAGTTTCCTTGGTTAGTCAGGATAGATTTTAATGCAACCATGCTTTCCCCTGATTGTACTTTCTGCTTCTCTGGCTTGTGGCACTTCTCACTGTGTGCACAGGTGAAAGAAAGTGGTGATGAGCTTGGAGCGGCTACAAACTTCCATGCTTTTGGGAAGACTTTGCAAGGGGAGGAAATAGGGATTTGAAAGCTGTGGGTCTGACTGGCTTGAATTGGGTAAAACAAACAGAGAGATCTGTGGCAGCATTTGTAAGGAGATGAAAAATTTGAGCTGCACCTCAACAGACTCCCTGAGAGCAGTACCTGGAGTGAGTCCCCACAAGGTTCTTGCAGAGACTAATGGGCAGCTGGGAGGAAATGCTGCACTCCCTGACGAATCAACAAGCTCTCTGGGTGTTTACCCAAGCTGGTAAACCAAACAGAAACCATCAGTACGCTTCATGGTGTGCCAGTATCTTCAACAACATACAGGTCTGGTTGCCTCCTCTGGAAGGTAGTGGAGGGCTTGGGAATGTCCAGAGAAGACCATCAAAGATTGGTCTCAAGTCGTGTTGACTGCCTTCTCTTTTACATAGAGAAGAGTTGACCTATTACAGGAATTGCAGATGTTTTATACTGTCATGAATGAAGTGGGAAAGGGGAGTGGGGAGTGATTCTTCATGATTCTGTGTTAACTACCTTGATTCAAAGCAGGCAAAGAGATGGTACTCTGTCAAGCAGCAGTTACCACGTGAAACTCATTGCCAAAGGGTGCTATGGATAGCAGAAGTCTAAACAGATAGAAAAATCAATGAAGGACAGATAAGTTCTTATTAATAAATTCTTATTAAAATGATAGCCTGGGTGCAACTTCTGGATCAGGAGATCTTTAACAACTGCACAAGGGATAAGAAGGGAATAGACTGCCTGTACACTGTTTTACTGCTATTTTCCCCTGTCTCTCCCCTTCTACCAACCTCCTTTTTTAAATTGGCCCTATTCTGGCTACTCCTGAAGAATAGAGACCTAGACCTTTGCTCTTGTAATATGACTTTTTATAGTCCAAAACTAGAAAGGAAGTGCTCCACTGCAGTGCAGAACTAGTTTTGCCTTGCAGCCCACAAGTAATGTAAATGATGTAATAATCATTCTCTATGATTCTGAAGCACACTGAAATGAAGAGAACTAGGAGCCAAATTCCTCCTAATACCTTAAAAATGTGTGTTATAAAATGTTTCCATAGCTGGTTTTCTTCATTAAAATTCTGTCTTACTAACAGGCTCGGATTCCTGTTGAAGCTGAGAGTCACTACAATGTTTCTAGTTATTTTTCTCAGTGTGTTTGGTGCTACAGTCAGTCTGGATGCTTGGTAATGCACCTCATGGCCTGCCTTAGGCGTTTTACCTTGAGTAGTAGGGACACCTTGGGCTAGATGCTGAGGATGGCTGCCCTCCACTGAAAGGACTGTGGAGCATGATAAGGAGGGAAGCAGCAGCAAGTTGGGAAGGAGGCTGAAGAGGAGGGAAGGTATTAAAAATCTCTTGTACATGCACAAAAGTGGGGAAGTCTGATACAGGGCAGGGCTTATAGTTGTGACTGCAGTGGCAACAGTCAGTTGGTATTTGGGAGGTGAAAAAATCAGTTGTACATTTTGCTAGACGATTGTACTGTAATACAGCAGTGCCTCCTGGCAGGGAAAGCAATGTAATGTAAAGCAATACAGCATGGAAGAGCAGTTGGAGAGCTGTCAGAAGCTGAGTAGCTTGGAATGCTTCCATGTGAACCTGGGAGCAAGCGAGCTCGCTGCAGCATGGCATTCCCCTGCCCTGAGGAGGAGTATGGACTGCAGCACAAGCGTGAGCAGTGCACCTGACAAACCAGGCAGCTCTGGAGGAGGTCTATGAGAGGCTTTTCTAGGCAAAATAGGGAGAGCTTCTTCCTTCTCTTCCAGCTTGCAGAGCTCTCCTGAGTTCATGTGCCAGGCAGCCCTGGGGCAAATGAGTTTGTACCTGTCAGCTGTCATTGCCTGGCACACCTGAGTACCCAAGGGCACCAGGTTGCCAAAGGGGTAGCAGAAGGCTGCAAGAAAGCTGCTGGGTCTCATCTGTTTGAGCAAACAAGGAAGTAATGACTTGCTTTTATTTTATATATATATATACACACACATTAACGGTTAGCATTTCCAGAGGGCTTTGGTGCATGGCATTGGCTTTTATTCCAGTTTTCAGATGTTGGATATACTTAGCAATCTTACTTGTGATTTTTGACCCTCCCCCTTTCCCTGCCCCCAGCATTTTCCTTCCCTTCAAATCCTCTGCCTCACTCTATGTATTGCTACTATAAATTGCTGGGGCTGATGGGTCCTGCCTCTTGCTTGGAGCCTCTGGATGCTATTAACAAGTAATTGCTGGAAAAGCTTGTTTAAACATCAAACCCCAATGTTATTTTTTAAATTGCCCTTTGAGGTGGCTGAAGTGCTACTGAAAGATTACTTTAATAGTGGACAGGGAACTTTATTAGCTAAGGGAAATAGTGTTCTTACTAGACTATTTCTGAGGTACCAAGCCATCTTCCTTTTACAGAAAAGATGTGTAGTTTTACTCCTCATGCTTGCTTCTCCCCCCACACCAGCAAAACTGATGTTTTAGCAAGGAGCAAAGAGGTTTTATTGGCCTCATCCCTTTCAATGCATTAGCTTTCTCTTTTCAGAAACCTATAAGAATGGAACGATCCATTCTGCATGTTTCCTATCTAACCACAACTTGAAATCCAGCAATACTGGTAAATTATGCAGCGACATTCTCTCAAAGTCCATGCTACATTTATCAGGGTTGCCCAGTATGATGTGGGACCAGGGTACCATGTCTAATACACTACTTCTCCTGTTGTAATCACATCATTCAGGTTACTGGATGGCTACCCTGCAGTCATGGATGAGTTTGAACAGGATCTCCGCCATTCAGGAAACAGCAGTTACACACATGATGCACCTCTCTGGGTTAAGACTGGCTGAAGTGCAACAGGTCTTGCCCAAAATGTAACTGGGGTGTGTTCTGCCAGTGGTGATTATGAGTCACCATTAGCCTACCAGCAGCTACTGGATAACCAGGTGGAATTGGCTTTTATTTCCCATACTGAAAACTGCTGGGTGACGTCCTTGCAGGATGAGTGTCTCCTGGCTTTAAGAACAAATAGTGCATGTGGACAGAGGGGTGCAGTAAATGTATTGCCTTTTTATTCCCCTCCACTCTTTCATGTGAGTGTACACACATTATTACAAGAAAGCAGCAAGTGAGCTTACAGTTGTACATCATCACTTAATGAAGCTTTTGATTTAAAGACATGACATGGACATTCTGGGGAGGCCGTAGAAGCAGTATCTAGGCTGCCCAGGCCTCAGCCCCAGCAGGCCAAAGGGAAGACCTCATTTCAGGTCTGCCTGAGCTTGTCAGGCAGCCAGGTCTGTGCTAGCAACCAAGGTGTGAATTTTATAAATGGAAGTGCTATCTTGGGAAGGAATAAACAAATAAAGGACTTGGTGCAGAAATGGGCTGAGAAATGTCGTGGGTTGTGGAGACAAACATGAATTTGGAATAGCATGGGAGGTTTCATGAATACCTCTTTCTTCTGCACTTTTCACATAAGATTAGGTCTGATCAGGTGAAGGTCTGTCTTCTGATCCTCTGCCATTTTCCTGATAGCAAATTTAGCTTTATCTTTTTCTATCTGGCAGGAACATTAAGAGGTTTTAGGAAAAGGTTTATTTCTAATATAAACTGCTAAACAGAATGTGGGCAGTCACAATCACAGTGTCTCAGTATGCATGCCACAGAAAGGGAAGGAGAACACGTACTGTAAGAAAATAACAGGTACTTCTGCTTTCATGGTGTGCAAGTGCTACTCTTTCCCCATTCTTATTTATTTCTATTTGTGTTTAGTAGTCTTTATGTTAGGAATTTGTGGGATACTCAGCAAAATACAAGCCCATCATAGGCACGGTGGCTAACAGCTACTGAACTGAACAATCTTTCTAATAGCTAGGAAAAATGACTTGCTTGAAATAGCAATAGCTGTCTGAAATTTCATAGTGAGTTTAGGTCCGTCCTTATTCAGGCACTACTTGTCTTCTGTGAAAGGTTTAAGGAAAGAGAATGTTCAACTGCAGAAAATCTGTCCCTAAGCACAAGGAACAAGAGCTTGGAAGAAAGTACGAGGCTTTTGATAGATGTAGCTGCTTTTGCAGGGAGACCTTGAGGCCGTTTTTGCCAAAAGTTTCTTTTTTCCCATCTGATTTTGTTTAATGCAGTAAAGGATTTCAGTTGAGAAAACAGTGAAAGCTTAAGAAATTTAGGATGCTTGTTTTCCTTTTCTAAGCTAGGGAATAAGAACTAATTTAATGGGAGGCAAATATCTGGTAGCTCTAGATTTTGAAGGACAAGGCAATGAGAATTCACTTCTAAACCATCAGCTACAGTTCACTTTATTAAAGAGTTTGTTTTAAACGTTAAACATGTTTGGACTTAAATGATTCATATGCTTGATAGGAAAATGAAGTCAGAAAGTTCTCAATGGTTGGTTACTTCTTGAATTTTCGGGCAGTATGAGTCAAATGAGGAAAAATAAAATGTCTAATAAAAGTCATTGGCTGTTTATTGAAATAATGAAAGGAGGAAGCATGTCAGCTGGATAAATACCTGTAAAATAGAATAAATGTTCAACTGGAGATAGTGCAGCTCTGGTTAATAAAAAATAATACCAAATTGAGAGCGGACTATATTTAGTTGCAAATCAATATGATTTAGTCGTTACCAGCCACTGTTCATGCTTTATGAAAATAACTACAGTGTAAATGTAAAACAAGATTAAAATTGGTAGCTTTAAATTACTTTGATTTAAATCCACCCTTTCTCTACTGCTGGATGCTATCTGCATAAATAAATAAGTAAAAGCACATTCAGCTGCTGGCACAGCATTGTCATGGCTTTTCCTGTATTTGCTGTGATACACAGATAAAGGCAACTCCCTCTGGGTGTTCATATATTAAGTAACTAACTAACATAACACTTGGTCCCTTTTTTCCCCTCTCCTTCCTCCATGTCTCATCTCCATTACTCTTCCCCCCAGATGTAAATGGGGAAGTGGATTTTGAATTTGCCATGTTTTACATACTTCTCAAGGTGTGTGAGCTGCCTCTGGAGTGCACCTGGCCTCCTCTTTTCCTGTCTTCTATGTATTTGCTGCATACTGCAAGAGAGCCCTGAAGAGGTTTTTCTTATTTTACTCCTGGTCCCATGTTTGGTGCTGGAACTTCCGAAAATTAAGATTAATTATTACCTTTGAGGCAGACAGGGCAGCAGTGAAGCAGCCTCTAACTCATCTGAACTCTGAAACCCACTGCTTAAAATTGTGTAAAACTTCCCAATAACTTGTTTATATGTTATTTCAAAAAAGAAAAGAGCCCTCCTTAATGATGAGTTTGGCTCCTCAATAAAAAAGGGGTAGCTATCTGGCTAATCACTGCTGTGCACTAGCTTATTAATTTTCCTCTTAATGACAGTAGGATTTTTGCCATTTTCCCCTGTAAACCTTCTTCAGTTATACAATAAATGCATTTTTAAAGCACACTCTCTAGGATTTTATGCCCCAAGACAGGTACGTCATGAAATAGCTGGAGGTTGGTGGAGAACCTCAGCTGGATTAAATGCCTGCAAGTCCTGACAGGAGTGGAGGTTGAGCATTTGGATGGAGGCCTCTACAGAGGCTCCTGGACAGCTCTGTTCTCAGCAGCTCCTACCTGAAATGAGTTACTTTGTTTTGCTCTTAGCTAAAAATTCAGTCTTAAAGAAGATGTACGTGCTGCTGTCTCTCTGTGGGAGCACCCACAGACAGGTTGCTCCTAAGAAAGCCTGGTTTTCCCACATTCTGTTTGTGGAAAAATGAAACGAATGACTGCGTTCCTGCACTACATTTTCTTTAAGTGGCTTCTTAAATAATTGTTTCTGCATTAGATGTGTCACTAAGTACCAAGATTTCTGGAAGTGTACATCCTGTATACTGCACAGTTATGAAATACAGCTAGGCTTCCATTTCTCTGCTGGGGACACAGACCTGCTCTTGGATTTGGTTTGATGTGGCTCAAAGAAGATGCATCAGGGTGTATCCTAAGATCTTGTGACAAACATGTGAGGCTCAAGTGTTCTTGCCATGCTGGCTGCTAGCAGGCCAGGACGTCACCAACACTGTGCCTGGCAAAGAGTAAAAGGAAATGCTAAATCTTGGTTATGTGAGACCATTCAACATTTAAACTCCTGATGTCTGAGAACATGGGGCTGCATTTGCAACAGATGTTTGCCTGGTAATCAAAGACCCAGTGTAATAAATAGTTGGTTAAAGACTTGACCTGGCAGTTAATGTGGATTTTTATGGCTATGGACTTGAGACCTCTTGAAAATGAGGAATACCAGTAGTAAGAAGTGTACATTTTTCTAGAGGTAGATGGATTTGGGGGGCTCTGGGGTCCTGCTCATTTGTTTGAGACTGAAGTAGCATAAACTGGCCTTATTCTGGACTCATTTGAACAGAGCTGGCCAGCAAGATGAACATATGACTGGGATGTAAGGTATGTGAGAATTTCCCTCTGCTTCCGACCTGCACTGGACTGATGAGTTGGATTTATTGAACGCACTGTATCACCCGGCCCTGGAGGGGTTATAAAGCAGAGATGCACTGCAAACATCTTACCTATGCCACTTCAGAAGAACACTCAGCTTAGCACTGCCTCCATCCCTGATGGCTGCTTATTATGCCTGGAGCTATTTACTGTAGGGATGATCAGGCAAACCTGATGTGTGCTCAAACCTGGAAATCTGAATCAACCAGTGGAATAAGTTATAGATGCGGCCGATTCCTCCTAAATTACTTTTCATCAAGACTGGTGTGTGCACCCTCACTCGTGTACTCTCTCCCCTAAAAGCTGTTGCAAGAATCACTCACTGGAAAATGAAGGCAGAGTAAGAAGAGGTCCTCCACCTCTGAATGGCTGGTCATCAGCTTCTCACATCATCGCTGCTCTGGCTGCTTGTTAAGTACTACAAGATGCCTTTCATGAGATGGGTGGCATGGGGGCAGGTCTTCATGCTGGAGAATGCTTTTGTATTGAAATGCAGTGCTGTAGCTAAACCAGGTAGCTTTTCTCTTTTTATTATCTGTGCCAGCCATGAAAATATGACATTAAAAAATGCCATTAATGCATTTGCTGCCCTAAAAAATTTCATCTTGGCTCTTTCAGCTGCTTAGGCCAGCAGCTAGTATCCTCCAAGGCTTAGTGAAGAATTAGGTTGAAATTGCCAAAGGGTGTCTCCTGCTGCACTGACTTAGAGAGATGTATGAGGCTCGCTTTCCTTTGTCCTTCCTTCATCCTGCACTAGCCATATCTGCTTGTGCCATGTCAGCATTTTCTACTTGGGAATGGCTGAGTGGACTTTGCTGTGTTAGCCATGCATCTTTTTTTTTATTTAAAGGAGATCTCCAGAGTGCCTGTTTGGCATAAATCAGATGAGAATTTGCAGGTAGTGTGCAGAGGAGGGAAAGGAAAGTATACTTAGGAGCCCTCCATTCCCTTTCTCTTGGCAGTGCCTCATTCCTGCTCTTGGAGGAGGTCTTTTTGCTTGCCCCTGAATTGATTTAACCCCCAGAGCGCAAATGCTCTGAGGCTGCAGTCTCAGGGCTGCTGTCTGTCTCCAGAAAGCCATGTGGCAAGGGGCTGTGCTATGGAGAGCAGCTCCCCCCGTGTTTGGAGTTACAGGATACTGCTGGGGGTAGCTACAGCTGGTATGCACTGGTACTAATATAATCCTGCCGACTGTATCCATGAGACACAAGTGTGACATGTGAGGTATTTAGGGAGACACACCTGTTCTAGGCACAGGCCTGGGCGCTGCATGCCTTGGAAATGGAAGGGTTTGGTGGAGCAGGAAGGACTCTCGTTTCAGTCACAGGAGGGTTTTGCTTGCTTCTTTTCCCTCAGTTTCATGCTATTTTATAATTTCCTAACATTAGGCAATCCTGTGGCCTGTTAGCATGGGGCTGTTTCAAAGGCCAGGCTGGTGTTTGCGTTTGGACTTCTTTTACCTTTAGTGTGTGATTCCGGAGTGATTAGCAGGAGAGAACAGCTTCTGGGCTGAGTGATGGTTTGGGTGTAACTGCTCCCAAGAAAGGGCAGAGAATTCAGAGAATGTCATCTATGTGCGGGGTTGGGTTTTTCAGTCCTTTAGATAATTCAGATTTTATGTTGTGTTTACCTGTATTCCTCTTATAAGGCCTCTGTCTTGCGATTTGGAGCAGTAAATCGCATAAAAGTGATATCATCTTAGCAAATTTTGTACAAAAACATTGTGTGCCTTTGGTTTGAAATCTCTGCCTTTCCCCATCTGCCCCCATCCCCAAAAGTGTTGTGAAATGGCTACTTTCCATACAGAAGAAAAAGCAAGCAAAAGCAGAATAAATCTTATGGTTGTGTAGTATAAGGAAGTGAATGTGCTCACATGTTTATCTCTCTTTTTGTTTTGTTTTTTAAGTTAATCTGACACTTGTTTGGCAGAAGATAACCTCTTTTTTGCCATTGAAAAGGGGATGTATTAAGATGGAGGGAAAAGATCGCAGGGTCTATCATGACTTGATTCCGTCTGTCTGTCTTGTCTTTCAAGTATAATGGAATTTTTCCTTCAAACTTAGTTTTAACAGCCTTTATTTGCTGCTAATGTGGAATCTCCTAGTTTGCCTTGGTCTCGCTCCACATGCCCCTTCTTTCCATGGCTTGTGCTCTTGGTGAGGTTTTAAGTGTGTGTTGGTTTGGGACAGCTTCCAGGACTGGGGCCAAGATTTCTTCTGTACCTGATGGAGTGTTGTGTGAAAATAGTAGCAACTGGACAGTCTTTCCCTCCCATCTTTACTTTAAATAGAATTTGCCAATAAGTATCCAGTATGTCAATTGCTGGTAGAACTTATAATGGCTGGTGGAAATAAGGAAGGGAGGGTGAGAGGCATGTTTTACCCTAGGACGTGATTAGTTTGGGCAGTAAGTTATTTAGGAGGAAGGAAGATGTTATTCCCTTCTATATAAGAACTCTGCATTCTCAGGGGGGTGGACTGGAATAACCAGACCCTGAAAGGACAACATATTCTCCTCAGAAATGAAATGCTGTTGGCAGGGGAGAACGTCCTGAGGATGGAGACTCCTCAGCTCCAGCCTTACTTGGCCCCTGACTGTGAGCAGGTCATTGACACTTATGGCAAGGGGATAAATCTGAATCTGGTTAATCCTAACTTGAAAGATGGCTGCACAGAGGGAAAGGCCTCCTTACCTGCATGTGTGAGCAGAGGTGCTGACCAAAACCCATGGTCCTCTTTAGTCCCTGTGCTGGCATTCGCAGTCTGACCACCCCCGAAGCCTCTTCCTTGTGAGCAGACATTTTTGTACATATGAACGTGAAAATACTTCTGATTGTGATACTAAGAAGCAGAATATCTCATTTTAAGGGAAGAAGCATCCTCATCCTAGCTGTGGTGCCTCCCAGGCTAGCTTTGTATCTGTGTATACGTTTTGCTGCACAGCCTAAGGTAGACATGGCCTCGCTATCCCTGCTGGCTCGTAACGGTGGGCTGGCTCTCATCCCTGTCCCTACTGGGTTCTCCCAGAGTTAATTGATTTCCAACCAAAAATGAGATTCATTCTGTGTTTTTGGTTGGGTTTTGGCTGGGTTTTGGTTATGTTTTTTGGGGGGTGATGGTTTGGTTTAGTGGGGGTTTTTGTTCCTTAACTGCACACTGCAAAATGTCCTGGCTGAGTTGTTTCCAAATACTGACATCTCTAGGGAAGGGGTTATAAATTGCTAATTTAAAGCCTGCAACAGGATAATTAACTAACCAGTTTGATGTAAATGGCTTAATGGGGCTTTACTAGCCCCTTTGAACTTAAAGTGGCACTAAAAAGTAAACTGTAAATACCTTCAAGGAAAGTACTGACATGCTTGAATGTGGGGCTGCTTGCTTGTAAGGAGCAAGCCTGCTCCACTTGCCAGGAATTCAGTGGCCTTTGTGACAGCAAACATGTCAAGGGGGTGAGGGGGCCAACCAGGCACCCCTTGGGGAACGTTCTGCAACTACCCTTGTTCTTCAGGAAGCACATACACCCTGATACATCAGGCTTTCAAACCTGCCCTGCCTGCTGTGGCAAATTTAAATCGCAACCTCAGTGTAAATGCAACTGTAATGAATTTCATCAGGATTGAAGGAAAAAAACAAAAAGAACCAAACCCCTGAGGGGGAGGCAGCCACTAGAGTCCACCCTAATTTTCCTGGAGTTGTATTTGCATTAAGGTCTTTTGGCAAGTCCAGGCAGAAGCACTTATTACGCTGTGTTTTAGAAGACCTCGTTACCCACTGAATCTGCTGAGACAGTGTATTGCAGCCCTGCAGCAGATTCCAGTTTCTGATGCGCTTCGGGGACTTTTGGGAGAACTTTCATTTCTGCTGGGCTGTTATAAAATTCCAAGGGAGGAAGTCACCAACTACCAAGCATCTAGAAATGAAGATCATGGCAAAGTGGAAGCATCTCATGTAGCTAGGCACTGACTTTGCTCCTGGCTATGCAAACTGGGGTGTTAGAGAGAAGAATTTCAGGCCCAAAAGCGGGAGTATTTCCTTCTGTTCCTGCCCCTATGCAAGAGAAGCTCCTCCTGGTCGGAGTACTGCTCTGCTCCATCCTCTCATCACACAGGCACCATGCACTGTCAGCAGTAATTCACAAGAACTTTCTTTTCTTCATCGTTTCTCTGTCTCACCACCATCTTTCACCTATTGCCAGCAGCCTTCCTGGGTACTGGAGGATGTTTTGGAGTCTGAAGCACAGCCCTCAGTTACTGCTGTGACCTCTGACACATGGGATTTGGCTTTACAGCCAGCTCTGCTGATGAGCGTTCCTGGTCCTTGGCTCTCTGCTGTGCTACCTTGAGGACCATGAGGCTGTAATGCTGAGCCAGACCAGGGCTGATGCAGGAAGAGGGCAAGATGTAACATTTTCAGTGGTGGCCCTGACTTGGATGGGCTAAACCAGATCATGATGCCTCATCTGTAATAATGGATCTGTTTCTTTGTGGTGCTGGTTTGTTTGTTTGGTTTTGTTGTTTGGTTTGGTTTTATTCCCCCCAGCCAGGCAAATAATGCGTCATTGGCAGTGTTAATGCTGGCTTAAAAAAACCCCAAAAACCAACCAAAACCACCAAAACCCATAAAAGTGCTGAAGTCTGTTGTAGGGGGCAATGATGCAGAACTGCTACATCTCATTTTAAGAACCATGTCTGACAGAGTCAGTCCTGCACTCTCATTGTCCAGGTGTCCATGGACCTGTTGTATGCAAGAATCAAAATGCTCTCCTGTGGCCTTCAGAAAAGGTGATAACATGGCACTTCTCTGTCCTACATGTTGACTGAAGAAGTTGGCACCACGGCAGTACCTGCTTGCTGTGTGTGGGTGGGAGCAGTGCAGGATTAATTTGGGGGTTGATTGTGTTGGCAAGGATCTGCCAGCAGAGCTGGCCCAGCTGCCTGTGCTATGCTGTAGCTGCTAATCCTTTACTTTTATGAGCACTAACCTAGATCACATAGTTAAAGTTAAAAATGCATGTGCTATTAGAGACACTTGCAAGGGAAGAGCTCTGTACACATGCCATGTTGACGGCTGGAGACTTCCTTCAACGAACGCCAGAACACCTTAGCGTGCCAGCTTTGATATCTTGGCATCTGACAGGGAAATGCAAATACTCAGTCTTAATCCATCATTCCCACATGCTGACATATATCCAGGGGGAACTTCTGCGAATGTTGTTGTTATTCCCATATAGTTTCAGCTGCTTCTTTGCTTCCCAGTACTACCCCATCATATATCCAGCTGAGTACAGAGTCTTTCTCTTGGATTTCTCATGGGGAGGCAAAGGGGCATCAGTGTGCATGTCTTTATCAGTGATCTGGATGAGGGGATGGACCACACGTTCGGTAAGTTTACAGAGGACACCAAGTTGGGCGTCAGTGTTAATCTGCTGGAGGGCAGGAAGGCTCTGCAGAGGGATCTGGACAGCCTAGGTTGATGTGCTGAGGCCAGTTGTGTGAGGTTCAACAAGTGTCAGTGCTGGGTCCTGCACTGGGGTCAAACGACCCCATGCAATGCTACAGTTTTGGGGAAGAGCGGCTGGAAAGCTGCTCAGTGGAAAAGGACCTGGGGGTGTTAAGTTGACATCTGGCTGAGCATGAGCCAGCGTGTGGCCAGTGGCACTGTGGCTTGAATCAGAAATAGTGTGGCCAGCAGGACTAGGGAGGTGATCATCCCCCTGTACTTGGCACTGGTGAGGCTGCACCTCAAACACTGTGCTCAGTTCTGGGCCCCTCACCACAAGACAGACATTGAGGTGCTGGAGACTGCCCAAAGAATGGCAATGAAACTGGTGAAGGGTCTAGAGAACAAGACCTATGAGGAACAGCTGAGGGAATTGAGGTTGTTTAAACTGGAGAAAAGGAGGCTCAGGGGGTCCTTACCACTCTCTACAAGTACCTGAAAGGAGGCTGTAGCAAGGTGGGTGTTGGTTTCTTCTGCCAAGTAATGAGCAATAGGACAAGAAGAAATGGCCTCAAGTTGTGCCACAGGAGTTTTAGATTGGATATTAGGGAAATATCCTTCACCAGAAGGGTTGTCAAGCATTGGAACAGGCTGCCCAGGGAAGTGGCTGAGTCGCCATCCCTGGAGGTATTTAAAAGATGTGTGGATGTGGTATGTAGGTACCACATGGTTTAGTGGTGCACTTGGCAGGGCTGGGTTAACAGCTGGACAATGATCTTAAAGAGCCTTTTCCAGCCTAAATGGTTCTGTGATTCTATGTGCAGTAGAAGAACAAACCCCGTGTTTGGAGGGGTGGGTTGGTTATATGAGGCTTTTCTCTTTCTAATCCCTCCCTCAACAAACCCTTCTGCAGATTTTTAGATTCCTCACTAAGTCCTTTAAATAATAAGATCAGTTAAAAACCAGATGAGGAAAAAAAGCTTTTTCACACTTCCCAGGAAAACAAAACTGAAGTTAAAGAAAAAAATGGGTTGTAACAACCATCCTTTCTTTCACATGAGACATGGCCAGAGTCGGGACTCTGCTCTGGAGTTCTGGTGTAATTTACATTATCTTCCAACAACCATACTTTTGGGTTTTATAATGAAAAAATGTCTCTCAGTGATCCAGTATCTCTCAGTGATCCAGTTCCTTGTGGGGGAAAGAAGTAATAGCTGCAAGATGGCAAAGCAGTATTTATTTTCTCAGCAATTCCACTATTTGTTATGAATAACTGTCTCTAAAAAACCAAACACTCCCCTTCCAATACACCTTTTGTTTTGAAACACACTGAACCCGATACCCATATTTGATTTGTTGGCTCAAGAATAACAGGGAAAATGTGAGCAGTAAACCCTGGTGCAGCACTCTCAAAGGCTCCTGCTAGAGAAGGAGCAAATTACATGTAGCCGTGTGTCCTGACCTTTCCTCTGCTTTTAGAAACATGAAAAATTTCATCATTGCTTTTTCTGCTTATTGCAAATAATAGAAAGTTGTGTGAAAATTAGAACATAATGAAGACAAATTATGGAGTGGTGTCTGCTGCAGGTCTTGGGTGTGTTTGCTGAATTGCCTCCTGCTTAGGGAGCAGCTGGAAAATCCAAGTCCTCTCCCAACTTGTCAAAACCAACTTTTTCAAAGGCTGCAGTAGCTGTGCCAAAGCCCCTTGCCCATTTGTAAGCAAACACATACTACTGGGGCTATCTCTGCCTGGGCCAGCACTCTCACACGCAGCTGGCTGCATTAAATCAGTTTGATGAATTACTAGATACTTCTAAAATTTTCTGCAGGCAGGTCCCTGCTATTTCTTGCCTGCACAAGATTAAATGGGCTTTTACATTACATACTGTGTTGTTAAGACTTTAATTGCCTGGAATGGATCTGTGTGTGCAATGACTGGTTCTGGAAGGGTCTGGGGATTTGGGATTATTGTCAGGCTTCCTACACTGAGGTAGCAGAGAAAGGAGGCGTGTGAAAGCCGTGTTAGCATCCACAGTGGTGGATAACTTATGATAAGAAGGATGCCACCTATGCCACTTACTCAGATTATTTATTTCCTGTTGTTTGATGTCTGGATTTTGGGATGGTTTTCCTGCTGTTAAAACATATTGAGTGAGGAGCCTGCCAAGAAAAAGCCTGGTGAATGGAAAAAACTAACCCTAAATGGACTGACTTGATGGGTCAGAGAAAGCTGGATGGCATCAGAACATCCCTGTGGCTGATGAGGCAGATCTCTTGTTGGGTTCATGAGCCTCACAGTGTGTGTGTTTTGGAGCACCTGCACTGTGGTGTAACAGAAGTACAATTTATTCAGTCCTTCTCTATGACAGAATTGCATATGGCTAAATAATGTGCAGCCAAGAGCCAGGTTCCGAAAGCAGCTTGGTACCCGCTACAGGTGTTTGGGAATGCACAATGCCAAGAGAGAGGTTTTAGTCCAAACATATTCTCACTAAACACACTTTCACATCTTCTGAGAGTCTCTTGGTGCTGTTGTATTAGTGGGTGGTATATATTTATATTATATATATATTAACTGCTGGAAGTGGTAGCAACGTTTTCCTTCCAGTCCAAGTAGTATCAGTGTTTGTTGTGGTTGCTAGCAGCAGTTTGTACATTTACTACTCCTTTGGCCAGGCTCTGATCCTGTTTCTGTAGCTATAAAACAACTGAGTTGTCTCCTCTGTGCAAGGGAGGTTTCAGTCTCTCTGGCCGTTTTGGTTTCTCTGTTTTGGTTCCGTTTGGGTTTTTTGGTTTTGATGTAACCACCTTCCTTGCCGAGAGGGGAGAGCTCTATGGGAAGTGATCCAGAAAACTTCTAAATAGCTTTTTAGCATGTGTGGGGAGTTAACTCTTGCTCAAGCTTTTAAATATGTGAATTCTCACCTGAGCCTATGTAACCTGCCAGCCAAGCCTAAATCTTGCAGGAGGTGCAGCCCCAGTGTTGTCGGAGCTCTCTGGCACAGACACCTGGTACACCTGTGTCTCCTGCTAGTTTCAGTGCTGTCACAACTTCACCCCTCATGCCTGTTTCTCTGGTAACTCCAGTTTTTCCTAAGGTTATCTTCTATAAATAGAATCTGCTCCAGCTTTTCACTCCCCCACACCCATCTTGAGGAGAATAATTACCAATGAGATGGTTTTAACAGTGCTGAAAGGAGGGTGATCTATTCTGCTGTGCTCTTTGAGGCTTTTTTCTGACAGGAACTAAATGCTCAGAGTGCTTTAGCAATTTCCTTAGGTGACAAATGTAAAGTGAGTAGCTTCTGAAATACTTAAATTTGAGTATTTAAACTCTTGATAAGCTCTGGGTTATCTGAAGAATAAAACTGTAATTGTTCTGGCATGCAAAGGTCTCTATTTTCATAGTCATTTCCTTAATCATCGTTAGGTTGGTGGAGGTGACTGTGGTATCTGCTGTTCATCTGTCCAGAAACCCAAACTGTGCTCAACCCAGGCTAGCAGAGATGCTTTGGATGATGAACTATCTGCCAGCACATGATACAGCAGCCAAGACACAAACATTTAGAGCATTCATAAACCAGAAACATTTCTCAAAACATGAAAAAAATAAAAAGTGAGAGCATGTAAGGGGTTGAGATGATGATGTTGACTTTACTGGCCTGTAAACTATGCCTGCAGCAGCCAAGAGCTTAATGTCATATAAACCAAGAGAAATGAAAGAGAAGCTGTATCTACAGGCTACATGATGCAACTGGTGAACAGCTACTCAGATAGCAGGGTGCTCTGTGTACATTAAGGGCCTACAGATAGAAATGCCGTGTAAAGGAATCATTGCTGGCACACTGACACATGCTGGCAAATTAGACTGTACTTGGAAGGATAAGAATCTACTACAGCTCTTTAAAATCACCCCTGTCGTGATCACCTCATGATAAAAATATTAGTTTCTCCAGTGTAAATAAAAGTGTAGCACATTTCCCAATGAATCTTTTGAAGTAAAACCAGATTGGTGTGTAAGAGTAAACCAAGTGGGAACAACCTGTCAACCTGTGTTACCAGACAGAGCTCAGAATGAAATGGGAATGGCAGCACCTTTTCAGGTTTTACAGCCACCTCTTTGCTTGACTTTTGACAATTATTTATTACTGCTAATATTGTGCTTTGTAAACTTATGCAGTGCTTTATGAAGTAAGACATGTTTCCTGTTTTAAAGGTTTTATAATCTCGTGGGCTGATAAGGGGTGCAGATTATCCCTTGGATGTTCATAAACAGCATTAGCACTAAGAGTTTTATTAGTGCTGGGTCCTTTCAAGCCTGTGGCTCTTTCTTTTTAATGACACTTTCCTAGTCAAGTACCCAAATCAGGATTTCAACACCTTGATCTTCCAGGCTGGAAAAGTCTGGGCATTCTTTTGTTCTGCTTGTAGGGGAAGAGCAAAACCCAAGCAGAATCCCAGAGTTGTTGCTCTGCATGGATTTAATCCGCTGCCGTTGCTTGCCTCTCTCTCTGAGACTACAAATCTGGGTTTTGGGTGATGGCAGCAGAGAGCAAGCTTGGGAGGTGTGTGTGTTTTAAATAAACAAACAATGGAACAGCAACTTCAACAAACTGTGAGTGGTGCTAATTTGTTATAGGGCTGTCTTGCCTTCTGGCAGTGTTGATTTAGGAGAGGCTGAGCAGACTGGAACGGATGCGGGGAGCCGCTGGTTCTTTCGCTCTGGGGTGTGTATATGGTTCAGTAGAAAATGCTTTGAGGGGTCCTGTCCTGAGGAGCTTTCAAATTACAGAGTAAAGCACATGCATAGGCTGCCAATCTCCTTTTCAAAACCAAATCTGGGACAGAAGTACCTTCCCCTCTGCCTTGCTCTTCCACTTCCGCTTTTTTTAAATGGAGAGATGCTTTAAGTCTTGATTCATGACAAGTACCTACAATTTGTGTGTTTTGAGGACTGCCAGAAAACCCTTGACAATGATAGTGTCTAGGGCAGGGAAGGAGGAAGATCCTGTGCTTTGGATTATAGCAAAGTTTTCAACACCCCACGGCCTTGGTGGGCTGCAGTCCCCAAAGCTGAGAACCTGACAGAGGGCCTGGCCGAATGCACAAGGTATCTGCAGCCCTGGACCACTGTTGTGCAGCGCTGCAGGATACAGATGGCAGGATGGGAGCCTTGCTGGGAAGAGGTGGATTTTGGAAGTGTAGAGTGACCTCCCTGCAGCCTCTGAGCTGAGTTTAAAGAAAGTCTGAATTCTCAAGTGAAGATGACAGTCAGAATGAGAAGTCATGCCTGAGGAGAGGCAGCCAAGGAAACAAAGAACTTTGAAAACGAGTATACCCTGTTTTCCCCGTAGGTTATCTTCAGTTCAGATAGATTTGGATGCAGAGCCCAGCACAGTTTGCAAACCTAGGCAGTAGTGGCTTTCTGGCATCTTCTCATTTGCCAGGCTCAGAGCTGCAGAAACACTTTTTGGTGGTTGCAAAGAACCAAATCTATGAAGGTTGAGTGGTCAGTTACACATCTGATTTGGAGGAATGTTTGGCAGGCAGCAGAGACTTGATACTGCCAGGACCAACTCTTAAACAGGGGTTTTCCTGAAAGACTTCACTGAAGTGAAACTTAGACAGAAAGATTTCTCTGGGAAGTAGAGGGCTGAGTACAGGGTCAAGTTCCTGGGGGGGGGGGGGGGGGGAAGCGGATAAAGTGCAAAAGGTGCTGTATTTAAGGCATTGTTTATTTATATTAGAACTGTTTCTGCTGCATCCATAGGTACAAATGAGATAAAGGAGTGAGACTTGGTCTTGTAGAAGAAAACAAGACAGCAGAGTTTGTTCCTGTCCTTACTGGTATCTGGCATGTGGTGAGAGAGATGACATTTTGGTCCAAGGCCGTTACTACCCATGTCCATGACCTGGAGGGTCAGAACGTTCCTTTTTCTCTGCCATGCCGTGTGCTCTTGCCCTAGAGCAATGCTCAGCATGAAGCTGCCATCCTATGCCCTCAGTGCCGACTGTGCCTACCATACTGGACAGGGCCTAGGCTTTTAGGACCAGAAGCATCTTGTCACACCATGTAATTCATAGAGCTGTGGATTCTGCCTAACACTCTCTAGGATTAGCTGGGAGGTAGCAACAATCCTTTAGTCATGTCCTAAATTCTTGCATTGTAAAGGGAGAATTCTGTACATCAAGGTTCAAAGGTACCTGGGAAACTGAGGAATTTTGCATACCAAAGGCGCCTTAACTGGTGGATGGGTGGAGGGTATCCCTCCTGTGTGGGCTGAGCTACTCCACTGAATATGTGGGTATTTTAGTGCAATAAGGAGTCATTAGATTAGCATGGGACATCAGAACTGCTTTTCCTATTTGCAATGCAGGTACAGTTGGAACTGAGCTTGCTCAGTTGTTGCAGGGCTGCAGAAGAGCCTAACATCTATTGCTGCTCGTTAGTTTCTGAGGCTTTATTTGTTTCGTGCCACTGCTGTGTTCCTGAGATCAGCTGTGCTCTGCAGATATGCAGGAATTTTTAGTGCCTGGCTCTGCCTGACAAGACCTGCAGTGTCCATGCCTCTCCTCTTCTCCTCCCACTGAAGGGTTTGGGTAGTCATAGGTTCCTTCATATCAGCAGTAAAAATATATGTATAATATACAAGGGTTCTGGTTAGGAATTGGCAGGAAACTTCATTTTTGACTGCAGTCTGATATTCTAACAGTAGGAAACACCTTTGTTTTAAGCAGTTCTCTGCTAATCATTGCCCTAGAGGGGAAATAAAACTACTGAGAAGAGCTTCTTACTTCACAGGAGCAAGAAGCCAACTGCTGTAATCTGGGTGTAAATCTGCATTTGAGCTGCTGTTCAAGAAATATCCTTTTGTAACATTCAGCCTTTCCTAAACAGAGCATTGCTGCTGTTGCTGAGTGTTTTGCAGTCCTGATGCTGGCAGATGCAGCCAGCAGTATGCAGCTTGCATGCATTCTAGAGTGTGTGATCACTTGGGGAGGGGGGAGCTCCAAATCCCTGGGGCTCTGGCCCTAATGTTTAAAGCTGCATGCTATCTAAACGTGTTTGGTCTGTTCATGCTGGCAGTTGTCCGTTCAGACTGGTTCAGCAAATGCTCTTGGCTCAGCATAGCCCAGGTCAGTAAGCAAACACTTGCTTACATTTCACTTCTTCATTGTATTGACAAGATTTAGAAATCTTCAATCTATATCAGTCAAAACAGGGCAATCTGAATACAAAAGACCTATTAGTTCAGTGTGAAAAGGATTTAGTTACAGAATTGTGGGGATAAGAATGCAGGTGGGAATGATGGAACACTGTCCTGGGCTTGAGCCCAGCAAATGTCCAGGACAAATGAGGAACTATCTCCTTAGATTCAGCGTCCCTTTCACAAAGACCCTTTCTATTTCCCAGGCCACTGTCCTCCTTTATGTTCTCTTTTGTCCAGCTACATTAATTACTGTAAGTCTTTTTCATTTGACCTCTTACCTTTTAAGGTTGAAATAGTAGTCAATATTCTTTTAACGTTTTAAATGTAAGATTTCTGTCTCTAACAGCACAGCTAGAGACGTGCAACCATCAATGTGACAAGAGCTGTGCTGAAGTTTCACTTCACTATGAAGGTCTAAAACCCTATTTTAAATCCCTGTGAGGCTGCAGGCTTGTTTCTGTTCTGCTTTTTGTGTTGTGGGTTTGTTGTCTTATTTTTTTTCCCCATTGGGGCAGCATCACCACCTGTAGAGAGGGACCAGTCCTTAGCATCTACCCTGAGACTGCCTGGAGCTGATGACAGGAATTCTGGGGAAGGGAGGACAGGCACTGCAGAGGATACACTCAGCTTATCAAGCCTAGGGTATCTGTGGGATGTGCTTTTCCCTGACATGGAAAAGATGATGTTGCTTTTTCCTTTGGGCAGGGAAGGGTGAAATTACAGATCTGAAGTTTTGCGACTCTCATACCACCTGCAGTTCCCCATGAATCAGCTCGATCCCCAGTCTCCAAGAACCTACATTAAATTAGCAGTGAAGCATTGTTATGAGTAGAAGATACACACTATTTTCTTTTCTCGTCTTGCCCCACAGATGTAACAAAAACCTGTCTCAATGCCGTAACATCTCTAGAAGAACAGGATTGTGAAGGCTTGGGAAGGGGAACTGGGAAATTGGGACAACACACATGATCAGTATTGAAGTGTTCCTTTCATTGCCTTTACTGTGTGGGGAACGAGACCATGAAGCTCTGGCGCCAGGGCTTTCTTGTAGAGGCATTTCTAAATGGTGATATTTAGTTTCCTGAATTTCCAGGCAGAAGGAAGCTGGTACAGACATCCTGGGATCTGCTGTTCTTGGATACACATGGACTGGTCCTCCTGAAGCTCAGTGCCATTGGGAGCCCTGACTGGAGGTGGCCAGAGTCATCAAGAAACTTGCAGAGGCCTTCTGCTGTGTTTCTGTCACAGTTCAGCAGTGCTGGGGAGCTGGGTGGAGGGGAGGTTGTTCTGGTAGTTACATATATAAGGCAGGTGGCCGTTTTAAAATGTACCTTTCAATTTTGATTGCAGTTTTTTAATTGCATTTAACAGCGTCCCTGCTGGTTCTCCATTCTGCATCCGTGCAGCCACGTTCTATTGATGGCCTGTTGTGATTTCAATGGAACATCATGGGATGTACCTGGCACGTCGGGCAGCACTGGATGGAGGTGCCTTTAGCCCAATGTACCTGGCATGGTAAGCAGCAACCAAGTGGTTAATCTGCATTCTACTGCTCATAGTCTCAGCTTGTATAGCAAGGTGTTCCTGCTTTGCTGCAGCCTTGCACTGACTAGAAATCACTTGCTCTCCTGATGTTAGTGCTTTCGTGCACACAGGGCCCTTACCCTTTTCACCCATGGAGATTCCCCTTCTCTGGGCAGTTTGCCATGCAGTAGAGAATGGCCTAGCCATGTTAGGCTCTCCTTGTTGTTCTAGAACAGGAAAGAGAAGGGACTGGCAAATCATTTGACTCTTCTCTCTTTTTTGGGCCAGGAGCTGGTAGCAGTTGAGCATGTATTGCCCATGTACCTAATGTCCAAACGCTGCTGCACAGAGGTACCCAAAAGGTGCTTGTGTCCATAAGCAAGGCCATACTGTTTCTGCATGAGTCCTGCTAGAGCTGCTTCAGGGAGCTGGGAGGGAAGTTCTGCCTGGCACTAATTGGATTGTAACAAGCTACACAATGGCCACTTTTAAGTTTGCTGATGTGGTATCCTCTGTGAAAAGATCCTCCATTCTCCTTCCTTCCATGTCCAAACCTGTCACATGAGCTGCACACCCTGCTCTGTCCTGCATGTCACTTCCTCTCCCTTCCCCAGCTCTGCAGACCTCTCCCTGAGTAACTTGACACGTTGGTCTTACCTATTTTGAAGTGAGTTATTCTGGTGAGAAGAACAAGGGTGCTGCATCCTGTTTTCTGCTTGAGCCCACACCACAAAGCTTTTGCTGCTCCACTGCCAATGATGAAAATGCATGTTCTTACCTCTGTTTCCGAGTTCTGCTGTCTGCCTGCTCACAGGGGATGGGGATAGGGAACCCTTTGGGCTAACACAGTCCCTGCATTCCTCCCCATGCCTCTGCTGCTCTGGAATGTGAATACCTTTAAAAGGCATGGGCTAATGACTGGACTACTGCAGCTCCTGGGGGGAAGCCCACTTCACTGATACGTTGCAGAGTCCTGGAAATAGGTTCTGTTGAGATGTGGGGAGAGAAAGATCAGATGAGCCAGAAAGCAACAGGAAAGCTCTCTTCCCAGTGGGGTCCTCAAGTGCAGCGAGGAAGTTAGCTCATCTGAAACTGGAGAGTGCAGAAGTCACCTGTTTCAGTTTCACCCAGGTCCCATAGCAATTGGACACAGCATTTTTAATGTTGGAAGTAAACTGGTGGGAAAGAGCAATGCAGGAAACAACTGATTTAATTTTGTCTTGTTCTTCCCCACACTCACTGCTGCAGTGTCTGCTCAGCACAGCACAACTGCTTGGGAAGGCGGAGAAATAAGTAAGCAGGCCACTATCTTGCCCTAGGTATATTATAACATGCACAGTAGGCTAATGCTTTAACAGCATCTAATGTGATACATCACATCTAATCTGTTTGTTGGTTTTTATCTGCAGTACTGTTAGTTCACTGTTCAGGTGCTCGGTGTCTAATCTTCTCATCCATCCACAAATCCTCTACGTGAAATGAGTGATTCCTTAGATCTGTTTTTGATTGATTCTTTGCTTCACTGGTGTTGCTTCTTAAAAGGTAAACAATATTCATATGCTGCAATCTATAACACAGAGATGAAATCAAATAGCATCTCCTGCCAGAGGTTGCTAAGATAACATATTTAGCATTCACTCAGGAATTTCTTTTAGGAAAAGATTTAGTGATATTAAAGAAAATCAGATCTGCAGTGAATATGTAGATTTTTACTATTTAAAAGGGTGAAGGGACTCCTGTCTCCTGTACTTTGGCAATGTAATATTCTGTGATGTCCAGAGTCTTTGCGGAAATGGAGAGAAAATGAAGTTTTTCCTGCTTTGTAGTGAGAGCAGCTCAGCTCCTGGAGCTGTCTGTGTGTTCTGCACAATCTTCATGCCCACAGGATCCCAGTGTGCCCCAGGCTGGGCACAGCAGCTGTCAGTTACCCACCTCCTTGGGCAATAAGCTTATGAAGATGCTGTCGGCTCTTAGCTTGCAAAGCTTTGTTTGATGTGTGGCATCTGCTTGCAGCATTACTGTATTCTGTGATTTGTGCCCTGTATTTTTTATGTCTTTGCATGTGCTGTGTGTCTCAGTGTCATGGATATGGTGGAGGTAGTGGGAGCCTCAGTCTTGCTTCATTTCATTGCCTACTTGCATAAGAATATTTGAGCAGGTTCATTGCTCTGAAATCTGTCTTGAATGCCTAGGAAGCAATCTGAATCTAAAACCAGGCCATCTCTAATGCTGTTTGTCCAAAGCCTTCTGTGATCCTGTTTTAAATGCTAAGGAGTGAAATTCTACACACCAAATTCAATGATAAAAAGACTTGGCTCCAGTGAGACATCTACATACTCTTGGGCTTTGGGTTTTTTACTGGAAATGCACCTGAGCATTTCCTAAGGCAGGGCTCCCCTGAAGTAGGAATATGGTTTTTCCTGTCTTTTTGAAGAGAACAGAAAAGGAAGGGTTACAAATGACACTGAGATACAAGAAATACAAACCACTGTGATTTTTCAGGGCTTTGGGGAGCTTCTGCTGTCATTAGTGGTGGTGGTGATGTTATCCAAATGCTCAGGGTTTGTTAAGAGCCAACTGGAAACTGATGGATAGCAAGGCCTTTGCAAGGCTGTATCTGCCATTTGTTTGGGAAGATCTGCTAACTTTTATACTGGACTTAACCTTGTAGTTGTGTCTGGTCCCATGCTTCAAGCTAGAAGTGAGATTTTAGGAATGCCATAGATTAAAGGAATAATGCCTGTTTCTCTTTTGCTAACAAGTTTTCCAACACCCCTCTTCCCCCACCTCTGAAATGCATTAAAGAAGGGTTTGTAACTGGTCAGCTCTGGAAAATACTTGGAATGAATTTAGTTTTGTTCAGGACTGCACAAGACACACAAGCCAGGTTGATGCTGTAAAGCTGCTGTCGGTCAGTCAGAGGTGTGTTCTCTGACCACGTTGCTGCCCTGGGCAAAGCCCTCGGTGGGCAATTCTGGCAAAATTTGAAACATGGGGCTCTAAACTTGGCTGAAGGTTTTGCTGCCTTTTCCCATCACATTCATTTTATTGGGATTGCTAAATCCATGATAGACTTCACCTGGCAAATGCAAATCTGACAGGCAGTGTTACAGTGCTTAAACCTGACCACTGCTTTTAGAATGTACTAAAGGTAATACCTGACCTCACACTTACATGCTACTGAACATGAATACTTCTGTACAATTTGACATGTGAGATAAATAGAGGTAATTTAAACAACTTGTACCATGCTAATTTTTATGCAGCAGAACGTACTGAGGTTTAATAATATTATTTTCCTCATGAAGGTCACTAAAAAACAGACTTAAAATTCTTCCCATTTCCAGGGCTTTCCCTACAGGCTTATTACCTGTTCTCAATATCATTTAAGGCAGAAAGAAAGAAAAAGGAAATGAAAATGTAACCATATTTTCTATTAGTAACTGCAGCAAGTCTTTACTGTTTGCAAAGACTTAGACAAGTACATACACAGAGGTTTCTAGACCTCTGCTTCAAGTACCACATGAATGGGAAATAAGCTCGCTTTTACTTCAGTAACACGCTTTTCTTTTTTTATTAGTCTGTTTAGGAAAAATATATTGGCTGTGCTGTTTCCTTTCCTTTACCATATTTGTACTTTATGGAGCACATAAAAATCATATCCAGGGATTTTGTGTGTTATATGCATGGAAAAGCCACCATTATGTTTGTAGTGAAAATAGTGTAGGAGTAGGCTGTCTCGTGCTATTCTCAAGCAGGATGCAATTGTGTATATATAGATGCTGTGTTATGTTACAGGCCGTGTTTTTGTCCTTCCTTATCAATATATCTTGGTGACCCAGAAGTAAGTGCTTTTACTGGCCTGGCTAGATAAAAGTGGGTATTTGGTGCCTCTGTGCTGTTGCTCCCTCCTCTTAATCAGCAATTCTGGAAGCAAGCCACTAGAACCAGACACATTGCCTGCATGCTGCAACTCTGATGTAACTCATTACAGCAAAACTTGCTTTTAAAGTGCTCAGCACTGTTCGCTGATGGTAATCCCTGTCTCTATCATGTTTTTGGGATGCTGCAGGAAGAGTTTCTGTGACAGAAACACTACAAATGATGAAGAAATAGCTGGCAGCACCATGGCAAGCCTGTAGTTCCTCCTGTTGGCTGCTACCCTTTCTAAAGCCAGCCATCTCTGGGAACATTAACGTGTACAAAGGCACAGTGGTGAATCCACTGTCTTCTTGGGTTACCATCCATTGCTGCAATAATATAGAACACAAAAGCAGAGCAACTATTTCAGCTGCGGGTCAAGGCAATGAGCCACTGAGATCTGTGTGGATGCTGGGTTAGGTGGTGGCGCACTGAACAGGGGCTACCAAATTCTACCAAATGTATAACCAAGTACCAGGCTGACCAGATAACAAAGTGAAGGAATTTGTCCTGTGGAGGAAGGGAAGCACGTGCTTGGCAGATCTGATATGCTGGAAGAAGTATAAGTACCAGGCTAGTCAGGCAGCAGCGCTGGAGAAAGAACTGTATTCCTTTACCTTTCAGTAGCTTTTTTCAGAAAGCAAAATCTTTTTGTTGTGCAGAAATGGATGATGTAAATTTACCACCTTTCTGCCAAATTAAATCTTCCTATTTATCACCAGTTAGTAAGAATCACCTCTGAGATTATTTTTAATACTGATAGTATCGCTCCTTATTTCTTTTGTGTACATACTTGACACAGAGGGAAGTCTAATGCTTCATCATCTGGAATGTGATGGGACAGAATGGGGTAATGGGACTCACAAGCAAGAAAGACATTAACTGATTATGATTTTAAGAGAAAATTTAAGCTCTTCATTTCTGTGCACTTATGGCCTGCTCCTCCTTCAGTAAGAGAAATCTGTTTCAATAACATGATAAACTAGGGAAAGAAGGAGGTGGAAGGCTAAATGTGGCTGTTGCATGTTTGGTATTTAATTCCTGTATTTGAACTCCAGAGACTATTTGAAATCACTCTTCACAGATAAATAAATGCCCATTACAAGTAGTAGGTGGCTCTTTCAAACAAAACCAAACCAAAAATAAAATCTTATGTTGGATTCCTGAACGCAGCCCCAGATTTAAATTCTGGTTTTTATGTGCTGTAGTATCTACCACACATGCAATTGCAATTAGTTCTGATATGCCTCAAACTAGGTATTTCCTACAGTCCATGCTACTGAGAAAATCAATGTAAGTATCCAAAATACATTGTGAATACTGTTTGTGAAATACATGAGCTACACAGAGATAGATAGCCACAATTTTCCCCTCTTCCCAGCACTTCAGAGTAGAGAGACTGTGACTTGTGTTAGTTACTTGACTCTTACCAGTCTGAACAAAACTCCTTCAAACCAAAAGGCAGGGCAGAATTAACTTAAGAAATCAGTTTCAGATTGTTGAAGACATTTGGTGGCATTTAGCTAGCTCAGCATCCTGAACTGCAGCCAGTTCAGGGTTGATTCTAGCCCTTCATGTCAATGGATTTGGGATATGGATATTGCCAGGGGGGTGTTTTTTAAGACAGCCTTTCATACTCTTAAGGAGATTCCCCATTCACACCTCAGTGTGATTAATTCCATCTTCAATGGATTTAGTTGCAACATGTCATTTTCTCAACTCCGGAGCAGCTGGGTGTTGTAGGATTTCAACATGTAAGAGCCAAGAATCAAGCTACATGTTAAAGCAGGGGAGCTGCAGCTTATGCGAATTATTTTACATGCTCAGATATGCAAATGGAAGTGAAGTAGATGCTGCTTTTTTCTTCCTTTTTTTTCCTTGCTCTTCATCCTCCCTTCAGATTTGTGTCAAGAGAGAGAAACAGCTTTCCCCTGTACCTAACTACTGTGTTCCTGCTGGTATTTTTTAATAGTAATTCCAGCCAATGACTGCTGCTTTTCTAAAGAGATATTTACAAATCTGATTTTTGAAAGACTTGAATCGAAGCTTAATGTGAGAAATAATTCTCCCTGTACTCCAAGCAGGGTCACAGCTTGCAGGGCTGAACATACCCAGAGCTCCTTAGTCAATGTCAAGCCTAACATTAACTGCATTAAGCCAGTCTATTAAATGTAGACTTGTTAGAGTTGAAACAGCAGGTTCACACCCTCTCATCCTCCTGTTTTGCAGGTGGTAAGGTGAAGGTGAAAGGAAGAGAAGGTGGAGATGGAACTGCCAAATCATGCCAAACAACTGCTACTGCAGCTGAACCAGCAACGAGCCAAAGGTTTCCTCTGTGATGTGATCATTGTGGTAGAAAATGCCCTGTTTCGTGCCCATAAGAACATCCTGGCAGCCAGCAGCATGTATTTCAAATCCCTTGTCCTGCATGACAACCTGATTAACTTAGACACGGACATGGTGAACCCCACTGTGTTCCGGCAGGTCTTGGACTTTATTTATACTGGTAAGCTCTTAACGACTGACCAGCCCGGTGAACAGAACTTTAATGCTCTCCTCACCGCAGCAAGCTACCTCCAACTGCACGACCTGGCAGCTCTCTGCAGAAAGAAGCTGAAGCGGAGCAGCAAGTCCTTTGCTGGCAAGGCCGGTGGCCTTGGTGTCGGGAGATCTGCCAGGAGTCAGAGACTTTCCACTGCTTCGGTCATCCAAGCTCGCTATTCAGGGTCAAATGAGGGGTTGAAGGGCTCGCACTCAAAAGAGCTGTCAAAGGGAAAGCTCTCCGATGACGAGGTCTTCATCAGTAGCTCCAACCAAGAGAACTGTCACTCCTTAAGCAGGGGAGCCAGTAAGAACGGTGGTGGGAGCGGCAGTGCGAATGGGAGCACTGGGGACCAGGAGCTAGGCCTCGATCTGTCCAAAAAAAGCCCGTCGCTCCCTGTTGCAGCCTCCCATGATGACACGCAGCACAGCGAAAGCCAGCATGGATCTCCCCAATCTGCCTCAGCCCCTGCAGCCAACAGTGCCTCATCGTTTGACGAGTCTGGAGTCGGAGCCCCTCACAGCATGGCAGACAGCAGCGACCCCATGGAGATGGATCTGAGCGAAGAGTGCCACCACTCACTGACGGAGAGCAGCCAGCGCAAGGGCCTCCGGCACTCCTCCCGCAAGAAGGAGTGGATCAAGAAAGACAATGCCTTCGACCGAAAGGAGGGGGGCAAAGACAGGGACGAGGGCGAAGGGCTGCCCAATGGTATCCTGCTGGGGCCCTTGTCCAAGTCTGTGGAGAGGAGTCTGGCCGGGGCCTACGGTGCAGACCTACCCTACCCGTGTAAGGAGGAGGTGGAAAATGGCAAGGAGAACAGTGACGACAGCGGCCAGAGCGAGAGCGAGAGCGGCGGGCATACGAGTGCCAACTACGTCTACCGGCAGGAGGGGTTTGAGCCAGTGGCCTACGGTGACAACCTGTATGTCTGTATCCCCTGTGGCAAAGGCTTCCCGAGCTCTGAGCAACTCAACGCCCATGTGGAGACGCACACCGAGGAAGACCTTTACATCAAGGAGGAGGGCACATACGGCGGCAAGGATGAAGCCGAGGATTTGTCCAACCCCAACCAGTCCTACGCCGCGGAATCCCGACCTTTCAAGTGTTCAGTGTGTGAGAAGAGCTACAAGGATCCAGCCACGCTGCGGCAGCACGAGAAGACTCACTGGCTGACACGGCCCTTCCCTTGCAACATCTGCGGCAAGATGTTCACGCAGCGGGGCACCATGACACGGCACATGCGCAGCCACTTAGGGCTCAAGCCCTTTGCTTGCGAGGAATGCGGGATGCGCTTTACCCGGCAGTACCGACTGACAGAGCATATGCGTGTCCACTCAGGAGAAAAACCTTACGAATGTCAACTGTGTGGTGGGAAATTCACCCAGCAGCGCAATCTGATCAGCCACCTGCGAATGCATACCTCTCCCACATAAGCCAAAGACTCCAGAATGAGCTTCGAGCCCATCCGCAGTGATTTACCTTTCTGTAGACTTGCTGCTTAAAAAAAAACAAAAAGAAAAAAGAAAAAAAAAACCAGAAAAGGGGGCAAGTCCCCACACTCTGTTCAGTCATGGGAGGCCTAAACAAATGTAGCTTTAACATTTAAAAAAAAAAAGTTCCTTTTTTCCCTTTTTTTAAAAAAAAAGAAAGGTCCACAGCCAAGCTGATGCATTTAGTCCAACTCTCCTTCCAAATCCTGGTGATCTGGCAAGAAATGCCACTTCTTTTTGCACACATTGACTTCATCGTCATACTGATTATCTGGAGCAGGCAGGAGGGGGACCATGGGGAACCTTCTGCTGGCTCCCCACTCCCTGCCTCTTTCCCTCCTGTTACTGTCACCCTACTTGCCTCCTCTCTTAAACCCAAACTCATTAGGGACATTTCTTGCCATCAAAACCCCAGTAAAATACACCTTTCCAGTGGCCTCAGCAGCTGTGAAACAACACAGCCTTGCATTCACAAGTGCAGAAGCTGTGTCTGTGGACCATCTCACAGAGTTGGCAGCCCCTTCAGACACTGTGGGAAAGCCATAGCAGTGGTGGAACCCACCACCCTTCCCCTGGCCTGGCGATGGCGGGGAGTGCACCAGCTTGAGTGATGCCTCCCTCACCATGCTTTCCTCTTTTGGTTTTGATCTTTATCCTTGGCACACATAACCACACGCCACCTCCTTCCCACAAAACACACAAACCTCTTCTGCCTTACCCATGACTGAACAGGGCCTGGATGCCCTGGGAATTTCTTTCAGTGAGCAGGGGGTCGTCTTTACTTTTCTAGTAGTTTCGTATGAATATTCTTTGCTTAGAGGTACTTGTTTTATTAAAGGAAAACCCATTGTAACGTTTATGTGAATGTTTGAACTGGAAGGTCTGAGGTTAATTCTGGGGGGTGGGTTGGGAGGGGGTTTGATGTAGGCTGGACTTGCTACAAGTTCTTTAGGTACTTTTTTATTATTTTTTATTTTATTTTGTGTGTGTGTGTATGTTCTTAGCTTTCCTCCCTCACTAAAGAGCGAGTCTGTGTGGACAGGCTTGTTACCTTTGCTACCTCTTGACTTCATGAGAACAATAAGATGGTTAGTGAAAGATTAGGCTTTTTTTTTTCTTTTATTGTAAGTAATTAAATGTATAAAAGTAGAAGCTAAATTAAAGTTAAGGGATTTTTACCACCCCGTCCTTCCATCAAAAGTCAGCTAGAGAAATGTTAAAGCAAAGCTTGGCCAAAGACAAAGCAAAAAACATAGTTTGAGCCAGAGGTTGTGCTGGCTGCTTGGACTGGCTCATTCGCAGTCTCTTGGCTGGTTGTAGTCACTTTTAGATAAAAGAAGAAAACTTCTCTGAGCTTTTTGGGCCCTTTCCAGCTTTGTTTATTGAATCTGGATCCCATGGGGAGGGGAAAATGTCCCCCTCATCTTCCACTCCCCCAGCACATCTGGGTCAGTCTGTAAACACCTGGCAGGACAGAGGGTGAGGGCATAGCAGCCTATAATTTACTAGAATCCAGAGTGCAATAAGGTGGGGGAGAGGAGGAAAAAGCAAACCAAAGTGTTTCATATCCTCCCTTTTAGACAATTTAACACACGCACACAAAAAAAAAAAAAAAAAGGAAAAAAAAAGGATTAAAAAAAAAAGAAAAATGAAAAGAAAAAGAAACAAAATGTTCCTACAACATCTGCATAAGACATCACAGCCAACAGCTGCTATTGGTTTAGGAGAGAAGACAGAGAACTTAGCCCACCGATTCTTGGCCCCCTTGACTTTGTTGGCGTGACCTTGTGGAAAGCTATGGCTTATTTCAAGCCTCCCGTGACTGTGGTGGTAAAAATTCACAGCCAGTAGAATCACCCCTCCTGAACTGAGTCAGGTTTACACTTGTGTTTTCTCAGTTGTTTGTTCTGTTTGGGTTTTTCCCCCACTCAAGCCAGTTCAGTCTCTGCGGAAGGTTCTCCAGACCTCACGCTTTGTCTGTTTCAGAAAAGAAAACCAATTTTTTTAAAGTTTTGACCAAAAAAAGAAAAAAAAAAGAAAAAAGTGATCGTGTTTGACTAAAACAAAGGAATATAAGCTTCATTTTCTATTGGTTTTTTTTTGTTTGTTTTTTTGTTTGTTTGTTAAGGTAGACTAGTCCGTAAGAAGTTTTTGGGTCAATTGAATGAACTGAGGAAACTGGAACCCAGGCTCCAAGCAATAGAGATCCCAAAGGCCGAGCCTTGGCCTGGTGTTATGTTACAGGGAACACGCTGGCCCCTCTCGTGCCATGCTCCAGGGTGCTGCTCCCAGTGCCACTGTCTGCCTGCTCCGGACCCCGCGAGAGGGGAGCATGGATTTGTGTTTTTTCCTGACTGTGCTGAGATGCGCTGTTTTCTTGGGGGGGGTTAGGTGTGATTTTAGTGTCTTTAGCACTTCCACATTTTGATAATATATTGAATTCTTTTTTCCTTGATTCCTTGCCAAACCCCCCTGAGCACATCCCCAAAACAGCCTTTGGGGAGGACAGGGAGGGCCCTGCCATCTACCTTTTTCTCAGAGCAAGTCTCAGCAGGGCTGAGGGACAGCAGTGCAACATTAGTTCCTAGGCACTTTCACCCTGCCTTTATCTTCCCTCCAACCACCCTAAAGCTGAGCTGAATCCCACTCTGGCTCAGGCTGCAGCTCCCTTATGGGTTTGGGACGCTGGTCCCCCTGTTCCCTTGAGGCCAGCAGTGATGGGGGTGGCAGGAGGGGGGCTGCAGAAGCCAGCCCTGGGACAGCAGCTCAAGCTGTGACCCACTGAGCCAAGCCATGGAGCAGCCCAAGGCATGAGGAAGCAGTGAGCTCCTCAGCAGGCAAATAACCTGCTCCCCTCTTAACTCCATTTCTACAAGCATGTGCGTGGGTGATGTAGCCTCTCCCCTCCCAGGCCCCCTCGTTGTTTGTTTCTTAAGCCTTTGAGAATCACGTTGAAGTTTCAGGACCCAGTGCTATTTTTTAAAACCATTTTTCAGAGCATCTTTCTTTTTTAACTTGATCCCCTCCCCAGCACTTAAACCATACGACATAAAGTCTGTGTACAGCAAGAGTATTGTACAAAACCAGATTTTTGTTCTTTTGTTTTCAAGTAGCTGTGTAAAGTTGTGTTCCATAGATTGAGTATAAACAACATTTTCCAAATTGTGACAGTAATAATGAATAATACTCAAAGCTTCAGGGACTGTTTCAGGCCTGCTTGGGGCCTAAACACTCAACTGCATTTGTACGACATAGTATTGTATCAAACATTTTTCTGTATTTTAATGAGAAAGCAAAACACTAGTTTCATATTTAAGATTTTAAGAGTTTTAGGGTGGGGGGGAGGGAGCTGCATTTTTTGGTTTTTGTTTTGGTTTTTTTTTTAATTTTATTTTTTTTTAATACACAAAGAGCCTCAAGAGGAAGAAAACAATTTAAAGACAAACAAAAAAACAAAAATTAAAAAAAAAAAAAAAAGGAAGAGGCCAGGCAGCTTAAGTATATGCTTTAGTCACTTACTTAGTTCCAGAATGTTTTCGGAATAACAGGAAAAAAGATAAAATAGCAAAAGTTGTATAAAAGAATAAAGAAGCTCATACCCAAATTCACAAAACTATTTTTTAAACCAAAGCACATTTGAATGAGTATGGAACCTCACTTGGCTCAGAAAAGTACTAATATATTTATCTCATTGTTTACATAAACTTTTACAGTTTCAGACCTCAACAGATCTAGGGGCCAGTCAAAATTAATCTTTACTTTTTCCATTGGTTTGTCTGTGAAGGCTACGCAGCGCTCCCCAGCTTGGGAGGGAGACCTGTGTCCCAGCCTGCATTCCAGCGCTGCTCAGGAGGGCAGGGAGAGGGAGGGCAATGACAAATATGGCATGTAGATACTATTTTCTTTGTCTTCAACCCATAAGAGATGTTGCTGGGAATGAGACCCAGGCACTGTTGTGGTGGCATTCCAGCCTACCTCTTCCTCAGAGGAGTCTGAGGGTATCGAGAGGGCAAAGACAGACGCAAGATGCTCTAGAGACAGATATTGTCAGAAGATGGTGGGAGCTGCTGTACCCAGCACATCTCCTTACTGTTAGCCATGGGGAGCTGGCCTGAGCTGCTTTCCAGTCCTTTACTGAAAAATCCCCAAAACCAAATTCCTGGCAAAAAAAGCCCCAAAAGCCCAGCTCTGTGCATGTGGGGGAATTAGCAGGAGCCACAAAGTTCACAGAAGACACCAAAGAGCTATTGACATGCAGCTTCTGTGAAGCTTTGTGGCTGCTGACATGGAAGAGTACGCACAACTCAGAAGGGCCCCTCTGGGCAGGGCTGTGGCAGAGGTGGCTGCTCTCCCTGCGCTGACTTGGGTAGCTTTATTGGTCTGGTGTGAGGGCAAGAGCACAGCCCCTACCTGCCTCCTCCTGTTCAGAGCTGTGCTGGGGCCTGAGCTGTACTGTTGGGACCATCTGAGCCACCTCTTAATTTAACAGCTGGATCCATTCACTCCAGACTTCACAGTCACGCCCAAAGAGCCCAACCAAAACTCCTAAGGCATTCTAGGTGGGAACCTAAGCTTGATTTGCATGTTAGGACAGTTTAAAGATGACTAGTGAAGGTGGTTTGCTAAAATACTGCTGAAGCCAAAAAAAAAAAGGATTAAAAATAAGGCTCCCCATCATTAATCTTGACCCGTTGTAGCTTTTACCTTCTACACCAAAGCCACCTCAAAGATTTGAGGGGGGGCTGATGGAAAATGAAATATTAATTTTGCCTGGTCTTAATATCTAACAAAGATGGTGCAAACACTATTTGACAGTGTTGTTTTTGTATCAATATGTATGTGCAGTAATGAATGTATTTATTTCTCAGATTCTGTATGCACAGTTTTGCAATGTAACTCAGAAAGTTGCAAACACAAAGATGTGTCCGCAGGGTCTTCTCTACAGGATTTCAAAAAAAAAAAAAAAAAAAAGAAAAAATATATTAAAAAAAAGGAAAAAAAAAAAAAAAAGGATCTCAGAGACTCTCAGCATAGCCATAAACCATAACCTGTGAAGACAATACAAAGACTGGACTTTTGTAGCTTTGCATAGAAGAGGAATTTATGTTTTGCTGTATTTAAATGTTTCAATTTACAGTGTCACTCTCTTAAGATTCCTGTTTTGGTTTTTTGTTTTTATTTCCTCTCTCTTCGTGTGTGTGGAAAGCATTGTTTTCAAGCAGTGCAGGTTCAAAGTCTGGGTTAGCAGTATTTTACCGTGTTGCTTCAGTTCTGAAAAGCAGGAGTGTGGGTCTTGACCAGGGAAACATCCAGCGCACTCAGTGACACACAACCAATTCTGAGGTGAGTGCTGGCAAAACCCAGAGAAGGTAAAAGTCATCAGGGGGAACAGCTGTGTGCTTCTGATTGCAGCTTGTGACTGAGACCAGCCTCTTGTCCTGCCTGACAGGACATAGCTCCTTTACTCTCCCTCATCCCTCACTCTACTGTGCTAGCAATAAGGATCTCAGAATTGGGGAGCTGATGCCTAAGATACCTAGAGGAAGTTTTGTGCCAAACCCAACAGCCTCTGTGCCATCTTCTGATGGGCCTTGCAAACTATACTGAAGCATCAGATTCCCCGTAGTGTGACGTGCTTAGAGTCCCAGGGTCAAGCTGTACTTCACAAAGCCTCTTATTCCAGCAGTATTGGTGGAGTCAGCAGTTATGGACCTCCTACAGCCTTAAAAATTAGCATAAAGAAAGGATGTTTGTTGATTTATGGATATTTGCCAAATTCAGAAACCGTTCCTATCAGCTGTGCTGGAGTTAAGGGAAAAGCAAATAGAAAACAGAGACAAAACCTTCCTACGTTTTTAAATGGGTTTGAGAAGCTCTAAATAGCAAATATCTTGCTCTCCCCAGACAGCATAAATGCTCATCATTGAGATGGCATGTTTGAATAAACATTTGTTTAAGCAAGAGTTTAAAATCTAAGGAACTCTGAGCTGTAATTCTGGAATAATTCAATAGGCTTCTAGCATTTTTTTTTCTTAGTTTTTGTTTAATAATTTGCTCCACATCAGCAGAGTCTCTCCATTTCTTGTAAACCCCCTTTTCTCCATAGGCTTACCCTTGCAGTCCAGAACTGACCATGTTCTTGAAAATTTGGTGGTTACTTTTAATGGCTGAAAGTAGCTTGCTGCAATGTTTTAAGTCTCATGGTACTTTACTGTCCTGATTTTAATGCAGGGGACAAGCAGGCAAGCAGTAGCTTATTCTCAGCCTCTTTACATTCCTCGTACTTTGTATTTTTCAGAGTAGGAAATCTCACTTTTGATGATTCTCCATTAAACTTGCTAAATCTGCTGCTTTCCATGTAAAAGGAGAAGATCTGGAATCCCTTGTGAGGCAGTTCCAGCTCTGCTGTAAGGCTGTAAGCTGGACCTCCTGATCAGGAAGGATTCTTTCTTTCAGCCCTAGTTAATCCCTGTGTCAAAACAGAATTACTATTTATTTTGCTTTTCCTTGTTTTAACTGGACTCAGAGACACTGAAATACAAATTTAGAGCTAGAAATGCATCTTTTGTTCAGTTGTCTCCTGTCACCATCCTCTTCTTTCCTTCCTTCCCCAATTTTACCAAGTATTTTGAAGCTCAGTGTTGAACACATGGGGATCAATGGATCAGTGTTTTTGAACAGAGCAGCCCTGTGCAATTCAGTAGGGAAGGTCTACACGAGAACACATCATGCTGCATGTTGGCAGTTGGGGGACACAATTCCTAGCGCTTGTTTTCCCTAAGGATGGGATGGTTTTAAACATTCTCATTCACAAGTTAGCAGTCGAAGCACCTCGCACAACTGTTCCTCTAACTTTCACAGGAGTTTGGCTGGCTGGGGATAACTTCTGTGAGGAGAGGATCTTGTTCTGGCTGGCTGGATATTTTTTCCCCATTTTATTTGGATACTTCAACTGAAAAAGTGATGTTGCATCTCTCTTTGTTTTATTTTAATTTTAAGCCTTAACTATCAGTCAGTCGAGGAGCCCTGGATGTTTCCTGGGGAGGGGAAAGGAGGGAAGGGCAAGGGAAAGGCTGACATTCCTGCTGCAATGTTCTGTTCATTTCCTTCAAGAGCTTGAATTCAGGTCAGAGCCACACATAGTCTGTGGCTTCAACTCAAGTGTCATATAAAAAAATACAGAAATTATAATATGATCTCAGCATTCAGAAATTTGCAGTCTTAATGTACAGTGATGAGAAACTGTTATTTTATGATCTTTTCATTAAAAGCTTGATTGAAAAATTGCATCTTTTGCTCTAGAGTTCACCTTGTTCCTATAGCTAATTCTCTCCATGTCTTCTCCACATTTATTCTTGCCCAGGGTTTTGAACCAGCTACTTCACAACGCAGACACCCCCCATGCACACAGAGCCAAGAGAGTCAAACACAACTTCTCATTTTAAGCCCCTATGCTATCTGCTCATAAGCCAAAATCTGATGCTCATTAAAATATATAGAAAGGATGAACTGCATGGGCCTGGTGCACAGTAAATGTGCAGGCAATGAATAACAGAAAAATGATAATTTCACCTTTCTTCTTGTGACCCTGCGCAAGTTGAAGCTGGTTTTGAACAGTTACCGCTGCCTTGTCCACAGTTTGAAAGCACTGTTTGGCAGAGACAGTAGATGGACCTGCCAGTGCATAAATCCCTTCAGTCCATTTGGACTGTAAGTCTGACTCCCTGAGCACACCTTTGAGGAGCAGAGAAGCAGCTGGGGCAGAGAAGTTTCCTAAAAGGAATTACGGTTCTCCATCCACCTGTGGTGCAGGTAAAAAGGGGAAATGCTTCCAGGGAAGGCGGCTGTAAGTAACGACAAAAGCACCCACTGCAGATCTCAGCCTCTCAAATGTTAAGATCCAGACATTTTTCTTTAGGCAGGTTAAGTGTGTCCCTAGTAAAATTAATGAACATTTCCTTGGCCTGGGTTCTAAGTGTTGTTTTCTGGTTCCCAAGCCATATTTTTGGATCTAAGGATCCTTCAATAAAATACCTATTTAATGGAGACAAATTAAGTATCTTCACCATAACACAAGAGCCAAGCCTAGTATTCTGCAACACCTCCCTTTGTCACACTACTCATCACCAGAGTTTTGCTGTTTTCTCCCAGAGCCTGTTGGAATGCCTTAATATGCATCAAAATAACCCTGGTGTTGAATTCATGTATTTCTTTTTGATCCTTCTTCCTTTCTTTATAAACACAATGCTGACTATATTTTAAAGTGACTGACTGAAGGAGCTTCAGGTTTAGTCAGTTTTCTGACAGGTTGCAGAGTCAGCAGCACTGGTAAGAAAATCATTTTTATTTGTCCTTGGAGATGTGTTTTACCCAGCAAGGTTAAAGAGAAGGACAAAAATGAACAGAAAAACAGATGAAGAGCTACAGAAAACCAGAGGCTGTTTTTCAGCAGCTCAGATGTGGTAATGAGTCTGTTCTCTTCCCCCAGCTACCAGGGACTTGTCTTTACCTTTTTCTTTCCTTTATTGCTAATTTCTTCTGGAAGTTTTTGCTTCCTGGCACCCATTGCTCTGTGGCATAAGTGGTTTCCAGCATAGTTAATAGATTGCATGTTCTATTTTCCTTTCTTTGCCGTGGTCAGCTCCTTTTCACCTCAAAAGATCCTGTGACAACTATACAAAACTCTTCGTATAATAATTCACAACTGAAATGCAGCTGCCTCTGCGGTAGAACACTGAAATATGTACAACTGAAGCACAGAGCACAGGATGTAAAGGATACCAGATATGTCTGGAATGCCTGGGAATTTGTACTTTCTTCCCTCTGCTTTCATTGCCCCATTTATTGGTAGGACTTCTTTTCTCCCAAACCTGCACTTGCTTTCTCTCCACTACTCTTCTCCCTCTTGAAAAGCAAACAGACTTTGGGTCAAACCCTTGAATGACAGGTTTGGGTTTTGCTTTTCTTCAGGGAATATCATCAAAATTGGGGCTTTTCTATTAGAACAAAACTTCTAATTTTTTAAATGAAATTTTGTTTCAGCCACTGTTGCGGTCCCATTTGCTGAACAGATACAGATGCAGAATGTTTGTTTCATGAGAACTCTGACGTCTGTTCCCTCATTAAGAAGTTACAAGGGAAGGACAGGTTTTTTAAAGAATAATTTCAGTAAAAGCCAAAAGACCAGCACCTCACTTTGCAAATTACTTCTAAAATATGCCTTCACCCTGTTCTGTACTGAAAATAAACTCTGAAGGACTGGAGGTTTTATCTGCAAGTAATGCAGAAGCTGTTACCAACTATCAGTTTTGTGTATCTATCTGGGTTTTGTTTGTCTGGATGCACTACAAAGTTGCCCAGGTTTAAACACACTGATTTTGTGCACACTTTGTGCAAAGCCTGCTGCGTACCAAGCTTAGCATGCCCTGGCTTAAACTGTAAATAGCTAAAGCTGGTGCCTTTACCTCAGCAGAACTCATTGTTCTTTGTCTTCTTTTCTTGTGCAGTGGCAGCCTCCCATAAGCTGTACCTTGAGAATCCAACTGTTTCTCAGTGTTCATCTCATTAAGACTGTGTTCTTCCAGCATCCAAAGCCAACACCCATCCTGCGCCTTGCCTTGAGGTACCTGGATTACAAAACCTGGCATACAGGGCCAGAGATACTCCAAAGTTTGCTATTTGGACCAAAATTTTCTTCCTTCTACAACCCCTCTGGGCACTGCTTTTGCCTCAGTTCTGCAGTTCCCTCCTATCCTAGAAGTCACCACACCACATCATCCTTCTTTCCTTTCATGGGCTCTGTAGCAGCAGTCAGTTTGGTTTGGTTTTTTTTTCTCTCTGCAATTGTACTGTCTTAGTGATGAACACTATTGGAAACTGCTGCAGAGCAAGCTCTGAGTCCATATGTTTCAGCTCACAGGTTGAGCCAGCTGCAGGAAAGCACGATCTCCCTACAATTACAGTGCATCCATACTCCAATACTACAGAGTGAAAAACATTCATCATACTGTCGTCTTCTCTTCCAGGTGCTAAGAAGAGAGGCCAATGTAGCTGGTATGTATCAGTTTAGGAGGTGATTGATGGCCCTGCCTACTTGCTTTGGTTCTGCCCTCTCACCATTTTGCTCCTTACCTTAGTTCCTTGCTCAGTTACAGAAAGCACTGGGAGAGATGTTGTGGGGCTCTCCCAGCAGGACAGTCATTTTTTTGATAACTGGGCTCTAAAGCAAAGACCTAATTCTTCTTCTCTGTTCTTGTCCATCCTCTCCTTCTTGTACACAATAATTAATGGTTTTAAAACCAGACAGAATCCCGCTGACTCTGGATTCAGACTCAGTCTGGTCAGTTACGATTGGTTAGAGATTTTTAACTTGATAAAAATCAAGAACACTTCCAGAAGCCTGACTTGAAACAAGCAGCACTAAGTAAAGACATGACACAGCCTTTGCTTGATTCTAGAGGACAGTGGTGACAAGAGCAGATGCTAGCTCTAAGGTTTTCTGGTCAGCCTTCCTGCACAGCATGTGTGCACATTGTCTAGTTGTTTGGTGTGCACCTACTGAGGGTTCAGACGCAGGAACCTGGCCAGACTACATAACCACATCCCCTGGCTGTGGCCGCACAGGGAGCACTTTATGAGCACAAGGCAGGAACTGAGCTCCACACCTGGGCAGATGCTGCTTCTCTGTAGCCCTACAGATCTGTGTGCCTTTACACTAACGGGCCTGGCCATTCAAACACTGCCTGGGACTGGCCAGACAGATCTGGCCACAGGACAGAGGAGAGGGCAGCGTCACCAGATGGCCCTTATCAGCCTCCCAAGCATCTGTAAAACGTGCAGAACTAAGCTCTAGGTTTCTAGCCTTGTCACCAGAGGCTCTTGCTACCCCCATTGCCTGGCAGCAGCCTCCTGCCAACTCCAGCTGGTCCCCTTGCCACAATAGCAGCCAAAGGCCAGCCAGAGAAGATTGCACAACCAGGCCTTGATCTGTATTTTCCACTGCTCAGCCAGCAAACCCCTCCTTTTTTCCAGCACAGCTGTTTTCCATCTCTGCTCAGGAAACATGCCCTGCTTTTGATTCCTGGGTCTTGCTTTATGAAGCAATCATGGGCAAGCTGTCTGGGTGGAACGGGTCACAAAGTGGCTGTGGGATAACTCCGGATTCTGAACGCCAACACAGAACAAAAGCGAGCTTTGCCAAGGCTCAGGTGAGCCTGGGGTCAGCATACAGACAGGCTACTGACGCAAGCATGAACGCAGGGTTTTCTTTCTCTGGGCCGTGATGGCTGAACCCCACTTCCCTTTTCCTCTCCTGTCCACTTGCCACAGCCCTTTCCTGGTTAGATCCACATTTCAGTAACAACGGCGGGTGCAAGGGTGACAGTGTCACACTTTTGCTACATCTCACACAGAACTCCCAGACCAAGGTTGTTGTGCTTTCCTAGGCCACAAGCCATACACCGCTAGGGTAATAAGCTGCCAGTTTGACCCCTTCTAGGCATTCTGGTTGACAGTATCACAACACACAACTGCAGCTTGGTAACTTGCAGCCCTAACATTAAAGACACAGCCCACGGTGCAAGCAGAGCACGGGGGTGAGATGTCAGACGGTGGGTGGAAGCCCATGATGAAGCACAGACCCGGATGTACTCCACTCAGGAATACCAGCAGCCAGAAGTACACTAGCATTGCACTTCTTGGCTTTCTCCCCAAAACACTGGAAATTAGCCAGCTCCCTGGTCATGCCGACCTAGAAATTAGCTACCTTCCTCAAGGGTTAAGGCATTAATGTTAACACCATCTATATTAACAGAAAATAATATGTGTGCAAAAAAGGTCTGAGTTACAGCTGTTGCAGGAGTCATACCTTGGCTCTTCTGAGTCATTTACATGTGAAGTGTGGTCCTTTACAGTAAAGTGTCTTTTAGGCAAGAATGGGTAGAAGGGACAGTTATGACAACAGCCTTGGAGCTCACACAGATGCGCCTTGGAGCTGGCTCCAAGATCACCAAGGGCAGAACAAGTGGTGGAGGAGACTGATCCCAGAGGGGCAAAGCTAAAGACTAGCTGGGCACCATCATCAAACTGCCTGGATGTGCTTCTAAGTAGAGGCAACAGACAGAAAAAGAGAAGGGAAGCAGATTTCAGCCTCCTTTCCTTTTGCAAATTTACACATGATCAGTTCCTAGCCACTCTAACTGGTTTAAGAGTGTCCACACAAAGGACTTACTGCCATAAGAGGAAGTATTAAAAAATCATTTAATTGAATCATTGCTGTCATCACAAAAGCCACAGTCTGCAGCAGCAGCAGTTGACATGTGGGCAGCAACTAGGGAACCTTCCGCTATAGCTACTTCTTTGCTTTTAGTGGAAGCCTTTGTTTCAGGGCAGGGGGTGCAGGAGGGAAAGGAACACAAGCAGCTCGGGTGTCTCTGGCAGTGAGTGCATCACCATCCTGCCCAACAGACAGATGAAGCCTGCTCTTCCAGTCTCAGGGCTCTTGTGAGCAAAGTGTGCCACTCACACCAGGTTGTGCAATAGCAGCTTAGGATGTGTACAAACACTGGCAGGAGGGAAAAATGTCAGTCCTTGGTGTACACTCTGACCTATCCTGGCTTCAAGCCGCTGATGGTAGTGGTAAGGTGTACAGATGTCAGGGCTTGTCACGCACTCACAGTGCACTCTACCTTCCCAATAAGGTCTGTCAGGCTCCTCCTGTGCTTTGCTTTACGTGTGTACACACAACACAGACTATGAGCACTCTGTCCTGCCTGTTTCCTTTGAAGACAGCAAAGGTGAGAGGGATCTCTATTATTTGACAGAGCATTTAGCTTAATGTTCTGAACTCCTCACCAGATGGGTATCTTCCAAGCCTCCTGACTGCTGTGAATGCTTTCTACAGAGGCATATTAACTCCCTTGATTTGGTTGGAAATGCCTGCCTGCTCTCATCACCCTTTTGCCACACAGTAGTGCTCTGCAGGCTGTCATACTACAGAAGACCTCTGACCACAAAGTTCAGACCAGTTCCTGCTCCACAGCAAAACTGTAATACAAGTAAAACAACAATTTTCAGATGGAAAGGTAGCCCAGTAGTGGCTCATGCATAGTCTGTGGGGCACATCCTCCCAGCAGCATGGCCCCTTCACACCCTAGGAACCAGTGAAGCAACATTCTTGAGCAACAAAGGGAAGCATGACACAGTGGCACATAAAACTAACTTGTTAAACTTCTACTGCCATGTTCTTTCTGCTGGGCTCAGATTTAACCTTATCTCCAGTGTCAGTACCTTGCCATTACCTTCATCTCCATTTTGTTTATTCATTTTTACAGTTTCATTTTCTCTTGAACAAGCTTAAAGAAGTTTAGGGAAAAGAAACCCTTGATTTGGTTTGATGCCAAAGGCAATTTCCACCCCCACCCCCCCTTTTCAGTTTTTTCAATGCAAACAAGAGATGACATACCTTTGAAAAAGCAGCTTTCCTGGGAATGCTGGTGCCCCGAAAACATGCACCCTGGAAATGCCAGTGCTTGAGAGAAGATCAGTCTGTTTTTTCTGCACTTGGGGAACTAGAAGATGGGCTGGATTCCATGCTCAGTCTTCCCTAGAAATGACAATATATGAAAGCATGAGCACTGAAACGTAAGAGCAAATTAAAAGATGAGGCTCCTTTCCCTTTAACAAGATCTCTTGAACAGCCTTCCTTGACATCTTAGTAGAGTTGACTCCACTGAGATAGAGAAAGGTGATGCTTTGGCAAGCTGATCTCAAATTATGCAGTATACCACTACAGGTAAGAGAACAACAAATAGACCTAGTCCTAAAAGTTTCTGTATTGGCTGGTTCTACCTGCCTCATTAAGCCTTGTAAAAGGATAAAGTGCATTTCTTTAAAATGAAGCAAAGTCTGGCACTGCCTGCTGCTGGAGAGCACTAAGTTCTTCAGACAGCCTTGAGGTGCTTGAAGGGAGGATTTGTGAATACACACAAAAACATGTGAAAGCAAACTATGAAGGCTGTTAAAAAGCCAGAGAGGTTTAAACTGTGGTGCCCTTCAAAGAAGGACTGTTCTGAGCAGAATTAGGTAACATCCCATCTAAACCACAACTGCCTGTGTCACTTAAGCTGATGGAACTGAACGTGTATTAACCACGCAGGGGGAGGGAAAATTTCAGAAAGGAGCCTTTAGAAGCCTTTGATCATCCATTTTGCCTTTTGTTCCCTTGTACCTGCTACAGCCAAAGCCCTCCATCAGGCAGCTGAGGGGATGGCTGGTTTAGAAGTGTGCATAGCAATAAGGAGAGTTAGCAAAGCTATGTCAGGTTGCTCTAGGCCTTATCCAACTGAGGTCAGAGTATCTCCATGATGGAGCTTTCATACACTTTGCTGGGCTACCGTTCCAATGCTTAACCCACTCTCACTGTGAAATCTTTAATGGGATATTAAGGCAGTAGGCTGAGGGGTTTGCCTAAAATGCCAGCATTACACTTTCCTCCCTAACTTTAACGTGTGAAGGCTCCAGGCCATCAGGAATATTACACAGTGACAGCACTACAAAGGGAGCCTGCAATATAATTTGTATGGGCAGACAGGCTGGAGGGGCCCAGGGGTCTGGAGATGACAAAAGACATGGTAACTGTCTGGGCCTTGTCTTTGTTTCTCAAGGCCTGTGCCAACTGTGCTGCCAACAGTGTGTGCCGTGCACATTAGGTAATGGTCTGGAAAAGCCTTCATTCCAGAGGTATGTTCTGTGTTTGTGGTCTTTGCTGCTATGCAGCCAGCCAGTTCTTCTTCCTCTACCTTAGCTTTGTGAGCCTGAGAGTGTGAAGGAGTTGGCCCATGTAAGGGCTGCAAGGAGCAGTCATCCTCTTGCTCTGCTCTTGAGCTTGTGAAGGAGGGGCACTGTGCAGTGCTGAAGGCAGAGGAGGGGACAGATCCTGAGCAGCAGGTGTGGTATAGCACAGAGGGCCTGAGGAGATCCAGAATGCTGAAAGCAACAGATGCCCCTCTCTGTCTCTTAGGCAAGCTGAGTCTAAGCTCAGCTTTCCATGCTTTTACAATTTAAGATACAGGGAAATCTGTATTTAGAAAGCGGCAATAGGATGAAGCCAGTTAATGCCACCATATATGCATCCACTCTGCTTTAAAGAGTATGTAAGGCCTTGCTTTCCTCTGACAAATGGGTGAAGGGAGAGGCCAGGGACTGGACATTTATTCGCTTTATTCTGGTGGCTTTGAAAGGCTTAGTTATAGTAGGGCTAAGAGCCAAATGCAACTCTGTCTTGAGCTGTTCCTTTTCTTCCCCCACTAAAGAATGATTTTTAAGCTCTGGACCCTCATCTCCACCCAGAATGACTGCCCTGATTAATTTTTATGCTTTTTTGTTGTTTCCTTTAAAATCACTTCTAAGCTAAGCTTTTGTTTGCCAAGTTTTCAGCCTGGAGCAAATTTTTAGTTGAATTATAACCTCCTCTCCTTCCCCTTGAAAAAGAGGTGTTTTTCAGGATATGCTGCTGTCCCACCCATTACTCACCTTGCTGCTGGGAGGCAGAGGAGATGGCAAGCATTTTAAATATCAGCATCTCAAAGTTCAGTGTCACAGGCATGGGCGCACATCTGGTTAAACCATTTCCCTCATATCTTGGCTCAAAATCCTTGGCAGAGACATCTCATGGCAGTAGATGTATCCAGGGAGCTGAGAGGGAGGGAATAAAGGAGACAAAGTGGTTAGGTTTCTCAGAAAGGGAATGGTTGTGGGCTGGAATATAAAGAAATGCCAGGACTGGAGAGTCTGCTCTCTCAGCACATTAAAGAGCTTTGTCTGTTCAGGGCAGCATGATGTGAACCTGCACTTGAGAAGCCCCCTCCAAAACACAGGCTGCTGAAAGCAGCAAACAGCTGAGGCCAGTGCCTTCCACTGAAGGGACAGGTGGGAAATGGTCTGAAAAGGTGCTATGACCTGGAGCTTCAGAGACTTGGACACTTCTTTTCCTCAGGGATTTCGGTTTCCCCAGTTAGAGCCCAGTGAAACTGAAAATCCCTGCTCAGCTGCCAGTGAATTTCCAACACTGATTTTGAAGCCAGGAAGGTTCTGGAGAAGACATTTCAAAGTAAGCAACCTCACCTCCCCAACTGCCTGCTTTACCAGTGCGATCCAGTCCCTCATGCTTAATCACAGCATGTCCAAAAATCAGTGGTCTGGGATGGGGTGTGGGAAGGCACAAATAGGAAAGGAATAAAACATATTTGGAGGGGAATTCCCTGTGGATTTGTCAGATCAGGACTGAAAGTCCTTCACTGGACTAAAGAAGTTTCTTGTACAGGAATTGATGCCCAGATTACTCTACTTTATGACCTTTCATTATTTTTATCAACTATACCCCCTCGTCCCACAAGATCAGTTATCAAGCAGCAGTTGACTCTCACTCCAGGCAGGTCGCCTGCAGTTCCACCACACTCCCAGTCCTAAGGAATTGCTCCACGTTAGGAGCCACCATAGTCTGCAACGATGTTTTTACACATGCTGACATGACTGCTAGGCTTTAAAATACTCCATGCATAGGTCTGGCTGTTGACTGGGAAGGGGAACAAACAGCATTCAGCACAACAAAAAGGCCAGTTCTGGTATTGAGCAAAGAAGGGAGCTGGGCCCAGGACTAGCTCTCAATTTGGCGATGTCAGATGTGAAAAGCCATCAGAAGACAGGGATGAAAAACTGCTCATATCCTGTATCACAATCTTCACATTCATTAAAAAAGCCCCTCCCCCCCCCCCCATGTCTAGAAGCCTGCAGGATGAGAGACACTTAAAAGCCCATGCCATGCGTAAGGCATCTTGTGATGCCTGCCTGAATCTGCAGGCAGCCTGAGAAGGATGAGCTCTTATCTTAATATAAGATAACTAAGAAGCACAGATCTGGAAAGGATAAGACAGCAGCAGCTCACTATCTTTCCTAAAATACTATATTTCTCACCTAGCATCCAAACTCCTATCCTGGCTTTCCAGGGAAGGAATAATGTGGAGTGCAGATAGAAACACTGCTCTCTCCTCCACAATCAGTGGTGTGCCAAGATCCCAAACTGCACTAATTTGACTTTGCTAGGCTTTTCAAGGCAACAATTACATGGGTCTCTGCCCTTAAGACTTGACATTCAAAGCCATCTTCACCTGCTTGGCTTACAGCTGCTCATATCCACATGACATGAATGAGTTGTAGGCAAAGAAGGGCTGGGACGTGCATTCTACTGCAAGAGTTGTGAGAGAGCAGAGACTATCACAAACCTTCCCCTCTCCACCCGGTGACAAACCCTACAAACCACGGACCCTTGCAACCTTCGCCCTTGCCTAAAGTCTGATTTTTCCCTGGAATATTTGTCTTTCCTACATTTCCCCTCAGTAATGATCTAATCAAGTAGAATTCTTCTGGTATTAATCAGATGAGCAGGGGAGCACTTTGTGGTTAATATTATCAATGGGGATGTCAGGACGGCTTTGACAGGATTACCCTTGGAATTTGCCATTTATTAACTAGGCCATTAGCTAAAATGGCACAGCTGGGGTGGGGCTGGTTTTGCTTTGCACATGGGAGATGGCTTGTTTGAGGGTGGGGAATCTGAGGGTGGTGGAGTTCTGTCTCCATCTGATTCAAAGATCTCAAACAGCTGCCCTGGCAGCCCTGAGATATCTCTCCTCATCTGTGCATCTTTCTTTGCTTTCATCATCTCTTCCCATTATTGGGAAATCATCACAAATCAGGCTGCAGACAGAGCTAGGAGACCTTGCACCACCATACACAGGCTTGTGGTTCTGACCCAGGAGGATGGGGGTGAAGCCCTGCTGTTACAGACTGTTCTGCTACGGGAGGCCACAGTCAACACTGCAAGCCCCTTAGCCCAGGGCACCAGGAAGGAGAACCCAGGTTTGGAAACTGAAGCATATTAGACTCACAGAAGCATCTGGAACACGAAGTAAGCACACACAGAAAGGTTAGGCAAGTGAGAGAAACAAAACAATTACTTTGTTTTCTCTCCTTGAAATTTTGCAGAGCTGTTCATCCAACACAGGCAGGTGGATAAACATGGTGGGGGAATGGAAAAATACAATCAAACGTTAAAGAGAGAACCTGTGTAAAAGTAGAGCTGCAACACCCTCCCCCTCCCAAATTCCCGAGGTGCTTGGCACCACTTGCTGTGCTCCACACTTTACATGGGCTGATGCTGGAGCGAACTTTGGCAAACTTCACTCTCAAAGATCACTGCACCAGAGAAAAGACAGAGGCACCCAGCACCTAAAGTGGCTGGGCTGTGGAGAAAAGGGCCAAAGAGTAAAAGAAACTCCCCTAACACAGCAGGATATGTCTTCATTCATTCCTTATTCAGGCAGGAGCAGGGAAATAAAGTAAGACTTCTATTTAGTGCTTTTGTTCTTGGTAGGACACCTCAGGAAAGATGGCAGGATTCCCTCTGCACAGCTAGTTCTGCAGGATGAATCCCATGCAACAGCACTGGTTTCCTCGCAAGAGGGGGGTCTCTAGTCCTGGGGGCAGTAGGAGCACAGAGCTCCAGAGCAGAGATTCTGGGAGAGGACAAAGGCACTCATCAGGACAGATGTGAGTCAGTGTCTGGGAAGTCTAAAGTGCAGGTAGCCCAATGGAGGGGAGGCCTGAAAGCTGCCTCTAAATAGGATCTCACTGCCAGAGACAAACCCCTTACCTGGACAGAACCATCCCAAGAATGTGCCTCAGCAGGGCAGTTTTTACATTCCTACAAACCCCAGAATACAAAGACATTGACTGAGAGCTTTTAGCATCTCCCCAGGTTTGTACCTGCAGCACCTGTCACTGCATTCAGATACTCCACGGCGTTTACTTGTCATGGGTATGTCAGTGGAGTAACTGGACTCAGCATGGAGCAGAACTGGGCCCTCACAGAGCATTTAGATAGGAAAAAAAATGTTGCTCTAATCTAGAAAGGCAAACCCTGTCCTACCTGATCAGCTAAAGAAAGAATTAACACTAGAATCCAAACTGCTGCAGGAGCAAAAGCACGTCCAACCCCTACAGTCTCCTCCACTTCAATACACACAATACGTCTGTGTAACTCCAGCTACTCTCACCTGAAATGTGGCACTTCTGCATAGAGAGGCCAGCAAGAGGAGGACCTTGAAACCTTGGTAAAATTGGTAAGATGTATTTCCTAGACCATAAACCAAGATCTTGCATCAGCTCTTTACCATTTATTCAGCACAAACAGAATTAACTGAAAATCCAACAGCTACTCCATAACTTCTCACATTGGTTATGGAAAAACCTATCAATTCGTGTCTCAAAGTCCAGGTGTGAAATTCCCATTTCTCAATTTGTTCCAGCAATTGCTCTGATGAAGGAACATCATCATTTCTTCACAAGGTACTTTGAAGAAGTCTGGCTCTGAACCCAAATTCCCTATACCAATGTCATCTTCACCTGAAGCAGATCTCCTGGGCTTCATCTAGAAAGAAGGTTATGGGTTCTCGTGGAGGCAGCTTGCTCTGAAGAGGTCCACCCAAAAGGTAAATGAAAAGCCAAAAACATGTCAACATAAAATAGAGACTGAACCTAGCAAAACTGCTGCTGATATTCGGGAGCAGAAACCACATGCCTCTTGCCTGAACAATTTCCAAACCATAAATGATGTTTAATGTGGAAAAAGTCATAAATGTACAAAAGTTACTTCTAAAACCAAAAACACAGAGTTCCTTGCTTATGGCTTTGATGAATGAAGTGTTCTGTATTCTGGCGTCACGCCTGGCACTCTAAAGAACCTTGCTGCTAGGTGGAAATTCATGGCACTGTATGTCAGCATGTCCACTGCCTTTGCAGCAGACTGAAGAGTGCCCTTCAAGATCCTAACACAGGCTAGTTCTGTTGACTGCTCAGCAAGATGGGATACGTTCTCCTTCTACCAATGGTGTATCATAAGAAAGGGTTAAATGATACTAAAAGGACTTTAGATGTTGCTGTGCACTATGCTCTTTCCTACTCTCAGTTCCTACCTGTCTTTCAGCTACTGCTCAATTCAGCAAGAGACAATGCATGAATACATCCTACTCAAGCCAGAAGCAGCAGATTTAGGGATTTCAAAAGGACATAGGAGCTAAGGAAATGATGTTCTAGTCTCCTCTCTGTTACTGTCGGTTTGCAGACATTTCCAAGTATGTTCCAAAACTATATTTAAAATTAAGCTTTTAAAGTAAACAGATTGCACTGGGTGCCAAGACTGCTTTGGTGCCAAAATAGAAAACTCTGTCTGGCACATGCACCACTTTCCAAGCAGGAAATCCAACAAAGCATTTAATACAACAGACATCATTTGATAGTCTCAACCAGGACGCCCACTTGGCACTGTCAATAACCAGTCTTCCATCAACTGCATCCAAAAATGATGCTTGCTTAACTCGTTATCATGCAAAACACTGATGGGAGTATCTTCCTCTTTTGAAGTCCGCTGGAACTGGAAGCGTAGGCTGAAAGTGCCTGGTACACAACCATGCAGAACATCTGAGAACCACCCTTCCGAGGTGGAAGCAGACAGAATAACATTGGAAAGCAGAGCTTCCCCAGCCTCTTCGGCATGGTGAGTCACAGAGTGTACACACCATGCTGGGGAATCCCTACAGGAGCTACAGCCATGGGCAACACAGGGAAGCAAAACTAGCAACCACTGTATGGAAGAGGCTTGCTGTAAGAGGTCAGCTGTTCTGTCAGCTCTCCAAAGGCAACTAGCAGCTCATCAGCAGACCACAGCTTTGAGTGCCACTATCTGAACTGGTTTCCTTTTCCCCTACCACTAGTTATTTCCATGTTAAGTAATCCCAAACTTTTTGTACAAGGATTTGTTTCTCTTCCTGCACCAATGAGAGACAGGGGGTCTTCCCATGGTGTGAGAGAGAGCTATAGTAACTCCTTCACTTGCAAAAGCAGCATCACTTAGAAAAAGCAGTGAGTTGGATAGTGTAAGAGCTGCTACAAACACGTAGCAGTATTTTGGCTTAGAAACCTGTGTGTGACATCAGATCCACAGGACCAAGTCATACTATCAACACTTGAGGATTCAGTTTTCCTAGGCAAAAATGGTCTGTTGAAAGAAATTCATAGCTGAAAATATTACATCACCATATGATTTGTCAAAATGCACTCCTCAGTGATCTTCTGAAACCTTGCCTCTAGTCAAAGGCATGCTACTGACCAATGGATCGTTCTGAGCAGATCCTGATTCCTGTTTTCATCGTTTCTAACCACTGAGTGATTCAGTTTTCCTTTTTAACTCTTGCACCTCAATTAAACAGGCTGTCAGTGGCTCAAGGCCAAGTCTGGCCCTCTCACTCTGACAACACACTTTAATTTTGCTGTTCAAGCACTTCTTCTGGGACAGGTGCCCAGTAAGTGCTTTAGAAATCAGAGTTTACTGTTCACGAGAGGAAGAATTTCAGGAAAAATACCATCATAACATCCATGACAGGGGGGTTTTATCACTCTTGTTACAGCTATGCACTTTTGGCCTTCTGAATTGTGCTTTTTTGGGGTCCCACCCACTGTAGGTTGGAAGCTTCCAGTGCACCTGGAGTGAACATTGCCTCAGGTCTGGTAGCATCCAGATCCATGGTGGTGTTCTCCCTGGACACTGGGAAGCAGTGATTAACAGGATCTTTACAGCCAGGTAGTTAGAACTAAGGTATGTCAGAGGAAATACATTCCTTGGCTTACCCACTGTAGCGTACTTGGTTTTTCCTTCAAGCTGGAACTGTAAAGACCCAAATCCTTTGTGTCTCAGCACATATTCCTGAAGAGGCAACAAGGCTGAGTGTCCCCCCTAACAGTTCATGAAGTTCTCTTTCTCTTTTTCACTGTCAGTCTATTTTGCTATTTGATTTCTAACAAGTGTTGTCCCCAGCATAAGCAACTTTTACACTATATTACTGGCTGGCGCAGCTAGGTTAGAGTCTGCACACCAGTGAGCTGTCATACACCAGATGCAGAAGAAAAGACTGAGCTCCACATGAGTGATGAGGCATTCTTCACTGGCGGTACTTCTGTTTTATTCTCTGGATCATTACTGAATGCTGCTCCTGCCTCTTACCCATTTGCAATGTGCCGTTGTTCTCAGAGCAGTACAGTCCCCAGGAATCCAGGTGTTGCTGCCATGCTCCAGCCTGGTGCTTGCTTGTTATTACCCTTCCTGTTTTTCCTATCCTTTTCCCAAAAGGCTGAGGCACTTTTTCCTTTTTCTCAGCTATCCTATGTGTTTTCCTCACACCTATTCAGAATTTCCCACCCTAACAATCCAACAATGCCACCACTGCCGCAACCTCTGAGCAGTCATTCCTGGAGCTGCCATGGAAACACAAGCACTGCTGAGCAAGAGCCTCCTGCACAAGGGATGGCTCCCCACCTGCAGCCTGGGCACACCACCTGAACCTGCTATCACCGTATCCTGTCTCACTAAGGGTAGAAGGTAAATTGCCATCCTTTATTGCTCCACATGGAGCACAGAAATACCCTGAATAAATTCCTTTTGTTGTTGTTTTAAATATGCTCATTTCTTTGGGGGACTTCCAAACTAGATTTTAAAAATGGTTAGGAATGAAGAATACAGTGGTACCCTATTCTAATTGATGAAGAGTCTCACCACTGTAATGCTTTACCCTCTTTCCCTCCTACATTTACTGAGCTCCAGCTTTTAACCACTGAATACTGACACTTTTTTTTCCCCTAATTGGACAATTCCATTATCAAAGCTCAAAACAAGTACTAAGAGATCACAGTAACGGCTCCCTTCTATTCAGTATTCTATTCAGTAAACACATTGTTACCTGTTAACTTAGTTATCAAGAAGTCTCCAGCTCAAAACACATATACCTAGGGCCAAGTGTTGATGCAGCTTCAAGTCAATTGGCATTATTTCCACCAGCGCTGGTGAAAAGAGCCAGGTTACAATGCAGTAGAGACATCAGTGAACCCAAATTTCTCTAAAGAATGAAACAGTGCTTAGACCAGGCCTGAAGTTTTCTAGCGAAGAGACACAAAGTTTGTCTGGTTGCCACACAAGGCTGTTTGGTGACTAAGTATGCCTGAGTATCTTGTTAACATGCCCCACGATCTTGAAAGCTGACCCTTTGCAATAAGAAGTGTGACAAAGAAACAAGCTCTTGAATGGGGGAAAAAAAGGCTGTATGCCCCAAGCACTGTAACCCGAATAAAGGTGCTTTCTAAAGGAACAAAGATGCTTGTACACAGGTGCCTGCTACAATTGCTGCTCCTTGAGTCAGTGGGTGAAGTGCAAGACAGCCACACTGGTGGGAACTGGGCAGCACTGGGTTTTGAAGCAGTGAGGCTGACACTGGTCTGCGCAGCATCCCGATGTCACAACAGTTCCTGAAAATTCCTGAGTTCCAGGAGAGCTGCCCGACTTCCTCGGAGCCGCTGCCTCCCAGCTGCATGCGCAACACTGGCGGGCTGTGTATTTCAGGAATGCGAAAAACTGGCACAGTGAGCTGTGTGATTCAGCCAAGATGATGTGTTGGGACATGACTGAAGTTAATTAAAAGGAGCTTAAGACAGACAGACACAAAAAAAAAAAGGAGTTTGCAAGACTTCTTAAAGAGCCAATTAATTATTATTTGTGGCTGCACACGCCAGCTGGGCCACAACACGGAATCTCCCCTGTGCTCACCACTCACCTCAGAGCCTTTGTACAGTGCCAAAGAAAACCCATATGCAGGTCAGCCTTTGGGAGCTCTGGGCTGAAATCCCTGCACTGGAGCTGGGTAGAACTTTACTGCAATCAGCAGAATGGCATCATTTACACCCACAGAGTTATGCTAGGTCTTAATGGAACAAGAAATGAGCATTATCTTGGCTGACATGTAAAACAGCATGGGCTACTGCAGAGCAGGACGACCCAGTGACAATCATCTTTGTGTTCATGGACTGGAAAAGGAAGGACTGGCTCTGCCTGGATGGAGTCAGGGTGGGGAAAGAGAGAATAACCGTGAACAATTTCATCCTCTCTACTGCATTACAGTGATCATTTTCAGAGCTGCACGAGGCACCCACACTAAAAGAAGCCTGGTTTCCCAGAACACACTTCCAGACTAGTTTCCTATAAGGAATTTGTTGCCTCCTTAGCAATTCCCTGACTCTAAACTCCTCTGAACTCCCAAAGACTAAATTCCAAATTGCAAGTTTGTTTATGGCCCCAAACCCTTCATTACATCCCCAAGGATAGCAAAGCAATGCTCACACGCATGAACAACCTCCTCACTTCCAATTCTTCTACACATTCAGCTAGTGCTGTCCAAGAGGGAGTGAGTTTTGCCACAGACCAACCTGGCTGGGAGCTGGAGCCACGTGCACCGCACAACAGAGCAGCCAGAGCCACCCATGGGCTGCGCTGGCCCACGCTTTCCAAAACTTCCCCTTTTCCCACTCAAGAGGAACAGACCCCACTACACCCGGTCAGTAACCAACACAAATGTTTAAGAGAAGGCTGCACATTTGAACAAAGGGGACTCCTTAACTTCGGCTGCCTGTCATTCCGGTGGCTGATGGTGATCCCAGCTCACAGGGCTCCTGTGTGCGTGTGAGTGGCACGGCTGGAGCCTCCCTCCCACCGCTGCAGGCCCCACACCTGCTCGCACAGCCCTACCTGCACGTCTACCTTGGCAGCCCCTGTGGCATTTGCTGGGGTGGGGGTGGGAAGACCATGGTGTCATTTACACACAGGTTGAGCAAACCAGGTGCAATCAGCTTGGGTTTGGCTGAAGAATCCTCCACCCTTCTCAAGCTATTTTAACCCTTGCAGTGCCAAACCTTTAGGTATGCCCAGGGTAATGAAAGCATTCGTCTGCAGAGAAGAAGAGATCTTTAGGTCAGACATCATTCTCACATTCCCAAAGGCACCACAGGAGGGACGGGTGACATTAAAGATGTACTGCTTAAAGACAGATGGCAAGTGCTCCAGCTACAGTACTTGGAAAATTATTTTAACCAAAGCAATGAAAACACAAAGTACGTATCATAAAATCAATTGTCATCAATGGTTTCATTGCCTTTCTATTACCTGGCCTTGGACAAGCTAAAATGATGTTTGAAAACCCTCTGAAAAGCACAGAATAGAGTCCAATGTGCTGCAAGGACAACAGGCAATAAGACTGTGACCTACCCATTCCTCCCCAGAGGCTGTGTCTCTTCTGGTGCCAGTGTGGGAGCATTAGGAAGGGCTCCCTGCTTCAGCCTTGAGACACAGTGCTTGGTTAGCCACCATGCAGGTTATGTTCAGAAGGTGACCTGGAGGGACACATCTTCTACACAGCTTTGAAAATAAAGCACCTACTGCACACAGCAGCATGTACACTGGAGCATAAAGCAGATAAACTGGCACTTCTGAGCAGTTCACATGTAACTCAAATGAGTCCCAGTGGTGGGCACTGTGGTGGCACAGGGATCACCGGGCAACCCAGGCTTCAGTACTGGGAAGCAGCACAGCAGTAGCACTGCACCAGCCTTAGTCACAGCTGCACGTTCAGTCCAGCTCTACCTCACAGAGGGAAAATCCCTTGGATCCACAATGGGAAAATCACTCCCTGGTACACCCACCTTTTGTCTCCCCACCCACTGAGCTCTCTGGTTTGTGGGGTGAACATCTTGTGGACCTCTGACACAAAGAAGGTTTGGGGATGAGGTTTGTAGGAGCTGGACCATTCATTATCCATCCCTGAGCTCAGGGGTCCATGAAGCCAGTTAAGGGCTGCTGCTTACTCTCTTATGTTGCTCAAAATTAACACTATCATGACAAAACCTTAAGATAGAAACCCCTATGGGAAGTTTCCAACTGCAGGTCACACAGGCTGAGGGGCACACATGTGCAGAAAAGCCTGGAACAGCGGATTTCATTTGAACGTCTATCTCCAGTTGTTCTTCTAAACCTTTCACAAAGGGTTGAAGAAACGGGAGGAATTTGGAGGGAAGTCCTGCCTGAAAGCAGCTCAACACCTTGCTGGATCCTTGCCAAATGCATCAAATTAACAACTCCAAACTAGCAAAGAAAATCCTTCTTTGGACCCCAAGGGTTCAGTGCGACACCCAAGCACAGGCGCAAGGCAGAGTTCAGCTCTGACACTAAAGACAAGGTTGCTCACCTCTCCCAGGGGCTGAAGCCCAGAGAAAGGGGCACTGCTTCCAGGAGGGGACAAAGCCTGCAAACCCCACAACAAAGGCCACTTTTCAGCAGCACATAAAGGAAGGAGGACAGGCTCTGCCCCTCCAGCCAGACCCCACCCCTTGCAGCGTGGAGGCCTTCGCCCCACCGCCAGCCAAATCTAATCAAGCCTGACGCACAAGACAAGCGGACAGCCACTGCCTAAGGCACGCCTGGCCTCCCCGACCCACCGGGGCGCTGCCTTGCTCACGCCAGCCCCACGGTACCTTCCTGCCTCCTACAGCAGCCTGGTCCCCAGCCCGGCCATCACCACCTCTGGCCAGGCAGGGTGAGGTGAGCCCCCTTTGTCTGCCAGCCTGGGGGCCTACGACCGTCACTGCACCAAAGCTGTTTCTCTGCTGGTGTGGGGGGAGAGGTGGCCCACGGCCCTGCTAAAGCTGGCCATGAGCCCTTCCCTGCTTGCTGCCAGGATCCACGTCCCCTCTCCCTCACACGAGCACCCATCAGTGGGTGCTATGTACCGGGGGGAGTCTTTTCCCCCTCGTCTTTACAGTTTAAAGCACAGCCAGTGTTGATTAAAACATACAGGATCTGGGGCAGATCCTCAACAATACAAGTTCACCATCAGCTATGAGGAAAAAACCCACCCCAAACCTAAAGCTTTAAAAGAGTTCGTTTAAGCATTGCTGGGACAAAGAAGCAAGTGCTGGAGATAGAAAGCAGCTCCAAGCAGTCAGACCTGTCTCCTAATAGCAGGGAAGGCTGAGTATTTCCTAAAATTGCCCCTCCTGCATCACCTACTCCACTCCTCAGGTCAGAGCTCAGTGTGCTCCACAGCGGGTGAGAATCTATCAAGGAAAGCTGAATAAGCATTGCCTGAAAGGGAGGCGGCAGGAATTCACCAAAGTGAAGAGGAGGAGAGAGCACCGGCTGTTTTTAGAAGTACTGGCACCACCTCAGTCTGCAGCGGCCAGGAAACTGGTTGGAAGCCCCAGGACTTGAGCAAGACACCCAGACCTGGGAGCCAGAAGAGGAAGGGAGTTGGCAGAAATTCCCCTGCAAAGCAAGGAATCATTCTGCAGCAGAATATTCAGCTTGGCCTCGCTGCAAACAACCCCTGCCAGATACCTGATCACCACCATCAGCACTCTGCTCCCCTGCTCTAATATAGCCATGAATCTTCTGCATCCACATCTATCTTCCATTTGATCTGGTTTGAACAGCTTCCCTCTAACCCCAGCCTTCCTGCATTGCCCTGGGGCCATCACAGTGCTCTGCACCAACAGTGTCCCATCCCCCTGGCTTCCAGCTGCCCACCCTCATTCCTCCCACACTTGCCCTTTGGGCACTGTTGTCCCACCCCCTCCTTTGAGAGGCAATGGCTTATAGCACATGGCAGAGTGAAAACCACAGCTCTGGTCTTCCTGGGGTTAAAGACAAAGAGGCTAAGCATCAAAGAGCCAACTCAGGGAAATTTTGGCACCGTGCAGGAAGCTGAGATAACCTGGCTGATGCATTGCTAAACTCACTGCTTCAGTTTATCTTTCTCCTTCCTCTGCGGGACTGACTGTATGGAGCACGCCCCATGCACAGTGTGGTATAAAGCCCAGGGCAGCTGGAATGTTTGTAAGGGAACAGAGCAGATAGGGTAATATTATAGCACTGCATTTATTTTCTTAACTTGCTTGCAACACAGAAGGATAGTGAGAGATGCAATGCCAGGCAGCTGGAGCGCCTGACACCCACAGTAGTGTGATGGAGCTAAAATACACCTCCCTATCCTGCAAAAAGGTGCCTGTGTCAGGGATCTGGTGCCAGCATAAACCCATGGGCGAAGTCTGAGAGGTTTAAAAGAACTTTGAGAACAATACCACTTCACCCACCTTAAAGCTTCACTGTGCAAATGGCAGCCACGTCCTTGTTTTCTGAACGTGTTTGTCCCTTTTGAAATAAGAAAATGAAGCAGAACCATTTTAACTGTTAAAGACGTTTTCCAGGGCACAACAATGCACCGAATAATTTCTCTTCATCTATTCCATGGAAACAAAAAAACACCCTTTTAAGAAGACTATCATCAGTATATCTCACCCCAGCAGATGCAGAAAAGATAAATCTATGCTTGAGTTGTAGTCCTGTTTTAACATGTCATCTAACAAGACTGTCAATTCCAGTCCAGCTATGAGTATCTGTTGCTAGAGGAATTAAATCCTAGCTGAAGTCTAGAGCTAAAACATAACTACCCTGGAAACATCTTGCTAATGAACAAATGACTGTGTAAAACATCCACTAGCAGTCACAATTGTATGCTAATTATCCTCTGTGTTGAAAAGAAGCATAAACATAACCAAATTCACTTGCAGAATGCCAGAAATTGAGACGAAATAAAGCAAAGTTCACTTTGGACCTGAGATTTGCCACACCAGCTTTGAAGTTACACAGGAACAGCCCCTTCAGACCACAGTTCTGGTTCCAGGCCTTTTGTCCAGTGCATCCTGCTGCAGACTGGACCCTGCATTCTTCCCCTTATAGAATCAATGCCTGCAGAGGGAAGGCCTTGTGCCCATCCAGCAAAGTGTGTGGCACCAGCAGGCATGGAGGGAAGCACAGAAAATAGGTTTGATCATGGCTAAAGGGATGACTGATAAGCAGAAAAGTACAAATTTTGTTCTTCATTACTTTAAATTAGAATAAGGCTGTATTTTTGGGTGCCTGCCTAGTTTTTCCAAGCTAGCTGGATTCCCATCCTGTCCTCCTTTCCACATACGCAGTTCTGGCCATGAGTTTAAGGCTCCTGAAAGGCACCAGATGTTGAGGGCTGTTTGTTTGTTTGAACTCCCCTTGCAAAAACAACAATAAAAAAAGGGAAGAAGATTGGATGAGAGCAGATTTGCTTTCCAGCAGAGTATGACTAAGGCAGGGAGGCAGCTTGGTAAATACACTCAGGGAGGACTAAGCAGAGGGACACAAAAAACGTACAGAGAATCACAAAAGAAGCAAAGGGACAGAAGTTTCCTGTCATTAGCAAAGTGAAAAAAATGGAGAAAAAATGGGTGGATCAGGACAGGTTTTTGTGGGCACAGCCTGGAGGGGGAGAGACAAGAGTTTGATCTCCAGGCATAGTCTAGTATGGACCCAGCAAACTGACAGCCGAGTGAGAAAAGCAAGGGCAGGAGAAAGAGCAGAGAATGGGTCTCACTTGCTGGCGAGCATTCCAAATGTTGTGCTGGACCCTGCTTTGGTCAGTCACTGCTGTGTTACTGGGGATTTCACACTGTCTTTCTGGAAGTTTATAACATTGAGGAAACTTCTCCAGGAAATATGCCATGCCTGCATGGAAGAGCACTGGGATCATGGTGAGCCACTGGGAGGTGTAACAGAAAAGGTGTGAAGATGAATGTAAGGAAAAAAAGTGTCTAAGAAATCCAAATTGATCCTGGTTTGCGGGACAAGGACAATCTGAGGAGGAAAGGATAACGCAGACAAGACAAAAAGAAGGCCCTAGAGGAGAGGACACAAGTTCTTTGAACTGAAATTCTGCTTTACTTTAAAACACACACATTGCAAGAGAGATGCGCACACGCACGCACACACACAAACAAGTCAAGTATCCACATGAACACAGTTGGTTCTGGATATTCCTTCTTTCTTTAATTGGTCCCAGGTGAGGCATCAACAATCACATCTGGAAATTTTTATACAAATGGCAGGAAAGCCAATGACTCGGGTCACAAATATTTCACGCTCTCTCTTTGCCAGAAACACAGGACAAATGTGGTTTACATCTGCCTCCCTATAAATACACATACTCACACTTGCAAGATTCTCTGCTATGGCAAATACTTCTGCATGGAAAAGCCAAGCTGGTCAGTGTGCCTCCTATCCCACACAAGGGGGATTCGGTCAGAACTGAGAAACTGGATGCTGGGTGATACCTGCGGTCAACACCAGGCTTATCACTGGGATAAGGATCAAGACATGGCAAAGACATCCTTACTGACTGTAGAAGCAAAGCACAGAATCAAATTACATGGATGAACACCTCCAAAAGCTGCTGCAGCCTCAGCCTCCCAGAGACAGACTCTCCACGAGACCACAGGAGAGGCTGTGCCACGCACACCCAGGTTTTGCCTGACACACAAACTCAGCTTAGCTTTCAAAAGCTCATCTTTCAAGGAAAAAAGCCACCAGGCTTCCCTTAATCCCCTACGCTTCCTGCCTGGCTGCAGAAAGGCAGTGGTGGCAGTAGCTCCCACCTGAATTTATCCATTCCTAGTCAAGAAGAGACTGTACTAGTTTCTTGTCTGTGATTCAAGCAGGACACTCCCTGACTTAACTAATTCTACCCTCTACCCAGTGTCCACTGGTGCTGCAAAATACTGCACAAATCCAACACGTCTCAGTAGTAAGGACCTACCTCTTGGGCATCAGAGCCCAGAACTCAGATCAAGTGCTAACTGTAGCACTGCTTCCTAACAGAAACACCATGCTCAGCTTCTTTTTGGGAGTAAGCCTCGGAGAACACAGGATACCCTCAACACTGTTGCTATGTGAGCATTACAGTTGAAAAACATGGACACAGCTTCACTGCTATTCATTCACAGGAATGCAGAGAAGACTTACTCCTCTTCAGTACTAGCTAATTCTTAGAAGAACCACAAGATCTTTGGTTCTTTGCTCTTCTGATATGTCCTGCTAGTGTAGATGATGCTGTTAGTAGTTTGCAGTAGGTACTGATTTAGAAGAACTGAGACCTGCTGGGTGCAAAGTGTGCAAAGAAGGCAGTTGGGCAGGAAAAGCTTACACATGAGCCAACTCTGATCCTATCTATGCAACTTTGCGTTGCTCCAGGGGTAAAGAGACTGTAGAGGTGACTAAACTAGATGTCAGAGGGAATCTCCCAACACCACCAAAGCAATCCATTCAGCATTTTTTCATTCCTTCTGCCTGCCCTTAGCCTAGTGGATGCAGCAGTAGCTATTCACAGAGCTCTGCCAACCAGCAGGGTGTTTCATGCCAGCTCATGCCATCAGAATTTGTACTGGACATGCGAGTCAACAGCACTCAGCTACTACATCTCTTGGCTTTGTTTTTTTCTTCATCTGTGGTGTTTAGTTAGGGCATCTGGCCATATTTTCCCACATCTAAAGCTTTAAAGCAAATTGGAAAGTTCCACGTATGTTCAAGCAAGAGCTGATCACTCAGGCAGAACAGCACAGCAAGATATACATTCCCTTCAAGTGAGTGGAATTCTAAAGGCAAAGCACTTAAAATTGACAAAAGGTCATTATTTTTTATTCAATGTTTAATTAACACATCCAATTTACCTCCAGTCCCACTGTTGCAAGGAAGAGCTGAAGAGCTGACTAATTTGAGGGGTTGTTAAAGGATTAAAGAAATTTGATTAAAGATAATAACTTCCTATCGTTCATTCATTAGATCTTTAGAGCAATCCATCAGCCATGGTAAAATGTGTGATGCTGCTGGTACCTGTCCTATCCTCTCAAGTGAAGAACAGGTACTGCCTTAACAAGCACCTCATTCATTCTCGAGTTTTCCTTGGGGAAGCCCTACAAGGGTTACCGCTGGAAACAAGATCACTGAACTCATCAATGAATTTGTCATGGAGGGCTCACGCCGTTCTCCTCTGGTGTTTTGGGAGCTTTCTTGAAGTCCACACCAGGCTGGCCAGCATCCCTGCAGGATGGAGATAACACACAGGCCTAAGAGAAACTGAGCCAAGCGGAAGCACAAATGGCTGGAGTCCTCATTCCAAGTGCTGACAGACACTGCCGTGCTCTGATTTATCCTCTGGAGCCTTTTTAAGGGCACACATTGAAATGACCTCCCCACGTGCCTCCACCAGCAATCATCTGGTATGCCACAGGTGTGAAGCTGTTGCTGCTCTTAACATCATTAAATGTTCCACCAGATGAAGAGATGAATTCCCTTTGTTCCTCGGAGATGGAGTTTCTTTCATTTCCTGCATAAGGATGCAGTCCACACTTCTAGTCAAGGGAACAGATGATGTAGGCCTAGAGGGTAAAGGTGCATTTGCATGGGAAGGTTTATCAGGTATTTTTGCACAATTAATCATTTATGCCCATTGGGCTGTACATGTCTGTTAACAGCAGTACTTTTCTGAGGGTGTGCTCTGTTTCACAAGAGCTAAAGAGAAGAAAACCACCCTTTCAAATCCCTCTTCTCTCAGCGCATGGACAGCATCACCTTAAAACCAAAGCTGAAAGAAAGGACCCCGATTTGGCCTATTTGCATATGTGATTATGTAAATCAACCTACTGCTGCTTATCCCATGGCAGCAGACCTGCCATACTAGGCTGCAGAAGAGCCTCCAGGTCTGTGCCACAGTGGAGAAGAAGATTGGATTATAGAAAGGGACATATGCGTGAAAACAGGTCCTAGCTGCATATTCACAGTTCATCAGCAGGCACATGTGAAAAGTGGGGTTTAACCCTTCACTGTGAGGAAGCAGGGAAGAGGAAGCAGTGCAACGACCATAGAGAATGCTTAGGTATAATGCAGCAGCCTCCATTTGAACAGTTTAATACTTGAAAATCTAAGTATTCTGTGACCACTCAGAGAGCAGCCTGCTGTGTACAAAGGGGTTAATGTTTTTAAGCCATCGGAAAGATTTCCAGCCCCAGGATCATCACAAGAAGAGTTGTCTCATTCACATATCACTGTCACCATCTGATAGGCACACACAATCTGCTTGCTGCTCACCAGCATGTGCAGCACTTACCTCCTGAGATGTATGCTCTGCATAACCACACAGCTATCCTGCACCCCACTGCTGTCTAGACCATCATCTCTCTTCATAGCTCCAGCCTTCCAGTTCCATCCTAGAGATGCAGCATCTAAACTGATGCTAGCTGCGCTGCCCGCATGCTCAGGACATGCCACAGCCCTCTACCCCTTTGTTCATACTATGGGCCTGCCTGCTGAGCACTACCCAAACACCTCCCCCAGGGGCCAGGGTGTTACAAAGCAGCTTCTCTTCTCTGGGAGTCTCAGCAGCACTGCTGGGGTTAACACAACCCCAGACCAGTGTATCTAAGCATCTGTAGGAAGTGGAACGTTTTTAATGCTGTGAGGAAACTGCTGTGTGGACTGGAGGACAGGAGCAGAGAGACCAAGCTGTCTCCATCAAGAGGAAATGGAAGCAGTGTTCAGGGATGCTTGGAAAGTGACAAGGAGTCACAAGATGCATTTTGCAAGCTCAAATAAACTCTTACTAGGGCTAATGATGCACATTTCACCAAAAAAAAAAAAAAAAGGAAAAAAGAAAAAGAATCGGCACTTCTAGAGAACACATCCGATATGAACCAGCCATCTCCAAGGACTGATTTTAAACTGACTACAGGAATAAGTGACAGTCACTTTAGGGTTCCAAGAAATGTCCCGAAGAAAAACTAAATCTCTATCTGGATTTCTCTTTGTTCTGAGATTTGAACTGAGGCTGGTTTTGGCCAAGAGTCACTCAACTTTTAAAGCCAACTTTGCACAATCTGAAGTTTCTAAACCAGGGCAAATAAAGCAGATTTGGCAGAGTTTGAGTTTTCTTTGGAGGGATATTGCACACGTGACACAAACTCAAAGCAAAAGGTGTGGGGCAGGGGAAGGAGGGTTGGTTTTGCTTTGTTAATCCAGCCACAACTAGCAACACAGGGGGATTTTAGCAATACTGTAGGTTGTCCAGACCAGTAATATCTCTTCAGATGGTGCTGGCTTTTTCTACACTGGGTCAGCCACCCTAACCTACCCATTGTGAACATAGGGAAGAGCACACTGAGAGGCAGTAGCTGACACTGGCTAACTCCATCTCGTTTTCCTACTGCAAGCAGGAATGAGGTGAGAACAAACTGTGCTGAGTCAAAGCCCAGTTTAGTGAAATGGTAGTGTTATGCACAGCCCTGGCAGTCCCACAGCACTGCACTTCCAGTATCTGCAGTTTGAAATGCAAACTAGTAAGATAAAATTCCTTTACTTACAGGATTCCTCAACATCCTCCCAATTATCAGGTTTCGATGCCCCTTAAAGACAAGATCAAAAGCAGGAAGCTGGGGTATCTGGATTATATCTGTACTCTAATCCCGCAGTTCAGATGCCACCCTCCTCTTCTGTGGTGGCAAACCATGCTCAGAATCAGGGAAACAACCAACTGTTTCTTTTCACTATCTTTATAGCTAAGACAGAGGCTTAGCTGTGGGGTTTCTTGCAGCCCACTGCACTGCTTTAGCCATGGCACTGTACTGATTCTGTGGTCAGAAGGATGACACCATAAGAACAACATCCCTCTAGCTCCAGCAAAAAATATTCTGGCAACTTACAAGACAGTTATTAAGCTTCCACTCAGTTGTGTTTGTTTCCTCACAGTGGAATGCAGGGCATGTGGTGGTGGAGTCCAAACAGCCCTAGAGGGTTGTACATGACTGCCAGTCATGGTCACTCTGGAGAAGAGAGATAAATCAAGAGAAAGGAAGGAATCCAGCTGAGGAAAGGAACATGCATATGGACAAACCCATCCCACTGAGCACTGCAAGGAAGAGCAGTGTGCTGAGTTCAACGCATCCTTAGGGACAGAGCTTGGCAGCAATGAGAAGGACTTGGCTAAGGCCTCCTTGGAATTAAAGCTGGCGAGAGGGGTCAAGGACAGCAGAAAGAGCTTTTTCAAATACATGGCAGGTAAAACTAACACCAGAGGCAATGTAGGCCCGCTGATGAACGGGACGGGTGCCCTGGTGACAGAAGATACAGAGATGGCAGAGTTACTGAATGACTTCTTTGTCTCTGTCTACTCTGCTGGAGGCAGTCCTGAAGAGCCCTGTACCGCTGAGACCCCGGATGAAGATAGGTCAACGGAGCGGTCTGCCTTAGTCGATGAGGAATGGGTTAAAGACCAGTTGAGCAATCTGGATATCCATAAATCCATGGGTCCAGATGGGATGCACCCGCGGGTGCTGAGGGAACTGGCTGAGGTCATTGCCGGACCGCTCTCCATCATCTTTACCAAGTCTTGGGAAACGGGAGAGGTGCCTGAGGACTGGAGGAAAGCAAATGTCACTCCTGTCTTCAAAAAGGGCAAGAAGGAGGACCCGGGTAACTATAGACCGGTTAGCCTCACCTCCGTTCCTGGGAAAGTGATGGAACACCTTATACTTGGTGCCATCTTAAGGCATATCAAGGATAAGAGGGTTATGAGGGGCAGTCAACATGGCTTCACCAAGGGGAAGTCGTGCTTGACCAATCTCATAGCCTTTTATGAGGAAATAACACAGTGGATGGATGATGGCAGAGCGGTGGATGTGGTCTACCTCGACTTCAGCAAAGCGTTTGACACGGTCTCCCACAGCATCCTTGCGGCTAAATTGAGGAAGTGTGGTCTGGATGATCGGGTAGTGAGGTGGACTGTGAACTGGCTGAAGGAGAGAAGCCAGAGAGTTGTAGTCTATGGGGCGGAGTCTAGTTGGAGGCCTGTGTCTAGTGGAGTGCCTCAAGGGTCGGTACTGGGACCAGTATTATTTAATATATTCATTAACGATTTAGATGAGGGAATTGAGTGTACTATCAGCAAGTTTGCTGATGACACTAAGCTGGGAGGGGTGGCCGACACGCCGGAAGGCTGTGCTGCCATCCAGAGGGACCTGGACAGGCTGGAGAGCTGGGCGGGGAATAACTTGATGAAATATAACAAGGGAAAGTGTAGAGTCCTGCATCTGGGCAGGAACAACCCCAGGTTCCAGTATAGGCTGGGGAACGACCTGTTAGAGAGCAGTGTAGGGGAGAGGGACCTGGGGGTCCTGGTGGACGACAGGGTGACCATGAGCCGACACTGTGCCCTTGTGGCCAAGAAGGCCAATGGCATCCTGGGGTGTATTAGAAGGGGGGTGGTTAGTAGGTCGAGAGAGGTCCTCCTTCCCCTCTACTCTGCCCTGGTGAGACCTCATCTGGAATATTGTGTCCAGTTCTGGGCCCCTCAGTTTAAAAAGGACAGGGACCTGCTGGAGAGAGTCCAGCGCAGGGCAACTAAGATGATTAAGGGAGTGGAGCATCTCCCTTATGAGGAAAGACTGAGGGAGCTGGGTCTCTACAGTTTGGAGAAGAGGAGATTGAGGGGTGACCTTATTAGTGTATATAAATATATAAAGGGGGAGTGTCACGAGGATGGAGCCAGGCTCTTCTCAGTGGCAAACAATGAAAGGACAAGGGGTAATGGATACAAATTGGAGCACAAGAGGTTCCACTTAAACCTGAGAAGAAACTTCTTCTCAGTGAGGGTGACGGAACACTGGAACAGGCTGCCCAGGGAGGTTGTGGAATCTCCTTCTTTGGAGACATTCAAGACCCGCCTGGACACGTTCCTGTGTAACCTTATCTAGGTGTTCCTGCTCCGGCAGGGGGATTGGACTAGATGATCTTTTGAGGTCCCTTCCAATCTCTAACCTACTGTGATACTGTGATACTGTGACTTTGGATGTGCTCAACAGCAGTATGAGCTGGCTGCTGGCAAGGACCATCAATGGCACCATTTGCATGTTATGCTTCTCTTTTCCCTTCTTTGAATGCCCCTAATAGGCTTGTACCAGTCCAAGTTACCAAGCCCACACATACACCAAACCTCTTCTCTCTAGTTTCTTCAAGGCTGGACATGGACCTGTTGCTGTTAACATGTCCCTGCGAAGGCTCAGGAGCAGCTCCCTACAATCCCACTGATCTCTTGCAGTAAGGAACTGACAAAAAGATGGGGATGTAACTGTACCTGCAGAGACAGCCTGGCATATTTAAGCTGCACCAGCTGGAAAAATGACTGCTGAATACCAGGAACTGCTTTATCCACAGGGTTAGTCTAAGGCAGCTCTTGTCAAACTGACCAAGTGCTTCATGCCCTTATAGTAGGGTACTTGCTACCCTCCACTCCTCTGTGTGCTCCTTCCCAGGAGTCTTGTGGCACCAGATAAAACAGCCCAAGGTCAGAGTGTGTTCTGAATGGCAGCACCCATAGTGCCCTGTCCCTAGCCTGAGTGAGAGCATCACTGACATGAGGCATCCAGCCCAGCCAGCCTGAGAGATTAGACTCCAGCAAAGTCTTCCCATTCCCGGCTGGCTGTCTCCCATGTGGCGACGCACAGCACTATTCACCCGACTATTGGCCCAGCCCAGCACTGTTTTTATTAGAAAACACTAAGGCAAGCCTTTCCAAGCCTCAGAAGAATCATCTTGTAAAGATCTGGGCTTGAGATGCCAAATGATTGCTGCTTTGGCGGAGTCTGCACATTCATTTTTTATTGGTCACAAACGCTTTCCAGATGCTGGCACGCTGGCTGCAGATTGCAGCTCTGGGGACTTGGCTCCCAGCCCCAGTCACTTTGTTAAACTCTTGACCTGCTGTGGGTTAAAAGAAGCAGGGAACGGGACTGAGTCACCATGAGGGCACTGCTAAGAGAGTGCGCTCTACACAGCAAAGACCCATTTCAGCAGCTTTCTGCTCTCAGCTGGCATGGAAAACATTTAAGGTGGTCCACAGCAATCCAGCTCCGCTGCCAAAGCTGGTGACAACTGCAGCAGAACACTGCTCCAGGGTTTGGGAGCAGGGACAGAGAGGCTGCCCTGCAGCTGGATTTTCCAGCACTGCAGCCCATACAATTTCCATCCTTTTTTCCCTCTGCACAAGTGGATTTCCCATCCCTACTCCAATACTAAAGCAATCCTCTGAGCCAGAGCCATGTGCAACATCACACTGAAAGCTGAAGCCAGGAAACCTTCCTTGGGTTCAGGTTTCAAGACAAGCCTGAAGCTTGTTCATCAAGGAGGTTTGCAAACCTTGGGGCGGGGGGGGCCCCCCCCCAAGGAGTTTCTGGATCCTTGGTTGTTACAGGATGTCCCAAATAGGGAAGGGGAAAGAAAAAGAGGAAAAGAAACAAAAAAAGAAGAGAGAGAAGTGACCAGCAGAAGGAAACACAGTTGAACACAATTTTGATGGAGCTATTTGATATTTTTCTGAATGAAAAAGATTCCCTTTTAAAAACATAGCTGTTAAGAATCATTGGGAGTTTTTTCTCCCCCTCAGTAGGGGAATAGATTTTTTTAAACTGGTATTTTGCACGTTTTTGATGGATTCCTCAACTGGAATTCTTCTGCAGTTGATGACTTTCTTTAAGCTCAGTTTTCAAGAAAAAAAGCCCTCTCAAAATCTCAGTTCAAAGAGAACACTTTGAGCTGAAACAAAGATTTTTCATTCTGCTTTGAAATATGCAGCCAGAAGCAGTGTTTCAGAGAATGTATTTCCATTCAGAACTTCAGGACAGAAAGGAAATCAGTTCTCGATGAGATCTACTAACCTGAGCTTTTGTGCAGTTTCCCCTTCCCCAGCTCACGGAGCAGAGTCCCTCAGCATGTCCTCTGCCCAGAACATCACCTCAAGGTGCTCAGCCCCGCTCTCCTATCAACTCCCTTCACAAAATGCTGCTAAACCACAGCCCTGACCAGCTCCTGATCTCTCTGCTGGGGGAGATGAACTACGCTGCACTGGAGGTCAACAGTGGACAGGACACTGATGCAAGAATGCAGATTAAGGGCTGGAGATGCACAGAAATTCATGAGCTCCCCCAGCACTCATGCAATGATGTGGTGGTGACAATGCCATTAACACCTGGTCACTCGTCTGCTACTGCTTCAGCTGGGAAAGCTGCTGGTAGAGGTCTGCTTGCTCCTCTCCACACACCCCAGCAGCATCCTGAAAGATGGAGACCTTTCAAGATGCAGAGAGAAGCAGGATGCTGAGGGATGGATGGCTGCCTCACCACTCCGGTTGTTAACTTCTAACCTTCCTTCAGACCTCTGTGGGGGCTTGATGTCACCCACTGGCCATTCGTTAGAGCAGATGGGGCCTCAGGGTCTTGAGCAAAACAAAAAAAGAAGAGTGAGTGAGCAAGTCCTTCTGCTCAAGCCTTCAACAGCCACCCAAGGAACAGAAGCCACAGGCAAAGGTTTCAGTAGAAGCTGCTATCTGCCTTTGTACTCCTCTGGCTCTAGAGGCCTGCCCACAGCTCTCCTGCCCATGGTTGCAAGCAGTGCATGAGCCCTTCAGCATAGCTTGCATATGTAAAAAGCTCTGCAGTCCTGAAGGAATACTGGGGGAAGGTTTTATCCCATGGAGCTGGTCCAGTGATGCTAATTAAATCATCACATTAGAGCTGGGAGCTTTCTTGAGTAAGTGTTACCACTTGAGCTGAATCCCACCTCAGATCATGGCCAGGTGTGCTGAGTAGACTCCAGAGAGCCCTGCCAAACTCATTCCAGTTGTGATGCTGAGGCCAACTCTAGCACAGACTCTAGAGATTAATAAGAGTGGAACAAACCAGTGTAAACCTGAAACCTTTTAGATTCAGCCAAGTGGAAATCCAGCCTGACTCCCCACCCAAAAACTAACAACTGAGGAAAAGAGAGAAAGTTTTACATGATAATCTATCCAATGTTACACAGACAGGGTTTCTCCAAGGACATTATGTAATGTCTCGTAAGGGCTTTCAGCTGAATTATCAGGTGACTTGCACAATTACTGAAGAGAAAACCAGAATCACAGGTGAGCAGTGGGTGTGAGAATACACATCTGCCTGTTTTACGTGAGCAGCAGCAGAAGGGATTCAGATTCAGTGAGATGTCATTGGAGATAGGCTCATGCTACAGACCTCAGAGTTGACAGCCTGCAAAACCTATAGCTATTTAGATCTGACATTCTGGTCCAGGCTTGTGTTCTCCTGTGCTAGGGAGAACAACTCCACAATCCTTTGTAGAAGGAGAGACTCCTCAAGGTATTTTCCTACCTGCTCACAACTTCAGGTCTTTACACCGGGGATCACTGTTCTGGGACTGAGTATTTGTGACACAAGGATACAAGAGAGAGCTCTTGGCTGTTTCCTCTTCCACAGCCCAAGGATGGGAAGGACGAAAACACCCCAGATGAACTGACACTACATAGATGTTGATATTTACTTACCTGGTATTCTCTCTCCCACCCCTTTCACTCACTGAGAGCTGCAGGGACACAGGAGGAAGGACATGAGCAAACACAGCCGGTACATGAAATGATATAACCCCTCATGCCGGTTTACTGACTTCTGTCTTAAACTCTGCTGACAGCAATGAGAAAACCAAAACCAAACCCACCAAACCAGAAAAAGCATCACTTGTTGCTGGGAGCCTGCTCCAGAATCTCTCTCTTCTGATGGTCAGGAACCTTCTAATTACAGCCTAAAGTTCCTTCTGACTAGATGATACCCATCTGCTCCTGTGCCAGTGTTGCCTTTAGTGTAAGCACTTGTTCTTCCTGGCACTTACCCTCCCTTTTCCTCCTGTCCTAGTGTATTTATAGAATTTCTCTCAGCCTTTGCTTTGTCAGACTAAACTTTTTATCGAGGGAAGATTTATCTAATGGGTTATACATTTGCTTTTGCCATACACTGGTCTGCATTTGTCCAGCTTCAATGCCTGAATGGAGCAGCTTTGCTTTCAGATCAGCACTGTCCTTTTAGCGCACCACTGAAGAGGTACCTTATACATCCATTAAATGAATGAATGCTCTATTGCTATGCAGAGTGCTTTGCAACAGTATAAATACTCACATGAAGACAAATGTACAAAGTACTGTCACCCATGGTAGTAATTACTGTAACAACAGGTAGATATCAGCAACAAGAAGGCAAGAGAAGAATGAGGTGGATGGTATTGAGAGCTGTTTGAAAGAGACAAGAAAAGGCACTTGGCAGAATGAAGAATTAAGTTCCAGAGAAGTGGAGAGAGCCAGTATTGCTCTTCAGCAAGCCCCCAGGCAACAAACCAATGGTGGACTGCAATACAAAGAATTTTTCCTAAAGAAGATGAAAAACAAAGTGTTGCCAGAATTTTTACATTAAAATGTCTTTTCTGTAGACAGCTCTAATAATATCAGAGTAATTCTGCACACGGGATCATAAAATTGTAACACAAAAAACTTAAATCCTTCATAATCCCCCACTTACACCATAATCAAATTGCTACTATCATAACCCCATTGTGGTAAAACCAGCCAGACCAGCGAGGAGAATGCCTCTTGGGCGAGTACACAGAAGTCTCACATGATGTTGGGATGAGATAGGAAGCTCTGTCCTGCCTGCTTTTGGATTCCATCAGTCCTGTAATATGGCTCATACGCATACTACCCTCTCTCCTGTGAGTGCAATGCAGAGATACATATGTGAACCGAAGCCAGTGTATGCAGCTGGCTTAAATACATCTGTGAACTGCATTCCCAGCAGAAATTGCCTTAGACTCCATTTTCTGGCTAAATTATTGCTCACATTTTGAAATAGTTTCTACTGGAGACATTTTTAAAGCTAGATTTTGTACATGGGTATAAATCAAACAATTCCATTGACAGCTGACAGATTTCTTCCAGATTTCACTGGGGCAGTTGATATAAAATCTCAGCATTTCATGCTCCTCCCAAACTCTGCTGTGAAGTCCTGTTGGTTCACTAACTTTTGTGTTTCACCCAAGAGGCAACTGCATTAGACTAGAGAGTGAATAACTCTGAGTTAATCCATTACACTGTGTTGTTTCCTACAGAGAGACAACTACACAAGAACATAGCCTATTGTAATTGAAGGTAAGTGCGACTGATAGGTAGAATTCTAGGAGATACAGTTAATCACCCAGGAAGCTTTAAAACACATTAATATCTCTTTCCAGCTTTACATTTCATAGATTCAAAGACTTTACTAACTAACCACTGCAGCAAGCCACCAGCAACACCTACTGTTTAAATGATGGGTGTCCTACCAACAGCTCTTCTGCTCCCCCTAGCACTTGTTCCTGTTATTGCAGATCATTTATTCAATTGCCAATTACTACTAATTTGACAGTGTTCTGATTGCAAAGCTCAGTTTCACCCTCCCACATGGAACCTGTGGGAAGGGAGGAATGGTGAAAGGAGAGTCATGAGAAGATTCTCCTGAATCAGGCTTGGGAAGAGCTGGTTTCAGCTCACCCCTACACACACTGGCCCTCACCACTTGCAAGGAGTTGCAGAGCTTGCTCATCCCAGGGTCCAGCACAGGAAGATCATTTGTTTTTCTCTCGTTCTGGAATCTCATCCCTGTTGCGTTCCTCTTTGGAGTCAGAAAAAGGTATGGTGCTATTGTTTATGCCTGGATTTGGAATCTCAGCCTTACCTACACCTGCATATGAACACACATACACAATACATAGCAAGAGTAAACAGTTCATAGGAGAGCTCCCTGAAATTATTCCACTTTGAACTCTGCTAAGTATCATCACGGTTATTATTATTATTACTACCTTAGCAGGTTTGCAGGACACAGCATTGCTAACTCATGGATTCAGCAGATCTCAAACCTCAGCTCTGGTGCCTCTGTATAAATGGACTACAGCTTCCTTTAGCTGCCACTCCAACACAACACATCCCTACAGACCAGTGGGAACTTCCAGCTCAGAGCTCCTCTTGGATCAGGGCATGTGCAACACCGACATCAGCACTTGCATCAGTAATCTCACTGCTCACTCCTCTTCTCTATGGCTCACTGTCTATTCTCACGTTCCCATCTGGCTCTTTGTAAGTCAGTTTCACCAGTACCAAATAAATTAATGTACACATCCATACTCAGATAACCCAAACCTGCACCTATATCGTGAGAGGCTGGGAGGCACCTAGAAAGGAACAGTGGGTTTGGGGATCCCTATCAAGAGGCAAAGACTGATGTTGATATAGCCTCATCCTTAACGAAAACAAGAAGGGGCTCTAAGGATGAGGAGAAAAAGAGAGACTTTTAGGGGACAACCTTTGAAAATAACTCTAAGATCTCCAACAGACACACCATTTGGGTTCCCTGTGGTTAAGGCAGGAGAAGACTCCTCAGAACACACCCCAGGGTTAGAGAGATAGGAGTATGACTAATTCTAGTGCATCATACCTCTGTCCCTATAAAAAACAAGGAATGAACGTTGACTGGCAGGCGGCAACCAGCAGTTTGGGACTGGGACTTTTCTTACTGTCATCTCTGCTGACTGGGAAACAGATTTCTCTTCTACACATTTCCTACTTTCATTCTCTATCACTCCCTTCCTCTGAAAGTGTAAAATGAGCCAGTTGGAAAGCAAAATAAGAAAGAAAAAGATGATGTTCATTAGAACCTGGGGAGAATATATCTACCTACAGTTGCAGGGATTGGCATGGATTCCCGCCCATAAAGATAAGCCTCCACAGCTATAGCTCTAGGAGGTGAGATGTTCCTCCAAGCACGATAGGCCTCAGTCCAGTGGATAGTACAAAGAGAACAGGGATTTCCCCAAGACTGGTACATACTGTATTAAGTTCCACCTTCAGGCAGTGTATAATGGGTGAATTATAAACCGTTGAAATCTAGTTTTCTAGTACAAACATTGGTAGATCCTTGAAACAGTCATATTGATATAACCATTACACCAGACAGCATTGTTTACGAATGGCAATAAACTATAATCCACCTTGATATTCTAACACTGTACTATGATTACAGCTAAACCAAATATTACACTGAACTAATGCAACTAATTTAGCATATATAAAACTCTTAGCTTAATTTCAAGTTTCACAGTTGCAGAAAGCGCCAAAACAAACTGAAGTTCACAGGCAGAACAAAAGGAAACAGAAGGTTATACAACCATCAGTCTTCAAAGAGAAAAAGGGAAAAGACGGGCAAAGGGAATCACTTTACAGAATTGGAAGGAAAAGAATCTTGGAAGGGTTATAAAACAACATGGTTAAAATGGTCACAAAAGTGTTTGATTTCCCTTTCCTCTATAGGATTAACAAAATAAGCAAACCACACATGTGCAGTGACAAATGATTTGGTCTAATTTGTTTAATGTGTATACCTTTGGAGAACACACTAAATAAACTTTCAAAACAGACTACACTGCTGTTTCCTGCCGTAGCAGCAAGAAGCACCATAACTGTACTATGATCTGCCATGTGCCCTGGAGGACTGTTCAGACCATTCCACAACCTTTTTCAATGTCCTTTGGAGCTTCAAGAAACACGGTGAGAAGGTTTACAGAGCCATGATAAAGCCTAGACCATCACAAAGGTGCCCTAGTTGAGTCATTACTAACAGTGCTTCAGAACTGCCACGGGCTGTATAGTTTTGGAACAGTCCTGTGGTAGGTATGTTAAAGCAGGAAGATAAATCCATAGTCAGAAATGAAAGAAAAACATTTCCATTTGCTAACCCTAAAATGCATGCGCACACACTCATGCACACATGCCCTTCCTTATCACAATGCTTTCCGAACGCAGCACTGCTGTACAGTGCATCGTGACTTTGGGGTGACTGCTCCTGATGCTTGAGGATGAGGATTCTTTTTTCCACTCTCCCACCTAACATAAGAGTAACATATTTCTGGCTTTTGCCCTGCCTGATTTTGTTCAGTGGCAATCAATTCTAATGTTTGCAGTTAGATGCACAGAGGACTTTTCAAAATGGTGTTGAGTTCTTCTGGTAATCTAATAATTGCAGTGAGCAGGCTGGACAGGTCTTCCTGGCCTACAGGAAGGATGGAACATGCCATCTCTCACTTCCACTCCTAACCCTTCATTCAACAACCTTCTCATTTGCTTATTTCAGTGCTGGATCCACCCTACACATGAAAGGCTCAGCAAACCATCATGCAAACTAGCAGAGGTTTGTGCAGAAGCCTCTCACACAGGCAGAACTACAGTTAACATGGGTTTGGGTTAACCCCACAAAACCAATATCTCCAACTTCTCAAGAAGAATGCTGACTCTTCTTCTTACCACCCCACACTGTCAGAGGTGAAATGAAGATGTAAACAACTATCATTCATCCCAGCCTCACCTGATTCAGCACACATGTACATGAAACAGTGATAGTTCAAGTCGTAAGACTGAAAGTCAGGATGTTCATTTTGGAATTTGGAAACACATGCACACTTAGCCTGGGATATCATAAATACAGTTTGCCCTGATATCACCTAGAATGCTTATTCATGTGTGAGTGACCCTCCCATTGCTTTCTGCTGCCAATCAAAGCACTGTATTACATGTGTGGAAGTACCATTGGACCATGAACTCTGCATCCTTCCTTCAGAGTGAGAGGAGCAGGGTAAGTCTACCAATGCTGAGCTTCCAGCTGCTGTAGATTTCTACTATTCAGGTGGTTCTGGTACCTCTGCATTACATTGTAGTCACTCTTAATTTAAGAAGAGAGGATGGAAAAAAAACCTTAAAAAAAATTGAAGACTGATGTTCTATGAAAGCTGAAATTCTCCCCCTCTGCATGATACCATCTCCCACATCAGAGAAAGCCCAAAATAGCCTTGGGCTTCCTATCCAGCTCTGGCTCCTAAATGGCAAAGCTGCAAACAAACCCTAAATTAGGCAATGATTTCAGGTAAAAGCAGAATTACCACACACTTGTCAAGCAGCCAATTCAAAGCAGCAAGACCTGAGGAGGAGGCTGAAAGTTTGATGGCTTTGCTAGCTCGGTTGGCTGCCACAATGCCCAGGACTACCGATGACACTTTGTTGGGCAGGAGCCATCTCCTGCAGGGCCCACACCCTCAGCAGAGGCTGCTCTCCTTCAGAGCTGCTGGCTCCTGCAATGGGTTCATGCCTAGATATTTGCTCCTTCCCAACTTCTGAAACAGGTCCTACGGGGGGGGGGGGGAAGCAAGGGAGGACCCTTGGTGTGTCTCTGGTATTTATAATTACACATTTATTGAGCTTGTGCAATCCAAACTCCAGCTTCAGGCCAAAAGTTCATTGCTAGAGGGGTTCAATAAAGAATTTCCTCCTGAGAATGGAGCATTACATCACTTGCCAAGTGTGTCAGGCGGTTTTCCAGCCTCCTGTTGGGTCACACCCATCTGACTACTCTAGTGGCTGGATACTGCACATGCCTGGCCGCATCCCTAAACTCCATTGGATTAATCGTGTCTGTATGCCCCAGACATCAGAGAACTGAGTAATGTTGTCACACAGCCTTTCCTATCACAGGCCTCAGGACCCCAGAACAACTGAAGCACGTCAACACATAAGGATACAATTAGGTTTCCAAGCATCAGCCAGCCAACTGTTGAATGTTCTGCAGGTACAATGCTAAAATATCATACCATTCTTTGCATTATCATCACACAGGCAAGTCTGTGGTGACAATAATTACATTCTTCTGATGGAATGCTTAATAATCTCAGGGACACACCACTCATCATGCTAGAGACAATGAATACATCATAAAAAATGATGGTTCATGCCCAAAGACTTCATTGTCTGTGTAACATGATATTCCTTTTGTATTATACTTGTAGCATCATGAAGAACTGAATACTTGATAGTGTATTATCATCCTGCACCTAAGGAAATAAAAATCCTGGTCCTTCCAACACGCTATTAAAGGATCTTTGCCTGCCTCTCCATACACAAAACACACACCTGAAGACCCTGAAGTTAAGAAAATAGTTCACCTCTAATGCTCTGATGTGATATTTCACCATGCAGCCACGATGATTAACAGAATAATCCTAGTGCAAACAGATAAACCCGAACTCCTGCACAGGCAGTTTTAGTTTATTATGAAGTCTGATACCACTGTTGATAGTAAACCAGGGAAATGAAGTTAATTTTGTTATCAAGGTTCATGTGAGTATAAATGCTCTTCCTTATGCTTTATATATCTGCTCCCTCAATGACCTTACTGCATGAAGCCTTACAATGTAATAAACCATTTTTTAGATGGGGAAACTGAGGCAAAAAGTCAGAGACCACTCATGAGATCACACAGTGACAGAAAACTGAAGCCAAAGACCTGCCTGTTGCTAGTCTATAAATCCCATTTGCTGACCACCAGGCTGAATGTCCTGCACCTCAGATGGGAGTACAGGCAAACAGTCTGATTATGAGAAGCAGGATACATGAAGACATGGATTTCAGTAGAACAGATTGGAGTGGAGGGATTAATGTGATTTAATGGATCACTTGAGGAGGAGAACTGGCAAACAAATACTATCTTACTCAGTGAAATTTAACTAGAGATAAACTAAACAGCTTCCCAGCCCCTTTTCTCCCAATGAAACTAACAGCTGTGTGCCCTCCAGCCTCAGAGCTCCTACACTCAAAAAGGAGCAAGGACCACACAAACATGACTTGGACATACACAAACAGCACAGTGTGGTGATTTCTTTCCAAGCTAAGGCTGCCAGAATTGGTATAACCTCTCCAGCTCCAACCCTGATGCAAGAGTACCTTCAACTCCCACTGACCAAGGTGGAAACTGAACATATTAAGAATGCTGTAGTATGAGGCTCTTTGTTAACCATTATTCTAGCACTGATGCCTTCAATCAATGCAAGGATCTTCCATGGTTCCAAAGTTTCTGAAGCCAAGAGCCTGGAATAACAGTTTTTTCATTCCTCATGTTGCACAGCGTCTGGTGTCTGGGATAATGGCCAGGGGTATTTCTGAATGCGTTTCAGGTCCTACTAAAGGTTTTGAGCTCAGCAGATCCCCATGATAGGCACAAATCTCCTTGTGATTTGAGAGTGGCTTACCGGCTAAGGCAGCAGCATTACCTGCCATGTTAGTCCCTTAACACAGGGCACGTCAGGCATTCCATCTGGTCTGAAGAAAATGATCACTGAAATGTTCTGTCAATATTTAAACCTACTCACTGTGGCACAGCTTGGCTGGAGAATCCCCTGAAATCCAAGGTAACATTTTTAGACATACATATATGCAGACTCAGGAGAAAAACAGGGACTGGAAGGAGCTTTCAAGTATAAATCAGATTGTTGCTGACCAATAATTGTGCCAGACCACCTTAAATGGACACTGTGCCCATCTGCTCTTCTCCTCTCCTCCCCCACACCTCCTCCCTCAGGGTTGTAAACCATCCTGCAATATTTAAAGTAGCATTGTTCACCTCCCTTCTGAAGCCCCTGGACCATTTGAGTGGCTATATATTCTCTCTGTGCTGTTTGTTATTCCTGAGGACATGCACATTGCTGAACATACTAATAAAAATTTCATAAAAGAGGTTGCCAAAAGGGTGTGTATAAGGGGATTTGTAAAGCTCGCTCACACACACACACTCCATTCACCATTAAGAAAGGGCTGCAGCAGGCAAATGCAAGTACCTCTGTACAACAAAAAGAAAGGGCTCTGCTCCTGAAAGGGACCAGGCAGTCTTAGGTAACAGAGCAAAGATGTGCATCATCCAGTGATTGAATATAAGCAAACACAGAAGCATGTTCCTTTGCAACCATGAGCAAGTTAAGAGAAAGGCAAGAGCAATTAGCAAGAAAATGCCTGTACAAGGCATGCCAGTGTAATAGCATTGTGTATGTTGGTGTACTGCCTGCTTACTCATCTACAGTGAGCCTGCTTGTACCTTTCCTGAGTGCAGATTAAAAGGACAAGGGGTAACACTGACTAGGAATCTGTTTGGAAACAACGTGCTCTTTTTTTCTCCCTCCCCCCTTGTTTTTTCTAATAGCTTTAGCTTTAGAGACTGAAGCCTCAGCCACATGCTGCCACTTTCATGGGATGGATCTGCCTGGGACTGCTGCGCTTCTCTCTAGGGGGTATCACCCAAGACTGCCAGTATCAGCTGGGTCTCTCTGCAGGTTTTGGGATGTGGAAGTCCAAGACCTTCCAAGTTCACTTCCTTTAAGGTGACCAACCACATTAAGGTGTCTGGCTTCTTACTGCTAACTACTTTAGCTTAGGTTTGTTGAACATTACTTCATAATGCTCGCCTGCAGCCTGGGACTCAGCAGAGCAGCACTGGGGTGGGTACTTGAGTCTAAGCATGTATGCATTTTAAAAAGAGTTAAATAATTGTCTGAAGCACTGGGCAAAACCAGTACCTCACAGACTGTTGCCTCCAAGCTAATCAGAGTTAGATCTCATATAACTGGAGGCATCAAGGAAAGCCAAGGTGCTAAGGAATGCTTTCTGGTGATCCATTTGATTCCTTTTCCCCTTTGCAACTTTCCCTAAGTGACCCATACTCTGCTTAGTAGATTTAACACTCACTTTCAACAACTCTGTATTGCTAATTAGGATTTTCTAGGCAGGACATAAGGATTTTAAGATCTCTTAAAGCTCTTCAAGCTGGTCTGTGTTCAGTATTCAGCAGATCTGTACTCCACCTCTGAGCGCCTTCTCTGTTGGTGGTGGAATCACACACATTTTAACTGAGCCTCCTGGATGGAAAGCACAGTATAAATGTATGTCATTATAATCAAATACAACCAGAAAAGAAACAAAACCTCCACAAGATCCACAAACGCATGTTTTGTCTGTACTAAAGAGGTAGAGCATTTATAGAATTGTAAATAAACGACCTAGTGAAGTCAGGCTCTTTGTTAAGGCAGACATTAGGAAATTCTTGCAAGGCAGGTTATTGCCCTCACAGCGAGTAACAGCTCATGTGGAATGGTTATGGCAGAGCATTCAGTTACACATTAGGGATGTTTTTATTATAACACATATTTACAGGCTTCATGATCTGTCTTGTAAATACATATTAAGGAAATGTAAGCAGTCAGCTTTCAGTGCTGGGCCTTAGATATTTGCCAGTTTTACCTCAGATAAACAGGGAGAGTCTCACAGCATGAAGAGCTTTCTTTGTAGTTGCCACAATAGCAAACACCCTGAAAGGACAGCAGGTATTTAAAGCAAGTAGCAAGCTTAAGGGAACCAATGATCTTAATGCTAAGGAAAGATGGCTTGCACACAGAAAGACTGATGCTCCACTGATGAGGCCTACTCCATTGTTTGAAATACAGTTACACAGACGTGGGCATTTATTTGTGTGGGCTAGTGGCTGGGTGCCTGAATCCCCAAGGATTCTTTTGTAACACCAGGATGCTATTCCTGCTCAGTTTTCTACCCAAGTCTCATGCACGGTCTACTGCTGTACCATAGCAAGCATTAATAATTATTACACAGGCAAACAGACGCACACTGAGTGAAGTGCCTTGGCCACAAGTTTACTAATGTTCAAGAATAAATTCACTGGGAAGAACAAATTCTTTTCCAGATTACAGTCTGTATGTGCCGAATATTCCATATCCATTCACTAGCCCAGCAAGCTCCATGTGTGTATATTTTAAACACAGAATGTACAGATGTTCACTGTAATTTGCCTCGCTGAACATCATGTCTATTTAATCCATTTTGAAGGTCAAATGTATTTTAATATTTTGGCAAATGCCTTTGGAACCAACTTAATTAAACACCACAGTTAAATTGGGCAGTAAGTTTTCCTCAAAAATGCTTACAACAACTAGTCTGAACAATTAGCTACAGGCTTAGGCTAATGCAGCTGCAGAGCTGGAGCTGAGGCGACTGTGCTGTGCCAGACCTGCGCTGCAGCACGCTACACAGACAGAGACAAGGAGCACCAGCAGAAGGCACTGAGGCACAGCATGGCAGACGAAGGAAAAGCTGGAAAAATTAAGCAGCAAAACAGTGAGGAAACTCGGCAATACTCCAAACCCAAGGGCAGCTCATCTACAAAGTGTCTGACAATCGCTGTCAAGCATCACACAAATATTAAGGTGAATGAAGCATTACCGCTCCCAGAAAGGGACCCAAGAGCTGGGACTGGAACTCAGTAGTTCTTAGAAGATACTGCCTTCATGTGAAACATGTACATAGAAAAAGACATGCTCATCTCATGGTATACATATATAAAAGTGCAGATGCACTGCTTTGCTACATGAATGCTCAAGCAAGACACTTTTTGCATGTCAGGAGGAGTTTATGCAGGGTTTTCACGTGAAATGTACATCTTATTTTCACACGTCAGCTCAACAGCATGCATGAGCACCAGATTGCCGGCACATGTGCACATGCATGTGTTCTTGTGAAATACTCTGGCAAGTATGCAAGCCTGAGGAAAATGTTCTGTCAGACATTATGTTGACAGATGTAGATGCAATGCTTCTTCCAACTTACAGAAACCAGTCCAGACATCATTTTTCCATACACAAAGCCAAAACTGGAGTGTTAAAAATTCAACATTGACATCACATCCAATATTGTAATTGTTATCACTTGACCCTTTGGTCCACACTTGTTTGAGGCAGCTTCCTTTTTATTAATATCTCAGTACACTGTGTGACACAACTTGAGCGTGTCCTAATTTCATTTTAATTAGCACCGACTTTTACTTTCCTCACTAATGAAACAGTCTCATTACGAAGTGTAATTGAAGACCCCTAGAGGGAGGGGTGCCTGGAGACCTCATTGTGTTGGTACCCAGCATCCTGCCCAATAAAATTCCCTTCTGAACGAAAGCAGTTTTATCATTAATTCATCCTGCAGGGGGGCTAACTAGCTGCCAGGCGCTGAGTTCATACTGCTCTGAGGAAGAGCCCAAAGCCTGTTTGTTTTCTCCAAAGAAACAATTCCAGTTTTCTAATGACTAAAATACTGACATCGTAAATCCTTCGGTCTCGTTGTTAAAAGTATCTTTGAACGTCGGCTGTTATGAAGTATGCCTCTTCATTAAAAGCAGACTATTCATGAAGTCTGGTGTGTGTGTGCTTTTAATTGAGCTTGAATGATACAAATATTGAGTTGTGGTTAACTCTGTTTAAAAAAACAAAACAAAAACAAACAAAAAAAGAGAGACGGAAACAAGCCCTATTTACAGGCACTCCAAGATGACCCGGTCAATCATAGTAAGAAACAAACTCAGAAGAACAGGCCAGGCAGGTGGTTGAGTGACCACCCTTTGGATGCACACATGGATTGCACAAGAAGAGAGGCCTCTATGCCCAGAGCACCCTCAGAGTCACAGTTTCTTGGCTCTGTAGGTATGCAGTCATGGTAACTGCAGAAAAAAATTCTTCAGACAACTGCATGTACACTGCTTATGGAATTTTCAGGGCTTTTTGTAATTTAGGCTTGAAAAGTTTCCCCTCTCCATTACCGGACAGAATACAGAACTGCCATTGCATGTGCTTCAAGTACTGACAGAGTATTCACACGGATTTACTCAGAAACAGTTACTGCACTTTAGATTCACCTTCTGCTTCATCCCAAGCCAAGATTGGAGCATGCCAAGCCTCTACAACAAGACAGAGGAAAATGGGCCTCCACGTTTATCAGAACTATCACCATCTCAAACACTGGCAATGGCAGAGTTCTTCTGGCACCAGTGAGAGTCCCAAATCTGGGTAGCTGGCACCACATCTTGCAAGAGCTGGGGGTGCACTTGCCAAGAGACACACATATCTGCTCAGGAAGGGAATACAGATTTAAATACAAATCTGGTCTAAATTTCCACTAAAACATTCACATCACCAGTGTGGGATTAGGTTTTACCTACCATCCACTGGGATCAGAGGCACACACTAGTGTTAACCCAAGTAGTAGTTGTGTGAAAAAGGCAACTCCCACAAACAGGGTGTCTGAAAAACACATGGCCTTTTTGCCAGCACTGGTCATAAGAAAAATGGCAAACATTTTACCTGGAGCACTGGGGACTCCAAGGTCTTTCCCCTCTCTGGTTGTAAACACCACCACAGCTTGTATTCTAATAAATACCTGTAATGACAGCAGAATCAGCTCTTTTGGTTTCCAGAGCTTCTGAGAGCAAAGGCCTCCCAGTCAAGTCTGGTGCATGTGTGCTGATTTGTAACACTTCCTGCCATCCCATTCCAGGGCAACAACAAGTGACTGCCACATTTGTGTTACCCAGTTTGTATGCACAGGCATTTGCATGGCTTAATATCACTGAGAACCTGGACAGAGTGTATACTGTGCTCAAAACAAGAAGGAAGATGGCATGTTCATACAAACTCAGTCCATCTCCCCAACCTCAAATTAATGACTCTTCATTAACTTTCCTGAGATGACCCTGTATAAAGCGACAGTAGAATAAAAAGGTCCATGGACAATCGTGCATTCAGATGACTCCATTTCCAGTGCAGTTCGGAAGGTGAAACACAATTTAATTGCATCTCACAACAGAAAAGTCTCTGTGTTCATGTGTCCATTATAAGCTTGAGCTTTGGTGATTAGAAAGTTGGGGGAGACACAGGGAAGGGATTTTGCCTATTGACTCACAGCACCCATCACCAGCAAAATACCATTAGTGAAACTTGGTCTCTTTAATAATGAAGTGTCTGATAGACACCACTGCTGTGGTTCTGCTATTAATCTTGTCCTGACGCTGTTACATTAGGGGATGTAAACTATCTTTTCTCTCTACTCATTATGGAAACTGTGCAATTCACATCCTCCCAGGAGTGCTCCAATTAGCGCAGCCTGCATCACATTCAGCTTTCCATCAACTCACTGTGTTATCCTGTGCTAGAAAAGCTACCCTCTACCACAGGCATGCTCAGCAACAGCCGGCGGTACCGTATCGCTGCTGACTCTTCAGATACATTCTCTCTAAAGCTGCAGGTTTTGGTCTCATCAGCACTTCCTGAATCTTTATACAAGAAATGCAAATCCAACAATAAAATATTTTCAAGTAGCTAAGAGAAACACATGATTCTTGATTGCAGTAGAACTTGGGGAGAAAGCAAAGGCTGTGTGTGTAACTGTAACCAGGCTACTGCTACCCATCAAGCAAGATTTTGTACTGTGCAGCAATACTACTGAAAGACACACTGTACAGCCTGAGTAATGCCCCCCTCTTCCTGTTCATAGCACAGTCAATTAGCAAATAGTTTGCTTGGTGTTTTGCACCTCTATCATATTTTGGCAGGTTCTTGGCTCACCTGGTGGGCTTTCCTAACCTGCATTTCGAAGTACATCAGCCCTGGTGTTTTACATAAGTGAGTTCTAAAAAGATATTAGACTTGCTTCTGCTTTGTTTTGCTTCTTCCATCTTAAAAACAAATGATTTCTGCAATATTTCAATAGTTAAATTCATTCTGGATAGCAAGCACCTTACTCTCTTAGGTAAGACCAAGTAGAGGTTATGGATTTTGCTTCACAAGTATCTTCTCCATGGGACTAAAGTCTGTTTCACCAGAGGATGGTTACATTGGATAGAAATCCCTTAGTCTCTGGTCACACCTCTTGTTCTGCATGCAGCAGCCAAATGATGATACTAATTCCCTAGCCCAAGCTCTGCCACTGCATTTCTGATCTGCTAACATATAACTACATTTGCAGTTGCTCCTTAACTCAATGCTGCTGGTTGAGAAGCTGGCCTGGGGAGGGCAGAAACTTACTGCTGCTTCCTGTGGCTCAACTACAGCTGCAGCAGGACATGGAAATGAAACCCTCTGCTCCTGGCTGCCCTGGATGTTGCCATCACTTTAGGCCCTTTGGGGGGGCAGCAGAAGGAAGTATGTATAGTGTTTAAGATTTTAACCTTCAGAAGTTCGTAGCAAGCTGTCCTGCAAGTAGGAAGAAGCAATTACTCATGCAAAGTGATGCAGAGCTGTTGATTACAAAGTCCACACCCTCTGGGCACTGAGCATCCCTAGCACCTCATCATACCTGACTGGGTATCCCAGTCACCAGCGCACACCACAGCACAGCCAGGGAGGCGGAAAGGATGCTGCAGAGGATGCTGCAGAGACTGAGCAGCCCAAAGAAACTACTGAACATGAATCATCTGGAGTGGGTACTCTGGAAAGATGGCAAGAGGTTGGCTTTTCTTAACAGCCCCCCTGCAACAGGTAATGTTTAAGTTCTAATTCTGATACTTTATCTATATTCCTGAATGGCTGGTGACAGAGACAAGGTCTGAGGGATTTTTGGGGAATAGCTATTATTAGCATTTTCTAAGCTCTCAGCTCTCCATAGTTTGAAATGCAAAGTATGCATATGTGCATTAGCAAAATGGCCCATTCCCCTGCGTGGGAGGGAACCACTCTGGAGGTGACACTGGGCCAGGGTTACATGTGTATGGAGCAGCCAACTGACATGTGAATCCATTACTGTTAGCAGCAATGCATTCAAATGACCTACTTTTTAACAGTCACAACTGCCTGACAGAAGAATTCAGTAAATTGCTGGCATGCAGTTCTCTATGTAGAGTGATAGAATAATAACCCAATGTAGATACATAGCAGGCTAATCCTCTTCAGGTATAGCTGCATTTTCCTATGCAAAGCTATCAAAGAAAGATAAAATCCACTAAGACCTTTTAATCTTCCAAGTGCTGCTTTTCCAGCATGGCGTCAGCAGGTCACCCCATAAGATGGTGCTGTAAATGGCAACTGCCAGAGATCCCAGGTTTCTCACACAAGCTGAGGTTGCAGAAACTCATTCAGCAGCACCCAAGTGGCACAGACAGTTTATCATTGTTCCCCTCCTTTGCTATTCATTGTGCCTTTACATTTCTGTGAATGAACTTTCTGCATAAACAGCAACTGTCTTGTTCTCTCAAGCCAGCATAGCCTGCTGAAAAACATACTGTACAGCTCCATTCTTATGAGGTAGCATCACTGTTTGCCATCATATTCCTTATATGTTCCTATTTGAAAGAATGAAGTTGTCTTGCACCTGCAGAGGTGTACAGATGCAGCCACAGGCTTTCAAGCATATCTTGACATAATGCCTGTAAATGCAGCTCTCCCATTTTAATTGAATCCATTTAAAAATTGTGGCTTTTTGTTATTTTAAAAGTAGAACAATTGTACTGACTACAGAAGGATAATAATAAAACAGTGACCCTACTACAAGTGTGTTGCAAATACATTAAGAATATGCTGAAAAGACAACCACAGATCTTCAGCATTTGCCAGATGGGTGTAAGTAATGCAGTAACTCAGATGAAACAAGTCCATCAGCCTCAGTAGGGTTCAAGTATTCAGTCCAGGTCTTACTGAGATCAGGTCCTCTACACAACACACCGATCTGAGCCAGAGCTACAGGCAATCCTGATCATCTTGCAGCCACATCTGAAGAAACGTGACTTCTGCCTTCTGTTCTAAAGGCAAGAGAAGACAGGCACTCGGAAGATTGTCACTGCTGGGAGCTGACCAAGCCACCCTTTGGGTCACCAAGGAACTGAATGCCTGGCACAGATTCATCACTTCTGAACTGAAGTCAAAAAGGGTATGAAGACACAAGAGGAGGAGCTGACTCAAAAATCTCCTCTCCTCTGCTCCCAGCATTTTGAGGAACGAGAGCTTTTGCAAATTAAAATCAGTTTGTCCACTACTCATTTGGGAGCCAGGGCAGGAATATAGACTGCAGGACTCTCACTGCAAGTCATCTGCCTCTCCACTCTCCTGAATGTGTCTGCTATGAGTAGATTACAGCTACAGAGGGTTCAGAGACCTTTGGCCAAAAAGCCCTAATCAGGGTGGCGGTGTGTGTGTGTGTCTGTGTGTAAATCAAAACATTTATTCTTAGAAAGAAGACAGTAGAAGACTAGAGCAAGCATTTAGTATGTAGGATACTGAAAAGTCTTAGGTTCTCATACATTCCTGGAAGGCTGTAAGCACAGAAAGGTACCTATGTAATACATCAAGAGGAATGTTTAATGCCATGAAGCATGCACAAAGAGCAAACAGAGCTAACAGCAGTAGGAGAAACCAAATGTTTAGCTGTAGCATAATAAATACAGATATTCAGAGACAATTAAGACCTCCAAGCATGCTTGTGCACACAGACACACATTGCCACACACACTCATACCACCCCTCCCATTACACAGAAAATCCTCTCTTCTCCATTTGTCCTTTTCTCACTCTTGTTCTTGAGATGACAAACACAGCTTAGCAAATGGCCGTTTCAGGCCAGAGCACCCCCATACCCTGTGATGCTTTACTCCTTAAAGGTGTTAAAATGTAACACATGTAAGAAGGGGTTCAGCTCACATGGGAACAGGGCACTGGCACTTGCAAAGGCTGGTGATGGAGAAGGGGCTTTCCAGACCTGCATCCCCCTGCAGTTAACAGGCAAGAGGCTGGTAGTGTGGGAAAGCTGCCACTCTGTAATTACACACAGAGTATGTCAGGTACTAGCAGCACAACAGCACCAACTTGCTTTGATACCTGAAAATTTGCTTTTGGTATCTGAGTGCCAGACTCTGTCGCTACAACTGCAGTAGAAAAGCAAACCGGTTGAAGTCAGATTACTCTTAAGTTTAGAAACAGCCCTCAAGATTCTTCATCTATCAGACATAAGAGCAGCTTTCTTCTCTATAACCAGAGCACACAAAGCCACGAACTCTCCAAACCACTTGCACCACAGGAAACCTTTGTAAGCAGCCTACTAAACACCCTTCTCAGCAGAGTGAACTGTAGCATCCATAAAAACAGGTTTTTTTCATCTGCACCAGAAGCAGGGATTGAATTTCTCTGCCACTCCTCACACTTGTTCATGCTGGACCAGAAGCTGCTACTGTAGGAATAGGTGGCAGAGATGTTACGTTACTGACACTCATGCTCTTGAAGCACACTGTATTCCATCCCCTGTGTAGAAAGGGCCTGTTTTTCAGGCTGTTTATCTGCTCCTCCAGACAGCTGTCCAGGAACCAAAGTTTGGAAGTCTGTCTTGACTGTGCTGAGCAGATTTGAATTAGCAGCCTAAGCAAGTCCAATTACAAAGGGGGTTTTCCACATGGTTTCTTAAAATTAAATCACAAGCAAAAAATGCAGCTTAGCCTTCAAAAGCTGCAATTTGCTAAGGCCCTGAAGGTATTTTGGCAAAGTCTTCACAACTTCACCCAAATATTGTCTACCTCTTTGTGCTGCCAAATTTAAAGATAAACTTCCACAGACTCCTTAATGTCAGTATGAACCTGGTAGCAAGACTACAGTCTGGGTATGCAAACCAGGTCAGACAGCTCAGGTCCTCCTACCAAGGCCACTGAACTGCTCAGGTCAGGGTGGGAAGAAGATGGAGACTTCTCGAGTTGATGGAGGTTTCAGAGCTGGGGTAAGTAGGTGCCCAGAGTTCAATGGTCAAATGACATGAAGTCTGCTCGCCTCTCAAAGCTCTTCCATTTCACCACACAGTTCTTGTCCTTGGCACTCACTAATGTTAGTTTCAAACTGAAGAGCACTTCTTCATGTTCTGCATAACAAGGAACTCCCTTGTGCTTTCAATTGTGTTTTCCACACAACCCTGTTATTCCTGTGATTTCTAGACTTGTTTTATGGCATGAACTTTGATGCATCCTACATGTCTGTCATCTTTCTGGGACCCTGGAAATACCAAGGCCTCAGGAAACTCTAGGAACATCATTCTTTATTGTATAATTCTTATCATTCACAATACACGTTTTTCTTAAACTTTCTCTTCCCAGAAGCATCACACTTTCCAGTTTCATGCTATTTGCCCTTAAGTCCTATTGTGTAACCTCTAACTTTTATAAGTAATCAGGATTAGCACAAACTTCATTAATGCTTTTGCTATTATAAGTAATTACATCATCCAAAGTGGTTTTCTCTTCCTTTCCCAATATAACTCTAATTTCAAAATGGGTCATTTAAATTCAATTTTTGTAAGTTACATTCCAAACTCCTCATACCTTTAGTATTATTATCTAATGAATCTGCATTGGTTTTGCACCAAATCCAGATAGGAATATGTTAATTAGCTTCACATACAAGCATTTCAGTTCTCAAATTTCCCTTTGTGTTTCCTTTTGCTTTTATAGTGACTATGATCACTCTACATGAAAAAGAGACTAAAATGGCCAGTTTACACAATGGGACTTGCTGTGGCATGGACCAGCTTTGCAGATGATACAAACAGACCAAGAGACAGCTTGGAAGATAACATAAAACAGTGAGGCTGTATTATTGGTAAATCCCACTCCTTTTTTCTTGATAAATGAAGGCTGTTTCTTTCTACAGAATGATCACAGCACAATGAAACAGTGGTAGGACAGCTCTGAAGCTTCCTCTGGTTATGCCCCCTAACTTGTCTAAATACCTCTTTCAAAATGAAGAGGGAGGAGATAAACATATCCGGACCTTCACATGTTCTCTAAACACGTGTGCAGCATGCAACCCCAAGACACATACATGCACCCACGTAGCACAGCAGCATTCAGAGAATGTGTGTTTTTTCTCTCCACAACCTATTTTCCAAGTGATGGAAGATTTAAAGTTTCTAATTTTTTCCTTTCCCTTGATGAAGGATATTCACTTTCTTAACCCCCCTTGGGGAGGCAGAGTCACAGAAACAGCAGCAGGTCACTGTAAATCTTCAAAACTAATAATTATTAAACACATAAATCTATTTAATGCATCAAGCCCCAAACATGCTGACTGGATAATATGAGAGAGAGAGAGAGAGAGAGATCCACACATAGCAAAAGGGCCTTGCCATCTTTCCACACAGGAGGCTGGAAATGTTATTTCAGTGACAAGGCTGCATTTGCCAGAGCAGCTCCTGAGCCCTGGGAAACCTTGGGCTTCCAGCTTTTCATTCCATGCTACTCCAGCTCAGCTGGAGTCCCTGGCAGGAGCTATAAGCAGAAACTGGGAACCAGACCTCCTGGGTTGTTTCAATGACCGCAACTCTTGATCCATGCCAAGCCCTTAGCAATGTTGGGCCCCTGCACAGAAAATAAGGCAGCAGCCATGCCCAAGGAATAGCAAGACACCCCTAACTCAGGGCTCTGCAGAGAGTCCCTGCTGAAAGCATGGATAAAGTGGTGCCAATGCAGTAGTGCCCAGAGGGCCCCGGCTGAAGAAGTGTCCTCCCTCCATCACCTTCATAGCACCTGGTTCCCTCTCCATCCTTCAGTAGCTAAGACAAAGCTGTCCTAACCTGCTTCATTTTCTACCAGATTAAAGTGGGTACTTCTCTCTTACAAAAACAGGGCCTGAGATTCAGGAGAGGTGGGTTTTAGACACAAGAGTTTGCCTCCACCAATACTCTGGAAAAATGGGGAACAAGTGCCACATCCTCTATCAGGAAGCAGCTTTTGTGCTTGGTACAACAATGTGGTTAATGCGGCCAAAGAACAAGCACCCTGCGGCAGCCATGGGAGAATTAAAATCTCTTCACTGCTGACCTGAGGCTAGCAGGAAGGGTAATGGACCTTTATGGTTTCATCTTCTCATTATGGTTCCCCTTTTAAGTCTCCAAGCCCACTGCTTCTGCACATTTAACTAGAGTAGCCTTTTGCCAGGGAATGTAGTTGTCACATTCCTAATCTACCTGTCTTCACTAGCATTTATTTGGCCTCCAAAAGGCAGAAACATTTCAGCAAGCACCTTTGCCTTGCAGTAGTCAAAATGGTATCTGGTGCAATGCAGCAACTGTTTTCAATGCCGGAAAGCTTGGAAGCAGCACTTCTGCAGATCTCTTCTCCACCACCCAACACAAAGGAAAAGGCAAAAGCCTGCTTTCAGGAACAACCTTCCCACTGACTCTGCTAGGACATAAATAGATCTGCAAGACTGCAGCTGGAGACAGGGATGAGGTAAGCAAAAGCCTCACATGAGCCAATTCAGTACCTGAACACTGGGACACTTCCTTCCTGTGACTCACACATTTGCCATAAAAAAGAAGGTAAAACTGAAGTGTGATCACTCTATTCTTATTCTATGAGTAAGGTACTCCCAGGTGCTCATCGGTGTCATGAGCACCAAACTTGCAAAACAACAAATCACATTGCAGACTTTGCATTTCTCTCCATACATCAGTGCTCATCCACGCCATCCAAATGATCCCAGTAAAGAAAAGTAAATTTTAATGGGTAAAATCTGGTGTGCCTTAGTATATGTTTACTTTCCACCACAAGCACTATGACAGTAACAAATCTGTATCTCTGCATTGTAGAGTTAAGCATCTTTGGATGGTTTTCCATTCCTTCCTTTATTTGGATTCCTTTACAGTTTTACTCAATTCTGAATCCCCTGGGTACATAATGCACACTTCTGGAATGACACACAGTGCAATGTTGTACTCTTAAATTACTAATATATAGTCCCAACTTCAGCTCTATCTTAGCACAGCCATTTCCTGCAATTATGACTCAATGTGGATCCAAACTTTGCATCTGAGGACTGTCCCCTGCTATTTGCAATGAAGAGAAACATCAAGAATATAAGATGCTCTGAGCAGAAATGCTCTTAGAAGAAAGCTACCCATGGGACTTTGGTAAATCTCAGAAAAAAATAAAACCACCCAGTGTAGGAATGTGACAGTGAAGTCCAGGATATTAAAATTCAGCTATGCTCAATGAGGAATTTGAGCAGAAGATTGAACAAGATGACCTTCAGTGGTTTCCTCTAACTCAAAGCACTCTATGATTTATGAGAATATCTTCTGGTTTGACCATTGCAGAATTTGTTTCTATTTGTTTATGTTTCTGCCTATCACTCTTCTCAGCAGATGGAAAATAATAAAGTGTTCCATATTGCTCTGAATCCCACCACTGGAGAAGTTCTCGATGGTGTGGACCAGGCACTCCTCTTGTATGTAATGGAAACATGCTGACTGCAACTGACTGAACAGATAGATCAAACACTGTGAGTGACAGGTTGAGAAAATGAAACAATCTCCATATTTTGTTGTAGGATTTTTTTTCCAAGAAACTGTGTAAGTGAAATGTGGTGGACAGGTCCAAGGAGGCTGAATTTATCTCTTTCTGAAGATGTTTGTGGAGGCAAGAAAAAATGTGAAAAGGATTTTTGGACAGATCTCCTCCTATTTTGCAAGCTAATGGAATTTGCTGAAACAAGACCACCAGCTGCTTTGCTTATAACAGTTTGCAATACATTTCAATACATTCATTTCCTTCTGTTAGGTGCCAACTATGTTCCTCATTGAAGATGGGTCTTATCCAGTGCTACAGATGCAAACATCCCTTTACCATAACAGTACTCAAAATTGGAGGCTACATTTTTCAATATGGAAAGTTTGATGACTCAAACCCTTCAAATCACTGATCTCTACCTTCTGAGTGTGTGCAGTGAGATCTTTATTAGAATCCTGTGACCTGGGATCTTGGAAAATAAATAATGAATTTCCTGTTGGGAATAGGCAAGATAAGAAAGATATTGATAATTATTTTTTTAAGCATTTCTAATGCCTATTTTTAACATTTCTTGGATGTTTGAAAAACTTCAGATCCTTCTTTCCAAACCATCCATTACTTATCGGCTGGTTTCCTGAGAAAACAAGTCTTACACAATCCTGCTCTATGTGTAAGGACATGTTTGTGCAAGTCTCTCCATTAATAACTGTGTGATTTAATACAATTATTACAATACCATACACTACATATTGTTTCTTAGTTATAACTTATTGGCCAATATCTACTAAATTTGACAGATAAAGAGATCTTAAAGATAGACAACACTGGTTTTAGCAAAACCGGGTTTTGCTAATCCTGCACATAATTACTGCGTATTTTTTACACATCTCTTTTCTGATTCAAGTCAAGACAGTTCATGAAAATACCCAAAACTGATGGGATTGTCGGTCTGCTACTCTCTGTTGAGCCAGGGAGGCTGGCTAAGTTCCAATGCAAATAGAACTTAGCTAACCAAAATATTGATGTCCATCCTCCTCTAGTAATGAGCCCAGAAGACAGCAGTGACAACGATGAGGTCTTAAGCAAATCTGATATACAAGCAAAAATTACAGGAATTGAGGTTGTTCAGTTTATACTTGCGAGGAATAACAAAACCCTGTGGAGAAATACAACACAAGTACTCAAACACAGAAAAGGATGTGGGAGGAGGCAATCTATTATTCAAGTCCATGGTGGATGTAATAAAAATGGATGTAAAATGAACCAAGGAAAGTCATCAAGAAGCTGGTTCTTATGGTAAAGAATAATGAAGCAATAGGACAGGACTTTCTGGGAGGCTGCAGAAGCTCTGTCCCTGGAGAGCCCTAAGAACAGGCTGGACATCTCCCAGGAGTGGCACTGGGAAAGTTAAGCCTGCCCTGAGTAAGAATAACTTTGATTCTCTTTTGAGATCACTTCCAGCTCGATTTGTCTATGCTTCTGTAAGCTGCAGAGTGGCTGGGAAAAGGAAAGAAAGGAAAGAAAAAGAAATAGAGTAGTAATTCTAGGCATTTAGAGAAGGAGCAGCAGACCAACAACTAGAAAATTAGATGCATTAAATGAGTCTAAGCATCATTTATTCACTGCTGGAGAGGCAACTGAACAAGAGCTTTCCCTCCTGCCCACAGCTGTGGGCCAGGCAGCCTATTTCAGTGTGGGATGTGGAGCCCATAGTAAGTGCAAGGCTAGATGAGAAACTATCTGTCATCATCTTTGTTGCCTTTCAGCTTAAACCATGGAATCTTTTGGTACAATCCATCTGTATAGTACAGGGATACCCTGAGAATCTTTGTCATCCTTTATCTGACACATGTCACTGTGTCCCAACATCACCCTTTCCAGGTTCTGCACTGGTCTCCCAGTAAACTGTGAGCAAACCCCCCAGAGGATGCTATTGCGAGTCTCCCAGCTGTAACACACAGAGAAAGTAAAGACACAACTTGGGACCTACAGAAATTGAGTGTAGGTTCCAGATCTACCACACCTCACCTGCAGCACCGCAGAATCATTTAGGTTAGAAAAGACCCTAAGATCCTCGAGTCCAACTGTTAAACCAGCACTGCCAAGTCCATCACTAAACCATGCCCTTATGTGCCACATCCACACATCTTTTAAATACCTCCAGGGATGGCGACTGCCACTTCCCTGGGCAGCCTGTTCCAACACTCAACAACCCCTTTCAGTGAAGAAATTTCTCCTAATATCCAGTCTAAACCTCCCCGACACAACTTGAGGCCATAACCGTTCCATAAACACTTTGCACTCTGGGCCTTCGTAGCGAACCTGGGCACCGAATTTCTCGGTGTGACCAGGTGATGCGAGTCCGAAATCACACACCTCTGGAGATGCCTTTGGGACTCCGGAGTGAAAGCGCTCTGTAAGTGCTCCAGGAGCACGTTTTGCACATCAAGATGCTGCCACCTAATGGCAAGCGAGGACGAGCAGTACCAGGGTAAATGGCCGACTGCCATTTGCAAGCTTGCAGAGACCCGGGCTTTCTTTGCAGATGTAGAGATGCCTTGAACTTCGCCTAACTGCCAGAAATCCCATTCACTTTCCCCCACTGGTGTACCTTCTAGTAGGCACCATCCTCCCTATGATGTTATTTACTAGTCACACAGTAAGTCACTGCTACTGCCTCCAACTGTCTCTTCCATGCATCCCAGCCAGTAAAAACTTCCCCTGCGGTGTCATATACACATTTAAATATCCATCCCTGTGATCCACGCATGATCGATCCCCCCATCCCACATTACAGTCATGATTAACCTTCTCCCACTACGTCACATATTCAATACACCTCCTTTGCCTCCTTCACTCAAGACAAAATGAATCTCCTTAGTATTGTCAATAATAATTTTCCTTATATCCTGCATAACAACATGAGGCAACCTGACAGAGCACTCAGGCAATAATTCAATCTTAGCTTCCCACCGACGTTCATTAAACTGAATATAATAACTTCACCAGAGCTGCCACTGAATTATACCCTCATATCCTTGTGGGAATTGTGTATTATTCCCTGGGGAATAGCAGCAATGCAGCTGAAGATGAAATAATTCGTTTTAAAAATCCCAGGATTATATCTGATAGCACATTATTTCTTCATCTTGTTACTCATTTTGCATATTAGTAATTAGCAGGTTATTTCCTCCATCCCTCCCTCACGCCCCCCCCCCCCTTTTTTTGTTTCATTTAATGTCTGATTACATTTATCTGTGGGAGATAAGATGCTGCAAGATTTTAATATGGCTGAATCTTCACTAGAGGCAGGCAAACCTACGGAAATTCAAATCCATTTTGGCAGAACCCAAAAATCACTCCTCACCACTCCCGCCTGTATTTTGGCATCTGTCCCTTCCCCTGAAGAATGAACCTCCCCTGGCCCTACTGTGCAGCTGAATGGTGGAAAGCTCAGGTGGTCTCTCTGCTGACACTGTGGTGCTGCTCCTACTGCTATCTTCAGCCTGAATTTATCTTGTTTGCTTTTGGAAAGAGTCTTATGATTCACCCAACTCTAATGATAAGCACAAGATTTTTCCCAAGTTCACGGCGGTTTCTTGTGAGGGCTTTGGAAGCTATTCTGTGATGCTGCTGTGCCATGGGGAGAGTTTGTGATGTGTCACAGAGGCTATACCTGTGCACAGTGAAAGGAAATCAAGGAAATGGAACTGAATTTGTCCTCCTGTCTCATGCTGCTTCCTCCAGCCTTCCTGGCCTCTGGGGAGTCCCCTTTAGCCAGCACATACAACCCCATTTCCTACAACAGGACCATGCTATTGTCAGCAAGATGGCCACTGGTCACAAAGCAACTGAGAACCACTCTTTAATGTGCTACCATCAGCTCCAGTCACAGAACTGTGTCCCAATTCCACCAAAGCCAAAGGGGCTAAAGAGCCTGTGGACAGCTCTGCCAGGCCAGGAGCAGCAAAGGCTCTGCCTTTCACTTCTTTTTAAAGGCTGTCTATTCCTGTGGGGTTTGGGGACAGAGCCCAACATTCCCCCCCACGTCAGTCTCCTGCTCCTGCACACGTTGCCTGCTGTTAAACCTTATCCTACTGAATACCATGTGTTTGATATTAATTACATGTCCGAGCCCCATGAAAGTCATTGAAATTTAATGAGATGCAGGGATGGAACCACTGAGCCAATGGCATTCATTAAGGGTTGCCATGGAGATCAGTTTGCCAGGCTTGACCCACATTAAGTGCCACTGGTCACCTCCCAAACGGACAAAAACATGAAATTAAACAAAAAATTGGAGCCAATTCCTGAGGGGGCTGAGCACTGTGGGCTCTGACAGCCTTTAGTCAGTGCAGCTGGGGCTCAGCAGAGCTCAGCACATGGCCCATGGCTCTGTTAGGGAACAGGGATCTAACAGAACTCAGGAGATGCTCCTGTGGAAAGGAGGGAAGAAACCCAGCAACTCACCAACACAAGCCACTTCCCTTCCACCCCTTTCAAGTAGTGCAGCTGAACAGGGCTGTCACTTGAGACACATTTTGCACTATTTCCAAAATGATGCTGTTCCTAGCAAATATTGTTATTGCGACTACAAGTCTGGGGAGATGGGGTAAGAGATCAAGAGATAAGGAGAGGGGGAAGAAAAGAGGTTGTAACTCATGACAGAAATACTAAGATGGAGAAATTTTAAAAGGGAAAGCTCCAGTGAGAACCAAGAATGCCCTGTAACACAGGCCCCGGCTCAGCCACAGTCTCTGCACAGCCTTGGCAGAATCCCTTTCTTGCCATCTTTCCCATTCCCCCTCTGCAAAATCAGGGTCACAAACATGTCCTTCTTCCCTACCCTTGTCAACTGAGAGAAACCAAATCAAAGCACAGTGTCCTGCCTGTGTGCTTTTCTAGTGCCTAGTGAAAGGGGGCAGCCTGACCTCAGACAGCTCTTTATAGTCTCAGTATAATAATAATAATAAAGCAGAATTCATTACCCAACTCACCAATCTGTCTACTTTCCAGCCCACCAGCAATCTGTACAAATCATACTAAGATGCAGCTGCAGGGGTGGCTGGTGGTGGCGGCGGGGGCAGCAGGGGAAGGCAGCAGAAGGCCAACTGTGCAGTGGTACACACACAGCTCTAACAGCCAGGCACTGTCTTATCTCTCAAGTAAACCTGGTGGCATCACAGAGCAGTCCCTTCCATAGAGCTTGCTGCAGGTGATCCAGTGCAGCAGCAGCAGAACTACCTCGGACTGCCAAACATATTTTAGTATTTTATTTTTCAACTTTAGCCCAAGCAAACACACACTGTCCCATCCCAAGTTCTAGAAGAGAACCTACAAGATAGCTTAAGGTACGCTTCAATGAAATTAAAAGTGCCCTCATCACAAGAGTGAAAATGTAAGTTACAGTTTCTAAGGTAACAAAACCGTAAGCACAGAGGCCATCCTTTGAAGCACAACCCAAAAACCAGAGAGAAATTGCAACAAACTTATCTGAGTACATCTGGTTTGCCTAACCCATCTGCAGCCCTGGGAAAGAACCCCATTGCCAAAACTGGCTGAAACCTTATCCTTCCAGCCTACGGGTGTTCATATAATTATATCTGACATGAAAACTTGTAGCACATACAAAAAAACTGGAGGGGGAAGAAAAGGTCAACTGTATAAAGATGCAATCACTGTGGATGGGGCCAAGTTACAGCATGGTGAGCTATTTAAACAGCCAAGATAAATAAGATACAATTAGGGTTACATTTGCTCACCCTTTTGAGATCTGGTATGTGGGTGTATGAACCTTAAGGGAAAAAAAAGGGCCCAGTTATCAGGACTCAGGACTTGCTGCTTATTTAACTTGGCCCATTTCAAGGCTCAGCCTGTTCTAACTCCATCCCATTCTTGCAGAAAACATCCCATTTCTAGTATTTTTGTACTTGTCAAGTGCTTTCTGATCACATCTCTCTTCTTTTTATTGTTTTCATTAGAAAGAGAAAAGTGCTGAGAAAGGGAAGTGAATCTGAACTCAGGGCCTCCTACACCAAAGTCAGCAAACCTTATCCTTTTGTGCCAGCCAGCCTCGGGTCTTTGGTCAATAATGAAAGCACAAGATTTTCCAGCATGTTTAGTTACCAACCACAGGGAGCCTGGTACAGCCCCACAAATGGAATAATAACATATTGAAACTGGCAAAGGCAAATCAACTGAAAATATTTTGTGGAAGGGCCACAGGGTTGAAGCCCACTTATGGTAGGATGCAGAATTTCATGGGATCAGGATGTCAGCATTCAAAGCCTGGCTCCTGCAGAGTGCCTCAGAATCACACCTTGGGATCAGCATTCCCCAGCCTCTGCAGAGGTTCAGAGATGACTCTTGTATTTCTGCATAGCTACCACACTGAAAGGGGCTTGTGTGCAGCAGTGAGGTTAATACAAAACACTTGTTCTAGCTCTGCCCTCTTCAGCACACTTTATAAACAGAAACTTTAGATCCTATATGCCACCCTATCAATGCATTAGTAACCATTTCTGCACATCTTTGAGGTGTCATCTTCATTCATGTGTGAAAGAGTACCTGGTTACCTGATGCGGGGAGGACCACAGTAACAACCATTTGGGGCACAGATCACAGAGCAGGAGGGAGGCCACAGTGATACAATGCAAACATGTGAGCTATATCCTAGCCGCAGGGAGCAGAGGCAAGAATCAGTGGTGCAAATCTTTTGCTCAGCACCTCAGACCTAACAAGTTTGTTAATGTTGTGCATCTAGCAATAGGATGAGATTTCCTTGGTACATGCACACAGCAAGTCTGCCATGATCAGTGACACAACGTTAGCAACACACTACTGGGGAGCCCAGGAGGGATTGTAACACCACCAGTGTTCTCATCTAGGTACCTCAAATCCAAGTGAGGAGTTTGCTTGCAGTAAAGCACAGACAGTAAAGACAGGCAAGCTGGGAAAGGTTCATGGAGCTCTTTGGAAGAAAAGCATGTCCAAGGCACTGCCATATTCTGTGTCAAGCTCTAAGAGGTCTCAGCTCAGTACTAGCTCTAGAGAGCTAGTCTGCTGAAGTCCTCCATACCTGGCATATCTTCCTGGGCTGCATGCTGCTCTACCATAGCACAAGGGGCAAACCGTTCTCCACTCCCCTTGGCCTGGTGGCACTTGCTCACCCAGTTCATCCCACAGCCCAGCAGGATGGAAGTGCCCATGAGTTTTTAACAGCAGTGCCAGGTTCAAGTGGTCCCCGTACACCAAATATTGCCCATTGAGCCATGAAGAGAAAAGCAGAAATAAAGGAGTTGAAAAGGTCTGAGCCAGAGAGCAGCTTACAATGAGGCATCCCAGGCTGCTGGAGGCCCTTCAGGGCCATCTGGCCCTAACAGCAGCACCAACCTCCCCCTCCCTCCCACCACACACACACCCCCCCTCCTTATCTGGCAAAAAGGCTGGCTCCTTCCAGTTGTGGGGAGGGGCAGTTGCCATATGGGCTTGTGGCTCAGAGACCAGAGGGACACCCAATACAGCAGGCAGATGAAGGTGGGGATAAGCCAAGTGTTCCTGAGAAAAACATACAATCCCCACCTCCTTGCCTCATCTGTCAGATATTTAGGAACCAACATCTCTGTCCAGTTTCCTAAACAAAGAAGACCTACCCTTTTGTCTGCAGTCCCTGCCCCATGCCAGACAGGCATTTTCCTTCTCTTGTGCTCCCTGCCTCTGCGTAGCACTCCCCAGTGCCACCAGCACAGTGATGCAGCTCAGACCAACCAGAAGAGAAGTACCCAGAGGAGGAACCCAGCCATGCAGCCCCTCTTCCCCTCTCCATTCATCACTGTCAAGCTACAATAATTGAACATTTGCATCCCCGATTTCACACAGCCATCCCCCCAACACCCTGCAAATTAGCAGCCACCTATATTTACGGACCAACACGTCTGCAGATATCTGCTTGTGGTGAAAGCTGCAGAGGGCGGGGGGAGCAGGAGAACATGATGTTTCTGTTTTGCTGGTGCCTGACAAAAAGTTCTGGCCATGAGGCTGCCAGCAATACTGGCCTTCCATCTTTTATGTTCCCCCATCCCATCCCAGAGTGTAACGCATCCCAGTGGTGCTACTGCTGTTGTTGGGGGGTGCTTGTTTGCATCATTTCCACTTTTATCTCCTTCCTGTGAGCTTTCATAGAGGTGTCTCCATTTAGTATGCAGGCCTGGTTGACCAGTTGCCATAGCAATCCATTGCGGTCCTCATAATATTGCAGGAAGGAAGATCAAAAAAGCAGGATTGTAATATAGGGGGAAAAAAAAAAAAAGAGGAAAAGAAGCAGGAGGAACGGCATCTCTCGTGCTTCTCTTCTGCCTCACCACACACACAGGCTCTTGGCAAGAGCACATCATTCTGGGAGTGAAAGATGAACAGTTTCAACAACCACCCTGCCAAAAAGCCAGATACCCACAGGGAAGAAAACAGCATCACTCATTTAGAAGCATGGCAGTATGCTCAGCGTGAAGCAGCCTCCATTCCCTACAACACTTTATACACCACTTCTTCTCCCTCTGCTAAATTATGTACTATTTGCCTAGAGACAAGGCTTTACCCAGCACCCCCTTACCCACACAGAGGCTCTAAGGACAGCTGAAGCCTAAGCAGCATGTTTATTCATATTGTCCACCTCAGCTCAAGAGAGAGCAGCTCACAAGCTCGAGTTTGCAAAGGCCTCCGTTACCGGAGGCCAAGCAAAACACTCTTCTCCCTTTATTTCACTGCAGCAATCTCATTTGCTGTTTTTCCTGGATGTGCTTGGGATGCCCATTTGAATCAAGTCTATAAAGTCATGCAAATAAGAACTAACCCAGCCCTTTACACCGTGGCCTCCAAAGTGGTCCACAGATATATCAGCCAAGTCACTAACATGTACAGCTACATCTCAGACAAGCACGCCCTTGCAATTAAGGAGTTCAGCACAGGAATGCAACAAACATACCCCACAACATTCAATTTGACAACAGTTCCAAAACAGAAAGATCAGCTTGCCTGGCCTTGGGGATGCTGCAGCTGATGCTTATGTCAGCACAAAAGCTGTCTCTGTGCCATTTGGTGCCTGCTCTGACATGTGCTGCTAACCACATACATACTGTGGATTTGTGAGATTATGAGCTTCCTAAATGAAAGGAGAATACAGTCAGTGCTACTTGAAAAACATCTGGGCTCATCACCAAGACCAGGCTCTTGGCCCTGCCTCCCCTCAACCCCGAGCCTTCACCCATGTCTTCCTTCACTTATCTTTTGCCTCCATTTTGAACATTTTGATTTACCTGCAAAAATATTAAGGAGATTATTCTTTTTTCGATTTCACATTGTCTGAGCAGCTTTAGGAAGCCAGTGAATGAAGAGTCCATCCCCAGTGGAGAACATGTGGCTAACGGGGAGATTTAATTTATATGAAGCACACGGCGCTCTCATAAGCCCTGCTTGGCATATTAAACTGGTGTCTTACATCTCCTTCCAGTGCCAGAAATATTCATTTCCCACATCATAAAGACCCATCCATGAATAATAATATTAATAATTAAGCGCCTGACTCTAGGGCTATACTTTGAGCATCATAACACTCTAATCATTTGCTTATCCCATGGTAATTACACTCCTCCATCCTATTTCTATGCTCTGTCTTATTGGTTAACCATTTACTTGCTAGGGTGTTTCTTAAGACTCCACCCAAGTTCTCAGACCCCAAGTGTATGTGCTCCAGATTCAAAATTATTTCTTTTAAAAATGAAAGCTATCTGTGCCACCATGAAATACAAGGAGAAAAATCTAATTATACCTACTACTTTTTAACCACAGCATAGAAAAAGCACTTTGTACTCCTTCCTTAGTCTAAGCAGCAACAGCATTCCCAAGGACAACAGTGCCAAGGCTCTGCTGAAAACCATCTTTCTCGCCAAGGTTAACAACGAGGGGTGCACCAGCAATACAGGGTAATTCGGATGTCCCAGCAATCTGTGTTTGCATAGAAACAGCCACACTCATTTCAGGTCCTTCCCAAACTGAGAATTCACCAAAGCAGTAAGAAGGTAGGAGGATGCATTTCTTCCACACAGAGCCCGGCAGATAATTCCAGCTAAGCTCACTCAGCACTAGTGATGAAGTAGAAGCAATACAGCTGTGTTAATATGGCACTCTGCCTGGACTAATTAGGTTTTCTGAGAAGCATGATCTATCTCAGCATGGGTCAACCTGAAAAGGCCATTTATAAAGGGGTTGCTTAGTTCAGTGCTGGTTTTTTTTCAAGCCCATTCCTGTAAAAATTATAGTACCTTTCCCATGCCATGGATAAGTACATTAGCTACTGCACTGATTTCAGATAAAAAAATACAGTTACATGCAACTCAGGGCAAGAAAAGGCTTACTGACTGCTTTCACACACAGCCTTTGCTGTGCTACTTACCTTCCATGTTTCCCATCAAAGCCTGCAAGTGCACCACAGAAATCCAAGACTTCCCCTCCCTCCTCCCTGGCGGTGTTTAAAGCCAGGTTGGATGGGGCCTTCAGCAACCTGGTCCTAGTAGAAGGTGTCCCTGCCTGTGGCAGGGGAATTGGAACTTGATGAGCTCCAAGTTCCTTCCAACCCAAACCATTCTATGCTTCTCAACCATCTCCTTATGTACAGCATTCCTGCAGAGTCCGCCACAAATCTGCCCCATGGAGATACAAATCTCTGGACAGGCAAAGATTCCTCATTACACCTAATCTCACAGTACATAAAGCATCATTTCTGAAGGAGCTTCAGAAAGACAGAAGGTTCATTAAAAGCAAGTGGATAGCAGTCTGCAAGGCCTTCAATAAGAAAAAAACAACAGCAGAGAAGCCAGAAGAAAATACGCAATAACAACCAGTAGTTCAAAAGCAGAATATATCAAAACTTTTGAGGTCAACAAAGAGGGCTTAAGAAAATAACATGAAAGCAGCAAGACCACAAAAAAAGAACAGATAAGACAAAAAGGCTGGTGTGTCAGGAATGATCTCTAATGTTGGAAAAACCTACTTTTGTAATTGTTTCCAACTCCACACAACAAACAAAAAATTTGGCTCTTATGACTGAATTCAGTTGGAGATTGGTGGTATGACTTATTTCTTTTGTCTGTTAAACCAAGTACCCCAAAGAAACCTGTTTCTTGCTGATGTTCTCCCAAAACCAGGGACTAAGAACACTGATTTCAAAGATGATGGGATTTTAAATGCTTGCTTGGGTAGAACTTTATCAAAGAGTTACTAGTTACATATGGATGAAGACAAGTCAGATCCTGCAAACTTCAGTGATATAAATAACCTCTTGTGCAAAGTCTTTTGAAACCAAGAACATCCAGAAGGCTGGATGCCAGTGTAGGATGATGCATTAGAAGAGACGACGCTTTGGCCAGCAATGAAACAAAGTGAGAAAGGGAAGAAACCCCATTTTTTCAAGAAGACATGAAAAGAAGAGACTTTTATAAAACTGTGACCCATTAGACTCCAGCACTGATGCTAACAGACAAGTATCAGTGCAACTTCTCATCAGATTTTAGTGCTCTGAAGTATGGACATACACAGAGCTACCTCCCAGGAATGAGTAACTCTGCTCATTGGTGTCACGTAGAACACATTAGGTTTTATGAGGAAGCAAATGCCCATACGGCTTGTGGTTCCCTGAATCTCTAAAAGCAAGTCACACAATGTCAAACAGAAACATGACTACTCCGTTGGGAACTTTGCCTGGAGCTTGGGCTGCACTAGAAAGCTGTACCACTTTGTTATACTGAGATACCTACAAACCTACCCTGCCAGCAGACCTTGGCTTAAAGGCATTCTATGCAGATTTCTCTATTCCTATGGGGAAAATGGGACAGACACCTCTCGAAGTGCTGCCCAGAGCACAGTGATATGCAGAAGCACATTACCTTTCTTTTTTCTCCTTTGGAACACCACCATGCTGCCCCTCCCCTCTTCTTTATAATCAAAGAGCTGCACACTAAATGCCTGGAAGGACCTCACAGCGGCTGCTGTTTCACACAGAAGCAAACCATCAGCTGCAGGGAGTCAGAGCCAGGAGCAAGTGGCAGCTGATGGCTGAACCTTGCCTCCCTGCAAGGCAATCCCTCCTGGCTTCTTCTGAGCTCAGACAGTATCTTCAGCTCCTCCTGCCTGCCTTGGAATACAGCCTGATAATAACCTATATATCACTATACCTGCCTTTGTACTCTGACTTCTTACCATTGCAACTGTACCAGCAATAAGTCATACTGCCTAAGCACAACCAGTTAAAGTATTAAAATTTCAAAGCAAGCTTAAGACAAGCTGTTAAAAAAAAAAACAAACCCACAAAAAAAAAAACCCAGACCACCACAGAAATAGATAAAACCAATCATTGTTTTAACAGTGTAACACAGCCTTATCTGGTGGTTTAGGCAAACATACTACACACCAGAATACCTGCAACACTTCCTGGAATACCTTACTTATCTGGAATATTTGCTAACAACTTGACACAACTGTTGACTTTGAGTGTTCTTTTTTGTCTTCATTACCTGTCCAGTGTGACTAATTATCTAGATCATGTCCCTGGATTTGCTGCTTGACCAGATGCCTCCCAGAATCAATTTCAGCCTTCATAGTAGCTATTGACTATTTCAGTGTGAACACTTGTGTATGTCCATAGTTAATGGAAGTATCTACAATGCTCTCCTTTCCCCAATATCTCCATGAATTAAACTGTGTTGGTCAGAGTAACCAGGGCAAGCCAAGAGAGGAAGTCAGAGATATCACAGGGATGGTATTTTGATAACTCATACAAGATTCTGCAATGAAACTGGGATGGGACAATGAAAACCACCAACCATCCATCAATGACTTTTGTCAGCAGCCATTCAGCTCTATCTGGCACACAACCACCTCCCCACTAGTTATTTCAGGCTTCTTGTCTCAGCCACACTCTGCACTAAACGGATGTTTTACACTGTTTAAACACAAAGCATATATGCTTGCATAAATGATACACAAGCCCCATTCCATACAGGAGAAGGCCAACTGGAACTTAAACAAAAGACTATCACCTGACAGCCATGTTGGACCTACAGCTGAAATCCAACTGTTGCTTTAGACTTTTAATTGTCTGGTAATACAGATTCATTGCATCAGATGCTGTCTCGTGCGTGCAAGACTGCGAAAGCTTCAGGGCAGAGGCCGTCATTTTTTGTCTGTTTATACAGTGCTTACAACAACAATACAGTAGCAAGTGGAAATAAAATAATTAGGTTGTTATAATACTAATGACAGAGCTGAGAAGCAGTGATGATGGCTGTGTCAATGCTGCATAAATTCATTTAACACTCACACAGATCTTCTAACCTTCCTGTCCTGTTACAGAGCCTAGCTCTTGAGGGCAGAAAATTGGGAGATAAACTAATGCACTGAGGGCTAGCAGATCTAGTAGGTCAGTACACAGCTGCTAGTTGAGGTGATACAGTGGGACAGCCAAGGAAGCAAATTAGTCCAACTGCTTCAAAATTCCTACCCTGAAAGCTGTGGGTTAAATCCCTCTAACCTACAGAACTGAGTATGAGAAAGATGAATGGGATTTTCTTTTCATGAATAGAGAAACTGGTAACAGAAACTTCTCAGACCCACAAGCTAACTCGGCCTTGGCACACTCATCACTGCCGTTGCACAACACAACAGCTTTCCCCTTAATGAAGTTAAAGTCTCAACACTTCCTTTGGAGGCTGCTTCTACTCAGACAGTTAATTAAAATCAAGACCAGCACAAGGCTGCACATAGCTGTCTTCCATAAACTGGAGTATAAACACAGTCAGTTTTGAGACCAAAAAGATGAACAGTCAGTGAGGCAAATCCAGCCACAAGTTCAACTCTGACTCTTTACTACTGGTGCATCAACTCCATTAATAAAAGATCCTTCAGTCCAAGTTACCACAAGACTGTGACCCCATGGCTTTCAGTGGGACACAGACCAGACAGGACACACCCTGTAATCTATCTATTGACAATTTTCAAGCAGAGCACAGTGCAGATTAACAGATAATGCAGAGATGAAAAAGCTTATTTTTGTCATTTCTATTAGCTAATATTGTCAATAAAAGCAGTAACATGTTGTCTGTCATGCTAGAAATTCTATGAACATTTATGTCTACTTTTATTTAAGCAATAACTCCTCTGAACTGATTATGCTCTCAGTTAATAAACGGCACAACAGGCAGGTGGAAAAGAGGAGACATGGCAATGAATAAATGAGAGCATTTTGCATACTATGCAGTTTCCATGTTTCTCTACACCCCAAGAGTGAAGGCACCCTTTCTGCACTCATCTGTGGGACCTGTTCATGGTGTGTATGACAACAGTCACAGCCACATTAGAGAATCATGTGCTGCAGTGCTTGGCACTGCAAGAGATTTGGACTCACCCAGACAGGATATGGTGTTTTAAAACAAACCAGACAGGGCACCAAACCAGATCACATTTGCACCTGGCAAAAAAGCTCCAAAGCCTAAAGCCCTACCCACTTCATTAGATGTCACACTAACATGCTACATGGCTCTGAAATCTTAAAATCTCACCAGGCATGGGGGGAACAAGGCGTGCAGTTGAGGAGCTAAAGGCAATAAAACAGACCAGGGCTGGGAAAGAGCTCAAGCCCCTAGTGTACTAGCTCAGGGTTTCATCAAGTCACCATACTCCCACTGCCTTACCCGCATTTTGCTTTTCAGAGCACAAGGGTTAGACTGTACTGTCACTGCTTGCCCGCACTATTTTTTCCAACCAGTCCAGCCTGTGTTTTGTCAATGAGTGCCTCTAGCAAATGGTAAAAGGCAGCAAGACCTCTCCTGTATGAAGCACCAGGAAAAAATAAGTACCAATTATGAGGTTTGTGACTGTCGTTTCAATAGCTGGTCACTTATGGGAGGACCAAGTTCCCAGGAAGAATCAGCAGCTGATGCAACCCTGAAATCCAAAGAGCAAAAGATCACAAGGCTCAAAGAAAGTCTGTATCCTGAAGGGGTCAGATGCAGGTCCCAGTAGCCATCCAATTAAACTCTGGCACATGCTATTTATGGAATCATTAGTAAGTCAATGGCTGCTGGCCATGATGCAGCCAGCCATACACAACCCACATGAAGAAGTGGCTCTTGAGTAGATGACTAGACCCTGGACACAGGTTTAGCAGGGGACTTTGCTTTTTTCCCTCTGTGAGCTTTAGCGTCCCACACAGCCACCTGGATTGCCAGCAATGGCACCCACTTCCAAAGCCAAGGGAGGCACTGATTCCTGGCTCCTTCCACTCAGGGAGGCAAAGCAGACAGCAGATCTGCAGGGCAACAGTGGGCAAAAGTTGCTTCCTCTTGACACAGGAAATCTCTCTGTCCCACACCACTACTGTGAGCCTCCCTGCAACATTTGCTTTGCAAGGGAACTGCAAAGTCAGGTGGGAGATTTGAGAACAAAACTGCTGCTCTTCCTTGGAGGAACAAGCATCAAAACCAAAACCCTGCAGCCTGGCAGGGTGACTGCAGGTGAAGCTGGCTCACCCCTGCCACTCAGAGCTGTTTTAGCAGCCGTGAATTTAACAACAGTAATATTAAAATAACTACGCTTGTTTATAAAAGCAGGCAGGCTGAGTGACATTTCTGTTACAGAGCACACACCAGGAGATTCCCTGACGCTGCAGCAAACCAGTGTAATCTGCATTACGATGTACTATTCTCTCTGCAGCACGTACAAGACAGCTGTGCTCTACTGGTATAGCAGCAGGGTTTGATTCTCCCCCCACCCAGAGCTGGGGAAAGTTTTTTTAACAGGCTTTGGTGATAATAAGATCAAGTACTACATCCATGAGTAACCACTAATGTTACTTGCATTCACTCGCTTGTTCATCTTGTGTAATCAGCATTATATATCTTGTGCATCATGCTGTCTCTGCAACATCCTGCAGCACGCTGCTCCTCCTGACAGCTCAGTCTGAAATGAGTCCATTCTCTTAGGAGGATGTTGCACAGAATGGTATTATAACATAATTTCTATTTTACAGTGTAAGGATGAGATTTTCACACACTTAAACATGGGACCACTGAAGTTAAGGAAAGGCTTACATTACATTATTTAGACTCCTTCAAAAATCTCAGCAATGCATTGGAATCTATTCTATAGATTCCACTCCTACCCATTACGAAGACTGTTGCTGTACAGCTATGTATTAACAAACATAACAAAACAATGAGGTCAGATGCCCTTAATCATACCAGTTTAAATCCAGAGTTACTTAAATAAAATCAATTGGATTATTGATATTTACAACAGCATACAGGAGAGCAGAATTTGACCCCTAATCTCTATAACATGGGTTGCTGCCCTGCAGCAAACTGCAGGTCCCAGTAATCTGTTCAGATGTCATCAGTGTAACATGCAGCAACTGCTCTGCATCTAGCAAATCAGTATAATAACTAAACACTGAGCAGTAAAAGCAATGCTTATATCAAAGACATGCACTGGCCTCTATAGCCAAAAAACGTACACACAACCTCTGCAGGACACTGCACAAACTAGCTGTACATGCAACACCTCAAAGATGCCCCTCCTGCAATATACCACCTGCTTTATTCTCCCTGACTCAACATTCAGTGGGTGCAATTCTGCCTTTCTAAGGGCATCTCATCTACCTCACATAAGGTATGAGCAGGACTGTATACTCACTTCTGGCTGGCTGGACAATCAGCATCCTTCTGCATTAACCTGGTGCTCACAGCAGCAGAATCAGACCTTTTAATATGAATGGAAGTTGTGGAATGCATTATTCTACTCTTTTGCCCCTTTCTAGTAATGTTACCTACTGAGCTTTGCAAAATGTTCCTTGAATGTACACAGGTCTCATTTGTAACAAAATATGTTTATAATGACTACAGATGAGGAAAGAGAATGCTTTCTTGACTTTTTCCACAAAATAATCATTTATCAAAAAATCTAGTCTTTTTTTCCACTATGACTTAGAGGGAAAATAGTTGTAAATCAAAGCCATAAAGAAAACAATAATGCCTTCTATCAAAGACACTAAGCTCTACTCTAGATGCAAAGATGGCAGCAGCACGTGTTCAATCAGAACACGCTTTAACGCTATTCTATGCCACGGTCAAAAGGCATGCATGGTGTAAATCGTAATCCCAAAGACTGACACTAAAATTGCCTCAGATGCTTCACAACTCCATATAGCTTCGCTTTTACATATTCATTTGGCTGAAAAAGCTCTGCTTTTCTAGTATTCAAACTGCAAGCAAGATGCAGGGGGACAACTTTTATGCAGGTAGGTGGGCTTTTTTTTCCATCCCAGACCACTGCTGAGTTAAAGGTTTATAAACCACAGCAAGAATGCTGCTATCACTGTTAGAAAATGATGCCGTCTTAAAATAGCACAAAGGCAGGTTTCAAAGAAAATAGCATGGTTTCCTTCCACATGCATGCCTGTGTATATGCCGTTCTCATGTTGCGCTGACAGAACAATACTATTAGCATCACTGAATATCTACAGATATAAATACTGTACCTAAATGCTGATGCTATTTGGCTACAGTGCCTTCATTGCAACTGTTTCCTTTTCAGTCCTTGCTCATCATAAATGAATTACCTTCTAAATGAGAATACGTTCATTTAGCTTTTACATAAGAGACCTGTGCTTGGAAAGAAGTCTCCATTATTAACCCCCTCTCTGATCTAAATAATCTCTCCCTCTTTTTGTGGAAGCTGCCTCATGTTTCTAAGAATAAGCACTGCTCCCTGAAAAAATTCCTATTTTTCATAATGCTTTTGTGAACACAGAATGGCTGAGAACGGACCCAAAACCTCAGGTGAAGACTGGAGAGGAAATGTCCAGATCTTAACCAGGAGCAGCTCTGGCTGCTGAGACTGCTGACAGTCTAAATTAACAGTTACCAACCTTTTCCAGGCTGCAGATCCTAAAAGTTTCCCAGTGGCTGTCAAGGCTTTGTATAGCAAATCTAAGCACACTGACAAGAGGTTCGCTTTCCTTCAGGCTCTCAGAAGAGCCTCCAGCCCAAAGATGATAAGTCATTAAATCCCTTAAAAAGAAGTGCAAGTTTCTCAGTCAGCTCAACAAGGTGTTAACACCAGAGTGCAGCAGCAGCAATACTTGTGTCAGCACTCCCAACCAGCCTGACAGTGATGACCAACAGAGACATCACCCGGTTTTGCAACTGTGCAAGGATTTGGGGTATGCAGCTGGTGTCAACATCTGTATTTTTCAACCCAGCCTCTGACGCTGGAGTCCCAATTCAGAGGGTTTAGTGAAATTGCTGTTTCTCTTCCTATGGCCCCAGTTAGCATTAATATATGCAAATTTTTATGCAAATGCCTAACACTTAAAGGTAAAACCTCCTATCTGTATAATAATTGCATATTTTTTTAAAAAAGGGGGTTTAAAGACCTATAATTATGAGATGAGAGAATATAACTATTACAGTTAATATCCTATACAAGTTAAAATGGGCATTGTAGCTAAGATAAGAAAGGGTTTGTTTTTTAAAGTTCTGATTCAGCAAGATGCTTAAGCATGTAAATAATTTTAAGCATATAAAGCTGTTTGACAAATATTGGTCCCTGTTCTCAGGAAAATTCAGGGGAAGTTTCTGATTGCCATTATAATATTTTACTTCATTAACAATAAACCAGAACTTTTTTAAAAAGCATTTTCAAAACTAAGGATTTTCTGTCCTCAAACCTAAATTTTTATTTTCCCTTCAAAAGGGAAAAGACAAGAGGAGAAAGTTTCAGTGGATAAAAATTCAGCACGAAAATCTATTTTTCTACTTTTCCCCTGCAAGCTCTTCTGTGAGCGTGAAGTTTAGCTATGCTTAAATGCTCTGCTGAAACAAAGGCTAGACGGGGTTTCCTTGGATTGGCATGTTAGGGCTGGTTCCTGTAGTCTCTGCTCTGACACCGTAGGCTGGCTGCCCGTCTGCACTGCGGCATCCCCAAGGCACTCAGTGATTGCTGAATGCTGCAGCCCAGCCCCTGCGCTGGGTCCCAGCTGCTGTTCACCTCCAATTCATTTGTGCCTGACTTAACCCACGCTGCGGCGCGGGGGCTTGCTCTCTTCACTAGTGTGTGCCGTAAGCTAATATCCCATGTTAGATGTCACACAGATGAACAGGAGGCAGACAAGGGCAGCGCACTAGGCCCCAGCACAGCCATGAATAACTTGTATTTGCCTAGAAAAATGGGTAAATCCATACGTAAATTATCAAGTAATACCTTAATATGATGATGAGATATGCCAAAGGAAACAAACTGTGTGACTGGCCTCTGTCTTTACCCGTGAAGCACAACTGGGGCACCAGCTATTCACAGAGCCATCAGGCCAGAAAGGATTCACCCAGGTCACTTGTTTTCCCTTCCTGGATTCACACCTACCAGGTTGCTTGGCTTTGCTTTGAACTTGAACAGAGAATTAGGCAATCCCCTAAAAAAGGGGCTAGGGAGGGAATACAAAAACCAAAAAATGTATCCAAAATTAATCCAAGCCAGTGACAACCTGAGGATGGGGGGGAGGGAGAAGGATTTATTCATTTTCATGACAATAGCCACAGAGAAAAGAAATGCTCTCTTGCCTCTCCCTAGGAACTTGAATTGAATTCCCAGGGCTGCCAATCAGATCAAGAATTTAACACCATTTATTCTGTGGGGAGGCTGTCTGGAGCCAGCGCGTCAGCATCTGGATGATGCCCTGAGCCTGCACAAGCAGAGCAGACAGGACCATGTATCTGCCTGGAGTGCCATGTGATGGGGAATTCTGGACACATGCACAGAGAAGCGGTTTCTCTCTCATTTATGGCAACATAAAGCTGGAGAGTCAGAAAAGCCTGTATTATTTCACTAAACCCCAAATGCGAGGACATAAGCTTCAGACCAGAAATGACTGACATCTGGACACATGGTGTTGCTGTAGACCCCACTCCCACAATCCAGGATCTCAACTCTGACTCAGTGACTGGCAACAGACTGGTTTAAGTGGTTCCCATTTGGAAGAGCGGTTTTGTGCCAATGCAAGAAAAGAGACCCAGCATGTTACTGGGCTGGCTCTTCTCCCAGGATGGTTTGCAAAGAGTTAAATTGCAGCTTATGTGACTTTTAGCCCACTGCTTGCAAAATGAATTCATGCTCAGGCTGTAGAGAATGTGAACGATACAGAGTGCCAGGGTGACGGTAAGCTCTTAGGGTCAATTACTGCTCAGATATGTCCCCGTTCAGTTGCCACTCATTTAAGCAATAATTCCACATATATATTTTATTTATTTAGCCTATACAGGTTAGCTGCAGAGAAGTCTGTAATCTACAATAGTTTTCTCCTAAATACCCCTGAGTTTGTATATTTATCACTACAAAGTTTGCAAGACCATTTCGACAGAAACAAACAGCACCATATGGGTATTTCTGCCACTCGCAGTTCAGTCTTTCCCTCACTGCAGTGGACCTTTACTGGAGCATGTCTAACACTGGAATTTTCAGATGTTTCTTAAAGCATGGCACAGCCAATGCAAGACACTGTGCTCAACTGAAAATCCTGGAAAGGTTTCCTGCCACTAAGAGACTGTTCCCAATTTCCTCAGAAACTGGAGAGCCAAAGGAAAGGATCTCCCACTGCAGACATGAAAACTAGTCTCAGACTGCAAAGCATTCCAGGAGACAATTAGCTATGAACAATTAGAAAGTACAGCACAGAGTGAATTACACAGAGGTATCACAAAAGTACCACTGGCATTGCCCCATCTTTCCAGGGCTCCATCATAGAACCAGAATATAAACCAACTTCATATTCTGTCTGGTGCAGGAAGATTTTCAGCTACTATCAAGGACTCCAACACAGTAGTATTGTTGATGACAATGGATGCCACAACTATGATACATATTTCCCTATATTAAGCTAAAATAATTTTTATAATGTCTATAAATGGGTGCATGCAATCCATTGGAAATTCCTCATCTAAGTAAAGAATGTTTCTGTAAAGAAATTACAAGCTGGAGGGCAAGGTTTCATTGACAGCACCATGGAAAAGGTTATGCAAATAACTGCCAGAAAGGCAGGCTGTATTTAAGTGCAACTTACAGACTGATCCAAACTAAGAACTCTATATTATTGTTATTCACCCATTTAAGGTCCTATTTTCACTTCAGTTTCCATAGAAACCTGTTGTCCTAAATCTGCAGCACTTACAGCCTTTTAGTGTCATGGGTTCTCTCTTTACAGCTCTAATTACACCATCATCCACAAGGGGAAATGGCTGGGATGCTTTTCCCACCACAGAAACATTCAGGAAGTGCTGCTCTGTAGACAGAGGGAATATAAAACCTAATCATAAACCTTCAGACATCGTCCTTCTTGGACAATTCCCCTATGTCACAGCTGTATGTTTTATTGTTTGCGTTTTGAATGTGGGCCATGGCAGAAATAAGAATGGAATTTGCAGAGGAGAAAAGAATTTTAAGATTTGGGTTAGCTTTTGCCTTTCCTGTATCTTTTCTAGTCTATGATAAAGAAGAATTAAACATGACTGAAGAAACTAGAAAAATACTTGTAAATTAACTATTCTGGTGTCACATGGATAATATATAAGCTTGAACAGGGCATACGGTCCAGAAAGACCTCCCACCGCCAAAGGAATGAAGCTCATGTACCCTTTTATTCATTTAATTCAGCTCTCAGGTCTGCATACAATTTTATTCTCAGCATATGAGGGGTTAAGGGTCCCACCTATGCATTCCAGATAGACTCAATAAGACTTTTTCAGCGTGCTAATACAAAACACACAGAGACCTTTGTCTTCCTACATGCTGGTAAAATGCCTGTTGTGCTATGCAGATTATTATTATTATTATTTCTGGCACTGTCACTTCTAGCTATGGTGCTTCAAAGCAATGAGATTAAAAACATAAAGGCATGCAGCCCTTTGGAAATGAGGAATTGCAACAGCAATGTCAAGAACTTTCTATAGTACCCCTTATTGAAACATCTGGAGGAAGCATCATCTAATTAGTGAAGATAGCTAAAAAGCCAGGACTCCTATGTTCTCTATCTAGGTCTGTCACTGCCCACCAACTTCACGTAACCTTGGGAGGCACCTTAAATGCTATATAAAAGTGGTACCTACCTTAGTTTGTCTCTTTATGGCAAGTAAAAAAGTAATTTCAGATTTTCTGAAACTTTTCCTCTATAAGCAACAGCAAAGATGTAGCTACACACACACGGTTTTCTGCTATTGCTTCAGTGGTACACTGGTGTTTAAGGACACCATCACCCAGAACCAGTGCTCAGCTCCTCCATCTGCTCCCTTATTCTTCCCATCGCTTCTTACCTTACATAGGTTTCCGTACATTTGCAAAAGGAACACTTCCTGTGAGCACACCCTCATTTTCTTCAGGCAGAGCCAACAGGCTTTCTGTGGCCAACAACTGAAACTGCTTATAGATGGACACTCAACTTTGCCTGGGGCTCTTCTGGTATAATACCAGTTGGTGATGGTAACATCTTTTACCAGTGCAGCTGAATCTGGAAGAAAATGTTTGTCTCTAATCTGACTGATACAAGTGTTTTTTTTAAGGGAAGAGAATAATGTTAATTCACTAACATCTGCATTTGTTAATATGCCCTCATATCTGCATAACTATACATAACCCAGAGGCTGTCCCAGGACCCAGTGCTTTTCACTATGAGCCCCACTCCTTACCAATACAATTTATGGAGATATGGAAGTGGTGTATAGACCAGGTTTTGAGGTCTAGTATTCCCTTGTTCTGCTGGTAGACACACCAGCAACCTCCTTGTCCTGCTCCCAAAAATGCTTAAACTGGACATTCCACTGACAAGCCTTCTCATGGATCAGTCCATAATGACTGATAACAGTGAGACACAAAGCAGTTAAAGTGTTACAGTAAAATTTAAAAAGAAGAGGAGGAAAGAACATTTATGGTTCTTAGTCTTAAATCAGATTTGAAACTGGAAGAAAATACTTAAACTGAATTCTCCCCTTTAACCTTAAAAACCCAAGATCTCTACCCCTCTTTGCAAACCCTAAAAAGACCTCTTCAGTAAGCCATGACCCAGCCAATAGAGTCTCCAACACATAGGTTACTGTGCAGATATAGGACTTCTGCTACAGTCTAACACTGTCTTTTGACATCATTTACTCTGCATAAGGTGTATCTGATAAAATTAAAATGAGACACCTATAAAACTAGTGTTCCTCATGGACATTTTATCTAGTAGCAGCTTGGACTGCTCCTCCAAACAGCATCACACAGGTCCAGAGGACAGCGTGACTGATCTCTGGAGCACTGAAGCACTGCTTTCTTGTTTTGTATTTAGGAGATACTCCATGCTCTTAGTGTGCCTGCTTCAAGTGACAAGTGTGCCTTATTAAGGGAGGAGAAAAAAAGATTACCTGTGGCTTTCCTGACATAAAAATAAAATATATATTTCCTGATATAAAAATAATAGCATCATGTACAGGCAACTGCAATGGTCTTTAGTGGCTCCATAACAATCAGAAAAATACTTATATCTCCACATCCACTTCACCTGGCATTACAACTAAAATGGTTAAAAAAAAAAAGGTTGAGATGGTGGCAATCCTGAGATTGTAGGCGGAGAGGACTCAGAATGCAACACTGCCTTTTTGCTTGTTGTGGTCCTCATCACCCTATTCACCACAGAGATCTCAAGCCAAAATAGCAGGAATATGAAAAACATGACATCCTGACCATAAACACACTCCTCAGAGCAAATGTTGCAAAAGAAACATTGTTTGGCTATGGAAATAACTCTTTTTGTCATTGCTATGCTCTTGCCATAATTTCTGTGAATAATGAAGCTTCAAAGATGCTTTCCATGATTGCCTGCATCAGCAGAAACCCACATGCCAAAGTCTTTACAGAAACAGAACAACAAAATTAATCCCAGCAAAATCTGCACCGTAACTATTTTTAAGGTTAGGGAATACAAAACATTAGTCATTTAACCACAAATAGTGACCACAGTTACCAAGTGCAGGCAGCTGTTTAAAAGATGGCCTATGATGATCCAAAAAGTTCATTCCTCACCCTTCAAAACACAGAAATCAAGTAACTTTTGAATAATAAGCAAATTCAGGAAGAATATTCCATAAAGAGTAGGGCTATATTTGTCAGGTAAATTATCTTTTTGCTTGGTATCCTGCATACTGACACTCTCCAGAAGCAAGGAGCTGCCATGATTTACCAGTATTGCCTGAACACAGTGTGCTTCCAAGCCAAACCAGAGGTCACGCTAACCCCACCAGCTAAGGCTTGTAATCCCCAAGAGCCATGTGCTGTCTGATACAACTTTGCCCTCATCAAACTGTTACCTGTTCCAAGTGTTTGCAGATGTTTTCCAGCTGCAGAGGTTGCCATTATGTTTTGTTGTAACAACATTTGAAAGGTTTCCTTTAAAAATAGTTCAGGCTCCCTTCAGTTACAGCTATTGGGGATGAGGTAGAATGCAGGCTCAGTGTTGGCAGTCAGCTCTGCCAGAGCATGTCATGCAAGCCAAGAGCAGCTCTCACATATGATGAGCAGGATGTGGGAACCAAATCACTGGTTTGGCGCTGGCAGCCCTTGCAAAGCTATTTCCAAACTATGCATTGAGAGAAAAGAGGTCACCAAATTGCTTGTTTCCAATTAGCATATGCTTCAACATTGAAGCAGACTGTGACACATGGGGCCATGTTAAACAGGGACATGGCACTGGCTGGAATCTACTCAGGAACAAAAGGAGAAAACATGCATATTTTCAGTGTTGGGAAAAGCAGGAATGCAGCAGTAACTGTTCGTGCAAGAAAGGTTATACACAAACCAACTAATACAAATACAGGCAGTAGCTCACCCTTCAGGGAAAGGAAGGGGAGGAACCATTTGTTTCTTGTTTCTGGGATGACCATTAACACCACCACTGTCCTCCTCAGAGCCAATGAGCCCCTTTTTCCCCCATGCTGGGTGGTGAGATTAATTCCAGAATTAACTTAAATATGGGGAGACTCCTCTCTGCTCCCCCAGACAACACCTCAGACTGAGCCTGTGCTCTGCACAGGCAGGAATGCTCAGCCTCACACATCTTTGTACTGTATTCATTGCCTGTGTCCACAAAGGTTCAGTCATCCTTCTATTTGGTCCCATTTCCCAATATGAAACACTGGAGAAAGTAACCATGGATGGGTGTTAGGGCTTATGGGGTGGGCTGTGCTCTCTGTTAGGAGCACGTATGAAAGCATCTGAGCTCACAAGAGAAACTCAGCAGTTCCAAGATGGAGTTTTTTCTTTCGGTGTTCTAGTTAATTATAGCATACCTCCCTTCTCCCCACCAGAAATCCCCTCTGTCCTTTCCATTACTGTGCTATTAAGTGTATCACACTGACAGGTGACAAATGAAGCCCACGTTGGTTCACCACACTGACCCTTCTTGGTGGGTTTGCTGGCCTGGGCCTGACCTTTTCTTGCAGGCTAAGCAAATTTTCCTTCTCTGGTATTCTGCTCACAGGGTGCTATGCTGTGGCAAAGCACTGAAGTTAGAAGCTTCTCACTTCCCATTATGGGATTAGGAATCCTCCTCTCCTGGCACCTCAATCAAAATCATCAGGAAAGAGCAGATATAACAGAACATAAGAATTATTCATTGGTAAGTCTATAAGTTTTTTTTCTAGGCACAGGAAAAACGGGCTGAGGGGAAATTGAAGCATTGCTGCAATGTCACCCTGCAATGCCATAAGCCCCCTCCAAACAATGGTACTGTGTTTCTCCCAAAATACTGAATTTTTCTGTGCAGCTTTCAGCAAACACAAGTTTTCCAAAAGAACTGGTCAGCAACTGTCTGCTTTCATGATAACTTGCAAAGAAGGGAGCAGGAGGGGTGATCTGTGCCCGGCACAAAAACAAACCACAAAGACATCCCATGCAGCAGACACGCACAAAGCTGAGCTCTGCACATCAGAATGCTCCCCAGAGAAGGAGTCACAGAATCAAAGCAGAAGAACAGTGATACAAATAGCCTGACTTTTCAAACACATCAAAGGCCAGAAAACAAGTCCCTCTCAACCCCAGGGACCAAGATAGAAAAGATCTAATAAAGAATTCAAATGCCATAATCACATAATCCAATAAGCTACAGTTAAACCAAAACATCTCTTTAGCAAACATCCATGAGTGGAAGAGGAAAGGCTCCACAGTGCTAGGCACGGATGGCTCCCTTTGCATCTCCCTGTTAACACATCACCTCCTGTCGGTGGGACAGATCCAAAGGTCTGATCTCCCACATGGGAGAATGAAAAAGGGAGATCATCTTGAAAAAAAAAAAAGAAACAGCACACATTGAGCTGCTGAGAGCTGAGCAGTGCAGAACATATGCTGGACTAACTTGCCATGGAGAACACAGGTTAAGATATCTAAGTTGGAAAGATGAGAAAGGCTAGAAGTTGGAAAAAGGAAGAAAACCATCCTGTCCAGACTATTGACAAGGTAAGTCCCTGTCTGTATCCTCCCACAGTACTCCACCCATTGTTTCAATTTTATTCTGGATACCTTCCTTCCTCTCTTCCAGCCCCTTGCTATCTCTGAGTCTCTCTCTCTTGTACTCATTCCACCCAAGTATTTGCTCCCCCAGGTGAATCTTTTCCATCATCTTCCTGCCAAATCTGCCAAGCAATAAAATGACCTTTACTCTGCCACTGTCAGCATTGCCAGCTGCACCGACTATTACACGTCTGAGGCAGGATGACCCTGATGCTCAGAAAGATCTCCCTTCGACATTGGTATCAGAGGGTAGTAAGGCACTGGTAGAGGTTGTCCAAGGAACTGGGGAATGCTCCATCCCTGGCAGTGTTCAAGGCCAGGTCAGGGAGGGCTTGGGCAACATGGTCTAGTGTGAGGTGTCCCTGTTCACGGCAGGGGGTTGGAACTAGTAAGGTCCTTTCCAACTGATTGGTATCAGCCAATGGTATCAGTATCAGCCAGAAACTCTGTCTCTCCTTTGACACTCTAGGTAGGACTATCCGCCTTCCAAGCTCAGACATGTGGGACAGGAAGAGACCTAGAGGGAAATTCTGACACTGCCTGACAATGAAAGATCTAGACTTACAATCTTCCCTTTACAGAAAGCCCATCCTTGGCCCAACATGAATAATCAGGGAGAACAAGTTTTGCTGACATATGCATCCCTTAAGTATTTGCTTTTACACCAGCTGTGGAGTACAGTCAGTGAGCAGAGAGCAGTAAATCTCTCTCAAACACAGCAGGAGATGGCAGCACCAGAAAGAGTCATTTCCTCTTGCCGGGACCAGAGCAGGCAAGTACCATTCAATGGGTACAAAGGCAAATGAAAAGGGGCCTCAACTCCACTGATATGTTTGTACATACAGATGCTTCTGCAATATCTTAATATTGTCCAGTGAATATATAAGTAGTAGAATTAACATTCATAAATACGTCAACCTTGTGCTGGCACGTTCCATCTTTTGACCTCCTTTCCTGTACTCTTAGCTCTTCTTCTATGGTAGAAGCCACGTATCCCTGTTTTCTCCGAGAGTGTATTTCCATGAAATACCTTATAAAGTGCTTTGTTAAAATCTAGCTCAGGGATACCTGATGACAATCCAAGACAGGCAAGTTTTCTTATTAAACAAATACATTAAATTAGTTGTAGATACAGGGACACTATAGAACTGATTGACTCAAACATTGCTGCAGAGCCCTAGAAGGTAACATGCCTGCTCACACCAGCAGCAGTTTCAGACCTGATACCTCAGTTTTCACAGCAAGTAAAAAGTATAGGCATCTGCACAAAGTGCTGGCAAGGCATGAGGAGGAATGCTGGAGTCCAATGAAAAAGCACTTTTTCTTTTCTGTAAGTAATCATTATGGAGGGGAGCACAGCTCAATGCACCCATTACAATTCTAAGAGTGGGAATTAACTTATTGGAAAAGGTTGGGCAGTAACCCAGACACATGACCCCCATATGGAATAAAGCCAGAAAGGGTCATCAACTCTTTTTAAACTCCTTGCTTTATGCAATATGAAATCATTTACTGTTGATGCAAAACATGACAGCACTTGCATAGGTTATTCAAGAAAAATCCATTACCTTGATGTGCCACATACGTATCTCTGTCACAGAGCAGTGTGCATGAGCATGTTCACAGCAATTGTACAGTGAATTTCAGGAAGAGGGATAGAGCAGAAATGGGAAAGAAATGGTGAATTGTTATATATGATCTTTCACATGGTGAGTTACCAGTTGATTTATGTAGTAAGAGTCCCAGGGAGTTAGTTCATGATAAATTCATGAAGCATGTCCTTTTGATCACACAGTGCTCGTCTTATGTCTTGCTGTTTCCAGCTCCCTCTTTATCCACCTTCTGGAGACAGTATTGTACCTCACATGGCAAATGGATGCTATAGACAGTAATAATTATAGTTTGCAACCATTCAGTACCCAGAAACAATGTTCCACAGCTAGCTTCAGGACACAAAGGCACCCCTGGGTTATCTTTACTGGGACACTTACATAGCAGGAAGAGCTAGGATGGCATTATGACAGTGGCATGAAGGTAACAGTTGCATGACAAAGCAATGGAACCTGGAGAGCTGCCCAAACTGGCATATCCACAAATCAGAATCTGCCTCTGCAGATTTTTGGCAAATAGTGACCTGTGGGAAAACTGTGGCTTTTCAGCACAGATGGAATTTGGTGGGAAGGAGAACAGAGTCTCTGGCATTAAACCAATTGCTATGGTCTAAAGAATTGTGATGAGGACACGTTCCAGAGTCACAAGGCCATGTCCACCACTGGGCAGGGAGCGCTGGCTTGGAGCACACACGCTCTAGTGAGAGTAACCAGACCAGATAAATCACATAATGATCTGTGTCTCATTCTCCCCATCTGTAAGACTTTATAGCAGAAAGACACATAGACAGGAGAGGAACTAGTGAGCTAAGGACTGTGTATAAGGCTTGAAGATTCTTGCTGGGAGGGATAAGCCAACCAGGAGACATTTCCTTATGTCAAACACCCAGTACACCACCATTTGGTAAAGAGAGGTCCTTTGGTATCCAGATACTCAGCTCTGATTTTGTGTGTGGTACAAGAATCCTTTTCCTGCTAAATATCCTCAATAACTGTGGCACTTTGGGAGACACAATAATTAGCATTAATTGCCAACTCATCCTCTAATAATGTACAACGTGCTCATTAACCCAATTAACCCCATACAGAACAAGCACTATCACAAACAACGCAATTGATGCGGAGGGGAATGGCCGCTTGACAGCCCTGCTACATCCCAGCATGCTGACATGACACTTGCAAAGGCTGAAGGCAAGTCCCAGCAGCAGGACCCCCACCCAGCTTGGAGACAGGGCATGCTGCCACCTGACCCAGTGTGTTAGCCACAAGCCTGGCTTTCCCCAGCCCCTGTCTCAGGGCAATAGAGGAGTTTCTCCTCCCTCAACGTTTTGCCTGGAATGGGCCGGTACATTAATTAAGCACTATGTATCAACACCCCCATGCACACACCTCACTTCTCCAGCCCCCCTCCCTCGTAAGAGTCTCAGGTGGGATTCACTCGCCTGCTTTTGCTGCTGCTTAATTCAGTCAGCCTGTTAAATAATTCAGCAGGCACTCAGCCAACAAACAAACAGGCAGGCAGCACAAATGGCGAGACAGGGAGATGGAAGAATGAAAGACAGAAAGAAAAAACAAATGAGAGAATGACAGGCTTTGCTGGAGCTTCTTTTTTACAGGCAGGACTTCAAGCAAGAAGCTGTTCCTACTTCTTCATTCCCTGCAGTTACACTCTCATCCTCTAAAGAAGGGAGGAGTCTACCCATCTGACACTGCCATGAGCTACTGACAACCTACTGGTTGGGGCCCAACTGAATGGCACCCCAGCCTTTTGCTTCACTTTTAGGGAGAGCTTCAGTGCTCTGCTTAAGCTCTTCTGCTTTGAAATCTGTGAGGGCCCCATCAGCTTCTGAGCTAGAGCTGGACACATGCAACTCTGCATCATTTCCAAGGTGTAAAAGAGACTATGAAAATCCTTCCCAATCAAGGTATCAGCAAGCCCAATAAACAGGCTCAATGCTGAGAATCTGACAGTTCTTCTGACGGAATGCCAAGCCTTGGGATCACAGCAATTTCAACATGAGGCTCTTCACATTGCCCTCTGTTACAGACAGACTCTAGCTGTTTTGCTGACCTTCCCAACATAATGCAGCCCATCAAGTGACCCCACTGAGAAAGCGTCCCATTTTGGCAGTTTGTGCACAGCTCACATCATTTAGGTTATCTGCATGAGCAACCTGTGGGACTCTCACATCCATGTGGGAAGCTAACCTTGCAGAAGGCGGTTGGAGAGTGGATGCATTATGGTGTTAAGCAGCATCAGTGAAATCCAGCTATCAAACATGTCACAAACTCCTGATTTTAGTTGGAGGACCCAGCACAAGGCCAAGATGTTACCCATTTTGCTATCCTGTGTGCAGATGTAGGAACTATCTATCAGGCACAGGCAGCAGAAAAGAGGGAAGACAGACTGATCCTCACTAGTCTCCAAACCACAGTAGAAGCTGACTCTCCATCAGCTTCCTGGGGTATTTCTCCATCACATCAACATGCAAAAAGTGAGCAGATACCAAGCACTAACTTGCAGAATATCAGTTCTTAGGCATGAAATTCCTTATCCCCAGCCAAAGAGAAAGCTACAAGCATTATAGGAATCTGCAAATAGGCTTGCCGCATCTCATCCTGTTAAACAGTTCCATTTGGCCTCACAGACATTCTACAGAATAGGACCTTTCCAGGCCTATGAATAAGTCAGTCACAGAATATATCAGAAACCTACATCTGCAACCACTGATGATGCTTCAGTAACACTGGTGTTTCCTACAAGGTGCAAAGGTTATTCCAGACTTGGACAATAACAACCTGATACAGACAACACATCCATGCAACAATCAGCATTCTAAGCCATGAGTACCCATTTATTTTATTTCTCTTACCTACCCATATCTGTTGCTTCCCCTGATCTGGCCTGGTGTGAGTTTTACACAACACTTGTGGCAGAGAATGTTTCACTGAACTATTACAGCATAAAAAGAGGAAAGTTCACCTTGCATTTCTCCTGCCCAGAGTCCTGCCCCTATGACCAAGCAATGCCTGATCATGTGAAGGGTCCTAAGAATGAAATGTGTAAAATGTGAATAAAAATATTCAATCTCTAATTAAAATCAGCTACAGTGTTGCAGCCTTGCAAGGTAACACGTATACCTGTATTTCAAAAAGACCCTCAGGGTTTTCTGGAGAGCTACAGACTCAAATGCTGTAAGCCGGTAAATTAATTTAGAGGTTAATTAAATATAGGAACAGTGACAGTACTATTCCATGATGGGCTATGAACTGAGGGGTTTTTAAATTAATCCTTTAGAATTCTCTGACTCCATCCATGAATATAGAAATAGACATAATACCAGCAAGCACCAGAAATAAAAATTTCAGCCTTACACGAAAGGTGACTTCCACGGAAAACATACTCCAACCAGAGCTAAGCTTTGGGATCGTTCAGGGACAATCCTCCACTAATCTGTCTACAAAACCAAGCAATAAATCAGAACATTTGTAGTGGGGCTTTCTGTGATGCTTAACCTTAAAATAATAATGAAGCTTTTATGAATGATACTTCGAACGAATTTTCTACACACACGGCAAATTAGCGTAAGATAACCATATGAATACAGCTAGTTTGTTTCAGCTGGCCATCTGGGCAGCCTATGAAAATACCAATGTATGAAGTTACCAGCTCAGGAAACTCCCATGCACCAGAAATTTGCCAAAATAAAATCCAGATCTCCAAGTACTCTTGGGAGTCAACAGTGTTACCAAAAAGACTTGTGTCTCAACCTGCTGGAATCCCTCTAGGCCATGACCAGCTTGGGGGGGTTTGGGGGTGTTTGTGTGTCATTAGATGAATGCCTTCACTCTGTGCTGACTCCTTGCTACAAGATACTCAGCCAGTTTGCATGTGAGGATTGTCACTGAGGCGGTAATGGAAAGACATGAATTTCAAAGGAAGTGACAGAGCATGGTACAAACATCTCTTAGATTATCAATTCCCTGAATCTACCCTTGGAGCCACATAATTACATGATAGCTGCCAAACATCGGGATGCAGAAATACTCTTTGCAAGAGTAGAAGACATGCAGGTTGGTTTACTAACATGCTTCATGTGGACATCCTCCAAGTCTCATTGAAATGGATGAAAAAAGCTATGGAAGAGTAACTTCAGTAGGTGCACATACACAGTAATTAGAGGATAACAAAGCTTTTTCAGGCTAGGAAATACCTAAGCACTTCCTGTGACAAAATACAAAAAAGAGAAAGAAGCAGCAAACAACAGCCACTGCTTAAAGAACAGTTGCAGAGTTGTGCCTGCTAGACCCTGTGTAATTTAAAGAGCAGGAGCCCAGAGAGACGGTCCAGGAGAAACAGACACCTTCTGCTGGTGAGTACCCAGTCAGTTGCTGAGAAAGCAAAGTGCTCCTCCAGACAAGGCTGCCCCTGTAGCGGCTGAGCCACCATTGAGCTACGGTGTGGTGGCAGCATGGCAAGGCGTGCTCAATGACTTCTGTCAAGTGTTTAGTTACCTACCACTCACAGTGACAACGGCTTAAAAGGGACACTGGGCTACCACTGACCAGGTTTATATACTACTGCTTTTGGGTTTGTGCCTCTACCCACTTTGAGTGAGCAGTGAAGTCACACAAAACCTTCTTAGCGCAGTTCTCAGCATGGATGTGCAAACCCCTTCTGGTTTTGGCTCAGGCAGGGTCATATTCCCTGAACTTCAGTCTGAGATTTGTTTCAAATACACACAGACACTCCAAGTGTTGCCACAGCCAAGTTCAGCCTGGTTGCAAGTCAAATGTTCAGATGGTTTCCACCCCAAACCATAAATCCCACCCTGTCACCTGGAGCTGAGCCTATTCTGCTCAAGCCTCAGCCTGCGTTTGGGGGAAACTTGACCCTCGTTCACTGAAAGGTTTGCAAACCCAGCCCGTGTTCTGGGTTTGTCACAAACCCCCCAGAACAGCCAAAATGCCCTTGGTTTTAGGGTTCATCTGGACCTTGTTGCCAGAGTCATGGTGTCATCTAGTGGTGATAGCTTGTATGGACAGAGACAGAGCAATAGCCTTCACTTCCCAGTCAGTGTAGTGCAATTTCAGGCCCAGTGAGTACCTTTCTCCCGAAGTACATCAACTTTCTGAGAGGCAGAACAGGCTCACCATTTGAGGAAAGGCCATCTGCACCTCGAGAAAAGCTTATTGCAAAAGCTGCTTAATAAAGTGAAGGGCAAGCTTTGCTTTTCGTATCACTTCTACACAACTAGTAGATACAAACCACAATAACTTTGAGGGATAGGAATCAGCAGCAGGCTCAGCTGTAAATAAGTTTTAAAACTGAGAGTTATTCTCAGTGTATAAGTTGCATCTGCTGAAATGTACTTTTACCTATACTGCTACAAATAATGCTAAAAATCCTAGTAACAGGAAGAAAAAGTTCTACAATTTCAATTTGTACTTTGTGAGCTCCCTTGCATAGACACACAAATGTGCTCAGTAATGAAAAAATGGCACCTGATTTTTGGATTCTCAACTTACATCCTATTGGGCTCATGCTCCCTAGCTGCTTTGAGTAGCCAAAGCAGCTCCCAAATCCAGAGTACATCTTTTGCAAGAAATCAAACTCCTTACGTCTCACTTGAAGCATTTCTAAAGGGATTTGGTCCACTATATACCCCATGTGACAGGGTTACAGAAACACAAATTCCTACTCCTTGGTGAAGCTGGGAACTGGTGTACCTGCTCTTAAGTCTGCTCTGGTTTTAAGGAACTTTCAGTAAAATTTAAGCTTAGAAATTTTACCTTTCAGCTGAGACAAAGCAGAAACGCAAACACGATTGGTTTTCCAGGCTCAGCTGATGGGTAGGAACTCGGTTACATCAGCCCTGTTCCCATAGCCTCAGGCACTGCACTGAGTCACTTGTCCCATAAACTGATAAAAGCTGTATCTCAAAGGAAAGAAAATTCTCTTCAAATTGGAAGGAGAATCACAGTGTCAGCAGAAAGGCAGGGGAAAAAAATAATTTCAGCACTGTACTGGAAACCAACTGGGCTTTCAGGTTCCTGAGGTCTTTCTGAGGCTTCATCAGGGATCCAGCTCAGGTATTTCTTTGGCAGGTTTGTCTTCTTACCTACAGCTTAATCCCTCCCTCTGATCTAGTCATCTTGTCTGCAAGCTAATGAGCTTGGAATTACTGTATGTTTGTGTTCCCCTCTGTTTAAGCTCTGATCTGTGACAGAGCCACAGCTGCAGCTGGACTTGCTTGATTCTGTATTGTCTGGGGTTGCAGCGCAAAGACCAGGCTTGATGCTAAAAACATTGAAATTCAAATCCCAGTTTACATGTGGGGTAAGAAGGAGAAAGCACTTTTCAGAGCACAGGTTTCCGTTGGGAACCATCCCCAGACAACACTTTTTAAACCTGATAACAGCACAGACCATGGTAGAGGATTCATGGCAGAGAATCCCAAACACCTCGTCCCACCTTTGTCACAGACAGCATAGGGAAGACTATTAAATACTACTTGACTATACTCAAAATGACCACAGGAATTATGAATAAGCTGGAGCAAAGTGTTTTCTGTCCTTGGACCTGTTTTCTTGCCCCATCTTAACACGTGTTCTGCTAATTCTGTGAGGCTTCACAGTGTCATCTACACACTATATCTACTGCAAAAGCAAAGCCCAAGGCAAACTGCTCAAAGGTAAGAAACTACTGTTATGTGGGAAGGTTTTTATTTTTTAGTAAGTATTCATGAACCTTAAAATAACAACTTACAGAGCCTGCACGTAGAGTACCTTTCACCCCAAAGCTCCTTTCCAAAAGCACAGAACCACAGAAACGTAGCTGTCTTTGGAGCTGAATACAGTTGCTGTTCACCCAGCCCGGAACTACTGCACTGTCCACAACAAACATCTGTGTTTTTCTGGTAAATGCATTATGAATTTCTGCACACTTGCTATACCAAAGGAGACTCGTATATATATTCAAAGGCTTCACCTGAGACAACAGTGCAGAGTCAGCAAAATGTATTTCCTTTATGTCCCTTGGAAGGTCAAAAACCTCAGCAGAATATGCCAGAATACAAACTGCCAGGCTCTTGAGCAATTTCGCATCTGATATTCAGGTACTCGCTAGCGCTACCACTCAGTGGCTGCCGTGACAGATATGTCACAGCTAAAGGTCACGGCAAGGTTTTTCCCTGACAGAGTTGCTGGCTTTACAGGAAAGGCACATTTGTTTCTCCCCGTGACTAGAGCCGCGTGTCCCAGGCACCATGGCTTGTTTCGGAGCGCCCTCTGCCGCCCAGCCCACAAAGCTGTGAGGCTGCAGTTAATGAGGCCGAAAAAATTAGCGGGATCCCAGTTAAGGAGAGGCAGCAATCAGCACCATTCAGCCTCACATGCAGCGCAGAGTTGAGACCTGAGCTCAGCATCTGACTCTAATTACCAGAGCTGTAGAAGCAACACGTTTGGAAAGCACTGCCACCTACCAAGGTTTCAAAGACAATTAATTTTCAGGCCCATTTTCTGGGGCAAACATACCTCAGCTTATCTACCACACCTCACAAAGCTCCTGCCCAGTTGTTCTCATCTGGGATCCAGAGCACAGCAAAGCAGAGTTTGTTTTGCCAGCTTGGCACTGCAAAACTCAGACAACTTGCTTAAGAACAGACCAAGACACATTCCTAGTTCTGTATGTGTCGCCAGCAAGCGGTTTTCAATTCCCAAAGGCATGTGTGGGGTGTTAGGGTACGTAACAGTCTTCGTGTGGGACTTACATCCACACTGCCAACAAGCACTCCCAATTCCCTTCTTCTAGCTGCCATTAGCCCCTTGGGAAGAAATACCTGAACGCAGTAAAGTAGGTAACTTCAGGCTCCCTTCAGTGAACTGCTAGCATTGTCTGCCTACGTGATTATCTGTGTCACTGTGTCATCCTCCCTGTTCTGCTCTCCCCGGGCAGACAGCAGAGCCACGCACAGCATTCCTAAACCTGAACATAAGCACGTGTGCAGTTTCTTGCTGCTACAGTAAGCAGTGAGGCTCTAACTATGGCCGTGCTGACCCTGGAGAGGGACATATTAAGAGTAATAAAACTCAGAGCAACACTACTACTGCCATTAGGCAACTGATACCATACCAGAAATAAACACAAAGGCATTGCCTAGAACTGCAAAGCTTTAGTAACAGGGCTGCTGCAGTTGCAATGTCCCATCAGAACAGTTGTATTGGGGAGGCTGTGCTATTTATTAAGCCAGCTGATGCCAGGACTGCAGGTTATCATAGCACATCTACTTTTGCCAGTGAAGCAGCCTACCTAGTAAGTACTGAGACATGTGTTGCCCAGCAGATTCTAGTCCTTATACATGGGACAAGCAAAAATGCCATGATGTCTCAACACCAAGCAGCATAGGTGCAGTACTTTTCATGAAGTCAAACAATCATTAATCATGCTCTTAAGCTGTATCTATGTTCAGGACAAATTCCTTTACTGCTCTTTTTCTTACAGTGTTCATTGTGGAAGCAAGAGGAAAGGACAGACATACCTATGGTGAAAAAAATAAGTCTCATCTAAACTGTTCTCTTGGCTACAATCCCTTTCACCCTCTCCAGCATTTTCCAAAGAGGACTCTAGCTACTCTTCCCATGTTTGCTCAGCTCAATGGCTTCTTTACCAAATTCCTATTCCCTGTCAGTACCAACCCTGATGGTATGCAGCATTTGCTGGGTGTCTGCAGGGGGTATCAGGACCAGCCAGAACATCACACAGACACGTTGTGCTAATGGAGGTGGATCGCTGAGCGTCAGTCTCCAACACACATAATGAGATTAGCATTTGAATAGTGCTGATCAAGTTACCAGTAGCACTGAACCCTGGGTCCATCAGATGCAAATGAATCACTATAAATTTTGCTCCTTTCTTAAGGGCTTTTTATATGCATGGCCAACACAGCAAGAACCACAGTGGGTATAGCCAGGGAAGTCTGTCTCTCACCATGACCTGGAATTTTTGAGAGTGAAGAAACCATAGGAGCATCTTTATAAAAAGAATTTTATCTAAGAAAGAGCATTCCCCCCCTCCCTCCTCCTTTTGAGGCCTTTTTTTCTCCCAGGGCTGTGGAGGCATCAGGACATATTCCAGCATAAGGTTCAGGAACAAAAACCTTCAGAGGACCTTCATGGAGGTCTTAATTCTCTACGTTATTAATTACCTGAGCAATTTATGAAAGTTCTGTCAGCCTCCTGGCATAAAGGATGTATCCTTCCCTGATGGGAGGATGAAGGTGAAGTAAGTCTATGCTGTCTCCAACTGCACTGATTCAGTCCCTCTGAAGTGGCTGCAGTATTCTGGAGTGTCTTGGTATTCTTGCCTCCTCAGTATCCCTGGAAGAAACTACAGAACAGATCCCATTTAGGAAGAATCATCTTTAGGATGCCTTGCATGATTAAATGCAAACTGCCTAATCCTCTGTATCTCAACAGATGCTCAAGCATAGAGGAGTTTTCTCCCACCTCTGTGCTGTGGGCAGGAAGCCTGAGAGGAGGAGAAGCAGGCATATCAACCTGTGAAAACAAAATCTGTAGATTGCAGCAGGTGAGCTTTGGCACACACCGCCACCAGAAACCACAATGAGAAAAGAAGTCACGAAAGCTTGTCATTCCTACTAACACGGAGTTTTAACGCGTTCACGACGTTTCTACAAGCTTTACAGCAGAAGAAATTATACAACTGAGATACATCAAATGCAATAATCTGATAGTTTTTAAGAAGATACTGCAAATGAGCTTGTTTTTGTGGTATCTCCAATTGACCTCTATGTGCAACTAGCTCCAGCTACTTTCAGTTCTCTGAACAAACCTAACAGAAGAAAATAAGACCATGTCAGCTCTCTAGCCAGCCTAACTCAAGTACAGAAAATAAGAGAGCACTGTGAAGAACACTCAAACTCATTTACTTCCCAATACCAGACTCTGACTTTAATTGCAGTCTAGCAGGTTCTATGCATCTTCTGTTAGAACACGCAACAACTGCTATGGGGGTTGAGATTTGCATCTGGGAGTGATCTTCTGAAGTCCAGCATTAGCAGATCTGTTTATTATTCCTAATACAATTATTTGCCAGCTGACAGTCACTTCTAATCGCAGATATTTCTAACAATACTACTACAGGAATTTATTGAGAAATTTACACCTAATCATGTTTATTTATCCCATACCCATTTAGAAGAACAACCTCTGATGCCATCTTCATTTATGCTAGCTCTTAATTGATCTTCTCATCATAATGCTGCTTGAGACACTCATTTGGGCTTTCATCTTACTCACTACATTTATTTTGAGATGTAGAAAAGGAAAATACATACACACAAGCATTAACTTAAATTAGCAAAACATTAGAACTCCTCACCACCTCCCTAGAGAAAAGAAAACTTCTCATCACTCCACCTGCTCCCCGTTACCAGAAAGGCGTGAGGAAGCCTACTGTATTTGTAGTGTCAATCAGCTCCTTTTCCTACAGATCCCAACTAGGTACAACTAAGCGCAGGCAGAGAGTACAAAACTTAACTCCATGCCTCAGCTGCTTGTATAATACAGCTGAACGAAATCAATAATTAAAGCAGTTCTTGCACATGACTTGTGCCCGGTGAACCTCCAATCGTTTTTAGAAAGCCAGCAGCACCTGCTCACTTTGCTAACAAAGATAGGGGCTCAGAGCTCACCTTACTGTGAGCCACCCACCACACAGGCAACAGAGAGCTGCACAAGACCCACTTTAACACCTACTGCAGAAGCCCAAGCCATTTAATTTAACAGGCTGACTGCAGTGCTTTCATACTAAGAAAGGGCCAGGCCTTCAGCACACGCAAAGACCTCACAGGCAGAGGCAAAGTGCTGCCTTCACAACCCCTCTCCCGCCCCTGCCTCGAAGAGCTGTGAGCACAGCAGCATGCTGCCCTCACGCTGCCTTTGATGCCTTCTCCAGAAGGGGCCCCTTCAGACGGCCTGGCTTTGGGCTGGCTGCCCCCTAAGCAGCCTTAGCTGCCCTGAGCCAAGGGGACATGCTGGAAGTTCCCTCATTAAAGCGGAAACTCACCCTGATTTAGGTGTTGGCTCACAGATACTCAAAAACACTACTGAGAGGAAGATGTGGGTGCAGCCACGTGATCAACCCGGCACAGCAGGTGCCCACTCACGCCCTCACCCTGTTCTCTGCAAGGGTCAGCCTGTTACCACAGCCCAGCTCCCGGCTAACCGCAGGGGCCCGGCCTAGCACCTCCAGCCCAGGGCCCTTCCCCTCAGGGCCACGGCAGCCTCCCGGAGGAGGGTGCCCTCGTGTGAAGGCCAACAACCCGCTCCTCGCAGCTACCCCGTCCTCTCAGCACTCCCCATCCCCTCAGGGCTGAACTCACCTCACGGCTGCGCGGACCCGCCCCAGGGCCGGGCCTCCCTCCCGATGCTTCGGCCCCTCAGGGCAGGGCTCGCCTCAGCGGGCGGATTCCCCTCAGCGCTGAGCCCGCCCAGGGCGCGCGCCCACCGCGGCTCAGCGCCCCCTGCAGGCGGGGGCGCTCAGGTGCTGGCAACCGTCACCTTAGCGGCCGCAGCGGCGGGGCGGGCCCGGGCTGGATACGGAGGGAAAATGTCCCCTGAAGATGAGGGTGCCGGAGCTTCCGAGAGCTCCTCGGTATGGAATCTTGCACAAAACATTCATTTCATTAATAAAAAACATCGTTTAAGATGGGCAGTAGTGGTAGATGGGATTGTGGCTAAGGGGGTCTATAAGAAAGGTGAAGAGAGGCTTGTTACAAGGGCATAGCTTTAAACTAGAAAGAGTAGATTTAAGGAGTAATTTCTTTCTAATATTTAATCCATGAGGGTGCTGAGGCGCTGGCATAGGGTCCCCAGGGGAGCTGTGGCTGCCCCATCCCTGGCAGTGCTCAAGGCCAGGTTGGATGCAACCTTCCAACCCAAACCATTCCGTAAGCAGCAGCTGAAGAAGAATCCCCATTTCTCTATTAGAAAGAAAGGTCATAATATAATGATCAGTACACAACCGTGCAGGATGATGTAAACTAAAACTCGGTGCATGGCAAAGGATGGGCGACAGACACAAAGTCTAAAGGTCTTTTATTACATTTTATAGATTAAATATATTTTCAGTAGAGTCTCTTTTTTTAAAACACACAAAAGGAAAAAATACATTCTTCATGTACATACGAAATACTGACCACATAGCAGGGACCATATACAGTGCAAAGTATGAACACAGCTACACAGATATCACCACTTGGATGATTATCAGGCTTTTCTACAGTAAAATTAGGAAAATTTAACATTTCTGCTTCCAAAGAGAAATCCATACCCTTCCCATCCATGGCATTTTGTGGGATTGTGCAGGAAAGAGTATTTTTCACTATTTAAAGGTATTATAAAATCCTTGCATTGCATGAAAACTCATTGGCCTCCACAAGCTTTACCTCTTTCACACATTCATAATCATAGTACAAGTTTACCGTGATTGCAGCCCAACTCCAAAAACCCAAGGAAAACCAGAAATATATAGAACCTGGTAAAGAGAAAAGAATGAATCAGAGTGATTGTTGCAATGTCCAGGAAACATGTACCCACTTGTACACACACATACACAACAGATGGAAGATAGCGAAGTGTGACTGAGCATCTCCTATTTATTACAGGTTTGGAGTGAGGACACAGAGTTGCATGTTTCAGTTCGGCAGTGAATCTCTAGTGTCTCTCAGTACGGGATGTCATTCTGGTAGTACTGGATCATGTCATATGTCCTGCTCCTAGAGGAGAAAAGCAAAGCCAGAGGTAAGTGAAAGCTTAGAAAAACACTGCACCCATTGTCACAGAAACAAACATCAAAATCCCACAGAAACAAAGCATGGGTGAAGGAAATTAGCTGCTAATCAAAACTAGCCCTCTGTGCTTTGAAGGCATTGTGAAGGCCCAGTTACTGTTATGAACAGCACAAAACATCCTGCTCTTGTTTAAACTAGGTAAAAAAAGTATTCTCAGTGTGGCAACAGCAGCTTGGATCCTGTGTTTGGATTAAGCCAGAAGCACCTCACATTGCATTGGTGGTTTGTTTTAGCAGAAGGAAATGCATATTAAATGAAGCAAGATCATCAGGGCTGCATGGAGACAGGATTATGTGGAAATAAAAGGAATCTTAATTAAGGAGAATGCCAATAATGAAAAGTGCAGGGGAAATAACAGCATTAATAGCATCATCTCTGATGAGTGGCTGAACAAACAAATCTAAGCCTTGTTACAGATAACTCAATTATCCATGGGAAGAGCTTATTCAGGTCACAATAACCATGCTACAGGTAGAGGAGCTCCAGCTTATCAGAACTAAGGTGGCTCTGGGCATTCACACTGCAGTGTGCTGCCTCTGTAACCTCTAATATTGATCTAAGATTCTGAGCAGATGCACCAGCAGGCACTAGAAAATCCAATTCAGTTCTAGCAGGGCTGTATCTCAGGACTTGAGCTTTTCTGGTCTCAAGCTGACCCAAATGGAACTAGGTAAGAGTTTGTATTAGACTCTCTAATATATCTCACAAAGTCTGTATTATCTGGGATAATAATAATAAAACATGCACTTAACATACTTAAGTTTTAAATTTATTGTATTTAAAGTATTAAATGTAATAAAATTACATTTTACATGTAATTTCCTTAAAAAAGCTTTGCACAAGATACCAAACTATTTGTTTACTTGAAGGGAAAAAACCCTACAATTGATGGGCTAGCTGGTGATTAAGTTGGTTTTTAAACTGCTAAATACCTGATAGTATACTTAATAGCGATGACAAATAAACATGGACCAGCTACAAAGACATTCAGAACGCACACTGCCAATGTTCCCTACCTGAGGTATTTTCCCTAGCCAATATTACATAAGTAACATATGGTCTACAAAATGATTAATATGTTAATGTAGTATCAACTCATGAAGAAAAAACAGTAGAAGGATTAGAACTCATTTCTAGAGAAGAGTTGTGCACAGAATAACAGCTCAGAATTTCAGGAGGATGTTCAGGCAACTTAATGCCTACAAGCAATTTTGAGAAAGATCTTGGAAAATCACTGTGGTGATTTCCAGCTTCATTCTTACTCAAACCAAGAGAGCATGTTTTTTAAGAAACCTTCTCCTTACAAAATAAAAAGGAACAAGCTTCAGGATCAAACTCTATTAATCTGGACCAGAAAGCATGCTACTCCTGTTGTCATTCAATGCTATTCTTTACTATTTATCCCTTTATTCGTAAAGGTGACCCTACCCTATATAAAAGGAGGTATCACAACTAGACATCTAACCCTAACAGTACAGTTGGCCATAGGAGCCAAAACACTTAACTTTGGGTCCAAAGATTCACCCTGACAGAAAATCTTCCATTCTTTAGACTAGCCACCCTTGCTATTTGACCAGCCTGGGCTTAAGCCTTCCTCACCAGTGTAAAAGAGAGATGAACCATGTTCAGCAGCAAAGCTGCTATCCTGCATAATCAAAATACCAACAACTCAAAAATGTTTGGTATCTGACTGATAAAACTCTACTTATTAGCTCTTCTCAAAGCTTGATGACCTTCCTTTAGCCATAGGGAGAATACAAGCACAGATGCCAAACCTGTTGCTGAGGAAACAGTTCTGGATGATCTTGATGATGAAGGTTGCAGCCTCCCGTTCAGTCATGTTGGGGCTGAACCTATGTCTGTATGCAGAAAACCACAAAAAGCAAGAGTAAAAATTAAGTGAAGTTTAAGCATGATACAAATTCAGTTTTGCACATGCTGAGCCATGGTGTTGATTTTGCTTGCTACAAGTACCTACTTTCTTGTGAGAGTACCTTGCTCAAATTACATGATGTTTTAATAAGCACTTGCTGCCTTTAGTCTTACAGTGGAGACAGAGGCTGTGATCATCAGTCTATTGGTAACTCCAGGAACAGCAGGTCCTTCTTTCTAAGCAGCCGCTGTTTTTACATCTCTGCAACTAATAGTGTCCTCCAGCTCCTGCCCATCATACTTTATAAATCTGCACTTATCTTTAGGAAACTGTAGGAAGGGGAATGCTCAACTAATTCTGCTCAGTCTGGTGCTAATCCTGGAGGCATAAGCCTGAAGGGTTTAAAGTGTCACATTAGAATTTGTGTAAGTTGTTGGATGTGACAACATATTTCCATTCATTACTGCATTATCTGTAGAACAAATTTTAAGATGCTGTTCTTCAGAGTCCAGCACCATTTCAGAGGACATCAGACTCTGCAACACATTACCTCTCAATTAAAGCAGATCTTTCCTTTACGGTCTTAGTTTGCTAGCCCTACAGACTTAAAGATAATCACATACTTGCACAGTAAATGAACAGCTTGAACTTAATTCTACAAAAAGGCCTCTGGAATTCCTGCTTTCTGAGATATTCCATAATCAAAAGTTAAACATTTTTTACAACATTAAGACATTCAAGATTTGAGTACCATGACACCTATACTCCCTGCACAAGTTGTGGCAGTATACATTCTGTGAAGAACATTATGACTATTTTCCAGTTCATACATATGCTGACTTACTTCAACAGCTTGATTGTTTGCCCTCGAAAACAGGGCAGCCCTGTATCCAACATCAGTGTAACCAGTGAGACAACAGCATCCATGTAAGGCCTAGAGAAACAGAGGACAAAACGGCTGCAGCACTCAAACTCCTGCAGTTTTAGTAGGTAAAGCAGGCAAGCTGAGGGGTTCAATGAGCTGGATTACACCTTTTTCTGTAATTAGATCAACACACACAATCCTCTTTCATTTGCTGGTAGAGTTATAACACTGCTTGTAATCTGCCAGTTTAATTAAATTTCCCTCATTAATGTTGGATACCAGATACTCAGAATGCTGCAAGATAAACAGTCTCAAGGAGGATTATACAATACAGTGCTTGATGAAACAACATTTCTTCAGCATCAGACAGGTGAATCAGTGCATCAAAACAGTACAAGAGGCAGAAACCAGCAATACCACAGTAACAGCTTATCTTGTAACTCCTAATTACTCTATGTAATTCTTTGCTACATCAGCCCAGCTTCCCTTCTCCTTCCTCTCCTCCTACTCAGAACACTTATTACCTACCAAGCTATTACTCTGATACTTGGATGACATTTTTTTCTCAACACAAAACTTTCTCCAGACTGCTCCTCCTCAAGGAACCAAACTGATCTTGACTTCAAGACAGCCCCTTCTGGGACTACTAGCTGATTCTGTAAGATAACATCAATAATACTTTATAGTTGTGAAAGAATGAGCTTTTATCTAGACTCTTGTACTCTCCTCCTCCCACCCACATACAACATCCTCTTCATATAGATTTATTAGTGGTCCTGCATATTAAAGCAAACCTTATTGGCTTGGTAGAGAGCAAGGCAAAGCTGCAAATCTTTATTGCGAGTGACTGGCAATCACAGCTGAAGAATGATGCTACCAAAACCCCCCCATATTTTACAACAGATGATTGTAGCACTTTTTCACATCTCCTGCGCAATTATCTCTAGCTGAAATGGTGATAAATGTGATTGTCCTATTTGGGAAAACAAGAAAGATTTCCATTCTTCTGTAGTTTCTTATTGCAAGGTTTTAACAGCATACTAAATGACGTATGGAAATGTGTGTAATATCACAATTATACATTGAATAGAATGTATACAATTTTTAAATATAACACAAGAACAGATGTCCTGGTTTCAGCCGGTATAGTTATTTTTCTTTTTAACAACATGAAAAAACCCCACAAATTAGGCTGTAAAATTGCAGGATTATTAAGTTGTTTCAAAGTTTAGAAGATGTACCAGGACAGCCTGACAGGCTCAGACCCCCTACATGCAAATGTGTATTATAATTTATCTTCTCATCTGGTTTTAGACATGGAAGAATTTCCACTTTTGAGAAGTTAAGAACACCTTACCTGACTGCCAGATAGCCTCTGACACACATCTCCATAAACCATTTGAATGGAGTTGCCTCCATTTTTCCTCCCATTATCATCACCATCTCATCAGTCAGCTTAATGTCAGGCTCCCAGCCCAGATTGCCACCAGGTGAGCTTTCAAACATGAATCCAAAATCTGTGCACAAAAAAATAATCTGCCTTATAAACTGTTGATTAGTTGTCCACTGTCAAAGCTGACAGAAGAAAGGAGATGTGGATTTCACATACTAATACGTACTTCTTTCTACCAACATTTCAACTCCAACTAGAACTGTGGTGAAGTGTAAAAACACCAACAAAAGAAACATCACCATAACATCAGACTAGACACAAGAATGACATCAAATAAACTCCCTGCTGAAACATCTGTGCAGTTCCAGAAAATCAAAGCTAGTAGAGGTTACAGCCTCACATCATTACATAAATTTACTTGCCAAATTTAATTCATAGCCATACAGTGATGAAAGGAACCCAAAGATACATTTATGTATCTTTACATACATATACATACATATGCATGCATAAGAACATACACATGTACAATCCATATGTATGTGTGTATATACTTTTCGGAAGCTGGTAAAACTTTGCAAAGCTACATTTACACAGAAGAAGCCAACACAAATATACACACAATACTGAACAGGCATGAAAAATATTCCATGTATATTTATAAACCCTGAAATCAGAATATAGATTGGAAAGGGAAATGACTTATTGTCTTCTCTGAGCCATACTTCACAGCAGAAGGAAAATGCAACTACTGAAATCTGAATGTGGGCATCACTGACCAATATGAATGATGTGTCCCTTTTTGTCCAGCATGATGTTGCCATTATGCCTGTCTTTAATCTGGAGCAGAAACAGGAGAAGACTGTATGCAGCCATACTGCGGATGAAATTATAACGAGCCTATGCAAACAAAAAGATAAAATCAGAAGAACACAGAGAATTTAATAAGTCTCATCCCAGCAGCAGATACAGCTGAACAATGGGTTTTTTTCATTTATGATTAGTTTGAAGCAATGTTCAATGATAATCGTCACACATGTACAGCTGCAATAATTTCTTTAGCTAACTCACTAAATGGATTATCAGCATCAGAAAACAAATACAGCATCATGATAGCTGTTATCCAATTATTTGTCATTATTTCTTATAGCTAGAATGCTTCTCAGTTGAGATTTTGTTCTTGCCAACTGATATTTTACCTTCTGGAATGCAAGAGTAGACTCATCTCCATACTGTCTTGTAAAGTAATCATACATCCCAAAGTCTGTCTGCCTGCCCAGCTGGTCACGGGATGTGCAGTCAGGAATGCATTCAATAACACCACACTGAAGAGGAAGAGGAGAAACAGGTCTGTAAAGCACGCTCCCAAAATATATTTTGCTCATGGCTCCTGGCAGTCATACAGGTCCTCTGGGAAATGTGGGAAGCCTACACATCACTGAATTTCTAGTTTACTGATAAAAAAAGTGCATCCATTTTTTTTAGGATTTCCATGCACACTATGTGACTTTCCATTGCCTGCACAATGTAGCCCCCAAAAATCAACCAACAAACATGAATAACCACATGCAGCAAAACTTCAGAGCCAAAAGCTTTAGAAAGCAGGAAGCAGGAGAGGACAAACTCTTTTTGTTGCTGGCGCTCCAAATATTTGGCAGTATTTCCTTGCAGTAGGGAATTTTTACGTGTGCTGAAAGAAAATGTCTGTTTTAATTAGGAGCTATTTTCTAGAGCCATACAGTTAATCGTACTTACCCCAGGAGCTGTGGCCACCACTCTGTATGGAAACACAAAAAGATCCAGGCCCACCAGCTGAAATATGTTCTTGAAGAGATCGATGATTTGTAAAGCTAACATGTCCTGTTATACAAGAAAAAAAATTGCACAAGCATTACAGGGGTTATGGATCATAAGTCAAGATTACAAAAATGCTCTGAAGTGAACATTGAAGTTAGCCCAGCAGGTCTGCACATGTGTGCTTGTGCATGCACACTGGCTCTCAGGGAAATCAAAATGGGTAAAGATAAATGCTGCTTAAGTGGGTAGCAAGCCAGACTGAGGATTTAACTGCTGACCTAAGAGGAACAAACTATTCCATCACTCTTTTATACGAGGGCTACTAATAACTCCAGGGGAAACAGCTAGCATTCCCTCCTAATCAAAACCAATCAAATTGCAATGTACAAGATACCACCTTGGAAACTACTGCTTTGTTACCAATAGTACAATTAGAAAATAAGCTCTGAAAAATAATTTTATGTCATGGTAAACTGTCTTAAAAGAATGGCCTTTGTTTCCACACCAGAATTTCTCCAGTGGTACAACACAGTTCTTTCCCTCAGTTTGTAACTAGTGGAGACTCTCAAAATTCCAAAGAAAAGTATTTCTATACTTAAATGATTTTCTTATTACATATTATCACCTACAAATCTGTTTTTTATAGCTGCAAAGCCCAAAAGCTTTGTACCTGTCTGCAGTCATCGCCCACTTTAAAGATAGCTGCCTGCCAACAGATTTTCTTACTGTCCACCCCTTCTTCTGCACTTTCATCTATGGAATCAGAACGACAACGCAGACCTGCAAGAAGAGTACAAAGCAAAACCCAGCCGCGGACTTCAATTAGTAACCTTCTACCAAGACAAGTCCTCTGCATTCAAAACCACCACATTTCACTGCAGGTGCACTACAGGTATTTCTGCCTCATAAGGTGAATACCATAAGACAGTTCCCTTTATCTACTTTAACTGGAACATATCAAGATAGTGTTCACGATTTAACTGAGAATGCCTGAATTGCATTAAGCTAGTCAGCTAGAATATCCAACAGAGTTTATTATGAGAAAAAACTGTCAAATCCTGGCATATGCTACAGTCTAAAACAGAGGGAAAGACAATCAATTGCTATGTTAGTCTAAATTAACTGTTAAACTTTCTAACAAGTGCTATGTGGTCTGCTTCCTGGGACTTAAAAATACTGAAACAAAACTGGATTTCATGGATTTCTTCTCTCTTCCTTTGATCCAGTTTTATTTCTGAGCTGAATTACAGCAGATAAAATTCAATACGGAAATAATATTCCTACTGCTTTACAGGTCACTAAAAGCAATTTTAAAGGAATTGCTGACTCTTAATTAGTAGTGTTGATGATTTAAGATGCAGTGACTAACCTTCTTTTTCGAGCTCACTAACTCCACATCGTTTCACTTTAAATTTGGCCAGGTAGGGTGCCTTTGCTGCACTAAATTGTGAAAAGACCAAAGACAACAATGAGTGCAAGTTAGCCAAACAAGGATTTATAGAAAAAATACCAATGTATCATGAGTTAACTTAATGGGAGAATATAACAAGAGCACAGTACCTCTGCATAGGAGTTCCTGATTTGTAATCAATGTCCAGAACAATAGCTTCAGGATTGCTGGGCAAGTAACAGCCTGCAAAATGGAGCAGACAGTTGAGGACAAACCCACTGGCTAGTGCAACAATGCAACCTGGAGAGTAACTGATGTTAGCATCTGTAACTTCAGTACATAGTTCTGGATTAAATAAAATGTTAGGAGATAAACTGGAGATGATGGTGTGTGAGCCAGGAAGGATGCAGTATCTCCTTTTCGTTAGTGAATGATTGCCAGAAACTAACAGAACACAATTTTGAACTAATCCTGCAGAAATGGACAGACATGACTTCTCTTACAGTTGTCAATAACAAGATGTGGCAGCGTGTCCCATTGCACTGGGGAGGGTTCTTAGCAACCAGCACATGGTAGGAGAATTAAGACCTGCTAGACAGAGATCAGGAAAAGCTTTCATCAAACCCCATTTTAAAGAGGAGATTCAGACTGGGAAACCTATGTTCAAGATTTGAAAGGACTTTCAGACAATGACATTCAAGGGAATGCCTGATGGGAGTAAAAGAAGAAAGAAAGGAACTGAACACACTTCATTCTTGAGGTAACATAACTCCTCAGAAGTGCCCCATCTCCTTAAAAAAAAAAAAGGTGGCCCAAAGAAAAAGAGCTTATTTATCTTTTCACTTCAGACATACACTTCTACTTTGATCTACAAGGTGCATTATCTAACTTGCTCTTGGGCAAGTTTTGATGCACCATATAGAAATTACTGGGTAAAAATATTTGAGTTGTTTCAAGAGAGAAACAGTCCAACTGTAACAGAACAGTCCCAGCACCAAAGCTGAGAGCTGCCACCTGCAGGTATTTCCAGATTTGCTTGCAGAAAATACAGTACTCATGTTGAATGCAAAAAGCCCACTGTATCTCATGATTAAATCACTTCTTACCAGGCTGCACTTTCACCTCAGAGAGAGCACTCAAACAAGCTTTTTTTCTTTCATCTCCTTTAGGGAATGGTCTGGAAAGATGAATGATATATTACTTATCTGCATACTATATATTACCCTATGTACTAGCCTCAAGTTTGTTTCAAATTTACACAAACATCACTAAAAATGCTTCTTCCTGTAATGACAAAGATCTCTTACTGCACCACTTGCAGGGAACTTACAGGCTCAACACCTAACCAGAACATTTTCTATCTTAATGATGGTTATAGTCTTTGCTTCATAGCTTTAACATTCATTTGACATACAGGTTGTTGGCAAACCGAAACAGTGTAAGATATGAGACCGAAATACATGAAGGCTGCTCCTCATATAGAAATTTTTGCATAATTAAACCTGTGTAAGCACCACTATAGTTATACCAATATAAGTCTCTTTGTGGAACTTACTCTAGAATAAGAACATTGGTAACTGGAAAAGACAAGCCAGAAAAACGCCTGTGCAATTACATGCCTAACTTGTTCACTGCAGGTGTCAACTGGATGATTAGTAAAATGTTGAACAATGAGTACGTACAAAAACCCAATTACACAGGCACGTGTGTTAACTGTCTATTGAAGTCAGCCACACAATTGCATGCTCACCTGGTGCAGCAGCATGCAACTGAAAGGCATTACTTATGCTCTAGTTCTAAACAGCGCAGCAGATTACTAAAGCAGCAACAAAATGGTTAAGATAATGAAATCATCCCAGATGATGAATTTATTCATTTGTACCATCTACAAAGCAAACAGGATCTTCTCTGTGTTGCCTTTACATTAGAGATGAACAAAACCAGATTCATTTTAAGGCTGGGGTGCAAAATGCAGTGCTTGCAAAACAATTATTATCAGTTAATTATAATTTGATACTAAGAAACTGGATTGATTTTATTCTAAATAGAAAGATACTCAGATCCTAAGCCCACCATTTAAATCCATCCTAACGGGGTGAAAACATCTTACCATGCACACACAGAAGGCCTAATATTTGATTTCTGTAATGTGTCGTTTAGCCTGATGCCCTTATACTGGTGGTGTGCAAAACTTCATTTTAAACAAGGTATGTTCCATGAAATGCATTTTATATGACTTTCAAATTCTTTTATACACCAGAGAATGTTTTAAAAATATGGAATGAAACCACATTTACAGTCTCAGAGCTTGCGTGCTGAGCTGCTGCCATCCACTGGCAAGCTTTATAATAAATAGCTAAATTTCATATCCTACTGCAGTTTTTACAGTCAGCAATGGGCAGGACTTTGCATTTTAAGAGATCAACAATTCCATTTTTATGGCATCAAATCTTTCTCCCTAACCAGAGTTTAGGAATGAAGGAAAAGAACTTATATATGCTGAAAAAACAACTGTCTTTCTATTATGCTGCACAGTGAAATCTCTCTGGGAACAGGAAAAGAATTTCATGGAGTCTTAACAGAAGGTAAAACCATTTACCTATCCTTGAGGCTTTTTGGTTTTGTAGGTTTTTTGATCCTCATTCCACTATTAGGAACCACGATGTGTTCAAATTTAGAATCATCTACTTCTAAAGTTATAGCTGTTCCAGATGGACTGCTAGCTCAAAGCATGAGCACTGAGATCACGACGGATATGAATTATCCCCAGAAGTCAAACTAAAATGAGCCTTTGCATCCTACAACTATTAAGTTGCATTAAAGAAAAAAATTATTCCTTATAAGTAATTATTTTAGCCTGCAAACACTACCCCAGTACCCTTAAAAACAACTCAGCCTCTTAATCAGGACACTGGCAATTACCAGAACAGTGAGACCCAAAAGAGGACAATTTCTGAAGTACAATACTTACTTGATAATGGCTGAAACATTGGTGATTTTATTAAAGAAATCAAATTCCCGTTGGTAGAATTCCTTGGCTGGGCCAGACAATGAGCCAGTTATCTCCTCTACTAGCTGCTCCAGAAGTTCCCCAATGTCAGCTGCATGTGGAAAAGGAAGCACCTCTGTCAGCAGCTTATTTCAGAAAGCTAAATTGTATGGAGATAACCACCTCTAGATAATATTAAAAACCAAAAAAGTCCTGATGCAAACATTGCCACATCTTTTGATGGACTCTGTCAGCTCGAACACTTCTACAGAATGGGCCCTGCCTCTACAAATGAAAAAAGTTCCTAGCTACAAAGATTCCTCCTGCCAAGAAAGAAGCAGGAAGGAGATTCAGTCTGAACTGAGACAAAGGAATCAAGCTAGATTGTATTTTAAAGCACTCACGATCTTTTTGATGTCCTTCTTCATCCAGGTAGATATTAGTTTTCATGTTCCAGATGAATTGGTGAGCCAGTAGCTGGGATTTGGCAGCTGCCCACAGGATGTATTCTCTGACATAACCCATCTGCAACCATATCCAGTCCAGTAAGGATCAAAGATCATTGCAGCTCTAGCAGACTCAATATTACTACTTCTAATAGCTATTCTTCAAACACTGAAAATATTTAATGGATGGAAAGAAAAACTCTGCTCTCTCATTCATGTTGCTAAAAAGGCTTTTGAAGAATGACAGTGTATTTCCAGAAGTTGCATTCCCTTTCCTCTACTTTCAGCTACTTCTGTAGTCTGTAGATGTTTCTATATTTGACTGATATTAACAGACAAGATGTCTGATGCTCATGTTCTGCACTGCAGAGGATATTTATCTATGCAAAGTTCTCAAAGAACAGCTATATACAGTCACCTACACTACTGGCTGGGGACATCTTCACCTAAAAGTAATGCACTGACCAGAGTTCACATATCTTGTGGGCAGGTAACAATGATCTTACATTTATGAACTCTGAATTTGGCTGGCAAGCTTTACTCTGGCTTCTGCAAGGTGAAACCAAGTTCTGAAATTCACATACGTGATGGAGCAAAAGACACCCACAGATGTCTTCTCTGGTTAGCTCCACAGCAAAATGACTGAGGATAGTAATTTAATGCTATTACTGCTTCTCTCATGCAGACCTTCAAAAGCTTTAAACAAACTCCTCATCTAGGCTTTTGCCATAACAAAATCTCTTTCCTTAGATACATAGCCTCTGGTTTCTCAAGTTTACCTGTTCATATAAGAGGTGTATCCAAAGCAAGCCAGCCTCTAAAGACAATAATTTTTCCTTCTATGTGTTAGATACAGTTTAAGCTGAAATTCTGTCTGACCTGCAGTTTCAAGCCTAAAAGCTGCCTTAAAAATCTGTTTTGTTCATATGCAGCTGCTTCGTATCCTTACCTTGTCATACCGAAGTGCCTGCACGATCTGTGGAATGTAGAATAAAATTGCATCCTGAAAAAGAAAAGATGGCAGGGGTTTTATTGTTATTGTTTTATTAGTTGGAATGGAAGACAGGTCACATGCACAGAGAAAAGCTCCCTCCAGTTAGATGCTGAAAAAAATACCACTTCCTCTTTATTTTAAACTATATATATGTCTCCTTGTCAAATCAACGTATTTTTCTGTCCAATTACTCCCTTCTCAAATATCTTTAATATTCACATATTTACAATCCTGCTATAAGTCTGGCAGGAGTTGAAAATCCAGCCTTCTGCTGCTTCAAAAGGAACACCTTTCCACTGAGAGAAGATTCAAAAGGAACAGTTGAGAACGGCAATCTGAAGAATTCAGTTTAGTGTGATTTACAACAAAAGAGTTGCAAGTATACAAGCCAGTATCACATGGGACAATCAACTTTAAATTTTCATCCTAATCTATTCACATTCTGAAATGTGGTGTGCTCATTCAGCATACATGTCTCTCTGTGGTATTAAAACAAAGCCTGTGGCCATAACCTTTATTCAGAACGTTAAGGCGCTCTTGGAACTAGTCTTACCGGAGGAAAAGATCGCAGGACTTTAACCCCATACTGAGCTGTTAGAGGATGAGGTGGATACATGCTTGAAAAATAGGAAAGGCCAGTTGGTGGATCTGTTGGTGCCCAGCACAGAACATGGCTGAGTTCAGGTGCATCAGCATCAATTGTATGCCACGTAACCAGGTACTGAAAAAGCAGATCAGACACGTTAGGAGTTTATAGCACCCAATAATGTTCGGGTAGTGCACATTAGACAGTAATGCTATAATCTAGCTTCTTATATCAGGGGAAGTTAAACATGGTATACTTTCTTTTACAAAACCACAGCTATTTTATCTAAAGCATTTTTTTCCCATGGAAAACAAACTGTTGGAACCCCCTCACCTCCCAGATCACCACATGAAGTTAGTGAAGTCATGTTACTAAAAGCACAATACAGGAGTTCTAGCACAGGGAGGAAGTAGAAAGCATGAGCCCTTTTGTATGAGTCAAAGAAGGTCAAGCTTTTCTGTCATCTATTTTACAGGGGATGTACAGAATGCAGCTCTGATAAGACTGTCCTTCACATAGCTACAGTGCTTCACTACAGATCAGCATGATGAGTCTCTTCCATTTCAAGGGGCCTCTTGGCATGCAGCACAGGCTCAGCTTGAAATAATTTCAGCGGCACCACGCACCATGACTCAGTCCAGTGGTCTTCTCCATATTATGCAAAAGTAACAGAAATGGTGGCTGCACTGAAAGTGATGAGCTTTGAGACATTTTGTGTATGGTGAGAATATACCCAGGAGCAAGATGTACCATTAGCTAACTAGTTACCTACTCTTATTGCTGTGGCTCTTGCATCAGCACCCTATTTCCACAGCTGTCCTGTCTTTCTCTCCTACAGACCTAGAGTAAGAATATACACTGTGTAAAGTAAAGACTGTATTTTTCAATATATGTGAAAGAAATGGGCATACTGGGCCCTGTAACAGTATAAATATTCACGAGTACCTTTATTGCTTCAGGAACATCACTGACAGCTCCCGGGTCCAACCGAACCAGACGGGTTACTTCTGTTCCAATAGCTTCAGTATTCTTAAATCTAAGAGTAACCAGGAACACAATAACATTATTAGAAAATGTTGACAGCCTCTTCTTTTTCTGCGAAGATGAAGACAGCAAAAGGCAAAGAAGAATATGCTCAATAAACAGATAGTCCAACTATGAAATAATGCACACCGAAGGACCAACGTGCTGAAAAAAGAAGATTTAGGACCAGCTGGTTCTTATCCAATGCTTTTGTATAAACCACTAGCATTTTAGCCCACTATTGGATTTTTGGCTGAAATATACTGTCTGATTCTACAGACACCAGTGTGCAGAACTCTACTTGGCAAAAACTATCACTTTTGTAAGGGGGAAAGAATTTCCTTTCCCTTCTGGAGCCAACTATGCTAATTCTCCTATAATACTTACTAAAATGCAAGCCAATACATAGCTGGAGAACACTTCATTCAAAGATGCTTTCAATCACTGTTTAAATTCTATGCCTGCTAATGGGCTATTAAAAAACAAACATGATTTCTTCTGAACAAAATACCATCTAAGTGGTAGCAAAGAACGGGTGGTAGGAGAGGAAGCTGCACTCCACTAGAGCCTGAGCAAAATGAGTATGTTAAGTAATCTAGTTCTTTTCATTTCAAAGGTCTCAAACAGCTCTGGCAGTATGTAAGGGGGCTGTGAACATGAGCAAGTGCCATCTGTACTTAAAGTGTAAGTACTCAGCAGCTACAGCAGCAGGAATTACATCAATTCTTTCTTTTGAAATATCTCACCTGGTAGGCAGCTGTACAGCAAGATGAGGAGAAATGCTCCACGCCAGATTTACATTATCCTTCCACTGCTTCTCACTAAGACTGATATACTTAGACCTCCAGTTTGCTACACTGCTCTCTCCAGTTTGATCCAGCTCTAGCTCAGGGGAAGACAGTGGATTGTACCATGTGATTAAGCGTTCAATCTCGGTAGCCTGAGGGAAGCAGACAGAAAAGATAATGTTTTCCGGAAGAAGAAAAGCACTCCCAATTTCATACTCTAGTTTATGTATCTTGCAACAATAGCAACAACAAGAGGGTCTTGGAAATTCGTGTAGTTTCTTCATTCTTCTGAATGACCCACCAGCAATGAGAGCAGTAATGTTCTTCGCTTCATGTAGTATTTGTGTAGCTGTGTACCTCTGTTGGTCTTCTTAGACATGCCTTGAGAAAAGGATAAAAAAGTTTTCAGTGGCTTTTGTTCAGTGCGTTAAATGGTGCTTTCAGACTGCCCACCCCTGGCAACAGTAACACATAAGAACCAAATAACCACAGGACACTTTTAAATTTAGATCAGAGTGACTTCAGAAAGTCAGCATGCAGCTACTCATTGTACAGGTGTTCTCTGAATACATGGAGTACAACAGGCTACAGGGATATCAATTTAACCAGTATTGCATTCACTTCAGAAACATGACAGCCTACTAGAAAGAAAGAGCACACAATTTACAACTGTACCAAAACACAGCCCACAGTCTAATGTCACTCTGCTGCCCCAAAAAGCACTAGGGGCATGTTTGCACAAAGCAATTTCCTTACATACAGGTTTTCAATACAACTTGACCTCAAGTCTTACTTCTTCTGTAGTACAGAATTTATTACTCTATTAGAAACACCCAGGTAACTTCAAACCTTTCCCCTTGCTACCAGCAAGGCTTTTCCTGCCCCCTCTCTGGAGTCTGGTAATTAAATACTCTGCCAGAAGAATATGAGCTCAGTATCAGAGGTAAATACTGACTTTAAGCAACATCTGTGTATAAAATCTGCCACGAAACTGACTGCAATGAGCTGGCTGCAATCAAAAAGATACCTGATTTTTTAGATATGGTTGACATGCCACTGGACAAAGGGTAAGTATTTATCCATCCTTGTGTAGCCTGCTGCCGAGATCCAACGTTGATATCAAGGTTGCTCCTGGTGTCTTGATTATCTAACAACAGAGCACAGACCTGATGTAGGAGCCAACTAAAGAAACAACAAGCCTTTGAAACAGCCCCTAAAGGAACTCACCAGGAGGCACAAGTTGGCTGGCAGTCAGATACTTCTTGTCCGAGAACATCGCTGTCCAAAACTTGATCAATATGGTGATATCCTCACGAAGCCTCTTCTCCCCTTGTGTAGGGAACTTTGAGGGACAACTTGGAAGAAATTATACAAATAATGTGAAGTTGAATGTATTATGAAAAGAAAACCAACCAAACAAATGTCACACAAATCTAAGCAAATCATCTTTCTTATTCTGACCAGAATCTACAAGGATGAAGCTACACATCACTATGTTTTATCCTCATGGCTTTATTATGCCTGACTGAAGAGTACAAACTCCCTGTTAAAACTGACAACTAAGGTAGCAGCCTGCAGCAGCCTGGATTTATTTGAAAACTAGTATTATGACTGACCTCACACTCAGACATTCCTATCAATTGTATTATTTTCTGTGGTGCCTATGTCAAACATTGAAATTATCACATTCAGGGTGGATGTGGATTTTCAAACAGTGAAACTATATTTCAGCCACACACTCTGTTAACAAATAATTCCTTAAGTGTTATAAATCTAGGTATGGTTTTGAGCATTGAATAAACTCCAAAATAAGGAAAAAAAGAACAGAAACATTTCGGAAGATACTACTTTATATATAAACCACACATAAAAACTGGAACTTATACCTAAGCCTCTTTGAGATGGTTTACGAACTGCACAAAAGCATAAGGAAAATAAAAGTTTCTGTTAAAATGGGCAAAAAAAGGAGAGGAAGAAGTTAAATCACTAGAAGCAAATGACAGGTGCTGCTCTGAATTACCACAGAAGGTTCAGGAAATCACACACATGCTTTCACTGAAAAGTTGCAAAGAAAGAAGTACCTGAAATAATCAAAGGCAGTTGAATAAATTTTTTCTCTCAAAACATTTCGAATGGTCGCATTTGGAACCACATCAGCATGCAGCAAAGACAACCCCAGAGTCAGCAACCTAATAAGCAAAATAGAGAATGAAAGTTTTGGCACTGCCAAAACAGTGACAAATGTAACATTACACAAGCCACAGGTACAGCTGTTAACTCTGTTCAGTTACTAAAAAGTACTCACTTAAATCGGGGTCCAATTGCTGCCACATGCCGATTCAAACTGCCTTTTGCCCCTCCAATGTTCAGTGACAATGATCGCTGGAGCAGGCTGGAGAAGATCTCTATTTGATCAGAACTGCAGTACTTGGCTATTTCAAATCTCTGCACCAAAAACTGAAAGAGACAGACATACCATGCCTCCTTTGATCTCTTTTAATCTCAACCTCTCCCAATCTTTTCTGTTTCAAACGGCTTTCTCCCCTTCAATTATTATGCTCATCTAAGTGCATGTCTCCTGGCTTTTAAGGCAGACAGACTAGCAGCATGACTCCAGTCCTTTCCCAAATCATGAGAACTTGTAGTGCAGAGTAGCTTAATTGCAGCCTCACTGCAACACTGCCATAGGTGCAATGTTCCAGATGAAATACACACCTCTATCCAGATGTAATGTGGGGTCACCTCTGGCGGACAAGGCCTTGGCTGGCTCTCTTCTGATGCTGCTAATGGATCTGCTTCCTTCTGCTCAGCAGAAAACAGGCCAACTTTCTGTTCCACTGTCATTTGCCAGGCTCCTGCCATTTCCCGCATGAACTGCAAAAAAGGAAGATGAGTATTTCTTGTTTTGAAAGAATCTTCTCATATGTAAAGCACAATCTTACTCCAGAGCACATGCAAGAATCTAATACATCAATTAAAATTCACTGCAATATTAATGAAGAGGCAGAGACAGGTCTATACATCCCACCTGAAATGTTTCATTCACATCCTGAATTAGGAAGGGAAGAAAGACTCCCCGAGAAGTTCAGCTGGTAACAGAAAGACTAAGAGCAAGAGCAGACAAGCCCTCTATTTTGCTGAGCAGACTGAACTGTTAGACTGGCTGGTGCTATTCATCCTCCTGCTCTACTAAAGGTTACTGCCTCCAACACCAAACAGAGACAATTAGATGCACTTTTGCTGAACCTGATCTAGGGACCAGTATCCTCTGATAGAAAGGGCACTCAGCAACCAAAGGTGCTTACTTATCTCCTCAACAAATTAGAAAGAAATTTCCCAAAAGCACAAGAAAAAACAAACTGATTCTCAAGTTAAATACTGAAATGTACGTGTAAACTGACCTAAGTAAATTTAGATGGATGATTATCTTCAGCAAGGGAAACACTTAGTGCTCACTAACTGGAGCAATTACCAGAAGCAGCTTTCTCAGCTGTGTGTGGGCTGTCATTAAAGCATGCGGAGTTGCTTTATTACTATTAGATTCACCCCCACCTCACAAAATACAGCTGGTCTAGGCTTTTACAAGATTAGGACACTTGCAGAAGTGTTTTTTATGCAAGGGTGCAAGGCTAGATGTCAGAGGCTCTGACTGATAAACAGGGACATTGATTTTAATTTGCTTTAAAACACCATCCTACAAATTGTGATAGTTTAGAACCTGATACATGAGCAGCACAGGCATCTCAGCAGCAAAGTAATTGTACAGCTGAGATCCTAACAGACTTCCTTTGCTGTATAATTCCTGCTGCTAAGAAGGATCTGTTTCCCACAGCCTACTTCATGAGGGTGCTCAGACTTCCAACAATACAAGAACAGAGATTTCCTGGCAGGCTAAATTGATTAACAGTACATTTAACATCCTTACTTGACACAGATTAACAATAGCTCTGAATCTCTCAAATTTTCTGCCTTCCCCCGTAGCACGGGCAGAGAAAGAGTAGTTAAACAGCTTCCTACCGGCACTTCTATTCCATTCTTGGCAGCGAGCAACCACTCCCAGCAAGCAATTGCTGTTTCCATGCCATGTTCATTGAACATTCGCAGGGGTCCCCAACACAGATGATGAAGGAGCTGGGCATCACAGTCTGAAAACAAACATTCACACAGATTTCTCCAACAGAATAAATAACTGCTTTTCACATCAGCATGAAACTGGTGTGCACAGTATGTATAATCAGTTCCTAAGAAATAGTTTCTAGTTTAAGAAGGCCTTTCCCCAGTATAAGCCTAATTGAAAAAAACTAAAACACAGTTTGGGTTCAAGTTGATGCACACTGGGTTTGTATACGGATAGTTTTTGTAGTTTATTACTCTTGGCTTTCACAGCCAGAAAGCAGAACTCCATTTGCTTTTCATTACCTTTGCTGCTTATTAGCAGAGCAGTCAACTTAAACATGGCCTGGGTGTAAAACTCAGCGTGGCCTGATTCAAGAGCATCATTCAGTTCTTTGATCATCAGTTTGTTCAGGTCAGATGTTCGTCCTGTAGCATTTGAGAACTGAATCATTCCAGAAACCTGTAAAATATAATGGGGTTTTCAACAGAGAACAGTATTTTTAGGAATCTAGTTTGGTATTGGTCACATGTTGATTAAGGAACTCCACAAAGAGAGACATCTTTTGTTACTATTTTCCTAAATCTTTAGCTTTATCCTCAATCTAAGAACTTTCTGAAAGACCGTTTGTTTAATAACCTACGAAAACTATACCCTTTATCTCAAAGGAATTTAGAGTCAGTGCTTAAAATAACAGACCCATACAGCAGTGTATGTTGGAAGGGACACCACCCCCTGAAAAGCCATTACTGAGCTTGTGGACACTCCACACTCACAAGAAATCCTGCACTTACCTCTCCTGCATAGCGGTTGCGCAAGTTAAGAGAAGCCATGAAGTTGGAGTAGTCCTTCTTCACACAAGTTGGTCTCTCAGTTAGCTGGGTTGCCTATGACCAGATCACACAGAGGTGTTTATACTGTTCATATCCAGCCATTTGTCTGGTTTGTTGGGGTTTTTCTTGTATCATCTCTTCTGTTTTAAGTTTAATTTTCCTTACGCTTATAAATCAGAATAGTATCAGGGCTGTTAACTACAACAGTACCAGGACTGATAAAAAGTAAGGAACGTGTATTTATTCCATGGATACAGTTTGAAATACATACATATTTGGATATACTATTTGAAAGACCAAAACCAAAGTGTGAACAGGGTAGAATCTCTGGCACTGTTGCTCCCTTTTCATGAACAGGTAAGGAGGAAGACAGGAGAGGAGGTACTATTTTGGTTCTGCCCTTTCCACACAACAGCTTGCTGAACTGACAGTAATGTAGAGGAGAGAGTATTTTGTTCTTGTCTTTAAGAAGTGCACTAGTGATCCACATTTCCCTGTGCAGAAGCACTCAGGAATTCATGTCAGAGGTTTTTCCGCAAAACCAACAAAAAAAGAATGCTCTTTACATCGTAAAATGATGTTTTTGTATTACGGATTTCATACTAGAATACAAGCAAACCCAGCAGAAGTTCAACACTCCTGCAACACTTCGCTTCAGTACTGCTAATGGGCAGCTTGGCTCAGCAATGGATAAACTGTTAAGAGCTATTCCTCTTACATGTCTTGGATATAAAATTTGAGTGCTATCTTCTTTTCATTAGCAAAAGCCAGTCCATGGGAATAAAACCAAACAAACTGCTAGTAATCTGAGAGCTTTCTGAAAGAGCTTTTGTCACTCGGCTGACATGCAGGAAGGCCCTAAAGAAAACAAATACTGTTACCATATTAAGACAATGAGAGAGTTATTTCTCCTATTTCCTTTCTGTTTGTAAAGTTTCCAGTTTCTTCCAGCATAGTCTTTATTCTATCAAGCTTTTTTCACCTTGTTCCTTTAGGGAACTACACTGACTGCCTTTCCTGAGTCCTCTGAGAGCTCTTTATCCTATTTACATTTAGAGACCAGTGTCTAGAAGGACACTGTAACAGAGAACAAAAAGGAAATCCTGCTAAAGCTGAGCACAAGGGCAGTTTCAGAGCTGCTACTAGAAAGCAAACTGGGTGATAATACAAGAGATGCTACTGGACACCTCTCCAGGAGATCAGAAATTACAACCACAGATGAGGCAAAATTAATGGCAAAAAACTGCATATAACTGCATTAAAAGTTCAACATGCAAAAGCCTGGTTTGAGTGACTCTATGATAACTCAGAACAAAAGAGAGTCACCCAACACCTGTGTTACTGTTCTAGAAAGTGGCTTATTTCAGCCTTACACAAAGATACTGCTTTCAAATCATTAATCTATAGAAAACTCTTAAACAGCATCAGAGACAGTTTTATTTTCTTGCTTTTTACCTTCTTACTTTTCAGTATTTTATAGAACATGATTACCAGACACCTTGATTTGGGATGGAAAGAAGTAAGGTATCTGAGTAACGTTCAAGTACTACAACAAAGGTGATTTAGAAGATCCGTATGTGGCCATACTGAATGTTACAAAATGAGCATGACAACTCCACAGGTGCACAAATGAACAAACAAGAACCATGCCCAGTACTCACGCCCAGAGTGGTGTTCTGTCTGTTGTAGCCTGCGAAGTGCAAAACACTTTCTGTAGCCATGGCCAGCCCCGTGTGCTGGGACAAGCCCGACACCCAGTTCTGATGCTTGTTTAGGTACTCCTGACAAACAAAGAGGAAGAAGTGTTGGAAAACACCTGTTTTTCAAAACAAGGCAGCTCATAAGCAAGTGTTGCATCAGCACAAACTAGCAGAAACTTAATTACACACATACCTGACAACAAACAGGCTGTTTCTACTCATCCCTGTAAGGCATTGTTTCCCTGGCAGTAAAGAACTCTGAATGCCCTCCTGAATAGCCAAGAGTAAGACTCTATCCATTTTGGAACAATAAGGATCAGGGTATCAAGAGAGATACTTGAAGACTGAGGTCTTCCTTAAAAAAAATCACTTCTGACAAAAAGAACCTTACAAAAGGAAGTGCTTTAGACTCCATGGGGGAAGGGAATGTAATCAATTATCCTTTCACATAAGGATAGAACCCCTTGAGGTTCCTTTTTTAGGGAAGGAAATCTAAAATTCAGGTAGATTTTCAGCATCCAAGATCTTGAGCCTCCCTGGAAATTGTTATTTGCATCAGATTAGGCACCTTTAGACACAATACTAATCTAACTTGGACCACATAGCTTCTTCAACTACTCACCAAGGATTAACTGCATTCGTTATAGTGAGACACTTTAAGGTATTTTGTTTCTTTTATTAGCACATCATTAACAGTCTTTTGTAATATTTGCCTGCAGTCATATAACTGCTTTTCCCTGAACTCTCACATGAGTGTTTACTACACCCATGCCCAAATTAAGTCTCTAGATTATAGTGGTCTCATATAGTAGCAGCATTTCTCCACATTTAAAAGAACCACAGTGACAGAAGAAAACACCCTCCCAAGAGGGAAACGAGAAACAAGTTTACATCCTAATAGCTATTTCGGTCCAGCAGATATCTTCAGCAAATACACCAGCATTAAACTTTGCTAGGCAGATGATTCTGTTACACCAAATTCCAACTTCTGAAGTAAATCCAGGATAATCAGCTGTTCACAAACATGTTACTTTCAGATTACTTAGGTTTGGATTACATCAAAAGTCACATCAAATAAAAACATTTTAATTATCCTCTGCAATGCTATAAAGGAAATTTTAAAGCAATAGGAAATTTAAAATTATGCCTGGATAGCCTGAAAAATGAGAAACACCACTGAATTCTCATTTTAAAGATAGGTGTAACTCCCATGTTCACAGAAGGAGGCTCCTTACCTGCAGATGAGATTTCGTAACAGAGGGTGCCCATTTCATTGCTTCTTGCAGAATCATCCCACAGCGTGCAGCAAAATCCTTGACTATACTCTAGAATGAGAGAGCATCAATACAATCAGTAAAATACAGGACATTTTACAGGAGGCACTGGTTTTAATCGTGTAACAAGTAACGTGGGAAGTAGGTTGCAATAACATGATCCAGTTAAAGTTTTCTGTTATAAACTACCCCTGACAAGCAAAGAACTGACTCAAGTAAAATAATAAGATTCAGAAAGACAAATACCAAGTGTCATATTTTATTACAAAAAATGTATCTAGGGAAGGATTCAAAAAAGACCATTAAGAATAGCTCACTAATTTATCTCCAAGACATAAAAATAATCAGGCATTATTTTGGTCTTTGATAAATCAAGGAGGATCATTTACCTCTCTGGCTTCGTGTGTGTCAGGGACAGTTATTCTATATGGAGCATCAGGAATGTCATAGTATGGTTGGTCCTTGTGAATGTCCTAAACAAAAGCAATTATCAACTCTCAGCAAGATAAAATTCATCACTTCACTTGAACACTACAGGAAGCACTCTCCCCCAAGCAGGAAGCCTGACTTACCAAACCTTTTTGCTAATATTTGCTCTCAAAGTCAATTTGAACAGCTCTAACAAACTGCTTGTGTTGCACTTTGGTTTCTAGTACAGGTCATTTTAAAAATCCAAAGCCCTCTTCAACATTTAGTATAAAAGTAAAACTCTATAAAGCATTTCCATCTTCAAAATACTAATATGCAATAAATTCAAGGTAGATGGATAAACATGCACAGACTGGAATCACAGCTGATTCTATGATTATAATCTGACAATCATAATTCATAAATAAAAAATCTGAAATCAGAAAAACACCACTGATTTATTACTTCAAACGAGACAGTTCAACAATTACAACCCAGAACTGGTAACCCTGTTTTATTCTTGATGCTAAACTTGACCTTATGAACCACACCTGACAACTTTCCAGCACTAGTTTCACTACCTATGAAATAGAGTTGAAAATGCACTTCTTCACACAATTTAAAATAAAAATTTTAACTATCTTGGTAATAAAAGAAAACCAAAATAAGAACTAAAATAACTACCAAATAAATGCAAAACAAACAAATCAGTTCTATGAAAGAAAAAGGAACTTACTGCACTAAGAGACAGTGACAGTGTCTGCAGAATATCTAGCATAGTCTTCAACACGGTTCCACTCCACAGCAAGTGAGGAAATCTAGAGCAAGATAGGATTCAGAAACTCAATAACCATGAAGAGCTGAGGAAGGAAATTACTTTATCGAGCAATATGGCTGCTGAAAGAGCTACATACATCTGTAGGTGAGCTTGTACAGAAGTTTCAAAGCTTGCCATGGCTCACAACAGCCTAGTTCAATACAGAGTGAAAATCTAAGAGCTATCTCATAGTCGAGATTGCATTTATTTCATGGGCACTTTGCTTTACTCCATCTGTGACAATACTAAGCAGACATGGACATTTAAGCAGGGCTTTCAGAGCCCAAGTTAAAAATACTATCAAATGTTACTTTTCAAGGAGATGCTTCAGCAGATGTACCAGCCAAGAAATCCACTCAACTGTCTTCATCAACTACGTAAGTAATCAGTAATGGGGCGATGTGAAAAGGGAACAGGGAAATAAAATCTATACTCACTTGTCTACCAGACCAGATAAGTATTTGTCTGCAACTCTCCTGATCCTTTTGTGAATGTGGTTAAAATTCACCAGCAAGAACTGAGCATGTCTCTCCAGCTCTTCTTCATTCTCCTTAGTTTTAGGCTAAAAAGCATGCCAAAGAGAGGTATGAAGCTTTTCAGGAAAAAAACCAAGCATACTTTCATAAACTAAATGAGAACATTCACACAAATTCAAAGTTTTAGTTTCCATGTAACCTACTTTATCAGCCATCATTGTCAGGAATGCTTCAAACACCTTATCAGCAACAGCTATCACACACTGCATCATGCCTGAGGAATTGAGAGAGGTGACAAGTTTGATTATCAGAATTACATTTGCTTTATAAACCATGCTTAGCAGTTATAAAGCATTTATGTTTACTCAGCCAACATAGAACCAAGCTGTTTCAAACAAAACTAGTGCTCTTGGCAAGAACAAAGCAACAGCAGCCTAGTGAATATGAATCATTTTGTTATGTCATTGCTTGATTTGTTTTAGTTTTGCATGTCTGCAGATAATTTCCAAATATCTCAAGCTGCAAGATAACCTGGACAGGTAATCTTACCAGATTTGTCTTTTTGAATTGCTTTATCCTCAAAATAGCAGAACATAACTTGGAAGCGATCTTGGTCAGTTGAACGCAACACCCTACAAAAAGAAGAGTTTTGTGGCTAGGATTGTTTTGGCATTTGCTGAATTTGCCTATGATGGAAATATCACATTAGCAGGAATACACTTTTAAAGGAAAAAAAAACAACAAACAAAAACCCCCACAACAAAACCCCCACCCAAACCCCAACAAACAGCTTGTGAATTCAGTATGTCTGACCAGCACAACCTAACACACAGTACCGAGGGGAGAAACGTACAGTACACAATAAAATCCCAGCTCCTACACTACACTGATCCCACAGAACAGGCAACTGCTCTTCAGAGGTGCAAGCACAAGAGCCTGTGCAGAGCAGACGTTACACTTGCAACACATTCCTCTGAAGAACTCATTTGTCCATCTTCTGTTAGTTCCTATACAGAGGAGATTCTGTTTTTCAGGCCCTCCTATATTATTCCATCCTTTTTAAATACCTCAAAGGCATTTTTGCATAGATGAATTCCCTGTCTCGGAATTTTCATACGAATACTGATTCTCATTTTTCTTAGTGTCTGGCAATTCTGACTTGAACATACATAGTTGTTTGTTTTTGTTGGCTGGTTTGGTTTTGGGTTGTTTTTTTTTAATTCATCAGTGGAAAAAGCACATCCATACCTCATATACTCTAGGCGGTAAACAGAAAGGAGATAGGTAGACATGGCAAAGTCTAACTTATTGATCAGCGCTGACACTTCTGGAGGGGGATCCAACAGATTTATTATGGTACTCCGCAACTCATTTAATTCAGCCTAGAGATGAATACATGAAGTTATCTTAAGTGGAAGTACTGTATTAGTCACGATTCTTCAAATACAGAATTAAACAGAAATAAATACTGGAGTTGAGCTCCCTGCTGAAATAACTGCTAGCTTCCATGCAGTTAAACCAATGAACAAACACAATTCCTACACTGAAGGAATGTAAGGTTGATCAACATCAATACTGTCCAGTTTCTGAAACTTCATGGCTCTGTTGTGTTATTCTTTGATGTCACAGAACTAAGTATCCAGGCATAAGCCAGATTTCTGTATTATTTGGGAGCCAGACAAAGACATGTGATAAGCTACAACTCTTCTACCCACTTGACTGCTACCACAAATAATTCTCTGGCAAGATCTATCAAGCAAACACTAGAGTGAAAAAAGTATACAAGGACCAATCCAGAGCATAAAAAGGGAAAAAGTTCACTTAATATTTCTCTGAAAGACTGAATAAGTTGCTTCCTTTCAAAGTTTGCTGATTCCTTCTAAAGAGCGAAAATTTTGACTGTCTGATACAAAACTGATGCAAAGTTATTAAAAGGCTTCCATCTCTACAAAGACTTGGTTTCTACACCTAATCAAAACAGGGTAGCTACGACTCTAAACCCTTGTATTAACACTCAGTGAAACTAAATCCAAGCCAGTTACACGTACACTGCTGTCATAAGACTAAAAAAAGCTGTTTTCCACTACTAGAAGGCAGGCTGAAGGGGTATTGTGCAATTTCAGTATATCGTGGTTACCATATCATTTAACATTGACGGACACTATGAAGGAGATAACAGAAGAAATTAATTCTTACAGAAGTTACAGTGTCATTCTTCATGGCAGAATTGTACTGAAGAACAGACCGAAGCGGTTCTTTGCTGGGAAATGTGAGTAATGGAGACTTGGTGGCAATTTCACACACACCTTCATACCATTCTTCTGGCCAAAGACCTGAAGCACAAGTATAAAGAGGAAGGTGGGGTAAGGGAGAAGAATAACATTAAGACCCACACAATTAATCAGCACTATCAAGCTTGGCAGTACTTTTGGCCATTTTTTCATGCACTTAAGCACAAACACTCAATACATGTGATCCATGTTCCAAGTCAAGTTCCTCACTGGGTAAGAAGTTTCTACTTGATTACCATTGTACCCTATGTGTCCAATGCTCCATTTCATACTTAACTAAGGCTGTTAACCTGCGGAAATGAATGAAGCACAAGTTGTACTGTGCTGAATCTCATAGCAAACCAGCAGAGATGTAAAGAAATCCAGTCAGAGACCTGCCATGTTAGCTGTTCATTTTTTAGTGTACCTGTAGTTTTTCTTCAGCCTACTGTGACTGGTTTGCACAGAGTTAGATGCATATTTGTCAGGAGTTTAACTGTGAGGAGCAATGTTCTCTTAGAATTTACACTACCTGATCCTTCCACAGCAAATCCCATCAGCACTGAGTACAACCAGAAGTCACGGAACAGCTTTTGCAGCCTGGGTTTGGCCTCCTTGATGGGTGGCAAGCGTCTGGTGAGCTACCAAAGAAATAAAAATTAACATCACAGAATGGTAGGAGCTATAATAATTTAATTCCACTCTAAGGAATCAATTCATGTACCTTTGATTTACAAAGGCAATATTCTTTGGCATCTATGAAAACCAGTATTATAATGCTACTGTTATACTGAAGAAAGTTAGATCTTGTTAGAGTTATCTAAAATACTAACTTTTGAGATGCCTGAAGTAAGAATCTCCTTTGTTTTACACAGGAATAATACCATGCTGATACAGTAACCTCTGAAGAGAATACATAATATTAGTGTACTATCAACTGCAGAGATAAAGAGGCCACATGATCCTTTAAACTGTGTTGGAGACAATGGCATGCAGCTCTGCCTAAGTGCAAAGGAACTCAAACCTAAATAAATATTAGTCAAACATACTTCTGGTTGCTATTGTTTATTGGCTTTGTGGAAATACATTGAGGCACCAATTGGGGATCTTTTATTGTCTGCACCCACGCACACGATGACATCAGTTCTGGAGAATTTACTATCTAAACAAGCAAGTAAAAGAGCATTATTTTCAACACTTTTTCCTTAAAACTCTCTGATGCTTGTTGCCCAAACAGCTGCTTCCACTGCGGGAGCACAGCCTTCCCTCCCAGCCAACACGATATGCAATTTCAGATTAATTTATGTAACAAACATGACAGTGTGTTATCCTAAAAAGTGCTACAAGTCCAAGCAGTGTTTAAAAAGTAGGAATAGCTCACTGAACTGCCAGCTTTATTCAATACGAATGTATATTATTACTGTAAACTTTATTAAGGAAATGTTAGATTCTAGTCTAGCTTAAAAAGTTTTCTCTCAATGTACACTAATTCCCTTGGGGTATGAAAGCCAGCAGTACTTCAGCCAGCAGTATTTCAATGAAACCTTACATAAAGCCAACTTTGGGCGTATTTATAAATCATGAGGCAGATTGCTCATTTAAAAACATGAAAAAATCCCTTTAATCCCTTTAAAAGCTGGTGAATGGCACCATGGTAAAAAGTTGCTTGTGCAACACAAACGTAGCACTGACAGACCAAGCCTGACCATCACAAGCAGAGGCCACGCCCATTTTTGCACTAAGATGCCCCCCCCCATTTCAGCACAAAATAGCAGTGACATGGCTTTTACTGGTCAGCAACAGTCAAGTTTATGTGCGTGCTTGACTTTGAAACTTTAGATACACGGCAAGTTTTGCTCAAAGATCTTCCTCAAAAGTGAGCAAGTACCTGCAAAGCCATAAAAGTAGTTCAACAAGCAACATACAATTCAGCAGAGATCACCAGGCAAGGGAGGGATTTTGGCTGACGAAGTAAGTTTAGCAGTGTTTGGTTTAGAGAATGTTTACTTTGGGAGATACACAAAAAACTAGCGTCAAAGTTCAGCTTTAAACCCTGCCATTCCTCTTACTCGAGCTATTCAACACATCCTTCCCGCACAGTGGCTTAAAGGTAAGCTTCATTTTAATCTGCTGTTATTTTAGCTAGATCTGACCAAAGACACGTATATTGCAGAGTGGAGGCAAGCTTTCATTGTCTTAGTGCAGCTAAGCAGGAACTGAACTTTGGTGAAGATGAGAATGCAAAGTTGGGAAGTACAGAAAACAAATTCCTCCATGCCAAAAGCAGAAAGCATTCAGCAGTGGTTACTGGACTGAGTATCTCAGCCCGAAGGGCCTGACTTCTGGGGGCGGGGAAAGAAAAAGGCATAAATTTATGAAGAAACAGTAAGAAAAAGACTGACTCGAGTTATTCAGTCACAGGGTAAAACCATTTAAAGAGCACCTTCTATGGATCCTTCAGTGCTGCAAAACAATGTGAGTTTGTTAATATGGGATAATAATCCCCTTGTTTCAGGACTTCAGGCAAATGAGTCTGGGGGGAGAATCTTGAATATTCATCTGTTAGCTCAGTTACTTCAGTCCTGCTACAGCGTGCTTGAAAATGTTTTCTTTCAAGCACTGGGTTTACTCACTGAGGTACAGGTATGTATATCTATTTATTTTGCTCCTATAGAACAGCTCTTTGGACTATTTCCTAATTTAAAAAGCATTTTAATCAACACCTTATAAGATTTTTGTTTCATTTCTATTGCTCTAATTTATATTGTAAATAATTGCCTTTTTATTCCGAAAAGTGCTATTAACAGAATATAAAGTCTTGTTTTCTAAAGAAGTCTGTCTGAGCAGAAGCCAAGACCTTGGCATTTCAGTTTCAGCTGATACAGTTAATGAATACTGACATTTTGGTCTTTATTCGACTGTCACAGAAATGGATTATACTTGTTCATATCTTTTTAAGATCACGGTAATTATGGCAACCCAATATTATGGCGAAAAGTCTCTCAGACCCACTTCTTGGAACAGCGCTTTACAGCTGAGTAAGATGGATTCATTCTCTTCAAATTACAAACATCTAAGATAATTCTCAATTTTAAAAATATCTTTAAAAATGTAATGGTCCAATACTCAGTAGATAAAAAAAGGAGATTAACTTTTCCTTTAAAAAATGGAGGTTCTACTTAAACACATTATCAGGTGAGGTTAGAAATCTGCCATTGGGATAACACCAAATGTAGAGAAACAAATCTCTGATTAGGAACTTACAGGGACTTCACAGACTAAAGAAAGCAGAGAGCCCTACGTGCTGTGCAGTGCTACAGAAAAGCAAACTGACACAAAACAGAATAAAAAATAAGAATCAAGCCAATTTCTCATAAAAGCAGCAGATGAGTGCATACAGCTGCAGAAAGCATGCACAGACACTGAGTTTACACAACCAAATTACACCACGAGTAGGCCAAGATACATGTTTATGCCTTAACGCTTCCCACAGTGCAGTCCCACTAAGGGTGTTTAGTGCAAATACCCATCTTGCTCCAGGTTTGGTGTTACTTCCCTAGATCTCCCTTATTCTAGCAAATTTCAGCCTTGCTCTTCCAAAAGTACTCCCATAAAACTCCCATTTTTGTTGTAGCTACAGGATGTCTGTTTTTCTAACTCTTCTGTACGTCTCAGCCTTCTGGTATGCTCCTGTGGTGGATGCCTAGTCCCTCCTCCTATCAAGCTGGAATCCTCAAACTTAATGTCGTATTCTTAGCTTACACTAGTAACACAGTTAGTAAATATTTCAAGTGTTACAGGGTTATAAATAAAGAGTTCCACATAATTTAGGTAATGAGTTTGTTACTGCTGAAACATGCCCATAACAACTACTTGTATGTGAGGAGGTCAACCAATTCTTTGGCAGAATGGAGGCATCATGTAAGCAAAACTGCTTTTACTGACTGATCTGTAAGTAAAACAGATTCAACCACCTATTTAGCTCTGTTCCGTTAAAAAAAATGCTATCAAACAGGGTAACTATAGACCCACTGCTCACAGAGCTCAGCAGGGACCTAAAATTAGGGAATAGGTAACTAAAATTCAATTACCCGCTGCTCAACTGTTACGTTGTCTTCCAGGTTTTGATCTGTCAGAATGAAGTTTCTGTTTCATTTGCTTGCCCTGGCTCTTGTCATAACCTCCACATTTGGTGGAGTCAAGGACTTCACTGAGCATTTTGAAAGCCTTAAAGATGCACAGCCACATGAAAATGGCACATATGATATGCCAAATTTACCACTGGAGTTCCACAGAGAAAACACTATCACTAATGACTTGATTCCTGAAGAGGAGGAGGAAGAGGACTACCTAGATCTTGACAAGATACTGGGTGAAGACGACTACAGTGACATTATTGATGCTGCCCCATACATAGTTTCTGAAATTCAGCAAGGAAATATACTTGAACTATTCCAAGGCAAAACCAGAATCCAGCGCCTCAATATCCTCAATGCAAACTTTGGCTTCAACCTTTACCGCAGTGTGGCAGAAAAGACCAACTCTTCAGATAATATCCTCATGGCTCCTGTTGGTATTTCCACTGCAATGGCTATGATTTCTCTGGGTCTGAAGGGTAAAACTCAGCAGGAAGTATTATCTGTCCTTGGCTTTCAGGACTTCATTAATGCCAGCACCAAATATGAGCTCATGACTGTTCATAACCTCTTCCGCAAGCTCACTCATCGGCTCTTTAGGCGCAACTTTGGTTACACACTGAGGTCTGTGAATGATCTTTATATTCAGAGGGACTTTTCTATTCTGAATGACTTCAGAAACAATACAAAAACATACTACTTTGCTGATGCTCAACCAGCTGATTTTTCAGATCCCAGCTTCATAACTAAAACCAATGAACGCATCTTGAAGCTGACCAAAGGATTAATAAAAGAAGCTCTTGTGAATGTAAACCCTACAACATTGATGATGATTCTTAACTGTCTCTACTTTAAAGGTAAGAGTCTGCTATCTCAATCTTAGCAATGGATTTTCTCAGTTTGCAATTCACTGCATACTTCAGTAGAAGTCCCAATCTGAACTTAAATCTAGACTACACTTCAAAGAAGCCTACTGATTCCCTCATTAAAAAGAATCTTTATTATTAGCCCACTTTTACAGTTTTCTATAGGACACTGATGTTCCAGTCACACCCTGAAGTTAATGGGTATTGTACAAGTACAGCAAATGCTTATCACATCCAAAAATCTTATAGACTATAAGTGAGACTAAAAAACAACATATGAATGCAGAATAACCCCAGAAATCATAAGCTTTGTAGGAGTCTCAGGCAGCGATGTATTAATTCATGTGCAATTTATTAGTCACATTCAGTCCTTCTTCAAGTTATTGGCTTCACTGAAATGGTACAGATTTCAGTTAAAACACTTAACATTTCCGAAATATGCAAGATTCATAGGAATGACCATAAGGAATTTCAGCTTCAAGTATGGGTTTTTTTCATAGGATCAGATCATGACCCTTGTCAACAAGCCTACACAGGGGACTGAGGAGTATAACCAAACCAGTATTCTACAGCTAAAACCAAACACATTCACTACTCAGAGTAATTCAGCATAAACTGTCTGCTGATATGGGCTCCTACATGTATCCCTGAACAGCTTGAAGACAAGACACTCTTATTATACACCCTTATTTTCTGTTTCTTTACATTTAAACTAAGGGTCTGTGGTGTAATTTTGAACACTGATTTTCTGCCTCAGGTTGAAAGTCTGTGAATTTTTCAATAAACTTTTTAAACGGTATTAAATGAGCCAGGGGTGGGAGGTGCCAGTGCAACAGGAACTGAGGAAGAAGAGGAAATTCTCTTACTGACTGTTTAAGATAATAATCAGATCAAAGTGACTTAAAACACTGGTAAAGAAAGACAGATTAGCACAAAAGGATAACAGTGTTTGGGAATACAACATACTCCTTTCCCTAGATTATAAAGGAGTTTCTTTTTGTCAATTACATCCTGCTTCCAGGAAACAAATGCTCAAGGGCTGTCTTACACCTTCGAAGGACGTCATTATAGAAATACCATTCCTCTAAGCTAATGAAACATACCATTTCCCACTCACTTGCAAGGTGTTACTTCCTCGAATAATGCCACTTGTCTCTTTAAAAGATCTGATGCAGTTATTAGCATAAGAACCAAATATTCCCCTATTTTGAAGTACTATCCAAAAGGGACTTATTCATACCCTTAAGTACACCTCTGATGATTATATCTTACCAAATACATGGCTGTACTGTCCATTAGACCATCCTAAGAAACGAATAATGCAAAGTGAAATGCAAATAATTTTTTTCATGATTTGTTAAAATGTAAAGTACCTTTTTGCTTTAGTCTGAAATTATTAAATACTTCTGCTATCTCAAAACCACAAAAACTCCACCAAAACTAAACAGTTTTAGTACTGGAACTCTTGAGTCACCAAGATCAAAAAGACTTTTGGCTTTTTCTTCTGTCCATGAAGTCCTGTTAGATCAAGTTCCCTTGGTGGTGTCTGCTGAAGACTGTAATTTCCAAACCTCAAAGATCTTTTCTTTATTTCTGTCTCTCATTCTTTAATGAGTGACAGCCTCTTGGTAATTCTATTTTGAGTAGAACTGAACTTTTTAAAAGCAAGTTCTGCTCCTGGGATTCCCAGTTTCCCCACTAGTCCTCCTAAACATCCTAGCTTTTTCTCCACATATTTTCATTTACAATATTAACACTGATTGCACCATTGCAGACAAGCTCTGTTAAACTCTCAGAGCTAAGAAACCTATGAGTATTCTCAGATACACAGAGATGCTCAGTACAAGTGATGCTTGTGCTGAGTAACTGTAACTGAGTAATGGGATACCTGCCAAACACCATGAAGCCTCAGGCTCCCCTTATATTAAATACCATCAAGAAGCTATTGGAAACTATTCACATTGGTAAGCAGCAAGTTTTATCTTGTCTAGGTGTCAAATCTACCTCCAGCTGAGATCTACCCTCCATTCTGCAGAGATCATAGAATCATAGAATAGTTAGGGTTGGAAAGGACCTTAAGATCATCAAGTTCTAACCCCCCTGACATGGGCAGGGACACCTCGCTCTAAACCATATTAGCCAAGGCCTGAACAATCATTTATGAGTTTCCTATGAAGTAGGAGCTGGGTATTTTAACCAAGATAGATCACAGCAGCTTTTGAGAACTGACAGGTTCTGACAGGTCCAAAATGACTTTTCTGAGATCCTAATCATGAACACAAGAGAGAATTCAATCAGTGGAGACAACATTTGCCACTGCAGGTGGGTCCCAAAGACATCTTGGTGGAAGATTCAAAACAAGAAGTCATAAAAGTCAGAGTGCCATGTGGTTTCAGATGACCCCAGATGGCCACAAGCCTCCCTCCCCCTGGAGAACTGTGTTTTATCACAAGACAAATACAGTTGCAAAGCTGAACCCAAGAAAAAAGTTCCCCAGCTCCTCTCTTCTGCTAGGAAGAGCTGACAGAAGTCTCCCATGCCTCAGGTGGTAACAGTGCTGCTGAAGCTCCCCTGGTACACAGCAGCTTCATGTCATTTGCTAGGTAAGAGTCCTCTGACTGTGAATTCTGTTCCCTGAAGAACAGCAAGATGAGATGTTGGATATTCCTAAAGCGAGACAATTTGTTTGGGAACAAGATAAACCATTTTACACCCCATTCCCTTCAGAACATTAACCACAGTCTGATCATTTCTCAAACTGCTCCCTATCAGCCCAACATACGAAGAAACTATTAGAATTAAAGTTGGACTAAAGGCTTTTTTTGTTACTTCGATTTGGCAAAGTCAGATTACGGATCTCAAAATTACTTGCAACTGTTTAACAACAAGGTTACCAAGCAAGGTTAAAGCTGTAGCCTCTCCACACAGTTGCAGCCACATTCCCCATGTACTCATCTGCCAATGGTGACCTAAAATCCAGAGTTTTAACAGGAAATATCAGTAACCTTATTTCCACTATAAAATTCTAGCTTTGTCTGCCCATGAAGGAAGAAATGTTCTTTCCAGAGCCATGGTTCTAAAGAAATATCAGTAAGAATACTGCTTTAAAAGAGCACCTTCTTCTACACAGTCAATAAATATCTGGGGTATCCAAAGAATCTTCACATAGAAAGCTTCAAACCTTGATGAACTTTCTGGTCTGCAAAATACAGTGAATTGCATTTTCTGGGCATAAACCTGTCAGATGAAAGGCTCTTGCAGATGTGTTGAAATCACATTGATCTGGGTCATTAAGAAACTCCTCAGGATGAGTTAAAACAGAAAGTTAATTGGCTTGAATGGATTAAGTCAAGGTAATGCCTTCAGCATCTCTTTTAAAACTTTATGCAAAACTAAAGCAGCCATTACTTAGTTTGAGGTCCCAGTAACATGCTTCAGTGTGGGTTTCAAGTATCAGATCTCAGAAAATACAGCTGTGTCAGTTATTCCAGCTATTCCACTAGGTGCAAACGCTGCCAAGTATCTTCCATCTGTTTAAACTTTGTAATGTCTAGGTTCCTCATAGCAAGACAATAGTACACACCAACCTCTTCCAGATCTGCAGTTTGAGTAACATTTGCTTTTGTAATTCAAAGCACTCAAATCAGACAAATGTTATATTAAAAACCCCAGGAATTTTAAAGTCACTTTAAAACTTCTTAATTGAAATTAACAATCTCCTTCAGTAATTCCCAATGCACATTAATTAAAACTTAATGTAAACTCTTAATTCTAAGAATATTCTATTAAACAAGGATCTTGGGTATTTTTATCTGCCTTCTGCCCTGTATTAACAGGAACCTGGGAGAATAAGTTTCCAGTGGAAATGACTATGAAGAGGAGCTTCCGACTGAATGAGAAGCAAACAATAAAGGTCCCTATGATGCAGACTAAAGGGAACTTCCTAGCTGCTGCAGACCCTGAGCTAGACTGCGGCGTGATCCAGCTCCCGTTCGTGGGGAACATCAGCATGCTGATTGTACTTCCACACAAACTTTCAGGCATGAAAGCCCTAGAAAAGCAGATAACACCTCAAGTGGTGGAAAAATGGCAGAAGAGCATGACAAACAGGTATCTGCTGAAAAGCACATCTTGTTAAAGCCTTAGTGTGTTTTCTTGATGAGATTGACAAGGGTAAGTAAAGAGCACAGAAGGTAACATGATATTGTGATTAAAACTGCTAAACTTAAACAAAACCCCCCAAAAGATGGATTTACTGAATTACAAATTAGGACCAGCGATCAATCAGAATTTAAATGCTGTCAAAAAATCAACAATGACTGAGATGGAAAATTCTAACAGAGTTCCAAAATTGTTTCTATTAAGAATTTAATGTTGTAGATTTAAAGAAAAACCTCTTACTGATGAAGTTTACAATGAGGAGGGAAACCAGGAGTACGATAACAACAGGTTATTTGTGCAGAATAATCACCATCGCATGGAAAGCAGCCTATGCTCATTTCAGCACTGTGCATTTCAACACATCTGTTGAGTAAAGGCACACATTCAGTCATCAACCCCAGACATCACAATTATGGGAGAGAAAAAATTATACAGCCTCTCTTGTGCAAGGTGACAGACTGGGTGGTATCTGTCTTCAGACTTGATAGAAAGATAAAAAGGGCAGATTTGATGGGCTATTCAGGAAGCCAACCTAATTCTCTTGTATACAATAAGTGACAAATCTCCAATTTAGTACTCCAGAAAATCTGACAGTTGGACATTTATTAGAAGCATATCCAACCATGCACTGAACTGCTCAAAGCTGTGTACCTTATACACATAAATACTGTAAATCACTGCAAGTGAAATACCAAACTGACAAACTAACAGTTCTGGGAGGGGAATTATTTTTCAAATACACAGCTTGAAAGTAATGATTTCCAAGATTTGAAAGTAAAAGTAGGTTATGCAGTCCCGTGTACTTATGTGTCCTGCTTGCTGAAGACAGCAAACAACCCAAACCACAACAGGTATCTAAAGCAGAGGAGTTATGCAAATATCTTCTCAATGATTTTTCATTTTTGGTTTTATTTTGACTAGAACAAGAGAAGTGGTTCTGCCTAAATTTAAGCTGGAGAAGAGTTATAACTTGATTGGATATCTGAGATCCATGGGAATAGAAGACCTGTTTAATGGCAAAGGCGACTACTCTGGTATCTCGGATGAGAAAGTCACCATTGACCGGGTATTTACTCCTCTCTTCTTTTCATTTCCTCTCTGATTCAACTGTATCACCTGAAAACATGACAACAGTAAAAACAATTCACAGTAAGCTAAAATAGCATTTTTTTCCTCATTTTTCCTGGAAGACAGAGGGGGGATGTGGGTTTCTCTGTATGCACTTGTGTACTCGTATAATGAAGTACATGTTTAACCAGGTGTCAAAGGCACAAGTATTATGGACAGTCAGGAATAGTCCTGTTCACAGACCAAAACCAAAGGATTGCTGCCATATAAAAGTTACCAGAAAGTGTCACAAGGGAGCCACGTGCATGACATGGAGCCAGGGGGGAAGGCTGTGAGCAGATCATTTGAGAATGCTTAAGAGAGCCTCAATTTCATTTTTGTTTATTTACCCCCTTTTTTATTGTTTGCTTTAACAGTTCAACCATCAAGGCACAATAACTGTGAATGAGGAAGGCACAGAGGCTGGAGCAATAACCAACGTTGGGTTCATGCCTCTTTCTACTCAGATTCGCTTCATTGTCGACCGCCCCTTTTTGTTTCTGATCTATGAACATCGTACCAGCTGCCTTCTGTTCATGGGCAGAGTTGTCAACCCAGCCCAATCCTAAAAGCAGAGAAGATCTCCAAAACACTGTTAAACCTGGGCTGTATAACTACATGCTAATATACCAGTATCATAAAGGAATTTTTATTGCCATGTTAGTTAATATAAAAGCCACTGGTATCAAAAGAAAATATATTACCTACAGGTAGTTTTATATGAATGGACTTGTAGCAGTAGATAATTTGACTGCAATTTAAAATGGTTAGTGCCATGTATTGAAACAAGTGTACTAAAACAAAATTACCACAAAGTAACTTACATTTTGTGTTCCTCAGTGTATAAAATGTAATCAATAAAATATTCAGACTATCTGGATTCTTGAGGTTTAGCTTTAAATTTGTGCTAGGATGTATCTTTATAATAAATAGGTATAAGGAAATCCTGAATACCTGACCAGTCTCAGAAACCAAAACCTCTCCTGGGTGTTTTACGTTCTCTAACTTCACCCTATACACAAAGCTTTTTAATAGGACAGCCAGTGAAATATCAGTATTAGATGAAGGATGATGATGAGCTGATACTGAATAGGAAGCTCAGATATTTGTCTCTACTGCCTCACATTGTGCTTCCTTGTAAGCCCATCATTGTGGGGTACAATTTTCAGTACTGAAGGTTCACAACAGAGATCGTTAGTATCCATATACACATTTTATTATCTATATTCAAAAAGAAAAGCATATTCGTAAGATTAAATATTCATGCCCTACATTTAATTATTTTATCAAGAACTAATTGAGCTGCAGCATCTGAAATATGGGGGTTTGAGACCTTAAGTAGCAGAAATTATTCAAGGGAAAGAGGTCAAGCAGAAGAGCAAATCAGCTACTGCTCAAAACTCATGATCTTCATACATTGTGCAAGAAAGTCAAATATTTGCTTCAACCACCATAATGTAACCATTAACTCTTGCTTCAGATTCTGGCACTATCTGACTCCATTTAAAGGTCACATTGGTTAAGAAAAATAGTTATCACCACCTATTCAGAACAGATATATTATCAATAAAGATTTCAAACAGGAAAGTGCTTCCATAACTTCTACAATGCCTCTAACAAGCACCGATCTTTTCTCACTATGCAGGGAATGATTACATGCCAAACACTACTCAAAGAAACAGCCCCTGCAGTATTATTTAGCTGATGAATTTCTTGAATTCACAACTAGCAACAATTTAATAATCCTGAATTACCAAAGATTAGGCATTTTGAAATACGTCATTAACAAACAACTGTTTTCCCACCTATCAGAGCAAGAAATATCATTTCACAATACTATATTTCTCTTGGATGCTTACTTCTGCACTAGTTAATCAAACCATTTGACCATGAGTTAGCACTGATATTTGACACACATGAGAAATATTATTCCATTTGCAACAACCCAATCATTGGATACTCACCACAGCAATAACAGGAATAAGCACTCCCAGATTCCCTGCGCTACTGGAGGCCTGGAAAGGTAAAAGGAAATTATCAAAACATCTAAAACATCAAAAGCATTTCTACAATACCTGCTACAAGACATCACACATTCCCACTGTCTATGCAAATGAAAACATGTATTGCCAATTACAACTCTATACCTTGCAAACAGATGTGCACGAGATGATCAAGAGAGCATCCTAGAAATCCACAGGACTTCCTCAGGGCACACCCTGGAGTCTTTTAGCAAAGCTTTGCAGGGGACTCCTCACAGACTACTGGGATTCTTTTTCTCTCTCCCAGCAAAAGGTCTACGTTTGGAAGTTAGGTATTATGCCTTTAGCTAAAATGGGGGGGAATATTCATTGATATCACATCTATTCTGGCATTCAACAGCTACAGGAAAAATGCTGATATTAAATGGGTGGCCATAGACAAGTGTTAAATGTTTACTAAGTCTCATTTGACTTGCAAAATGAAGCAAAAATTGACAAGTTTATAAAAGACACAGTTTTCAAGAGTTTATTTAAGCAGTAGGAGCAGCTTTTTCCATTGAAATAGAAGCATAAGGAAAATACATATTTCCTTTGACTTCTTAGGCCTTTCTAATTGTACTCTATACAAGAGGTTTTGCTCTTGGCTAAATACAGTGTTTGAGAACTGAAAACATTCACTGCATACAGGACATTGTCTCTCATGTTCTCTGATGAGGCGAACAGTGACAGCACAGATAACCATGCTCAGAGAGCTCTCTGAGGTCTTGCCCTACCTCCCATACTCCTACATACTGGATTTGGGAGGTAGAGATCTCTCCACCTTTCCCCTTGTAAGAACCCAGTTACAGAAACCGCTGGTCCCGCAGGGCAGAGGCAAGGCAGACACACTAACAGAGTACAGCTTTGCATGAAGTGGAGTAAACCAGAAGGAAGCAATTAAAAAGAGGAAGAAGGAAGGAAGGGCAAGAGAGAAAAACAAAGCCAAACAGCCCTCAGATGAAACAGTAATGATACTGTAGTGTCCAAGATAAAGCAAAACAAAAGATGGACCCTTAAATATTTCTGAAGTGACTCGAACAGCACTCGAGTTTCTCTAAGGGGTAGGAACAACTGGAAAAAGTCACTGTATTTTTTTTTGCTAGCATCAGGACAGCCCACTGCACATGACAAACTGCTGCAGAGTTCAGGTGCAAGCTGATGGCAAGAACCCAGCATAGGACATCAATAGAAGTGTAGAAAACTCACTTTTCTACTAGCATTTTTGTTACAGAATTGGAGATCAGCCTCTTTATGATAATCTATGGCACTGAGGATGAAGAAGACGCATTGAATCCCATCCCTGGGCATATTCGAGGGACATCTGTGTTAACTATCATCAACATCCAAAAAACCCCAAGTCTCTCAGAAGCCACTTATATGATTGAAAAATCCAATCTGACACAGAAAAAAATAAGCCACTGAATTTGCTCACTAATTAGTGAGCAAATTTAAGTCCATAAAAAGGCATACTGAGAAGCAAGGACATAGCAAACCATGAAAGAATGTTTGGGAGCAAAGCATGGGTACTGTTTTAGCTCCTTGACCTCTTCCAGAAAATTAAGTAACCCAGTCTTCAGAATACCTTTCAGAACTTTTACTCTACATTGAGTGAAGAGTGTTCTAGTGAAAACTGCTATCAGTATCTTTATCATAAAGAAACACTGCCTCCTAGCTCAAATCCATGTTAAATCAATCATGTATTTTTCTGTTTGCAGGTAGCTTTAATCCACTGCAGCAGTTTGTCTCCCATAGTGACTCCTAAACTCAGAGAAAGAGTATCTCTGAAAGGAGGAGAGAGGAAACTAATTTAGAAGCATCATTTTAGACCAATGTTTACAGTATGTTCTTCACAATTGCAACTTGCTTATCTGCAGTTAAAAGAAACAATGAAACCCATGGAGAGAGATTTTCCACCACAGACTTCCTGAAAAGCAGATTCTAGACATGTGTTAGCTCCCTTTTAAGAAACAGTTGCTGTCCCTGATTAAATGCAGTCTATCTTCAAAGCAAACAGACTCATTTCAAAGGGATTTACCAAGAGTTCACCCTTCCCATAAAGGAATAAAGAACTTAGCACTATTAAAATGTAGCATGCACGGGGGGTGGGGCGGAAATAGGTTACAAAGAAGCACCACATTGTTCCTTTCACTACTAGGAAAATGTACCTATTTCAAACAGAAGTGTTACCTATCTGCCCTAAGAAGCAAGGAACAGCTCCCAAACCACACCAGTGACAAAATCTTACCAGTACAAACACATTTGAATTACTGAAACATAAAATTGTATATTTTGTATATAAAATCACTATCAAACATGTGAGGTTTTTACAGTTAAAACCAGCGAACATCTGACCTTCAGTGCCGGTCCTTTTTCGCTTGCTCTCTCACTAGCTCTCTTTCCTTCTAGCCCAAGCTGAACAAACAGTTCCAGCAGGTTCATCAGTAGTTCATCCACAAGGTGTTCTCCTTGAATGTTAGCAGCAATGTTAGCCAGGGCATTAATGACTGCTAAAGAACAGTGTCTGGGGAGAAAGAACAGTTATGAACAAGCAATTCCTCAAAGTTCTGTATTTTCAGTGCTTTCTTTATAATGCTGATAGTAACTCTTGTAACAAGGCTGCTGCCATTCTTTCACTGCCATTTTTTTGGGTGGTGGTGTTTCTATGAGTAGCACATCACTAATGACTGAAATGCAATCAGTATTTAAATGAAAAATTATTTGTAAGCTTTGTCTCTTTATGATGTTATTACAGCCAAAAGGAAATTACTTTCCTGTACCAGATACAGCTACAGATGAAAAGCAGCAGAGAGCTGTGTTTCTAGATTGGGAAAGCTCTTAAATGGAAGAATCAGAACTAGGGTGAGTTCTGATTGCTGAGATTACACTGGGACAGACAGTAGGCTAAAATGTACTGAAGGAATAGTATCCTTGATTACTCACGTACTACATTAAAAGATACTCAGCCAACCCCAACTATCAACAAAGTCAGTGACAATCTTTAGTTATAACAGACACTACAATGCAGACTAAGATACTGAGCATTAAATTGTTAATGGTTTGGATTTAAACCCTAACATGTACTGGGACCACATTAAAAACCAAAACCACCACTCACACACAAAACCCAGTGGAACATCATCAGCTTTTCTAGGCTAAGATATTAATTACTCTGGTTACAGATAAGGTACAACCATCTACAAACATTTAACTCCTTAGAAAAGGAAAAAATCAATACTACCTGTAGTGAAAACCATTTTTATAAATCTCCACATTATGAAATGCTACTGTTTTTTAAATAATACATTACTTCTCAAAACCAAAGGAAAAAAAAAAAAAGCAGTGCTATTTATAACCTGGTTATAAAACTTAAAGTGGGAAAAATGTGAAAATCACTCAAGTAGCATAAAGGAAATCAACGTAGTATTCATACAATTCAGGGACGCAGCTAAGTGTTACCTGTATCCATGATCCTTATAGTCTTTTGTGGCAGAGTAAACAACTGAGCTGGCTTTAACACTGATCTGCTGAAACAGATTCCACACCTCCTGGTAAATATATTGCTGTAAAAAAAACCCAAACAAGCAAATCAGTGAGTAAAGCTTACTGAATACAATCTCTCTAAACAACCACCCTGTAAAACACAGTATTTTACATAATAAAGTAAAATGAACATAACAAAATAAAGAAAAGGGATCATGAACTGGCCCTCTCTTAGCCAGTTTTTTCCTTACATTTCCAGTGATGACCAAGCAGCCCAGCTGATCAATAATGAGTACATCAAGATGAGAAGGTGGCTGGCAAAACTTCTGCTGTAAGATCTGTAGGATGGGTTCCATCATTTTTGGGGTGTCCCTCAGTGCCACTGCAATGTGTCCTAGAGCACGAATCGTGTGGTCAGGAATCAAATGAGCTTCCCTGTTACAAAACAAATAAACAAAAACCACCGTACACGTAACTGTTCAACAGTTAAAGACCTCCAAGCACAGCTACCTTTCACATAAGAGACAGCTGACATACTAAATTCAAACAGTTTTAATATGAACACTCTTGATACCCATCTACTCCTAACATTAATATTAGAGATATACTTGCACAAGCTGGTTTTCAAAATAAAACATAAACCCCCAAACCCCCCACAAACGCATTATCCAAGAAACCCACACTAATCCATGAACAAACTGTTCTAGAAACAACACCGAAAAGAGGTAAAAGTGATCTGCAAGACACTTCAGATATTACAGTCAGACCAGCTACTATAGGACCTCCCTTTGACAGTTTCTTGGTTGGCCGGTCTCTTAAAGGTGAAGCAAGCCAAATGCCACAAGTGACACGCTGAATAATGAATCAGATAAAAATGAATCCATACCTCTCAGTATGAAAATGAGAGCACAAGCTCTGCAAAGGTTTGCATGGGAAAATCTTGACCCCACACAAGCTCACTAATCACAGAGATACTTAACTCTAAAATAAAGCTGCCTGTACATCAATCTTAGAGTAAGCTTCAGCTTCACCAAGTGAATTAAAAATTGATTTGATGACGGAGAACTTACTTATCACTCTCCTGAGAGATGTACAGACGGTTAGATAAACTGGCAAGGAAGGCCTCAACAATCACTGAATCTATAGTCAAGCCAGCTTTCAAGCACCTGAAATAACAACAAACAGAAAACCTGCTGGAACAGTGGAAAAAAAATATGCATAAGTGAAACATTTCACTTTTTACTGCTGTAAACACATTACAGGTAGAAGGGAAAAGAGGTATACTGAAGAACTGCCTGCCTATGAAAACTGCAGATGTATTTTAAATACCGATCAGTTTCTACCACTGTTTTCTCCAGAAACAATGAAGAGGGGAATAAGCAATAAGGTAAACTCAGAACCCACTGCTTTAGAAACTTCAGTCCCTTATCTCTAGTCACCAGCTATTTGTCTTCCCTCCAGCTCTCTGTAGCTGTCTACAAGAGAATAATAATCACCACACTGCCCACATTTTAGTGCTTCACAATCCTGTTACAGAGGCTCACTTAACACGACAATCAAAGCAGAAAACAAAAACCCACTGAATATCGAACTGGTGACTGCATGAATTACATATGTGGGAAGCAAAACAATGAGACCAAATTGTAATTTTACAATGTGGACACAAACAGAACCTGGAGATGTGGTGCGGGGCTGGAACTAAATGATCATAAGGTCCTTTCCAGCCCAAACCATTCCATGATTGTGTCCAAACAAAAATGAAGTCATGATCAAAAAAGGCAAAAAGCCTTTACCAGAGGCACAGAGCAGCATCTTCCCAATGGTCATAATGCTTTTCTGGTAGGCAAACAGAACACATATTCCAACATGGTGCAAATCTCTCTTACCGGCAGATGTTGTCTATGGCAATGTCACGCAGCTGCTCATACATGGATGGTTGACTTTTCTTGCCTGGCATTACATTTAGAGTGGACTCTGAATGCTCATTGGTGACACTAATCTTGATGTCATTGCCACCTACTAAGAACAGAGAGTACGGAGATCAACACCATGTGAAATACCCTTTTTCCCCAAGATGAGAGCACACAGGCACAGCAATATCTGGCGAGTGTAAACCACTATTTTACAGCTTAGAAAATTAAGCTGAAGAAATCTGGAAGTGCACGTGTTGTCACTACCTGCACCAGATATTACTGCATTTAACTATTTCTAAATAATTATTCCTAAAGTTAGCCACCTTCAGTTACCATTTTACCTGTTCTGCTTTAGAATTCCAATTCTGCTTTTGCATTTGCAAGTGATTTAAACTGAACATTATTCTCTTTTAAACCATAATATGATATTATAATTTTAAAACAACAACAAAAAACCTGCCAAATGTCATTAGGAAGATCATGGGGCTGGAGCAGAGGAGGTATATGGAGAGTCTGAGGAACACAGCCTTATTCAGCCTGGAGAAAAAGTGGCTTTGGAGAGACCTAACAGCTGCCTTCTATACTGCAGTAACATTCTTTAGGTGGTGATCTCACTCAGGACAGAAGTGCTGAGTTTCAGCAAAAGATGCTCAGCAGTATTACTACTAGGATAAAATGTAGTTCTACACACGCTGCTTGCCTTTAGATACAGCTGTATCAGAATGTGATTGGCATTCCTCCTCTCCACCTCCAAAAAACCCCACAAAAATCATCTCCATTTCCTCCTATACAAAATATCCAAAAGCATCAAAAAGCATGTAAGCTGGAAAGCAACCACTCGCATGTCCTTTGGAATGCGGCCTTTTCTCCTTTACCTGTGTGATACTGGCTATGATACTTGTAAAGTTTCACAAGCACCGGGGAAGGTATCACAAGAAAGTCTCTCAAGGATGGATTGACAGAATGAACCACAACAGGAAACCTCTCACACAAACGTCCTAGACCCTAAAAAAGAAAAACAAAAATACAACACTTAGAATAAAACAGCACAATTTTTATTTCAACTGTTAAGATTGCAACTTCAGCTCAGTAGGAAAAAAACAACCCAAGGCAAAACGAACTACATGTAGTTCTGAGGGGTTCAGTTTTTAGGAGAAGATTTAGGCATTTTAAGCCTCTAATTCTTTCAGATTCTAGAGTGCATCACGCCAGTCACTGCTGCTCGCTTCCTGGGTGATTCCACAGGAGTTAAGATGAAATGAACGGCACTCCCTAAAAAAAGAAAGTTACAGGACAAGTTCCAACATTTAAGAATGTTGGAATCCTGGTAACTTTACTGTTTACTATGTGGTGGAAAATACCACATTTGTAAGACTATGAGTAAGTGCCAAATAAGATGACAAAATTTAGAGTAACCAAGCCTTAGTCTTAGAACTTGTAATATGCCAGTCCCAGTATTTGAAGTGTTTATCTAATGGACTAAGAAGCCAAATATTTCAGAAATTAAATACTGGTAAAAAAACCCTCATGAATATTATTCTTCAAGAAGTAGGTGAGCTAAGAGAATTTTGAAAGCACTGCTCTATTACAGTTCTAGTTTCCACAACAGACCTCTAAAATCCAAATGTAGAACACATTCATGGGAAGTAACACAAATAGCAGATAAAAAGTGTTCTTCTCCCACAACTATCACTGTAATGTCAAATACTGTAAAGACAGACCTGCAGACAGCAAATTAGCAGTGGCAAGTGAGCAATGATGACTTTGCTTGAGGTTTTTGACTGCAGTTTCTCCGATAACTTGATGCACAGGTTTTCTGCACCTGAAATAAAGATAAACTTTTCTGGTTTATTTTTCATCAGATGTATTATTAGGCCATACACAATCCAATGCTTACTGGAATTTCTAAAATTTAACAGTTTCACTCTTCTCATGCTACAGTTTCCCAAAGAGATTCAGTCCTTCTCCTGTTAAAACAGTTTTGGAAACTGAGTATCTGCACCAAACAGCTCTGCCAAACACTGAGAGAATGACAGTACTGAAAGTTGATTTTCAGTGTACTTTATATATGACAGAAATTAAGTACTGCAAGGTTCAAAGGAAAAAAATCCTTCACATGCACAAACTATATAAGAAAATAGAGAAAAAGTGAGAGAGAGCTTCCCAGTCCTGTTAGCAATGAAGAAAAAACATCATTTTTACTGAGAAACATGTAAGACACTAAGAGCAATAATTAAAAACAAACTAGAAAATAAGCAGCTGCGTCTAATGCAGCAATTAGACCATCTCCTGCAGATAAGCGAACAGGATGATTCTGTTTCCATTTCTATAGAGATGTCTAATTACCTACTCAACTAATTTGACAACTTTTTGATGGAAGCTTTACTCTTGTGTTCTAACTACAAAAAGTATCTTGCTGAAATTGATTTTATATTTCTCTGAGCATCATCTATTCTCAGACCTTGTAAGTATTTCTACAACTTAAAGACAACAGACATTCCAGAGACTGAAGAGCATTTATTACCTTGTTCATCTTTGACAGCCCACACCATGAGATCCACACAGGCAGCATTAGCCTGACAACGCAGCTTTAAAGGACTCAGTTCATTGTGCAGCCGATCCACATCATGAAGGATTTTCTGAAGTTCTGACTGACTGGTGTTGAATTGCTCTAGCACAAAATCATGGATTTCCTTCACAAATAAGTTGGGAAGGTCTAAAGAAATAAAAGGAAACGGCATTGTACTAGAAGGATGGGAGTCAGTGTATCAGATTGACAGCGCATATAAAATTCATTGCTAAGTTATAAATAAAACTATTTAATGAACTTTCTGTCCTGACTACATGATAAATTTCATAGTGAAGTCCACCAGTGAGCAGACAACTGAAATGCTATCTATTAATCTTTTTAATAGTGCTTTTTAGTGGTTCTATTTCCATAGGACCTATTTTATATTGAAACATTTTGGAATACAAATTTTACAGCCTATGTAGAGTTCCCAGGAAATGCAAAGCCCAATGTTCAAGCACTCAATACAATGCAGACAATGCTTTGGACCTTAAACATAACGAAGGATAAATTAAAACAATGCAAACACTATACCTTTAATATAGTATAAGGTGTCTCTCAGCATTTTAAACTGAGCAAGATAAAGAGGGTCACTGAATGTTTTATAATAGAGATCCGTACTAGCACCCGTCTGAAAGAGAAAGGAAACAAGCTGCTAGATTCAAAAGTACTTTCCATTATATAAATAAATCTTCTTTTTTGAATCACGTGTTCTCCTACACAATGTAAGCAAGCATTTAACACAGGTACCAGAAGCAGCCTCACAGCTTTTCCTCCCTCTACTTTCACCAAAAGGAAAAGTACAGCCATTCAGTGCATCAAATAAGATTCACTGTTTTGATATGAAGAGCACATGTATGCTCCAACAGTGTTCTTAAAGAAAAAAGGACTTAAACCTCTTATTCTCAAAGAGAGAAACCTGTCTCCACTTAGGCCTACCTCAGCAGTACTTAAAGGAAAGCTGGAGCAAACACCAAAGTTACTTTCTTGCACAACTGAACACACAGTCTTTTCATCACAGCTTTACACCCAGAAGGAGATGAGGCTAACTCCATAAAATGTGGTGGAGGCTGTTAAAAGAACTGTTCCCAGGGAAGGAACAAGGATTTACAGAGCTACAGAAACAAGTATGTCACCTCTGAAAGCAAAGGTCCACAAACTTTACACTATTAAACTTGTAGAAATGACACCTAAGAAGGCAGCAGCGATTTCCAAGCCAGAAAAAGAAAACAACCAACACATGATAAAAAAAGACAGTGTTACTGTAATATGCAATAAAGACCTTAGTCTACTGCAAACCACTTTTGGGCAACCAATGCTGTAACTGAGTAAGATAAGAGTGCTAAAGTAAGAAACAGTTTATTTTTTAGAGAGAATAACTATTTCCTTCTATGTCAGTGAAGGACATTTCCCCTTCACCCCTGCATTTTACACAGTCCAAAGCTACACTTAAGCCACTGAAAGAACAGTTCAAACAGGAAATTAAGATAATTTCACAAAGAAACAGTCTTCCAATTATTTTTTCTTAAGACAAAAAAAACCCAAACCAACAAACAAATCTTTAAAAAAGGAATTTAAAAACACACCTCTGCAACTTCAGCTACAACTGCATCCAAGGTCTTCAGCAGAGAATCCGCAACAATCTGTTTCACCTATCGAGGAGAAAAAGTGAAAAGTAAAGAAAGGATGTTTCCTGATGATGACTCTAGACAGGAAAGCAACACAACTTTGCCCTTGCACAGAAAACAAGTCACTTGACTGCAAAGTGTCAGATGAAATTAAGGCTACAAGAATTTCTGGTTGCAAGAAGAAGATATACATTTGAGCCTCTGTTGCTGCTTGAAAATAGCTGCTGCAGGAAGCAAATATAGGCAGTAGTTTTTATCTCTTGTGTGAGTTCCCAGCAACTAAACCCTTTCAGGAAAGGGTCTCATTCTCACAGCAAAACTCAATCTTCTATTTCAGTAACTAGCAGTATGTAAGTTATCTCAGATCAAGTGCTCTGCAAGATTCAAACAGGAAGACACTGACATAAATTTATTTGATTTTACAAATTCTTCTTGGTTTATATGAGAGCTTTTAGGAATGCTATTGAAGCACTTTGTTAAATGCCAGAAAAATAACATTACACAAAGCTTGAGAGACAAACACAGCCTTTTTATTTGCAATTCTAAAAGCTTAAACTGCAAGGATTTCTAGCACAAATATCAAGAATGCAAACTCACTGCAGCCTTCATAAGAATGCATCACATACCATGTTCAACAGCTGACGGAGCATTTCCAGTGGGATGTTAAACTCTTTATTGTTGATGCCATTGAAAAGAGGAGAAACTGAAAAGCTGGAACTGATTGTAGAGAAATAATAATCAGGATCCAGTGCACTCCCATCAGGAAGATAAGAACCTGATCAGAAAAAATAATAGAAGATTAGGGAAAGAGAGGATGTATTAACTTTATTTACTGGTAATGTTCAGTCACTACTAAAGAGCTATTTCCAACACAGGCACAGTCTTTAACTTGCAACTATGAAGAGGCACATTTCAGCTAATCTACTGGCAAATCAAGACAGAAAATGATGAAAAAATACATTTGTTCATTAGAAGTTTACACAATGGAAGAATTCATTTCAATGACTTGTGTCCATGTCAGAGACAATGCTGACAAGAAGTCTCCCCATACTACTGACGTCCATTAACCTGAAAACCCAGAAACAGAGAATGCCCAAACTGTTAAAACCCTCAAAGGGCCAGACAAAACCAGAGATCCCCAAACATCTCAGATGCAGAGCTCCTCCACTTGATTCTGTGATCGACAGCTTATTTTCAAGCCCTGCTTTGACGTAAGAGCTCACAGCTAGAGCTCTACCAAAACTTAAAGGTTAAGAATTTGTATATTAATGCATGAAATTTTTTCATGTTTCTGCCTTGTATGATCTCAATTAACACACACTAGTGAGCATCCCGGTTTATCCTTTATCATTTCTCACAGCAGTAAATAACTACGTCTTACACAATGACCCATGTCACATTTACTTCATATGGAGCAGTTGTTTTAGATTTATACAATGTGCCACAAACGTTTCAAAATTCCAGATCCTAAGGCAACAATTCCGTTGTCTTGGGAAGCACAATATTCACACTTGTTCCTCAAAGCTACTCTGCCTAATCTCCTGAAATATTTTTGGCCTAGTTGAATTAAGCTCTTCAGTACTAGGCACAGCCAAGCAGCAAGGAAATCAGATGTCTCTCAGAAACAAATAAGCTTGGAAACCACTCGTGTTAATAGTAATTTCCTACTGTCTTTATCTCCCAAAATTTGTTAGCATCCTAGCATGCATGTACCAGAGAATTACTGTAAGAATTCCAGAGGGCATAGAAAGAGGCCAAATTTTTGTTTTTAATTTTCCATAAACAGTAACAAAACCCCAGAATCACACACCATTTCTTTGCAAAATAATTTACCTTCAAAGTAATGAATTGCAGATCCTCCAGGAGAGCTGGGAGGGGGAATTCCACGTTCAGGACTAACCTGAAACATTACAAAAAAGCCATTACTTAAAAACTACTTATAAAACATTGAAAAATCTTCCAGAGAATGGTTTGTACATTTTATAATGGATCACAGCTTCAAGCGAAACTAAGAGGAACTACTCACTGCCAGACCAAACAGCTCCCTTCCAGCCAAAAAAGGGAAGTTAAAAAAAGCCAGTTCAGTGCTTTTGACTAACAGGAAGCTGTAAGAATAACTCATGTCTTATATGAAACCATGCTAGTAACAATCTCTGGTTTTAACACCAGCACCTGAGTCCATTTTTCCCCTAAAACAACATCATCCACAGCTCCTGCTGAAACCAAAGGGAGCTCATGTATCCTCAGCACATCTGAGGACTTTAACCATTAAGTGCCATCTTCCTAAATTCACAGATATATATCATAATGTTTCTGCACAACACAGAGAACAGTGTTTGCCAATTGTTCCATGTGAAGACTTATTAGTACAGTTAATTTAACAGTCACTGATTGTTCTGTAGCTCAGAAACTAAAAACTATTTTGAAACTCAGTTGTGGAATCAAAATAAAGATCTCTGATCAAACAATGTGTTAAGAGACTGTCTGTATACCCAGGCTTAATGCTGTCTTAACTTTGCCAAAGACCATGAAATCGTCTAAGCACCAACTCCAACACAGAGCAAGTCATACAGACCTGTGAGATACTAGATACACTGCTGGCTTTTCTCTTTAGTGTTCCTTCTTGGCAAACAGTGAGTAGAGAACTGGGGAGAATTGATCTGAAATCATTAAAGGATCGTCGGCGAATTCCTTCAAGCTCTTCTGGAACTCTCAGGGAGTGTGGGGGAATTTTGGGGAAAAGCTTTGAAAGAAGAGCCTCCTCTGAATTGCTGTAGCGACCAAAGGCTCGAGAGATTCCTATCAGGCAGGGCACTGCATACTTGCATAAATATACTGGAAGAGAAAAACACACAAAACAGTATGTTGACAGTAACTCAGAACTACTATTTCATAGTTTTGCTACCACATCACTAAACTACTTCAGCCTTATGTGCTTTACAAATACACTTAATGCACTTCCACTTCCATATTTACCAGCCAGCAACAGAATAAATACGTGCTGAAGGAAACTGAAAGCAAAGCTACTCACTTTTCAGGAGTGATTCTGATAACTAGAAAACACGAGAGAAGTCCAAAGGACAGGAGTTTCAAATATAGTAACAATTTTAATAGTACCTTTATCATGCATTTGCGGCGTCTGGCACATTCCCAACAGGAACTGCATTACTTGTAGAATTGCATCCAAAATCTAAAGTAATCAAGACAGACATATAAAAACATCTTTTGGTGAAGAGATATTATCTCATACTAGATCACCACAACAAATGAAACTTGCAAATATTAAGGTAAGCACTTCTGTAAACAAGATGCTTTAATGCTGTGTGACTAAAGTAGTATCTCGCCCTCACCCAGGTCACAAAGCTGCTTTTGTCAAATCTGCAGTTAGCTGGTATGTACTAGCAGAATAAAACTGCAGCATTGCTGATCTCAGTATCAAAACCAGAATTCAGCTGACATTCTCTGACACCCAGAAGTAAGAGCTGATTTATTAATATCTTCTAGATACTTGAGTATCAATTAACACAAGCAAAATAATGCAGCAGTACAAATGTTAACCAATCCCTCTACAAAAGAGGAAGCAGCTGTGGCATACTCTAAACATTTGTCAACATTGCAGCATCTTTTCCAACCGAAATGATTCTATGACTGGGTACTACATCAGCACAAACTTAAAATAAACTCTACCTGCTCTCTGAGAGTCACATCCTTGTAAGCAACATCAGATAACAACGTTACCAAGCAGAAGCTGAAGTTTTCTGCCACTGGAAGCAAGCCTGCAAAGAAACAGACAGCAAATGAGCCACTTAAGCATTGCTGGAGAACACCAACATAGAAAGAGCAAATAATAATAAATGAAGAAGACATAAGTGATTCCTTTGTCATACAGTTCTGAGATAGAATGTAGAAAAACAGTATTACATAAAAAATTTAGAAATATACTCTAACCAGTAGAATTTCAGCATGAAATGTTAAAAGAATAATTTAAATAATTTCATTTTTTCCTAGGCTTTCAAATAATAATAAAACAATACAGTATTACATAAAAGTATTCCTACAGCAATTTCAAGAGATACCAAGTGAGCAAGAAATTAAGGAGTTTAAATAGCAACTAAGCATTAAAGTGAAGAATAGAGCGTACAAATCTTAGGTTCTGCTCTCCTGCTCTAACTGCTACACAATCTTCTCCAATTTAGTAACAAAATATATTGAGCATAGAATTATTTGGATAGTGTAATGTATTGCAAAGCAGTCAAGTAATAAAGCTAGGAGTTACTCAACTTTCTCTCTGCTGCTAAAGAAAATCAGTATTAAAGGCTGTTAAGTCAGAAGCTAAAACCCTAGCAGGACCTGCCAGCTCCCCTTGTACCATGTCCTGAATAACCTTTGTTATTTCTATTTCCTAGCTGTCATTCCATAGAAAGATCAAAAAAATCCAAATATCACCTCTGCTTTTCCGTGCATTGCTTTCTTCTATCCATTGGACTTTGGGCAGACCCTTCAGCAGTCGAAGGAGGTATGGAACCACGTTATCTTTGTGCTAAAGAGAAAAACACTCTTCTTAAAATGGAGAAGAAAAGCTGAACCATATCATCTCAAGCTACTTTACAGAGATAGAAAGACTACACTAACCACACACAGAACTTGCTTCTAGTGATTACTCCACAGGCTTCTTGAATATTGCAAAACTGATTTCAACACCAATTCACTGCTATAAATCCATTCTAGGCAACAGTTCACTCTCCATGAAAGTTGGAGAAAAAAACATTAAGAACAGTAATTAACCCCAAACAATTTATTAACTTACAAGGTCACACAATAATTTTAAGGCAGCTAGAAATTCAGAGCACCAGTCCCAATTCAGTACATGTGATCCATCTCATAGCCACCACTTCACACATCTTGTGTAACGCTTCAGCTTCCTAATCTGCAAATCAAAGGGGAGCACTTCCCTTCCTTAGAGATGGATTAATTAACTGCTGACTTTGGAAACAAACAAAAAAACGCTAGGAAACATGAACAGAACAGCCTTATTTAAACCATACTACAAAAAAATTAAAAACCCCACAACATTAATAACATGCATTCAAAGCTATATCATAGTAACCCAGTATTAAATAGGAAAAAATTCCCGATGCAAACCCTAGCAACATTAAACAGCTTAAAGTGAGGACTAATGCCTTTGGACATAGGGCTCTATATCCTTCCTTTCCTCTGCATGGAACACCACCACACCCAGGGTTTAAAGGGAAGAGAACCAGCTTGTCATTCACAGGCTGACAGATACAAAAGGGGTGCTTGCTTACAATGCAGCCTACATGCACTGTCTGTCTTTTTATCCTGGGTAGTGTCAGGTATGAAAAGGCCTATTACAAACCTGACATTCAGAAGCATGTAGGGAAGAACAAGCAATGACAAATATGGCTTGAGCAAATCCTCTTGAACAGCCTCTTTTCTCTCCATAAGCCATCATAACCAAAAAACATGACAGCAGTTTGGCTGTGGCAGTGCTATGACACACTCGTCAGTGCTGTCCTCATTTCCTTGTGCTCTCCTGCCTGCATCCATCTGTTCTCTCTGATCGTTTTACTTATTTTTATGACAAGTAAATACCAAATTTCCATTTTCACTGAACAACTAAACCTGAATTCATGCAAAAACTTTCACGTTAAATAGAGTTATAACTTAAGCAGGAAAAAATACCTGAAGGTCAGATTCAATTAGAAAGATTCCTAAAGCAATCACAGCATCTCTGCGACGCTCATCTAACTGGAAAATCCCGTGGAAATCCACTGGACACATACAGAGCAGTTTTTGTACCTGAAAAACAGTGGAGGGAACGAACAATGGAATAAGATTGAAACTGTCACGACCACCCAAGAGAACAGCAGTCAACGTGTGAAACGTGTATTTTACAAGTCCACCAGCAGAAATCAGGGAAGCAAACAACTAGCTTCCAACAACTCCCTTTACAGCACAGCCCTAGAGCCCAGCAAGCAATGGGCCTGGGAGCACCGGGACAACTGCAGATGTCTTCAGAGCAGAGGAAGCAGCTGGCTGTGCTTTTCAAGACTCATTCCTGTGCTTGAAGTGGACAGTAATCCTTCCACCTTCTGGAAGACAGGTGGCCATATTACTCTCCTTTAGTCATCAATCTCAATGAGAGCATCTAACGGTGAGGAAAAAGTGATGAATGACAGAAACTAAAGACAGAAAATTCTCAAGTCAAATATTTTTAGTACAACAGGGGTCAATTTAAGTTTTCTTCAACACTTGATCAAGTGTTTCCAGGTTTCAGAAGAATTTCTGAAACTTTCAGAGCATCACATTCACAAAGCTCATTCCTGCATCCCTCCTACAACAAAGCCTTCCTTCCACTAATTCATTGAGCATTTTGGATGGGCAAGAAATACGTTACATTAATTCCATTCCTGCAAACAAAAACTGGGTGGATGGAGCTTTGGTACAGCTGCACCAATGCCTTCTTCATATACAGCAATGAAAAATAAACTGTCACCTAGCTGGATAGGGCTTTTGCTCAAATCCTTTTTTAACACAACAGATTAAGTTTCAAGAACTATTATTTTCTCAATACTTTACCTATTATTTCTCTCCATAGCCTGCAAACACACATCTAAAAAATATAGTGAATCTCCCAAATACTCCCCCCCCCCCATGGAACTGTTAAGAAAGGGAAAATACCACAAGCATATTGTCTTTTGATAAATCCCCTTGACGTTAATAAATATTACCTTAAATGAACTGTCGTAATAACTATGTTTGAATCACAGAGTCACAGAATCCCAAGGGTTGGAAGGGACCTCAAGAGATCATCTGGTCCAACCCGCATATATACCAAGCTACTTCCAATTTAGATAACTCTTTAAACACTCTGCCTCTAAATTTCTAAGCCAAGAAACTATAAGAAACTATTTCCCTAGAGAATTAGAAGAATTTACTGGATGCTTTGTGGAATTCAAGATTCTGGTCCTTAAACTGACACACCTCCGAATTACGAGACCTGTAACACAACGCAAATAATCCTGAACAGAAAATACCAGAGGGAATACAAACTTTGTAAAGTAACTTCTGATGCATATGTCCCATGTCAGGTTAGTATCTGAGGTAATATGAGTGAATACCTTTTGCTACGTAAGAACTTTTAATATCATTTAAGTCTTGGAAGGGAAGTCCATAGATATTAGTCAACCAGCAGCAAAACTTAAAAAGAAAGTTATTCAGAGTTGGCTGTCAGACTAATAGTAGACTCCCAGAACAAGAACAAAGAAGCCTGCACCACCAGGCTGTCCACCTCTCCCCCCTGCAGTATCACTATGCTTGACCATGGCAGCTGCTCTGTGTCAGCAGTGTAAACCCATGAGGGGAACTACCCAGATGGAGATCCCACAGGTCTGGTTTGACGTTCAGGAGATAAACCTCCACCAGGCACATTTTATCTTGAGCTGATTCTGTCGCTTGGATTTAACCAGATACAAAGTAGAGCAACCAGCCCCAGTTAGACTGAGACTAATTACATCTACGAGACAATGTCCCACAAACTCAGGGACATGCAACTGCTGTGAGGACAGGATCCACGCTCCTCATGACGACATGGGGGCTGCTCCAACAGCACCGGCCACTGCTGCTGCTGTGACACCTCCTTCAAAGATGGTGGTTTTGGGTCAAGATGGGCTATGGGTGCCCCTCACAGGCCCAGCAGCCCCCACTGCCACAGGACAGCCCTCACCTGAGCACAGCAGCATTCCCCGGGCAGCGGCAGACACCCACCCGCGTGCCCCCAAACGTGACAGGGCCAAGGGAAGCGGCCCCGGCCGCGCACCTCACACAGGGCCACAACCGGACACCCTCCCCGCACACCCGGCACAAACATTCCCGCAGGAAGGGCTGGGGCCCCCCCCGCCGCGGCTCCCATCACACCGACCCTTCCACGCAGGCTCCACACGTGCGACAGAGACAAGCCCCGCTCGCATAACGACACTCCACACCGCAACTACGCGGCTCCCACACATGACAGCCCCAAAGCGCCACAGTCCTCACAGACGGAACCCCCACACGATCCGCTCCTCACCTTCTCCAGCGGCGCGGGGTTCTGCACCGCCAGCGACCGCGCCAGCGACAGCACCGTGTTGAAATAGAAGCCGCGCGCGGTGCCAGCGCTGCTCCCCCGCCCCGCACCAGGGCAGGGAGCAGCGGCCGCCGCCGCTGTGGTGCTGGCTGCAGCCGTGGCCGCTGTCGCAGCAGCCGCGGCTGCCGCTGCCACCGCTGCGGCAGCCATGTTGTGATGGAATGCCAGGGGCCGCCCTCCCGCCAGCCAGCAAGCCAGCCCCCTCCCCACTTTCCTCTCGCGAGATCACTAATTCGCGCGGGATCACAGCTCAAAGATGGCAGCGTCCGCTGCGGCTTCATAGCTCCGCCCCTCGCCGGTGCTCCTCCCTCCTGCAGCACTGCCCAAGGCCCCGCTCTACAAATGAGCGCCGTCTGCGCAATCACGGCTCCCTCCCCCGCCGCCATGGTTCTTCCTAGTACTCGCCTGTCCCTCAGCGCCGTTCCCGTGTGCCCATCCCACCCCGGGGAGGGGAGCCGTACGCAGTGGTTCCGCCCGGCGCGCGGGGTTGGCCTGTGGGCGGAAGGACGGGAGAGGGCAGCGGACTGAGGGGACGCAGCCCAGGTTGGGCCGCCGTAAGGAGCTACCGCTGTCCCCAGCACCATGTCGGGCCTGCCGAGGAGCTATAACCCCTTCGCCGAGGAGGAAGAGGATGAGGAGGTGTTGCCGTGGTCGGCGAGCGGCGGCGGCGGCAGCGGGGGGGAGGTGGACGGCTCCTCGCGGCAGCGGTACCTGCAGCAGGAGGTGCTGCGTCGCTCCGCCGCCACCGCCGACAGCACCACCCGCTCCCTGTCGCTGCTGTACGAGTCCGAGCGCATCGGCGTGGCCGCCTCTGAGGTGGGTCGCGGGGCGGGAACGGAGACGGAGACCTCGGCCCCGGGGCTGTCGCGATATACTGGGCGGGGGGGTGGAGGCGCGTTTGGGAGGGTATTTTTGAGGTGAAAAAGAAACAACGCTTAGACCCTCTCTGTGTATCACAGGTTGTGTCTCGGATGTGTTGTCAGCTGCTTATTAAGCAGCTCCAATCAACTCTTACTAGGACTATTAATGGCATTTGTACCTATTACTCGACTAAAAAGTTTTCAGTCGTTCTGTTGGCTAAATGGAGAGCCTGCCCTCTTGGTTGTTTGTGATGGCCTGGTGTTGTTCTGATTAATCATTTCCTTCATTCTTCTGGCCGTGTTTCAGAGTAGTTTGTCTTTAGAGGCATCGCTCAGAGAGGTCTTGTCCACTGTGTCACTTGCTAATGGGACGTTTCCTTCAGAGTTAGTAATGTGGTTGCCCAAATGAACCCAAGAGCACCCAGGGACTGCAGGAGGTGCTTATGCTGAAGAGGTTTCTCGGTGGCTCTTCACTGAACTTGTGATTTGTTTGCCCAGAAAAGCATGGAAAAAGCCCACAGCCCTTGAATCGTGTTTGCATCTTTATTGAGGGGAGAAGAATATTCCACTAGAATTCCCAAAAGTTTAGAGACAATATGAGCACAATTTCTTTGTTTTGTGCTCATGTGAGCTGCACATGACTTTCCTGTCCGAATTAACCTTTGGATTACTTTGGAATAATATTTGTGCTGCTGAATTATAAAGTAACGTAATTGTATATATCAACATTTCTAAACTCTGCACTGTATGTATTTGCACTGCTCAAGTAATGGTATGAAAAAATACTTGGACTTACTGCCTTTGGTTATGCTGTTTCCAAATTACCAGGAACATCCCAGTCATGTTAAAAGAGTATCACTTCCCAAAGAAGGTGTCATCCTCAACTAGGAATACTTCTGCTTGCTCATTTTCCTGCTGCAAACCTTTACATTTTCACTATATCATCCACGTATCTGGTGCCATGCTTTTTCCATCAGGAAGACACAAGTATGAACCTGACAAAAGGCCAATACAGAAAATTCCTGGATGCTTTTTGTAGTAGGTGTTGAGAACCTGGCATTGTGTAGTGATGAGGATTTTATAGCTGGCTTGTGACTGAAATGCCCTGGGGGAAGAGAAGTGACTGAAAAAGCTGTATGCCTTCAGAAATAATCTACATGGGATGATGGAACTGCTATTTTTCTTCAGAGAGTCTGTTAAATGTTTGTTTCAGTTTATTGATGCTTCTGTTTATTTTGGCTTAACTAGTTCTCTTTTTCTGTTAATATCTGTTAGGAGCTTGTACGACAAGGAGAGGCACTGAAGCGCACAGAGCAGATGGTAGATAAAATGGACCAGGACTTGAAGACTAGTCAAAGGCACATAAATAGCATTAAGAGTGTTTGGGGGGGCTTGGTGAACTACTTCAAAGCCAAACCTCCGGAGAGCAAGCCAGAGCAGAATGGAACGTCTGACTATTATGCTAACAGTAGGTAAGGAAAATCTGTGTTTTATCTGGGACTTATCTGCCACAGCATCTCTGAAATGTCATCTCAAAATTGGAACTTAAAAGATCTGTTGATTTGGGAAAGCAGACTCCTGAGATGGTGTCTAGCTCCCTATTTCTCTTTAACTCTTAGGAGAATATTTTCACTTCTATTTATATTTATAGTGGTAAGAATAACACTGAGAAATTAATTTCAACAGTTACAGAAAATTACACAAGTGATTCTTCAGTCTTCTGTATTATCATGCTTGCTTCAGTCGTACCAGGAAGCCGTGATCTGTAGTGCTGACATGCTTCCAGTCAAGTATTATGTGTGGTTCTTCAGCTTCTGCTAAAAGCTGTACATAGGAATTAATTGCTGTGAAATTAGTGTCTCACAATACTTGCGTCTCTTCAGCTGAGGAATTTGGGTAAAGGCTGGTAGTGGTGCGTGGATTGATTCCCTCCTTCCTTTTCCTTCCATTCTCCACTAGAGGAAAGCAATAGGTTGCGTCCAAGATGGAAGATACGGTTTTAGTTTTGATATCAGAGTTATTTTTGGCACTAAAGTTCCGCTTTCACTTAAGACAAATGCAAATAGTTTATTTTAAAGTGATATATTGGATCCGGTGTAATAAATGTGCTGCTTTTGTGTTAAGTGTGATACCTATTCTTGTTTAATAGACTGAGTATGAGGCTTGTGGTCCATAGGAATGTTTTCTTTTTATTCTTTGTTACTAGGTTAAAAGAAGCCATGATGTCTAGTAAAGAGCAAGAGTCAAAATACCAGGAAAGTCATCCAAATTTAAGGAAGCTAGATATAGGTTTGTAACTTTATTTTACACTGTCTGTCATCAACGCAGGGTGAAGTCAGAGACCCTTCAACTTGCCCACTGCTGGCTTATGTTGCTGCTTAATGTCTGGAGATCTGTATCCCAGCTTCCATGGCCCTGAATTCTAGTGAACTGTTTTCCCTAAACTCTTTGTAGCCAAGAATCCACATAACAGGCAGGCAGCCTGGCTTACCAAAATGTTAACATGCATTCGGATGTTGTTCTTTTTAACCATCCCTTGTCATAGTTTTCAGATATATTTTCCTTGTTATTTCAAACAAGGACTATAACCTTTCACACTGAAGTCATTACTTGATTCACGCAGGGAGGTGTAGGGGTTTGATCTCATTCCCCGTTCTCACAATGTCTTAACTTCTGTGATGACTTCTGTGTACAAAACAACTGCTCCTTTTTAAAGTGAAGTTCAATTTGTTTAGTAAAAATAAGAAAGCAACAGGATATCTTTACAGGTGTAGTTCTGTACATAAAGAAATGCTTTTGGTAATGTAAATCTCCATTCCACATCGCATAATATTAAAAGTCTGGCCAATAGAGGGCAGAAATAACTCAACTCTGGTGGTTCATCCTGAGGGTACACTAACTGTACTAGAAGTTACCAGCCTACCTCCTGGGTTACTTGGGTAGCTGGGTTTGTTATGTTCTTATTACTCCCAGCTATGCAACAGAACTACAAAAGGCTGCCCAAAATAGAATAACTGTAGCTTAATACCTGTTCATTTTGAGGAATGCCCTACAGATAGCACTGTTGGACTACTTTTGATACTTCTGCTAACAGGTTATGTGATGACATGTCAGCTGTGGTCAGACTCATTTTTAATAACTCTTCTAAAACTTTAGAGCATTTTCTTACCAGCTTTTATCTTATGTAATGTTTTGTACTTTATACTCTTAATAGACAATGAATTCAGCAAAGCAGATTCAGTTTCTTCAGTGCCAAGGGATTCCTATCCAAAGAACCAACACCTGCGTGCTTACCACCAGAAAATTGATAACAACTTAGGTGAGTGTGAGAACTGATGCTGTTTCATGTAATGTAATTCTCAGCCATGGAAAATTACTAATATATTGCCAATGAACACTTTTTAGTTTAGTTCACAGGTGGAATTTGATAAATAAAAAAATTGCTTGCTTGTATTTTGCATTTCAAAACTCTCTATGTGGCAGAATGTAAAGTTTGATTGAAACATACATTATTTGAATGGTAGAATGATGTGGGGTCTGTCTGTCAACTACTTGTAAATACTAATAACAAATCTGAGTTAGAAATGCATTTCACCTGAAACCAGCTAGAAGGAAACTGGCTAGGAGGCCTGGAAGTGAAAATCTACGGTGGCAAGTGATATGCTATTGGCATTAATACTTCAAGTTCTTATTCAACATGCTTGTGCTTTAGAAATTGATAGGTTCTGAGCTGTCTCTGAGTGAAGAGACCAAGGGGGGAAAAAAGCCCCCACACCAAAAGCATGAGTCCTCTCAGATCCTTTACTGACAGTAAGGAAAACACTTACCAAATATGTGTATGCTGGTAAATGTGTTGTTTGAAAGAGGAAGTGGTCCTTAAGTATCGTAACACTTGCAATTCAAGATATGAGTGTTTCTCTGAATTGTCCTGTAGGTTGACTGGGATATCATTCAGACAAGCAGACTTATGTGTTCTGAAAAATCTTACTAAGCAGGTATAGCAGTATTATAAGGAAATACTGCTTCAAATTGACATCCACATTATACCAGTGTGGAGACTTACTGCCTCTTTTTCTAAAGGTTGCTGCTTATATTGAAAGATGCACTCAACTTACCTAACCGACAGTTAAACTCGAATGTTAAATTGCACCTCACTTTGGACCCAAAGAATTTATCACTGTGTGCAGCTTGTGAAATAAACCTGTTTCACAGAAAATGAAAAAATTGAAGGACACTAAATATTTGATTTGTGAATTTGCTGAGTTGCTTTCATTACTTCCCCAAACCATTCAGCTGACTTTCTCTTCCTTTGTTCTGCAGCATATATACAAAGTGCCTCTTTGCTTACATGTGTTGCTGTTTAGTTGACCTAGAAATAAGAGATTGGAAAGAAATCAGAAAGGAATGGATCAAAGAGAAACAGTCAAGCATAAGAGTTAGAGGAAGCATGTTTTTTCTACTCAGAAGCTGTGCAAAGCATATTAGGCTCAAAAGTGTTTACCAATAAACCATGCAATAAAATGGTTCCCTGTAGCCAAATTAGAAAATCTGGAAATGGGTTTTTTTTATCTGTGTTAAATAACTGCTTAAATGGTCAGTGTATTGGTATCTCTGCATGACGTTTACAGAAAAACAATTGACTTCGTGAGCATATTAAGTGTATTGAGAAAAAATGTGCTCAATTTCATATATATATATATATAAAATATATATATAATTTCAAGTAAAAACTACATTACAGGGTATATCCCTTTATAAAGGTCCAATTTGGCTTTAAGCATCTGCAGTTAACTTGGAAAAAAGGAAGTGATTATTTCTGGTAGCAATGCAGTGGAAGTATTAATATGTAAGTGCTTCCCCTGCTGGAGAAAAACACTCAGGCTTGAGCACTTGTAACATCTTCTGACTCAGGGATTTGGAGAAAAGGGAATCCTGACAGTGTCCATTTAAGCAATATGCTTTATATGGCCTTGATTCCTTATGGTCACTCTCTTTGTTGACAGATGAGATGTCTTCTGGGTTGAGTCGTCTGAAAAACCTAGCTCTTGGGCTGCAGACGGAAATAGATGAGCAAGATGAGATGCTGGATCGGCTAACAAAAAAAGTAGAGACACTGGATGTCAATATTAAAAGCACTGATAAGAAAGTCCGACAGCTTTAAAGCATTTTTAGATTACTTTTTTTTTCTTGTCCAGCATCAGTTTTTGGATGTCTCATCTCAACCCATCACTTACAAAATCTTGGACAGTACCTGCTTCTCTTTGTTTCTGATATTGATTTTGTTGTCATTAAAATTGCATAATCTTAAATGCAGCTTAATACCTTAACTTTCTTCTTAGTGGGAAGTGCACGTTGAGTTAAAATCAGCAGTTGGGTCAATGCTTTTGTGCTGGGTACCCCGTGCAATTGTGTAACTGTGCGTCATGTGCGTGGAGGAATTTGCAACCTACAAAGCTTCAGTGTCCTTGGCCTGGGAGCCATGATGAGCAAAGTAACTGCATTTTGCTTCTGTTTTGGGGAGGGGATGGAGGAACAGAATGTGCTGCTTTGTTCAGAGCAAATGTTGCTAATTCTGTTTACCTACAGCTATGTTAAGCTCTGACAAAATGCCGATTTCCAGCTGTAAAGATAATTGGAAGTAACTGTTCTCTGGCTTTCTGGGGCTTAAGGAATGAACTGTTCTGTGGAAGTTGTAAAATACCAAGGGTGTCGTGCAGTGATAATATCCTCTGTGTGTGTTCCCTTTCCTGACGTGACTTTTACCAAATGGTGGCTCCACAAACTATGGTTTTATATTTGGGTCACTAAATGCCATCACCTTTACAGTGCTTTCAGTAAGTTCTTTAAAGGTAACTTAACAGTCTGCAAGAAGTGCTGACTGACAGTGACTCCAAGTGTGAGTAACAAAATCAGAACTTAAATGTTCTGTGTATGTGCTCTTAAAAATTCTTTTGTAGACATTGTCACTGTTTGCATTTTTATTTCCTGCTCTTTCTCAGTTTATTTAGTTAGATGGGTATTTGAAAAATAGCTTCCATTTGAGAAATGGAGAGTTGGTCTGATACTGCACATACAGATCATAGGAGATTGTTATTTGAGTTCACATTTATTACAAATGTGATTAGGGATTGAGCAGATGCTGCATTTTTCTAAGTAGTGTGACTGGTTTTAAGGAACTCAGCTATGGTTCCCATTACTTCTGTGTTAGCTTAGCAGGTATGAAAAGTTCCTGCAAACGAAGAAAAACTCAAACATTTCGAGTCTTCCAGATAGAAGCTTGGCCTTGCACTTTGTTTTATTCTTGTATTAGCTATCACTGTAGACCAAAATAATTACAACTCCATTCCAGCCTGCAGACATGACAGTGGGAACTTGCTGTCTGTCTGGAAAACAAGGAAGTTATTTTGGTTTGGAGAGGCTAAGAGACCCGTATCAGTATTGCAGCACTTGCTATCAAATGACAGATTGTGGCTAAGGAGAGATAGTTACTTTATTGAGTTGCTCCCATGTTAACTTATGAATTAAAGGAAGACCTTGGTATTCAGGGCTATCAAGCTTGTAACCTTCATGAACACCACATTCACACCCTCCCCTTTCCTCCCCCCCCCCCCCCCCAGGAATTTGTTACCTTGAGCTCGCTACAGAGTGAACCCAATAGTTAAGGAGATGAAAGAAAACTTGAGTATTTCTTGTTTTTCTGTGTCTCTTGAGAGTTCACTTGTAAATCACTGAAAATGCTACACTTCTTGGACATAGTATTACTAAAGAAACTACTATTTCTGGGATTTCTAGCAAATAAGAGTTGTGAATTAAAGTGAGCCCCTGCTTCCCCTTATGGTACTGATGTCATTGATTTAGGTCCCTACAAAATGTTTTTCAGGGACATAAAACTTCAGCTTTTGAGTACCTTTAATTGATTTTAGGTTTTCACTGTCATTTATGCTCATTTGGAACCATAGGAAACCTTATTAATATCAATGTATCCTTTAACTTTTTTGGGTGTATACCATGACATTCTCTTTTACTCTGTTAAAGTATTTATGAATTCTATGACTTGGTGTTGATGGTTGATACTTTTTTTACTTCCCCCTTTTTTTTTTTTTTTTTAGCAAATGATACAATCGTTACTTTCCAAAGTACCTCAGTGAAAGATTGAAATTTGGGTTATATCTGGTTTAGTTTATTTGACTTTCTCCTTTCATTAAAAGGGTGAAGAGGCTTGTATTTTTAATTACCCCAATGCTGATTAACAAAAACACCTGTATCTTAGAAAGGATGTCTAAATTCTTTCCATAAGAGAGAATATAGGAACTTGCCTAAAAATGTATAACACCTTGCAGTGTGAAATCTGCCTTCACCTGTATGCAACTATAGTTTTCCAAAGTAAGACTTTACTAACAAGGATGTATGCTGAGACTTCTGATTGCATTATGGTTAATGGAGGAAAAATGTAGCTGGAGGATCTAGTTATGCATAATAAGAAATACAGAGCTTGAATCCCAGCAGATTTGTTTTTATGTAAGCGTGAAGTGTGCTGCCTTTCTGGTGTAAGCTCTTCCATTTCTTCAGTCTAAATTACTTCACAAAGCAAAGTTGATTTTTTGGTGAAGTGTTGTATTAACCTTGTGAAATGTTTACTGCATCCTGGATACCTTTGATGCCTTTAAAAACACGGGCAGGGAAGGGAAAATAAAAAAAAAAATCCCTATTTCTGCTTTGAGAACCTCATCATCCAAGCAGAACATCAGGATTTCAGCCATGTGGAAGTTATACAGATGTCTAACTTCTTGTCTCTTCCAGCAGTCCCATTCACTGTATCGGTTGTGTATGTCTCTGCTTAGGCTTTCCTGCTCTATTTGTTTTTTTGATGGCCTTGTTTTAAAGGATTATTTCCCATATTGGATTTCTTTTGGGGGAAGGGAAGGGGGGAATGTTGTAGATTGTGCATGGGTATAACTGAATTTCTGCTACAAACTGAATTCCTTTTCTCGGCTTTCATACAGATGCTCTGTGCTGATAAAGCACTTAAGTCTAACTGACATAAAGAGACACCACTGTCTTAGACTACCGATTAAGTTTTTTGCTTGCTAGAATAACTTCCTATCCTGCACAAAGGGGAAGCTTAAAGGAAAAAACCCACCTGATTTTTGCCTTTCCAGGAAATGCTATTTTGCACGTGTTACGAAGGACTTAGGTCAGTAGCTTTTCTTATTAGAAGACTTTTACTAGTAACACTAGATAGTCTTATTTCTTCTTGGATACTGCTGAGCAGTTTACCTTGTGTAGGATCTAGGACTTTCAGTGGAACTACAATTTGCACTCAAGTACTAACCTGATAAGTTAAATAATTTTGCCTAAATACTGGCATTGGGCATAGAAATTGGTGCCCTTGCATTAAAATAGCTGTGGTTAATTCATTCTTATTTGCTTGAGTAGAAGTTTAATATTAAGGTCAGAAGAAGACAGTAGGAAACAAAATACAGTCTTTATAAAAGGCAATTTTCTTGCTTCAAGTGGCTTGCTAATAGATTTTGAAGAGGTTTTAAACACCGGGAAGTAGCATACCCTTCATACCATAGATATAAGACACTAGAAACAGCAAAGAAAAAAGGGGGAATACCCAGTATCTGACTCTTAATGTATCTGATTTTTAAGTTTCCTGAGCACTGAGTTAAATATTGTAACAACTGATGCGTAGCTGAATTTGTACTACAGAGGTTTGTTGCTGTGCTGAACTCTACTGGCCTCCTGAAATCACTGGGACACAATAAACCAGGTTGGGTTTTTCTAATGCGTGAAATTCATCTGGAATGTTTTGCTGCCTTGTAGTTTTGTGATGTCATTTGTTAAATGGTGAAATAGGAAACACCTCCCAGCCACTCTGCCTTCTGAACAAAAGGATTTTTATAGGCATTTTTACAAGCATACCAGGGTATGTGTTAATTTTTACTTTGAAACATACGGGGCTCGATTTTCAAAATCACAGGTAGTGATTATTTGTGTCTGGCTTTTTTAAATACTACTTTAATTCTGTGCCACCCAGGTATAACACATTATACATGTCAATTGAAAGTATCTATTATTTAAATGCTTAACAGGGCTGTAGTTCAGCAATTTAGGAAATGGAGTAAGTGTTGAATGTTCGACTGTCAATAAAGGTGCTTATTGTTAATGAAGAGTTTTTGCATTTATTTCCCCGTATTCTTTGATTACAACTTTATTGACTCTTCTTTCCTGTAACGAGGTCTGTTCAAAGGCTGGAACTACTCTGTCAAGTTTGTGCCAGACTGGAAATAAATTTGCAGCTGGTGGGTTTTGGTCTCTGGGAATAAGCAGAGTGTTACCTTTCTACTTGACTCTTAAGTAGATCATTTTAGATCCTGGAAGAGGAATGTGAAAAGGCATTTATTCTGCAGAACTTTGACTTGTGATAGTAAAATAATTCAAGATACTGCTTGAAAAGTAATCTTGCCATAGTGCTTGATCTGACCAAGAACATCATAAACTAAGTGGATGCATGAACAAGGCAGGAAGAGCAGCAGTGAGGCAAAAAAGGTATGCACCATCTTCAAAACCGAAAACCAACAGATATGTAATAATCCCATGTCATCCCAAATGTGCTGATGGCAGAAAACTTCAGGATGTTGTGACCTTCAGTTAGGTTCCTATCTGTATATGAATGGAGGAGCTTGGCTTCTGGGAATGTTTTTGTAGTGAAGTGTACTTAATTTTGTTTGATACCATAAAGCAGAGCTTCAGAAGTGCTATTACAAAAGCTCGCAAAAGGGAAAGTCAGTACACTAGAGAGAGATTGACAGGCTTCTTAAAACTCAGATAACTTTGTTTTGCTGCCTTTGTGCTGAGAGTTCTTCAGCAAATGGCAACCGAGAGCTCTTTTGTCTCTGCACCTTATTGTTGCATACAGAAAAAATACTGTGAAGATCACAGTGGAAGATGGTAGAGAATGGAGCAGTGTAGTGGATCCTGGATCTCTGCTGGGGATGTCAGCTTGCATGAAGAATCTGAATCTTTGAAGAGAGTACCTCACAGATCTATTTGCTTAAGGCAGGTCAGGCATTTCAGCCCTGCTGTGTTTTCTCAAGGACTTGCTTACAGCGCAGTCCTTGCCTTTCTGGGAAGTGAGAGAGGGAAGGGGAGCTAACAGATGCTCATGTGAGTGTGTAAAACCAGGCAGAGCAGGTGCAGTTGCAGTGAAGGACCCCCATGCTTCTGCTGCTGAAAAGAGGTTCTACAGTTTGTTGTTTTAGTAGGTGGCTGGTTGGTTTCTTTGGTTCCAAATAAATACATCTTCCCAAAATAGGAAAATATGAAGAAAACTGCACTGGGGCAGAAGTGAAGGCTTGGGAAGGCTCAGCGGCAAAAATCAGGGAGGTGCCCCCAGAATAAACAGACTCCCAAATCAGGAAGATCCCTGAATGCCAGGCAGAGATTTTGGAGCCCTGCCTCAGCTATAAAAAGTCTAGATGGATTGTGACTTTGCTGTTAGTGATGCAGAACCTTCTAGAAAATGGCCTTCCAGCTCTAGCTGAGGATATTTTTGGGGAAGACAATGGGCTTCCTTGGCATTTTCATTCTAGATGGTCTTCCTCTTCCCTCCACATTAATTGTAAATCTGTTGTTTCTGTTAATGGAGAGCAGTCACTTGCCAATGGTGAGTTCTGCCTGCACTTGGAAGAAACCTTTGCCCAGGTCCTGCGTGTCTCAGCCTTCCAGGGTCATCAAGAGTATGAAGGGTGCCACTAAAGCTGTGCTGTGTGTATTAACCCTTCAGTGTAGAAAGAAAACAGAGCATAGAAAGTTTGGAATGTGTATGTCAGTTGCTGACAAGCCTAGAGGGTGGGAGCCTGCCCAAAGACGTTTAACATCAGGCATGTTAGACCTGTTGAGAGAAATTAGAGAGTTTAATTATTTTATTTTGGTTTTACTCAAAATTTCTTATGGACATTACAGATTTTGTAGAATTCTGTAGAATTTGTGGGCAACCCTGGTGTTAGTTTGTATCTAATGTTTGTTGGCTAGCTGGTGCTTACAGGCCAGCTCATTTGAGTGCCTTTGAGGAAAACTTCCTGTAGGAATTCCCTTGTGTGAAACAACTGAAAAGGCTGGTGATGCAGTCTGCTCTTGGCTTCCATTAAGGTCCACAGCAGCATCAGCACTAAGCTACTGCATACCAACACTCAGAACATCAGGTCTTGAGATTCTTTATTGCCCTATTTTCACCACTGCCTTGTGCATGGATCACCCAATCTGTTCATATCTCTGCCCACTGGCTCTCTAGGATGATGACAGGATCTTCCTTCCCTGTTTTGAGTGAAGTCTAGGCAGAGGCAGTCAATAAATCCAACAGTATGATATAAATAGTAAGGTTGCAAAATTGCCACGTAAGAAAGCAAAGGTTAAAATCTGATTGCATTCACCTGCCCATGGGAAAAGCTTTGGAAAGGCAGGATAGCATCCTGCTAACAGCGCAGCAGAGGAGACCCACGAGCCATCTGATCTGCTTCGTCATACATTGCTGTTACAGGCTGTTGGCACTTCTGGTGCTCTGTGTTCAGTTGTGACAGAGCCAGATAGGGAATATTCATTAGAACACACAGTCTTGTTGTGATAAGGAGAGGAGGATATTCTTTCCTAAACGACACAGTTGCAATAATTCAGTGATGGGTTAATTTTTGTTGGTACATGTTTAGCAGGATCTCTAATGAACTAAAAGTGAACTGCAATATTAAGCAAAGTGCAGGTGAGAAAATGAGCTTGTTGGGGTACTGACACCAAGCTTAGTAAGCTGCAGAACAACTCTAGTGTGTCACAGATTGGCATCTGACACACAGCAAAAGTAGCCTTGTTCTCCAAAGACATAAAACTGGCCGCCTAGCTACAAAAGTGCTTTAGAATGTCTGCTTTCTCTCTCCCAATTAAGTGGCAGACTTTCCTATTGAGCAAAAATACGGGGGAGCTTTGTGCTGAATTATAGCAGAAAATATTAAACAGATTCCTCTGCTTTTTATGCACACACTTCTTCTTAATGCCAACTTGTATCAGTCAGAGGAGTATCTTCCCATACTAGTATTGTTTCAGAAGTCCATGGAAGTCGTAGTCTAGCTCCTCTATCTGATCTTTCCTCACTACTGACTTTGAGAGTTCTTCTTTTCCTCAGCCGTATCCCTCAGCAGTTTCATGTGCCATCCAAGCAATATATTAACTACTCAAATTTGTGATTTAATAATTTCCTGGCATAATGATTCCAAAACCTGTGGGAGGAAAAACAGAAGAATTTTTCCATCTCCAGGTGTTTATTGCCCTAATCCTTGCTCTTGACTATTCTGAATGGCTTTTTGTAGAGCTGCATTTCTACTGCTGGTCAAACGCAGTGTCTTAGAGACCATGCAGTCAGAGTGTCCAGCTGAAGGTGATGGGAAGGAAGCTCGTTCTTAGGAATCTGATGTACCTCACCACTCTTGCGTTTCTAGCTTTGAACTTCTGGAGCTGTTTTCCTTTCCACAATATTCATAAGCTGAAAAGTATCATTTTCTTTCAATTGCCTGCTTTACTAATCAGTGTTTGAAATGCAATATTGAGGCTTTATTCCCTACTCAAGCAAACATGCTGGGTTTACAGTGGCAGCCTGCCAGAAGCCTCAGGGCTTCACCTGTGCCAAAGTGAGGTGAAATGAACAGCACACCCAAATCAGCTCTTCACTGTGGGATACAGCAGCACACTGATGGTCTCCATGTGTCACTGGACACCACATACCCCACCAGCTAGTGGCAATGACAGAGCAGTGGGGATTGGGTGCATTAGAAGGCAAAAAGCCTGTCTTAATTCAATAATGTACTTATTTATGAAATTGGTATGTATTTATGTTGAGTATCACCATAAAAGCGTTAAGCTTCCTTACATATTTGCAGTTGGACATGTGTAGACTTACTGCTGAGTCAGCCTGGCCATGTGAATGACCTGTGTGGTTCTCCAGGGAGTGTCTCTGCTTCCCCAAGTGCCCCAAGTATCAGGGTTACGAAGCCAATTCCTGTAAAAACAATTTGGTATTTGAGAGAATCATTAATTCTAATTTACTCTTCCTTGGAGTAGTGATAAATAATGGAGCTAGATAACATTCAAAGAGACATTTGTTCAGCCTCTACAAACTTCTTACATACCTGCCCAAAAATGCTTAAAATGAGCTGTCATAAGAAAAGGAAGAGAACTTCTGGCGACAGTCTCAGATGCTGTTGTTTAATTGTTCAGTCATCTGTAGGCCACGTAGTATAATGTAGTTTTATTTTGACTCTCATCAACTGCTTTGCTGATTTAGTACCTCTGTCTTTAGTACGGAGTGACTGGAAGGTTGCCAAGTAAAGGGAAATCTGTGTGTGAACAGCCGGGAGGGATAATATGTAAATCTGTTGGAAAGAGGCAATTAAAGGCAGTGTTGAGATATAATGGAAAATAGACAATATTGAGCCTCATCAGAAAAGTCAACAGAAACAGCAGCTACTGTACTACGTCTCTGAAGTGAACTTGTTGCTTTAAATAACTGCATTCTACAGAAAACAGATGGATCATGAAATCTGTGAGCAGACTTCCAGAAAACAGTTTTGGTCTTCAGGAACATGTCCATGTTGATGTTCACTGTGCCCTCCTGGCACAAGAGGACTAAAGGCGGCTTCTCCTGCTGTTGTATTTACATAACACAGAGAGGAGCTGGAAAGTTGGATTACATGCAAGCCAAATATAGCTGAAAATAATACTGCATGTCGTATGTAACTATGAATGGGCATGAACAGAGAGGAAGTGCTATCTGAGATAAGCAGTATAATAAGTGCAGCCTTTATTGCTTTGTAACCCAACAGATGAGGAGGTAACAAACCAGTGAAACAAATCAGGAAGCCCTGACAAACCAGAGGGACCATTCTGACAGTTTACCAGAATCTTGGTGTCACCACCAAATCCAGCTGCATGGGATTTTTACAAGAGTGGGTGGACTGGGAAAAGTCAGAGCGTTCCAAAATATTTAACTTTTTATTACAAATGAGGATGGATTCAGGCTGGTTTAATCTTACAGCCTATGTCTGACTGTCCTTGTTTCGAAATCATTGATCAAAAACCTCAAGACGATTTCCTGTATTCTACCAGACATTTATGCAGCTGTTTGTTGGCCCCCTTTGTGACTGAATATGATCAGTCACAGCCCAGACACTGCAAATCAAGCTCCTGTTTGCAGACACAAACTTGGCAATATGCATTAACTGAACACAGTTCTTGCATCAGGCAACACATCATGTGCTGTCTCAGTCACATTCTAAACTAGAAGAGAAACATGCAGATATTTCAGGATCTTTGGGAGGGCCTATGAAAGTGGTTCTTTCTTAACATTAAATTTGTTTTTTGATTCTTTAGTGCTCCTCTTCCAGCATAACCAAAGAAACAAGAAAAGAGCTGCTTAACAGTTAACATTTCAGTCTTTATGAAATAGAAATTGATAGAAATACACACAGGTGACTCACTTCATCAGCTAGGATGGAAAAGGGAAAATTCTGACACCGGGACTAGGAATCATACCTTTGCTTCCAGGATGCATGGTGCATGAAGAGGGAGGCAACAAAAAGCTACTGCAAATAATTGGATCTCCATGCATTCTTCTTTTAAATTAATACTTTATTAAATAATGTTTTTTACATACCAAAGCTCTTCAATGAAATGCAACAACAAAATACTAAAGAAATGGTTTAATTAGCACTTCACATGCTTTCCCTTTTATTTTTGCATTTCCTAAAGATACTCTGCATACCTGGACCAGCACAGTTGGCCAAAAATTAATGTCACCTTTTTATATTGCAGGGCACCTCCCAGGCCTTCAGAAAAGCACAAAGTACCAAATCCTCCTTTAATTCAGAAAGACCTTTCTAAAAAGATGGGTATTTCTAAAAAAACAACAACTATATTCTAAAAAACAAGAGGTTTTCTCCCTTTATTTAACATTCCTCATACAAGTAGTATCAGTTACACCCAAACCACCGGCATAAAGGGAGGGGCATCTAAGCTCATCCTAGTGACAGGGTAACAAACATGCTGCTGCTGGCACTGGTAGGAGGTTTTTTAAAGGTAATTTAGACATTTCTTTATGAGGACTTAGAGCATGTAAGTCTGTACTTATCTACAGTTTATTCTAACTCAGCTGCCTTGCTGCTTGTTTTCTCTAAAACCTAAAAAGCAGCAAACAGGTATCATTGTTGAACCTCTCTGGGAAACATCCTTCTGTTTGTTTCTTGAATATTCTTAAGACTGAAGCTCCAGAAAAGCCAGTCTGTTACATTCAGGTTACACAGGCCATTAAGAACAGTAAAATGCAAAGAACTTCCATTAAAACCTGTTCCACAAACAATTCAAGACAGAGAAAGCCAAGCGTGAGTAAGAAAATTAGGGTGACTTTTATCTTCAGCTTCATGAAATCCTATGAGCTGATAGGAAAACACAGTTCCTTTGTGTTGTGTTCAATAGCATTACATGGTCTAACAAAAACCTGGTTTTGAAGGGGAGAACATAGTTCAGGAAATAATGGTGTTTTCAGGAGGGGATTTCTGAACCTATCTTTAAAGTTAATGTGGACAAAGGTACAGATTCATACAAAAGCAGGAATCTGGGCATAAAGAAAGGGAACAAAAATCTTTCATGAACAATGAAACTAAATCAAGAAGGTGCAGACCTTGGCCAAAGATTCTTTTTTTCCATGATTTAGGTTGACTGCTTCATAGACCTGCCAGTAAGGGCTGAACTCCCACTTCAGCCATTCCTTCGAAATAAAAGTCTCTCTCCCCTCTCTGGCTGCTGTTTTCATGAGACCTGCAGAAATTGAGTACCTTTGAGCTTATTCTGTTCCATCATGGACAGCTGAATTTGGCCAATATTCTCAAAACTTACTATGGTGCGGAGAAGAAAACAGGCAAACATAGGGAAGGCATAGTCATAACAGACTTGTTCCCATCTGGGGCCAAAGGGAATTCATAGCTGATGAATTTAGAGAGTGCTTCTTTCCAGGATTAGAAGGAGAGGAAATGTATCATAAAGGCCCTGTAGAAAATTAAGTCTGTTTACCATCTGCATGGTTTACTACTATACTCTAAAACATAATGGGGTTTCTGCTTTTCTTGGCTTTCTTCTGTTTCTTGGATAATATAATAATGTTAAGAAAATTAATACTGAGGTTCCCCTGTCAGGGTCTATTTCAAAGGAAATAGCTGAAAGGCCCTAACAGTCAATATATTCAACATTTCCTCAATCACCCTATTAATCTGCAATTAGAAAACATAGGCTCATTCAGTTTTGCTGTAGGACAAAAACCAGAAGAACCCTTCACGTCCTTTCAAGCCTTTTATTCTTCTATCCTATTTATGCACACTTACTGGTTGTGCTTCTAAATGGCATTTAACCGCTCAAACCATTTAGACTAAGATTTTACTTGGTCTGTGTAAGTGCAGCTTGGTTTCTGTCATTCCAGAGTGAGTGAAATCAGCAATAGATGAACACTTGAGTTATATTAGCTACCCCCTTTCTTTCCATTAGTTATGTTTTCAAAGAACACGTTTACCCTCTATCCACTTGATGGATAAGCTGCCAGAGAAAACACTCTGGAGGAATTCAGCTTCTAAAAAGGCTGGCGTAGCAAGCAGCCATGACCTGCCTGTCACGGTTTTGAGGACAGATGTTGACTCCCATGCCCTTTATTGGGCTTTGCATCACTGACCAGTGGACCTCTGTTTTTACAAGGCTGAGCTGGAGGAGTTGCAATTTCAGCTGATAAACTGCTGTGCTGTGAGCCCTGGAGAACACAAGTGTCCAGAGAAGAAGCAAACAACTGTGTGAATGTACAGGGAAAATGAATGTCAGCACACTGCACAAAGACAGAAATGGCTTCTGTAAGTGGAAATGCTTCTGGGAGGAAAGCTAGGCATATTGTTTGCAAGTTACAAGTAAATTATGTATCATCATGGCATTCTCTGTGGGGAACCTAAAGAACTCCAGCCTGTATTGCTACTGCCTCTATACACTTCTGTTTATTTTGACATTAAATGCCATCAGAATCTATCATCTCCAGCAGAGCTTTCCGTGCACAGGAAATACAGGATGGGGCTTCACATACCAAACTAAATTCATAAAGTGACCTTTGTCAGGAGTTAAATCCACCATAGTGGAGGTTTTCTTTGAAATACTAAGTGTGGAGAACACTTCTCCTGCCAGAGAATGAACTAGAGGGAATTAAATACATATTAAATAACTGCAACAGAATCTTTACATTTAAAGTGATTTCCTCAGAAGCATTACAATTTTTACCAGTCTGCTCGCAGGAGCTTGCACAACGACTTAGGAAAACCACAGAAGAGCCTCAGAGTGCTTTGTATGACCCACAGTTATGTGCTCAGTAAGAACAGATGGGAAAAGGAGAATGGAACTCCATGCAAAAAGAACATTATTCAAATGGAATTTTGCACTAACATGGAGAATGACTGCGGGACATGTTCAAGGAGTCAGTTCTGGATGAGAGATGATGATAGGAGGCAGTTCTTCACCCAGCAGTGAGGAGCCTATTGGAAGGAGAGGAGAGACAGACTGGAGGAAAAGGGAGGGCTTGGCTGTTTCCAGGAGACAAGCTGGAAAGAAGTCCAAGGGGTGAGGGTGTGGTTTGAAAAACAAGGAGTACAATTTCAAACTGGAAAGCAAACAGGGCAGCTTTGGGATGCACGAAATGTCAAATTTTCTCTGTGCAAGACCAAATCAGAACTTCTGAAGTTGTTATGATGCTCTCTCTTTGCTGCACCACATCTTCATGCTGTGACTGTTGATACTGAGTTCCTATGTTAGGCAAAACACTGACAGACAGCACCAGATAGCACACAGCTGGGACAGATGCAGCTCATTCTGTGTTCAGCATCAGCTCTCCAGCAGTGTGCAGTGGTCAGCCGCAAGCACACTGAAGTCCAGCCCGCAGAGTCCCTGTTACTTGGAGCTTTACTTGTTCACACTCAGGCAGGTCTGCTGTCAACAAGCAGACACTCTCCCATATAGGCCAGAATATGTGCTGGTGCCTTGTAATTTGTTTATTTAAATCAAAACACTGAACTGGCCAAACATTTGCAAATTGAACAGATTTGTAGTTAAAGGGTAATCTGAACTGATGTGGAGGAAGACTCCGAGAGGAGTACTTTAAGAGAAATGCACATTGCTTTTCCAGTGAGACCTCCTTAGCTTATTCCGTGGGAAGAACACTAGGAACATGCACAATACATACAATATTTTTGCATGTAAATAGCAGCCCCTCCAAGGCAAAAACGCAGCTCCTCTCAGGGCTGTTCCCTCATACTGAAAAAAGAGCATCAGGCTGCCATCCATGGAAGGAGCCAGAAAAGCAAGCATTTGGAGGAGACCAACCTCTGAAAAAACAGTAACATTTACCAGGAGCTTTTCCATCTGCGTTGTTAAGGGATTGCTAGGGATTACAGCCTTCTCAGCTGCAAAGCGCTGTGGCTCTGCCTTTTATAAAGGAGCAAGAGAGTAGCAGTTAGCTTCAGAGGGCTACTAGCACAGCAAGCAATTAGAGATTCAAGACCCTTTACATTTCCTGTTAACAGACTACAAACTGTAGGAGAAATACCTTAAATAAGGCCAGTACCTTTCCATTGAGAGATCCCAAGCTAAATAGAAAAGGAGGTTAGAAGATTCAGTTAAAACATCCCTGCACACAGATGACTGAAGACAGGTCAGCCTCTTTAGCTGTGGAACCTCAGCTAGTTGCAAAGTGGAAAGAATATGGCAAAACACTTTTTGCATTTTGATTTGTGTCAAGATGTGAAAGGCTCTTCAGAGCTGGTATCACTTGCCAAGAACTACTCCTATGACCTACAAAGCCAGGTGTTAAAAAGAGCAGATATTTAACTACAGAACAGCGTAAAGAAGGTACAAATGAGAAAGCCAGCAGCAGACCAAAGTGTGGCAAAGCACTTCAACATACAGGGAGATTTTTTATTTTACTGTGAAAATCATAGGATGTTGTAATTAGGATTTGGCCAGCTGGGAGTGGGCAGGTAGCACTGTATTATTAAAATTGGATTGAAGAAATATAACACACCTTTAATTTTAATTATACTTTAAAAGATATTTGATTTCCTTAGCCAGTGATCTCTCTAGTTCATGTCAGCAGTTTGGTGCCAGACTACTAAGAGTGACTGCAGCCAGTACATAGTGATTTTTGTGCATGTGGAATTCTTGTTATTAAAAATCTCAGAGACAAACCTGTTCTTTCCTTTGTCACAATTTTCTTTAAAATACAAATTATATAAAAAATGTATCCTGTAACTGTCTGCATTACTTAAGAGGTGCTATTTCATTTGTAAAAGAAGTGATGAAAATTCGTGACTCATTTTTTTCCAAACAGAGTTAATTACCCATGAAATAGAAAGCAAAAGCCAGCAATTGGAACTTTGAATATAAATAAATTGTATCCATGAAGTGATTGTGAGCTGTCAGAGGCAAACACAGAATAAGTTCAGTGCGCCAAAATGGGCAGGTTACAGGTCACATCCTGATGTCCCACTGATGGTCTGGTCTCTGCAGCACTTTTAACTCATCCTCATTTAGAAATTTATGCAGCTGAAAGTGAACATCTCCTTACAAACATAGGGAGCTGGTGCTACTCAACCCCTTTTGAGGTCATGCAAACGAAAAGGTGGCGCCACCTCAGCTCGTTTTGCTTGCTTTTGAGACAACAGACCTTGGTGCCTAACCCGAATCATGAGTCCTGCAGGAAGAGCTACAGATTCCAGATTTCCTGAGGGATTAGCAGCACATCAGTTCCAGCACTTTCTGCTACCTGTTCAATGCACTGTCCAGGCTTTGCAGACCTTCTACACACAGCCAAGCGGTTCCCATGGCTGCAGCCTGCAACTGCATGCTCCAGTAGGAACCAAGGTGTCTCCGCAGAGCCATACCTATGATTCCTTTGGAAACCTAACCCAGTTTTGGTAATTCCCGGCTCCATGTATTAAAAACAAATGAGGTTAAGTGAAAATAATGAGGTTTTAAATTGTAATGTATTTTGAATTGTTTTAATCTGCCTTCTGGTTTTGAGTCTTCAGGGGTCCCTTGTTCTGCTTTTCTTTGCAACCCACAGCATGAGAAGCTCATTTACAGAGCATTAAATCAGAGATTCTCCTGTAATCTTGTGCTTCCCAGAGCTTGGCTCGCTGAGAAAATGTGAACAACATGATGCTCCGGATAAAACTGCTGGAGCTAGCAACACCACAGCAGTTTCCTTCTCAAAGGATTACTGCAATTTAGGAGAAATGCAATAGCAGTAATGTTACCTTCACCTCCCTCGTCTGATGCTAATGGGCTGCCTAGGAGGGAGGGTAAAAGTGAAGTGCTGATATACACCTGGCATGCTGGACCCTTCGCTTCTTGCTTATGCAGTAACTTTCCAATTTGCAATGTCAACTCTCTGGGGAAGGAGCCCCATTTCTGTTTAGAAATCCAACAGGGCAGGACAGCTTTTCAAACATACCTGGCAACGGCCACAGAACTCCTCACCCACCTTTGGGCATGGCAGTAGGTAGCAACGCCTATGTGGAGCTATGACCCGATGAAGGGTCACTGAGCCCCTCGAGGCTCTCGGCGGCTGCACCAGGCGATGCCTGCGCCGACCCCTGCGCCCTGATCCCGTCCACGGCTGTCAAAGGCCCCGTGTCCCTGCGCTCCGTTGGCCGGGACGAACCGGTGTCCACCCGAGGAGGGGCAGAGCCGCTCTTTGCCACAACCAGCCGCGACGGCAGGTGCTGGGGCAGGCCGCGGGGCTCGCAGCCAAGGGCCGCAGCAGAGCTGACGGGCCAGGACCTCAAAGCGCTAAGGGGAGCATCACCCCCGGCACCCCCACCCCTCCTGAGGGACAGGGCGAAAGAGACCCCCGATCCCCGGGGCCGCAGCAACCACCGGACCCCCGCCGTTCTGCGGTCAGCCGGGGAGGGGGCCGCGTCACGTGGGTGCGTGTGGCAGCAGCGGAGGGATACAGGGGCTGTGACACCCCACTGGCCGCAGCCGGAGAGCCCCCCGTCTTGTCGGGGTCCAGCCCCAGCCCCAGCACTAAGCGGCATAGGGGAGTGGCAGGGGAGAGGAGGACGGCAGCGGGGTGAGGGCGGGAGAGAGGCGGGTGCCAAGAGGCGGGGGAAGAGGGGCCGCGGAAAGGGACTATTTGAGGAGACCCTGGCAGGCTGGTGAGGTGCGGAGTGATCCCGCCGTCAGAGTGAGCGGCCCCGAGCTGAGGCAGAAAAGGGCGGCGAGCCCGCGGGGCGCCATCCAGCGCGGCAGTGCGCCTGCGCCGATCCCCCCTCCCCGCCGCTGTGTGGGGTGCAGCGGCGCCCGCCCTGCTGCCACCGCCGGCCCCTGCCCTGCGCCCCGGCCCCGGGGAGCTCGCCCCCAACCATGGCACAAATACTGCCTATTCGCTTCCAGGAGCACTTCCAGGTGAGCGGAGGGGCGCGGTGGAGCTGCAGGGACGGGGTTCCCCCGTCTCTGTCTCACCCTGTCCCTGAGGAGAGTGGGGGGGCCGCGGCCTAGCCGGGCCGGGGGCGCGCTGAGGGGTGGGGGCCGGGCCGCGGGGAAAGCCTTGTGTGGTGGGCGAGCCTCCTCATTCTCTCTGGTGCGGGGCAGCCGTCCCGCTGGGCGCCGCGGAGGCGAGTCCGCTCCCGGTGCGGTCCCTGGGCTGCCGCCTCCATCCGTCCATCCATCCGCGGCTGCCTCTCCGCGGCATGCGGAGCGACCGCGATTTGTGCAGAGTCACTCGCCGCCGGAGGGACCTCCCGCTCCGGGGAGGGGGAGGCGCCGGGCCGTGGCCGCGCTCTTCGCCCCTGGGGCTACCCTGCTTCGGCTTAGGTGGGCGCCTTAGCCTTGTAGAGAAGGATCGGGGTTGTTTTCTTTCGCCTAAACTACCGCCAGCCTCCGGATCACGGGGGCTCCAGGGATCCTCTTTCTGTGCAGCTGGAGCTGGGAGGAAATTGGTGAGATGAAGTGCAAGAAACCATTCGGACTTGAGAGCTTCTGTCCCTCCTTCCAAGCATAAAAGTATTGAAAATAAAGGAAATCCCCAACCACCCCCAAAATGACACAGTTCTGTTCTTAATAGCCTGTGAAAACCATAATGCCAGTGTTGGAAAAGATCCATGACTAATGGATGCAGCATAGACAAACCGGTTTATCTGTTCCCTTGTGAACTGGTGGTGAGGGAGGGTTGTAAATGGAGTGAGAGCAGCAGGCTCTGAACATGCAGTTTGAGGCAGGAATTAAAGGAATTTGCTAAATGAATGAGAGAACAGGAAGTGGACTTGGCAAGTCATCCTTCTGTCTCTGGACCGCCCCATTATGTCAAATCAGGCATCCATTTCAAATTATGAACTGGGTATCGTCCCTTGGTGTGGACTTTGTGCTGCTTCAAGCGTTTCAGCTTGGGAAATGGTTATTCAGCTCCCTTTGGAAGTGTTTTAATGCTTTACTGGAAGAACTATCTTGGTCACTCTGGAAGGAGCCCTAGCCTGGAATAGGGCTGGGAAACTCCAGAAATACTGAGCCTCTCTGCCCAAGGGAGCAGGCACTCCTGTCTCCTTGGAGTTGTCATGGGCTAAGAGAGTTTAACATAGTGCCGAATTACACCATTGCTTCCCCCCCCCAGCCACTGTCCAGCATAGCTGTGATTGTAGTAAACTCCAATGAATCCCTAAGAGTTAGAATACAGCAGAGTAAGAAACCAGGGATCAAAGTGTTTTGACATCAAACTCTCCTTAGAAGGAAGCATATAGTTCTCACAATTTAAAACAAGCAGACATAACCAGTTCTGCTGATTGTGTTTAGTCTGTACAATAATGATGAGAGAACATCACACTTAATATGTCATGGGTGTAATATGCTGATTTGCATGTTAAATGACTCTTTCTGTGAAGGCTGGGGTTGTGTGTTGTGCAACACTGCCAATATTAGCGTTGTGGTACTTATGTTTTGGGTGGGGGGCTCGCAGCTTCTCAAGGGATTTGTGCTGAAGTCATATTCTATTTTTTGCTACCACCTGCTTTTGCTCTTAAATAATTTGATCTTATTGAAAGAGCTAAACCTGTGCTTAAGGGACTTTTTCTTAGCATGGAGGAGCAGGAGAGGCCTTGGAACTCTAGTTGCTAATATGTAGGAGTAAACTGTCCTTCACAATTCAGTTTTTCTTGCTTCTTCCTCCAGTCTGAATGTAGTATCTCCAAAGCAGTAATCTTAGCAAAGAGAAATTGAGATTAGTAGGAGCTGGGAGTAGGAATGCAGCTAACCGCCTCAATGCTGCTTCTGCAGTTGTCTCTACGTGGTGGGATAAATGGGGAGGGAAATCAAGAGGCATGTGGGAATTGTAGTGTTTGCTCTGGCTGGGTATCTGCAGTACAGTTTTATCATCTCTAACTTAATATTATGTGTTGTAAACATCTAGAGTAATGAATAAATGATATGTGGTGCTTATTGTTGGCTGGTAGGGAATTCATGAAAACATTAAGCCTGCACTCCTCTTCATAGTGTTTCTCTATTACTCATATTTAGCTTTATCAACTCAATATTTTTGTTTATTTTCCTACATTATGTCGAAGAAAGTGGCTTGGCTACAGTTTAATTATCGTATTTTAAATTAGTTTAACACATCAACTACACTGCTTTATGATGTTAAATCCAAAAATGTTCCAATTCCTTATAATTGTGCTGTGTTTCATTAAATCTTTCTGTACCATAAGTCAGTCTGTGTAGCCTGTATACCTGTAGCCATTTTAATTAATATGATATTAAGTAGTTAGAAGAGCTGTTAGTAGTATAATTACTCAATTTCATATTCAGCCTGTTGCTGATGAAGCATCGTTTCACTTAAATTCAGAATCTTCCTGAGATAGTTGCTGTACTTCACTGAAAGAACAACTGAAGCATGCAGAAAGTGCTCTCCAGAGAAACTAAACATAAGTTGCAGTGCTAAATACTGAACTCCTCTCCCACTCCCTGTAGCTGGAAGTGGATAAATGTGTTATAAAGTGAAACGGTGATCTTGGGCCATGTAAAATTGGAGGAGTATGAAGGACCAGCAGACTGTTTACATTCCTTGTGAAGCTTATTTTGCCTTACGTTGATCATCCTTCTAACTGAATTGTAGCTCCAAGCCTGTGCAGGAGGAATGACTGCCAGTCACAGTGCACATTGAATTTGAAGTTGTTACAGCTTGTGCATTCAGTTCCTGTGAGGGATGGAGAATAGCTGCAGTAAAAGAAAGATCCAGGATTTGATGTAGTAGTCAAGCTGAGAATTAACTCAAGTCTTCCTGTTCATTTAACTCTGATTTAATGCAGTTGAACAGTTGTTTTTGGATGTGAAATCTGTAGCTATGAGTCTTCACAAATTCATAAAGAACTTGCATTTTGCTCATTCTTCTCATAGAGGATGTTATAGTTCAGTCCCCTAGCAAGGGAGGGGGATAAGAACTTAGTTTTTATCTGTCTGGTGGCTGACCAGCTGCAGCAGTCCAAACTATGGCAACCCTGCTATAGTGAAGTACAAGTGCATGCTGCTTAAGCTGCTGTTATTTAATCATATTCTTAACTCCTGTGCTTCTGTTGGAGCAGTGAATTATAAATTATTCACTAGATTGAGCTCTTCCAAAGGGATTGTAGTTTACAATGGAAATGCTGTAAAAGACACTGGTGTGCAGACTGGAAGCAGTACTTGCTGGAATTCAGTGTACAAGGTGTTTCTGATCTAAAATTAAGCTTTTCCTTAGTCATTGATTTGCTTTAAAAAGCTTGTCTTTGCCCCCTTTTTTATTTTCCTTCACTAGCAAAAATCTGTGCTTACCTGCAGGGAAAGCTTTTGCTTATACAAATCTCAGGTTCTTAGGTTGGGGATTTCATCCCTTAGATGGATAGACACATAAATCTGTAGGCAGGGTTCTCCTTTCTATTGAGTAACTAACACAGGCTCTTGAACAAAGCCAGTTAATGTGCAGAAAGCTTGTGTGCATGACATGCTCTCGACACATAAGTTTTATGTGTCTTGGTGCAACACTGAGAAGCTAAGGTATCCTGGTTTGAAACATAAAGGATGTAGATTTACTTCTGTCATTTTATGGACAAAAACACTTTCTGTTTGGATAGTCAGATGTCTTGTTAAGAATTGCTGTCTGTTGTGCAATAGGCATAACTGAGCTGAAGTGTAATGGCTTTCATGAATTTGCTTTGGCTAGACTTGTGGACTTGAAAGCACTCAGGATATTTGCAAGTTGTAAATGGCTCCTTGGACTTGTATTCAGACGGTAGAGCTAAATATCGTGACTTAATTCAGCTATTTAGTGCTGAAGATATCATGTTTGCTCACTCTCTCTTAAATGCCCTATAGGTTGTAGGGAGACTCATTCAATGGATCTACTCCTCATCACAGATATACAGGAACAGGTTTTTGTGTAGGGAGTAACTGTCACTTAAGACGAATGCCTAGTTGCAACTGCAACTAAAACTTGTGAGCTCATGGTCTTCCATGTTTTAGCTCTTGCATACTTCCTTACCTGTTAAAATTAAAGCTATAGAAAATGAGGGTAGCCTATTGAGAGAGGTTATCGAACCACTGTATGCATATTCTTATAGAGCATTATTATAACTCTATAGAGTCACCTGAGTAAGAGTTCTGAGAAACTGTATTAGTGCAATTTTGGGTTCTATTATGCTTGAAATGAGATGTGCTTACAGAACTTTTAGCAGGCTTCTTTTAATGGGATACATATAGTCTCTGCCTAAGCATTACTCTTTTCTAATGGGCTTAAAACTCAATAGATCTTGGGGTTCTTAAATTCTTCTGATGCCAGCATTTGGCTGATGGTAGGTCCCAAGTACTGGAGTGCCAGTATTAGACAGTAAGTTGTTAGGCTTAAATATTTCCCAGTAGAGAAATGGATATAGCTTGAAGACCAGTATCAGTGTCTTGAGTTGGTCTGTGTTGACTCAGTCTGGTTCACTGCACTAAACAGAAAGGGAAATGTGTTAGAAAGCCAGTATTTAGTAGCACTCTTGTGCACAGAAAACATAACTTAATTTCTTAACAAATGGTACCATGCTGGTAAAGTAGAGTGGGGAAAGACTAAATCTTAGATTAATAGTTGTATTTCATAAGTGTAGGACTTGTGTCTCTTCATTCAGGTTGAGAATCAAATAATACAACTTGGGTTAATCTTTACCATGTCAGTATCTGTAAGACGCTTCAAAGTAAGTTTGGTATCTAATCCAGCCTGCAGTGATACTAGGTTATCTCTGAAGCAAAAATCTGTATCTGGTTCATTCAGCTTGATAGTGAAGATAGTTCCACACTGTAGGTAATGGGGATTAGGGTGTAAGAGGGCATTAGGCTATTGTAGAACAGGATGTTTTCCTTTGCTCTACCGTGAGGCTTACAGTGGGGTGTTTGGTAGGCTTTAACTGGGTTACCCCAAAATAGTGTGTGGTAGACTCATGGAAAGAGGCTATCTCCGTAGTAAATGTCTTTGGAATTATTTTGTGATACTGAATCTTTTCACAAGGCAACCTTAGTTTAAGACTACTACTTGCCTAAGAAGCATAATAAAAACCAAGTTTAATAGCAATTGAGAGGGCCAATGTTCACTCCTTTATGAAAATAAACTATAAAATCTCTAGTTTGTATATACAAACCTCAGTAATAACCTGTAGCTCCTTCACCTGAGATATTTTAAGATACATAGCTAAATGCTTGCAACCTCCGATTATAAAGTTTTCTTAATTCTGTGCTTGAGGAAGAGGGGAAGGTGCTTTAGAACAATATCGTCCAGATTGTCTTGGCAGCCTTGTCCCATTCAGGATAGAAGTGCTGCTGGCTGATGTCCCTTTGTTTGGGTTCTGCTCATCTCCTTACCTATAGTAATAAGGGATATGCCTCTTACACTGCTTCAATGCTGTAGGAGCACATGAAATCCGATGGGGATACTTATCACTCTCTTAATGGCAGGATTGGTCTTCAGTGTTTTCAGACTGCTAAAATGTGAAGTTTGTCATCATTCACTGGGACTTGCAGTATTCACATGACCATCCTCTAGGTACTGCTGACATTTTGACTTTAAAAGATGTGTCCGACTTCCTAATAATAAGGATGGAAGTGATACTCGTGCATAATTTAGCATTACATGTTCTGAAAACTTTGCTGGATTTTATAACTGTTAAAACAGGAAATCTTAATACCAGAACTTGATGCTAAATCCTGCTTATCTTAGTGAAGATACCCAAAGGGTTGTTATTTAACATGGACCAGATTTTGGAGCGAATAACCTTGGGCTTAAAGCTAAACTTCAAGTAGACTAATGCCTCGATTCTTGCCATGCAGAATGAGTGGCCAGGGGCTGTCTCTTGAAGAGTAAGTCAAGCTGAAGCACAGTAATTGAGAAGAGACCTTGAGGAGACTGTTTCAACTTCAGTACTCTGGAAATACATCAGTGTTTGGATTAATTAAATCAAGTTAGGAACTTGGCTATGCTGCAGTTAATCTCCTGCCCACTCTTGAGACACTTAATTAGTCTCTTAGAATGAACTGTACTCTATATGTAGATGGACTTAGATCATGCTCAGCATTAAAGTGCTCAGGTGTCTCCTATGTGAACAGGTAATTTGTCACAATAAGCAGATACTCTCCAGTAGCCAAGCACAGTGGAATTAAGAGCCCATCATTTATTTCTCTGTTGTTCAGGGTCACAGAATTTGATGGAACTACAACTTGCATGTTTATTGGGTACTAAAACTTCCTGCCTTACGTATGAAAAGTTCATGACTTGTCTTGATATGGAAGCTTCCTTCCTTACTGATGGAGAAGGCTGTAATAGCCACATGCCCAGTGGACTGGTTTCAGAGCTGTAGCTACAAACAGCTTCTGATGAGCTCGTGCCTAAACTTTGATTCTCTTTTGGAATTAATGACACCTACTGAAGTTTACTAGCATATATTGAAGTATTTTACCGATAAAGAGAGGTGTTAGCTGAATGTGTCTCAATTTTGCTGAGATGCGCTTGTGGGAGGGAGTAAATGTCTTTACATGTATGTCCATTTGGCCTGTACTGTATTACTGAAACTTGAGTATGTCAAAATTAGCAGTTACTGAGCCAAATAGCACTTCATTAGTAAGCTGAACAGAAAACAAAACAATTCCTGAGGCATTCTTGGATACAGTCCTGACATACCACGCTTACGGGTGTCTGTTACATACCCAGTTTATGATTTAGTGAGCAGCTTTACAGAAGCCGTAACAAGCCATAATCAGCTGGATCAAAACACACAAAAATAGTGCTTGTGACACCATTATGGGACTTGTTGCCCAAGGGTGTTTTGTTTTTTTTTTTAGTCTATTCTATGAATGTCCTGGTGGTATGTATAAAATGAGTCTAATGACTCAGTGATGCTGGTGGTAGTTTCTATCCTTTCTCCTTGAGGGCAGTCATTTTTCACTTGCACTGCACTGAAAAGCAGTGTAGGTTAATCCTTTCAGAAGCTTCAGTGAAGCTGATACAGTTCCTGTGCTTGGAAAGCATTGCCCTGGGGCATAAAGCAGGTGCTCTGGCTTGTCACGGTTACTGGTCTATAAAATGCAGTGTGCGTGCGTACCAAGCTGGGGTGTGCTGCATAGGTAAATCTGACTTGCTGTACACTAATTGAAACAGTGATGCTCATTCACTGCCACCTGCTCCTGTTAACCTGAAATTGGAAGTGAATGGAAAGAAGTTAACACAAAAGGATGAGTATGAAAAATAGCCATCTTCTAGGGCAGTCTATTCACTGGTACAAAATGACTTTAAGTTGCATTAAGAGTAACTTAATGTAACCTATTGCCATGCGATTGAGCACAAGTTATGTTTTGAGAGTTGGACATAAGGCTGGAGGGGGCCTGCATTGAAATATCTGCCTTTGTTGGGTCGAGTGGCATGACATTTTCGGCAGGGAGACATGGAATCACTGATTATTTTAACACATCTTTCTTTCACTGGTAAGAATTAGATTCCAAGAAGAACAAGACCACTTGTAAAATCAAGCCATTTGACACATGCCATGTAGGCTTCATTCCGTGATGTTGCTAGGAGTGGCTTGCATAAGGAAAACTGGTTCTTTCAGTAAGACCCACTGATGCTGTATGTTGTAGTTCTGCCACTTAGTAAGTTTTTAATATCAAACTTCCTAGCCTTACTAGATGTTGAATAGTGATGCTACTGATACTGTACAGCCCATCATATTACCAAAGCCAGGTTAAGCAATAAATGCTCAAGTTAAAATTCCTTTTAGTTTGCATCAGTAGCATAACTTGACTTGTCTTTAGGGCTTGAGAATTGTGTAGTTCTTTACCTTTTGAACAAAGAATCAGAAGGTAAGTCCTAGTTCCATAGTATATACACTTGTCACAGAAATTTGCCAGTCTTGCGTGTCCTTGAGGGGGGAGACTTTAGACATAGAGGCTCGAGTTAGGCTTTCAACATGGGAAGGGGTAATAAAGCACTCTCTCCTGTTTTTCTAGCTCCAAAATTTGGGCATTAACCCAGCAAACATTGGATTCAGTACTCTAACAATGGAATCTGACAAATTCATCTGCATCAGGGAGAAAGTGGGAGAGCAGGCACAAGTAGTGATAATTGACATGAGTGATCCAACAACACCAATAAGACGTCCGATTTCTGCTGAAAGTGCCATCATGAATCCAGCCTCCAAAGTAATTGCGCTAAAAGGTGAGTAACCCATTATTCCTGCAGTACAAAACCTACTGTGTAGCTATATTACTGTTTATGTATGCTCTTAAGCTTAAGATTTATGTAAACTTCCTAAGAATGTATATGAGAATAAAAATTCTTGCCTACACTTGCATGCTGTATTTTTGGCAGTGGATATTCAGGTAATCTTTGAATGATTTGGCTCCAAGTAGAAGTGAGATGCTTGGACCTGGCAATGCAGCCTCCTGTTCTCACTGAGGACCAGGTCAATATCTTGTATGCTTTCCCTTTAAACAGGTGTTGTAAACATAATTGATATGTGTGAAGATGAATAGGGCTGTAACCATTCTCTCTGCTCTGCTCTGGCCCTTTCTTGTAGCTTTGGAGAAGCTTACCAGTTGCAAACAAAATGTCATAATGACCACTAACTGTGAAAGCCTGAATGCAGAAGCATGCTAAGTTTGGCAGTCATAAGATCTTGCAGATGGAAGAACTTTGCTTACCATTACCTGTGGTGTTGATACTGTCCTTTAAGTAACACTCTGAGCTCAAAGAAATAATTTTTAATATATCTCAGGTTTTTTCTTGAATGACCAACTTCTGTTATTTGATCTCAATAACTGTTACTGACTATGTACTTTTCTTCTTGCATCTTATCTAAACAGATGGTGAGTGAACTTTGACATTTCATGTTCAGTAGTACAGAATGGTCTAATCTCATAAAAAGTACTGAACTTAAGGTAGCCATTGACAGTTCACTTCAGAGTCTGGTTGGGGCATCTTAATCCTCAACTGGCATTAGAGTGAAAACATTCTCCTTTGGCTCATTGCTAACCATTTGGCTGCTTTGGCTATTGACTGTACCCAGTGAAGGAGAGGAGTGTGTTCTTAATGTTTGTGTGTGCGTGTGTGTATTATGGAAGTACAGTTGATAGACAAATTCAAGTTGCAATATTTTTATGAGAGACCTCTGCTGGCATGTCCTGTGTGCTATTCATTTCTTCATAAGTGTGTGGATTGTGAAAAATCATGGTGAAATTATTTAAGGGTCCAAGAAATAACTGTCCTCAGGACTGGCAAAAACCCTGTAACTTCTTGTTTTGATAACAGGCTCATACTGACATTAGGGGAGAACTGATGTATTAATGTTTGACTTCAGCTGAATCTGTGATTCAGCTAAGATGCTTATACATCTTGCAAAGGACTGCCTTACCTGAGGTGTGGGTAAAGGTAACAATGAAAAAGCTTCATTTCTGTTAAGAGTTCACTGTCCTTAATCTTGAATACCTTTTACAAACTGTATTGGCAAGGAAAGTGCCTTGTCTTGCACTTCCCACGCTAGCAGAGCTTCATTTAGCTCTTAAAACTGGATTATATAGTTCCCTTTTAAAACTAACCTACTAACTAAATGGGTTGTCATCAGCTTTGAAGAATATAGCTTTATTCTTGCCAGTGTTAAGACTTGTTCAAAATTAATATAGTTCTGTTCATGCAGAGTGAATAAGCCTGTCCTCTGAACAGATCAGGTTGAGTGAATGATGTCACATTGACATGCAGAGTTGTGTGGTCACATATTGCAAATTTAGTAATCTCTCCTTTTACTGAATTTAATGACTAGAGGGTTGGGTAGAAAAGAGGATGAGTAGAGAAACCCAGCAAATATTGTTGTTACTCATGGTAACCAGCAGAACTAGAGTGAACTGGACTGAAGAAGTGGTTTAAGTCAGTCTGTCACTCCAGAGTTTTTCCTGCCTATTGAGGCTTCAGTAGTTAAACCTGTTGCACATTGTGACTCAACGTGCCATGATTGGAAATTGCTCATAATTTGAGAATTATTGAGCAATAAACATACAAACCCACCCTCAAAAAAAGAAATGAAATGGTTCTTGATTTAAACTGAATACAGTCTGCACAATTTCATTTCTGGATTGCATGTGGCATTCTCCTGGTGTACCAAAATTTATACATTGTCCTTGTGGTGTTCATGGTTCTCTTGTTTTGCTCTGTCTGAGAGTGCTCCCCGTTTGGTGTAAGTGGAGAATGCAGCACTCAAAGGTGCATCCATTATTTGTGGAATGGAGAAGCTTTATGCTCCAGTGAACTGAAATGTAAATTCTTGTGCCAGTGTTCAAAATCCGAATCTGCTAACTTGACTACACCTGTAGAGAATGGTCTGAGCAGTCTGGTAGCTCGGTCATAAAAACTTAGGTAAGAGTCTGGCTTCTTATCTCAGAACTGTTCAAGTAGGTATAACTCAAACTCATTCCTGCCCTCACTATGACTATGGCTCTACTCTTAATACAGATAACTTATTTTTATTTTCTTTTAGTTTAATTACAGTTTGGAGTTCTGAAGATTGAATTTGTGTTACTACACTTAAACTATATTGCTGTGGCTCCTATGGCCGTCAACATCCAGAGCTAGCTGCCTATTGAAGCTTGTAAAGCCATTTTCAAATGTAAAGCACGACAGTCAAATTTAGTCTAGAAAACGAACAAGCATGAGCTTTTAGCTCATGTTAATAGTTTAACAGTTTCTTCTATGTTTTTATAACTAGGATAGGCATTCTGCTGCTTTTTCATGAGACTGACTTTGAGAAGTTTCTGTATGTACATACTGGTGTTCCTGTTTAGATGGTGATTGGGGCCTTTCCAGAACTACTTGTCTACTTCGTGCATGTGAGGTTGCACACTGTGGAAGCCAAAATCAATCCCTTGGTAGCACCAGTCCACTGCTGCACAGATAGTCCAATACAGTAAATATGCTGTTTCCAACTATCAGTTTACAGCTGGAGTTAGGCCTGGGCTTACTGCACTTTTATGTGCAGTCACTGCATGTGCAGAGAAAGGTGGTCAGAAAGAGGCTGGTTTTGTCCCAGGAAAGCTAGCAAGCTGTCCTAGGAAATAGTTGATCAGGTTAATGGTTCTGTATGCTGTTAATCCAGGGTACATAAATGTTTTATGTGGTAGTGCTGAAGTTTTACCTTGTCTCTTGGCACTGCATTAAACTTGTATGATAAATTTACTATATAAATGATGTTAAAATATTAGAGCAGTGCAAGATGCATATTAACTTGGGGTTAGTATCTCTTGAGAATGTTTCCTCAGTGGCCAGCAGCCACTTCTAATTCTCAGTAGAAGGAACATCTACCAGTTTGACAGAGGTGTTACTAACAGGGAAAGCACTTCTGAAGTGTGGATAGAAATAATGGCATTACAAGCCAATCCTCTAGCAGTCTGAGTGGGTGTCTTGTGAACAGAAAACAATATTTCTAGAGCTCAGCTGTCTCATATACAGTGAACTGAAACATCACTTTGACTTTGTAAAAAGAAGAGAGGCCCTTATTCTTTATAGGTTGGTTCAGTTAACACCAGTTTTGAATCCCCTTTTAGTAGGGTAAGGCCTCTGGTAGTTTAACGGAATACTAAAGTTAAGCTTAAACCTGCAATACAGTTAGCTAAGTCATGAAGCAGTAACTTTAACTGGAATGAGAGCTCCAAACCTTTCTGTAATCTTTCTGAACTTCTGATTCTCCTCTTCAACAGGCACTTGTATTACTGTTGTACAGAGCCCATCCACCTCCTAGTTAAGTGCACAATTCATTCAACAGAAAAATAGAATGGAAGCTGTGGTCTTCAGCTATCTCAAGAGCTGTTGTGAGTCTCATGCTATTGGACTCAGTCCAGGTCATCTACAGCAGCCACTAAATTAACATAAACTGGAGATACTCTTTCTATTAATTATACTGAGTGACATGTACTAGACACCAGTACTTGGCATACAGTGCTGCTACCTAAACAAGAGTTTACACAAGCTCTGTAGATTAGACTGTCTTTTAACTACAGCTTACAGTTAAAATGTCTTGCTTGTCAGTTGTTGGAATGTCCATGTACGTGTCCATAAGTAGACTTTTGTTTCCGCTTCAGGGGTGGGGAGGGGTTCTCTCTGGTAAGAGCCAAGTATCAAAGGAGACTTGGATGTGACAGGACACTAACCCTGTAACATCACTGAATAGTGGGTTAAACAGGGTGCTTGTAAATAGGCAGACTACGGGATGGCCATTGTGGTAATCTGTTACGATGTTTCTTGGGTTTTGTCATGCTAGCTGGGAAAACTCTTCAGATCTTTAACATTGAGATGAAAAGTAAAATGAAAGCCCACACAATGGCAGAGGAAGTGATCTTCTGGAAGTGGATATCTGTGAATACAGTTGCATTGGTGACAGAGACAGCAGTCTACCACTGGAGCATGGAGGGAGAATCGCAACCCCAGAAGATGTTTGATAGGCATGCTAGTCTTGCGGGCTGCCAAATCATCAACTACAGAACAGATGAACACCAAAAATGGCTGCTACTGATAGGAATCTCAGCACAGGTAAGTTACCTGGAAACAGCATGCAATGAAAACCGTTGGGAGAGCCCTGGCCCCACTTAATAGCTGCTGTAGTTAAACTTTGGTTTCTGTAGACCAAAATATCTTTTGTGTGGGGATAATGTGCTCTATAATGCAATTAAAGTGTTGGAGGAGGCTCCATCCCTGGCAGTGTTCAAGTCCAGGTTGGATGAGGCCTTGGGTGATATGGTTTAGAGCGAGGTGTCCCTGCCCATGGCAGGGGGTTGGAACTTGATGATCTTAAGGTCCTTTCCAACCTTAACCATTCTGTGATTCTATGAGAAACACTTACTGCTTTTCAGTTTACTGTCCCGAAAGTCTTGCAATAAACATTTGAAATCTTACCTCTATAGGCTGACCTTTTCTTTGGGCTTTTTTTTTTCTTTCCTAGCAAAATCGTGTGGTTGGTGCAATGCAGCTGTATTCAGTTGATAGAAAAGTCTCCCAACCTATAGAGGGCCATGCAGCAGCTTTTGCGGAGTTCAAAATAGAGGGAAATGCCAAACCTTCTACCCTCTTCTGTTTTGCTGTGAGGAGTCCTGCAGGGGGCAAGGTAAAGTCTGCAAATGTTTTCCTGTTCTGCTGTAGCAGAGCTCTGCTAATAGAACTTCAGTGATCACACAATTTAGTGTATGCTCTTGTGAAGAACAGCTTGGGAGCCATGTGTGTAGCATATTTTGTCAGCATCAAAATGCTTTCTTTCAATAGGACAAACTGCAAAAAGAGTCAGAGTTGCTTTTGTGAAACTTAGACATAAGAACAAATGTAGAAGCAATGAGAACTAATCTCAGGGTGTTAAAGCATCCATTTATGTCCATGTGGGTTTTTTGTGTGCATGAAGTCATTAAGCAGCCTTTTATATCTTAAATTCAGTGCAGAAAGAGAATAGATAAGCCTTAGGTCTGTGGCTAGGTTGTTTGCATCAAACTGGGTGGAATTCAGTAACAGTCTGTGAAGAGCTGAGGTAACACTAAAATGTATTGAGCTTTCTAGTCTTGTCCAGCAAAATTGTTGATGAATTGACAAGTCTCACTCAAAACATCCTGAACAAGTTGTCTTGGATAAAAATATAGTCTGCTTTCATAGAAAGCATAATTATTTTTTATCTTCTCCTGGTTTTTACTTTATCAATTTCCAGAAAACTTGTCCCTCTGACAGATATCTGGGGCAGAGCTCCCCACACTGTCTTTGTTCAGGATTGAGCAGATATTCATCAGCCAAGTGTGGCAGGTGACTGGGTAGCATATCTGAAGAGAGGAACTTCTTTCAGGAGGCTGCACTTACAGGCAATCTTGTGACATGTACTTTTTTATTCCTAGCTACACATAATTGAAGTAGGTCAGCCAGCTACTGGAAATCAGCCATTTGTTAAGAAAGCTGTTGATGTGTTTTTCCCACCTGAAGCACAGACTGACTTTCCTGTGGCAATGCAGGTAAATGTTTGACCCAATGAACTTTACAACCTGGCAAGTAGCTGCCATGTCTATTGTAAAGAATGCTTTCTGCTAATGGTTTGCTGTCATTCTTCCTAGTTCTGGGAAAGTTCATTGATTTGTGGGAGGTAGCCTGGACATTAAAACGTAACTCAAACAGAAATATAGGGTCTTCCAGTATTTCTACAGATATGCCAACTTGAGGTTGTATAAAAAAAAAAAAAAAAAACCAAAAAACCAAAAACCTTCAACAAAACTCTTAGAAGAAAAACCCAGCAACAACAAAAAAGGGCCCCTAAAAAACTCAATAGTGTCTTTCAGTAGAATGTCTCTAAACATTGCCTTGGCTATTGAACTTCCTACTAATGTTTGGAGTTCTAGATAATAATGTGATGTAGCTTCACATGGAAGTGGCATTTCATTACTGTAAAAGCCAATGGAGTGGGAAGTCCCATATCAGCATACCTCCTGTAGTATCAACACAGAAAAAGGCAATTTGGGACATTAGTGGGACGTTCTTTAGGAAGGGACATAACTGATTGCCTTGACAGACCTTCACTTAGCATGTGTGCAGGACTATGAATTGTGTAATTTCTCAGCATGCAACTGCTGACAACTCTAATAGAGTGACTTTGTAAATGAGCCAAGAGGTGCCTTTAAGGTAAGCAAAGCAAGCTGTCTACATGACAGGATTCATGTGGCTCTGTGCTTCAGAGGCTTCATTAAGAAGGCATCCGAAGTAGTGTTTTTGTTTCAAAGTGAAAGTATTTAATTGACTGAAGACCATTTTGGCTTGAAAGCCTCCCCAGTTGAAGTGACCTGACAGGAAACTGGAGTACTTAGTAGCTGAGCTTGGTTTATATTCTGTTGGTGCTTTGGGTAGGCCTTGTTGCAAAAGAGTGGGATTATCTCATTAACTTGTGAAATGGAAAATTGTGCTGACGTATCTAGACTAGAATGCAAATTATGCCCACTTTCTTCCTTAGCCCTGTTTATTGGGATGAGGAGGATGTCCTTTGCTGCAGATGAATTCTAATTTCCTTTCAGCCTCTCTATTCAGTGGAGCTGTGGCTCCAAATGACCAACAAAGTTATTCATTGCTCTGAGTCTGTAAGGAAGAAGCCTGAAATTATATTTGTTCTTGGTGTCAGTGCAAAGGCATGTCACTGCAGTACCAGCTTGTGGCAAGGCTAAAGGCAACTTACTTAACTGTTAGTCTTAGTCTTGACTAATAAATATCCATCTTTTGGCAGATTGGAATTAAGCATGGTGTAATCTACCTGATCACGAAGTATGGATACATTCACATGTATGACTTGGAGTCTGGAGTGTGCATCTACATGAACCGTATTAGTGCTGATACTATCTTTGTCACAGCTCCTCATGAACCTACCTCAGGCATTATTGGTGTGAATAAAAAAGGCCAGGTAACAGATCCAGCATTCTGGTTTTCAGCCTTCTAAAGCTCAGATGGAATGTAGCAAACAGAATGAGTGACTTGATGCAACAAGTGTCATGGAAGGGAGCAAGGAACTATTTAATTAGTCAGGTTTTAACCTCTCCTAGTACAGAACTGCTTGGGAGGAACTTGGGTTTTTTAATGATCTCCTACTTCACTGATGGGCTGCAGAGCCATTTGGATGCTGTATTTCAGAGTAGTGTAAAGCACAGTACTCAGTTTGCCTTTTGTCCTTTTCAGGTGCTTTCTGTATGTGTTGAGGAAGACAACATAGTGAACTATGCTACGAATGTTCTCCAGAATCCCGACTTGGGCCTGCGCATGGCTATACGGAGTAATTTAGCCGGGGCGGAGGAATTATTTGCCAGAAAGTTCAACACACTCTTTGCTCAAGGAAGCTATGCAGATGCTGCCAAAGTAGCTGCATCTGCACCAAAGGTAAATATCTCCAAAGGTAAATATTAAGAGCCATAGGAGTTAGGGACTTGCTTTAGCTTCCTGGACTTGCTTAACTCACTTGCTAATTTCAGTACTTGACGTTCAAAAACTAAAGTGCTGCAATACTTGCCTTAGTACTCTGCAGTCTGGTGGTTGTTGTAATATCCTGTATCTCATGAAGAAGCATGTGCTGTACTCATCCAAGCACAGACTGCACTTGCTGTGGCCACTGACTTCTTCCTAGAATGTCATCAGTTTGAATAATGTTCACCCTGAAGGCTTAAGAGGGATGCTTCAGTGTAAAGCTTCAGTCAAAATCTGGGTTTTGACTAATATTCAACCTTTATTAATTAAACACTGCTTCTATCTATTTTGTGCCTCTTCAGGGAATCCTACGTACTAGTGATACAATCAGGAAGTTCCAGAGTGTACCAGCTCAGCCTGGGCAGGCCTCTCCCCTGCTCCAGTACTTCGGAATACTGCTTGACCAGGGGCAGCTGAACAAGTTTGAGTCTCTGGAACTCTGTCGCCCTGTCCTACAGCAGGGCCGCAAGCAGCTTCTGGAGAAGTGGCTGAAGGAAGACAAGGTAGGCTTGATCATGATGCTCGCTTTAATCTTGTTGCCTTGTAACAACTGTTTGAACAATACTTCTGTTGATACTACCATCTGTGAGTTGTTGTGCTTGACAAAATACCACTTTTGACTTCAGCTGGAGTGCTCAGAGGAGCTGGGAGACTTGGTGAAGACAGCTGACCCAACCCTTGCACTCAGTGTCTATCTTCGTGCTAATGTGCCAAACAAAGTGATTCAGTGCTTCGCTGAAACTGGTCAATTCCAGAAAATAGTGCTATATGCTAAAAAGGTAAAGTTGTTTATCACAAACTGCTAGGCTCTATCTTAAGTTGAATGTGTACATTCTCAAGCTATCTTCTGTGAGATAAGTTTAATTCCTGTTACTTAAAACTGATAAGTAGGCAAGATTGAGAAAGAGTGTTTGTTTTTCTTCATTGTCATAGTGCAAATCATAGTGTATGAGTAAGGTCTGAGCAGTCTGCAAAAAATTAAATTGAGAACATCTGGGATTTTATGAGCTATCAAATTAATGGACTGGCTCAAACTTATTCTAGAGAATAAAGATAAGAGTCTTCCTAAATTCATGAGGCTCTCTGTTTTTGACAGGTGACAAAACAGTTTGCCAGGTGTCCACTTGTAAATTTAGGACATTACTTGATAGATAGTACCTTAAGACTGTTGAAGGATTTATCAGTTGATTTTGCATGATTTAGCAGTTTTCTTACCTAGAAAGAGAAAAGCCCTGGCACAAGTTCAGTTGCTAAGTAGGTGAATACTGAGTTTCTGTGTCAATAGACAAGCAGTGCTTTTGTTTGAGAATTCCTGGAAGATGGGGGTTGGGCATGGCAACCTTGCAACAATTCATACTGCCTATGTTAAAGAATCTGAAGGCTTAAAGATGTGTAAAGCTTCCCAGACATGTGTGACTGTTTCTGAAATCTCTAGGTTGGCTATACCCCAGACTGGATCTTCTTACTGAGAAGTGTGATGAGAGTCAGTCCAGATCAAGGGCTGCAGTTTTCTCAGATGCTGGTACAGGATGAGGAGCCACTGGCTAACATTAACCAGGTGATGCCTACAACAAGAGTACTGGTCTCTTTCTAGACAGAGGTAATAGCATAGTACCATTCTGGGAACTGGTAAGTCCAGTTCAAGTCTCTAGTCAGCTTGGTTAGAAAAGTGACTAAACTATTCTAGTCACATTTGGTTATGATTAAGTCCTTAGAGGGAAGTGTGCTCTCAAGTTCTTTTGAAAGCTTTCTGACTTATTGCTGTGATACTGATAGTGAATCTGCCACAGTCTTAGTGGAAGCAATAGTGTTACTGTCCTACTGATGGCTTTAATGAAGCATACATTAACTCATATCATGTAGAGTCCTTAGAGGAAGATCAACATGTAAATGTAAGTTGAATGCTGGCTGCCAGTGGCTGCTTCTAGTTAAATGGACAGAGAAATAAGGCAACAATTTGCATTATTAAATACTTGAAGGTACTTTTAGAAAGTCTTGGCTTTTCTTTTAGCAGCTATCCCAACAAGAGAGAAGGGCTGGGATTTGCATGCTGTGTTAAAACTAGAATGCATAGCAAAATCTGGGCAAAACCAAAGGGAATATAGGATTGTAGATGCTGTGATGAGCTGCCCTTCTAGCCAGGCCATTAGTATATACACATAAATGTACATGTGTGTATATATATATAGACCCCCTTCTCTGACTTCTCAACAGATTGTGGATGTGTTCATGGAGAACAGTCTTATTCAGCAGTGCACATCATTTCTTTTGGATGCTCTGAAGAATAACCGCCCTGCTGAAGGCCACCTTCAGACTCGTCTCCTGGAAATGAATTTGATTCATGCCCCACAGGTAAGACCTCTTCACTTAGTTTTTCCAGAAAGTGAAGGGAAGACAGGAGTAGGCTTGCACAAGAATTATGAGGTGTGATTTTGATATCTAGTAGTTTAGCAACTTCAAAGACTACTAGTGAGTCACTGCTGTGACTCAACAACTTTTAGGTTGAGCTGCTATGATTCTTTTGACAGTGTGAATATGAAATGTAATCTCCTAGGTTGCAGATGCCATTCTTGGAAACCAAATGTTTACACACTACGATCGTGCTCATATTGCCCAGTTGTGTGAAAAGGCAGGCTTGCTCCAGCGAGCTTTGGAACACTACACAGATCTCTATGATATTAAACGTGCTGTTGTTCATACTCACCTCTTGAATCCTGAGGTAAGTCTGTTGCACAGAATAAGAAAGTGAATGCTTAAGTAAAGCAAATGCTGTTTAGCACTTCTGTAGCTGCTAGAAGATGGATTGTAGGTACTGAAGTATCACACATAGCTGTGCTTCAAGAACACTTGTCCAGTTAATGGTTAAACTGTAATCTGTACTTTGATGGCTTAAATCTGACCTCAGTTTCCTAGGTGGGCATTTAAAATCTTTCTTTGAGTATGCATTTCTGTAGTTATGAAGATGGTGAATGTGTTTAAGCCTTAGACCTTAGCTGGTGGAAGACCTCTCTAGTAGCTGGGGTAGAAACTCCAGCTAGTTGCCACATTTTAGAAATCAATCAAATACTGTATAATTTACTGAGTAAAAATTCCTTCTCTTTGCAGTGGCTTGTGAACTTCTTTGGTTCCCTCTCAGTTGAAGACTCTGTGGAGTGTTTGCGTGCCATGCTGTCAGCCAACATTAGGCAAAACCTGCAGCTCTGTGTGCAAGTTGCTTCTAAATACCATGAGCAGCTTGGTACCCAGTCTCTTGTGGAGCTTTTTGAATCTTTCAAAAGCTATGAAGGTACAGTATTAGAGGGAAGCAGCTTACTTAGAAGCACTACTTGATTGAAGCTAATAGTAAGGATTGTAGCTTTTACAGGAGACAGGTACTTGTCACTTGTCCTAAGGTGGCTGCACCTTAGGATGCATTTGCTGAAGTGAGCTCATCACAGTGAGTTCCTTGGGTAGCTTGTTCTAGATAGCTTCTTAACCCTTCTGAGTAAAGATAAGAAAGAAAGGTGAAACCTGAAATAAGGGGAAAAATCCTTATGAGTTCTCCTGCAGTGGAATGGAAGCTACTCTCCCAGCAGGGTTTTGAAATAAGTCTGCATTTGCTTCACTTACTCTTTTAACTGTGTTAAAAATGTCACTCTTTCTAGGACTGTTCTATTTCTTGGGTTCCATTGTAAACTTCAGCCAGGATCCAGATGTTCACTTCAAGTACATCCAGGCAGCTTGCAAGACTGGTCAGATAAAGGAAGTGGAAAGAATCTGCCGTGAAAGTAACTGCTATAACCCAGAACGGGTGAAGAACTTTCTGAAGGTAAATATTCTGTCCAGTAGATTGGGCAGTTCTCTGTATGTTTTGCTTAGCAGCAGAACTAGGACCTTCCAGTGGAGGGGGAAGTACCAACTCAAGGTTTAGCTGGCATGGGTGCGAGTAGTCTACTGTGTAGCTGGAATAGGAGCCTGATCCTATTCCAGCCATATAATAGGCTTCCTCTGGGAAAATAAGCTCAAATTCACCATTCCTTTAAAACTAGCCTGTATGATATAACTTCTACCGAACTCAGGAATATGTCACCTAAAAAAATAGGTGAATTCAGTCTGGCAGAAGGCAAGAATATGCTGAAGTATTCAGCAGGAGCTTTATCAAGGCAAGACAAAGCTCATTAAAACTGGAATCAACATGTGTTACAATGCTTTGCATGCTTTGTAACTGGTGAAATGGGATGTTAGTGCCATTTCATTTTGCATTGTTAAGTTCTTGGCCCAGCAACTGTCTTCTGAGTTGATGTGTGAATTGATAGTAATTTTGAAGCTAGAGATGCAGGCCTAGTGTAGCACTTCATGAAAAGCCTAAGCTTACAACTCAGCTGAAAGATGGGCTGCATGGTAATCATAGTGGGTAACTTGCTTTTGAAGCCAGTTGTCTGCTTGTAATGTGACTTTCAGTGCTAAGGGAACTTGGTCAGACTTCCTTGCTTTGAAAACACTTCAGCAAATGGTGACTGGTTACTTTTGTTCTTTGTACACAATACAGGAGGCAAAGCTCACAGACCAGCTTCCTCTGATCATTGTCTGTGATCGATTTGATTTTGTTCATGACCTGGTCCTGTACTTATATCGCAATAACCTGCAGAAGTATATAGAGATTTATGTGCAGAAGGTAAGGAGAATCCAGTCTTCAGCTCTTGCTCTTTTCTTCCTTAGAAGGAGCTTTCAGTAGACTAAAGCAGATATGCTGCATCTTTTTTTATGATCATACACTATGCAGAGCCTTTTGTCTGTTACAAACCTGTAAGTGTAGTTTTTCCTGGAATGTCTATACAAATGCATTAGTAACTTAAAATTCTCTGCACTAAAGCATAGTTTAAATTGCTAACTAAGAATTCCCTTTGTGGAAGACTGGGGATGGGTTATTAGTAATTCTAATACTAATTTTAACGATGGTGGCTTATTCTAGGTGAATCCTAGCCGTATACCAGCAGTGGTTGGAGGGCTTCTTGATGTGGATTGTTCTGAAGATGTCATTAAGAACTTGATCATGGTGGTTAGAGGCCAGTTCTCAACAGATGAGCTGGTGGCTGAAGTGGAAAAAAGAAATCGGTAACACAAATGTATCTGTAGACACCAGTGTTGGGCTTTCATGACCCTGCTATGCACCCACGTTGGATTGGATGAAATTTCGTTGAATGATACAATGCTAATATTGTGTTATGCTTCCTTATAGAAAAGCAGTTTAGATTTATTAGTCACTCTTGATTATTTGGGCCATATAGGAGTGCCTGACAGCACTGCATGATGGATAACATGACTTTTGAACACTTCCTGTACAGCCAACCACAGGATGTGCCTTTGGAGTAAATCTGAATAAAACTGTCTTAACAGTTGTCTTGTAAGCACACAGCAGCTTGTGTAATTAGCTTGTAGTTACTTGCAAAATGAACAAACAGCTTTAAGTACGAAGAGCCAGCTCATAGAACAACCAAAAGACTGCAAAATTAGGGGCATCTGCAGCCTATCCTGATGGTAAACTGCAGATCTGCCCTGCATTCATGTAAGACTTGTTAAAAACAACTGACTGGTCTTTGCTTTTAAGTCTAACCAGCGTACTTTCTTGATGGGAAAGCCAGGTATTAATGGGTAGCTGTCAAGCATACCTCAGTCTGATTTATAAACCTAAAATGTTTGCTTCTTCAAAGGCTTAAGCTGCTGTTGCCATGGCTTGAATCAAGGATTCATGAAGGCTGTGAAGAACCTGCGACTCATAATGCCTTGGCCAAAATCTACATTGACAGTAATAATAATCCCGAGCGATTCCTTCGTGAGAATCCTTACTATGACAGCCGCGTAGTTGGCAAATATTGTGAAAAGAGGGACCCTCATCTGGCCTGCGTTGCTTATGAGAGAGGGCAGTGTGATCTGGAACTCATAAAGGTTAGAAAAACTGCATTTCTAGACATGTTAAAGAGCTACTTGCTGCCTGAAGTGGAATCCTAGCTGGCTATTTGTCTAACATTTGCAGTATCCTGTCTTGTATTCTCAGGAGTTGAGGCAGACAGGTTCTTTTATATGGCGACAGTAATTTTTATGTTGATCAGAACTCCTATACTTTGTGTCCAAACTGAAATTGTTTAACTCTGCACCTTTAAGGTACCATTCATGTCTTTCATCCACTGGTTCTGCTCAAAACTAAATAGTTTACTGGGCTCAGGTGATGAACATGCCTACTCCTAAAGCTTTGTTAATTTGTGTTCTTTTTTGAGCCTTGAGCACTTGATCAGCAGAAGGGACCTGCCTGACTCTACAGTGGGAGAAAAAGCTTCCCTGAAACTAGAATGGGACTTGTAATTTTCCCTTACTGTGGCTGACCCTTAGTTAGATTGCTCCATTATTTAACTAGAATAAGGAAAATAAATGTTGACAGTCAAACTGCAAGGACTTACCCTGATAGCAGTCCTCTGCTATCTTAAGCTTGTTGATTCTTAGAACCTCCCTCAGAAGTTCAGGGGCAAGTGAAATTCCCAGGGCTCTCCAAACACATCCTAACCTCAAACTGAACACCAGAGCTTAATGCCAGACTGTAGTGTTTGTGACTGTTGAGAAAGAAAACATTCTCCTCTTACCTGCACTTCCACACTAGTATGTGCAGGAATGTCAGCTGGGGGGGGGGGTAAGAACTAGCCATTTTGTCCTCTCTGCAGGGAATAAATGCTGTTCCGTTGCAGGGCCTATGCTGTGAATGTTAGAATTGTGGTATAATCTAGGCTTGCTGCTGGAAGTGGATGACTTTCCAGCCTGAAGCATCTATTTTTGAAGTAATATCTTCTTTGTAGCTGTAAAAAGAAGTGGCTGGCTATGCATGGCTCTTATTTTGGGATATGAAGGTGGCTCTGAGGTTGTTGTGTTTTGTTTTTTTTTTTTTTTATTATTAGGAAACATTGCTAGGATAAGCTTTAACTTTCCGATTACCCATAAAAACCTGTCAGTACCAGTTTCTTCCTTGAACTGATGTTCTGAACAGGTGTTTCTGGTTATGAAAAGATTATCCTCCCGTAAGAATTTTTCTTCAGGCTTTGTTGCCTCTTAGAAGAGGGCTGAACTGCTGCAACTAGTAGGTGTACAACATAAAGCAAAATCGTACTACTACTGATTCGCTCACAGCAAAATATCTGAGATTCCAGGAGCTAATTTGGAAACTAACAAAGCATGTCCTATTGGTAAACAATCAATTAGGCCTTCAGGTTTCTACTCTTCTAGTTGAAAATTGAACCTAGTGGTACTAATAGGACCATAACTCATAACTCTTCCTTGCCACGCTTCTGTAAGACATTTCACATTTATTCTATGCCCTTAATACTTTAACAGAGGAGTACAAGCCACTTGGTACTCTGAACACTTCTAGTGTGAAGCTAATGACACCAAACCTGTAACCTATTTCTAGCTTTAAACACCAGCAGTATTCCTCAGCTGACTACTTACCACTGCCCAGGCAAGTGGCTACCTTTTTAGATTTAAAACTGAAGTTCTTCAGGCTTCTGCAGGTCTTCAAACAGAAGCAAATAGTTACTGTGAAGCCACTGTCACAGTATTTGTGTCGGGCAAAACCAAGAAGCTATAGAAATTCTGCTGGAGACCTCCTCCATGAGCCTTCCAGATCAGAGGTTGGGTAAGAACATGTCTGTGACATTTAGCATTGGTCAGCAACTAGTTCTAGTCAGTCTTCTAGACTGTCTGATTCACAGCTAGCTAAATATGTCTTGTGGTACTGACTCTTCACATTAATGCTGATGTTTGTAACTCCTCCTTCAGGTCTGCAATGAGAACTCGCTGTTTAAGAGCGAGGCTCGCTATCTGGTGCGCAGGAAGGATCCTGAGCTCTGGGCAAATGTTCTGGAAGAAAACAACCCATTCAGGCGGCAGCTTATTGACCAGGTACAGCATGAAGACTGAACGTTCAGTTCAGGATGTCTAAGAAACATTATGGAGTGCTAAAGTAACTGTCTTTTATTCAGCGAGGTTTCCAGAGGCACCATCTCAACCATACAGAAATTTGTAACAGTGTGAATGGCAGGTACTAATTCTGACCTTCATGATCAGAAAATTTAGTTACCAGTAAGATATTATTTCTGTCCTGTGGACTGACCTATGTCTAGTGAATTTGCTCCATGTACAGACCAGGGTGTGACTTTGATAGCTATATTCATTATAGAAGTGGCTCTTTCTTGCTGTCTGTGATTAAATATTCTGAAGTTCTGTAGCCTTAATTTGTGGTTCACTGGAATAGGTTGGCACACTTCTCATTTGTGGAAAATACTTATTCTTTCTTGCCTTCAAAACCAGGTTGTCCAAACAGCTTTATCAGAAACGCAGGATCCAGAGGAGGTTTCTGTAACTGTGAAAGCTTTCATGACTGCTGACCTGCCTAATGAGTTGATTGAGTTACTGGAAAAAATTGTCTTGGATAATTCTGTATTCAGTGAACACAGGTAAGGAGAAAGCTTTGTCCACAAGTTGAGTCTGTTAAGTGCCTTTTTTAAGGTTGAAGTGACCTGAATTATTTATTAGTAGGTCTCTTGCTTGTAACACCTAAGCACTCTTAAATGTGTGTAATCAGGTGAAAAAGCAGAAGAATTGCTCTGTGCTTTAAGAACAGAGCTAGTTTACACAATGCAGTTAGCAGTGATGTGTTGAGAAGACACTTGATAGTGGTAAGCAATTTTTCTGAAGGCAAGTATCAGTGGTTCTCAATCTGGAGATGAAAGGTGGTTGCTAGTGACAGCAAGTGGGTATGTTTTTTGCATGTACAATATATGTCACTCAGGCAGGTGTTAACCTGCAGTGCTTATAGCCCATGCCTTCTGTTAACCAAAGGAATCTCCAGAATCTGCTGATCCTGACTGCCATTAAGGCTGACCGCACTCGTGTGATGGAATACATCAATCGGCTGGATAACTATGATGCCCCAGATATTGCAAACATTGCCATCAGTAATGAGCTATATGAAGAAGCCTTTGCTATATTCAGAAAATTTGATGTTAATACTTCAGCAATTCAGGTGAGGTTGATTTCTGCATGAAGGTATAAAATGTCAGTAATAGAATGCAAAGTATACTGTCACTGATTCTCAAGGAGTGATCATCACTAAAATCATTAAGACTTGAGAGTACAGATCATGTGTGATACCAAGTTGCAGGGAGAAGTGGGATTATATACAAAGAATAGCAAAAAAAGGTCAAAGTAAGACTTCAGAGGCTGATCTGGTCAAAATAATAAAAAGCTTTTGGGGTTTTGCACTTATGTGCTTGAGGTATGGGCACTGCATTTGATTCAGAGTGACTGCCTTGGAAACTTGAAAGGTGCAGGAAAAGCAAATGCTACTAGGCATTATGTTCCGGCCACCAATACTGAGTCCTGTAAGGTAGAGGAGAAATCAGTAGCAGTAAGAGTCTTATTCTTGCTGCCTCTACTTCACTGGGCAGAAATTGTTGTTACAAAACCAGTCAGCTTCACATTGCTTACACAGAACAGTGTATACACATGAAGGAAGAGTTCTGTTGGAAAGAACAATGTTATAAAGTTGGGGCTTTTTAGCCTGGAGAAGAGAAGGCTGCGTGGAGACCTCATAGCAGCCTTCCAGTATCTGAAGGGGGCCTATAGGGATGCTGGGGAGGGACTCTTCATTAGGGACTGTAGTGGTAGGACAAGGGGTAATGGGTTAAAACTTAAACAGGGGAAGTTTAGATTGGATATAAGGAGGAAATTCTTTCCTGTTAGGGTGGTGAGGCACTGGAATGGGTTGTCCAGGGAAGTTGTGAATGCTTCATCCCTGGCAGTGTTCAAGGCCAGGTTGGACGAGGCCTTGGGTAATATGGTTTAGAGCGAGGTGTCCCTGCCCATGACGGGGGTTGGAACTTGATGATCTTAAGGTCCTTTCCAACCCTAACCATTCTATGATTCTATGATTTTTAACTTGAAACTTCAATTTCAAACAGGTGCTGATTGAGCACATTGGCAACTTGGACCGCGCTTATGAATTTGCAGAGCGGTGTAATGAACCAGCAGTATGGAGCCAGCTAGCCAGAGCACAGCTCCAGAAGGACTTGGTGAAAGAAGCCATTGACTCTTACATAAAGGCAGATGATCCATCTGCCTACATGGAAGTTGTTCAAGCAGCAAATAGAAATGGTAAGGCAAAGCATCCTCAAACTTAAGATTGATATGGACTAGGTTATTGTGTCTACATAAAGTAGCAGGGATTCTTGAGGCTAACAAATTCTGTTTCAGAGGAAATGGGAACAGTGAGTGCGTGGAATCGATGAGTCAATGTTTAGTGAAATTCCTGTCAACAAGCTTGTCTATGTTGCTATGCCAAAGATAGACCTTCCTGTGGAGATAATTTGGACTGGTATTACCTAAAATATTGCCAAGTGCAATGTATTTATTTAGCTGTATGTGGCAGAATCTCTTGCCAGCTGGATTTTAGAATAATTGCAAGAAGTTCAGCCTTATGTGAAGGTGACTTGGTGCTTAGCAGGGAATTCTGTAACTCAAATGCAAACAGCTTAGTGTCATGATGGAGGAAGTTCTTGAGGCTACTACTAAAAGCTGTTCTTCAGGTGGGCAAGGTGAGAAATATACAGAATCACTAAATAGAGGACCTTAAATATCTTTTGTCTCTTCAAGATAACTGGGAGGACCTTGTCAAGTTCTTGCAGATGGCCAGGAAGAAGGCCAGAGAGTCCTATGTAGAGACAGAACTTATTTTTGCTTTGGCAAAAACAAATCGTCTGTCAGAACTAGAGGAGTTCATTAGTGGCCCTAATAATGCCCATATACAACAGGTATGTCTTACTCCACAAGAACCATGTATGATGCTACATAGCTCATTCCTGATTCTTGCTGTTACCTTTGTTTACCTTGAAATTCTAATCCAGGTTGGTGATCGCTGTTATGAAGAGGGGATGTATGAGGCTGCAAAACTGCTCTATAACAATGTGTCTAACTTTGCTCGCCTGGCATCTACCTTGGTGCACCTCGGAGAGTATCAGGCAGCAGTGGACAGTGGCCGCAAAGCCAATAGCACAAGGACATGGAAAGAGGTAACTTAAACTGAAGTTTATTAATAGCCTTCAGGAGTGTGCTTTATTGTTGCTTCTGAGCATCTTGCTTTAGTTCTGACAGTAGCTTGCTAACTGTTCTTGGCTATAGAGTATGTCTGTAGCTTTATAGGCTGTAATTTCACCCAGGATGATAAAGCTGAATTTCAAAACAATGCAAAATCAGAGGCTTCAATTCCAGAACAAGCATTATAGGAATACCAACTTGGAACTGTATGTAAGCCTCACATTTGGTAAAGCTTTGCTAGTAAAGTTTCCCTTTAATATAAGGAGATTAAGCATTGCTGTGTTCTGCTGTTAACTGACTATTGCTAACTCTTATTACAGGTGTGCTTCGCCTGTGTAGATGGAGAAGAATTCCGCTTGGCACAGATTGGTGGTTTACACATAGTCATCCATGCTGATGAACTTGAAGAGCTGATCAGCTACTATCAGGTTAGACTACTGTAAAATCCTAGAAGTCTCTAGACAGCATACTTGTATCTGCTGCTGAAGTGGTCACAGATAACACCTCCTACTCTGCAGGGCTGATCTTTAAATTCATTCTTCCTCAACCTCCATTTCTTAATAGCTGCATGCAATTTTTTTCTGTAGTAAATGGAAGTGTGATGGTTTTCACTGTCCCATCTTTTACAATTCCGTTTTCTCACTGGAACAATGTCTTAGAAATCTAAGCACTCTCGTTTGGATAGGGGAAAAAAAAGGCATGTTGGATGCAAGTAAATATGCATTTTAGTGAGCTTTAAGTGCCAGTTGATCATGATTTTGCAATTAATCCTTATTTTCCAAACATCCAGGATCGTGGATATTTTGAAGAACTGATTGGCCTTTTGGAAGCCGCTTTGGGCCTAGAGCGTGCTCACATGGGCATGTTTACTGAACTTGCCATATTATACTCCAAATTCAAGCCTCAGAAAATGAGGGAACATCTGGAGCTCTTCTGGTCTAGAGTTAATATTCCAAAGGTATGCAGTAAGCTAGCTAGACTGCAAGTGCAGGTGGGAAGCTGTCAGTGAATCAGACCAATGTTTTTGTTTGTTTTTATTAGGTGCTCAGAGCTGCAGAACAGGCTCATCTCTGGGCAGAACTTGTATTCCTCTATGACAAGTATGAGGAGTATGACAATGCAATAATCACTATGATGAATCATCCCACTGATGCCTGGAAAGAAGGACAGTTTAAAGACATAATTGCCAAGGTAAGTAACTAGTTAACTGAAAGTGCTGAAAGCTTCTTTCAGAATTAAGGCAAAAATGCACAACAGAATTGCTATTTCGAGACTGATTTGCTTAAGCTGCTACTCTGTTTTCCTGCTGAACTTAAAACAACTTCCCATCAGTTTACCACAAGAATTAATCTAATCTTACATCCTTCATTTTCTGCTGTGCAGCACATTTTGTTGAGTGGCAGCAGCAAGCACAGAATGTTTTCAGAGACTGCTCAGGATCATAGGTCACAAGCAAGAGGCGTAACCTCCTTAATACCTTTGAGCTGACTGCTGCCTTAGTCTGAGGTTGTAGCTGTTTTTGAAAGATCTCTGCAACTGTTTCCAGCTGCTTCAGTGTGAGAACTGTGGTCTCATGAATCCTGCAGATAATAGTGAATGATGGATAGTTTTGACAAGATTTGAGACTGAATGCATTCTTAGTGGTCTTAAGGGTTTCAAGGCAACAGTTTAGACTGGTTAAGTCTACAGCCTTTACTGGTTTCAGGAGTTCAGCAGATGGTCACGTTAGCTGTAGTGGGATTTTAGATGTGCCAGGATCCTTTCAACTGTGGATGGGTTAGAATTAGTTTGTACTACCCCTGATAAGCTTGTGACTTGTGCCATCTGGAAGCAGATAGCACAAGAAGTCATAAGCTAAACAGTAATTCTGCATGTAGGTGTAACACTTCTGGCCTCTAGAAGGAAACTTCAACTTTTATTCAGGAGTCAGATAAATGTTGTGCTGAGTTAAGTGGTCCCAACTAAGCACCTTTTAAGCCTACTTGTGTGGAAGTGCTAACTAGTGTTTATCCACATCAGGTTGCCAATGTGGAGCTGTACTACAAAGCCTTGCAGTTCTACTTAGACTACAAACCTCTGCTGATCAATGATCTCCTGCTTGTATTATCTCCACGACTAGATCACACCAGGACAGTCAATTTTTTCTCAAAGGTGAGTTTGGGAGATGGTAGATGAACAAGAAATTCTCTTGCTCAAGTTAAGTCTCTCACTGGAAAAAAGGGTTGACATCTGTCCAGGTAGCTTTGTCTTCAGGACAAAGGACTGAGAAGCAACCTGATCCTGGTTTGATATGGGAAACACTGGAAGAGCTTGTGTAACTGGCATAGGGGACTGGCTTCCTTTATTTCCAGCAGTACAAGATGTGTTGAAGGCTTGTGACAGTAAGCACAAACTCTTGCAATAACAAGTGGGAATCTGTTTCAGGAATAAGAAGTGTCATAGAATCATGGAATGGTTTGGGTTGGTACACTCATATTGGAAATGTCTTAATTCCAGGTTAATCAGCTACTTTTAGTAAAGCCTTATCTACGTTCAGTCCAGAACCACAACAACAAAGGAGTTAACGAAGCTCTAAACAACCTTTTAACAGAGGAGGAAGATTTCCAGGTGAGCCCCACAAAGTAGATGGCTAGGCCTGAGGGATGCTTCTTTCTCCAACAACAAAGAAAAGGCCATAGTTTGGTTATTCCCAAGCTGACACAGTAATTCTTTTGAGTAGACAACTTCTGCAATACAGTGGGAGTGGGGGTGGAATTGGGTCCTTTGCAGACAGGAATCTTGAGACACTGATTTGCAAACAAAGCAGGTGCCAGAGTTGTTTTCCTCAGAACAGACTTCACAAAGGTCAGTGTCTGTACTCCTCTGGGCAATGCTTCTGCAAGCAGATTTGCTTCTCGCCCAACTGGCTGCTATTTGGAAGATGCTTTGTCTTCTTAAGGTAATTAGCTTCTCTGTTCTATGAAGTGGAGTCAGTACAACCAAGTTAGCATCTTGCTTTAAAAATCATCTTTTGGAGAGATGTACGAGATACAGAGTAAACAAGCTGTACCCATAGTATCAACATCCAGCTGGCAGAACCTAAACACTTGTGCACCATGCTTAGCTGCTTTCTACTGTAGTTCTTGTCTGCTACTATCTGGAAGCATGTGTAACAACTTTCTCTCAAACAGGGTTTGAGAGCTTCCATTGATGCCTATGACAACTTTGATAACATAACGTTGGCTCAACGTCTGGAAAAGCATGAACTAATTGAATTTAGGCGTATTGCAGCATACTTGTATAAGGGTAACAACCGCTGGAAGCAGAGTGTGGAGCTGTGCAAGAAAGACCGTCTGTATAAGGTGAGTTAATGCATCCTTTCTCCCTGATGGTCAAACAAGTCTGAGCTATGAAGCATACATCTTCTGGATACTAAATGTGTTTTGCTAGTTTCGGGTTTGGAGTTCTAATTTATCTTTGCCCTTCAGGTTAAGGAAAGACTTTTAGAGCAGAAGTGTTTGTAGTTCCTAATATACATCCTAAATCTAATTTCATAATGTTATTCTATATTTGGAGTTCTATCTATATCAGTGGGCATCTGACAGTGATCTGTATTGGTACAGAATATCCTCTACAGAACTGAAGACTTCCTCCCTTGTAAGGGTACAGATGAAACATGAGAGCAGTGGTATAGTCTTCAAGCTCGTAGTGAGTTCACATGGACCAGGTTTTACCTGCTGTGTTGGAGAGCTGGCAAATAGTCTTTCATCTTGCCACATAGTGAGCAGTTGATGGAATAATCTCTTCTGCTTTGGGCAATCCTTAATATCCAATAGTGAGATAGGTGGGTTACCAGCAAGATTGTTTACTTCTCTGCTACAAAACTGAGCAAAATCTCACTGGGTTACTTCAGGTACTTAAGGAAAGCCTGTTGGATAATGTTAATATGCATGCATCTGGGTTGCCTCAAAATAAGAGGTCTTAACTTAGTGCATGTAGTACAACACCAGTCATGTTCTGTAGGAGTCAAGCTAAAGACTAATTTCATGGTATGCCAGATACCTGGCTTCTCTATTTAGCAATAATGTACACATCAAGGTGTAGAGCATGATGTAAGGGTCAAGCTTAACTGCTGTTCTTTTCTGTAGGATGCTATGCAGTATGCTGCAGAGTCCAAAGATGCAGAGCTAGCTGAGAAGCTGCTTCAGTGGTTCCTGGAAGAAGGCAAGCAGGAGTGCTTTGCAGCCTGCCTTTTCACATGTTATGACTTGCTACACCCAGATGTAGTACTTGAGTTGGCATGGAGGCATAACATCATGGACTTTGCAATGCCTTATTTCATCCAAGTGATGAGAGAGTACCTTACCAAAGTGAGTATTGCATAGGCTAAGAAGCTGACACTTCTAGTCTGCTGGGTGATTAGCATTATGCAAACCAGAGCTTTTTGCATGTATTTGGAATATTGTTCCTCATAAGACAAAGTCTTATATAAAGTTCTGTGGGTTTAATCATTTCAGGCTAGCTAGCAAAACTTTATAAATAGACGCATTAGGACTTGAAAGGTACCTAGTTAAACTTGGGTTTTTACCAGTGAATGTAAGCAACTGTACTTTTTCAGAGCAGCTCCGTAGTTGAAGCTGAAAATTTCTGGTGAGGGTGCGCTGTATCACTGTTTACTTTTAACTATGAAAGTGCTCTTTTCTTGTTACAGAGAATGTAGCTTTTGAGTAGCTAATACTACAGGCTGTTCCTATATCAGCCGTAGGAGTAGTCTGCTGAAGATTCTTTTTCTTTTAATGGAAAAAAAAACTTTAGTCTGGCTATACAATACTGGTGCCATTAGCTAGTCCACAGTTAGAGAGAAGAGATTCTCTGATCATATATGGTCCTGAAATGCTTGTCTCAAACAGCTTTAAGATACTAAGCTAAGATCTTTCCTTAGAAGGATCTGTGGTTGCATAGGACATCATAGGACTATAAAGAACTCCATTACAATGAGTAAAATAAAAGTGACTGCTTCAGGTTGCTTCTAATCATATCATGTTAAGTATTCCCCTCTGAATTTTCTTGCAGGTTGATGGGCTGTTCTATAAGGTGACACTCTGATTTCAAACTCTCTGTGTTCATTTGTGTCCCTCAATACCCTAAGTTTCTTTTACAGGAATCTAGCTGTAGCTTCTGCCAGAAGAGCAGTATAATTTAGCTCTAACTCATTTCCTGTTCACTTTCTAATGCTAAAAGGATAACTATTCACAAACAACTTGAAAATCCAACCAGATTCTGCTCCTCTTCATGGGAAACAAGCAAGTGATTGAGGAGGACTTGCATGTTTGGGCTCCTGTTTGATACATTACAGCTATCTTGTGGTGGGGAGGATGTGTTCTTAAGTAAACAAAAGCAGTTGCCATGTAATGGGATTTGTTCCAAGTGAAAATTGTTTGTTACCCTGTAGATCACTGAAGTGTGCAGTCTTTCAGGCATTGTGACTTGGAATAGTAACATAAAGCTTCTGTACACTTCTTGCCTGTTAGTATAATGAAGGTACTTTCACAGATCTAAAACGCCACCTCCTCATCATATTCTGCTGAGGAACTTGCCACACAAGTTCATCTGAACTTTCATGTGAGGTTTAGGTCTAAAATAATGTTTTTTAAACTGCTGGTTGGATTTACAAGTAATCACGTGTACTAAATATGGGATAACTTGCCAGAAGGAAAATCTGCATGGTGAAAGCGGTTTACAGTGGAACTAATTTAGTCTGTTGAATTAACTGCAAAACATGGAACTGGAGAATGGGCTTTATAAATGTGGTGTGTCTAAAATTGTCACGTAACTAACTTCAAAAGTACAAAAGAATAGACTAGTTTATCAGCAAGGTGTGTATGTCTTCTAAAACTTATATTTCTTTTATGCATAATGAGGTGTTAAAGCACAGAGTAGCCTATGGTCCTGGAAGGGGCCAGGCGCACACAAGCTTATGACACTCATTTGGAAACCTTTTGAACAACATCACTTCTAGGCAGCAAAGCAGACAGACATTTAGGCTTTTCCAGAGAGCTGCTTTGTCCCTTCCGCGGGATGTCTGCTCTTGGCATGCGCGCTGTTTCTCCATCAGAGGGCGTAACTGCACTTCTGCTCCAAGTTCTGTAGTGCTTTAGGGGGGCAGTAAAGAGTGGGAATCCCAGGTCGTAAGTAGAGCAATACAAGTTTTGTAACTGGTAGCTTTCCGTTGCTTTGATCCATAGTAATCTGCATAGTATTTGTAACGCCAGTTTTAAGTGTTATCCTGAAGAGCTGTTAGGCTGGCAGCTCTCAATGAACCAATTGAAGACCTAGTGCCACTCAAATTACTGATCTGAATTGCAAACTTCAAAACGTCCAGGGAACTGTTAAACACCAGGTCTAGATAACATCTCTGAAGTATACTGAAGACCCCTCTTGCAGCTCTTCTCAGACCAGATACTGATTCTTGCAGTGGGAAAGGAGGATAAGTGAAATACAGTGAAAGAATAGTGAAATATAGTGAAAGAACTGCCTGTATCTGGATGTGAAGCTGTGTGATTTTTATGCATTGCAGTCTTTATGGCTCTCTTATGGAAGACGTAAGTTGTTAAAACTGAGAGAAGGTAGGTAGTGTTGCCTTCTCAGTTTACTCCCCTTGCCCTCCCACATTTCAAAGCTGTGTTCTGAGCTTCTGCATTATTTAATGTAGCACTTTCACAAATGTGTTTAGCATGAACAGAGCTTTATTTGGCACAACATTGGGATCTGTATAAAGCCAATACTACTAGACCACTTTCTGTGATGGTTCTAGATTTTCGTTTAGAAGGAATCTCTGTGAAACTAATATGGTTAAACCAGTATTCTGCAGGCCAGGTTAGGCTTTAGTCCTAGACAAGATCAAACTTCATTGGTCTGGAGTATTTGAAAATATCTGGGTGCTCTCACCGAAGGGGAGAGGAACTTCAAGTTAACAGATAAGAGTAAACTAGGCCCATCTGAGATCATGCTTGAAACTGCAATTTGGTGGGCTTGTTTTCTGAGTCATGAAGTTGCCAGTGACTAGAATAGGGCCCCAAGAAGTGTTTCACTTAAAGGTAATGATGGTCTCAGCTATGTTTGATAGCTATTGCTTATTGCAATAAACCTAAAGAAATTGGGAAGGCAAGTTTGTAACATAGTTTGCTAGGAATGTGCAGACTTTCATAGTCTCCAGTTTGGACCTATAACAGGAGCACTTGCTAGCTAAGGTACCAGGCATGAAAAGCTTCACACAATGGTGCAATTCCTAGACAAGGTCTTCATGAATCTCCTGTTCACTTCAATGTAGGTGGATAAACTTGATGCTTCTGAAAGCCTAAGAAAAGAAGAGGAACAAGTAACTGAACCCACTCCAATAGTATTTGGTAGGTGAAAGACTTGGTTTTAATTACCTATTGTCATTCTGGTCTCTCTTTGTGGAGGTAACTTAAAATGCTACCTCCTGTCAAAGCAAACTGGTTTCAACTAGGTCATAAAATGGTTGTCTCTGCCAGATGAACTGCATATGTGGAAGTGACATCTCACTCTTACAGTACTTACACTTTTCAGATAAAGTATTGCTCTTTGTACATGGCTCAGAACTCTAGCTTAGGAATAGTCTTTCAGTATGGTAACAGGACAGGGGGTACCAAGGTGTGCACAACCCCAGGAATAACTTAGCATGTCAATTCCTCCTGTCATTCCTGTCTAAGAGGAATGTGTCTGCTTTCTGCTCTTCCAAGTAGAAAGGCAGACTGGCTTTCTAGCTCACCCATTTTAAGACACGTGCAGCCAAAAAAGCATGGCTGCCCTCAAGTGTGCTGCTATTTTAGAAGCCCTTCTGAAGAGGCATTCTGCTAACAAGCACCTAGAAGTGGCTGGTAAGGGAAGGATGTGACTGGTTACTGTCTGATGTAAATGTTAACCTGAATTTAACATAAGCATGAGGCATGTGTGGTCCTAGTGATGAAGACAAATCTGTCCAGGTATGTTCAGGCCTTCTGCAACATTCTCCAGACTGTGAGACCTAACACATCTAACTATTTTCTTGAATTGCTTTACTCTTCAGTTCTGACCATGCATGGATTAAATAGTATCAATTTGTTTGGTTTTCAGTATGGTCTCTTCAAAACAAGCCATGTTTATCACGCCTTCAAGATCAGTTATTACTTGTCTTCCCCCAGAGTCCTGCCTTGCTTTTGTAGCTTTCTGGTAGCAAGAGCAGATGGCCTATGTGCCCACTCCACAGTGCATGTTGAATAACAGTATGATTTGTTAGTGTGTGCTTGCATAGTGGCTCATGTTTTGTTAAAGCCTGTAATCCCGTCCCATAGTACACCTAACATTAGGGAAGTTTGGATTTTTAAACTAACTTTCTTCTTTTTCCCCTCATGGTTTTCTAGGCCAGCAGCTGATGTTAACAGCAGGCCCAAGTGCAGTGCCTCCCCAGGCAAACTTCCCATATGGATACACAGCACCAGGATTCACCCAGCCGCCTGTTTATGGTTTCAATATGTAACTAGCTCTCTGACAGACCTTCACTGTCTCTGTTCTCTTCTTTCCCGTCCCTTTTTAACTTCTCCAAGAAGTGTACAATGGTCCTAAAGGCACAGATGACCTTCTGTTGGCTGAACACACTTGCTGCCTGGCTCAGTGAGGAGACTTCAACGAGATGCCTGTTACTGTTATTTATTGATTATTGTCCGGTTACATTTCAACCTCTGAAAGGCAGCTTTTGTTAATGACATTGTGAGACTCTTGTCTGAAGTTAAGGCACTATTTCACTAACTCATATAGCAATAACTGCTTGAGGCCAGGGAGAAGAGAGCATATTTTTTCTTTCTTTTGCAAAGCCCATTGAAGGCAGCTGGGAAATTGCCTGGCACCAAGTTGTTAAAGCTTTAGCTGAAGCTACTGAAGTAGCAGGGTTGTTAACAATTCAGTGAAGCATCTCGTTAATAATGAATTGTTGAAAGCTTGTGTACATCTGAGTACCCCATTTTGTTTGCACTCTTACATGCAAAAGAAAATGGGCTTTCTAATACTTGTGCTCTGAATGTTTAGAGGAATATTGGGAAAGTTTCCTTTTCTGGACAATAATGCTGTTGGGGTTCAATGCTGTTGGAGTCTGTTCTATATTTTTCTGGAGTAGATCTGAGACTTGAAGAAAATAAATCTTCTCATGCCGGAGAGCAAACACTTCCCAGATCCTTTTTGTTTAACAAGAAGAGAGCATGTTACTTATTGACGTTAAATGGTACTAAAGGAAACCTCAGCTATGTGTGGCAAGTGAACATTGGAGTGTGCATGGGCTGCCAAAGTAGTAGAGATGCAAGAGTCCAGTGTCAGGGTTGGGGAGGGGGGCACTGCTAGAATACTGAGACAGTAGGGAGGGCCCAAATCCTGACATCTTATTTGCACCTTTAACTGATTCTGGCATTGGCTTCCTGCCACGCCATGTTCTGCCCCTGTCTGGTGGGCAGAGTCAGCACCACCTGAACTACCAGGGTGCGGTGACTCGGTTCTGCTATGCTGCAGTTGTATGAACAGCATGTCCATCACCCACCTCTTCCTTTGAGAATGCCAACAGGGATGTATTATTACTTCGTGCCACTTCAAATACATGTATCATTAACGTTTTATGTACTTAGATAACAATGTATAATTTATGGTTATGAATCTTGTGCTAATCTTGAATATTATAAAAGTCCAACTATAAATGTAAAACTGCAGTATCTACTGTGTGGTTCTAGTCTTAATATCTTGGGGATGGGGACTGGTTAGTAGTAATACTCTACCACTGTTAGCATTAGATTTCTTAATGTGACAACTAAGGGTGCCAGGCAGGAAGAGGGGAACTTGTGTCAAATCATCTGTGATGAATGGCTTAGCCGTTTACTTAAGAGGGAGTTGTGGTATCACAGTATGTTAGAGATTGGAAGGGACCTCAAAAGATCATCTAGTCCAATCCCCCTGCCAGAGCAGGAACACCTAGATAAGGTTACACAGGAGAGAGTGGTCTCTTCACTGGACACGTCAGCATGCTTTGTCACGTGTGGAGGCCATGCTGCAGCATGAATGAAGTCATGCTTACATGACTTCATTCACAGGACTGGAAAAGCATCAGCCCTGTGCTAAAGGAGATGCTGCAGTTAATGTTTTCTCTGCTAAAATGCATTAATACAGCAGCGGTAGTGGTAAGCTACACCTTTTCATACTGAATTCTGCTTGAGCAGGGCAAAACATCTACAAGTGTCAACTCGTAGAGACTGCCAGGATTGTGAAATCAGTAACAACAGTCTATACTTTGGCACCATTTTGCGTAGTATATTGTCACTCTTGGTCATGGCACTGCAACAGCAATGGCACAGAGATATGGTGTCCACCTTCCTGACACAAGCCAGAATGCTTCAAGCATTAATGCAACATATTAACCTCAGTTTTATACTGATCAGCACACAACAGCTCAGCTTCAAATACTGAGCAGCTAATGACTCCGAGCAAATCTGCGCTCTGTCTGGACTTACGCCTAGCAGGAACTAGCCAGGTAGCATGCTACTTTCCAGGCAGATGGTAGTTAGGTTTTGTAACCAGTTCCTTGTGGGTAGAAAGGAATTTGTGTAAGTCAGCTAGAACTGAAGGCCAGCTCAAGGGTTAATATGACTGTCAGTTTCCTTCCTCTCAAAAATTTACTGTGGCTTTATAGTAACAAGTATAAGCTGGTGGTGGAATACAGTAAATTGCTCAATTAAATACTAGAACAGCTTATGACCTGTGGAGAATTTGAGCTAGCTTAGGGATCCTTAATAGCTTCACTCTAGAAATCTAATTACAGGAATAACTAAGTTCTCAAGGAAAGCAAAGCTGCAGTCTCTGATTAATATTTTGGCTTTAGTTGCTCTCCTGCTAGCTCTAGCTCTTGCTAAGTATAATGGCTTTTATAAGTTTTGTGATCTTGCATTCTGAAATGCATCCAAAACCATACTCCTGGTGCAGTGCAGCTGTACCTGAAATGTGGAACAAACTCTTTGCATACCAGAGTACCTTACTGTTTCTTTAACAGTTAAGTCATTCTGAGCAGGAAATAACCTCTCTTCTGGTGAGGTAAGTGGAGGATTTAATGCAGTTTGTTGTGTCCATCCAAGGTTTTGAAAACTTTCATAACATTATTTTGCAGAAAATATTTAAAACTAAGTTCACTAATTCCCCCTGCTTCAGTGAGATGGTGCTAGGGCTATCACGAGGAATGATTTGTTCATGCATGTTCTAGGCTTACAAGACTGTCAAACAGTAACTCGTCAGAACACAGCTTTTACCCACTCATGCTTTTCCTATGTGAAGCAGAGTATGGATTGCCTTCTAGAGCAGCTCTTGCAATTTGTCAGACTTTAGGGGAATTTTCCCTCGTCTGGCACACTTCAGGCAGCTACAGCTCTGCATCAGAGGAGACAAGCAACTAGCAAACATTGCTTTGCAGCCACTTTAATGCTTGTGAGCTAGGTGGAAACTGATCTCTCCAGAAATGACTGCAAGGACATGTGCTCCTCTTGGCATACAATTCTGACCTGTATTCAGCTGCTCACTCTGTGCTAGCACTTGAGCTCCTTACCCTATCCTTTGCTCCCTTGCCTCTGTAAAGGTTACTGGTTTCTTTTGGTACAAACACAAGTGAAAGGGGAGGAAGAATGTCTGACAAAGCTGCTGCTGTCTGTGCTGTTGGGCCAGATGAGCCACCCCTATAAACTCAGGAGGAACGCATCGCTGGGGTAAGTTCTGTTTCTTGCTGGCTACACCATGTTTTTACAAGACTTCTATTTCCCTTCCCCTGTTTTTAGGGCTCTTTAATTAAATGGCAGTGTAGCAGAGGAAAATAGTCCTAAGTTATTTTGCTCCTTAAAAAATAAAAACTGTAGGCAGATAGAGCCTGTTTTAAGTTTGTACAAATTATGGAATGATACAGGAAAGACAGAAGTAACTCTTAGGTCCAAAACTTACTTTTGATTCAGAAGCTTCTTTTTTTAGCAACTGCAATGCTGAGCCCTAGCATGACGTGGTTCCCTTAATAAGGCTGCATGAAACAAGGAACAGCTTCTTTCCCTGGGCAAAACCAGCAACTCGGAAGCAGAAAAGATCTGTTTTTTGAACTTTAACACTGAAAACAAGTCCAACTTTGTCATCTGATATCCCACCTAGATAAGTGGGATAACTTTTGTACTTGGGTACATGTGATACATGTGGGTAAAGCTGACTGTTCAACTGCTGTGTAGTTAATGTTTATTCTTCAGTGTGTGACGTTTCAATTGGCAGGCTAGAACTTGGCCACTGAGAGCCTCTTGTTGTGATTAAACCAGCATGAGAGTGGATCCAATTCGTACTGAAAAGAACAGGCTAGAAATCTTGCAAGTCTTAGAAGAAATAGCACTGCACATACCAGGTTCACATATCAAGCAGTTTAGGAAGTGTGCATACTACCTTGTGGCAGGGTTTATTCCTCATGTGTAGAACCTCCCAGTCTTTCTAGGTCCTTCCTGTTGTGCTTGGTTTGTCACTTGGTTCCAAGTTGACTGGTTTCTTGCTTTACAGAGTACTCCAGGACTGCTTCCATCGCATTTATTCCCAGAAGGTAAAACTGGGGCATCCTGAATTTGTGATAAAATGTTACAGAACATAAGGCTGGAAAATGCTAAACACCACCAGAGTGCTCTGTGTCAGTAGTGGGTAATTAGGCTGTGGTTTGCCAAGTGAATTAACACTTCCTATAGCAACCTGCAGGTGCACCAGTCCAGCTTAATGGATCTGGGGTCTTTTTATTCTGCTGCATCTCTTCCTTCAGCAAGCATTCAGCCTTCAACGAGTCTATTGCTAGCGTAGGTATCTTGGTAGTCAATACTGTGTGTTTTCTCTGGGCATCTTTCCAAAGATCCTGACAGATCCTGACTCATGTTTTTATTAACAAAACGCTGCAGAAGTTGCTAGCAGAGGTATGTGCTTCAGTAGAGGACTTTCAGTCTGGAGCCTTTGAGATCATTCAGGAAGGTAGCAAACCCCATCTGTTTTCTTCCAAGCTACAAGAGACAATGTTGTCAGCTGTTAAGATGAAGACAGTATGAGTTTGAAATACAGACAGTGAAGTCCTGCATTGCTTTTATGTGTTAGAATTTAGGAATCCTGAGTCAAATTCTGAGTTTTAGTCATGCATTTTCCTGTGTGGTTTCATGACTCAAGGAGACGATTTTTTTTTTTGTCTGCTGTAGTTTTAATCAAGACTTTAAGATCTCTGTCTAAAAATATGTATTCCTCCTTTTCCCCCTAGTGGGTATGAAAGGGAGGAATTACAAAGTCATCTGGTATGTTGTTTTCCACAGCGATGAGGTCTCAAATGTTATGTAGAGCACGAACTCCCAAAGTGCTGGTTATCCAGCTGGGAAGCAAGGAGTGTGTTTGGTAAATAAATGGTGGGTGTAGTAAGTTTTGGAACTGCTTTACTTTTAGAAGATACTCTTTTTTCCAGCCATAGGGTGGGGAAGTGGTCTCATCTAGGGTGGACAGCCACCAGGGTTTGTCAGCTAGAGTAGTTTCTTTTGGTAAACTATCATGCTGTGAGGGATGCATGACCATGATTTGGAATGACAACCTGTCAATGCTGTTGCTGTATGTGGATTTTGTCATGCCCACTCAGATGGTAATGGATTGAGGACATCTGTGGTCTGTCAGGCTCTGGAGCACCTCAGTTTTGGTAATCCCAGTGAAGAATTTTGAGGCTCAACAGGAGCTCTTTTTGTGTGTGTGCTCTGCTGAAGTGGGAATGGTGCTAGTTGTTTTGGAATACCATCATCTTAACAGTCCCAGTAGCTCCTGCTGCTGGGGAAAGCTGGGGAAATGTTAACTCTTCAGTATGATTACTTCTCCTTGAAGCTCGTTATGTGCAGGATCTGTTATGCATAAAGGAACTGCTTGGTCTTGTCAGGGAACCTGAGGAGAAATCAATTTTCTTATTTTACCATAAGACCCCAAGTGAAAGGGATTAGTAACATGTGGGAAGGTTTGTATTAGTTGATGAGTTGTAACAATTCAGATAACATAGACGATTATTCAGTGAAATTAAGAGATCCTGTGATTCAAGGGCATGTAATAGAGTTACCTGCCCCATACTGACCACTCATGGTCTCTGAATGCTGCTGGGTGCATCAGGCTGTGGCAATTAAACCCACAGGGGCAAGGGAGATAAGCTGGAACTGAAGTGTGGTCACTGCTTCCTAGGATCCAGAAAGCTCTGTCTGCAAACACTGCCTGTGTTGGAAGCAACTTTTTTGATTCTTTTTCTCTTCAGTAGTTCTCTTTAATTCCAATGGAAGGAGGCCATGAGGTGCCCAGGCTGCAGTAACACCCGACCACATACTTCACAATTCTAGCTTTCTATGTCAGCAGAAACAAGCACCAACCACTAGCAAGGGAAATGGGCTGAGAGGGTTGTTCCCATGCAAATTCATGAAGTGAGAGCAGTATGGGAGAGAGCTGATATCCTGCTGTGAGAGTAGCTGCTCTTTTATGCTTTAACTAGCCATTTCCTAGGAGATATGCAAGTCTGGTCAAGTCTTTATCTTCATGTAAGAGGATTTAAAACTCACCTGCTGCAGTCTCCAGTATTTCAAGGTTACGTATCTTCCTTCAGTGCTCTTCTCCTTCAGGCTTCCTGCTGACAAGTGGGGTTAGCAGCCTCTTGGAGGTCAAGCTGAGATGGCTTGCGATCTGCATGTGGTTAAATATGAATAATCCCTTCCCTGCTCAGCAAAGTAAGCACTGCTGTGAATCCCATTGAGACTGATGAGAATTAAGCAGCTGGTGTAGTGTTTTCTTGGACAGGATGAGATTGTGCACAGGCCTCATTGACTTGATTTGGGAATCTCTAAGAGCCTGTGTTTGCTGTGAAGGTCATCACGGCCTCCAGGCAGCATTGGGTATGTGTGTCTGTGAGCACACAGGAATGTTATTATGATTTGATGGAAAAGGTAGTGAGGAGTTGCAGAGATCGATCAGAAATCCAAATGCATTTGTTTGCCTTTTTTGAAAGGATTCGTCTTATGTTTTGCCATTCCAATGCTGCTAACTTGAACACCTGACACCGTTCTGCAACTGGGACTATGAATGCTTGTTCCTTCTGGGTACCCTTCATGCACTATTCCCTCCTCCCCCCTATTTCTCTGTGCTGAGATAGACTTGACAAGAGACCACTTGAATATACTTGTCTCTGTTTTCACTCTTCTGAAGCCAGCTGCAGCTCTGGTCTCACCTACAGATGAGTTCTGCAATGCAAGTGTGTGTTAGTTTGCTTTTAATCCTGGAAGGATACACGTGCTTTGGCTTCCCAAATGGCCTTTCTGCAGGCAGGCATTGAAGCCACGGCGTTATCACTGCAGTTGGCTTCCAGATGAGGCTGGCACCTGGAATCCAGCTGCCTGATTGCTGAATCTTGGTGAGCAAAACCCCTGTCACCGGGCACACAGACAGCAAGTCTCAACAGGAGCACGCACTGCACACGGCCGGGGGAGGCTTTCTGACACAAGATGTTCCCTCTTTGGAACAGGGCGGCTGCTCCGGGTGCAGGGGATAGCAAAGCTCTGGAGTCCAGCGCCAGCATTTCCCGCTTTCTGGGAAATGCCACATGGAAAACTGAAGTGTCGGTTTCACTCCGCAGCATTCCCGCACGTAGCTTTCAGGCATGAACTAGTGCAGTGCTGTCTTCCTACATCTGCAAAGGCCAAACCAGTGCCGTGATTTGCACTCACAGGCACGGTATTCACCTGAGAATGTGTTGGTTTCTCTCCGGGTTGCAGTGCGAGGCGTTCACAAGTGACTGCTGCTCTGGGCGCTTCCTCCTCCTCCTCCCTGACCAAAACAGAACGATCCCAGGGCAGGGCAGCACCGAGCTCCCCCTTCACAGCGTTCATCAAACCCCCACCAGCGCCCGTGCCGCTGCGCGCACCCCAGGGCGGGCAGGTTCAGGCCGCCTGAACACCGCGGGTCCCGCGGCTCGGGGGGCGGAGGGGACCGGCGGCTTCCCGGGCTCGCTTCCGCGGAGCCCCGCCGGGCGCGGCCCCGCCCCCCGAGGATGTGACGCCGCCGGGGCCGCCCCTCGCGGGCGCGGCCCTGAAATAGGGCCCCGGCCGCCGCCGCCGCCGCGGGCAGCGCAGGAGCCGTGGCCATGCCCGCTGCTGCTGCCCCTGCGGCCGCCCCCGGCGGCAAGGCCAAGCTCACGCACCCCGGCAAGGCCATCCTGGCAGGTGAGTGAGCGCCCCGGCACCGGCCGCCAGCGCGGGCATCCCGCAGGTGCTGGTCCCGCCGTGCGAGCCCGGCAGCCCCCGGGCCAGCCCATGCCCCGTCCCGCTGCATCCCAGCCGGGCGCGTCCCGTGGCAGCTCCCGCGGCTGCATCCCCGGCTTGGGCGGCGGTGGCTGCGGGGCTGTGCCTGCAACCTGTGGCCTGGCGGGGAGGGGCCGGTGTGCTCGCAGCCGCCGTGCGTGGCGGGGCAGAGGGACACGTTAACAGGAGAGTTGGGCTGATGGAGGAGGAGGCGGCAGGGAGCTCCCTGTGCACCCCCCGGGGGTGTGAAGGCAGAAAGCTGGAGCGGCAGCGCTCAGATTGTGCCTGCTCCAGCCGTGTCTCGCACGCTGCTGTGATGCAGCTCCTTTTACGGCTTCTTGGTCCCTCCTTTGTGTGTCAGCATCAGTTCCCGTGGATCAGGGCGTGTTTTACCATCCTGTTCTGACCGTTTTCATGGGGTCTAAACAGGCTCTGAGTACAGCAGTAACTGCAGAGTTAATGTGCTCCCTTCTGCTTGTGGCTGGTTTGAGCTCGGAGCTGAACGGAGTCCAAGACAGTGGAAGGCTTGTTAAACTCCTTTGTAGCCCTTCATTAGCTCCCTGGTTTCTTCTGCCACTCCAAGGACAATTCCCAGAGTGCACATCAGTGTCTTCTCTTTCAAACGAGCCCTCGCAGCCTCCACACCATTGGCATGTTTAGAGCTTTTGTGTTTTCCAGCCAATTCTCCCTCCTACGACTGTGCCTTTGTTCGTCTGGCCAACTCTGCTCTGCTCCAAGGGCAGAGCTAAAGCCTCCTGTAGCGGGACGTGGGGGGAGCAAGGCTCTGCCCGTCCCACTGGGTAGGGGAGCAGAGCCCTTTGCCACGCCAGCCCTGCCTCGGTGGTTGGCTTCTCCGTATGCAGATCCAGGTTACTGCTGGAGACAGCATCGCTGTGGGAAATGGATGCGAGCTCCGGAGCACGCAAAGGGTCATGAGGCTTCCTGGGGTCACATCAGTGGCATAGAAGGGTCTGTGCTGTCACCAGGGCTGCCCGGCCAGAAGGGCATGAGAAGGCTGCAGCCATGGCCGAACATTCACATGAACCCATTGATGAGGCCTGGCCTCTTCAGAGCTCTGTGCTCCTCAGGGGTCTCAAACCTGTGCTGCCACCCCATCAAAGTGCCTTGTTAGTTCAGGCATCTTCTTATCCCCTTGTACTCAGAGGTCTTTTAAATGGGATTTAGTCTAAGCTTAGGATGGGATAGAGACAGGATGTTTTCTCCTCATCCAGCCCTCTCAGTCTTTCCCACTTCATTGCCCATGTGTGGTGCATCAGGTTGTCGCTGCCTGGGCCAGTGTACCAGGACACTTCTGTAGCCCTTGCACAGGTCTGTAATCAGGGATCACCAGTGCATGGTTTGTGGGCACACTCGGGAAGAGGCTGCAGCAGGCCTGCCCTGCTCTCCCCTGCCAGAAAAGCTGCCATAAGCGAGCCTGGAAGCTCTTCTGGTGCAAAGGAACGGACATGGTGCTTGTGGCCTCTGCTGGGTGTCAGTCTGAGCAACAACGCAAAGCTGCACATGCTCCTACATGGAGGAGTCCTTCTAGGTCCATGTGAGGCTGCAGAGGTGGAAGAAGGACCCTATTGAGATGCTAGTCTTCTCCTCACACAAAGCAAATCAGAGTAATTGGTTAATGGGCAGAAGTCCAGCCAAGCCTCTGTGGCATCTAATTGTATTAGAGAACCACATAAATGGGAGAAAGCTGCTGTTAACTCCCTGCATTCCGGCCTGCTCAGCCCTCCAGCCCCTTCTGGGGGGATGCAGTGCAGTTTGTGGTTGTCTCTGATGACTTTAAGGAGTTTTAGAGACTGATAACTTTAATCACCTCCGATGCTCTTGAGGCTTTTCATCTACCCCCTGTCTGCACAACAGGGCTGTGTGCTCCAAAGCTCATCTTCCTCATAGAACTGGAGGTGCTCAGAGACAAGCCGTTCCTGATGTGCTGTGCTGTGCTGTGCTGCTGGGGTTAAATGAGCTGCCATCACCCACCCTGGGTGCGTGTCTGCTCCCAGACCCCATGTGCGATGGAGATCCCTGCCGGGGGGCACAGCTCCCTCCTGCTGCCCGGACCTGCGCTGGCTCTTGTCTGCAGAGACACAAGCGGAGCTCTGGCTGCCAAGCGCTCTTCTCCTCCTGTTGTTGCGACGGTGAAGGCAAAGTTAAACATTAATTTGCTAATGGTCTCTCGTTTGTCCAAGCAGCCGCTGTGTGTGTGCCAGGGCAGCTCCTCACCTCACTGCAGCCACAGCACACGGGGACATCTTGGCTGTCCCGGCCATTGGGGTGCGTGTCACTCCCGGGGGTCTTCAGGGTTACAGAGGGCAGAGCTGGGTGGGTGCGGGTTCTGCTGCTGTTCAACCTCTACACCCCCTTTGCAAGGGGGGGACCCCCACGCTCTGAATTGATGGTACAAAGCTAATTTGAGGGGCATGGCTCTGGGTCAGAAGTGATGTGGCTGTAGGACACTAAGGGTTGGTATAATGTGGCTTAGTTAAACTGGGTTAAAAGACTGGCAAACGTGCAGGGCTTATACTGAAACAGGTCTTATGTGTGTCTACCTCGCAGGCTGGCCCAGTTGCCTGTTGTAAAGCTGGTGTAATTATGAACTCAAGAGCTGGTTTGAGGTCCCGCTCCTGTCTCCTCTGCTGGGCAAGAGCCTGATTGCAGGCTGAGCTGGGCACCCAGCCGTGTCTCAGCCTCCCTTCAGCAGCTCCCGGATGCTGTGCTGTGGTTTCCAAACCATCCCGCTGGGCTCCTGTCCCTCCCACCAGCTTCCCACAGGATTTGGTGCTGCTCCTGCACTGCCCAGTTCTTGGCACAGGCCACGCTGCAGCAGGCTCGAAGTGAAGCAGCGAGTGGTGAAACAGGAGCTGGTGGGGGGGTTCACCCCTGTGTGTCCCAGGGGCTCCTCGCTGGGTTTTGGGCACCACGGGGCTGTTAGGTCAGCTCCAGCCAGCCTGCGGTGGCCGTTTAGAGCCCGGCACAAACGGTCCTTGTCCTTTCGCAGGCAAACCTCCCCAGCAGGGCTCACAGGGGCTGGTGGGTCAGCGCCTTTGCCTGCCCTGGCCAGGGTTGAGGACAGCCTTGCTCTGGTTTTAGCCGGCTTTGAAGCCTGGGGTCTGCTCCCTCCCACGGAGCAGCTCCCGGATGCCTTGCCTGGGGGCTGGTGCACAGTTGCTGTTCCTGCCTACACCTAATCCTGCCTGCTCAGGGGGCCTGGATGCTGCCCTGCGTGATGCTTGGCTTGGAAAGAGCTTGCTGCTGCTCTGGTGTTTGCTACAAACACTGAGTGCTGCTGGGAATCAGCAGTGATGTGCACCAGGGCCCCAGGAGGAGCACGGGCAGAGGGGAGAGGGACTGTGCAGGGAGAAAGAGAAGAGCCTGCAGGGTAGGGCATGAAGCACCCAAAGCAGGGAGCCCAGGATCACAGGAGATACAAAGCAGTAATTACAGCTTCAGTCTCCTTTGTTAATCTCCTGATACGACCTTTCTTAGGCAGCACTGTACCTACAGAGGAGAGAGTCAGGGCAGGATGTGAAAGCTGAGACTTGCTCCTTGCAGAGCAGGACATCATTCCCAAAAGGCCCAAGTCCCCCTCTGCTTCCAGGGCCATTGGCGTCCTGGGAGGGCGGCTGTGCTGCTGTGGTCTGGAACACTGCCTGGTGTTGAGACTGCAGCTCGCAGCAGAGCAGGGGATGTTTCCCCCTTGATGCTGAGCGGGGGAGTGGGGCGCTGGGCTGGATGTGGCAGTGGGGAGGATTGGTGAGCATGGAGGGAGCCCATCTTGCCTGGTCTGCTGGCCCGCCGTGCATCCCGCCTGGCCGTGGTCTGTCTGGTGTGTGCCTGGGGAGCGGGGCAGAAGGAACACGCAGGCCCTGAGTGCGTCCCTGCCTGCCTCTGAGCCCGCGTGGACTGCAGAAACCCAGAGCAGCCCCAAGGCTTCTGGTGGGAGGAGGCTGCCAGCCCCAGGACTGGGAAACCACACTGCGGTCCTTCAGCTCCTTCAGTCTGAATGGGTTCTGTGTGAGCTGGGATTAATCCTGGCCTTGAAATGTGCTGCTGAGATTTTCACATGCCTGGTGCTGTGCTTGACGTTCTGCAGGCAACCATTTTCCCTGGGTTGACGTAGATGATCGGAAGAGGCCATCCATCTTCTGGAGGCAATGAGCACCGTGAGCTGACAGCCCAGGGACATTGCAGCATCTCTCAGCTCTGACAGCCTTGTGCAGTGCATGCCAATGCAGCTTAGTGCTCCTGCCTGGGCAGTGGTGACCCTGTGCTTGTGCCATGAGGTCTCAGGTCACCTCCTGACAGCAGGGGTTGATCTTTATGTCATCTTTTCTCTCTCCCTGTGCTCCATTGCCTGCTGCTGCAGCCATTCCCCTGTGCTGTTGGCTGTGGGACCAGAGCCTGTCCCCGGGGAAGGCTTCATTCCCGCAGTGGCTCCTTTATCCAGCCACAGGGCTGCACTGAGGGATGTGTCCAGCAGCCCTGGGCTCTGACACTGGCTCCCTGTTGCCCGTCTTTAGGAGGAGTTTTGGACACTCAAGCAGTAGGTGTCTGAAGTGCTGCGGTGAGTTGGTCAGGAGCAAGCTCACAGGGGCATTGCCAGGGCCTTAGGGTGCACAGGGCAGCAGGGTGAAGGCGAGTTGAGCTGGGACAAGGGACTTGGCTGTCCCCAGAGGTGAAGTCAGCACCAAAGGCAGATGATGCTGTGACTGTGAGCGAAGGGAAATGGCTTCTGCCATTGCACTCGCAGCCATGAAGTCCATAATAAAGATTTACTGCAGTATTGGCCCATTGAGAAGTAAATGCGAAGGGGTGATGAATGAGCAGGTTGTGAAAGGACAACCTGTTGAAACAGGATGGTTCCAGTAAGATTAGGGACAGATTACTCCATCCCATCGACAGCATTATCTGCAGCGCTGTTTGCATGGGGCTGTTTACCCACCCGATGGCACAGGGTACAGAGAGGCACATTTCATGTTTGTCATCCTCAGTATCCCTGGTGAGGGGATCAGGCTCCCTCCAGCCTGGCTGTAGCACAGTCCCATGACGAAAGCAGCCGCGTATTTACCGATGGACATGCTGAACACCCGTGCCTCCCACCGGCCTTGCCCCTATCAGATAGGAGACCCTGCAGGGCCCCAGCGCAGGGATGGATGCCTGCTGAGGCGGGCTGACCTGTTGCAGGACGTGTTTATTTCCCTTCTAACCAAAACACAGGCAATGGGGCAGTGTGGCCGGGGGGAAGCAGCCCTGCCCAAGCTCAGTGATGGGTGGGATCCGTACAACGCATAACAGCCCCCGTGGTGGTGTTCCCCAAGGATGGGGCTGCTGAAGGAGGTGTCCGGGGGGGGCTGTTCAAAGCCAGCTCTCTGAGAGCGCTGTCCCCAGCCTGCCTGCGCCTGAGCCCGTTTCACAAGGTACTGAAGGAGGGGATGGGGTGATGTGGAGAGGGTGGAGCCCGCTCAACCCGTTTCACCACTGCAGGCAGGGCAGGATTTCTCCACCGCTGCCTTTGCTGTGTCATGGGTGGCTCAAGAGCACCATGGGTGGCTGCCAAGAGGGGGTGAATCCCTCTGTCGCAGGCAGTAAGGGCTGTGCTGCTGGTGGGGCAGCATGTGGGCTGCAGAGAACAGTCCTGAGCTGCTCTTTGAGGCCTTTCATGTTTCATTTACTGAGCTCTGAAAGGCCTCTTGCCCGGAGGGGAAGAGCACCAAGTGCCCTCACGAGGCTAGGAACGGCATTCAGGAGGCAGGCAGGGTTGTGGGCTGTGCCTGCAGCATGCGGTCTGTGTCATGCTTCTCGCCTGCTCGGCTCACCCTGTACACCTTCACCTTCTGTGTGTGGGCTGGGTGCCCTCTCAGTAAGGACAAGCATGAGGGTCAGCTCTTGCTGCTGCCCTAGAGAGGAGCTGGAAGCCTGTTTGTGCCTTCCCACTGCCCTGAGCCACGCATTGGGCAGGAAGGGCAAGCTTCAGGGATGGTCCTGTGAGAGCTCTGCTGCTCTGCTTGCAGGCCCTCAGGAGTAATTTCTTCTAGCCTGAAAGCATCCTGCCAAACCTGAAGTTAAAAGGGGCTTTTGTTTGGGAATCAGATGCTTGTGTACATCTGCATGTGAAATTACCCTTAAAATGGAGAGGCTGAAATTGCTCTCCAGGTGCTCACTTCTCATCAGCGCTGCACAGAGACCTGCTGCTCTGTCCGCAGGAGCAGGATGCTCTTGCAGGCACAGTCACTTGCAGGAGTGGCAGAGGCACAGTGCCAGCTCCTGCCCCCCTCTGGCTCCCAGTGGGGCAGTGTGTGCTCTGTGGGGCACTTACCTTCAGGTAGAGGATTTTGGGGGGTGGCAGTGCCAGCCCTGACTGCACAGCCTTGGCTTGTGTCAGCCCTGGGGCTCTGCTCATCTTCCCCATTGCAGCTGTGTCCTGCTGCCCTTGGCACCCACCGGTGCTGGGTGCCAGACCTGTGGTCCCTGGGATGAGCTCCCAGGTGACCGGTGTGTTCCAGAAGCTGCTTGCTGGTGGGGTTTGAGCTGAACCTGTGTGTGCTGATGCACGAGCATCGCAGGGGTAGCACCTGTCTGCTGTCCCCAGAACCCCTCTTCTTCCTGCCAGCTCTCCCCAGCAGTGTCCAATGCCTGCAGCTGCATCCTCAAGTAACTCTGCTGGCCCCTCTGCAAAGGAGAGCTAAGCTTTGTCTGGGAAAGCCTTGCTCTGTGGCTGGCAAACAGGTACTTTTCCCTTCTTCCCCTTCCCCACTGTGCCGATGGGGTCAGGATTGCTGGCACCCGGGGTGCTTGCAGGCCCATTGCAGGCAGGGAGCCATTCCCAGTGCTGGGAGCGGGGTCCCCTCCCCAGAGGCACCTCCTCTGAGGCTGTGCAAAGCGACCTTCCCCGAAGGACATCCTCTCTCCTGTGGCTCCACCACATCCAGCTGATAGCCCAGAGCCTTGGCCCAGCAGCTGGGCTGCCCCACTTGCTCTTTCCCCTCCCGAGTGCTCGCTGCGGCTGTTCTGATGACTCCATGGTGTTGCAAGAGCTGAAGCTGCTGGTTAAAGTCCGGGTAAACAGGTTGGAAAGCCCTCGGCAGCGCTGGCGAGGGAAGGGGGGCTGGAAAAAGCTGCTGCTCATGGGCGATGAGGTGGTTTGTTTGCATAGAATAAGGTTTCCACTGGAATAAAGTGGGGTGGGGAGAGGATGTTTGACAGCAGAGCAGGAGCTCTGATGTGCCTCACTTTAAGGAGGGAAGGGGCTGTAGGGTGGGTGTTTTGTGCCACCTTGTCTCTCTGCAGGCAAAGGGAAACAGGATAAGATAGCTCCAACTAATGCAGTGTGTCTGGGGTCCCTGCTCCATGCCCCTTCCTATGGGATTTGGGGCTGGAGCAGCACTGGGGCACATGTCCCCAAGCAAGACGAGGGAGAAGATCCTCCTCTCCCCTGAGCAGACCTGTTCTCCTGCCCTATAGCTCGCTGCAGGGGTGTCGAGCCTGTCCTGGCTGTGCAGTACCAGCGCAGCCTGCGGGCACGGTGCCCTCCCCTCTCCTCTCCCCAGCACACAGTGATGGGGGCAGTCGTGGGGCCAGCATCCAGCCGTGGCTCTGGGATGGAGACACCCTTCCCATCCAGCTCCCTGTGGCAGCCAGCATGAGTGCCCTGTTCCTGCTTCCTTGGCTCAGGCAGCCCCAGTGCACCAGAGGCTGCCAGTTCCCAGGATCAGCATCCTTTGCGGGGCACCTCACAAGCTATGGATGCAGCTTTGCCTGCAGGATGCTGGGCAGAGCCTCTGCCTCCCCTGCACAGACCAAAGTCCTTAATCCCGGTGCTTGCTGAGGCTGTGGGCAAGTTGCAGGAGGTGCAGCATCCCTCCCTGTGCTGTTTGGGGTAGCCGCTGTGCTGGGTGCCCCTGGACTGGTTCTGTCTGGCTCCTGGACGTGCTGGAGGACTGAAAGGGAACGTTTACATGTGTTAAAATGCCCAGCACTTGAGGTCTGCAGCGTGGAGGAAGGGAAGTGGCTTTGGCAGCGCTCAGGGTGTTTGTGTGGCTGTGGTGGCAGCAAGGCTTGGTGGCACTGTGCTGTGTTAGCAGTGCTGAGAGGTGCCAGCTGCTGCTCAGCTTATCGGGGCCTGCTGCACCCAGCCGGAGGATGCTGCTCCTCATCGCACTGCTCAGCAGGGACCTCTGTGGTCCCACAGGAACTCTTTGGCCCCAGTATCTGCCATCTCTGACGGATGTGCCAAGGGCAGGAGAGGGTTGAGGGGACAGCAGGAGTGCTCTGGGGACCCTTGGGGTGCTGGCTGTCATTCACTGGTGCCCCGGGGTGCTGTGGAGGTGTTATGGCCGGCAGTGGTTGCCCATTGCTGCTGGCTCGGGCTGGGCAGCTCCAGCCCCTCCTGGGAACACAGGGGGGAACAAGGAGCCTTTGTCTGCTGCGGCAGAGCCCGGCTGGCCCCACGCCCCGTCCCCAGCGCCCCACGGTGCCGGGATGGTGCCAGGCTGGGCTGGCTGGTCCTGCTCTGGGTGTGGGGACCAGCACTCGGTGCCATGGTGGCCCCATCCCCGTGGGAGGAAGGGGATGCTCTGAGCGTGGGGCTGGGCTTTCCTGTCATCCCACTGTGCTCAGTGCTGGCACGGCTTCTTGGCTGCCTCGGGGAGGATGAGAATGGGACGAGCCTGAGCCCAGCCCCATGCTTCTGGTGCCTGCAGCAAAGTAACCCAGGATAAGGCTGTTTGAAGGTGGGTCCTGCCCAGCTGCTGGAGGGAGTTGTTTGAGGCTGCTTTCCTTTCCCTCCAGAAGGGCCTGGTGCCATGGGGAGTGCCAGCCTGCACAGCAGGGTGTCCCCACACTGTGAGCAGCTTCACCAGTGGCACTCTGTGGGAGGGAGCTGTGGAGGCAGCACCCTGGATTAAGGGTGTCTCTTGTAAATTGGGAGGCCATACAGAAGGAATAAGACCATATGAGAAGCTGCCGTAGCCTAAGGAGCAGGGGCTGCCTGCTGTTGTCCCAGGGAAGAGCCACGGCTCAGCTCCCCCATCCCATGGGCCCTATCAGCATCCCCTCGCAGGGTACTTTGGAGGGTGCTGATAAGCAGAGCTGTGCTCGGCTGTGCTGCACTGGCTTGCACCGGGCTGCAGAGCAGGGGAACCACCACTGCTCCCATGCTTCCTGCTGGCGCCGGCACAAAGAGCTCCCGCTGCTCGGCAGGGCCCGGCTGCGCTTTGATGGAAGGAAGCGGGCTGCGGCGGGTGCTCGGCCGGCCGGGGCTGAGCCCGGGGCCGCAGCGTGCCAAGGGCAGCCCAGGCACCGGCAGCCGGCACATCCCTGCTCCGGGGCAGGAAGGGCTTCAGCGCTGTAATCAGCGCCCAGCAGCTGCCGCTGCGTGAGCCCGGCGCGGCCGGACTGCCTTGATGATAATGGTGCTGCAAATGGGCTCCTGGGGAGCGCTGCTCGGCCCCGTTGGGTTTATAGAGCCCTGTGCTGGCAGCTCCCGTGCAGCGCTCTGCCTTTGAGAGGAGGCAGTGCTGAATCAGCAGCCCTGGGTGCCGCGTTTGGCCCGGTTTTCCCACCCCTTTGGTCGATCCTGTCGCCAGCTCTTGCCATGGTGAGGCACGGTGCCTGTGCGGGGTGCCAGGCTGGCACAGGGCCCTGCTACCCTGTGAGGTTCCCAGGGGTCTGGTGAGGACAGGGACACTGCATCCCAGCCCACACCTGGCTGGTAAGAGGTCTCTGGCTCAGCCATCATGGAACTGGCAGCACTGCACAGTGCTGGACGTACATGGTGCTGCTCCCAGCCTGAGCATCCCCTCCTCTCCCTCCCAGGTGGCCTGGCCGGAGGCATCGAGATCTGCATCACATTCCCTACCGAGTATGTGAAGACGCAGCTGCAGCTGGATGAGAAGGCAAACCCTCCCCGCTACAAGGGCATCGGTGAGTGTGCCAGCCTGCTGGAGCCTGGCTGGAGCTGGGGGATCAGTGGGGTGAGCAGTGGGGCTGGCACAGTGGCCTCGGTACAGTGAGTGATGGCGGTGGCACTGTGCTCTGCTGCAGGGGACTGTGTGAAGCAGACTGTCCGTGACCATGGCATCCGGGGGCTGTACCGGGGGCTCAGCTCCCTGGTGTACGGCTCCATCCCCAAGGCTGCTGTCAGGTAGGTGCCCCCATGACGCGGGGTGAGCTGGGGACCCTGGGCAGCAGCAAACAAGGGGTGGGTTTGCCCTCGGCATCCCCAGTGTCACTCTGCCAAAGGGTGCTTTCCTGGGTGGGAAGGGTGCCCGGCTGCTCCCAGGGGCAGACCCAGAACAGGGGGTGCAGGCCCCTGGCTGGGGGGCCCTGGGGTTGCACAGTGGCTCCTTTGCAGGTTCGGGATGTTCGAGTTCCTCAGTAACCAGATGAGAGACGAGCAGGGGCGGCTGGACAGCACTCGGGGCCTCATCTGCGGGCTGGGCGCTGGAGTGGCCGAGGCCGTGGCCGTTGTTTGCCCCATGGAGACCATAAAGGTGGGTGGGAGCAGCCACCGGTGTCCCCTTGCCCAGCACCGCACCCTGGGCAGGGCTGGGAGGGGATGAGAGCCAAGGATGCTTTCAGGGACCTGAGGATTTGCCCAGGGTGGGTTTGTAGGGGAGGAGCTGATGCTGGAAAGCCCCATGGAGAGGTCGGGTCCAGCAGCCACGGTCCCTTTCCCACTCTGGGGAGGAGCCCCCCACCCAGGAGCCACCCCATCACCCAGTTTAGTACTGTAGAACCCATGTTGGTGCTTTCAGAAGCAGTTTCCCAGGTTTTCCTCTGCAAAATGCCATGGGCACAAGCTCCCCCTGTGGTCTCACCTTGCATTGCTTGGGCATGAGGGTCAGCTCTGATTTTGGGACCATCCCTGGACAGGTGGCCGTTAGCCCTTTGGGGACATTACATCTCCCCATGGCTTGGCCACGACAAGCTCATTGTCTCCCCGCAGGTGAAGTTTATCCATGACCAGTGCTCCCCCAAGCCCAAATACCGTGGCTTCTTCCATGGTGTGCGGGAGATTGTTCGGGAACAGGGTGAGTCCCCAGGGAGAGGCATCCTGACCCCCCGGGTGCTGCCGCACTGCAGGGACGGGGCAGGAGGTGGCACAGGCTGGGACCAGCAGCCTGGGGAGGTTTTTCTCTGCTGATGGGGTTGGTGCTCTCCTCCAACGCCCTCTTGCTGCAGGGCTCAAGGGGACCTACCAAGGCTTAACCGCAACCGTCCTCAAGCAAGGCTCAAACCAGGCCATCCGATTCTTTGTCATGACCTCCCTCAAGAACTGGTACAAAGGTACGGTGTCCCTGTCCCCACAGCCCACCCTGGGATGCTGGCTCCTCCAGCTCATCCTCAGGAGCTAGGCTTGGGCTTCCCATCAGCACACCCTCCGCTTCTCATGGCTCAGCCAGACCCAGAGCCTTCCTTGGGCTCCCTTGGGGATGCCGTGTTTCATCCCCACACCACCGCCCTGTCCTCAACCTCTCCTCCTTCCCAGGGGATGATCCCAACAAGGTCATCAACCCCTTCGTCACGGGGGTGTTTGGAGCCCTTGCCGGAGCCGCAAGTGTCTTTGGCAACACCCCCTTGGATGTGGTAAAGACCAGGATGCAGGTACAGCACCGGGCATGGTGTGGGACCTCTCTGCCTGTGGTGGGATGGGGCCACTGTTGTTTGGGAGCCTCCCAGACACCATCTGCTGGTGTTGTCTGGGAGGTGCCTGGGGATGCTGCCCTCTCATAGGTGGGCTTTGGGATGCTGAAAAGTGTTTGCACAGAGGAGATGGGGATGTCCCTGCTGGGTTTGGTGGCCCACAGTAACAAAGGGCGATCGGTTCCTCTTGGCTCACCCCCAGCTCTGCCCCCCTGTATGAAATCCCCCCCGATGCATTGCTGGCTCCAGGCTCTGACCCTGCTTTTCCCACCCACAGGGGCTGGAAGCGCACAAGTACAAGAGCACCTGGGACTGTGCCTACCAGATCATGAAATACGAAGGGCCCCTTGCGTAAGCACTGCGGGTGGCATGGGGGGAGCTGGGGAGAAGGATGGGCAAGGACAGGGGGTTCTGAGGGCACCGAGCCCCACGGATCCCCCTCTATCCCTGGCAGGTTTTACAAGGGCACGGTGCCTCGCCTGGGCCGCGTCTGCCTCGATGTGGCTATCGTCTTCATCATCTACGACGAGGTGGTCAAGGTCCTCAACAAGGTGTGGAAAACGGACTGAGGGGGCCGGGCCAGGCGGCCCCCACCTCACTCACCCTGTGGGGATGCAGCTGGAGAGCCGTGACCAAGCCCACTGGGGCCAAGTCTGCCCCACACCCGCCTTCCCCCCACACCCGGCCACCTTTATGTTTAGTAACAGGCTCTGGAGCAGGTTAAATTATTAGTTGTGCGCTAAAAGGAGCAGGGAGGGAGCAGCATCTCAGCATCCAGACCCTCAGCATCCCGGTTATGCCCACCCTGAGCCCCTGGTGACACTTCTTCCTGGTCCTGTATCACTTGCAAGCGCCAGTTATCCAGGACAAGGTGTCCCCTGGGACAGTGGCCCAGGCCCCCAGCAGCCAGGAGTTGCCTGTGGGCCAGCTCTTTTTTGGGTGCTGAGAGCTCCCCCAAGCCATGTGGGCACAATGTCCATGCTGTGCAGCAAGCACTGCAGCTGGAGGAGGCTCTTGGGGCTGATGCACCAGCTGGGAGCGATGCGGTGGGTCTCACAGCAGCTCCATGGGGATCCACCAGCCCTGTACACCCCGGTATGGGATGGCAGCGACCTGCTGCTGTGGTCCCAGGCTCCCTCCTCCCTGCCAGCACCAACCCCCTGGGGTGCTGCATCCCAGCCCCGGGTCCTGCTCAGTGCTGGGCTGCCCGCAGTTGCACATACAGCCAGGCCTTTAGTTCTTGCTGCGGGGCCGGGGTGAGCCGGGTGCCCCATCACTTGCCGTTTACAGTCGAGACGCGTGTGCGAGCCGGGGCGAGGAGGCACAGCCCCGTCCCGCAGACTTGGCCCCTCGGCCGGGGTGCAAACCCCTTTTTCTGCCACATTCCCCCCATCTGCCCTCCCGCTGCCTCTCCGCAGCTCCATAGGTAATCCTGTAGCTTTCCGAGCTTCATGCTGACCCACTAACACCTGTGGCCGTGGGGCTGGAGCCCCGCTCTGCCCCATGCTGGGCTTGGCCCCGCCGGATTTGTGCCAAACTTCTCCCAAAGGAGCTGGGGGTGGGCACGGGAGCCGGGGCTCGACCCATCCCTTCTCCCTCCTGTTGCCAGTGATGAGCGCAGCCTTAACACAGGAGGGCAAAGGAGGAGAAGGAAAGCCCGGGCACGGTTTACCTGTGGCTTTCTGCTCTGAAGCCAGTGAGGGTTGCATTGGGTTTGTTTGGTTTTTTTACTGTTATTCTGTTTTACATTCGCAATTTGAATAAAATCAGTCTGGCTTTAGCAGCCCTGTTGGTGTCCAGGCTGTGCTGAGCACCTGCGGCCAGGGCTTGGGGATGGGGCTCCGGGGGGAGCATCGGCTTCAACCTGACAGTGCCCATTCATGGATGCTCCCAGGCAGCTCCAGGCCTGCATGGTCCCGAGCACAGTGTTGTATTCACCATCCTGGTTTACTGCCCTGGCCGCGGAGCGCAGGGCTGGGATGGCAGCGGGCGGTGGAGCAGAAGGGAGCAGGCTTTGTCTCCCGCCCAGCGCAGGGGCGGTGCGCTGGGCTCCCAACGCCACCGGCGCAGCCCTTGCTCCTCACTGGTGCTGGGTAAAGCCGTTGCTGTGTGGCAAAGCCGTCCCTCGGTGCTGCGGGGCGGCCGTGCCATGCGGGGCCTGCTGCTCTGCGGGGGATGGCTGCTGGCCGCCGGCTGCCTGGTGGGGGCCAGCGGCAGCTGCCGGCACCGGTGCTGCCCGGGCAGGAACAACGCGTGCTGGGTGCCCGGTGCCCGCCGGGCTCACTGCTACTGCGACTCGTACTGCCAGAGGACGGGCGACTGCTGCCAGGACTACCACAGCGTGTGCCGCCGCGCCGGTGAGTGGTGGGAGGGGATGGCACCGATTGAACCCCGGGGCTGGGAATGCCAGCCTCGGCTGCTGCTTTTGGTGGCAGATTTTTGCTGTTAGCTGTTAACCCCGTACTTGGAGCATAACAGGATGTGTCTGAGGATCGCGGATGCCAGCTGGGCTGGATTTGGAGCAGTATCCCGATTTTCCGCTTTTTTCCACGCTGGATGAGTGGATGCTCCTAGTGTAATGAGAGCCTGCAGGGTTGGCCTCCGGTCGGCAGCTGATGGTAGTGCTCCTATTGCAAGCCTGAGTTGTCAGTGTGGGACCTGGGCAGGATGAGCCCGAGCATCACCCCTGCCACTATTGCGGGCAATGCCTTGCACCGGAACACGGGAATGGGGGCAATAAACAGGGAGTGTGGGCTTGGGGGTTGCGGAGCCAGCCCGCCCTGGGAACCCGAGCCCGGGGCAGCTCCCACAGCGGCCCCTGCACAATTGCAGCAGTCAGCCCTTCCTAATCTCCGGGGAGATTAGCGGGGTCCCAGCTCAGCGCGATGCAGAGCCGCAGCAGCAGCATGGGGATAACGGCTGCGGAAGCCCAGCACAATGCCACTGTGCTGGAGCCCGAGGACAGGGGCTGCCAGGGCCACGCCGGCCTTTGCCTTCCTCCCATCCTGCCTCTCCCCTGCTCTCCCTCCACCTTCCGTGCCACTGACGCCGTTTCCCTCCGTCCCCCTGCTCTCCGGCAGCTGTGGGCTGTGCGGTGGGGCCCTGGGGGCCGTGGAGCGGGTGCAGCTCCCCGTGCGGGATGGGCAGCAAGGCCCGCAGCCGCCAGGTCACCGTCCCGCCGCGGCACGGAGGGGAGCCCTGTCCTGACCTCAAGCAGCGCCGCGGCTGCCTGGGCGAGCACCCGACCTGCGGCACAGCCAAAGGTAACGCGGGTCCCGCCGGACGCCCGCCTGCCCCCTGCGCGGCTGTGCCCAGCGCTGCCGGCCCCGCTGCCTGTCCCGGGGCACCGTTAACCACCCGTGTGTGTGTCTGTGTGTGTCTGTGTGTCTGTGTGTGTCTGTGTGTGTGTCTGTGTGTGTCTGTGTCCCGGCTGCGCTTCTGCCAGAGGTGGCCAAGATATTACCCGATTCCTTCAGCCAGGACTTCAGGGATCCCTGGCGAAGAGCTGGGATGCTGCTGCTGGAGGAGCCGTCCCGGTAGGTGTGCGGCTGGGGTGTGCACACTGCCCTGCAGCCATGGCACCTTGTAACCCCCAGATCCAAGGGCTCTTTGCACACCGCCCCCAGCCATTACTCTCCTCTCCCACCCCAAACCGTGGCTCCTTTTCACCCTTTTCTTGACCCGTGGCCTGTTTGTACCCCACTAGAGCTAATACTTTTCTTTTCCACCACAGCCCCGTGGCCCCTTTGCACCACCCTACAAAATTAGGGCTGCTTTACACCCCCCTCTTAAAGCTATTACTCCTCCCAAAACCGTAATCCCTTTGTACTCCCCTAAACCTATTACTCCTTTGCCCCCCATAGCCCCTATTCCAACCCTATACAAAGCCATGGCTCCTTTGTACCCCCTCCAAGAGCTGTGTCCCCTTTGCACCCCTCAGGATCACTGCCCTTCCACCTCCCCCACCCTGAAACAACATCCCATTTGCACCCCCCTCTAAATCCATCATCCCTCTGCAAACTGCCCCAGAGCCATTAACCTCACCCCCAAACCCATGGCCATTCATACCTGCCCCATCCATCAAGAGAACACCACAACCTCTGCCCTACCATCCAACCACCATTCCCCCCCTCTTTCTCCTCCCCATTTCCCCCCTCCCCAGCTCTCCCCTCCCCAGCTACTGCGGCTATTTCCGCCTGACACAGGTAGGGCCCCTGTGCCGAGGGCAGGCCTGGAGCCGCCGGCTGCACCCGGACAAGCAAGTGTGTGTGGAGTGCCGGGGGGACACGTCCCAACACCGTCCCCACTGCACCGGGCACGGGCTGCAGGGAGCCAGGTAGGGGGGAAGCCCCTTTGGAGGTGCAGTGCACCCTTCAGGGCTCCTCCAAAGGGAGGAGCATCTCTCCGTGTCCCTAAGGCACCTTCCTTTTATATTCTTAAATATATAAAACTAATATTATAATATGCTACAACATGAGAAGTTAAATCAGTAATTTATAAAAATAAATAATATATGAATAGAATATTTCAGTTGGAAGGGGCCTACAATTATCACCTAGTCCAACTGCCAGTATGTGTTATATGTACACAGTATATAACTATAGATACCCAAGTGTTTATAGCACTCCCCAGCTCTTACCGTCTTTCCCTTCCAGGACTTTTTGGGTGGCTGCCTCTGTGGCAGGGTGTCAGGGCTCGTGGGTGCAGGAGGGGCTGCAGGAGGGTTGTGTCTGCTCCCCACCAGCTCTCATCTTTGTGTAGCACCCCCAGGTGAGCTGCGCTGCTCCACTGCTGCTTGCTGGGGAGGCAGGGAATGAAATGAAAAAGTGGTGTCTCTTGTAATGTCACCCTTCTGCAGGCTTGCTGCTTGCCCTTGGAGCTGACCCCCTGTGCTCTCCATGAAGTATTGTGTTGAAGAATGGGAAGAAACCCTGCTTATAAAGATTAAGGGAGTCGCTGAAGTGTGGTGACTAATGGTGGAAGGACATCACACTGGTGACACGGGAGGACGATGTGATGTCATGCTCAGCTGCGACATCATGCTGTGCAACGAGCTGCTGTTGGATGGAGATCACATCCTTCCTCTGTGTGTTTGGGCTGGCCCCACTGCAGGGAACTGCTGGGTGAGCCGGGAAGGGCGGCTCAGCTGCGTGCTGTGGTTTGCAGAGACAAATTAAACAGAGGTACCCGAAGTCTGCACGTGGGTGATGATGCTGGTGGTGTCCGGGTTCAGCTGGAGGGAGTGGGGCTGAGCTGTGAAGCTGGGCTGTGCTGGTGCCCTCCTCACCCTGCATGACATGACCCTGCTGGTGGGGTGCCCAGCCCAGCATTGGTACCCACAGCTGAGACATTGTGCTGGCAGCCTCACCCCTGCCTGCACCCACAAACCACCCCTGGGTGACTTCACCCCTGCCAGGCTGGGTGCCAGGGGGTCTGTGTACCTGGGGCTTGGGGTTTGAACCCCCCAGCTGTGGTTGGGAGCTGCTGCCTGTTTGCTGCCCCAGGATGCACCCAGCTCCTGCCGCCTCCCCCTCTCCCCCTGCCCCTCTGGAGCAAGGAAACCACAAGGCTTCAATGGGGATGATGCTCTTGGCCTCTTTATTTGGGATAAAAGCCCACGTTGACCATGAGCTAAACCACTGGTTAAAAAAACACGTGCTGGGAGTCGAGCAGCACAAGATGGGGCAAAGCTCCAGGGAGCATGTCCCCTCCTCCCAGCCAGACCTGAGGGCAGGAATGCCGCAAGCAAGAGCATAGGCACAGGCCAAGGCGACGCTGCACCGGTGTCCTTGGGGTGGAGAATTAGAAAACACTGGGACCAAAGTGAGTGTGTCCCGCACAGGGAGTGGGGTTCCCCTGAGTTACACCATCGAACCTGCGGTCCTGGCTGGTGGCCATAGACAGCATCCAGCAAACGGAGGGACGTGGCTGTGGGGCTCGGTGTGATGCTGCTCTGTGCCTGCAGCTGTCAGGCAGCCCCAGATGGTGGTCCCGGCTCCCCCAGCGCATTGTCCTGGCTGGGCACAGGGGCCAGCCCGTGCTGCACCAGCAGCCCCTGCACCAGCTCCAGCTCCTGCTCCAGCTCCTGGGTGCCACAGCCCAGCCCTGGCACGGTGGCAGCATCTTCCCCCAGTACCTGCAGCGCCTGTGCCACCAGCCGGGCCCTCACCAGCAGCACGGCCACAGCTGTGTGCAGCTTGGCACAGCCCAGAGCCTTCATCCCACAGCAGACAGCGGCTTCTGCGGAGAGAGCAGGCAAAGGAGCCATGAGCATGGCAGAGCTGGCCTGGGGACAAGGACACCAGCTTGCCTGCCCCAAGGCTGCAGGCTGTGCCGTACCTTGGCCCCAGTGCTGCTTGCAGTACTGCAGGTCGTGCAGGACACCAGGGCCTGTGGCTGTCAACCAGTGCAGGGCCGAGGCACGGAGTGCAGTGCTGGTGGATGCCTTCTCCAGGAGCTGCAGCAGGATGGGGAGCAGCTGCCGTGCCAGGACAGCTGGCTCCGCAAAAACATTGGGTTCATCCTCTTTGTACAGGCTGATGGCTCTAGGGGAGAAAGATGAGGTACAAGTGAAGCCAAAGGCCAGCCCCATGGTACCCTGTGCTCCCCAGTACCTACCCACAGGTCCGGCAACTCACTTGTTGGCCTCCAGCTCCTTCACGATGCCCCTGAGATCTAGGACAGGGAGGTGCTGCAGCAGCATGTCAAAGGTTTCAGGCTGCTCCCCAAACTCTGCCAGGAGGAGCTGCAGGAGGCCCTGCAGCCCCATGTTGTCCTGAACAAAGATGCAGCTGTCGTGGAGCAGCTCCCCAGCGTCCTGCTGCAGGAGGCTGGCGAAACCCGCAGCATCATGCCGGACCTCCCGCTCCTCATCTTGCAGAAGGTGAATGCCCACATTTATCAGCCTGGGGAGAGGGAAGGGAAGAAGGTCACTGCACTCCTCAGAGCATCCCCAGCCTGGAGGGGAGGGAAGGATGAGACCCCCTAGGGGAATGCTTCCCTGAGAGGCTTTTCTCCCGGGTTGTGAAAGGCAGAGTCACCACCCAAGCACTGGCAGCTAGGGAGGGCAGGGACCGCAACAGGGACTGTGGGACCCAGCAGTGTGATTTGCTGCACAGAAGGGACTGGTTGCTTCTATGAAAATGCCACCCACAAATGTTTTGTAGGCTTGGGCGCTGCTGATTTTTGAATGAGTGGGGTTTTCTTTACATCCCTTGAGCTTTTTGTAGGGGCATCTTTCACAGCCAGCTAACCCACAGCACCCTGGGGCTGGGGCTGCAAGAGCAGTGCTGCTGGGAATGCATTGCCCCCATGGGCAATGGGGATGTATGCAGCCAGGGGATGCGCTCCGTGACCTACCGCAGAGCCACGGGGACAAGCACAGGAGAGGCAGCACGCAGGGACCGCCGCACCACGGCAGCACCCGCGGTCTGCAGGGAGCGCGCAGCCGCCAGCCGCAGCTCCTCGCACGCAGCGGAGCGGCCGCACTCCTCCAGCGCCGTGCACCAGCGCTGCACCAGCGCGCCGTCCTCGTCCCCAAACCTGCCAGGGAAGCACAGGGAACGCAGAACACCTTGAGTCCATCCAGCTACCGCCTGCCCTGAGATCGCAGGGCCCACATGCAAAGATGGGATTGGTAAATCACAGAATCAACTTGTTCGGGAAAAGACCTTTAAGTTCACCAAGTCCAACCTTTACCCCAGGACTGCCAAGACCACCACTAAACCCTGTCACTAAGGGCCTCATGTACGTGTTGTTTGAGCACTTGCAGGGATGGTGATTTCACCATTGCCCCGGGCAGCCTGTTCCAACACCTGACCACCCTCTCAGTGAAGAGTTTGTTCCTAATATCCAACCTAAACCTCCCCTGGTGCAGCTTGAGGCCATTACCTCTTATCCTATCATTTGTTACCTGGGGGAAGAGACCGACCCCACCTCACAACAACCTCCTTTTAGGTAGATGAGAAGTCACAGCTCTGTTTCCAGCAAGGACTAAGAAGTCTCCTGGAAGAGTCAGGCTGAACCCTTGGCTGCAGCAGGGACCTACCGGTGGGTGAGCAGCAGGCTGGCAGCACACAGCGCCTGGAAGAGGAGGTCGGGGCCAGGACACTCAGCTTCCACCATGTGCAGCAGCATCTCCAGGCATGCTGCCGAGGAGCCCTGGAGCTTATGGGAAGCTTCCTGGGACCACGAGGAGGGGTCTCTGTAAAGATGCAGCAAAGCCTCAAGGTACAATCTCAGGAACTCTCTGTCCCTTCTCTCTTGCAGCACCGACCGCAAGCTCTCCTAGTTGACAATGGGAAAGAAGATACATGGTTAGTGGCCCTGGCACCACACGGTGGCAACCTCAGCACAACCAGGCAAGTGCCTGCACTCTCAGCCCAGGGAGCACTGTGCTTCTCGCAGAGCACCCAGGGTCCCATCTGCGCAGTGCATCAGGAACCTTCTGCTTTACTTAGTGACTTTTGAGCCTTGCCATACCAGCAATGTTAGCCTGAGAGCCTTCTCCAGCTCCTCACACGTTCCTTCCTTCCTGGAGATCACCCAGCTCAGGATGGCAAGCTGGACATCAGGATCTGACTGCTGGACAAGTGAGCAGACAGCACCAATCCTCTTGCCATCCGCCAGCCGCGCTGCCTCACTGCACATGAAACGGGCCATCGTTTGGTGGAGTACGGGAAGGCCCACCTGGAAGCAAACCAAGATCCCCCTTCCAGCGCTCAGCCTCAAGTGATGGGACCCATGTCCCACCCCAGGCTCACTGCCAGGAAGGCCATGGCCATGCTTGTCCTGGCAGGCAGTGATACCTGCAGCTCGACACATCCCGGCTTGCCTCCTGGCGAGAGGCTGCCCAGCTCGGTGCTGATGGCATCATGGATGCTCTGGGCCAAGCCAGGGCTGAAGGATGTGGGCAGGAGGGTGAGGACCCGGAGGAAGGCATCGCGGATGAGTGGGCAGTGCTGGGCAGGGGTGAGCAGCCAAACCCGTGCCTCCAGCTGCAGAGCCACAGGGTGCAGCGCCTCGGCCGACAGCCTGCGGGGAGACACGCTGCTCACCATGCTGCTCACCGCTGCTCAACACTGCTCAGCACAGGGCACTGTGGCCAAAAGCTGTGTCTTGGTGCAGAGTGACAGGGGCAGGGGCATGGCACAGGAACACTCACCCATCGCTGCCCGCAGTGGGCGCCAGCAGCGCCTGCATCTGCAGCAGGCGCCCATGGACAGCATTGTGCGAGCGGACCTGCCTGGGGGCTGTGGGGAGCTGCTGGGCCAGCTGCAGGAGGAACCCAGGGCGCCGGGGCAGGGGAATGACGGGCACCAGTGCCTTGGCAGCCATCGCTCGCACAGCATAGATGGGGCTCCCTGCCAGCCCCAGCAGCGGCTCCAAGAAGCGATCAGAGGGGCTGTAAAGCAAAAAGGACACTGCACAGCGATGCTCTGGCTGGAGCAAAACCCCCACAAGACCAGAGCCATCCCCAGCACCACAAGACCACCTCCCATCACAGGAGCCCTTGGCTGGGGCACAGCATCCCCACTGCCCCTTACCTGCCAGGGCCATCAGCACCAGGCTGCAGCTGGGCCAGGAAGGTGAGGACCGCATGGAGTGCAGGGCGCAGGCAGGGCCCTGCTGGCATGGGCCCTTCGGCTGCCTCCAGCTCTCCCAGCAGCACAGCCCCCAGCTGCGGGTGCTGCCCTAGGAATGCCTGCAGGCTCAGCCCCTCCATTGGGCAGCTCTCCCCGCGGCTCCGCTGCTGCCCCAGCAGCCGGGACGTGAGGGCGCCTGCGTGGAGCATAAATCAGCATCAGGTCCCATCCATTCCCTGCCCCATGCTCCCCACTTTGCCCAGCTAGGCTCGGAACCCCACGAGATCTCTCCCCTCGGTACTCACTGAAGAGCTGGATGGCCGCGTTCCTCATGGCCCAGCACGGCGAGCCCAGGCCCCGCAGTGACAGGGCCACCATTGGTGTGGTGTGCCACAGCAGCGCGCTGCCCAGCCCTGTGCCATGGACCAGCGTCTGCAGCACGTGGAGGGCACACACCTGGGGAGAGCGTGAGGGGCTCAGCAGCACTGCACGGGGAGAGGGCTTGTGCTTCCATGCAAAGGGAAGGTCGGGGAAGAGAGGGTGGGACCAAGGGGCCATCAGCTCTTGGGCTGCTGTGGTCTCTGCGCTAGTGCAGTCTCATAGACTCACAGGATGGTTTGGGTTGGAAGGCACCTTAAAGCTCATCCAGTTCCAACCCCCTGCCATGGGTAGGGATAACTTCCACTAGAGCAGGTTGCTCCAAGCCCCGTCCAACCTGGCCTTGAGCACTGCCAGGGATGGGGTGGCTGGGGTACTCATCACGACCTCCTTTACAGGGCCTGGCACAGGTCACCCTGTCCTCAAACAGGCTCCAGCAGCCAGGAGGTCAGTGCCCACCGCTCTCACCTGCGGGAGGTCGAGGGTCTGGTCCCAGTCCTGCGGCAGGGCTGTGCTGGCCAAGGCCAGCAGTGTCTGGACACAGTGGGTCAGCAGCGGCCGTGCCTGCGCCGGGGGCTCCCCACTGACGATGCAGAGGAAGAGCACAGGGAAGCCAGCGGCACGGCGTGTGATCGAGCTGCTCCTGGGTCCGCTCAGTGCTTCTAAGCCCTGAGGAATAAAACCCATGGGAAATACGGCTGGAAACCTGCTGGCCAGAGCCTGCAGCTGCCCTGCAGGGGAGGGCATGGGCTGCACCAACCCTGTACTGCAGGCAGTGTGCAGTCCTCAGGGCACAGGGGGATATGGGGCAGAATGAGCACGGTACCTGCTCCAGCATGGTCTGCGGGATGGCCTGTAGCTCCCCAGCTGGGTGCTTCAGCAGAGCGGCACAGAATTTGATGAAGCCAGTGCTGCAGCCCTCCACTGCTCCCTAGGGCAGAGCAGTGTCAGGCCCCCCACAGTCCCCAGAAACCTCTTTGCGAAGGGGAAGAAGCAAGCAGGAAGACATGACGGTGCGGGGACATGATGGGATTTGACACTGGGAAGCCAGGTGGCGCTTCCAGCTATGCCCCACGTCCTGCCCCAGAGCAGACCCTCCCTGCACCCCAGTGAGAAGCCCCAGCTATTGGGCCGGGGCCGGACACGCTCTTACCCAGTGCCGGCACCGCAGCAGGATTTCCCGGAACACCCTTGCGGCCATGTGCAGGGTGGGCAGTGGCAGCAGGGCCCCGGATCCAGCCGGCAGCCCCGGAGCCAGCAGCAGCTCGGCCAGGCCCCCCAGGAGCAGCCCTATCTCCTGGAAGAAGCAGAAGGTCACCAGGACTGGCAGCAGGGCTGCCCCATCCCTGCCCTGCCCACCACTGCTGCCTCGGGGAAGCACAGCAGGTGCTGCCATCACTCCCAGCATGGGTGCTCTCGGTTGCCGGTGCCACCAACATGGCCATGAACAGGCACGTGAGCATGGCAGCGTCCCAGCCAGCTGCAAGGTGTGAGTAGCAGAGATGGCCTTTTTCCAGGCATCTGCTGAGGCTGTGGAGGAGATGCTGTGATGGGTGGCTGTCAGAAGGGGGCTGTGATGGGTGGCTGTCAGAAGGGGGCTGTGATGGGTGGCTGCAGGGCTGCAAGCTGGGAAGTCTGGCTCTGCCACAGCTGGGGCCTGTCAGTGCCTGGGAACCAGCTGGGTTTGTAAGGGCAGGCAGGGAGGTGGCTGCTTTCATCCTCCCTGGCAGGGGGTGAGGATGGGTCTGGCAGCTCCAAGGTAAGGGCAGGGTGGGTGAATGCCCCAAGGGGAGCTGAAGAACCAGCTGGTGGGGTGGGCTGGGTGGTGGGTGCTGTGCCGGGCTGCTCCTCTTTCCAGTGCTATGGGGAGGGGTGCTTACCTTCACTGATACCCAGCAGCAGGTCAGGATCAGGCTGTGCTCCTCTGACAGCAAGACCGAGTCCTCCTCTTCCTCCTGTACTCTGCCTTTGCCCAGCATGATGAGGGAGCCGATGGCATTCCCCATGTCTGCAAACGATGGGGCAGCAGCTGTGAAAGGGAGAAGCCTGGTATGAATGGGGCAGAGCCTGTAGGGCATGTGGGGTAGAGGGAGAGGGATGCTGCTGGGAGTTGGGGACCCACTGTCCCATTTGGAGTGCACACAAATGGCAGTGGCCCCTGTGTTGCAGTGTGCAGGTGTGCTTTGCCCTGCTGCTCTTTCTGAGCCATTGCTGTGAGTGCTCCATCAGCCCCTGCCTTCCCAGCTACTTCAACCTGGCAAGTTCCTTGATGCTTCTAGGATGCTGTAGCCTCTACTGCTGCTGCTATTCTCACATGCAGTTGAGAAAGGGACCCAGACCCAGGCACCAGTCACTCTGCTCCTGCGATTTCCAGAGCATCCTGCAGCACCCTTGCCCCAGGTGTCCTGCTTTGGACCTCACTCCTGGGCCAACCTTCCCTGCCTGGCCCCACTGCTGTCCCTGCTAGAGGCAGTGAGCCCAAAGTGCATTCCCCGAGCCTGGAAGGCTGCTGGGTCACGGATGGCTGTGTCACTGGCTCCCGGGGCTGGTTCCTGCTGGGGACACGCTCACCTTGCTCATCAGCGCCGGGGCCTTGCTGGCTCTGCAGAGCTCCCAGGAGGAAGGAGGTGATGTCCCTGGCCGTGGTCACGAGGCGGGTGAGCAGCTCCTGCCAGCTCTGCGCCAGCTCCGCTGCCCGCATGGAGGCAGCCACCTCTGGCACCTGGAGCAGGCACCTCCGCAGGGCTGCGATGACTCCTGCACAAACACGGGCTCTGGTCACAGCTCCCCTGCCCCAGCCTGAGGCCTCAATGGCTCCTGGGCAGGGAGCGAGCAGGGCCCCCGGGGAAGGGGCACACTGGGCAGGCGGTGCAGCGATGCAGGGAAACTGAGGCGAGGACAAGGCACCAGCACTGAGTCCTGCCTGCTCCGGGGGAGAGCTGCTGCAGGAACCACTGGGGCCGTACCGTGCATCGGGGTGGTGGCTGCTGCCTGCAGCAGGTCCTGGCGCGCCGCAGCGTACTGCGCTTGCAGCATGTGCAGAAGGTGCTGAGCAAAGCACAGGCCTCGGTTGGGCAGAGTCAGGGGTGCTTCGGCCTCCAGGGCCAGGCTCTTCATGATGCCGCTGTCTGACCTGGGGGAAGAGGCAGATGCTGCTGTGAGGACAAGGGAGTTTTCTGTCAGTCTTGTGCTGTGCGGCTCCTGCACCCTGGTCCCGCTCCCCAGTGCAAGGCTATTTCAGACCCAAGCCATTGCTGCCCTGAGCTATAAACGCAGACCTTGGTGAGACACCAGTGCTGCGGACACGCTCTCAGGGGCTGCAGTGCTGCTGTGGGGAGGGGAAGGCTGTGAGCTCTTACTTCTGCAGGATGGTCTTCATCAGCACAGCTCCGGCTTCAGCCTCCTGCACTCTGGGGCTGCCCAGGCTGTCCTGAGCCAGCTGGAAGAGAGCCAGGGCGACGGGCTCGGGGAACACAGGGGGGAAGTAGCGCACGAGCAGCTCCGAGGCCAAGTCTCTGATCTGCTGAGATAGGAGAGGTGAGGGGGATTGGGAAGAAGGAAAGAGGCCAGAATGGGGCAGGAGGGAAGCATGGTGGCCTTCCCCTCCAAGGCAGCTCGGGGCCAAGGCATCTTTATGACCTCACCTCGTCTTTCCAGGCTCACCTCGTTAGTGCTGTCCTGCAAGCAGCTCAGCAGTGCCAACAAATTGGGCTGGGAGAAGAAGTCCCAGCAGCCGCTCTGCCTGGCGTAGCTCAGCAGCGTGGCCATGGTCCCTGCGGTGGGGACAAGGGGTGGTGGGAGGGGGTTGGTGGGGAGCACCCCACAGCTGAGGGGTGATGCTCATACTCACGTGGGGGCTGCCCTTTCCTCTTGTCGGGGCTCCAGGTGTCAGTGCAGGTCTCCAACACGGCGGACAGGAGCAGCAGACCTGTCTTCTTCCTCTGGAAGTTGGAGCCTGGGCTGAGCGAGGCGATGCTGAGCTGCAGCAGCCACTCCACAAAGCCTGCGGGCAGAGAGCACGGCAGCGAGTGATGTGCATCCCCCAGGGCTGTGATGGAGGCTGCGGGGTGGCCGCCTCACCTACTGCCTGTGCAAGCTGCCCCTCTCCCTCGCTGGGGTCGGTGCCCAGGGGCTCCTTCCCCCGCAGCTGGGCCAGGGAGCTGTCCCGCAGCCGCACCAGCGCCTTCCTCACTGCCGCCTGCAGCAGCTGCCGGAACGAGGAGGAGTCGCAGTTGAGGTTGAGGGGCAGGAACTGCCGCAGCAGCCGCACCTCGGTGCCCGAGAGGGGCTGGTTGGTGCTGGGGCTGCAGCAGAGCAGCCCCATTGCCGCCAGCCGCACGCCCTCCTCGCGGGCCCCCAGGCAGCAGCAGAGCCGCTCCAGCGCCTCGCCATGCAGCGGCAGAGCCCCCGCCACGCTCTTCTGTGCCTTCAGCAGCGAGACCCAAGCCCGGAGCGACGCCGTGTCCTGGCCACTGAACCGGGCGGCCAGAGGTGCCTGGGCGGCCGGGAGCTGCCGCAGGGTCCAGGCCAGCAGGTAGTTGGCAGCGTTGCTCTGCAGGATGGGCAGGGGGGAGCAGAGCGCCTGGGAGAGCAGGGGCAGCCAGCACAGCGCCCACCGCTCCGCCACCGCCTCCGCCGAGCCCCGCCGCTCCGCGCACTGCTGCCGCACCAGCGCCCTGTAGACCTCGGCGGCTGCAGGACACAGGTGGTTGGTGGAGAGGCAGCTGAGGAGGTGCTGCGGCAGGTCACGGTAGGTGTCCAGCACCTGCGAGAAAGGCAGACAGCCCTCAGCATCCTGTCAGAGTGAAGGCTGCGTGTGGGGGGGGACAGATCTGGGTACAGAGCACACTGTGGTCGCCCGTGGCACTGAGCATCCCTGCTATCCCAAGTCACTTCTGGCCAGTTTTTGGTGGGCATCAACAGGCAAAGCTTCCCTCCCTGCTGGTGGTCCCCAGGGATGCATCGCTGTTGCTGCAGCTCACTACCCCACCAAGGATGCTGTCCCTTGGGAGATGTTATAAGGCCCTCTCTGGCTCGGAAGGCTGTCTGACAGCATGGCTGAGTTGGGCAGGAGGTGACAGGCAGCAGGCAGCGGCTGTGCCACCCCAGCTGCAGCAGTAGCTGGGACAGAACCTCCCCGTCCCCCCACCTTTCCTACCTGCTGGCTGCCCACATAGGGGACGATGGCACAGAGGGGCACATATCTTGCTTTGATTTGCCACGGCATCGAGACCACCCTCTGCAGCATCTGTTGGTAGAGGGGTCTCTCCTGGTCCTGGAAGTGCTGGCACTCAAGGTGGTAGATCTCCAGGAGCAGTCGGAAGGAGCTGTGGATGAACTCAGACACCCCTTCCACCTGTGGGCAGGACAGTGGCAGGAGTGGTTAGGGTGGGCCCCCTCTCCTGTCTTGCTGTGTTAGGAAAGACCCTTTGCTTTCCTGTGTCTGTGGACTTTCAGTACTGGCTGGTAACCATAAGGTTAGGAGCTGGGATGCGGGGATGCCAGACAGTGAGCCTGCAGATGTGGACAGACAGGGACTGCACCCATGGGTGGGTGAAGCACTGAGACAGAGCCCTGCAGAGGTCATGTGTGACATGTCCCAGCCTCAGCACCACGGGTGCCTCTGCTCTGGCAGAGGGCAGGCACAGGCAAGGGGGTTGAGATAGGCTTTATGGAGCTGAAACAGGCAGGGGTGTGTTATGGGCCAGGGAACAGGAGCTGAGCTGGGTCAAGGAAGGGCTGTGTCTGGCTGCTGCAGCACCCTGGTCTTACCGGGGTCTCAGCATTGTCCCACACCAGCTGGAGGAGCTGCTGGAGGAGCTCGGTGTCCTGGGCCAAGATGCGGGTCCCCTTCAGGGACCAGAGAGCAGGCAGAGTATCCCGCAGGCGCTGCAGCCACAGGGCACAGGCTGCAAAAGAACAGAGCTCTGCTGCAACCCTCACCCTGAGACCGCTCTGCAGCACAGCTTAAGGACCACGTGTGCAAAGGGAAAGGTTTCCCTGTGAGGTACACAAGAGCTCAAGAGCGTCCATGGTGCTGGAGCAGAAATTAATATCAGTGTCCAAAACAGCTGCCAGGATCCATAAAGCCTCTTCCCTGGGAGCAGATGAAGTGCCATGGGGGTTCCCTACAGCATTAGCACAGGCAACCTCTCGAACCTCCCCACCATGGTGAGGTCATCGCCTCCTACCTTGGAAGCAGTAGTAGTGGCAGTCCTTCTGCTCCTTGGTCAGGGCACACATAGTGGGGAAGATCACATCCAGCAGCAGACAGGCCTGTGGGAGCACAGAGACTCAGGGAGCAGGGAGGCGCGGGCTTTCCAGGGTTAGAAAACCCCACCAGTGGCTGCAGCCCTCTCCGAGGGCTCTCTCAAGCCTTGGCCGTTGGGTTGGAGCTCTCCTACCTTGTGTGTGAAGCTCTCCAGCTGGCAGCTGAGGATGTCCACCTTGCAGCACGTCAGCAAACCCCTGGTGAGCACCAGCTTCTCCAGCCCGTCTGGCTCCAGGACCGTGGGGGTCTGCACTGACAGCTCCCCGAACTTCAGCTCCCCCGCGCCTGGTGGGAAGGAGCTGCATTGGATGGCAGAAAGATGGCAAACCCGAACGCTGCTCTGAGTGCAGACTGCCCCAGCTCATCCCAGAGTGACCCCGAGAGCCAGACACAGCAGCAGAGTCCAGCCTGGGCTGCTGGTGAGTGGCACTGGTCTCTGTCCCCTCACACCCTGTCCATGACATCCCCATCCCAAGAGGCCATCCCTGGCTCGGGATGGAGCACGCACCTTGCTTGGGGAGCTGGAAGAGGCCCAGCATGGCATTGGCCCCACACTCAGGCTGGGGAGCCATGTTCACCAGCATGCTCAGGGCTGTGCCCACCAGCAGCCTCGTGTCCTTGTTCAGGGCCTGGACTTGCAAGGGAGGCAAAGGCACAGCTCAAAACACCATTTAACCACCCCCTCCATGCCCATACGGGCAATTACACAGGGTCCCTTGGACACCCCAGACACCGGGGCTGTCCCTGCAGCTTCCCTCGGGGAGGGAAACGGGGAAAGCATCCCAGAAGTATGGCATTGCTCTGCTCCTCGGGCCAGGCAGCATCATCCCTCCCTGGGGCCATACGCACCTTCCCCCACACCACCTCCAGCAGCAGCCCCAAGAGGCTCTGCAGGGTCTCGCTCTTCCCCTCTGCGCTCCACACCAGGGGGGCCACGTCCTTCGGCAGCGCCTGGAAGAGCTGGAGGCAGGCCTGGAGGAGCAGGAGGGCCGGGGCCCGCGGGATGGCTGTCAGTACCCCTCACCTCTGGAAGAGCTGTGATTCCCCAGGGATGGCCATTCGAAGAGGCTCTGTGCGTTACATCCCTCCCGCGCATCGCTGCCGGCACCCGGCCGGTCCTTGCGGGGACTGACCCTTCCCCTGCTGCCGGAGCCGGCTCTCACCTTGATGACCAGGTAGCCCCAGGTGGTGCTGGGCGCAGGCTGGCTCCGCAGCACCCAGCGCAGGGTGGTGGCCAGGCGCTGCAGCAGCGGGGCCAGGTTCTGCCGCCAGTGCTGCCGGCCCAGGCTGCTCTCCTCCATGAACAGGCACACTGCAAGCGAGGGGACAGCATCAGCCCCTGCTGCTGCCCACAGCCAGCCCTGCTTCCAGTTAAGCCAAGGACTGTGCTGCCCGTAAGCAGGGTGAGAATGGGGCTGGGATGCAGGGGATGCTCTGGCTTTGTCCGGTTTCCAGTTGTCCCAGGGCGGGTGAGCAGAGCCATTGGGTGCTACTGGGGTCTCTGCAGGGATCCCACAGATCCGGCTGATCCCTGTCCCCTCTCCCATGAGAACAGAGGACCCAGTCTGGGTGGCCAGGGATGTGCTGTGCATTGGTGGTGTGGGCTGGGAGAAACCTCTGAAGGGGAAGGAGCAGAGACTGACCTGACTGAAGGTCCCCAGGAGACAGCACCTGTGGGGGCAGAAGGACAGTTTGTCCCACATGAGAACACGCTGGGGCTCAGTGCCTTGGGCAGGAGGGTCCTGCCTGCACATGAAGCTGTCCCAGGGGTGACCAGAGGGCTGGTGTGAGGAGCAGCCACGTGTCACCAGCTGCAAGCAAAGTCAAACCCTTGGACTGGTGGGAAGAGAAGCAAAGGACCCCGGGCAGCCCAAACCAGGAGGTCCCTGTCACACACAGGTTCCAGGCAAGCCCCGGCAAAGCCAGTGCCACCACAGAACTGGGGTTCTCTCACCTCTCCCTGCGGCGCCAGGCCAGACAGCAGCGTGCCCACCTCCTGGGCCAGCACGGCTTCCTTCCCCACCGCCAGCTGGGTCACGATCTGCCAAGAGACAGCCTGAGTCAGCGGGTCTGCCCAGACCCCATTAGGCACCCACTGCAGAGTGCAGGTCTTAGGGGAGCAGGGTGGTGGCACCGAGGTCCCTTTGCTGGTGAGGATGCACTGCCCGAGAGCTGTGCCACTGCAAGCACAGCTGGGCGAGACCACCACTTGCACTTATGGCTAACAACTGCTCTGAAGCTGCAGCCCTGCTGGTTGCATTATGGACCTGTTCCAGTTTCTGGAAGGAGCTGGAGTTGCCGGTTGCCTCCATCTGGAAAGCCAGGACACAGCGGAGCAGGGGCCTTGCCTCTGCCTCACCCAACGCCTGCAGACCCTCGCTCAGTGCCCGTGACAGCAGCAGAGCCTCCTCCAGGTGCTTGTCTCGGCATCTCTTGGCAGTACTCCTGAAACAGGATGGGGACGGGGTAAGGATACTTTGGGCTCAGTGGGGATTAGGGTGGTCATGCCCCATCTTAATGTGGATTGGGGTAGGGGTGCCCCAGCTCAACATGGATTGGGGTGGAGCTGCCATGGCCTGGTGGAGATTTGGGGGGGGGGGGGGGGAAAGGGGGGCCCCAGCATGATTTGGAGTGGGGGTGCCCCACCTTGATAGGGATTAGGGCTGGGGTGCCCCTGCTTGCAATCATCCTCTCTCCCAGTTGCACTCAGCATTGCATTGGGTCTGTTCTGGTGAATACAAGCCCTTGGTGGGGCGGGGGGCGGGGGGTGTGCGATGGCAGAAAGACCCAAAACATCCTACGAACGGGTGCCCTGCTGCTGCAGAGCAGGCTGGGAAGGAATGGGGGCTCTGGCTGGGTACGGAGCCGAGCTTCCCTCCCTCCGTCCCAACCCGTGCCCAGGGGGATGCTCGGGGTACCCATGCCCGGGAGATGCCGGTATTCGCGCCGGGGGGGGATGCTCGGGGTACCCGCGCTGGGGATACGCGTGCCCGGGGGGATGCTCGGGGGCTCCACGCCGCGGGACTCCCGATGGACCCGCACCCTTGGGGGGATACCGGGGGTTCCTCGCCCGAGGCCCGTCCTCTTACCCGGCGAACTGCCGCAGGCACTGCAGGCAGGAGAGCACCGGCTGGGCGATACCCAGCGCCCCGTAGAATTCAGCGCAGGCCTGCGCCTCCCGCTCGGCTCCCATGGCCGGGGACGGCACCATAGAGCTCGGCCGCGCTCCTGCCTGCTCAGCGGCCCCCCCTACCGCTGTCCCCCGGGCACGCGAGCGGGCTCCGGGGCTGCGGGAAGCTCCGGGTACCGCTGGGTGTCCTGGATGAAGGCTGAGGATGCCGGCGAGCCGCCCTGCCCGGCGGTTGCCTTCGTCAGGATGCTGGATCCACACTAAGAGCCAGTGAGGGGCCTCCTTCCTGCGGGATGGAATGGTCTTGGATTCATTAGAATGATCATCAAATCCAAATGGTTTTATTTGGGTTCTTTTGGCCAGTTGGCACAGGGTTGAGCTATTTTAACAGGCGCGATTTTGAGGTTCCCAAACTGTTCCATGATTCTATAATTTCTGTGTCTTTCTTAAACCCCTGACTAACACATCCCACTAAGCGTCACCCAGCAGCTACCACAAAAGTGCTTCTTGCTGGTTTTGCCCTTGACAGATGTTTTTTTCCTCTATTATTTCTTACAGTGGCGCTGGGCAAGTGACGGTCATGGGCAGTTTGCATGAGGTGGCATCACAGGACAGCAAAGCTGGCACAAACCAGCATCTGAACTGTGTGACCAAGAGGACACTGAGATGGGGCTCCCTTGGGTGAGCGCTGTGCCTGGGGACAGAGAGGCCCCTGCCTGTATTTTCTGGCATCATTTGCCAGCATCATCCATCCCTGCTCTGCTTTAGAAATCAGCCTGGAAGCCCAAATCCAGCCAGGGGTCCAGATTTGTCCTGGCTGCTGCCAAAATCACCAGTGAAGCAGCACAGGGTTTACCCCAGCCAAGGCAGAGCAACACAGGAGGATGGTCACGTCCCTCAGACCCGCTCCTCCATTCCCTGAGCACCACGGCCACCCCACATGGGGGATAAGGGACTAGGTAGAAGTGCTGCCAAACCAGAGCCCCCATGGGTGCCAGCAGACAGGCAGGGGCAAGGCAGGGGAGGGTTCTCCCATGTTTTAGGGTCTCCAAAGCTCCTTGTGCTGCCTGCAGAAGGGGGGGGCCAAGAGGGAGAAAGGGAGATTTTTTTCTGGTTTCACCATAGGAAGGATTTTCAAACCCTATAAAATTCCCTTTTGACAAGTGAACGGCAAAAGCAGATTAACCTTTTTGCTAATCCTCTATAATGGCTTTAGAATCTCCTTAACCAATAAGAAAATGATAACAGCCTGTTTTTTCTTTTCTTTTTATCTATATCTATATTGTCCTCCCTTGTCTGCATGTTTTTTCTTTCTTGTTTTATTTTCCTTTCCTTTTCTAATATGAAATAGCCCAGCGATCCTATCTCCTGGAGGCTCAGTAAACAGAACATCAGAAATCCCTTTCCTTTATTCCTTTCTGGTAACAGGGTGCAGAGAAGTGGCGGCTGATTGGGATTTGATTACCAGCAGCTATCAAAAGTCTCTTTGTAAGATCTGGGTCCTAAATCCCATAATTCTTTGATAAAAGAAGTATTACCAGTCCATTTTCTGAAGTGAAAGGTACGGGAGGAATGAAAGAAAGCAATCAGCAGAGATCCTAATAGGCTAAGTGTGTATGTGGTGGGAAGCAGGGATGGGCAGAGGAGGCCAGGTGAAAGTGTCCTTTGTTAAGGATGGGGAAGAAAAATTAATCTGCTTTTGGTGTATGATTATTACAGCCAAGAGCACAAAGGGTCTGATCCTGCATCGGGCCGTGACATATCCCAGCTCACCTGCCTACAGTCCCTCTGGAGCAGCACAGTGTGGGGAGCAGAACCTGGCCCCACATCCATTCCCATGTCAGTGGCTGGGTATGTGCTTAAAAGCTGGGAGCAGTTTGCAATGATCCCTGGCATTAGTCGATCCCCAGTGCCTCTCTGGAGCACTGACACCTTGGCAGGGCAGCAGTGAACGTGTCCAGACCTGATGGCTACAAAGGTATTCTCCTGTTAAACCTGTAGAAAACAGAATTCTCCTGTCAAGCCTGTAGAAAACCTGTAGAAAACGTAAAGATTCATGGTTATAACTTATGCCACTGGAAGAGAGGCAGATAAAGGGATTGAAGAAACAACAGTGGTTTGGTTTTAAGTGAGATTCAACAGAGATTTGAGCATCACAGGTAGGGTGGCTACGGGACATCCCTTCCCAGCACTGGGAGACCAGCAGGGAGAGGAAAGGCAGGCAGAAAGCAGAGCCAAGGAGAAAAGAATGGGGACTGAGAAGGGGCTGTCCTGGAGACTGGCTCTTGTTTCTGAGCAGTGCTGGAGCAGTTGCTGGGCTGTTCAGTGTGAAGTCACGAGGTGCCACGAGGACCTTTGATGTGCAGTGGTTTCACAGCACTCACTTGTGTGTCTCCCTGCTGTACTGGGAGTGGGACTGGTATCCTTTCCCCTGCAAGGAAACACCACAAGGGAGAGCGTTCCTGAAGCCTTGCTTAAACCACACTGAGGGCAAGAGAAGTTGGGTTTAAATTTCCCAAGCAACCCGAGCTTAACCACATCTTCTCTCTTTTAACTGGAGCTGCTCATTTCAGTTACAAACCCAAGATGGAAGATGTCCTCTGTCCTCCTGTGGGTCACATCTGCCTGGCCTTGCTGTTGGGTTGGTGCCAGGCATCCCCTCCTGTCCCAAGCCACCTCTCTCGGCCATGGCCTCACCCCAGTTTCTCTCGCTGGACAGAAGAAGCTGGGAATTGAACTGATGAAGCTTTGGGGAAGCCTGGCTGCTCCAGGCAGCATGTCCAGGCTGCTCTGGGCTCCCTGAAGCACCCATCACCCGTGGCACCCTGCCTGCGCTGCCGTGGGACCTCCGTGTGCACATGAAGGCAGCGGGCAGCAATCATTCTCTGGCATTCCAAATGCCAAGCAGGGCTGAAGCTCAGCTGTACAGAGGTGGCTCCATGCCACTAAGCTGTGCCACAGAGCTGCTGCGAGCTGCCAGTAATCTAATTTATTAAGGGCTTTGAATCCTGACAAAGATTATGCCGGATACATGCAAAGCATCTGCATTATCACTGTGATTAGGGCAGCAGAGGTGGAGGAAAGGGGAAGGAGGGAAAATACAATTTCTCCACTTTCAGCAGAAAATAAATCAACTTTTGCAGAGAGTTCTGGCACAGCCAAAGGCTGCGCTATCATTAAAAATGATTTCTTATTAAGCTGAACTCTCTCCTCTCTCATATTGTGTGATATGACAGCTCTCTTTTGATGGGAAAGCTTTCATTTGCCCAGAGAAAGGGATAATTTGCTTCTTTTAAGGAGTTAATCCTCTGGTCCATTTCTGGGCTGGGAACAGCAATCCTCCCCCTTCCTTGGGTCGGAGGCTGCAGCACAATGGAGATCATAACCACCTCAAATCTACACCCGAGATGGAGAAATCAGATTTCCTTTTCCAGTCATTTTTGTGGGATTAGCTAAATCTTAGATCCACACTAACCCTTCACAAAGCTGCCAAGATTAGTTAGAATTTATTTTATTCACAGGGGGGTTTATGGTTTGCTTTCCAAAGGGATTATATCTCTCTATATATATAAATTTAGGGTGGCTTCAGTCATAAAGCAGCTGGGATAGAAGGAGAAAAAGTGTGTGTCTGTATAACATAAAACCTCAGCTGTGAGAGTGACAGACACTTGAAATGCCACGACATAGCAGCAATTCCTGATGTCCTTGCCAGTCCATTTCAAAAGCTATGTAAGCTGTGTTTTGGCTTGTGAGACCCCACTGTGGAGTCAGAGCACAGAGGGCAAATCCCTTCAGCCTTAGCTCTCCATGCCTGTGGCCACTGCTGCTGGCAGAAGATGTCTTCAGAGCCAGGGTCAGACGCCAGCACCGACAAGAGAGGCGTAAAGAAGCCGTGTTCATTCAGCATCGAGGACATCCTCTCCAGCCCGGCAGAGAAGAGGCCCCAGGTCCTGGTCCCACTGTGCCTCTTGGACTGCACACCCAGGGGGCTGTGTGAGCTGGAGACCATCCCAGCCAGCTCCCTGCAGGAGGAGGAGGAGGAAGAAGAAGAGGAAGAGCTGGAAGGAGCAGGCTGCAACTGCTGCTGCTGTTCTCACACGAGCACCCGTTCCCTGCAGGACTCCCCAAGCTGGCTGGGTGAGTGTTTGGGTTCTATTCATAGCATTGTGCTTGTGGAGGGACTGGTGCCAGACCCATGTGCAGGGGAAAACCTGGGCATTGAGTCACAATACAGCATCTGACCTGCCACCACAGTGGTCCCAGGAGCTGAGCTCCAAAGAGCAGGCACTTTTACCTGCAATGCTAGCAAGGTTTGAAAGGCAGCAGGTGCTATTGCTTGGTATTACTGCTTTAGTGTAAAACATTTGAGACATGATGCTTCTAGGGGTGGAAGTACTCTGTGAAGTGCGGGGCTCCATGGTTGTGCTGCCTAAAAGTGATGCCTTAAGCCCTTCTCTCGCTTGCATGGTGATCACACAGCTTGTCACCCATGCTGGCTGCCTCCTTCCAAACAAGATGTGTGGAGGAACTCCTGCCTGAACTGCCTTGAGGAAGATGTGTTTCAGCCCCCCACACCTAACACCGCTGCGGTACCTCTCCCCTTGCAGACACCCGGTTCCCCTGGCCCATGCAGCTCTTCCACTCAGCAGCCAGGGTCTGTAAGGGTCCCCAGGGGAACCCAGCCGAGCTTCAGAGTTGCCACCAGATCCAGCGCCGGACGCGCCGGCACCGCACCATATTCACCGAGGAGCAGCTGCAGGCTCTGGAGACGCTGTTCCATCAGAACCAGTACCCGGACGTCATCACCCGCGAGCACCTCGCAAACCGCATTCACCTGAAGGAGGAGAGGGTAGAGGTGAGGTCCTGCCTCCCGGTTGGATGCTATTTGCCCCCGAGGACACAGACCAGGGCATTGCACTGTCTGTTGCAGGAGATGCAGACCCAGGGCCTCAGTTTAAAAACCATTGTTGGGTGTTTGACAGAACACTGGTTAGGTCTGGCAAACAATAGAGCAATACGAAACAGATCTGCTGGGCTGGTTTGTTCCGGTATCTGGCCCCACAAACACACACTGTCTCCTAGAATCACCTGTATTGAATCACAATACACACAATACACATCACATCACTGTGTATGAATCACAAACACACACAGGCCCAGTTCAGCTCATCCCCTCACTGCAGTGTTTATTCCTTGTTTATGTGATCTGTGTGACCTCTGAATTTGCCGGGGGGGGGGGGGCGGGGGGCAGCTCTCTTGTCCCCATTACACATCCTGAGCAAGATCGCAGGGGAGAGGCTCATTACATTCTGTACCAAACCCTTACACTGGGAGGTGTATTACAGTAGCTAAAGCTTATACTGTACAGTCCAAGGGTGTAAGCTGCTGTCTCTCTCCCAAGCAACACACGGGATGTGAAAGTTCTTTTCTTGCTTTGTGCTTTACAGGTGTGGTTTAAAAACCGTCGGGCCAAGTGGCGGCATCAGAAGAGGGCGTCCGCCTCGGCACTGATCCTTCAAGGCACCAGGAAGTCCCCCGAGGAGAGCTGTTAGCGGTCACCGGCTGCATCTCAGCAGCTGAACGCCCAGAGCACCTATTTCCCATAGCTGACAGGTTCTGTAGGGTGTGACCCGAGGGGGACGAATGAGGCAAAAGGGAATCTGTGATTCCCAGAGGATGAGGACAAGTGAAAGCAGACACGGCACATTCCCATCCCAGTTTCTCTCCCAAACCTAGCTCACTTGGCACATAACTCGCCAGGCATCACCCTCAGATGCTCAAGCAGAATCCACTGCCAAAGCCCGTGCAGGGGACAGAGCGATGCCAGTGTTCAGTGTGTGTGCTTCAAGGGGAGGGGAGACTCCTCTCCCCGTCTTGCTCCGCGCAGGCGGTATTTGTGCTTGTTTCACTGCTGTACACGTGCAACACATCAATGAATGTTTCCTGCTTCCAGCACCTCGATGGCACCTTTTGGGGCTGAGCTCACAGCACGGGCAGTCTGATCCTTAACAACGACACCGGGCTCTCCCCATGCTGGAGGGGACCCCGCGCTGCGGTGCGAGGGGCTGGCACAGCGAGCGCCCTGCTCTCCCCGCACCGCTCCCTGTGCGCGGCAGCGGGACCAGTGAACGCCCCCCTCCCGCCACCGCCGGGCGTGCTGGGCCGTGCCTCGCTCACCCCCGCGGGCCGGCCTCCCGCAGCCCCAACCTCCCACGCGGCGGTGCGCACTCCCGGTGTCTTGAGGAGGTCCGTGGGGGGGGGCTGTGGGCAGAGGGCTCCGCAGCCCGGCACAGCCCAACCGTGGGGCAGCCGCCAGCTCCGTTATCACGGAGCGAGACCGGGCGAGTCCTCCCTGCCGACAGGGGGCGCGCTGGCCGCCGCGAGCACGGAACCGTGCGCCTCTTCCTTGGGCGGGCCGGAGGGGCAGGATGTTCCGGGTTCCCTTGGCGCGGCCCTGTGACGTCACGGTGTGTCGCGTTTGCGACGGCGGCTGAGGAAGGTGTGGGGCTGCCTTGGTGGGCCCGGCCCGGCGCTATGGAGCAAGCGGTGGTTCCGGCCGCCTCCGCCCGTGCCGTGGTGCCGGCCGCGGGCAGGGGCGACGGCGCCGGCGTAACCCCGCCGGCCTCCAGGCCCCCGAAGACGATCCTGGATGAGGAGACCTACATCGAGGTAAGCCGGCGGGCCTGGGGCTGGGCCGGGCCCAGCTCTCCCGGCGCTTGGGCCGAGCGCGGCGGGTCCCGCTGTAACCCGGGCTGCGGTTGGGCCTGGGGGCGAGGCAGCCCTGCGGCCGTCTGACGGGATCCGGTACGTCCGGTGCGCTGCCCGGCGGCCGCCGCGGAGCTCCGAGGTGTCCCAGCGCGGCCCCGCAGCTGTGTCTGTGCTTGCAGCGTCTGGAGAAGATCATTCAGCGAGACTTCTTCCCTGATGTGGCGATGTTGCGAGCACAGAAGGAGTATCTGGAGGCGGAAGAAAACGGCGACTTGGAGAAAATGAGGCAAATCGCGATCAAATTTGGCTCCTCCTTGAGCAAATCATCGGGGGACACACCTGTACCCTGTAAGAACTGCATCACTGGGGTGTGAGGGTTGATATCTGATGTTACTGCTCTGATTTATCTAACCGTGTGAAGGCGGCGCTTATCTTAACGATTCACATTGTCATTGCATGGGAATTAGCCTGACAGATTGGGCAGTAGCCACTGTCAGATGAGTGGTGCTGAATTTCTGTTTGATGGTGTTTATATTTCCTTCTTGAGGGAATGGTTTTGGAAAAAAACCCAGCTACTGAATAACCATTCCTCACAGGCATCTTTTGCCAAGCTCCTGCTCCCTAGGACATGTTACATGCTTGAATGTGCAATATTATTGTTATCAGAAACTCTAAGCTATGCTTTGAGTCCTTATTACAGTTTTAAGAGTTTTTGCTGCCTCTGCAGATGTGTAATGAGTTTGTTTATGGGGGACAGAAGATGTTGGAAGCTTGTGATTATCAGAGGTTCACGTAGCAGACATCCAGTGTCCTGTTGTGTGTCTGCTTTCACTTCAGGTTCAGGTGTCTATTACATTAAAGCCCACTCTCTGGCTAAGCTCTTGCAGTGTGGTTTAGGCTTTCTTGTGGCAAAGGGCATGTGTCAGCCAGTGGTTTCCCTTTCTCCCCTCCTGCAAGGGCTGGCCCTGGCCTAGGTCAAGATTGTTGTGCTGCTGCTTGCTTCTGCGGGCAAAAGCTGTGCATAAGGTGGCAAATATACTGGGCTGTGGCTCTCCTGTGAATTTTCCCCAACAGGAGAAAAATGATGTCTTAGATGAGAGCAAAATCTTGTTCAGTGTTTGGGACAAAATTGAATATTTGGCATTTTTTCACAAATTTTAATTAAACTGTGGTTCTCTTGCTATGTGTTCTGTGACTTGTTTGGAATGTGACCCTTTCTGGTGGCAGATGGCACAGCAAGTGTCCTGTTCTGTGCTCTGCTAACCATTTTTTTCTGTCACAGATGTTACTCCAGCCACATTTGAAACCCCAGAAGTGCATCCAGGTGGCCTTCCACTGGAGGATAAATCCAAAGCTGGTGTCAAAGCTGCAGAGGAAGGTAGGAGAATGATGTTTGTTTAGCTGAATTCTTCAGCAGCAGGAAAGTACTTTTGTGAGCTCTGCCTCCTGTATGGACTGTGGGTATTTAGCAGGTGTTGAAGCAGTTTCCTTTGACTTTCTAATGGGTGAAAATGATCACTCTGAAGTTGAACTTGATGTAAAGTTTTGTCATGTGTGTGAGTTCTCAATTATGGGTCTCTTTAGGGCTGTGTAAATTCTGAGCTCAGTTGAACTCTTTGAAGGCAGAAGGGTTTTGTTCTACATCAGCTAAAATTAATTCTGTAAGTAAGCAAAGATTGTAGGGGCAGAGCTACTCATATACAATATTAAAAATGTCTACAAGCAGCTGTCCATGTGTGCAATTTCCTTTAACACAAATAGTTATAAATGCCATAAAAAGTTTTATGGGAAGGTTGGTTGTATGTCTTGCAAAAAAGAACGTTTTATTGTACCTCTCTGCATGTGTGTATTTGTTTTTTCCACTGAGCTTCATGCTAATTATTAGTGGGTCTGTAGAAGGTTTGCTGTCAGAATGATTAAGAATTATGTATAGTGCTGTTGTAGAAAAGGAGGTATTAGCCTTTTTCAGGCTTCTTCCCTCTTTTTGTTAGGAGAAGCAGAGAAAGATGATAAAGAGGCGCTTCCCAATCTGGACAGCTTCCTAGCAAAACACACAAGTGAAGATAATGCTTCGTTTGAGCAGATCATGGAAGTGGCCAAAGAGAAGGAGAAAGTCAAGCATGCTTGGCTGTACAGTGCAGAAGAGGAGTATGCCCAGGTAGGGAAATGGCTCAGCTGTATCTCTGCTCCTGAAGTGACACAACAGGGAAATACTGTTTTACTGTATGTCTTTCTTGTTTGATTAAAGAAAATATTATCTTTTTGCTTTTGAATCCTACTATAAAAACAGATGGGAGTTCATGGGCTCTGAGTGTGAGGCTATTGCATTAGACCATGGATTTACTCATATTGCAGAATAAGAATAGAAAGGTCTTGATTTTAAGTAGTAGGTGCTTGGCGTGATCACATTAAATCTGAGCTAAGCCTGAGTTTCCTGGGTCCTGTGAGAGCTTGTTACTTCCTTTGCAGTCCTGCTTTTTCCCCATCTGTAACTCAAGAGCAGTGTTGACATAGTTGCTGAGGATCTATCTCTTCCTAAAGTTGTGAGACTGGAGCATTGCACTGAGTGCAGGTATTGCTGTTCTTGGCAGTCTCTTCCATAAGTGGCAATACCAAGGAGAGCAGCTGAGAAAAGTTCCTGTTGTTTGTCCATGAGCCCTTTATTATTTGCTGTTAGATTGTACTATTTCTGTTTCTGTTGCCAATAATGATCTATTCAGCTGCTGAAGTAAATTCCTGTACACAGTACGGCTGGCTGTGCTGTTTGCCTCAGACAGGCAGGGGCATTCAGGGCCTGTTCTGGAGCTGCCATGTCAATCTTTCTCCGTCAGCAGTGAGCAGCCAGCATTGATGCCAGATGCATCAGTGATGGATGTAAGTTGCAGTGCCTTTTATTGAAGTTTGGCACTGACACCTGAGTGTTTCCTGCTGTGTTACTGTGAGTGAGTGTTATGGTTTTATCCCAGCTAATGTAAACCCTTGGAGTCCGTTACAATAAAAATGCTCTCTGTGGCTCATTAAGCATCCTCTTTGCCTGAATGCTTTCATCCAGAATTAAAAGGCAGGCAGCAGGAGACCGTTCACAAAGCACAGGGGTTGTTTCAGATCAGGGTGAAGTTTCCAGAGCTGGTCTGTGCTGATGTTGTGTGTCTTCTTGTCAGCCAGCACTGTTCAGACCTTGCATTTCCTCGCACTCAGTGCCTATTTGTGTAGCAGACAATTTTGCTATGCCTTATTTAACATACTTGGTGACAATACTGCTATTTAAATGTATATGGACAACATCAGTTGATGTCTTTAATATAGAGCTTCTGGCAGTAATTTTCTAGTTTAGTTGGTGTGAGAGTTTTTAAATGGAGTAACTTGTTGGTGGGTGACTGCATTCTGTTAGGGGTTTTTTTGGTATCAGTGATACTAGTATGCTGGTAACAGCACACAACTAACTGTGTAAGTGTACACACAAGTAAGTGTAAGTATGTCAAATGCTTCTATACCTGTGTTGCCTGTGGAAATGTTTGGAAACTCTCTTAAGTGTTGAAGAAGTGCCCTTTCTGGGTTTTAATGCTTGCCTCAGCTAATGCAGTTTGCATGATATTAGGATGGTACAGATACTTTCCCAAGGTTACATGCCAAAGCCTTGTAGACTGCCTTTATGTTAGATGTAGTGCCTGATGTTGCTCTTCCCTCTTTTGGCAATGAATGCTTCGTTTGAATTTTTATTAGTAGATAGAGGAAAACCAGAAAAAGCTTGAACCAAAACAAGTGCTGTCACAAGATGTAATAAACAAAGTCGTAATCTTTATGAGAATTTACTTCTCTGGTTCTCACCTCGTTTTATACCAGAACTTCATATGGAATCATTTACAAGCTCAGGCAGGAACAGGATGGTTTCTCAAATGACACTTGCTAGAGAGTGCTTATGCCATGCCAGGAGCAAAGTGTTCTGTGGCAGGGAGCTGAGCTTGTGGTTGAGCTCTGCATGGTGTAGATGCCTGGTTGAAATGTTGCAGGAGTCTGTCAGAACTGATGCTTCCCCCACCACCACCCTTTTCTAATCTTTTTTTCTATAACGCTCTTTCAGCGGCGCAATGAGAACCTGGCCCTTCCTTCAGCAGAGCAGCAAGCTCTGGAGAGTGTGAAAGCCGGACTGGAGACCTGGGAATACACAGCTCGAAACACCCTCATGTATTATCCAACAGGTGAGGTTGCAGGTTTCTTATGACGGGCACTGATTCTGAGTGGATTGACTCTGAACAGTGCTAACAGCATAACAGCGTTTCTGTAGATGACTGAGCACCTCTTACTGGCAATGCTGCACTTTTTCCTCTGTGAAACTCAGATACATAAAGTTGCTTTAAAATGTCTGGTGTTTTCTCTCTCTTTTTGTATTTTTTTTTTCTCTTTTTCTTTATTTGAATTTTGCTCCTTTGCCTTTGATTGCAAAAGGCAATCGAAGTGTGATCATATTCTGTTTGTCATTGAGAAATTCATTATCTGTATTACAGAAGCACTTGGTTTCAGGAGCCAAAGCTCTTTCCAGTTTGGTCTTTCTTCTTTATCAGCACTTTCTTGTCATCTTTATTCAATCTTAGCTTCTGCTCAGAGAGTGCTTCTTGAACTTTTTGGGCTTTTGGTTGCTATAGAAAACTATGTAATTTGTAAATGCCCTTTTCTTTGGTTATAAATGTACAATTGGTAACTTCTGCAAACCAGTGAAGTACAGAAAAGAAAGTCTTGTTAACTTAAAAAGAAATTAAAAATCTGATCTTAATTTATAGATTTCAGGTGTTACAAAGCTTCTTTCTGGTACAAATTCTGTTTTAAATTGCTAGTGGTATACACAGCAATTGCTGATGGATTCTGTTGTGTAGGAATGTGTGGCAAGTGTTGTGTTGGTCAGGAGCTTTAGAGCACACTGCCTAGTGTTATCTGAGCCCTTTCTTAAAAGGCATTTTGCTTTTCAAGGTGTACCTGATGGGGATGAAGTATTTAAGAAGCCCAGGGAAGTTGTCCATCAAAACACCCGTTTTGTGAAGGACCCTTTTAGCCAAGCCGTGAGCAAATCACAGCTCCAACAAGCTGCAGCCCTCAACGCTCAGGTTGGATAATTACACTTCTAATACTTTGTTACACTCTTCCCTCTAATGTGGATCAACCAGGAAAACTGTGTGTGCTAGATAATGCTGATTCACGCCTTTCTCCACATGAATGGCATTGTCTTTTTTTTGTTTCAGTACAAACAGGGCAAAGTGGGACCAGATGGGAAAGAACTGATACCCCAAGAGTCTCCAAAAGTGAATGGATATGGATTTGTGGCTACCCCCTCTCCTGCCCCTGGTAAGAGGGATTTCTTATGTTTTCTGATGTAAAATGCTCTGTTCAACTCTGAGGTATCACTGTTGATTTAGAGAAGGAGATGAGCTTTCTATCTATGTAAGTGTCATGAGCTGGTGACTTTCTTGTGTACTGTGTATGCCCACTCAGCCCAGTGCTTAAATGCTAGTCCTGTATGCTGGCTAGAGGAGTCATGCTGTACCCAGGAGGCTCTGAGCAAGCTGCCATACTATCACTTAGGAATCATGTGGAGGGAGTTGAGCCCTTCTAGCCAACTGGGGTGCTGTGGCTGCTTGTTTTATCCCTGGGTCATACTTGGGAGCTTAAAGAATTCAGATACTTCACAGCCATTAACCTTCCAGTGAATTGTCCTGTAGGTTTTTGAGTGATATTCAGCCTGACTCATAACAATGTGACATATCACTTCCTTCACAGTCTAACCTCCTGTTTCTCTCCACGTCTGCTGCTTTCTTGGTTCCTCCTTTGTCTGAATACACTTGTGTATTATATACTGCTTTTGTTAACGTGGATTAGCTGTAGAATACTTTTGGTTAGAACAGACGTGATTTTTCTTCCAGTTGAAACGTCATATCTAAGTTTTCACTCACTCCTCGCTACCATTGTGTTTCCCCTGTCTTTTGTTATGATGCTAAAAGCTGAATGTACTGAGGCTTTTCCTCCGGAAAGCCTGTAGGTGGCATTTGGAGCGCACCTCCTTTCTCTATTGAAGTGCCTGTGCCATACCAGTCACTAGCCAGTGGCTTAATCGGGCTTTTAGCTGCAATTCATCTTGAGGCTAGCCTGTACCAAGCAGTGACTGCACTTTGTCTAACAGCTACCACCGCAGAATGGATTCTAAGTTAGGCTATTACATGTATTCTAAGTCCTCTGCCTATTTCTCTGCTTTTAAATAGTTCCTTACGTTAAAGGAGTTTTCATGAAGTAACAAGGGGAAGACTAGTACCACAGGGGAAAAAATGAAAGTGGCACTAAGCAAAAGCTCACCAAATGGAAAAATAAACACATGGAAAGGACAGTGCTTGGGTGTTGTCACCTAGAGGGTGACACAGCCACTGGCAACGCTGTTAGTTTAAGGTCATGCTCTTTCAATGGGAACCACATGTTGCTAATGGATATTGGATATGGATATGTGATTTCCTCTGCAGTGGAGGGGCTCCTTTGTGTGTTGATGAATTTGCATTTCATTATTTGCCTCTCTGGATTTTTTTGCTGTGAATGAATAGTCAAATGTCTTTCATAAGCATGACTCTTAAAATTTGGTTTTAGGTGTGAATGAGTCTCCTTTTATGACATGGGGTGAAATTGAAAGCACCCCTTTGCGCTTAGAAGGGTCGGAAACGCCGTATGTGGACAGAACGCCTGGACCAGCCTTCAAGGTATTCCATGTCAGCAGTCAGCATGTCATTCTCTTTGGGGGGGAAAGACTAAGAAGGGAAAGGCAAGTGAGTAACTAATAGGCTAACATTGTTGTAGGAGTGTGACACGTCTCTGGGCTGTGTTCCCAGTCCCTGGTTCCAATAATCTAGGTTCTGCTTGGAGGGTGGAGGTGGACATGAGCGCTGCTTGGTGGAGGTACCTGAGGTGGAACACGCGCTGTTGTCAGGAGAGCGAGGCTTCATATTTGATGATACAAAGCCCAGACATAGGGGTTTTCAGAGGAAGCTGAAGAGATACCCAGTTTTTCCAATTTCAGTGTATAAATGGGTAGAAACTGTAGGATTTCCCTCTGTCTTGATCTTTCAGCTGTCACAGTCTGAGGCAGGTGTATCACTTGAGAATATAAAAGCTGCTCTGGTTTTGCTAATGGTACAGGTCCCTGCATGCCAACTGTCTCCTGCTGCTGTCATTGTGTATGAGCTGAGACTCTTGCTTCAAGAAAGGTGTAATTTGCTGTATGTGCCTATGTTTTGCCAGACTCAGAAGCCCTTGACTGGTTCTCCTGCTGTGTAGCAATGTCTGTTTGCCTGAGAGCTGGCTGGCCACAGGCCAGGCCATGAAAGACACAGGTGACATTGTTTGTCTAGGAGGGACAGCAGGAGGAAATGCCAGAGGTAATGGCTGCTTCCTTGACTGAACTGGTTCTACCATTTTTGTTACTTGCTTAGGCAGGTTGAAGGTCCCTCTGTGTCCTCTCTGGCTTTTATATAGCAGCAGAGGGCTGTGGGCTGACCCCACTTCTCCCCACTTTAGATCCCTGTAATCTGGAATCCAACTGTGAAGGTGCTTTGACTCATTTTTGCAGCATTCATAAGAGTCTCTTGGCAACTGAACTGTGTGATGCATTTGTAGATCCTGGAGCCTGGGCGCCGTGAGAGGCTGGGGCTCAAGATGGCCAATGAAGTGGCAGCTAAAAAACGAGCAAAGAAGCTGGAGGCACTTCGAAAAGCGACAGAAAACTTGGCCAGGTGAGATTTGTTCTGACAGCAGAACCGTGGAGGGGTATCTGCTGATGAGATTTAAATCAACATATGTAGAAAGGGAGGAGTGATCACAGTACTGGGAGCAGCAGTAGGTACAGTCAGACTGCAAGGCTTTAGAAATCAGAAAACTTTGATTCTGAGGGAAGGTGGCTGGTGGCTGTCCTTGATACTCCCTCTTGTCAGTGTTACTGTTCTGCCTTACAGCCACCCAGCAATGCATCTGGATCAGTGTCTTGCCTCATTGCAAAGAGGAGATGTGATAAGCCTTGCTTGGCTGGGTCACAGGAAGGATAGAACAGGCTCAAAGGAAAAGGCAGGTGGTACCACTCAGGTTTGGAGGGATGTAGGAGGTTTCTTTGTCATTTGTCTCTAGAGAGACAGGCTGCATTTACCTGCAGGCAGAATGACTTCTGCAGCCAGTGGGTCTGGTCTGTTGCGAGTGGATATCAAGCTCATCTGTGGAAGCATTGATGCTCTTCCACATAAGTGGCAGATTTTTACTGTAAAATCTTTTAAACCTGTTTATTCTGTTCCAGCTTCACTCCAAAAGGACTAAGCCCAGCAATGTCACCAGCTTTGCAGAGACTAGTAAACAGGACTGCAAGTAAATATACTGACAAAGCACTGCGAGCCAGCTATACTCCTTCTCCAGCCCACACTGGAACGCCTGGTTACAAGACCCCAGCAAGTGGGCCTCATACACCCACAAGTACCCCACAGTCTAGGACAGTATCTCAGACGCCAGTATCTCAGGATACTACATCAATCACAGACAATTTACTGCAGCTTCCTAAAAGAAGGAAGGCATCTGATTTCATCTGAATATTCCAGTCACCAGCAAGGCAACAGTGAACTGGCCTCACTCAGCTGTCTGCAAATGGGATGTTGTGAGCCATCGGTGTAAGGGGCGTCTAGATACAGCTGCCAGAATGGAAGCCAGTGGTTAGAAGATCTGGGACCAGCGCTACTCTAGACTATATAGATAAAATAGCCTGCAATGTGCTTTTAGGAAGCAGGGTATCTCTTGCTGTTGTATAAATTCCCTTTGTACTGCATGGGTGGGATGCACAGGGCTGTGGTAGAAAAAGAATGCTTCCTGCAATGGCAGAGAAGATTCTGGACTCTTGGAAAAGAGTGATAATTGTTTAAAGATATGTTTCTTTTTTTAAGATGGCCATGCATTTAAGTACATTTCTGTACAGATATGTCTATTTATAAAATGTGGTAAGCCTTCCTAAAAGGTTGAACTGGACTTCCTTTGAGCTTGCCAGACATCTTTGGTTTTGTGTTTTGCAGAGGAGCGGATATAATCATGTATATATTAAGAGATGACCCAGAGTATTTAGAGGGCTTCTCTTTAATTTGAGTTGCTCTTGAATGTGGCTTGGACCTGCGGAGAGAGGTGGTATGTTAGGAAGACGGTATGCATACAGATTCAGCTCTCAGTTCACAATGCCCAATAACCTACCTGAATACACGGTGTGATTGATGCACATGTGAATTCTGCAGCCTGTGCAGTCAGGAGCTTGCGAAAGGTGAGTGTAAGAGCTGTTAAATGCCAGCAGCACTGAAAGAAACTGTCCAGTGTGTTTTGACAGTAACTTCCCTGCAAACCATATCAGAGACAGGTCTTGAGAACAAAAGCGTTAAGCTGTTTATTCACCTCAGCAGATGTACAGTGTCTTCTATTACTATTTGTAAAGTAAGAGGTGAGGACTGTTGCTGAAGCAGAAGCTAAAGTGGAGAATCAGCAGTTCACAAGTTAGGTCGACTTCGTGATACTGTTAAAACCAGCCATCCTTAGGAGGATCCTATTTACTTCTCTCTTTTCCCTTTTGCTTAATGGCATTTGGCTTGATGCTTTGGCTTTCCTTCATGTGGGTTGTGGGAACACTCACCCTTTCTGGAGCTGACAGAGGGGACTCGACAGTGGCATTTGGAGTCTGCAACCATGAGTGTTTCAAAACGTCGTCTATGCACAATCTCTGAGACACATTGGGCTGGAGCAAGCGGTTAATGAGATCCTTGCACTCTGCAGTCAGGTGTTTTGTGCTGGGGAAGGAAATCCTGTGTTGTTTCTGAAAAAAAATCATTTTCTTGATGTTGGAATCATCAAATGGCATTAAAGCGTAGACCATTATATACAGGATGACGCCCAGACTCCACATGTCAGAAATCCTGGGATCACAGGGAATGCCCTGTAGCACTTCAGGGGCTGCATATGCAGCAGACCCACAAAAGGTATTGCTGAGAATCATTTTCCCGTTTTTATCCCAAGACAAGAGTTTGGAAAAGCCAAAGTCTGTCAGCTTGACATTGAGGCCATCATCAAGAAGGATGTTCTCACATTTCAGGTCCCTGTGAGCAAAGTTTGAGTCGTGGCAATGCTTGATGGCAGAAGCCAACTGCTGAAACTTCCTGCGAGCAAAGTCCTCTCTCATAGCTCCTGTGCTCTTGATGTAGTCCAGGAGGTCTCCCTTTTCCCCCAGCTCCATTACGATGTACACTTTCCCAGCTGATGTCTCAAAAATCTCGTAGGTTTTGATGATTGATGGATGTTGCAAACATCTCAAAGCCTCTATTTCCCTGGGGAGAAACCTTTCCCAAAAGTCCCCAGGAGTTTTCATCTTGTCGATGATCTTGACAGCCACTTTGCACTTCAGCCTCTCGCAGTAGGCACATTTCACTTTGCTGTACGAGCCTTGTCCTAGTGTGTCGCTGAGGCTATACCCTTTCTTTTCAAGCACTGCAGCGTCATCCATGCTGGAAGAGCTGGGGGGAGCTGCTTGAGGAGGTGCTGGTGTGCATCATGGGTGGTGGCAGATGGTGTGAGCACCCACCATGGTAACTGCTTGGGCTGCTGCTGCCGTGGTCAAGTGGCACCGGAGCACTGGTCCCTGTGTGATGTCACAGGCGCTCGAAGGACCTTGCAGCCCTTCCCTGAAGCTTCAGGATGATGTCATCCAGGACAGAACTTGGCATCAAGTCACTTGGAAACATCACCCATACCCTGCCTTCATCATAAACTGATCTTTAGTTTTGCTAACAGGATGGCAGTACCTCAAATGTTTTTCTTTCCTAAAATATACCTAAATCTGTTTATTCACGTTAAGTAAATTTTGTCATCTTTTTGTATGTCTTGGATGATCTTTCAAGCCCCATGTGGGCGTGCTTCTGGTGTACAGTGGCCTTGCTTCTCACCAGCCAGTTTTCCTCAGAAATGGGCTTGTCATGTCTTCACTGAGGCTGCATTCAAGAACTGGGTTTGAGTTTGGCTTGTGTTTTTTTTCCTGCATGGGCTTGCTAGGGGAAGGACATTGCTTCTCTCAAGTTCATTTCCTTGTTGGTCATCCAGCCCTTCCATTTCATAGCTCTGATGACTGGCTGCTTTTGTGGGCTTTGCTTTTGCTGTGTGAGGGGGTTGTTTTGACTTCTAGCTTCTGGTGTTCTTGAGAAAGGCTCACAGGACACCTTCCTCAGAAGGATTACTGTTCTGCATGTTGACAGCTTCACTGTAACCAGCCTCGGGGGCTTTTTGCTTTCTGTTGATTTCAGCTTTTTCAGGTCTGTTGTTACTGCTGCTTTGAGTGTGACTCCAAAGACTTGATGGTGTTGATGATCAAAACATGGGGGCCGGGACAACCTTGCTTTGTCCATCAGCGTGGGTGACAATGTCATTCTGAAGAACAGAAGTGGCACTCCTGGCAGCCGCACTGGGGCTTTTGGGGGGTTTCTTTTCCCATTCTTTGAAACTTCGGGGTAATTATTCTGATCAGCCAGAAGAACAAGAAAGGAGAGCAGTTTTCCCCATGCACAGCTTGCTCTCAGAGCTGAGTGGCTGAGCACTGGCACGGTGTGATCCACCCTGGAGCAGCACAGAGCACCTTTCAGCAGGAAGCAGGCATAGCCAGATGTGTACGCTTCCTGTAGCACGCCTGAGCACAGGGCAGCCTGTGTGACACTTGGAAGTCTTGGACACTTGCTATAATCAGGTGATGTTTTACCGAGGAAACTTCCATGGCAAATCCTCTGCAGCTCTTTGAGCAGTGCCTGCAGCCTTCTGTAAGGTCTGGAGTGTTTGATGCCGTGTTTTCTTGGTGGAGAGATTCTTACTGTGAAAAATCCTAAAGGACCTGATTTTTGTAGTGCATCATGTAAAAATCAATTGCTCACCATGCCATTGCAAGGAATTAGCAATTTTTGCCTTTCAGTCAGAAATAACTGAATGCTAAATTTTGTCTTTAAGCAAAGAAATTGCTCTCACGTATTCGTGAATGTAAAGAGCCCATTTACTAGCGTTTCCATGCTTTCAGAGATGTTCTTGAAGGACTGAATTGGGTAAATAACAATGAATTTCTTAGGTAATTTAAACAACTAATTATTTATTTCATAATGACCACACGTTCTGCGCATCTCCAGTAAATGTAGGACCTCCCTGTTAGGGCACACAGGCAGATGGTCAGGCCCTGGCCTGCAGTTTGAGTCACCCAACAGAGCGGGAGAATGGAGCAGATGTGACATGAGAGATGGTTGGATGTCGCAGGCACTGCTACAGCGAGCACCCAGGGGAATGTCTGAGCTTCACGGATGACTAAGGAGCAGCACAGGGACTACCGGGATGTGGAGGTGACCCAGTGAGAGGTATCAGAAACACCAAATTCGGCTGTAGATGTGACAAGGCTGGGCCCAAGGGGAAACAGTAATTAAAGGAGGATATTTTGGGAAGAGATGAGGGTTAGAGAAAAGGAGGGATTAGAGAAGAACAAGCATGGGAACACAGAGAAAAATGATGTGCGGAAGCAGGCTGTGACTGGTGTGTGTGTGTCAAGCCCAGTGCCTGATTTCCACCATCTTGTTCACCGATTCCTATCCCTGCTCTGGTTGTGGGAGCTCTCTCTTCTGAACATGGGATGCACGTAAAGGCTGGGTAGTGTTTGAGGACTGTGGATGGGGCATACATATGGGTCAGGAGTGGGGCACACATCTTCCACAGCATTTGAACCTGGTCATGCTCATGCCAAGACATAGCTGGAATGACAGAGAAGGGAATGTGGTATCTGTGAATGATGAGTTCCATGTTGTGCAATCAATGCTCTGAGCAGATTGCCTTAAATATCCTGCGGGCTGGTGTTGGTTTTGTGTTCACCCTCAAGTGAATGAACCCAGACAGCCTTACTAAAATCTCAGTCTCGGTTCTGCCAGACTGAAAGGCCTTCACGTGTTTGCTGGGAGTGTAATTTATTGCTATAAAGCTGGATCTCTTGAAGGGGATGTAGTGCTCTTCAGATAGGCTATTCCTGTAACGCCTGCTGTAGTGTCTGGTCTCCGCTTCCTGCTGCAGTTCAGCTCCTGCTATCTGTAATTAGGAAATCAGTAATAAACTCTTTGTTGCCTGATATTTTTGCTGCTCTAGCACTAGCAGATGATGTGCCTTTACAAGGCCAAATCCCATGTGAAAAACCATCTTGGTTCTTCATGACTTGTGATTTTTCCTTTTTCCTCTCTTTTTTGAGAGGGTTATTTTCCTTTTGCTCTTCCTGCATACCTGCATTGTCCAAGGCCCAAGCATGCTTCCTCCCTCAGCCAGAATAGCGCCTGGAGCTTACCTCAATGAAGCAAACCGCTGATTACACCAGGCACAACTGCTGCTCTTTGATTTGTGGCACACTGGTAAGAACATGATGAGCAGAAGACAAGCAGCAACCCAGGGTTTGGTGAGGCAAGTAGCTGAGAGCTCCTATCACCATCACCCCACACCATGCTGTGAGTGAAGACCCAGGATGGAGGTGGCCAGGGGAGTGGTGGGGCACTGCCCTGGGGCAGGAGGCTGCTCTCCAGCTCATGTTCCTCATCCCCTGTGGGCTATGTGAGCCCTGTCTTGCGGCAGGGATTTGGCTCTGCAACAGGATGTCCCAAGGCACCAACCCCCAACCTGCTTCTCTGAGCACTTCAAGAGTGTTTCCCCGGGGCAGATGCAGCCACCTCTTCTGTGGTGCAAGGGGCTGTACAGGGCCTGCAGTTTTCCACCACCCAAAACCGGGTTCCAGCAAGGAGTGGGGCTCTGAGCTGCTCTCTACTTAAGAGTCGTAGAATGGTTAGGGCTGGAAAGAACCCTATTTAGCTGGGAAGGGAAGCTGTGGTTGGAGTTACTTTGTTGTTTTGGGGGACTGGGCTACTTCTCTGAAGAAGAAAAAAAAGGAAATGGATGCCCTCACTCAGGAAAGTGGGAGATGGAGCAATTCCTACTTCCTCATGTTTGCCTTTGTTGCCTCAATCCCAGCTTGCTGCTGCTGGTTGCAAACCCCAGCTCAGAGTTGGGCCAGGGCAAGAGCGGGTTTGGCCACCCTGCCCGTGAGCCCTTTCCCTCTGCTTCTTCTGGACACGGAGAGCTTTTCTCCACTGCTTTATGGGCACAGGGGATCTGCACTCGCTGGTTAGAGAAATGCTCACTCCCAGTATGAAACGGGGAGTGCCTGGGATGTGCCAGCTCCTGCACGTCCTCGACAGAGGCTCCGTGTGTTCTACTGGCATGCTCCTTGTCCCTGCAGCATCTGCCTGCCCCTTTGTCCTGCCTGGGGCCTTGGGGCTGTGACCGCACAGGGCAGCTCCACCTCACACCTGCCCACAGCCTGGCCAGGGCATTGGTAGATCCCCAGTGATGGTGTCCACCAGCACTGCAGCTCTCAGCACGGCACAGCCTGGGGAAACAGGTGCTCTTAATCTTTACCTTTGTGCTGTGTGGCCGGGCTGGTTACTGCCTGCTTGCTCGAGGGTGCTGTGTGGGTTGTGGTGCTTACCTGGCACATGTGCGCTCCAGAGCCACCTCTGTTCAGAGCTGGTGAGGTTGCGGTGTGGGGAAATGAGGTCTGCCTTTCCTGGGGCAAAAGCCAGGGACAGGCAGCCTATGCCCTGTTCTGATGCATTGTAGGGCATTTATTTACACATTGTGTGATGTAATTCACAGGCCTCGGTTGCCATGGGCTTGGGGTGGGTAAGGAGTTGTCTTGGATCAGTCTGGGGCTGGCATGTGTGGCTGAGCTGCCAGAAGGCAGGGTGAAAACAGCCTTCCTGCACTGTATCCCCTGGGAGGCACAGAGCTGGGGAGCTGGATGGATGTGCTTCCTGCTGGGGGGTGCTGCCATGCTTCAGCTCCCTGCAGACACCCACATCACAACAGTGTCTGGCAGCACACGAGAGCTGGCAAAATGTGTTCTGGCTGGAATCTTCAGGCAGCCCCCAGCATGTGCAGGTCCCCAAGCACACGGCCCCAGCCATGCAGCCCTCCTGGGGCCCAGCACAGCCCCAGGGAAAGGAGCCATTGCACACACTTGCTGCTGCCCCAGCAACCTCCCAGCAGGCACCAGCTTCCACTGCCACGTTAAACTTCACATCTGGGTATGGAAGAAGAATCTCCCTGATGCTGCTGAGCTGGGCTTGGCCGCAACTCCTGTGGCAGGGAGTGCACAGGAGACCCCACTGCAGATTAGCATCTGGTGCCTGATCAGGAGGGGAAGCAGAAGCAATGTGAGAGCAGATGTATCTGTTACCTGTACATCCATTTGTAATACCCTTGGGGGAGGTTTGCCACTGGGTACAGTAACTGATATTAACAGAGAAACAGGGAGTGTTGGATCTTGGGTCCAAACATTGAAGCATGAAAGTGGAAAACAGTTGTTGTAGACTTAAAAAATATATAAACTTCCCAGCAGCTTCCCAGGCTTTGGAATGGGGTTTTACTGGAAAGCTGGAATACCCTGCAGTGGAAAGTGCTGACCCTGCAGCCACTGTGGGTCAGCTGCCCTGGGCAGGACCATGCCTGGTGCTACCCGAACACCGCTGCTTCATTTCCAGTTGCCAGAGGAAAATCCGGCTCGGTCTGGGGAGTGGGTTCTGGAGGTAAAACTGCTTCTGACCCCAGACACGGCCTGTGCAGAGCCCCAGCACCGGGAGAGCTGTGGCACCGGGGCCAGTGCCTCCTCCCCAGGCTGGGTCCCCACAGGGACAGCCACCACCCATCGCGCAGCAACACCCAGGGTCAGATTCCTGAAGGCGCCTGTCATTTGCAGGGCCATTGACGATGATCTGGGCGGCACAACTGGTGCTCTTCACGTGTTTCCTCTCCGGCTCCTGAACCTGGAACACAGCGCTCCCAGGAGCATGGAAACACCATCCTGCTCCAGCCCTGGGGTGGGGATGTCCGGGTGCTCGTTGGGGTCACCCCTACAGGACTGGAACTAGATAACCTCAGTGATGTGGTTCAGTGCTGGTCTTGGCAGTCCTGAGGTAACGCCTGGACTTGATCATCTTAAAGCTGTTTTCAAGCCCGGTTGATTCTGTGATCTTGAGGTCCTTTCCAAGCCAGTCTATGATCTATGGCATGAGCAGGGAAGGCCAACCCGGCTGCGGCAGAGAAAGGCTGCGGCCGCCCCGCGGGGTGGCGGTGGCTGGCAATGGCCACGCCGGCGACAGAGCGGACCGGCGGAGGCCCCCCGGGGGCCTGATGATCGCGGGGAGCTGCCCGCCCCGGCCGCGCTCGGCCCCGTAGGTGGGCGGGGCTTGTGCCTATCCGGGATTTCGGCCCCGCCCCCTCGCCGCCGATTGGCCGAGCTGCGTGCCGTGGGGAGGGGTCGTGGCGGCGCGGGGGGCAGGCGGCGGGGAGGTGCGGCCGCCATCTTGTGCGTCGCCGGAGCCAGGCGAGGGGCCCGCAGCGTGGCGCCGCCCGACCCCGCGCTGCTCCCGCCGCAGCCGCCGCCGCAGCCAGGGCCGCTGGCTCCCGCCCGGGGGCGGTGGCGGACGGCGGAGGGGAAGAGCTCGGTGCGGACGGGGGCACTCCCCCCCGCGGGTCCGGTGGCGGCTGCAGCCCCTCCTCCCGCCGCTCCTCGCGTGCCTCCCCGCGGGTTTGTGGCGCTGCGCCGGGGGAGGATGAACGGAGGATAAATGGTGCCCAAGGCAGACAGCGGCACCTTCCTCCTCCTTTTCCTCCTGGTGCTGAGCATCACCGAGCCGCTGCGGCCAGGTAGGGGCGGCGGGGGGGGGCGCGGAACGCCGGTCCTCCGTCCTCAGCCCACGGGCGGGTCCCGGGCCCGGAGCTGGAGCCGGGCGGGGGGCAGCGGGGCTCCCCGGGGGGGCGGGCGAGGGAGGCGGCGGGTCAGTGTCCGAGAAGCGGTGCCCCCGGGAGGACAGCGCTGGTGCCGTCCCCTTCTCGCAGGGCTCAGGGCGCCGGGAGGAGCCTAGCGCTGGGGTCGCCGTGGCCCAGAGCCGGCCCCGGCTCCAGGGGTCGGTGTCTGCTGCTTCGTTATGCTCTAAAACGAGATGGGACCTGGCTGAGTCATGGGGAAGCGTCGGTCCCTGTGCTGGCGGGGACTTGGAGGAATGGGAGTTAGGGTCAAAAACCTCATTTTAAAGTTTGAAAGCTTGGGTAAAAGCTCTGTAACACTACAGGTAATGAGCAGTGGAAGTGTGGTGGCATGGTCAAGTTTTCAGCTGCTTTTTACTTATGTTGTGGGCCTTGGGTGCCAACAAAACCTTGCTTTCAAAGTGCCGTTTGATCATGCCAGAAAGAGAAGACAACCCTACTGCATCTCAGCTGTATGTCGTCTTCCTAGTTGTGTTTTTGCTTCTTTTAGGGCAATAATTCAGCAGTGAAGTTGGTGTGGTAGTTGCTAGGCACAGTGCTTTAAAATGTTCAGACTAGTAACTGGAGAAATGGTTGCTGTTTGCTGATTGAAAACTACAGCCTTTCTAGGTGCATTGCTCAGTTGAGGTTTCTTCTTGGGTGTTGAACTCACTTGGAGCTTGGCAGAGCCCTTGCCAAAGAGCATCAATTGCTGAAGCGTGAGGCTGCCTGGAGTGGCTTTGCAGGTTTGGAAACCATCCTCCCGTCACACCATGCGACTGCTGCTGGGTGATACTCACTCCTTTATAAACAGGAGAGAAAGAACGATGGTGTGCTTCGAAATCCCCTTGTTCTTTCTATTCAAAATAGCCGGTATGACCCAGACTAATAAAACGTAACAGCATTAGTGAGCTGTGTTTAAGCAAGTTCCCAGTACAGCTGAAACACAATTGGGTCAGTGTAGGCAGTCTTATTGAAATAACCAACTTAGGTGTTGAAACTGCTCTGTGTGTTCCTTGTTTTGTTTTAGCTTGTTTTTTTGGCAGTGCAGTGTATATACAGGGCCTATGATATGCTCTGAAGTAGCCAAAAAAAAAAAAAGCAGAGTTGCTAACCTAGCATTATTACAGCTAGAGGCTTTACGTGGGAGAAGATGCTATGTAAAACTGATTTCAAGCAACTTCCTTTATAGCTGGCACCAAGTGCTACAGACAGCTGAATTACTGGTTGAAAAGGCTCAGCAGAGGTTCATAGCTGTCGGTGTACTTTAACAAGAGGGCAGGTTTGATCCTGAACTCTGTTGGTGTTGAGCATTGTAGCCTCCTAGAAATTAGAAAACGGCTTTTTCCTTTTGTGTCGGAAGATGTGTCGCTCCAGTTTGATAGCACATCTCTGCCTGATGCGTCATGGATGAAGACAAGTTTCTCACTGAGGTTTGCTTCTTTAGGGCAAATGGATGTTTTCAGTGGTGCTGTGTTGTACCTACTTTGGAGATTTGTGGTGCTGTAGCCACGCTGGCAGAAGCATTTTCCATGTGAACAAACCTGAACTCTTTATCTGCTCAGGTTATGTGCCACTGGCTTTGAAACCCATAGCATTAGGATTTCTCTGTGGGAAGTCTGTATGTGTTCCTTGAGCTTTGCTCAAACCACGTGTATTCTTGAACCTAATGTGAAGTAATCCAACTGGATGTAGTATTGCAGCTGGAATTCCTTGCTGTATGAGGGATTTCTGAATTCCATTTGGAATAGTCTCACCCATCCTTCTTACTTGGAGGCTCTGGATGATTCTGGTATTTGAGCTGTCCATGGTGATGCTTCTCATTCTTCCTCAGGAGAGATCCCATTCCTTCAGGGTGGCCTCATCTCTTTTTGCCAATGTCCTTTGCTTTTTAGCTTGCTTCTTTTAATATCTTAAGCCTACCCTGTCAAATAGATCACCCCTTTACTTGATTAAATAATGTGTGGGTTGATCCTGAAACAAAGGATGCAGATAGGGAAAATCTGGTTTGTGCAAGTACAGATGTACAGAACCAAGTTTATAATTTTAATCAGTGGTGAAGAAGTCTCACTTCTCTTTTTGGGAGAGATACATGGATTTCCTCAGAAACAGTGTTTGTATTTAGAATTTTTCTTCCTAGTGATGGTGGTTTTTCTTTTTCCTTCTTTAAACCTGTGTATTGTAGCAACTGTCTTACTGGTTTAGAAAGGATGCCTGCATCATTCTTAGCTTAAATATGTGCTCAGAGCTATCAAATGAGTGCTGCAGAGTGATGGGAGGTTTTATGTTCTCTGAGATGAATGTGTAGTCCCTTCACAATTCAGTCCCAGCGAATCAGGCACCTCTTTGTACTTCCATGTTAATTTGACACTAGCTTTGTATCCATGTTCTTGCTGTACTCTTCAGATAAATAAAACCTCCTTTTAAGCCTCCTCAACTGTAGTATCTTTTCAGGCAATCTGAAAGGCAGTGATTTTACATGGACCTATTTTTTTTTTTCCTGCATTTAAGGGACATGGAGTTTAGTAAATGAAGAGAGAAATCAGTGAGAATTTCTTTTGGTTTTTTTCCTCTGATTTTTTCCATCTTGGTTACACAAGTCTGTTTTATGCTACTGCCAGCACTAACAGCATCAGGTACATCCAACCTACTGTGGCACCAGCCCTAGCTGGAGGCTTGGGTTCCTCACGGTACTGTGGGCAGTTAGATTCTTCTGAGCCTGTGAGCATTTAATGGTAATTTTGTGCCTTTGACAATCTCTGTTTAGATGATTTTTTTGTCCCAGTGTTTCCTCTTTCCTTTTCTAACTGTTTTGACCATAAGCTGCTTGTTTTGACTAGTTGCCTGCTTTATAATACATTGTTGAAGAGTTTGGTTTTTTAAAGTAGGGCATTTCTCCTTGAGTTGTGTTCCTCATTATGTGTTGGAAGTTGCTGATGTGAATTGAAGCTGAATATGTTGTACTTTTCCAACTATACGAGTGTACAGTGAAGTAAATGTTTTCTTTAAATGCGTACTGAATTGATTATATCTGGTGTTCAGACACTTGTTTTTGGGGGTATTTACTACAGTAGGGTTTGGCTTAATAGTATCTTTTCCGGGACAGCTCTAAACATCTGCTTCAGGTTATCTGAGTAGCTGGCTGAGAGCTGCTGGCTTGATGTGAAGAAATATTTCAGCAGTGTGTTAACAGAGTTACAATAAAACGTTCTGGCTCTAGCTCCGATTTAGACCGAGTTTCTGAACACCGCTGCATTCCTGTTGGCTGTCGAAAGAACGTCAGAGAGGTAAATTGTTATGAGCTCTGTTTTGCCGCACAGGTTGAGAAATTCCTGTTTCTGTTAATATCTAATGTGCAGTCGAAAAGCAGAGGTTCTGGTGTCTTTATGTAACACGGGGAACTTAAACAGTCTGGAATGATCTGCATGGCATGTTTCAGAAGAGTGTTTAGAGGATTAATTAGTATCATCATCACTGAAGACAATAACATGTTTTCATATTTCTCTAACAAGATGCTGCTGCTTGCTAATGGAAAACACTTAAACATGGTCAGGCTTTATATTGGATTTTGTAATAGTGGTTTAGTACAGCGCCTTGTGAATGTAGGTCATGGGCTTTCTTATTAGAGCATTTGCCAGGAAGCTAAAAGCCAATTGAGTTCTTGTTCTTGCAGCTTTTTTTCTCCACTTCAAAGCTAGCTAGAGGAAGTCACTTTATTACTCAAGTTCTGTTTTTAAGAATTTTGCACAGCTTACCTAATCGGCAGTGCTTAAAGACTTGCCAGCACAAGTGGTGCAATTAAAAAGACCTGCAATTTTAGCTTAAAGTTTGAACTTCTCATATGCTTTGGTGCTTGCTGGTATGCAGCTGGCAGTTAGGTTTGCGCTGTGTTGGTACCTTGACACAATACCATTGACAACTGTGTTTAAATTACCAAATCTTTCTTGTCACTTAGTTAAAAGTTGTAAGTCTTAAATGCAAGGGAGGGTTCCTGGAGCAGAAGTCTAAACAAACCCACAGACAATGTTTTCACCTAGTGTGCTGTGACCTAACCTGTCTGGTTTTGGCTAGTTGAATTGTTACCAGTTAATTCAGTTGGAGATGCAGATGTAGCAAATGTCAAAATGTGACCTGGGCACAGCATTCCTCTGCTCCAAAGAGTTTGTTGGTAGGCAAGTGAAAGCCCTTCTTTTACTCTTTGTTCACTGTCTCTACTTTAGTGAGACATGTGGTGAGTAGTATTTGCTCGGTTCCATGTTGTTGCTAACTACAGTCCCTCTCTTTGTATTTAGCTGAATTCCCGAGTGAGGGCTTCTAGGTTTCAGGGACAGACAGAATGGTTTTTATCACACCTCAGTTCTGCTACAAGTAGGGCTGTCCTGTCTTCCAGTTTTATGTTACCCATCCTCCCCTTATTACTTAATCTACTGGGTTTAGGTGTTTTTTTTCTTCTACTGTTACCTGTCGGTATGCTCTTTTCCTGGTGTTCTGTGCTCTGCTGTTTGCTGTTATGAGCTGCAAATCAAGCCTGATGGATTTGAAAAGGCTTTCTTCCTGCTGCTATGACTGTAGTAGAGAGGCAAGGCAGAAGGTATCAAACCTTGTTAGCAGGTCTGATACTTTAAGGCTGGTAATTCCTGTTGTTAATTATAAGGCAAAAATTTTGAGGTGCAAGTGGGTTTGCTATTAGCAATGGCTACGGAGTAAAGGAGAAAGGGTTTAGTAGGCAGAGGACTGTTTGCATGTGTTGCTCTGGTTCTGAGAAGTAATGAATCAGAGGGGGAATGTAGGGGTTTGCAAACAAGTGACTTCTATGCCCCTGCTGTAGGTTTGGGAGTAGAGGAAGATCAGGCCAGAACAGCAGAAGTGGTGGAGAACTGCTGCAGCCTCTCTCTGTAGTGGGAGGAGGCAGCTGTGGAAGTGCTGCTGCTTTCTCAGTAGTTAGGGGGAAAGGCACAGCTAGCTTGAAGAGAGGAGAATTTTAGATACTTAATACGAATGATGTAGAGTTCCCCAGTGAATGTCAGAAACCCAGCCAAGACTTCAATGCGTTCTTCTGTCCTCTGGAATTAGCTTCATTCTGATGTTGAGCTGTAATGCAAGTATAGTAACCACCTTTTTGAGTAATGCCTGGGTCTGTGGGTTTGTACATGGTGGTTTCTTGCAACTTTTATAAGCTCCCATTTAATTCTATGGAATGCATATAAACAGCTGCTTTTGTGATTAACAAAACTTCCTGTTGCACTTGCATGTGTCATACTGTGCAGAGTCTGCGTACCCTGAACTTCTGGTACCTGATGCGTGGCTGGAGCAGCTTCAGGGGCATTGCTGCTCCTGCCCTTCAGGGGTTAACGTGGGTGCTTAGGTTTGTTTTGTATTTTAAAGTAAGTGTGTGACGGGTTCTTGCACTGGTACTCTGAACAAGGAAGTCCTTGAGATGGAAAAGAAACAGAGCATGGCTAATGGCTGCCTTGATAAAAGGCTCTGCTGATCTTTGCCTGTGTCATCTCAAGGGCTACCCTGCGATGGGAAGAGGCTTGCTAATGTTTTGTCCTATGTAGACTGATAGAAAGTTATGGCTAGAAGGGGTGCTAAGAGATTGGGTTATCTGTCTTCCTGCCCTAGAACAGAATCTGGTAAACCTAGGCAATTACTGAAGCATATTTGTTTAGCGCATTTTTAATGACTTCCTGTGATAGACTCCAAAGGCCAGATTCTTTTGGTAGGTCTAGTTGCCAGTCTGTTGCTTGTTCTGCAGTTGCAGCTTATTATTCCTGTCTAAATACAGTGTCATGCACGTGTCTCTCTTATGCTACAGTTCTAAAGAACAGACTGACAGTTTCCAGGACTGTTTGAGTGCCAGGACCTCAGAGTCTTTCAGCACCAATCAGTGTAGTTGATGCCTGGCAGTGCCTGTTCCTTCCTGGCTTTCCACTCCCTGGAGGGCATGTACTGTTCAGGATCCTTGTGTGGCAGACTCACACCTTTGCGTTGTACTTCCAGTGGTGGTTTTGTAAAGAACTTACTGAGTTGAAGAGAAATGACACTTCCTTTTGGGAAGTCACTGAGCAGCTGTAGCAGAACTCTAGCAACGGAGTTGCTTAAAAACGTGAGTTGGGGATTAACCTTTAGTCTGCATTTCCCAAACTGTGAAATCCTCTGGCATCTTGTGGCTTCCTGTGAAACTTTTAATTTTGTCTTCGTATTAAAGGGTCAGCCTGCTAATTCTGGGGTTGGTGAGCAGCATTTTAATGGTATTTGCTGTGTAGAATTCCTGAGGAAGTTACTGTTTGTGTTTGAACCCTAGCATTTAGATTATTTAGAACTATAATTTTAATGGAAATTGATATTTGCCTCATTAACCATAGCTAAACAAAGTAACATTCGGCTTCCTAGCAAATTAAAATAAGTTGATCTAAACATTATATTTAGCTTCTGTTTGTTGATCAGCACTTGACAGTTGTCAGCCACCTTGGTGGGTGGGAATGTAGAATTAGCTTTTGGTGACTGCTCTTGGGACATTCCTGCTCTTACTTACTGATTTTTGTCATATTTTCATGAATTTAACTGTTTTTCCTCTGTTATCTTCTGTTTCATATACCTCATCTGTGCTTCGTTGTACCTTTCCCATATGAGACCAGTTACTTGGGGTACCCAGTGAGATTATTTGGGATCAAAAGCTAGTAGAAAAATGGGATTTAGAGCCATTTCTGGTAGAACGATGCTGGGTGTTCTGGGCTCGCTGCAGCTTTGTTTTCTTGAGGGAGCTTCAGATGTCACTTTGAAATGCTGAAGCCTCCATTGGTTTGTGTTTTGACACTAAATCTGCATGTAGAGTTGGCAGTACCACAGCAGCTGAGGTTCGAAGTGGGTGAGCACAGCCTTTAGATGCATATGGAGGGAGGTAATCTCCAGCCTGGTTCTCCCAGCCCATCTCTGACCTCAGACCTCTGTAGGAGGGTAGATGTGGTGATACAAGGGTAGGTGTCAAGCATCACCTTTGTGTGAGTGTGGAGCTTTAAAACTGGGTTAGTGTTGTCCTTCAGTATCTGTATGTTTCATCTTTGCTTTTATTTATTTAGCAACTTAAATACAAAGGTTTCTTCTGACTTAAAAATAATGTGTCTTCTTTTATACACTTCAAATAATCCTGCTTCTAACACCTGCTTGGTTTGAGTTTGTGCCCAAGTAGCATTTTGCCTTGTGTATGCAAAACTTCTAAAACATGTTATAACTTATTTTATCCTAGGGATGGTCAAAACTGCATTTGTGTTTTCTCTCTGTTGACTTTGTGATATTATTCGTTACACTTAAATTACTCTTTACTGACTAAAATACAGTAGCATAAATGTCATCTATTCATGAGGTCTTGGGAAAATCTCTATTAAAAATCGAGGGTCTTGCAGGAGTGAGATCCAAGCGCAAAGACTTCATCAGAAGCATCATCCCTCCTCAACTCAGGTGGTACCAGATTGGAGAGAAATGGTTCAAGGGTGCTGTAATGAGTGAATGCTTGTCTATGTCTTTCTGAACAATAATGGAGTTGAATGTAATTCTTTTATTTAGCTAAAAAATGGCAAAGATGAAGTTGCATGTTACAGTACCTGACACACGTGTGGTATAAAACCTAGTTGATAAGCTGAAGAGTGCCGGCAGTACTTGAGCTGCTAGAAGGGGTGGGGAATGAGAAAACTAATCTTAAAAGATTAAGTGGCTTTTCATAAGTGTGTTGGACTTTTTATTTGTTGGCTTCTGATAGAGCTGTTAAGGGTTTGATAGATGAAATTTCTGTCTAGGTATTTGTTTTAGCATGGAAGAAGAAAGGACACTATCTCATACAGTGTGGACAAACGCAGAAGTGATTTCCATTGCCTCCATTCCTGCCACATTGGGGTTCACTTGAGGGGGGGAATGCTTTTCAAAGCATGAACCATTTGCTGTAATAACTGACACTGCACCAGCTACTCTGCAAAGGATAAAACAGGTTTTCTGTATTTGAGGTCAGAGTATTTCTGTATATCAGATTTTTGCTTTTAAGTGTTCTAGATCCTTGCTCATCAAATCAAGATGTGAAGATGTGTAGAAGAAAGTACAAGATGTGAAGAAGAAAATGAAACAGGAGCAAAAGGGTTTGTTTTTTTTTAGTGTGACCTTCATTTGATTAGTGTTCATTTGCAGGTTTCTTGTCTCCCTGAATTGTTAGATTCTTGTTTAAGATTGTTTAGACTCTTTCTTGTTTAAGACCATGACCTTCCTTAGGGGCCTGTAGAGAGCCTCTTAATGTTCATTTGGTTTTGTAATTAAGAAATGGCATTAATTTTTGGAGTGGAGTGGTTAAAAATATCTGATTTCATAGGTAAGATTTTTGTCACCTGTTTGGTATTAAGGACTCCTGCAGTTCCTCATGTTTTAATTCAGCAAGGTATTGTAAATACATGTTTGGCCTTACATTGTGTATTTTCATTGGATTTGTTTGGATTGCTCGTGTGCAGAAAGTTTAAGGATATGCTTAAATACTACTGGAAAAAAAGATACTAAGTTGTGTTTTCCTGCAAATCAGGAACATGTGTTGTCTTGTTGAAAGTAAATGGGCTTGCTAGCTAATGGTGCTGAAATCTGGCAGTTCCTACTTTCAGTTTAATGGTGGCTACAAATTAGCCTTGATTGCTCTGACAGTTCTTGAATTGCTGTTATCATGTTTCATCGGAATACTCTTGTTGAAACCTGATCTAAAGAAAATACTAATGTAGTTAATGTAAAACTTTGGATTTAGATTTAACTTTCCTCTGTGGAAAACTCTGATGTCTATAAAGCATTTTAGATTTATATTTTTGCCACCTACAGTTTATTTGGTTAAAGGGATACTTTTCCCCCAGTGTTCTTTCTTAAGTGGAAACTGTTTTGCATAAAGGACAAATACTTGTCCAGGCTGACTTGATCCGATGTGTACTTTCCTAATCCTGAGAATACCTTTTGTTTTTGGAAGAGGAAAGGAATTACCTCACATGCTTAGATTTTGGGGGGGCCATTTTAGGTAGGTAGCTGTCAGGTAATAGGATATATAATAAGACAGAGAAGTATGTTCTTGATTACTGTTACTGGTAGTTTCTTTAGATCACTTCTTAGAGGCTTTCCAACAAGCAGCTTGTGTAGTGACTGTCAGAAACTAAAAAGAAATGTTTTTGGTATTCAGATACTTCTGATTACTACGCTGGTCCTCCTAGGCTTGCTGGCATCATTACGTCGTTCTGAACTTCCCAGAGGAGACTGAAGTATACTGGAGATTGTATTGGTGTGAGGACAGAGCTGAGAGCCAGATGCTTTTTCTTTGTTCAGAATGACCCCAACTTTATGAAGAACTGCAAATGAGCAAGAAGAATATGTGTATATTAATAGAATGGTTTAGAGTATTTAGGTGCAGTGGAGTATGAGGACTGTGTTGTAAAAAGTGTGGTTAGAAGAAGGTAAAGGTTTGAGGTGAGGATGGAACCTGGTAGTAGCTAATCTGAGGTACCCAGGTATCTTAAGTGCTTGTGGTCTATGTGGGATAATCCATCTGCCCTGACCTGGGTATACAGATTGTAGGGGTGAAAGTACCACAAACAGTGGTGTTGCTCTTTTCTAGACTGAATTGATGGCTTGTGGAGTATTTTGTTACTGATGTCATTCTTAATGGACTTTCTCTGTTGCTGCATCTGATGGGAGAATTAATATGTTGTGTGCGTGACTGTATTTAAATTCTGTGTGAGGAATACTGCTGTTTTCTTAGTGCCCATGAGCATGTTTCATAAGTAGTGGGATCTAATGAAACCAAAGGGATATATCTCTATACATCCTCTACTGCAGTACCTTTGCCTGACACCACTGATACAGTAAGCCTGTGTCTTCCAATGTCCTTTCTGTCTCCTCTGGCGTGAGGAGGTTGTGAGTCCTCCTGGGTCCCATGCAAAGGTTTGGTTCCCTGATCTCATCACTTTGCTGCCAGCTGCCACTATTACCACCCACTGTGGTGGCAGTGTGACATACAGATGTGCTGGTGGGCTGGCAACTACTGAACAGTGTGAGCACTTTGGGGGGTCCTGGCCTCTGAACTTTAAGGTGGTTGTGGTTTCCTTCCCCTGTGCTGGCTCTAGGCTTTCCAAAACTTGCCTACTGTGTTTTTCTGGTCTTGACTTTTCTCCAGCTAGAAATGCAGTGAATTCAGTTGTGAGGTGTGATTGGCACTTTGACTGATCCACTTGCAGATGCAGCTTTCTGTAGAGTCAAATATTTGGTGTTGCACATGTTTAGGTCACTTGTCGCTATTGTACTAAAGTCCCACCCAAAGCCATACAAAACATCTGAAGTCCTGAAAGAGGTTGTTAGTATAGAGCCTACAGTGTAGGCTTTGATTTTGAGCAATATTAAAGGGTTCTCGGTACCCATGGCTTTGGTTTTGTTTGTACCATACTGCTGTATTTTGCTTTTCCCTTCTGCCTATTTACTTACTGTCTTAACAGAACAGTTTCTTAGGGTGGAGGAAAAGAAAGAATGCAAGCCAGTTGCTTAGCTGGTATCATCACTGCTATGAAAATAAACTGTTTTTCAGCCCTTAACGCAGCATTGTCTAATTCACAATATTTTTTCAGTTTAGTTCAAGGAGCAAGTTTTGTTTTCTGTTTGGTTTTAGCAGTACTGAAGAATTAGGAAGTAGGCTTTTTTTTTGTTTCAGTCTTAGGAATAAGCGTCCGCATTCATAAAGCACAGTCTGTATTTTCTAAGTCTTAGGAAATCATAGCCAAGGTTCCCATTCACGAAGCTCTGATGTTGTTGCGCTGGCTGAATGCTGGGTCTCTCGTGCTGTTATAGCTGGGTTTTGTTGTTGTTATTTTGATTATTTTTGATTATTTTTTTCCCCATCCTTACTGACATTGAGTCTGGCCTCTGGACAAAGAGCAGACACTGAATTGCGTTGAAGGACACTTGTGAGCAAGGAAAAACTGAGTCAGTTCCAAGCCTGTGCAGGGTGTAGGTGTAATGTTGAATAGAACTGTAGAATTATTTAGGCTGGAAAAGATCTTTAAGATCATTCAGTCCACCTGTTAACCCAGCACCGCTAAGTCCACCACTAAACCCTGTGTGCCACAGCCATGCATCTTTTGAATACCTCCAGGGATGGCAATCCGCCCACTTCCTGGGCAGCCTGTTCCAGTACTTGACAACCCTTCTGGTGAAGTATATTCACCTAATATCCAATCTAAACTTCCTCTGGCACAACCTGAGCTCATTTCCTCTTGTCCTGTCACTTATTACTTGGCAGAAGAAACCAACACCCACCTTGCTACAGCCTCCTTTCAGGTACTTGTAGAGAGTGATAAGGACCCCCTGAGCCTCCTTTTCTCCAGTTTAAACAACCTCAATTCCCTCACCCATTCCTCATAGGTCTTGTTCTCCAGACCCTTCACCAGTTTCATTGCCATTCTTTGGGCAGTCTCCAGCACCTCAATGTCTGTCTTGTAGTGAGGGGCCCAGAACTGAGCACAGTGTTTGAGGTGCAGCCTCACCAGTGCCAAGTACAGGGGGGTGATCACCTCCCTAGTCCTGCTGGCCACACTATTTCTGATTCAAGCCACAGTGCCATTGGCCGCCTTGTCCAGTGGGCCACACGCTGGCTCATGCTCAGCCAGATGCCAAGTTAACACCCCCAGGTCCTTTTCCACTGAGCAGCTTTCCAGCCACTCCTCCCCAAGCCTCTTCAACACTCCCACCCAACTTGGTGTCATTTGTGAACTTAGTGAGGGTGCACTTGATCCCCTCATCCAGATCATTGGTAAACAGAACTGGCCCCAATACTGAGCTCTGTGGAGCACCACTTTTGACCAGCCACCAACTGTATTTCACTTCATTTGTGGGCACTCTTTGGGCTCAGCCATCCAGCCAGGTTTTTATCCAGCAAACGGTACCCCTGTCCAAGCCATGAGCAGCCAAGTTCTCCAGGAGAATGCTATGGAAATGACATCAAAGGCTTTACTAAAGTCTGGGTAGACAACATCCACAGCCTTTTCCTCATCCACTAAGCGGGTCATGTTGTCATAGAAGGAGATCGGGTTAGTCAAGCAGGACCTGCCTTTCACAGACTCACGCTGACTGGGCCTGATCACCTGGTTGTCCTGCACGTGATGCATGATGGCACTCCGGAAGATCTGCTCCATAAGCTTCCCTAGCACCAAGTTCAGACTGACAGCCTTGTATTCCCTGGATCTTCCTTCAAGCCGTTTGTGTAGATGGGTGTCACATTTGCTAACCTCCAGTCAACTGATACCTCCCCGGTTAGCCAGGATTGCTGATAAATGGTGGGAAGTGGCTTGGTGAGCACTTCTGCCTCTCTACCTTCATGTGGATCCCATCTGGCCCTATAGACCTGTGCGTGTCTAAGTGGTGTAGCAGGTCACTGACCATGCACCCTTGGTCTAGAGGAGCTTCATTCTGCTCCCTGTCTTCCAGCTCAGGGAGCAGGGTACCCTGAGAATATATACGAGGGGGTAATGAGAAGGAGACTGCTGCTGTTCCTCACTGTGCTGTAAAATCTTTTGATGGATGTTAGGATCATCTAACATAATTTGCTATGACAGAACACTGAGTAATACAGAATGTTCATTAGAGTTATTCATTAAGGATTTACAGTTTTTAGCTGGAGCGCTGTCACAGGTTTGGTTGCTTCATGACACTGCATGCTGAGGTTATGCAAAAAATGCCAATGCTTCTAACATGTATTATTTATCTGTTTTTGGAGCTGATGTGTTCCTACTAAATGGATTATAACTTCAGAGTCTCTAATTTTCAGGAGCTGGAATTAAATTTGAGCATGGATGCGGGTTGTATTTGGCTGTGTGCATAGCACGGGGCCCAGTTCTTACTTTCCTGGGCTTTGTGCTATGTACCATTGTGCTTCCATACCCTCCTGCACAGACTCAGGTCATGATGAACCAGAGCTACATGACCTAAGGATTGTGCTTAGGCACATTTGCAGTAGCACAGATGAATGGCTGAGCATTAGATCTGAACACAAAAATGGAGTGCTCTGTTCTTCTATAGCTTTTTCATTCTTCTGTAGGTTTTAAATTTTAATTAATCTATAGGCTTTTAATTTGAAGAGTAGTGAACAACCAGTTTTATTGAGAAACTTTAATGCAGTTCATCTGTTGAATGGATAATTATCTCATGGTGATTTGTGAAAATACTCTGAAAATAAGGTGGTGTTATCGTAGCTTGTTTTTCACCTACTGTGGCTTTGTAATCAATTACTGTATGTACTCCGCTGCACTGAATGTGGCGGTGAGTGAGGTAAGGATACATTTAAAACCATGGAATGGAAGTAAGATGCACCAAGTGACGTAAAGAAACCTGTGGGAGACTAATAGATAGAGAAAACTCTGCGATCTGGAGCCGAGGGGAAATACTACCATTTAGGTACAGCTCCACTTGCCTGAGAGCAGCGCCTTTGCTTGGGATTGGTGATACTTCACAGACAGGTTTAAAAACAAAACCTGCTTAAAGATGTTTAGATTGGATATAAGGAGGAAATTCTTTGTTGTGAGGGTGGTGAGGCACTGGAATGGGTTGCCCAGGGAGGTTGTGAATGCTCCATCCCTGGCAGGTGTTCAAAACCAGGTTGTACGAAGCCTTGGGTGGTACGGTTTAGTGCGAGGTGTCCTTGCCCATGGCAGGGGGGTTGGAACTGGATGATCTTAAGGTCCTTTCCAACCCAAACCATCCTGTGATTCTGTGATGTGTCAGAACATCCTCAAGCAGTCAGCTTCTCTGTCACTGAACACTGTTCAGCAGCTGACTTGTGGGCACCAGGAGCAGCAGCTGGGCAGGACTGCAGTGTTCTTCACAAGCTGGCAGGTTTTCAGGAGTTCTGGGATATGGTACCTGCCCTGGTGAGCTTCGCCTGTGGACTTGAGACAAGTCCTAGTTACGAAAGCTGCTTTTCAAGTGCAGAGGACTAGATTAAGGACAGGTTTTTACATGAATCTGCTGAGTATTAAATTAATAAAACCATTGTGGTACTGGGAATAGTAAGAATATTTTAAAGTTTCTGTTACTTCAGTAAATACCAGTCTAGAGAAATACTGTTTGTGTTATGCTTCCGCTTGAGCATAAATATTAGATCTGGAGGTGTATGTGTTTGTGTGATAGTGATGGGCGTGGTGTTCCTTTTGTTGTTGTTGTTTCTGATGCTTGTTTTGAGGCATTTGTTGAGCACTGGTGTTGAGCAAAATCTCCAGGAGCCGAGGACTTAGGGGGTTAGGCTTCTTGCTGAAGATGCTAGGAGCTGATCGTGCTCATCCAGTTTGGAGTGGATCGGGTTATATAGAAACAATGGTTTAAGAAAAAAGCAATTTTCACTTTTAGTAAACTTAAATGTGCCAAATGTGAAACGATAGTGCAACATGTAGGTACAGGCCTTTAAGTATGTAGGTTTAGTATTAATATAAGAAAGATCTTTTGGACAAGTTAAAATCTGAATAAGAGGAGTTACTGGCCTACACACTTGTAGTTTGAGTTTTTCTTAATGCTTAAATTGGCTTTTGTTAGCTGTAATTGTCTCTGAAACCAGAACAGAGATTCTCTACAAGATGGTTCATCTGCTTGGGGTCAAAGAACGACTTACACTGAGGAAGCAGGAAGTATTTTTGTCTTTTGTTTTCCTTCACTCTGTAGATAAAAGTTATGCTAGAGGATGTACCAGACCCAACCTTGAGAAATGTGACCAAAATGAGTGAACTACGTGTGAGGTACACACAAAACTGCTACTATTTGTTAAAACCTTACATGCAAACCCAAAACATGTACTGTACTTCAAGCTTATCCTTCCCAATACTTGCATTTCAGAGTAATAGCTTTTAACTGAATAACATTAAATACTGGGTTTGTACGTTTAATCAAATTTCAATTTCCATACAAATGAAGCTCAGCAGACAAGAACAAACAATTAGTGTAACAAATGAGAAGTGGCATTTCTTTGTACTAAAAGCTGAAATAGTTTCAGATCTATGGTTGCTGTGTAAATGCTGAAGCCAGATGCATCTGTAGTTTTAGCTACCAAAAGAATTTCTTCAAGTGTCAGACTTTACTGACTGGTGAATCTCTTTAATAGAGATTTAGTCATTGCAACCAGAAAAACTCAAAACTTTCATAATTAGTGATTGCAGTCACTGAATTTAATCTCTGTATCAAAGCACTCTCCTGAACTGAGACTTGTAATTTTGGAGCCTTTAATTTAGACTTCTGGCTCCTCATCTCTACCTCTTAAATTGTGAATTGCCAAGTCATCAGGGTTTTTGTGCTGCTAGTGGTTTATATATCAGAGTTAAGAACATTGGTCATTTCTGCTTTTGGAGACATTTGGGTTTTAACTGTTTGGTTTTGTACTGGTTCTTGTAATGGTAAACTTCAGTTTCTTGAAAATACAAGTTTGAAATCTGGATTTTGAAAACTTCCTGTTCACCTAATGCTGTACAGGAGATGTTTATTATATGTACCTGAGACAGGACCTCTGGCATTTCTATTGGATGTAGCATTTCTTCAGGCTGAGTTACTCTTAACATCTCTGCCTTAAACTGAAGGAGGATAAATAGTCCTGTGAAGATAGTATCAAGGCATTCTCATTTACCCACCAGCTTGTCTTTGCAAAAGTGTTTTGATGTGTAAATGGTGCTGGTAGGCTAGAAGGGTGCTTTTTGAGGTCCATATGCAGTTGGTTTCTGTCACTTGGCAGACATTTTTAGAGCTTGCTGGTTTTTGATCATTCCCAAGAGCTATTTTCACCTCTGCAGCTTCTCCTACCCCTCTGGTGGTGTGACCTGGTGCAGGTTTTCAGGATCAGAGCTGTGACTCTGGTTGGTATTCGAGGCTTTTCTTATGGTACGGAAGTGAAGGTTCCAGCTATGTTCACAGGGCAGCTTCTGGTAGCACAGGGCTGAAACAAACCGCTTTGCCTCTGAGGAGATGTGTGTAATGCCAGCATATAGGAAAACATCTATTAGAGCTAATATTTAAAAACTAATACATTAGGAGATGATTTAGCTTCATTGACAGACCACTATTATAAGGCCAAATTCCACATTACTTGATACCAGCTCAGTACAATTATATTTCTGCTAAATTAGCTGGAGCATACGGTCTTTCTGGTTGTAGGGGACAGACTGTAGCTGATCTGACTTAAAATTAATGTAGACAGACAATAGCTTAATTTGATCCAAAGCTTGCAGTTTCAAAGCCAACTGATCAAATCCATTCAGGAAACTGAACTAGCAAGGTGAACTTGTATCGAATCAACACTTTGCCTCATGCGCCTGTAACAATCTTGATTTGATATTGGGAAGCTCTAAAATGAGATTTACTGCGTGGAAAAGTAGTCTCAGGTACTGGATATAGATCCTCTCTGCCTTTCTTTCAAATAAAACAGTGTATTTAAGTGACAAATTATCCCTTATCTTTTGCAATAAAACAATAAGAAATTAGTTCCAGTGTAAATGCAAGCAGGTGTCCTAATCAAATACATCTCAAAAAGACTTAAAATGAAGCAGAAAATGCAGGTACTGTAATGCCCAGGCAGTGTACTGACCAAGTGTGCATCTGCAGGAAGGGTGCACGGTGGCTTCCCAGTGCTCAGGCTCCAGAAGGAAAATGTTCTCAATTACACGGAAAGATTACAAGAGATGATTGAACCTGAAAGGGCTTCCTGGATTGGTTTATAATGGCAAAAATGTGTTTGTTTTATGAAACATGTGAAGCTAGCTGGAAATTAAAGCAGGGGGTGTGTGTGTATTTTATGCATCTGTCATGAAGCCCTTCCTGTGGAAAATGCTTCTAGTAAATGTCTGTTTTGAGTGCTTAGCAGAAAATCTGGAAATTAGCATGCTCTAAAGAAAGCTTAAAAAGCTGGGTGAGCCCTGTGTTGAGATACGTGATGAGTGCTGTGAAACACCTGGCATTCAATATGTAATTGGGAAAATGTCTGGAAGAAAAGCTTTCTGTAAGGATCTAAGCAACAACCTCAAACTTAGGGTTTTTTTCCCCTGTATGAAACCTAAATTTCTCTATTAGTGAAAAATCTTTTCTGTTTCATTGCTAACTTAGAAAAATAATGATGAGGATTTCTTGTTTGTATGGCACACTTTAAATGTATTTATAATCTTGCATGTTATTTCCGGTGCTTCCAAGTGTTTTGTAAGATTTCTTTCAGATTTCAAATTACAGGTCCATGTGTAGCTTTGGCAAGACTTCTTTCAGGTGAGTGGCTTGTGGCAGATTATGTTCCCTAATAATGTGTCCCAGCAAATTGCTATTGGGTTTTTTTGGCCTTCACTTGACAGTAAGTTTTATCTTTGGCTATATATTAAGCTTGTAGAGCTAGTGTATGGTCCGAACCTGATTTCCATTTTTCTTCTTTTTGTATATAAAGTTAAGGAGTTTCTTGCTGTCTCTGGCCAATTCATAGCTCTCAATAAACTGTTGCTAGAGAGAACAGGTGAAGCGTTACCAGTGAATGGGTTGTTGTGAATTGTTGATATTTCTGACAGGCAGACGTTCCTTCAGGTAGGGGTGTGCTGATGAACCAGCAGGTTCCGTGGGTTTTTGGCAAGAAACGCAGTGTTGTCATGAAAACATGGAAGCAGCAGTCAGTACAGCTGACTTCTGCTCATAGTCTTATCTTATCTGTAGCCTTTGGCAAGCTGTACAATTTTTCTGTACTTCCTTGTAACCACTGGCAGAAGGATGCTGTGGTTGGCAAGGTTGTTGAGGGTTGATGTTGTACAAGTGCTTTGAGATGCTGAAGTGAAGAGACTATAATGACACCATCACTTGAAGTGTTTTTGTGTTTTCAGACTGCTTGAGCTTTGTGATGTTTTGTAAGTTTATACTGCATGTAGTGCAAAAACTACAACTGCTTCTATTTCCAAAGTTTTACTTGCCTCCCATCTTTCCAGCATGTGCCAGATGAATTTAATTGCTTTAAAATGAAATTTCAGTGCACGAAATTTTGTGTTGTAGCAGAGCTAAGGCTGCATCTGATCCTTGAAAGAAAAAGAAGCCTTTTATGTTAGAATCTCTTATGTGAATCATAATAGTGCTGCTGTAACTTGTCACGTCGTACATGAACGCTGGAGGTGGTTGCATTTCCATTTTTTCACTTCTAGGCAGTTGTTGATGCCGTTAGCTAATGTGGTATCAGTGCCTCTGCTCCCACAGCTGCTGGCTTATAGCTGAACTTGCGCCATTACATATTTCCTAACAAGTTTGAAAATACAGAATGTTTTATCTTTAACAGCTGGTGGAAAATGAGTGGTTTTAGTGCTGCTAGGAGGTGAAAGGTTAAGATGTTTTCTTCCTCATTTGTTTTTGCTGTGAGTTACCACCAATAGCTATGAACAGTGCGGGATAACTGGCTTTAGGGACAAAACAGGGACTGGTATTTTTGGAACTTTGCTGTTCTTTTGAAGAACTGGAATCTTGTATGGATAAAGAAGCCTTTTTTTATTTACCACTCTCCTGGAAAGAACAAAGTCTGACCATCAGCTAAGTGATCACTTGCATTTCAGGAAAGGTGCATGGTTACACTGTGTTGTACTGCTGTTCCCCTGCTCATACATGAATCATGTTCTGCTGCTGGTGCCATCACTTGATTTTTACTTTTTTTTTTTTTTAACAATAGACTACTGAAATGAAGTGCTTGACAAGGTTGTAGCGACTAGCACCTGTTCTGTGCATCCTCACCTCTCCCAAATTTCTCTGTTCCTTGGCCAAGTATGTTCATTATAGGCTTCTGTCTGTTTTAATATATGTATTTTACCTCTGAAGGCCCCTGCTCTGGCTAGCTGATGTGCTCTGCTGTGGGAGTCATGAGCCTGGTGTGCAGGGCTGTGTGGCACACACAGGGCTGAATGGTGGCAGGCGCTCTGCTGCCTGGGCTGCTGACCTTCCCACCCTCTGCTGTATCTGGTCTGGGTGACAGCCACCAGGATGGGTATGGTGGGGCCTTAATGGAAAAACCTGCACTCCATCAGTGGCAGGAGGCTTCTGAAACTTCTGATCTTAAACATCAGTCCTAAAGGAGGCCATCAGTTATGTCCAAACCCACCCTGAGCACAAGTAAGAGAGGCAGTTAGAATTTCTCAGATGATTGCATCTTGTTCCTCTGTGTTAAGCCACAATAGTCATCATGTCAAAGCAAAACAATTCAGATGAAACTCTTTCTATAACTGCACAGGATTTATGTAGTTCATTAACAGGTAGAGACATGGGCCCTGGCTTAGGGTAGCTCAGGAGTTGGTATTGGCAGTGTTTGCATAAAATGGAGATTTCAGTTCTGCAGTATTTCTTTCAGTGTCACTTTTCCCCCCTGCCGTTGCCGTAGAATTGCATAGTTTCCTTGGTCTGAAATAATAAGTGCATCTGACATAGCATGGTTTCCATTGGGAACGATTGTTCAGCTGGTTGGAGTGGTGTTTTAATAGAAATGTTTTCTACTCTTCCATGTATCCACATTCTTCAGAGAGGAGTGTCTGTAGCACAGGAAGTAATGACATTACGGCATGTAACTGGCATTTTTTTAATGCCCATAATATTGGGATGGAGTCATCCTTTTATCTGAGCCAGTTGTATGTAATTGTACGTAAAACAGTAATAACGTGTATGAAATTGTAGAGACAAAAATATACTGGTTTTGCCATGTGCATGTTGACTTGTGCTCTCCTGGTGGATGCTGCCTCTGAAACCAGAGGGCTGCAGAACAGCTTTCTTCACAAGGGTGTGTGCATGACTTCCATTACAACCAAGCAGTAAAGAAATTAAGGGTTTATCTAAAGTATCGAACTTTGAATTGAATTTTGCTATAACTACAGGGGGATGCAGCAGTAGAAAAGTGGAACCGGGCTGCGAATAGTCTTTCATGTGTTAAAATATTTACCACAGTCTCCAGTGTAAATTCTGTGCTTGGAACTGCAATGATAGAACTTTCTAAGAAGCCTTCCGCTGCGTGCTGACATTGCACAAAAGTGGTGAAAGAAGCTGCAGTGATTTACTGAAGACTGGCTGCTTTCTGTGAGCTTCAAATTCGAGTAGTTTCAATTTCAGCTGGAGGTTTTGTGTGTGTTCGGTTGTGTTTGGTGTGGGTCCTCCCCCCTCCAATTTAGAGGTAGATTCTAAATTTTCCTCTTCTGTTACATTGGGCAAGTGAAGCTTAACCTTTTATTCCTCTAATTTGGGGGAATAACAGGTTTTATTTCCCCCTTTTCCTCTTTGGAGTAAAGAAAATAACTTCAGTTATTGTTCAGGGAGAGGGAATTATTGTGACCTAAGGTGATAGATTATTTTATGATTATTATTATTTTCCCTGTTAGCTCTTTGGACTGAGTAAAACTCTTAACTGGGTGAGCACACTCTTCTCTTGGCTGTGGCTGTCAGTAGTCTGGCAGGTCTGTGTGAGTTCTTAGCCATTTTGTGACCTGGATGTTTGCTCTGAGTAGGTGGTTGCTAAGAGGATGTGTCTGCTTTTATTTTTCTAGAAGAGCAGGTCTGTGCTTTGCAGAGAAACCAGTACTGGAGCTGGATTTTAGTCTAACATCAAATTAGAAACCTATTATCAATATCCTATACCAATTACTAGGTGTACAGTTACAGCTTTTATTGAGATTGCATGATGACTGGTTTTATTACGACTGGTCATGTTGTCTAAACACTTAAATGTGACCTCTGTCTTGATCTAGCTTAAATGTGTGTTTCAGGAAAGTAATAACTGCAATTACAGTTGCTTTTAGGTTGTATACTGTGGACAAGAGAAAACGTGCTAGTGTGGTAATTCTTCCCTGCAAACAGTTACTTACTTGATCCTTTCACACCCCCCCCCACCCAAGGTGGTCATTTTTTAGACATGGGTTACCTGGGATTATTGTAGCTCGCTGAGAGGAAAACATGCAAAATTGCTCAAAAACGTTGGTTTTGGAATTTTCACAACCACCATCCAGAAGATGGGCAGTGCAGAAGTGAACCTATGGATGCTAATGGGGACCTGCAGACCTGCCCTTGTTCACTTACATAGCCAGATTATGTTTTTTTTTCTCATGCAAAATGTTTTGAGGGACACAAAACGAAGCTGTATTATTAGGTGCTGGCATTTGATAGATGGAATTGATATGAAAAAGCTATGTAGAAAATCGTACTTTTTATAATGCTAATTAGGTCTGACAGTATAATGATGGCAAGTAGGCAGTATTCTTACAGAAGCAGGAACTAAATGTTTGCAGATATTGACAGTTTCTTGTGAAGGATATGTTTGCATGGAGAATCACTACAGAAGAGCTTAAGCTAGAAAGTGAAAGCATATTCATGGCTATAGAAATTGTTTTACAAACAAGTCTGTGAAATGGCTCTGAATCAGGCTGGACGTTTGCACAAGTCTAGTGGGTCCTGCTGTACATAGTGATTGGAATGGAAATATGGGTCTGAATTTATTGTGTGATATAGCACGTAACTACCAGAGCATATTTCGGTTGAACTTTGCTTCTGAGAAAAGTGAATAAGCAGTCCTCAGTGCCCCACAAGAAGTAAATGGGTAACTCTGTGGTGATAGCTGCTCCCATGGTGCCCTTATCAGGAAGGTTTTACCAAGGATGTTTAAGAGAATTATTTCCCAAGCATAGGAAGGTGGCCCTCCTGACTGTTAAAACCACACAGTTTAACACATGGAAGTGGTCTGAAACAAAGCAGCTTTTTAACAGGCTGAGTTATCCAGAGGTTTTGTCCATTAACATTCAGTGATATGTTACGTGATGGATGATTAATACACGTAAAACTTGCAAGAATAAATAACACTTCAAACAAAGCACAATTTTATTCTTCTTTCCTAGAGCTCCGCTGCACCCCAGGGCAGTTTGCGTGTCGAAGTGGTACCATCCAGTGCATCCCTTCAAATTGGCAGTGTGATGGATGGCCCACCTGTGAGGATGAGAGTGATGAAGTTGACTGTCCGGGTAAGTAAACCTGAGAATACTGCTCATCCCAGTGTCAGCTTGTTTTGCAGCAGTATGCTGACTTTTTAAGGTCATTTGCTTATTTTTAATTGATAGTGGTGATTGATGGAACTGTACCCGTTATTAACAAACTCTGAATTGTCTCCTTTTTTTTCTTCTGGTTTTTTTTGCTTCCTTCCTTACAGTCTGATTAGGTATCCTGGAGATGAGAGTTTGTATTCTAAAAAGAGACTTTCATGACAAGTTAAAAATCGTGATTAAATGAAAATGCTACATAGGCCTGTGGTTAAATTCAGAATTACTGTTTTGGTTGAATGTGTATATCATTCAAACTGGGTGACGCTGTTGGACTTAGGTGGAGAGCTTGTTTTATTGCTGCCTATTCTGATTACACTTCTTGTGCTTAAGTGGAGAACTTTGTTCTTCCAAACAAGCTGGTGTATTAACTCTTCATCAGCTTTTGTGGTCATATGCTCTCAGAAGCCTGTCACCAGCAGTGGCTCTCTGCTAAAGCTACTGGATACTGAGATGTCTTAAAAAAGGCAAACAGAAGTTTTTGATTGTGAATATATGTAATCACAATTTTGAACCTTTTTATTTGTTCTTCACAAACAGGCCAGTGCATCTCTTTTATTGTGTGTCTTAAAACTTTTCTCTACAGTGTTACTAAATTACATTCAAAAACTGTTGTAAGAAGTTCTTTGCCACTAAACTACTTAATTTGCTTGGGAGAGAATCACATCAACTTTTCAGTTGTCATCACAGCATGCAGTCTGTCATCATTCTGAGTTTTGAGCTACTTTATAGAGGTGCCACAAAATTGTAACATCAGTATTTTACAGCAGCAAGCTCTTCTAAATATACGTGTTTCCTAGTGGAATTAGAGAAGTAAATCTAACACACAAACTTTGAAGCTGTGCTGTAGTTACCCATCTCCCCAGTGTGTGCTATACACAAATAATTGAAAGAATGTTTTCAGTGCTCTCTTCTAAAAAGCTTTTGCCTAGTTTGTGTGAGTGTATGTATTCACAGCATGGGGGGAAAAGCTGTTGGTAGTTTCTTCTGACATTGAAAAATAAGCTGTGCCATTGATACCTTGTTTAAGGATATTCTTTACAGTATGGATGTCCTAAAGAAAAATGCCTTTATAGTTGTGCTGTTATTTTCTGTCCTTTTTAACTTTGGCAAAATGTGAAAAAATACGGACCTAGTAAAATTCTGGAGGTTAATGGAAGACAGTGGCTAGAGGAAAGCAAAGTCATGTTTGGATTTACTCAGATAGCACTGAAGGCTTCACTTGCGGGAATATGGGAACATTTACATTAGTAGAAAACAGTATTTTTATCGTCTCTTGTTGCCTAGTGTATTGATCAGCAATTTAAGTTGTTGCTGGAGGATGCAACAGGATGATGTTGACTCAAGGACTGGAGGTACAAAGAATGTTTGGTATATGGCTAGGAAAGGGATTTTAATGAAAGTAACATTTCTCAGTAGATAGGCCTTGCTTTTGTGTTTGGGGTGTAGGTCTCACTGGGCTGTCTGGCCTGACGCAATAAGAAGAACTTTAAGAAATGAAAGGAGATGTGTAGGAGAGATTTGATTCATTGTCATGTCTGTATGCAGGAAGATGAGAATAACATACATAAGGAATACTAGGGGAGAAAATGATGGACAGCATAGAGAAGGAAAGTATTGCACTTGATGAGAAGAGTAATTGGATAACTAATTGGTGAAAAGGCTGTGCTTGGTGAAACAGCCAGAAAGCTGGGTGTGGTGGTTATGAAAGAACTGGGGTATTTGCACAGTAATGCAAGGAGTGTATGTAGCCAGCAAACCAGAGGAACGAGAACTACTGGTGTAGGATGTAAAAATTCTATTATACCTATAAGAAAAAAATTGGTGGGACAGCTTTGTGACCCAAAATGGGTGTTGAAGGACATCTGTTACTCAGAACTGTCAAGAATAAGAACAGGTTGGTGTGTTGGTGTGCAGGTGAATGGCAGGCTGGAATAGGGGAATAGGGTGAAGTAAAAATTCTGAGGCTACAATAAGTTTGGAAGAGCATGGTTTTCTTATGTTGGGGAAGACTGTACATATGTGACTAGTCACAGGAGAGAGTAAGTCCTGGTAAGTTGATTGGGGAGCTAATGCTACTAACAATAGTAGTACATAATCATACTCAGGAATGATAACTTTCTTCTTTGGCCACTGAATTAACAAGAAATGATGCAGCTTTAAATTTAGAAAATACCTTTGGATTTGGATGAGCAATTGTGAGATGATTCAGCTAAATTTAAGTACTTTTTAATTAAGGTTCTTAATTTCAATAAAGGCAGACTAAACACTAAAAGAACAAGTTAATGAAGCCACCTGGACTTGTGAAACATGGAGAATTAATGTATCTTTAAATTAAAAGGTATGAAATCTCTGTGAAGCATGAAAAGAAAGCTTGCAAGGAAGGGTTCTGAATCTGGTTGGGAAGCTTGTTACTTTTCAGCCTTCGAGCTACTAATGGCACACTCCATGAGGAGCTCTGAAAGATCAATGGCAGTGAATTAGTGTTTTATGGTGGTGATGAAGGTGAGTTTCGATGACTACTTCGCATGTTGGTGTTTTCAAAGGTTTAATACAAAGACATTGTAAGTTTTGTCACTATTGGTTTAGTTCACCTTTTCTAGGTCTGATTCATTCACATGAGTAACAAAACTCCTATTAAAATCAGAAGATCATAAATTAATAAAGTATTTTGGTAATCACATGTTGCCTGAAGTACAAGGAAGCAGCCCAAACCCTAAGAACTTTTTTGTTAGAATAATTTCTTACGGCTTTTTTTCAGAACACAAATAGGTACAACATTAATTCATTGACCATCTGAATTAAATGTATGAAATGCCTATTTTTGCTAGGCCATATATTTCTCTGAATGTAGTCATAATAGCTGTTTTCATTCTTACTGTCTCTTTTCAGAATTATCATGTTCCTCTAAAACATGGAATTCCTTTCAGTCCCAAACTTGCAATGTGTGGAGTGCTATTCCTCCTGCCCTTCCCACTAGGCAAGCAAATATTAGTGGAATCTGCAGCAGTGATTACCCTCAGTTCATCTCTGGTAGACTAAAGCTCTTGGCTGCCTGCTCTTGTGAGCATACTAAAAATTGCTGGGAGGGTTTATGTAGCATGTGCGTGCAACTCTCTTCCACTTAAGCAATGGAGACTTAGGAGATTTGTGTACTCTTCCATATCGACAGTAACTGATCCTAGAAATAGTTTATCCCAAAGTGGTGTATTCTGTGAAATGGTAGAAACAGGCATTAATATCTTTAATATGGACTTTTACAAATGGGAATTTCTTATTTTTACTCACTTTCTCTTATGTTTCTATACAAGTATTCAAAAGAGTAACACAATGTTTTCACTGCATTTAAGAAGTTCTGCACTTAAACCCTGAAGAAGGAAGGGCTCTGCAATTTGCCTTTTACTGCTTATGGAAATTCCAGCCTTGCTTCTACCAGAATATCAGATCAGCTTCTTCAAGTATCCTGTAATCTTTGCAGGCCTGTTGGGCAAAACTCATGTACAGCAGCACAAGTGGAGCAGGGTTTAGTGTGTCTCTGACTGTTTACCTGTTTTAATCTTATGCTACAGACTTGATATTTGTTATGTATGAACAAAAAAATGGATGTCTTAAACTCCAGTGTCTGTTGTAATTCCTATGCCTACCAGTTATTCAGCTTGCAATATATTGGTGACCAGTCTGTTTTGTCTTTTTATTTATGTTTTAAATTGAATTCTTCCCAAGAATAAGTGATGAGATTGTGGTGTCAGCTGTGCTTGGGTTTCTTCCAGCATCTGAATTTGAAACCCTTCAGCTCATCCCGTAGTGCACACTTGCCTAATGCCACATTCTTCTTGTATAGGTTATTTCTCAGTACTGTTTCCTAGGCCTGCTTGGTCAGAAACAGGAACACTGGGAAGTTTCAGGTTTTCCCTGCCTGAAGCCACAGTCAGCACTGGAGAGCTGGCCACCCCGGTGGCCATGGTCCCGGGCCAGCAGTTGCAAGCAGTGGATAGTTGGTGGTATGACCTGCCCTGCAGTTCCATGGGAAACAGTACAACTTTAAATGTTTTTATGTTGAGATTGGGAGCCTAATTTCATACGGAAACAGCCTTATGGGGGAGCCAGCAGTAGATGCTTATCTTGAGTAATGTCTTCTTGTATGCTGTTCTTAAGGACTTCCCCAGATACCCTATCAGGAAGAAATGTGCAGACTTGGAGGTCACTTACCCCAACACATACACACTACATCATCTCTGAGGCTGCAAAATCTCCTTTGTGGAGTCCACTGAAGGCAGGTACCATAAAGCAGCAATGCAGCACAGTTTTGCAATCATCATAAACAACTTTGTGTTTTGTTTCACCAAGTTTATTATGTTTGGTCAAAGTGGCTCTTGTCATTTGTGCACTTCTTAGTGCATCTCTTTTTTAAAAGCTAGATAATAATGATAAAAACTTGATAATTTCCACACCTTTTTCAGAACCCTTTCTGAACTCCTATATGAGTCATCCTTTTTACCCTACTTTAAATTATTATGAGCCCCTTTAAATTATTACGAGCACTTTACTGTTGTTCTATTACTTTGAATAGTGCTCAGCGCAGCAGGATGCTGTTCTTGGTTGGCATTTATTTCCTAGCATAGAACAATTGATAATGCAAAGCATTTCAGAAGAATCACTCCTCTCTGGAGACTTCTGAACTGTATTTCCAAATCTTAAGGCACAGAACTGGATTTTATCCTGAAGTTCTCTCACCTCTCAAATTATCAGATGGAAATAAAAGCTTTCCAAGCTGTAGTAGGTAATGTGTTGGACAAAGTATTGGACGCTGAGGGGACAGGGCAGCTTCCTATGTAAATTTTGTGAATCTGTGTTTAAACAGGTGCAACTCAAATCTTGGAACAAATAAGATATGACAAGACCTGACAGCTTCACAGTTTAATTTTGACATAATTTGACACAGTGCATCCATCCTTTTGAAGGGTTTGTCTTGAGTGACTTGTCATCTGTGACACAGTAGCTCTGGAAGCTAGTTCAACTCCCCAAAATCCAGTATATCCCCCTTTGAGTCTTGACCCTTCAAGGACCTCTCTCTATTACAGTCAGTGTCTTCTGCCTGCCTGCCCTTTTCTTGGTGCAAAGCAGACCTTGGTGTTTGTGGCAGATTGCAGTTCCTCTTCCAGCTCCGCCAAACACAGTTTTCCATTTGGCATCTTCTTTGTTCCCCCATGCAGTGCTGCTCGGCACGTGTATGTTCTAGCCTGTTCCCGTCTCAGCTGGTGCCAGCTCTTGCTTTTGTGTGGTCTCAGCTCTTTGGCTCACGTTTCATTTGCACTACTTGGCTCTTTTTTTTCTTCCTTTTACTTGGTCTGAATGATGGAGGTGCTGAGGGGGACAAAAAAGGCGCTTTCTGCTCTGCTTGTGTGCTTGGCTTCCCTTAATGAGATACCATGTGCAAAGAAAGCGTTGCCGAGATCCTGTGGATAAATGCAGCAGGGTAATCTCCATGGGTGTACATGGCAGAGTGTGCACAACTTAACTGAATTCCTTCCACCCTCTATGAGTAATGGCAAAGCTCATATTTCTTTCAGACTTAACTGCATTTTTCCCCTTCCGTTTTTTCCATGTTCCCAACAGGAACAGCAAAACTTGTACCATGGCACAAAGCTTTTTCTGTGAGACTGTGGGCTGAGGTTTGCAAGCTGCAGTGACAGCACTTGTACAACTACAAGGTAGTTAGAAATGTAAGCAAGCACTTTTCCCCTTCCAATCTCTTAATTTTTGTTCCAAATAATTGTTGAACTGTTTTCATTCAGATCTGAAAAAGTTTATCAATATAAAATTCAGTAGGAGCCATCCAGCATGGCAAATTTCCATTCTGAATTAGTAGCTTAAACTTTAAAACAAGTGAAAATACTCACAGAATCAGCAGTGCTGGGCAACTTTCTGGATGTATAGCACTGTACTTAGACTGTAGTCGTGCTAGAGTGAACTAGATAGCAACTGTACATCGACAGAATTGCTGTGAATACGAAGCATGACTTGATCCATGTGGAAACAGATTGGAGGATGCTTGTGTCCATTGTGCTATAGTATTTGAGGGGAGGAAAAAGAAATTTTCACCCTGTGAATTTTTCCCTGAACCCATTTTTGCTTTTTCCCCACCAGCTGACAATCAAATTTCTGATATAATTGTACGAAGTCAAAGGAAAGAGGACTCTGTCTTGGCTAGTAAAAATATTGCTGTTGGTTATAGTATCTAGAAGAATAAAGGGCTTGAAAAATAGCTGGTCTCCCAAAATCTGATAGCTTTCAAAATACTAAATATGCACATAAGCAATAAAAAAAGATGGCTTTTCTTTTCTGAAACACTCAAGCGTGGTTAGGTTGTGATTTTCTGGCTTAGGTTGTTATCTGAAAGCTTTGTCTGTGGCAATATTAATTTATCTTTAAAGATAAAAATACCTCTGTGAAGGAAGCATGAACAGCAGAGCATGTGGAAAACTTTTCTGCAGAGTGCTGAAAAAGTACAATAGAAAACCAGTCCAATTACTCCTTTGCCACCAGGATCTGCAGTGACTTTTCATGGCAGTCAGGTAACTTAGAGGCTTGTTAGCATCTCTTTCTTTATTGCCCTGGAAACACTTGTCATTGTTGCTTTTCTCAGAGACTGAAAATTCAGGTCAAATAGAAGCAGTTTAATATTTGAAGAGCACTGGTTTATTAAGCAGCTGACAGTGTTGTGCTTGAAGGAGAAGTGACTTGTGGTGGCTGCTTTCTGCCTCTTCAGTCCTGCCTGGTTTCAGCAAGTCTGCTGACATGGGCAGATGCTGAGGAAGGAATGGGTGTCCGGCTTCCTGGGTGAGGACCGATTGAACTTGCTCTGTGTGCGATCTGTGTATCTATTTTTCAGAGCATCTGGCATAAATTCTGTCACTTTAAGATGCTAACCCAAGTAACCCTTTCTTAACCTTGCGTGTTAAAACCTGTGAACTTCTGCTTTATTCCCCCGGGGAGGTTGATTGTTAAGTCCTCGTGGGCGTTCTGTTTAGCCATGGAGGGTCAGCCATATGGTGTTGCATCTGCTCTCACTTCTGAAAGGGAACTAATTCTTTGTGTGTTTGGTTCTTACTGGTTCTTTGGGTCTAGTTGTTACCATTTAATGCCATGGGAAAATAGAGCTTTCCATGCTGATCTCAGTTCATCTTTGATAAAGTGTTATTAGTTAGTGTTATTTTTAAGGTCTTGCTATAATTAAAGGTTTTCTTTTTTAGTGTCAGTACTGCTCTGAGAATCACAGTGTAAATACTGCTGCTGAACCATGAGGATTAAGAACAAATTCTAAAACTAGATTAGTCTTTAAAATAATGAAAAATGATCAGCCATCTTCACTGTCAAATTATTTTACCATCTTGTGTCCTTTGAAATGTAGACTAACTGAATTTCTTGGCACTAACTTCTTGCCTGTGATAAATAGCATACTTTAATACTGAACAGTAGAATTACTGCTTTATTCCTGTAAGGCCACGTGAGTGTATTATGCACAGCCATTTCTTAATGGGCTATCTCTGTAGACTTGTAATTCCTAGGATAACGTGATAATTAAATATCCCTTGCTTATCCCATTAACCTAGGGCAAACTCGGTATGCTCGAGCCAGATGAATGCAAAGCTACTCTGCTGTTCCTAGGCTCTAGCTAGTGATGCTTTTTGCTCATCTGTGCTAACATTTGTTCCAAGGAGTGCACTGTTTAATGGTGGGTCTCCTGGAGGTCTTTCCCCCCACGTAATACAGTGAACAGTCTGCAGCTCTGGATTTAAATTACCATGAAATTGCTGTGGACCTCTTGCTTTTTAAACGTAGTCTGAAACGAGAAAGTTCTATTGACATGGTTTTGAACATATTTCCAATGGATGTAGTTAAACCTGTTGAAGATGACTGTGTAGCCCCTCTTTATTTGGGATCATGACTGGTTTATTTGGTTTAGCTAGGCTAAATAGAGCTAATCAGCTTTAAAGGAAAATAAGCTGATCTCTTTATATAGAAATGGATGTCTGCAATAGCTCTTTGTGCTGGTTAACTGTATTACGTTAATAACATCTAGAAATATTAGATAATGTACTAGCAGATATTTCTAATGCTTACATTCTTCGGTTCTTCATTTTTCTCTTTGTAAGGTTAATCCCTTGTTTCCAGGTTAATCTTTCCCAGTGCTCATCTCCATCTTTCTTAAAGGTTTCTCCCCACCACTGTGCCAGCTTTCTTAGGATCTTGCTAGTTTTGCTGACTACAGCCCATCCTGCAGTGTCTCCACCTGAACTCCTGGTAGGCATGTGGAGCTCTCAGCCCTTTTTCTGGAATAACGTCATGCATTGTGTTCTTCCTAAGTTATTGAACCCAGTTGTTGTGCGCACTTGTTAGAACCCATGATGCTGAGGTGAGGGTGTGTATGTGTTTTGCTTCAGAAATAGCAAACTAACATTTCCTTTAGAAACTTGACACTGAATAAAAAACCTTGTTCTTTCTGTTGGAAAGTGTATTGGAAATGTTGTCTTATATCCTTGAACACACAACTGCAAAATGAAGCAGGTAGAGTGCAGGTAGCTCTGTAAACAAGAACAGATAAAATGCACTGGGGATGATGTGTTTGCTACAGCAATTGAGATGATGAGCGTCAAGTCCTGTGTATAACTGCAGGCTGTTGAGAATCTGCCAGAACATTTTGCTTACTCTGCAAGACTCATGTAATGGCTTGTTGGTTCTTTTCAACTGTAAGTATTTTGGTTGCGTATCATGTGAAATGGCCAAGCAGGGATTTGCCATCTTCGTTTACGTGCATTACGTATGTCTTGAATTAAAACCAGGGAAATATTAATAAAATGAAATCTGCCTTTGCTTGCATCTTTCACCATTACTGACAATGCCTTCTGGTCCCCAGGACTGACAGGGGACCAGCGAACTTACCATGGGAAGGAGAATGTGGACTCCAGGCACAATCGAGGGAGAGGAGGAGAGACAACCCGCTTTCACACTGTCAATGTGGCACAGCCTGTCCGATTTAGCAGTAAGTTGCAGACTGGGAAATCTGGGCCATCTTCCTGCTAATTAATTTACCAATTTAGGCTACTTTTTTTTTTTAAGGGGAAATTAATAGATTTTACTCTTGCATAGCTTTTTGACCAGATTTTCTTAAAATACACTGCTTTTTAAGGTTTTTGTACATTTCCTTTATATAAATATGTTGTCCATATTAGATATTGGTATACTCTGTGTATATTCTGTATATTCTATATACCATCTTAGTGATGCTGCTGTATTCTGTCCCTTCTTAGTAATGTGAACAGTAGATCTTAAATGATCCCGTATAAATGAAGGGTAAAGAAAGATACTTAATTCAGGGGCTTCAAATCTGTTTATATGTCACTATTTGATGATAAAGATCACTGTTTCTGAAGGGAATAAAAAGGCTTGAGAACAGGAACTCTGAATGCATGTAACAAACATAAAAAAGTTTGTGTATTTGAAGTTCTTAAGTGTTGTGCAAAATTAACACTGCAAATGCAGGTGCAAATATAATTTCCTGTCTTAAATTTCATGTGCCTGTCTCTGTGTTTCTCTCTGTTGGTTACCCGGCACCCCCAAGAATGCTTGTCAAAAGTCCCTGGGCCTGTTTCATCCAGAAATGTCTCAAGGCTTTTGTTGGATATTCCCTCAGTTGAGTTAACTGAAAGAAAGCAGAGACAGCAGTTCACACTGTCACCTTGTTGCTAAAGATCCAGTTTGCAGTGATGTTTTTCCGAAGCAAACAACAGTTGCCCCAGAACCCCCATTGTCTTGAATTATTGACTATGGGAGCAGGATTATGTGAATACTACTGGGACTGTCTGTAAAAGTAGGTTGACAACTTCACAGCATGTTGGATGTATTGCTAACCACCTAATAGAAAGACAGTCATTAAGTTGACCACCTCTGGTTTTTGATTCCTGCTTCTTACTGCTTGTTTTGACTTGGATTGATCGAACTGATTGGTTTTACAAAGATGTGCAGGGAAATATCTTCCACAGTAGATCATCAGTCTTAATTAAAGGCTTTAAAGGCTGCCACAGTGCAATGAAACATTACTTGGAGTTGCATCTTTTAAAATATATTCATAACGATTTTCCTGTATCAAAAGCCATAGTAAAGTATGTCTTCTATGATCTGTAATACGTGCATCTCTTCCTGGTGAGATAAAGTATATGCAGTACGTTGTGTGTACACACCCAGGTGATTATGCATTGCATTGTCATAAACTGATAAGGATGCATTATCTTGAAGGTCCTAATTTGGGGGGAATGGTTTCCCTTCTATTCTTCATGTTTCCTAGGAAAGTGCCCAACAGGATGGCACCACTATGAGGGCACAGCTAGCTGTTACAGAGTGTATTTAAATGGAGAGAATTACTGGGATGCTGTGCAGACATGTCAGCGGGTGAATGGATCCCTCGCCACCTTCACTGCAGACCAGGAGCTAAGGTTTATCCTGGCACAGGAGTGGGACTTGGAAGAAAAAACATTTGTAAGGAAGGACCAGCGTAGGTGAGTAAGAAGGAAAGGTCAGAGATCTCACATCACATGAGAATGGTTTCTGTGCAATGTGAATGCTGGTAGTTCAGTTTGCTTACAAAATCTAATGGTAAAATTGACTTCAGGTTACTACCCCGTATGAGTGTGCTGGTTGGTAGTTTGGCAGTGGCCATCTGTATTTTATGTTTAAATTAACATTCAGAGATAGGCTACAATTCAGCAGTCTTTTTATCTTCAGGCTGTCTCAGCAATGTACTAGTGTTCTTGAACTGCAACAGGGAAGACTGACTTTACAATGACTTATTGCTGCCCTGGCTCATGCAGAAGTAATTATTTAAAACTCAACAGAATTCATGCTTCCTTTAAGTCCTATGAAAGACTGCAGGTTTGAGATGAGAGTGAAGTAAAAAGCTATTTTGAATTGTAAGAATGTTGTGGCTTTAGATATTTCATACTGTTAGTTCACCACAAACAGTTCCTTTCTTTTGCCTGTGGGTTTTTTGTTACTCATGGGCTGCTGTGGCAGATCACCAGGAGTGGTTCAGTAATGCTGTATCTCTGTCTCTTCAGAGTTAGATGGCTTGATCTGGAATAGTCTTAACATTAGTTGTGTATGCTTATAAAATATTTGACTTCTGGGTGCTTTTCTGTGGTTTTTGGGTTTGAGATACTGAAATGCTACTATAAAAACAAAATAGAGTGCTTATGAGTAGAAATAAAAGACACGGTGAGCTACCATTTGTAAACAGAAAGCCGTCAAGTATTTCCCTTTATTCTTCAGCTGTATCTCTGTATATTGCTAATGTATGGGCTGAAATGCTAGGGAAAAAGTCATCAATGTTTTGAAAGTTAGCTTTGAACTATAAAGACATTGGAAGATTCTGTGTAATTTAACTTGTTAGTATGATTTTTGGCTTTTATCTTTAGAATCTCACACAATTTCTTTCAGGTTCTGGGTTGGATATCAGTATGTGATTACCAATCGAAATCACTCTCTAGAAGGTCACTGGGAAGTAGCTTATAAAGGTAGGCCTCCCCAGTTATTACTTGGTTAAATGGCCCATGGAAACAGTCTCAAATATGAATATGATTTGCAAGAACAATATAACTTCTTTCAGTGATAGTGTTGAAATAGTGAAGAGGAGCTGCTTTGCTCTACTGTATCAAAAAAATGTATTACTTAATAAGCATCTTATTTTTGAGTTTAAGAAGTTTCATAGTTTTCACATTGGTATCATTTGGAAAGAACTTGTTTTTCAGTTTATTTGGGCTTTCCCCTTCATTAAGCTGAGAAAAGGAAGCTACTCTGTAGTTCCTTGTTCTTTGTCTAGATCAATTGCTGATTCCCGATTCTAGTATTTGCACAGACTAGTGCAAGTAACATATCTCAAGGTTTTAGCTTTTTAAAAATTGGTAGTCTTTTATGTAAAAAAAGAAAATCCCAACCAAACCCAATCTTGAATTTTGGAGAATTATTCAGATTTTTTTCACTTTACAGTACTTCAGGTAGTTCATGTAAACCAAGACAAAATTTACCTAATACCAAAAATAAATCCCAGTTTATGTGAAAAGCTGAGCATTAATCTGACAGGCATCACTGAATTTGTTTAGTTGCAAAACAGGCAGCTCCCTCTGCTGAGTTATGTTTGTTATTTTTAATTAATTCAGTTGAGGGATTAGTTAGAGTTGTCATATCATAGAATCACAGAACGGTTTGGGTTGAAAGAGACCTTAAAGCTCTCTCAGTTCCAAACCCCTGCCATAGGCAGGGACACCTTCCACTAGAGCAGGTTGCCCCAAGCCCCATCCAACCTGGCCTTGAACACTGCCAGGGACAGGGCAGCCACAGCTTCTCTGGGCACCCTGTGCCAGCGCCTCAGCACCCTCACAAGAAAGATTTCTTCGCAGTATCCAGTCTAAATCTGCTCTTTATCAGTTGCTGTTATGTGTAGAATTGAATCTCTAAATGCTGTACTGGTTTAGATAATGGAAAGGGTTTTTTTTTTAAGCACTGGCACTTGAATTCCACTGTAGCATTTGAAAACTAATCTGAGTAGTTTTCTTCTCATATACAAGTTTCAGTAATGGAAAACCTGGAAGGAAAACTGGCCATTAGGTACAGATACGTAATTTTGAACAGAATTTTGCTGGACGATTGGGTCTTGAAAAATACTTCGACATATGAGAAGTAATAGAACCCTGCATGGTGCCATGCCCAAAAATACTGCTTTTATCATTAAAGTGAAGAGAGTTGACTGAATATTCAGAGGAAACTGCTGCTTCTTGTGGAGGCAGGAGCATTTCCATTAGTTCCTTAAAGCAAAGCAGCTGAAGATGTCTTTGGACAGCAGGGGTAAGGAAGGGAGGGAAGTCCAACTTTTTTCTCATAACAGGGATTTCTGGTCTGGACAGAACTGTTTATGTAGGTAGGTTTCTCCTGGGAAGCTTATATGGGGAAAAAAAAGGCATTCTCCTTTTAAAGGACCTTTCTTCGGTGTTCAGAAGGTTGACTGCACTGCCATCTGCTGACAGTGTTTTCTACCAGGGAAGCATAAATGACAGAAGAAATAGTACTTGTCTTTTATAACAAGTTTTATTTAATTTGATGCATTATATAAATTTAAGCCTTCTCAATACTATATATTGTTTTGTTTGCAAGCTTTCTATTTAATAAAGGAGTACTACATGAAATAAAGTACATAGCTGTACCTAGTAGCATTCAGTAGCTTCTGAAAAACTTTACTTAAGACTCTTAGACTCGTAGTGAGACTTTCTCTGAATTCCTGCTATCTTTGAAAAGTGGTTTAGGCTCTTCTAGCTTGGAAATTTTAATCCAGTATTGGGAGATGTGGAAGATAAGGCTTCAAAAACTGATAGCAGAACGTAATTGCATTGTAAAAAGATAAGCATCATACCTAAAAGTGTTTGAAAGGACCGTAATGTGAGAAGACTGTAATATGCTAACCGCAGGAGCTGATAAAATCGATGTTTAAGCACACAGGTTTGGAAAGTAACTTCTGAAAGCATAGGCTAATTTTGATAATTGCTGTCGTGGTCTCCCATTAATCTCTGCAACTTTGCATACCAGCAGATTTAATGGTGAAGCAAGTCACTGGTCAAAAATAACATTTAAAAAGCTGTATAATCCCCTGAACACCTCTTGCCCTGTTTGCAACCCATCACAATGGTCTCTTAAGTTACATGAGTTGGAAGGACCACATAGTCCATGCCACCACTGCAGCAGCAAAGGCAGCATTGGAGCCATGTTCTCTGCGTAGCACTGCTCTGCACTCTGACTGAGCAGCCTAAGATGTGGGGGAACAGCGCACAAGAGGTGTACACACATCTTTGGGGTGTCAGGTACGAGATGGGTACAGGTTATTATTACTCCACTAGTTGAAAGCATGGCCAAACTGTGTTGTTTGGAAGGGTGCATAACTATTGGTAGGCAAACCCCATGGGACTCTGGAAAACAGCACTTGTAGGGATATTAGGACATCACTGCTGCTGGTTCAGAATGACAGAATTACCCGGTACTTTGAAAACAGCAGCCTCTTCTCTCTGTGAGTCACCCCTTCCCTCCTCGCTTTTGCCTTCCCCCGGAGGAAGGAGGAATGTTGCTAATGGAAGCTAAAGCTAGAGGACAGTAGCCTTGTAGCAGAGTTGGTGTGCATGAAATGAGTGACATTACAGAGCCTTTCTAAAGCTTTGCATACCCACAGGCTGCTTACACTAATGCATCTCGTTCTAGGCTCTTCAGAAGTATTTTTACCCCCTGACCCTATCTTTGGTACGGCTATGTCTGAAAAGGAAAACGTTCTTTGTGCCCAGCTTCAGTGTTTCCATTTTCCTACCCTTCGGCACCATGGTTTACACAGCTGGTATGCTGAAAACTGCTACGAGAAATCTTCATTCCTTTGCAAAAGGAGTAAGTTGGTTTGAATTTAGTGTTTACTGTGTTGTCTGTTTAAATATAACAAATATGGGGACATTTATTAGTTGTCCTTTCTACCTTTTGCCCAGTGAATTAACAAGAAGAGTGTAGGAGTTAGATTTCCGCTTGGCTTAAATAAATAAGAACACTATAATGTGTGGTTGTCAGCCACAGTACAGATTGTCACTAAAAGATTACTGTTGAGCAGCTGCATCTGCCCCAAAATAAAATATACTTGGGGGGAGAAAAGGTTAGAATAGGAAAAAAAGTTAGAAAGCAAGCAAAAAGTGCCTTATTAGGAAATATCACTCTTAAATCATCACATGAAAATGAGGAATGTTTATTTCTGGTTTCATTTTGCGTATAGCAAATCCCATTAAATTCTTTTCAGCCAATGATTGGAACCAGGGGGTGAAAAAAGCAAGTGGAGCTACTGACTTAAAGTGGAAAAAATACAGCTTTCCTTCTGTATCTTGCATTTCTTTACTCCAAAAGGCCTGATACCATTTGCAGTATTTTCAGGTAGCATTTAACCTGATACTGATGGTGCTTCTTTCAAGGAGAAAGGTTGTCGAACTTCTGCTGCAGTTCTTGAAGTTTTTCTGGTTTCCTTTTTCTTTAAAGCAGTAAAAAGAATTGCAGAATGGCAAGAGAGGATAATTCAGCCCTTTATCTGCTTTTGCACCTGAAATATTGAGAAATGGGAAGACAGGATATTACCTTGTCTAACTTGAGATGTAGTAAAATCTTGGTATCTGATATTGAAAGACGTGTTTTGTCAAAATGATGATCAAAAGAGGACCTTTTTGGTCATCCCTGAAAGAGTGTTAACTCCATTAAATACTTGAAACTCACTGTGTCAATTTTGAGCAGTAAGTCATCCCTCTGTGCCTCCAGATTATCCATTATCTTCCCCACTCCTTGGAGATCTCTTTTCAAAGTTGCTTTAATGTGAAGGTGTGACTTTTAACTGATGGTTTGCTGATGTTTGCAAATCACTTAATGTAACAGAATAAACGGGACTCCTGTCTGGCAGGCTCACAGGCACTTGGATATTGATGTGCGTTTCTGTTCTAGGCCAGACTTGCGTTGATATCAAAGACAACATTGTTGATGAAGGCTACTATTTCACTCCAAAAGGGAATGATCCCTGTTTGAGCTGCACATGTCACAACGGTGAACCTGAAATGTGTGTGGCTGCTTTGTGTGAACGGCCCCAGGGGTGTCAGCAGTATCGAAAAGACCCTAAGGAATGCTGCAAATTTACATGCTTAGACCCAGGTAAGAGCTGACTGCTACAGTTTTGTCAAGAGAAATGAGTTCAGTGCTTAACTTGGTTATCTTTGGGTATAACATTGTTTGAAATGATGCATCCTTTCCATGCCTCTACATTGCTGGATACAAACTCCCTGTGGGGAAAGATATTAAATCATGGGGAATGGAACATTTCAGACCATGGTTAGAAATAATTAGTCATCCTTGATGCTACTTGTGTAGGAGAAGCAGTAGCTTATTTTCTGTATGGAAGTTGACACTACACTCAGGATTTTTAGTAGCACTTTTTGCATGGTTCCTTTATTGTGTTTAGTTGTCATGAAAAGAAAATACTTTTCTCTTGAGCACTATTCAAGCATCTTTCCCTGGACATGAGGATTTATGTGCCTGGAAGTTCGTATGCAGGATCACACAGGAAGCAGAGTTTATAAATTATATAGAGGTTCGATAATAATCCAGGTGTGCAACTTCGCATATTGGATTTGGCATCTTGGTGCAGATTCTTGTTTTGGATCAATAAAGTCTTCAGTTGACTCTGAGCTGTTCTTCAGTCTTCATTTGGGAATGTAGATTTCTTTTTGGGGAGGTGTTTTTCTGTAAAGAGACTTGTAAAAAGAAATGTATCCTACTTGGAATTTACTGTGAGAGTGGTCAAACACTGGAGCTCATTGCTTGTGGAATCTCTGTCTGGGGGGATATTTAGCGCCTGGTTGGATTCTGTCCTGGGCAAATTACTCCAGCTGATGCTGGTTGAGCGGGGTTTGGACTAGATGACCTCAGCACATCCTTTCCGACCTCAGCCATTCTGTAACACTGTTATTTCCTCGTATTTGTAAGAGAGCCTAATTTTATGTGTGTGCGCTAAGAAACTATTCTGCACCCCATATGGAAAACATGGAAAGTCAACTCACTCTTCCCATCACAGGCTTCTCTTTCAGCCTGTTGCAAAAAAAGGGGTGCTTATTGGCTTCCAAATTTGCAGTCTTTTTTATTTGTCTTAACTACAGAAGTTAATCATTAAAGGCGTTTGGCTTCTCTTTGCTGTCATTCACATTTGTTCTGAGGGTTAAGCTTTTAACAGATGTAAGTAGCTAGTGTTGGAGGTTGGTCGGTGAAGGAGTGGGGGAAAAACAGGAGTCTTCCTTCCACTCTTAGCAGCAGACTTAAGGCTTTGTCTTCACTTTTTTTTTTTATATCTTGAGGAACAGTATCAGCAAAGCATCATCCAGCAGACAGGATGAGATGACCTGGGATAACCTTGTGCTGTGTTCTTTAATCCTTGCTTATTGCTGTAAGTCTTAACTATTTCATGAATACTGATTTGAAGAGTGTATTTCACCACATCCTTCCTGATCCTTAAGCTCTTCTTTCTATACTCTTGCTAAATAAGAGACTTTCATTATACTCTTGCCTGAGCTGAAGAATCATCAAGCAGTTGTCAAACTTCCTTCATAATGAAGTTACTTCAGCTAGCGATAAACACTGAAATTTTTAAATGAAGCATTTCGGTTTTCCTTCTGGGTGTTTATAAATGGCTGTTCCAGATGACAGAATTAATGAATTACTTTCTTTAATCAGCATGTATTTATCTTTGTCCAGCTTTTACATATATCTTCCCTAAGCTCTGTTGCAAAGGAAAGAGAACAGTTTACTAATCAACAGTAAGTAAATTAATCACCCAAGGAGAGACTGGGGGATAATAAATCCTGCTGTTGGGTTGGCAGGTAATCAGTTCTCACAGTGTGAGTGGGTGAGCAATGATTACAAGTAGATAGCAAATATTGCTTAAGGATTGATAGTAGGGAAATTTTCCAGTGGTAGGAGTAAGCTGAGCAATCACAGCTATCCTCCCTGGAAAGATGCTTCTCATCATTTATTTGAAGACAAATAGCAGGGGAAAATCTTTCCTGCTGCTCCAGGGATGTGGTAGAAAACATTTTTTCTGTGTGGCTCTTGTTTAGGCAGACCTGCAACTCCTATTTGTGAAAAGATAATCAAATATATAAAACACTTTGAAAAGAGGTGATAGTGCAGAAACTTTTCTAGTGCCTCAGCTAATGCCGTTACAGGGTATTATGACTGTATTGGGTGTACAACAGCCTTTCTGAAACAATCTATTTGTGTTTATGTGGGTTGGAAATCTTTTTGATGACTTCTCTTGTGTACAAGCTGAGTCTTTACCTTGTTTTAATCTAATTTGACCTGACAGTAGTTTATCCAGGTTGAACATTAGGAGCTTTCACGGTGTAATGGAGTGTGATAGAGGTCCAAGATGCCTCAGAAGGTCCATGAATTGCAGTTGTAGCTGGCCTAAGGAGAATATGTGGAAACCAAGACTTTCTGCCTACAACATTGCCTGTGTGTATGTTTTACTTAATTCACTTTATTTAAGGCAGCTAATAGCACTAATTTATGATGTTCATGAAGTTAGTGTTGCCCTATAATGGAGGAGCAACAACAGCAGGTCTGTGTGTTCAGGAGGGTGTGTTGGTTGGTAGGTGTGTGACTGCATTGGTTTAAGCTCTGACAGTAATGAGTTGCTAAAAGGTTTGACAGCACAGAGGCTTTTGTACTGCGCAGCCAGATTTGAGAGGGTGTAATGTTTGAGCTCTGTGTGCTATTAAGTGAATTTCTTGTTGCCAAGAATGCTTCCCATAATAAATACCAGCCTATTAGCAGTGTACTTTAACAATGTATAAATTTGGTGAATTTTTCTGTTACTAGCATTTGTAGCAAGTCAGTGCTTCATCTGCTTCTTATCCACACCGAACCTGGATGTGTTTCTCCTTCAGAGCTCTGTAGTGGGGAAACTGGTGCGAAGAACACAGCACAGTCATTTTTAGGTCATTTTTCTTTGTGTAGAGTATCTCTATGTGTACATGCTACTTAATCATAACCAAGTCTGATCAGTCGAATTGTGAAAAATGAATACCTTTCGTGTCTGTCCCTGGTAGAACAGGAATAATTTGCTCACACCAGCCTTCAAATGTGGATCTGGTTAGCAATGGTGTAGAGCTCTCGGAAGTTCTGAGCTCCTGGGTCTGTTTCATATTCTGCCACTTGCTTTCTGTGTGATCTAGGACAAAATTTATTCCTGTTGACCTTAATCTCTTCTGATTCTGAAAGATGATTGTCATGTTGATTCACCTTTTTAAGGTATTTTTAGGTCCTGTCATTTAATGGTGCTAACCAGTATACCAATGACATGGTGACCACGTCTTGGCAATGACACTATTTAGAGATTTTTGTTGTTGGAAATGTTAAGATGTCTGGAAGTCATTTAGAAATAGTGGGCAGATAACACCAGTTCTCAGGCCTTTCCCATAGCTTCCAGGCTTGATGTTTCCTTTAGTATAACATCATCAGCTATGTCAGGGAGACAAATGCATGTGCAAAACGCCACTAACCTTTCCTTTTCCCCATTTCCAGAGACCTGAAGCCTTCAACAGTTTGTCCCTTTTGCCAAGATATTTTCAGAAACCTTTAGATCTTCTTGCAATAAATAGATCAATCACCTGATGATTCATAATTTTCTTCCATTTTTGAAAAGTGTTAAACCAGCCTAATGAATCTCCACTCTACATTTCTCTCTCCATCACTGACAGAAGAACATCAAGAAAAATGAGTCCTGAACAGAAGTATAACAGGCTTCTTGTATGTGTTTTCTGTAACAGATGGCAACAGTTTGTTCGACTCAATGGCTGGTGGAATGCGTCTGATTGTTAGCTGCATTTCCTCCTTCCTCATCCTCTCTCTGCTGCTTTTCATGGTCCACCGGCTACGCCAGAGGCGGAGAGAGCGCATAGAGTCTTTGATTGGAGCAAATTGTAAGTAGCCTCTATCTGTAATAAGTCCTGACTGAAGCAGTGTATGTGCCTCCGCATAAAGGGAGCAGAAGGAAAGAAATAAAAGTCTGTGTAAAACATCAGGGAAAATCTGGTAGTAGATTCTAGTCAGTGTTGTACCCAGATGTAGGTCTGTGATGGCTGCCTGGGCTGGTCATGATTTGTGCAAATTTTGGTTCTCTGAACCACTGCACGTTCCAAGAAAAAAGGTGTATCAACACTTGTCTTGTGCCTCACACTTATTACTGACGGATTGACACACATAAAGGTGAGAAATGTTGCGATCTTGCTTGACTGTGCCTCTATGCGTGTGTCTTGGTAAGTTGGTCAAACTTGAACTCCAGAATATAATGGAAAAGTATTTTTTATGTGATCCAAATGTGAACTGTCTTTTATGTGTCACCTTAGTTTGGAGAGGTTAGGTTAAAGTTCTGATGTAATGCAGGACAAACAGGCTGGGTTCAGGTGGGCCTGGGTATCATTGTGTAACCAGCAGGGAGTTGACTTGTATAGAGCATGTAGACTTTTTTAGGTCTTCAGGAGACATGAGTGTCTTGGTTATAAAAAGTGGAAAAAGGTGTTGAAATCTGCCTTAAACTGAAGAAGAAAGCATGGGATAAAGCCACTTACTACTGTTTCTTCTCTTGAAATAGTGCACCATTTTAACTTGGGCCGCAGGATGCCTGGTTTTGACTATGGTCCTGATGGTTTTGGAACTGGCCTTACTCCACTGCATCTTTCAGATGATGGGGAAGGTGGGGCATTTCATTTCCATGATCCACCTCCACCCTACACTGCTTACAAGTATCCAGATATTCAACATCCAGATGACCCACCTCCTCCATACGAGGCTTCTGTCAATCCAGACAGCATCCTTTGTTCCGCTCCAGGTATGCAGGCAGTAGCTTCTCTTTTGTATCTCTTTTTCATTTTGGCTAGAGGGTAGGTTTTATTTATTTATTTATTAGCTATAATCATGTGGTTTAATGATTGTGATGAGAAAATATATTTAATGGTAAAATCTGTTAATGCAATGGGAAAGTCTTTTGTTAAAAAATTATTATTAAGCTTGTTTTTTCTCAAAGGTTCTTTGGAACACCTAAATTCAAATAGAATCCTTGCTACAAATAGCTTAACTGTTAGACCTTACCTATTTTCAAGCCGTACCTTGGATGGGTTACCTGGTTACCTAGTTTCCCTTATTCTGGTACCTTTTCTGGTCTTCTGGAAACAGGTCTACAGAGATTGCTATTAAAAAGTAGACAAAATGTCAAGTACAAGAGATGTTGAATAAAATCTATCCGGCGTCTTGTCTCTTCCCCACTTCCCCCACCCACACCCCCCAAAAATTGACCAAAAATACCACTTTCTAATGATTCACCCAGCACTCTTCAGTTTTGCAGCTGTGCTAGTCACATACTGTAGAAACCATTCCAATTTGGGATTTTTATAGCAGCATATCTCACAAGATAAGTGAGCCTGATTAGTGCAAATATCTTATTTATATATCAAAGTTTTATTTTTGCTACACAGTTTTCCTCTTTTGCAGTGTCATCTCTTTGTGCATTAACGTGAAACTGGGAAAAACTCAGAGCTTCTAGAAATACAGATAGTAAACCTATTTGGGAATGTGAAATGGTATACCTCACTTTCTGATTCTGCTTGGTTTTTGTCTTTTGCAGATGGAGTTCTTTCTCAGACTGTGCAAAGCAGTCCTCCATCACTAGGAAACTGTGATGCATCCCCACAGCTTACAGAGGGATCGCTTCCTCCCTCAGTTGGTCCTTCTCCAGTGGAGCTGGAAGACTCTGCTGACAGCAGCACCTTTCTTGTCCCTCCTGACACAGTGCTAAGTGAAAACACTCCGGCAGAAACTCTTACAGGCAGCCGTCACAGCCACTGTTCTCTCAATACCATTGTATAGAGGAGAAAAAAGCTGATCACCGGTCAGAGAGAGTTTTAGCAACTGTTTGCACAGACAAACACTAATCCGTGGTTTGAACTTCAGAAGGAATCTCCACTTTGTTTTTTGAACACTGCTTTTATGTTCTAGTTTAGGATTGTGCCTCTCGTTTTTTGGCTGTCGTTATTCATTCACTAATCAGTTTGTTCTGTAAATATGGATTGTATAACTGCTCTTTTTCTTCCATTGGCTATGGAAAAGAGTGCAGAGAATTCCTTTCACTTCTAAGGAGGTGAAAAATATGGGTAGGGGTTTTATTTTGTTGGGGTTTTTTTCTTAACGTGAGAGGAAACAAAATCTACATCAGAAAAAAGCTGCTTGGATTTGGCTGGATACCACTGGACCCAGGAAACAGGCAGTGGAAAAGGCGGGTGGGGGCAGTCACTGCTCAGTCAATTGCTTTCTCTCTTGCTTCAGTGCTATACTTGGAAAAGGCAGAGAAGACGGAACTGCAAGGGAAGGGGCTGGGGCTTGTTTTACAAAGCGGGAACACTGAGGAGCTAAAACACATACCACCAAGTACGAGTTACACAGTATAACACATTTGCGTGTTTTGATCTGCCTTGCTGTCTCAGAACACCATAGGGACTGCAGGATGAATGATCTACACAATATGTGACAAGTGGGTACTAAGAAAACTAGGATTTGCAATCACAATTATTTGTTGTTGGTAGCTGCAAAATCTGATGTTGTTGGGTAAACTTCTGGACCATAAACAAAACTGGGTCTGTGTAATGCTTGTGTCCCTTCAGTAGAATCCTCATACATATTAGGCAGTACTTTAGGGAAGAGATGGGGAGCACTTAATTTTGGTGCAGTTGGACTTTACTGTATGAAGCCCCTGTTTGCTATAACCCTGTAAGGAAGAGTGAGGTGTTTTTATTTGTAGTTTAACTCCTGAACAGTTGCACAAGACTGGGCTGGCTAAAAGGCCATTGTTTTTGCTTTTCTTATTGCATGCTATGTTTAGCATGTGTGTTCCCTCCATTTCACTTCTTTACAGTTCTACAAATAGCATTGAAAAGCAGTGGTCAACATGCGCTATACATGATGTTTAATTCTAATTGGACATGTGTTCCTTATCAGGGCCCCATAAATTGCCAACCCTCTTGTAGGGATTTCCCATGTGTCCCCCAGACCATTTATCCAGGTCCCACAAGGGATTATCACGAGGTTAGTGCACTTAAATGATTTTAAAAAGCAGTTTGCTTCAGTCAGATATGTCATCTTAAATTTCCCCTTCGATCGAACTCTTTAATTTACAGATGGCAAAATGATTCATTCACTCCCTCACTAAACCCAAAATCAAGCACTGTTGGTTTTGATAATGAATGCAAAATAATCTTTACAGGTGGTTTTACGTTTAAATTTGGACTTCAGTGCACAAATAATTTATCCTTTCCCCCCATCCTCCTCTTGCCTCTGCTTCTTGACTTACTGTAACAGTCAGCAGATGAGATGCATTGTAAGGAATTTGTGAGAATGCCCCTGTGAGTGTTCGTCTGTTACCTTATGAAGGGCACAAGCCTAGAGGGACAGGAAGAAAACACTGCATGGGGGTGTGTGTGATCTATTTTTCTAGTAATGATGAGAAATCATACTTGTATGACAAATCCTAACCCACTGTTTTGGTTTCCCAGTGCAGATGACTCTTTCCCCATTGAATATGCTGCTACTTTCTATTCTGTTTCTTGCCTATAGGCTAATACTGTACGTGGGGATTGGTCTTGACAATTCAACTCCTTTTGCACAGAAGACTGAGTTATTGAGTTCATATCTTGATGTCTTGACATTCAGACACTTGCTAATGGTCTTGAATCCATCAGAGAGTGTGAATCACAGTTCTGGGGTGCACTGCTGGCACTCGAGTGGGAGGAAGCACTGTTAGGAAGCCTCATCCGCCTGGAGCCGTACCACTGCCCGCGTTTTGACTGGCTCTAACAGCAGTGGTATGAAATGAGAGGAGCAGTTATCCACCCTGTGGGATCTCTTACTGTCTCCTCTTCCGAGTCCAAGTCCTGGTCTAATGAAGTGGATGGATAGCAGTAGTCAGAACCATGCACACAAATCGCTGATCATTTCTGAAGTATGAAAATAAAGCGGGTTTTGTGCGTTTTTGAGCACAATCATACTTTTTATACATTGTATGTACTGATTTTTCCTTAGTTTTATAGGTACGAATGCGTGTGTGTGTGTGTTTCTGGGTGGTGATATATCTATATCTATACATACTGTAGATCGTAACCTTTGTGCTGCGTCCAGCTAGGTGAAGCTAAGCACTGGGATATAAACTAGGCTCTTAGGGTTAATACTTCTCTCAAGCTGGCTGCACTCTGTTGTAGGACAGGCTGTGATAGTGTACACTTAAGTAGGATGCCAAGTCTGTGCTACTACAATCTGTTCCTGAAAAATACTTTTGTTAGCAGTGGGAAACAGAAAACTTTCCGTTTCTTTTGAAGCCAGATGGAATATATTTGTTCTTTGTAGTATCCTAGCGCAATAACGAAAGGCCTTGTGCCTTGGTTTAGTGTCTGAAGCTGTGTTTTGTGGCTGAGGTGAACAGATACCTTACCTCACACTCCTCCTAACACTGCAGGAATCTGTTCGATGTTTTTCTGTTTTACTTTTGATTCTGTGATGAATTTTATTTGAAAATAAGCTCTGTTACAACTGGCAACTTGACGGTGGCTCCTGGTTGTAGCTATTCCAAATGGAGGCTTCTTTGTAGAAGCCTTGGTGTGATATTTTCCCCATTGCTTCTGAGCCTTTCCCACTTGTATGTTGGCACGGAGGCTGCTATTGTTTGTCTTTTCCCCTATTCTCTTTCATCTTAACTGTAATCAAGGGAAATTTTGCCTTGAACAGAGCAGCTCACTAAGTAAAGCTCATTTACCTCGGTGAGCTTCTAATTTGGCAATAAAATTGGTTTGGTTTGGTTTTTTGTCCCATTTTAATTTAGCTTTTTCACACTGGGTGTTTTCTCTTGGAGTAAGAGCTTTTGTAGCAGAAAACATCGCAACTACTCAGACTTCTGGACCAACTGGGGAAGAGAAGTTTTCTTGACAGCAGTTGACTCCTCAGCAGACCTTCCTTGCCCTGGGTAAGCAGTTTGTCCTGGGCACCAATTAGAGGACTGATGCTTGCCAAAGGAGGACCTTCCCGTTTTGCTTGCCCTATTAGATGAGATCTTTGGGAGTTATTCTGTGCATTGGTGTTTTTTTTCCCCACCACTGATCACTTTCTCTGGATGTTTCTTCTTAACTACTGATGCATCGCAGATGTCCCTCGGGAACCAGCGGGGGAGATGGCATTACCACGTCATTCCCAGCAGCACGTGTGAGCAGAAAGGGCATTTTCCATGGGATATGCTCAGCTGTGGTTGTGTTAAGCCACAGTTCTCAGTTCTGCGCAGGGCTCGCACCTCCCGTTGTGGCCTTGGACAAAACTGCTCTTCACATTCCCCATCCTTACGATGTACTGTGGTGCCATATTGAGATCTCTGCTGTTCCAGCAAGAGCAGCCCTAGATATTCACTTCTGTCCGTGTTCTCAGTGATACCTGTTACACAGTCTCACAGCAGCCTCTAATTTTTTTACTAGATGAGTTGTAGACTATTGTAATGTTATAGAAGGACGGTGGGTTTCATTCTGTGCTAGAAAATCAAAGCTGTCATTCAGATGTACAAAGAACTTGTTTGCATAATGTTCAGTCTTGCCTAGTTTTGAGCCTCAGACTATTCCTGTGCCCGTTCATGGCAGGTCAGTGATCTAGAAGAAGAGTGAAGTAGGTGGGAAATGTTTTTCTGAAGGCTTAACCTCTCAGTGAGCAGGTTCTGCTTCCACAGATATCATGGTGATGGCCTGTCCACATGTACCTCAAGATTCACTTAGGAAGAAAATGTTGTTGTGACCAGTAGTTATTACTGTTCTTTTCCCATCTAATAATGTTAAATGAATTTGAAGCTGGTTTTACAGATGCTTTTCTCTTTCAAATGTGGCTTTTCGGTGGCAAAGCACTGGCGTTTTAATGTTGCCTCATACAACCTGTAATGTGCATCTCTTCTCTTTTCAGTTGCTGAAATGTCTTTGTTCTCCCTGGCTAAGGAACATGCAATGTACAGAAATTGCTTTTAAATTTCCCTTGCATGGGAAATCTTAATTTAAAGAATTAAATGGGAGCTGGACCCTAAAATTGGAGCAGATGAGTGTAGAGGAGATGAATCAAAGTTTGCTTCTGGTGTTCCCCGGTTCCAAATAAAATGGGGGTTTCTTTTTGGAATAGATGCTTTTAGTGGTGGCCAAGATGTGTTGGAATTAGATGATCTTTAAGGTCCCTTCTGCCCCAAACCATTCTGTGATTTCCCTAACAACATCCTGCATTACCTGCCTGCTACGGTACGACATAGCTTTAATTTGCCGGTATTGTGCACCTTGAACGTGGAGCGGGTTGGAGCCGATGCCAGCGGAGATGCTGTGCCTGCAGGCTGCATGTGTGGCCGTGCACGGGCTGGAGGATGCCTGGGAGGCTGTGAGAGAGTGAGACACTGCTTTTTACCTTCTCCTGGAAAACAATGCTAGCCAACACTGCATTCGCAGGCTTTTCCTGTGTAGTTGGTTTGTGACTGGACTTAACTGTGGCAGTGTATAAAAGATTTTGATATTCTGTGAAATACCATGTAGGATTTAAATTTGATACTATAATAATTCAGTCCCTGTGACACTGGTTTTTGTTTTGACTTCTTTCCTTGGGGTTGGCACTAATTATTTTTTTCTTCTCAAGATGCTGTGAGAAACATTTCATCCAAATGCCAAATAAATTGTGTTCTGTAAGAGAAATGGCCTGTGCCAAAGCCTCCTGATTTCTGCATCACTGTGGTTCCTCAGCGTTGGGAAGGAAGGTCTTGTTAAATCCCACTTCTGAGCTGTGATCTTGCAACAAGACCAGTGGATGCATTTAACTTCAAGGAGGGAGGCTGCTGAAGTTTTGTGTACAGATTCCAGTGGAATTTAATTGTAGGAAGGTCTTGGGGCTGTGCTGAGGAAGGTGAAATGCAGCCCATGCCTGCTGGGCTCCCCAACCCTGTGGGAAGGTGCTGAGCAGGAGGCTCAGGTGGCTGTGCTGGATGGGAGAGGGGGTTCTGCATCCCCAGCTTCTGGTACAGGGCAGGAGGGCTCTGGGAATGAACTGGGTCAGTCGCTGATCCTCCTGGGGGGATGATGTGAAATGAGGGGGACAGTGTTAGCACTGAGTGGTGCAGTTTCTGTGCCCAGCACGCACTGGTGAGGCTGGTGGAAAAGCCTGGTGAGAGGTTGGGCTGTCCTGACCCTCTTCAGCTCCGAACTTCTCACCCAAACCCTTCTGTTAGAAGTTGGTATCGCCACCCTTCGCTTGCCTGTGCATTACAGCCCCTCATGGTAAGGGGGCTGGAGGGAGGGCTCTGTGGTCTTCTTGTGGTGGGCTGCATGTTCCGGGGTTGCAAAGGTTTCCCGTCCCTGCCGGGACCCGTTGTGTCCTGCGGGAGATGCACAGCAGATGGCGTTTGTGCTCAAACCAGCCCCAAAATGCATTACATGGCAGGCGGCTGCAATTCCCTGTGGAGCTGGGGGGGGACACGAGCAGGGAGAGGCAGCTCTCGGCCCCCTCGGCCTGCAGTGTGCTGGGGGTGATGCTGCCTCCCCTGAAAGAGCCTGTAGTCAAATTGTTGAGCAAAGCCGGCTGCTAACAGGGAATATTTCACCCAAGGAGCTTGTTGGATAAACAAGCCCTTTGAAATAGTGGTGCTGGTTTAGTAATGCAGGTTTGCAGCAGGAGCTGGCAGGTTGGTGGGGTACGGGATGGAGCAATACCAAGTCAGGGTCAGTGGCATCTGTCCTGTTCTGGCGAGGTGTTCTCAGCATCGCTGCCCTATGCTGCTGTGGAAGTTCCTTGTCCTGCAGTGAGTGTGTGCTCACAGCAGCACGACTGAAGGCTCCAGAGGGTGGTGTGCTCAGAGGACATGCCCTTCCAGAGTGGGGAAAGCCGAGAGTGCCTGCCTGCACTGCCTCTCTTCTGGAGCGGTCCAGGCAGTGAGTGCGGTGCCACAGAGCCTTTGTGTCCTGACCCCATCCCGGGGAGGGCTCTGCGGATGGCCTGCAGCACCACTGCTGCGGTCAGGATTGCCAGAGCCATGCAGAGTCAAGCCCACCTTACCTGGGGGAAGTAGGTAAGGAACTAAAACCTTGCCTGCTGCAAGCAGGGCTGGCTTTGGGCACAGGGAAAGAGCAGCCGCTCTGTTCTGCATGGTCCAGACCTGGCCCCGGTGCTGCCTGCCTGCCCCTGCTCCAGGCTGGGAGCTCCGCTCTGCTCTGCTCGCTGCTGGTTTAAGGGCTGCTGGGCTCGCAGTGTTTGCTGTGGGTCCCCGCGGCACTACCGGGCTGTCCCCGTGGCCGCAGGATGTGTTCATTGCGAGCACCGGCCCGCGTGCAGTGTCACTGTCACCGCTGGTGCGGGCGGCTCTGCTCTCCCGTGCCCGCAGAGGGCAGCCTCCATCACTGATGGACCTGAACCAGCTCCCGGAGCTTCATCTCTGCTCTGGGCTCACACTGGCTCAGCTGAGGGCGATGGGACGCGGCCCTTCTTCTGCTGTTGGTCTCGGGGGACACAAACGTCTTCCTATAGCAACTGCCTGACGTTGGGAGTGCTTGGAGGGCTTAGTCTAGCAGGGACCTTGTGCAGACAGAACTTGTCCTTCTCTCCTGCCCTCTTCCTGCCTGGGGACAGGGCTGATGCTGCAGGGAGCAGCCAAAGGTGCCTGGAGCACAGCTCCCCACCGCTCCCCTGGGACACACGTCTCATGTTGGCACTTGGATGCTGTGGCAGGGGCATTGCTGGGCACTCTTCTGCTGTCAGCTCCTACCAACTTCAAGGTGTTTCCCTGCGGGGTAGTCAGCAGCTGTGCTCAGTGCCGTGGGTCTGGGTGCCCAGCCCTGGAGCATGCCAGCGACTTGGGGGTGCGGTTTGGGTGCATGTAAGTGCCACACGCTGGCAGTGACCCTGGGGGGTGCCAGCCTGCGGGGAGGGAGATGTCACATAGGGAACATGGGATGAATGGAGGGGCTGTGCAGCGGCCTGTGGCCAGTGCGCATCTGGTGGCCACAGAGCCTCCTTTGTGCCAGCTCCTGCTGTGCTCCCTGCCCTGCTCCCTGCTTCCTGCCTGGGCTAGCAGTGGGTTCTTATGGAGATCAGTTCCACATGGAAAATTGGGAGCTGCTGGGCATCTACTGCCTGTAAGCTTCTCCTCACTGCACTTTCTCCTCTGGATGCCCACATCCCTTGGTGCACCCATCCCTGGGTGATGTGAGCTGTGCTGAAGTCTTGTCCCTGTTGCCACCAGCACAGGATTTACCTCCAGGAGCTGTGGTGGGGGTTCCCAGCAGGGTGGCCCCGTGCCCACAACTGATCGACGGCTGCAGCCTCAGCGACTGTCTTTATTTTTCAGTGGCATTTTTCCCCCTCTCCCGGCTCCTGCCCTTGGTGCTGTGACTGCAGGTGTCTGTGCCAGCAGGACGATGGACGTGGTCTCTCCGTGTGAGGACAGTGCAGAGCTGCAGGATGGGCTGTGAGCTCCCCACCACCACCGTCAAGTACAGAGCGGCTCTTTCAAGGTTTGATCTGGTTCCTATAGAAACTGGAGGTTGCTCCTGCCTGGTGCTGGTGCCAGCAGCCAGTGGTACCTCTGGGGAGCGGGGACAGCAGGGAGCAGGGTACGGCACAAGCAGAGTGCTGCTGCTGCTGCCTTTCTATGTGTATTGTGTCCCCCTCTGCTTCCTCACTCTGCTCCTGCCCTTCAGGAAGGCCGTGCTGAGCCCCACCAAGGCTCAACATACCCTCCAGCCATGGAGGGCTCTCCAGACCCCATGGGACCCTGCAATAGATGTGCTGGTTGCCCTCTGTGGGACAAGGGACTTGTTGCCATTGCATGCTGTGGCACAGTGCTGTGGCTGTGCGTCACTGCGGTGACACCTCTGGTCTTGCCAAAGGTCACCACTGGAGGAGTCTGGAAACCTGAGAGAATGTCCTGGGGGCACCTGGTTGATGCCCCGGGGGGGAACAGCCCCGGGCTGCGGGGTCCCATCAGCACCAGAGCCTCGAGGGTCTGGGCTGCTCTTCCACTGCCTGGCACTGTGGGCTGGTAGGTGGCAGAGGTGCTGGTGCCGTTTGTCGCCCCTGGTGCTGGAGCAGCTCCTCTCCCTCCTGGCAGCAATGGGCAGCAGGCTGTGGACCTGGTGCACCCTCCGCCTCGCCTGCCCGCCTTTGCGGCTGCTCCGGAAGGATGACCGCAGCCCTCTGCAAATACCTCATCCCTGGAGCAGGGGCCAAGCTTCAGCCATGGCTCGGATCCAGAGCAGCTCGGGGGAGCTCTGCCCTGTGCCCCCCTTTGCACCCTTTGCAGGTGCCCAAACACACAGCTTCGTGCTGCCCAGGCGCCTGGGGCTGGTTCTGCCCTGGGGGGAAAAGAGGACCCAAAGAGCCAAGGATGAGCACCCTGAGTGCGTTGTCCCCTTGTAGCTTATAGCAGCCAAGCAGCTCTGCTGAGCCAGAGCATCCCTGGCCAAGCCAGCAGCAGGAGGCTCTTCCCACTGCCCTTGTGCTGCTGCCGGGTTTGCTCATCCTGGCAGCGAGTCGGCGGCACTGCTGCCAGCGACAAGTGCCGGTGAGAGGAGCTGCGGGATGGGCCTTGTGGCTTCCCCTGTGCCTGAAGATGGTGGGGAGGTCCTGGGGGAATGCGACAACTCCGTGCTCCTGTTTCCATCCCCTTCCTACTGCCCGCTGACAAGATACTGGCTCCCATGGGACCTGTCTGGATGGGTGCAATGGGGATGGCATGAGCTGCTTCCATGCTGGGGAGCTTGACCACGGGATCCCTGCCCCAGGCTCTTGTGATGCCCAGGTGGGTACCAGGGCTTGTGTTATGGTGTGGCCTCATGCTGGCTGGAGGGAGGGGAAAGGGTTGAATCTTGCCCCACCAGTGTGTTGCTCCTTGGTGATGCCGATGGCTGAGGGTCCCCATAGTGTGGTTGCAGACACCACCCAGTCCCGAGGATGGGGCACTGTGGGTGCCCACTGGGCTCTGCCCATTGAGTGGCCTCTGTTTGCAGGGATAAGCTGGATGTGGCCTGTGGGTCCCCATGCCATTGCCTGCCCCATATCAGGCTCCTGATGAGAGCTACCATTCTCTGGGCATGGGGAATGGAGGGCCCACTGCTGGCTGTGGCGTTGGATGCTGTCCCATGGCATGTGCCTGCAAACAGTGGGGAGATGATGGGGCAGAGCTGGTGCCCCAGCCCGTTCTGGCTACTGACAGCCCCTCTGAAGCCCACATGTGTCCCCACAGCACTGTGCAGGGAGCGGGATGGGGCACAGTGGGGATGCTGCCGAGCCCCTGCTTTGGGGATGGGGAGCAGGATGGTACCAAGGGCCGCCCCTCGGAGGGGAGTGGGCTCCTCCAGCCCCCTGCTCCCTGCCTTGCCCCTGCCTCCTGCCCTTGTGCTGGCATCCCTGGCAGGGGCCTGGCACGGCGCGGCGGGGCTGGCTGGGGGCCGGGCCGCTCCCCCGCTCCCCGCTAGCAGCCGAGGAGTTAAAAACTCAGCCCTTGTGATGAATATTTAACAGCAGAGCACAGGCTGGAGCCGAGGATTCCTCCGGGCTGGCTGGGCGCTGGCAGCGCTGCCTGCCCGGGCGCACTGCGCAGGAGGAGGAGGAGGAGGACGGGGCGCTGGGGTCCCCGCTGCCGTTGCCATGGGCACGCAGGGGCTGGGAATAACTTTTCTGACTTTGCCTCTCGTCGTGCAAGCAGCCGCGGGAGGTGAGATGGGATGGGATGGGATGAGGTGGGATGAGATGAGATGGGATGCGCTGCCTCGCTCCTGCCGCGCCTGGGGTAGCTGAGGGGATGGTGGGTCCCATGGCAGGAGATGATGGGGGTCCTGGGCTGCGGGGCTGGGGTGAGCCTGTGCTGACCCATTTATTCCTTTCCCTTTGCCGTGTTCCGGGGGGCTGGGTGCTGGGGGACCTGGTCTGGCCCAGGAGTTCTCTCCTGGCCTCCCAGCACCCTTCTCCCCACTGGTGCATGTCCCCACTGTGCTGCTGCGCTCGGGAGGTCTCAGCCCAACCAGGGCTACCTGTCCTGATAGGGATGTCTGGGCCGGGTTCCCGTTGGAGCATTAGGGTGTTGGGCTTCAGCTTGCCCACCCCACAGACCTGCATCACCAGTGAGGATGAAACCTCAGAGCTGCTTCCCCGGGGCCGAGGCGCTGGGTGCTCACCTGCATCTGGGCCAGGCTCCTTTGGTTGCTGCCAGAGGATGCTCGAGGTCAGGCAAGGGCTGGTGGGTGGGGATCTGAGCACCTCAAAGGAGTTCGGAGGAGAGCTCGAGGTCCCTGCCCTGGGGACCCTCTGAGTCCTGCTCCGTCCCGCTCCCAGGATGTGTTGCTGCAGGCTGGCACCACGGGCAGCATAGGTTGAGGCAGGCAGGGCTACTTTCATCCTGCTGGTCCGAGCAGTCGCGGCTGGCATGGAAGCATAGCTCACCATAGCTGGCATGGCCCCATGGTGTCCGGGGGGACCGCTTATGTAGGCTGGCCCTGGGCAGCACTGGGTTGCTCTGTGCCTCCTCCAGGAGCAGGACAGGGAGCTGAGGAGGGAAGGGCCGCGCTCCCTGGTTCCCGTTGCAGAGGTGATGGCTCTGGGGGGCTGTGCAGACAGCAGGAGCAGGGTTCTGCCTTCCCTGGCATCCTCGGCATCCCCGTGTCTGCTGTGCTGGCACCCGGCATCAGGTGCACGGCTCCTGTAGCTGCTCTGAGTGCGGGCACCGCACTGGTGGGAGTGGAGCAGCTCCGGCCCTGAGCGATGGGGTGAGCTTTAAGTCCCCGCAGCGTGGGCACGGGCCTCTCCAGCAGCCCCCAGCAGCCGCCTTCTGCTGCCAGCCCACCCCTGGGAGCCGCAGGGCTAGCGGTGGGGGCTGCGGCAGCACCTTCAGCTCCCCGCTCGCCCAGGGAAGGTGATGTGTGTGGTGAGGGGCTGCCTGGGCTCCCCACGGTGCGCAAGGGGGGATGCTCCCACAGCAGCTGGGGATGGAGCCCCGTGAGCAGTGAGGTTTGGCTGCCACAGAGTGGAGAGATGCTGAGGGAGGTTTCCCTGTGGAGCGGCTGGGGGAGGCAGGGAAGGTGTGAAAGCACCAGTGCTAAGAATAACCGGGATGAACACAAGTGCTGGCGGGACCCCTGGCTGTGATGGGGGTGCTCTCACCATGGGGGGGCTGGGCACGGCTGTGGGTGGGTTTGGGGAGTGGGTCCAGTCTCCATCACTTGCACTGAGCTCTCCTCTCTCCGCAGGGCAGTGGTGCTATGACTCACAGGACCCCCAATGCGGTGAGTGGTGCCATGTGCAGGATGGGGGTGTCGGGGCTGCGTGGGATTTAGACCCCTACATCTCCCCACAGTGCCTGGCCGAGGGCACTCTGGGCAGCATCAGTGTGGCTGCAGGGGGGAGCATGGCTCGGAAAAGGGGAGATTCAGCCGTATTACACCCATAGAGGGGCTATGCTTCCAGGTGTGCTGATATAGAGACTGGGGACAAGTGCTCAAGCCCATTCCACCCAGCTCTGGGTGCTCCCAGGGCAGCACCAGCCTCCCCCCTTCCACCTGGAGCAAGTTAAATGACACATGTAAAACATGCCATTAGCAACCCCATCAAGGCATTGAGGGGGCTGTGGGGCACGGGATAGCTCTGTTTTGGCAGGCAGCAAGTAGGGGAAGGGAAGCATGGCTGGGGGCACTTTGTCTGGAAGCAGGCAAATAGCTTGTAAAAGGTTAATTAAAGATCAACGAGCATTTAATCAGCTGTTACGGCCCAGCTGGTTTATAGCTCTTGGGTTTACACGCCTTGTGCCCAGCGGTCCATGCTCACCGGCCATGGCCAATGTGCCATGGCAGCTGGGCTCCGCTTATCCCAGCCGGAGCAGCGCTCCATGCTACCAGCAATCCATCCTCCCCGGGGGGTGGCTGAGCAGGGCTCTGGGAATCGGTGCCTTAATGAAGGCACCAGGCGCTGTGTGGGGTACCCGAGAGCGGCGTGCTGGGGAGCTGGTGTGGCGGCGGCACGGCCAGGCTGCAGCTCCCAGGGTTTCCAGGTGAAAAGGTGCCTGGAGTAAGGAGAGGAGAAGGGAAGGACACGGGGCTGAGCCCAGGGGGCAGGAGGTGGAGGTGAGCGTGGGTCTGTGGCTTTGTCTGCCCAAGAGGAAGGTTGGTAAGGGCAGGAGGTGCACCGCGGGGTGCTGCTGGAGGAGCAGCCCCTCCTGACCCTGGTTATAGACAAAGGCTGCCCAGCCAGAACGTGTGCCAGAGCACAAGAGCAGTGCTGAGGGGGGATGCTCTGAGCTGCCCCGGGACTGGGGGTGCCCTGGGAGGACAGGACTGGAGGTGTCAGGGGTGTTCCCATGCCCTGGATGGGATGCAGCCCAGTGACAGCACCTTCACCTCAGCACAGGCAGCTCCGGCTGCCCTGGGGCCTTAAGGTGAAGCAGCAGGGTGCCAGGGCAGCCACGCTGAAGCAGTGAGCAGCACGGTGGCTATGTCCCATGCCACAGCTGTGGATGGCAGCAAGTGTCCAGTGCTGCAAGAACAGAGGATGCTGGGGTGATGGGCACAGTAAACCACACGTGTGTGCGTGGTCTGGCCATGGTGTCAGCCACGGGGACCACTGCTTATAGCCCTCAGGCAGCACACTGGTTTTGCAGTGGGTACAGCTGGTTACTGGCACTGCCAGCTCTTGCCATGGTGACCCCTACCCCGGCAGTTGCTGATGGGGATCATGCAGTCCTGTGGACCCCATGTGGGATTTGCCCCGGCATGAGCTGTATGGCCAGGATGCGCTGTCACCTGCTACAGCTGGACAAGTGCGGCATGCATAGGGTAAAATGTGGTAAGCTGGTAAAACCCAAACTGTGTGTCCTATGAATGGGCCTGAGCTCCTTCATCCCTACTCAGTAGCTCCTGTCTGTCCTTCCCTTGCAGGTGCTGTATGGAGCAGTGGGATCCCTCTGCATAGAGCATTCCCCTGCCCAGCCCTGGTGTGAGCCCCAGGGACTGTGGTTGGCAGCCAGCACAGCCCCACAGGGAGGGATTGCTTGCAGGGATGGGCAGAAGGGGCTGGAAGAAAAGCACTGCCCTTCACCAGCAGTGTGCCAGGCTAAATATAGCCCCCAGCCCTGTGAGGAAACCCTGCTGCATTATGAATGAGGCTTGCAATAAGCCCCTGCTCATCAATAGGGAGGAAGGCTGGCCAGGCAGGAGGACAGCTCCTGTGGGATGCAGGCGAGCACGGCGGGGCTGACTGGGACTGCAGGGCTGGCTGAGGACCCAGCAGCCTGTGCCTCCCTCGGTGGCTGCCCGTGGTGCCCCTGCTCCTCCTCTGCAGGCCCCAGCCACTGGAAGGAGCTGAAAGCCACGTGCGGCGGCAGCAAGCAGTCCCCTGTGAACATCGACAGGCGCCGGCTGCAGCGGGACCGGGGCCTCGGGGACATCCTCTTCGAAGGCTACGACCAGGCCCCCCCGGGCAAGTGGAGGCTGACGAATGATGGGCACACAGGTACGAGCTGCATGGGGACCCCCCCGTCCCATCTCCCAGGCACTGTCCTGCCCTGGCTCAGTTCCACCACCAGTGTGGGTGTCCTCTGCCCCTGTGGGTGTGTGTTAGTGCTGGGATGAAGCCTGAGGAGGATGAGTCCAAGTGTGCCAGGGCTGTCCTGCATCCTCACCCCATCCCGCTGCCCTTGCAGTGATGCTGAGCCTGGCGAGTGAGTTGGTCTCTGAGCACATCGCCATCAGCAGCGGGGGCCTCCCCGGCAGGTACCGTGCGCTACAGCTCCACTTCCACTGGGGCAGCCCAGCGGGGAATGGCTCCGAGCACACTCTCGACGGGTGCCAGCTCCCCATGGAGGTAGGTGAGACAAAACACTCCCTGGGTGGCCCAAGTCCTTGCTATGATGGGAAGGTGTGATCCCAAGGCTGCCGTGCAGGCTCTGGGATGCTGCACTGGCAGGTTTGGCTGTGCTCCCATCACTTGTGCTGATGGTGGGATACAGGCAGCTGCTGCACAGGGCACCTGGGTGGTTGGAAAGCAGTTGATGCAAGACTCTGAGGTTTTGCTTTGTGGTTTGTGGGCCACACTGCCTTGTTGGAGGCACTGGGTGAGGTTCGGATGGCTCTGTGCCCCGCTGAGTCAGTGAATGCAGCAGGAGTGTGCAGGAGCATGCTCTACCAAGCGTGTTGGGATCCTTCTGGGTGAAAGAGGCTCTGTGCCTCTTTCTTTGCTCTCTGTGCAAAACTGATGTACTGTGGCTGGTGGGCGGTTGCCCATGCTTGGCCCCTCTGTGCTTTCCCCAGATGCACATTGTGCACATGAACGCCAAGTACCGGACGCTGGCAGAGGCCAAGGGGCATCCCAATGGGCTGGCGGTCCTGGGCTTCTTCTTCCAGGTGGGTCTGAAACTGCTGGAGGGAGGGCACCCTGTGCTGGGAGCAGGCCCCTCAAGGCACGGCTGGTGGAGCCTTGCATGGTGCTCCGAGGCAGCGAGAGGGGCAGGGAGGCTGGGCCAAGGCCAGGAGGTGCTGGAGAACCTCAGTGGTGCAAGGTGCCCACCGCTGGCTCCGTGCAACGGGAGCTGTGAGCTCTTCCCCACTGCTGCTCTGTGGTGATGTGGGGCTGGCTCTGCCTGCGGATGCTCAGCAACATGGAATGACCTGGCTCTGCGCTGCCCCAGCCGCTTACCCTCCTCACCCACAGGTCTCTGAAACTCCTAACACCAACTACAACACCATCGTGGCGGGGCTGAGGAACATCTCCCATGCAGGTCAGTCACCTTCTCATTGGGGTGGGGGTGAAAAGGGGAGAACCCTCCTCAGGGGGTTGCACTGGGGAGGAACCTGACAGTCTATGGCACCATCTGGCTGAGGGGAAACTGATGGGGGCGGCCCTGCTGTCCCCACCCCGTCCCTGGCATGGCACAGGCTGAGCACCCGTGTCCACAGGGGACTCTGTGGATTTGGCCTCCACCTTCCGCCTGAGCACGCTGCTGCCGCGTGCCGGCCGGCTCTCCCGGTACTACCGCTACCAGGGCTCCCTCACCACCCCCGACTGCAGCGAGGCCGTCCTCTGGACCGTCTTTGAGGAGCCGGTGGAGATCGGGCGGGAGCAGGTACCAGTGTGCACAGCCTGAGGGGATGGGCCTCCCGCCTGCCCCCTCTCCTTGCCCTTCCCCACCCCTCTGCACAGGGAAAGTCATCTCTACAGTAATGCTCCTGGCAACCAGGCACTTAATTTAATGAGCGTTAAGTAATGGAGCCATGGCCACATGCCAGCTCGGAGACATCCTGTCCATAGCGCTCTGCCACCCAGCCCCAGTATTCAGAGAGTGAAATGGGAGCAAACCCACTGGAGCTTAGAAGAGGGTCCCAGGGGGTGGGTGGGCGGATGGATGGATGGATGGATGGATGGATGGATGGATGGATGGATGGATGGAGTTCTCCTCTGCTGCCCAAGCATCTTAGCAAATGATGGAGTCATGGAGGGAGTCATTGAGGGAGTCATGGCCCAGCTACTCTTCCAAGCACTCAGCGCAGCCACTGAAACACAATTACCTCCTTTAAAACTCAAGACCTGATCCTTTTAAGGACCTGGTTCATGTACTTGCCTTATGGGTCTGGTTTGGGGACAGCAGTGAAGGGTTGCGGGACGCCCCCCTCTGCAGCGGGGCCACGGCATGGACCCTGTGCACATGAGGGACAGCAGGGAAGGGGCCTCACGAGCCGGCAGGGGCTGGTGTGCCTGGCACCGGGGCTGCCCGCCCGCTCTCCCTGCGCAGCTCCAGGCCTTCGTCAGCACCCTCCACTTCCCGGCCGTGGGCTCCACGCTCCCCACAATGACCAACAACTTCCGCCCGCCGCAGCCCCTCCACGGCCGCAAGGTCTTCGCCTCCCGGGCGGCCACGGCCAGCGGGGGGTCCCCACACAGAGCCCCCCATCAGTTCCTCTCCCCACTGCTGCTCCTGGCCCTGCTCGGCCCCTCCTCGCCAACCCCCTAACGCCTGGGCCGGCCGCTCACCAGCCTCCACACGAGCACCCCCCTGCTGCACTGGTGATGCCGCTGGTCCACGGGTGGATGGGACAAAACGGCACAAAGAAGCACGTCGGGACCTGCCAAGGTGAAGGTGTTGCAAACCTGGATCTCTGCAAGCCCAGAATGCGCCTGGAGCCGGGTGGTGGAGCTGCTGGGAGTGGGATGCTGTAGGCCCTGGGATGAAGCCGAGGTCCTCGCTGATGGCTGTGGGTTGCTGCCTCTTTGGCTCTGTGTCTCTTTGGCAGGGCTGTGCAGGCAGGCACGAGCCTTCCCCTTTCCTCCTTGTGCAATAAATCCCCATGGCCAAATCCTGTCCCTGCACGTGGCTCAGTCCCTGTGGTCCCTGTGCTGCTGGGACCCTGTTGCTTTCCCAGGAGTTGGGGCTGGCTGGCAGAGGGATGGGGGCTGCTCCTGGGGCCACAGCACCCTCAGTGCCCTGGGGCAGGACACAGGGCACCCATGGCTAATTTTACACTGGCACAAATCACTGTGCTGCCCAGGGAGGCAGGGGGAGAGCCAGGGCCTGAGCGAATGGGGCAGTTCATAATTAATGAGCTGAAGCTCCAGGCATGTTCCCGTCTCCCCCTGAATTATGGGTGTAAGGGCACAGGTCGTTATCTGGGAGCAGATCCCCACACCGAGGTGCCTGCGGGCTCTGTGGGTGCTGGGGCTCTATAAGCCCCCCCCAGAGCTGGGCCTGGGAGCAGCGGCCCTGGCCTGTGGAAGGGCGGCAGAGCTGGTGCGTGCTGCCCGGGCTGCTGTTGGCAGCCCACAGGATGCAGCCCATGGGGTGCCGGGGGCTGCTGCAGGCTCCCGTCACGGGCACGGTGGTGGCCATCGCGCAGCTCGGTAACTGCCGGCGGGCTCCGGCTGGCGCCGGCTGGAAGCAGTATCCTGGCTCAGGGGCCGCCCATGTGCTGACCTTTCCTTAAGGACCTCGTTAGTGCCGGGGAGCGCCCTGGCCGCCTGCCCCGCCGCGCTGGGGGCTGGGGCCGTGCTGCCGCCCTGTGCCCGCCCGTGCCCCGGCCCCGCCAGCACCGACACCGGCACCGACCGCGGGACACGCGGCGCCACAGCGGCAGGCGGCCGCCAGGGGGAGCTCGCCCCCCGGCTGCGGGCGCGGCTGTGCCCGGGTCGCTGTCACCCGCGGGCCTGTGCCCTGCGTTTCCTCCCGAGCCCCTTATCCCTTCGTGTTGCGGAGCACCAGTCCGATGAGGAGCGGCTGGGGGAGATGGGGTTGTTAATGCGGAGAAGAGAAGGCTCAGGGTGGTCCTTATCACGCTCCCCAACTACCTGAAAGGATGGAGCCAGGATGCAGCTGGTCTCTTCTACCCAGCAACAAGCGATAGGACAAGAGGTGACAGCCTCAGCCTGTGCCAGGAAGGGTTTAGATTGGATATTAGGAACAATTTCTTCACTGAAAGGGTGCTCAGCCATTGGAACAGACTGCCCGGGGCACTGGTGGAATCGCTGTCCCTCGAGTGCTCAAAAATGGAGTAGGCAATGGACTTGATGATATTAAAGACCTTTTCCAACCTAGTCCGTTTTGTGGTTCTATGTTCCCCCTGTGTCCTCCAGTCTGTCTGTGCCCCCATGTCCCTCCATGTCCCCACCGTGCCCCTGCCCCTCACACCCACAGGCTGCAGGATGGCGGCCCCATGAGTCCAGCCTGGGGCCAGCCCAGTGTAGTCACAGGAGCAGTGGGTTCAGCCACAGAGCATGGCAGTGCCTGGCCACCCACAGTGACCCCTACATGGCTGCAGCCTCCCAGGCCAGTGTGTGAGGGGCACCTGGGGCCAGACCTTGCTTGACAGGGGGCTCATTGAGGGCACAAAGCTGTGGCTCTTCAATGGCAGCAGGGGATGCCCTGTCCTCGGGGTCCCTATTCCCTGGGGAACCTGTCCTGGTCAGCTGTGGTGCCCCTGGCAGAGGACAGCAGTGGCACCAGGCAGCCAAGCCCCTCTGTACAGCAAAACCACTCCAGGGGCCCAGAACACGCCATGCATCCTCCTAGGTCCCCCGATCCGGGGAGGTGCTGTGCCTCCCACTGGGAACACTGGGCTGCCTTGCCTGCCTGGGAAAAGGACCTGGAACCATTCCCCAGCCCAAGAGCCGTTGCTGAAATGGGTCTGCAAGATGTCTTTTCCCGCCTCCTGCTCGGGCGGGCAGCGATGCTCTGGGTGTCAATCATGCTGCGGTCGCGGTGTGTGCCGGGGCTATTCCTGGCTCCCAGCTGCTGTTTGGCAGCAGCAGGCCCTTGGTTTTGGCCAGGCTGTAATTTTAGCAGTGGCTGTTCCTGATCAGCGCGGCTGCGGTCGGCACAGCTGCCTGCAGAGCCACCGCTCAGCTGGGGACAGTGGTGCATGGCGGCAGCGCCTGCCCATGGCCACCTGCGGTGCCCAGCCATGGCAGAAGCGCTTAAACCTGGTGTTCCTACCCCACCCTGGTGCTGAGGAAGGGGAAAGGGCTTTGCTGGGGCTGGAGGTGAGGGTGGCACTGGGCAGAGTGAGGGATTCAGCCCCAGGGTGCACCACACATCTCCCTTCAGTCCCCTCATGCTGACTGCAGAAGCCATGGCACTGGCACTGCTCACCCTGGCAGGATGTGGAGAGGGAGAAATGCAGCTTGGAGCCTCCTTAACTGCCTGAGTCAAACCCTTTAGTTGCATCCTGAGGGCCCGGTGAGGATCACAAGGGGCTGCCTCCATCACACCCGCCATCCACCTCTGCCACCACCTTCTTGTCACCTACTACATAGAGATCTCTTCACATAGGCTAAAACCACCCCATTTTGGGGCTGAAATTTATCAACCATAATTCTGCAGCTAGGCAATACCAGCCTAGCACTATGACCCCCCCATCAGCACACCTGCCTGGCGGGACCCGCTGCTTCTTCCTGATGTGAGCAGAAAACACGGGTGTGCTGGGTCCCCAAGGAGGGCTGGAGCTCTGCTGGGAGCTCTATTTTATCACCACTTACACAGTTCAGATGACAAACCCTTTGAAGCAGCTGAGCCGTGTTTATTTTTCAGTCGGTTCAGCTTGTTTACAGCCTGTTTACAAGCCCAGGGGTTTATCTTTGGGGCTGTTTACCTCGGTTTAATACCCATCTAAACAACCCGACACCAGGGGTCGGGCACCGGTCCCCATGCAGCCGCCAGCTGCGTGCCCTGACGGTTGCTGTTTTGCCGGAGCTATGCAAATGCTCTCATCTCCACAGGCGGGGTGGATCGCTCAGGTCCTGTCTTCAACCACACCAGCCTCAAACGTTTATTGATTTCATTTAATTCCCTTTCAATCCTAGGGCAATGGAACCTCAGCCTTCGGCTCTCTGGCTGTTCCCAGCTGGGGCTTTGATCCAGAGCTGCCCAGGGGGTGTTTGATGGTGTCTGATGATTCGTAACTTGTACTTTATCATTTATAGCCTCTGTTGTTTTCTCATTTATAGCCTGTATTTTACTCTCAGATCTGGGGGAATCTGCCCCATGCATCCTGCAGCAGGTTGGACTGAGGGACAAGCCTAAGGGGCTGCCTGGCAGGCGGCAGGGACTGTTCAGTGTAATTCAGTCAGTGAGAGAGGATTTAGGGTGACCTGGCCTAAAATGTGCTCCAGGTTTATACCCCGGTGGTGGTGGCACAGGGGAGCAAGTCCATGAGCTGAGCAGTGTCAGGGTCAGCCCTGGTTCTGAACCCCACATGGCAGTGGTGCCCAGCCTGGGGGCCCTGGATGCACTGGGATCACTGTGTGTGTGTGTGTGCCAGTGTGTGTGCATGCATGTGCACATACCCCACATCGGGCAGGGACCTCTGCCAGGCACCATCCTGCTGGGGACCCTCCAGGAGACGTGACCACAGGCTGGGGACACACACGCTGCCCTGGCTCACAGCCCCACCACCCTTGGTGCCATCTCACACGGGGTCCCAGGACCTGCACCCTGCCAGCTCTGGGCAGGGTACAGCTGCCCCAAAGCCTGTCCCCCCCGATGTGATGGCAAGTGAGGACTCAGCAAGGGAACAGGGGCAAAGCTCTCTGCAGCAAAGAGCCAGCGCTCATGTCAGGGCTCTGCTGCAGCACTCGCTCCCCTTCACACGTCAGCACACACTGGACATGGTTTCGCTTCCTTTTCTGGGGCCCCTTTCGAGTTCCTGACTGGGGACTGGGGCAGGTCAGGAGTTAAATTTAGCTGGGGATGCCCCACTCTGCACAGCTGCACAGTGGCAGTGCCGGGGGTCCAGGAGGGCACCGAGCTGGCGTGGCACAGCCTGGGCTCTGCACAGCCTGCCCCAAACCCTGTGGAGAAGGTCTGGGTTATGGGGAAGGTGGCTACGTGAGCAGGGGGTGTCAGGATAGGGTGCAGCAGCCACCAACCGCCCCTCTGGGTGCCCCGGTCAGGCAGGGCAGAGCCCATCAGGCATCACCCAGCCTGGGCACAGCAGCAGAGCCAAAGCAGGGGGCTCATTGTGTCCTCCCGCTGCCATCCCAGTGGGGTCCGGCTCTGCCCCGCTCCCCACAGCCTGGCCTGGGGCTATTGTTGGCCCCCGCTCTCGCTTTCGGGTTTCAGCCCTGCTCCTCCCGAAGCGGTGGCTGTTGGGGTGGCCGGGCAGGCAGAACATCCCCGTCCGCTCGGGCTGTGCCACGTCGCACAGGGCTCTGCAGAGGAGGGGTTTCATCAGCCCCAGGTGCACGCGCTCTGCTCCCGCCACGTCCCCACAAAGACGGTGGGAGATGCTGGGGGAAACACGGGGTGACGGTCAGTGCAAAACCAGCAAGCCCAGGCTGGTTTCTGGGGGGACAAACCCTGTCAAGTTGTCCCTCATGGATGGGGTTCAGCACGGCCGCCCCCAAGTGCAAGGTTGTGGGTGCAGGAGCTGCCCTCACCCCAGGGCAGGCTTTGGGGACCTCTGGGGCTGGGGGTGATGCTTTGGGCACAGGTTGCAAGAGCTCCCACTGCCCCATGCTCCTTTGTTCCATCCCCACATCCCTCCCTCTGGTCCCAGCCATGGGGTCCCTCCAAGCCCAAAGCATCTAAACCACAGGGGTTTATTAAACTCCCTCTAAGGCCTTGCTAAGCCCTTGTCTGTGGGCGCAGATCTCACCGAGCCCTGCTCCCACCATGGCACCTGCTGCAGCTCTCTGCCGCTAAATAAAGCCCTTCTGAATCATCCCATCTACTAAAATAGATCCCCCTCGTTCAGTTAATGGTGAGCTGGGGAAACAGAAAACAAACAGCTTTAAAACGGCAGCGCAGGAGATGCAGAGCGAGAGCGAGAGCTGCAGCTGCGGAGGGAGGGATGCAGGTTTCTGTTTCCCTCAGCAGAAAACCCCACCGAGGGTGGCTGCAGGAGCAGGACAGCTCTTTCCTTCCCAGGCACCGCTTCCCAGGCCTGGATCAGGCCCCGCATCCCGGTGTGATTCCCAGCAGTGGCTCCCCAGCACTGTTGAAGGCTTGCTATGGATAAAACCAGGGTTGGGAGCTTGCTGTGCTGTGGCAGCGGGGGGAGCACGGGAGCACTGGGGTGGGGGACATTGATCCATAATTCAGCAGCTTTTCCCTCGCTTATGGAAGGGATTTAGCAAACTCTTTTGATCAATCATTAATGAGGTTCCCTGCCCCTGGAGTCAGATGCACCAGTGCTAACCCAGACCCAAGGTGAAGCCAGACCCAGCCCGACCTGCCCCAAACTGAGCCCATGAAGGCTCAGTCTGGTGTCTTGTGAGCAAGGGACAGGCTTTACCCACGGGAAGCTGGGATGGATTTCAAGCCCTCTGGAAAGTGTTGCCCTGCTGCCCCCTCCTTGCTAGCTGCCCCCGACCCCAATGTACCCAATGTAGCAGCGTAAAATCTGGCAGCATGGCTGCAACAGGGGCTCCTGTGTCACCCCATCATCCCCTCCAGCCTCAACCACAGCTTTAGGGTATGGTTTGCCAACTGCTGGAATCAATAATTAGTGAAGTTTGGGCTTTCTCAGTGGGAAATGGAAGCAGGCGTCCTTCCTGGCAGCAGGTCTTGCTCCTTGAGGCTTTCCCAGCTGGCACAATCCCAGGCAGCCTCTACTGGGCAAAAGCCCCAGCAGAGCCATGACAGAGAGACAAGGATGCTGCAGGCAGGGGTTTGCCAGGGAATAACCTCCCTTGAGCAGGGCATCCCTTGAGCTGGTGCCATCTCTGGGTCTGTGTCCCCCAGCAGTGAGCTGGGATGGGTGCCGCAGGGATCTCACCTCCCAGACCCCTGCTGCAGCCTGGCAGCCCCCCTGGACCAACGCTGCCACTGCAGGCTCTTCTCTGCCCAGGAAACTGTCTTAAAGGAGCTTATGTTGGAGCACAGCAGGACAGACCCTACCATTGCTCTGCCCACCTTCCTCTAGCTCCACTGCAAGCTGAGCATCCCACTCCTGGCACCTTCCCCAGCTGCTGCAGTCTGGTCTGTGTATGGGTTTGTTCCATTCCATGGGGATGGGGTTTCCTGTGAAAACCCCGAGCCTTGTCACCTAATACATGGGCAGGGACACTGGGACTGCTTCCATCTCCCCAGTCCCCTGTGTGCAGCAATGAGAGGGGAGTTTGCTCCATGGATGGGGCTGGGCCGTGGCAGGGTCTCTCTTGCCTGGCTGGGGAGGATAAAGACAGAATAAAGTCAATTGTTTTGGAGCACAAAGTGCCTCTTGGAACCTCTGGTGGGGTCCAGACCCTGCTGCCAGCTTCCTACCAAAAGCAGGAGGGAGGGAGGGAGGGGAGGGGCAGACCAGGGCGCAGGCTATGTCCCCTTCTGCCCCTTCCATCTGCATCCTGCCAGGACAGCCCAGTGCCCTGGGCCCCGCAGGGCTGGCACACATCCCTGCAGGGCTGGCACATGGCCCTGGAGCTGCTCGGGGCTCCTGGGGACAGCTCGTGCTGTGGAGGGCAAAATGCCTGGTGCAGCCAGGAAACCCCAGTGGCCCTGGAGTGGGTGCAGGGGACAGAGGCTGGGCAGGGGGGAACGGTTTGGGCATGGGGACATGGGGACAGCATGGAGTGGGGAGCTGCTGTCTCCAGTAGCAATAGGGAGGGATGGGGACAGGGATGGGGATGCTGGTGGAGCAGAGAGCCTCAGGCTGAGACTGCAGGCCCAGGGCTGGCTGGAGAACTGTGTCACCTGCAGAAATGCAGGCTGGAAAAGCACCTTATCAGGGTAAACAGCAGCATCTTCCCACCAGAATAAAGTCTTCTGAACTGTTAATCCACTGTGTTGCCATTGCTGGGATGCCCCCAACAGCACTGGAGGACATGGGGCTCCTTTTGCGAGCAGCAGAACCACTGCTTTGTTCAGGCCACCCACCCTGTCCTGTCCACGTGAGCAAGAGATGGCTGAAAGAAGCTTAATTCTACTCCAAGTTCCTCTTTGGTACTTGCTTTCCTGGCAGGCTTGGAGTCGGTGCTGCAGTGCTTGCTCCCTGGAAGGTTCCATACCCTTAGACATTTTGCCAGACAAGGAGCAATGCAGAGAGAAGAAACTGCCCCTTTGGATCTTGTCCCATAGAGTTTGAGTTTGGCAGATTTTTTGGTTTCATTTTGGCTTCATTTCATGATAAACCCACAAGCGGCTGCTGAACGATTGAGTGAAAAAAGAGCATTAAAGAGCTGGGGTGGGCAGCTCCATCAGAGCTTTCTGGGGTGGATGGAGGCGTCAGGGTGGGTAGGATGGGTGGAGGCACTGGGGTGGATGGGATAGATGGACACAGCAGAGGAGAGCTCTGGAGCCCCGAACACAAGGGGGACATGGAGCTTTTGGAGAGAGTCCAGAGGAGGCCACCGAGATGCTGCGAGAGCTGGAGCAGCTCTGGTCAAGACAAGCTGAGAGCTGGGATCTGGGGAGACCTTATTGTGGCCTTCTGGTACTTAAATAGGGCCTGTAAGAGAGATGGGGACAAGGCTTTCAGCAGGCCCTGGTGCATTAGGACAGAAGGTAATGGTTTTAAACTAAATGAGGGTAGATTAGGCGAGATATGAGGAATACATTTTTAATGATGAGGGTGATGAAACACTGGAACAGGTTGTCCAGAGAGGTTATAGATGCCTCATCCCTGGAAACATTCAAGGCTATGCTGGAACAGGGCTTTCTTTAAGCAACCTGTCTGAGGTGCAGATGCCCCTGCTCATGGCAGGGGTGTGACTGGATGACCTGTAAAGGTCCCTTCCAACCCAAACCATTTTGTGATTCTATGAGACTCTGTCACCAGAAATGGCTGCAGGGACACAGTTTCCCCTTGCACAGGATGCAAGGGACAGACTGGTGCATGTGCATGACTGGCGGCTACACCGGCACCCCCATCCTTGTGGACACAGTGATGACAGAGGAAAGAGGGACACAGCCAGGGCTGGTGGCAAAGGGACATGGCTGTCCATGGCATGTCCCACCGCAAGCCATACATCCCTGCAAGGGACCTGGCACCCAGAGGCCAGCAGGCAAGGGATGAGAATGGCACAGCCAGGGCCATGTGCTTGCTGCTGGGCTGGGGGTTTAGATTAGGCTGCTGCCACAGGCTGCTCATCCCCTGGTCCCAGCAGTGCCGGGGGGTTCATTGGGGTTCCCAGGGGGGAGCAAGAGCTGCAAGGAGCCCCAGCACTATGTGTATGTGTTCCCATCCCACCCTCCTCCGTACCGGTGCCCCTGGAGGCGTGAAAGGACACAGAGACAGGGATGCTGAGGCAGCGCTAGTTCAGTGTCGGTGTTTATTTGTGGGACACTCAGGGTGGGGGGACAGGAACAGGGCACTGGGGGACATCCGCAGCAGGGAGAGAACCGCTGCCCCTCATGGTGGGGAAGGGGGGGGCACGAGGGTGCGCAGGGAACAGGGACATCCCAGTGGGGTTAGGAGCACTGGGATCTATTCAGGATCTTCTCTACATCTCCAGCCTCGTGCGTGACCTTGCAGGCATAGGTTTCGTGGCTCTTATAGTCAGAGGCACCCAGGGTCAGGTAGCTGCTGGCCAAGTACTTGTTGTTGGCCTGCCGCACCGCCTTGCTGGTGTCGGCCCCAGTGCTGATGGTTTTGCCATCAGCCGTCCAGGTCACCTGCATGGAGCTGGGGTAGAAGTCTCCCAACAGACACACTATGGTGGCTTTGCCCTCAGACTCGATCTGCTCACTGGGTGGTGGGAAGAGGTACACAGTGGGGGACGTCTTGGGCTGGCCTGTGAGGGAGAGAACGTTGAGGAGTCAGAGGGGGCTTTGTGCCCCCCACAACCCCCTGCCTGCCTGCACTGCACAGAGACCCCCCACTTCCCCCACCACTGACAGTTCATCGTCTATAACTCTAATGTATTTGCATTGGGGTACAGCTATATTTTTATAGTGTTGCATATATAAACATGTATAAGCACACATATATACACATATTTCATATATGTATAACATGCATTTTATACATATATGTGTGTATTGTACATATGTGTGTGTATTGTACATATATAAAATATATAGTTATATAAATGTATGTATAATTACATACCATGTATAATATACAGTTATGCATGTGTACATATTCATATATAAAACCCATGTTACATATCTACTATATAAGTATATATAAATATACATAGCATACTATATAAAAGTATATGTCTTATATATATTGTATACCTATATATAGTATATAATACATATAAAACAAAATCTCTGGTTACTTGCCCTAAACCCCTTTCTTCCCTTTTGCGAGGCAATTTCATCTAAAAAATCAGATTTTTGAAGACAAATGCTCCCGTTTCCTGCCCAGCTCTGCTTTCACACCCTTTCAGGTCCGTCTCAAAACAAGCACAACTAAGAACCACCCAAAGGAAGACAGAGAAAAGATGTTTGGTCCTTCTGAGGTGGTGCTGCTGCCTCCTCAAAGCTGCAGTGTGTGTATTTCTATTCAAACCCCAGGACTCCACCATTCAAAACTTCCTGCTGCAGAAATCATCAAACTTGATTTTCTGCCCCTAATGATTTGGTTCAGGGTGGGATTTTTTTGACGAATTCTCCTAAAACTGACCCAGACAGACAGACCATGCTCCCCGCAGCGTTTCCAACACAATAACCTCCCGTCTTTACACGGCTTCCCTGGACAACGTGCTCTTTAAGAGATCCCTGACAAGTGTTTGGTTAAGATCCCAGGGATGTGCCCATTTAACACAAAGTCGGACGCGCTTTCAGCCTGCTCCTGGCCAAGGACAGGCTCCATTTTGCAGTGCCTGCACCCCTGGCTGCTTGAGCCCAAAGAGAAGCCCATTCTCCTCAGTCCTTCAGGACTAAGAACTGAGGACCTAGACCTTAAACTAATGACTAATTCCTTTAACAAAGACAAAAATTCACTGTCTTAGAGACCTAAATCTGCATTTCTGAAATAGGCTCCTGGGGACCTCAGGCACATTTCCTGGCCAAATTTTAAGACCTTTCAATTGAGAAAATACCCCCCCCTCAGTCCTCTATGGCCCGCACCAGAGCCCTCCGAGTCCGCAGGGACAAGACACAACCCAAAACGCTGCACTTAGTGCCTGTCTCTGAACTGGCGGCAAATCCCAGCCCAGCACCAAGTCCGAGCCAAATCCCCCAAATCACCCCAAAATCAACAAAACGTCACAATTTCACGGTGGGGAAGGAAAGACCGAGACGAAATCAGCGACTCACCTAGGACGGTCAGCATGGTCCCGGCCCCAAATACACCACACAGTGACACAGTGCCATGCAAAAACCCCTGCCTCATGGCAGGAGAAGTTCTGGTTCCCATGGGTATGGCAGGGTGAGGTGATAGGATGGAGATGCCCCAGTGGATGCAGCAGGATGAAGGTGATTGGCTGGAGGTGTCCCAATGGACACAGCAGGATGAAGGTGATTGGATGGAGGTATCCCAATGGACACAGCAGGATGAAGGTGATTGAATGGAGGTGTCCCGATGGACACAGCAGGATGAAGGTGTCCTGGTGGCTGGGTGCACTGTGCTGGATGTGCCCAGGTGGATGTGGCAGGGCAGGAGCAGCAGGACAGCCATATGGGAATGAATGCAAGTCCTTGCTGGAGCATCCATGAGGAAAGGGGTGGCCTTGGCCCCGCCAGCCCACTTGGAATCTGTTGGCTGGGCTTTCCAGAGATATGGCTGTGCTGTTGGCTATCCAAGGCCCCACTGCTGCAGAGGACTGCCCACCTATTGATTTTTATTTTCCTTTTTTGTTACTAATGCCTCAAAATTGTTTGAGTATACTTGTGTAAGCATTGCTATTGCTCGATATTTGGCAGTATATCCTCTTCATTATAAAGGAAGGCAGGAAGAGGTTCAGTAATCAAATTCCTGAATGAAAAGATTGTGATCTTCAGTGCAGTGGGCACATGGTCAACAAATAACATCAAGTGGTGCCTCATGCTCATAGAATGTGACATGCGTTCTTTGTGTAAGCATTTTGATGGTTTATTACTGGCATCAAAAGACAAAAGGAATTAGAGAGGAGATAGATGTACTGTGTCTTTACAGTGGGTGAGTATCTGAAGTGGCAGATCCTCTACTGGACAACAAAAATAAAGCTCTTTCAGGTAGGTCTTAGGAAACAATTTCTCTCTGCAAAAGTTTCCATTCCTCATACAGCATTGAGAAAATAGATTGAGTAGCCAGGAGATCAGTGACCTAGGCAAATCAACATTACATATCACAATCCATTTAAACTTCTGATGTTGGAAAAGCTGTTTGAAGACTGGCTTCCCTTAGTCAGAGGTGTCCCTGCCCATGGCAGGTGGGCTGGAACTGGATGATCTTAAGGTCCTTTCCAACCCTAACTATTCTATGATTACAAGTCCATGTCCCTGCCTGTGCTGTGAGGCCGTTAATCTCAGGTGATGAAGAACTTTGGGTGCCCCTTAGGCACCACAGGCAGCATCGTGCCTTGACCTGTGCTGCTGCCACTCAGGCAGCTGTGGGCTGCACTGGGGGACCACCAGCCGTCATCCTGCCACACCACGGCTGTGGCCAGGGGAAATGGGGATCACTGTAGACAGTATGTGTGGGAGTAAACTTCATAAATAAACTTCCTTTCCTTTCCTTTCCTTTCCTTTCCTTTCCTTTCCTTTCCTTTCCTTTCCTTTCCTTTCCTTTCCTTTCCTTTCCTTTCCTTTCCTTTTCCCTTTCCTTTCCTTTTTCCTTTCCTTTTTCCTTTCCTTTCCTTTCCTTTTTCCTTTCCTTTCCTTTCCTTTCCTTTATCCTTTCCTTTCCTTTTTCCTTTCCTTTCCTTTCCTTTCCTTTCCTTTCCTTTCCTTTCCTTTCCTTTCCTTTCCTTTCCTTTCCTTTCCTTTCCTTTCCTTTCCTTTCCTTTCCTTTCCTTTCCTTTCCTTTCCTTTCCTTTCCTTTCCTTTCCTTTCCTTTCCTTTCCTTTCCTTTCCTTCCTTCCCACTGCCCAGAAACACCAGCACTGGCTTAGAAGCAGCAGTATGGAGCATCTGCTGAGGGCCAAGACAAACAAAAGGGGTTGGGCAGGAGACATCAGAGGCTGTTGGTAGAGAAGAAGAGCTGGACTAGAGGAGAAAAGCATGCAAGGGATGCAGATGTCTACATACATCTGCAGCAGCCAAAGTAGAGGTGAGCCAGGATGAGTTTCAGCTAAGACAAATAAACTTCAAATTCCCCAGGGAAAGCTTGGCTGCTGCTTTGTAAAGTGTTTTCCCAGCATGCTGCCAATCTCTCGGGGCACAGGCTGCTCGGCTCAGAGCAAACAAGCTCTTGCAGCAATGAATGTAAAGAGCAACAACTTAAACTCAGCCAGAAAACGTTCAAATGTCGTGGTTTGTGCACGCAGTTACAGTCAGTGAGTCCAACAGCTCCTGAGTTCTTAGAAAATAAATGATGCTTCAAAGATGTTGTGGTTTGAGGCACGTTCCATTTCATTTTTACTCTGCCTCTGGGAATGCTTTATGTATTGGGGCATAGACTAAAACTAGCCAAAAAATCACTGAAATTATCTATGCAAAGCATTTACCTGAAGCCAATGCTATCTGTGGTGGGCAAGCACTTTCTGAGCATCTTTTCAGCCTTCAGTTGGGTTTTGGTTCTATTCTAAAGCAGGATAATAAAGGCAGACAACATTAGGCTCTGCTAACTAAAGCAGACATCAAGGGCATGGCCATGGCAGGGAGCTGCCCAGCCATCAAACAGGCACAGCAGAGACTCCTAACTGGCCCCTGCAATGGCAGGAGGTTTTTGTATCACTTCCCTATTGTTTCATGTCACTGTGGGAATATAATTGCTGCCATCGTAGCCACCACAGTAATAGACGGCCTCGTCCTCGGGTTGGACCCCAGTGATGGTTAACGTGCCCGTGGAGCCAGAGCTGGATCCAGAGAATCGCGAAGGGATGTCCGAGGGTCTCCTGGTGTCACCGTAGATCACAGTGACAATGGCACCGCCAGGCACCTTCTGCTGGTACCAGCCATAGTTGTTGCTGCTCCCGGAGCAGGTGATCTGGGCGTTCTTTCCTGGCTCCACTGAGAGCGATGGGGGCTGAGTCAGCGCTGCCTGGACCAGGGAACCTGGAGAGGGAGAGGAGAGAGGGGAGGAGACGGGGGTCAGCCAGTGCCCAGGAGCACAGCCCTGCCCGGGCAGGGGGACAGGGCCCTGTGCACAAGGGCCCCATGAGGGCACAGCGAGTCTGGACAAGGCACCTGAGCCATGGGCGAGCAGCGCGAGGAGCAGAGGGGCCCAGGCCATGGTGCGATCCCACCAGCTCCGTGTCCCCACCACGATGGGGCTGTGCCGGGGACCCCATCTCCCTTTTAAGCCCCCCCACGCCCCCGGCACAGCCCCTCCATGCAAATCTGAGCCTGCGCTTGCGCCAGGTCCTGTCCGCACCTCTGTCCCCACCTCCTGCCCTGCTCCACCACCAGCCCCACACCCCGGAGCTGTGGGGCTTGTCCCTGGGCACAGACAGAGACACCTCCCAGTTCAGTGCCGCAAACCCACCCACACGGATCCCCCATCCCCAGTGTGGGTCAAGTGGCTGCAGAGCCAAAGGGCACGGGAGAAAGGGGCACTGGGGACCGTAGCTCTCGCAGCTCCACCATCCCCATGGGCTGGCAGAAGCAAACGAGCCAGTGCCCATGCTAGGAATGGAAGGACCAGCCCTTGCCCAGGCTATTGTCACTAGGGTGGATTCTTGGGTTCAGCTGGGCTGAACTGGGCTCTTGCATGAGGAAAGGGCTGGGAAAAGGTACAAGTAAAGCCCTTTTTTCCATCGCTCTGAGGTCCTCAGGTGGACACTATGTGTGGCAGATAAGCACCTGGACCTTAACCTGGAGTGGGTGAGTAGAATAGGGCCAGGAGCGGACTATACTGGGAGCTCAGAGGAGCCCTCACTCCTGAGCACTCATGGTGCTCGCTGCAGCCATGACCTCCTGGCCCCTGCCCATGGCTCGTGGCACTCCTGCCACACACCACAGTCACAGGCACAGAGCTGGAGAACAAGACCATGTGGGGCTCCCCTGCCCACTGCAGCTCCTGAGACACAAAGGAAGCCCCTATGGGGCCAGCAGCCCTGTTCAGAGCCTGGCAGTATCACTCGCCCTCATGCCAAACCTTGGCCCCTGCCCTGTCACGTTTGTGGGGACACAAGGGATGTCACACCGTGAGAACAAGTGGCACACCATGAAACGACAGGGCTGGTGCCTTTGTCCCCAGTGGCAGACCCAGTCCTGAGCTCCCGCAGCAGGATGAGGATGGGGTCAGGGTGCTGGGCAGAGCCTTGCTGTCGTGGGGGCCATAGGGTGACATTGCCCAGGAGCGGGGCTGCTCAGGGGGGCAGAGGTGCAGCCAGTGCTGCAGCACCCATGGGCTCCTCGTGCAGCACAACAGATCAGCGCCCAGCCAGCCCTGTTCTGCCTGGCAGCCTTGTGCATGACCCTGGAGCTCTGCACCACAGGAAACATCTCTTGCCATGGCTGGAAGGGAAAGCATCAGCCCTGCTCTGCAGCCAGTGATGTGTTCCACATCCCAGCTGTGGGGCTGCAGTTTGAACAGGGCTGCAGCACCCTTGGGGGATGCCCCAGGGGCTCCCTGTGCAGGGGGGCTGGGAGGAGGGCAGGGAGCACCCAACAGTGCCCTGGGTGCAAGCTGGGAGCGCAGGAGCCCTTGGACCTGCGGTGCAGGGCAGGGACAGTGCTGCAGGGCCTCATCCCCTCCCTGAATGACAGGGGATGAGCACAGAGCTGCGGCACTAAGAGACATCTGATCGGGGACACCAGCACAGCCACCTGCAGCACAGACACCAAGGGCAGGGCCATGGCAGGGACTTGCCGTGTTTGTCCTTTCAAACAGGGACTGTAAAGATTCCTAAAAGGCCCATGCAATGGCAGGGTGTTTTTGTATCACTTCCCTATTGTTTCACGTCACTGTGGGAACATCAGTGCTGCCATCGCTGCCACCACAGTAATAGACGGCCTCGTCCTCGGCTTGGACCCCAGTGATGGTTAACGTGCCCGTGGAGCCGAACTTGGATCCAGAGAATCGTGAAGGGATGTCCGAGGGTCTCTTGCTGCTCTCATAGATCACAGTGACAGGGGCAGTGCCAGGCACCTTCTGCTGGTACCACCCAACAGCATCACTGCTGCCAAGCTCAGATTAGGTGAGATCACAGTCACCATGACACAGAGACAGCAGGGACTCCTGATGGGTCCCTGTGGTGACGGGGTTTTTGTATCACTTCCTCATTACTCTTTGCCACCGTGCCAGCAGCAGCACTGCTGTCCCAGCTCCCACAGTAATAGACGGCCTCGTCCTCGGGTTGGACCCCAGTGATGGTTAACGTGGCTGTGGAGCCAGAGTTGGATCCGGAGAATCGTGAAGGGATGCCCGAGGGTCTCCTGCTGTTAGCATAGATCACAGTGACAATGGCACCGCCAGGCACCTTCTGCTGGTACCAGCCATAGTAGCTGCCACCACCAGAGCAGGTGATCTGGGCGTTCTTTCCTGGCTCCACTGAGAGCGATGGGGGCTGAGTCAGCACTGCCTGGACCAGGGAACCTGGAGAGGGAGAGGAGAGAGGGGAGGAGACGGGGGTCAGCCAGTGCCCAGGAGCACAGCACAGCCCGGGCAGGGGGACAGGGCCCCTGTGCACAAGGGCCCCATGCGGGCACAGCGGGTCTGGACAAGGCACCTGAGCCATGGGCGAGCAGCGCGAGGAGCAGAGGGGCCCAGGCCATGGCGCGATCCCACCAGCTCCTTCTCCCCACCACGATGGGGCTGTGCCAGGGACCCCATCTCCCTTTTAAGCCCCCCCACGCCCCCGGCACGGCCCCTCCATGCAAATCTGAGCCCGCGCTTGCGCCAGGTCCTGCCCGCACCTCTGTCCCCACCTCCCATCCTGCTCCACCACCAGCCCCACACCCCGGAGCTGTGGGGCTTGTCCCTGGGCACAGACAGAGACACCTCCCAGTTCAGTGCCGCAAACCCACCCGCACGGATCCCCCATCCCCATTGCTGGGCCAGTGGTCAAGGCAGAGGTGAGCTGCTGCGGGTAACGGGGGCAGGCAGCACTGCAGCTCTGAGCTGTGGCTCTGGAACGACACCAACACCAGCACTCCCCACCCCAGTTTCGCCATCTTCCACTCCTATGGGTGTCCCAGGACATTAAGGTATCCTCTTGCTCTGCTGTTTCCCTGCCATGGCTCTTGCCCTGCCAGCCCAGATCCACCTCTCAAAACCTGTGCTCTTCCCAGGTGTCCACTCTCCAGCACCACGGGAGCCCCCAGCACCGGGCCCTGGCAGTGCCACCCCATGAGCGCAACCTCTGGTGCTGGGCAAACACAGCCAGAGCAGGGGCAGCCACAGGGCTCTGCTCAACCACCGGGGCAGCCCCCGGCCAGCCCTGCTCTGACCCAGGGCACAGGGCTCGTGGCCACCTTGGGCCCAGCCAAAAATCACTGTGACCACAGGAAATGCCAGCACCCCGTGACCCACCCCGTCCCCATCACTGCCTGCCCCTGGGTGCCCGGGGCACGTTGAGCAACGGGCAGAGCAGGGTGCAGGGGTCTGTCTCCTTGTGGGCTGCACAGAGGGGACCTGCTGGAGCAGAACACGTGCTCCATGGCAGGAGCCGCCTCACAGGAACATGTCCTGCTCCAACACAGCGTCCAAGCAGCACCTGCAGCAGCAGGCAGCACCTGCGGCATCAGCGGCCTTGGGTGTGCTGGGAGTCAGCATGACCCTGAGCAGCTCTGGTGCCCCAGCCAGCACAGGAGAAGACAGCCTCTGCCTCAGCCTGGAGCTCCGTGGTGAGGAGCGTGGCCATGGGGAGAAGCACCTTCCCTGGTGCTGCACAGCCCCTTGCCAAGTGACAGGGGACGGGCACAGACATGGGGGTCTAATGGACAGCCGAGCTGGGACATCAGGCTCAGGCGCTTGCAGCACAGGGCATGCCTATGGCAGAGACCTGTCCCACCACCAAACAGGGACAGCAGAGACCCTTAAGTGGCCCCTGCAATGGTGGGGAGTGTTTGTATCACTTACTCATTGCTCCATGTCACCATTATAGCTGCCATCGTAGCCACCACAGTAATAGACGGCCTCATCCTCAGCTTGGACCCCAGTGATGGTTAACGTGCCTGTGGAGCCAGAGCTGGATCCGGAGAATCGTGAAGGGATGCCCGAGGGTCTCTTGCTGCTCTCATAGATCACAGTGACAATGGCACTGCCTGGTGCCTTCTGCTGGAACCAGCCATAAACATTGCCGCTGCACCCAGATATGATCTTCCCCCCGGGAACAGAGACACTGGGGTGGGAGAGCCAGAGCCATGTGAGAGCAAGGGACTCAGGCAGGAGGTCTCCCTGCCCTGCTGCAGTGCCCCAGGATCCTGCAGGCTGGCAATTGCCCCTGCACCCTCCCTGGCACCCGGCATGGCTGCATTGCTGCAGGGCTGGGGGTGCAGCTCAGCCTGGGGGAGCAGAAATGCTGCAAAGCTTTTTGCAGGGAGCTCCATGGGCCCAGCTCCCAGCACTGCCCCAGGCTCTCTGCCCCTCACATAGATGCTAGCAGTGGAGACAAGCACAGCCAGGGCTTCACCAGTACCATGGCCCTGTCACTGGAGACACAGTCACTGCCCTGAGACACGGCACACAGGGAAGAGCATGGCGGGGGGGTGGGGGGGGATGGAAAACCCCAAAGCTGAAGAGACAGCACTGCCTGGTGGAGAGGGAGCAGGAGATAAACCCCACACCTCTGACTCTCAAAGGTGCACATAGCTCTGTGTCACCATGAGACTGATCAGTACTGCTGTCGTCCCAGCTCCCACAGTAATAGATGGCCTCGTCCTCTGCTTAGGCCCCAGTGATGGTTAACGTGGCCATGGTGCCAGAGATGGATCCGGAGATGTCCAAGGGTCTCTGGGTGTTCTGATAGATCAGAGTGACAGGGACACTGCCAGGCACCCTCTGCTGGAACCAGCCGTAGGTGTTGTTAATCATGAAGAAGGCAATGCAGGGCTTTACTTCTGAGGACACTTACATTAAGAGCACATGAGTAGACCTGCCTAGAGACCAGGAGGGAGAGGAGAAGGCAGAAGATGGGGTCACAAGTGCTGCAGGAGCACAGCCCTTCCTGGGCAGTGGGACAGTGATGGGTTTCCTGTGCCAGGGCCTGCAGGGCAGGGCATCTCGCGTCTAGGGAGCCCATTGGGAGATGATGTGTGAGAGAAGGAATGAATGAATCTCCAGCACACATTGGGCTGGTGAGATGCACCACCACGGAGACCAGAGACAGGGTACTGCTGGGGCAGGGGGCATGAGCTCCACCAGGGCCTTTTGAAGACCAAATGTGTCCCAGGTAACACCCTCTTCCCACATATGTCCTGCCAGTACAGCAGCACGAAGCACTCACGGCACACGGACTCTGGCCCATTGGCTTCTCTGCACCCCTTAAGATTAGTCAGGAATGTCCACAGAGCAGCCCAGGCCGAGTCGCTGGTGGGATGAGAGGGCTGGTAGTGCAATGGAGGGACATAGAGCCTGGGAGCTCACAGCCTGCAATAGAAATGCATTCCTAGAGCAGATAGATCCCTCCCCAGCCAAGGATTCCCCTAAGCCTGTTCATCCCAATGGAAAAGCTCTCAGACACAAAAGGGACAGAGACTCCCTCTGCACAACAGTACAGCAACACTGTGCAATGGAAACCATCATTTGCAGTACCCAGAGCAAGGATGGAGGTGCCCAGCATCACACACCAACACTGCACTGGTAGCACCAGAGGGGAAGTGGCATCAGAACAGACATGTAGACAAAACCCTGCAAAGGCAGAGCTGGAAGAAGTACAAGTGCAACATGGCACCAACTGCCTGCTCTCTGCATCTTTTCCAACCAGAGGAGGTGTAGGAAGGAACAGGAAGGAATATAGCAATCTTAGCATCACCATGACCCTATCAGCACCAGTGCTGCTGTCCCAGCCACCACAGTAATAGACGGCCTCGTCCTCGGGTTGGACCCCAGTGATGGTTAACGTGCCCGTGGAGCCGGACTTGGATCCAGAGAATCGCGAAGGGATGTCCGAGGGTCTCTTGTTGCTACCATAGATCACAGTGACAATGGCACCGCCAGGCACCTTCTGCTGGTACCAGCCATAGTCATAGCTGCTCCCGGAGCAGGTGATCTGGGCGTTCTTTCCTGGCTCCACTGAGAGCGATGGGGGCTGAGTCAGCGCTGCCTGGACCAGGGAACCTGGAGAGGGAGAGGAGAGAGAGGACTGGTGAGGGGGACAGGGCCTCTGTGCACAAGGGCCCCAGTCTGGCCGGGGCACATGAGCCATTGACAAGCATCACAAGGAGGAGATCAGAACACGTGCTCCATGGCAGGAGCCGCCTCACAGGAACATGTCCTGCTCCAACACAGCATCCAAGCAGCACCTGCAGCAGCAGGCAGCACCTGTGGCATCAGCGGCCTTGGGTGTGCTGGGAGTCAGCATGACCCTGAGCAGCTCTGGTGCCCCAGCCAGCACAGGAGAAGACAGCCTCTGCCTCAGCCTGGAGCTCCGTGGTGAGGAGCATGGCCATGGGGAGAAGCACCTTCCCTGGTGCTGCACAGCCCCTTGCCAAGTGACAGGGGACGGGCACAGACATGGGGGTCTAATGGACAGCCGAGCTGGGACATCAGGCTCAGGCGCTTGCAGCACAGGGCATGGCTATGGCAGAGACCTGTCCCACCACCAAACAGGGGCAGCAGAGACTCCTAACTGGCTCCTGCAATGCAGGAAGGTTTTTGTATCACTTCCCTATTGCTCCATTTCACCACGTCAGCATTAGTACTGCTGTCGTACCTCCCATAGTTGTAGATGGCCACATCCTCGTCTTGGATCCCAGTGATGGTTAACATGCCCCTGGTGTCACACCTGGACCCAGAGAATCACGAAAGGATGCCCAAGGGTCTCCTGCTGCTCTCATAGATCACAGTGACAGGGGCAGTGCCAGGCACCTTCTGCTGGTACCACCCAACAGCATCACTGCTGCCAAGCTCAGATTAGGTGGGGTCACGGTAGGGACCTGCCCAACCATAAGTCAGGGACAGCAGAGACTCCTGACAGGTCCCTGTGGTGACGGGGGTTTTTGTGTCACTTCCTCATTTCTCTTTGCCACCGTGCCAGCAGCAGCACTGCTGTCATAGCTCCCACAGTAATAGACGGCCTCGTCCTCGGGTTGGACCCCAGTGATGGTTAACGTGGCTGTGGAGCCGGACTTGGATCCAGAGAATCGCGAAGGGATGTCCGAGGGTCTCTTGTTGTTATCATAGATCACAGTGACAATGGCACCGCCAGGCACCTTCTGCTGGTACCAGCCATAGTAGCTGCTGCTCCCGGAGCAGGTGATCTGGGCGTTCTTTCCTGGCTCCACTGAGAGCGATGGGGGCTGAGTCAGCGCTGCCTGGACCAGGGAACCTGGAGAGGGAGAGCAGAGAGGGGAGGAGACGGGGGTCAGCCAGTGCCCAGGAGCACAGCCCTGCCCGGGCAGGGGGAGAGGGAGTGCGCAGCTGGAGGAGAGCACAGCTCTCATTCAGGCAGGTGTTTGCTCTGCCTCTATGCTTTCCTTTTAACCAAAACCTAATTATTCAAACTTACACCTAAACAATGACTGAGTGTGACAGATGAACAAAGAAGGTGGAGTTTAAAGCTCATGCTGTCCATAAGAGATTGTGGTCAAGTTCCCAGGGCCACTGTGTGGTTTGTGTCAATAATTAATACGTGGCTGTTTGGTCTCTTTTTCAGGACATCGAAACAAAAGACACATGGAGGAGCAAGGTCTAAATCTGTTGCAATTTTTCAGCACAAGGGAAGGAACCGTCAACAAAGTGTTGTTACTACAAACACCATCCGTCAGTTTCTTCTAACTGATGTATGACAACCAAGTGATTCATAAGCATACACACAGGTACGGCAAAGACCAGAGCCACTGCAAGACAGGGGCAGAAATAACCAAATAGGACTCTAAGTAGTGTGAGAGAACATCTCAGCTGCATGTGCCCCATTGTGTCTGCAGGAAAAATGCTCCGACTCCCTCCTGTCCATGGTCGCAGGCACATTTTGGGAGCGGGGCCCAGCTGAACACATCCCAGCAGAAAGGCAGCTCTGGCATCAGCAGGAGGACATGGCCCTCAGTAGCAAGAGGCAGCAGGGTGGCAGAAGGTGCCACGCTATAAATACTGTGGGGAGGAGGACAACGGTCCCAAGCCACAGAGTAACCCCTCCAATTCATTGGGACAGGAAAGGGAGGACGTTCACAGCTCTGGCTGTGCAGAGGGGACAGGAACTTGCCTCAGCCCCACAGCCAAAGCTCTGCTCAGCCAGGACAAAGAGGGTCACAAACCTCCCCCTGATCTTGGAGTATGCATCTCACTTTCTACTACTCATTGCCAGCAGACACCATAGCTGCTGCTGCTGTCCCAGCTCCCACAGTAATAGACGGCCTCGTCCTCGGGTTGGACCCCAGTGATGGTTAACGTGGCCGTGGAGCCAGAGCTGGATCCGGAGAATCGTGAAGGGATGCCCGAGGGTCTGTTGGTGTCCTTATAGATCACAGTGACAATGGCACCGCCAGGCACCTTCTGCTGGTACCAGCCATACCAGTTGCTGCCCCCGGAGCAGGTGATCTGGGCGTTCTTTCCTGGCTCCACTGAGAGCGATGGGGGCTGAGTCAGCGCTGCCTGGACCAGGGAACCTGGAGAGGGAGAGGAGAGAGAGGACTGTGCAGGGGGACAGGGCCCCTGTGCACAAAGCTCCTTAAGGGCACAGAGAGGCCCCAGCTCCACAGACAGAGCTCAAGGAGTGAGCCCTTCTACCAGAAGCAAGAGGACATACCCGACAGCAGCATGAAGAGGGAGGCAGACAAAAGGCACACATGTCTTTTGCAGGACACACACAGGCACAGGGTCACATCCTGCACGGTTCGGTATAACCAGAAGGACATTCACAGACATGGCCATGCAGAGGGGACATGAAGCTGTGCAGGACAACAGCCAGCTCCCCAGGGAGGGAGAAGCATAGAGACCCTCCTCTATAGCTCACTTTCACATCTGTCTGTACCATAACAAGAGCACCAGTGCTGCTGTCATAGCTCCCACAGTAATAGACGGCCTCGTCCTCGGGTTGGACCCCAGTGATGGTTAACGTGGCCGTGGAGCCAGACTGAGATCCAGAGAATCGCGAAGGGATGTCCGAGGGTCTCTTGTTGCTACCATAGATCACAGTGACAATGGCACCGCCAGGTACCTTCTGCTGGTACCAGCCATAGTTGTTGCTGCTCCCGGAGCAGGTGATCTGGGCGTTCTTTCCTGGCTCCACTGAGAGCGATGGGGGCTGAGTCAGCACTGCCTGGACCAGGGAACCTGGAGAGGGAGAGGAGAGAGGGGACTGTGCAGGGGGACAGGGCCCCTGTGCACAAAGCTCCTTAAGGGCACAGAGAGGCCCCAGCCCCACAGACAGAGCTCAAGGAGTGAGCCCTTCTACCAGAAGCAAGAGGACATACCCGACAGCAGCATGAAGAGGGAGGCAGACAAAAGGCACACATGTCTTTTGCAGGACACACACAGGCACAGGGTCACATCCTGCACAGTTCGGTATAACCAGAAGGACATTCACAGACATGGCCATGCAGAGGGGACATGAAGCTGCTGCAGGCCAACAGCCCAGCTCCCCAGTGAAGAAGGGCAGAGACCCTCCTCTATAGCTCACTTTCACATCTGTCTGTATCGTAAGAACAGCATCAGTGCTGCTGTCATAGCTCCCACAGTAATAGACGGCCTCGTCCTCGGGTTGGACCCCAGTGATGGTTAACGTGCCCGTGGAGCCGGACTTGGATCCAGAGAATCGCGAAGGGATGTCCGAGGGTCTACTGCTGTCACCATAGATCACAGTGACAATGGCACCGCCAGGTACCTTCTGCTGGTACCAGCCATAGTTGTTGCTGCTCCCGGAGCAGGTGATCTGGGCGTTCTTTCCTGGCTCCACTGAGAGCGATGGGGGCTGAGTCAGCGCTGCCTGGACCAGGGAACCTGGAGAGGGAGAGGAGAGAGGGGAGGAGACGGGGGTCAGCCAGTGCCCAGGAGCACAGCCCTGCCCGGGCAGGGGGACAGGGCCCCTGTGCACAAGGGCCCCGTGTGGGCACAGTGGGTCTGGGAAAGGCACCTGAGCCATGGGCGAGCAGCGCGAGGAGCAGAGGGGCCCAGGCCATGGCACGATCCCACCAGCTCCTTCTCCCTACCACCATGGGGCTGTGCCAGGGACGTCAACTCCCTTTTAAGCCCCCACCTTCCCAGGCCATGGCTCTTCCTTGGATCACGGCAGGATCCTTCCTGCAACTCTCTCCTCACCTCCCTCCCAGCTCCCTGAGCAGGAGCCGCTTCTCTTTCAGCTCCACAACAGAACTGCAGAGCAGAGAGCTGGGGTTTGAAGGGGACTGGAACCACACGGAGACCAGGCGCTGCCAGGCTACCCAGCAGTGAGGAAACCCAGTTCCTCCAGCTATAAAGCGAGCCATGGGCCTCCAGCGGCTTCAAAGCAACCACAAACAGACTTGGGCTGGATCTTGTATCAGTCAAGTGCACGTAATCATCCTCCACATTCCCCTGGCTGGGAGCAGCCCCTGCTACCTGCACCACGGAGTTACCCACAGGCACCTGGTTGTCCCCAGCCCTTTTGCCCCATGAACATCAGGACTGTGGTGCAGGGCCACACTGACACCATGTGGGGACAAAGGTGGCCCTCAGGGACAGCAGCAGTGGAACTGAGAGCAGAGCCCAGCACAGGACTAGCCCCATGCTGTCCCTCCTCGCTGACAGCTTCCACCATGTCAAGAGACATCTCCAGCTCCTGCCACAACCTTCAGGACTTCTGTGTGGGACCATGAGCAAGGCACCCCATGCTCAGAGAGGCAGCCTCACACACACACACAGGGCCTTTAGGCACAGCTGCTGTCACCAGAGGAGGGTGGGCATCAGCCCTGAACTGGCTGGGAGCACAAGGACCAGAGCAGGATGGCACAGGTAACAGCACTTCTCCCAGCTTACATGAGCCACACGACCAGATGCAGGACAGGACATTCTGAGGGCATCAGGAACCAGTCACACAACAGCTCTGTGCTACCAGGAGCTCTGTCACTTCCGCACCCTCCACATCCACCATTACAATTGCTGCCCCCATGCACGGTAGACAACAGATGGTCAACCAGAAGCACCCAACCATAGCCACCCTGGGGGCACCAGGATGCTGATCAGCACTGCTGCTGTCCCAGGCACCACAGTAATAGACAGCCTCGTCCTCGGGTTGGACCCCAGTGATGGTTAACGTGCCCGTGGAGCCGGACTTGGATCCAGAGAATCGCGAAGGGATGTCCGAGGGTCTCTTGTTGTTCCAATAGATCACAGTGACAATGGCACCGCCAGGCACCTTCTGCTGGTACCAGCCAACAGCACTGCCACTGCTAAGCCCGGAGCAGGTGATCTGGGCGTTCTTTCCTGGCTCCACTGAGAGCGATGGGGGCTGAGTCAGCGCTGCCTGGACCAGGGAACCTGGAGAGGGAGAGGAGAGAGGGGAGGAGACGGGGGTCAGCCAGTGCCCAGGAGCACAGCCCTGCCCGGGCAGGGGGACAGGGCCCCTGTGCACAAGCTCTTTAAGGGCACAGAGAGACCCCAGCCCCACAGACAGAGCTCAAGGAGTGAGCCCTTCTACCAGAAGCAAGAGGACATGCCCGACAGCAGCATGAAGTGGGAGGCAGACAAAAGGCACACATGTCTTTTGTCAGGACACACACAGGCACAGGGTCACATCCTGCACGGTTCGGTATAACCAGAAGGACATTCACAGACATGGCCATGCAGAGGGGACATGAAGCTGTGCAGAACAACAGCCCAGCTCCCCAGGGAGGGAGAAGCATAGAGACCCTCTTCTGTAGCTCACTTTCACATCTCTCTGCTTCACAGCAACAGCACCAGTGCTGCTGTCATAGCTCCCACAGTAATAGACGGCCTCGTCCTCGGGTTGGACCCCAGTGATGGTTAACGTGCCCGTGGAGCCAGACTGAGATCCAGAGAATCGCGAAGGGATGTCCGAGGGTCTCTTGGTGTCACCGTAGATCACAGTGACAATGGCACCGCCAGGCACCTTCTGCTGGTACCAGCCATAGGCATAGCTGCTCCCGGAGCAGGTGATCTGGGCGTTCTTTCCTGGCTCCACTGAGAGCGATGGGGGCTGAGTCAGCGCTGCCTGGACCAGGGAACCTGGAGAGGGAGAGGAGAGGAGACGGGGGTCACCCAGTGCCCAGGAGCACAGCCCTGCCCGGGCAGGGGGACAGGGCCCCTGTGCACAAGGGCCCCGTGCGGGCAGAGCGGGTCTGGCCAAGGCACCTGAGCCATGGGCGAGCAGCGCGAGGAGCAGAGGGGCCCAGGCCATGGTGCAATCCCACCAGCTCCTTCTCCCTACCACCTGTGCTGTGGGCATTTGCTCCCTCTTAACTCCCCTCCCACCTTGGCACAGCCCCTCTGTGGAAACAGGGTCCCTGCACTCACAGCCAGCTCCTGTCTCGCTCCTTCGCCATCCACTGCAGGCACATCTCACCCACCAGTTTCACCAAAATCAGTCTGGACTGTCTGCTCACAGGGTCACTCAGGTGGGAAAACCAAGTCCTGCTTCACACCAAAGCTCCATAAAGGGGTTTTCCTTAGGTGTCACAGGACTATAACCATCTGGATCAAGCTGTCCAGGCAAGTGGTCCTCAGCTCTGGTTTTCGTTACATACAGCCTTAGCCAAGACATGCACCACAGGATAGCAGACACACTTGTGTACCCTGCTCAAGCATCTTCTGCAGCCACCTTAGCACAGCACCACGCAGCAACCAGGCAAACCACAGCTTCCTTCAGCCATCAGTGCCCCCTCACTGCAAATTCCAGCCCACCTCCGTCTTGTTGAAGCATGATGAATAGGACACAGACACATGAAGACTGGTGTTTATTATTCTATCCAGTTTACAGAAGAGGTTCTATGCCAAACTACCACCACCCTCTGCAATTCCTTATTTAGGAGCATAGCAGTTTCTCCAAAGACATAGGAGATTCTCTACAGTCCTCTCTCTTCAGTTTCTTCTGTTTGGGAACCAAGACTAACCGTGGTGTTTCAGGGCTTTTTCTTTTACAAGCTCACAGTAAAGCGCTGTGGCAACCTTATTGTGCAGCAGCAGCACCCCCCGGTGGCCTGCCGCCACCTAGACTTAACCGGGAAGAGAAGCAATGAAAGGGGGTGAGAAGTCAACAAGCAAGTCGGACATGATTCAGTACTTCTTGAACTCAATTCTTTCTACTTGCACATCATCCTCAATTAGCTGGTATACATAAGCCACAACAGTGGAAGCCTGGATATCCATCAACACAAATGAAGGGATGATGTTCCTGGAAAGAAAACATACTTTGTCCATCTTCCCAATCAACTCACACTTCTTGCTACGAACATACCTTATGTTTATGTGTTCTAATACACCCAGCTGCAGGGATCTGGGAACCTGCAGTTTGCAGGCACCAACCGCAGCCCCTCAGGCAGAGTTGCCCTTTGCCTAGTGAAGCCCAAGTCATGCCTGGCTGAGACATTTAAGCTGACAGTGCCTTCAATAGTCTGATATTCTACAAAATATTAGCATGCAGCTTCTGGGAAGACACCAGAAAGCAAAGCAACTTCAAGAAGCTGCTCAGCTCACCCCTTCCAGGCCCAGGAAGAAGCCCCAGACACACCAGTGCTGGACTGGCACATGGACTAAGTCAAACCCTGGTGACAGGGGAGCCCCACTGCATCCCCAGGGAGGGCAGACAGCTGGCCTCCTGCTCCCCACAGCACCTTAGCAGCATTCTGCAGCACAGTGGCTGGACACTCACAGGTGAACACAGACATTCCGGTATCACCTATGGGCTCTGCTGTGCTGGGCAGCTCAGGGCTCCCCTCACTCACGTTTCCAAAGCATTGTAGGCTCCTGTAGCTGATCCCGGGTTGATGTAAAATTTGTTTTCATGTTCAAATGCTTCAAATCTGTGCGTGTGTCCAGAGATGAGAATGTCCACATCCAGCTGCCTCTGCAGCAGGGCCAGGCTGGCCACATCGCCCCAGGGGATTACCTGATGGCCATGAATCAGCCCGATTCTGAACTGCCCGACAGTTACAACCTTCTCTTCAGGATAATTCAGGCTCTGAAAAGACAAAAGGCACAGCTATAAATCAGCCAGAGAGCCCTCACCTACACAACACAGGTTCCTACATCCCAAAACATAAACCTGCTTTTCACTTTTGGAGAGCACAAGGTCTTTCTCAACGCGCAGACCCACGGGATACTCATACCACACCCCAGCAAGAGAAACCACAGAGCAGAGTGAAGAGTTTGTGCAGAGATCAGGTGCCCCAAGGCTGCCCAACAGCAACTATGCACACACACAAGCCCCCAGCTCCTGGAGCTACGCAGGCAGCTGGGGAGCTCCTGTGGCCTGTCAGCAACCACAGACAGACCTGTGCAGAGTCCATGGGAGCCAAGTGCATCGACTCCCCCAGGCAACAGGGGTCTAGAAAATAATTCTGTTTCTTCAGTGTTACTCATTCCCACCTCCTATCCTGGTGAATAACAGCTTAGGAACTACTAACACTGAAGGGCTCCCAAGTTTAATCGAGGCCACAGATTCCTCAGGAAGGGGAAGCAGCAAGAACATTACCTCAGCGTCCCCCCTAACAACGTGGACGTCCCCAGCCAGGGTCCGGAGGTAGTCATAGGTCTCCTTGGTGCAGAGGTTCCCTGTACACAAGATGTGCTGAATCTTTCCCGGAACCAGCAGCTTCTTGAACTTCACAGGTAGCCCAGAGCACCGGTGTGGGATGTGAAGGTCCCCTAACACTAACACCAACTCCACACACAGCAGGGGGAAAACGAGAGTTAAACTCGGGGTACTCAACAGAACAGCACAAGCCCTTCCTGCCGCCCCAGGGCGTTCACAAAGCCCGCCGAGCCACTACGGGCCCAGCAGGGGTTTCAGTCCGATACAGCCGTGAGGAAACACCGCCGGCACTCCCGGCAGCCAGCCCGTTCCCTCGGGGGAGCCAGGCCCGCAGCTGAGGGGGATCAAAGAAGCGGCGGGGGCCAAGCAGCCGCCCCACGCCGAACCCCCGGGCGCGGGGCCCGGCCCCCGGAGGCGCAGGGAGAGCTCCGGTCCGGTCCGGTCCAGGCCCGGTCCAGGCCCGGCCGCCGCTCACCATCGCGCCGCTCCACTCCACGCCGTTACCAGGACGCGCACAGCGGTAACCAGGACGTGACGCATCCTTTTTCTCCTCCGCCAAGCCAATGGCAGCGCCAGCAGCTCCCCACGTGATGTCGGCGCCCATGGATGGGTCCTAACGCCCGCCCGTGTGCCCGCTGCTCTGCGCAGGGGGCGAAGCGCTTTGGCGTGTTCGTTACCTCCCCCCCAGTGTTTTAAGTGAAATCTATGGGATTTTTGTGCAAAATGCAGGCTCTTTCTGTGTGGAAACGTGCATACAAAGTACCTACAGGTGTCTGCGTGGTTACACGCGTCCTTTTCCTTTCAGAAGACTGGGGGGGCTGGGGCTGAGCAGGGGCTGGGGTGGGTGGTGAGGGGAGATGGCTGCGCGGAGACACGGGTGAAGGAACGCGCTGGGGGCCTCGAGACGGCTTTGAGGGTGCTGCGGAAGGGGACAGGTCCTTGGGGCATGGGGACAGCGTCCCCGCGCAGGGAGGGCTCTGGCTCTGGTGAAGATGGGCTCTGCCAGGGATGGGTGAGCTCCATCCAGGTCCCGCAGACCCCATCAAACTCCCCCCCCTCCACGGCGCTTCTGGGTCACCCTCCCCATCGGGTACCCGCAGGCACGACCACATCCCTGCAGAGAAGCCCCAGGGGCTCCTCAGGACATCGCACACACGACACAAGCCCCGTGGCAGAGGATTAACCTTTATTATCAGGCGAAACAAACCACGCAGAAGCCCAAGCTGGATCAAGCCCACGTTGTGCCAAGTGGAGGAAGAGCCCGGCCATGGCAGAGCTCGCACCGCAGCAGGAAATCCCTGCTAATGCGCCCCAGGGCCGAGCCCTGGCTGGTCTCACACTGTGTCAGGCTGCCCAATGCTCCATGGGGGACACGGGGGTTGAACAGGAGGTTGATGCACCTCACAGCACAATGCAGTGCTGCCGGGCTAGCTGCAGCACACTAGAGGGACCTTTTCTATTCCTCCTAGAGCTGCCACCTCCCTATTAAATAACTCATGTCAGCCTTGCAAGGGGAAACGCAACAAGCTTTTGTTCTCTTGCTTCTAAAACCGGTTGAAGGCAGCTGACAGGGAGCAGTAATAGTTGCCACTGTCTTCATCACAGATGGATGTGATGGTGAGGATGCAGGCATTGCTGGCGATGTCTTTGGTAGCAGAGAAGCGGTCGGGAGTCTTGGTGGCCTTGTGCTTCTCTCGCTCAGAGTTGTAATAGAGCAGATATGTCAAGTTGTGTCCCGGGCGCTGCTGGAACCAGGAGATGCCGAAGTCACTGATGTTGTACTGGGGGCTCAGGGTGCAGGACAAGCGAGCAGTCTGCCCGGGCAGCACCAACATGAAGGTTGGCTGGGTCAGCACAGGCACAGCCCTGGAAGCTGCGCACCAAAGATGCAGTTACTGATGGGCTGAGCCATGTCCCACATCACCCTCAGCCCCAACGTGTCCCCGTGTCCCTTCAGGCAATCCCATCACCCCATCTCCATCCTCCCATCACAGCCCTGGAGGAAACGCCCTGCTGAGACGAACACCCCCTTGTACAGCCCAGTCCTGCCACCACCCCACACGAGACAGCAGCTTGCTCAGCCACACCATTCGTACCTGTCTCCATCATCCCCACCAGGAGCAGGACCATGAAGCCCAGGGCCATGGCAGGACGCGGAGGACAGGAGTCTGTTTCGGAGAGGGTCTGCAGTGCTACAGGAACGCGGGTGCTGTGCTGCTGCTGCTGAGGTGTATGTAAATGACACAGGGGGCTTGGGGAATACAGCTCCTCACGTTGCTTGCTTTGCTGCAGCCAGGCTTCAGGGAGCAGGCCCGAAGCAGTGGGGTGAGAGCTAAGCATTGCGCCCCACCACCCGCACACCCCAGGCTAGGCCATTTCCTCCCGGCGCACTGATGCACAGCCCATCGCTCCCTGCCCCAGCACTGGGGTACAGCAGCACTGACCAGCCTTCCTCTCTGGGGGGGGACAGAGAGCTTTCCCTGGGACCTTTTGCCCTCTGCCACCAATACGCAAGGGGCCTGAGCCACGCCATGCCAAGGGTGCCCTGCGGCAGCAGCAGGCTGGGACAAGCTGGCTCTGCTGCCACCAGGGACAATGACAGATGCGCCAGAGCTGCCCCAGCAGCTGGCTCACGGCAGAAGCAATACAAGGACAGTTGCTGTCCCCTTCTCCATGCAGCTGCACCAAGAATGACTGCCGCACGGCACAGGCTGGGAGCTGCCGCGGGTGTGAGAGCTCTGCCGTGGGCAGACACACCGGGGGGGCTGCCGAGGTCACCGGCTACGAGGCATTTCCCAAGGGAGCGGGTGCAGCGAGACACGGCTGCAGCTCAGCTGGCGCGGAAGGAGAGCAGACCGTTACAGGCAGGGCTGCCCGACACAGCAGCGGTAGCACCCTGCTGCCCGCGACACCCAGCACAGGCCAGAGATGCCACGTTACACTGCCAGGGGCTGCCCTCTGACCCCAGCACATCACTGCAGCCACCATGCAGCCCATGGCAGACCTTCACTGCAGGGTGGTCGCAGTGTCCTCACCAGCACTGCCATCCAGGGGTGGCTCTTTCCCTCCCCTCTGGAGCACCCAGCCCTGCTCCCAAGCTGTCCCCAAGGCAAACATGTTTGCAAGTGGCTCCTGACACACCCGGCCCACTCGATCTCCTGGTTTGAGGGAAAAGGCAGCTCTGAGGTAGAGCCCGGCCTTGTCAGATCTCCCTGCAGTGTGTCCCTGGCACAGGGAGAAACTGATGAGGAAGCACCACCTGCATCCAAGGATGCGGAACTGCAGGCTGGGCACTTGCCACTGTGGTGCCACCCTGCACTGCTCTGAGCAGGGGCACCCAATGCATTGCCTGGTTTTAGCTCCTTCTCTACAAGTTGGTCTAAAAAAAGCACTTACACAACCTCCCTTGGGAGCAGAGAGGGGAAAATGAGAGCAAGAGGTGCTGATGGGGACAATCAGAGCAGCTGTAACACACATGCCACAGAGCAGGGCGCTCGCCTGCAGCATGCATGAAGGTGCCAGTTAGACCTGATGGAATCACACAGTACCTTATGCAGCTGGACTGCTGCACATGGTTGGGCAGCAAGGGCTGTTGTGCACCTGCCAGGGAGATGTGGAGCACATGGGTGCCACACAGCAGTCCCTGCACCTGCAGCTCTGTCCCATCCAGGCAAAATTGCTGCCTCAGACTTACCCCAGCCAGCCCCTACAGCAGGCGGCACCAGTGGCACAAGACCAGCTCCAAAGCCTGTTCAAGGCTGGGTGCTCAACTCCACAAGGCAAACAGGAGCCACCCTGTGCTGTGTGCTAGGTGAGGCACATCACACACCCCCATCCATGGGTTAGACAGGGACTGTGAAAGGAAGACCCACCAAGGGCCAAGGAAATCAATCACCTCCTCCTGCAAGAAGCGGTGTTTTGAAGAACGGGACCTTGTCCATGGTATGTTTGTTACAGTGAGATACAGAGGGAAAGCATCAGCTTCACCTCAGCTCTGGGGCCATCTGGGCACCTGGAGCAACTTCCAGGCAGTGGGCTCATAGGGAGGGACAAGGGCACCTCAATGCCCAGGGAGCAGGGCAGGAGAGCTCTGCCAGGCACAGCTGCATCCTTTGTGTTATCTGTTTTAAAAGGGAGATCTTTAACCTCTACACGATGAGCAATGGAGGACAAAACCCAGCAGAACTGAGCTGATTCAAGGAGAGAAGCCAGAGGCAGCTCTAGGGGATCACTGGATGGGGGCTCTGCTTGCACAGACACAACCAAGGGGAATGGGGGGTGTGTGACAGCTGCCAGCAGAGCTCCTCTGCTCCGGCTGTGTGAGAAGGGTTCCCTGGCTCTAACCCTGTCCCTCAGCTTCAGAGAGCGGGTACCGGCGGCTGCTGGAGGGAAGGGGCAGATCCTGTCCTGACCTTGCCCAGTTGGCTCAGAGCCCTTGCCTGACGTGCACAGCTGAAGCCGCCAGGCACACGCGGAGCCTTTGCTCCCTCTGCTATTTGAGCTGCGGCCACCGACGTGCGTCAGCCCCGGGGGTTTCTCAACCCTGACAAACTCGGTGAGAGATCACGGCCACAGCGTCCTGCAGCGACTGAGCCACAGCCTCCAGCTCCGTCCCCTTGTGACCAGCAGGGATTCATGGAAGGGGCCAGCGCTCACTGCTTCTTCCTGCTCATGCCTGGTGAAATAACAGAGACACTGCATGAACCAGAATCATTTTCCCCAGATCAAAAGAACTCATCCCTGCTCCTAACCTGGAGCGTTCCCAGCACCAAACACCAGCAGACGAGGCTGTAATACAGCAGCTGGAGCCCTGCTGAGGGCCACACAGGGACCCTACCGTTGCTGGCTGTGACAGTGGGCACTTCTCAGCCACCCACTGTGCCTCCTGTCCTTCAGGCCCCTCGACCCAGGGTGACCACACTCCTAGCTCAGGGCTCACCCCCTGGGTGCAGCCAACTGCCAAGAGATGGTGAACCTCCAGTGCTGCGTCCTGATCCCCATTGCTTGTCTGAAGAGAAGGTGGCAGTGCAGGCCTGAAGGTACAAGTGCTCCTGAGCAGTCACCAGGGAAGGTCCCTCACCCACCAGCAGAGAAGTGGCAGAAGGTGACAAACAGCTTGCCTGGGAATCCCAGATGATCCCAAAACACAGTGAAAGGGGCCGCAAGCCTCCTCCCCTCGAGACCTGAACACATCTTCAAAGCACAACCTGCCAAGGAGATCACCTCAAAGCCCACAGACTCGTGCTGGCTGCACAGGGCACACTGGACCTTATTCACGTTTCTCTGCTTCCAGACTGCACCCACCTGCTGCATGAAACAGGAACCCTGATGAACCTGAGCAAAGTGGGAAATCCTGCATCCGAATTCACCTAGGGTTAAGGATCACTACAGCCTCAGCCATCCAGTGAGACAGCAGAGCTCAGCCGCTGCTTTGGGCACGTTGGTGTCACACCACAGAACCCCTCTTACATCCCAGAACCAATGACACAGCTTTGGAAAGGGGCTTTATTCACTTGGACATGGCACAGTAGCTCTGAGGCAGCCGAAGCCAGCTTGGATTAAGACCTGAACCTTGTGTTTGTCCGAGATGGCTGCACTGTGGGAGAAGGAACCATTCCCAAGCAGAGCTCAGGAGAGATGAGTCCATTCCCCCATTCTGCTGCAGGAGGAGAAAGCTCTGAAGGAAACCAAAGCCAGAGGAACATGCACCTCTATCACTGGAGGAGCCCACCTCCAGCACCATCACCATGCTGGCAGCGGCCTTCCAGAGACCAGCGAGCTGCTCAGGAGCTCCAGCAGCAGCATTGCCAGCACTGAGCCGCAATGGGCCAGAAGACAGCACACAGCTGCTCCTGATGGCTCTCCTGTACAGCTTCCACCTCCCCAGCACCACCAGTCCCCAGCATTCATTCCTTAAAGGGAGTCAGTTACAACAGCTCCTTCACAGTGGTTCCTCCTGCTCGGGAGCCTGGGGCTTCTCAGCACACAGAGCTCTTGGGCTTTGAGTCCAACACCTTTTCCCTTTTGGCTGTTGCAGGAGAGCACAAGAAACCCCAGTAAGGGCAGGGGCAGCTCAGCACATCACCCACCAAGAACTTAAGTCTTGACATTTCCAAGGGGCAGGACTCGCACCACCAGCCTCAGTACCTGCTGCCAGCTCTTCCCATGCAGACCTGGATTTCCCCACAGACCCAGGCAAGTGGCTGAGAACCTGCCCCTATTTAGCAGTGAAAGGTCAGCAATTAACAGCTTAATCCTGCCATGAAATTCAGCAGTTCAGCATCTGAAAGCGACTTCAAAACCCTTTCACACCAAACACCACGGGCCCAGCCTGCAGGCAGCACCCACTGTTCTGTTACACTGACAGAGAAAACAGCTCCAAGCTTCACCTGATGCTGGTGACCTTGAGAACATTGCATAACCCACCAAGGCTTAAGCCAGCCGTACCCTGTCACGCAGCCAAGATGGGTATTTCCTTAGCTCCAGGGTCAGAACAGCTCTTCAGGAAGAGGGGATTGGTGGAAAAAGAATTTGTGACTGAAGATACTGTAGGGCACATCCACTGGAGGGCAGCCAATGCAGCCTCTGCTCAGTCATGGATCTGCTTTCGCCAAGTCATGCAGGCACAGTCCTGTGCAGGAAATATGGAGTCATGCCTTGCCCTTGAATACTGATAACTGATAACATTAGGGTAGCTTGATTTCAGCTTGAGAATTGAATAAAGACCATGCACAAGTGATAGGTCCAAATAAACTCATTTATTTCTCTGTAATAAATACAATGCTAGCTGAACTCCAGTCTCACAGCTCCAACCATTCCCTCTCTCCCCTACTAGCCTAGAAGTGAATTACCACTACAAGACTCCTGTGTGGCTCATCTGTTCCCTCCAGCTCACTCCCTGTCCATCCTCCCGCTGCCTGCAGGCAGCAGGGCTCTACATCAGGCTCCTCTTCCCTGCAAGGGCACAGATTCTTCACAGGAGAGAAGAAACACCTGTGGGGAGAAAGCACAAGTTCAGCATTAGGTGCATGTTCCAGCAGCTTTTACTTAAAGGTGACCAGATCAAGACAACTCCAGACAACTGCCTTAGCAGGTGCAACAAGAACTAGGGCATCAAGCAGGGAAAGCAGCAAGCTTCCTACGGCATTAAGAGAGGAGCATCCAGGAGATCATCTATAGGCTCACCACCTTTACAGGACACGGTCAGGACCATCTCCCCTGCCCTTTCCAGTTCCCTTCCGCATTCCGGGACACGGGAAAGACAGAGCTGCTTCCCATTTAAAGCCCTGATGGGCACTCTAACCTCGACAGGATGCTCCTGCAACCTCTGCCCCCTCTCGGGTATTCTGGCAGCAGCCCCCCCGCAGGGGCACAGGCTCACCATTGCTGTACTTGCACTGCTTCAGCGCCTCGTTGAAGCCCTCGCACAAGGTCAGGTCTCTCTGGTTGGTGGCGCACTCCAGGAACTGCTTCATCTCATAGTGGCAGGGGCCGTAGTTGGGCTGCTGGAACACGGGCTGCTGCCGGGGCCCGGCGGGGAGGGCCTGGTCAGGAGGGGGCTCTGGGGCAGAGCCAGCTCCTCAGCCAGCACCGGCCCCGTCACCTTGTGCTGAGCCAGGCTCCGCCGGCCCGGCCCCCCCCCGCTCCCGCCGCCAAGGGCAGCCCAAGGACGCCGGCCCGGGGAGGCCCAGCTCCGGGCTCACCTGCGCGGGAGCCGCCGCCTTGGCCGGTTCGGAGGAGCCGCCGCTGAAGGCGCCGGTGAGGGCGCTGCCCACGACGTGTCCCACGGCGGAGCCCACGGCCACGCCGGCCGCCGTGCTCGCCATCTGCGCCATCAGCCCGGGCTGCGCCGGCTGCGCCGCCGGCACCGGGGCCGCCGGGGGGGGGCTGTGGAGACACCGGGTCAGAGAGCGGCAGAGCGGAGGGCACAGCCCGCAGAGGCCCCACCGTGCCCCCCCCCCCGTACCTGGCCGGTGCCGGTGCCGGTGCCGCCGCCGCCGCGGGGCGCCCCACGCTCCTTCCGCCGCGCGCCATCGCCTCGAGCTTTCCCGCCACGCCCCCCGCGCCGCCTTAAGAGGAGCCTTCGCCGTCACGTGACGAGGGGCGCACGCTCGGCGGGAGCCCGGCGCCGCGCCCCTCTGCGCATGTGCGGAGAAGGAAGGGGCGGCTCCGAGCACCGCCCCCCGGCCCTGAGCCGCTCGGCCCCGCCAGAGGGCGCCCTCGGCCCGGTGCAGGGCCCGGACCCGGACCCGGGCGGTCGCCGCGGGAGGGCGGGAGCGAGGCGGTCCCTGCAGTCCCTGCTCCCGGCAGGACGCCCTGCACCCGGGCCTGTCCCTCCCAAGCACAGAACCATAGCCCGGGCCCATCCCCTCCAGCAGCCGGACCTCCGCTAGCGCCGGCCTCTCCCCCAGCGCAGGGAGCCTGACTCGCCCGGTCCCGCACGCCGGGGGCTGAGCTGCCGGCGGTGTTTAACGGCCCGTTATGAGAGAGCACCGGAGGGGCCGTCAGCCCCCCCGGGTAACAGCAGAGGGGCGGCACCGGAGGAGGAAGGATTTCTACTGATGTGATAGCTCCTGCCCCCGTGGGAGGCACTGGCACAGCGGCTGCCGCAGCCGTAGCTCGGCTCGGTTCTGGGCTCCCAGCACTGGGTGAGGACCATGTCCTGCTGGGCGCTGCAGAGCCACGCAGCCGACGGGGAAGGACGAAGCTCTGCGCAGTGGGGCAGGACGGGAGGAATGCCTGGGAGCAGTCCGGCCTCGCACGGGGGAGCGGGGAGGCGCTGCCTGCGGGCGGCGGGCGCAGCACAGCACCCCTGCGGTGAGGGCTTCTGCAGATGGGGTGACAAAGAACAGCTTCCAGGAGCGCGGTGTGGTGGCTTTACAAACACCCAGAGGCTGCTTAACCCAGGTGTGGGGCAAAGCAGGAGAGAGCATGAAGGGGCTTGTTGGGAAAGGGCGATGGAGACAGTCTCTGTTGCAGGGGAGATGCTGGGTGGAGGAGAGGTGGATAATGAAGGGCTGGGAGGGGGAAGATGAAGAGTCCACAATTGGGGCAGAGAAAAGAGGGTGCCAGGGAGGAGCATGGGGAGGAATGATGTGGTCTAAGCCACTGGCCAGCACAACAACTTTTGCAGCAGCCCTCTAGATACAAACCAGCAGATCAAGGAACCCTCTGCAAGGCGTGGACATAGTTGGGAACTAGGAATCCATGGAAAGATGATGATGAGCCCTCAAATAACAAAACAGCCAGGCTGGACGACGCCAGCTTTACCTTCAAACCACTTTCCTGACAATCATCTCTGCCCTGGCACCCCAGCTGGTCTCTGGGGCCTCTGGGTCCATGTCTGCTCAGTGTCTCCCTGGGACAGGCCTGGTCGCCTGCTCCATCTTTGGATGTTCTTTGTGCCCTGTGGAGTGAAAGACATTTCAAAAATTGAGAAGGATCCAGAAGTTGTCCAGGAAAAAAAAAATCCTAAAATAATCCCAGCTCTGCCATGTCTCCAGGGCTGTGTTTGTACATTGAGCACGTTACAAAAGCCAGCTCTTGGGGCTGGTTCATTGACTGGCAGGAATTAGAGAGCTAAGTCACTGCAGGGCTGGCAATTAGCTCCTGTGTAAATGTTTTTGTAGAATCAGATTTCCAGCACGAGGGGAAGAGAAAAGCATTTGTAAAGCAAGCTCCCCCCTCGGCGATGGAGCCGTGCAGGCAGGGGAGAGCTGCAGCTCCTGCGCTCTGGAGCAAAGGGATTGTGCCTCAAACACACACAGCTCTGGTCTCTGGAGGGGTAACACCCCCAAATCCTCCCTCCTGCAGCGCCAGGGAGCTGCTGTGTGGCTCTGCTTTCAGCTGGAGCAGCAGCATTTTACATGTGGCATTTGCCTGTCCTGCCCACTGACAGGAGAGGGGTGAAAAGCAGCTGTAAATCCATGAGGATGTGACTGGGAAGCCCCTGCACCAGCAGCACCTGCACTTGTTCCCTTTCCCATGGATCCATGCATCACAGGAAGCAAAGTTTCCTTCCCTTTGCAGCCCCATCCCACTGAGCCACGAGCACTTGTGGGGAAACAGAGGCCTTCAGAGAGAAAAAGCAGGGAAAACAAGGGGAGCCCCTTGCTGCAAGGAAACCCCAAGCTCAGCCCTGTGCCATGGGCACGGTGCAGCCCGTCAGTGCGTGGGGCTGGGGCTACAACACCACAGGCTCTTCTGCCCTCCTGGTTCATCCCTGGTCATGGGGAGAAGCTGAGCGTGTGCTAGGGGGGAGAAGAGGACGGACTTGCAGGGGCAGAGGGAATGCCAGACCTCCATCCATAAGGACTCAGGGCTCATTAGTTCCACTGTGTGCAGGGCAAGCTGCTGGAGGAGCCTGGGCTTCACGCTGAGAGCAGCCCTTGAAGCTGTGTCTGGGGTCCCTTCCATTTGGTTAATTAGACACGAAGCTTCCCTGTGCAGTGGGAGGCCGGGTATGCGCCAAGGAGCACAGCAACCCCGGGTTTGCTATGGGGTAACTTACTGTGGCCGGCTGAGTGTACACAGCTCCACCTGCACCGAGCCCTCTGCTCCCGGCTGGAATGGCCTCAGCATCAGAGGTGGAAGCACTGAGGTGTCCCTGTGCAGAGCCCTCAGCAGCCAGCCTCCTGTTTGCAGCTATAGATCAGGTTTCACTTATTTGTTCTGAGTATCAGTTATTTTCCTAAGTAATAGTTTCACTACTTCCTAATCCCACTATTTTTCGGCCTAAATTTGAGCTTTGATTCGATCAAGTAGCTTTGTTTCTGCCACTCTCTCTTCCCCTGCTCCAGAAGATCCCTCATTACATAGTTCAAGTGTTGGGGCTTGCCTGCACTTGAAGATTAACTCTGGATCAAGGGACACAAATATGAAAGAGAGTAACTGATTCCTGAATAGCTCTGGAAAGCTTTACTCAAAACCAGCTGGTTCTGAGTAACCCAGCGCACTGGCCTGCACGTTCCTCCTGTTAGCAGCGGGATCAGGTGAGACAAAGTCTGTAAAAACCAGGTCTGTTGTTTCCCACTGCTTCCTCCCCATTGCTCCAAAAGCAGATAATCATCTCCCCCTTCAGAGTTTGCCTCACTTCAATCCTGACGCTGTCACAGCCGAAATGGGGCTACAAATTGCTCCAGGAATTCCCCAAGCATTTGCATCGCGAGGGGTTATTTCACAGGTAAGGAATGCAATACCGGCCTCCTGCCTCCCCTACCTGCCTCTGCCGCTCCATCGGGTCTGTCCTTACCAGGCTGCAGTTTCACCGGGGATTTGCTTTGGGGATGGGTGCCAAGTGTCACACTCCTATTGAAGCCTTCTCCCCGCAGCCATGCCAGGCTGCAGCACGTCCCTGCCACAGGCCGCCACCAGCAGGTATCCATCTGGAGATGCTGATGGAGCCTCCCGAGCTGCAGGTTTGCACTTGGAGAACCCTAATTACTGCATGCAGGGGCAGATCTGGGCAGTGCTCTGGGTGTACCTGCATTTAAGTTATTTAGGTTAACAGCAAATTGCACGGGATGATCGCTCGGGGATCTGGGCACACTATTCAAAGCAGAAGAAAAGCGTCTGATGAATTAGCCAATATTTTTGTTTGTGGACAATCCCTCCCCCCTAAAAAAACCAAGAAAAGAAACAAATCTCCAGTTCTTACCAGTGCATTTGCTACCCAAAATTACTCCATGAATCATCTATGACTGAACGTATTGCAGTCAGTGGGTTTCTTGTGTCCTGCTTTGATTTTCATCTTTGAGCTCTGGCTAGTCCTGATTTTGCTTTGTGCCAAGTGGTGGGTTTCAGTCTCCCAAGTCCACACAGAGCTTGCAGGTCAGATGTGACTACACAAGCACTGCTTTCTCATCCTAGAAGGTTTTCTGCAAGCAGAAGTTTCAACTGACAATCAAATAAAAACGAAAAAGGAAAGTTGCTATCCCTAAGTGGAATTCCCAGATTTCTCCTGAGCAAAGGGGCACATTTCCCATGGTCCTGCCTCACTGATGTTCCCCTGAGGGATAACAAAGTGGTGGCATCACAGGTAGGTGGCATTTGATGGCCCCACCACGGCAGCGTGGCACACAGCCCTGTGTCAGGCTGGGTGCAATGGGCTTTGAGCACACCCTCCCCACACAGACCTCTTGCTGTCTGCATCCTTCCTCTGTCTCTTTTTAGCCAAAATACAATGCCTGGAATGAAGTGACTTATGGCAAGAGTCAGAGATGAGAAAAGGGAGGAAGACAAACCGCGGTGTCTGAGCAGAGGAGCTGCAGATGGCTGGACGGGACGGGACTGCACGGGAAGGGGAGGCAGCACTACAGAGCCCGTCTCAGCTTTCAAGTCTGGTGCTCCCAGGCTCTACATGCCATTTCTTGGATGTGGTTTGCCCCCAGGGCAATCTCAACAGCTGTGAAGTTTCAGCAGATGAACAATGTAGTTTTCAATAAATTTCACCCAGCAAACGAAAGGATTTTAACTCATTCCTGCTAGCCCACTTCTGGTCTGATGCCTCTTCCAGACCTCAATACCCTCATCATAACCCCAGGGTCTGGCTGCTGGAGCACACCTGAGCTGGACTGCCCTGCTCCAGGCTGTTGGAGAGCTCTTCCCCTTCCAAAGCAGCTTCTCTCAGCCATGCCCACGGGTCTTGGGAGGTGTAGGTATATCTCTGCATTTACCTGCACAACTTAAACCTCCCTGGTGACCCAGTGTAGAATGAGGATGCTCTCACCTCCAGGGGAGGAAGGAAGAGGCAACAGGAAGAGAACTTTTCCAAATCTCCTCTTCCTCAGGGTCAGTTGTATCTCAGAAGTTCAAATTCCTTTATATTCACACATCCAGCATAAGGGCTTGTGCACTCGGAGGCCTGTTCTGATCCCAGCTGAAGGCTGATGCCATAGGTTGTAACTAAAAGAAGGGCTTTTGTGTCCCCAGATTCCTCAGTCAGACCTAGTCAAGAAATCACCTCTGTCAATACACCACTGGTGTATCCTCAGAGAACGAGGATGACAATTACTGTGAGCTCTCTGAATTCACCTGCTAAACATGAGACAAGGCAGCAAACCTGAGCTCAGAGCTGTTCTTTCATTTCCTTCATGGCTGCAGAGCACCCCGTGAGCAGGGCAGCCAAGAAGCCAGCACAGGTTGGTTTGGTGTGTGTGGAGGGTCTGAGCAGTGAGGCACTGCCCTTTGCTGCCTCTGCTCTGCCTGGGATTTGCAGGGAGCTGGCATCCCCAGCAGGAGATAACGGTGCTAAGCGGGCCCTGGAGGGATCTCACACCTTTCCAGGCTTCCGGTGTTACCCGTGCTGTCCTGCTCAATGGGCTTTGCATTTCCTCCTCACCCAAATGCCCGCCCGGAGGCCATTCCCTCCCTTCCACTCTCACACAGCTGCTCCCTGCCTGGTCTGATTCCCCCCAGTCTGATTCCTTGCAGCCACTGCAAGCAGGAGCTGTGCACGGTGCTTTCCCAAGCACAGCTCCAGGCTGAGATGTGTCTGTAGTAAAACAACTTGTGAGCAAATAGAGAAGCGAGGATGGGGTCTGTGTAAGGCAGAGGCACCCATGACCTTCTAGGAGGCTGTTAGCACCAACCCATGAACAGCTACTGCTTTGAACTAGACTATTACAGTTACTACCTCCTCCATCTCCCCCTTCTCAAGCAGACATAGCCCCCGTGGTAGCCAGAGAGACCTTGTGTGATGCTGCAGCCTCTACGCAAGCAGTTCACAGCCACCCGTGACGGGGGTCCTTTGTCTCAGCTCTCCAAAAGATCTCCTGAGTTTTAATGACCACACTGCTCTCCCTGCCCTTCTGAGGCTCTCCAGCCACCAACTTCCACCATCTTTTCTCAGATGGAAACTGAATACTGGAGACCATCTTTTTTTTCCTCTGTAAAAGAAGATGGGGGTGTCTTCTTTTCAAATGGAGGGTCAATAACCCCTGCAAGTGCACAAGCCAATCTTGTTGTGTGCTCTGGTGTGACATGATTCCTGTCACTGTGTTCTTGTTCCAGCTGCAATCCTCCATAAAGTGCTGAGCAAAATACAGAATCCATCCATGGCTGCTCTGTAGGAACAGTCCATACATTCTCTCCTGTAGAAACAGCCTGGCCTTTGCAAAACCAGTGGCCTGAGCAAACACCTCAGCTCTCTGGAAGGGCTGGGCACTGTGTATGCAGTGCTGGATCCATTCCCAGCCTTCTGCAAGCTCTTGTGGTGCTCCTTTAAGCCAGTTCTTTGAGGTGTTCGGGTTGGTGCTTCCCTGGATCTGAGGGCTCTACAGTGAGTTTGTGAGGATGTGGTCTCAGAGTCCAGCAATTGCTGTCCAAGAGAAAGTACCTTGGGCACCAAGCTCTGCCACATTCAGCAGCCAGTTTGTGCCAGACATTCATTAGTGGCAATGCAGCATGGGTCACAGATGTGCCCTTCCCCGCAGCACCCAGGGCAGCATGGGGTCCGAGGTGCAGGACACTGCATCACTGCTGCATAAATTAACAGCTGTCAGAGGCTTTGCATCCCATGGGAGCCAAGAGAGCACTTATCCATGCAAACCCACACCTCCGTGATTTCTCTTCCCATTTACCTCCTCTGGCCTGAGTTACTTGTCATTCTTCCCTCCTGGCTCACATCCTTATGCCTCCACACAGCTTCATTCAGTCAAAGCCCACAGCACTACACTGATGCTGGGGAACCAACAGTTCAGCTCCCTCCCGGCCGTGAGCACATTCATCCCAGTCATACTGAGATGTGGGGAGCACTCTCCCCTTTCCACTGCTGGCCCTGGCCTGCCAAGCTGGCCTGTGCATCCCGGGGATGGACACCTCCCGCTCATCACAGGCAGACGCAGGCAGCGGGATGATGCCTGAGCAGTGTGGAGGGGCAGGAGGGTCCCATCACAGCGAGGCTGTGCTGAGAGGGGCTGGGGGAGTGGTACCTGGTGCAGGGAGGTGAGTTCAGCAGCGTTTGCTGAGGAGGAGAGGGAGGGAGGTGAGGGGCTTGGCTGCTCTGAGCAGAAACGTGCATGAAGTAAAGCCGCGACCCACACCCTGAATTCCACAGCTCAGCTCCAGGGACAGGGGGAGGGTGAGAGGACAGGACGGGACATTTCCATCAGACCTGCGACTTGTTTGTGAGTCTCATCTCACCAGCCCTGCCTCCTCCTCCCTCGCCTCCACCGCTCAACCTGGGTTTATTAGCGCAGTCCCCCTTAGGCTAGAGGGAATCACATCCCAGGAGACATTCCAGGCTCCGCTCAGCTTCAGAGGGGATCAGAGGGAGCCAAGGGGTGGGGGGCGCTTCACCAGGACGTCTCCTTTGTGGAGCACGGGCAGGTCGGGAGCGCTGCAAGACGGCACTAGCAGCGTCCTTATCAGGCACGGCGCAGCCGCAGGCTGGATCGAGTCTCTGCTCGGCTCTGTATCTCCCAGCCACTTCTGCTCCGTCCAGGCAGCGAGCTGGAAGCTCTTAACCGGGTTCTGCACGGCTGGGCACAGGGAGCCTGGGCAGGCTTTTTGTTCTCACCCTTTCGCTCAGGTGATGAACACAGCTGTTGGTGACACGCAGCCAGGTCCAGGCTGCTGCAGGGCTGGACCCATCCCCGAGCACCCGCAGGACCTCACCTGCCAGCTCCCCGCACTCTGCACCAGTCGGGGCTGACACCTCTCGCCAGGAATTGGAGCTGGCTCCCCGGCGTCTGGCTCCTCAGGTGAATTGTGGTGTGCCCTGAGCCCGCGCCAGGAAAATGCCAGCAGATGAAACCTCGTCTCAGGCCAAGAGACACGAAGATGGATGTGTTTTCCTTGCCTGGCTTATCGCGCAGGCAGCGCTTCCCACCGGAGCCCTGCACTGTTTGTGTGCGCTCGGCTCCTGGCACAGGGGCAGGCGATGATTAAACAACAAACACTGTGGTGCAGCTCTCCTGAGCCTGCAGCCTGTCCCTGCCCCGCCAGACCATGGCCCAGCAGGGAGATGCTTCTCAGGGGCTGAATCCCAGGGTGATACAGGCGAGGAAGAGCCGCTGGACCCCACAGCTACTTGGGCACCACTTGAGCTGCGGTGCAAGCTATGGGTTTGGGGCTGTGGCTGCCCCAGGGACCTGCTCCTTGACTGGACCCCTGTGCAGATGCACCCCTGCACGGCAAGGGGCAGGACAGTCCTGGCATCACCTCGCTTGTTGAGAGGTTAGAGGAGGCAGCAGTGCTGCCCAGCCGCTCTGCAGGCAGTCATGCACCCAGCCAGGGGGCTCTGCTCCACACTTGCCCCTGGTTTCATCCAGTGCACCCAACCTCTTCACACTCTGCACTGCTGGGTTCAACACAGAATTAAGGCCAAGGAAGGGTTGTTTTTAAAGGCAAAACAAAATAAGTGTGAAATAAGTAGTAGTGGATCAAGCAAAACTTTCTGGAAATCCATAGTGGGAATGTTTCCCTGGCCTGGTTACACTGAAGTCTGGGAAAAAATCAACACATTTTATTCTGGCGTTTTCATGGGGCGCTGTTTGGATCCAGGACAGCTTGCACAATTCCAGCCATTTTCATTAGAAAGAGCTGAAAAAGCTCAAAGGAGTTTTGAAGCAAAGTGTTTTCCTGACCAACAGACATTTTTACATACTACCTTACCACTCCTGAGTTAAGACCCAAAGGCCAAATTTCCCCTAACTCCACATCCTTCCCTTGCCCCCTGCCTATGGCCATGCTTTGGGCTGCCAGCTGAGGGGGAGAACTGAGTAATTCAAGGCCTCTTCAAGAAATACTCCTGATTGCTGGTGTTTACAAGGGCAGTTCAGGGTGCATGACCCCAGCCCTGTTTGCACCTTGTTTGCATCACCTGTACAAACACCCCCTTCGCTTTGGCTGCCCAGGAGAAAAAAAAGGTGCCAGTGCCAAAGAAAAGGGGAATCCAAAGGTGAAAGGGTGAGAACAAAGACTTGCCTGGTGGGGATGCGCCCCATTTGTCACCCACTGATCAGTGGTACCGGAGGCATCGATTCATGAGCCATTACCTACAGCGAGAAGAGTAAAGACATTAGAGAGGGGAAGTCAAGGGGGTTTCACTGTCCTGGGGATTTGGCTCCTGGACCCTCTTCCAGCTGCTCACGGAAATGCCCAGGAGGTGTAAAACTCCATGCTCACTTTGCAAGGAGCCTAAAACCATGTCCCCAGCCACACAGAAAACAGCTGTCAAAGTCACACCAGGGAGGTGGCAGGAAACAAAGGACTTCAGACAAGAAAGGCTTAATCCATTTAAATTCAGTTTCTCTCTCACTTCTTTCCCCTCTCCCGTTTGCTCTGATCAGAGACCTCTTCCCCCACCTCCTCTCAGTCCAAAGGGCATCACAGCAGTTTCATACCCAAGCAGCCCATGAGCTGGAAGAGTTCTACTTTGAAAGAGCAGAACTGGACCTGATGCTCCCTTCCTTCCTCTCACAGTCTTCTTCCACCAAACACGTGCTGGGGAAAGGGCTGCTGAGAGAGGCTGTCCCCAGTTGGTGGTTCCTACTGAGACACATTACAATGCCACGTCGCATGCCCAGGCATTGACAAGCTGTAAAGCACCAGGGAAGTGGAGAAGAGCTAATGCTTGTGGCCAAAAGGACTTGGAAAACCAGTGAGAGCTCTGCTGCTTGCTAGGCTTGGAAGGCAGTGAAGAAGATGCTGAGCAAGAGCTACGCATGAAGATGCTACATCAGCAACATCTGGTAGCATTGGGACCTCCCAGTCATGAAGGCTTCTGCTGAGCTTCTGCAGCTATCTTGAGATCCCTGAACCCTATATTTGTCTCCAGCCTGGGCAGGAGTGGCAGGAAAGCAAGCAGACAGAGCCTGTACTGAGAGATATTGGGCTGTTGGAGCTCTGGGGCTGGGGTGGGAGACCCGTGCCCATCTGCCAGCAGCCAAATTGCAGAGGTAGGGATGAGTGCTGCACAGACAGGACAAGCAGTGGCTGAGAGACCTCCCAGCACAGCAGCACCAGCAAAAGGACTTTTGCAGGCTGCACATAGGGCTCTCTGCAGAAGGTGGGCACACAAGCCCCAAACACCCAATGGGCCATTTTCTGGCTCTTGAACATCTACTTACTCGCCTGGGAAATATCTGTAATGCCAAACACACCATGCACTTTCTTTTGTGCTGAGAGCCTTGGCCGGAGCCGGCAGTTCTCACACACAGTCCCATCTCTGCAAGCACCATGTTTCCCACAACATCCCCTTCAAAAACCTCCCTTTATTAAGAGGAGCCAAACCACCCGTCACTGCTTCACATGCTGCTCCCATGCCTCTCCCCAGATTCCCCAGGCACCAGCAGGCTCCACTGCCATGGGCTGGAAAGCACTGAGCTCCCAGAGACACCGGCATTAGAAGAAAAGACACTAAAGAAAAGAGAGACAAAGGCAGGAAAGCTTTTCTCTCTCGGACCCAGCTGTCTGGCTCAGAGCAAGGCAGGAGGAAAGCAGGATCTGCTGTGCATTCCCACAGCACAGCCGGAATAGCAGGAAAAGGGTAGATTTCACAGTGTGAAGTCTGAGCCCCATGAACACCAGCTCCTTGCTTCTTCCCTCCTTCCCTTTCACTTCTCACAAGTATGGCCTCAGGGATGGACCAAACCCACCGCGCCGGTACAGCAGCACAGCAGCACCTTCCAAGCACAGCCACAACCAGGCTCCTTCTCACATCTGCTTACTGTACCCAGGATTTACATCCTCAGTATGGTTCCCATTAAACCAAACATGAACAACATGATAGGAATAGAGCCTGAGATGTCAGGAAGCCTTACCCACTCCCTGCATGCCAGCCCAGGCAGATGGAGATCAAAGTTTTCTTATTCACATACATTTCTTGAAACAATTTGCAGCTAAACTCAGTCTACTGAAGAGATGCTAACACAGTCCGGGGCTTCACTCATGGAAACAGGAACCAAGAAACCAGATCTGTGCATTGCTGCCTCCATCTCCAGGTGGCTGAGCAGATGGAGGCATCGGCATCTCCAAAATGGGGAGCTGCTCTCTTCCTTCCCTCAGCATACAGCACAGCAAAAGCCTTCTAGGAAATGGTACAAAGGGCTAGACACACGTACATGGCTTCAGCAGGGATGCTCCCCATGGGAACTGAGCAGTCTAAGAGGGTCTAAAAGGTTTGCTTTCAGTCCTGGATACCCCTAAGCAGGAGAGATGAAAGCCACCTTTAAACTGACCCGTTTAAAGCCATCCCAATCCGGACAGAACACACAGGACTGGAAGCATTTAGTTGACTCCAGCCGCTGCTCCCTCATCTGCAGATGCAAAAACACGGCGACGAGGCAAACTCTCACCCCCGGGGGAGCACCGGGACCCGCTCGCACGGAGGCCAGGGGCGGGAGGGGGGTCCCGTTCGTCCCGCCCCGCTCCGCCCAGACGCCGAACGCCGTCGGGGCGGAACGGGGCGGGCCGGGCGGGACCCCCCCTCCCGCGATGCCGCCGTGCCGTGTCCCCCCGGCCCGTAGAGCTACGGCTTGCGGAGAACAAAAGGCAGGAGCGGGAGGAGGCGCGGGGAGGAGGGCAGGCGGCCACGGGGGGGGATAAAAGGCTCAACGGGGAACCCCCCCCCCCCTTTCTCCCTTTACCCCATGTCCGATCCCGCTCCGCCGCCCGGCATGGCCCGTCCGCCGCTGCCCGCCGCCGCGCTGCTGGCCGCCGCTCTGCTGCACTGCGCGCCCGCCGCGCCCGCCCGCCGCCACAAGCCGGTGAGTCGGGATCAGCCGGTGCCTCCTTTCCCCTCCCCATGGTGTTCCCCCTTGTCCCGAGGGCAGTATCTCGCTGGGCGGGGTGAGCCGCCCTCCCTGTACGTACCCAAATGGCCCTAGGGATGCCGGTACGGGCGGGGATGCGCTGCCGGGAATCACGGGTGTCCCTGCCCTGGGGGTGCCACCGCTCCGCGGGCTCCTCTGGGCATGTCCTTCCTGTAGAGCCAGGGAAAAACAGGGGCCGGGACAAGGAGTGTTTACGGGAGGACAAGGGATCCCCCCTTCCGTTAAAGGCAGCGGAGTTTGCAAACAATCCCCCCCCCGCCTGCTGTGCGGGCAGTGCCGAGAAGTTAGGAGGAGACGAGGCTCAAGGGGTGAATCCAGCGCGCAGCAAAAGGGGAGCAGCAGGGCTCTTTCTTCCTGCATGAGCCTGCCAGATCCCAGCACCTGGGATGGAGCTGCGAGCAGCAGGGACTGCTGGAGAGGAGCAGCGAGAGGTTCAGGGGACAAGAAGACAGAGAGCTCCTTGTGCCGGGAATGTGTGTGTGTGTAATTGGGTTATTATATACACGCACTTTGCTGATGTGCTATAAAATAGTGACAGAATAAATGCCCGGTAGCAGCCCAAGGGGGATTAGCTCAGGTTCTGTCGATGGTTTTATTATCAGCTCTGTCATCTGAGTGCTTTCTAACTTGGCTGCTAAATATGCTGTGGGCTGGGACTTGGCACAGGACAGCCTTGGCCCCCAAAGTGCTTGTGTGATTCCAAACGACATGTCACTGCGCTTGGCTCCACTCAGCGCCTGAGGAAGGTGAGACTGAGCTCTCCGGTGGTGGTACACTGCATCCCGGCCACCACACCGCTCTGCAGAGGTCATCCTCATCTGAGTGCAGCCAGAGGTGGGCTGGGAGGGCAGAGCTCCACCTGTGGAAAGCTGGAGACCACCGGTTCCTGCGGGATGTTTGTTGGGCTCGCGGGTGCTTCATGCTCTGCTGTGTGCAAGCTGTGAAGCTGCTGCTCCTGCAGGGACCTGCTCAGCCTCTGCTCCTGGTCTTGCTGCCAGCAAAGACCTGTGTGGGATCCCCAAGGAAGGGAGAGCCAGCCCAGGTTTCACACTGCCTGGACTTGGATCTGGTTCAGCTTTGATGCGCACTGTTCATCTCTTTTCACCAGTGCTCACAGCTGCTGACTGACTGCAGAGGCTGCTGGGGCTCATTCGCCTTGGCCAGTGCCCCTTAAATAGGTGGAATACACCAAACTGCTGAAGAGCAGAGAGTTTACGCAGGGATCCAGGTCTGCTCAGGCTCCTGGTCCACCTAATCCACCACCATACTCCTGAAGAAGGTCCCCCCAGCTGGCAGTCTGCTGCCCAGAGATGGTTTGTTCCTCATCTCAGGCTAGTGCATTGTGAGTACTAATACTTTCCTTTTGGCTGCAGTAACTCCAGGTCATGCTACTTCAGGTATGTTTTGTTCAGGAACACCTTGTGCTGGTGTCTCACCAGCCTTGGGGAGCTCGGGGTTTCAGATCAATGTGTGTCACTCAGTCAGAGATAGTGGCTGTGCTGGTTTGGGATTGGAGGTGCACAGATGATTTCCTAGCCTTTTAAATAGCGGGTCTCTTATCCCGAATAGCTGCCCTTTTGGGTTCCCTGTCTGCTGTCAAGGCTTCTGAAGGTTATTCTGCTGTCTCTGAGGCTAGCATTACAGTGGTTGCTTTCACATATGACATAAATTGACAGCAGTGCGCCCCATTCCTTTCCCAGCTGGGATATGGATGTCAGCACGGAATGGCAGAGGTGAGATTGCTGGGCTGACAGTGCCCTGTACATCTGTTTCTGCCCTCAGCCCTTCTCTACCCTCTCGTGCTAGAGAGCTCTGGCATGCCGTTGCATGTTTACTTTGCTGGCTACTTTGGGTCCACACAAAGAGATGTTTCCCTATGTCTTACAGCAGCTGATTTCCTGTCTGGGCACCTTTTGCTGTTGGGTGATGAATGAGAAAGGAGCTGAGAGGCTGAGCTGGGTAAAGAGACTCACGTTCTTACAGGACAGATAACAGTGACTTCCTCGAGCTGTAGATGGAGTGGTCAAGGACAGGATGCTGCACTGTGTCTGTTCACCTCTCCATACCAAGTCACAGCAGCAGTAACTGAGGGGAGAAAGAATCAAGGGCTAAGATTCATTTTAAAGCCAGGCTACACGGGGCAAGTTGCAGAAGGACCCGTGCTCTTTGTAGCAGACCCTGTGGGTCTCCTTCGTTTTTACATTAATGCCTAAAGAAAGGAGGAGAAAACTGAGAGCAGAATGCAGGCTGTGTCTGGTGTCCACTGTAAAACTTGAGAACAAAAGATCTGCAGTCCTCAGGGCAGTGCACGCGCAGACAACGAATTCCTGCATTGCTTTCAGCTCCCCGGGGAAATCACAGTCAGTCCATTTGCTGGGAAACTCGCTCTCAGTGGAGAAGTGCTGGGCACCCTCCCAGCTGCCAGCGTAATCTCCCAGGGGCCGTATCCTGCAGGTCTTGCCCTGAGCCCAGCAGGTTCCCCCTTGGAATCATGGTGCTGCCTTCACAGCCCCGGAGCTGGGAAGCCTCCTGCCTTGCTCCGGGCTCTGGCAGCTCCCGCAGGAAGGGTTTGATTTGCACTCTGGTTTGGCTATTTAAATACTGCACGAGTGTTGGGGGTAATTTTAGGCATGTTTATCCTTTGCGCTGAGACAAACTCAAGACACATGTAAGCAGTTATTCTCCAGTGGGTTTGTTGTGTTTGTGCTTCTGCATGAAACACACACGCACACCCTGCACTGTGGCAAGGCTTGGGGTGTGCAGCTGGCAAACCTGGGACGGGAGAGAGAAGAGAGCAGGGAGCAGAGAAGCACTTTGGGGAGAATCCCCCCCTCCAGTTCTTTACTTCCTTCCCCCATGTGTATCCTGCCCAGGCACTGTAACCTGGGGGGGCTTAGCAGGGGAAGAGGGCACTTACTCTTTTCCTTGCAGGGACTTTTCCCACCAGAGACACTGTCAGCTTTTTCCTACTAATTCCAGATACTCAGACAGGTAAATGAAGGGTTCCTGGGTATTCTTACAGTAGGGATGTCTCAGCCTGTAATGTGAATGGAAGCACCGCTGAGTTTGCATGTAACTGTCCAGCAAAATAAAAAGCAGAGCACTTCAGAGGTTCACTGAGATTCTGGTGCAGATGAGACCCAAAAGGACAGGCAGGTGACCAGACCTCCTCCTCTTAGTGGGAACTGGGCAGGAGAGATCTGTCACCCTCTGTGAAAATAGCAGAGGGGGAAAACCCTGCAGACATCTCCAGTAGACTGAGCAGGGGAACAGTGCTTGTCGTGTGGTTTGGAGATCCCAGCCTGCCTATCTGAGCAGCACACACTCCCTAAGGGTAGAACACCTCCCCATAGCTCTGGAGAGGGCTGCACTGTGCCAGGAGGCTGTACACAGTGAGACATGTCCTGGCTGCTGTCCTTGGGCAGTGATAGCTTGTTGCTCACCTTAGCTTGGATGTAATTGCACAGTAGACGAAACATCTCAGCCCTCTTCCTCCCGTGCCTGGAGTGTGCCACATCCTACAGCGGTTTCCTGGTTTCAAGGGGACTTCTAGGTCATGAGATTAAGGGCTCTTGAGACCTTTTGCTCTCCTGGCATCCTGGGGCTTGTTTGCTTTGTAAGTACTCCTGTTTCTGGCAAACTGTTGCTTGGGTGACACCAGCAGCTTGGCTGTGGTGTTGTTGATGGAGTACACTCACAAACTGTCACGTAATTAAAGTGTCTGATAATAAAAATAGTCCTGCAGTGTTTATTCATTTGCTTTCTCTTGTTACACCAGAGCCTAGGTCTTCTCATTCTGTCTGTGGGCATAAACATTTGCAGTCCATTATGTTTCATGTTCTGTGTTGCTTAGGAAAAATAAACATTTTCCTTTTTTCGTTGCCAACAACAACTACCACCAAATAATCCGGAAACAAACTGTCAGGCCCCAGGAGGTAGTGCTTGATGGTGCCACGGAGTATGGGAAGCAAGCAGAGGGGAACCTCCAACTGTGTATGCATGGCCAGGCGCTGCAGCACCTCCTCTTTGGCCTCGTTTAGCCTAAGCTTGGCCTCAGCCTTTGCGTCCTCCATGCCTCTGTCTGCATGAGACTGCAGCCCAGCATGAAGGAGCCGGTCCTGTAGCAGAAGGGTAAGCAAAGGATTCATAGTTAGAGGGGTTGGGAGACTCTGCCTTGTTCTGGGGGAGGCAGGATCAATAGACCTGCTGGCTTTGCCTCAGCTTTGTTTCCACCAAGTTTCCATTGTTGCCACTAACAGTGCCCTGACCAGCAACACACTTAGCTCAGGGTCAGACCAGACCACAAACATCATCTGTTTCTTGCCATGAGATTTCATCTGCAGCATTAGCACCTTCTGGGGCCAGTCTGCTTCTGGGACACAACCTGTTTAGAGTGGAGCTGGCTCCAGTTTTACCACTAACCATCAGCTATAGCTGCACTTTCAAAGCCACCCGCTGCAAATCCATGCTGGGCTGAGAGGCAGGCTGGCCACAAATCTGGCCGTGGTACTCTGTGCATCAGGACAAGCGACAGTGTTGATCTCGGGCAGCAACATTGCTGCAGCTTGTTAATGTGGTGTAGAGCCCCTGGGGGGCACAGCACCCCGTCAGTGGACAGAAATGGGGTGAGAGAGCTATCTTACCTGAGAACTGCAGGAGAAAACATCTCTGCTCTCTTTCCCTGTGGGTTGAACCAAGGGCAGGAGTGCTCTGAGGTGCAGGTTCAGAGGTAGGAGGAGGATAATGCTACTAGCCAAAGAGACAGCAAATATCAGCGCCTTGACAAACACTGGGTAACAGAGGAAGAAAGTGGGGAGAAATGGAAAAGTAGCAGCAGAGGGACAGGGAGATGGGGAGAAAACCCATGAGATCATCCCCTAGCAGAAGAGGAAACAGCCCCCAGTGACAGGGGAAGTATCCAAGACTGATGTGATTCTTGTCGTAACTTGTCCAGTCACTCCTGTCTGATGGGGAGAGGGGCTCTCCTTTCATGTCTGTGCTGCAGAAGCAGGCAGGAGCTCGGATAATTAGGTACACAACAGAGGAGACAAGTTTAAGTTCAGGGCAGGCAGCTGGGGATGGACCCAGGCAGACAAGAGCAATGGGTTTGTCAGTACCAGGCCCTAGCCTCACTCTTGGGGTTATTCTCCACTGTAGCTATGGAGCTGTAGCTGCTTCTCTTCCTGGGAGGCTCTGGAGGGCAAATGCTGCCCAGCACAATGAGGTTAAAGATGATCCTGGCTCCTCAGGGTGGCTGGGACACTTCCTGGGAAGCTTGGCTGGTGTTCATCTGTCCTCAGCAGACCAGAAGTGATGGCTGCTTGTATCGCAGCACTTGAGGTCTGATAAAGCTGCGAGGAACTGAGTGGGCAGCCTGTACCTCTGCTGTGGTTTCTGCTTTTCCATGGGATCTGTCCTTTCCCTCCTGTTCTCTCTTAGCTTTTTGGTCACAAGGCTGAGGAAGAGGCACTTCTTTTGTGAGGAGCTGTGGCCAGCCTGCAGCATGGCCCTCTTTTTGTATAGCTTTGCTCCTCTGCTGTCCTTGCTGCCCTTGAGCCTTGGTTTCAGGCAGCCGCTCTGCACTCATGTTGTGCAGACATTTTACTGCTCAGTCTCTATTGCAAAGCCCTGGCCTCTTCCTTTGGCTAAAATCTGGCTGTTCCATGCACAGCAGCCACCCCAGCTGTGGGTTATACTGGGAAGGGCAGTGTGTCTGCACACACTGGCTAGAGGCTCCGATCCAGCTCTGCACTCAGCTGGTCTGAATGCCTGTGACTTGGGATGCAGGGATTCTCCTTTGCTTTTGTCTTCAGTAATCCTTTCCTCTCTGGTGGTGGGGTGGGAGGAGTGAGGATGCCCTGATAGTTACCCAGCAGCCAGTGCCCTCCTCATCCTCTCTACACAGGCCTGTACGAGCTCTAGCAGCAGCACAGCCCTAAGCAAACCCCTAAGCATACAGCTGGGACATTATCCCACAGCTTGGGAGAACAAAGCAGGACCTGCCCAGGAGAGGGTGGGTTCAGCACTGGGTGGGAAGGATGCAACCTTAACTGAGAGGACGTTATCTAAGCCTTGGGAAGTGCCTGCAGCGAGGTGTGTCCAGCCAAGGAGACCAAAATCTCCAGCCTGATGCGTCTCCTGAGCATTGTTTGGCAAGTGGTTTCTGCCTGTCACATTTCCCCTTGCTGGCTGTGCCTGCAGTGGCATTTTCCAGCCCTTTCCTGCCATGGTGCTAATGTTGGTGCAGTGACGACAAGGAGAAACTCACTGTTTGTCTAGGGGCACAAGGGGCACAGCGAGCACACAGGGCAGCAGGGCAGGTCTTGCCTCCTGCCTCCACCCACAGCCATTCAGAGGACCACAGTGTGACCCCTCAGGGATGGATCTTGGCAAGGGCAGCCAGGCAGGAGCAGGGAGGGTCCTGCTTAAGGCAATGTGGGGTTTGGTTGGCTGGAAGCTGGGATTAATGCCAGTGGCCTTGAACTAACCAAAGAAGAGAAAGAAAACCTACCTCTGTCTGCCTCTGAACGTGGGATGCCTCAGGGTGAGGAGACAGGCAGCTCCTCTCTGTGCTCTGGCTGGGAGGGCAGTGATAATCTCCAGTTTATGCCAGTGCCCCCAGCCAATAAGGCAACAACTGACCTTCCTGGGAGACCAAAGGGATGTGCTTACCATAGCCAAGACAAAAAAACAGGACTAAGACCATCGGGGTCAGCTCAGCTGGCTCACCTACCTGGGCAACTCTTGAGCGTTTCCCAGTGATCTAGGTTCCACAGTGAGAGCTCTCCCCAGAGTCCATCTCCACTCTCCCCATGTGCTTCTGAGCAGCTGTCCTGCACTTCCTGCTCCTGGGAAGTGAGACACATTCATTACCCTGTGTCCTCTAGTGACAGGACCTGCCTCTGGTGCATGTAGGAGCAAGGAGCCAAGTGGCCCTCCAGGCTGGGCTTTGGTGACACAGCTGCCATTATGTGCTTGGCAGAGGGTCTCATCAGGGCTGGAAGCAGCGTGTTGGCCAGGACATGGACGTTATCAGCCTCTCCTGCTAGCTGTACTTTGCAGGCAGTAGCTGCCAGCCCAGGCAGGGCGCCAGGTGACTCTTAGAGAGTTCCCCTTAGAGAGACAGGTACCTTGGAGCTGCCTGGGCTCCAGCCTTCAGCAGTTGCAGACTCCCTTGGGACAGGCTCATATTCCCTCCTTCCACTAAAGCACTGGATGGATTCTCAGTGCTGGTGGCTTGGGTAGGCTTTGCTGTTCAGGATGTAAAATGGGTTTCTCCTTTTCACGTGTTGATGGTGTGGTTCCTGCACTGTGTGGAAGTGCACTGGGACACCAGGATTGTGTCAATGGTTTCTAAGGCAAAGGCTCGCAGCCTGCAGGCTGGGGTGGTGACAGACACACAAAGAGCCTAAACTGACACATGGACACCTAAACTGCACCTTACGTGACCTCCCTGGCTCCTCTGCCCATCTGTGTGCATTGCTCAGAGGCACGGGGCCACTGCAGAGCTGGGAGCTCGGCAGCGGAATTAATGCCAAGGGCTTCACACTTAATTCCAGCCCGCATGAATGGGCTCATTGTGGAGAACAGAGTGGTGGCAGCACGTGGATTACACGGCATCATGGCAGCTCTGGCATCATGCCATCCTGACCTTTGTGTCCCCTGCAAGGCAGCCTGGAGACCTGGCCAGGGAGAAGCTCTTTGCAGGGGAAGGAAAGGGACCCCTAAACCCCAGGTCCTCACCCTGGAGCCCTGTGGGATGGAGCCTGCCTGTCTGTTGTATCACTGCTGCGTCTCAGCTCTTCCTGCTGCTCAAACACCTTTAAATTTGCTTGCACAGAATAGGGGAAAAAAAAGGTCTGCATTTGGACCTCTGGCTTGGTCAGCACAGTGAGACAGGGAGCAAGCACCTCTCACCCCACATGCCTTACTGCAGGTTGGGGACACTTGGGTCATGTTTCCTGTTGGCCCCATAGTCCTGCTGTCAGGTGGGGAAGCAGCAGGAGTCAGCTAATCACCATAAGTCAATGTTGCCAAGAGGAGCTGTGCTTTTCCAGCTAATCCAGGGGATCCTGTCCCCAAGCAGAGTCGTGGGTCACCTCTACTCGTGTCAGGAGGGAATAAAGGTTGTGTGGTAAAGGGATGGAATTTACTCCCTAGTGATTCGTTTCATTCTTGAAGGATCTGGTTCTCATCCACAGCTTGGAAAAGCATTTCCTGCCAGCCAGCTGCCAAGGAAAAGTGGACCAAAAATAGCCCAGTGCTTAGGGGGTGCCATGGCATGACACAACCCAGTGCCTCCCAGGTGTGATCTGGCTTGGAGCAGCACGGCCCAGAGAATGGAGGATGCCTGTGGGGAGCAGTTGGTGCCCCAGTAGCAGGGGAATAGCCTCAGGCAGGGGTGGAACTCACCACTGCAGGACTGCTGTGGGTGGGCATTCACCACTGCATCAGGACACCTTTTCCCAGTCACTGAAGTTGTGGCTTTGCTTTCTCCTTTCAGGATGTGTCCCGAAAGCATCACACCTGGAAGGAGCAGAGTCCTTGGCTGTCTTCCTTGGTGAACACCGTGGGGACCGGTGTGCCTATGAAGGGCTTCCCTGTGAATGCAGACGAGCCAGCGGTGCGCTGGAACCCTCCCCGGTGCGGCGTTCCAGACCTCCCGGTGCTGCCGGATGGACAGAACGGGCGGAACCGGCAGAAGCGATTTGTCCTCTCCGGTGGGCGCTGGGACAAGACCGATCTCACCTACAAGTAAGAGAGTTCCAAGCTGGGAGCCAGGCTGGTTTGCTTCTCCCTCCCCAGACCTCTCAGTCTGATGGCCCCAGGAGTGTGGCATGCTTTGATGTGACCAGGGGGCAGCCAGGGAACAGGGGGGCCGCACACTGTACCACCAGCAGCATCGCACCCAGCACCTCCACATCCCCTCTTGCACACGCTGCCATAAACACAGCTGCCCACCCACCCCTCACATTCTGCATCACCCCTCAGTCAGTCCCTTGTGCATCAACACCCCTGTGCATTCCCTTCCCTACATCAAACCAAGCCGAGCCTCCACCACCCAGCCTTCTCCCACTGTGCCTTTGCCCCTACAGCCACCCCACCGTGGGCTCACCTCACAGTTTATTTTACAAAGGCCTTTTTATTCAGCTGTTAGTGATGTTCCCATAAACACAACTTCAGTGTGAAGTTTTGCCCCCATCACCTGACACATGCTCAATTGCAGGTTTGCTCAACAGGTTCGTAGGAGTGTTGTGCTGCCTCCCCAGTTGCCCGCATGGGCATGAGCAGAGAAGTGAGCACACTCGTGTGGACCTTGACAGCATGTAATCCATCTTTGGTTTAACTGAGTGCAGGAGACAGTTCCTTATGGTATTAGGGGTCTGTAGGTAACAGAAAGGTGTCTGGGTTTTTTTGGTCAACTGTACTAAAGAAAGAACCACAGCAGAGACTAACAATCCCCAACAGCCTTAATGGAAGGGAAGGAAAGCTCCCTCTGTGGCACACCTTACAGTCTGCTTATGGTATAGGAGGGGAGAGGATGCAGCAACTGCTCTGAGTGAGCCCAGTTTCCAGGGACATAAATGCAGAGATTGAGGAGTAGAGATCACATCACAGCACTTGCAGGCACCTCTGTGGGGTGAACTCGGGGGACAGACCTGGAAAATGCTGCAGCACTTCAGCAAAACACGGCTCTGAAAGCTCTCCAGGGAGCTCACCTCCGGCCCACCAGCCAGAGGGTTTCAACACTGACAGGATTTGTCTGTTGCACATGAATGGGGTGCTGGAGCAGTGCTCGTATGGATTGGAGGTGTTCTGGTGCTGAAACAGAGCGGCACTGATCCTGTGTCTTCATGACAGCAGTGTGCATGGGACAGCACATGATGCTCTCGTCATCCAGTGTCTGCTGCCTTTCAGAATCATCAGGTTCCCGTGGCAACTTGTGAAGTCTAAAGTGAGAAGGACCATTGAGGAAGCTTTAAAAGTGTGGAGTGACGTGACACCACTGACCTTCACAGAGGTGCAGGAGGGACGGGCCGACATCGTCATCGATTTCACAAGGTGAGCGTGGTGGGCAGCAGCACCCTCCTCACACACAGAGAAGACCCCAAGGCTCTAACCAGAGCAGAGGGCCAGCAGCACACAACTTGAGCTCATGTTTCTGCTTTCAGTTACTGGGATCATTTTGGGTTTGGTACTTGTTGTCAGCTGTGGCTGCTAGGTGTAAGGGCAGCTGTCCCATGCTGGCTGTTCACAGCACCGTTACTGATTGCTCATTAATGTTCCTGGTGCATTCATATTTCTCTGCCCACAGGCTGTTTTCTTAAGTGTTTGACTTTCCATCTTCGGATCCTCCATCCTGTCCCTTGATGGAAGGACGTAACTGTCTGCCCAAAGACAAATATAGTTGCTTGGTTAAATGGATCTTGGCTCCTGGCCTGAAAGTCACTTTTGGCAAAATACGCATGGGGGCAAAGACTTCCCTCTGCTGCGTGTTTTCACAGAGCTAATAAAGGCAGTGGAGACGGTCCAAGCAGTGATGGGGTTTGCATACTGTGTCTTTGCCTGTGCCTCCCTCAGCTCTCTAAAGTAGCTGCATCTCTCACAGGTTTCCTTCATTAGTCAAGAGAAGGTTTGGCTTGAGTGAGGACCTGAGGATTTGGCTGGGTTTGCTGCCAGCTGCCCCTCTGCATCCCCCCACCACTCCGTTGTGTCAATCTTAGGTTGAGCAGCCACCTTCTTAATTCTTTAGGCTCTACAGTCAGCTTTGGGCTGGAAGCTGAACAGCGGGAGGATGAAACATCCCTGAGAAAACAGATGAACTCCCCAGGGATTGGTGTGACTAAGCTCAGCTTCCTCAGTGCCCAGAACTGGCTCTGTGGCAATCAGAACGGCTCTGAGCAGTTGATCTGGACTTGTGGGGTGAACTTGGGTTGGGAGTAAGAGCTGCTGTCCCTTCACAGTGGCTCCCCCCACCTTTGGCCGTACAATGCTGTTCACTGCAGGTACATGGCTGTTTGTCTGAGGTGCAATGTGCCTTCCCTCCAGGTACTGGCATGGAGACAACCTGCCTTTTGACGGGCCCGGAGGGATCCTGGCACACGCATTCTTCCCCAAGACACACCGGGAGGGAGATGTCCATTTTGACTATGATGAGACCTGGACGATTGGGAACAACCTGGGTATGGTACTGTTTCAGGGGGAGCTGTGGATGGTCCAGGATGCTTAACAGTGCACTTGGAAATGATTCCATTATGGTGTGAGCAGGGACCCTGTAAAACTGAGAGGCAACAACCATTTTTGTGGCATGCAGTGTTGTCTCCCACCACTTACAAGCATAACGTTAGTATTGAGGCCTTTCCTTGTCGTTTTTCAGCCACAGCAATGCCTGTGTCCAGCACCAGGACCTTCCTGGTGGGCTCCTCCTGTTCTCTGAGGGGGGAACAAGGGAGATGACTCCTCTGCCACTGAGGATTGCACCCAGCATTGGCAGGAGCCATTAGAAATAAAGTAGGGCAAGGATGAAGGAAACTGGGGCTCAAGCATGGGGTGACACAGTTGTCTTCCAAAGGACAGTTTCAGCCCCAGTCCCTGCATGCACTGTTCACCATCTGCCCTTCAAACAAGTCCATAAAGGGAAACTGCCCAGGCTCCACCTCTGTGTCCCCGTGGCCTGGGAATGCTCTGACCATAAACAACACCACATCGAGTCAAGACTCTTTTAGCTTTTTCCTTTTGCTAATAATAGCTCCAGCTGGTAGCTCTGTGTGGGGCACTCAGGCTCTGGTGTCACAGTATCTCATGAGATACTGCAGCGCCGCCTGGGACCACCTGGATCAGTGCCCAAAGCATCAGTTTCTGCAAGACCCAGCAACATTAACACAGGTCAGGCCCTCCTCCTCCTTCCCAGTTTATCTGCAGGGGCAAAAACCAATCACAAAGCCCACGTTAACCCCCTGCCTCGCTCTCCAGTTTCCCAAACGTTTTGCCCATGTTGATGTTGAGGGCTCAGATGGGCTTCCCAGAAGCTGATGTCCTTGTTGGCTGTACACCAACTTGACTCTGCATGGGGCAGAGGACCCTGCCCATGCTGACCCCAAAAGAACCACAGAGCACTAGACCTCTCTGCAGAAGCATTTCTGCTCCTGAGGAAGGGTGGGCTCTGCCTTCTCTCACCTTCTGTTGGGGCTGCCTGTGTGGTTGAAGAATGTCCTACATTCTCCCATAAGACAGTGTTGGAGGCAAACCAGGAACTGAGAATGGATGCAGTTCCCATCAGAATCCAGCCTTATTCCATAGCCTTTCCCCCCCACTACATCTTCCATAAATAAATGTTGTAAAAGCTCTTTGCAGCTAATTGCCATTTAATATGCTGAAAAGAGCTTTACAGTATAAACATGGATAAATCCTTGGCTTAGTTCTGAGTGAGAAGGGGAAATTCTTAGCCTCATTTTACAGATAGGAAACCAGAAGTACAAGGAGGTCTGAGATGTCCTCTCTGGGGAGCCCTGGGGTCACCCCAGAGCTGAGCAGGACACGGGACTCCACAGAGAGGACCTGTGAGGGACACAGGGATGCTCCCAACACGGCTCCTTCAGGCGTGCTCTTGTTCACCTTCCTCTGACAATCTGAGAACAGCACCGCTGATCTGCCAACGCTGGAAAGCATCAAGTGAGGAGCCTGCCAAGCTAAACACAGTGTCTGAGAGTTTGTAATAAATCTCTGACACAGAAATCCCGCTTTCTCAGCTGACCTACATGTGTCGATTCAATTGGGTCAGTGCTGTGCAGATTCAGCAGTTCAATATAAAGCTGAACAACGACAGGGGCTCACCTTCCCCTCCACCCTTCCCAGGCGTTCCTCCCAGCAGCATCGCCCCTGCCCCATCCCATCCCATCCTGTCCTGGTGCTGAGAAGTGACCTGCTCCCGTGGAGCCAGTGGGGAAATCCTGCTTGGAGCAGTGAGGCTGCCTGACTCACATCCCTGCCTTTCCTATCACTTGGGCTGCAGCTTGGAGGATTTCTGGCTGGATGAGAGTGAACGAATAAGCTGGGACTTGTCAGAAAAAAAAAGGCTCTGCTCGCAGGCTGTGCTGCTTAATACGCCTGTCTTCGAGCTTCCCCTGAAATCTATCAACTTCAAAAAGGATCCATTAGGAGCTAAACACCACCTGCCAAATGACACATTTTTTCACACTGAAATCCACTTCCCCACCTCCCCCTCCTTTTCTAGATGCCCCAAGGTCATGTATTCCTAAACACGGTCTCCCGTAAATCTACTTCAGTCTGGTGAAGAAGGCCCAGGCCTTGACACGGGATGATTTTGTATGGATTTATTTCTAAACGTCACCTCGACACAGTCCAGTCCACCCACAAGCAATAAATGAGCTCCCTCTGTCTGTGACAACAGCCATTAGCAAGTTCTAATCCCAGGGGGTTCAGTGGACGTGACCTAAATGGGGCCTGATGCACTCCAGCTGTAGACAACAACTGCTGGGTGGACAAAACCCAACCTTGCCACCCCCACCTATGTTTATGAGTCAGACTTCCTTCTCTGTGCAAATCTCTCCTTTCCAAAAGTGCACGGAGCATTCCTTTCTTCCTGGTAGCCGGAGAGGTGCAGAGCCCCTGGCGACAGAATTGCAAATTACCGACATGCCCAGGCTGATACCTGAGTGTATGAATTCACTCAGGTGCTCCCGAAACAGTGGATCCATTAATTATGCCCTTTTACTCCTTAGAAAAACACAAACATGGTGCAGAGCTACACAGGGGAAGTGCAGGAACAACAACCTGGGAGCACTGTAGTGAGGCAGATTTCTCTTTCCTTGTGTTAGACTCCTACAGCAATCGCTGCTGGTTGGTAGAAGCGAACCTGGGGGGCATTTGTCCCACATACAAGCAGACAAAAGCATCTCCCATCTTTTCCCTTTGCAGGCACTGACCTCCTGCAAGTGGCTGCTCATGAGTTTGGCCATGTCCTGGGCCTGCAGCACACGGCTGTCTCCAAGTCACTCATGTCTCCTTTCTACATCTTCCGCTACCCGCTGAGCCTGAGTGAGGATGACAAGCAAGGTATCCAGTACCTCTACGGGAAACCCAAACTGCATCCTGCCCCAACCCCAACTGAGCCAGCAGAGCTGCCCCAGGCAGGCCTTGAAACCAATGAGATCACCAACGTGGAGGTGAGCAAGTAGCTTGTGTGTCCTCCTTTAACTCCACAGCTGGGGCTGTCCTCACCAAGAGGCCAGCAGCAGGCTTACATGTGGTTTGGTGTCTGTCTTCCACCTTGAGCCCAGGTCCGGACTCCATGCTGGCACTGCCAGCCAGGCTGGGGTGTTGGAACCAGATGAGCTCAAGGTCCTTTCTAACCCTTACTATTCTGCTTTGGCAGGCGGTGCAGCCCGATGCCTGTGACACAGCTTTCGACGCCGTATCTACCATCCGAGGGGAGCTCTTCTTCTTCAAGTCCCGCTACGTGTGGCGGCTTCGAGCAGGAAAGCTGCAGGATGGCTACCCAGCTCTGGCCTCCCGGCACTGGCAGGGCATCCCCAGCTCTGTCGATGCCACCTTTGAGGACCCTCTGGGCAATATCTGGTTTTTTCAAGGTAAGAGCTGGACTGGGATCAGACAGCTAGAAATGCATCTCCTTTACTTAGGGGTATTCAGGACCCAACAAGTTCCTGGGAGGATAAACCTGGCCATCCTCAGCAATCCAGTGATCCCTCCTGTTTGTTTCCTTCTCTGTTTAGGTTAAACTTCTTAGCAGATACTGTCACTTTTACGCACAGTCACAATATCTCATTCTTCTTCTTTGGAACACAAACATTTATTTTGAGGCTTTGCCCTGGCAATACTGCTGGCAGAGCATCTTCCCAGCTGTCCTGGTAATCAGTGCCAGAAGAGAACCTCAGACAGCTTCACCGGTTGTGAAACTCCTGTGCCTGTGCCCCAAGGCCCTGCATCTTTTCTGCTCCTCAGAGATGAGCATGTGGAGCTTCTTTAGTGCCCCAAGACCGAATGAGCCTACGTGGAGCCTGTGTGCAGAACCAGACAACCTCTGGCTATCACAGGGATTAAAAACCCATGGTGAGGGTAAACCTCCTCCTGGCCATCTCTGGAGTTCAAGGCCAACAACAAACCCCATTAAAGAAAACAGCTCCACTGTTTTCCTTAATGCTCTTTCCAAGTGTAAATTGAATAGCAAGGATGCAGAATGAGGAAGGTACCCAGGTGCCCTGGGTGTGCCCACCCCGTCTGTCCTCCATGAGCACATTATGGGGCTCTGCAGGCAGTGCTCCTGCATAAAGAGGTCACTTAGCACCTGACCTGCACACAAGGACTTACAGTGCTAAAATTGGCAGGCTCCTACCAAGAGTTAAAATAAGGGGAAAGTATCACATGCCATAGACTAATTACAGAGATTCCTATTTTAATCTAACCTGGAAATAGGCTTCTAGTCTCTATGTCAGCTTGGCAATTACTACTTGGTTTCTGTAGCTTGCTCCTCTACAGCCGCATGCCCCCTCTATGCCTGTGCATGCCCACATATGTTCTCCAAGCATGGAGTTTGCAGGGTGGTTGCTGGTCCCTCCAGCCAAGTCTTTCCTTATAACTTCCACAGATAGAGAAAAGACAGCTGCTAAAATGGTCCTGCTCATCCCACCACTGACAGCCTTGGGGTTGGACTGAGGTGGGAAGTCAACTCCCTGCACTGACAGCACCCATCAGTGACAGTGTCCATGACACCAGTGGGGTTTTTGCCTCTTAGGCACAGCTTCCCCTGAGAACTGTGACAAGGCACCAGCTCCAGTTGTCCAGTTCACTGACAAATTACCAGGTACAAAAAGAGCTTCTGACCCTTTGTCTCCCTTTTCTGTCCCCTCACCAGATTCTCAGTACTGGATATATGATGGTGAGAGACGGGTATCTGGTCCCACCCCAATTGTGGAGCTGGGCCTCCCTGCATCCCCTGTGCAGGCAGCTCTGGTGTGGGGGGCTGAGAAGAACAAGATCTACATCTTCGGTGGAGGCAACTACTGGCGCTTCCACCCTCACACGCGCCAGGTGGACAACATCTACCCTCGGACCATGGCTGACTGGCGTGGTGTCCCTCAGGAGATCGACGCAGCTTTTCAGGATGAGTTTGGTCAGTGCAGGGACATGGCCTGCTCTGGGGGGTTATCATTCTTAATGGCAACATTCAACAGTTAAGTGTCTGATAGAGAGAATTCAAACTTTGACAAAGAAATAGTCACAGAGTCCTACCCAGATGTTACAGCTCCTGACAAAAGAAAGTGGTGAGAGGACAGCAGAGATGCTCCACTCCAGCCTCAGTAGCTGTCCTGAATGAATAGGCTCCTTTTGGTATTGCCTAGTTCTCCCAAACATGTCCCATGCTGAGTGAAGACAGTATGTCAGTGCTGCGGAAACACTGGGGACAGGCAGGGTGCTTGGGATGACAGGGGCAGTGATTGCCTCTTTCCTCAAAAAGGATGTGGTGGAACAGCTACCCACTGCTTCCAGAGCCTAAATCCCAGGGCTAGTTCCCTGCAGTAACAGATGCAGCAGGTCTTCCCAAACTCCCTGTCATTGGCCCTGTTCAGATCCTAGACACCCTCTACTCACTCAGGACCACGTCACCACGTGGGTACCAGGAATACAAACTAAAATCTACCCTGTTTATTCTCCTGTCAAAACTAAAGCAGTGTGAAAGAACAGTGTACACCACAAGCCTGGGTTCAGGTGCGATGAATCTAGCAGCATCTCCTGCCTCTTCCAGGCTCTGTTTTGGGACTGCACATGCTGCAGTGTCAGCTAGGGAAGAGCTCTGTGCCATGCAGACCCTGTCTAACTCTTCCTCTCCCCCCCAACAGGTTTTGCCTATTTCCTGAGAGGCCGAGACTACTGGAAGTTCGATCCAGTGCAGGTGAAGGTGCTGGAGGGTTACCCACGCCAGATCAGCCAGGACTTCTTCAGCTGTGTGCCTTCCTCCAACTCCTTCAGATGAGGGGGATGCCTGTCCTCCACGCTCCCCTTTCATCACCCTTACACCAGCAGTCACAAAGAGGGTTCCCTCTGCCATTACTGACTTCCTGCCAGGCACAGCATCTGAAAAAACAGGTCTCTGTCACAAGTGACAACGTTTGCGCCTCTCCAGTTCCAGCAGCCCCAGCTTCAGTTGCTATCAATGTAAAAGCATTTGCCATGTTATTTGCAGGCAAGAGCAGCCACTAAATCCTTAATGTGGCCATGCTCTTCTAGCAATAGCATCCCAAAAGTCATCAAGCCAGCCTGGAACAGGATTACACCCTCCTAAGTAACCTGGACCCCACCCTGTAGAACTGATCGGTCGGCATTTCCTATGGTTACACAGCTCACAGCAGCAGCCCTTTGCTGCTTCAGACACGGGCCGGGAGGGAGGAGGGCTTCCACCGATGCGCTCCCTCGGCAGCAGGCGGGGACCTTGAACGGACACTGACTGTACCTGCGGAGGAGCGCGGACGTGCGGCTGCTGCCAGGGTCACTTCACCGGGACTGCAGCGGTGACCGACAGACCCCGCCGCAGCCCTGCTCCTGGGTTTGTGTTGTATGACTAGTACGCGTTAGGGTTTTATACGGATTTGTATATAGACAAGGGCCCCCCTTCCTTCCACGGTGCTGGGTGCCAGTGCTGGACACTGCCCCGTTGCTCCCCGTGCTAGTACGGAGCTCGGGTCCCCATCCCGGGTTGCTCACACGCCGCTGGTCCCGGTCCGCGCGGGGCTGACACCGCACACCCCTCTTTGCTACATGACCTTGTGCCAAAACCCCAGTGGCGCTGCGGCCGGTTTCTCCCCTTCCACCGCACCCGTGCCCCTCTCCATCCCCGCCCGGGGGGACCGGCTGGGGTCACCGGAGCAAGCGGGCCGGTGTCACGGACGATGACCCCCAGTACCGCAGCCGCAGGGGTCTCGATATCGGTCCGCCCCGCTTACTATTAAGTGCCTATTTAGGGCTGCCCATCACCACGTACGCGGTGTGAGCCCCATAACGCGCCTGCCTGTATTTAAGTGCCAATAAACCGCCTCTTTCCTAAGCACCGCCTGCCCGCGCCGCCCCTCAGCGCGTCCGCCTGCGGCCGGGGCATGCGCGCAGCGGCGGTTGGAGTAGGCCGCGGCGCCGCCCGTCGTTGCTTGGCTCGGTGCGGCCGGCTCCCCAGCCCCCATTCAGGACGCCGGGCGGTGCCGCCGCCGCGATGATGATGATGGCGCTGAGCAAGACCTTCGGGCAGAAGCCCGTCAAGTTCCAGCTGGAGGAGGACGGCGAGTTCTACATGATCGGCTCCGAGGTGCGGCCCCGCGCACAACGGGCCTGGGGGAGGCCGCGGGGCGCCGCGCCGGGGCGCCTGTCGGGGGACTGCGCTCGGGGAGGGCGGGCAGAGGGGAGACCCATCGGGACATGGTGGGGAGCAGCCTTCCGGCCCCTGCGGGTCCCCTCCCGCTGCCCGCGGGGCTCTGCCGGGCTGGGAGCAGCGCTGCCGGCGAGGGCCGCTCCTGGAGTAAGTGGAGGCCGGATCCTCGCCCGATCGCAGCCCCAGGCCCCGCTCCCCGCTGCTCTGCCTGGGACTTTCGTAGCGGGTTTGGTCAGAGATTTGGATTCTTTGACGTGCCGCCAGGTAGTAACGTGACAGAGCGGCCTTGGTGCTCAGTAACACCATCAGAGCCAGGCCTGAAGACGAGCCTCATTGAAGCAAGAAGCATGGTTTACCTCCCACCCCTTGATTCAAAACAAGGAAATATAGGATAAATTAAACAGGCAGCTGTATGTGTGAGCAGGGACTAAAAGCCTCTCGTGCTTTCATGTGAAACATAGAGTTTGACTGTAACTGCAGTAGCTAGTCTGTGGGATTGCCATGCCAGGCACGTGGAAGGGGAGAAAGCATTACCTTCTTTATGTACCGTTAATTTCTGCCTGTTGATGAGCACTGTGGAGCAAAAGATGCGATTAAAAATTACCTGCAAATACATGTTAAGATCAAAATAAGTCTTGTCAGACGAGGAATAAAAGTGTTACTCTGTTGCAGCCTGCCAATATGCTGCCAGTCTGAAAATGTGATTTCAGAGACTGGAAATAGTTCTGTTGTTCAGCATGTCCTGCTGTAGCCCTCAGCACAGGTGAGCATCTTGTACCAGGAAAAGCACAACTGCTTTACAGATGGTAAACTAATCTGAAAGAGGATTATTGACAGTGATCGCATTTTGCGTGTGCCAAGGATTTAAACCAAAATACACATCTCCGGGCATTTGCTGTATTTGAGCTATGTCTGCATGGCACAGAGGTTTGAAGTAAAAGCTGGAATGAGGGAGCTGGGTGCCTGGTTTAATTCCCACTGATCGTTGTGCCTTGAAACAGAAATAGAGGTAAAGAAAGGTTAGGTTGTTCAAAACTACATGAAAATGAACGGATTATTTTCCTTATTAAATGGATTATCAGTGGAATGGAAATTTTCAATATCAGTCTAGTGAAATACAGAATATAGTTTTCCGTATTGCCACAAAAATTGTGGTGCCCACGATGCCAAACCCAGTATATCAGGATATCATTAAAAGTATAAAAAGCAGTCAGTATATCATAAAAAACCCTACAAAAATCCTCTTGGGATGTCCCGTTTACCATCACAAAAAGCTAAATTTGTTTCAGCTTCTGCCAAAAATGTCTTGGGTGGAACACCAGGCCACACAGGAACACCAGCCACGTCTCCACTTCTCTTCTTGTAGGTGGGAAACTACTTGCGTATGTTCCGGGGTTCCCTGTACAAGAGATACCCCTCGCTCTGGAGGCGACTAGCCACAGTGGAGGAACGGAAGAAGATAGTGGCCTCTTCACATGGTGAGAAGATGAGTAAACATTCCCAGTGTTGTTACATGAAACCTGAAGTTTTGCCTTGAGAAGCTCTTTGGTGACTCGGAAGCTTGTGCCCCATGAGGGCTGCGTGAGTGGCCTCAGGCTGCCCCAGTGATGGAGCCCTCTGCAGTGGTGGTACTGGTAGCTCCTGCGTTGGCCTGGCACCAAACATCAACTGATCAAAAATGTTCTAAAATGGGAAAAACACCCATCATGGCTTTCCTGGGGCTGGCTGCATCCATCATAAAGCAAAAGCCACATCTCAGAATCTATACCATGTTTCAGAAGAGTCTTTTTATTTTGACGGAGCATATTTGTGTCTTTTGTCAAGCATGCAGGAATGTTGTGAGGATGGCACGTTGAAAATGTGTGTGTTTCCTTAACTTTGCTTTTTGCAGGGACTGAATGTTCATGCCTGCCAGAATTTGCTGTGGTGTATTGCTGTTGATGTGACTGCCACAGTGAGAATATGCCTCGGTATTATTTTTGATGCAAGACTAATAACCAGCAGTCAAATTTCCCAGCAGTGTGATTTGTTGTATGCTCTTTAGACTAGAGCATGATAAAAAAATGGGTTAATTTTGGACTTCTGTCTCCTTCCTCCAAGTATCCTGCTGACCTGTTGCTTTCTTTTCTTGTTTTATTCCCCAACAGAAAACCAGCGGTCTCACAGTCCCAGAAGATGTAAGTCTTATCTGCATGTTAATCTTTGCTGTGCTAGAAGAATCTCCACTGTGACCTTTTGTGCTATTAGAATATATATTACTGTCTAATCCTGTTCCTCTTGATCTCTTTCTGTGGCTGCCCTACTTGAGCATCTGATCGTGTGCTGAACTTTTGCTCAGAACCTTGGCAGGACTCTCAAATGCAGATGGTCTCTAATTCAGCCAGAGCTGTCCTGAGGTTTCTGCCCCTTTCCCAAGTCTTACCAGCTTCTGTATTGATTGTTGCCTCTCTATTTCTAACTTTTAAGTCCACTGAGGATGTATTGTTTTCTGGGCTTTTCATCCCAGAAGGCTATGGAAGAGATTTTTATATCATTGTGGCAGGTGTAGGTGTGCAGAGCTAAACTTTGTCATTGCAAAGGGCAGCTCTGGGTGGGAAGGAATTTTCTTCCTCTCCTTAAGTGAAATCACATTAAATTCAAAATTTAGATAATAATTATAAGTATTTGTGGACTTTTCTCCTGAAATTTTGGCTCTGTTGCATTGCTTTCCATCTTAAGTAAATTCCATAGCAGAAATGACCAGGGCCTATGCATAAGTTGCACCCTGGATAAAGGAGGTTCATCCAGTGGTAGTATGTGAGAGAAGCTCCTGTAATTCTAGCCCTCCCTGTGTGTTGACTCTTTAGTCCCAGTGGAAGATGTTTTTAACAGAGCGTGAACAGGAAAGATGTACAAGGTAAAGAGATACTGATGCCTTTTGCAAATCTTGGCTCTAACATTACGCACCCATTCCAAGGTATACTGCTTTTGCCTTCTGAGCTGGCTTTGTGGTGGGGATTGCTATATATTAACTAAGACATTCCACTCCTGCTCCCAAGAAAGTCAGGTTTATTCCTGTTTAGATGGAAGTCAAAACCCAATTATGTTTCTTTAGTGCCAGCCTAGGCACTGTAGCTAGGCTTCTGGTCACTCTAGTGTTAGTAACCTACTCCAGTGCAAGTAACCTACCCCAGCAGCAGAGCATCTTGGTGTGTAAGGAAATGTGGAGGCTTCTGGCAACTTGGAAATGACAGTGGAAAGTTCTGTCATCTCCATTTTATCCCATGTGTACAAAATGCCATGGCAAAACCTTTTTTTGAAAGTTAAATTTCTACAAGAAGATAAATGAAGCCACAGAACTTTGGGGGCACACACACTTGTACAACTTGGTAACTGATGTTAGTTCCTTCTGCGGCAACAGGGAAGCTTTTCACCATGCAGCCTATTAATGCTACATTGCTATGTAACACGTTTCCATGTTATTTATGTGCATCTTTCCTGGTAATAGATCATGGCTATACAACATTAGCCACTAGCGTGACGCTGTTAAAGGCCTCTGAAGTGGAAGAGATCTTGGATGGAAATGATGAGAAGTATAAGGCAGTGTCTATCAGCACAGAACCTCCTACCTACCTCAGGTAACCAGCATCAGTGAGGGCCAAGATCAGAAGGGAGCTGCTTGGAAGATGTCAACTTGGGCAGGGAGCATGAGAAATTGCATAAACCAGGGTCCTTGTGCTGGGGGGGGGTGCTTGCCAGTCTGTGCTAACAGTTGTTTGCAGTGCTGGGCAAATGAAGATCTCCAGAAGGGTTGGGTTACTGCCCACATACAACAGGAAGAAAAACATAAGTGTTTGATGATACAGCTCTTTCTGAAATTACTGCATTCCAGCTGTACCAGATGTTTTCCAGAACACGCTCTCTGCACGTACTGCCTTCTGGAGACCTTGCTTTTCTCAGCAGTCCTTTTATAAAATACAGACATAAAATCCAAATATGAACTTAGTATTTATAGTGGTGCACCTGGAGTTATAGCTGGAGAACGGGCTTCCTAGGGGCTGGTGTGGAACATGAGTTGTCAGTAGAACACTGTTGTTCAGAGTTCCAGAGTAAAATAGCAAGAACTCGGAATAGGACTTTGAAAGTCTAAAATGTAGCAGTGTTGTTCAAGGGCTGCATTTTAACATACAGTCCCCTTCTTCAGAGAACAGAAGGCCAAGAGGAACAACCAGTGGGTGCCAACGCTGCCCAACAGCTCTCACCACCTGGACGCCGTGCCGTGCTCAACAACCATTAACAGAAACCGCATGGGCAGGGATAAGAAGAGGACATTCCCTCTGTGGTGAGACAGCTTCCTGCTTCTGAGAAGTGGAAACAGTTACCCAAATAACACACTGCCAGGGTAATGCTGATGGGTTAGAGATGAATCACAGAATCGTAGGTCTTTTGTCAGTTAATACAAGTTGCTAATTTGGAGGTTCGTAGTTAAACTGTATGTCTTGAGGCTCTTCCTTACAGCTGCCAGCCATGGCTCAGAGAGGAGGCTTTCTTTTTTGTAAGGAAAATCGTTCATTCTTTTCCTGATGAGTTCCTTCTACTTTTTGCTGATGGGCTGAGCAGTTGTCATTTGAGGAGCCTGCATACCCACTCTGTAAAGGACAGGCTGCCTCTCAGTGGCATATTCCAGTAACTTTGATCTAGTTTATTCAATGGGAAATGCTGCTGTGGCTCATGCCTAACTTACTTTCCATTACAAAAGTTTAGAAAACCAAGATAAATGTAACCCTGGAAAGCTTCCTTGATTTATTTGCAGGAATGTATTATGATAGGTGTTACAAAAGGTGATAAACTGGTATTGGTTGTCACAGCCCTATAAGCTTATGTTGAAGAGTCTGTCTAAAGACTGACTGGGGAGTTGGGAGTGTGAGGATTGCTTCCCACAACCATTGCCTGCCCTCTGTGGATGCCAGATGTCATGTGCTAGTTGCATATACTGTGTTGTTGCTTTTCGTATTAGCTTTGATGACCATGACCCAGCAGTGATCCATGAGAATGCATCCCAACCGGAGGTTCTGGTTCCAATCAGGCTTGATATGGAAATTGATGGGCAGAAACTCAGAGATGCATTTACGTGGAACATGAATGGTATGTAGGAAGGAGAGTTTCTTGAGGTTGGAGAGATATAGTTGTATCTGTCACCAAATATAAAGAGACAATAAGCATAAGCATGCATGTCCGTGCCCCTATACACACAGCTTTAAAGCTCTCCTACTTTAAACTGTATTCAGCTCTCGCATCTCTTCATGAATGCTCTGCCAGTTCCATGGGTTGTAGTCATTCTGGACACATGTAATCTGAAGAGTTTAACTGGCATATTTTCCTGACCCAGTTCATCAGCTCAGCAGTCTGAGAGTATTCTGTTGGCTGAGGTACTCTGAATGAAAAGCAGTTAATGTGTAGGCTTCTTTATGTATGTGAATTATTAGACCATAGCTATGTTGACTCCACAGAGCAGCTGTAGGAAGCTGTAAGCACCTGTGACAGAGTGCATGTCCTTACGGACTTAATACAAAATGCCCATTTTAAAGCAGAAGGTGATACATTTGGGATTTTGTTCGTCATGCTGTGGGATTAATTTTGTGTATTCCGTAAGTGGCAGACATAAATTTCTGTGAATGTTAACAGTGTTCATTCTGTTCTGTATCAGAAAAACTAATGACCCCAGAAATGTTCTCGGAGATTCTCTGTGATGACCTGGATTTGAATCCTCTGACCTTTGTCCCTGCTATTGCCTCTGCCATCCGACAACAGATCGAGTCCTACCCAACTGACAGTATCCTTGAGGATCAGTCAGACCAACGAGTTATTATTAAGGTAATACAGGAAGGCAGCAGAACAAGAGCTGAACCGGTTGGGTTTCTCTGATTATGTTATGGGGGAGTAAGTGTACAAAAGGCTTCCCTCAGTGCAAAGGAGCTCTTAATTCCAGTCCTGCGCCCAGACTGAATTTGTCCTTTGTATTGAGAACGGAACCAAGGTGGCAGATTATTAAACATTCATGTGCCAGCCCCTGAGATGATAAAGTTGTTCTGTTAATACACTGATGTCATCTTTTGGAAGAATAAACCTTAGTGAGCAAAGCTGAGTTTTCTTCATGCTACTGGAATTAAGAATTTGGTTAAGGAGCTCTGTGGATGCAGTGAACTAAGAGTTACTGCTCTGCTTCTCTTCTCCAGCCTCTGCCTCCTCAGCTACATTATCTTTGACTAACTTGTGAGAACGGAAACAAATGATCTGTTTCTTCCCTTGTCTCCAGCTAAACATCCACGTGGGGAACATCTCCCTTGTAGACCAGTTTGAGTGGGACATGTCAGAGAAGGAGAATTCACCAGAGAAATTTGCCTTGAAGCTGTGCTCAGAGCTTGGCCTGGGTGGGGAGTTTGTCACTACTATTGCGTACAGCATCCGGGGACAGCTGAGTTGGCATCAGAAGACATACGCCTTCAGGTACAGAACTGTTCTCTTCCTCCTATGGCTGTGGGGGAGGGGGGTGTTTGCATTTCATGGGTGCTGGCATCAATGATCCTTGAACAGCTGCCCTGAGGAAGGAGGTTTCATTGGAAATTGGTCCTTACAGCTTGCACCCCTTCTGTCCTTACCATTTTTTGTGCTTGTGCTCAAGTATCTTTCCCTGTTGTGTCTAATAATTTCAGGACCAAATATTGTGGTGTCAGCTTTCACTGCAGAATGAAAGGCTGCTGTAATTAAGTGACCTTGTGTCTCCCTCTTCTAATGTTTGCTAATGATGAGCTCCGGATGCTTTTCTGTTTTGTTGGCTTTTCCTGATTTGGGCCATCCACTGTCTCAAGCTTTGGTGTTTTGAAGTAAGACTGAAACTGTAGCTGTCTCCCCTGCCTAATGTTAAAGTTGGTTTGATCATAGGCTGTTCTCACAGCTGGAACACAGCAGTGTCAGGTTTGATTAGTCACCTTTGTAACATGTCTCCTAATGATAATCATTTCCAGTTGGGCCGTGTTCTGTGGTGAGTTACTGTACTGATGTTGCTATCCTCAGCATGTTGCTGAGTCTGCAGCTCTGAGTATACCTTAATGTGTGCTGGGTTTTTTTTGACCTCAAGTCATGGTGATAGTCAAGGGAGTTTGAGAGTTCAGCAAATGATGTATTTTATGAGGTGAGGGAATGGTACTGCAGACACCAGTTCTGTAGAGGTCAGGTCAGGGAAGCAGGATGGGAAGCAGCAAAGGGAAACATGCCCAGCCCTGTCCTGCCTCAGGGATGGGGCAGTGAGTAGTCGGTGTGGGGAGAAGCTGGCTGCTGCTGTGGGCTCTACTACTTCTTCCTCCTCTATCTGAAAGTTTCCTGTCAGGTCAACCTTCTGTGGAAAACAGTGATCTGTTCTGGACCAGTTGCTCTTCCACTAGTCTCACTCCACTTCCTCTGGAGGTTTATTTTCATCCTGAAAATCTTCCACAGCAACTACTTGGTTCTGAAATTATTCCCAGAGTGGTTTATACTAAAAAATGGAAAGCAACTCTTTAGCATATGGGAATTCAGCTGTTCTACTGTAACTATTAGATTATGTGTCCATCCCACTGATGCCCCATCGCCTCATGGAGGTGAGGAGGTCACCTCTACTTTTCCATCTACAACAGCTGACTGACATTTGCAGATCCAGCATGGGACCACATCTGTCTGTAACAACAGAACAGTGGGTATGCATTCCTGAGAAGGGATGGGCACTTGAAGGGTGGTAGATGGGAATCTGATACCTTTAGTATTCTTCTTCCCTGCTGATGACTATTAGAACAAAGACATGAGCTAGTGCTTGAAGTAGAGAGGTGGCCCTGTTCCTACCATGTTGGCCAGGAAGCCCTCTTTTCTACTCACAATTTATTTACCTTCCCAGTTAATTTACTTGGACAGCTTTTTAGCATGCTGCCTCCCAGCACATACGGCATTTGTTCCTTGCTCTTGTCACTTGGTATATCAGAGGGCCATTTAGTGGACACTAAATATTCTCTCTTTCCTGTGCTTCTCCATGTATTGCAGGTACCTGGGTTAAGAAATGAATCTGTGTACATATTAACTGTTGTAAGAGTGGGGTGGTCATTTCTCCCTTTGCTTCCTGTTAGTCTCTCTAACCCGCAGCATGTAAAGTTTTAGTCAGTGCTGCCCAGGCTCTCTCAAGTACATAATACTAGTGCCAACTTCACACTATTCTCTCTAAAAACATGTATCTGCCCATAGTTACTGAAGAGGACTTTGTTTTAGGGGTAGTTCAGACAGGTGAAGTCAGGCCTTCTGCAGACTGTGGCAGTATTGCAAGGGGGAGAATGAAAAACTAGAAAGGCAACCCCAACAGAACAAAGCTTGTAGACATGAGCTGTGCAGAGAGGAAGAGCCATCTAATTTAAACCTTGTTTTGTGTCATACTACAAACATGTCCTCCTCTTCCCTTTGTTCTTCCAGCAAAGGAGTACTTTTGAAACCTTACAGTGATTAATGATATTTGGGTTCTGTGGTTGGTTAGTTCCTGAATTCCCAGACCACGGGAGTGGTGGTTGCTCCAAAGTCATTCCACTGATGTAAAGAGAGGGTCTGCTTTAGATGTATCAAAATAACCTTAATATCTCAAGGGACTGGGGGTTTGAGAAGTCATGTGCCTCTTAATCATCTGAGGGAGAGGTAAAACTTGTCTTCTAGCTGATGAAAGCCAGGGCAGTTTTCAGCTGCCTGCTCTGTGCAAAACAAGGAGAGCCTGCAAGTCCAGTGAAAGGGGCAGGAATGGAAGTAGAGAGGTAACTGGTGGTTGTGGGATTTTCAGGGGGGGATGGCATGCTATGCCATCTGTACTGAGTGTTTCTAGTGGCAATACACAGCAGCTGATAGCCAGAGTTTTGCTTGAAAGACCCGAGTGGTGGCACAGGTTCTCTCATACACCAGAGGGGAGGCACCTTTTCCAAAAGAAGGCATAGCTGTGGACACTGCTGCTAGGGACCTGCTCCCTTGCAGAGGGAGCGTCTTGCTCTACTGGGAATCCTGCAGAACTTCAGTCTTTCTGCCAGCACCATCATCCTCTTAATCAGAAAATAACAGGGGAGGAAGAGCTGCCTTTCTTTGGAGGTTGGGAGATGGAGGAGGATTTTTTCAGTTTATCTCTGATTCTTTGCTAAGGAAATGTGGTATCTGAGCTGGCTTGCAGTCAAGTAATATGCTTGAGGCCAGCTTTCCTACCCCCACTTAATTCTAGTGGGTGTTCAGTGTTAAGCACAGTAAATGAGGTTGACCATGCCATCAAGTCAGAAAAGCCAGTTAGGGTCTAGCATTTAGCCTGGAATGTGTAGCAGTCTGGAGCTAAGATGAAATTCCTGGGTTTGAGTGTTGCTTAGTGGACATAAGCAGTACTGGAAGTGGATCTGACTTGAGCTTCCTCCCAGGATCAGATACCAAAGGCTCTGGATTAATTTTTCATTGTAGCATTGCTTTGAGGAGTTGTTATTCCAGATGAATAGCTTTGATGCAGAGGCTGATGTTCCCATGACGATTAGCATTTGAGTCCCTTCCTGGGGGAAGGAAAGGGTTGCTCATGAATACTGAAACCCTGTGCAGGAAGGCAGGTCCCTGGGGAGGGGGCCGGATGTGTGCACACACCTGCGGAGTGCTCCTTTCACACACACACACTTCGTGCTGCTCAGGCTGAGCTGCTTTCTAGAATTCGAAGCAAACATTTACATTCTGAGGCTCTATATTTATGCTGGGCTTCTGACCACATGTCAAATGTTTGGGAAGCTACTCCTGGTCAGTTCCTGTTGACTTTTACTGAAAAGCCACTGGTGAGGCAGTAAATATTTTCGTGCATGTGATAATGCAGCTGGTCAGGGCAGAGATTCTGTCTGAGACAGACCTTGTGATCTGGGACAAAGCCTGGTGTTTCATTCCATGTGCAGGGAGTAGCCACAGCATCTGGTTGCAACAGCAGGTCCTGAAAGACTACCCTCTCCATAGCAATTGGGAGAAGAGTGTGTGTTCCACTATCAGGCTCCCAGAAAGCCAGGCTTGTGTCAGGGAAGAGCTGTGAGAGGTGTGCTAGGCAGACTGCAGCTAGGAAGACAGTTGCAGAGCAGCAAAGCTAGACAAAGAGGAACCCCTGCTACCAGTCTCTGCTCAGCTGCTGCTCTGGGTGCAGTGCCTCCAGCACTAATAAGCTGGTATGAAGTTTGCCTTGAACACTGTCAGCCACTTACAGCATGGCCTTTGTGGGAGAGAACTGCATCAGCCATGGCTGTTGACAAGCTCCTCTATGGTGGTGAAAGGAGATGGTTATAGTTGTTTTTTCAGAAGCTTTGGGCTCCACAAGGTCACAACCATCAGTCCCTGGTGTACTTCCAGCAACGGGACTGTCCTAAGAGGGGCTAAGAATGAAACACTGTAAACGATGCTCTGTTGTCCTTGTGTCTTGCCTCTGGGCTCATAACCCAGAGGGGTGCTCTGGGACCACTGATGAATGTTGCTTTGTTGCCTTCTTTACTGCCGCGTAGTGAGAACCCTTTGCCGACTGTGGAAATAGCTATTCGCAACACGGGGGATGCTGACCAGTGGTGCCCTCTCCTGGAAACCCTCACAGATGCCGAGATGGAGAAGAAAATCAGAGACCAGGACAGAAATACAAGGTGCTGCCACTCGCTCAGACAGTTCTCCTTCTGCCTTTCTCTGAGACAGAAATTAAGCTTTGATGTTTGTCTTTTTCTACTGAGATCCAGCTGGCAGGATTTCAAACTTGCACACCACAGAAACTCTTATCCCTTCAGGATATTAAAACTCTTACCACCTTGCTCCACAAATACTTAAATCTCTACTTTAACCATCTCCTGCTTGAACCTAAGTTTCCTTTTGTCTTTTTTTTTTTCCTTTCCCTGGGCTCTCTGCTCATGGAAGGGGATTTGTTTCTATAGGAAGGCATTCATAAAGAATATTGGATTCTCATGCACTGTTATGCTACCTAGAATCCTTCCACAGGGCTTTCTTTTATGTAGGGTGAAGTGCTGTTTGATGTAGGAATGGCCAAGCTTCCAGCTCCAGCACTGTTGTGATTCTAGGAGGGGCTGTGCCCACCAGAGACCTAAGCAATGTTTGACAAGCAGTCGAGAGCACTTGCTCCTTCTTGGTGAAATTGCTCCTGACAGATACAAGTGAATTGCTAGAATCTCTCCAAAAGATACAATGTAGGAGCAGTAAATATGCTGGCCCAGTTTACCAGGAATTTGCTTTTTGTGTTGTGTTTTTTTTACTGCTGATTAACAGTTTCATTATTATTTTGCTATTAACTATGGTTGCTGAATAGTTTTCAGTAGCAATCAGTTCAAGCAAAGTGCCCTAAAAGCTGTTACTGAACATAGTGTCTTAGCCTTATTAACAGGTGCAGCCTCAGGTGGCCAAGAAGCCTGTGTAGGGAATAAACCTGTCCACAGAGCACACAAAGTTGTGGCAGCCTCCCCAAAAGTGTTGGTGTTTGTAGGACTTCCCATGCCTGTAAACAGCACTCACTGTATCTCTTTCTCTCTCTTGTAGGCGCATGAGACGTTTGGCCAATACTGCCCCAGCCTGGTAATCTTCCTATTGTGACACTGGTGCTCTTCCTACAGACTTTATCCCTACTCCTCTCCCCAAATGGATCTAGGATTGGCAGGGGTCTTTGTCCCTGAAGGGGACACACATTCCACCTGCCAAGAGTTCCCAGTACTGCTGACTTCTGCCCCCACCCCTTCCACCTAAATGCCACGTACCAAGAATGCTGTGTTAGCACATGATCTATCTGAGACCTGTGGCAGCTCTTGGAGCCCTTACATACCTGTGTGTGGACAGTGTAAAGATTCTTTTGTATAGGTGCAACATGCACTATTAGGACAACTTTTTAAATAAAAGGAATGCAAACTACTTTGAGTTCAGTAAGTTTGAATGATTGGTGAATCTTACCACAGTTTTGTACTGTTCTGGTAACTGAGCAGGCTTGGGGCCTAATAGTAATGCTTTTGGGTATAACACTCAACACCTGAATGTGTTGTTTTCCTAGAGATTGGTGGAAACTGAGTACTTCAACAGATAAAACCAGGGGAAGGTGGGTGGGAATGAGGCTTAAACCCAGAAGCAGCAAACAACTCTGAAGGACTGGTCTGTTGCTACACTTTGCACAGCCTGTGATGAAGTGAGCAACGTGTTCAGCTGGCTTACTTGACCAGGGTAGAACAGGTTAACTGCAGTCACAAAGTTAACACTGCTTTCTGGCAGGTATCAGCCTGCAGTGCCGTGAACCCTTTTTTCTGTGAAGGCCACATATGGAAGACAGCAGTCTCTGAACTGGTACAAAAGTTGAGTCATGCAATTAATGAGCCTGCAGCTTCAGCAGGTGGCTTTGCTGTGGTCATTGTCAGCACATACAGCTGCCAGCTACAGAGCACCCAAAGCAAAAGTGGGTGTCTTAAGTACCCTTAGCACTGCAGTGTGAGGATTTTGCAATCCTAAAAACCTGTCTTTCCTTGGGCAGTTTAAAAACAGAAACCCATTGAAGTGAGATTAGAAAAGTCAAGCTTACTTAAAAACCTAATTAGAATGTACCTCGCTGTTGAGGTACACCAGCTCTTTGATAAGAGTTCCTACCCTTCACTGCCAGTACTGATGAGTGTTGCAAGCAGCGGAGATTTTGCTGACAGCCCAAGAGTTACTACATTCAGGCCTTTATGATAAAGCCAATAGGCTTTACAATCCTTGCTGATCCACCCACACTGGTAACACACAGTCAAAAAACACTCTTCAGTCTTATCATATATAGACTTGAGGAATAGCAGAGTCAGTTCTGATTCCTGGGTGGGAGGGAACTATTTCCAGATGTTAAGTCTGCAGAAACCAAAAAATTGGCAATAATATTGCAATGTTATCCTAGGTTCCTGTGCCAGAGTGGTACTCCATTATTCCTTATTAGAAAGGTTGAAAAGTTATTTCAGCAAGTTAAACAAAACTTGGGGCTTGTGCTGCATATGGCAGCCTCCCATGTAGAACACCTATTTTGCCTTACAGCTATAACACTTCTTAAGAACACTTCAGCGTCTCTTTGTTATGATCCAGTACTTCTGCAAGCAGCCTTTTCAGGGAATTTGACCACAACAAGCATGAACCTGTTATACTCTTAAACTAACATATGCAGTGCAATTTCTGAATTGCTGTGAACCTTGTGGTTACCCATCCTGAAGGTTACAACCAGGTACAGACACACAGGGACTGCAGCTTCTGTAGTGGGCTTACACGTACCTTGCTCTCCTGAAGCCCTAGAGAAGCTGCAGGAATTGTCCCTCCAGGCAGCCAGGGGCAAGTCCCAGGAAGATGAGAATTTAAACCAGCTTTTTCTATGTACTGGGACTACTAGGGAACAGCTGCAAGTGACTTTCCTGCTCTACAAATAAATTCTGAGATTAATGTAGCACCCTAGCTAAAAGTGGAGCCTGGCTTTTGCATTCCAAAAATCCCATCCCAGAAGTCATTTAAAACAGAATGTCTGCAGACTTTAAAGGCAAACTTTTACCAGGATTGAAACTCCAGCTGTGTTACTAGGTCACAAGCAAAGCACACAGCAAGTACCTGAGGCTTCTTAGCCCTTAGTACCACCATGTGTTCTAGAACAAGATTAGTATTCTGTAAAGGTCTTTCATCCTGCAGAGGTAAACATGAGTGCACTTGGTCAAATGAAGTCTGAGTTTCTCATTAAAAAGGTGTTTCATGGGAAGCTCACAGAGGGGAGGGGAGGCTTTGGTTCTATCTTGCAGAAGACTCCTATACCATTCTATTTAATTGGATAATGGTTGCTCACGGTTGAGTAGCTTTAGGGGTGGTTTCAAGTGTGTCTAACCTGAGCAGACAGCAACACTACCAAAGAAACTATCCTAAGAAACAACCTTTACAAATCTGCTCCAAAGGTTTTAAGGTCTGGTACAAGCAGAGAGATGCACTGCATTAGCATGAATGATCAAATCCATTTCATGCAGCTGTTTACGGTAGGGGCTAACTTCCACTTTCTCTTAAATTTCAGATGTTTAAGTTTCAGAACTCAAAAACTCAACAAGAGTGGAGTTAAACTGCATGTGCAGACAGCCTTTATTACCAGTGTGAAGTGCTACTTCCAGTCACTGCATGGATCAAGCATCCAGCTCTGTCCCCTGTCCTTTCCCAGGGCATCCCTTTCTCTAAGACAACCCCCCACACGCACCCCCCCTCACACTCCACAGTCCTGATGACAAAGGAGGGCAAGGACATCTTCCAGCTAGCCTGAACTTTGCTTCCACCAAGAAAAGAAAAGCCCAAGCAAGCAACTTGGCAGCTGTGATCCAAGTCCTGATGAGAACTGGTGAATTGCTGCCTCTGCCCCTGGCAGAAATGGAGATATTACTGAAAAATAAAGACTTTAATGTAAAGACTCTTTGGAAATGAAAACCAAAAAGGAGTGGGGGACTGAGAGGCAAGGAAGAGGCTGAGCTGCATTCTACCATGACAGAGTTGGGAATACCACCTCATTGAAAGCCCACAACCGGGAGAGCCAGGAGCATTCTACAGAGGGCAAGAGTGACCTGGCAGACATCAAATCAAACAGCAAGAGAAGAAGCAACTGGTTTAACACCCGATTTGATACTTACTCCCCAGTAACTGAGGAGCCATCACAGCTTCCAGTCCCTGTCCCTAGAACACCTCCAGTAAGTATTCATCAGTTCTTACGTGCAAAGCTCTTTGGAACCATTTAGTACAAGGGGAAAATGGGTTACCCATACAAACAGTGAAACATGACACATCAGAATGTCAACTGGTGTTATTCCAGTAGGATCTCTGGGCCAAAGCATCGGTCCATCCAGAAAAGAGGAATCTGGCCACATAAAAGAGTCCCACATGTTAGTGTGGATGCTGGTTCCGGTCCTGGTCTCCAGGTTGGTCTTCCAGATGGTCTTCAGGGAGAGGGTTATAGTTGGGATCCTCCTCCGGTGTGTCAAATACCATCTTCCTGGCAAGGGACATGCCATCCCACCAAGCAGGCAGGTTAGGAGAATGAGCTGAGGACACAGCTCCCAGCCCTCCAAGGAACATCCCAGCCTTTCCCAGAGCTTGGCTGTATGCCTCAGCCACCTGCCCTCTGCACCAGCACTACCTGTTCTTTAGCACAGATCAGTATCTAACAATGACAGTTACCTACTTCCTGATCTCTAGGTCAGTTTTGATCCTCAGCATGAAGCAGAAAGTATTCTGCCTCCTTGAAGTACAGAAACGTTATCAGAAAACAATCCTACCTGCATCTAGCATTTCCACAAGCAGCAAGAGCACTCCAGTTCAACTAGCAAAGTTAAAGGTACCAGCAACTGCTTTACAGACCTTGCGTACATACATAGATAATGTGCAGCGTGCCAGTGCTTTCTGCAGCAGAGGCACAAACTGTTGAGCTGAGGTGCTAACAGCATGCAATTGCATCCTACAGTCACCCCACATTGTCACAGTCTGCTGAAAGTTGAGAAACACCACAAAGCCCAGAATCAGCTTTACTTACAGGAAGCCAGGAGTTAACAGCAACTTCTTTCCGCCAGGCTGGTTGGGAAAAACATCTTCCAAGAAATAATAGATGTGACCCACAGCAATCCCTGGGAAAAGATGTGACCAAGGTCAGCCCCAGCTGCGACTCCTTTGCCAGCTGAACCAGAGCCATTGGGAGCTTAAGCAGGAGGAATCTACAGGAATCACTCAGCTATGTACCCATGTCCCAGCTCCCACCAGTGCTGCAGTTCCACAGGGCCAGGCTCTTTGCTGCAATGGGCACACAAGCCTGTCAGACTCTGCCAGCAGAGCTCACTATATCCAACTTCAGCCCCTGGGGAAGACGCAGCAAGAGCTGAGGCACAAGGCTGGCCACCCAGCAACCTCAGCCAGCTCACTTTAGGAAACCCACCATCTTAAATAAGATGATAGTAAGAGACAGTGCCAGTGCCCCAGGAGCACCTGAGATTTGAGCACAGTGTGGCTGCAAAATGCCCTTGTCCCCAGCACCCACCAGCTTTGACTTACCCAGTAAGTCAATGATGATGGAGTTGCCCAGGAGCAGAGAGAATCCCATCAGGACCCAGGGCAAGAAGGGGGCCTGGAAATTAAGAAGCCCAAAGAAGTTCATGCGGATATAAGGGTTCCTCCGACTCCACACATACACCAGCATGATGGTGAAAGCCTGGCCCAGGAAAAACAGGCTGGCAAAGAGTCCAAATAGCTAGGAACTACGAGTCAAGGAAAGGCCTACCCACCCCATGCACCTTCTCCAGACAGCACAGGGTGCCTTGTGACTAGGAAACCCAGAACTACAGGCAGCTAATATAGGCACCTCCACAAAGTTACCATCAAAACTCACCTTCAAAGAAGGGCCTTCACATTCTTACAGCCCTTGGGACATGCGGCACATATTAGCAGCTAGCTCACATCAAGCATTTGCCTTCTACAGACAAACTTCAGCAGTGAGATGCTCTTGACATTCACAACCCTCTTCTCCAGAGCACAAGTAGATGAACAAAGGCAAAATATTCCCTTGCCCTTATCGCAGTTGGATTTCAAATCCACATATGGCCAAGTGCATGGCTGCTGTGGGCTCCTGGACACTGACAAACACCCAGCAATGGCCAATACCCATGAGAGCAAATAAAGCTTCATGCAGAGCTCTGTGGGGAGAACAGTCCTGATCCATTTGCATAAGACAGCAGCAAGACATTCAGAAAAGGTTTTATGTTTGGGAAGGAGATATTTCTCCCCAGACTATTTTGTCCTACAATAAGAGAACCGGAGATGTATGAGAGTATCTCCAGCCACTGGCAGGCTGCAGGGACGGAGTGCTGAGCTCACGCTGCCTGACATGCTGACAGCAGACACTTCCCTCCTTGTCCTCACAGCTCTGTGTTCGTCCCCTCAACTGCAGCTCTGAGCAGCCTCATGCCAATGGTAGCAGTGCTCCAGTGTGCTCCTCACCAGAGCTCAGACACAGCTGCCTGGCCACAGCTAGATGGTTTCTCACACAGCATAACAGGGGGCTTCCTGTGAGGCTGAGATTCCCCTGCACACTGCCACATGTCCTCTTCCGGGATCAGGCAGCCCATCACCTTGCCAGGTGCATCAGCACTTCTGCAGACAGCAACAAAAGTACAGGCAGCTTTTCCCATATGTGCTTCTGCTCTAAGGACACGGAGGGGGCACAGGCCAGGAGACAAGGGTGGGCAAGGCAAGGAACATGAGCACAAGCCTGGGGCACAAGAAGAAGGCTCATAAACCAGCTGTCCTGCTCAACAGGCAGGTACCTGCTACTAACCACACAATGCAGCTGCAACTCAACAAGCTAGCAGTCAAGACCCACGCTAGCCACAGCTCAGAACACCAAAGAGCCTCATCCAATTTAAAAGGATACTGTCATGAGAAACCCTCCAAAGAGGAACATGAAAACAAAGTCAGCCGTTCTTCCACGAAAGGAGCCTTCTTCTAGCATGCGGCAGTACCTGTACCTGAGAGCCGGAGAGAAAGGAGGGGTTGCAGTATAGGAAATTAACAGCTGGCCACCTTGTGTCCCCACAGCACAACTTTATAGGGAATAAACCCACTGCGAGCTATTTCATCACAGGAGCTGTCAGCCCCAGAGCAGAGCAGCGCAAACATCACCTTATACCACTGACCCCAGGGAAAGAAAGAGGCAACTGCTGTGCTCCAGCCGGAGCTCACTCCAGGAATGGGCACTGCTCTCCAGCATGAGCCACAGCAGTGCTGATGGCTTCTCCAGCCCTGCAGCAAGCAGAGATGGAGATGCAGGAGGTGGCCACAGTTGTGGGGGACTGGCTTCAATTCAGACCAAAAGAGCCACAGCCCTAGACCATTACCAAGAAAAGTTAGCCTGGGGAGGAAGATGGATAGGGTGAATTCACATCTAAGATAAAATAAAACAGAGTTTCACTGAGACCAAAGGATACAGAAATATCATGTTGAAAAAGAAACTGAATCCCAGTGGCCCAAAAAAGAGGAAGTTGGTGATCAGCCTCCATATCTGCAAGAGAAGAGAGAGAAAAGGAGGTGGACAGACAGGTCTCTCACCATCACATGTACAGCAGCTATCACTCACCCCCTGGGGATACCCAGTCATACCCCTGTACACTCAGAAGTACCCCAGGACAACAGACAGCTCCACCACCTTCACACAGGACTCCCCTTCATTGCCCATATCAGAGTATCTTGCCCTTCCACGTGTGGGAAAGACTTCTCAGCTTTTCAGGAAGGGACAAACAGCCACGATTAAGCACCCAGAGCCAAAGTAAATCAGTGCTCATGCTTCTCTACAATAAAGCCTTCCCACCCAGCCTGACATCAGCTGGCCAAACACCTCGGTGTCACAGAAGAGACAGGTTTTAAGCAAAATAAAAAAGGAAATGCCAAGATGATGCATGGCAGGGAAAGACTGTGTGTCTGTGACAAGAGGGGACACCATGTTGGCAACACAGCTCCTACCAACCTGAGAAGGTTGGAGCAATGGGAGAGAAGCCCTTTCGGATCATACAGCATTCCCTGAGTACCCTACAAAGGAGGACACCCAGGGCCCAGCCTGTCACACCCACCCCTCGCTGAGAAGGGGCAAGAAGGGCCCCCAAGCCCGGTCAAGGCCTCACCTGGAACTTCCTGAAGATGAGGTCAGGGTTGAAGTACAGCTGGAAGGGGGTGATGAACTCCAGCTGCTGTTGGAGACAAGCAGAGCACTGCCACCCGCTGCCGGGTACCCGCTGCCCTCAGCCAGCCCCCTGACCGCCCCACCACAGCACCCCTTCCGGAACCCTGACCGCCTCACCACAGCACCCCCTCCGGGACCCTGACCGCCCCACCACAGCCTCCCCCCGCCAGGACCGCTCTCGGCCTCACCACGGCGGCGGTGGTGAGCACGCAGGCGGTGGTGTAGGCCCGCGTCACGGCCGGCATGCCCAGGTACTCCTGCGCGAAGCCCTGGTAGGCCATGGCGGACAGCAACAGCGCCCGCCCGCGTCGCGGGCCCTTTAACACCCCCCCCCCGAGCGCCGCGCACGACCAATCCCGACGCGACAGGCGGCGCGAGCTGGCCAATCGGAGCGCGCTTCATGCCCTCGGCTTCCACCCGCAGCCAACCCGGCACGGACCCGCCGCGGCAGGTAACGGATGGGAGGGCAGAGCCGCTGGGGGCCTCCTCCCGGGGGCGGGGCGAGCCTCCACAGCCAATGGCAGCGGAGTATCGCCGTGACAGGCAGCGGAGGGCGGGACACGTTACGTGCCTCCCAGGAGCTGGCCAATCAGCAGGAGGGAAGGGTGTAGGCATGGAGGGCGTTGCCGTTGCCGTTGCCGTTGCCGTTGCCGTTGCCGTTGCCGTTGCCGTTGCCGTTGCCGTTGCCGGTGCCGGTGCCGGTGCCGGTGCCGGTGCCGGTGCCGGTGCCGGTGCCGCAGCATTTGCAGTTAACTCTAGAGGAGAGAGCGGAACATTTGTGCTCAACACGTAACTGTGTCCAGCACTCTGCAGAGCACTCTGGAAGGATGCTCTGATAAAGGTCTGCCTAAACCTCACCCTCTGTGCTGATCTTGTTTCCAGAGCTGCCCGTGTGCTCAGGGGTCAGATCATCGTTACAGCCACACCAGCCTGGTTCTGGGTTTGTGCAGGAGACGGTGAAGCTGTCAGCAGAGCCTTAAACGAGCCGAGATTTCCCTTTAAACCCCCAGTTAATGGGAAATTAAATCACCAGTGGGGAGGGAGTCAGTGTTTCCATCACCTCTGCCCTGGCTGCCCTTTGATGAAGAACAAAACCCAGCTGGAAGATGAAAGGGGTGTTAAAGCACATCGGGGGGGACAATGGGCTGCAGGCACTGTGGTGCTGAGAAATGGCTGCTCCTGGGGGAGCACAGAGCTCAGGGGCAGAGCTGCACTGGGGCACAGTGCAGAGCTTACAGCGGAGCAGGAGGGGCAGCTGAGTCCAAGAACTGAGAATAAATAAATGAATAATGGATGAAATAAATGGGTAATTATCCTGCTCCTCTGGGTGTGGGATTAGAGGTTTCCTATCTGCTTTTGTTGCCTGTGGGTAATGCCAGGCTGAAGCTGGATTCAAGCCCTGTGATTCCTTCCTTCCTTGTTTGAACCAAGTATGGAGATGAACACTGGGAGTATCTCTGCTGGAAGGAGGTCATTGTTCTGGAGCTGTCGCACTTAGCTCCACAGAGACGAGAATCCAAATGATCAACCCCACAAACTCTGTGTAGAGGACTATGTGCTAATCAGACATTGCATGGAATCTAATAAAAGCCATTAGTTTCTCACTTTTATTCTTTTCTTTTGTTTGCCAGCCAAAACTGGAGAACTCTACTTGCTTCTACTTAAGGCCTTCTTTTGTAAGATTCATGGGGGGAAGGGGCAGAAGCTATGGAACACATTGGGAAGTTCACCGTCTCACACTGGAATAGGCCAAACAAACCTCACTGACACCCCCAGTTCCCAGGCTGCTTCCTGCCCGTGATCTCACTCCCTTCGGAGCTCAGCCAAGCTGACTTCATGCACTAAAGAGCACCCAGAGGCAGCTTGAGTCTTTGCTACAATCCCTGTCACATTTTATGGGTTTGGGGAATTATGTCTTTCCACAACATCACAACAGTCAGCCGCCCAGCTGAGTTCACATGATGCACCTTTGTGAGGATGCCAACATGCTCCCTTCTATAAAATCATGGAATCTAATTAAAAGCCCCCTCAAAACCAAACCCAGATTCTTTGTCTCAGCTGCAAGGAGGAATGAGGGACTGCCAGAACAAAAACCCCACACAGAAATCTTTGCTGATTTCCTCCTTGTGCTGTTCTCCTGCCCAGGGCCCCAGGGCAGACGTGAGCACAGGTCTGAGCAGGGCTGATGTACAGCTGCTGCCTGCCATCTCCTGGGTTCCCCTTCCTTTTGGAAGCAGTTGAATTCTTGTCAATGTGCAGCATCACTTTCAAAACGCAAGACAACAGAAACTCAGTTTCCACAAAACAGGCCTGATGCCCAGACTTCAGTGCATTTTGGGTGGCCTTTGGAAAAGGTGTCTATCTGTAGGCTCTTGGAGCTGACCGAGGGACTAACTGGAAGAACTTCCATCTTTACCCTTAGCTCAGGTCTCTCACAGGAAGAACTGAAACACAATGGCACAGGAGGCAGCTCTCTTTTCCAAACAGTATTTACCCATTCTGCACCTGCAGGCTCAGTCACAGTAACCCTTTGTACTGCAAACATTTACAATCCACAAACCAACTCACAAGAAAATATGCCTGGAGAAGAAGAACTAGAGTGTGTTGCACACTCACCACTGTGCATTCGGTTGGCTTTGATTTAAAAACATATTTATTTCCTGAAAAAGAGTGGCTTTGCCCATAGACAGTGACTACTACTAGACTATCCTATTGCCTCTGTTCTGTTTTCTCTATTTCTGGAGTGATTTTAAGGAACATGCAAGTGTTTGCCTGGAGTTGCAGGTAAACTTAAGAGAAACTCAACATCTTCCTCTCTCAGTTTCTGCAAACCAAAATAGCAAAGAGTTAGAAAACAAAGAAAAAAACCTATTAATTCTCCCCACAAGTTAACCAGCACATAAACCTCAAGAAGGCACATGAGCAAAGATAAATGGGCTGTTGCAGCATTCATCTCTTTTGTTTGTAGTGGATTATTGTGTGTAATTCATGTTTCCTGTCCATAAATGCCAGAGGAACTTGAAGACATGGAATCCATTCTGATTTAGTAAAGACAAAAACAACTCTGTTTGAGCCCATCTGGAACTTGTTTTTATCGTAATTGTTTTGGGCTCGGTAACGAGTTCAAGATTTAACTGCTGTCACTGATTGTTTCAAGAACAAACAGATGCTTGCTTTGAAGGCAGCAGCTCTCATTTTGCCCATCGCAGCGCTCTCCGGAGTCACAGGATGAAAGGAGCTGAGCCCTGGTAGCACAGACCGTAAAAAGCACTGGCGCCCTCTCCAGGGGTGCTCACTCAGCCCCAGCCACGTGCTCCATGAGTGTCCGGCCAGTGACATGTGCCCTCTGCTCTTTAACACCGTTGGCTTTTTGGTTTATGACCTTTCACAAACGTGTCCTGCCTGCTGTGACAGATCGCACCTGGGCTAAAGACACACAGGCACCTCCTCCAGCTGGGCTATAGGACACTCCATGGAAAGTGTTTATTCCCTGGCTACCTTGGCTGGAGCAATACTCCATACCTGTGCAGTAGACCCCCAGTTCTCTATTCATTTGAAAACAAAGACATCTGCTCGCCCCCTGCGCACTCTCAGACTCCCTGCACCAAGATATAAAACTACCTAAGTTCTGTATGAGGTCTCACCCATCCTAGTGCTCCCCGCGCCATGCCACTCCTGACATCTCAGTTAGCTCTGGTGTAGAAGACGTTGCTGCATGCCTGGCACACTAGCACTAGGAACAGATTCAGAAACGGCATCACTGAGCTTCCCTTGCAAATGAACCCTAACAGCCAGAGGGACCTTTCTGGAAGGTTCTTTCAGCTCTTGGACTCAGTCCTCGGTGGTATGGACAGCAGGTGCCAAAAGCTCCAGATCCACCTCAGAGTAGTCGCTAAGCGCTGCTGCTCCAGCTTTGGAAACAAGGCTCCATGAGCCTGTTGTGCATAGATAAGCTGTGTAATCATAACCTGAAACATTTACTTTGTGATGTTTAATGGCCATATATAAGTTCTTTCTCCTTCATTGAAGGATTTCCTGTCCCAGATCAGCTACCTCTACAGTGTGATGGCTAAAGTCAGGAGAAAGTGAATCACACAGAACTGGGGGGGGTGTTTGTTTGTTAACAAGAAACTAAAGATAGCACTTAGAGTTTATTCCTTCATGGACACATGGTTTGCACAGCATTTGCTGTAAATCAAAGTTTATGTTATTTCCTGTGTTTTTTAATTCAAAAATACAGCTTGGCATCTGGCATATCATAAGAAGATCTTGTCCAAATCTTCTTGAGGAGGGCCTGATCACATATCCAAATAAAGTACCTCTTCCAAAACAGCTTCTGATCATGAGTTGAAGACATCAAGCAAGAAAATGTCTCTGCACAGATTTTGGGTTTTTTTCCCAGTGCTTAATCATTCTTGTTAAATTCTTCTGCCTTGTGATCTGTCATTTGCACTGTAGGTCACTTCCACAGCTGCCAGTGGGGAATATCCTTCAAGGACCTTCATTTTGTAACATCCATTTCATAAGTGCTGTGGCCAAATCAACGAAGGAACCGAGAAACAATGTTTTGTTATTATAATAAGAGATCTATGTTCAGCTCACAACAGGAGCACATACAACTGAGCATTCTGTCAGCTCTTGAAGGCCCCTACAAGCAGTCAGAAATGGTATTTGTACTTTAGCTTTCATCAGAGGCAGGACTCAGGTACCTGTCAATAGGCTAGGGGACAGGTCTAATTGAAAACTGAAGCATTAAATCAGGATTGAGTCTGACACTCTGACACTGCTGCACATATTTTCCTCTTCTCTGACAGGAACATTCAGTGACATTTACTGCCATTTGGCAGAGTGTAAACACTCTTCTCTTGCATGCAAGAACAGAGATTTTGTTCAGCTAAGCAGTCTGTGCTCTCTGGCCTTCAGGTCACCCAGTTTCAACTAACTGTTTGCATGTCTGATAGAAAGAAGGGAGGAAAGGGAATAGCTCAGCCACACATGACCTACAGCTCACACTGGACTGAGAAAACGGAGAAAAGTGTATTTCAATTATCTTTAGTATTCAGTTTTCCCAGAGAAGCTCTATTGCTTATCAGGAGGATGTAAATGCACACTACTGATCCAATGCACAGAACATTGAGCTGTTCTTCCTGCAAGGAAAAGCAGCTAGTTCCCTAGGTTGTTTCTGTCCTTGTGTCCTCAGAGCACTCAGCTCCCACATGTCTCCTCTGGTCTGGAAGGCATCCAGTGAGTCTGTGTGGTAGCAGAAGCTCTGTCAGCATTGGGTCCCTGCCCTGAGAAACTTCTGCAATGAAGCCCATTTCCTGAAGTTCTTATACAGTGTCTTGAACTCAGATAAATCGTGGTCTTTTTTCCTAAGGACCGTTAGTGAACTGCTGGAACTGAGAATAATGGTGTCACAGCCGGGCATTCCTTTCCTACAAAGAAAATCCCTTTTAACAGCTAAGTTCCATAAACATTGCTTTCACCATAAAAACAGCAGACCCGCAGGATGTTTCTTGAGAAAGACGCTTGTTTGTTTGTGCTATTTGTCTTCCATATTTGAGTGAATCCTGCAAGAGTCAGGACAAGCAGACAGGTATTTCTTATTTCACTGTGATGGTCTTTACAGGAAAGAGAAAGGGTTTACAGAAATAGCCAGACCAGATCTTGGGAGATAGCCAACAACCATCCAGGGAGCACCTTCAGATCTCTTCTGTGATTGACAGTGTAGCATTTGTAGGGAAAATTCATCCTGTAGATTCACGCCTCTTCTCCTCTTGCAGTGCAATTACAGTTGGTGCGGACAATCCTGGGATAAAAACACTCTAAAACATAGGCACATCAAAGACCATGCATTGATGGTCCTTCCTAATAGTGGGATTATTATTTATTACTGCAGACAGATAATTACAGGCAGAGACTGCCATCACATTCTCCAAATAACTACTCTCCATGCTCATGGCATGATATTCCACCTTGACTATGACAGACTTGAGTTCAGTGAAAAAGTATTTGAGGGACGAGGTGGTCAGTCCCCACAGTGGTGCTGGAAACCTGCTGTGTTCATGTGACTGTTTCCAAAGCCAGGAGTTTGAGTAACTGCAGTGTTGTGGTTATACCCTGGTGACAGACCTTGAGACTGAAGATTTCTCATCCACACCAACTGCCACTCTGAAACTGTGAGAACTCACCCTAAGGCTGAACACTGGGAATGCTGGTTTAAGTTGCAGCAGGAAGTCAGTTAGAAACACAGCCACTGTGAACACCTGCCAGCACAAAACCTCAAGTCATACAGATGTTATGTAGGAGAAAAAAATCCATCCATCCCCTCCTCATCAAGGCAGCTGTTACTAGAAAACACAGAGAACAACTCCAGGAGCTCCCACCTCAGCTGCAGACACAGATGTAGTCACAGCAACAGCCAATTTATGCCCCTTCTGGAAGAGAGAGCCTTGTGAGCAGCCTGTGCCACAGTCCAAGGCACCTCACTACCTCCCTGCAGGACTTCACTCATCTCTTGTTGCTGCCGTAAGCTCACCTGATATTTTCCTTCTCTGACCTGAGACTGCCACAGGCAGTTGCTTTACTTCATTGCACAGACTGCAAGTTCTCTGGTTTAACCTCCACATAAAAGCACTGGGAATGGGTTTTGAAGAGAGAGAACGTATCTCTGCGCAGTTCAGGGAAGGTAGAGGTGAAATAAGGAGAAGCTTGAGGCAAACCAAGTGAGAGGCCCAACAGGAGATACAAACACATCCCCTGCCCTTGTGCATTGGTGTCCAGAGCCTCTAGGATTACCTTTGGGCTGTGATGAATACTGCTTTCACCTGTTAAATAGAAGAGTGTGCACATATTTACCTGGGAAAAGTAAGACAATGCAATGGCCTAAGCAGGCAGTTCTTGGCCAGGTCATTGCAGACAGATAGATTTTTATGTTTGGCTGCAACAGAAATGAGACAGATGGAGCAGATTCATGATACTCAGGCCCAGGTGTGAGCTGCATTCCCTGGCCTCTTATCCAATGAGATACATGTTTTGACATGTTGGCCTCTGCCTAAGGAGCTAGAAATGGAATAATCCCCATCTATCTCAAAGGCTCCCACGACACAGCTCAGTGACTAGCACAACCAGGGACACTCCACCCGGTAGCCGCAGGCTGAAACTCATGTATGCCACCACCTGAGGGGACAAAGACTCGCACTAGGCAGTGCCTGCTTATAAGATGCTGGGAAAAAGGAGAAAGCTCTTGCCTTATTCAGAAGATGTGGTTTTATTCCTGGAAGACATCTATCCAAACCTGATCTCATTCAGAATAGGCAGCAGGAAGAAACTAGAGCTGTCCTTTTCCAATGTATTACTGTTGTTGATACATGCTTCCAAACAGTGCGTCAGCAGCTGTTAACTTGTACAAGTTACATGCAGTTATCATTGGAAAGCTGCTAAAAGGAATCCTCTGAACCCTGCCAGATACCACAGGCAGCAAACTGCTGGCATGTTGGAGTCAGAGCCTCATACGGGAAATGTTGTCCTTCTCCTGCCCCCCAGTGGCTTCAGCTGATGCAGCACCACATCCCTGCCGATACCTGTAGGATTGGGTGATGCGGAATGGGTTTGTATTTCTGTTCACGTGTAGTAAAACCTGAGTAGGGACAAAGAAGCATTTAGAAAATAAATAATCTATTTTGAAAAGTTGGAAACCTGTCAGGCCCCTCACAGACTGCACTCCGCGGGATGAAAGAATGTTAAAGTACCAGGGTGAGTCCTAAAGGCCAGATACTTTGTGAAGCAGCAGATTTGCTGTTGTTGCTGGCAATGCAATACACCTCTGTCTCCAGTAGATCCCATCTCTAGGATTCACCAGGGTACACAACTTCCCACTGCCAGGGAGTGCCTTTCTATTCTACAGAGAGAAGCGAACCTGTCATTGCCGTTTGTGCTGCCTTGCTGTCTTCTCTAGCTTACATGGAAAAGGGACCCATTTCACAGGCATTGGTTTGACTGGTGAAGCTTCTTTCTTTCTATTTCTTCTCAATGTCTCAATCAAGCCATCTCTTTTCTTTTGGCTTTGTTTGTATGACAATCACAGCAGCGCTGATGGCTGCAGCAGAGAAGCCCACAGACATTTCCAAACTAAGTAAAGTTTCTTTCGGTATATTTTTAAACTACATGTTTTAAAAATACACCATTTTTGAATGACAGGACTAAATGCTTCTGAAGTGTGTGACTGTCATGCTGGGCATGAGTGGAGCAGCACAGCTACTTCCCAGAAAAGGAGTCTGTGCAAGAACTATTCTTCACCACCTGAGGCTTATAATAGAGGAAAAATAAAACTAAACTTTGGTTCATTTGTGGTTGCTGCTGTTTTAGAAGTAATTAATACACAGACACAGGGAAGAGCAGGTATCTCTGCTCTTGGTCAACACTGAGATTTTGAAATAACAGGATTTTGAGACAAGACAGACAAGAGCAGGACTCCATGGAGCTGGGAACTGCATAGATACTTTACATTTCTATAGTTTGGAGAGAGCAGTGAGGGGCAGATGGAAAGAGCAGAACACACAGTCAAAGCAAAGAAGTGCTGCTACATTCACGATGGTATCAAAATATTCTGTCATTCCTTTGGTGAAGATTAGAAAAATTACAGGAAAGAGAAGTGAAGCAAAGAAAACAAGGCAGTAAAGATACAGGTTAGAAAGCAGGGGATGAACTGAAGAGACTGCCTGGGCAGAGGGTGAAGCCTGGGAAACACAACTGGGACCTATAGGGCAGGGAAGAACTGGTTAAAACTGGGAGAAGTCCTCTGGTATCCAGAGGTCCGCACCTTGGCCACCTGTGTGCCTACTCCCATGAGTTGGAACTGTGCCTTTCCCCAGAGCCCTAGCAGGACAGGGGCTGCATGTGACAGTACGAAACACACCTAACATTCAGACTAACATCCACTTGGGTGCCTGAGTTTCAGAGCCAGTCCTGCAAGTACATGTGTCACGAAACACTAATTCCAACATCAAGCATTTTTTCTGACTACGGCCCCAAGTCAGGTGTCTTTAGAGTGAGGAAGCAAAGACAGGCAGTGGTTACATTTTAATTGAAGTGTTTAACAAGTTGGTTAACTTTTACTGAATTAAAACACCTTTGACTGAAAAAAGATGACACTTTGTTCGGGTCAATTTTTTTATCATGTGAAGTGTTAGGCAAAAATATATCTTGAAATATATTCCTCAGGGGCTCACAGTTCACATTAGTGTTTACAGATTAAAGAACCATGCACTGTTGTATTGATTAAAAACCATCAGCATCTGAGAAAAATAGTTACTACTGTTACTACAGACAATGGTCCTCTGCACAAGCCACCTCTCACTTCTAATCCAGCTGGGATTGGGGTTCTTTCAGGCACCAAAGACAAGAAGTACCCCAGCCTGGGGAAACACCTAATGCAGCCTCTCACCAGGAGAGGGAATTTCCCCCTAAGCTGTTTGAATAACCTGAAAAAAAAACTTTTTATAGAACCATCTTGGAGCCTGCCAGATAAAGATGCCCTTTGAGAATTATGGATAAAAGTAAAGATGCAGTTTATTTGTTTTACAGTCAGGATTTAAAACTGAGATTCAACTTTTCTAGCATCTGCCATATATTATAGGGACACAGACTTCAACTTTAGGCAATGCCCATTACTCTTAAAATGTTACCTGACCCCATAATTCAAAAGTTTAATGGACAGGCTTAGTCAGCCTTGCCCAAGTTAGGCTTCAGAAGGTATGTTTGCTGTACTGAGGTTCAATGTAGCAGTCAGAACTTTTCCTTTGAATGAGATAACTGATTACCCAACCCATGACTTGGGCAGCTCAAGCCAGTCCACTCTAGTTTAAGCCAGTCCCTGGACTTTGGCTTCCATCAGTGCTTTTTTTATGGTCCTTTACTCATCTCCTGCAGCTCTAGTTGCCTGTTAGTTGCTACTGGAGCTTCTCTTCCCGAGTGACCTGGAGTGAATGCCCAGCATGCTGAAACCATCTGCAGTTTCATCAGTAACCAATTCAATAATGACAAATCAAATAGCAAGAACTTCATGACAAGCTAAATGGAGTGTAAACACCAAGAAAGAATGAAATGACATGTTGAAATATTATCTCAGGCTCCTCTTTCTCTGTATATAGAGTGACTTTTTCCAAAGTAACCAAAGAAAGTGTTAAGAAAGACCTAGGCTGTAAGCAGAAAAAACTACCTTTGCATGCAAATTGGTATATGGTTATCTTCTTTTTCTTTAGCCAAATTGTACATATTTTTTTTCCTGCTGCTATTCTAAAAGACCTGTTGCATAAATTGAGTACAGAAAGAAAAACAAATCTGAATTAGGTGTGGCCCAAATAATAGCACAAGTTCATATCTGAAAGATATCAAATGTCTTGCAAGGAATTGTTTTTTTTTTTAAAGCAAAGAAAACTGGATTTAAAAGCACATTTCTATTTAATGTTCAATACATAACTGGGAGTTCAAACAAACCAAGTTTGTTCAGAGCACAGCAGCCAAAAAAAATATATGATTTGATAGATGGAGGAGGGCTGGAAGACTGAAAAAGTCCTCCACAATGAAAGAGTTATGAGTGGGAGGGATGGGGTATGCATGTATCACAGAACTGTATTGTATTCTATGTATTTTGTATACAATTCTATTGTATTGTATTCTAAGCCTCCTATCAGATATAGTTCTAAGAAAAGATAAATAAACTATTAAACCAGGAATGCCCTTCAATCCCAAAATGTTTGTCTAGTCTCAGCCAAGTAACTGAGCAAAATACCCTAACCCTAACAATTGGAAAAGAAGGAAGGAGAAGTAGATGGAAATCATGCACATTACACCCTCTCCCACTAGAAGTTACTCTATGATAGTGCAGATTAAGTCAGCCAAAACTGGAGACAGAAGCACTGAAGTGTGTAACTGGATTCTGGGAGGCAGCTACAAGCTTTGTCTCTCCTCAAATTCCTCACTGTCCTGTGCTTTAGTAGCTGGTCTTCTATTTCACTCTGCACTGGCTCCTTGGTGTCAGAGGACACAGGTGTGTGGCATTGCTCAGGCTGCTGGAGTTGTGGAGGTGAACAGGACAGTGGGGACATGCCTGAATAGCTGTGCCAGCTTTGTTTGCTGCTTTTATTTCCTGCCAGAAAATGAGCTACAATCTCTTCCTCCTGGCTTTAGTCCTGGGTATTGGTGGAGGTTTCCAATATGGGTTGCAGATCTCCGTAATCAATTCTCCCGCTGAGGTAAGCATGGACAGCTCATGGGTTGAGCTACCAGCATGGATTTCAATGTTATGTGTTCCTGCCTCTATATGCAAGCACTAACAACTTCTTCATTTCTGCTCTCAAAACTAACTGTGGTTTCTTGGTTCTAAGACTGGCTGCTATTGCTCTTGTGTTTCATGGGGTTTTAACATCTGTCTGGTGTGACAGAACTGAGAAAGAGAAGGATCAGTGATATTTATAGTCAGCCATTTTCCCCTTACTGACATGGGCTGCTCCCAGGACATTCTCCTCTTTCCAGTGCTCAGGTTGTTCTTTGTACCATTTGCTTGGCCACACACACTAAGTTTATGTGACTGTTTGTAAGGTGAAAAAGGACAGGGACGGACTGTAGCTCTGGAACTGAGGTCAGCTCTAATATCTGCAGCTGAAAAAGTAAAATTAGGGGAGGTATTTTTCATCCTGAATGGTGCCAAGACCACTATCTTAGTGGCATTCACAGTTGATATATTGATATATTTATTCATTGCACTCTGTTGCTAAAACATTAACACATAGGATGTTAGCAGCAGAATTCCCATAGATTTCACTGGGGCTAAGGTTACAACTAAGCTGTCAATAGAAATGGATCAAGAAGACCAGTAAGTAGGTAAGAGAAGTAAAAAAAGTGATGTAGTTATGCAAAAGCATGTTGACTGAGTCCACTGTTTTCTGTTCTTATATTAAAGTACATCAAAAGTTTCATTCGTGAGACCTGTCTGAGGAGATATGGCTTTTCTCCCAGTGAAGAGATGATTACTTTGATGTGGTCCTTCATTGTGTCCATTTACAGCATTGGTGGGCTTCTGGGGTCCTTGTCTGCCGGATATTTGTCTGTTAGATTTGGAAGGTAGGAATAATGATTACATTAGTCTTTCTGTTTACAGCCACAACTGTCATGGGAGAAACAGTGCTTGTGAAGTGGCACAAGTGTGAGCAGCCCAGAGCTGCTTCAGATGAAGAAACAGAATGGCAAAATCTGCCAATGGCCACAAAGAAAACTGTACCTTCTCCCTTATAAATTCCAAAGCAAATCCATTCCAGAGAAGTCACATGAGGAGTAAATCCATTTAAAAGTGAATTTCACAGACAGCCTCTCACAAAGCTTGTTCCTCAGTGCAGATGCCAGCTCCACTAGAGACATAAAACTATCTTATTAGTCCACAACAAAGTTTTCCCATTCCCATTTCCCATTTACTTCACTGCAGCTAATCTCAAAAGCCAGCACAGAGTCTTCAACTTGGTACACTTTATACAACTTCTGTAAGGCTGCATATGACACAGGGACACTATTTATGCTCATATGAATTTAAATGAATTCCAGGAAGAAGGCCATGCTTTTAGCAGATATCCCTTCCCTGCTGAGTGCAGCTCTGATGGGGTTCAGCCAGCTGTGTGGATCCTTTGAGATGATCATCATTGGAAGATTATTTGCTGGAGTGTGTGGAGGTAAATCAGCATTCCTATCTATGGCATTAAGTAGCTGGGAGAGCAGTGACTGACGGACACAAGGATTTACCAGTCTGAGTATGCACATCACAGATTTTCACTAACTCTGCGGAGGGTCTGCTTTCTGAATGCATTTTTAACTAAATAATAAAACACCAATGTCATTAAATTAATCAGGTGTGACATCTCCATTCCTCATTCTTTTATCTTTATATCCAATCCAGACAGAAAGTACTGCCAACCTGTGAAAAAACCAAAGCATGCAATATTTCAGGGGAGCATGCTCAGGCAGTATAAAGCTGACCTCTTGTTTCTGTAGCTGCTTGTTGTGGCTGATACTGTCTTCCGTATTACAAACAAGGGTATGATTTTCAATCTGGGCAATTCTTCTTTCCAGATGCCTCAGAAGGTTACATTGTGTCTGTGTTTTCAATTCCTGAGCAGCTGGATATAGATAATACTAACCAGCAAAAATAATAGAGAAACAATAATTCATTGACTGAGCAAATGAAATATAGAGCATTTGTTAACTTGCTGGTTTGAAGCACAAATCAAGACACATAGCATCCTGAATAGGCACTGAAATATACAATTTAAGACTAAAGGGAGCAACAGCAAAGATCTCCATGTGGCTGTAGGAAACACTATAGGAGAAGACCAGCTTGCTGAAGAACAGATTTCCCCAGGGGAACATACTTGCTTAATGAAAGATTTAGGAAAGGCACAAGGCCACTGTATCAGGAACATGCTTCAGGTCATGCAGAATGCTCAGCATGGCAAGAAGTTAGCCTGGAGCGTCATCCTATATGCTTTGCCCATAATGGTCCACTCCAGAACACCAGACCTTTGGGAGTTCAAATTGCCCTGACAAACACTTGTGATTGCAGGTATAGCTCTGAACATCCATCTCATGTATGCCGGGGAATGTGCCCCGCGGAAGCTCCGTGGGCTGGTTGCTGTAACTGCTTCTACTTCCATCGCCATTGGAAAATTTGTAGCATTTGCTCTGGGTCTCAGGTAAGGAGGTCTGAGATCTATGTCATTTCTTCTGTTACTAAAATACATGCATATGTTAATGCAAGCCTATGGACAGGCTAATTAGTAACTAGTTTTAGACATGTTTTCAGGGTACCCTATGCAGCCAGACTGAATTAGCTCAGCCTGAACTTCTAGCTTAAGTCTATGAGAAACAGAAATCATACAAAATATTTAATCCTGAACAATGATGTTGCTTCCTAGCAAAGAGAGATAAAAATACTGATAATAAAACCTTTACCAGATTCAAATGGGTTTTGAAAGAAATCCATCTTTTGTAAGAAATGACGTCTACCTTTAATATTTTTTTTTTTTAGAAGGAGCAGGGAATATCAGATCCATCCCAACGTAATTGAAAATACACACAAGCCAGCACACCCACGAAACCAGAAAACCGTGGTGGATTCATTCCGCCCTGCACAGGCTCCTCTGCCTGTCCTGTGCCAAAGATGGTCTGTCCTGTTCCCCTGGCACGTGTCTTTCTGGCCACAGTACTCTCAAAAAACCAGGAAACCCAGCAGCTGCTACATGGGGCAGTCAGTAGCAGACTGATAACCCGTGGATCCTGTCTTGTAATTTGAGGCTCTTGGGATCAGTAACAGACGTATAAGCCAGGGCAGGTTCCTTCTTCACTGTTGTGCTAGGACACAGTTTACCCCTATGGGCTCCAGCTGTGCAGGAGGGTGCAGTCAGCGGTGCTGCACTCATCACTGTGCAACAGCGGGCAACACTGTGTAACTGGTGTGCTGCGGGCAGCAGCACTCTGCTCTCCCCTTCCACCTCCCATTAAGGTTTTCATGGGCTGATGAATGCTGGAGGCTGTTGGGTGAGAGCTGCCCGGACACCCGCAGCAGCGCCAAGGGACCACCCTGTGCCTGTGTGTGCTCACATGGTTGCTCAGCTCCTCTCATTCTGCTGGTTCTGTTTCAGAGAAGTTCTTGGAGTAGATGCTCTCTGGCCAATTCTCATGGCAGTCAATGTGCTTCCTGCCCTCGTTCACCTTCTCACCCTCCCCTTCTTCCCAGACTCACCCCGCTACCTTCTCATTGACAAAAAGGACAAGGAGGGGTGCATCAAAGGTAAGGAAATGAGGCACAAAGTATTCATTTCAACAAAAAGTGAAGAATACAGTAAAGCCCCACATGAGCCTGGAAGAGAGTACAGTTGGGAAAAAGACTTCTGGTCTTTTGGCTCTGAAACCACCTTCAGCTTTGTCATGGTTTAAACCCAGCCAGCCAGCTCGTTCACTCACTCCCCCCCCTTTTCCTCCCTCTTTATTTCCTCCCCCCCCCATCTCTGCTCCCAGAGGGATGGGGAGGAGAATCGAAAGAATGCAACTCCCATGGGTTAAGACAAGAACAGTCCAGAAATCAGTGTACAACACAAATCACCACCACTACCACCAACGACAACAATGATAAGAGAAAATAACAAGGGAAGAGAATACAATACCACCCACCGAAAAACTAGTTCGATCCATAAGACCCCGTATCCTGCCGGGTAACTCCCAGTTACCTCCGGGGCATGACGTGCTGTGGTATGGAATACCTCTTTGGTCAGTTTGGGTCAGGTGTCCTGTCTCTGCTTCCTCCCGGCTTCCCCTCCTCCCTGGCAGAGCATGAGGCTCACAAAGTCCTTGGTCAGGGTAAACATTACTTAGCAACAACTAAAAACATTGGTGTTATCAGCACTGTTCCCAGGATGAAAGTCAAAACACAACGCTGCACCAGCTACCAAGAAGGAGAAAAATTGACTGCTACTGCTAAACCCAGGACAAGCTTGAATGAAAGATGGCCTCCTCTGGTTTGGTATTAGTACTCTCTTGGCATTAGTATCTCCCTTACCCTCTGCCAGGATCTTCTGAGGGATGTGATCACACAGAGCTTGTACTTTCATGAGTACAGATTCTGCCCTGAACACTCAGGCTGTGGATATGGTATCTTCTGGCTCTGTGTAAGAAAGTGAAGCTCTTTACTGTCATGCCTTATCTGTAAGCATTTCAGTTCTTCAATAACTCTAACACCAACTACTGACATAAACCCCCCCAGTGGTTGTTCCTCTGTTTAAGTGTCGAAAGAGAGAACTCTTGGATGTAGATTTATTTTTTAATGTAGGTGTTACTTTTCCTCGTCTGTATTTTCATGTATACCCTAGCAGGAGTGTATCCAGGGGAGGATTGGTAAGTGATTTACATTGAAACACAGTAAGCAGCTATTACCCAAAGGTGAGGTTGTGATTAAGACTTATGGGTAAAAATATACAGAAATGAACTGGATCTGTGTCTAACCTGAACCCAGATCTCTAGAAAGGTCATACAAGCAAAGAGCCTGAAGCTCAACTAAGACACTCGGCAAGGCAGGAAGTAACCCTCTGAATTAATGCCTGTGCTGGTGAGCTTGGTCCAGGAGTTCTCTCTTTTCCTCTCCTTCTAGCTGTGAAGTGGCTCTGGGGAGATGGTGATCATATGGCTGAAATAGATGACATGATGGCAGAGCAAGAAGCCATCCATGACGAGAAGGCTAAGAGCATGTGTGACCTTTTTCGTGACAGACCTGTCCGCTGGCAGTTCATCACTCTTTTCCTTGTCTCATCATGCATGCAGCTAATTGGCTGCAATATGGTACGTGTGCTACTTTGCTTTGCTTTTACTGCTTATTATAGTATTTTGCCATGGAAGTCTGGGACCTGGGATAAGTTGAGAACCTTCTTTTAGCAACTGTCATCTGAAGACATCTCTATGAATGACCCTGTTATAATAAGAGAATGGAAGGGGATAAAATAAAATCTCAAATACCAAACAAGTAAACAACAGCATAAGCCTCTCTGCGTCTCTGAACTCCAGAAGGCACTGCCCAAAATTGTTCAGCCATCTCAGTACAGACTGAGCATTTCTGTATTCCTGAATCTTTGGGTTTCTTTCTAACTCTTTTAACTTTGCACTTATTTTTGATTACAGACAATTACAACATCCCAGTAACATGTGTAACAGTTACTGATATATATTCTGTTATACTTTTTTTTTCTGGAAATATATCTAGCTATGTTTCATATCTCTGAGCATGGGAATAGTTACTGTATACAATGAGCTTATAGTGAAAGCATAGAAGTTTCAAAATCCAGATGAATTTTGCAAATTCAGAAAGACTTCAAGATTAGTAAGACTCCTTTCTACCCTCACTAGGGGTGCAGTAACTATACCATAGAGGACCAGTAGAAGCTGAGTATATTAACAGTGGAATTTATTACGCATTATGAGTGCTTACATCTATCAAAATCTTCAAGATTATGTAGACAGAGAATTAAACCATTTGCTTATGTATTGTCCACATTTCTGTATGCTCCTCATCCAAAGTACACAAAACACTAAAACATGCAAAAGATGTCAGATAGATAGAATTATAACCTGTAAGACAAGACAAAGGTAGTGCTAAAAGCAAAAAGAGAAGAAGGTTGTATTTGTTACTGAGTTCAAGACAGAGGTGCCTGTGAAGCTGTTCTGCACAAGTAAGCCTCATGGAGACAGTGAGGATTAGTTACTGAAATGAATATTTTCTCTTTTGTCAACATCTGATTAGTTATTTTCTGTCAAAAAAGACAGAAGCTACTGTAAACATGATCACATGAGTACAGCCTTCACATCTTTCTGTTCTTCACAGGTTTACTTTTATGCATACAGTGTCTTTATAAATGCTGGAATCCCCCCTGCTCAAACCCACTATGTCTCCCTTGGAGTTGGGATCACTGAGATCCTTACCACACTGATGTGTGTAAGTGGCCCTTCAGCTGAATTTCATTCTGCTATAATGCATGGCTCACTTCAATCTTTGTAACTACTGTAAATGGAGATTCAAGGATCAAATGTTCTGCAACAAATCAACTGCAGCATTTGCACTGATCACATAAATCCTCTCCACACACCCTGAAAACATGGGCATATGCAATTTATGGGAGGAAAGGATCTTCTCTCAAAATCATGACCCAGCCTGAGCCATCTTTGGGAGTTCCAGTTCCCCCCTATAGGAAAGGCAGATACAGTCCCTGTGTCTACTTGCTGGTAGGACACTGTGTCTACTTGTTGGGAGGCTGTAGGATTCATGGCAATTAACACGCATCTCCATTTTGCTGAGCTCCCAGCTGTCCTTTGCCACCAGAATGCCACCTCAGATCTCTTCTGCTCAGGTGATAACTCCCTGCGTCTCTGCATCTCTCCACCTTCCCCACCCCTGTGCCTGCAGTTCCTGCTCCTGCTCAATTCCCCCCCCCACACCTTCACTCACTCTCCCACAGGAGGTACTACATAGCAGTCTCTTCAGAGATTCTGTGCCTGCCTGGTGAAAACAGCTCACCAGTGCCTGTCCTTAAGGTCTGTGCTGTGTCCTGTGGAGCTGATAGCATGTCCTTCTGGTTGCAGGTTTTCCTAATTGAGCGTGCAGGACGAAAGACACTGCTCTGGAAAACCTACACTGTTATGGCCTTAGCTTTAGGGTTCCTCACAGTCACGCTTTCACTACAGGTAAGACCCCACTTACTCATTATAGAGCTGTGTCAGGTCTTGATGTTTTATTTTATGGCAGATATCATCACCATTTCCCTCCACCCAAGTCACTTTTTAGTCAGAGTAGAAGTATTTTTGAGGCTAACCATCATTGTAACAGGGCTGTTCCCACCCATGTACCTGCAGATTAAAGCCAATGGCATTATACTACCATGATCACTGTCAAGATTATCTCTTTGTGAAGTTTCTGGAAGTAGAGGGTACAGATGTGTGTGTAACATAGACACAGTTAGCAGTGATGAATGTTTCTAATGGAGCTGGATAAATACAATTTTAATTTATGATATTATTTGCTTTTCATTTCCTACCATAGGATGCATTTTCCTGGGTACCATACTGCTCTGTTGCACTCATCTTTATTTTCATCATGAGCTTTGGCATGGGGCCAGGTTGGTATTTTCTACTGGAATGGTTTCATATACTCATTCCTTCCTCACTTCAGCCTTTAGGAGAGGTCCCAGGTGTAGCTGTTCCACAGTTAGTGTGAATCCCTACTACTGGTTCAGCGCAGGGGTAGATATTCCCCTCCACACTGTGGTAGGAGGTAACACTTCATTTCATATTGCATTCCTACATGCCTTCCTCCTGAAGAGCCAAGCAGCACCTCAAACACTTCCAGGTCAGTTAAAACCATTAACTTATGTGGCAGTGGATCAACTGTGAGTTGCAGAAGCATCTTCCAAAATTTCTAAACTTCCTTTTTTCTCCAACATGGTTATTTTTTTTTTTTTCAGCTGGAGTATTATGCTCCTTGCCCACAGAAATATTCATTCAGTCGTACAGACCAGCCGCTTATGTTTTTAATGGTACTATAAACTGGATCCAACTTTTCATCCTTGGACTTTTCTTCCCTTTCATTGTGGTAAGTGCAGTAGGGTGTTTAGCTTCAGTTCAGAGGAGATTACACCTTTCTTGAATCCAGAGCATACTTCTCTTTTTCAACACTTCACACACAGGACAACTCAAACTAATTGCAGTTCTGATGCCCCTTTCTTCTTACCCAGATATCTAGTGAAAGCACTAGATAAATTCTAGATACTACTAACACTATCTACACAGTTAGAGTGTGACACTGACAAACACTGAAGCAATGACAGAGGCACTAACAACTGTTCAAGTCATTTGAACGTCATGAGGGGTTCCCTTCTTTTTCTCCCCTCTCCTGTGTGTTCATCTCCTTTGGGGTTAATTTGGAAAATGGGCAGTTTCAGAGATCTCTCACTGCACTTGTACATAGCAGGAAACAAAAGCCTTTGCAGTTCTGGGCTGTGCAAGGAGGGACAGAACTAACATGCTACCTACCTTACCCAGTCTACCACAGACTAAGGACAGAGCAGACAGAAGAGTAACTGAAGCTCAGCGCTTCTCTAGATTGTCAAGCAAGGACATTCAATTTCTGCTGAGCATAGAGCTTTCCTCCTTAAAACAGGGAAGGAGAGTTAGTTCATCTTACCACTCCATGCCATTTCCCAGGTGGCAGCAAGCAGGATTTACATCGAGTCCTTGACCAAAATTTTTAATAAACAGAAAACCAGAAACTCCCTATCATAAGAGAAAGAGATCTAGATCAGTTTATGTGAACACATTTTGTCTCTTTCTTTTCCTATAGGAAGGTCTTGGTAGTTTCTGTTTCATCATTTTCTTGACATACTGTCTGTCCATGGCTATCTTTGTCTTCCTGGTGATGCCAGAGACCAAAGGAAAGACCATGCTGCAGGTCATGGAGGAGTTCAACCGCCTGAACTACCGTGGAAAGAAGAAACACACAATTCTAGAGCAGAGTAACTGCTCAGTGGTGACTGTTACTAGACTTTAATAACAAACTCTCCACTCTTATTACTGTAGTGCCCAGAAGCCTCACTAAACAAGACAGAATCCACCTCTCCACAAACAGCAAAAAAAGTGTACTTTAAAAATAATCACTTGCAGTGCAGGATGAATTTGGTGGCTCTCTCCAGCTGCTGGAATATGAGCTGAATTCAGTCCTCTGCAGAAAAAAATTACACACAGTCTACAAAGATATAAGATCTTTGTTAGTCCCTGCAAGTTAGCAGCTGTGTAACAGAGCACAGGATCTCCTACTTTCCTTACCAAAACCAGGACTCAACAGTTACTGGAGGAACTGAGTGTGGAAGGTTCAGATGTACAGCATACTTGTGAAACAGAGAAAAAGAAGACAGAGCTTTCACACTGAACAAGCCAGTGCTGCTGAGCTCTGCCAGAGAAGGAGCTTCAGTCCACATGAAAAGAAGTGTTTAGCTCTTTAATCCAGTGCAATAAGAGTACCTTGCCTGTCAGCAGGCAGAACTGATGCAGTTTCCTCTTCTTAGAGTTAGACTTGAGAGCAAGTACAAGGCATGAGGACAACTAGGACTTTCTTGAGGAGCTTATGACCACACTTCTGTGACTTGCAGCATGGTCTTCATCCCTTTTAGTTTGTTGGGGTTTTTGTTTCTTCGTTTTTTGGTTTTTGGTTTTTTTGTTGTTTTTTTTTTTTTATTTTGAGGAGGGGGAAAGTCATTGCTATGTCTGAAGAAAAAAGGTGTGAAGGAGATAAAAGGTCCTGGTGTAAAGGAGACACTATGCTAGAGCAGTATCCGAGCATAACCTGTTGCCTCAAGTCAAACTTCTTGCTTGGTAATCAGGTACATTGCCTAGATTTTGGAGATTCTTCTACTGGGACAAACAGGGATTTGCCAGCACTGGAAGAAAGCAAGACACAAAGAAAGTAGAGCTGCAGGAAATCATGAGTGGGCTCATCCAGACTGGGCAAGTACTCCTTCATTCTCAAAACTATGTAGCATGTCTTCAGACTAGAGCTATTTTATGTCAGAGAGGAGGAAGACTGGGTTTCAATGGGATTTTGTTTCCAAGGGTACCTGGTACTGATGAGACAAAAAAGAGTAGTGCTCCTCCAGTAGAACCCGGTTTGCATGTCTGAGTGTTTGCTTCTCTCTCCAGTCCTCTGAATACTCCACATTTTAATGACAAAACATGGTAACAAAGGCTTCGGTTTTTGTATTCATTGCTATAGGATGTGACACATTCTTGCTCTTCATGCTTCAAGTTTACTGATAAATAAATAAAAAAGCAGTGTGTAAGAAAACACATCATGCTGATCATACCTGGATTTGGTTGTCATGACACTGAAGAGTCAGGGACACAGAGCCCATCCTCTGGGACTATATTGTTGGGGTCAAGGAATACCGTGTCTTTCTTGTTCTGGAAATGAGATTTCCATTACTGAATGTTGCAGATACTGCACAATAAAATTTGCAAAAGGACCTGACTATTGAGTGGTAGTTTCTTTCACAGCCCTAAGTCTGTGCAGATAAAACTGCTATTTTATCTTCACATCAGTATTGTAGCAGTGCTGAGAGGTAATGCCAAGAGCAGTAGGCATCACCAACATAGCCATCCTTCCTATGACAATCATCATAGTACAGAAGAAAGCTAGACAAAGTTTATAGTTTCAAGGCCAGAGAACACGGATTGAACAATACCAGAGCAGAGCTGACCCACATTCCTGCTTCTGGGCAAAACTGCTGAGGGAAAGAAGGAAAAAACAGCAAAAAAAAAAAAAAGGAGAGAGAAGGAAAGGATTAGGTAAGACCTTGATTTTGTTAAAGTCTTTATATGTTCTGGTCTTTCTCAACCGTACTGGTTGCCAGTGAGGAAGTTTTTAGTGTTTTACAAGACACTAAAGGGGTCAGAAGCAGGGAAGTGCAGTAAATCATTAACACTGCCATCAACCAGCATGGATTGGGAATAAAGGTTAGAGAGGTACTTGTGAATCTGCAGCATATCTGTTTGATTTCCAGGATCACATAAATGCAGTGCATGACATCTTGGAAACCAAAAGCCCTCCAAGCTAAGGGTATTGTGTGAGTTAAGCACCAGATCTGGAATAAGTACATTTCTTGTAGAGCTCAAATCCTAGGTGAAAAGACTCTTCTGTTCTCTTCTGTAGGGAAATAAATAAGAACCGTATTATGCACTTAAGTCTTGTTTTTCCCATAGTACAGCACTGAATAAAAGGGGGAAGCCAGATAGAAATGAGACAGCAGTGTGAATATTCTGGGAGAGATATAGACAGGAGGAACAGGACTCTTCAGGGACTGTTTGATCAAGCAGATCTTAAAATCTGGCCACACAGTGGTTCCAAACTCCTTCAGAAAGAAGAGCTGCCACGTGTGTCCTTCCTTCCAGCAGCCACGCTTCCCATCCTCAGCTCAAAGAACAAATCCTCCTTTCCTCTCTAGCTCATTCAGGCTCCCTGATCATGACCCCACTCTAAGGTGCTTGAGCCATGCTGTCTGAGTCTAGCAAAGTGGTTTGCTGTTAGACTGGCAGAGCCCCTCTAAAAAGGGAAAAGAAAAATAAAGACACACTTGCATGAGACAGTGCAGCATGAAAAGATCTAGAAACAGAGATCTGACATTCAAATTTGATACAGGAAACAGAAGTTAAAAGGAAAGACAGAGAGAAATGGCAAAAGAGAGGGTTAATTATTTCAAAAGTAGCTTTTAGTGTGCCCTGACAGAAAGCAGGAAGTAACACTGGATTGTTCAAGCATCTCATTTGACCTTTCTGTCCCAGGACTTGGGATCAATAAAAGTTCACGAGAGTTCAAAGAGGATCTTTGAGTGTAAAGAGCAAATACAAAGACACCATCCTGACCAGCAAAGTCCCTGTGTTGCTCATCACTGGGGCCTGGAAAACACACAAGGGGAAGCATCACTACACACTTGCTCTGCTCTTATTCTTTTGCCTAACACTATTATGGGATAGCTCTGGGATACTCTGCTGGACACAGTTCTGGTCTGACCCCTGAGGATAAAGTGGGTGGTGGTGGTAAGAGAGGACAGGGGATAGCCATACAATCTGGCTGCAGTCTTCCCTTTGACAGCGAAACCTTTAGCTGAGGAGGGGGCAGTGGCCAGTGTTGAAGTGACTGGAAACTGAGAGGAGGAATTTGTAAGGAACAAGAAAAAAGCTAAATAAAAACAGGGATTTTTGCAGTAGTAATTAAAGAGGAAGATAGATTCTGGGGTGTTTTAGAAGAGGAAGTGATAGCATTTGAGAAGTCTGTGCCGAGAGGCGAAGGAATGAAATACATGACCACACCTGATGAGGAGGTAACAAGGATTTCAGGAATGATGAAAATGGAATGGGTGAAAAGATGAATTCCATTTGAATTATTTCACTGTACTGATGTGCAGTGAGACACCCAAGCAGAGGGTTTGGAGAGAGCATTACTGGGACATGGGGAAAGGTCAAGGTGTGACTCAGCAAGCTTGCCCTGTGCTGCAGGGCACACGGCCCAGAGGACAGCATGGGTTTGCTGTCAGTCACTGTAATGTGACAAGCAAACTGTAGGAGGAATGTCAGCGCTTCCACTGTGCTCCTGAGCAAAGCTGCTGCTGCTTTCAGAACCACAGCCCCACCTTCCCACTGCCCCTTTCAGCACTAACCACAGACAGTTAAATCTTTGTAGTGCAGAGTGAGCTCCATTGTATTCAGTGTAGTACAAAATCTTACATGTAATACACAGAAGCCTGAAGGAAGCAAGAAGTAGCTTGCACTCTGTAAATAGTCAGGTATTTGGCTGATTAAAAATAATTTTCTTAAGGTGAAAAGTACTTCAAAAAATCAGTTCTCTAGCCAGACCACAATGAGCATCCCAGTCTGGCACACAGTAGCCACCTCCGTTGTACAAAGAGGCAACAGTGAGGCTTCTGAGTGGGTCTGGAAACAGTAACCCTGACTAAAGAACTGGGTGTTCACAAGGACCCAATATGCCAACATTCAGAGATTCACCAGTTCTGCAACTGGAAAATCATTCAGATCATTTCAAGCAACGGAAAATGTTACAGCATGCGAGAAGAGGCCTTACAGCTCAGCTAATAATACTAATACTCAAAACACTAAGTGGCTTATCTCTGTAGTAGACTTGAGAAAAGGAAAAACACTCAGCCTAAGCTGCATGTCAGAGAGGTGAAGAGAGACTGCTATCCTGAAGGAAAGATGCAACACCATCCGACCCCTCACAGGAACATGCAGTTGCTTTGGCAGTACAAGTGAGGGGGATGCACTCCCAACAGAAGGATAAACATCTACCAGTGTTGCAACCAGCCTGGCGTATCTGGGTCTTGGAATAATTAAACCAGCAAAAAGGGGCCCTGGTCACTGCTGGAAGAGGACACAATTCACTAAAAGCCACAGGGTTAGAATTTAACTTCTGTGACATGATCCCCACTTCTCAGAATCTACACATAGAAAACATACCTCTCATCTGACAGACCTGACAAGGGCTCTCAGAGCAGGCAGGTTTCAAGGGCAAATGGCTGGTTTCCTCTCAGACCTGGTGAGTACCTAACTTCTTGTCTTCTAGCCCTCCTCACTGGCAAGCAGCATGATTGAAAAATTCAAAATGGGTGTTTGCATTTTACAGTAAATCATAGCAATGTGAAGGCAGAACATCTCATCAATTGTCTCCTGGTCTAAAGCCAGGAGGTATCAGGAACTTACAATGTGTTTCATCACCTTTGGCAGGTTCAGTACCGGAAGCTATTGCTAATGATTATGGTGCTAGGGATTGGGGGAACCCACCTGTCTGGTTTTCAAATGTCTGTCATCAATTACACATCTCCGGTAAGCAAAGACTTCACGAGATCACATCTGTAACTGTTTGCCACGGCCTTACTCTTTGAAGATGCTCTAAAAAATCTGTCAGGTGTTGCTATGTGGGTTTATTCCCAGCTCTTTCCAATGCCATACTGCCCACTGGCAGAAGACAAAAGGACTTTGCATGATTGTTAGGAGCTGTGCTCCAAAGACAACTTCTCACAGAACTGTATGGGAACAACATATTGAAACACCCTCCTCAAAGATTATGCCATGGAGAAAAAAAGATTAACAACTAGCTGACTGACTCTCAACCTTCAGTTCAGCCCTTTTCTCCTTATAACTGCTACTTGCAATAGGAGCAATTGCCCTTCACCAGAGTCAATAAAAGGTCCCACTATTTTGGTGTAGGAGTGCCAGGGTTCAACAGACTAAAGCGTATAATTGCGTTTTGAAAGACTATCTCACACTATTAGTCTGTATGGGAGGAAATGTCAATCCTAATTTGCAAACAAATGTCCCATAGTCATGCTTTTACCAATTACTGTTATTCACCTGTTTTAAAGTTATAAACATTATGAAGAACTACTGTTTGTGAAAATCTCTTTTTCTGTCCCAGTACATTCAGAAGTTTATCAATGAAACTTGGCTGGAGCGATATGGGTCTGTGCTGCAACAGGAGACACTCACATTATTGTGGTCCTTCATCGTGTCTATGTATTGTGTAGGTGGAATGATAGGCTGTCTGTGCAGTGGGTTCCTAACAGCAAAATATGGAAAGTAAGTATATTTCCCAATAGCTAACAGAGGCTGCAACAAGGGAAGCAATTAAATCTCACTCAGCTAATATAATAGATGTCAGAATTCTCACTGCCCCCTTCTGGTGCAGAATTTGCTCCACTCTCTGTGTATAACTGCCCCTAGGTACATTAGAGAGACAGGAATATGCAACCATTTCTGATTCCCTTGTCATGGTTTTGGTGCCAAACAATTCCTGTATTTTCACTGAAATTTCAGTACAAAATAAATCTCTGAAATGTCTTTATAGGGCAATAACGCCTTCTGGAGCCCAACACCACTGTAGTAATGCAATAGAGGATAGATATTCTGTAGGCAAAGTTTTTATTTCCTTTTTATTGATCACAGCCTTTAAAAAAAATGCACAGGTTCATTCCTCTGTAAGAATAATATGAGTTTCAGCAAGGATAAGAGAAGTCCCTCAGGCCCCATTCAGAACCCTCTCTTTGAGGGTGGCCATAAAGCACAAAGCCAGAACTATCTACCTTGAGGTGGATGGAGAGTGAAGCATATTCTCCATGAAGCTGACTTTGCCCTGGTCTGGGGACAGACACAGTGTTTGAGATGGGAACCTTATCCACAGTAAAGAAGTGAGAAAGACCATTCCTTATCAATATTTATCCTGCAGGAATTTCCTTCATCCTCATGGCGTGCTCACATAGTGTTAGCATGTGAGCAAAGAGGAATCATTTCTCTGCAAAGACATGACTTTCCTAATCTGATATGGTTGTCTTGTAAGCATTTGTTTAAATTTGGTCTGTAAATCCAGAGGAGAACAGACAGACAATAGTCAAAGATGAAAAAGTGAAACATGGATCACACCCACATGTTGTTTGCTGTTGCAGGAAGAAATGTCTGCTGTTCAATGACATGGTCCTCATAATAGCCACACTGAATACTGGCTTCAGTAGGAGAGCCAAATCTTTTGAGATGGTCCTGATTGGGCGCTTCCTTGAGGGCTTCGGTGCTGGTAGGACTCCCCACTACTCCATGTTAATGTGACTCCTTTGGGGTGGATACAGCAATCTTCCTGCTGGGAGTACCCAGGCATGCACAGTAACCCCAGTGCAACAAGGAACAGACTGGGAAAAGGTAAGATGAGCTGTCCTTTGCCTTCAAGAGGTCTTGAGAGAGAGATCTGGTGGATTAGCTAAACATCTTGCTTAAAGGAAAAGGTACATTTTTAGCCTATTATTGTGGAGGATATAGAGCAAACAGTTCAGAAGAGAAAGGAGAAAGCTACCTTTAGGTGAAGGAAAAAATGAAAAGGGACCATCTCTCTTGCTTTCTATAGCTTTAGCTCTTTTGTGTCTTTTTCATTTCAGGAATACACTTGAGCGCCCATGTTCAATATGCTGGAGAGATCTCACCGAAGAGGTTGCGTGGCTTTGTAAATGTGAGCTCCTCTGTGTTTCTTGCATTAGGAAAAGCTGTCGCAAGAATTCTTGGATTAAGGTACTTATGCTACTCCTTCTCATCCTGTTTTCCATTTATTTATCCTCTGTATGGTAGGGAAGTGTTGTTCTCCCAGTCCTAGAAATGGATATGCACTAAGGGTGGGGTTTTACTTTGCTTAAATACAGCCATAATAATGGATGCATTTACCTCATACCAGTCACTGAGGTTTATGTGTCACTGGGGAGAGAAAGGCCTTTCTCTTGGGAAAGAATGAATCCATCTCTGGAGGTGCGGTCTCTCTGCTGAAGTTAATAAGAAAAGTTGTATGTGAACACTTTCAGTAAACTTTTGGGATCTAAATCCTGCTGATTACTTTATACCCTCACTCAGAATTGCAGTATTGCTTCAGAAGGCTGTTGCAGGATATTCATACTCCACTGATCTTTACAAAAGAGTCAGATTACAAGAAAAATGTCAGTCCTGCAGTAGAAAGTATGAGCCTGTTTTCCTTTCCCAGCCTAAGCATCTTCCATTTCAATTGATCTTTCCAAGATACGTGTGTACATTGTGTCTCTTCAACTAATATAGGATCTAGGAAAATACCAAACTAGTTATGGATTGTAATTTTACTGGACTATAAATACACTCTAACATGCTTTCATAGAGATCTTTTAGGAACTGAAGACATGTGGAATGTGCTATTGTCCTTCTCTGGGTTAGTGGCATTGATTCAACTGGTCTTTTTGCCATTCTTTCCTGAGTCCCCTCCGTATCTCTTGCTGCAAAAAGGAGACAAACCCGGTTGCTTGAAAGGTAACATAAAACTTCAGATCCTTAATTCACTAAACCATAACTCTCAGTAAAGTGAAACTAACAGAGGGGGTCAGCTTTTCTAACAGCCAACTACAGATTTCTTGATAATTATATTATCAAATTCCTCTAGACTAAGTGCAGTCATCAGAAATATTTAAGATCTACCCCTAAATACTACAGCAAGTTAAAAGCCATTTCCAGGGAAGTCTCAGCATGTTCCAGTAAGCAATATGCTAGTCCTTTGCTCAGGGACTGATGAAGCAAAACAGACTGAACTGCAAATGCTTAATGTCATTAAAAGTTGAGAAATACAGAACTCTGAGTGGATCAGATGATGGGGAGTTTATTTCATTCTATCTCTTCTTTAGCCATGAAGCAACTCTGGGGAGAAGGGAATTATCTCACTGAATTTGACGACATGATGAAGGAAAAGGCTATAACAAAAGGCACCAAAATCATGAATGTTCTAGAGATGCTGAAAGAACCATCTGTGTATCCACAGCTGGGCACCATGCTCCTCATTTTACTGAGTCTGCAGCTCTGTGGCTTGAGTGCAGTTGAGTATACTCTATTTCCATGCTTAGATCTACTAAGTAACCGAAGCACCACAATTCTAGCTTCTCATTTTTTTCTGAATCTACTTTATTCCCCCTCACACAGAATGCACTGTCTGTGAAGATCTGTGGTATCATCACTAGTATTCTTCACATTTCCAGGGAGCTTCTCAGGTGGGAATACAAGAGATCCAACTCAGCATAAATTCCTGCAAGGGCACTGTTGTGTTCATTCCCTTGCTGGTATTACCAAAGATTCTGTAGAAGGGGTTATAAATACCCTAAGGCTTGCTACAACCCAGAGATCTCTTTATCTAGACTTCCAGCTCCACTTTCTGACCTCTGCAGTAGTAGACGGTCAGCTATTGCCATTCAATTGTCATTCCATTTGATAAAGGAGGTTTATCCTTTAAGTAATTTCCTTTCAGTTGTTTTCACATAAATTTGGCTGTGCCCAATACAGCCCAAGTTAAGAATCATTCCCCTGCCTGTCATTTTTATCACTCACCTATGGGTCTTTCTCCAGAAACACTGCACTCTGCTGGAGCTTGCTCATTACAGTTGCCAGCACTGTTGGCAGAGGAGGCACCTCTGTGTTGGTTGGTTATTTTTTTTCCCCCTGGTCTTTCAAATACCTTTTCTTCATCTCCATTACCTTTTTGAATTTTCACATCTCAGTCAAGTATGTTCCCTCCACTATGCCCCAACAATGTACTGTTGCTTTTGCAGTGATGACAAGTCTTGTACTAAATGATGCTGGGTAAGCACATCTCATACCTATTGACTATGCTTCTTTTTGGAATTTTTTCTTGTTTCCTAGATCACATTTTACACCTCAGAAATTTTTCAGACAGCCAACCTGCAGGAAAGCATAATCCCATATGTATCTCTAGGAGCTGCAGTTTCTGAGCTCGTCTCTCTCATCTTCTGTGTAAGTCAGACCTCGCTGGGGCTTTAAGGGTTAAAGTATATATGAGTTGGCTCTATTCTTCCTTAAAGAAAATGAATCTTCTCCTTATGAACTAAAGAATTTTTCTGTGATACTGCATAAACCAGTCATTGTTACCATTCACTCCAAATTTTGTCCTACCTTTTACATATTTCTTTCCATCTTCATTCTCCATCATCTCTTTTTCATTCAGATATAAATGAATTACAATTCAAACATAAATATGTGTACTTGTTTCCATACATTTGTGTATATCTATCTATTTGAACGGAGTCATGCTTCCACTGAATACAGTATTTATGAAGAAGTAACTGCAGTGCTGGGCAGCAATGGTAATTCATAGCATTAGAGAGGCTGGAAGGAATTCAATAAAATAACAAACATTGTATCAATAAGATTTGAGTTCTCTAAAGTAAAAAAGAACTCAGGAGGAATGCTTGAGTTGTTGGATGCCTGATAGCTGGATTTGGCCGTGCTGCCAGTGAGATGCAAGTTTTCTCTACTCTTCAGAGCTCCATTATTGATCGCTTCGGACGCCGGATACTCCTGTGGGGTGGTTATTTGCTGATGGCACTGATACTCACGCTGCTTGAAATAAGCCTTTTACTGAGTGTAAGTAAATGTCTCTCTGGGAGTGGAGCTGTGTCAGAACTCTTTGTGCAGGGTGGCAGATAATCAGCCTTAGCTTTCATGTCCAAAATAGTAGGTCAGGATATCTTCTGAATATAAACGCAGCCTCTCTGCAAGGGTTTTGTGGACCTGCATTGTAGCTCATCTTTTTTAATCAGGCTTTCAAACAGTCAGTGAGAAACATTTTGTAAAGTCATTGGCCTGGCAGAGCTTTCCTCCAGCTCTGATCTCTCCAAATCTCTCATGTCTTGTTCTGCTGTCTTTTAAATCCATGATGAGCATCCATGCTACCACCTTTCCCATTTGCTATCCCATGCCTCCTGCAGCAGAAGCAGCATGCACTGACACTTCCAAAACCCACCAGTTTCCACCCTTGATAAAAGTGATCCTGCTACATACTACAGCTTACTAGCTACTTCTAGTTGGGATGGTGGAAAGTAGTGAGGAACTCAGTGTCATGGCTCCAGTAGTGCCAGTGTTCACACTGCATTGCAGTTGTGGTCTCCTACACTTTCAGCTTCTTTCTGCTTCACAGAGATCTTATGGTTCACAAGAGACTTAAACATTTCTTTGAGGTTGTCTAACTCAGTAAGATAATCAGGTTAAATCAGTAACAATTCTCCACATATTATAATTAGCTTGGAATTTGTTATTTGTGTTTCAGACCAGGGTGCAGTTCAGCTCACCTCTGTAGGTAGGACACTGCAGGCTGCTCCTGGCCTTCCACTGCATTCAGTACACAAAGATAAGTAGCTCTAGTGAGCACCTACTACAGAGCTCAGTGTCATGAGCATTTACATTAATAATTGCTTCTCCTGTACGTTTGGATCAGCCATGCTACAGCTGTAATATTAATTTTTATTCACTTCCATCCTTTTGTCTTTGCCTAGGATCAGTTCCTCTGGATGCCATATTGCAGTGTTATTCTTATCTTTTTATTCATCATTGCCTATGGGTTAGGACCAGGTGAGTACAACAATTAAAAGCAACAACCTTGGACCACATGGATAAGCACAAGCCATGAATGTATGGAAGTAGAACTAGACTGCGTGAATATACCTTTGAAAATCAACAGCTTAGTTTGCACTGCAGTGGTGGGAGTCCCAATTTTTGATGAATTTACGACCCAAGAAACAATTTTCTTAACAAATTATTTGAAATTATTCAGACCCTTATGGATCAGAACCCTGTTTCCTCGCACTGAAGCCAAAAAAAAACCCTTGTTAATCAATCCACTAAGACTTGTGTTGCAGGGTGTCAGTGCTGTTCAGTGCACACAGGCTCAAGTGCTCCATCCTCTGTCTTTGCCTGTGGCAGAGATAGCCCCTTCTAAAGTATCAGAGTTTTCTCAACTTACCTGTAAAATTCTACTTTATTAAAGAATGACACCTGATAGCACACAAAGTCTCTCTGTTAGCATTGCTCAATCCTTTCTCATCCCCTCTTAATGCCACTCTGAACCACATACATCAGTACACTCGAGGTCCAACCTTCCAGCTCTCTACTAGGACCTTACTCACATAAAACCAGTACTACTCTGAAAGGTCCCTGAATAAGCACAACTTTAAGTTATTTCAGTCTCCAAATTCAAACGGCAGCCTTTATTATTAAAAAAACCCTTTTAATTAAGCCTTTATCATTATTAAGACTTTATTATTATTGTATTATTATCTATGAGGACCATGAACATCTTGAAAACCTAACAGAATTCCCATGGTAGCAAAGCTCAGGTGTCTCCTACAGGCAATGGAGAGAATAGGCCATTCAGGCCCTTCATCTCTATATTTTATACATGTTAGGTGGATAGAAACTGCCCTTGAGGAGTACCTGACTCTCTCCATGGACCACCAGAGAAGTCTGTAGGGGAATTCAGATAGAGATGGCTGTGCTGCCCAAATGTAGGTGATCTCACAGTAGTCTGACTTACTGGGGCTGTGTTTGACCAGTGACACCAGCTCATTCACTTTGAGGAAAATGGTTAAATGCAACAAAGTTTCTATTGCTTTTTTATGTTTTTTCCTCAGCTGGAGCCATCACATCCGTCATGAACGAAATCTTCACCCTTTCAACAAGGTCCTCTGCTTTTGTAATCGGTGGACTCATCATCTGGCTAGGCCTCACTTTCACAGGAATGATTTTCCCCTTTGCTGTTGTATGTAATTTGATTCAAATATTCTCGTTGACCCTATCAATTTAAACTGGTTTTCTAGGCTGCTCTGGATAGGGAGTAGGATGAAATGCCTTGTAGATGATCAAAGCTGTGAATCTCTTATTCCTACTGGTATAAGGAGTCCATCTACATAAAACACTTCCCTCAACTTCAGACATCATCTGCTGCCTCAAGACTAGATTAAAAAGATAAATAGATACTCCTTTTGTAAAATGAACTTATTCCTCATTTCACAGGGGCAAATCAACAGTGTTCGAGAATTTTTAGAGGCAAAGTGTTGTCAGGGAAATCACTCATCTTGTTCTATTTTTATCTCTAGATGTTCCTTGGTCCTTTTTGCTTCCTCATCTTTATTGCTGTCCTCGTCATTTCAGCGGCTCTCATCTACCTGTTCCTCCCAGAAACAAAAGGGAAATCAACCTCTGAAATCACAGAGGAATTCAAAACATGCCAGGTTAAGAAGAAACGTCACCAGATTGTGGAGAAGAATGCTACTGAAGAGAAGACATTCTGCACCAAGCTCTGATAGGTCACCAAGCAACTCTCACTGACAAAAAGCCCTGTCTCAAAATCAAACTGAAAACTAAACCTTAACATGGACTTTTCTCAATAAAATGTAATGCAAAATGTAATCCAGAGATAGCTTGTCATTAATCCAAGTAGTCCTATTTATCTTTATCTTTGTTTTTCATGGTGAGAGACAATGGCTCCTTCCTAGAACAGCTAGGAATAGGCAGGAAGACATTAATAACTACAGATACTTATCAAAACTGGCACATGGAAAATGTTTTCAAGTGTAACACATCAATTTTATCTCAATTCTTTCTCCTATGCTGTCATTTTAAAGAAGAGAATTTGTCTCTGTCTTATTTTGTAAGAAAGCTCTGCTCAGGATTAGGAGTATAAGAAAAGATGAAACATAAACATAGTTCTTGAAAATTATTTTCATGTGATCTCCTTATGATATCACACTGTAAAGGACCTTGATCATGAACACTGCACATGAACAAATACCAGGTAGAATAACAAAGAGAACTCAATTTTGTTCTATTTTCTTGAGCTGACATTAAGTAACTATATGTCCTATAATGTCTGTCAGATATCAGCCCTTATCCCTGGGTTGCTACTGAAGAACTCTCACCTGAATCCTCTGGAGCAAACTGACTGCACTTTCCATGCATATCAGTTGTAGCAAAATCTGGAGGAAATTTCTGTAGTGTAAGCAGTGGTCTCAGCCTTATTCTGGGTACCTGACGAATGGCACAAGCTTAACAAACATACAGGCAGTGCTGAGAGCTAGTGCCCTGGCATGAAGCAGGAAGTGGGACATTTTCAGAGAGTATCAAGAGAGTACAGAGAGTAGACACTTTGGAAATTCAGTCCATTTTATAAATAATTAACTGCTAAAATAAATAAATAAAGCAGAAGATGTGACAAGCAATGTGTTCTGGCTGTGTAATGGCCTAGGACGCATTGCACTCCACCAGTGTCACATCAGCTTACAATACTACACTTTTACCACTGCATGCTCCACAGCACCCATGTACTGCTGCTTTTCAAGAGCTGTCAACCCTGCTGACCACTGCACCATTTAGTCACTTCCCTCCCAAAACTCTTCTACCTTTGTATATGTGTGCCTGCCAGGGCACAACATCTCTTTGTTGTTCTTCCATTTCCCATCACAGTTACAAATGCTACACCATGCCTCCTGTTCAGTAGGACTGTAAGTTCTATCTTTCTGCAGTTTAACCATTCATATTGATTAATCTTGCGGTGCAGCACTGAAACAGGATGAGGTTTTAGGGATTTTTCTATTTAAAAATGTCAAATAATGTGCTTGCTTCTTCTAAAGAAATATCCACAGAAGAAGGTCTGCTATTAAAATGCCAGTGTGTGTCCAGCGGCTGGAACCTGGGTTCATTTTATATTCGATCTAGTTTCACTTCCTGTTTCAAAATATGGAGCACTCACACTACCCAATGTTTCCATTCAGAGACCTCTCCCATTGAGTCACTGAAATATTAATCCATCCATTCTAAGCACTGATCAATTGCTGCAAAAACCATAAATCAATAGAAATCATATGAAGTAAACATTAACCTCAGAGTCAGATGGTTACTTAAGCAGAAGGTGCAGGAAAGGCATGAGATTTTCTCCTGGCCATCAACTGGCTGCTGATTTGTCTTTGGATTTTTTTGCCCGTCCATCTACCACTCTTTATTTGGAAAACTGGTGCTCACTACCTACCTACCTAACAGAAAAAGAGAAAGCTTCACTGTGCTGACAAAGTGCTATATAAATGCATCATGTTATTAAAGAAGTTCTTAATTATGGACATCTATTCTGTAATAACACAACGCTGGGACAGACTGGCTTGTCTATCTTCTTGTTGACCTGCCCACAACAGCTCCTGTGCCCCCCTCATATATTTGATTCCAAAATGACTACCAAGGTGCTGCCTGTATACAGGATGAAATCTGATGCTTTTTGTTGCCACCATGCTCTCTTCCCCCACCCTCTCTGCAGCAGTGCTGCCATACAGCTTGCAGCTTCCCTGACAATGTTGCAGAAGGGAATTTCTAATGCCTGAGTTGACTGTTTGAAAATAAAATCAGCATAAGACCAAACAGAACACAAATATAACATTTCTCTTCTTCCACGTTGTTCTTTCCCAGCTGGCACAAATTTCACAAGATGGTGCACTTGCAAGTGGTAGTACTTCTCAACTGTGCTGAACAGACATTAAAGCCATGGAGCTTTAGCTAAGTAAACAGACATATGGAACAACAGGACCAGTGTTCACTATTGGTACTGTACCAGATCAATAGTGTGTTCTGTTATGGTAACTTCCACTTTCACTTGTCAGTTCCTTCTCTCTGATTTTCTCTTTTTCATATCTTCTTATCAGGAGTCCCAACCTTCCTGCACATACAGAAGAGAGAATTTTCTCTTGTAACATTGGTCAGTGTCCCTTTGTCTTTGCTGGTGCTTTTGAAGGAACTGATCTCAGCAGAAGCATAGCTGGAACTTTGCAGAGGGACTGTTCATCCCTGTCACCCAGTACCATGTCAGGTTTCAAAGCACAAGCCTTGGATCCCTCTGTCCCTCTCTTAGGAAGTCCACCCATGTTGCCTCTGATACAGCTCCAGTGTCTCCTGCAAGAAGTCAGTCCTTCACAGGTAGTCTTGCTGCGCACCTTCACTCCTTCATGGCTTTAACAAACCTTTCCATCTCAAGCATTCATCTTCCCAGGCTGCACAAATCCAATGTACCAAACACCAAAAGGCCTGTTCTCCCAAATGCTTACTATAGCTGCACCTCTTACACGTACTGATAAACCAGAGAGTATATGATTAACCTGACACTATTAAGGTTTACACATTGTTTTAACCCCATGCCAAGGCCTCTCTTTCTCATACTTCTCCAAGCAAGATTTCAATTTTTTTCGGTTATTCACCCTCACTATCTTTTACTCAAAAGGAGAGATGAAACAACGAAACTAAGCTTTTTTCTTTTAGCTTTCTCATCTTTGTACTACAACTTCAGTGTCATTGCTGTGACTGACATCTTTAAAAAGAAGTTGTCAATTCAGGTGCCATCCTGCCTCACTTATTTTAGTACAGGCCAAACTCACTGTTATGAGGCTGCACCTGTCATCTGACAGAACTGAATACAAACAGTGGCATTACCATTAGTGTGTCAGAGTATGCTTGTACCTGCCTAAAGGAGGTTATGTTCTGTAAATATTATAGCTTTGGTAGCTGTTGTCAGATGAGCTAATAAAACTGGCTAGAAAACATCTCATCCCATATTTTTGTCTCTTTTCTTGGGCCTGCCTGGACACAGTGAGGCTAAAATAGCTCTAGAAATAGTGAAAGAGAAAGGAAAAAGCTTCATGTGAACTTCTTCATCTCCCTCAGGAAATTCACCAGCATGAACACCTCTATTTTCACTTCTACAGGTCCAACACTAGATGACGATGAAAGGTGTATCTCTTCTTTTTCTGGACCACAGATAACTTGCACGAGATGATATCCAGGATGGAAACTAAAATGATAGCAGTTTCTTGCTGTTAAAAGCATGTGAAAAGCTTTTAAAAGGACATTTTCTATTTCAAACCCATTCTTGAAAAGAAGCATTTTCTCAACAATCACCAAACAGGACAAGACACTGGTAGAAATGTACCCCAGTTCCTTGCTAACCAGTGCTTCAATTAGAGGTGGTATCACACATGCAGTCCATTGTTTCCAATGCAAGATTTTGTCTCATTGTGTTTTCTGACATAACCCTCATAATCAGAGAAAAAATATATAGTAAAAAGGGATCATTAACATTTTGAAACAGTAAATGGTCAATAATTATGATATTGACTAATTTTTGTACAATCCAACTGTTACAATCACTGGTGTTAAAGAGAAAATACAGAAATGCCAAATCATTCTAAATGCTATTGCAAGCCAGGATAAACAGCAGTTGCTTGCTATGCAGTTATATAGGCAATAGTTGGAATTACACAAGCCACCAAGGTTTTATTATTAACACAATTTTTTTCTCATTTCTTTAGACTCATAGTATTTGCAGTAAACCCTCTGTAAATAATTGCATTCTGTGTTACAAGAACTGACGATACAAGTCCTGAGGATGAGCTTGAGCATTTACTGATGGCTTCAGTACAACCCTATTGCCCCATCTGCTCTGCCCCCAAGCCCTGGGGGCAGACGGATGTCCTCTGGCATGAGTAAGAGCAAGCAGAGGCCTCTGAAAGCAAGAACAGCTCAGAGCATCAACCACACATGAAAGCTCTGGGCTCTTTCTTTCAAGTGCTGTCTCTATCAGAAGCCATGTAGAGCTATAGTTTGAGCTTCACTTCACAGGAGATGAACCACTGGGAACCGAAGGTGACTTTTTCAGTGGCTGCAACACTGATTTTGGAGTTAATCTGTGTGAAAGCTGAAACCTGGGGGATTAAGATCCCAGTTGTCCCATCCTAACTCATTAAGGCATTTTTACCTTCTTTGATTACTGTCATGAGTAAGTAGGTCTTAGTTACGGGCTGCTCTAAGCAGAGCCTTCAGGACTAGATGTTCTATTTCAAAAGCCCTTGCCAGGACACAAAGTCTCTTACTGCCTTTTTACCACACCTGCCTGACATAAACACCAGAGAAGAAACACCCTTCCTCAAAACAGTCTATCTGGTACAGAAAACCATAACAGCAGAATTAGGCTTTGAAATTTGCCTCATTTTCATCTAATAAATTATATTTAGTATACTAATTAATCTGAAATGGAACATCACATATTTTACTTAATAATAAATAGCAATACCTAAACCTTGTGAAGTTGCTTTTTGCTTTGTGCAGGTTATAGCAGATATACTCATTGGTCTGCATCATAGAAGTAGAGTCTTTTACTGTTCCTGGAAAACTGTTTTGATTTTTTTTGCCTGGATTGTTCTCCTTTCCCTTTCCAAAAACCTCACCACCCCCCAGCTGCAAACTTCCTGCCTTTCGAAACTTTCCCCCTAGTTGGACTAGATGAAATTACGTCCCGAAATGTTTAATCCATCAGTGTTAACTTTGGCCAGTTGAAGTGAGAGTAAGTGACTGAAGAGGAAATAGTAAAAATTTAACTCTGGTCCCTGAAGCCAAATGCCCACTGCCACACCAGCAGGCAGGAGGCAGATGAAGCTTGCGATGACAAAGACACATCACACACTGGACAGCCAGCCCCTAGACAGAGATGACCGGCTTTCTATCAGACCTGGTAAGTGCTTGATGGGGTATTTACAAATATACAAAAATGTGGGACATTTTTATACACTACTGGTGTCTCAAAGAAAACAAAATCAGTATTTCAGTAAAAACAAGGCTCCTATTCACTAAAATCATCTTGGAAGTGGTTCTGACCACTGTTTTGAGGTATTAATGCATTCCATATGCTCTGCCATCCATCTTTGCCACATTTCATCAACATGTTAATGTTTCTTAAATGTTTTCATTCACTGGAAAATCTTTGCTTACCTTCAAACATATTTTGCTTTGCTTACCTGCTGAAAAAAGAATGTTGTAAGATATAGCATGAATTTAGCCCAGGAGATGGCAGGCAGAGATTTTGAAAGGTAGGAAACTGGACAGCATATCAGCAGCTGGGGCATCTTAACAGGGATGTTTGTGGGAATCTGCAACATTTATATCCTGGCTGTGGCTGAGTCTTGAACCAGTTGCTGCCTCATACACCAGTGAGGCACTTCCAAGTAGGACAAAGTCTCTCTGAGAAATAGCTCTCAGCTCTTGCTGGGGCACACTTAACCTCTCATGCAGGAAAGAGGAATATAACACCTCTGAAAGGCAGACCATTTTTCATTCATTCACAGCATATTCACTGTGTGCTGCTGTAAAGGCTGCTGTAGGGTAAACCTAAGAGCAGTACTGGCTGTGTATTCTCAGACCCGTAATCAACCAGAAAAAGAAAACTAAAGTGGGATGCCTGTTCTCAAATCTTCCAAAAGATTAACATGACCATGTGGCTTGAGACAGGCAGGTGGGGCAAGAGCTCAGAACTGACAACAGCTTTAATGCAAAACTTGAATAGAGGAAAGACTGCCCACTATTCAAGGGCCTGGAAAGTGTCTGGCACAGCAGCTACTATCCCAGGTAAGGCAGGAAAGGTCTGGGTACAGATGGCCCGGTCACTGCTGTGAGCACAGGTAGCCTGGCCACTATCCAGATAGCAGAGAGGAAATAAGACTTCCCTCCCCAAAAGCACTCTCACGTGTATTAGCCCTGAAGTGTGGAATGACCTTGCTACTCTGTTGACTGATGGTAGAGGAGGGGAGGGAAATGTAATGGTTTCCATAGCTAAAGGCTGCATTTCCTTGAATCGGATGTTGGGAAATCACAGAGGGATGTATGCCTCACACCAGGACAAGCAGAGGAAACTTTCCTACCTTCAAGCCCCTTGAGCAAATGAGATGCTGCTGGAGAGTGAGACACATTGCAAGAACAGTCTGACATAGCTACAAGCTTAAAATTTTGTTCTACCTCTGCAGGTACAGTACCAGGGTTTCTTTCAGATGCTCACCGTCCTCGGGATCGGGGGGACATTCCAAATTGGCTTTCAAATTTCTACAATCACCTATGTGTCTCAGGTAGGCACATGGCACACTGGTTAACAGCAGCTCTGAGTCTACATTTCTGTTTAAGGATGCTTCTCTCTGGCAGTCAGCAAGGGTTTCATCATAGTATTCTCCTCTCATGCTTCATTCCCATTGCTATGCTATTGTGTAAAGCAGAACATATCAAACTTCTGAAGATAGGAAAAAAGAGAGACATCTGCAAGTTGCTGTTAATACAACTATTCCTCAGAAGACACACACTGAGGTGGCATCTGTCTTCCCTATAAACCTGTAGCACATCTGTATTTTACATGTAGGTATAAGCCTACTTCAGTAGTTCCACTTGATAATGTTATAGTTACCCATCTTCACAGACAAATAGAACAGATCAAGTGAACCATGTTCTAGAAAAATGTCTGCTTCTCTCCACTGAACAAAGGTAGAACTTCCTTTTGAGATACTGGGGTCTAGAGGGAAGACATTATTATGTTGTAGAGATCACCTTATGGGAAAAGTGCTATTTTCAGGCTTCAGAACACTAAGTTCTGACTCAGAAAGTATTTAGAAGCTGCACTGAACAGTCACTGTGTAACCTGGTGTTATTGGCATGTATGTGAGAGCAAGGCCATCATACACCTGCAGAATTTACAGGGCTGTTCACACTGTTCTTCAGTACAAGTCTGTGCTTCAGCTTGTCAGATTTCAAGGACAAAAACACCCAAAGAATTAACTTCTTTTCATGGCAAAATTAACACAGCATACTCCATTATGCTACATCTGTTAGCTATGCTTTTAGAGTCTATATGAAAAGTTACTTAAGCTGAAGCAACAAAATTGTGTTCTAAATATAATGCATGCACTGGAGTCACAGGTATTGTTAGTGAAAATTCTTTTTTGTGCCTCAGCATGTTAAGGCTTTCATTAATGAAACTTGGCTGGAGCGATATGGATACCCCATCCATCAGGATAACCTCTTGTTCCTGTGGTCTATCACCGTGTCTATCTATGGTATAGGAGGTCTCTTGGGTTCTTCAGGAACTAGATACCTGATGGTCAAATATGGCAAGTACGTATGTTTAAAGACAATTTGTCAATTGAATCTTGATTAAGGAAATGACAGTTGAGGTTTTAAACATGAGACAGACTGTTAGGCTTAGACATGCCTGTAGACATGCAGCAGCTTCAGCAGTGGTGTCAACAGACTTTGATGTTTCTTGCCCTTGTCCTGTGGCACGGGCTAATCGACTGTGCTGCCAGCCTGTCACACCAGACAGTTACTCAGGTTGGGTTAGTCTCTGCACAGAGGAAAGGCAGCCCCCTGGCTGAAGATAGAACATACAGCAGCATTGAGATGCTCCTAAATGCTATATAAATGTGTTCCATGATGGATTTTCACGTGCAGAAAAGCTTTAAGACTTTTCTCAGTTACGAAACCTAGAAGCATTCACAGAGTCCCAGGTCTAGCCATGTGCCAAGGCACACAGTGAGTCCACAGTATCTAGTGCCAATAGTGAGTCCGCAGTATCTAGTGCCAATAGTGAGTCCACAATATCTAGTGCCAACAGTGTGGATGGGATTATTTTGTCCTGGACCGCACATGCCACAAAACTAGCAAGCCAAATTCACCCAAGACATCCTATATGCCAGGAGCTTAAGTGCCATTTCCCTTCTGATTTATGAAAACTCTTTTTTCTTTCTTGCACTTACAGAAAGAAATGTCTCCTGTGCACCAATGTACTGATGATAACGTCAGCATCTATCATGGGATGCAGTAAAATAGCCCAGTCCTTTGAGATGATTCTGATTGGACGCTTCCTGTGTGGAGTAAGTGCAGGTAAGTGATTTCTCCCACAGGTCAGCAGGATCTCACCATATTTTACATCTTTATTCAGAGTAAATAATAATCCTGCACTAAGAAAATAAAATATTAAAGGCAGTGACCCCTTGGCAGAAGATCTTCTATAACATCCAGCAACAAATAGTATGATTACTACTAATTTCACTAAAATGAAATTCAGCTTTGCCAAGTGTATAAATATTCAGAGCTATCAGGAAAGTTTTGGTACAATATGAAACAAAGGGTTTATTTACTGATGGAGAAATATGTATAATATTATCTGAATTTTAATTAACAGTCCTGAATTACATAGTATATGGTTTCAATCTGGTATTCCCATAAGACTCCAGAGAATCAGTCTGTTCAAGGCTACAGCCATTCAATTTTGAGTCTTACATGTATCAGGAATGTTCTGCAAGGGTACTCAACCTGCTTCAAAGCAGTAATTCCTTGGGGTTAGTACAAAAAGCTGGGCATAATCAAGCAAAGTAACTCCTGCCAGTAATTAATTCCACGTACAGCAAAACCACCCTGTGCTGGCATCAGTATGCCTTGGATTTGTCTCCTACACAAAAAGATACTTTCCCATTCAGTTTAGATATTCACAGGGGTGCCTATTTTAACCTATTTCAGTAGAAATTAATGTCTATTTTCAAATAACCATATTTTTTATATTGTTTCTCTGACATACAGTTGTATTGGAAGGACTACAGTTGTATTTTGAGAGCTACTCACCCACAGGGGCCCTGCTATGGTCTAGAATATGTATGGTGCCTCATGCAAAAACCTTATTTTTGTTAAAGAGCTTGGACATCTGCATTGCTTTACCATGAAACAAAGCCAAGAGAACATGTTGCTTTCAAAACAGATAAAAGGGTCTGTGACCACCACATTAGGAAAAAGCTCTTGTTCCCAGACTAGTTTTCAGCATGTCTGAGTTATTAAGTACTTCACATATAGCTGGAAACACCAACTCTACCTGAAATCAGCAAAATTATTGCTGGACAGTAGAAAAGGAATACTTGAGTCTCCCCTAAATCATGTACAAATCAATGTTGAGTATAGCACTGTGTATTTTAATCTGTTATGGATCTACCTTACAACTATTCTACAGCATTATGTCAGAAAAGGTTGAGATGATGTAAGTTAACAACAAGCCTATTAAATATTACTACAGGGTGTTTAGCTATTTAGCACTTGCATTCTCTGCCCTCTTTAAAATATACTGAGTGTTACAAGAGATACTATGCTGGCAGTTTACCCTAAAAGGAAAACTGTCTATTTCTTCAGATCAGAAATCTACTCTATGTAAAGAGGACCAAATACTTCTGCAGAAAGGGTTAGAAAATCTAGTACTGAAAATCTCCTATGTGGGTTGAGGTATAAGAAACAATTCAGTGCATGAGGCAGCTGTATTCTGTCCTGCTTCATTATTTACATGCAATTTTGTTTCCAGTGGCTGTGAATGTCTTCTTTCTTCTCTCCCACAATTCTCTCCTCACCCCAAGGTCTTTGTGTTCCTCTACATCATCAATATGTTGGAGAAATTTCCCCTAAGAAGCTACGTGGATTTGCAAACTCTACTTCCTCTTTCTTTTGGTCTCTGGGAAAAGCCATAGGGCAGATTACAGGACAAAGGTAGAATACAATTGATTTTGCACCCACTTAATTTCTGGATCCCCTCTACCTTTTGCTTCTTCCTCTGCTTTTCCATCCATTCCTTTCCTCAAAACCGATGGAATGAACTTACATTCCCACCAGGGAGCTACTAGGCAGCCAGTACCTATGGCCCTTGCTGATGGCCTCCTGTGGATTTCCAGCACTGGTCCAGTTGGTCACTCTGCCTTTCTTCCCTGAGTCCCCAGCATATCTCCTCATGCATAAAGGAGACCAGGAAGGCTGCAAAAAAGGTAACCAAGGGCTCCAGTTCACCACTTCACTTCCAATTGTTTTGTGACGCTTGATCTCCCCATACGGAAAAAATACACAGGACAAAGTTTCTCCCTGCTCATTTCCAAGACAACTCTGTGGACACCTACTAAGTGTACTTTTGTTATTGTCCCCACACAGAACATGAAACTGCTTCCTTCTACAGTTCTGTATTACAAAACCTTTGGCATTCAGCTGACACCACCTGTACTGTCAGTCTGATGACAAATTATGATAAATAATAAATGGTAGATGATACATGGCTGTTTGCACTGAAGGCCTCCACAGAGCACCCCTTAGCTCTGGTTGTTTGCTGGGTACCCTGTTCATACCCTGAGAGAAAGAGGAAGGGAGAAAAATGGACCCCACGGCAGGGAGGGAGTCATTGTGCACCTCACTAGGCCCCTCTGTCACAACAGGTCCCTCTGTGCAGGAGGGGATTAGGGCTCTGGAAGACCCTATAGGACATCTCTGGTTCACACCACAGCCACAGCCCATGCATTCTGTGCTGCCAGACACTTGAATCACCTACTCACCAAACTCCTTAGGCAGCAAATAACAGAGACGAATTAACATGGCAGATCTCGCTCTCCTTCTCCTCCACAGCCATAAGGCAGCTTTGGGGTGAAGGCCATCACCAAGCAGAGATTGATGACTTCATGAAAGAGAAGGCAACAATGAAAAACACCAAGATCTTGAGTGTCCTGGAGCTAATGAAAGAACCAGCTTTCCGTTGGCAGCTGTACATGATAGTTGTTCTGACCACCACAGTTCAGCTATGTGGCATCAATGCAGTTGAGTGTATTTCCCCCTTAAAGTCTCAAAACACCTATTGATCTAAAGGAAACATCAGGCTCCTCACAACTCCATCACCCACACTCTTCTTCTTGAGAATATCCTACAGTTATGGTTCTGGATGGGCTCCAGAAGAGACGATACACCTGGCTACTTCTGAAAGCTCCTAAAGGAGGACTCTGCAAACCTAAGTACTCTGCAGCAGCTGCAGGTCCTTCAAGCCCAGCATTTCATCTTTACTAAACGAATTAATTAATTTAATTTTTAATGGCTTTGTCCACCAATAAAGTGAATACTATTAAAAAGACTGCAGAATTCTAGATCCAGAGTGCAGAGATCTAGATTCCAAAGTGGAGCTGCATGCTGCTTGGTTAGCAGCTCCTGTCCAGGGCAGTGTCACACAGGTACAGGTAAGAAATCAATTAATTTCTTCTCTTACTGTTTTACGGGGTTTTCTTCCAGATTTATTTTTATACTTTTGAAGTCCTCCAGGCAGCTGGCTTTGATGAAAGAATGATCTCCTATATGACCCTCTCTGTTGGACTCTCTGAACTCTTAGCTACTGCAGTCTGTGTAAGTGACATGACTTTGGGAATGGGTCTCAAGTTGCTCTTCTGGTACTGATACCAGTGTGATTCTGTCCTTCAGAGCTCCATCATTGAGCGACTGGGCAGGAAAGTGCTTCTAAGAGGAGGTTATTTTATCATGGGCTCATTGCTAGCTGCTATCACTGTGACTCTCTCACTACAGGTAAGAAAATTCTTCTCATGGCAGATTATTCTAACTACTGCTCACAGGCAGGACTATGCTACCGAGAAAGGAAAGTGAGGCTTAGAAGTGCCAAAATAACTGTTGTGTTAACAGCTTACCTTCTGGAAGGGAAATATCCTAAAAATCAAGCGTATCTATAGGATCAAATCATCTCTCAGCAAGTACTCTCTTCTATTCCTGCCTTCCAGTGTGATCTCACAAGTGCAGCAAGGAGCACATAAAAAACAGGGAAACTAGCACTGATTAGTGAATTCATCGGACTGCAAGCACCAAACACTGGCCAGCACAGAGCAAAAGACAGTCCTAGGAAAATGGCCCTTTCTAGTAACACAGTTTCTAATGAGTAACAACAAAACCCCAAGCTCTTTTTATCAGTTAATTTGAAATTTAACTTTGCTTCAGAATATATGGCGATGCACATATCTGTTCACAGACTTGAAACTGGTTCATCTCTGTAACACTTTTGTCATTGCTGTTGCTTCTTCATAAGCAAATCTCCCGGGTTAACAAATATTCATCCAAGAGCTACTCTACAGCTAGTACTGTAAAACTAGCCTTGAAGCAAGGTGGCAGCAGACTTCCATTTTTGTTTCGTTCATGACGGATCTCAAACATAGAGCGAAATCTTTTCCTGAAGCACTGAGGTTTCACATACTGAAGCCTAAGATCCAGAAAAGTTCCTTTTCAGTACCAGTTATTGGACCTATCATTAACAAAAGTGATTTGGCCTTCCCATATCTCAAAGGCTTGGGAAAAACACTGTGGGGTCAAGAAGAAAGGAAGACAGGGTGGAAAAGTACTATTCAGACTTAAATGAAAGCTTCCAAGCTTAACAGTTGCTCTGCACAAGCAAACCTGCTTCTCTGCTCACCTAATAAAAACCTCACTGCTCCATCCACGGGAAAAAGCACTCACATTTCTCTGCCACTTCCCACACATTGTATGTTTTCTCTTGTGGTTACAGTGTTGGAAAACAAGCAGCACTTCTCACCTATTAACAGATTTCACTCAAAGTTTGTTATGCATTGGATTTTTTCCCCAGGACTGGTATTTCTGGATGCCATACTGCAGCCTTTGTCTGATTATCTTGTTCGCAATTGTCTTTGGAGTTGGGCCGGGTAAGTGCTCATTCAGAAGAAATAGAGTCAGGGGAGTTATTAATATGGCTAGGAAAATCTTGCATGATCTTGCATAATGTTTAGCATAAGTAAATTAATTTAACCTCCTCTTGTAGTCATTTAAACATTATGGGTCCAATCATTGGCCATAAATTTCAATGCCATCAGATTCGTGTTTTGCTAACAAGAGGAAAAGAACACAGCAGAAATTACTCACTGGAAAAATACAGCAAAAATAGAGCAAAAGCAGATGTGTTTGTTTGGGGTTTTTTAATACTCATAAAAAAAAGAAAGAGAAAAAGAAAAGTAAGAGTTCTTTAAAATCCAGTGCTCTACAATATCACCACTTGTCTCACATATTCAGCAGTGCAAAACCTGCTCCTCTTTAAAAATATTATTAAAAGCCTATTCACTTTCAAAATATTTGCCTTCCCATACAGTAGGGTTGAATTATTTTCTTAACTGAAAGCTGCCAATGTCCTGTGACTCCAAAACATGACTGAAATAACCAGGAAGTGAATCTAGGAAGATCACTCATTGGTGATCTAGCAGTACCATCCTGGGAATTCTTGTTAGAAATAATAGTAATTCTACCCTTACACAGCTTCTTTCACAAGAATATGTCAGACTTCCTCACGTGTTAACTATTTCACTCTTGAATCTCCACAAGAAATGTATTTGAACATTGGATCACTTTACAAACCTGATGTGTAGCAGTTTATAAAATGACACAAACATTTTCTTTTCTAAAACAGAGCAACATACATCATTCTTATTGTGCTTCGTCTTTCAGCTGGTGCCACAGTTTCCGTTAGGGTTGAAATTTTCAAGTTCTCATGCAGACCATCTGCCTTTGTGATCGGCGCCATTCTCAACTGGCTGGGCGTCTTTGTGATCGGAACAACCTTCCCCTTCATTGTGGTGAGTCACCTTCCCTGGGATACTTCAATAGGCACTAAGCTTGAGTTGGCCCCTGGAGCAAGAAGAAGAGCAGCACGAAATGCCAGTGCCATGTCAGTCTAGAGGGGTCTTGGCATCTGCTCTCCCAAGTCCACTTCTGCAATGGAAGGGCTCTGATTTGCTCAAGATACTTATTCAGACTGAAATATTTGTCAAAGGTCAAAATGCAAAGAGCTCCTTGCCCAATTCAAAGTACTTTGGGACCCAAATACAAACACTGTGCAAAGAAAGTGCAAAAGAAAAGACATGCTGATATTGCTCTCTTTCTTACTCTGCTTTTCCCTGCAGGAAAAACTCAAGCACTTCTGCTTCCTCATCTTTATGGTAGTAATTTTCACTTCAGGGACAATTATTCATCTGTTCCTTCCAGAAACGAAAGGGAAATCAATTGTGGAAATCACAGAAGAATTCAATAAGTTAAACTTTAGAAAGAAGTATATTCCAACAACTCCGAACCATGTCACAGAGGACTACACCTTCTGCACCAGGCTCTGACCAGCTGTTGTAGGCAGTAAGGCTATCTTAAAATGAAGGGAAAAAACAGACAATTGTTTTCGGACTAGAAGTTGGTCTAAGTGGACTGTCAGCTATTGCATCTGTCACTTATAAGGCTCCCATTTTGCCCAACCAGAACCTTTCTCAAGCACTCCATCCTGGGCAGTTTAGAAAAAGGATGATGGCTGATCTTAACAGGATAGACTCACGTGAATTACAAGCATTTTGGCTTAACATGCTGAGGTGTAAATCTCTTCTCAAGACAGCAACTCATACACACTGAAAGTACATGTAGAACTGATAAACACTCTGTTGACCACAGAGAAAGGGAATACCTGTGATCCCCAGTCTCTCCCTCTGATTTCTGTGTTTTTACAACCCTGAAATCAGAATAGTGATGTTCTTGGCTTGCCATCTCTGGCTAAGGTACAGATTCAAGAAAAAGCTCAGTGAAATAGGAGAGAAATTCCTTGTTTGTAGGCCTTACAGGATAGTGTGACCTTGTGAAGTACCACATGGATTCATTTCACCAGATTTATTTTTTTAACTGTTCAAACTCATGGGACTTTTCCTTTCTTTATAAAGTGTCTAATATTGCATGCATTTCCTTCACACAGTCCTGGTAGCAAAGTAATACTATTAGGAAGAACATGAATAAAACAAAGGCTCACAGTGGAGCACACTAAACAATTTAAAATCTGTGGTATTGCTCTGACAGGCATATTTACTTCAATAATGTAATTCAAAATATGAATTCAATTATTCATCATAACTGTTGCTTATTTTTAACCGGAAATGTTAAACATAATAAAGATGGCAAATTGCCTTGCGATAAAACTTCTGGCCTCCATAAATATTTCCTTCCTAACAACAGGATCTCCCTTAGGAACACCCAACTACTAAAAAGTTATTGGTGTGCTTACCCTCCCATGATCAGGGTTTTTCATTATTCCTTTGTCTTTAGGATTGAGGGGCACTTAAGATTTCTCACTACAAGACTTAAAGTCAGAAAAGCTCAATAATTTTGTAGTGTTCCATATACATATAACATGATAAAGACATGACAGTCATTTGGAGACAATTGCTAATATCAAAAGGAAATCTCAACAACTGCAGAACAGAATTCTCTTTTCCTAACCAGTCATGCTGAAAACATCCTTCATTCCATTACAACAGCACCTGAATTATTTGGAAATGTAAGCAGAATGCTATTGTATAGCATTGCTGGAGTGACTCTCTAGTGAGCCACTTCTCTGATCTCAGTTATTCATTAGATGTCATTAGGAAAGCCTTTCCCATAAGATCTTCACAAGAAGCGAGCAGATGCCCTATGCAACATTAATGTGACAACAAAGCGGAACAGCTATTAGGAGCACAGGTCAGCCTTCGCCTGTGCTCAGTGGAGCAAGAACTGTATTCTGGTAACCGCCTGGTCAAGGAATGAAACAGCAAAAAGGTAGTTCAACTACACATGGGAGGTGATAAAGAATACAGCCATACAGGAGCTTTGGGAACACTACATGGACATTTTCTGCCAGAGATATTAGCTGATAGGTAAGATATGTCTCAAATACTGGCTCTAACTGGGGCAAATATAAACACTTACAAACTGGATCTGCTGTCAGCTACACACAAAACCCATACACCTGGTCTAGCCAGCCTGTATTAAGGAAGATTAGCACAGCTTTGCATGTGTGTTACATGTGACCGTAAAACTGCAAGGTAAATTACCTGATGTTGTAAGATTTCCTATCCTGATCACAATTAGAACTACAGGGTATCTGTAAGATATCTGTTAACAACTTGTTAGCACTAATTATGATATTAGCATAATATCATAATTAGCACTAATTAGCATATCTAATGAAGGTGGCCTCAACACAGTGCAAGTAATAAGAGCACAGAAGCACCACAGCAACCAATCAATGCAAATGCAAAAGACATTAGGCATAAAGAGCATTACAGGAGGAAGACTCTTAACCTATCAAAATAGGAATCCGAAGTTAAGGTACAAGGGCAAAGAACAGAAGTAACTATATGCATAAAGTATACTAAATAGAAGTGAGTTAAGTAGAACATAAGGAAATATGTGCATTGTTTGAAGGAATGACCCACACTTGTACCTATGTATTATTGCTTGCTTCTGTCTTTCCCCAATATCATCCAAGCAAGGCAGATACTAGCAGCTAACATGGCATTTCCTTCCTTTGTCAGATGCACATTTGGTTGTTTCAATTTTGTATGACTTTACAGAAAAGGAAATTAATTCTTAGCATCAAAGGGCCAGTCTACAGTCTTGTTTGTGCTCCAACATCTTATCTGCTGAAGAACCAAATCTGGAAAAAGAAAATGCTATGAACTCTCAGCACACACTAACAAAGCTTCATGGTAAGGACCACATAATGATGGGACAAGTGGTCAGGTGGTGCTACCTGCTACAATCCAGACATTAGCTACAGAATACTTTGCATGTCATGTATTTTCTATCAAATACAACTACTGGCATCCAATACAGTAAGCTCTTTATGATCTCTTTATCCTTTTCTTTAACTGAAGTGTAAATGGCAAATGATCAATAAGCCATTTACCAACTTAATACATACAAACCCCTCCTAATTCTGCAATAAATGAAGTTAAAGCTTGGGAATTTTCTGTCTGAAGGGAGAGACATCAATCCAGCTATGTAAGTTAAAGGACAGCTTCAATGCATTTCCTTTTTTCTTCAAAGACGCCAGCTAACAGAAATGCCAGACAAAACTGCATAAGGTTGAATCTTTCTCTCCTAGCAACGAAAATCACCTACTATTAAATATGTAGCTGCTCAAGCCTGGTGTGCCACTGTGTAATTTGTTTCATATTGCGTCTCATTCCAAAATGATGGAGCATTTCAATTCCTTTAAGTAATGATTAAGTTACCATGTGCTCCAGTTGCCGTCACATGAAGGGAGAATTGCTCTTTCCTATTATATATCAAAGTCCTATAGTTCACTGTTCAAGCCCCATCTAAATTCCCAACAGATAACTTTGCCTTCATGCTTCTCAGCTTGTACTGAAAACTAAGCAAGTTATGATCATGATCATTGAAATTCTGTTTAGAATTGGTGTCTCAGTTCCCTGGCCCCTAGCACAAGACAGGGCTCATGAAATATACAGGTTCCCCACAAGGGAAACCATCCTGTTTACTGGGCTGGACACAACCACTGGTTGAAATATTTAATCCAACAATTCTAAACTTTGTACAACAGCTGAAATATGTATCATTAACTCAAAAACCTCTGAAGTAAAATTTAACTTCAATAACGTGGGACTAGTTCACGGACACTGCTATTGCATAATGTGAACATTTGGTTCTTTTAGCAGGTCATAGTAAGCAGCACGAATCAGCTTTTTCATAGGAGATGGCCACCTTTTTCTCTGAGCTGGTGAGTATCTGCTCACTTTTTCTCAGTGTTCTGACTTATAAAAGACAAAACTAACATCATACTAAAAATCCAGATTACTTAAAGATTGTAAACTCTTTTGGTACAGAGAACATCTTTCTGTTCTCTGTGTTTAAACATCAACAAGAACAATGCGGCTTGGGGCCATGAAAATCATGTTGCATGGTCTGTTTAATGCAACAACATTTAAAATAAAATAAAATAAAGTAAAATAAAGTAAAATAAAATAAAATGAAATAAAAGTCTGGCAGTTGCAGCACTCACAATGCTACTTTACTGTTGTCTTGTGAATTACTGAAAACAATACTAATTAGTGAGTGCTCTGATAACTTCCCAAAGTAAGGAATAGATTAACTGTACTTCAAAAGACTAAGAAATCATGACATACGCATTAACATAATTGACTTCCCTCATTTCATACAAAGATACTTAATATCATTAATGAAGTCTTAAAAAGGGAAGAAGTGACAAGCATTTCTTGCTCTATTTCACAACTGCCAGGAAGAAACTATTTTACTTTCCTTTTTAAATATCAAAATTGTTAATTTGTATGTCTATTATACAGAATAGAAAATGAAGAGTGAGAGGGTGAGTTCGTCATTTGTTTGATGCTTTTGCCAATTAGGAAATCCATTGCATTTGGGACAGCACCTGTAAGGAAATTCAGAGTCTTCTTGTCACAGCCTATTGATTCTTGTCATGTAATAACTTTTGGAATCCAGCTGTGGACTAATTAAGTCACAGGCTCTTGAAATATGGACCTAAGAACAAGTAAAGGAATGTTTTCCTAAGTATCTCCCAGCCCAGCACTACTCACATTTGCATTACTTTATTCCTGACTGACTGCATTTTTTACCAGCTCCTCTTTATCCAGGCACCGATCTCCAAAAAGCTGTGAGCTCATGAAGTTAGTATGTGACATGAAAAGAACACAGAACACACTCTCTACAGAGGTGATGCTACTGTCCTGGCCTGTGATGTGCTGACTAAAAAGGAAGAGACAGTTAAACCCCAAAGAACCCTGCACAGATCCTGATGGGGCTAAAATCACAATTGTCCTGGGTTTCGTTTGCTGGGTACCTTCTTAACTGTTTAAGGATAACTACACCTAGCCTTGTAGGCACTTGGAAACAGGATGGATGACCAGTGGCAACAGATACCTCAAGAAAACAAATGAGAAGCTGATGGAGCATTTCATTTTTGCTTTGCAGGTTCAGTTCCAGGGACTAGTTCAAATGATCTTAGTGCTGGGAATTGGTGGTAGTTTCCCATATGGATTTCACATTTCTGTCATCAACTATCCTTCTGTGGTAAGTAGCCATCTCCCTACATTTGAAAACACTAAATGAAAAGCCTGAGCTCTTCAGGCTCTCACAAATCTCAAATTTACTGAGCATTCAGCTGATGCATTGATATAGATGCCTTTTCTTTGGCTAACAGTAACATCAAACGTGTAGAGTACTTTTTCTCCTTAAAGCATTTTCTGTTTTAAATACCTTCTTACCATGTAGCACACAAGCCTCCAAAGGCAGGCAGAAAATGTGCTTTTATCATGCTTCCCAGGAAGCTTCCTTACTGATACAAGCTCGAGGGTTTGCACTGTGATTTCAGCTAACTTGTTTTACTAAGAAAGTTAGTCTCAAAATTAGTTCAGTATATTAGAAGCACAGGCTACACCTGAAGTACAACAGCTAAATAAGACTAATAATGGGATTTTATACCCATTATCCAGTCAAATCTCGTTTTCTTTTTCAGCACATCAGGAAGTTTATTAATGAAACCTGGACAGAGCGACATGGCTCTCCTCTCCATCCTGAGACAATCATGCTGTTGTGGTCCTTCATTGTGTCTGTTTATGGGATTGGAGGACTCCTGGGGAGCCTCTGCTGTGGCTACCTGACTACAAGATATAGGAAGTAAGTGCATCTTGTACAGCTCAATAGCCAGAAAGTACAGGGAAATACCAAGGCAAACACACAAAACTCTCCTTTTTTGGTTGAAGCAGCCTGATGGAAGGCAACTGCTTGGGTTTGTTAGTACACTCACCTCTTCCAAGTAGCAAGCAGTCTTTCTTCTGCATCTGCCTCCCCAGTGAACTGTGTTTCTGTAAAGGTTGCATTCATCATCACATCACTGATCAGTGCCTCTGGGAGTAGCAGAATAGTGTACCTGCCTCATGTTCTCTTCAAGATCGCCTATGACTCAAGATCCCCCAAACTTTACAACCCCCCAGAAAAGAGCTGTGTGTCTTGTTTTGCAACACAATGCACAGTTACTCTAGCCACCTGGAAATCACTGTGTGGAAGATATCCTTAAGTGTCAAAGAAAAGACAGATTTCCATTTAAATACACTCATTTTGGGGTGATGGAATTATATTAAATATTCAGATCTAATCTGATGAAAATGTGAAGAGAATAGGAAAAAATAAATTGCCTGTAACTATGCTGTAAAGATACAATTGGCACCAACATAAATTCTCCAAGAGAATTTTTCTCTGTTCTTGGCAGTCCATTTTGTTGAAAGTCAGTTCCAAACTATCTTTCCCACTGGATGGAGAAAGGATTCCTACCAGTCTACTCTGTTCTCAGTGCTTTGTGTGTAACACCACTAATTTCATTTACAGAGAAATTGGCAAACATATCTACTTGGTGTGACCCACTTAAAGATGTGCTCCACAACCCACTGATCCAGAGGCCCCTCATGGGTCTCAACAAACCATCTTAGCCTGCCTGCAATTGTGTTCTTTCCTATCAGGTAAGTGCCCCCAAGAAATTTCTTGTGGGACACTGCCTCATCCCACGCTCAGAGGGTCTCCCAAGACTGGAAACAAAATCATGCACTTCTACCATAGGTTATTTAACACCTGGTAACCTAATTGCTGAATCACAGTCTTCCAAATACAGGATCTCTGTGAATCCTTAATGTGTGAAAGGGGACTCTTGCCTAGCAAGCATCATGGCAAAACAAGTGAGTGCAAAAGACTTTGAGTCTGATACATCAGTGCTGTGAACATCCCAGCCCACAATTCACACAGAGTGCCTTTTGAAATATGTCTCTAAAAACACCTTCTATCACTTCCATTTAGACAAGAGTGTCTTTAATATGAGCCATTCCAGAATGGGAGCCAGTGACTCAGGTTATTTCTGGGGAACAACCTGGCATTTTATAAGGAGTTCCAGCCATTTAAAAATCTCGGTCACAGGACGGGCCAATTCTTTGATCTCTTTCCTCACTTGTACTGTGGAAATGCTGATGAAGTGTTCCAAATGTTTAAATTCTAAGCTAAAAAAATATGAATAAATTCAAATCTAAATGACCTAGAAATTTTAAAGAATCATTTTGACTATTCAAAATCAAAATTATTTCAGCCATTACTCAAACCAGCAATGGCTGTTCTATGCATCCTCACACAGCAAGATCAGTCAAAAGAGTACAAAGGGTTCTCATTTCAAATTAATTTCTCATGGGCTTCTTTTGTTGTTTTTTTTTCCCTCAGAAAAAAGTGCCAAATGTGCACCAACCTGATCATGCTGATCGCTGCACTTTTCATGGCCTTCAGTAAAACAGCCAAATCCTTTGAGATGATTCTGGTTGGACGTTTTCTTTATGGCATTGGTACAGGTACGTGCTTGTGCCACTACAGACTGCAAGCATCCTTGCTGTGCCAGGATTGTCTCTACAGATGTTACCATTCTTGGAGAATGACTTTTAAAGCAAATACATTAGACACCTAATAGAAATTAAAGGCACCATTCTTTTTGCAAGAAATTGTAATCCAAATGTCAGAGTGAATGGGAACAGTGTAAGAGAGGATGTAGTCAGGAAGTTATGCTTTTCTAAATCTTTTAACAGTCATTTATCCTTTTCTGTGTTTAAGGTTTTTCTCTCAATATACATCCTCAGTATGTAGGAGAGATTTCACCCAAGAAGCTGCGTGGATTTACCAACTCCACAGTTGCTGTTTTTCTGACACTAGGAAAATTCATGGGACAGGTTATTGGACTACGGTAAATTTTCCAATCTTTCTCTCAGGTTGAACTAAAAGTAATAGAAATCTTTCTGTAACCCCACCCTCTAACTTAATCTGTGCCTAAGAAACCCTCTCACCTTCCCCAAAACAGGCCTTAGTTTATGTCAGAGGAAAAGTTTTGATCATATTTGATGCAAACATAAAGTTTTACATACAGGAGACAGAAAATTAATTACTCAGAATCTGATTTCTTCTTATCTCCACATCCTTTCAATTAGAGGAGTTTTCCTTCAAAATGTACTACATTTACATTAAAAGTCTTAGCAAGATGTCCTGGTAAAATATGTCTCAGAAGTTCTCTAGATGTTCCATTGGATCCTAATGATACTTAGTAAGTTTTCTTAAATGCCAGATAATTCCTTTAAGATTGTCAGAAATAAAAATAGCCAAATTTGTGAAATTTGCAAATTATCAATTTCTAGTTTTGCTCCACTGCACCCTCAAATGGAATCTAAGCAATTTTCATAACTCAGAAAAACTTCCTGAACATTTATTCCATTATATCAGCATATTTTTGTTTCACATACACTTTTCAGGGAGATTTTAGGAAGTGAAGCTTTGTGGCCGTGGTTGTTAGCATCTAGTGGACTTTCAGCATTGGTTCAACTGGCTATCCTCCCATTTTTCCCTGATTCACCATCCTATCTCCTGATACAGAAGGGTAATGAGGAAGCCTGCAGGAAAGGTAGAGTGTCTACTTTCCACACTTACTTCACTTCATTTGATATGTTAGAATGACAGCCTCTGCAGCAGACAAGAAAGAAGGGCAAAGATTTACAGCACGGTGCAGTGCCATGGAGGAATAGCAGAGGCAGCTCTAAATAAAACAGCTGAGACACCTATGGCAATACACTGTATTAACCTGGGGCCTCATTCAGGCTGATCAAATCAGTTAAGACAGGAAAAATAGGAATGTACTGGCATGTTTAACATGTCACACTTTAGCGGGTACTACTTTATTATTTTTAAAAGGATAAGGTTTAGACAGCTCTTTTAAATAAAATGTACTTAAATGTTTACTTAATTTATAATTATGTCTCCTGATTTTGGCTGGGATAGATTTAATTTTTTTCTTAGTAGCTGGTATAATAGTGTTTCCTCTGTTGTCAGAGAATAATGTTGATAACACTGATGTTTTAGCTGTTGCTGAGCAGTGTTTACTCTAATCAAGAACTTTTCAGTTTCCCATGCTCTGCCAGTGAGCAGATGCACAAGAAGCTGGGAGGGAGCACAGGCAGGACAGCTGACCCAAGTTAGTTAAAGGGATATTCTATGCCATAGAACATCATACTTAATATATAAACTGTGGGGAGTTGCCTGGGAGCCACAGATCACTGCTTGAGGATGAGCTGGGCATCAGTCAGTGGGTGGTGAGCAATTGTATTGTGTGTCACTTATGTTTCTTGTGGTTTATTCCTCTTCTTATTAAAAAAACAACCCTCATTATTATTCTCATCATTATATTTTACTTTACTTCAAATATTAATCTGTTCTTCTCTCAAGCCATGAGTTTTACCTTTCTTTGATTCTCCTTCCCATCCCACTGGGAAGCTGGGAGCAAGTAAGCAGATAGATGGTACTTTGTTGCAGCTGGGGTTAAACCCAACATGAAGTGAACTCAAATTAGAAGCATGTGATACCAAAACCCAGTGAAACAAAATTCTTCCTTTTGCCTACTTCCCCAGGAGCAGACAGTACCAAACCACCACCTATGCCAATGGACAGGCAGATTAAAATGTTTAATGTAACCACTTGTGATGGAGCTATACTGGTAGAGTAATCCACTCCCCTTTTTCTCCCCAACAGCCATCAGGAAGCTCTGGGGGGAAGGAGACCATCAAGCAGAAATTGATGACATTATGAAAGAGAAGGTTGCAATGACAAGCACAAAAACCTTGCGTGTCCTGGAATTAATAAAAGAGCGGTCTTTGCGCTGGCAACTCTACATTTTGATTATTGTCATGACGACCTTGCAGCTCTGTGGAATCAATGCAGTTGAGTGCTCTCTTTATCCCCAGAGCAAGCGACAACACTAGGCAGTGTTACAAACCCCTCCAAATCCATGTTATTATGCCAGATTAGAACTGCATCACAATTGCAACACTTTTTTCACAGGTGCATTTCTTCTCTGCGTTTTTCAGATATACTTCTATTCTTTTGAAGTATTTCACACAGCCAAATTTGAAGAATACCTTATCCCATACGTGTCCCTGGGAGTTGGATTGTGTGAATGCTTATCCTCTATACTGTGTGTAAGTCTTTTCAGACTTGAGTTTGATGGAAAAATTTCACTTAGTCAACAGTTGTACTTTCCTTACTTATAACTGTGCTCAGGGCAGATTTGCATAACCTAACACACATCTTCCTGCTTCTGTAAAACCACATGCAGGATAAGAGAGAGCTCTTTCCCCAGGTTATTGCATGACTGTATGTCTTTAGACTCATTTTTATTCTGTAAAATAATTTTCTGATATTCTGGACTAGATCTGTGCAGGAATGACTTCATTTGAGAACTGGGATTTATGACCTGTGTTTTCTGCTTTTCAGAGCACCCTCATAGACCGATTTGGCAGGAAGGTGCTGCTATGGGGAGGATACACACTGATGGGCTCTGTGCTAGCACTCCTCACCATGACCCTGTCACTGCAGGTAAAGAGGCAACAGCCTTCTGCCTACTTAGCATCAGCCCACCTTTCTGGTCTTGCCTCACAGGATATGCAGAAAAACTTGAGTGAGTGGCAGAAAATACAGAGCTCTGTTTTTCCAACATTTATCTAATGGTTTGATATCACTGGTTTCTCACTTTTAGCACCAGTTTTTCTGGATGCATTACTTCAGTGTCATCTTGATCTTCCTATTCGTTACCTTCTATGGAATTGGACCATGTGAGTATATCAACAGCAACAATGGCAGGAAATTTTGTATCCTACTGGTTAGTGACACAACTGGCAGAGGAAGAACAGATTAGTCCCACAGTAAAAAGTTCTGGAAATTAAGGAAAAAAGGGGAGACCTGTAAAAGTAGGGGTCAGGAAATGGATACAGACACCTTGAATGTTATTGCTGATCACAGGATTGAATAATTTAAAATAGAGTATCATCTTCTCCAGAGGGTTTGAGAAATTTCTGACCATTTTTTAAATACTCCTCTAAACCCAGGATTCTAGGCATTGCCATGTGTGTTATAGTAACCATCCTCATTAACTTAGTAAAGCTTTATGCCTAGCAACATGCTTCAGGTGGAACTGACCACAGGAGCCAAAAGGGAAGCTCATTTTACAAATTACTACACCAATAATTGCTACCAGTGCAATACAGAACTGCACAGATCCACTGGCACCAGAAAAAGGATTCCAGTATGTACAAGAGAAAATTAAATAAGCAGCTGTAGTCCTTTTCCAGAATCAAGGTCTTTCACCCTCATAGCAAAGGCCACTTGCCACCAGGCCACCTATTCTGCCTGTCTGTTATTTTCTACCACTGCCATTGTGAGGGGCTTTGGCAGCAACAAGGAAGCAAGTATACCTGGTTTGCGTGTTGCTTCTCTTTTTCAGCTGGAGCTACTGTATCTGTCATGGTTGAAATCTTCAGCCAGTCCTTCAGACCGTCAGCCTTCCTGATTGTTGGCTGCATCAACTGGATGGGACTGTTTGTACTTGGGATGATTTTTCCACTGATTGTTGTAAGTGGCTCTAACTAGATCCCTCCCTCACAGCTAATCCACTTCTGAGTGCTGACAGAGAGCAAATTAATAGCAATAAATTGCAATGACATGCAAAGCTTAGAGCTCTGTCCAAATACCAAACCTGCTGAGGAATCCCCCAGGCCTGTCAGAGGAGCAGAAATTAGACTCAGGTCAGATGTGGCCTGTGGAAACTCCTGGTTTGACACCCACCCTGGACTCTGTATTAAGCACACCTTTGAATTTTAATTAGTTGGATACAGACTTGCACTCAAGGGCAGGGAAACAGAAATGAGATTCTTATTTTCCTTACAGTGTCTCCCATTTCTGCTTGCAGGATAACCTTGGACCCTTCTGCTTCCTTATCTTTTTGGGAATCCTTGCTTTCTCAGCAATTTTCATCTACCTGTATCTCCCTGAGACCAAGGGGAAATCCATCATGGAAATAAAAGCAGAGTTCAACAAGCTGAACTTTGGGAAAAAAGAAATCTCAGTCATTGATAATAACTTTCCTAAGGAACAGTGGTCCAGCACCAAGCTCTGAATGCTCAGAGTAGAAATTTGCATCTCTTAGAAAAGACAGGAAACACTGTTGCAATAGAACTAAGCAAGAAACATTAAAACCAGCCTGCAACTCTTCTGTGTTTTACTCCTTTTTCTCTGTTTCTTTTTAGGAAATTCATTTTGCTAGAGTTTTATTTCTTGATAATATCTAAGCATTTTCACAGGAAATTTCACCACTCAGTTTTAAGACCTACAAGATAAAAGAAGATTTTTTTTTCTATTAAAAAAAAAAAAACAAAACAACAAAACACCCAAACCAAAACCAAAAACAAGCACACAACCCCTCCCCCCACCCTAAAAAATCCAAAACAAAACCAAACTTTTCTGATAGTCTACCTTGCAAAGTTTAAAACCATTTTGCTAACAGTCCATAGGGCCCAAATCCTGCCAGAAGAACATACATAGGACTCTGCTCACAGTCCTGCACCTGTGTTGGTCTCATACATGAGTACTTCCCAATGACACAGATAGAACAGTTTGTTATTGAGCTTTTCTTAATGAGACTTCTCTGGCTCTAATCACCTCGCAATCAGGAAACTGCTGGGAAATAGCTCAGAGGAGAATATCAGAAATACAAGGACCAAGTAAAATCATTTAAGAAGACAAACCAGGGGAAAGCAGGATTAAGAAGGTTGTATGATCAACAGCCATGAGGCTGGGGAAACATGGAGTCACACACTGATAGAAGGAAAGTTAGATATGTGGTTTCTGGTGACCTGAGGGGATATGGATTCAAAACTTAGCACAGTAAATTAGGAAAAACGGTTCCAGCCATAATAAAAGAAAAAAATCCTGAAAGTGAAACTGTACAGTGTAACAATCCTTCTGGAGGTGTAATGGAAACCTCAGTGGAGAACATCCTAGTAACTCTAGGCAGGGAAAAGGACCTCTCAAATGGAGATATTATTCTATGCAAAAGAAGCAAAATGGCTGCCATAAAATAAAGCACATTCGTAAGAGCATCTGTGGTGTCTCAGGATCTGATTTCCAACGTGGTACATCAGTTTCTGGGAATTACATCAGATGTTTTGAGAGAAGAAAGAGTTTGGTTTGGAAATGTTTTTCTTGTTATGTAAGCAAGCTGCGAATAACCAGTGATTATTTGTACCCAGCAGAAAAAATAGGTTGAGAAGTTCATTGGAAATACAGTCTAAGTTTTTCCAAGTTACCACTAACAAGTATAGTAAGATCTGTGACTAAATGCTTTGGATCATGACACCTGCTTTCAACTGATCACTAAAGAAAAGATTCATCAATATTACAAATAAGAGCTCCTCTCCTTACAGATGGAGCTACCCCTTGAGTTTGTTTTTAATGCTTTGACATAGGGAACATGCCCTGGAAAGGTTGTTTGTACAGATTTTATTTCAGGATTTGATTTTTATCAGGATTTTCATTATTTTCAGAATGCTTTGGATACAGGAGATGCAATCCACTAACATGGGCTATAGTTGAAAACTGGCACATAGTAATTAATCTCGTTTTTATTTGCTGGCTTTTTACAGCAAGGGTTCTACAGTGAAGGAACTGACTTAAAATCAACATAAACCACACAATCAATTTAAACATATCCGTGCAGAGGTTTTTGCCATTTAAAAGTATTTGTTTAAATTACACCACTGCAGTACAAGCATAGCACAAGCTACAGAAAGCTCTCCCCTTTTCCTCAGTCTGGGGAATGGAGTGAATAGAAAAGCCCTTAAATCACAGCAATCTTCATGGTGGAGAGATTAACAAACCATTTATTTTATCCCCATCAGCATTTTGAACCTGCTTCCCCAACACACATCTCACTACAAACACCCCTCCACCAAACACCATATGACCCCCCTAAATCACTTCTCTCATGTAAGACTCTACCCAGCTCTGCCACATCCTCTGCTCTGAATAAAAACTGCTTATTTTAGAAAGCCTGTGGATTTCCTATCTCCCAGGAGATCCTGTTGACTGTTAAGAGACTATTTGCACAACAAAGGAGCAAGTTGAAAACAAGCCTCCTCAGACTTTTAGAATCCAGTGCTCAACACAGTGGAAAATCAAGATGCTAATTTTAAGGCATCTTTGTCATGACTTAGTCACAGTTCAGGAAAGATCTCCACAACATGTGCTACTGGGGTTATGGTTTATTCCACAGAAAGAATTCTAGACCACACAATTGAGGCATCCATCTACATTTTTTAAATAAGACTTGCATAAGGAGATACATTATAACTCTCAGTCTCTGAAATACTTGCAATAGCTGATTAGTAAGTCAAACTGCACAAAAGACAAAGAATATTTCATTAAAGAGCAAAGAATTTGAGGAGCTGTTATGGGTTACAACACAAGTAAGAGTTAAGACAACGCTTGGGAGTAGGGGAATTTCACTTGTGTTGTGTACAAGAAAGAAGTAAGCCTCAGAAGGAGTACTCCATCCAGCCTCAGACCCTTTACTTTGAGAAATAGGCACATTAGAGATGCACCAAAGGAAAAAGGCTAAAGAAATAAGAGACTATAAGAATTAACAGACATTCTGGCCCTTCTAGAAGAGAAGGCTGAAGAGAGAGGCTGATATGGAAGAGATGGGATTTTTATTTCTTTCCTTCCTCAGTGGCATAAGGCAGGAAGCAGCACCTTAACCTGCAGCAAGATTACACCTAGTTCTTGGAGGAAAATGTTAAAAGTTCTTGGAGTTTCCAGTCAGGTTCTGCATTGCACTTGTACCAGAGATCCCACCAGTGGTGGGAGGTTAATAGTACTGACATTTCTTCAACCAATTAGAAATTCTTGGTTCAGCACTAATAATTAGAATATTTATAGTTGTTGTATGGCTACAGACTTTGAAAGACAGCTGTATATGGTTAGATGTTCTCATCAATTTGATTTGATGTCAAGTTAAAAATCCCATTGACCTGGAGAAGCCTGGTTCTACTGTGTCTCTTACAGACAGACTGTCTGATGGAGGTCCCTCTTTCTCCAGGAACAGCAATGGAGCTCTATGCAATCACTAGTCTCATTAAACATGAAATCAATCTCTGCCACATTTGACCAAAATTAGCTATCTTGGGAATAGTCAAAGCATGTTTCAGGTTTGTATAAGCCTTGTCTCACAGAAAGCAGGCTTAAGTGTAAATGGGAGAAAGGTTTATTTTTTCCAGCACATGCAGTTATATAATTAAATTCCATGTAAAACTGATGTGTTCTATTCCCCTTTAAAAACAAACATCCCACTTTTTATCAGTCTAGCAAGTACTTGCTGTTGGGAGGGGGTGTGTGTGTGTGTCAGATGGTGATTCTTGCATAACAGCTCCTGAATATAAAGCTGGAGACCAGGGCTGGGATGCAGCTGGAACACGTTTGTGCAGCTGTGTGGAAGGAATATGTAATGTGACTGAGAAATATACAGGGAACAACAAAGAGATTTTTTTGAAGAGGACATTCAATCTCTTCGTGACAAAGGGGGTAATAGGAAAGGGACAGTCTCTTAGTTATAACATAGAAAGATGGAAAGGATTAGGATGGGCTGGAATGCAGAGCTTTCCTCTCGCAGGAAATGGTACCATTTGAAAGAAAATACTGATTTTTGATCAAATAGGGTTTTTTCTACTGGGAAAACCCATTTCAAACACTTTCAAATGATTCTAAGAAAACAATGCCAATTAACACTTCAACATGTTTTTTTTTAAATAACAGTCTGCTTCTGGGATAGATGTAGGTACACATATGTCTCTAACATTTGGCGTAAAGTTGGGAGCACAGGGCGTCCAGGCAAGGAAGAACAGGGCCAAGCAAGTGATATCTCATCAGGATTTCCTTAGCTTATCCTGTACTGATGTGGTCTGACGCATCTTGCACCCAAACAAGGTGCAAATGGTGGCCAAGACTCATTACCCAGACAACTCTTGGTACTCAGGCTCACTTGTTTTACCAAGAGGGTTAATTGCTGCTGCGTTCCAATGATGCGCTGCTAATAAACGTGGGTAAGATCAGAACAGAAGCCAAATGGATGCCAAAGGAACTGATCCCTGGATTCCCCAGTGTGTGAATCTGACACTGTGCATTAGCAGCAAGGAAAATTGCAGGCTCGTCATTAATATTAACATAGATACTTTCTTCTGTTTTTCTTGCTATCAAGAACAATACTAGGATTAGGCTGTATTTTGTTTAATGAGAGGGATGTTGATCTAGACCTCCAATGTGTCAGTTCACATTTACCTCAGCAGGCAAGACTGCAGCATGAGCCAGTGAGGTGCAAAATCCCCCTGGAACGTAGGGCGGCAGCAATGCAACTGCACACCCCTCACTCACACTGACCTCCCTGCACAGGCAGGGAGAGCCCAGTGGCTCAGAGGAAGCTCTGGAGGTTTTGCAGGTCCTTGACCTCTTGGAGCACCTGAACTTCCTATCTAAAATTCAAAGTTGGTAAAGATGTTACTGCAGGATTCACCTTCCAACAGCGTGCCTGGGCTGAGCATTCAGGGCTCATCTTTCAGTAGGTAATTGGGCACACTGGGGTTGAAGATTGCAATTCTCTAGTGCATGGCATTCTCTGCAAGACCAGCATTTCAGACACTGAGCATTTATGTGGTTCCTTTAGAGCAACACCCATGCATGCCTCTTGGCCTGTTCTGAATGTTTCACCAGAGTCTGTCCACACAGTGGACTCCAGACTGCCATCTGCTCTTGCCTTAGGCTTCATGCATATTTGGGTACAAAAGGAGAGTATTGCTGCTGGCTAGCCAGAGGCAGCTACTCAAGCCTGGAGGTGAGCAGCCCAGCACACACGGTGCAGTTGTGTTCATCACTGAAGAAACTGCCCTTGCCCAGCCAGAGCAATTATCAGGAACCAAGATTACCAAGCCTAAATAGTATTATGACTGTACTGCCCTTGACACAGCTGTGAATGTCTTGGAGTAAAACACAAATCTATAGTAAGATGTCAACACATGAAAGCCTTGCATGTGGCAAACAATGTGTGGAGGAAAGTCTTTAAGAAGACAGTAGGCAAGGAAGAATCTGTGCTGCAGGGTAACTTAACAAAAGTGAAACTATTTGTGTGTTAGTGAAAAGTATCTCTGAGTGCCTGGGACTACTTTTCTTATGTTGTGCTGCTACTGCTATTAGTTAAGAATACAGTCATTCTGCAGTAGATGAAAACATTATGATGGCACTGCCTGCTCCCAAATGGTGTGTCATGAGAACAGGGGTTGTTATTTCATACCTTCTCATTTTTGTGACCTGCAGGAAAATATTTAGGAAGCCTGGAAGTGAAATGGAGAACATGCAGGAGAATTTCAAAAGTATAACTGATTGGCATGCAGCCAATTTCACTGCAGTTTAGGTACACAAATACCTTCCTGGTTTTTCAAAACTCAATGTGGCAAAGGAAAATAATATTCCTTTTCTTCTTCCAACACTATCTAGCAACAGAGGTATCTCCTGATCAGGTGATCTCCTCTGGTGACTCCACAGACCCTTGTGCTATGTGCTTTCTCTACATTATTGGCAAGATAGGGGAACAAGAGAACAAGGTCTACTTCAAATTGCTTTGTGACCTGCTGAACAAACAGCTGAAAATACCATCTGACAGGTGAGCTTGTGCAGCAACTTGTCTGACATCCCTTTCCACAAACTGTTAAAACTATTAATCCCAAACTTGTCCTTTGGTGTTCTTACATGCTGCTTGAAGAGGCTAAATGTGAAGTCAGTAAAGCAACTCTGACTAAAAAAGAGGAAAGGAGCAATTGCATGAGCTACAGTGCCAATGCCCAGAAGCTGTAGAATTTTAGTTAAAACAGTGGAGGCTCAGGCACATAAGATTCCTTCTTATTTAAAAGGGATGGGTTGCAGGCAAAGTTCTCCTTAGTTCTCTTACTAGATGGACATAGCTGCTCAGCAGATAAACTTGTGCTGAGTCTCCCAGGGCTCAGCATAGGCAGAGGGAGTAAGTGGAAAAACCCACTGCTCACTGTTCTGCCCTCCCCTTTTCATCCACTGAACAATTTCCAGTGACAGTGAAGATTAGAGCACAGCTCAAAAAGGAGCAGAAGCACAGTTAGCCATTCCCAGAGGCCAAAGTGATAAATTAATTATGAAAGGAAGGTTTAGATACAAATTATTTATTATTGAAACTCTGGATCATATATGATCATTTCCTTCCAAAGTTGGGAAAACAAGCATTTTTAAAGGTGCTTTGGTGAATCAAAGCAGCACAGCCAGTATAGCAATGAGCTACTTAGGATCTAAACACAATATATCTTATTATATCTCTGCCTTGCAGCATTGCTTGTTGAGGGAGTAAGACATGACATGAGGAAGGTATTTTTTCGGTGTAAAAGCTATGAAGCCCCTAAACAGTAGGACCTTCTGTGGGGAGCAGTTTCCTTCTCCAAAAATCAATCTGCCTTCTTCATAGAGACACCCATTCTGCCTGATCTTGGAGCCACAGTACCAGTATTGCTGATGTTCTCCTGGTGCCTCCTCCCCCATCCAAATGCTCTGTGCTCGGGTGCAGCTGGGTATGTACAACTGCCACCCATGAATGTCCCAGCCCTGCTATTTGCAGCCAGCCTGCCCCATGTATCTTCTGAAGCCTTTCTGAGCTACACATGTTCAGAGTTATTCTTGGAGCATTCAGACACTGAAACATGTGTTCCTAAGGTACCTCACGGTGCAAGTATAATTAAGCCCATCTCTACTTGCTAACAATTCTCATATTCTGTAATACAGACCATAAGAGCTACCTTTGCCTGTGTCTCTGGCACATTATTAGAATGCTCTTTGGTATATTTCTGTGAAACATTTTACTTTTAAGGGTTGTCTTTTTGTTTTAGATGCATTTATTCACAATTCTTATTTTAATCACAGGCAACTGTATTTTAAAACAGATGCTGTGCATCTGAAAATGTATTATGAATGCATGAGTGGAGCAATCATTTGAGGAAGGGGTGTGCACCAAGTACAATAGTATTCGGTTAACTTCTAAAAATGCATCTTTGTAAGCTATGAAAATAGCTTCTTCCTTAGTCAAGGAGGCAAAGAAGAATGAGACTGCGGATGTGTCTCCATTGTGTGGCAGCATTACCAGGGTCTGCCACTTTGGGCCTGGCTGTCCACAGAGCAAGTACGCTGTTGGTGAAGCTGCTCTCAAGCTTTTCTCCCTGCACTGATAGAACTCCCACTGCACCTCCATGCAACAAATCTGGGAGGAATAAGTGGCACTATGCAATGGCAGGGAACTGAGGTATCAAGGGGAAGAAGTGTAACTTCAGTTCTTAATAGCACTGTTAATCACAAAAAAAAAAGTTCTCTGGTACTCAGCGTTATAGCCTGTGCCACTCACATCTAATACCCAGGCTAACTGTCCAGGGCTATGAGCGCTCACATGTGTAACGTGTATATATGGTCAAATTTTCTGGCAGCAGCAGTGCAGGGACTGTTTCACAAATTAACACGTGCTCTGTTCCTGTGTGTAAAATGCTTTTGTGGAGAGGGCACTGGGCCTGATCCTCTTTAGCCTTCCTATGAGTCATTTCAAGCAGTACAACGAAGCTGCGCTGCAGTGTAAGAGGCTGGGTGGGGAGTCGGGTCCTCCGCAGCCTACGTGCATCACATCACACAGCCCAGGCAGGACTCATCTCTCAGGCTGCCTCTCACCTCCGAATAGACACGCACCCTTTCTAAGCAGAAATAAGTCACTTCTGCCTTTTTCCAGCACAAATAATATGATGGGAAAATGAGGATACCGAGGAGTAATATATCACTTAGAATTTGACTGGAAAAAGTTAGAAAATAATTAACGTGCCAACAAAGTCAGACATTTCTGCTTACATCGTGTTAAAGCTATACACACACTTAAAACAAAAAAAAGTATAGATGTGCCTTTATTTTGCAAAAGAAAAAAAAAAATTAAATCCCATTGGAGGCAGGGCAAGTATCCCCTTTGCAACTGCCAGGATCTTTTCGGCCCTGATCCTGCAGGAGCCCGCGGGAATGCTACAGCAGGAGTACCACATGCGCCGATACCAGGCTATGTATGAACAACCGAGCGCGGCGGGACCCGGTGCCAGGCAAGGAGCCTGCAACATAGCCTCAGAAAATGCCGCATGGTAGTAACCGAGGGAACGAATAACGGCGGAAAGCGGGAAGAATTCTGGCCGTGACGCTGCCGCGGGCGGGAAGCCGTAAGCCGCATCAAGGGCAGCAGGCTGGGGAGACAGTTGCTCGTCTTGTCCCGCCCTCACCCCCCCAATTTCCTCCTCTCCCCACCGGGCGTGGCCCCTTTAAGGCCGGCGCGGCCCCTTTAAGGCCGGCGCAGCGCCGTGCACGCTAAAAGCTCCGCCGCCTTCGCCTCCCGCCACTGTGCTGCCGCCGGTCCGCCGTACCGCTCCGCTACCGGCCTCGCCGCCCACCACCTCCGCCACCATGCCGATGTTCGCCATCCAGACCAATGTCTGCAAGGACGCCGTACCCGAGAGCCTGTTGGGTGACCTCACTCAGCAGCTGGCCAAGGCCACCGGCAAGCCCGCGCAGGTGAGGGCGGGTGGTGGGGCCGATGCTGCTGGAGGCAGAGAGCCGCGGGGCTGCACCCGCTCCCTCGCTCAGAGGCGGAGGGGCTGCGGCCGCCGAGGGTGCGTCTACGGGCAGGACGTGGTTCTGGTCCCCGCTGCGCAGGGGAGAGGGCTTGTACCTGCCCCTGCGGCCTTCCGCGGGGCCGAAGCAGCGGCGCTGCAGCAGTGGACTTCCCGCTACGCTGGTTGCCTGTGCCTAGGCCCAGTGGCTCCTGAAGGCCAGCGGCCTGGCCACCCGGAGCGCCAGCCTAAGCCGAGGGAATTCGGTGCTCGCATGGCTTCAGCGCTGGAGGCTTGGCTGGGAGTCGGGATTTCAGCCACATGTTTGGGGGCAGTCGCTAGTATCCGCCAGGCCGGCGAGACTAACCGATACTAAGCTCTGGTCCGCCTTCTCCCGGTTATCCCGGGATCGGACACGGCCCTTCTTGGGCCAGACCACTGCAGCCTGAGAAATCAAAGCGGAGCTGCAGGCAGCACGGTGGCTCAGGCTGTGATTGAGGGTGTGAGTTCTGGCATGCACACACAGGTTTAAGGCCTTTATCTCCAGCCTTTATGCTCTTTGCCCCGTGTAGCAGCAGGCGGGAGTATCCCTCTCGTCTACGGCTCTCCGTAAACGCAACCTTCACTCCTAAAGCTGAGAGCCAGGCCGAGGGGTTCCCCGCAGCCGGGGGTGCCACTACCGTGCCACCCTAGTGGGCTGCAGTGCCTGAGCCCTTACTGCTTCCTGCAAGCCCAGGAAGGGCCCAGAAGGCAGCGCTGGTGAGCTGCCCGGGCTGCAACACTGCACGTAACTGTGGTGCCTAACGTTGGTACACAAAGCAAGTTCGCGTCGCGATAGGTAAGGTCAAACTGCCTGTAACCGTTTGTTCTGTTCCCGCAGTACATAGCTGTGCACATCATACCTGATCAGATGATGTCCTTCGGGGGCTCCACCGATCCCTGCGCACTCTGCAGCCTTTACAGCATCGGCAAGATCGGAGGGCAGCAGAACAAGACTTACACCAAGCTCCTGTGTGATCTGATCTCCAAGCACTTGCACGTATCTGCAGACAGGTAAGGCTGGGAGATGGTTTTAGCCTTATTTATCTGGCTTTCTGAAATTGCTTTGACAATTTTATTTCAAAATACAGAAAGCCAAGAATAAGTCCATGTGGTTGAGAAAATACCAAATTACCATTTACAATGTTTTCATGTCCAGTGAGTTTGATGCCTTTCCCTTTAGAGTCCCCTGTTACATAGCATCCTGTTCTCAGGGCAGGGAAAAATACCAGAGAACTGACAAGTTGTTGGCGTGTCTTTTGCCTCTGAGGTGTTGTGTCTTGTCCTCTGGTGATGGATGGCTGAAAGTACAAAGCAGGAGCAGTAACAGGCTGGGTCTGAATGACACAGTAGAACCCAGAACGCTGTGACAGCTTCCTCACAGGCTGTGGAGCCTTCAGACTGTGGGTATGCAGTGGCAAAGGATGGGAAGTGGGGTTAGAAGGGAGAAGTGCAGAGATGGCCCTGAGGACCTGCTTGGCTTTTGTAAGGCTGCCTCTCTGACACATGAAGGACTGCAGCGTTTGGGCCAGAAGGTTTTGATCCCTGGAAATTCTTGACAGGCTGCTAGCCAAAAGCAGGGGGTGGGTGTCTGGACAGTTCTTGACTGAAGAATAAGTTGTATTTTAAAAGAAGTAGTAATACAGTTCCAGGGACTGTGAGGAGTATTGCGAGTTTGGAGGCTTTACCGGAGAAGCTAGCTAGATTTTGGTAAAAACAAAGCTTGGCATTTTTCTGAGGAATAGGAAGCTTTGCTCCTGTCCTGTTGTCCTGTCTCCCTTGTTATTTAGATAAATGAGGTAATAAGGTTGGTTGTGTCTTCCTGTGCCTCTTCTGCAGGGTGTACATCAACTACTTTGACATGAACGCTGCCAACGTAGGCTGGAATGGCTCCACCTTTGCATAGAGCACTCCTGACACCTGAAGAGGCTGCTCCTGGACCTGCTCTCACCCTGCCCCTTTAGCAGAGACCACAGCACAAATGGCCCTCTGTTGTGTTTTGTGCACTCTGAGATCGATGGCTCCTTGTTAGTGTGTTCAAATATTGCTGCTTCAACATTCCTGTTTTCTCTGTGTAGAAAACAAATAAAGATTTAGAAGTAAGCTGTCTGGTGTCGGCTGTGGGAGGTTGGGGATGGACTCGGGCAATTGGCAACAGCTGCTTCACTCTGCTAAACCAAACAAATGCTTCACGTTTACTTGTTTCTCAGACACGGTATTTCACAGTACAGTTTGACACAGGGGCAGGTTCCTGGCAGCACTCCAGAGTGACTTTTTACCTTGCCAGGCTCCAGCGCTGCTTCAGTGGTTCTTGTTGCTCTTGAGGCTGTGGCCTCCATTCCCACAGCAGCAGCAGTCTTTAGGCCAGCCCTTTGCCTGCTGTTTCAGGAGCTTCCCTTTAGTGTTGGCCCAGCTGCGTGGGCTGGTGCAAGGAAGGAGTGCTGGGGCCTGTAGCACGGCTCTGCTGCCAGCCTTTCCCCGCAGTGCCGCTGCGCTATCGGCCCGGCCTGCCGCCATGCTGACGCCCCTTTCCCTTCGCCGCCTTCCCGCCTTTTCTCCTCAGCCGTGCCGACAGCCCCGGCGCCTTCTGGAGCTTTCCGTCGCCGCCACGTGGGCTCCGCTGACGTCATCTCCGTGCGCCCGCGCGGCGCGGCCATGGCGCTCTTCTGCATCAACCGGTAACTCTGGGCCGGGCTTGCCTGCGGGAGATGGGCCCCGCTCGGGCCCCGCCGCGGCCGTGCTGGGCCTGGAGGGGGCGGTGGGGCCGTGCCGGAGCCTGAGGGGGTTTTGTCTGGGCTGTTTCAGGTACGGCGGGGAAGAGGAGCATGAGAAGGGGCCTGAGGCGCAGGACCGGGCTCGGGTCCTGCTGGAGCGGCTGCAGCAGCAGGCAAGGGCCCGGCAGCTGAGGAAGCAGAAGGAAGCGCAGCCCAAGGGAGGGGAAGGAGAGCTGTGCCCGGGGGGAGCGGGGCTGAGCCCTGGGGGTGAGCCCGGGCGAGGGAAAAGGAAGAGGAAAAGTGAGAGTGAAGAGCAGCCCTGTGCGCCAGGGCAGAAGCGGCTGAAGAAGAAACGGCCTCGCAGCCCGTCTGAGGACCGGGCGGGTAGCGAGGGGTCAGCAGATGGCAGCACTCCCTCGAAGAAGAAGAAGGAAAATAGGCGAAAATCGAAAGTGCTGCAAGAGAGGACTGAAGCGGGTAAGGATAAACTGAGGCTGTAGGATCTCAGTTCATTGCGGTTGAGAGCTCTCAACAGAAGAGAAGACATTGCGTTTTGATCAGTTTACCTGATGGTGAGTTTTGCTTCCCTCTGTTTAATATGTTCCCCAAAGAATTCCTTTTTTAGGGGAAAGACCCATATTGCAGCCTTTGAGGGTGAGTTTAGCATAAGGGAAGGAGGGAAGCATGTCACCTCAATCTTCAGTTGCCTCCAGACTAAGGAAGAAATGTTTGGCTTTTGCACTTGGATTTAGGAAGAAAGAGGAGCTTGCAAGATGTTGCTTAAGTCCTGTGTTGTAAAATATTTCCTACATCCCTTTTCTGTAGCATGTTCTGACCTGTAGCTGTGCATTCCTGTTACCCAAATTGCAGATTCTGAAGCAGACATCAAACAACATGAAAACAGAAGCAACTTTAAGTCTTCTAAAAAGAAGAAGAGGGATGAGGAAACAGAGGGAGCTGAAACAAGGGAGGAGAACAGTGAAGGAGCTGAAGGAAATCAAAGCGCAAAGGAGGAGCTGTGCTTAGCAGCCTCAGAGGAAGAGGCAAAACCTCCACCCTCCAGTTTGATGGTTCTTGGAGACTATGACAGAAAGCCAGTGCAGAAGGTAAGTAGCCTGACTTAATTTTGAGGATGGTCAGGAAGGAACATGCATCTTAGCAGCTTATTTTACATATGGTCTTGCAGGTTTATGATAAAAATGCTTTTTAATTCTCCTTTCCCCCATGTTAGGTTCAGCCCTTCTTACCACACTGGCTTGCTCAACCCAAATTAGTGCAAAAATGTATCAAAGATAATCTGTTTCCAATCGAAGATGTCCCAGGACTTCATCCTCGGCTATTGAAAAAGCTGCAAGTGAATGGGATAGAGTCCTTCTTTCCAGGTACCTTGATACTGCTTTTGTTTCTTTCTAAACTGTCTTATGTAGTTCATGCAGTCTGTTGCTGTCTATTTTGTGTAGTCGGTGAAGTAAAATACAAAACAAATTCAAGTTTAATGCATCAAGTGATTGCACTAGTTTTAACCCTTCATGTTCAAAGCTTGTATAGGCTGAGTAATTGAAGTCTCTTATCAAGTCATAAGTGCAGCTCCACGAAATACGGTGATTTGAAGTAATAGATCACAGCTGCCAAACGAGGGGAAGTGTTACTTGTGTCTCCCCATTTTTATCTCGTTTTTCCAGGCATGTGCTTTTAGTTCCTCACCTTCCACCATCTCTGCTGCTAGTGGTCCTCTCTGAGACCCCAAACAACTCATTAAAGCAGCAGAAAACAACTCAAGAAAAACAAAAAATAAATTTTCCATTATTTTACCAGTTTTGCAAGTCCAGTTAAGTGTCAGCTCCTAAGCAGAAGGCACAGCTGTAAGCAGTGACAAGGAGAGGAAGCAGTGAGAGAGGAGAGAAGGTGGGATCTCTGACTTTCAGTCAATTGTCTGAGTCTGGAGGCTTAGACTCTATCAGAGACCCATCAGTGTTATACTGGAAAGCCAGCATGTATCTTCTCTTTTACAGTATGCTGTCACATAATGTTTTAATGTAAATGCTATTGTTTATTTTGTCCTGGGAGATCTTAACAGATTGCTGATAGCAGCAGCTTGTGTTTTCTCATAACTCCAGCTTCTGTCACTTTGTAGTAGATGAATCAAGCAGTGTCATGCTCTGTCTGGTAAAGATGGTGTCCACTGAAGTCATATGCATCGTAGAGTATGCTCTTGTCATAGACCTAGATCCCCTGCTAAATTTCATAGATAAACCAAAGTTGGCCAGTTTGTCAGGGCTTGTCATGGGGCAGGGAAGGGAATGAATTCATGCATGGCAGCCAGAGCTGTTTGCTTCAGTCCTTGTTTTGCAGCAGACTTACTCCGAAGGCTACAGTAGTTGTGCATTTTGCTGCTTGGCAGATGAGGCAGATTCAACAATAGCCTTGTTGAATATTTTGTGTTTATGTAAAGAGTAGTTTGTACTTCATTGAAAGGATGCTTACATGCAAATATTCACAGGTTTTAAATCTGCCCAGTGCCACCCTAACGTGAGAGCAAGGTGACAGGTATCAGTTGAAAACAATATTTAACACAGTAGCATCCTAGATGAGCACTAGAAATAGTTGAATCCTCGGAGGGATATCTCTGTATTCAGTACTGAGCTGCCATGAGTGAAAAAGGGCTAGGTAACCTCAGATAGCATCTTGGGTAAGAGCTGGTTTTGATTTCTTCGTCTCATATCTCTAGCAACAGCAGCACGTGAAAACAGATTCGTTGTATCTAACTGCTTTTCTGGATACCTTAACTCTGTAGTTTGCTTGTTTCCATTTTTGTTCAGTTCAGGTAGAGGTGATTCCTGCCATTCTACAGAGTGCATCCAATGGGTATTTGCTGGGGCAAGGGGGATACCGCCCCAGAGACATCTGTGTCTCCGCACCTACTGGCAGTGGTAAAACCCTGGCCTTCGTCATACCCATAGTCCAGGTGAGTTTACTCCTAGCAAAATGTCTGTAGGGAAAAATAATGGAGTTTCTTTTGTTCAAGTGAAATCTGAACTTGGGAGTAGGTCAAAAAGCCAAGGAATTTGGGGATGCAAAGCAAACAGATATTTAGCTCAGAGCTGTTTGAGGGAACTGTGTAAGTTTGCTTTGTCTTAGTAACTCACTCCTTTTCTCAGATAGCAGACAAAGAATGAGGAGTTGGGAGGGTGGGAGTAAAATGGAAATATGAAACTCCGTGTGGATGTGTCAAGCTCATCTCTTCCCACTGGGTTAGATACAAAACTCCCCATTGCTTTCACAGACTTATTTGGCCTTTTGTTCTGGCAGGTTCTGCTAGATCGAGTAGTTTGTCAAGTACGAGCTTTGGTGGTTCTGCCCACCAAAGAACTGGCACAACAGGTATGTGGCACTCTTCACCTTCTCTGAGCAGAATTGGGTGAGGGAAAGGCTGGTGCAGTTGATACTTTCCTTTGCTGTTCTGTGAAGCAGGTTGACCTGTCAGTGGGTTTAGTGTTGTTAGTATAATGGGAAGTATTACTTTGACTGTTTTTGTTGTGGCTAACAAAGCTCATCTCTTTGCAGGTGAGTAAAGTGTTCAACATTTACACTGATGGGACAGGTCTGAAGGTTGTTTTGATTACTGGCCAGAAATCGTTTGCAAAGGAGCAGGAGATGCTTGTCCAGAAAAAGTAGGTTTAAAGGTTTTTGATAAGGTTTATAGAGACTGTAAACTACTTCATAAGCAAAGGTCAAAATACAGGCTATTACATCATACCATCGTGCAATAACGATTTTGGATAGTGGGTTTATAAGGTAAACTGGCTGTTCTGTCATTGTCAAAGTGCCTGATACTGCCCCTTTTCTGCAGTGAACTTTACTAGATTTTTGAAGTTCTTTGCCAGCTGAGTAGGATGCAAACATTAACCTTGTACCCACAGGTACAAATGATTGTTGTGGGATTTTGTTGCAATTAGGTTTTTTTTAAAGAGCAGTGCTTTCTGTTTGAAATGAGGCAGTACAATGGAAAACAGGGTTTAGTGTCCAGCACAGACTGTGTGTGCTCTCTGAAGTAAAGTGCATATTGGAATGTTATTCTTTCTCTGTTAATTAAATAGTAGGAAAATCTTATAGCCTGCTGACCAGGGATCTCTATTACATACTCTGTGGTGTAGAGAGAAACTTAGTAATGGCTGCTTGTTCTTTCAGAGTGACAGGCTACTGCAGCCTGGCTGATATTATTGTGGCTACACCAGGGCGGCTCACAGATCACATCAACCAGACCCCAGGGTTCAACCTCACGCAGCTTCGCTTCCTGGTGAGTCAGCTCCACAGGTCTCCCATCCTAGTGCAGTGTCTGCTACAGCTGGAATTCCTGCTTTGTTCTTGCATGATATATAAATACTTCTCTGTTGGAACTGTTGAATGGGTCTGGTCTGCACTTGATTGCTCAGGAAGCAGTCTTAAGATGAAACGTTTTATTCCAACTCATGAGACTGAAGCGTTTGCCTGCTTCCCTTTCTCTCTTAGCCTCTTGGAAACCCAAACTCAGAGTAAAGACTTACTGGTGGTCAAAGTCAAGGTAAATTACCAGCCTGTTGTAGCGTCCACTGTATGGGAGTCTGTGCAGAAACACAGTGACAATATTATTTAGGAGATGGAGATTTTTCTCTCTTCCTCAGAGACGTGGATTTATGCACAAATGAACTTGTGTTTATTTTTGAGTGTCAGGCTAACTAGGAGCTTCCATTATCTTACATTCTGGCTCACTTTTTATAGATACAAAAGGAAAGTGAAAGCTCCCTAGTGCTAGACAGTATTTAACAAGTAGTGCTTTTCATCCTTGTGAATTCAGATCATAGATGAAGCTGACCGTATGATCGATGACATGCACCAGAACTGTCTAAACCAAATTGTCAAAGCTGCATTCCGAGTAGAAAATGACTCTGGCTCCAACATGCTTTTTCAGAGGACCAAACCAGGGCCTATAACAGCAGCCAGGTAAGTTGCAGACTGCATTTCTTTGAACTGATAGCATGGACACCAGCACTTATATGTTACTGTCTGCTTCACAGTACTTTCTCACAGACATTCCCAAAGCTTCCTTACTCTGAGAAATGTCTGCCAAGGTAAGGCAGCTGCTTTTTCAAAGCAGCTTTGGAAAAGCAGGCACTGAACAGCTGATGTTAGAGGAAGTTTTAGACTGAAGCCTAAGTACCGAATTCTCCAAGCTTTCCTTAACTAGACTAAAGGAACATCAAAAGAATGTGCAAATACTGCAAGTGTGTGATTCGTTTGCACAGTAACTATAATGATGCCCTCTGGCAAGCTGAGTAATGGCTTTGAAAGAAAATTCTTTATCTGCAGCTGCTGTTTTCATACAGCACAGTAGAAATGTGTCAGAAACTGTGATCAGTGACCAAGGAAGGAGGCAGCTAGAACAAGGACTTGGACAGCCAGAATGGAAGGATGTGTCCAGGGGCAACATGCTGTGCAGTAGTTGACAGTGCTGATCAGTTCTGTCTGTGAACTGCACCATAAAACAAGGGTGTAAAGGATCTACAGGAAAGGCCCAGGGCAGGAAAAGAGTTAATTGCTTTCTTCAGAACATCATCTGAAGGAATTGTGGAGGAACTCCTTTGTCCCATCCTTAAAGCTCAGTTTCCCTGTGCCATTTATTTCAGCTCCTGCTATCCTCAGATACCCTTACAGAAACTGCTGTTTTCAGCCACGCTGACCCAGGACCCAGAGAAACTGCAGCAGTTGGACTTATTCCAGCCTCGCCTCTTCACATCTGTCTATTCTGAGAAAAAAACGCTTGGAGATGGAACAGAGACTGATCAAGATACTAATAAGAAATACACACTCCCTGAAGGGCTCTCGGTATGACATTGTCTTGAATAAATGGTACTCCAAGATTTGTTTAGCTCTGGAGTGTATAGTTATGTTTTTACTCTGTGGTTCCTTGCCTTATAGAAGTGCTGGCTGAAATAATTTGGGAATATTTCTGACCCAGAGAGCTCTACCTTTGCACATTTGTTTTCTCATTAGTTTGTGTTAATTTAGTGAAGACTGGATTGATTGCTGTATTTTTGGGGGGGGGGGGGTGGTGTTAAACTTTTTTCATGCAGAATTAAGTTTACCAGCAACAGGGAGTGGAGAGATGAAGTAATAATAATGTAGTAGCACTTACCAGCTGTCCATAAGTATAACATGTATTTCAAAGCATGTAGATACAGGTCACCTTGTAGGCAGGAAGGCAGTGCATGTTGTTACTTGCTGTGAGAGGTGAGAACGTTAGAACAGCACAGATCTCCCATTTCCATCTTGAATGGTGTCATGTAACTATGACTTACTCTAAAGGGGATGGTATTGTGGGGGCTTGTTTTGCTGCTGCTAGTCAGTTGTAAAACATCCAGGCCTACATAGGTCACAGACAGGTAGTGGGTTTCAGAGAAGATTGCCTTGGCAAGAAGTAATTTAACTTCTCCCTTCTTGACTGCAGCAATGTTATGTGCCATGTGACCTGAATTCCAAGCCTTTGATCCTCTTGCATTTCATGCTGACAATGAAATTTACTCGTGTGTTGTGCTTTACCAACTCCAGAGAAGCTTCTCACAGGTGAATATATTGAGATCACTATACTGGGTATCTGTCAAGTAGTGTTACAGAGGTAAAGAAGTGACTGTTTGATCCCATTTACCTACAGATTATTCCTGCTGGTTCGAGCCTTTGGTGGAGTCCCTGTAGCTGAATTTTCTTCTCTGCTACCTCCAAATGAGAGACAGAGAACCATAAAGGAGTTTGAACAAGGAAAAATACAACTGTGAGCATCTTAAGTTAGGGGGGTTTTGCACATCTTATGACATAGGCTACCTCTGGTATGGAAAGCTAAGTAGAACCAAGAGCACAATTAAATGGGGTCCTCTGTGCTCAAAGCCTGCAGGGACCAATTTATGGCATGGGTGTGAGATTTGAACTTGTGACTTCTGAATTGTTTGCCCTGCACCTAACTTGGCCTGTTCTCATCTGGCCTCAATCTGAATTTCTCTGTGTTATTTTGTAACAAGCAGTAAGTGCAACTGCTTATTCATGTAGTTGCCCAGAACACACACAGTGCTGAAAATCTCAAGTTATTGTGTGCTTGGCACCTTGCACTTGTTGCAAGAGTATGAATGTTGTTGGTACTTCCTACCAAAGAAATGCCTGATAAGACTGGCGTACAGATTTACTTCTCTCCATGTTTTTGACTTGCTTTGTGATTTCGGTAGCTATATGGGATTGAATCTGTGGAATGTCTCCAAGAAGAAGGGTAAATATTTATTTTCTTGATTTTTCTGTTTATCAAAACTTGGTGTTTAAATTCCTCCTTGACTGCTGGGAATTTAGCACCTCGCTGTCTGAGTTCAGTGCCTTTATGGAATGTTCAGATAGCTTGCAGGTTTGTGACTTCTAATGTGGTGGGAGCCACCTGGCTTAGTGTGACATGCTTGGAGAACCTGGAAACACCCAGTAACTTCTAATGCACAACAGTAGGTGATAAGCCTGCAGTGATGCTTGGATGTCTACAGGCAGCTAATAGTGCCAGTGACACTAACGAATGACTTTCCATTCAGATCTTCTGCTCAGAGGTCGGGGGCTGGCTGCCCACTTTGAACAGAGATTAGCAGGAGTTGTGCTGTGCTCACCTGTGTTACTCTTGTGTGTGCATTGCAAGAGCTGTGACTTGAAAATGACTTTTCATACATTTAAAAACAGGTTAATCAGCACAGATGCCACTGCGCGAGGGATTGACGTTAAAGCAGTGAATTATGTCGTAAACTATGATGCGCCGCAGTTCATCAGGACATATATTCACCGGTAAGATAACCAGGAACAAAAGGAAGATGTCTGAACTTGGTTTACTTTGAAATATTTGGCAAGGTGACATGCACTGGAAAGGGGTTTTAGCTTTGGATTTTTTATTTTTCCTTTAGTAAGCTAATAGCTTTGTAATGAAAATTAAGCCTGTAGCATCACCAGAGTAAGGCAGTATTGGCACAGAGAACTAGCAACCTATTACAGAAAATGTATTTTACAGGAGCTAGAAATCCTGTCCTGGGCAGCACTGAGTATTGGGTTTCTAGATGATCAGAAAACTGCAGTGGCTCAGCAGCTGTGAACAACCACTGGAAATGATCATCCTTTGTAACATAGGGCTACTCCTGCTGTGTTAACCTCAAAACCCCATCAGATTTAAGTAAGTGATTCTGGAGAATCTCAGAATCAGACTCTTGGAGCTGATAACGGCAGTGACTGTATGGCTAAACTGACTTGATACTACCTTTATCATTTGCAGAGTTGGAAGAACAGCTCGTGCAGGGAAAGTGGGTGTTGCTTTCAGCTTGGTCCTTAGAATTCAGGTAGGTTGGTGGTGTGGGATTTCATTTGATAAGGACACGTGTAGGGGCATAAGGAAGATAAAGATTCATTCTACCTCCTCCCTTTTCCAGTCAGCTGAGCATTGTACATGGAAACTTCAATTATTTCCTAACTAGGCAGCATATTGCAAAATGTGTTTGTATTCTAGGTGATAGGCAGTGTGGTATCTCATCTCCTGTTGTCTGTTTTGTCATGCAGGAACGTAGGTTTCTGCGGATGTTGAAGGATGCTGGCATCCAAGATATTAAGAAGCACCCAGTGAAGGGCAATTCATTAAAGCCATTGGTGCAGCGATATGAGGAAGCTCTGTGTAGCCTTGAGAAGACAGTCAAGGTAATGGAAACGGGGAAGGAAATTGCAAGTCGTGACTAGGGCAAGTGTCAGTGTCCAGTCTCCTTTAACTGGGACATTTCCGTTTCATTGCAAAGTCAGCATTTGTGGCTGCATCATTAAGAGATACTCTGTGAAAGGATGAGGGGAGCGAGAAGAGGAAATGTTAAAGGAAAGATAGGCAACATCCGTGGAGGTATTTAAAATGTGGCACTTTAGGGACATGGTTTAGTGCTAGATTTTGCAATGTTAGGTCTATGGTTAACTCTATCTGAAAAGTCTCTTCCAACCCAAATGATTCTATGATTCTTGGTGTTTCTTTTCTGTTCTGCCTTTCTCTTTACCTCTGGAGCTGGGATTTGGTAACTACCCAGAGGAAGGCAAACAAAAGGTAGAGATTAAGCCTTTTGTCATACAGAGTTTTGAGACTGCAAATTACATCCATGTTGACTAGAAGTTGGGTATTCCAAACCAGGGAAGTATTTTGTGCAGGCCCTCCTTTACACACAAGTGGGAAGGTTTATAAACAAGTTCTCAGATAAAAGCAGAGTAGCATTTAACTTGCCAGATGGGCAAACTGGGGATCCATAATGGACTTTCTTTGCTGTGTGATTTGGACTAGTGTTCTGTGCTCCAATCTGAGGGCTCCTGATAAACATCTATCCTTGAAAAATGATGATTTTGAGTTGTAGGACTGGGAATTAGGGCAAAAAGTATTACTAAATTGTCCCGTTGCTCCCCAAAGTCCCTTCTGCGTGGCTCTGAGCCAGGGGCATCTTCAGTCACCTTCTCAACTTTAATTTTGAACAGAATGAGCGCGCACAGAAGCGAGCCTGAGTGAGTAGATGCTGAGGAGGCTGTTTCGTGGCATGGAAGCTGCTGCATGGGACAGGTCATGGACTATTACTCAGCACAGTAGAAATGAAACACTGTCTCTGAATGGTTGGCTCCTCAACCTTATCATCGCTGAAGCCGTCTGTTACAGGCCTGGTTCCCCTTTCAAGGTCACTGTGAATAAAGTTCAGCTTCTGGTTTAAAAAAAATAATAATGATTTGAGATACAGTTATCTTGGAGAGGACTTTGCATCATATCCTGCAGTGTGTATGAGACTGCCACCAGTAAAGAGGAGCCATTACACAGCCCTTGAATGTGGGCCTGATGGAACTGCTGGCCTCCAAGGGTGAGGCCTGTGCCTTTGGTTCTGACCTGGGACAGCAAATGGTTCTGGCTTACTGCACAAGCAGCTGCCACCACACAAACACCTACATGGTGCCTGGAGCAGGAACGTGTTTGAAGAGCTGCTCTAGGCTGAAGTGACTAATAATTAGTTTTAAAGAAATACAATGTATATTTAAAACTGTCTGCTAATGTTTCCTGGGTGCAAGGATGGAGGCAGTGGTGAAAAGGTTTTTTGTGCCTTTCTTGCAGTTCTCTTGCCTGCATTGTTTCTTCCACCATTCACTACTAATGGTAGAAGCAGGTATTAGTGAGTGTTGGATTGGTGTTAATGCAGAGTGAAATGTCTGATGTCTAAAATGAATATGCATACTGGAGTCAGCTGGTATCACCACAAGTCCTAACTCTGTATTTGACACATGCCACTGGTATTTTTAGCTGCTCCTGGCAGAAGGCTTAGTGCTACCACATAGCTGCAGCCTGCAACTACCCTGCAAGGCCTTCAGTAGGAAACAACGAGGCTCTGACTTACTATTTTGTGAAACAAAATGAATGTATGCCAGCATTGGCTGGTGTATGGCATTGAACTGAAAGGGAAGGCTGGGAATCTCGAGGGATGGGTATCAGAAAGGGGGGTTGTATCCTCTAAAAGAGCAATGTATCCTTGGCTGCATCAAAAGGAGTGTGACCAGCAGGTCGAAGGAGGTGATCCTGCCCCGTGAGACCTCACTTGGAGTACTGTGTACAGTTCTGGTGTCCTCAACATAAAAAGGACATGGAACTGTTGGAACAAGTCCAGAGGAGGCCACGAAGATGATCAGGGACTGGAGCACCTCCTGTATGGAGATAGGCTGAGAAAGTTGGGGCTATTCAGCCTGGAGAAGAGAAGGCTGCGTGGAGACCTCGTAGCAGCCTTCCAGTATCTGAAGGGGGCCTATAGGGATGCTGGGGAGGGGCTCTTCATTAGGGACTGTAGTGACAGGACAAGGGGCAATGGGTTCAAATTTAAACAGGGGAAGTTTAGATTGGATATAAGGAGGAAATTCTTTCCTGTTAGGGTGGTGAGGCACTGGAATGGGTTGCCCAGGGAGGTTGTGAATGCTCCATCCCTGGCAGTGTTCAAGGCCAGGTTGGACGAAGCCTTGGGTGAGATGGTTTAGTGTGAGGTGTCCCTGCCATGGCATTGGGCTTGGAACTTGATGATCTGAAGGTCCTTTCCAACCCAAGCCATCCTGTGATTCTGTGAGCACGGGGCTGTTTTGCAGCAGTGAAGTTGTGTGTCTGTGCTGGGGGGCTGCTTCCTCGAGTGGTTTCCGCACAGTACGGGGGTCCCAGGCAAGCGTCAGAGTAGCACAAGCATAAGGGCCTCTTACGCAAGAGCTGTGAGTTCCCCTGAGCAAAGCGAGGTTCCAGCACCTCTCGTGCCCATCAGCCCAGCTCAGCTTCCTTACCGAAGCGGTTCAGGGCACTTTGTTAGAACAAGCCCTGTTCGAGGGTGACTCAGCAGGGCCTGGTCGGAGCTTTCCCTTGAGGCAGTGCCATCGCCCCTGCCCTTTGGCACTGCGGGCACAGCCCGGCCCGCCGTGGGTCCGGGCCGCAGCCGGTACCGCGGAGGGCGGGAGCCCCGGTGGGGGCTGCGCTCCGCCCCTGCGGGAGGGACCGGACTGCTCCGCCCCAGCCGGGAGCACAGGGCTGGAGGGACGGGACGGGACGGGGCGGGCGGTTAGCATTAGCAGCGGCACCAGCATCAGGCTCAGGATGGTGCTGGAGCTGTACCTGGACCTGCTCTCGCAGCCCTGCCGAGCGCTCTACATCTTCGCCCGCAGCAACAACATCCCCTTCGAGTTCAAGCAGGTGGAGCTGACGAAGGGTGAGCGGGGCTGGGGGGTGGCCGGGGCGGGTGGCGGGGCTGGGTGGTCCCAGCCCCGGGGTTGCGGGACCCGGTTCCCTGGACAGAGCTGCGGTGCGGATGGGACCGGAGGGCTCAGTCCTGCCCCTTGGTGCTATGGGAGGGAGCCTCCGCAACAAGTACAGTCCTGCAGAGGTGCGTGGTGTTGGGGTATCTTTGAAATCAGCCCCACCCCATCAGAAAAATGGCTTTCCCAAAAACCTGACCGCTTTTGTGAGGAGGGGTCTGGCTGTAAGGCCATTGCCCATTGAGGTGGGAAGCAAAGCAGAAGCAGCAGAGATGGGATGTCCGTGTGCGGGTGAGCACAGCCGAGGTGGGCAGTGCTCGCTGGTTCAGCTGCCTCGCAGAACTTCACACTCTGGTGAGCAGCAGCGGCTGCTCCTGAGCAGCTTTTGTCCTCTTGGCAGGGGTTGGCAGCCCCTTGGGAAGGGTCCTGGTGCTCAGGGCTCGCAGGTGGCTCCCCATGTGCTGTAGGGCAGGACAGGCTGACAGCCCTGCGGGTGCTCATCGGGTCAAGCTGTTTGTGGTCATCTTGTTTTGAGAGGGTTGAGGGCAGGCTTGCAGAGACAGTGAAGGCAGCAGAGCAAGACCTTGCAGCCTGAACACTGAGCAATGGAGAGGAGAAGGTGGTTTAGTTTGTATGAAAACCAACGGGTCATTGGTAGGAGCCTGCCCAAGAGGTATCGTGTATTTTCACCGAAGGATGCTCCAAGATCAGTATCTTCTTTGTAACTGAAGCCAGTAAAAGCAATCTCTCAGCCTTTCCAGAGCTCCTGGATTTGAAATGAAGGTAATGTATTGGGCATAAAAATACCTCGGTAAGGTATTACCTTAACAGCTTAAACCCAGCGAAAGATGAGAAGGCTCCTGGGGCAGAAGTTGATAAAAGAACAAAAGAACCTCCAGTTTGACTCAAAGAAACCTCAGGCCTGCTGTGGTTCAGTCTCTGGGCGTTCCCCTGCCCTCCTGATCCCCTGTGCATTGATTGCACGTCAAGTGCAGCTTTCCTCCCACCCATCCTGCCAGAAAGGACGTTGTTCCTGTTTGTAGCTGGGGGCAGGCTCATTTGGTGTCCTTCCCCTTCTTCCCCAATACATGAACTTGTGGGACACTGGTGCAGAGGAGATGAGACTGTCAGGCAAGCAAGGAGAAGGGAACAACTGAAATACTGAGACTGGGACTGAGAGGAAGGAGAATTGAATGCTCTGTGTCTCATGGCATCAGTGCTTGCTTTTGGTCAGTGGATGTGAGGTGGGTAATTTGGATTACAGGGATGCTAAAGGCACATCCCATTCCTGCAGCTGTGGGGAAGCACTCCCGGCACCCACAGCTGGGGCAGGTCCATAACCAGCTGCTGGGCACACAACTATGGGCACACCAGCCCCGAATGAGGGCTGGCTCAGGAGTACAGTGAGGGTGGCCTCACTACACTGTATGTAAGGACCAGGTGAGGGCACATACACCCAGCTTTGAGCCAGTGGGTTAAACGTGTCCCCCCCAGTAGGTCTCAAGGAAACGGGTAGCAAGAGCAAGAACAGACAGAAACTGTGACACTGGAGGGACACCTGAGGACCTGGAATGGGCACACCTCATGGAGGAAGTGGCTTTGTGAAAGGGAGTGGTGGAGACAGACTGTGAGCCAAGCGAAGGGGAATAGTCACCGATCTGATCTCCCAGTACTGGGAAAACTAAACCAGCTTCGGGAGCATCTCCCCTGGCACAGATCCGCAGGTGACTCACACAGCAGGACGTGGCACAGGGCCAGATGTTAGAGGAGCTTGAATACAGAGGAACACACGTGTGACCGAAGCCAGCGGCTGGGAAAGGCTGGCATGAACGAGTTGCATAAAACAAGGCTCCTGGGAAGGGGTTTAAATGTAACGGAGCACACTGGGACCGCAGATGAACAAAGCTCCTCCTCCTGCCAGGTTCACTCTGCCTACCTTTTGGGAGGCACCTACAAGATCGCTTAAAAGCAAACTCAAATCCATATGTGCTCTGATAAAGGATATGCAAAAGTCAGAGCTGATTGATAGGTCTGTAATGAAGTGCCCATGGCTTTATATGGAATCATAGACATTTATTCTACCCTGAGGACCAAAAATCGAATTGAATATAAATTACATTTATATGTTCTTTTATAAATCACATTTACTGGAAAAAAAAAAAACAACCTACCCAAACAACAAAACCAGCTGCTTTCTCACTGCCCTTGTGGTTCACATTTCTGATGGCAGGTTCCCTTTCCTCCAAGGTGCTCGGTGTTTGCACTGGGTTTGCATGGGACAGGTACCTCCAGGCACAAAGGCAGAGCTGATAGAGCCCAGAGCTGACAAGTGCTGTTGGTATGAAAGGATTTTTAACCATTCTGACCCTTGTTGAGAGGTGGTTCTGGGGCACAGGCAATAAGCACGTAAGCTGACATCACAGGGCCCACTCCCTGTTCACCCTGCAGCACTTTCTGATTGCTTTTAAACTTAAACAAGATTGTGTTTATGCAATCAAAACCAGGAACTTGAAGCCCGATGGTGCCCACAGACTCCTCAGGTGTTTGCAGTCAGGTCTCGAGCATCACTGTTGAGTAAGATCTCATTCCCTCCTCAGGGGAGCACAAGACAGAGGAGTTCCAGAAGGTGAACCTGCTGATGAAGGTGCCTGCCATGAGGGATGGGTCTTTCACCTTAGCAGAGAGGTGAGGTTCAAACCAGCTCAACCCCCTGCTACACTGCTGTTTACCTTAATGCTTAGGTTCTGCCAGTGCGCTGTGCGTTCTCTGGTCAAGGCAGCACAAGCTCATGTGCTGTGCCCCACTAACATTTGTGTGTCCTGCACTTGTACCTGACCCGGATCAGGTTTGCATTGCTGCTGGTACAACAGTACACAACTTGGGGGGGAAGAAAGGAGGAAGCGCTTTAAACTTGCGTTATCAGCTGATGGCTGTGTCTTGTCACTGGGCAGCATCGCAATCCTCCTGTACATGGTCCGGAAGTTCAAGACTCCTGATCACTGGTACCCGTCTGACCTGCAGAAAAGGGCTAGGGTTGATGAGTACCTGTCATGGCAGCACGTCAACATCCGTGGCAAGGGGAGCAAGCTGTTCTTAATGAAGGTAAGACGTTACATAGCGAAACCTAGGGGCTGTGAGTGCAATGGCCCTTCTGTGCGCAGGGCCCTTTGCAGCAAATACACAAGCCAGGTGGCAGGAACAAAACCAGGTCTTGAATTGACTTGGCTGCTGGGCCAAGCCTCACTGAAGTGGCTCAAATCCTTCTTGGTGCAGCCACAGCTCTGTGAAGGGCAGAGGAAACCTGTGCTGGGTGAGCAGCTGTCCCCAGGCACAGCTCACTGCACCATGGAAAGAACAAAGCTCAGACTGGAAAACGAGGCCGGTGCTTGCAGATGATGCAGCCTTCCCTTGAGAGGAGACTCTCGTGGCTGAGATTCCAGACTTTCTAGGGAGGGGACCAGGACAGGCAGGAAGTGATGGCAGACATTAATGTTAACCTGCCAGAGGAGATCAGTGGTGCCAGCTATCCTCGGAAGTGACGGTGAGAGGGTGTGGGTGATGTTTGTAGGGGAACCTGTGAGAAGCAGCTCATTTCTCCCCTCTGCCAGGTGCTGCTGCCCCTCCTCACAGGGCAGCCGCTTCCTCCGGAGAAACTGGAAGGTGCCACTGAGGAGCTGAACGTTGTCCTGAAGCAGTTTGAGGACAAGTTCTTGCAGGACAAGCCCTTCATCGCAGGCAATGAGATCTCCCTGGCGGACCTTGTAGCTCTGGTGGAGCTCATGCAGGTGAGCACTGCTGGTTGTGCACAAGGGGCTGTGGGCAGGCCAGGCACCACCACCTCTTTAAGGGCAGATCTTCCTCTCTGCAGTTAACTCTTTAGTGGAGTTAAACCTTGTTCCTTTTTAACTTTGACCATAATTCGCCAGGGAGCATCTGCTTTGACAGGGCAGTGCTCTCTGTGGAAGTATGGACAGCATTCCCCAGAAGGAGAAATCACAAATTAACCAGGGGAAGTACAGGTATTTGAAAGAGAAGTGTTGACCTCTTCTGCATTAGCCAGTTCCTGGGTTAGCTCTTTCACTGCATGTCCCAGGGGATGACACCTCCTGCTTCCCATGAGCTAAGAGCCAGAGCTGAGCTCCACCCGCTGCTGCCTTGATCCGCAAGCATCTTGCTTCATTCCGGTCCCATCCCTGTCAGTGGCTGTGTGACTCACTCCCGGGTTCTCTTGCTGTCTCTCTGCAGCCTGTGTGTTCTGGCTACGACCTCTTTGAGGAGAGGCCGAGGCTGGCAGCGTGGCGCAGGCGGGTGGAGGAGGCGGTGGGCAAGCAGCTCTTCCAGGAAGCACACGAAGGGATCCTGAACGTCAAGAACTTGACCGCTGATAAGATTGCACCTGAACTGATGGAGAATTTCAAGCAGCAGCTCCTAAAGCAGGCAGCCTGAAGCAGGGGGTTATGCTCTCAGTAAAACAGATTGCTCAGTGCAGATTTATTGTACTATTTCAGCATTTCTAAACAATCATACAGAAACACCATTCCACACAATGCATTTCAGTCACAGCCTTCCTGCCGCTTGGAACAGCTCAGGCTGCAGTAAGCTTTCTACTCTTGACAAATGCAGGCTTTTCTTTCAGGCTCCAGCACCACTGGGTCTGCTTGAGGACAGAGGTGATTCAGTCTGCTGGGAACTGGGGCCAGTCAGAACTGCCCTTTCCATCCCTGCTTTGAGAAAAGGCACAGGTTTCCTGAGGCTATGGCAGAACAGATCTGTCTGAAACAAGAAAAATAACTGTAGAAAATGGCTTTCACTTTGCCACACACTCAGCTGCAAGATGTTTGCTCTTTTAAAGAGGCAGGTCAGGACCTCTGCCAGAGGTCCTGGAGCCACCAGAGACTGCTGTGTCACCCATGGGAGCAAAGGGACTCAGCACCTTGGCTGTGCAGGTACCCACAGTGAGGCCACCTTCTGGGAGTGATGGGGTTAGTCCTGTAGAGATGCTCAACCACAGACTCCTGCAGTACCTTACAAAGAACAGCCTGCATAGCTGAGAGAAGCTGCTGCCGAGCACAGTCCCCCTCTGCAGACCATACCAAGTGCTTTGTCCTTTCCCCACAGCGGCTTTGTCACCCCAATAGATGCCATCTAAGCCAGGCTCTCTCCACTGATAAGTGGTGCCGAGGCTGCACCAGCACTGGTGGCAGAGGGAGCTGTGCTGGGCTGCCCAGTACAGGAGCTGAGTTACTCTCCTGTCAAGTCAGATTCTCAGTGAAGTTGATGGTCACACTCCCCACATGTTGTAGCTGGATTTGTGATCAGGATTGGGAAGGAAGCGTCCACTGAATCATCCTCCACACCTGGGCAGCCTCTCACCCTTGTGTGTCCCTTTGTACCCTTCTGCCTTCCTGTCCTCCTGTCCCTGTGACCTCCCATTTCCAGGTACGAGCCATGAGGGTTCCAGCTTGCAGAGCTGGCGTTGGTTTTCATACTTGTTAAGCGCTGGTTTTACCTGGAAGTCCCTTTGTCTCTGCTGGCAGGTTACACCATCCACAGAGGTGGCTGCATAGTATGCTGGGTGTGAGGTGTCAGTCGTCTTAATGCAAGCCTGTGTGGCTGCTTCAGCAGCTGTAGGCAGGCCTTACAAGCTGGGGCTCATGGTGCCTGTTTACGTTGTACTTTCAGCCACCACTTCCTCTAACTGCAGCTTACCGCAGCCACCAGCTGGGCTGCTGCACCACTGGAATAACAGCGGTCCTTCCTCTCTGCCCCAGCCAAGCTGCTGAGCCTGCTGCACTCTGCTCTTGGCACGTTTGTGCTTTGCCGAACCAGATTCCTGACCTCCAGCTTTTCCCATTCTTGTTGAGAGCAAGCTTCCTGCCAGCGGAATGAATGCCTCATACAGCTGTGCGAGTAGAGGCAGAGAAATAATCTGAGCCTAATTCACTGAGTGCCCATCCTGGCAAACCTCAAACTGGGCTTGGTAGCAGAGCCTTTCTCGATACACATCTCCCTCCAGAATCTTGATAGAGCTGCTGTGCGTGCAGAAGCACTGCATTAGCCAAAGCACATAAAATGCCTTTTTACTCCTCTATGATCCTTGTAGTACAAGAGCTCCACGTAAGAGAAGGTTGAGCCAATTTTCTGCTTGATTAATAAGGCACAAGCTCTTTAAACATCACCCACTGTCAGCTCTTGCAAGGACAGCTGCCATGAACACCAAGCTGGAACCACATTCTGAACTCATTGTCCGGTGCTTCTCTGCTGCCAGTGTCCCAGAGGATAAACACACCTCGTTCCAGCGTGGTCATGGTGACAGGAGGAGACTTTAAACTGCTTTTCCTGTAGTGTTCCCTGTCTGCTCCAGGCCCACCTGAGCTGTAGGTTCACCCTCCTGATGAAGCTGTGTGCGGTGACTGGTCCCATTTTGGGCCCTGCTGTGCACGCAGGACAAAGCATCCCCAGATTAACTCCGTGGGTGACAATAGAATTGTTCACAGGTCTGCCTTGCTGCCTTTTTCACTCTAAATCATGAAACTAAAGCATCTTATCCTTGTCCTTTGCCTTTTTCCAACCCTCCACCTCCTTCATTGTATTCATTTGTGCCATTTGATCTTGGCTGTTTCCAGTTCCTAAAGAGCTCCCTGCCAAAACCCAGTGAGCTGTGTAAGAGTTTTGCCTTGCCTCAGTGCAATGTTTGTTTGGTGTCCACTCCCTTTCACTTGAGTATGGAGAGTCACCTGCTTAGTGTGCTGTTCTGATTCAATTGCTTCAGTTCTGGCCAGGAGCTCTTTGGAAATAGGTGAGAGTCTGTGCTTTCTAGACTAAAATGAAGCTGGGATACACAAAATGGGAGGAATGTTTAAAAAAAAACAGATATGAAGTCTATAACCTTTTCTAAATGATTAAAATAAACTGCAAAACTTACTGTATTGTTTCCTGTGTTGTTCCTGTTTCCAAAAAGCTGATAAAGAAAGCAAAGGCTGGAGAAACAACCTTTGTGATGATGGAACCAGGTGAAAATAGAGGGCTAGAAGCACTAGCCTAGAGCCAGGAATAATGCAGTCAAATGCTGTGTAACGTGACCAGATGAAAACACCTCTTTGGTTGTGTGGGCTCTGCAGTGCAGCCAGCAACCTGGAGGAAAACCTGAGGAAGGAACATTTCCAAGAGGGACATGAGGAGATCTTTAAGTGCAGACAGGACTGGTGGATCAACTGACCCACAAATACAGCAGCAAAGCGAACCCACAGCTGCCAATCTTGCTATCACCTGCGCTCACCAAACTCTTCCCAGTGATGAATAGGGACTCGTGGCCATTCTGAAGCACAGAGGCTTCTCAGGCTGTTACGTGTGCAGAGCCACATTCCCGCTCCTTTTCTCCATTCCCTTATCATCTGAGATCTCTTTGCACTGAAGGAGCACATGCCACAGTGCAAACCTTCACCTCCAGTGTGCTGGTCCTTGTGTGGGAGCTCTAGAGCGTGAACCGCAGAGGGAACTGAGGGGTCCACAGCCCCGCTCATGTTGTGGCCGAGGAACTCTTATCACACAGTTCTGAATCTGAGCAGTGACCCTGAAAACGGGTGTGTGGTGCAGGGGGTCCAACGCTCCGTGTCGAGACACAGCTTGTTCACCAGGCTCTGGCTGACTGAACACTAACACAGTAATCCCCATTCCTGAGGAGATCTCAGAGCTGCAGTCTTGGCCAAGTGGCATAAAAGGAAGCACCTGGAAGTGTTTGTACTGTATCAGTCACAAGCTCGGGGCTCAGTATCAAGCCTTTTCACCACCCCTCCTAATGATCCTCTAAAAGAGCCCCTGATCCCCCAGTTCCCTCTCCCGGAGGTTCCTGGGGCTCTTTCCAAGGCTTTGTGCCCGCCGCAGCAGCTCTCAGGCACAGCGCTGATAACGAGGTGTCAGCTGAGCCGAGGCGGGTTTGGCTGGGGGTGACTTTGCTCTGAGTGGTTCAGCTGCGCTATCTTCAGAGCCCCTGATGTCCCTGTGCTCAACCACTGTCACCTTCCGCACGTCACCCAGCTCTGAAGCGCCGTGGGCTCTGTGGAGGGGGTTGAATTCAGGCTGCGCTGCTTTAGTTCTCACCCGTTTGTGTGGAGATCTGAAACGGTAAATACCTGGCAGAGAGGAAAGTCACCTCACTGCCAGTGCGCAGGGTGATGCCCACAGGCGTCCTTCAGGCGTCACTCTGCAGCACTGGGCAGAGACTACGTGACCAAGGAATTATCTTCTGGGCTGAAAACCATGTTGAGATCTAGGGAGCGAGATGAATGCTGGCTTAGAGGGTGTTGCGCAAGGGCCCTGTTTGCAGTGTGACACATCCCCGCAGGACCGCGTTAGAAAACAAGCATTTACCCTGCGAGAGCCGTGGTGGGATGCTGTGGGTGAGAACGGGCTCCTGACCCCTGTGGCATCAGCTAAGGCTGGGGCGGGGAAGGACAGCCCCTCTCCCTCAGTGCTTAGCACCAGCCTCTCCTTTGAGGCTGCTAACCTACCACCACTTGTAAGTTTCCATTACTCCTGTTACCTTCTGAAGCTCACAGCCAAGCCCTAGGGTGGCCAGGGCTGCCCAATGCTGCGGCACAGGGAGCCCTGTGTGTGTCCCCCGCTCCTGCCGTGCCTCGCTGATGCTGCCCGAGCCGGGAGCGCTCTCCTGGGCTCCTCCAGCCTCGCACCCGCGGCCCCCCGGGCGCAGCCCCCGAGGGCGCCTCCCCCCGCCTGCCCATGCGGGGCGGCCCCGGGCGGCGGTGACAGAGCCGCTGCCGCCTCCCCGCGGGCCGGGCAGGGCCGGGCGGCAGGATGGGGCTGGAGCTGTACCTGGACCTGCTCTCGCAGCCCTGCCGCTCCATCTACATCTTCGCCCGCAGCAACAACATCCCCTTCGAGTTCAAGCAGGTGGAGCTCTTCAAAGGTGGGCCGCGCACGGGGCCGGGGCGGGCTGCAGCGCGCCGGGGGCCGCAGCTCAGGGCCCCTCTCTTGGCTCTTGGCAGACTCGGTGCTGGGGAAGAAGCCGGCGGCGGGGAGCGGCGCGGAGCAGCCCCATGCAGGTGAGCGGAGGGGGGTGGAGGGAGGGAAGAATCGGGCTCCCCCTGGGTGTCCGTCCTGTTCCCGGCCTGCGGGGACAGCCGGTACCCGCCGCCGTACCGCGATGGCCGGGCACGGTCTGGGTGAGCCCCGGGGCTCTGGGCTCCCGACCCCTTGCTCAGAAGCGCCCATCGCTGCGGTCCCGGACCGCGAAGACCGCCGGGAGGGGGGGGCTCTGTTTTGCTCCCACGGCCCCGTCACCCCTCCGGGTGAGGAGCAGAAGCTCCCGAAAAGCATCTCGGCCCCTGCTGCGGCTCCTCAGGGAGCTCAGGAGCTGTCGAGCCTGGGACCGCTCCATGGGGAAGCTCGGTTCGGTCCGGTCCCCATAAGCAGCGATGCGGGGGCCCTGTCCCTGCTGAGGAGATGTCAGCCTTGTTTGGGAGGCTCGGTCTGAGCCGAAGGAGGGAGCGCTGGAGCCCTGGGAGGCAGCAAAATGCTGGAGCTCGTGGAAGCCGGAGAACAGCCACGAGCGAGAGGGATGCAGATGTGCAGAGCGCAGGGGATAAGCTCAGATAACGTGCGGTATCAGCCTGGTGGCCTCTCAAGACAGGGACCCATCTTGCCTGGGCAGGGTGAAACAGGCCAAGCCTGCCCAGACTCAGTCAGAGCTGGGAGCTCTGCTAGGCCGGCTGGGAGGGAGGCACGGTCCGGCTCCTCAGGTTAGTTTGAATTGAAGGGTCTGAGCACGCAGCTCATTCCCAGAGCAGCCTCACGGCTGTGCTGCATCTATTTTTGTGGATCCCCAAGGAATGTTCCTCCAGCCATTTCTAGCAAATTAGTCACAGTGGCAGCCAAGGAGGAGCGCTCTGGGAATGGTGTCCTCGAGAGGAACACTCAGCTGTTCGGACTTGTCCAACTGTGTGACTATTGCACACTTACCCAATGCACTTTCCTTGTCAATCCCTACTCTTTTGCCCAAGGCAAAGCATAGTACTTGGGAAACCTTGGCTGAGGAGATGATTAGCCAAGGACATGACTGGCACATAGTTTGGTTTGGTTGTTCCTTTTTTCCCTTTCTACTTCTTGTAAAACCTTGTCCACTGCTCTTTTCGCCCGTCTCCTTCCCTGCACTATGACTTACACTTAAGAATTCCTCTTGTGTGCAGCCTGCCCTGCTTTCTGACAGTGTATGCTTATTAAAGTTGCTCCTCAAAGCCCAGCAATACACACAGTGTATATATATATATATATATATATATACATATATATATATGTATCTCCCTGGGGGACATCAGGAAATTACACCAGATCCAAGTGATGTTAAAGAGCATCCTAAGTGCGGTCAACATCACAGGAATGACAAACAAAGGTCAGTCATTTCATACAACTAAACAAAAGGGCTGGCTCTGGATGCTGGAAGAGAGGTAAAAGCTTAAACTCTGCTAAATAGCAAATAAAAATTGGTCCCAGTCGGTCAAATGAAGCAACCTGGAGTTATTGTTCAAACCAAGGCTTTTATCAGTTTGCAGCTCAGTCACGCACAGGTCTTTTATGTCTCTACACAAAGACCCTGTATGAGACAAAGCAAACAAGGTGCCATTGCTGGGCTGCAGTGCAGTCTAACAGACACTGACCTACTGCCCAACCCGCTGTAGCGACATGAGGCCCATCAGGGGACTGATATGTTCAGTATTCCTGCTAGGACTGCACGACAAAACCAGGCTGAAATCTGACTCAGGCTGCCTTCACCCACTGCTTACATCTCATCCTTGTCTCTTGGCTACCTTGGGTAATAAACACAGAACAACCAGCCAGCAGGGTCTGAGAGCTCATTAGCTGTGGGCATCGGTGACCTGCCATGTTCTGCTGTGGGTTTCCAAGGACCACTTGAACTTGCAGACCTCAGCAGAGCTGGGTGTGTGATGACCGCTGGCTTGCTAAAAGCAGAGGACCGAGCACAGGGCCAAGCAGCCTCCCAGAGCAGCTCCTTGCCTGATAGTAGAATTACATGAACCTGCCTCACTGTTTTTATCATATAAACCATGGGTGCAAGGCACCTTGTCCTTCTTTGCCTACTGGCTTGATTCGGGGGGGTTGTTTTATTTATCTATTTTTAGTATTTGAGTTTCTCAATTATTAGACTTAACTTGAACTTTCTGTCTGGCTCCTATTCTAAAGAAACCATTTCTTCCCACCTCTCCTGTCAGCTCTGCTTGTTCCGCTGTGCACATGGAACCTCCTACCCAGCTAAGCTGGATAGAGGCCACCATCAGCACAGCTAGCCAGAGACATTTCCCAGTGAGATGGAGGACACGGGTTTGAATCCCTTCAGGCAGCAGAGGGATGTGAACCTGGGTCTCCAATGAAGCTGCTTACACTGGAATTACAAAAAGCATTTCTCAAAGAAGAAACAAGTAGAGGGTAGTCAGCTAGAAAGGAGAACAGGGTGGAAATGTTGTCTGGGCTTGAGTTGTCTCATTAGGTGAAATCAATGCTGGGAAAGTAGTCTGTAATCTGTAATGCAGCAACCTTCCTTTCTCCCACCCCTTCCCAAAGATGGCTGCAAATAAACTTGATAGTCCAAAGGCTGGTTTTGTTTTACGGAGACTGTTCCCTGCTGCATGTTTGTCCAGTAAAGCAGATGCTGATGCTGCCTCCTGAATGGGGGCAGAGAGTTCTTGGGGCTGCAGATCACTGCTGTCAGTTGATGGCCCTCAGTTTCATTTTGAACAGAGAGATTTTTGTAGAAGCCATCCTGCTGCCCAGGTTGATTCCATCAGGATTTGCACTGTAGCTGTCATGTCTCCTTCTAGGGAGCACTTCAAACAAGCAAAACAACCAAACTCCTCACACCTTTTCTTAGGTGTTCCCTGGCATTTAACAGCTGACTGCCAAGTCCAGTGTCTGCAGCAGGAAACAAAACCTGATGAGGCAGTCAGCTGTTAATGCCTCCAAGGGACTGGATAGTGTCTTCCTCCTGTGTTTTCCTGATGGAGGCAGGTTGACCTGCAGAGTGAGGAGTAACACAGAGCCAGGAATAATGCAGGGCAGAGGTGTCTGAGCTTCCCTGCCCCTAGCCGGTGTCCACTGTGGCAGTGAGTCATTTCACGAGTTGTATTCATGGTTTTCCCCATCCCAGCAAAAAACTCTGGGAATATCCTCAACTGTGTCTGCTGAGGGATCAGCTCTGCTGACAGCATTTACCTTCTTTGCTGATGATCAATTCCCTCTGCTCTTTAGAGGCAAACAAACAGGAAGATTTTGCTCGTGTGCTGAGCTGTCTGATTAATGAGCCACTGCAGTGATCTCTGGGCACAAGGGCTTTTCAGTCACTCTCCATCCCAACTCCATCCCAGCTGGAGTCAATCACAAACTACAGGAAAATTACTTTGTTTTGGTGGTGCCTGTGGGAACAGGAGCAGGAGCAGCAACCGTCTGCCCTTGTTAGGATGCTCTGCATGCAAACCCAGCTTTTCCAGACCCGGCTTCCTTGGCAAAAACTACGTGTTTTGTAGGTGCTCAGTGGTCTTCATCCTAACTTCTGTCTTTCTCCTCCCTGTCTCTAAAGCTGTAGGGTACTGCTCAAGTCAGCTGTTCCCAGTTATCTGCAATAGTGTTTTCCACATCAGTACCTTCATTCTGGTATCTTAATGCTTCTCGGGGAGTGATATTTTTCAGGAAGCTTTGTAAGTATGACTGAGTCAAGCAACAGAATTCCTGTATGGGAATGTGAACTACTCCATGCCATGTACCTGGCCTGAGCCAACCGCCCTCTGCAGATAGCTTTTACACTGACTGCCCAATTGCATTACCTTCTAATTGTGAAATTTGACCATATCAGAAAACTTAAGTTTTTCATATTGGGAAACTTAACACAGTTCACTGGCTGAGAGTGGGCTACAGGCATTTCCTTTATCATTTACTAGCAGACGCACTTCTAACCTCTGACTTTGTGCTTGTAGGGCCATCAAATAGTGAAGGAGCTGGCAAAGTCAGCCTCTTGAAGAAGGTACCAGCACTAAAGGATGGAGACTTTACCCTAGCAGAATGGTAAGAACTCAGTCCTTAGACCTCTTTGGTTACCAGTAACCTGTGCAGCATTTAGGAGACATCATTCCTGCTGAATGATTAAGGATCACAGAACTGATGAACATGTTGGTTCTTTTCAATAGGATAACCTCATTTGCTCTGTTTCCTTTTTCCATTTGAGTTACGTTTCAGAATGCAAACAAACCAGCTGCAAACAAATCACTTCTTGGTCTTACCCTGAATGCACTTCCCTCAAAATGGGATTACAAACATTCCTGGGAAATGTTTACAGTTTATAAAAATGCCTTTTACCCTGGGAAAAAATATCTGAATTAGTCACAATGGCCAAGTAAACACCTACAGAGACAAAAACTAGGCTTTACATTGTAAGGTTCATATGGAGGCTGCCTAATGGTATCATAATACTGGAATAATGGAACTGCAGCGGTATCAGCATAGCAGCAGGATCTGCATCTCCTTCCATTTTGTCAGCACAAGATTTTCTGTGGCATCTCTCTTGTAGTAACAGCCTACAGGTTGCTGCAGGCGACGAGAGTGTTTTTCCATGTGATTTCTCCTGCCAGTTAAGGGAAGTACAAACATCTGGATACACAAGCAAAGGTTCTGTAGGCTTTCCTTGCTGGGACTTCCATTGATTTCACTGGAAGCTGCAGGCTAGAGACAGATCTGATGAAAAGGCATCATAACCCATTAGAGAGTTTCATTTCATACACAGGCATATAAACATGCACAGGTCTCAGAGAGATGGGTCAGAACAGTCAGGGGGAACAAGTGGGATCAGCAGTGGGGATGGATGATTATCGAGGTTTATTGTTTGCTCACCCCAGTACTATCTGGCAGTACTCTGCACCATGGAACAGGGCTGTGATTTTCCAGCAAGTTAAAGTTTTCATGGGAACTAAGGTGATGAGTTAAGGTGATTGAGGGCATTCATGGGAACTAAGTGCTGCCTGGTGACCATGTGGATTAGATGCTTACCTGCGGTGCCTAGACCCCATCAGAAATCCTGATCTGAATGCTTTTTAGTGGAAGAAGCAAGTTCAGAAGGGGCAGGAGAGAGAGCTTACGTGACAGCATTCTGAACTGTAACTCCCTGCCCCTTTCTTGTCTCTTGTTACTGTCTGAGCAGCACCGCCATTCTGTTGTATCTGAGTCGGAAGTACAACACACCTGACCACTGGTACCCATCAGACATACAGAAACGGGCCCAGGTAGATGAATACCTCTCGTGGCATCACGCTAACATCCGGGCTAACGCTCCTAAGACCATGTGGATCAAGGTAAAGAGACGGGATGTTAAAATGTGAGTAAAGCCATGCTTTCCTGGCAGAATACTGAGCATTAGGACAGTCCCAATTGGGAGAGAGTTCATCATGCTGAAATAGCAAACCTAGGCCATTCCTAGCTGAGAGGGGCTGTCAGACAGGGAGCCCTGCCCAATTGCTCAACATCAGGATCTGGCAAAAGCAGCTTCAGCCATTCTGTGACAGGTCTGGTACAGAAGGTCTCAAAGCCCAACAGACTTCCATTGCCTGGATTTGAGAACAAATATGTAACAGATTGGATATTGCCTCCAAGGGCCTCCCCTCCCTGCACAGCTGTGCAGAGCGTGCACATAGGCAGAAGTTTTGCTTCTTTGGTGAGCATGTGCTCAGCTGCTGGAAGCAGCCAGGGTTGCGTTCTTCATACAAGTCCCTGCAGCCCCATCTGGGTGGAAATCCAGAAGGAGCCTTCTTCTTCTTGCTCTGAGATAGAAAGAGAACAGAGACACAGAGAGCACGGCAACACCTCTTTATTCAGTGTGGCCAGATGATTCTACACTTAGGCAAAGTCAGAAGAATCAGCCTGAGGCAGAAAACCACTCAGTGTCAGATGATGTTGCTGGGCATTTATTTCCAGCCACCTCACCAGACAGTTAATGCAAATATCCTTGGAGAGACCCGGGTGCAAATATAGCCCTTCCAGTGCAGCCGTGGTATGGAATTTCAGGTGAAACCAGGGTTGGCAATAAACAGGTAAGAACTTCACTCTTCCTGTGTAAAGTTTGCCCTTGTTTGTGCCTAACAAAGCGTAGCAGGGCTAGCCTCTTCATTTATTGACACTTGAATTTTTGGCTAGAGAGCACAGAGAAGCAATTCAAATATGAGTCAGATTCATACAAGAAGCAGTTTCTTCCAGTCTTTGCAGGCTGTTATTGGGAAACAGAAGGAAATCCAACGAGTTGCTGTTGCTGATTAGATAACCCAGATACAGCAAAGATCCTCAGAATGATGAAACATATAAGGCCACCATGTAACAGAAGGCATATTAGGTAGACATGGGAGAAGATGCACTGCTCTGAGATACAGAAAAGGAAGAAGATGCTGTTTCAATCTGGAGATCCCATCACGCCTAATTGGAATCACTCAGGAAGAGAGCTGGCCATGAATTTTCTGGTGAAATAGATTCCACATGTATTTGGCCAAAATCCTGGCTTGGATTAAGCAATCCCAACTTGAATTGTTGAACATACCAGCAGTAAGTAGAAATAGAGTCCACTCCCACCGGTGGAAATCTGTACTCATTCTTCTTCTCTAAATAAGCTGTTTCTTTAGATGTGGTAGGTGGAGGCACACTGCTGTTAAACACTGCAGGCTCCAACGGTGTGTGCACATCTGCGAAGGGTGGAAAATCTCAGTGTTAGCAAGCCTGTGGAGACAATGACCACCCTTTCCATAACTGCTCTGGAAAAGCTTGGAATAGTTTAAAGAATGATGCCTGGGAGGCCACAGAAGGGCTGGTGTAAAAATGGTGCTCACCCATTCCCAGCCTTGCTGGCTGCTGTCATGTAGGGGAAGCTATTTCCTGCATCGCCGGCCAGTGCTGATGCACTCCAGTGCCTCCTACACTCCCCACCACAGCCACCACTGTGCCCTCCTTCCCATCACCCTGCCTCCAGCACCCGGCCACACAACAGGGTGGATACAGGGTGGGCTGGGGTGCAGGCAGCCTGCTGAATCACAGGACACAGCAGAGCTGGCTATGGCAGAGATGTGTCTTCCCTGGAGCTGTTGCTCTTCTGTCACCCATCCGGATGGGTGGGAGGGCACAACTGCCAGGAACAAAACTGGTTTTGTTCTGCATATTGCTGCCTGTTAGCTGAAGTTACTGTCACAGCAGATCAGCTGCTCAGGACTGCTTGTGTGCTTTCTGTCCATGAGCTACTCACACGTGCAGCAGTCCATGAAGCTCTAGCATCATCCCATCCTGCAGATCACTGACCATGGTGAGTTCATGGGATGTAACTTAAGTGACCACCACCAGATCCATCAGAAAATGGCTGGCTGTACTCTTCAATCCCTTTCCTCCTCAGGTGCTGATTCCCCTCTTCACAGGGCAGCCACTGCCCTCTGAGAAACTCCAGGAGGTTATGGAGGGGCTTTCAGCTTCCCTGAAGCAATTTGAGGAGAGGTTTCTGCAGGACAAGGCATTTATCATTGGGAGTGAGATCTCTCTGGCTGATCTTGTGGCCGTGGTGGAGCTGATGCAGGTGAGTGCTGGAGTGTGGTAAGGAAGGCCCAGTGCAACAGGAAAACAGATGCTGCCAGGCAGGGAGGGATGCAGCATGTGGAGAGAGGAGTGATGGCATATCTCAACACAGTTAAGACAATGAGGAGAATATGGGAGTGGGTTCGGAAAATTAGTTTAAAATAAGAGAGAGCGAGAAAAAAAAGCTGGTTGCAACAGATCCCTTCTGTTTCTCTCCCCTAACAATACTTCTTCATCCTTTATCCTCATGTTCTTTTCACCCTCCAGAGAAGGAGGTGAGAAACAAGAGCAAACAGGTCTGATGAAATAAGAAAATGATACAGCCATATTCTACTTCAGCTGGTACTTGCCCATGTGAAGTTTGGAAGATGCAAAACTGATTCTCAGACACAGGCAACCAAATCTGTTATAAACTGGCTGTTCTCTTCCAGAGCAGCAGGATCTGATTCCTTCTCTGTTCCAAAGACTGAACAAAGTCCCAAAGACAGTTCTGCTTCTCTGCAGCTTTGTGTTTCAGAGGGTGGCACAGGCAGAAAGTACAAGTGAGGTTGATGATGTCAGCTAAGACATAAGTTCAGTTAAACACTTAGTGTTTTGTGCTGGGGTCTTGCTCTATAACACAGCACTCCCTAAGGCGAACTGTGCAGCTGGCCCTGGGACTGTCAGCCCACCACTGCTGTAGGTAAAAATCACTCACAAGTGGTAGGCATCTCTGCTGCTCGTAATAGCTGTTCTGGGACTCAGGAGTTTACATGTAAATGCCCTTTAAAACAGAGGCTAGCTCCTCTGTCCTCCACATAGATACACCCAACCAAAGAATTCCCCCTTTCCTAGTGCTCTGCTACAGGCTCCTCTGGATTTTTTTCTCCTATCTGTACCTGCAGGCACACTTTTGATGCCTGTGGTCTCGGTGAAGTGACAGCCCAGCACTTCACTGCTGCTCTCTCCCCATTTCTGCAGCCTGTGGGAGCTGGTTGTGATGTCTTTGAAGACAGACCTCGGCTGATGGAGTGGCGCAGGCGGGTGGAGGATGCTGTGGGGAAAGAGCTTTTCCTTCAAGCCCATGAGATGATCTTCAGTATCCAAGAACTGAGCAGCATTCAAATTCATCCGCAGCTGAAGGAGCATCTGGCACCTGTGTTGATGAAGATACTGAAATGAATTAACCTATCTTACCATTTTTCATGCGCCTTTTGTTTTAACCTCTTCTCTGACCCCCAGTTCTACATGTAACTAGAAAGAGCATTGTAATTCTAACACAGAAACTGCAGAGTGTTTCTCCCCCTACCAGACCTTTCTTGTATCTTTGTGTATGGAAGCTGGGGAAGGCTTAAGACCTGAAACATGAATTCATCCAGAAGGCTGAGGCCCTACGGGTCACTTAATGCGTGCATCTGGGTTTTATTTCAGTGTCACTCTTTTCAGAGATGGTAGTGACACAAATGGTATTTCCTGACAAAAACTGAGCCAGCCTACAAACGGGAACATTGGGGAACTGCATAGGATGGGGATCATTGTTTTCATGTGATTCCAACAGCTCCTTCTCAAGTGGCAAACACTGCAGGCGTGTTTGGTCCTCACCTTCCTCCCCAGCACAGACAGCACAAAACTACAGGAGGTCACAAAGTGAAAAAATACATCAAATACATTTTATTTATTTTATTTTATTTCATTTCATTTCATTTTAAGTTTCTCACTGTTGAGGCCTCTTGCTTGCCTCTCCATGCACACCCCACCCTTCTGTTTGCCTTTAGGTTCCTGTAAGAAGTTTCCTCATCTACAACTGTGAATCTTCCCAAAGCTTTGGTTATGCCACTGCTCCCCACTTCTGGAAGCCCGTGTCTCTTTGCTGCTTGGTCTGCCCGTACGCATGATAGGGGCTGTTCTTGGAGATCCAGGCAGTAAAGACCAAGCCACTTGAAAAACCTGATGGTGACCACAGCCTTTGTTTAGTTGCCTAACTAAAATACTCTTGCTATTGTATAGGGAATACAATGAGAGAATGAATTCACAGTGATTGCCTGGAAGATAATATAACAGCAAGCAGATTGGTTTTGTCTGTGGTAATGCTGCAATAGCAATCCACATCTCTGCCAGAAAATGCACAGGGGGACTAAATCTAGACATGGTCTTCTGAGGCTGTTTTGGATGGAAGTTTACCAAGTAAGTAAGTCACCCAGCGCAGCTGAGGGAATAAGAGGCTTCGTGGCATTGTGCAACAGACACCTCGCAATAAAAGGACAGAGAGTTGTCTTGGAGCTTTGGGGCTCTTTTTCTTGGCAAATACAGAACCCTTTTGTGCTGCAGTACAATTTATGAGGCAAAACTGAGAGGATCCAGCCATTTCTAGGGTTTTTTTCAGTTGAAAATAGCAAATCATAAAGGATGCAGGAACTGGTGGAAAAGGTATCTCTGCGTATTTCCATTCATAAGTAGTTGCTGCCCTTGAACCTTACCCTGAAACCCTTGCCTAAGAACGCTTCCTGTAGAGAACAGGACAAAATGAGTAAATAAGCCAGGAATTGCTTCTCTCACTAATCAAATAACTCGTTTTCTCTCCAGTACCCCCATGTCTTGGCTAGTGACGTTTCTGCTGGTAAGCTCTGTAAAACCTGATGTGTTCTGATGCTGTTTTTCCCTAATGTTTCAGTTCTAGGTACTGCCAATTTAGTCCAGAGCCTAGGGAAATCTTTAAGTTCCCTGTCTGAAAAGAGAATTCCATGACATACTGCAGCTTCCATGAGCAGGAAATTTTGTCTTGTGATTGTGTTCTCTATAAAGACAAGAGACCTGGCTAAACACCCTCTCTTTCCATGCTCCAAAATATTAGAAACAGGCATGTGATTATTCCCACCCTTTCCTTTCTTCCCAAGCTGAATTGTATGTTTTTATGGATGTTTTATTCGCAAAATATTGTCTACAGCTGAGTTAAATTTTAAATGGGAAATGGTTGGGGGGGGGGGTTTATATGTATATAATTTTGACAGTGGAATTCCTAAGTGGATGATGGCACAGGCAAATGTCTGCAGAAGGGAAAAACTGCCATGATTTTCCAAAGCCTGAGCAGGTTTGAGACTACTTGCTGCTGTGCTGTCCTGTCTTGGTCATACGTTCATAGAATGATAGAATGGTTAGGGTTGGAAAGGACCTTAAGATCATCCAGTTCCAACCCACTGCCATGGGCAGGGACACCTCCCACTAAACCATGCCACCCAAGGCATCCCCCTGCAAGCATTTTAATTGCCAGCTCCAAGATAGAAACAATAACCCAAATGTCTTTTGTCTAGTAAGACCTCTGGGAGGCTGTGAACAATCTGCCATTCACATGGAGTGAAGGAAAACATGTATCAATAAAGATGTTTGTGACAGTCCCATGTTCTGTTCTAACTGCTGACAGCTGATGACTTGAATCTTTTATTTTCCCTTTGGAGGCTTTCCGATACGGCTGATTTCCTGCCACCTGGGGTGGGTTTTTTTGCCTTGGAATTGGAAGAGACTTTTTAGTGTTTAAGGGAATGAAAAACAGAGAATGGATGCTAAACAGCATCTTACTTGGAAGCCTGGACTCCCAGGGATCAGGCAGTGGTGGGCTTGCACCTGGGGTTTGCAGGGTGAGTGAATACCCCCACTGCTTTCGTTTCAGTTGCAAACTGGGGATCATCTCTTCTATTTACAAGATTATATCTTTCTGTAGATTTACCCTGGAATCTCATGGTTTTCCCGAGTTATTTTTTCTGCTGCTCTCCTGGATTTGAAGGCAGTGTCTGTGTTACCACTTACCAGCACAGGCAGCCACCCCTTGCCTGCCTGCCGTGCCCCGTCCCTTCTCTCTGCACAATCTCTGTCCTAGAAATCTTTTTCCAGCCTTAGTGCTGGCTGGTTTACCCACAGAGCTCCTCATGCCAGTATTGTCTGCATTAGCAGCAGTAAAGGCCAAGAAATTTCTCCAGGAAAAAACAAATGGTCAGTTCCATCAGTTTTCATTACAATTGCCTAGAACTGGAGAAAACCCAACAGTCACATCATAAAAGGCTGATTTCCACGATGGGGCACAGCCCCTTTAGTCTAGCTAGTTCATAACCTTTTGCTGTAAATGAGCATGTGTAATGCCCACTGGGCAGTAGCTGAGCTCCTGAGGAGGCTCTGAAGTCTAGTTTAGACACCTCTGATCTGTAGATGACACTGTCCCTATGAGGCAGCCTGCAGGGTCTTTTATCAACTTGGGAGCTCGAAGTCCTGATTGCTGGTTTGGTTAACCAACCAAACTCCTGGTTGGTTACTGCGCAACCTTCTGTGGTAACTAACCCACTGGATAAAGCAAGAAACCTCTCTGCTTGCCTTTTACTTTCTTGCAGTGCAGCTTGTTCTGAGACATCACTGCTCTGCCATTCTTAACCCTCCCCTTGCGGAGGTGTCCATCCCCGGTGACCAGAAATGTCTTCCCACCGGCATTAAGGCCTGTCACAGAACTCGTTCAACCCATCCATCAGTGACACGGGAGTTCCTGCCTCCCCCAGTCTCGAACTCACACCCCAGCAAAGCACGGTGTCCAAAGCGGAAGGCCCCAGACCCAGCTGGGGTAACGCAGGGAACACGCGGAGCCTGTGGCGGTGGAAGCGCAGGGTGCCCCCCCCTTCCTGCAGCAGCCCCGGGACCCGCGAGAGTGCCCGGTTCCGGGGCTCGGGCCGCGCTGGGGGCGGAGCGGGGGCCGGGCCGTGCCGGGCGGTGGCGGTGGCGGTGCGGGCCGGCTGTGCCGTAGCGCGGGGCCATGCCGTTCCTGGAGCTCGACACCAACCTGCCGCCCAGGCGGCTGCCCCCGGCGCTGGCCCAGGACCTGTGCGCGGCCGCCGCTGACATCTTGGGCAAGCCGGCGGAGGTGAGCGAGGGGCCGGGGCAGCGGCGGCGGAGGCGGCGGGGGGGGAAGCCGGGCCCTGACGGTGGCTGTGTCCGCAGCGGGTGAACGTGACGGTGCGGAGCGGGCTGCCCATGGTGGTGGCGGGCTCGGCCGAGCCCTGCGCGCAGCTGTTCGTCTCCTCCATCGGCGTGGTGGGCTCGGCGGAGCAGAACCAGCGGCACAGCGCCCGCTTCTTCGATGTCCTGACGGCGCAGCTGGGCCTCGGCCCCGAGCGGTGAGTGGGGTGCTGCGGGGACGGGGGTTCCGTCGCCCCGGGGTGAGAGGCACCGTGCGTGGCCCCGGGGGCATAGCGAGCGCCTCTGCTCTATCCGTTATGAATGTGTGAAACACAGCAAACCATACGGGAAGGTGCTCAAAGTAATGAGGAGGTAGGTTCCCATGACCTCTGGGAGGTTAAATCATAACACAGAGCCTAGACTAGACTAGCAAACAGAAACTCATGAATGCCAAATCCCAGACATGGTTTGGGTCCAGATAAAATATGGACCGGTTTGCAGTCGTTGCACAGCCTGGGAGTTACTGTTCGCTGAAGATGAGTAGTTCCAGTTGTTGTAACTGGTGCAGAACCCCATGGGAACAGGTCCCCGTGCCAAATGGCTGTCCTGAAGGTAAGCCATGTCCCTCTCTGCCCCTCTTCCCTGTCTCCCCAAGGTGAGCAGTAGCATTTCCCTGCTTCTTGTCAGGGTAAATACCTGACAGAGATTAAGAGCTGCATGGGTCCTTTTGAATTGAACAAGTATCTTGTATAAACAGTGTTGAAATTCAATCTGTTTTTTGGTTTGTGTGGATGAGGTCTGGCATCAATTTGTACCCTGCCTGCACAGGGCTTGTTTTTGCTTCTGTTAAATTAACACCGTGAAGTGTGAGACAGTGAGAACATTGTGCAGATTTCCTACCTTGTTACAAACTGGGCAGGGATAATACCTAACTGTAAAATAATGTTTCTTGTCCACTGCGTTTTTACTTTTGTACCCAAAAAGGATTATCATCCGCTTTTACCCACTGGAGCCCTGGCAGATTGGCAAGAACAGAACAGTCATGACATTCCTGTGATCCCTTGAGCAGCCGATGGAACAAAGCAATGATGAAGATAACCTAGAGATTACCAGCTCCATCTATCTAATTGTTTCCTCTTATGATCAAATCTGTGTAGCTCTGCACTTCACCTGTGTGATTCACTTTTGTCTTTGCATCCTGTGCACACAAAGCTGAAGAGTGGGACGATCAACTTTATTAATGTTACTAAAATAATTCAAGGTCTTTGTCTCAATCCTGTCTCGTATCCCAAAGGCTTTCCTGGTGCGGAGTTTTGGGATGATACAGCATCTCACTGTCTTCCATGGCTGGTGTTTTCAGCTCACTGTCCCTGTGGGGAAGAGTTTCAGGTTTTTAGGACCTGTATACTCCCTCACTTTATGACTGGAATACACGAGGCATTTTAGTAAAACAAAAGCGCAGTATTTTTTATGTATAATGTTATCTCCGTCTTCCACTGATAACAAGAACACTTCTCAGTGTTTTCAGCCCCCTATCAGCCACTTTGTGACTTGGTCAGGTCGCAGATGGGGAGCTCAGAGGAACTGAGAGCACGCCCTTGGAACATGAAAGTGCCCATGGGAACACAAGGCTGGAGGATGCTCCTGTGCTGCTCTGCCATTCTGATTGCGGTTTTATTTGAGACTTGAGGACTTGAGCTAGTTGAAAGTATTCTTTCTAATTACCATTTGCAGTTAGTTGTTCCCTGTGCAGCGTAAACACCTGTGTTTGCAAAAGTGAGGAATATAACACCAAACACCAGTTTGTGTCCCAGGCTGGGGGGTGACATTAAACCTGATCTAGTTAATAAAACATATGAAAGCCTCTTTTGATAAGTGTCAGTTTATTGGCTTCCAGCACCGGATGGGGTCTGCTTATCATCTGGACTTAACATCCCCCAGCTATGGTAGATCTTTTTACTGCTGTACAGATTCTAACTTCCCAGGCTTAACCTCCTAAGGTTAACCAGGATTTCTGCTTCCAGAGATGACCTCTGTTGTTTGAGGACTCTGTGTGGGCATATTTGCAAATTCAAAGGTAAAGAGCTACTTTTGAATGTGGTTTAACCATTTTCTAGCTTCCAACCTTTGAACGGCAGAAGGTCTTTCTATGTATGTACATGAGCACGCTGAAGGGCACCACTGACAGACATATTACAGAATCATGATGGCTTCAGAGGTTATTTATTTCGCGGGTACACCACCACCTGTATTTTGCCACAATGGAAAGATGGGGGCATTGTTTTCACCCACAAACAGACCCTGGAGTTCATCCTTACAGCAGTAAATGCTGGGTCAGTGAAATACTTGAGCACAAGCTGAACTTCATCAGTGTGATGTGACTCATGGTAACGAGGGGCTAAGCTGTGGCTGATACCCCGCAGATGGAGCCAGGCCTGGGTGTGCTGTGTCTGCTCAGGGCTTGCCCTGACATTGCGCCTGCACCAGGGCTCGGATAGGGCTGCGGCTGTCACACCTTGTCCTTCAGGCTCACTGCAATGTCATCACCTCACATTTAAATACAATTATTTGTACAAGGAGCTGTTTTGCAGTTACCGTCTGGCTTGAGTCACGGCTCGCACTGTCCTGCCGCCACCACACAAACACTCCTACACCTCCCTGGGGCAAAAAAGCACTTTTGCATCCCAAGTCACATCAAGCGTTAGGGATAAAACAGTAGTTTTAGGATGTGTTCCAAGCCCATTGCAGACACCATTCCGCCCTTTGCGCCACGCTGCCACAAACAGCGCCCCCAGCCGCTGTCAGCTCCAGCTCCAACCGCGACCCGCCCCTCCCCGCCTTCCTGTTCCCCACGTTCCCATTGGCTGCCAAGGAGCAGCTGCTCTGCCAATGAGCAGCCTTCTTGTTGGCGCGCGGGTCTCCGGGGCTCCGGCGGGGGTTGCCGTGGAGACCGCCGGTGGGGCCGTGTCTCCGGGGAGCCGCCGCTCGCCTGAGGGAACCGCGCCGGGAGTCCCGCGGCGGCCGCTCCCCGCCCTGCGCCGCCATCCCGCGGCGGCCCTGCGAGGTGAGTGTCCCGTCCGCCGCAGCACCGTGGAGGGGCTTCAGGGGCTGCCGGCGCTTTTGGCCCTTCCCCTGCTGCGAGAGCCCGGCGCGGCGGGCTCGGGCCTCGCCTCCACGGAGCCACGGTGAGGGGCGAACGTGGGTTCGCTCCCTCCCTCGCCTCCTCCTGGCCTTTTGTGCCGCCCTCTGGGACGTGGAGCCCGGCAAGCGGAGTGAGAGGCGTCCCCGCTCCTGTTTGCGGAAAATGACCGTATTTCGGTAAAAGCGGCTTTTGCTCAAATGCGGCGGAGGGGATCTTTGCCACGTTAAAAACAAAACCCGAAACAAAAATCGAGTGGTTTTACTTTTAAACAAATGTGTATTTGCAGTGTATGGATCCCAAGTGTGGCAACAACAACAAAAGCTAGGAAAGCCCAAGTCGCTCCCTTTGTTTCATATCTTGAAGTTGGGAATCGCACAAGCTCTGGAAACAAGAGCTGACAGTCGAAATTTTTAATGAGGTTTTAAACTACTGAGGTAAAAGGAGACAAGGTTTTGAATGCAAAAGGCTTTAAAGAGGTCTTGTTGCCTTTTGACGATGTGCCCACCTGTCATAGCCACAGATGGATAAGCTGAGACCCTCCTGTAGCTGAAAAATGTTCAACCCAGTTTATAATACTTCCATATTAAAGACTATTTTTTTTCCTACTTAATTGATGTAGCTGCTTTCCTCTGGAAGTGCTTGTAGGGACATGCTTTATTCCTAGATGTTATGGTACTGTGGTAACTCAGGCCACAGTTATGTTTGCAGCCATGGACAGTGTAAAAAAAGAGATGAAACAACTCCCCACCTGCCTGACACACAGGTACAGCAGCTGTGTGGAGGCAATGTCCTTGCCCTGTTTCTCAAAAGCATGACACTTCTCTTTGGTTATGTGCTCTCAACTTGTGAACTCCAGAGAGGAAAGGTGCTAAATACTTGTTACAAACTCGCTGTAGAAATATAAAGTGGAATTAAAACCGTTTCCCCACCTTTTCTGTAGCTACAGTTGCACTGGCAGTCTAACCACAGAAGCAAACTCTTGACTGTAGTCCCCTGTTGAGTTCCTCTGCTGCCTTGAGCAAGATTATGTGGATTCAGCAAAAGACTTGAGCAATTTCTGAATATAGGTGTATCTATAAGTGAACTTAAACCCACTCAGGTTAAATATGTAGTTGATTTGGGATCATACAGTCTCATTTATTTAGATGCGATAAACATCTGCACTTCCTGTCAACACCTGGGGTGCTCAGTATTTCTGAAAGACATAGCCATTAATCTCTGTACATATATTTTCTCCATAAGCAAAGCAGACCAGGAATCCTTCTCTTGAAAGGGATTTGAGGTTTTATTAATGTTTATTTACTCACTTAAGGAGAAAAATGTTTTATTGCTGTGCAGTTGTTAGTCTATTTAGCTGCAAGTTAGGAAAGTAAGTGGTGCATGGGCAAGCAAAATACCATTGCTGAATGAATGAGACCCTGTCAAAGCATTATTTTCTCTACATGCAGAACTAATCTTGATGATGTATGAGCTAATTCAGCTTACAGTTCAAAACTCCCACTGCTTCCTGCTGTGGTTAATTCTGGACTTACTCTTCTATTAATGCGGCCTCCAATATTAAAGACTGTTTTTAGCCTGTCTCATGCATGTCATATTTTTTGTTTGAGTGATGGGAAAGTTTTATGGTGTAACAGTGAAGCTTTTCTTAAAAAGCAGCACAGAACTCTCATATTTTTTGCCTTTACTGACATAAAGTTTCAGGGAGGTAATAGATCATAAGTTATGGGTTTAGTTATGAGGAAAAATTATAGATTATAAATGTGTAATTTAACCTTTAAACTTTCTGTCAGTGGTAAAAAGCCTGGAAATACTGTCCTTCAGAATGAAGAAATACTAGTTAGTAAAAAGTTCAGTTTCTTTTGGTTGCGTAAATCTAAGAGGTCTAAGAACTTGCCTTTGCCTTAGGTGGTCAACATACTCAGAAGAGACAAGTGTGTTATGAACAGTGGTTCTGTTCTAGCAGGGATAGCAGTGATAGAAACATTTTTATCAGAGGAGTTTCCAGGCACAGGCAGTGTTTTGAGCAGTGGGTTGGCCAGCCACTGTTGCAAAGTCAGTCTGACACAGATAACCTTCTATTTTTTCCCTCCTGTTTTGTAAATATCCATAAATGCTGTGGTTTCCAGGCATGAGAGTGCACTCTGGTTTGTGCTATAGGTAAAAGGTACAGGAAGGATTCTAATTTTATTTTTTAAATCTAACTTAAGATAAACTCATAAGCGATAATGGTTCATGCTCAGAAAATGTCGGAAGCTTTTTTGGTTTTACGTTTGTCATTAAAAGGATTCATGTTGTAATGTTGTTAATATCATGTGTGCTTATTAAGTATTTTACAGTAACTGAATAATCTTATAGGTGTGATTACATTGGAAATACTTCCACTCCCACCTCAGCACCAGGACTAGGGTCTTGAAAATCATCCTGAAGTAATGCATGTGCTTAGATTCGTATTTTACTCTCTGCCTCTATTAAAATTCACTTTAATATTATTGTTCCTACATTATAGGACAATTTATTCCTTGGCATGGGGGGGTGGTGGTGACATAGGGCAGTTAATTGGTTGTTGATTAAAGTATTCCCAGCCTGTCTTTTTTTTCAGAATGCTTCCTTTATGGACAAAATACATATTCTCATCCTGTTTGCTTTCCAGACCTGTTTGTGTTAGGCCTTTTGTCCTAATCCTGGAGAAAAGACAGTGAGAACAGCTGAGAACATGGTAAGGGCTTATTGAGATGGTTTTTGAAATTTTTCTATTTCCCCAGGACTAAGACTAAATTGGTGTATTAAGAACATTGGGTTTGGAGTGATTTTGGTTATTGGTAAATTAAACAATTTGAAAACAGTTTGCTGTAATTGTCTGTTCTGGGGAAACTGTTACTTGAAATTTTGAGGGCTTTTTTCAGCTGATTTAATGGGAGAAATAATTTTGAAGTTTCCATTTCTGCTATTCGTGATGACATTACAGTTCTTGTACCTTTATGTAGAGCTCTCTCAGTATTGTCCATTTACCAAGTAAAGTAAAAATAGAGAAAACTTGACTTTGCAAGGGCACACTTGTAGCTGTAACATTTCTTGTTGCATCTCAACTGTCATTCTAGATCCGAATTGCAGCATTGAATGCGAGCTCCACAATTGAGGATGACTACGAAGGTACCTTTAAGAGTCATAAGACACAGACAAAAGAAGCCCAAGTAAGTAAACTCACAATTTTCTTAATGATATTTAATAAAGTTGCCCTACAAAATAGGTTCTGTTTTTTTAAACCACAGGAAGCAGAAGCTTTTGCTTTGTACCACAAAGCTTTGGACCTTCAGAAACATGACCGATTTGAAGAGTCTGCAAAAGCTTATCATGAGCTGCTTGAGATTCGTCTTCTGCGAGAGGTCAGTGACCTTTAGAGAATGAAACTCTAGAAACTGTCTTTATTTCATACTATTTCATTTCTTTCTGGCTAGTTGAGAGATGTCGGTGTTATCAATTGGCAAATAGTTTGCTGTTCTTTTTACTTGTGTAATGTCTAATTCCTGATGCCCAAGTTGCATTTATTTTATCATTTCTAGGCAGTTCTTTCTGGTGATGAGAAAGAAGGACTGAAACATCCAGGCTTGATGTTAAAATATTCCACCTATAAAAATCTAGCACAGTTGGCAGCACAACGAGATGACTTAGAGACAGCCATGGAGTTTTATTTGGAGGTACTGTACAGCTGAAAGAAAACACTGGAGCCTCAATGTCTGCAAATACTTGCCAAAATACAGACGTACACCTTTCAGCATACATCATTTGAATATATGTCTGAATTCTGTGTAGTTTATGACATTATATGTGATAACTGGTCTGCCAGTCAGTTCCCAAATCAACAGCGATCCCGAAAACTAAAGCAGTGCCAGTCCCCGTAGACAAGTGAATATGCGTGTCTGAAATGTGAATAATGGTGTTTGTTATGCTTTCTAGGCTGTGATGCTAGACTCTACTGATGTCAACCTATGGTATAAAATTGGCCGTGTGGCAATCAAACTAGTCCGTCTGCCTTTGGCTCGTCATGCTTTTGAAGAAGGTCTCAGGTGTAATCCTGATCACTGGCCTTGTTTGGATAATCTTATCACAATCTTATACACACTCAGTGACTACACAAGTAAGTACAGTACACAAAAAATTTTTGCATATCAGTAAAAATCTGTAATGATGCAGTTGCGTAGGAGAAAGTGTGTCTTGTGTAAGCAGTACATTAGGTTAAGGTAGTGACTTCATGATAGAGATTTTTTAATTTCATGATGAAGTATGGTGGTTTGTATCAGTTCTGGCTACCCTAAAAATAAATGCTTGTGGCCTCTTAGATCAGAGTCTTTGCAAGAAGTTTCTCTTTAGACTGATCTCTTGCATATATGTTGATTTTGGTTTTCTAGGCATTTCCAGCTACACAGTTCTAGGATTTGGTTATAAAACTGCAATCTACTTCACAGCCTAGTATGATTAATTGTAGTTAGAGCAGTTGATACAAGAGACACCAGGATTTTACATTTGAGTAACATCTAGTGGATGAACTGATTCAAAAGAAGTTTGTGAGAGAAGCTGTAAGATGGCAGAAACACTGAGTCTGATCCCTTAGGTTCAGCCCTCTGGAATAGTCCTAAATCTCTTCACTTGATTGCCCATGCAAGCAGAAAACTGGTGGGATATATTGCTTGTTACACTAATGGAATCTGCAGTTCAGACATTTGGTAACATGAGAATAGTAAATGGCTAGGATTCTGCTTTATGATTCTAATTTCTTTCGTACATGAACAGAGTCCTGAAAGTAAATAAAAGATATACTGCAAACATTGTTTAAACAAAATTAGTGGTACCCTTCTTCTGGATATAATACTTGGGAAGACATAGTAGGTTATTTTAGCTGTATGCATGTGATCATTTGGCATGTTTCAAAGCTGTTGTTCTAATTTATGCAAATGTCATACTTAGCTGCAATTCTGTGGTGTATATGAAGCCCAGAAATGGGAGCTTTTGAAGGAATCAAAGCAGCCACTGACTATTCAATTTCTATTTCTCTGTCAGCGTGTTTGTACTTTATCTGCAAAGCTCTGGAGAAAGACTGTCTATATAGTAAAGGATTGGTTCTGAAGGAGAAGATCTTTGAGGAGCAACCTTGCCTTCGGAAAGATTCCTTAAGGATGTTCCTCAAATGGTGAATGTCATTCTATAGTATATACAGCATTTGGAGTGTAAATTTTGGGTTTGGGGTAGTTCAGGAAAGCTGTTGAGATAGAATGCTTTAAGCTACAATGTCTTGCTGACCTGTCTTCCAAATGATAAATCAGTGTTCACTGGTGGGGCTGCTGACAGAATGTTCTTCAGTAATTACTTTTGGAGGGAGGTAGAAAGAGACAAGAAGTCCATTTGCTATTGCTCACTTATTTTCATACCCAGATCTCTTGTAATCATCTTCCTGTGTTTTGTTTCGCTTATTTGCAGCTGAATATTCATTTTAGTTTTTCTTTTCTAATTAAAAAAACCCAAACCAACCAACCCAAACCCCACACATGTTACTGCTTTTCCAAGCAATTACAAACTTGGAACTTAATAGTTTTCTCATTTCAGTAAGTTTCAGGAAGTATTACTGATTTTTATTGACAAATGAATACAGTCAGAAGACTTTCTATATTTCATTAGTACCAAGATGCACAAATTCTTAGTTATTAAGCTTTCAGACCACTGCAAGTCTGAAAATATTTTGCAATATTATATTTGAGATATTAGTCCTTTATTGTTACTTTTTTATTGCAGTACATAAAACTTTCACTAAAAGTTTGGCGTAATGTAGCTCTGCTAAGTAGAGTGTCTCTATGTAGATTTTGTAGTAGGAGTGGGTGGGAGGAAGGTAGGAGAAGAAAGTAGAAGCCTGTAAATTGTACAGGATCTAAGTTAACTGATAATTCAGCATCAGAGCTGCTTCTGATACTGTAAATATGTTGCTGTGAGGGTCAACAGAATTCAAAAGAAGTTTTTAATTTAATCATGGTTCAGTCTCACTAAATATAATGTCATTGCATGTGCAGCTAACATCAGTACACTCTGTAAATTGTATGTGGTAAGTGGAACATACATCCTAGTGTCCATCCTTCAGTTATGCAATAAATCAGTCAAAACCAGTAATTGTTTAGACTAAAACAATATCTAAAATGTGAAAATACAGAGCATTTAGAAGACAGGGAAAAGAAAGGATAACAAATTTTAAGGCTCTAGAATTCTCTGTAGCAGTGGACCTTTAATAGGAAGCCCTCTTTAGTTACAGAGACCCTGATTTATCAAGCTGCCTTAGGTCTGACTCTAAAAATGAGTTGCGTGGTTTTAGCCACTTGGGTTTTGTATCTGGCTTGAGATCTCTGAAAAAAAGTGGATTATGCTTCACTTTCAAAAATTTGTTTCTAGACTCAGACTATACAAGACAATTTTCAACTCCAAATTCAATTTGTGATGACGTGAATTTCTCAGAATAATACTCTGGAATGAAAGGAATTTCTCAGCCATGCAATCTTTTTTCTGAACCAAAAGCTTCTTTCCCAGAAAGAAGATAAAATCTCCTACTTCCCTTTCATTTCTCAGTGTTTGGAAAACAGAACAGAACAATCTCCCTTTATTTTTTAATTTTTAAGACAGAGCAAAGATTTTTGGAGGGTACATGCTTCTATATGCATGCTGTAAAGTTTGTAAAATAGTTATTTGAATGCTTAACACTGTCATTTTTTGTTCCAGTATAGAAAGATATCAAATTAATCTTCTCAGGCTTAAAAAGCCCCAACAGACTCAAACAACAAAAGCACAACCAGCAAACAAAAACTTTAACCACTCTTTGTTTCTTTTTATTTCTTAGTGACATGTCTATCCATAATGTAAATTTGAGCGCAGCTGAAACAGGAAGAATCATAGATGAAGCCCTGGAATTACGAAAGAAAAGACAAGCTTTGCTAGTACGTGAAAGAGAACCAGACCTCAGACTGGTCCAGCCAATTCCCTTTTTCACGTATGTCTTTGTTTTCTCTTTTTAAAAGGTTCCTCTGAAGCCACTTACACTGAAAACTGTGTTGAGGTTCACATTTCTTCAGAACTTTTTTTTTTGTGTAAAAACAAACCAACTCCCCAGTGTTTTCATGTTTTATGGGTTTATAGGTTGGTTTGCTGAACCCAGGACACTGTGCTTATGATATAAGCGTAAACCCCATATCTATCAGTTTTCAGCCTTGGAATTAAAACCAGCGGTGTAAAAAACCAAACAAATATTAGTGAAGAATGGTTTGGCAGCCATTACAGCTGTATTACTGTTTTTTTTCATTTATGACTAGTTTGTATATGAAGTTTAGCTTTTTAAAAAATGCCTTTACTGTTGGGATAATAGAAATTCAGAAAAAATAGAGTTCTTTATTTGCAGCAAGATGTAAGAATATTACTAAGTTGCTATATATGTCTTTATTAAGGCACAAAAGATTGGGTTTTGCTTTGGTTTTTTTAATTGCACATTTTTCTGGAATATTAATGGACTCTGCAGATAGGTCCTTCTTGTGGAAAAATTGCTTCTACTTACAGATAAGGGTGAGATTTTTTGTTGTTGCTGACTGAATGCAGAGCCTGAAAATTGTTCCATTGACACTGCTTTTTTTTTTTTTTTAGGATTCAGTGTAATTTGCTCAGCAGCTACTTCACAGGCCTTCTTTTGTTAGAGCCATTTTTTGAGATTAGACACATTATTGACTCACATTTTGTTCCTACTGCAATGAATTCACCGGTTTCCTCTGAAAAACTTTTGCCTGCTGTCCCATTTTCTTCTTGTTTTTCTAAGTGGTGTGCTCTAGAATTAAAGCTCCTAAGAGCCTCTGTTCCAGGCCTGAAACTGTTAATGGTCCATATGACAGGAAATGTACAAAGATACTCTCCAGCTTTTCAGTCACAGGACAGATTTTGACACTCAGATATGTTCCTCTCCCACTGAAAAGCTGCTCTTGCTAATTTAGAAAATAATTTGGCAAGAATTGGTGAAGTTGTGATGCCGTTGTGTTTCCACATGCAGGTGGAAGTGTTTAGGAGAAGCTTTACTTGCCATGTATCACCACCTCACAACGTGTGACCCTCCTCGACCCAGTCTGGGAAAGAGAATTGACCTCTCAGAATACCGAGATCCAGTTCAACATGTGATGCTTTCTCCTACCTCTACTCCTGTCAGTGTCATTCAGCCAACTCCTGTCAGCACTAATCCAGTAGTGACAATACCAGATCCTGTATTACCTTATACACCAACGACACCCAACTTTCCAAGTCACAGTCAGAGTTTATTAGAACCAGGAACTACTGTAGGTGAGCAAGGTACTTCAGTCTAAGATTCAAGATATTTTTCTTACTTATCTGGATATTAAAAGCACTACAGAATTTATTGGGGAATACTGTCTTTAAACTGCATGTTGGTGGATTCTGAATCTTTTCAGCTTATGGTAGGAAAAGTGAAGTTGAGCTTTGTAAAATTAAGTTCTGTTAACCCTTCACATTAGAAAAGGAAGGCCGCCTAAACTGCCTGAAAATCATTGAAATCATTGATTCCTGACATAGGACCAGTGTTCAGGACAGTGGTCTTGCTTCCTTGTCTAATGGAATTGAGAGTAAGGTTGATTTGTTTTTCTCAATTGTTACAGATTACAAATCTAACTTCTTCTGGTATTGTGCTGTGGAGACTCACGCTTCAGTTTTCCAGTCCTTAAGATTAAAAGAATCATGACTCTATCCCAGCAGTGATGCATATCAAGCTTTTAATGTTGTGAAGAGTCTTGAGCGCTTCAGAATGAATGAGCTATTATAGAAGATGACTGGATTATTCTGCTCATGTGTAACATTAAGAACCTGAAAGAAGCAAGCTGTCAGCTAGATTGATTTGAAATCTGTAGCAAGAGGCTTGAATATTTTACACTGTAGCTGTATTTACATATCTGAAATTGCCAAGGAGTTACCAGTATTTGGTTCATATTCATGGGAATTTACAGGTGTTTCTGGAGTTAAAGGCAGGCTCCTCTGATTCCCAGTTCAGAAACTTCTTGAAGACTAAATAATGAATTCTAATGAATAATGAAATGCAGAATTTTCAGTAAGTCTGCTTCTTGCCTCATAGCAGCATTTTTATGGAGGATGCCACAGCAGTTCATATTAATGATTAAAGAGAATTATTTTAAGATTTTGGCACTGTCTTCAGAAGGAAACCAACAAATCTCCGGTGTTGCTGGAGGATAAAATAAATGCCCAGCCACTAATAATTATTTGTTTTCAATTCTGTTCCTAGGTGACATCGCTGCAGGTGATAAATCTAAGAAAGGTGTGAAGCGAAGGAGAATTACAGAAGATAGTGGTGAAACAGCGAAGAGGAGATCTGCTAGAGTCCGGAACACCAAGTGTAAAAAAGAGGAGAAGGTTGACTTTCAAGAGCTGTTGGTGAAATTCCTTCCTTCCAGGTACTGTACAGCAATAACTTCGTTACAGGAGTATCAGGAGCTAAGTAGGGAAAGCTGTTTGGGGTTTTGTTTTGATATGCCCCAGGTTATTTTTTAGGCCCAGGTTATTTTTTAAGCAGATGTGATTCATTGTCTTCTCATAAATTTAATAAAATTGTTTTAAATGAAAATAACTAAAAATTAATTGATAAATAAGATGGCTTTTGTCAGTATGGAACTGATTTAGAGGACAATGCGGACATTAAATGGATAAGATAAACAAGATAATACTGGTTTAGACAAAATTTGGAAGCTGGATGTAAATCTCTAAATTTGCTTCAGTTAATGTAGTTTCAGTGTTAAAAAATGCACTATGTGCCATGTTTAGGTTTCATTTACCCGTCAAAGCAAGAATGAGGATTTTATTGATACTGCATGTTTTGTTCCCCTTTCATACAGATTAAGGAAGTTAGATCCAGAGGAGGAGGAAGACACTTTCAATAACTATGAGGTGCAGTCAGAGATCAAAGAAGAGAATTTCCAGCATGTTGGACCACATAGAATGTCATTTGATTCTACAACATTTATGGAATCTGGTAAGGATTTTGTTGTAACTCCCACTCTTCGTTGTTTCTTCCATAGCGTATGCTTTATGTTCTGTATTTTGCTGTCACCTCTAGAAGGTACAGAAATGTATGTTATTTTAGAAAGAATAGAAATATCTCAGTTGGTGACAGGTATGTGGGTTTTTTTTTTTTAAGTCTTGGGGACTGCTTAATTACTGTGTGTGAGAGCTCTGTTGTGTGAAGTTTCCCATTTGAACAGATTGGAATGCAAAACTTAGTAACACAGGAGAACTGCTGCGATAGTCGTGCATAAAACATTGTTGAAACTTACTTGTCTCAAATTGTTGGTTGTCTTGACCTGGAACATGTATGACTTTGTATTTACCTGCTTTCCAGAAAAACAGGATGTTCATGAATTCCTGCTGGATAACCTGAATAATGGTGGGATCTTGGAGCTAATGATGAGATATCTGAAAGTCATCAGCCAGAAGTTTCTAGTAAAGTGGCCTCCTGGCTTATGTGAGGTGGTCCTTAGTATCTATAATAGCTGGAGAAAGCATAGTAGTAGTCTTCCTAATCCCTTATTGAGGGACTCAAGTAATCAGCATATCAAGGTATGAAACACTTTTCCTTGTACTTCTCTTTGCTGCTGTGTTGCTCTCTGTGTACCAGAAGTACCTAACCTAAACCCAGCAGCTAGGTGCAGGTTTTGGTTGGCTCAGTCTGGGGAGCTGCTCATCCAAGCTTTATAAACTATGGTTTGCTGCAGCTTGCATAACAGATTGTTCCTCGTCTCCTGAACACGCATGGGTAATGTTATATGCAACTATACCTTATACATAATATGTGTGTATATATACACATACACACACACACACACATATAGATGTAATATAAACTCTACAGGTGTAAATATATTTTAGTCCTTTACTCTGTTGTTGCTCTTTTATTTTTCGCTTCCCTCCCTTTAGTTTTGATAGGACCCAAAGATTGTTTTTGTCACCAGACTGAGATGCAGTATGACTGCAGTTTGAAATACTCTGTTTTTCAGATCAAGAGTGTTTCTACTTCTTTTGTAAATAAACTGAATTATGGAAACTATGTTCCATTGACTTAATTTACAAACCAAACAAAAGCATCCCTGCATAGCAAATGTTACATCTCTTATACATCCTGTGACTTTTGTGTTTCTGTATCTTTTCCATAAATATATCCTCTTTGTTAAACAAATATAAATATATTTATAAATGTATTCCCTTGGTTCTCATTATGGCTGCATAACTGCTCGCCTGTATGAATGATCTAGAAAATCAGGGTTTTGTAGCTGCAGTGTTAAAAATCACTGTCCTCATGCTTGTCTGTTCTTTTTCGCCCTTGAATTTATTTTAAACTTTATCTGCAAGCTATCCTAAGTGTAAGAAATTGATGCTTTTAGGATTGTAAAGGACTACTCTGGTAATGTGTATAGACTCTGAACTTTTCCATAAGCACCTTTTTTTAACAGCTGGACCTGTAGCCCTTATTCCTATGTATTTAATGAGAAAGTAGTATATTCTTCACTACACAAATCTACCTGGCAGAGATCCATGGTGATGTGATTTTTTAATATACTCCTGAACTTTATCCAGCAAGCATTAATAAGCTGATAAGACTAGAGTATATACTCAGTCTCATGGAGATAAATACTCAAAAAAATTACAGTATATAGTCTTTTTCTTTCTGAAGTATCAATACTTCTGCTATATTCTGGAAACATGCTTTTAGCATGATTTAGCAACCGAATACAAATTCACATAAATACATACAAATACAAAGTTATTTTAGCCAGACAAAAGAATAGGGATGTCACTTTTTCCTTAACCTCAGGCAATGCTGTTTGACTGCCTTCTTCTATGAGCCGAGATTTTAATTTTTCTTTTTAATGCTTCTTCTAAGTATTGTTTTGTTTTGTACTTGTTGATCTGTAAATGCTATTATACACCTTTAGACAGAGGAAGAAATAGTTGTAGCTTGGGGATGGAAATCCCAAGACAATAAGATGAAGGTTTTCTTTGAAGTAAATTTCAAATCCATTGGTGGTTTGTTTTTTTTTTTTTTCTCCTCTTTTAATGTATTTCTTCCTTTATACTCTTTTTTGCTGTCTCCATACTTTTTCTGAAGGATATGATGTTGATGAGCCTTTCTTGCATGGAACTGCAATTAGATCAGTGGCTGCTAACAAAAGGGAAGAGCTCTACAGGTGAGAAATGGGTATTACTTTCTTCAGACTCTGAAAACTCTTAAGTTATATGAAGAAATGTGTCCAGGAATTCGTTGGATTTTGGGCCTGTTTTTTCTTAAGCTCTTTCAGATCTGTATTTTATTGGTCTATGATTTTTTTTGTTTGTTTTAAAGCAGATGAATACTTTTGAAATACTAGGATGTGGGACTCCTTTCATGGGATGCTAGTAAGTTTATGATAAAATGTAATTAATTGATTTGCAGTTTCTCCACGAAATTGCCCTGCTGCCTCTATGAATGGAAAGTTTGGCCCTGACTTCCCAGGAATTCATTTCTTGGGAGACCTGTTGCAGCTGTCGTTTGCATCCTCACAGAAGGATTTATTTGAGGAAGGCTGGATGGAGTTTGTCACTCGGGTGTACTGGCTGAAAGCTCGCTTTCTAGCACTGCAGGTTGGTTTTACTTTTGATATAACAAATGAAACTTTTCCCCAGTTAAAATCATACCAGCTGGTTTGGGAAGCTCAGTTCATTTAAACATGTGGATAAAATCAGCTGAAAACTTAATGACTACTCAGATTCTACTTTTTAATATAATTAACTGTCCCTAAGGGTAGAGGTAGAAATGAAGTGGGAGGTCTCATGTGCAAAGCTACTATTCGGATATATTTAAGATCTAGTATTTGCTTAAGTTAGCTTGTGTTCAGCCTAAAAAGTATATTTGGACCGAAGTTATTTGGAGTAGTATTGTGTAGTTGCAGAACATGGATTTTTTGGGGGACTTGAACTAGTGAATGCTATCAAAATCCCAGACAGTTGAAAATGCAGGTTTTAACTGAAGCAGACTGTATGTTAAATTACTCTCCACTCTGTTTTTTCAAGGTAGCATGATTATTCTTTTGGAGATGTTTAATTTAATATACAGATTTTGAAACAGAGGATTTTAAACCTGAGGGAATACTTTGAAAGAAATGTTATTTGATCCCAAACTTTTTCCTCTCCAAGTGTTGCTTTCTCAGGACATCAAAGAGTTGTTCTATGCATCAATTATGCCTAAGTCAATCATCAACTAATAATGGTAATCAGTTTCAAAGTGTGAACTAACCAGTTCCATCCTTTTTATTTTTGCACCTAAGGATTCCTTTCTGATGCATCTGAGGAAAAATGAGAGTTCTTATATGACTACCGCCATTTTTCCTTTAGCTGTACAGAGTTGTATTTTGCTCAGGCAGTTGCATTCTCCTCCTGACCACTCAACTCTTAGTTGGAGAGAGTGAGTAGAATGCATTCCCTTTGTATAATGTAAGAATGTTTGTTGATTCAGTGTTTTTATTCGCACAAATGGAAGTGTTATTTATACTGGTTTACTCCTCCATGTCCTTAAAGAAAAGGGATTTTAGGAATCCAAAGTAACATTTCAGATTTATCCAAGCTGAATTCTATTTCCCTGATTTGTTTTACCTGTAGCTAAAGTCACTGGTAAGATACGCTGTTTCTGGTTGTTTTTTAATTTGAGATTGTTAATTGGATTTGGTTTTTATTTGGGAGGATGTGCAGTGGCAGTGCCTGCATTGAACTGAAACATTTTCTTTCTATATGCTTTAGAAACCCTTGCTGCAAGTAGAACTCTAGGGTTTTTTGTTTTCTTCTGTACTGTTTCTGTAGGGAGACATGGAACAGGCACTTGAAAACTATGATATCTGCACTGAAATGCTACAGAGCTCCACTACAATGCAAGCTAAAGCTGGCAATGAATGCAGCATCATAATACGGTTGCCTAATCTACATGTTGATTCTGTTGTTTCTTTAGAAGAGGTAAGAATTAATTTGCAGGTGTGTTCTTCCCACTCCATCCTTCCCAGTTCCAAAGGTCATCTATGAATTAGCACATTTGTGATGAACTTTACCACATCTGTTGTAGAATTTTTCAAAGAGTGAAAGGACAGGTTTGTAGTTCAATGATAATGTCAGGGCCATTGTATCACTTTCAAAAAGACACCTTTTCGTTCTGTAGGTCCTGTACAACTTAAAATTGCTTTTATGCAAAGTAAAAATATTAGAGCAGCTGCATGTAGAAAAGTAGAATATTAGTGTTTTATTTTCTTTTCCTAAACATGTATATCACCTTTGCCTAAATAAGCTGTTTACTTCAGCAGTGTTTTCCACATTACAATTTACATATACTTTTAAACAAAGGGATATTCTTCTTCTATTCTTTCTATTGCTGTTTGGGGGGATGAACTCCCAACACAGGAGATACAGTCTTCTCTTTCAAGTTTATTTGATGGATGTGTTCTTGCAGTGGAGAAATGTATGATTTGGGGATTTGAGGCAAAAAAGTTTAAAATAATTATAGCACTAAAGTCATATACTGCATAATAATTACAAATCTGTGGAATGGGTGACATATTATATGGTAGGTGTTTTCTTCCTGGTTTATATTCCTGTATGTAGCTGTGGAGTTCACACAGCTTTACTGCTAGGAGAAATGTCAGTAGTCAAATGTATGTGAAGGCAAAATGAAAGTTGAATTATGCCATCTGTAATGTTTGCAGATTGAAAAGAACCTAAAATCTCTGGAGAGATGCCAGTCTTTGGAAGAGATCCAGCGACTGTATGAGGCAGGGGATTATAATGCAGTGGTGCATCTGCTTCGTCCAACATTATGCTTTAATGGTTATGGCAGAGCAAAACATCTGGAATTTGTAACATCCATACCAGAGAGACCAGCACAGCTGCTTCTCCTACAGGTTTGTTTTGCTTCTTCAAAGATCTTTTTATTAAGGAGTTAAGACGTGTTCCTGAAAACTGGGTGGAAGGATTTCTTGAGTGGATCTTAATGTTTTGTAAATAAGACTTGTTAACCAGAATGTGGAACCAGACTTTTAATTTGAACAGCTTTAGCAATATGCCAGCTTTTGCTAACTGAGAATGTGGTTAAAGATACTAAAATGTCTGAGGCCTCTGTAGAATGTCCAGAAAAACTGTACATTCAAATAAACTTGAATCATTTGCAGGGGCATCTTATGAATGGATTCATGCTATCTGCGCCTGCTGTGAATAGTTCCTGCTTTTGCTGATGTTGACTGTGTGATGATTTGCAACTGTTTTGAAACTTTAAATTTACCTAACCTATGAATGATTTAGTGAGTTTATGGTATATTGTATCTGTCCTGCATGAATGACAAACTATTGATAGACACATCCAGTGTGATTGCTATAAATTTAGTCCATTTGACAGTATGAAAGGAAGCATATGGATGAACTTAGCTGTCAGAACAATTTTGGGGTGGAGGGGTACTGGGGGGGAAGGCTGCACCAAAAAGACTGATGCTCTTTTAATTGGATGGAACCAAACCCTACAGCCTCCATGCCATCTCGTGACCCACACTTGGCAGAGTACAAAGAAGCAGGAGGATGTTGCTATGATGCTAGCCGTATAGTTGCTATATTGTTACTTATAAAATAATAAAGTGGTAGCACAAGATTATAAAGATCCAAACCCTGTTTCTGTAGGGGCCTCTATTCAACTGCATATTGTTAGAATGTTAGACCTACAGCCATCCCTTTCCTGGTTTTATTTTTCCTTTTTTCTCCTTGCATCTCTTATTAAAGCAGAGAAATTCAGTGATTATTTTTTGAAATTTAGATCCTGCTTGTATATTTGTTATCCAGAGTCCATGCACCTCCTGTTGTCCTTTTTTAATGTCATATTTAAAGGTGTTCTCTTATCATTTCATTAAAGTAACTGCATTACCTGTATATATTACTTTGCCCTGCTGTGCATTCATGGTTTAAAATAAGCCCTTCATCCTTATAATAGATTTTTTTCATATTTACATTCCCTAGGAGTCCCTGCTCAAACTGAAAGATTACAAGCAATGCTTTGAATGCTCAGAAGTTGCCTTGAATGAAGCAATTCAGCAGATGATTAATATGACAGCAGCCTCTGCTAAAGAAGAGTGGGTTGCTACGGTAACACAGCTGCTCACAGGAATAGATACTTCATTATCATCAGTCAACAGCATCCTGAAAGACTCTTCTGTAACACCAAGTCTCGTTCGATTAACAAACAACCTGATTCAGGTAACCTGTTCACTTGCACTAGGAAGGAGGTATTGTGTGCTGCAGACCTTCAGACACAAAACAGCTGTTGTCTGAGTTGCCACCTACTTGCAGTGATGGTTTGGGTGACATTTTTGTTAGGGGAAGGTCAGGGGAGGATGAGCATTACCTTCATAGTCTTCGTTTCAGTATGTTAGAAATGAGCTACATACTGAGCACACCCATGCTAGGATCAGGAACAGCAGGTACCACCAAGCTGCCTGGCATAAACAAAGAATGTGGTAATAAGATAATCTAAGAAACAACACTGTTTTCTAATGGGATTTGAAATGGTGGTAATTTGAGGACTGGTTTTGCTGGCTGGGTGCAGTTTGTAAGTTAGGGCACTGATCTTGGCTGTGTGAGCTTTGGGCTAGAAGACAAGATCCCACAAGTCTTAGGAACATGGTAGAGTTGCTTGCAAGTGCTGGCCAAGCTATGGGGTTTTGCAGTAAAAACAAAGAGGATGGTGACAAGAGGGCAAGGGAAAAAATTATGTGTGGACTTTCCTATCACTGTTTCTGTCTCTGTTTCTATCAGTATGAATACAGCTAACTTTAGCCTTTAAACAAAGTGCTTTCAAACCTTAAAACCCACAAATGAATATTTTTAATTCCAGAAAATGGTAGACTCTCAGTTCCATTAAGGAGCAAGTCTAGTTAATGTCAAAATTCAGTGTGATTGCAACTCTCAAATCTCTGTTTATTTCAGCAAAAGCAAAGGACCTCAAAATCATACTCTCCTTGTGTAAAGTTGTATGTGTGTCACTATGTTATGGAATGTAACGGAATTTATTATTCATTATAATATCCTAAATGGGTTTATGCAGTAAAAAGAAATATGATTATTTATCTGCATAAATAACAATAGAAAAACTGTTGTATGTGTGGAAAAATGTGAGAAAAACATGGGACTTCTGAAATTCCTGGTCCTGAGGCAGTAAAATGAGCAGCTGTCCATGAAAAATGCTAGGACAATGGTTCCATGACACAGCATTGTGTTGCTCAAAATTTATTCAGTTAGATCATTTATATAGCATCTGTTAATGATTCTAATTGGTCTTTAACAGTTGTTGTAAGACTCAGTAAAGAATTCAGGAATTCTTATAACTAAGTAAGCTCCTCTTCCTTGCTGGGGTGCAGATAAATTTCTTGTATAGTAATGTCTATAGTAATACTAACACTAAGAATTGATACATTTGCTTACTTTGAGTTGTTTGTATATGGTATTAATGGAGAAATAACTTGTTGGAAAATAATGGTGCAAGAGGAATGTTAGGGTAGGGTAAATGATCTTCTACTCTTCCTCTACCAGGATAATCTTATTTGTAGGATTTTTACTGTCTGTGAGAGTCTCAGACTCAACTTTAGATTATTTCCTTAGGATAAAGGAAGTTTCCTTAGCAACTTTGGGTTGTTTGGAAAGGATTCACACCTGACCTTTATTTCATGTCACTTTATCTATATAATGCCTGTTCCTTTATTAGATCATAGACTGCAGCATGGCAGTCCAGGAAGAACCAAAAGAGCCATATGTCTCCTCAGTGCTTCCATGGATAATCCTGCACAGAATCATCCAGCATGAGGAAGATGCTTTTCAATCCCTTTGCTGCCAGCAGCAGCAGAACCAGGGAGAAGAAGGTGAATTAGTTATTCTGTTTTATATATTGGAGCTAAGCTCCTTACTGCCTGGCAATATCAACAAGAAAATTGTTGTTTGTCGTCTTCCCTTGTTGACTGAAGGAAGTAGAGGGGTATGCAAACATCACTTTCTTATCACAGAGGAAACCTCTTTTGCCAGGTGAAGCATTGGCTAGTTTGATTTAACTCGGTTCTGTGCTACTTAAATATTTACCATCTTCTTTCTTCCAGTGAGTCCTGATACCCCTATGTTGCCTTCTTCACTGATGCTGCTGAACACTGCTCATGAGTATTTGGGAAGAAGATCCTGGTGTTGCAATTCAGATGGTGCTCTTCTCAAGTTCTATGTAAGTGTTAGCATCATAGAGTAATTTAGGTTGGAAGGGACCTCTGAAAGTCATCTGGTTAAGCCCCGTCTCAAAGCAAGGAACAATTTCAAACTTATATTAGGTTGTTTATTGCCTTGTCTTCATGTTTAAAATGCACTTTTAAATCTACTTTCCTTCTTCTCCCATGCATGAATGTTTCAGTCAGTTAATTTTGAATAGCAAAGGCTTGTTATTCCAGACCCCTGTCCAAAGGTAAGTTTTCTAAACAGGACTCTTTATCAGATAAGGAATGTCTTTGGATAACTAACTCTGTACTGTAAAAACATCTTGCATGGGATGTGTAAAGTAAATGATTTACCTTGCCCTGAAAGAGAAAGCACGGGTGAAGTGTTAAGTGATTATCCTGAGTACTGAGGAGAAATATGGGCCTCTATCAGTCACAGATCCTGGTAAAACTTCAGTTGAATGACTTGAATTTTGTGATGCTTAGCTCCAAAAGAGAACATTTCTACTCTTTAAAAATAAATAGATGTAATGTTTCAAACTAATACAAATTTTTAGTGCTTACCAGCATTCATCTAGATGACTGGTAATATCGGGCTTTATTTTTGCTGATGAACATATGAAACCACTTGTGACTTGTGGGAAGGGAATACCTGAATACTGAATCTATCTTCAGTTTTATCTTCTTCTTTGTGTGGTAGCTCAGCCACAACTCTGCGCTGCTTGCAGCAATGTTTTACACACAGTCCGTGTGGTGTTACCTGAATTTCATCCTGAAGCTGTGATATGTTTGGCTGTTCTGCTGATAAATTTGACTTATTTGATTACATCTGCCTTGGTTTTATACCACAGACTGAAAAAAAATAGTACTTCTGTTGTTTTCATGTTACTAACTAAATGTAACTTCAGATACACAATTCCTAAATGTAACTTCAGGTATTGAACAAAGGGTGAAGAGAATGAAGAATTACTCTGGTCCTGTGTCTGAAGGCTGTTCTTTGCTCTGTTGTTCAGATGGGCATGTTAGAAGATCTAATATGCTCCAGAAACGGGTGTCTGGGCAGTAGTGCTGTAGCATTATTAGATGAAAGCAGTTACCCATTTGTTGTTGACCTTTTGAAGATTATTCCTTGATGTCTAGTTCCTACACCAGAAAAGAAATTTCCCATGGTTGAAGGAGGATACTTCTCACCTTACCCTTAGCTTAGAAACCAAAGCACAGTCAGCTTTTCCCTGTGCAGAGTACTGACAGTCTGTTGGCAAAACTTGGCTGTTGGCAAAACCCCAGCTAATTTGGTACCGTGGCAGTTAACTGGGCAGTGCTCTACAGGGATATTATAGTGGCACTTCACAGATTCAGCTTGACTTCATTGAGGTTTATTACCTTCAGCCAAGAGAAAATCATGATTAGTTTAATTTCCCTTCTCAGCACTCCCTGGAGCTTATTAGCTTCAGCTCAGTGCCAGACCCCATCTGCCTCTGCATTTGAGCAGCAGTGTGTCTAGGACAGTAATTTAGACAGCTGGGAAGGATAGTGCGGAGAGCCTGAGGGGTTCTGCGGGAGTCAACTTACCCTGGTGGGGCTGGAGCTAATGAACAGTGTTTGAACTGAGGCTGACTCAGCGTAGGGCTATTAGATTACCTCTGCATCCTGCTCTCCTCAGTCTCACTGGTATTAGAAGCATAATGCTGATACACCTGAATTGCCTCTGCACGGATCTGCCTTGGGTCCAGAGGGTGGATTAGCTCAGGCACTGTGCTTCTAGAAAATAGATAGCCTGTCTCCACACTTGAGTTGGCGCTCAGGTGCAGTGCTCCTGAGTGATGAATCTACATTGTATCTGTAGTGTGCCTGTATCCACAGCCTGGGGAGTTGGAGTATGCCCTGTGAACCAGGATAAATTGCAGATAATTGAGAGCTGTGAATGCATTTACAGCTAGATCTTTGCAAATGTATCAGTCACTTTGGAAAAAATCTTCTATTTTCAGCTGCAGAATTGCGCATTTAAACTAAAATATTGTATCATATTATTGAGCCCAAGAATTTAGTTTTCAGAAACAAGAGGATGTTGGAAAGATAAAAAAAGATAAAGATAAAACAGGATTAATCATTTGAAGAGAAAGACAGCTTCAGGAATATTAAAAGTGCCATCATGTAATACTAGTCTATAAAACCTTCTGTAGATGACATGGCTGCTCAAGCACATTGTATTACTTGTGACTGAAGGTTGTGTGCAAGAGATTAATATGTAGTTAAATCCTTTAAGAGTAGTCAAAGTTTGAATTATGAAGACTAGTTCTGGGTTATTGCCAAGACTTTAAAAGCTAATGAAGAACACAGGAGGTTGTTTTGCGTGCTGTTCAAGTGAGAGTTCTGTTAGTGGCGTAAGATGTGATTTTGTGTGCAGCAGCAGAAATGCTGTGCTTTTATTAGAGTATCCTGTGATTCTTACATCTTCCTTTTGACTTACTTATCGACACTTTCTATAAATTTCAAACTTTGTTCATAAATTTGTACAGGAAAAGTAGTGGAAATGAGGTGTCTGCTGTGACTCAAAGATGATTGCTGTGACTCAAAATGTCATTGAAGTGCCTTCTAAGAATTGACTTTACTCTCATTGTTCAGGGGTTTGGCTCTTAATAAATGGTACTTTGTTCTTAGCACAGATCTTTTAAGCAGAAGAGCGTTAACATCTGATAGTTAATCCCAGCGCTTACAAACAAGTTTCTTACATGAAGAGTGACAGAATTTTGCCTTGTGATGATGTGCAGTGTTTTTAGTGTCAGGAAAGCCAGTCATGATGAGAAACTTCTTGTACCGTGCATTGTATGCATAAATCATAGAATTTAAAATCCTAGATGTTGAAAAAGGAGCAGGTAGCTAAAGTAAAAGTAAGACAATAAGCTATTATACAAATTGCAAATACTTGAATACTTTGCATTTTCCATTTATAACTGCAAAATTTCAGTTGAGGAAACTCTTAATGAGTGTGCTGAGGAATAGGTGTGGCTGGTTGGGAGAAGTCGGTCTTACTAAAGTTGAATAAATGAAAGTGGATGCTTTTTATCCGAGGAAAACGCATAAAGGAAATTACTTACTAGTTAATAGAACTCTCCTGGTAGTATACAGCTTCCTAAAACTTCAGAGGCATATCACAGTGAAGAACTTGGTATTTTTCTGTAGCCTTCAGTCTCCCAAATGAGATTTACAGCAGCAGCATTTCTACCACCTCGAATGAATTTTCTTTAGACATAAAAGGTGTGCTTTGATGCTGGGGATGCACACACAGCATACTGCTGTTGGATGTTTAAGGTAAAATGAATGTCATTGCTACCTACACATTTCATTTTTTCATTTAAATTTCACAGTGGAATAAGTTAAAACTGACTCTTAAACTTCAGTGATTAAGTGTGGGTTTTGTTTTGGTTTTGAAATGAAGATCCAGAATCCCACTACGCAGATTATTCTTGGTGAATATGTTTTTATTGACTTTGAAATGTCTTCCTGGAGTGTGCTCTTTTTTGGTTTGCTTTTTAAGGACAGAATTGCTTTTCATCTTTGGCATTCAGTTGCAGGTCTTTTTTAATGAGTGTTTTAGAGTAAAAAACATCTTCCAAAATGTGCTACTGATGGGTGTTTTTTCTTGTAACGTTGAAGTTAAAGATAGGAACTTGCTACAGTGTTTAGTAATTTGGGATCAACCCAGACACTCTCCTTGGTGTGTAGCCATCTGTATGATACTGTTCATACTGTGCAATTCTCTATCCATTTCAGTCAGATTTTCATTAGCTGTCCTTTCTTCGACCACAAAGTCCTCTCTTTTTCCATGCAGAGGAAATGAATGTGAATTAGGGTAGAAATTCTTTGGTGCCTTTTTCCTATTCGCAGGGGTGACAAAAGGAACTTGGTGTGGAGTGGAAAGCTTTGAATGATCTTCAGTCTGAAACATTATGCTGATATCTAATCACATTGATTAAAGACAAGGGTTCATAAATTAATAAAGGAAAATAAAAAATGAAACCACTTCATTGCCATTCCAGTGCCATTGCAATTGCTTTTGTGAGATGGGTTTACAGAAATATGGGTAATACTGGGTTGTAATTTGGGAAAAATACATGTAGTGCCTTAATGTTGTTTTCTTCATTAGCCTTCCGACAGCTAGGTAACTTCATGCAATCTTCAGCTTCCAGATATTTTTCATTGGTATTTGTGATGTTATAGGAAAAATACATGTAGTGCCTTAATGTTGTTTTCTTCGTTAGCCTTCCGACAGCTAGGTAACTTCATGCAAACTTCAGCTTCCAGATATTTTTCATTGGTATTTGTGATGTTATAGGTTCAGGTACTGCAAAAAGAACTTGCAGCATCCACTTCTGAAGATACTCATCCATACAAAGAAGAGCTGGAAACAGCCTTGGAACAGTGTTTTTATTGTTTATATGGTTTCCCTAGCAAAAAGAGCAAAGCAAGATACCTGGAAGAACATTCGGTACAGCAGGTAAAATATGTATTATTTAATGTTAGTGGAATATCCTGAAGTGATGGAAGATACACCTTTCTTTGGTTTAAATGCCAATATTATATTTTGGAGAAAGATTACTTTTATTTCCTTGTAAAATTTATGTATTTTACATATTGCAGAAAATAAATTAATTAAAAAAAAAAGGGAAGCCTTTGTGAATATAAGGATATTTAAAGTGAGAAGCTAGTGTAGTCTCAATCATAGTAGTGTGCCATTTTGAAGCTATTCACAAATCGATCTTATTGAGCCATGACTTTCCTGTTTTCAGCAGACAAGATGTTCGAGTTTGAGGAAAATTAGAAAGGAAAACAAGTCAGCTTGAGAGAAGAAAACTTTAGCAGCCAGCTCTGCAGTTTATGAAAGTGAAAAATGTCATTGTTAAAAATTATGCAAGTAAATTGTATTATAGCTTATTTTGAAATCCATCTGGTAGCCTTTTATCAGAAATGTGTGCAATTCATTTGAGTTTGGGAGAACATCTACAGAGTGCCTTAGGAAGAGCATTGAAGTAATAAGAAAGGGACAGAAAAAGCAGGTCAGCAATCCTCTGCCTTGAAACAGCACTGATTTTGTTCAGAAGTCTCAGATGATTTTTGCATTTACCAAATGCAAGTGATCATAGAAATTAAAAGTGGTTTCATACAAGTAAAATAATTGTCTGGCTTCGTTGAACTGACATTTTAAAATACAGAAATACTATTATGTTATTCGTTGAATATTTGTGAATTCAGTCTCTGAAGCTTATCCGTTAGAAAAGAAAGATAATGAGAACATGGGAATAACAAAGAAAAAGGGATGTATAAGATTACCCTCTGCCCCCAGACCCCTAAAATAAAAGTTTACATTTGGGCAATTCTGGATGAGAATGTTCTTATTGAAGTCACTGATAAGTTTATGTTTAGTAATGTGACATCCCCATTTTGAGCACAGAAGCGAAGTTTACTGTAAAGAGCAAGATGAACAATAAAAAGAGAAAAACAGTCTAGCAAAGGCAAGTGTGATTTATTTTTTCTTTTCTTTTGGTTACTGTTTTCAAGAAAGAAAAGCGAAAGGAAAACGTGAAATAAATTCTTAAATTAGAGAGTTTGAAGATTTTTGAGCCTCATAATTTTGTCTGATTCTCATTTCATTTATTCTAACTGGAGTTTGAAATTGGAGGTGTAGAGCTTTTCTTATCCATATCTTACCCAAGGTCTGTGTTGCTCAGGATATTTGCGGATGATTCTTGCTTAGAAACAACTTCTAAGCAAGTAGAATGACTATTTTTCAGTGACATACACTGAATTACAGTCCAAATACCTTAGTCTTAAATCAGTGAGCTGTATGTTGTACTTCTGAGCAGCATAAATTAATGGTGCCTTTAGTTGTTTTGTTCTTGGGAGGTTTAATTGGTTTCTTGCTAGAGTAATACGTATATTTGCATAAACTAGAACAGTCACAGAAATTCATTGGTAGACTTCTGATTGTGGAATTTGAGATAATTTTTTTTTTCTCCTCTCATCTACCTCCCTCTTCAGGTTGATCTAACATGGGAAGATGCTTTGTTCATGTTTGAATATTTTAAGCCTAAAACTCTTCCAGAATTTGATAGTTACAAAACCAGTACTGTGTCTGCTGATTTGGCCAACCTTTTGAAGAAGACTGCTACGATTGTTCCTCGAACAGACAAGCCTATGCTGAGCCTAGATACTGTATCTGCCTATATTGAAGGAACTTGCAGCAAGGTATAATTAATTGCTTTTAAAAAATGTAATTTTTACATTGACTTTGAGATAGTTTGGGGCATTATTTATTCCATGATGTAGGATTTCCTCAGGTAATTTAATTTAAATTAAATGACACCACCAAAGTTTAGTCCTGGAACGGCAAGAGGTAATATTGATTAATATGCAGTCAGTATGAGATGTTCATTAGTGTTTGTAAGTGCTCTGTGAATCTGTGGGATGCTCTCACTGTCTTCACATTCTACCTTCGTATTCTGTGATGGAAAGGCTACTTTCACTACAAGGAAAAAGCAAGTGTGCAGCTCCTTTAATGTGACTGTTTCATTTAACATGAACCTTTACTTTTTTTTTTATTCTCAGGTACCATCTCTCCCTGATGGTGCAGACTATTCTCCACCAGTGGTGACTGAGTTATACTATCTTCTGGCAGACTATCATTTCAAGAATAAAGAACAGTCTAAGGCCATTAAATTTTACATGCACGACATTTGTATTTGTCCGAACAGGTCAGTATTACCGATTCCTGCTGCACATCATTCATTCTTCTCACTTCTTTCAGTACTGAATAGCAGACAACAAAAGATATTTATTTTGGTTTCAGGAGTTTAAAAACCCCAAACTAAAAAGCCTGCAATCCATTATTATAGGTTTATTGTATAATTAAGTGCATCGGTTAAAATAGCCCAACAAACAAAAGACAAAACAAAACCTACTGTTAAGCATTTGATTGTTCTGAAATTATAACTGATAAATAAAATGATAAAATCAAGAATATCTGGGAAGGGCAAGGACCAAGTAATATTTCTCTTTTGCACCTTTTGTTCTTTGTTTCGTCATCTTCATACATGACAAGGAGTGAAAAATGCCACTGTTAGTAGCATAGCTATAGCATAAATAGTGTTCTGTAGATGATTAACTGTTTAGGCTGATACCTTTCTAAAAGTATTGACCTTGCTGTAAGTGAACTACTGAAAGAATACAAACTCAAGTAAAATATTTCAGTGATACTTAAACTTCTTGTGTCTTTATAATTCACAACTTAGTGAAATACCACTAAGATTAAGTTCTGCCATCTTAAAAATAAAACTTGTTTTGAATAAAAGTCTTCTCAAATGAAATTAAATAATCTTTAATTTTACTGAAGGGTTTACATATTAGATGTTAGCTTTCATTTTAGTTCTCCTTGAAGTTGAGAGCTCAGGGTCAGTGACAAACCCCTAGTTTGATAGATTTGAGACAAGAAAACTACTTCTAAATCCAGTCACATATCAGAGACAAAAGGGAAGGTGAAGGCACAAAGCAATTTTACATGTGAAATCTACAGAGGAAATAACTGCAATTTAGTGTTAATGAATCTTCTTGTCTGGGACCTCTGATTAGCAGATTGCTAAAACTTGTTTGAAGCTTGATAAAGAAATTGATAAAAAAAAATTTTTCTGTAGCTTTGATACTTTTATACCTAAATACATAAATAAATGAGTGGAATGCATTTCACTGTGTGATGTTTTGTTGCTCAGAAGGTGCTTTCTGTGGTAGCATAATATTTTTATCTTAGTCATATGAGGTACTACATCTTCACATGTCTATTACAGTTCTCCTTCCATTCCCTTCAGGAATCTGACTATTGAGGTCACTTGACCCAGAAATAGGTTTTCAATTGAAATCAGCAAGTAATTACAAGCAAAAAAGTGAGAACATTATGATTATTTCTTTGCTGTTAGAATTATGGTAAAATTGAAAAATTCCAGGGCTGATGACCCCAGATGTCAGGTGAGATTGTGGAATACAGAAACTGCTCTTCAGACTGTATTGTCAATGATCTCATAAACACAGGACTAGATCCTGAACAGTCCCCTCAGTAAACAGTCTTCATCGTTCATCAGAATTTTCCTCCATGCATGCATTTTATGTTTTGTGATTTTATGTTGGAAAATGATGATGAGGATAAAGACTATTCACAGTTCAGTCTTAACAGTACAAAATACCATAATGGCTGTCTGCTGGCCTACAGAAATGAAGGGTGTCAGCATTTGGACAGGACAGGGTGGTTACTGAGAAAGTAAATCAATGGGAGTTCTGCCATTAGAAGTACAGAAATGCTATTTTTGAATGGCAGATAAACCTTGTTTCATCTGACTTTCATGTGTGACATGACATTTGGCACAGTGCTTTAGTAGGAAACCATATTTAATAAAATCTGTTTGATTTAGGCTATACTGCCTCTGTTTCACTGTGAAGGGAGGAGGAGATGCAGAGATCTGTTTTTAAGAGACAGTACGATGGAAGGAAGAGAAAAGATATAACAAAATTAATCTTGTCTGTGCCATTCAATGTACTGTTTAGGGGGGAAATGGTTTATGTGTTATGCTCTTGCTTGCATAGGTTTGATTCGTGGGCTGGCATGGCTCTGGCTCGAGCAAGTCGTATTCAGGACAAGTTGAACTCTAACGAGTTGAAAAGCGATGGCCCAATCTGGAAGCACTCTACTCCTGTCTTGAATTGCTTCAAGCGAGCCCTGGAGATTGACAGCTCTAATCTCTCCTTGTGGATAGAATATGGCACCATTTCTTATGCCCTACATTCTTTTGCATCTCGACAGCTTAAGCAGTGGAAATCAGAACTCCCCCCTGAAGTTGTGCAGCAGGTGGGATCTAACCGTGTGCACTATGAAGTTTTTACTATTTAAAATGATGTTTTCGAACATAGTACCTGTTAAAATTAAGTATTTACATGCTTTATACCAAATACTAGACTGTATGGCTACTTAGTAATGTTAGAAATTCTAATATTCATTCATATAGTCTGCTGGTGTCAGCAGTATTTAAAGGCTTTTTCTTTTTCCCGTGTAAAATTAGTTTGAGCCTGATCTTTGAATTAACTTTTGTAACATTCTGGATAGGGGAATTAGAATTACCTTATCTTTCTGTAAATGTCATACAATGTTTCCAGGAAAAGGTGAAATGCATACATATTCATATAGTGAAAAGATCAGGAATTACTCTCTGATATCTGTGTCATGTGTCATATCTAAAGACATCCTTCACCCTTTTCTGTGTTTTGGAACTATTTACTTAAACAAAAGATCAAAATGAGGAGATAGAATTTTCATAGAAAAAGTTACAAAGTCATTAGTTCTTTTTGCATGGCAATGCTGAAAAAGTTGAAGTTTATTGCTAAGACAAAGTGAACAATTCTGACTCCTCTCTGACAGGGATAAAAGTTGCTAGAGGAAATGTCTTTTTTGACCAGTAAATTCTATTTCTACTTCAACTATTCTCACTTAAAAATATTATGTAGTCCACAATGGGAAGCAGAGTGAAAATAACAAGTGCTGCTCCTGGGTGTCTGCTGTAAGTTGTAAAAACTTCGAGGATTTGAACTGTAGAGAAGTGGTACTGGGAATGTCCTTTGTTTCCAAGAGAATGTATTTACAGCAAGGTGATGTGTCTTGCATCTGAGCATTGAATTTCCCATAGACACTTGCATAGAGTTTGACCCTCTAAAGAAGAAAGATGACGTAAGCATGCATATTAAAGGAGAATGTGGTTTATTAAGTAGTATATTTGAAATGACAGCTAACAATAGGGGTTTCTTTCTGAGAGTTATTACATCCAAGAGCTCCAAAACTAACTATTCAGAAAATTATTACATGTTAATGCGTTTGATCTATTGAAGATCTGGTGTTACTGTTTTCGGACTCTTGACTATGAGGGACTTGCTGAAGAATTCCAGGGTTAGTGCTGAAGTTATATTATCAGATAAAAGGTACAATACAGAACAGCTATCTTAAGTTGTGGATGAAATTAGAATGTTTATTTAGGACTACTTGACTCTTCTATTTGAATATATTAAATCCACATATTTACTAAGAAAAGCTCTATTATAATAAAGATAAATTGGAACACCATAATCTCCATTCATCAGTAATGTGTTTCTCATACATAAAACCTTTATTATTCTCATTACAAAATATTTAGGAAAGAAAAGGTTGCGTTATAGTTTTTGAAGTGCAACAAGTGCTGAGATTACTGTTGTAACCCAAGAATTTAAATTTATCAGTTTCTTTTTCAGAGAGAGAAAATTACATATATGCATCTTTTGATGTAGGTTTTTAGGTGACTTTACTGTCAGTTTAATTTATGCTGCTGGTTTTAATTCCTTTGAGACATGGGGGGGGTATGCTTGCTATATTCAGCTCAAAATTATATGCACTGCGAGACGGATAAAATACATTTCTTCACAAATGATAATGGTCTGTAGTGGTTCTGGCAGACTTTAGCTGCAGAACAAAAGTGTTTTATTCTTTGAAGAGTTAACATAATTACAGCTCTAAAAAAGTGGAAAAATTTTGTAGACATATATATTGGTTTGATATTTTTCAGATTTATATGCATATTCTTACACTTCTGTCTTATTGGTTTTTTCTGATTATTTGTGTCAGCAGTTACTGAAATGAACAAAACCTATCCATAAACATATTTTGTGCGTTGTCAGGGTATATTTGATCACTTGGATATGTAGTTGAAAAGTGTTTTAAATGATATACCTTGTTTATACAATTTTATATGCAGGAATATATTTCTAGAACCTTTCATCCCAGCACAGTGAATTCATGTATTCTCAACACCTTGCTCCATCACAGATGGAAGAGCGTCGGGACAGTATGTTGGAGACAGCCAAGTTGTGTTTTACGTCAGCATCTCGCTGTGAGGGAGATGGTGATGAAGAGGAGTGGCTTATTCACTACATGCTGGGAAAGATTGCAGAGAAGCAGAAACAGCCTCCTGTTGTCTATCTGCTGCATTACAAACAGGCTGGCCATTACTTGCATGAGGAGGCTGCCCGATATCCAAAGAAAATTCACTACCATAATCCACCAGAACTTGCCATGGAAGCGTTGGAGGTAAAAGAAAGTTAAATATGTAGGTTTGAAAACCTTGTTCTCTACAGATAATGGAATACCAGTTGTTATTAGTTCATATTATTAGGCATAAGTACATGGTGCTCTGCACCTGGGAACATTTACAGGAGTGACTGGAGAATAAAATGGATCATGTTAGTCAGGCTGGTTTTGTTTAAGAGACAGTGTATGTATACAGTCTCAGTACTAGACAGGCATAAAGAAATACCACTTCTGGATTTTGCTGTACTCAGTTCATTAGTCAGCTTTTATCAAAATCAAATGTGTAAGTTTCAGAAGCATCTCATATCTATAAAAGCAGAAGTTCATGTATGAGTTGGAGTAGTAATCATGCCTTTGCTTTTATTGTGTTAGGTGGTAAAAATAATGGGTCTGGAACATACTCAGTGGTGCTTTGCCTCCAAGTGGACCAGGTCTGCTATCATTGTTATATTCCATAGGTTGCATAAAATTTTTAGTGTTCATTGTCTTGTAATTTATAAGCAACTTTCAAAGGCAAGAAAAGTCCTACTCAGGTAAGTTTAGGTAACAGATGACTGACTTTACTAAGTCCTGTGGTTTCTTCAGAGAAGAGCCTATTGGTACTAGGTTGCAGAGTTATGAATTCTCTATCGACCAAATGGACTTTGGTGTTTTCTAGGTATACTTTCGACTTCATGCTTCTATTTTGAAACTTGTGGGGAAACCAGACTCTGGAGTAGATGCAGAGATACTAGTTAGTTTCATGAAAGAAGCTTCTGAGGGACCATTTGCCAGGGGTGAGGAGAAGAACACCCCAAAAGTTGCAGAAAAGTGAGTGTTAATTTCCAGGAGTATCCTCTGAAAGCATACTGATAAATGCTGTATAATAAACTACTGAAATGAAGCTGAATGAAATGTGAACAAAACACCATGATTAGAATTAATTCTAATGCTTGGAGTTTTCAGGTATCATGAACAGTAAGATTATATGATGAGTTGCGATATTCTCAATAATTGGCCCAGTGCAGATGAGAAAGGAACAAAAGAGAACAATTTTTATCATGTGACCCATTTTGAAGCCACTGGTTTTATTTCTTAATAGATTTTTTAATCAACTAATAATGTGAAAGCAAATGGCCTTTGTTTTAAAGGATAAGAGACTTTAGTCCTCATAACTTGTCTCATTAACAACTACAAAGTAAAGAATGACCAGTGACAATGCAGGAGTATAACCTGTACTAAAAATCCATCATTTACAATTTGTTAGTAAGATGATGACTGTATTGGGAACATCGTAAGAACATGTAATCTCCTTTTGTTCTCTGTGTGTGTCCCTAGTATGTTAACACTGTTCTTTTTCTTGCCTGTCCCAGGGAAAAAACTTGCATGATTGATGAAGACTCTCACTCTTCAGCTGGAACAGTGCCAGGCCCTGGGACTTCCCTCCCCTCCTCCTGCGGTCCAGGTCTGACATCCCCACCTTACACAGCCACTCCAGTTGACCACGATTACGTCAAATGTAAAAAACCCCGTCAGCAGGCAACGCCGGATGGTACAGTCCCTGTTCTCAATACTGGCAGCACAGGGAGGTGCTCTAATCATGGGGGGTTTGAGCAGGAATGACCAAACTGCTCATTTTAAGGAGGGTGATGGGTCTGTGGTAACACGGGCAATATTGAAGCTTATAACCTTTATAAATACAGTGCTTTAAATACAGTTAGAGCTTTAAGTATAAAATTCGGGGTTGTCACCTGCCACCATTGGCACCTATCACTTAAGAGGAATGTTGATAGGAGCATGCAGCTCATTGAGTTTTCAGTCATTCTTTTTAATTATTCTTAATTATATTTTTTTTCTTCAGAGCTAAGTGTCTGCTCTCATAAGGAAAGATGTGGGTTTAAGTCTTTGAAGACTGGACACTGTTCCAGTGCCTGTGTGAAAAGACCATGTGAAAATCTGAACTGACTGAAACAAGACAAATTGTTAACAAGGCAAACCAAACCAATGTTATCCTGCTTTTGAAGGAGGCAGGTGGCAACTATTTTGAATATATTGTGTATCAGCACGAAGTGATTTGCATGACAGTGCAGTAGACTTCATCTTTTAATTTCTCTTTATCATTTACAGTGACTGGTTAGCAGCTCATCTCTATAGAATATGAAGTTACACAATAAATTATTGGCTTATAAATGCAGGAGGTAGGGTGGTATCACAGTGTTATTGAAGATTTTGCGATATACATGTATAGTAAAAGTTAAGTTACTATTTAAGTAACCTGACATTATTATTTGGCTAGGAATTTTATTCTTATTCTGCTTTTCTAGCCATTTGTTTATCCACCTGGATCTCTATAAGTATCAGCACTCAAAGAGGAGTAAAGTACCTGCAATATATACCTTAGTCTTGGTAGAATGTGTCAGGCTCCACAGAAAAGCTCTGCTTGATATGAATTATTTCTGGAGGGTGGGCTGCTTCCTACTGTCATTTTCTGAAGAATGGTGATTTTTAATAACTTTATTGACATAGTTTGGAGATGATGTTCCTGTGCCTGGAAACTCTGCAAGGTGAATTTCCCTAGCAAATAATTCTTGGTGAAACTCACAGATCCTTCATTGCTTTCACTAACTAGGGAAACGTTAATTTTGTTTATTCTTATATTTTAATCAGGAGTAATTCATTGGACTGTTTTGATACCACATGTAGTATGTTAGTGTGAATGGGTTATATAGAGACCAGGCTCTTATGTTAGCCTTTTGATGTTTTTTGACACAGCAAACACAGAAGGAGCAAATATTTAAATATTCTCTAAATAACATTCTCTGTGAGAGCAATTCTGTTTAAGACTACATCTGCTTAGGTCCTGAAGTCTGTTGAAATGTTCCCAGGAGGTACATAAACTAGATACATATTCCAGTACATGTCATTAGTACATTCACTCAAAGTAAGATACTACAGACTGTGACATGCTAATTGCCTGATGGCAGCAAAGTTGGCTCCTTAGCAAAACCTGAAGGTGTGAGCCAAGGAATGTCTACCTGTGCTGGGGCTGAAGTAGCAGTTCTTGGGTCTGCTAGCTTAGCCTAACTAGGACTGAGCTTTGCTGCTGTCAAGTAATTAAAACTGTGAGCCACTGAAAGAAGCAGAGTTAGGGGGATCATTACAAAGGCTGTGTGCAGCCGTGACAAGTAAAATTGCAAAGTACTGCATCATTTATGTTTTGTAAGTTGCTGGCAAAACTAAATTCTGGATAGAGCATATTGGAGAGCCCCAGGAAACTGAAATATTTGCTTTGAGGCAGTTACAGATGGAAGGAGAGCTAACAGGCTGAACCACACTCAAAGTCTTTCACTTTTATATTATTACATATACTGTGCTCCTCTGCCTGCATTTGCATTTTACTTGTGTTAAAATCTATACCTTTAAAGTAAAACACTCTTGACAGCTTACACTTAATCACATCACTGAAGAAAACTAGTGCCTGTGTTCCTATTTTGCCATTCCTGAAAACAGTAAGAAAATACCCATTATTTGACTACTCGTTAGAGGAGGTTTTTTAACCATTCCTATAACAAAAGAAACAGTCTGTATTGTTGTTCACAGAAGAAATAATTTGGCCTAAATTCAGCCTAAGTGTTTCTTCTTTCTGAGGCCTGGCAATACTCTTATTTACTCTTAACTCTGGTATCGATATTGTTCATCATCTATGACATAAATTAAGAGCACTCTATGAGTCTTACCTACAAAATTCTCTTCTTGTAACATGCAAAACATGCTAGTTGGGATCGCTGTCATTGCTGACCTAGGAGAATCTTTTGACCATTTTTGTGTGCTATGCTTTAAGGAAACGTTTCCTGTGAGGAGGGAGAGAAGGAATTGGGATAGTTTGTTTAAGGAGGAGAATACCACTGTAACCTAAATAGTTTTGAAAGCTGTACAGAGTTAGAGGCAAACCCCCAGGATTTCCTTGTCCATGGGAGACAGAACAGGTGTTAGACTTAAATTACATTTTCAGTCTGCACTATTAGATTCAGTATTTCAAGCAAGATTCAGATTTCAATCTGGACTAACACTATTAGCAAAGAGTGTTAAGGTAGTATTAGGAAATACTATTTAGAAAAGAAAAAAGAAAAAAGGTGAAACACTGTAATGTGTTCTGGGGATAGTACAACACTGCAACACTAAAAGCCTTTGGAAAGTGACACTACATCTGCCAGGGATGATGGAGTTGCAATTTATCCTGATGGAGAAAGGAATGGACTAGAATGCACTCCTGTGGTTCCTTCTGAGCCCTCTTTTTTTTTCTATTAATGTTATGTTTTGGGGATGGTGTTTGGATTTGGTTTGGTTTTGGTGTAGGGTATTTTTTAAACAAGATACCCAGCAATGTGCTTTCTGGTGCAGCAAATTATCTCATTACAATCAGGAGAGAATTACTATACCACCAGAAATCTTTTCTTGAACATAATGGGACTCTGATCTTCAAGCATTCATGTGTAGATAGGTAAAGCTGTGAGGGCAGGCTTATTTCAGATACATTATATTCAAATTAGTTGTTATAGTTCTGTAGCTCTCCATCACATTTTCCTGGTGAAAAAAAGAAGGCTGGGATATGCAGAAATCACTGTTAAAGCTGAGAGTATTATAAAACTTTATATCCAGTGAATGCTGGTAATACTAATTTTAAGTCATATATTTAATATAAATGGGAGAAAGGAACCAATAAATACAGCTTGTAAATAACTAGTTTTTCAAGGAGACAGAAGTATTGCTGAGTGGCAGCTGTTATTTGCTGGCTGACTAGCTGCTGTCGTGTGTAAAGTAGACAGCTTCTTTTCTCTTTTCTTGTCCTTCCACTCAGCAACATCTTTTCCTTCCTTCTGTTAATCCTGTCTTTCCTGTCATCACCCCTGCCTGTTGCTGTTTCATAACTCTCCAAGTTGAAAACTGGTATTTGATAGTAGAAGCCTGAGGATTAAATTCTCTTTATTTTCCAAGAGCAAAGTAGGAAACAAGAAAAACCAGGAATTCAGGGGCACCAAGACTATTATTATCTGGGATGTCACTATACTTGCACTGCTAAATGGCCAGTGTTACATACCAAACCAGATATGCTCATTGTCCTCCTTTATACAGGCTGGATGTATGTAGTCAGTAAAAACCAATTGCAGTACAGAGTTCAAGCAGTTTAAATGTACCTAAATTTTGTGCTCAGAAAGCAGTAAAAGTAGTTAAATATAAAAAAACAAAACAACCCAACCCTGAATGAGAAATCTGTTTCCCAAAATGTGGATTGGGAGATCGTTCTGAGGTCTTTTTTGCTGTAATATGCCTTCGTTGTGTTGATACTCAGTTCCATATTGTGGTATTGCAGGTGATGTATTCAGTATCCATTGCTATTGCAGTGTTAAAATGTTGTGTTGTTGAAGTCTTCATCCATGTCACGTAGTATGTTGTGTGTAGTTAGATGTAATTGTCCTTTTTTGTGTTTGTCTTTGCCTGATTGCTTTTGCAACCAATATTGCCCGTGCTGCCTCTAACCTTTATACAAATCTCTGTTCCCCAGGCATCCTCTTCCTGCTTTTACCTGTCACGGCTTGCTTTTAATAATTGGCTAAACCTGCATGATACACTCACTGGGAAAGGCTACTTGCTTCATGCTGTGGGAGAAGTCTCACTTCATAGTTTGTTGGTCTGTAACCCTGCAAATGTTACGAAGATGCACATTTTTTTTGTAAACGGGGTTCTCAACATCCTGATGAGACAAAGGTGATCTCTGAGAAACTATATGCACCAGGTTGTCACTCACACCAAGCTAAATAAGCTTCTAAGATGGAGTGGGTATTTCTGTCCACAAAAAGAACCTCCATGTTACATTTTGGAACATTAAAATCTTACCCTTTAAAATTCTCTCTCACCAGCACTTTAAAATGAAATATTTGGTTTGTGCTACATACATACCCTTTTCTGGCACATGGTACTGGATTTTCATGGGGACTGCATACTGGACCACACTGAATAATGAATCACATCCAGTTTATTGCAGTATGTTTCTTTTTTACCTTTCCCCAATTTAATCTCTCTTTGATTAGTAAAAATATCACACTGGTATTTAGTGTGAGATTATGTAAAAAGGATTTCACTAAATAAGTGGAACATTGATGAGATACTCTGCTCTGCACTTGAAGACAGAAGAACACAATATAGGACTTCAGGATACAGAAACATGTTCAGTGCTCAGTGCAGCCAGACAAAATGTAGACTCTCATCTTTGACTCATAAGAGAATCCCTTTAAGCATTCAGAGGACTTGCTGCCCTCAAGAAATTAACCTGCTCCCATGCAAATCTCTGCAATTTGTTTTTAGTAATGTACAAAGTGCCTTTGATACAGCGCTGAATGTTGCCTTCTGTTATGGGTGGAGTCTGTTTCAAGAATGAGAATTGTGTGGTATGTCATGTTTCTGACTACAGACCAATAGAGAAAAATGCTCATACATATAAGTGAAGAGAAGAGGGGGAGATACGGTTCCAGGCAGGCAGGACAAAGAGAGAGTCTGTACTTCCCCAGCCTGTGAACAACCCACCTTTATTGCATGAGATCTACTACATAGATATTTTTTTATCTATGTCATGCAGAGTTAGTGTGTAACTTGGTGCAGTTGCCATGAGTTCTGCATTACATGATGCAGGATTTAGGTATTGACAAAGCTTTTTTATTACATTAAGATGCATCTTGGGTAGCCTAACAAATGATAGCTCTTTGAGAATCTCCAGTGATTCTGTAGGTTCTCTGTGCAATTTTTAACTGTATGTAAGAGTTAAGCTAAAGATTAAGGGGGAATTAAACCCCATTGCCTCTTGCTCTGTACTTAGTGAATATGAAGAGCAGTTACTGTATTTTTATTTTGGTTAATTGTATATATTTGGAAATTCTCCTTATCATTTTGAAGTCCAGTTCTCCCAGTGTTTTTATTATATGCCATCTTATTTTTTTCTCCTCTCCTCTGAATTCATTCTAGTTACTCAGTGTATTTTTTTAAAAATCTGAGTCCCAAATAATTAAGACACCATAATTAAGCTTAATTTTCATTAGTGCTCAGTAGAACAGGAAGACTCTCATGTATTTTTTCTGTTGAAGTTACTGATTATACATTCAAACGTGCTCGTTTGCTGAATTGCTTTTACAATAGCGTGACATTTTGGCCATTTCTGGTTTGAGAGTCACTAATTCTCTACAGGCACATGTGAATATATGCACTGGGATACATACATGCACTTTCTACCGCTGATCTTGTTATTTTTTAGGTACTTAGAGATGGATTTATTTATTCTCAGATAATTCTGTGGAAAATGAAGGCCAGCTGGCTAACAGCTTTGACCTTTTATCATTTGTAGAGTTAGGTACTACACTTTGTTTTCTATTCCCTGGAACTTTACCCATCCTCTGTGACTTCTGAGAAATTAATACTAATAACTGGTGGCTGCTGCTAATTTCTGAAATACTCCAGTGTTTTTCATCAAGCCCACTTAGTCTGAAAGCAACTATTGCGTTCAAGAGGTCTCTAAAATGATAGGAGGTTGTCTCAGAAGTAGAGTCTTTTCAGTTATTAAGAGTCCAGTATTAATATCATGAAGATTATTTTTTTATACAGTTAACATATTGAAAGAAAAGGAGAATGAACCTGCATATCTAGACTTACCCTTCTTTTAGTAGAAACTTCAAATCAAAATAGCTAGCTAATTATCAGGAGGTATTTCCATTTGTTCCCCACAGGGAGAAGCTTCCCTGACATGCATACATTTGAAATTTAACATGCTAAATCATTGTCTGGTTTTGCATGCTGAGAAGTCAGTGTAATTTCCTAGTGATCTGACAGCACTCTCGCATACTGATTTAGCAGTTCTTGATTTGCAGTCTGAGCCTTCATCTGTCATAACCCACACATCGGAACTGACCTCCAGGCTTATGGCAACATTTGCAAATGGACAATTTTATTTTTTTTCCCTAGATGAGCAATTCAGCTTCTTTGCCACAGATACCGAAACTTTCCTTAAGAAAAAAAAGTCAAGGGAGCTACTGTCAGTCTTTTTCCTGATGTCAACTGGGAGTTCAATAGTATCCATTTGTACCACAGAAGGTTATTAAAGCTTTATAAATGAGTCATTTAAAGCTTGACTGACCTCTCTTCAGAAGTCTTCTCTTCCCATTCTTTTTAATTATATTCTTTCTATATAAAACTTGTCATTATTAACCAACTATATAACTTCCAATTAGGAAGCAAATGCTGTTCCCCTATTCTTTTTCGAGAGAGTTTTATTAAGATCTGTTCACTGAAAGGGAAGGTTTTCTTTGTGTGGTGGTGAAAAGCCTATGGAGCACATCAAATCTGGTTTAATTTTGTTGGAATCCTAATAAGCAGAACCTGATTTGCAAATTGAAGGTTTGCAGAGGGATTTTTTTCTTGATAAAATAAATTCATAGGAGGCCCTTATCTCTCTTCTGAACAAGCGCAATTCAGACAGAACAGAAGAAATTTAATTAAATTATCAGCTCATCTCAAAGCAAAGGCTTTTGCTTTTTTAAGATTTTCTTTTTTGATCTTATCAAGAAAAGGAATGACTTAAGAATGCAGTGGAACTCCCTAGACAATAGAGGTAACATGCCTCTCGGTTAAGCTATTCCTGTATCTTCAGCAGAAACTGGATATTAATTCTTTGGGCTGCAGAACTGGAGACAATTGCCTAGATTAGAATTTTCTGTTGGAGACTGAATTATGTTGGCACAATATTACAGAAAATGCCAGTTTCCCATCTCACTGGGAATATGCATGCATCTTCCTGTTGGAGATATGAAGCTGTGTTTTTTAGGCATGCAGGGCTGCCTCTTGATGTAAAAGAACTTGGTTATATCAGGCAGGTTCGACATGGGTGTAAGTTTTTCACATGTCTGTTTTTTCTGAAGTGTGAATTTTATCCCCAGTGATAAAGTCATGATAAGGTACCACTGTAACGTAGTCAGCGGCCAGTGTACACTACCCCAGTTTGTCAAGGCAAAGTCACTTCTGTTCTTCTGTCTACTGCCTTGACGTCCAAGAGTTTTCCTGTTGACTAGACCTAGTTTTTTGATGGATTGTTTATTTGCCATATCAAATCACCTTTCAGAACATTTGGTGAACAGCATCTAACACCTGCAGGATAGATGGCGTCAGTCATCACTCCTGTAAGTCTTTGCCCTCTAATGATACTGATTTTTTTGTCCTTCGTGAGTAATTTTTACCAGTATTGTTGTTCATGGCCTTCTCTTGTCACTTGAGATTTGCGTGCGTCAGACTCAAAATTATACTGGGTGCTTTTCAAGGGAAATGGCACAATAAACCCAGGAAATTTTAAAGTCCATACCAGATGAAATATTGGGTCCTTAATCTAACTGTTTTTGAAAGTTGAGCATCATTTCTTTTGAATCAGATTCCAGGGTAATATTCTAGGAGGAAATGTGGTGGGGCAGGGAGCTCTCTGATGCATTAGTGTTAAATACCTAGGGAAAGAAGACTGGGGTTTTAATAGCACAACGAGCTGAGATGAAAATGATTAGTAGACAAAAGAAAATACCTTTTAGACAACAGAACTGGTGGTTGTTAAGGATCTTGTATTGTGTTTGTCAGAGGTTTGCAGAGTGGTTGCAGTTCGATGTTGCTGTTACTAAGATTCAAGTAACAGCTTGATGAGTGTGAAGTGGTGCATTCCTTCTTTATCTCTTTTGCAGAGAGGAGTCAGGATAGCACTGCAGCGGTGCTGTCTGACTCCAGTTCCACACAGGATATGTTTAATGAGCCTGCCAGTTCTCAAGACAGCCTGAGGAAGACTTACACAGAGAAGAGGATTTCTACTACCTGTGCTGATGCTGTGATACCCAGCAAAGAGACCCTGGGATCTACAGAGGAAAAGAGTATGCCTGATTTAATAGATAATATCAGCTGGTATATTATCCTTAAAATGTTTCTTCTGGCATGCAGAAACACTGAAATATGCTGCAGTGAGACTGAGGACTTTAAGTAGGCGTTACTGCTGCATGTATGTGTAGCTTAAAATAGGAACTGTGCTTTGCTTCTGTGACCATCATTCCAGTTTGTACTACCTGTTAGACCTTATAAAGACAAGAATAACGATAAACTGATGTCTGTGGTGGCCCTTTCCTAGCTTGCCTTCTTCTAGGCTTTTATTTACTCTTTTTCTCAGTGTTTCCAATATCTAAATAATTTAAGGAGTAGTCATTAGGAACTAATCTCAAACAAAACATTTTTTCTTTTCCCTAGGTATAGATGCCCTTTCTGTTCTAGCCAGTAGCAGCTTGATATTCAGTACATAGCAGAGCACAATTAGTGAAATTAGATGTTTTATTCCATTGGATACTTTATTTCAGTGGAGAAGTGGAATTGCTGTCTACCAGTTTTCTCCATATATAATAGCACTAAGTGTTCTGTATTCCACTGGAAAATTTGTTTCGATATCCATTAACTGGAATTTCCCTTTGTCTGATGTTTGCACAGTTGGATGTGGCAGTGAATAAAGAGGCCGGATTTCAGTAGGAAAGACAAACAAGCCCAGTGTATGAATTTTGCCCACCTTTCCATGCTGTGCCTGTTTGAGGCCTGTTAAGTCTTTTTTGCCAGTTCATGCAGTTCATCTGCATGTAGCAGGCATGTGTTCAGCAATAATGAAATGTGGAATCTCCAACTGCAACGGATGTTTTATGAAGTAAGATTTGGTATCCTCTAAGAAAAGATGGGTCAGTTGAACTGAGTTACCATAGGTGGAACTGTAGGTCCTACATTGTCAAGAATACCAAGTTATCTGCTTTAATCAGTCTGTCCAAGCCTAAATTATGTTCTGGAATTGTGTTCTTCTAGGTAAATCATTAAGAAAAATATTCCACTTGGCAGGGTTACTTTAATTTTCTGTTCTTTTTCCCTTTCTTTACAGTAGAATTTTAGTGAATTACACCTTTATTTTGTTGTTTTCTCCCCTCCTCCCCCATCTTCCAACAATATATAAAATCCTGCATTGTGTAAGGTGTGCTCAGGGGAAAACCTAAAAAAGATAATGGAGAGATCAGTCTGTGGCTCTGTTAATGAGCTGAAGTTTACTTACTCATTGAACATCAGGAATAGTCATAATTTTTCTCAGGAACCCCTCCATATTTCTGTCTGTGCTTTCATGAAGAGAAGGATTACCATTTGTTGCATTTAATTTTTGTTATTTTGTGTATTTCGTTTGCCAATTTGTAGTTTTCATGAGCACTTTTGTCTTCTCTTAATGTTCCAGTTGCAGGAAAGTCAGAAGAGCTGCTGGAGATCTCAGAATCTTACCACCCTGCTGAGCCTACGGGCCAGAAGATTCTGGTGGAGTCTCAGACTGCTGCTGCCAATCCCATCAAAGCTACAATCCCCACACCCTCACAGTGGGACTACAAAAAGAAAGCTGAACCTAGTGGAGATACATCTGAATTTCCTCATGGCCTTCCAGCAGACCTTGAGGAACAGCGGAAGTTCCTGACAGAGCAGTGTATTGCCTCCTTCTGTCTGTGCCTCAGCCGCTTTCCCCAGCACTACAAGAGCCTCTACAGACTGGCTTATCTGTACACATACAGCAAAACACACAAGGTGAGCAGGCCACTGGCACAAGGGCTGACTAGCTGTGTTTATTGCCTGAGTAAGCAAACTGTATTGTCATTCATGCTAATTCAGAAGTCTCAGTGTTAAAATACAGCAGGTAAGTTTGTTTTGCAGTTTGGATTGGAACTGTGCTTTGGATTGGAACAGCTCCTGGATTGTCTGATTCATGTGTGTGAGGCCAGTTGAGTTGAAAGCTTATTTTTTTTAATTACTGAACTAGGTAATTTTTGTCATTTAGCAGAGAATTACCTTTTAGATCTGTTACATAAACTAAGATGTTCTCACGATAATGGTAGCAATTATTTTACTGAATAAGTGGACTGAAAAGTGACTTGGAAGCAGCAATTCGTTAGTATTGGTGTAAACACAGCATGTGACACAGACTTTCTGGGTATCTTTAGTTTGGTTTTAGAATTATGTCTTTTACTTCTGCATATTTCAGTTATTATAGTCATTTGTCCTTCTGAAGTATCAGTAAATTGTGTATGAACAGTAGGTTGAAATTATCGGTGTTATTTCTCTAACTGCCATAATGAAGGTCTGAACTCACAGATTTTGTATTTGGAAGTCTTGTGTTATGTCGTATGCTGCACTGCATGGCTTTCTGAACTCTCTCCCCACTGGTACTGAAGCTTGTGTGAATAACAGGGAAGGGAAGGGAATGGAAATAACTCATACCCCTTGCCTCATAGAAAACATACCAAGAGCACTGCTGCAAATTGAGCAGTAGCACGTCTTACTGAAAGGTGATGAATGTTCCATTTGGCTGTTCAGTGATTATCCATAAAAATACTACCATTTTTGTTAAAGATAGTTTGTTTTGAAAACATTCTTATGCTGCTTGTATGTGGCAGTTGTTATTTTTTCCATGGAACTAATCATTAATAGGAGCCGTAGATTCCTGCGATCTGTCATTACTGTTGCTGACAAATGATTTTGTATCAACATGCAACAAAAAAGGCTGCCTGTTTTCAATTTATTGGTTCAAATACCATGTCCTTGCCTGAGGAGCTACTTGCAAAATATTTTCTTCTTTTCCTTTTTTTTTTCCTGTTTTTTTATTTCCTGGTGTAGCCTTTTCTGTTTTTTTTCTCATCTCCCTCCCTATATACATAACAACTCAGTGATTTGTAATGGTTTTCTGGTTGCAATATTTTCTGGTTGCAATACACATTGTTGTCTAAATCCACCTACTCTTGGAACTCATAAAAATTGAATCCTGCCTGTTTGAGCCCAGTAGTTATCAGGTGCCTTCAACTAGGGCATTGTTGGCTTTTATGGTCCTGTTTTATGACAAACAACTACTTAACACTGCAAAAAAACATCTTCCCACTGATATATGTACGCTGCATACTTTCATGAGGTTGTAATTTTCTTTCTTCGATGACTCATTCAGGCTTTTGTAGAGCAGTGTCAAATGTCTGTGTTTTAATGGTACACTAATATGTCTTCAGTAGGAGTTATAGTCCTGAACAAAGTTAAACCACTAAATGCAACTATGCATTTTCAGCAGTAAGTAGAGTAAGAAGTATGCTTAGATATAATGTTGATAAGCCAAAAATAAGATAAATTACATCAGGTGGAGTTGCTGTGGGGGCAGAGGGGATTACTGGTGGATTTTAGAAAGCTGAAATTGATTTTTAAATGCATATAACCATCTTGAAAAATCCAACATTTAAGCACTAGTGCCAGGAATTTGTATGAAGAATTTAGACTGATGGCCAAACTTCATGGTTGGCTGGGAACGGAGAGGATTGGCAGGTCTCCATAGTGCATAAAAAAACAAGTTTTCATATGCAATCTGTTTTCTCCCATTTTACAGTATTTTTTTTTTTGGCTGTTGCAAGATTAGTAAAAATAGTTGTTGAGTGCTTTTTTTCAACATCTTTTCAAAATCTTTCAGCATTTTTTTTGGTTTTCCCCTGCTTACTATTTGGAGGCAATTTTCTTTGTTTTCTTCTCTTATCAGAGCAAATTTGTACGTAGCTGATTTTGTTGGAATATACGTGCAGGAAAGTAAGGATGAAGTTTCAGAAGTGACTTCACTGCCAGCTTGGGCAATAGTTTCAGTTTCCCATTCACCTTCTCTCTGTCTTGAACTGAAGTCTTTATCCTTTGTGATTTTTACCTCCAGAATGAGTGTTGGCACAGTATGGAAGGAGAAGACAGGACTTGGCAAGATGCTGTTTGTCAATATAACTAACAAGTTCTGTGAGAAGCGTTTGCCTTATGGTCTGTCAGGATCAGTGTGTACAATTGGTCTCGTACTCTGCAACCAGCAGGTTGTCAGGAAATAAAAATATTTACTTAGGTGCTTTTTTTATCTCAAAATCAAAAATACTCTGCAAGTCCTGGAAGAATCTGCTCACAAATACTGTTTGGATGACTTAAGGTTTTTCTTTAAGCTTGCGTTTTGTATTATGTTCATTATTAACAGAGCCCTTAATGGGGAAATTAATGTCAGGTATAACATAATGTCAGTAGCATGACAATTTAGTCAAACTAGGCATACTACATGCGTGTAAAAATGCATGTAAAAAGATTATATATATATTTAATATATACATAGAAGATAGGCAGAATCTGTCAGCATAATGGATGTAAGCAATTCAAGTTGCAACAGCATGGTAATAACAGTTCATTCAAAAGGCTACCCTTCAAGGTCAATAGTCTTTTGGGGTTTGCTTTTATTTGATGCAGTAATACCAAGTATGTTTTGAAACAAAGCCTTCTAACAGACTACAAAAGACAATACAGGGAAAGATTAAGGTATAATAGGTTATTTTGTACACCTTCCAGCAACGATTTGTGGAGTTTCCAATTTAAGTAAAAGTGTCTTCTGGCAGCATTCCGTTAAGGTGTATCCATCTCGGGTGACTCAGATTTCCATTTGGTTGACCGTAAGAGATTTTGCTTTTCAACTTCAACAATGCTGGTAAATTTTTTTGCAAGTTATTGTACCCTGCTAGTCATCTTGTCATTGAATCTTGGGGTGATAAAGATGTGGGAGGCAGCAGCTGAACTGGAAACAGTACTTCATAATTGCCCTGAGTCAGACAGCCAAATCCAGCATTTCAGACTAGCAAGCAGCATGCTGAGAAGAATAAATCCTTTTTGCTATGTCCTGGATCCCTTCACCCACTCCTAATAACTTCATCAGCAAAAAACTAAGCAGACCAGACTCAGTGAAATCTAATGAGTTGAGACCTGTTCAGGCGTATCTACTGGGAATAACTGATCATGCTGATTTAAGGAGAAGGGTAGTGGAAAATCTGTAACTACATCTTTTATTCCTATTAGTTTTGATTGTGTGAAGTTACCGTGTAATTGGCCCATTTGTCCAAATGATCTTTTTTTCTTCCTAGCTTGGTTACTGTCGTCATTTTGTTCAATAAAAGCCTCTGAATTATATGTACCTGATGCATGCCTAAGGATGGTCAGTGTAACATGCACAGGAGATCACCAGAGCATGACACCACGCTTAATGGTCTCTTAACATTTTCATCATAAAACTTAGATTCAGGAATACGTCCACAGCTAAAATTTTAGGCTGGGATTTTATATTTAAGCTTTGTGGTGGTGCCTTGCTTAAGGTGTTTGGTTTTGTTTAAGTTTCAGGTGATATTTTAACTGGAAGATTCAGATTGCCACACATTAGGCAATTTTTTAGTTTGTTTGCATGCTTGAAATTTACTTAGTTTCCTGATGACTGCTATAAAATACCGCATTTACATGCTGGATCTTGGATGTTATGATAGGCTTATTTTTGCTAGATTCTCTTTGGTGGATTTTATTCAAAATAGGATGACTTTCATGGAAGACCAGGTTTCTGTAGGGGGTCTTTCTGTATCGTATTTTCTTCTGTATGTATTTCAAAGTATTTTGCAGGCTTAGGTTAATAGGATTACAGAAATACATATTACAAAAGAAGTACCGTAGGAAGAAGTTAGTCTACAGTTAAGTTTATATACTTTGCTTTCTTCAGTCTTAATTAAATTTGACACTGAGTGATGATAATTAAATTTTCTGGGTCCTCTGACTAGCCAGAAAGTACCTTGTGATGTTTATAAGTGTACATGTATTTGTTCCACACCAAAAGAGATCTCTGCAAATCCCCTTGACTGTTGTATGCTGTAATCATGAAGGTCCTGTATTAAGTACCTATATCAGCTCTCTGAATGAAGGATTTTTGACACCCATAAATATCTGGTTAGGATTTCCAGTGTTCAGCCCTCTTGCACGTAAATCCATAATCAGCATTTTGCTGGAGGGGATGCTCCAGTTCTGGTAAGACATTGGAGATGTCTGCATGATTACTGTCATTAGGACAAAAGCACTTACGATTGAGCAGGGGTTTTACTGTTTCATGAAAGCCTTGCAAGGAAAATAATCTGGAAGACAGGATAAAAACTTTAATAATAACCACATCCCAGATTAAAAAAAAAAAAAAGGAAAACTTCTAACTGGAATATACTTTGGTGGATGTGATTTAATCGAATTTATGATTCACAAAAGTGTATTTCCAGCCCACAGAACACAAATCAGGATTCAACATTTTCCTTTGTTTCTGTGAACCACACATCTTCCTCTTCTTTATCTGCTCTGTACTGAAGTTGTCTCTAAAAAAGCCAGTCTAATGCGACTTGAATGCTAATTTCTAGTACTGAAATAAGACATTACTTTAAGCAAAACTTCCATCAGTGAAACCTTACAATTAATAATTGTCCCATCTGTTACTAATGTTTTGCCTGGAGCCAACAGCTGTCCCTAGTTCTCAACTACACAAGAGATCTTCATCTATTGAACTCTTAGAGGCGTAGTGCTTCTGTCATTTAGTCTCCTATTGATACATTCTTGTTAACTCGCTAAGCAGTATTAACCAAATTTGATGTCAGGCATGGAATTTTCCAGAGAGGTTAAGTGGAATTACATGGAGGGCAATGGCTGGTGGGGGTAAAAGGCTTGAATTCTCCACCCCACTAAAAGACCGCAGTTTAAGCCTAAAGCTCTTCTGTTAGGCCTGGACTAATGCTTTGGAGGTCGTTAGCCCTAGGGAAGAGCTGAGGAGCATCTTCTAGAGGGTGTGTGTAGGAAAACAAGGGGCTTGTTTTCCTGGGGGCCTGGTCTGTGGAGGAAGGCTGCAGAATACCCAGGACAGAAAGTTCCACTGTTTACTGAGAAACTTTATACTTTTATGTGTAAGTCACTTTATACTGAGCATTAAAATTCAGCTTTTACCAAAAAAAAAAAAAAAATTAAGGTGTTTTAAATATACCTATAGTTCATGTTTCGATAGGTGATAGGAGCTGGAGGGTGGATCTCAATGAAATGGAGACAGGTTAAAAACACGGCAAGAAAACAGAACTTGATGGTATGAGGCTGGATTCAGCAGCTGTAGGGAACTGACTAGTGTGCTGGGGCTGATCACTCTGGATGCTTGCTACGAGAAGCAAGCTGGCTTCTGTCTGCTGAGGGAGGTCTTCTCCAAATCACATGCCTCCACAAATACTGTTGTAACAGGAACTATGTGGAAAATGAGAAATGACAATGCTTTAATGAATAAAAGCAAGTGAGTGCTTTGAAATTCTACCTCTGGTGGCATTTCTGTCCTCTGCCTGCAACTCACCTGCCCCTCTTTGTCCACAGAACCTGCAGTGGGCCCGCGATGTGCTGCTGGGCAGTGGCGTCCCCTGGCAGCAGCTGAAGCACATGCCTGCACAGGGCCTCTTCTGCGAGAGGAACAAGACAAATTTCTTCAATGTAAGTTTACAGAGCTGATAAACATACCCCTACTTTCTCAGCCATCATTTTAACACCTGCTTCTCATTTGGAAGGTTTGCAAAGAAGCAGTAATGTGAAATTCAGCAAAGGAGCATTAAACAAGCCATGAGAGGCTAAAGAAAAGGCAGAATTGTATCATAGAGAGATTTACTGTGATTTTCCTCTCTTGAAGGGAACCACATTAGAAGGATTATTTCTGATGAGCTTGAGTTATGCATCATTTACCATGCACTTGATGGTTGAGCCGTCTATAAAAATTCTAATTCCATTCATCTTAATTATCCTCCTGTTTACTGATTCTCAACTAGACTTGCACTTCTCACGTCAAAAAATAGTGCTTGTTGCTCTAAGAAACCTCGGGGGTTGGAAGGAGCTTTCTTGTGTTAAGCTTTTGTAGTGTGGCTCGGCAGAAAGAGTATTTTCGAGTCCCCCTACCACACATTGAGTGTGGTAGCAGGACTGTCGTATAGACTGTCTCTGTGTCTCCGATACCTTCTCGTCCACAGGGGTGTCTCTGCCTCTCAGTGACATGCGACACAATACTTCTCAGATTTACGTGAACATTTGTCTATCAGATTCCCTACTGTGGTTGCCATTTAACACATTGCTGCTATCCTCAGTATCCCTGGCTTTTTTGTGGTATGTCGTAGGTTTTGTGCCCTTCTGTTCTTTAGGATAGATAGGACTCTGTAGCTTGTGATGCGTGGCGAGAACCTGTAGATATTCTGTCTTTCTGGACGATGTATCTGTTACATGGCTGCCTATGATTTGCAGTGAGAGAATTTTATGTGTCTGCTTTCTCATCCAGTGATTCTGATTTAACATTTTAATTGTGACATTTATTTCCATTTTATATCTGTTGACATCGATCTTCATTATCTCTGTATATTGTGTTAATTAGCACTTCTGTGGAAACTTCCATTCAATATAAGGTAAGTGCTCTTCTCTGATTATAATCCCTCAATGGGTTGAACAACTAAGGAATACTGACAGTGGTTCAAATTGTATCATGGATCAGTTTGCAAAAGGAGCTTCTATATCATTCCATCTTTCTGGGTAGAATCTGTGATTAACAAATACTGCCAGCCTGATAAGGTATAGACTAAACAGCTGGGACCTGATTGATGACTACATGGCTTTGTTGTGGTTATTTCCCTGCAGTATGTGCCTGCTATCCCTTTAAGGGTCCTGCAGTGTGATAAACTCATCCATCGGGTGAATACTTTGGCTCAGATCCAGATAACACAAGTATTCGTGTGGAAGTTAATGAAATTACTCAACATGCTTGAGTCAGGTGTGAAGTTTGCGTGATCAAGCCTGGCTTGTTCACCATTGCAGGGTTAAATTACAAGTATCTTGGGTTTTCATGTATGAGGAAGATGAGCAGTAGGAAATTGAGCTGTGAATATAAGGGAGTGTTTCTACTTGAAAATGTGAATTCCCAGGGAGAGATCACTGGTTGAAATAAATTATGTCTGGGTTTTGAATGCTAATGTTAAATAATTTAATTTAAAGATAGATTCCATTGTATCCCTACATGGATGTTTCTAGCATTATTTCAACAAACAATCATTACTTATTCTACATATTGATCTTTTTATACTCTGAAGGATGAAAAGTGCTGGTAGAGGTACTAGACAGCTGTATAATAGTTCTGTTTTCTAAATCAACAAGAATTTAATTCCCATTGTTTAATATTATTATAAAAATAAGTACATTCTGAAATAAAAGATAACCTTCAAGAAAATCTATATGGTAGCCCAGTGCAGTATATTGATAATACAGTTAGAAAAGAGAGAAGATGTGTGAAAATGATGTTCTCAGCTTGAACTTGGGTCTGCCAACAGATGAAGATAATGTTAGTCAGGAGTGCTCCTTGTAGATTGCTGCTTCCAGGCTTTAGAAATTGCAGTCTGGGGACTCGAGTCTAGTGTGCCTCACCTATGGTGATAGTATAACCAGCACATGGAGTGCCTCAGACAGCAAAACAACTTGTTGAGGCCTTTGTGAATCAGTGTAGCATCTTAACTTACTCCTGTATGCGTGTAGGTTAGTCTTCTTGTTAAAAAGTACAGTGTACATTATGGGTTTAGCATGACAAAATATTTTGGTCGTCTCATTTTTTACTCAGCTGTATTTTCAAAATGCTCTTCAAACACAACCCTGTGTGGAACATGTGGCAGTAATCCAGTGCAGATGACACAGACAAAGCACAGTGAGAAAATCCAGATCCAAGAGAAAGGGCTGCAAGTGCCCTTGGAAAAGAAAGCTGTTAATGTCATCTGAGATTCCAGAATTGGGCAAACCTAAATCTGTGAGCAACTTGAGAGAAAAATATCTTAACACTGTGTTGACTTTGTCTGGGTTAAACCTCAACTAGTTTGGTCTCATGCAAAGCTCCTAGGCAGGCAGTGGGTGAGCAAATGTACTGCACCATATGAGTCAGCACTCAGATACAGAGTTGTTGTCATCCACTGCATACAGGTGGTGTTACATGTGTATGCGATGTCCCTGCTAGTGTCTTGACAGGTGATAAAACAGAAATTGTAGAGCTCTGTGAAAGTAAGTAGTTGCATCTAATCTTAGAAATTAAATGGCCAACCTTAAGATTTTGTATGATTATGCCCTCCAGGGTTATTTTCAACAGAAACACTTTGCTTGAAGCATATATTTAGCTCCGTAGAATGCATTTGGGTTTATTTTTTAGAACTTTTTAGCATTCATGGTACAAAAGAGTTAAATGCATGTCTAAGTGGCTTTCTGTAGATAATCTACTATTGAAATACCTTTTTCTTCTGGAGCAAGTAGTGCACTTGTTTTTAATCTCTTGTACAGAAGATTCAGGGTCACTGAAATTACAGCTGACTCAATTTTACAAGTACAACAGGGTGCAAGAGGGAAAGCTGCTCAAAGAGGGAAAGCTGCTGCTCAAAGGCAAGTAGGGACTGTGCCAGCCTGCTCCTCCCAGACATTTTATAAATCATGCATACTCCTAGTAGAATTATTTATGAAATGTTTATGACAGCACTGCATGAAAAGAAATAAACCTGGGTAAAGCTGTCTGCTGTTAAATTTTACTGCAGAACTGCTGGTCTGAATCTGTGTGTCATGGTCTCTTGTCTAATTTGTTACCTGTCACTCAGCTGCAACTGAAATCTGTTTGGATTAATTTTTTACTGTTTTCAGAATGAGCAGCAAAAAAAGCATTTTCACTTAACCCTGACTTCTTCTCATTTGACATACTAAAGTAATGTCAGGATGCCCGGAACTTCCCTTTTTCAGTTCTAAGAAAGAAAATGCTTACTTCATCCCTGGCAGTGTTCAAGGCCAGGTTGGACAGAGCCTTGGGCGACACAGTCTAGTGTGAGGTGTTCCTACCTGTGGCAGGGGGTTGGAACTAGATGATCTTAAGGTCCCTTCCAACCCCAACCATTCTATGATTATTTTATCTGTTTGTTTCCCAGTCAGAAAATAAAGGCCCTGATTTTCTAGGAGCAGAAGTTTCGGTTGTTCAGGGCCCTCCTAGTGATGACAATCGTTGTATGAATAATTATTGCAGTTGGACTTAGAGTTCAGTTGTGTTCCCATAAATGAATACCCAGTGGTTTTTGTTTGCCCAGTTACAAAATTCTCTATAACCTGCATGTACAGGTACACTCCAGCTCTTCTATTCATTACCTGCATCTGTGTGTGCATATGTGTGTGTGTAAATATATATTGAGACTTTGGGTTTTTTGGTTTCAGGATAGTTTCTATGGTAACTAAATTTGAAATTAATTCACCAGGAGGAAAAAAGTCCCAAAACATTGCTTTATATAGTAGGGCATTTTTTAATATATTCAGATTTCATGCCACCATTAATAAAACAAAGTTAAACTTTGTGCACAGATGATGGGTATTCATCAGTCTGTGGGTGGTGATTGTGGAAGAAGTGTTTTGATGGTTGAGCTCAGTGTACCAGTAACTTCTCCATATGGTTTAATACACAGTATTTGTACTTTCCTGGCACATAATCTGTGACAATAATGATCTGCTGTAATAAAGATTCTGATGTCCATCTTTGGTAACTGTTCCCCACATATGAAAGCTGTGCATGCACACAATATACTACAATGCAGACATTCATGCAAGTCTTGCTGCAAGCTGTTAAGGATAATGGTTCTATTTTTAATTCCAAAAGAAACACTGTATGTTTATTCTCCACTGTATTCCTGAGGTTCTTCATTCTGTGGTCTGAGCAAGCAGGGGCAGATTAAGGTAGCATCATCCACCATCAGCCAGAAGCTGAGAGATAGCAGTGATTTCACTTGAATTTGCTATTGTTCATAGCAGGTGTGACTGGGGCCTGGCAGGAGACCTCTGCTGTGCAGAACTGCAAGTTCTGAACGCAGAGTGCTTAAGAATAAAGTTTGGTGCTGAAAGGTTCCAGAGGTGGTTTCTGCTATAGATGGTGATAATGAGTGGGTGCTTTCTCTGTTACTCTCCCTGTGTAGCAGGTTCTTTCCCTAGTTGTGTTCAGGTTGAGAGTTATGTCTGTGTCTTACAGAGGAGAGTTGATTCTGAAAAGGGGAGTGAGGTTCAAGGACTGACTCTATTTTGGGATTCTTCACAACCAGAGCCATACATCTCTTTTCTGAGATGTAGAAAAGCTAGTATGAAGTCCATAACATGGGGGGGGACATGGACAGATGACAACATGCCTCAGCTCTCCTGGAAACTGGGCAGTTATATCAAGGAAGTTTCATTATATGCCTCAATTGTTTTTATACCTTCTCTTAGACATACATTACGGGTCACTGTCAGAAATATGGCACTGAGTGAATACATGTGATTCTCTTTTGATCTCGTACAGGCTTCTTTTGTTTCTTACCCAGCTCCTGAAGTGTGATCTCCGCATTAATGATTCCCACGACTTGAATGAAAATGAAACATTTGTCACAGAATTTAATCTCTGTTAGAAGTAACTGGCTATCTATCATCTAAGCAAAGAGGGGAGTACATCAGGGTGGTCTGAATCTGTTCTGAACATGTGTTCTGCTGAGTCTGAGGTTGCTGCTAATGTTGACCCGAGGATCCCCAAATACCACACAAGGCCAAAGGCAGGTCGTCAAGGCTGATTGTGGCAACTTGACTGAAGCTTCAGGGTCGCTGTTTCCTACTGTGTACAGGAAAAGCCTGAAACTGCAGGCAAAGCACACTAAAATCACTTAACTAGGACTTCTACTGCTCTGCTTTGCTTCCTGCCCTTGCCTGGTGATAGATCTCAGTTACTCTCCTGCTCATAGTTGGTGTGTGTCTCTTCAGCTGGCAAGTGTGCTTCCAGCTCTCAGACATCTGCTGTGTGGAACATGAGCCTTTGAGAAAAATAGTACCATTTGAATCAGACTGGGGGAAGAGCGAAAGAAGTCACTGTGCATTCATGTGAGTTGAGATTGTGTCTCAGCATGGTGAGGGTTTGAGTCTAATCATGTATGGGGGCTCTCAGCGAATTAATGGTTATGTTTTAGCTTGCCCATGACTGTTTGCAACTTTCTGAAAAGAAGTTGGTCTTTTTAGTGTTTCTCACACTTTATGTGAACATGAGTGTGAGAGGTTGCTAACTCAAGTTTAAAAAAAACACCCATTAAAAACTCATCACTAGTGACATCAGAAATCACAAGGATTTAGTTATTCGGTTTTGCCTTCCTTGCTTTGGAGTGTTTTGGATGCCATCTTTATGCAACCACAAGGAAAAAGAAGCCATAAACGAATCATTAAAAAGAACAAAACCACAACAGAAACAAAACAAAAGGGGGGGGGGGAAACCAACCAAAAAAACCCTCCAAACCTTTTCGATTCCAGCAACTAGGTAACACTTGGAACAAGTTATCAGACTTAGTACCATTTAATAGGTGGTATACAAAAAAGTATCTAGAAAAGGTGACCTCCACCATTAACACTGACCTTCTGTCTAGTTGCATAAAACAAAATGATAGGATAATGACACCACATGTTAATAGCCTAATATTTTATGCTTCTTTTTTTCTTTTTTGTGCTTATGGTAAACGGGGGCATCTGGTTAGAGGCCAGGTAAATCCCTATCTACTTTAAAAAGTAGAATTGTCTTTAATCTTTTCAGGAGGTGGCCGTATTTTAGCCATGAAATACCTGTTTTTTTTCACTGTGCAAGAAATAGGCCCTGAAAGAGTGAGCTTTTGTAAAGTGCTGTTTAGTAAGTGCAGATTCTTATTGCCAGCTTTCTACTGGCTGTGAAGTATGCAGATTTTAAGAAGAGACACCTCCCTGCTACATATTCTTGTGCTAGGAAGATCAAGCTACTTTATGAAATTATTTGACAATTTAGAAACTAGGACTGTCAGCAGCGTGCTGGTGTGCTGGTAGGAGGCACTATGCTGCAGGGAGCCTTTGCTGCAGAGGTGCTTCTGTCAGCTGGGGTTGTATGGGTCATCCAGTGCCTCTCCTTAAGAGGAGGTAACAGAGACCTTGCTCCACTGGAGACACGTACTGCATTGGAGATCTGTTTGAGTTAACATGCTGCCTGCCTAGCCTGTCTCCTTAGTAATTTTAACAAGTATTTCGTCACTTTTCCCACATTCCTGAATAATGTCATTATAAAGCTATTGTTCTTCATCTGTGTGAGAAAACCATTTCTGTTGTGGTGAAGAAATACTTGTGTGGAAAGCTGCTGAGGAATAAATAAAAAAACCCTGCAGGAGTCAAATGATTGTATAATCCAGTGCCTTAATTTGTAAATAGAGTCAGCAGTGTAAATGGCAGTTATTTCATGGTTACAGTATAAGCCAAAGCTTGCAAGATTGGAGAGTGAAACCAAATCAGTGTCTTCCCATCCTCTCTTCCTTGTTTTTCTTCCTTTTTGGTCTTAGTCAGTTTTCTCAGTTTCCCTTCACTATGTCTTCTGTGGAATAACACCATGTCAGAGGTGCAGTGCTCCCAGCACCCATCGTTGAATATCCATTGAGCCACAGGATAGAGGAACTCACCTGCCTGCAGATTCAGGAAGGCACAATTGCGTTGATTAAATGTAATTCATGTATACAAGGTTATTTTTGCATCAAGTCTAGAAACTTTCTTTTAATGAATGCTTAAGTTTTGACTAAGTTGATTCATTAAAATACATAATGAGGTGATAGCCTGGCCCTTCTCTCAAACCATGACTGAAAAATCAATTTTATAAAAGTGCATGTATGGAAGAGAATTAGTGTTTGCTTTGACTCCATTAAATTTAGTTATACTCATGGCTGTGTTAGAAACAGGCAGACATTTTTGATGTGGAAAAGGTAGCTTTTTGAGAATCCATATATTTTAGTCAAGCAAACAGATTAATTTTCATTGTTTTTATTGTCTACCATGGCGAAAGGCTTCCTCTGGGGGAAGGCAAAGCAGGAAACTGATTCTAGTTGCCCCCACAATAAGAGTTAAGATTTAATGACTATTTTTCCTTGACTTTTCCCTTGGTAGTTGTTCTTTTGCCAGTAGCTTTTTCCTTTGCATCCTTTTCTTTTTTTCACTTGTAAAGTTAATGTAATTCTACTCATACCCCTCCTGACCAGATTTTCTAATGTTTTAATTGGAAGAATGCTTTTAGTAGTTGCAAAGGAGTTGGTTCTGTCATTCCCTCTTGCTTGCTCTTATGAAACCTTAATGCCAGCTCTGAAAACAAAGGTAAGCAAGGAGTTAACTGTGCAAGTGAAACTTTCATAGTGATTGGATTAAGACCAGAAACCCAGTAAGCAATGAAGTCTTAAAGTTGCCTATAAAAAGCTAGATAACTTTTCAACCTCTGCCCAACATGTTATTTACAGTTCTTCACTCCATCCTCTTGGAAAAACAGAACTCATCAGTGAAAAATGTCCGTCGTTCACAGAGTTTTCTGTCTCAATATATACACGCTGTTCTTTCTGGCCAACTCTGCAGGCTTCCAAGACCCAGCTAGTAAAGATGCCAGTAAATCTAAATCCCTAGGGATACAAGCATGGGGTTTTGACCTGTCGTTTGTGCCAGTGGTTATTAAACAGCTATTTTTTTCCATTTGGTTTCCCTAGGAAAAGTTTCTTCTTTTGCTGAGTACATTAATATCTAGACAAAGGTAAGCAAGGGAACAAATGACCCTGAAAGAAATGAAGATATGGCTTTGTAGAAGAGAGATTGTAATGGAGCTTGTAGTGTGTTACAAGACATAAAGCAGTTAGTTTTAAAGCTGGATCTTAAAACGTCAACAGCAACTGTTTAACCCACTCTAAACAGTATTTGAAAGGTGCAGACTTTTTGGAATAATGTGTGATGGATGTCCTTTTACCAACATGTAATGAATAAATCCATTATTTGGTTTTTTTCACCTCCCAGCTCTGTATCTGATACAGAGAGAAGAGACTCTTAATAGGGTTAGTTTTAAACAGGTTCTTTGCTTTAAAAATATATCTAAATGGGATTTTAAAAAAGCTGAATAGATTTTTAGAAAACTGAGCAAACAAATGGTGACATTAACTTCATTAAAGCAGGGTATTTCATGAGAAATATTCTTGGAACTGCAGTTCTCAGCAGAAGGATCGAAATATCTTTTGTGGATACACATTGCCTTACTGTAAAAATGAAACCAGAAGAACGTGGGCTGCGAGCAGTGTGACAGGAGGCTGTGTGTACATCTGTGCAAGTGGATAGCATTTACAGATAAATATTTTTAATTTAATGGCTACAGCAAGATATAATTGTCCAAATTAAAGAGGTTAAGATGGAGAAGGTAAGATGGCAGATGGTGATAGGTAAGAACATAACTGTTGCTGTGCAGTAGCTAGTGTGTGATTAATGGTTTGCTAACTGACTGCAGCATCATTGTGTGGGGCTTAGATAAGGATACTGAGGCAGGAGTTCTCTGAGTAACAGTACTCCGTCTTTGGCAAAAATCCTAAAGCTAGAGGAGTAAAAATGTTGAGTATTGTATAGTATTATTGTTCCAGACTGTTTGGCTCCTGTGGAGGAGGTAGGATTTCCTGGCTTAAATATGAATACTTTTGGAGTTTGTGTGATAGCTACTATGTGAAACAGCCAGGGGTGACCATGTAAGCAAGGTGACTTTCTCAGTCTCCTGACATAAACCCAAACAAAAAGATGATTGAGTGGGTGAGCAACAGGAATGAAGTCCACAGTGGTCAGTATTTTAGCTTGCTCCTCTGAACACTCAAAGGTATGACTGTGATCCAACAAGGAAAGTCCTATTAGAGCTTGAGGGAAGAACTTCAAGAGCTTTATGACTTTTGTTCATTTCAGTTGCCTAAACTTCATCTCCACCAGTTTGCTTCCTTACCTCCTGTCAATAAATAGTTTTATAAATTTGGCTTACATGAAGTTGTTTAATTTTTCTGTAGGTTAGAGGAAGCAAAATCAGAAAAAAAACACAGACCTTTCACTTGAAGCACTTCCTAAGAGTTACTCAGAATGAATTACTGATTTTGGCAGCTATCTGGTTTGCTGACATAAAATTAGAGTCAGAAATTAAAACGCTACCAGGTCATTTTCTAGTTAAATCTTCAGCTGCTCCCTGTGTGTGTATTCAGAATGTATCAGCATTTATACTGTGATCTGCTTACCAGACTGGAACTAGTGTAAGTCATTAATATAATGGCCTTACATATACTGCAAAATACTGACTCCAAAGTGACTGAAGTATTTCCAGTGGGAAAAATTTGGACAAACCTGAAGATAGGCCTGGCTTTTATGTCTGTGTAGCTCATCCATGGAGAAGTGTGTAGCCATCCCAAATTCTATGACACTTTAACACTGTCTTCTATCATGACTGATCTGCTTAATACAAAGCACATATTTTATGCTTATAATCTATGTGTGTGTCACAGCTAATGGCATATTCAGGGTTGAAAAACATTAATAGAATCATAAATGAGATTTGAAAAAGTAGGGGTTACAGACCAGTTTAGTTCTATAATGGAGGTGGGACTTTCCATTTGAATGCAGTGCGATCATTTCAAAAGCATTTTCTTTGTAGTGCAAGAGGAAATATTCCTAATAGGAGTGTGTTAAAATGCACATTCCACTTATTTTGTAAGCTGAAATACTGACAATGGGATAAACTTAATCTTTAACAGTTGTTTGGTGGCACATAAAGGTGATGTTTTCATGCCTATAATGAAGTAGTTGTTCCAGCGGGGTCCAAAGAAAAACATCTGGCTGTTTGCCCTTAATCTGACAGGTCCGTACTGAAGGTATTACTGACAGATTTATGTCAGGATATTTTCCTTGTAATTTTCTTTGCAATGAACAAAAAAGCAGAAGTATTTTTCTGAAACAAGAAAATGTTCACCATCTCGTAACTGGTCTTCAGTCCTTTCAGTACAATGGATCCACATATGTATCCCAGAAAGGAAATACAGTTTTCTCCAGAGGGGGCAGGGAACAACACACAGCAAAATGAGTCCTGAATGCTTTGTCAGCAGTAAAATGGGATCTGCAGGCAGTAAATTCTTGTCTGGCAGGGATAAAACACGAGCAACAGTAAAAGGACTTCTTCAGTTTTACTCTTTGTGTGTGCATGTGTGTGTGTTTATGTGTATTTTAGGATAAAGAACAGTTAAATATTGAACAAAGCCTTTTTAAGGCAGGATAAAGATGAAAGATCTATTACTTTAAAATATGTTAGACAATAAAATTAATCTTAATTGAAAATAAATGTAATCTTCAACAGTGGCTAACTGGCTAGAGGACTTAGTCCTGCTCCTGTGACTGAAGTCCAAACCCAAGGTATTGGTGAGAAGATTGCTGCACAGTTTGATACTAATGCACTTTCTTCAAGTGTCTTGTTAGCTCGTTCAAATGTCCTGTAGAAGTGTAGAAGCTAAAAAGAATGAAATAATACTTCTGAGTCCAGTTGCAGCTATTTCCAATCACAAAGAGTGGAAATTAGCTTCAAGTTGCGTTTGCTGTACTTGACTGACGAGGGACTGTGCAGTGAGTGTTTTTGAACTGAAGGAAGTCTAATGGCTCTCGATGAGGAAACGTGCTTGGGTTCTCAGCATTGCTAGGTTGCTTACTGAATTTCAACAGAAGATTTTTACGCAATCCAGTCCTGAATTGCTTTGGAGATTGTCAGTACCTGGATGAGGCACTTGGGAAGCACAAGATTTGAATTAGGGGGTGGGAAAAAAAGAGGAGACAGACAGGACTTAACTGCTTTACACATTTCATGCCCAGAGAGTTCTCAGCTTAGGATTTAGCCATTCAGTCAATGTGACCCTGCTGACAAAGTGTGGGAGAAAAGGCAAGAATAATTTTAAGCAGAAAGGGGGGTTCCCTTTCTGTAAATCAGTACTGCAGAGAGTATTGCTCTCTTTCTGAAACTGTTGCTAGAAACTGTAGACGGTGTATTCTGGGCACGGCATTACTGTGACAACGTAGGCAGGTAAACCATTCACATGTAGGCCTATTTTGTGGGTTATGTTGTCACTGTCTTTTCAATATGTCACTTTTCTCCCTTTAAAATCTGACAAGTCCCTGCTTGCTTTTTCTGAATAATTGAGCCAGAATAAAATTTCCTGCCTCTGTATGTTCTCAAATCAATAAGGTAAAGCAAAGCAAAGTGTCTTTCTTCCTGAAAACTTCTGTCTGAGAGCTGTCTCCAGTAGCAGACTGAAGCTGACAAAATGAAAGGCCCACCAGGAGATGAGTCTGAATCTGATGTCTTTTAAGTATGTGGGCAGCAAGGGGAAGACAGCAAGATGATATACCACAGATTTCTGTTCCAAATCTCCTTTCAGTTTCTTGTATTCCTATTGCTACCTTTTGACATATTCCTCTCCTATTTTTCCATTTGCATTTACTCTTTCCATTTGCCCTTTAAAGAACAGCAGTTCACATGTACTGTGAGGACAAATAATTAGGCATTATTTTACATTTGTTTGTCTCTAGACAAGGACAGCATATGTTCCATATGAAATTCCCCAGGTAATAGCTTTATCCGTAGAAACTTCTGTTCTTAAGAGAAGTAAGTTTCTCTAATGTAAAATTATATTTAATTGGTTAAAATATTCTTTTAGAATCAAAGTTGTGGTTTGCAAGCAAAACAGTAATTGTCAGAAGGGACTGAATTACCCTTATGCGGTGGATATTGAAGAGTGACAGGTTTTGAAAAGGTTCGAGTCCTCTGAAGGTCCAGATTTGATGCTTGCTTCTTTATGTTTCTCTTTGAAATTCAGAAGGAATAAAATTACCTCTTTATAAACAAGAAACACAAACTTGTATATAGCCAGGATAGCATCTGGACAATAAAATGGGTAAATACATGAACTGTGAAATATATTTTTCTCTCCTCCCTCCTCTTTGCTCTCCTTAACCTGGGTTACCTACTGACCACAGTGTGGGTTTAACTTAAGTGTGGGTATGTTGCTGGGTTTGGTCACTGGTAGCAGCCAGTTCTGCTGCTCAGCATTAGTGACTTCCTTGCTGTAGTTGCCTGAAAAACAAAAGACCACAAAATTTGCTACTCGGGATTAGGCTGGGTTTTCTAGGCAAATATTCCAATCTGGTAGCTATTGTTATCTGCCTATTTGCAAGAAGATTAAAAATATCTGAGTTAAAGGAAGCAAATGCTGCTGCTGAAGGAAGAATACTTTCTAGTTCCTGTAAGACTTCCATTGCACTGGAAACTTGGGATGACTCTTATCTCTATAAGGGGAAGAGAAAAAAAAGGCACCTACAAGTGAAAACAATGTCCTACTTCCTTAAAAACAAAAGATGAAATCTCCTCTTCCTAAGTGGAAATCAAGTTCATGCTAGGATTTATAGTGCATATCCTCTGAAGAAAATCATTTGAAAATGGAACAGAATTTCAAATACATTGACATTAACAAACTTATATGCTGTGTTTGCAAGGAAAGCTGCACCCTTATCTGGACAGGGCAGAGAGGTCTGGAATCTTTCTGAATGTTCATTATTCACCCTGGAACATTTCATTGAGAAATCCCAGTGTGTAAAAGTTAAAAATGCTTAAAAGTGTAAATTCACTTCCATCTGACTCCTGGTGTTTATTGTGGCACTGGAGAGCGGGTGGGTGCTAGAGCTCACATCCCATAGGTGATTCTGGCCGAGACATTCCTCAAACTTTCTCTGGTTGTTAATGATGTAAAGATATAAAAGATTGGGGGGGTGGAGGAATTTGAAGAAATGTAACTCTTAAAGAAACATGGGGTGAAATACAGACTTGCTCCTTTTTAATGGTCTGGAATTCTGCTTTGCCCTCCTCTTTTCCCATTATAAATAACTGAAAAAGAAGTATAGGACATGGTCTTTGAGGATTAACAGTTGCATCTAGAATAGTTGTTCTTTCTCAGAGATGGTATGCTGAACTGAAACTATTCATTACCAGTATTTATTTTTAAAGGGATTAATGTTAGGTCATCTTGTTGACTCTGGGCATATTTCAAGTTCCCTGTAATTGTTCTGTCACTCTTTTTCCCATCCATCCTTTCTTGCCAAAATGCATAAAGTCGCATAGTTTTGTTCCTGTATCACCTAAATTAAACTTAAAAAAGCAGCAGATGTTAGCTAAAGACTTCATTTGCAGTGTCTTCAACTAATAAGCTAAGAAAATACTGTATCATCTTTTATCCCTAATCAGCCAGAAGACTTGAACAGTGTCCCAAATACTGCCCTGTGTAAAAATACTTAATGAAAAGGCTTTTGCTATTACATAGCATTATGTTTGAATACAGGTGTAATGGTGCCAGCCATCCTCTGCAGCAGGCATTTCACCAGCAAGCCTGAGGCAGGGACAGTGGGATTATGGCTGGGTAAACCAGAGGTGTGTCTTAAAAGTGTGCGTATGGGTGCATGTGAGTAACTTGAGGTTACTTCTGACATGAGCACATTTGCTCCCTTTCTGTGATCACCGAGTACATGGTTTTATCCACTTTTTGCTCCAACCTGACTGAATTTTGAGTGTCTTTATAATGCATCTCCCATATCCAGAATGTGGAAGCCCCATAATCTGTGTCTGGTTCCCACAGGTCCAGGGGATGTGACGTACACTTCTCTGGGAGCCTATTTTTTACCTTAGGTAACCTGATTGGAATTCTTTTGCTCAGTAGCACCATAAGTTACGAACACCTGCATGTGCAAATACTGCAAAATGCATTCTGCTTGTGATGGTTCAGACAACTGAGTAGAGACAAGAACTAATAAGAAACCTTTGGAATTGGCTAAAATCAAAGATAATCTGTGGAGAAAAACATATCCTTTTAAACTCTAAAGAGACAAATTTTTTTCCTTAATTTAAGTTGGTAATGGACCGTTGCCAAATAATGTTTCTATACAAAAGCAACAATGAATCAGACATGTATTAAATATTCCAATTGGTGATGTTTTAAAAGTCTGCTTGTTTGGAAAGCAGTTTGAAATCTAGTAACTAAGTATTATTATAATTATTGTTTACCTTTCATTATCATTTAAAGTTGTCTCTGTTCTTGCTGGCTTTTATGGTACCATGACTGCAGCATCTAAAAGGTATTAATTAGAAAACAAAATCCTTACATTGCCATGCTTATGGCTTAAAGGTGTTTAATTGTGCAGAACTTTTCTATGACGTAATTGCCAATCTAATGAACACCCAGTCCTTGGGCTATTAACTTCAGACATTTCACCATGTATTTAATCCAGGGACAACAGCTACTTAATTTGCATAAATAAATGACAGTGCATAGGAAGAAAACCCCAGTGCAATAGAGGAAATAAGAGCTTGACTGTTAACAGGGACTAAGTGAATGAATAAGGACAGGTCAAGAAGGACCCTATTTGCATGAACATAGGAAGTATTCATTTCAGTTCTGTATTTAAAACATAAATCCATGTTATACAGTCAAAAGAGTAAAGGTTAATGGATTTTTGAAGTGGTAGTGCCCAAACTGCATTGTTAATCTGTATAGAATGGGTTAGTGCTGCTTTTGGTAGTAAGATGTAAGGGGTGATGAAGACGTGGGTTAAAGAGTGGTAATGCCCACAGTGAAGTCTTAGCTTTAAAACAAAAAACTTACTCTTACAGTTTAAGTGGAGAGACACAGGGTACTGTTGATTAATTAATGTTGTAACAGATAACTAGGAGAGCTAAATTATTCTTCAGCCTTTTTTTCAAGATGCTGTTAAACATAAATGTATATATATAAAGTATGCAAGTAAGTGGGAAGGGCCGAGGTATATGGAGCTTTCAGTGTCAGAAGCCTAGAATTGATGTGTTTAGGAAAGAGGAACATCCACAAATTAAGAAATGGGTAAAAAGTGGCTAAAATAATTGGAAAGAAAGATGACCTCAGGTGCTGACTTCTGCATTAGCGTGTAGGGACTGTCGCAGTTGTGGAGCAGGCTATTAAACCTGAGGTGTCAGTAAACAGGATAGATTTTGAGCACTTCAGAATAATCCTAGCAGATGGGAGGAGGAAAAAAGAACCCAAACAGAACAACCCCCTGCAATGTTTGGACAGGCAAGGGGGAAGGAAGTCAAAGCAACTGCCCTGCTTGCAAAGCTGAGAGAAAGGAACAAGTAAAGGAACATGTAAATGTTTAAACTGTTGTGTGAAGGTAAATCAGGAGCAGAGAGCCCAAATGAGTGGCTGGGAAAAGAAGATGAGTTTAGCTGTGCTGTGATTAGGTTGAGAAAGACCAATCAGTTTGCAAGGCAGCATTAGAATCATAGAATCACAGAATCATAGTTAAGAGTTGGAAAGGACCTTGAGATCATCCCGTTCCAACCCCCCTGCCATGGGCAGGGACACCTCACACTAAACCATGTCACCCAAGACTCTGTCCAACCTGGCCTTGAACACTGCCAGGGATGGAGCATTCACAACCTCCCTGGGCAACCCATTCCAGTGCCTCACCACCCTCATAGTAAAGAATTTCTTCCTTATATCCAGTCTTAGATGGACTGAGGCTGGCAGTGGACTAGCACACAGTTTGGGTCTTTTCTTGTTGGGACTGACTGAAATGGGAAGTATGGAGAGGAAAGTATGAGGGGAAAGGATGAAGATAGGCCTTTGTTTTCACCTTCAAACAGTTTGAGAAAGGGAGAAAGATGGAATGAAAGTGGTTGCAAAGGACTCTGGTGATAGACATGCAATAGCAGGAGCTGGAGCTCGGTGAAACACTCTGGGGAGGGCACAATACGACCCTATAAATAAAAGGAAAGGCTGTGAGAGCAGTGTCGAGAGTGCGGTGAAGGGTGTCCGGTGGCACAGCAGCAGCGGTGGATGCACGGCGGTGCCTGGGCGAGCGGCGCAGGCCCCGCGCACCGAGCGGCCATGGCTGCAGCCGCGGAGAGAGGCCGCGGCCTCTCCCCTCATCACGTTCCGAGCATCCCGGCGGGCTGCGGGGAGAGGAGGGGACCGGCAAAAATAGGTCACGACTTGTGTGATGGCGAAGCGAAGGGCCATGGAGCGGCAGCAGCGGGGTTAGGCTGGGTCAGGCAGTATTTTGGGAAGGCAGGGCAGGCAGGTGGGAGCAGATAGCCGTTTGTTATTAATGCCTGCGGACAGACAGGAGCAGCTGTTTACTCACTCGCCCTAAGTGCGATGGCTCCGAGCCAGGCTCGGCACTAACCGGGACCAAACATCCGATGTCAAACAAGACCGGCCTCCGCCGGGGGAGCGAGCAAACAGCACCGGCCCTGCGGCCCCCGCACCCTGGCTGCGCACAGAAGAGGGGTAAAAAAACCCAGATTCGGGTAAACCCATGCGGGACCCCGCGGTGCGCGCTCCGGTACCACAGGAAGCGCGCGCAGCCCGCGGGGCCCGTCAGGTGGGGGCGCGGGGGCGGGCGCTCGGGCTCCGCGGGCCGCCGGGGAACTCCGGTGGAGCGATCGCACCGCCCCGGTAATGGTGAGCGGGGCGGGGGGGGGCGCTGCTGGCGGCGGGGGGACGGTGAAGGGGGGGCGGCGCGGTGCTGGAGTAAGTTTGCTTCCTCCCAGGCAGCAGCGCGGGCAGCTGCCGGGCTCCCCGCTCTGCAGGGCGGTTCTCGGTGTGGGTGCCTGCGCCCCTGCCCGCGGGTATTAGAGCCCTTCCCCGAGCAGCTGGTGCCGCCGTGGGGAATCCCTTCCTCAGGGCCAGGCTGAGGCGCTGCGGCCGCCAGCCCGCAGGGCTCGCCCCCCTCCCATTGCCGGCAGGCAGGAGCTGTGTGTGCGCGCTCTGGTGACATTTGCCGTCGTGCTTGGGAAATAGTTGTTTCGTTAGTTCGGTTCGCCTGCGGTTCAGACGCTGTAACAGATCTGCGGAGGAAAACCCTGAGAGCGATGGGAGACGGAGGAGTCGAGAGAAGTTTGGAAGGGGGGACGAAAGGGTGAGGGATTTTTGTTGTCTTTGGTCTGTATTGTTTGGGTTTTCTCGGTCTCCTTCCTCCACCCCCTTAGTGGGATGAATTATTTAGCACCTCGTTTTAAATTCATCCCTAAAGCTTGCAAGGGGAGGCTTTCATGTCTAGGGGAAGAAAGGAGACGGTAGGTCTGTAAGAACCATGTCTGTCACAGAGCAACCCAGCTGTGATCTCTGGTATGCACTCTTGCCGTTCTGCCTACGACAGCCGGGCTCACGCTGGAGATTCCCCTTCTTACCGCTGACCTAACAGCAAAGCCTGTTGTTCAGCATCTATTTTGCATGAGCTACTATGCTGTAGCAGTTGCTGCTTCATTCAGCTAGAGAGGGAGGATAAGAGGATTCCAGTTTAATTAGCAGTTTGTTAAAACCAGTCAGCTTTGTCTGCTCACACGTTTATAACGTTAGAACGTATGTCTTAATTGCAGTGAATTCTGGTGGTGTGCATAAAGCAGTGCCACATGCTGTTTGCAGCATTGGCTGTGGCAGCTTCGTGTTTCTGGTATTTTAATTTACTGCAGCATGTGTTTACTTGTGCAGCGGCAGATTTGCTGTGTGCTGGGGGTATTCTGCATGAAGCACATCGAGGAATCAGAGCATATGCTGTGGAGGTTTTTATTGCCCAGAGAGCTGCAAGATGTGGCTTTTTTTATTGGAGCATATTTAGGTTGACATCTTGAATACCCAGATACTGTTCTGCTTGTTTTCAATAATAGGGCTTCTGTGTGGTTTTAGCGTTCTTAACTGGAGTCTGAAATACTCTAAATGTTGGGGCCTTCCTCTCTGCTCCTCCCCCTCGCTAATTACTCTGGTTGTTCTCAAACAAATAATTCCTATCTCTCAATATCCCTGAAATCAAACACCAGCAGGCTGTACCCTGTCTTCTGCTTAGCTCAATGAGTCACTGCCATGCCTTGTGCTAGATTAAGCTGTTGTAGTCTTGCTGCTGGTTGAATATTGAAGATCCCCTGTGTATACTGTGATTTACATTACTGTAAATAGGGTAATTGAATTACAGCTTCTCTGCAAAGTCTTGTTCCTCTGGTGTTAGCAAAGATCAGCCAACTTTAGTTGGGGCGCTAGGCAGGCTGCTGCCTGAATGTTGGCTGGAATTAGACATTTCCACTAGCTCTTATAATTGGATAAAGAACTACTTTTGTTTATTGGTTTTAAGCCCTGTATTGCTGAGGAAGCCCGGGGAGTGTCTGACAGCAAGACAGCATTAGGTGTTAACTCCCCCTGCAAGGTAAAATACTTGAATAACAAAGTTAATGACATACTTTTTTGTGCAGGAATTCCTGTATCAGAGGCGAAAAGATATTCTGAGGTTAGCCATGGGTGTGTAACAGTAAGAGATTTTTTTGCCTTTTATAGCAGTCAGGATTCATTCAGGGCCTCCACTTGCTGGACAGAGGAGGGAAGTGTTCTATGGATGCTGCTGCTGTAGTGGGGGGAGAAGAGAGAATGAAATGAGTTATCTGTCAGCTCCTAATGACTTAATTTGAGGATCTTAATTGGTGAGGATGAAATGTGCAAACTCACGCAGAGCTTTAGTTGAGATGAGTATGTCTTCTCCATGGCTTGACTCCTTTTTACTGCTGCATATGTCTTTTTCTGGTCAATAACTGCTAATATTTGTTTCTTGCTACCTCTTTTAAATAAGGTGTTTCCTGCCCTCAACTTCAGCTGACAAGCAGTTTGAAATCCAGGATGTGTATTTCTGTCATTCCTAAGCCAGTATGAGCCCTCAGATAGAACTGTGACCTTCAGATAGGAACTAAATCATACACTTGCAAACACATGTCTTTATAAAGCTGGCATTAAGAAAAGGGGATAGGGAACCCTAGTCAGATCTTATGGGTTTCTGACTCAAGAATAAAAGGCTTTTCCACTGGCTCCTGCTGTCATTTTACCTCTGTCAGGACACTAGAGGAGTTTAAATTTTTGTTCAGTTCTCTGTTGCTTTTGTTCTTCCCAGCATTGATGAAAGATGCAGGTAATTCACTGTGCTTCCAGATTGTGTGCATGCACCGAAATACCAGCCAGTGATAGAATATGTGCCATTCTTGTTGCTTTGCAAGAGGCTTTTGGGATTTGATGGCTAACAGTGAACAGTTGAGTATGTATGGCACTTCATATTTTCTCTTGGTAGTACTTGTTTAAATTCATGCTATTAAAAAATGCTGACAGTTCTTCATTACATCTGGATATGCAGCTCTCCTAATTTTTGTAAATAACTTCACCATCTATTTAATGGAATTTACTAACTTTTTCTATAATAGGTTCCTAAATAAGCTGCAAAATCGCCTGCCTATGTATATTTTGAAGGTTGTGGCTCATAAGCTACTAAACATGAGTCTGAGGTCTAACAGCTCCAACGAGAATTTGATGTAACTTTGCTAATACCCAACCAGAGCTGGTTGGTACAACCGCATATTGATACGTCACTTCCTAATGACAATATGGGTCTCTTCTTACCAAGTTGCAGTATGAACAGTACTCAAAATTGTTGGGGTTTTCTTGTGGCATTATCTTGAACCTGCTTACTTTTTCATACTTACCAGGTCAGTTGAGATGCTGTGCCTAACAGGTTGCTGAGGAAAAATGTACTCTTGAGAAGTCCTTTTGTGTGCCCTCAAAGTTAAATGATGTGGCTGCATGATCACTCACAGTGCTCTGAGATAAGAGAAACTCACGTATCTGAGGGATGCATCTTAGCCAAGAGGAATCATAAGGACAGTATTTCTAGGTAATTTTATATGAAGATGAAATTAAGCTGAAGGCTCTTCCCAAGTAGTTTTAAAGATCATCACTGGACTGCATTTTGGGAGCTCCCATGTGAGACTGATTTAGAAGGTTTTCTCTTTTCAAAGCTGTGATGGATGTTAGTAGCAAGTGTTTTCTGGACCTTTTTTATTTATGTTCCTTCAGGCTCAAAGATAGCGTTTTCCTCTGCATTACTGATCCAACCTGAGACCCTCCAGCTTTTGGTATTTTCTGAGATTTTGAGTCAAACCTGGTGATATATTTGTAAAACACACAGGTGGATGATGTTACTTTTTCAAAGCATTATATGAGTATGCTGAAGTATTTTGCAAACACTGGGATTTTATAGCTTCTCATCTTGATGTTTTAGTGTGGGTGTCATTATGTAAAAGAGAGTCTGAAAGATGAAAGACACTCCATGCCGTCAGTGCAGGGAAGCTGGATGTCAGCTGTGGGGCGGGTGTGGGCAGTTCCGCATTTTGTTTGCTGAAAAATAAGGGGTGTAGGATTAAAGAGCAGGTTTTGTTGGCATTAAAAATTGAGTATTTTGGTAAAAGTACTTTTTAGCACTCTGACAGCCTAGTTTAAAGAACTCAAAATCAGTTGGGTATGTACTGGGTAACCGGTAATTTACATCTGGAACTTGCATATTTAAATATGTGAAAATGTTTCTTCAAATCCTGTGAAATCCTTGAAGCCTACTGAAATAGTAGAAGTTGTCATGTATGAGGAAACCCTTACTGCAGTGTTTCAGCATGAAGACTCTCCAGGCAAGGAATTATGTAAACAATGTGCTAAATCTCAACAATTATCACACAAGAACTTACAGAGTTCTTGTCCTTTTCTTTCTAATATCATTTACTGCACTAGGTAAGGAGGTGAATCAGCATAAGCTGTTTGGAGATAGACAGCTTTAGGTTCCTGTGAGGCAGGTAGATAGGATTTGGCATTTTTCCTTTGCTGCACTTACCCATCCAACTTGAAATTTAGCTGATGTTCTTGTGAGAAAGCTGTCATCTCTTTCTTGCAGCAGCTGCCCATTTGGACATTCCACAGGTTGTATCATTTTCCACATCCTTTTTAACATCTGTCTTATGTTTAACTTCTCCATTGAAGCATTGTCCCGTTGTTATTCCCAGAGGAGTGGAAAAGCTACCCTTTGGAGAGTGAGACATTTATCTCCAGACTTTAACTCTTCTGCCCCTGCATTAGATTGCCAGCTATCTCTAATCTCTCTTCTTCATACCCAGGGTTTGTTACGCTTTGCTACTCTTGTATTGTTTTAAGGCAGGAGTGTTGTCAGGATACCATTAGTAATACGGTGTGCCAGGTTGACTGGTTTTGCATATTACCAGATGTAGGTAGAGATGATAGCTGGTAGTTCGGTATTTTGAAGTAGTTTTTTATTTTATTGAAATAAGATTGAATTAATCCTCCCTCCACCAAATAGAATCTAATACTGGGTAAAATGCCTCTTTGTACGCTACTAGCTGTTTAATTTGTAACCCCTGCGGAGATGGGGACAGTCACTCTAGTGACACAAGTGTAGGGGACTAGGTAAGAAAAACCTGTCTGTCCTGAAACTTGCCCTTCTCTGGCAACCAATGGATTCTCCCAGCTGTGTTAGCCCCAGTTCTCTTTGTGGTTCTGCAGCACCTCCTTTAGGAATGAGTAGTGGGGCTCAGCCTTGGTATGCCACTGACAGAAACCAGAACCGCCTTGCAGACTCGCTGGTTGGCATTTGTCCCACAGCTGTATCTTCAAATCCATCTCTGCTCTGGCACCCCAGACTCACAGAGTGGAGAAATGGGGAGCTAGTCAAGAGGAAATCTGAGGATTGTTTCTTAGAGTGCTCAGGGGAAGGGTACTCCGCTGGTGCTGTTGGTGTTAACCTGGAAATGTAGTGCAGGGAGCAGTCCTAATCATCAAAGGGGTGTTGTGTTTTGCACACACCTCCTTGTGTTTCCTGTTTTTTTCAAGCGGATAATGCCTGCCTGAGGCATATATCACAAGCTCCAGAGGCAATGGAACTGTGTCATTGCTTGAGCAGGATGGCACCTTAAAACCACGTTTTAAGAGAATGCCTGTCTCTCCTCACTTTTCTTCTCTTTCTTTCCTTTGAAGCCATGGAGTAGAATGGATTCTTTACTGCTTTTTATTTATTTATTTTATTGCCTATTTAGCTATTTCCCTTTAAAAAGAGACGATGTGACTTTTGTTGACATTGTTGTGAAATCACATGGTACGTGGGAACCATCTGAGTAAAAACTCTTCAAGCCTCCTAACCCAGTGAACAAAACCCTCCAGATTCAGCCTGGCAAATGTCCAAACCCAGTGTTCTGCAAATGATGTCTGTAGACCTCAGTTTCTGTTTCACTAATTCCACCTGAACTTGTAACTCATCATCTTAACAAGGCATTTCTGGCCTTATGTAATTGCTTATGCAGCAAGGAAATGACTCCCTTTCCTTGCCTCTTGTGTGTCTACCTGACTCATGCTCCCACATAATAATCTCCCCAAGAGGGTATGGCTTGTGTGTTCTTTTCATAGGGTTAAGACCAATCCTGTGCCAAGTCAACTGTAAAATGATTGTTCTAGAAATTAAAAAATCTGAAAATTAAGACTCTGAAAATATGTTGTATTTTGAATGAGACAAACGAGGTGAAAATGGCCCATTATGTTTCTTTAGCAACATATGATAATGGGAGCATGTAGAGCATTTTCATTTGTCAGCATTTTTCATGCTGCTCTCTTGCTTAAATAATGTTGCAGAATTCCACAGTTTTTCCAGAAAGCACACATGCTCTTTATTCGCTTCCAAGTGTATTTAAAAAAAGAAGAAGAAAAAAGAACATTTACCTTGCAGACCAGGCATTGTAATCCTGCTTGATTCTGACTTACTGAAAGGAAGTTGCTGCAGCTTTGCCTTATTTCTGTTTCCTTTTCCAGGCTGATAAAATATCATATAGTTATTATCACACCATTGTTTTACATTCTGCCACTGGAGTATGTGAACAAGACTAACAGCAGGCAAGAGGAGTGCTGCTTAAATGCTCTGGAAAAGTTCATAAGATTTTTCTGTAATTGGCTAAGTTACTCACAAAAAGTAGGGGCTGCCTTTTTTTTTCCTTGATAACACAAATCCCTACAGCTAATAATTTTGCTATTTGGAATATGGGTGCTTTCATTTCTTAATGCTTTTGTGCTCACTCACATTCCTGTTCACAAAGGTGGAATTGTTCCACTGCATACTGAAAGGCAGTAAGGATGAAATGAGGAATAGAGAAAGAAAAATAACAGGATTGTCTGTAGAAAAGAAGAAAAGCCAAAAACGGGTGACAGAGTAAAATACTAAGAGATATGGGAGCACTTTAAGATTGGATGAGAAAAAGTGGTTTAGTAATTTACTAGATGGAGGAAGGAGCAGCAGTTTTGATGGTTACACGCAAACTAGCAGGAAGCCACGAGTTAAGCAAGGACATGCCTACCGGCTTGAACCTAACTAGAGCAATGCTCACACAGAGGAGTAGGGGTATTCAAGGTTCTGTGTTATCCTTTCTTAGCTGGAAAGGGTGGGGTTTCAGCTCGTGTGTGCTGAAACTGTTCAGCTTGAACCATATTAATTTCCTTTTCAGGCCCCCAGTGCAAAATAGTATGTTGACCTAAGGTAACTGAGAAGAGAGGACACAAGGCAAACTACAAGTGCTTCAGTATGTTGTGTGTAACCCTGTATTAAAACAGGCTTAAACAAAAAAGGGTTTAGCAAGGTGTGAGCTTTCCAGGGATTATGAGATCATGCTTAGTTCAATGTCTGATTCCAGAATACTGTGTAGGTTGTTGCATTATTAATCGGTGGTTTCCCTGCACAACTTCATTAGTTGGTTTGTCAGTTTTGTCATGTTCCCTGACAATGTTAAAATAATATTTATATTAAATTTGTGTTTTATAAGAGCTCTTAGTAGGACATAACTGAGACCAGCAAATGAAGAAATGTGGGTTTGCTTTGGTTGCTTGAAGGCAGCAATGGAATTGAGTTTGTTCTATGTGGTGTAACTTGCACTTCTGGGACCCCTTGGAAAAAAGGAGAGAATTGAATTGTAAGTAAGTGGAGGTCCGTATTTGTAGCAGTAGTCTTTTTATGTGTTTGCTTGTTGTATGTGAATTGGATCATCTGAAGGGGGACTAGCATTTCTCCATTTCGCGAAGAAGAGAAACCATGGAGCACTCGGTAGGGTTTGATCTCTGCTTAGAAAATGGCTTACTCTGGAGCTCTGCAGCATCAGCAGCAGCCATCCCCAGAGAAGTTTGGGTTTTGCTGAGAACTGTCAGCCTTTCCTCCTCAGAGAGGCATTCCTAAACCCCAGGGAATCCCCTCCCGTAAAGTTCTGGAGTAAGCAGCAAGGAGGAATAATAAGTACTTCCTTCCTTTCTATTTTCAGTGGCTGAACTAGAAAGTATGCACTAATACTGTAGCTTGTGCTCACAAAACACAGCGTAGTATGGTCCTCTTTCCCTCACCTCCTCCTCAGGTCTTCAATTTTTCTTCAAGGAGAGGTTGTGCAGCAAGTTTTAAGCTGAAAAAAGGTAATTAAAAGTGTCACCAGGATTATGGTTGGCTGACTTCATTGTCCAGTTTCATATTTATTGTAAAAATCAGGAGTTAGCTGCAGAATTTGCATGTGCTCCAGATTTATTCTTTCTTCCAGCAGTGTGTGTCAGGCTGGCTTCCCCCAACCCCAGCTCGCACAGGCTGTGTTTAGCTAGAAAGGCATGGAGAGCAGCTTGATGTTTTGGATCTTGCGAGGCATTTTGGAGTTTTTGGAAGTGCCTCACTCCTAGTTTCATGTAAACAGCTTTGCTGGCTGTTGCAGAGGGAGGAACCTTTCAGCTGTGGGAATGGTGGCCAGCAGACAGGAGCAGTGTGTTGGATATAAAATCCTTCTCGTGGCCAGAGCCAAAGACATTTTGTCGAGTGTCCTGAGTGGGGATAATCAGTAACAAAACCTTTCAAAGAACTGCAGATGTTTTTCACAAGGACCTGCGCTCCTCTCCGTGTGTACTGGCAAAGAGGGGCTTGCTAACAAATCTGAGTTTTCAAGTGATCATCTGAAAACTTTAATTTTAGTCAAACTGAGTAACTTTTTCCAGTATCCTGCTCAGTTATTTCATTACAAGCTTTGCATTTCTGGTTTTCTTAAGTTCTGTTAAAAACAAAACAAAAAAACCCAAACCCTAACATTCAGCTTTTTAAAAAGGTTGCAGTGTATGATCTGAATTCAGAAATATTCTTATTGAAGGTTATTGATACTTAGGAAGGAAAAACTAATGCCTGATGGGTGTAGTTAAACTTCTCCTTGGGAGCAGTTTAAATGAGACTGTTCTTTAGTCTCTGAATCAACTTGAAGTCTTGAATTCAGTATCACTCAAATTCTGATAAACTCATTTTAACATCAGTGTTTTGTATATTGCTTAATAAAATCACAGTGGGTGGAATGAAGATTCTGCCATCTGACTCCTAATGGCAGGTTTCTCTCTGCTTTTGGCTTGAGGCTGCATGTGAAACAGGCTGGTATGTAACAGAACAGTAATCTTACTTATTGCAAGTCAACACATCAAAACACAGTGACTTCCCTTACAAAATCAAACCTTTATTAAGGTAAAACTTAATAATTAAACTTAAATGCCCTTAATGTGGGTTTTAATTTAAGCTCTTCCAACGTGCCCTGTTTTAGAACTGCGGAAGAGCAGCATTTCTCATAATATGCACCTTAGCCTTTATCAGATGGACTTGGTCACTTTCACAGCTTTGTAGGTGCAGTTAGCAGAATCTGTCATTGCAAATGGTTTTACTGCATTATTGTAATCTCTGGAGTAGTAGTACAAGGTATACATGGGACATGTGAGAGCGCAGAATTGTTTCAGCTGGTTCCAGATAAAGTAACTGAAGGCTCCCTTCAATGATCTGCCTAATTCAAATGAAGGATGAGATAATGCTGAAAAAGACCAGGAACTTACATGTTGGCTGTCTTCCATTCCTACACAGTGTATCTGAGTTGACCATAAATTGTTTTGTATCCTCAAATTGGCTAAGTAGGTTGTTGCAATGTGGTGCCACGATGAGGCATTCAGTTGTTTTAGGATTTGGCAGAAACCCAGTTTATGTACGTGCAGAGAAGCAAAAAATATCAGCTCCAGAATGTGTTTTATCTGGGGCCTGAAGGGAAAGTCATTGTATAGGTTGGGGGAAGAAAAAGTTTCTCTTTTTAAATGAAGTATATGCTGCCTTACGGAGCTGTTACCTACAAGATCTGTACCTGCTTGAGAGCTGCTGAGCTACACGAGCAGATAAAATCTTCACCACCAAGCCACAAAAGGTACTTGTGGAGGTTGGTAGTTGGGGATAGGAGGAAGCAACGGTTGTGCCTCAGGGGTCAGTCATGGTGGGGGTATAGGTACTTCCTGGGAAAGGAAAGCTACAAAAAAGGTTTGAAAGAGAGATAGAGGGAGCAAAGAGGAAAAATGGCTTTGTCTGTGACCATCAGGGTGTAAAAGTAGGGAGCATGACGAAAAGCAAGAGTAAGGAAATTTGACAGGACAGGCTGTGCATTATATCTAGTTGAAGTTATTGTTTTCTATTTAAAAACACTGATATTTGTTGTTTTTCCTAGATTCCTATATATCCTATGAGTAGAACTGCAGATTCTCTGATTCTCTGAACACATGCAGGGGGAGGGCCTGTTGTAGACAAGTCGGTTATGCATCTGCTTCTTTTGTGGTCAGATGTCATCTATGATTGCAGTAATCATTTTCTTTGCTTCCACTTTGCATTAAGTTCTGAAGTCTTTTGCTCATACTGAAAGCAAAGCTAAAAATGTCAAAGCAAGACCTTTAAACAAGGATACAAGAGTAAATATTTGTATATCCTGCTTTCTGAACAGGTTTGGAAAGCAAAACTGATTTTCAGGCAGGTCTCCTATCATTGAGACTATTCTTTCCTGCATTGTCACAAAATGGTTTACACAACCAGAGGATTTTAATCTTAAAGAGCTGCTATAGGAAAAGCTTCAGGGCTGAATAAAGCACAAGGGAGGGGTTTGCACTGATGTAACAGCAGCTTTTGTGAATGGTCATAATTGGTAGTTGGGTATAGGAGGCGTTGCATTTTTCCTTCTTTGACTTACTAGAAATGGCAGAAATGGAGCTGACTAACCATAATGAAATTATGATTTTTATCAGACTCCAGCCTTGTTCCCCAAAGATTCCCTTGTCCCAGAAATTGAATTAGAAGGGTCAGGATGTATGCACAAGTATTTGAATCTGCCACTGGGAAATGGATACTGCTGAAGAATCCGATTCCTTCTATCAGACTGGTTAGTGCCGTGGTGAACACTGACGATACCAAGGCAGTAACCAAGTTCCTGAGACATTTAGTAACAGATGATTTGAAGATAGAAACTTGCTGTGGCTGCACAAGAAAAGCAGCTTTCAGGCCGGGAAAACTTATTTTAAGTTACTACTTGTTTTTTATAGTAGTTGATCTTTAGCTTAGGAAGGCATATTCACGGACATGTAAGAAGAATGCACAATATAATTTAGGCTTTGCTTGCTTTTATTCTGGGAGTATTTCAGAAGCATATTTAGAAGGTGTGCTGTGGCTTCTGCAAGCCTCCCTCTTTTGCTGCTGGCAGGAAGCAGTTGACTCAGATCTCCCTGCCTGAAGGACCACAGCATTTGTCTGTCCATTATTTCCCTGACCCTCAGTGAAATTCAGTATCCTGCGGACTCCCACCCATATCTGAAGATTTCAGTTGGATCCTTCTGTCCTTTTTGGTTGTATCCCTCTTCAGAGGTTTCCTCGTTTTCTTTCTCTGCAGGGAATCTGGCGCATCCCCGTGGATGAGATCGACCGCCCGGGCAGTTTTGCATCGCATATGAACCGCTCTATTGTCTTACTGCTAAATGTACTGTCACAGCTAAAGGATTACAACACCTTGCTGAAAGTCTCATCTATGCTACAGAGGACCCCTGATCAGGGAAAGTATGGTCTATTTATTTTAATCCATCACTTTGTGAAGCTTTGAATATATTTTGTTCACTGTGTAACTATTTTATTTAGTTGAGGAAAAGTCTTTAGACAGACTCCTCAGGAATATAAAGGAATGATAGTTAATTTTTCTCAGGATTATGATTCCATAATAGAATCTAGAATTTCTCTTGAAACTCAGAGCAGCCATAGAGCTGCCTTGATAGACTTGCAGAGCCTTTCTGTCATGTGGAGGGATTCACTGGTGGAACAGAGCATCATGACTTCTGCACCCTTCTGCTGGCCTCTTGCATAAGAGCTATGTCCAGTGAGGGAGGTCACGGCACAGGCATCCTGCCTTCCTGTAATCCTTGACAACCTGAACAATGGTTATGTGCCTGTTGGCAGCTGATGCTATTTAAAAAGCTTATCCTATTCATGGGTGATCTAATTTTAATTGCATTAACCTTATTTAAGAAAAAAGAAGACATTCAATGTGAGCTATATACAGATTCATATCAGTTGAAAGACCAAAATAAACATCTAAGGAAAACATTGAAGCAATTGAGGTATAATTCTGGTAGCTTGCCAAGTGGGAAATGTTGAAATCAATCTCTGGCAAATGCTAAGGAAGTTGAACTGGATGATTGATGGCAATAAGTTGGAGACATTGAAGGTTTCTTCATGTGTTTTTGAGTGTGAGGGCATGTGAATTTGCATAGGTTGTAGTATGTCTGGGAATGTCACCACATGTTCAGCAAACTTGAAGCCAAAAATACTTCGACTTTTAGCATATCTGAAGTACTGAACCATAGAAGGTTTAAATTCTGTCCTAAGCAAGCCCATAGTTGTACTAAAAATATTATGTTATTTGTAAGTCTAGACTGAATTTAACAAACAAGTAATTTGACATGTTAGATTGGCCAGTGCCAGCGATGGTGAACTTACAAATGCAAACATTCTGGGTGTGTCTGGTATATGCCCGTAACAGCCCTGTTTTTAAAAACAGGGAGTTTTTAGCTGAACTGTAGTTATTGCTGGACTAGTGAGGAGTCAGGGCTTTGTGTCTTTTGTCTGAAAAGCAAGCCATAAAATTTTAATTATCAGTTTAATGTAATACTGTAGAGAGAAAATGTGTATTAAAAATGTTGGCTTTTTGACTGAAATAGTACCCTTCAAAATTTACTTGATTTTTAGCCCTCTCAGTAAAAGCAGCTAATTCCGAAATAGAAATCCAGTTTTCCTCAAACTCAGGTAGGCGGGATTGATGGCTGGAAATGTTTTCCTTGAAAGTGGACTAAAGCGTTTTGTCAGAATACACTGAAGTTACAGTGCTCTTGTAAATTAAACGAAGCTGTAGAATAAGTAAGTGTTACACATACAATTTTTATATTTTTTAAATAATACTAAATAAGAAAAAAGGTATTAGTGTCCAGAACATGAAAATCCCATCAGGTCAAGATAGCTTTGTGTGACTGATGAGCCTTTTCAAGAAGAAGTTTGATTAAAAAGCTGGTGTTTGAGGGTCACAGAACGGTTGATGTAAGAAAACTGTAATTCTGGTTGTCTGTTTTGCTCTGGGTTTGGTTTGTTGAGGTTTTTTATCCTTTCCCCTTCCCTCTGTTTGTAGATCTTGCTGTCTTTTGCTTCATGCATGTCATCTTTGATGGTTATGCTGAGGGGAGAAGTGGAGGGAAACGTAGCTGAAGTGTTAGATTTCAATATGCAACCATTCATGGTGTTTGCTTTCATGTAACTTGCTTTAAAATTGTTGTGTTCAGTTTTCTGGGGGGTTGGTTTGTTTGTTGGGGGGGTTTGTTTTCTTTCCAGTGTCCTGGTTCTTGCTTTTAAAGCTTCTATAAGCTTTGGGCAGGTAGCTTAATTTCTGTTACCTTACTGTGGCACAGGAAGTACTTGCGTGATGCAGATCGCCAAGTTTTGGCCCAACAAGCCTTTGTGCTTACAGTGAAAGTGTTGGAGGACATTCTCAACGATCTGACACAGGTAAATGTGTTCAATGGTCCTTGATTTAGTAATTAGATTTTTCTAGGTTTAGTTTGCTGATCTTAGATCTCCTGAGACTGAAGTGCTGCATTATTATCACTTATTTCTAATACTTTTTGTTTATATGCAACTACATATTAAACTTCTTTCCAACATTGTTGCCTTCTGTTTTTGAAATCCAGTAACAAATAACAGTTGTTGAGTACCAGTTACACTAAGTTTGGTTTGACTGTCCCTAATATTTCAAATGATGGTAGCTTCGTGGAGTGTAAAACCAGCTACATTTACAGGTGGGGTCTATTGGAAATTTCCTTTTCAAATGAACTGATATTCCTCTTGCAAACTAAAACCACACACCTAGACATTATGTACTGGTTCTTGACAGCACCACATCTTCTATTACATGTAATTGTAATTTAGTGAGGTTTTCTACCTTTGGACCATCACCAAAGAAAAAGTGCAGAAATTAAAATACTCCAGCAGAGGTTAACATACTTCTTGACCTGCTAACAAGAAGGTTATGTAAGAGCAACCAAGGGGAAGATTCTTAAATTTGAGGTTAATTTGCAGCTGCCAAAAGGAACACATTCAGTTTTGCTTTCAGTGTATTACAAGAAAATTTAAAGCTATTAAAACCTTGCATTTCATTTAGTTGGGTCACATAGTATAGACTGAAGTAGTTTGGGGGGGGATGGGGGGGAACATTTCAGCTTTGGTTCAGCCTGTGCTGTTGATTTCTCTGTGGTGTTTTTACTGAATAAAATGCTATAATTGTAAGACTTGGGGCATGGATTAATTAATATTCGGGAGCAAACAAGAGTGAACATAGAATAAATGCATTTCTTCAGCAGAAGCTGTAATGTAAAGGTACTTGCTGTCAGTTTTCATGGTAGTCATAGCTGTGCTCAAATGCTTTCTGATTTCATTCATAACAGAGAAGAATGGTCTCTTTTATTAAGGTTTCAGAAGATCAGAGTTCCAAGTCTTCTAACCTTGCTTCAGGAAGGATGACAACAGACGTCTCTAATAAAACTAGTGCTGAAGAGGGGAAAGAGGTTCTTCCCAAAAAGCCAATTTTATCGGATGGAGTAGTACATAGTACTGAAAATGGAGTAAAGGAGGTGACCCAGGGACAAATTCCCAATGCCATGGACATACTGGAACAAGAGGACAAGAATGACAAGGAAATTAAAGAGCTCCCTGGCCCTGGTTCAGTTGAGCCTATGGATCTTGATGGATATTCCAAGGACCCTGAAAAAATTGATTCTTCATGTAAACGCAGTGAGCCAGAACGTCTTCAGTCTGGCAGGAACTCCAAGGAGAGAGCTTCAGAGAGCCGGACTCCAGAACTTTCTTTGGAAGAGCTAAGTATTAGCTCAAAACATCAGCAGCAGGCAGCTAAAGGAATAGTTCAAGCAGTACCTACTGAAGAACCTGTGCAGAAAACAAGCAGAAAGAGGAAATTACTTGAGGATGTGGAGTCTGGAAAAACACTTCTGCTCGATGCGTATAGAGTGTGGCAGCAAGGTCAGAAAGTTATGGCCTATGACCTGGGTAAAATTGAGAAGATCATGTCTGAAACGTACATGCTGATTAAACAGGTAAAGTATCATTAATTGTAATTTCTCTGTGTGACCTCAAACATGATTGTAGATTACCAGTAATTGCTAAACCAAGTGGTATAAAAAGCTGGGGAGAGAAGTATCTCCCAAAGAACCATTCTCTTGACAAGACCACTGCTGGGGAGGGGTGGGGCGTAGGACCCTCCATGTTTTGGACCTAAATTGAAATATAAATAATTTAAGAGTTACAATGCAGATTACATGGAGTTTGTTCCTGCTAAATGTTAATTTGAATTGAGACACTTGTGTATCTTTGAATATATGTTCCTGAATAACTTAAGATCACTGTTCTGCCATAGAAATGCTGCTTCTCGCCCTTACTCCCATACTCTACATCCCCATTTTATGTGAATTTAATTAAATTTATAGATGAGCTACGTATGACTTAATTAGTTGTGATTCTGTGTTCAGGTGGATGAAGAAGCAGCACTTGAACAGGCAGTCAAGTTTTGCCAGGTGCATATGGGAGCATCAGCACAGAAACAGGTAAGCTCTATGAAGTCCCTGTCTGCTTATAATGAGCTTTTATTACTTAGTCTGTGCAATAAAGTCTGTCACTGAGTGTTTGCAGCAATTGGAAATACCTACTTTCCTTGTATTGTCATCTAAGACAAGTTGGGCCACATCAGTGCAGGGAGTTCATCCCTATTTATGTCAGGCTTGAAGGGCAATTTGTGTGCCCAAAAGCTTTTGGGAAAACCTCAGTCAGTCTTCAAATTGAAATATTTATGGCACACTACAGTCTTCTTAATGACCACATAATTCCTTGTCACTTCATAGATAGTAATTACTTCTCTCTGATCCCTAAGAGCTAGCAACCTCATAAGCTTTTCCCTTGCTAACATTGCACTCTGATCTGGAGATCCCAAATACCTTTTCTCTCAACTTGAATGGTTGAGAATCTGATTTTAACTCTTCCATTACTTGTGGTTTTTTTAGTTTGTAGTTTCTGGGTTATCCAGCAAACAATTAAATAGCTGTAAAGGGTTGGCTGTTTATCAGTCCTTAATGTGCAATGAAAGCCAAGAAGAAAACTGGATGAATGACATGTTTAGTGGTCATTCAGTTTGCCAGCAAGCCACTGGTTGAAAGCCCCAAAGTATTTTGTACTGTCTGTGATTTTTGCCATCAGCACACAAGGAAGGAGTTTTTGACTGGAAGGTAAAATATGTTTTGAAGAAAATCTATGTTCCTAGTTAATAGTCTGGGGTTTAATACTGCGTGGGGCTTTGTGCATGTTTTATGCTATGAAAACATAGCCTGTGTTATTGATTGCTAGCTCTCAAAAAGTAATTAAAATAGTATTTGTCTAAAAGTACTTGAAAAAATCTGTTTGAGTGCAATTTATAAACCTGTTGTCTTTGAGTGTTTCACCAGTGCTTGCCTGTATTGTGCTTAAGTTTGTAAAACAGGAAGTGTCTCTAAGTTTTCTGCACAAGAAAGGTAGACAACTGTATGTATACATTGGATCATGTTCCATACTTATTTAAAGTAGAGCTCTTTAAGGAAAGTCTTGAACAAACTTGTTTTGTGAACTGCAGAAATTTGTTCTGGTTTTCTGCAGGTTCTCTCTTCTGTCCCTCATGTATTCCTTCTATTATTTCATCTTCCTGTTATCTCCTGTAACTTCATCTGCCTGTCATATGCTTTACTTAGCAGAGGTGTACAAGGAGAAGTGTACCCTTTGACTAGTCTAGAGATATCCACACAATGCATTCCATCTTGCCAGTTACCATAAAAAAGGATTATGGTTGCAGGGAGGGGGAGAATTGCTGGATTTTCAGTCACCTTGCCAGGCATGGACGTCCATAAAAATGGAAGGATGGACAGTAAAAGCTTTTCAGAATTTCTCATCATCCTCCAAATTTGGATGAGGCTTTTCTTCTGTAAAATACACCTGTCTCTGCTTTGCAACAGCATAAGCTTTTAAGGAGGTACATCTCTGATGTTAGCAAGTTAAATGCTGTCTTAATGTGAAAAGGGTTTGAATACCTATCTTGCCTGTTTTTCAAAATAAATGTGTTTCTGGAGCCTCCAGATAATTCTTCTGGTTTCTGAAGCAAATCTGATTTCTCTCTCCAGAACACTGCCTCTGTTCCTTAGATCTTTCAGTCTAACTTCAGATAATGCACGTTGCCTGGTCCTCCCTTCAGTGTGTTAATGTACATGACAAACGCTTTTCAGAACTAAAGCACAGCTGTTAGAGATGCTGGTTAATAGACAGAAGAACTTCCAAGGTGAACCTGCTGTATTATATAGAGTCAAGAGTGCTTCCTTTCAAGGTTTTCTGCCTAGTGCAGCTGAAGAAAATTGAGGCTGTAAGTCAACCACTGTAACAAGGTTTAGTGCTGCCTACTCTGCAACTTCAGGAAAAGCAGGTTTTTCTGTGTCTTTCGTGAAAGGTTCCAGATGTTATTCTTGTTTCCACTTAAGATATATGCCTTCCAGTGGAGCTTGAACTTTGTGTTTTCATGCTCTTGAATCTATGGGTACTTCTTTTCATATCATTTTGGTGGATATTGTTTTACTGGTGATTATTGCCTTGTTGAGGAGGGCAGAGGAGAATCACAGAATAAACTAGATTGGAAAAGACTTTTTAAGATTATCAAGTCCAACCATTAACTTAAGGACTGGCAAAACCACCACTAAACCATGTTACTAAGGGCCTTATTTACACGGTTGTTGAACACTTCAAGGGACGGTCATTCTACCACTGCCCTGAGCAGCCTATTCCAATGCCCTGATTACCCTCAAGTCAGGCTCTGTTATACAGCATTTGTCCTAGACAACTTCACCTTCACGCTATATTTCTTCTTGAAATGGTGTTGGTATGTGTTCTCAGGAGGCATGCCAACCTAGGTTTTTTCCTGTGCTGTGTGGAAGGTCTTGAGTCTGGAGTGTGCATGAAGGTCTCCGGTTACTGATATAAGTTACCAAACAGTACTGTTTAGTTACAATGTGCATTTGTATGGTGCATCTCCTGGCAGAGCAAGAGGAAAGGATGTAAGAGTAAAGAGAGTGTTTCTTCATTGGCTTTTCATGGAAGTAACTTTCTCCAAGTTTTGCCCCTCAGGAAGTCAGTAATGTTTTTTCCATTGAACTACAGAAATGAACAGAAATGTCAAGGCAGGTATTCTAGTAAAATCATAGTCTGGTATTTCAGATTTTATTTCTTTTTTTTTAATAAATCTTGGCATGTTAAGGTTGGGTTTTTTGGGTTGTGGTTTGGTTTTTCTTTGGTTTTTTTTTTTAGTTTATCATGGAAAAAATAGGTGTTATCACACTGTGATTTATGACTTCAAAATCAAAGGAATTAGCTAATAAGCTTCTTTTAAAAGTAATGTTACTGTTTGGCTTTTGGATGTAGTCACCTTTTTAAATCCCACTCAAGCAACTCACATATATCAGCCAAGTTCGTTGATGGGCTTTCTTGAAAGTTCAGGGTATGCAATTGCTATGGCAGCTTTTCCAGCAAGGTCAACAGTTACTCAGGCATGTGGCAAAACATGAGAATGGTGAAAAACCTGCACAGAAACTAACCTTGAAAGTGGATACTGTAGATGAGCTAGTATTTGACTGCATTGGAAGTGACAAGATTTCCTGTTAAATCACTTGAAATAAAACATACCTCTTAATGTGATGCACTTTGAAGCTTGCAAACATTCCCTTTAAGGAAGCACTCCCAGCTAATGAGATTATTACATGCTGCAGTTTCCTTTTAGTCCATTTCTAGCAGGATCTTGCAGGCTGTGTGAAGCTGCCCTACTGCTACTATAACACTATGAATTAGTGTGGAGACACAGCAATAGCCACTCTTGTAGTCATCTGTCTGTTTTCCACAGACTGAGTCCTGTTTTATTTAAAATTGGCAAGTATTTGCTTTCTGTAAACAAATGATGTCATGTATAGAGCGTGGCAGCCCAGAGAAGTGCTTTGTTATTGGATAGTTTGAGTAGGTTTACAGGGCCTGTGGTTCTTAAGTCACTTATCCCAAGGAACTGACAGTTCAAAAAAAACACACCAAAAAACCCCAAGTGAACACAAAATCTACCTTGATATATGTCTTTTTCTGCTGGCTGTTCTATTTTACAGTTCAGGAAGTATATGGTTTCTTTATGAAAGCTTTCACTTGCTACTAGAATGAGGAATTATTTGAATTATGGCTTTTCCACTTCCTTCCAGGCCAGTCAGAGTTTTTAACCTAAATATTTAACAACTATTGAATTTTTTATATGGCTCTTCAGGCCATAAGGAGGAAACAGTATGGCAGTCAGTAAACAGAATTTGACAAAGTGGGTTATCATGCTTTTGTGATGAGATCTAATCTTTTTAATAGTTTGGCAGTACTGTGACCCTTCCACTTGATTTTAGAAGTCCTCTGTAGTCCTCATGACTGATGCAATGTTGACATGTATTGAGCCAGTGAGACTCCAGCATCTTCTTCTACAAAGTCAACTAAATACCTGGAGAAGTGACTTAGAAAAGTTCACCATTCTCACGCTTTGCCACATGACTGAGTAACTGATGACCTTGCTGGAAAAGCTGCCATAGCAATTGCATACCCTGAACCTTCAAGAAAGCCCCGCAAGAAACTTGGCTGATATATGTGAGTTGCTTGAGTGGAGTTTAGAAGGGTGACTGCATACTCAGAGTTAAGAGGACAAGGGCAATATTGTCTGATCAGTTGTCAGTGATACAGAAGATTGCCCAGTGAACACTTTGAAAATAAATACCATTTGATTTGTTACAGCAGTATAATCATCAGCTCTTCAGAGTATTTTGTTGTGCTGCTTCTTGCAGATATAACTGCTCTTGTTGAAGTCACTGAGTTGATCTTATGACTAAACTAATGTAGACTGAGGGTTTAACAAAATATCTTCTCAAATATTCACATTCTTTAGTATAGCCTATTGACCCTTCAGCCTATTGCACTGTTTTTAAAAGCAAGAGACTGAAGTTTCAGAGACTACTTAAATTTAGTTCAGAATATAGCAGCTTCCAAAGAAGGCTGTATGACCACCAGTAATGAGTGGGGTTGTGACTTCAAAGGCAATTGCTTATGCTAGGATTTCAAGTCATGGAATGAGTAGTCCTGCAGCTGGAAAAGGTGGGAGAACAGTAGCTCATCTCATCTGATGGGCTTTTTGTAACTGAGGGAGGAAAGTAAGTAGTTCAGGTTGAACTTATGAGTTGTGATGGTGTTGGAGTTTTCAGAATTGTTTTGTCATTGTTCAAAGTAATACCTCTAGAAGACTTGACAGTGAGTCATAGCATGAGAACATAGCATAGTTAAATCAGCATTTTCAAGTGAGAACTGCTGCTGGAAGTAAGCCTGCTTCCTTGGTGGCTGCTCTTCCTCTGCCATGGTATACATTCCTCTGTACTGGCCCAGGTATTTGAATGGTTGTGCAACACACCAGACTGGATAATAGGTGCGGCTGAAAGTCATTCTTCCTCTTTCTGTTCTTTTCCATCGTAGATGTGAGCCACATTTTTGATACATACATATTTAATAGGCTGTGACTGCTATCCAGTAATAGTCACTATGTTAATAGTAGTTAAGTACTGAAGTTATACTAGAGATAATTCACTTTGTGGTCAAGCATCATTTTGAAGGATGCTTATTCTTCTCTTCGATTTTCTGAGAATGTTATCAAAAAGATCTGCAGAGATCCTGAAAGCAGTCAGGCTATTGCTCTGAGTTATAAGATACATTTTTAGTCTCGCCAACTATGATTTTCATGCAAAATTAATGGCCCCTGGAAATGGAATACCAAGAGCTTGTTGAGGGAGAATGAAAGATTAAGAGGCAGACTAGTTTGACCTTGATGTGGCATTATACTTAAATCTGTAGTCCTAAGGACTAAGGAGGGGGTGTGCTGGCAGAAAGCAGTTGTGAGGCTGCTAGATAATTGGAGAATTTCTAATACTCCTTTTCTCTGGCTGCCTAAAATTGGTCACATTAAAGTCTTCATTTTATACATAATGATGATGTCTGTGATACTGTTAAGGACGTGTCACCCTGAGAAAGTTACTGCAGCACAAGCTAGGATGAAGCTTCATAGTGCACAGAACATTCTATTAATGCATGTGGAGATACTTCAGTCTGAAACACATCTGTCTTTTCTTGACTTGCAATTCAGAAAGGTATTTTTATTACTGAGGACTTAGTTTTGTGTGCATTAATACTAAAATTACAGCTTTCACCAGTATTGAAACTGTCATGACAGGTAGCTTAAAGAGGACAGGTAAAACTTTGTGGTTGTGTTAGAATGTATTGTGGATTGCCAATCCTGAGAACTGAATAGAACAAATAGCTTAAAACATTGCAGACATCAACATTATAAACAGGGCTGGACTTAACATCTCTAAAAATACAAGAGTGTTCAAGGGCAAAGTTCCAGAATGCCATTAAGTCTCTAGTCCTGTGTGTTGACCCTTGAGAATATGGGACTGTATGTAGAAAGTCCTCATAATGGGTAGTGTTGTAGCAGCTGAAATTCCTATTGGCTCCTCACAGTATAGTATATCATCTAAATGTCATGAGAAGGGGCTATTTCAACATTGCCGAGTTATTTAAGACTCACTGCTGCATTAGCCAAAAAAACCCTTGCTCTGGGACCCCTTCCATCCCTGAAGAGTGAGAGAGAAATTTTTAGCCACCCTTTCCTGATCCAGCTGCCAAACCTCAAGCTCTCCCTGCACCATTCAGACTGATCATATCCTCCCTTTCACCCTTGGCTTGAACTCACCTCTTCCAAAGTAGCACCTCCTTTATCACCTTCTCCCACTGGCTGGTGACAAATTCCGAGTGCTCTCCTCATTTCGCTTTCTAAATCTGATGTCAAAACTCTTCAGCAGCTTTCAGTGCTGGATCCTAACTAAACGTGATGTTTCATCAAAAAGCTGCCACCAGAATCAACACAAGTACATGATGTTATAAACACAAAGGCACAACCAGGCTATGCAGATGAGCTGTGCCTTTCAGGCTCCTGGCGGGATCCTTGAGTTTATGAAGCTTGCTACTTCTATAATATAAAAGCTGTATTTGTTGAGGAAAGGCAGTGCTTTAGTGCTGCTGTTTCCTTGCCCTTCTCTAGTTTCAAAACAGGTAACTGAGGTATTGTTTCTCCTTTCATCGGTGTTTAATTGTTCCCAGCATTGGTGATGTCTTAAAGTCTTAAAATGTCCTGAAGCCTTAAACCACAGCCTCATACTGAAGAAATTTAAGGAATGATGCCATAGATGATTGGTTTGCTGTATGGGGTCTGCAGCTGGAACCACACACAACCTCAAAAGTGCTCAGATTGGTTCTGGAGCATCAGTTAGTGATGTTACAATCTCTGTGTTGGACCTTGCAGTGATTGTGACATTTTATTTGGAACAGGAAAAATTGTCTCTGTGGTGAAGCTAGAGGGCACTTCAGTGAGTATTTCCCCTTGTGCTGTGGAATGCAGTCAGCACTGCAGTGACATACTCTTTGAGTAGAAAACTTGAGTGACTTGTTTGAACTGCTTTGAATATCTAGAGCAGTTTTGTCTCTAATCCCACTTAAATAAACCAACCCAACCAAACCACACAAAAACAAACCACCAAGCTGTTCTCTTCAAGAAACTGCTAAAAGCCTTTTGCAAAGGCACTTTCCTGGGGATGGGAGGAGTTAAGTAAAATATTAAATTATTAGAAAATAATCAGCTCTATTTCTACCTCATGTGTTTTTTCCCCTCCTTTTTGTTCCACCCACATGCTGCTAATTTTCGTCTTTTCTTCCTGCACATCAAGACGTCAGAGGCTGCTTACAGAAAAAGTTGTTTTTCCTGAGTTGTCTGTATGCTTTATTGATGCAGCAAAGATGACAAGAAATGAGGGGAAGGAGGAGGTGGGGGTAGGGGGGGGACAAAAGGATGAGCTCTTTCATGGTCTCCTATCATAGGGTGACCATTTTGTTCACTGTTGCATTTGCCAGTTGCCATGGCATCCCCCTCTCACTCTATCCTGGAGGTGTATTCTTGATATAATTAACAGCTCTCCTCCTTCTGTCTCCTGCAGAAAGCAATCATTAAGTGAACATGAAGGGAAGAAAAGTCACTTTTTATCTTTTACTTTGTCTGACAGTGGTTTTCATCCTGCTGTCTTATCTCTTTTGGTCCAATGATGTTTTTGTGCATGGAGCATTGCTGGAACACAGCTGCTTGCGTAGAGTAGAATGTTACACGCCTGCATGCGTTTATGTAAATGGAGGATTTTGTTAGGTTAAAGTGCAGTTCAATCAGATGTATCTAAGCCTTAATTATTTTCTATATATAAAACTGTAATTTCAGGAAATAAAATTGTAATCTTGGTAAATACAGGGTTTTTTAGAATTGGGATCATGGATATTGCTGCTAGTTCTAATGTACCTTGAAGAAAACTTCCAAATGAGATTTTTTTCAAATATTGCTGCAGAGAGGTTGGGGAAAAACTAAGAATAGGCATAGTTTAATTGAAACGCTGTATTGAACAGAAGTTGAAGGGCCAGTCTTGTGGCAAGTGGCCACTGTGTTGTTCAGCCACTTTGTGTGACAGCTTCAAGGCTTTGTGGTGATGCGCTGGTATTCTTTTAAAAGGCACATCTTTTTGTTAGGTGCATTCTGACTTCAGTCCCACAGAATGCCAAACTGAGGCACAGGAATAAATTAAAAACCCAAGAATAAGTTGTGTAACAGGTGTACTGCTAGCATCTTTCATCAGGAAACTTGTGTTGGGAAGACCATCGCTATCCCTTTCTGCGGAACACCTGATTGCTACTTTTTCCCACAGCCCCAGATCAGTGAGCTGTTCTAGGAGCGGTGTCAGAATGTCCCTGTAGGATTTGTTTGTTGTGTTTTGAAAGCAACAGTAAGTATGGTAATGTCATGGTTTAACCTCAGCCAGCAGCTCAGCCCCACACAGCCACTCACTCACTTCCCCTGGTGGGATGGGGGAGAGAATCAGAAAGCTAAAAGTGAGAAAATTCGTGGGTTGAGATAAAGACAGTTTAATAGGTAAAGTGAAAGCCGTGTGTGCAAGCAAAGCAAACCAAGGAATTGGTTCACCACTTCCCATGGACAGGCAGGTGTTCAGACATCTCCAGGAAAGCAGGGCTCTGTCATGCGTAACAGTGACTTGGGAAGAAAAATGGCATCACTCTCAATGTCCCCCCCTCCTTACTACTTCATCCCCCAGCTTCCATTGGAAGGGTTTGTCCATAGCCTCCAGAAGCTGAATGAACTCTTTGAGGAGTATACAGAAATAGTCGATGTTCTAACAAATAAGGAGTCTGATCTTGTCACCTGCATAAGTCAGATATAGTCACAATTCAAACAGACATGCATGCGAGTTATTTATTTAAATTTTAGCTTTATAGAGACTTCATAATGAAGAATATTTCTGCTAAGTTTTTTTAAAGAAGATCAAATAGGAAAGCAGGTATTTATGGAACTAATGGACTGTTTTACTTGTCTTCTGTGACATGTCATTTGGTTATGAATAAGCCTTATATGTTAGTTCCATCCACTTTGGTAGTATGGTAGTTAAAACAGAAGTAGCACTGCATAATCTTCAGTACCTTGTCGTGTTTTAAAGCATGAAGAAGGAAGTCCAGTCCTCACTAGATGAACCTGCAATCACAATGAAAGATAAGAAGGCAGATAAGAGTTTTCATCTTATTTCAGTTATATGCACTTGTTCTCTAAGTAGCATCCTCATCAGTGTAAGAAAAGATTCCTTTCCTCTTGGTGACTAAAGCTGCTTTGTAATAGAGCCACCATCTTTTAAACATAGTGGTGGTAACAGACACTTAACACAGTGCAGTGAATTAAAGAGGGGGAAGGAGAATTGCAGTATTTTGACTTAGTGCCACAACAAAATAGAAACTTAAAAAAAAAAACCCCTCTCCTAATGAGAAACCACATAAAATGCTGGTAAAGGATTATTGTCACTGCTGCTCAGTTCCCTACTGTATCTTTGAGGAAAATAATCTTTATTATGCCTTGCTACTGGTACAGCAGTAGAAATAGATGAACATAAAGTGCTTCTGGCAAAGCCAAGACTTCCTGTAATGAGTTTTTCTGGGATTATTTCTCATATGCAGTGTTATAAAGCCCTGTGTTTTCCTGGAGGCAGGATGATGAAGTGTGGCCCCATAAGTCTTGAGTTGTATAGTTACTGACTTTGCCCTGAACTGGAATTCTTGCCCCTACACTAAAACTAAAATCTCTCAAAGAAAACATGTGCCTTACTGTGGTGCTCGTCTTAATTTTCTGCTTACAGCTTTTGGATGCTCCTCAGTTTCTGGGGCCAGTAAAACATATAAAGAAGGTTTATATCCCTTTTTTTATGGCTGTATGAGGTACAGAATATATAGTAGCAAAGGGTGGGGGTATTTTTTATGCTTTGACTCTTATTTTAAAGACAGGTGTTTCTCCTATTTTTTCTTCCATCCCCTTGTTTGAGAAGAGAAAGTCATTGAGAGGGGTTTGGGTTGGGGTTTTTTTCTCCTTTCAAGGTCTCTGTTTCATTGGGCTGAAAACCTGTCTCTTTACAGAAGTGTTAGGCAACCCTTCACCCGATCACAGGTAGAAGGTTTCCTTTAAAGCCATAAATAAGGAAATCTTTGGTTGCCATTCTTTGGCGTAAAGCTGCACTTTTTGACTACGCATTAGAATTTTTAGTCATGATTTTACTGAGACAGAACCATCATGTTAGTTTCAGCTTCATTCTTTTGAGCAAATGTTATTCTCTTCAGGTTGGTTCTCTGCAAAAAAAAAAAATCCAAAATATTTGCCCAAACCACAGCTTCACCTGGAAGAACCAGTTCAAAATAAAACCTAATTTTTCTTTTCCCTAGAACAGCATCTTCACTTTGAGAAACATTAAATAGAAGTTTGGTTTCATCTGTGTATACCAGTAGGGGGTAACTTTAGTCTCAACCTTTTCTCTCTATGTGCTTGATCACATACAACTTGCAAGATGGCCTTCTTTATTTCAGTGCTTGTCCATTGCCTGCATTGCCTGGCTAAACGCGTGTTGGCCACCCACTGGGGTTCTACCTGGCAGCCAGTTCCCAGTGGCATTCCTCAAACTTACACTGAGGCATCATTCTCTCTGATGCTTCACAGGATGGGATGGAGTGAACCCTTAGTGAGTTTTATGTGACACCAGCTTGGAGGGCATGGTCAGTGTGCTGGAACTTGGGTAAGACTGGAAGAACTAGCTGAAGGTTCAATCCTGCGCCTCGGGCAGAGTGATCCCTGTGCACCATAGCTGGCTGGGGAACAACTCTGCCAAAAAGGATTTGGAGCTATGGACAAAGAAGGTCAGCACAGGTCAGCAATGTGCCTTTATGGCAGTGAAGTCAGAGAGAACTGGGTTTCTTCATCCTGGAGAACAGGAGACTACTGGAGGGTGTGGGTATGGAATTGTCATCTTCAGTGGGGAGGAAGAAACCAGATGAGAAGCGCCATTTAAAGTTGCAGCAAAAGAAATTTGGATGAAATGATAGGAAAAAAATGTTCCCTGTGAAAGTGGTAAAGCACTATAACAGGGGCGCAGAGAGGTTGTGGAATCTCCATCTGTTGTGGTTTGCTACAGCTGAACCCAGGACACGATCCTTGGTGACATTTGGAACTGCGCTGGACACGGGCCCTCAGTAAGCTGATCTGACTGAAGGCAGCTCTGCTTTGAGCAGAAATTGGACTACAGACGTGCAGAGGTCCCTTCCAGGAGGAGGAGTGTTGCTGTAGTCCTCCTCTCACTAATCATTTTTCTTCTGAGTACCATTCAAATATGTGCTGAGTTGCTTTCCAAGAGCCCTTCTTCTGTCTCTGGAAATAGCTGTGTATTTTTATAGAAATACAGTTTGAGATGCAGTTATATTTTTAACAAGTATGTACCTAACTAGTAGTACCTTCATGTGTTTCTGATGAAAAAAACCCAAACCTGGGTTTAATACAAGCACGGAAATGTCAGGTTCTACATAATGTATTATGTAAGTTAATGAAGTGCTTGGGTGTGAAGGGTTTTCCCTCTAAATCACAGCTGAAGACATTTCCTCTAGTGATCTCACTTCTGGCTTAAGGCTTTCTTCTGTGCTTTCCCTCAAGTTTGCATGATCCCGTTTGTGAGTCTTGAGACCTTTAGTTTTGGAACTGATGGTTTAAACATCAGAAACCTGCTTTCAGAGGCAGAATAGACGTTTCTTTTTGCTCTAACGTGGTAATAGTTGTGAATATAGCTGCTACATTTTATTTTTTGTGTGCACATAGCATCTGGCAGGTTTTAATCAAATGCTCTTTGCAGATTGATTAATCAAGTTCAGGAACTTCAAAAATACATCCCACCAATTATTTAAAAAAAGCTGTACTTGTGTGTTTTCCACCTTTGAATTTTAAGCGTGTGTTTTCTCCAGCTGCGATTTACTCTGTTCTCTCAGTGAAATTCTGCTGGCTCCTCTGGCATTGTAAAAAATCTTTGGTCATTTAGGCCATTAGGGCCCAATTTAGTTTTACATTTGAGAGCAGAACTCGTATTTCCTATTTCAAACACTCATACTCTAGCACTATGGTTAAAACAAGGGGTTTTCTTCACAGTAGAGGTATGAGACAGGAGTTAAATAGCTGAAGATTCCATTCAACTGTATCTTTTACAGTCCAGTAAGTCTTCATTGAATGAAGACCATAAAGAGCACTAAATAAATGTGTTCTCTGGCCTCACAGGCAGGAAGATCTGATTGCTGATAAAAAATACAGAGAAGATACTCAATTTATGGGTACTTTTGTTCCCTTCTTCGGTGAATTTATGTCCCCCTTCTACCTTCTGTCTGTATAATCAATGATACTGCATTAAATTCTTAGCTCTGGCTTCAGAATGTCACTTTTGGTGCCACTGTTACTTCTGCAAAGGCGACAGATCTTCCAGAACATTATTCCAAGTCGGACACCAGTGTTATTCAGTTCTGCAGTTACTGGGAATTTGTGACTTGAGGTTAAGATGATCACTTATTTTGCAAGCAAATAGATTTTTCTGCTTTCTCTATTTCTTCTGACATCGTTCACTAAGAATTATGTCTTCTAATAATTTGCAAATGCTCTTAAAGCACTGCAGATCTGTTTGTTCAGGTCGGGAGTTTGTCAATATGAATATGAGCAAATATTCAAGTGCTGCTTTGCTAAATAGATGATAAAGAACAGCAAAATAATCCATAAAGGCAAAATATTCCTTTATAATAGTTACTGATTTTATATTCACTTTAGAGACAGTGTTTTCTATCTACGGAAAGTTGTACGGCTCACAGTCACTGAAGCAGGTAGCATATGCAGAATTACTGACATGTATTTTCTCACTGTCTCTGCCTGCCCTTTTTTGTTTTGTGTAGGCCACAGGAGAAGCACCTACAACTCCAAAGCATACAAAGGAGAACAGAGAGAGCTTCTTCCCAGTAACAGCAACCACACTGCATCCTACCGCAGTGAATCCAGACACTGCAACTGCTGAAAATCTCCTGAGACTGAATGATCTGCATTCCAAATCCAAACCAGCCTCTTCCTCTTCTTCCTCCTCCTCCTCAGCATCTTCAGTACCTCCATCCCAGGAGTCACACAGGGACACTGAGCATCTGCGGAGTCAAAATGCAGAGACTGCTCCCAGCACAAGTGATCTTGCACGTGGTAAGTCTCAGGGAGACAGAATGTTTTGGTGCTCTCTAATGGGTTTGCCATGGCCCACATGGTGCATCCGTGCCTCAGTTCTGATTCTCTCCTTTTTTCTGATCACTAGACCACACTCAAAAGGCTACAGAGATTTTTGTCTTGGTCCTGAATTGGGCACATTTACATAATACATGTTTTAATTACTAGGATTGATTAAAAAAGTGACCACTGTCACATACTTGTATATGTAATGGAGGTTGCATACTTGCATGCAAAATCATGGAATAGCAACCAAAAAATAATTTTAGGTTTTTAATAGAGGATTTTAGTCTGTAGTAGCATAAAAATACCCCATTTCTGTTTCATTCGAAGAGGTGAGAATCTGGTTCTTTAAAATACCTTAAATCATTAAAAATGTTAGAAGTGATTGCAATTGAAATAAACTGGTGGACAGCCTGCATCTGACTCGCAAGTGCCCTGTTAACATAATTAGATGCACAGTTATCACTGCCCTGTATGTGTGTGTGGAGATACAGAACATTGCGAAAATTCCAATATTTTACATGGTTCATAAAGTTAGTGTTTCATCACTGTTAATTTTCACATTTGAGAAGAGAAGCATCTGGTGGGACTGGAATGTTGGGAATATATTATTTATAGCCCTTGTATGGTGATATGCAAGGTTAGACTACAGAGAAGGATTGAAGAAACTGAACAAGTGTTAGTTGTTCTGTAGCACAATCATGTGGCTTGTTTAGGCCTGTGTTTTGTACTTGGTCCTATACAGCTTGTGTAGATTAGGAAAGAAGTACATAAGAATGCTCTTTTTGCTTACTGCTGTCATGGCAGGCTGGCTTGTTAGCAGTAGCCAAAGTCACTGTGCAGGGCAGTACTGATCCACTTTGGGGAATGAAGTAAGATTAGACCCAATTTTGGACTCGCCTTAGGTACCTAGAAGAGGTGGTTGTGCTTATTTGTAGGACACTGTGCATGATAAGGTGGCAGAACACCTGCTATATAGCTTGTACTTTCTTGCAACCTTAGCAGGAACACTGTCTGAAATGGTGTCTGCTGCTGCCTGTGCTCACTCCCATCTGTTCGCAAGCTTGGGGCCTAACAGTACTCACAAAATGTCATAGACAAATCCATAGAAGCCCAGATAAAGTTATGAATGAACGATATATATAATAGATATGGTGAAAAGTGGCAGACTGGATAGTGCCCAGCTTTGTGAGACTTAATGGTGCATAAAGTTCGTTAATAACGAATAGACTCTGATCTAGTCTGGATGTTCTGTAACTTTTTCAAATTTTTATCTGTTCGACTTGTGGTATTTCATTTCTTTCCATATGAAATCAGCCTCAGCATCTGAATGCACATCATCTGCTGAATTTGTCAGCAGGGAAGAGCAAATTAGGGAGAAATCACTTTTCCCAACTTGCTAATTCCTGAGAACAGACTGGAATTTAACATCCAATATTAGCGATTGCTTTGTAATGATAGAATTTTTCACAGATCCGGGAGAGATTGTCTTGGGATAGGAAGAAAGGAAAAGGGAGTGATAAGGAAAGGAATGGCTTAGTCAATGTGTAAACCATGTTTGTTATTGTCCTTGTGAAGCTGAAGAATGGAGTTGCATAGTGTCATAAGATGTCTTGGCAGGCTTGTTCAACAGGGAGTAATTTGGGTTTGTGCCTAGACAACGGGAGAAAAATGAATCCTCTGTGAAGCTGCTGTATGCTTACTAAAGAGACCAGTGGTAGGAATGACAATGCAGATAAGAACTTCCGTGTTCTTCTGGTTTTCAGACAGAACTCAGGAGCATTTTTGCCATGCTGTCCTCTCTGCAAATACCCACACTGTAGTGATTGAAGGTTTATTTTAATCTTTTGATTGCCTAGTTTTTGTTAGGATTGTAAAGTTGCATATCGTTCGTTGTTCTTTCATGCTAGCTATACATTGCCTTGGTAGAGAGAGATGGAAGAATTAGCTGCCAGAATTACACCCATGAAACTGTGTCTAAAGATGAAGGGGCTCTCTCTGCAGAGCTCTCATTCCAGTGCTGAATGCATGTGTTGGATCTGGCTTTCTGGCTCTCAGACCTACCTGACAGGTCATTTCTCTAGCTGAGAGAGAGACCAATTACTGCTGTGTCCTTTCGTTTTCTTTTTAATTCTCCTACCTCTGAATCCACCTCCTCTAAAAAGAATTACTTCTAGTTCTGCTGCATCCCTTTTCCTTCTGCCTTCCATTAGCTTTGTTTCTATAAAAACTCCTCCCATTTTTAGAGTAATCCATTTTCATCTTTTTTTGTCTTGTCACTTCCTCCTGTATCTTTTTGTTCATGTGCAAGTATTTCACATCAAAGAGTATTAACTGTTACCATTTTCTGTGACTTCACCCAGAAAAAGGAATAGCTTTCCAGGCAATGTTGATTCTATGCCACTCATTTCTTATGTAAATATTTTAGTGATATTTTGTGTAGTACATGACTAACTGGTACAGAATACAGCGTGATGAAGTCCAGCAGCAAAGTGGTGATGGTAATTTCAGCATGAGAGCTTCCTACATTGGGGTATAAATGTACATGGGACAGTTACCTTTGTGGCTCAGCCTAAAATTTTCTCTGGGGAAACTAAAATAGGACAATTAAGATAAACCCTCTCCAGCCTGTCACACTCCTCCAGCATTTACTGTTGTAAATTGCTGACAAATCTTGACATTGTCTTCTTTACTGTACTTGCTCTAATAATGATTCTTATAAGAAATGAACAGGAAAACATTCACATCTGAGTTTCGATATCAAGAGAAGTTTTTATACTTGGAATTAAAGTTATGTGTTTTGCTTAAAGCCAGCTGTTTACCAAATTGGAATATAAAATCAGAGTGAAAAGTAACATTTCTCCCTCCCCTACGTTCAATTTTTGTCCATTAAGGCTAAGCATTTCAATATAAAGCCAAGGTCATGATACAGCTGTCCAAATTCAGAGCAAAGGAAGACAATTCTCCTGTGTTGTGCAGGATAGTTGCACTCCAATAAGCCATGTGAATACCCTGCTTTGATTTCAGATGTTTGTTAGCTAGGTGCAACAGTGCAAGTAGTGGTGTAAATGTATTGCAGCTTGTACAATTTCTAGACTTTCAGAAGCACAGTAAATGAATGCAAGTGAGGACAGTTGCATGGAAAAATAAGTACAACTGTTGTGGTGAGCAATGAAGTTAAATTGTTTATGTAGGCAGCAGCAGACTCCCTAAAAGGCAGATGTTCAAAATAAAGAGGGTTTTGAAGCAGCAAGTCCTAAGAATTTAGTTACAGCGTTGTAATCTGGTAGGCTTTTAACTGGCATCAGAGTTGTAAGAGTACTTCGGGTGTACAGAGCATCTTTTCACAGAAGTCTGCAGCTTAGTTTATTTTAACTACTGGTACATCACCTTAAGTTCATATTGAGTTCTCAGAAGACTGAGGTAATTCACACAAGGTACAGGGAAGTACTACAAAGAATGTCAGCTCTATAATTTTGCACTGACAGTGTCTATCTTCATATTATAAGTACATGGCACAGGGGTTCAGTGTGATTCCTCACAGTTCTAGATATCCAGACATGAATGGACATCCACAATCCCTGTTTCTGAGTGAAATAATGGAGATTGTAGGTTGTCATCATTAGTTGAGGTTAGCCAAATACTGGTATCAGTGTCTTCTGTGTTTGATTGTCATAAATTTCTAAAGACAAACATGGATTTTAAAAGACTGTAATTCAGAGGCACTAAAAACTTCCTGCTTACACAAAAGGTCCAGAATATTTGGCGCTGTTGGTAATGCATTACTTTAACTCTGGATTTCAATTCAAGCCTTTGGATACTTTTAAAATGTCTGGAAGTAGTAAGATTTAGCCCTCTTAATTGCAATCAGTGCTTTACCATATTTTTTCTGCTGACTACAAAGCCATGCTTTAGAGAGTTGTTCTCAACTGATGGCTCTAAAACCCCTGAAACACAGAAAAGATTAGACTGGCCGAGCTCCAGTGGCCTCTTATGAGTCCTCGTCATGTAGCAGTCACCTGGCATGAGGGTTGTCTCTTCAATGCACATGTTCTGCTCTTTTTTTCTTGTGTTACTTGTATGCAACTTTCATGACTTTCCCCTTCATTTCTCCTGTTGACTTATGCTGGGTTTTGGCAGCTGTTTTCCTCAGTTCCCAAGGTTGAATTCCTGCAAGGCTTTAAAAACTCTTATTGAAATACTTGTAACCCCATGCCTCTGGGTAGGGTAGAAGCTCCTATCCACCTGTTAGTAACTGCAAAGTCACTAACAGAAGTCAACTGAGCTGCCTTTAGCTAGCTCTGTGTTTGCTGTCTCCGTGTCTCTGATCTCATGCTGCTTCAGCCTCCTTGGCATTGGTATTCTCACTTCCCTTTGTCTGATGCTTGCTTTTCATGAAGCTTTTTATTTTTCACAATGGGTACCCTCTGAAAACAGCTACACTGCTGAAAGTCTGCAGAGGTTTCCTGTTTGTGAATGGCTTCTTAGTTCTTTTTTGCATAGTGCTCAGACAGTACCAGTCAGTCCTGTCTTTTCCTCTTCCCTTTGTGGGAAGTATGCTCATTTGCTTTGCTGTCACAACAAATTCATGCCAGAAGACGGTTTTAGTAAACTTAATGTCCATTTCTGAGCTTTACCTTTCAGATTCCTGAAGTATTTGCTCAATGCAGTGCTGTGCAGAAGGTCCTTTTAAATTAAAACTGAGGTTGTTTTTATGTACCCATGTTAGATCAATAAGAACAAATAGGTCAGGAGTGGCAGCTTCCCAGCTGTAGCCTGTGAGGTGTTGGTACACAGCCAGGGGTTTAGTGCAGCCTGGGCAGGTTTGCGGTCCAAGAGGCTCTCTAGCCCTATGCACCTTTAGATCCCCCAGATCTCAGAGAGTCACTGGCCTATGCATATCATACTAAAGGAATACAGGTTTTGGAGACCTTTTGTAAAAGAACATGGTAATGATGCTATACTGTTACAATATGTTTCCATTTCACTAGTTCTAGATCACTGCCAGCAGCATAAAATTTACATATATTCCTGCACAAATGAAGACTGAAGAGAGATGTAGTTGTAAGCCTGCTGCACAGGCATTATGTTACTTGCAAAGTTCTTACCAAATTGTGAGGTGTCATTGTATTCTTTTAAGAGATGTTTCTGACAGCTGCTTTTGCTAATTGCATTGTGCTTAGCTGGCTATCAGGTCAAAGGAGGATAACATACTGACAGAGAAGGAAAAGTCTTACAGCTTCCATGAGGTAATGAGTACATAGCATTCAGAAATAGTAGAGTGCAAATGAGTGACTGGTACTATCCACAGGTGTGTGCTTGCTCAGTTAGATATTAAAACACAACTATCAGGTACCTGTATTTTTATAGTGCCATTTGAACGTTCATGTAGTTGAATATCAAACTGTTGTCTTTTTGACCTAGGCCCATACTTTTTTATTTTCATGGAAGTTCTGTTTTGTTTTTAAGAAGAGTTAGTATTCATTTCAGAGCGCTTTTTTGTTTGTTTACCAACATGCACACCCGCTTTCTGCACCTCTAGGAAGCTTGGTAGTGCAGGAAATGTTTTTGGACATAGGTACTCCACTCTCTGCTGTTAGGTTGGCCCCAGTGTGGCTGTTACAGGGATCTGGTGTGGCCCATACTAATTCCTAATTAGTATGGGCCAGGGACTATTTCCAGGAAACACTTTCAGAGCAGCCACCTGTTTTAGTCACATTCATGTTGTTCTGTGACAGCTGACCTCGGCATTAGGAAGCATTTTGGGGTATGTCTCACATAGTTGTACAGTAGGCTCTCTGTTCAGGACCCCAGTGATAAATATAGCAATGTGCCATGCTATTACAGTGCGAACTTCTCTTCACCAGGCTGCTTGAATTTCTTTCATTTCAGGGGCAATAGAACTTGTGTTCTGCAGCTTTTCGCCTCCAAAATTACTCTGGCACTTAATTTTTAACACATGTCTCTGTGTGTGTCAGCTTTGAATGTAATTTCCTGAATTTGGCATTTCAAGTCAAATACTTATTTCTACAGCTATGACTTGGTAGTGGATTTTTAGAGGAAAAAAAAAAGTCATGATAGGGTATTTGGAATGAATTTAGATAAAGTAAACATGTAAGGAAAGGCTAGCACCTATACCTGCCACATCTATGATGAACTAAGCACCACATCTATGATGAACTAAGCTGTCTCACTGCCTGCTGTGGTATAGTAGCTAATGGCACGTACAGCTTGAAGGCCAATGCACCCTTATTTCTTGGGTCAGCATCCTTAAACAAACTGTGTTCAGCTGAACCAACCTGTGTTCCAGTGCAGTCTTTCCGTTGACATAGTGGCACAGTGTACGAGGAAACTCTGAGTTCCTTCAAATTCAAGCTTTCCATGGCCTTTGCAACTGCTGTGTGGGGAAAAAAGCTGTATTAATTCCCAGCACTCTGGAGAGTGAGGCAGATGGAGTACAGAAGATTGTTTTCATATTAGCACTATTCTTTGGAAATGTGGTAAGATTACTGTGTCAGGGAGCAAAGATGAGATCCCTTTCCATCACTGTGAAAAAAAAAAGATCTACCTTGAACGTAAATGAGTAACAGTTCTGTGAACAATTACATGTGCTTTGGATGGCCATAAAACCACAAAATAAGCCAGTTGTTACTGGGACCACTTAAATAAGTGTTTCCTAGTGTCTGTAAGCACACAGAATTCAATCCTCATGCTTTTGGAGTTGCTGGAAAACAAGGTAGTACAGATTTGCTAAATCATAGTAATGTGTTTTCAGGCTTTTTGTCTTGACACGCAGAACCGCTGGGGAAGGTATTTTGTAGAGGGATGAAGGCAAGTGGTGCAAGTGCTTGATTTAAGCACTTAAAACTGTTGCTTGTTCATTTCTCCAAGCATTTGCTTTTGAAATTATGTTAGTATTCTGTTCTGGAGTTCAAAGCTCAGCTCCTTCCTTTTTCCTATAATTAAATGGTGTTTTTTGCATGCAGTGTAAGGTTTTTCTTGTATCCTTTAACATATCAGTGCTATAATATTTCAAACTGCTTTTGTCAGAAACTGGAAAACGTTTTTCTCCAGGTGCTAGTCACATTTTCTGGGCTTGTCTTTCAGTTGTCATCTAATTGGTTTAGTGCATGACTAAAGGATTTCTTTGAAATTCCACCTAACATTACAGCATTACAAAACATTTTAATGTTCTTATACCTGGCAACATGAGGAAATCAAATGCTTAAGCATGCAGTGCAGTGCAGAGGGAGCAGAACAAATGTTTACTGGTTACAGAACTACTGCTTTTAAACTTTCTCCACGTGTGCAAATTGCCACGTGAATATTTTTGACGGTGTTATTTTTCACTTTATACGCAGCAGAATAGCAGTGTACATTGTCTCGGTGTAAAAATGGTTGCAGGGGTTGCATAATCTGTATGTTCAGAATGTGTGGATTTATGTATATAGTGTATTCTCTATATAAAGAGAGACCGAGAGAAAGAATATTAACTGTGATGAAGTCATGAACCCAGGCGCCCGCTATAGGCATCTGCAAACACTGGTTACCCTGGCAACAAGTGGAAAGAGGTTGGAGAGGAAAGCTGGAGTAGGTTGTTGCATTGAATTGTTTTCAGCTTGTTTCTTCCTCACTAAAGCAGGGAGATGTTGAAAGGTATGATGTCCCTCTTTCTATGTGTGTACGATTTTATATGTATTTAGACAGTTGTTGGGAATGGGAAGGCTAAAAATACCCCATACTTGTCATTCAGCTCAATTGGAGACAGACTTTTCAATATAAATAATAATATGCATTGCAAATCTGTGGGGGTTTTTTTCTCTGTGCTCGATTTCTGTGTGGTGCGTTGTAAGGTGAGAGTGCTAAATCGGTCTCCAGAGTACAGTACCTGTTCCATCCTCAGCCTGGAGACAAGTGAGTGTTGCGTATTATGTCTTCAGAAACTGATTTTATTTTAAACTGGGTTTGAAAAGCTTACGTTTGAAAACCTGCCAGGACAGTACAGATACTGGGTATTATCAAAAGATTTGTTAACTGATACTGAATCTGAACTTCTGAACTTCTTCAGAATGTGCTGTGCTTATATTCTTCTGCTCTTGCACTTGTGCAGAATATTGTGGCTCATGAGTTAGTGGAGTCTTTTCCTCCCTGGGGAAAGTTTTTATTAGAAAAACTAGGACATTATGTTCAGGGCTGTAACAGCATCTTCCACAAGACAAATATCAAGATAGTCTCTTCAGAAATCTGTTTTAGACAAATAATGGGAGACCCTACCGTGTATTTCTTCTTGATTACCTTTCTCTCGTTGACCCTTTCCTTCTGAAAAAAAGGTACAATACAGTATCTGTGCACTGTATTAAAGTATTAGTAGTATAAATGATGAGAAACACCAGAAACAACCAATTCTTGTAATTTTCAAGAATAAAGAAAAATATTTTGTTCATTAACTTTAACTTGAGAATAATGGCACTCATAAAAATTGCACAGAATAAAGTGTATGACCCAGTCAGGGAATAGAAGCCAGTCACTGTGCATTTAACACCTCTGAGAGCAAGGGATTGATTAACAGACAACGATTCTTGATTTCTCATATACTGAAAGACACTGCCTAATAGAATATTAACAAGTGTTGTTTCCAGAAGTGCAGTGATAGAAATACACACTTGGTGTGCCAGACTCCTGCCCTTTCATTTTGAGCCACTTCTACATGAAAAAGGGCTGACACATAATTTTATTCAAATTAAATCTAGTTTTACTATACTATAAAACTGAATTTTTAAAACTTAACAAAAAAAGTATGTGATGAAAGATCGATAGATTGTGCTGATTGCTCCTAAAAGAACACAGACTGGTATTAGTCTTGTAGCATCGTCCTAGAAATAGGCTGCCCCAAACCAGCTTTTGTCAGTGGGATGTAATTTAGTTAAAGCACAGCAGATCACCTTAAGCAATGATGTATCTTACAATTAAACAGATTGTCAGAGCTCTTACTCTGAATGGTGAACTAGTAAGTAATTCAGTAGTTGAGTGCATACAGAACTGTTCTCAGCAGTATAGCTGAGGCTGTAGGGTTTGCACATTATTTGTATGGTATTGTATCTGCTAAATTAATTACTGTTTTGTATTCTTGATTAATAAGCGGATAAGAAAGATTCTGTTAGTACTTACCCTAGGATACTTAAAACTGTGATTCTGGAGCATTGGAGTAAGTTAAAAATGAGTTGATTTCTTGGCTGTCTTGCAGGGTGATCTTTTGAAGTCATCATTTTTAGCTTGCTTTTCTTCAAATGTTGATGTAATGTTTCTTCCTGTCTTTCAATCAAGTGTCTTCTAGCACTTCAGTGTGTGCATCATCTGGGTTTAGACTATAGCTTATCTTCAGATGCTAGCAGTGTAATGGATACGGGTATATTGGCTTTGGGTCACGTTAGGGCTGATCCTTCTTTGTATGGTCTCTTGTACTTTGCCAGCATTTGGTTAAATCATACGTGTATCTGGTATAAAGGGCAGGTAGATACACAAAATGAGCCGTCAGCCTTCCTCTGCTTCATAAACAAGGAAATAGTGAATTATGATTTTCCTAGTTGAGATTCCTGTAGTTAAGCACTTCCTCCTGTGTTATTTTTAAGCTCATTTGGTCTATTAATACAATGCGTGTATAGATGCAACGATTACTTTTCTACTTCTAATGCTGTATTTTGAAGTATCCACAGAGAAATGTGCAAGAGTGCTGAGAATAAGAACTACATTCTTCTGCATTAGATGTTTCCATTTTGTGCTTGATAGTGAGTGAACATCACAGAACAGAAGCTGCCTGTGATTTGTGGTGTAGTGTGTGACCTTTCCTTTTCGGGAGCTGTTGGAGAATTCTCTACAAGCAAACTCATTTATCCTAAGGCTTATATTGGCTATCAGCTACAAGTTTAGATGATGGGTTCTTTTCTTTACCAATGAAAATTAGTGGATGAACGAACTTACAGCCTGCTTTGATAAGCCTTTTCTTGTACAAATTATTCCGGAACCCTAGAAATTCTAATCCTTTTAAAAATGTTACCTCTTTCAGACTGCATTGATCTGACTTTTACCAGGCTGTTAAGCTGCAGTGTTGTCTTAAGCATTTTCTACAAGTGAAACTCTTGTTCAGGAGCATCTTACTGTGGTAAATTCCAGGTTCTTAATCTACACTGGTGAAGATGGTGAAGCATTTTCAGCACCTGAGCAGGTTTGAGTAGTTTAGCAGTGAGGAAAAGTTGAAATGGATATTCCTTGTCAAGGCCCCACACTGTCAAAATCCTAAATTAATGTCGAATGATGATGTGAGGAACATATAAAGAGTTTTAGACCAAGTTAGGCTGTGAATATACGTTGTATCTGCTGGTCCATGCTAGCTGCCTGTGCGCACTGTAGGCTGTGAGAATACAAGGTGGTTCAAATTAGACTGGACAGGCCTTTGGTTTTGAAGGATATCTTCATTTTTATCAGAGAGTGAGAGCTTGTTTGTGTGTCCATAGCCTTGAGTGGTTTGCTGCTGATTCAGTTTGCCCTTCCCAGAAAGGGCACCAGTAGCTCTCAGCAGTTCAGTGAAATTACTCCTGTTCTGTACAGTTTGCATCTCAGTGTGTAAGAAAACTGTTTTAACACTGCATTAATTGAAAAGCAGATACAGCTGGTGTGTAATAAAGAGATTCTACGAACACATACATGGATTCTGAGTTACAAGCATCCCAAGTTCTGGAACAGCAGAAGGTGGGAATTTTAGACTAATTTATTTATAGAGATACAGTGGACTTACAAGTGAGAAGTGGGAATTTAGTGTAACTTGATACTGATTTCATAAAAAACAGATTTGGCTCTGTTACTGGATATTTGCAGTGATCAGTCTTCCTTACCAGTAAGGTGGACTACAATGTAGCAAGTATGTGTGGTTGCGGATCAGAGGGACCATTGAGCACAGCTGGCTCATCATTAAGGGTGATGGATTTTGCTCTGCACGTGTGCCAGCTGTTTCAACCTTCACATCTCCAAAGGGGAATGGTCAGTTGCATGTGGTTTTGTTGCAGATGTTCAGAGATAACAAAGTGTCATACACAGCAATTTTTTTCTTCTGCTTTTTAAATGACATTTACTAGCATTTTCTTTTTTAACAGTTTGAATTGGTGGCACGAAGTATGACAAAGTTGGTAATGTCATCTTAGCTTGCCAGTGCTTAATTTCACTCAGTCATGTTACAGAAATAGAGCAAGGGTTAAAAAAAATCCTACCAGTTGGTTAGCAGCAGGATTAAGGCTCGGGAGAGAGATCAGGATGTCTCTTAATATCTGTGAATTGTATTTCATTACTAAAGAGGAAGAAGAGCTTGAAGTGCCTTTGGAGGGGCTTGGATTTCAGCAGCAGGAGTCGCGGCTTTGTCAGCAGATGAAAATGGCAACTGTTGCACCCTCACCAGAGCCTGTTTGCTGGCAAGTGGAATCAGTGACCAGCACAAATTTGGGACATGTTTGTACCCAAGGTAGGAGCTTTCTGTGCTTCAAAGAATTCTGAAAATGCATGGTTAGATGCAGATCTAGGGGTTGGTTGATTGGATAGCTGTGATTCATATTCCTCAGTTTCTTTGCCTGCCTTCCAGTCAAGTATTCCAGAGTGTAGAGGCATTCCTGACAATGTCCCAGCTTCCTGGGAAAGTGCCTTTTCATCCCTTAATAGTTATTCTTTTTGGTGCAAGACTTGCATGCTAAATACCATGGCATCAGAGCCAAATCAAAAAGCTCACAGTACCATGCCACCATGCTTTTGTAGTTTGTGCATCCTTTAAAGTGGAATTTCTCTTTTAATTGGAGTTTTCTGTGGGGCAGTACACCACTTCAAATGACACTGTTTGAATATTGAGCTGAAGGAAATGATTTTGTTTCCCCCTTATGTTCACTCAGTTTGAGTAAACACAAACCCAGCATTTCTGCAGTAAATGCTTTCTACCCCTCCTCTGCCTGCTTCCCAAGAGAAATAGGAGTTGGTGTTTTAATTGAGAAAGTGTAAAACTTGGTATTTCAGGCAGGCATAATCTAGATATTTATGTTTGGGGTATCTCGTTTTTCCTTATTTGTTGAAAGGGAGATTATCCTGTGTCTGATTACTATAGCATATTTGGTGCTCTGCTCTGAAATGATTGGCTGCCCATGGAGACGGGTCACTGACCTTGATGGAAAGCTGTGCCTCATCTGCTCTGGCAGTTCTTACCATAATGTGCACACTTGAAAACGCACAATGCAATTTTATATCCCTTAGTAGACAATTCAACTGCTGGTGGTTTTTCAGAATAGCATCAAGAAGCTGGCATTTTATTTTGTTGTGTTTAATGCATATGAATACCTGTTATGTCAGTCTGAGATAGACTGGTGTTTTCATTCACATGACTTCATATGAAGTAGCATTATTAGTAAGAAATTGAGAGATCTCTTTTAACAAATTATCAGTTTTAATGTCAAAGCTGCTTGTTGTTGTGTATATATTATTTTGTAATGTGATAGTGGCTAGAGGAGGGCTGGATCCCTCCTTACTTCATGAGATGAGCCCTGTCTGAGCAAGCTTCCATTGGAAAGACCACCAACTGAGACACTTGAGAAGTATGTGGAAATGATGCTAACTAGTGTGCGAGACAGTGGCATGAGCACCTCAAGGAGGGTTTTATGGCAGGATTTGAAGAGAGCAATGAGGAAATCTTATTGGGTGTTAACATATATTTTTATGAAATTGTTGTGGAGTTGCTGTCTCCATAATTAAAGAAACAACATGATGGTGGAAGGAATTAAGACTCATCAGTAAAGCTAAGTAGCTTCATTGTTGCATTAGAGAATGGAGAGGCAGTTACAGAATGCAAAGATAAGATAATTGCATCTGAAACAAGAAGTGGGAAAATGTTTGCAGTAGCCTTCTACATGTGGCTGGGTCAGTGCTACACTGCCACTTGTCATGCCTGATCAGATTGAGTTTCTGCTGCCCATGAAGATTATTTTTTTTTAAATTATGTCTGGTTTCCAGTTGTCATTATAGAATTTTGAGGCACTTTGTTGTTCTGTTTCTAAGCCTTAATTAATGCAATGCTTCAAGAAAGGCCTTTTGAGCCAGCCATATGTCTAGCAATGAACTGTTCCCTCTTCTTTGTGAAATCCTAGATAGCTTCCTAACATGTTTTTCCTTACTATTTTCTGTTTAGCCTCAAGTTCCAAGCCTGAACTCAGCTCCAGTTCACAGACTTTGGGAAGTCAGCAGAACAAGACAGATGGCACCCGAGTAAAAACTCGCATTCTGCCCAACATGCCAAAGCTTTTCATACCTTCATCTGTCACCAAATTTCCACCTGAGATCACTGTCACTCCACCCACTCCCACCCTCCTTTCTCCAAAGGGCAGCATTTCAGAAGAGACCAAGCAAAAGTTAAAGGTAATAAAAGGGAAACAGTAATTTTTTAGATTGTTTTTATCTTAATTCTACCCTTAATAAAATACTTGTATGAAAGGAGCAACAGTTCCTGACCCAGTTCATAACCACAGGTAGTATAAGTAGTGGAAGATGACGCTAGCTGTTAGCAGGAGCGAGTTTTTAAGGACTGGTGAAATATTGGCCATGGGTGAAATCATAGCTGTCCTAGTCCCTATGCCTATTCTGAGGCAATTGGAAAGAACTACAAAAATGGGTGAGTGAGGTAGTGCAACCATTGCAATTCTTAGGCTAGTAGAAGCTACCAGAATATTGACTGTGGGGAAGCCTACTGGTAAATGTCATGCTGTTTCAGATTAGGATGCCATGTCTTTAATTAGAAGTCAGAGAGCTACTGAATGTGAAGGGATAGCAACCAGTGGGCTTTTATCCCTGTGATCACGGGTTTATCCTGACTATTTAGCAATATATTCTCTCTCTCTCTTTTTGGGATCAGTCTGCTATTTTGTCTGCTCAGTCTGCAGCGAATGTAAAGAAGGAGAGCCTTTGTCAGCCAGCTTTGGAAATCTTAGAGACCTCAAGCCAGGAGTCCTCACTGGAAAGTGATACTGATGAAGATGATGACTACATGGACATATGAGTGAATTTTGGCCATCATCAACACCAACCATATAACCATTCTTGTTGCCAGCATCTCTGGCAGTTGAAACATCTTTGTTGGCATTACTCTCCATTTAATTGGCATCATTGTGTTCTTCACTTTCATTACCTTTTTATCACCACTACCACTTGTATTGCCTTCAAAATCTTCGCCATTCTCCCCATCATGGTGCTTGATGGAAAGAACAATTGTTTACCAGGCAGTCAATTCATTTGGACCACACTCTCACCTCTACCTTCAGCAACACAAGGATGTTTTGTGCTGCAGTTCACATCTCTCTGCTGTTCCTGTTTCTTCAAACCAGAGCCTTGGAAGTCACTCCAGTAGCTCTTTTCTATAGCATTTTCTTCCGTTTAATTGTCTGTTTGCATTTTGCCCACTAGTTAAGTTTTTCTCCCAGTAATTCAGCAACCTGTTGTCTGTCCAGCCATGCCATGTCCAACAGCTCTCTTTAAGGTGAATGGAGGAGGAAAAATTTGCTGAGCTGGTGGATGTTTTAATTGTATGAAGAAAGTCTGTGGCTTTGTTGTGAGGCCAGAAAGGTGAGCTGAGAGTCTGTCAGGTCCTTGGCACTGCTGGATGCTTTGTTGGAATTTGACTGTGACAATAGGCAAAGAACCATCTTTTCCAGGCAGACAGAGAGGTTGGCCTCCTGTTTGTACTCATTTCACACCAATGTACCTGAGTGTTGGCTTAAAGAACTGATCTTTCCAGAATTGTCTTACAGTCCTTTCTCTTCTGATGCCTTGGACAAGCATTTTGAATTGGGGGCTAGATGATATTTTTATGGAGGTATTGAAAAAACTTGAAAGCTTTCAATACCATTTCAGTAGTGTCTGTTTTTTACAGAATGACACGAAAAGGTGTTTTTTATCTATCTGCAGAGGGACTGCTCACAGTTATTTATATGAGAAAATAATGGTAACAAAGATCCTGGGGTGTTTTTTTTCTACTGAATGTTAACTTTGTAAAATAATGACCGCAAACCATGCAAAAAAATGTCACACACTATATATACACAGGCGTGCGCCCACACACATATATATATGTGTATGTACATACATGTATGTATATGGAAAAAGAAAATGCATACAGCTTGCAATGTCGGATTTCTTTGTGTTTGGGGGAGGTGGTTTTCTGTAAAATGCAGAGCTTTGTATAAACTTTTGGTTTTTTTCTAATAAAGTTGAAATGTACTGTTGTCTCTGTTCCTCTGAGAGGGCAAGGTACCATGGTGCTGGAAAAAGTACTATTCCTCCCTTTTGTTTCTTGGATAACAAAGTAGTGGAGGAAGGAGGCGTGGGAAGTAGAAGCCTCTTCCTTTTCTGAAGACTACCAGAGCTCTTCGTATGGGTTTGGTCTTGTGTGATCCAGAACCCAGGTCAGCCCGTGCTGCCAAGATTGCCTGCAGTGGGTTCACTTCCCCAGTAAGACATGGTCTGAGTTCTTTTTCACCTATGTGAGTATCTTTGAATGCTAATGAACTATATAAGGGCTAAGACAGCATGTGGTTAATGAGATCCGTAAAGTATTTGGCTCTACAAATTAGCATTTAATCTACTGTTAACAGTGATCACTCTCATTCACTGTAAGAATGGTAAATAGAGCGTGGATTAAAAAAAGCAGCATCACACTTTGTATTGCAAGCTTATTCTCATAGTCTGGGTTGTTTGTTCTAAACAAAATGTAATTTATAAGCAAGTGATCATGTCCATATGTCCATCTTGGTGTATCAGCAACTGTACTGTAACTTGTGAGAGGTGAGCTGAATGCAACTGATGTGAAAAAGAGCAGGTAACCAAATGGTAAAAGGAAGTGGGTATTTTCAATAGTAATATGTTTTCAGTGTTGCGCTTTAATTTGGGGTAAGTTATTATAAATGCAGTGTCTAATATACTTTATATTCAGTGATTGCTAATAGGCTAAGGTAGCTGTCGATAATCAATCATCATCTTTATTTTTTTTAGAAGATGGCACAGGAAAAAAGAAATTGGCTTCTTACTGAGAAACGGAGCACAGCTCAGAGGATGTAGTTCTCAACAGGGTTTTTTCACCCAAGTAGAACAGACTACAAAGGCTTTTTGGCTAAGGTATATTCTTAAATGTGTGGCTAACTTTAATGTCACATTTAAATTCTCAGGTCTGTACTTCTATTTTGGTCTGATGTATGAAGACAAAACATTTGATTTTCTTAATTGAATCTGGTCACTGAAAATGATTGTTATCCTTTATTGCTCTGAAAGATTCCTTGGCATTAAGCATTTTGCCTGTTTTTGTTGTTTTTTTTTTATCCTTGATAAAATGCCTGATCTTGAGCTTTCTTTTGACTTCTGGTCCTGCTTTTTGAGAAGGATATAAATTTTTGCTGGTTAAGGAGCAAAAACAGTAAGTGAAACTGTTCCTGCCAGTCAGGAAAGCTAAACTTTGCTGATCTGTCCTAAACTCATTTTAATCTTCAGACTATGCAACTTGTTTCTCCTATATTCAAAACTCTTTTCCTTTTTTTAATCTATGATCTTTTATTCCCATAGTGCTCCTGGGTCGCTCAAGGATTTTTTTCTCAAGCTCAAGAAATTACTGAGACCAAATTACACAGGTCACCTCCTTCAAATTCTGCCCTTCTGCTAATGACTAAATAGTGTGTTGCTCAGCTGTGGGCCATCTTCCACAATGGCTAAAGCAGCTGTTCTTCATATAATATATTCTTTTGTGAAAACATCTCTCTACAATTTGTGTAGTTCTTCAGTTCAAGAAGACATATTCTGGAGTGAAGATGCCAAGATCACTGGATGCGTCTACATACAGTGTTTGTCTGAGGCACCATCCCTAAAGATACTTGGAGCAAGAACTTTGAATCCTTACAGACAGAAGTATTCATTAGTTTGTCATCTTTTGAAGCCTGGCAATATAATTTTGTGGAGTTTCGGGGGGAAAAAGCAGCATTATGGTAAAAGTGCAGTTAGCTATGTGTTTACTTGAAGTAATTTCCTTGGTTTCAGTCTAGTCCTAGTTGTAATACTTGAAATCCAAGTATAGGCAAGGTCCAAGTTCAGCATGTCAAATGAAATGTAACATCTGCCTTAAGGATTTACAGGATAACCATTGCTTTTGAAATCTCGGTGTTCCCAGGTTTCTTGCTCATGTGCCAGACAAATAAATGGCAGCTGCTGAAGTGTACTGCTTTTGTATTTGTCCAGTTCGGTTGGGTTTTTCCTTGTGAAGCTATGGGGACAGGAACGTAAGGTCTGAGGTCTGTGCCCAAGTGGGGTGAGGAGGCTTTTACTTTCCTCCCATTTCCCCCTTTTTTTTTTTCCTCCTGTAATTGACTGAAAAGCAAATCCTTTTTGGCTGCTGAAAAGCCAAACTGTTGGAATGTGCAAGCAAATAGCAAAAAAGGTTTTGTTCCAAAGCAAATGGAATAAGACATTATTTTGAGTTGGATGTTGAGAGTAATTTGTAGATAATTGACAGACTTTCTCTGCCATTAGTGGGCATCATTTTTACACATGGTGAGATACCTTATACTGTTCACCACTGCTAAGGTATATAGTACTGGGAGTAGGCTGTGCTTAATGCAGTTGCATTTCCTGGCACAAGGTTTGATTTATGTAATACTTAAGACCATCAAGAATTTATGTCTCTGAAGCAAGCACTAATGTTTTACTAAGAATATATTTTGTTGGGCTCAGCTGTCATTAGTGGCTTCTGCCCACTGTCTGCAAAATGCTGTTCGTTTCACAACCAAAACATCAAATCAAGGAAGAAACCAAGTATCTTCTTCAGTTTTATTTCATACTAGAGTTTTTCAGTTGTTGTCTTTTGGTGGTTTGGGTTTTTTTTTTTTTTTGTTTGTTTGGTTTGGGGTTTTTTGAGAGGTTTTTTTGTTTGTTTGATTGTTTAATTAGACTTCGGTGGCTTCATGAATAATGACATCAGTGTCTTTTGCAGCCAAAATATACCATATGGTCAGGGAGCAAGTGACCAGGAAAAGATGAGGAAGGGATGGCAGCCAAAGCTGATTAGGCCACAAAACAAACTGAGTGGAAACAGAGGGGCCAGGTGAGAACAGACTAAGTCTTACTATCGAGGATGGGGTCACACCTTTGTTAAATTCAGTACTCTGGTTTTGGCGGTACTGATATTCCAAGTAAGGTGAAAGAATCTGTGGTGTATGTGGTTTATATGCACAGTGTTACCTACCAAGCAGAGACCATTTCTGTTCCTGCAGGTGCTTGTCATATTTTTTAAGGAAAAAAAAGGTGGCAGGGTAAATTAGTTGAGATGCTCAGAAGAAAAGGCAGCAGGCATAGATTTTGTCATATCTTACTTAGTCATGCAAAGCTGGGATGAAGAAGCTTTGTTCTTGAAGGTGAAGATGATGGCAAGAGCTTCAGTGTAGGTGTTGAGTGTTAATTGCTGTCTTTCCCTTTCTTCTAGCTGATGACTAGGAATCCACGAACGTTAAGCTTTGAAGCATGCGTCAGGATTTTAGGAGTAGCCTTGGGATACTGTATATAGCACAGGCTGTATGAGCCCAAGTTATGCCTTTGTGAGAACTCCCTGTGGGACTCTGAGCTGTTGTTGCAGAGCACAGTGCAACAGGTAGCATTGCGAAGGGTGACAGACCAGCATGTGAGGTTTGGTGGCATCTGGAGTACAACTTCCCTTCACTTGTATGGCTCTTTCATATTAATACTTAACGACTCCAGGTAAACCTCACCACATGTTAAATGACACAGGCCTCCTTGACGTCACCTTTTGTTCTGCTGCTGTTTATCTAATGTGTGTATGAGGATGATGCCCCATAAGCAAGCACTTGTTAGCCAACTCCAGAGCCCCTGTTCCACGCTCTTCAAAGCTGTCTTATCTGCACCGAGGTTGGAGAGCTCTTTGTTCAGGTCATGTGAGTATCTTGCTGCCTGTGGATTTCTTCTGGCCACAGCTGACCCTTAGAAGAGAGTTGGGGCCTTAGAGACTATATATGGAACGTGAATGTTTGTTTGATTCCCCCCCCCCAACCCACAGGCCACCTCTGCCAAACGCATGGGGGTCAATCCTTGCGGAGGTTCTGATGCAGGCTCAGATTGCAACCTTGCAATGCTCACATGAAACAGCACGGTAGCCATGCATGTCAAGGAGCTTTTCTGTAGATTATCTCAAAAACTTCTTCCATCCTGTGGATGGGTTTATCCCTAATAAAATGACATCTGTGAGCAAGAAGGCAGCACGTGGTGGGTCTGGCTGGAGTGCAACCTCAAGGCTGTGATCACATCTCGATATAGCCCTATGTTCGAAGTTCATCCTGTCAGTTTGAGAGCTACGCTGTCTGCTCTGGTAGCACTAGAGGGGGCCCTAGGACAGAGAAGAAAAAGGGAAAATAAAAAAGCCGGGGGGAAGAAGGGTTAAAAACAACCACCACTGCAAACCCGAAGATGGATGACCAGGACCTGTCTTTAAACTACTGAAATACTAAATTAGATCGCTAGTTTTGACCTCACTTACTTTTAAGGGCCTTCTGCTACTGTACCATATGTCCTTTTCATAATGTATAGTCTGGTTTTGGCCATGTTCCTGGCCATAGCAAAAAAACCCAAACCCCAAACTCACTGTTCCCATCCTACAATTAGCAGGAGCACAGCTCCACTATATACTTGCTTTTCACATGAAATCTGTTGCTACCATAATGGTGTTTTTCCTTTAATTTTTTTTTATTTCCCTATAAAAAGTCTCCTGGGTATTTTTCATTTTCTCAATATGCAGCAAATTATAATGGGGGAGAGAAAGAGCATATTTTGGCACTTAATCTTGTGTAAAAGGATCCAAATAATGCTTTCAGCTTTGTCAGTGTAAATCCTGATTAATTCAATCCTGGTCCATCACAGTGGCATATAGTTTGTACAAGCATTAGTGGGTCCAAGAATAGTGACCAAAATGTAACCCAGGGATCTGTAAAGTGTTTTGAGGTAGTTCTGTTAAAGTAAAATTCTACTTAGGGGCAAAAATGTATATAAAAACGATGGAAGAAGTGTATAGCTTTCAAGCTTGGAAAAAAAAACTTATATACAGTCTTTGTTATCCAGAGTACCCAGGAGAAAAGAACAAATACTGTAGTCATCTGACAGAAATGCACATGAAATGGGATGGGGAGATGGAGCTGAGGCTACAAACTGACTGCAGAATCACAAAACCGAAGTAATTTCCACTAAGGGGAAAAGTAAAATCACACTTTTGTCTGCATTTGAGATTTATCTGCGCAATTAAATGATCATGTACATAGCTCAGTACAAAAACATTAAATTATATAATCCCAGTGGGAGGAACACTTTACAGTCTCTCCGAGTATGTTGTCTTATTAAAGGAGCCTGCATATCTAACACCAAGTCAACATATGTGGTAAAAAGTAGGTTTTGCCCTCGGATCAGACATGGGTATCTCCCTCTCAGTTTTTTTCAACCAGTTTTTTTCTCTCCCTTCTCTTTCAGAGACCCTGCAAACGGCAGTGAATTCCAGTATAAATGGAATATAAACAAAGTTCATATATGGCATAAACATATGAGAATCACAGTGGGATGGTATTCATATAATTTTAGTTAGAGTGATGTTATTCTAACTACGAGTGAAAGGCATGTAGCAGACAAAGGTATTTTAGACTTAATGCTTCCTGTGTCAATGCTTAATTGTTCTGTATAACTACAGTTAGCTTAAGAACCTGTCCTACTTATTCACACTCTTACTCTCTGAGGTATTTGGCAGATAAATAGGGCTGTTGACAAGAAATAATAAGCGACTGAGTTTTATTTGCAAATATGCATTGCATGAACTATTATCTAATACAGCACTGAACACATATGGTTCAGTAATAATTAGAAAAGGATGTGATATGAGCAAAAAAGCTTTATGCTTTAGAAGTGTTCTTTGATTCCTTGTAATGTAAGACACACCAGAGATTTCATTTCCTTAAGTTACACACTAAAATGTATGGAGAGTAACATTTTATCTTCTAAATGCATGAGTATATATATAAAATTTCTTCAATATGATTGCAGTGATAATTTTCTTTTCCCCTTAAGAGATGGCATTAGATACATTCTCAAAGAATACCTTGTTAATTGAACCGCCATATAAAACCACCATCCTATATGAATGTCAAAAAGCAGTAGTTTTGAGTGTGGAAATTTGTCACTTAGGAATGTCTAGACTGTATATTAGATTTCCATTAAGTCAAAGTGGGTTAGAAAAAAAGGTTTTAGAAATTCATAGTGGAAATTATTGAGCTTAACATCAGTTTGCAGCACTACACTCTCAAGTAATCAGTGCAAGTTCCAACAAATAACAATGCTGCTGTGACTTTCCCAGTAGACAGCACTGCTGGAGATGCTTCCTACACTTAATAGGTAAATGGGTTTTCCTGGGAGCAAAACAAGGAGTCTGATGTTTTGTCTCCCAGTAAAGAGCATCAGTACAAGATGATTTTCAGCTTGGCTTCCTTGAACGTAACAGCTTGGGATTGCACATTGTAAACTACTGCTGCAAAAAGAAGTGCAGGAGTTTCCATTTGATAACCTGGGTTCGTTGATCCCCTTGCTTTGCTAGTGTAAAGAAGCCTTTGAATCTGCTTGTGCAGTTAGAAGTAGGCATTAGCATCTAGGCAGAGCTGTCAGTTCACGCTTTAGTTGTGAGAAGATAGACATAAGTCTTTGGAAGCTGAATAAGACGAGTGAATGTACAGGGGCATGCTTGCGTGCACCCTGATGCTTTTCATTGTCTCTAAAGTCAATCTTCAGATGAACTGAGTAAAGATTCTCCTACAATGGCAAGTTCTGCCAGGCCTGTACTTTTCTTTGGAAGTTTTTCGTTCCAAAGCAGGTTTTCTCCATGTGAGAAGGAAAATGAGAAAGCAGTGCAGCGTCAGAGTCGTTTTAACTCCTTGATGTCCTCCACTGCCTCCACCTCGGCCACAAAGATGCCCCTGTTCTGCTGGCGTGGCAGGTGCTGAGCCCTGGGCTGAGCACTGCAGCCCTTCATCTGCAGGAGCAGAACACTCCCCGCGCTGAGCTCCTTGGACATGTGTATTGGCAGCTGTTAAGGGGCAGACACAAGGTCCTTTAACAACTGCACATAATTCAGATGACTTCTCTGGAAATGCTAATGTATAAATGAACGAATTCACTTTTAGACAATTGATAATTCAATTAAAATGTAAGAGAGAGTAAATAGTATGTGCTTATATGCACGCCTTGCATTTGCTTTCTTAATAAGATGAACTTCTTGCCATTTCAGTGAAACTCAAATACTTACATTACCATTCTAATGCCTGGTTTGTGTGTATGGTCACATTTCAGTAATGACAAAGACAGCGCAGTGTAGCAACTGTCATGTTATCTAGTACTATGAAGACAAGTAGCTGTAAAGAATATGAAAATAGGGAAATATTATTCCCAAGTGCAGAGTGTGCTGGGGAAGAGGGAGACAGGAGAAGGATGGTGTTTCATCTAAAATACATGCCTGATTCAACAAGGTAACTAAATATAAATACAAAACACTGATTTCAGTGAAAATAGCAAAGGGCATCATCAGCTCTATTTCACCCTAGGTTTATACTGTATACAGTTTCTCTAGTGACCTAAAACCTTTCTTCAACTAAAATTTCCATTGAAATCATGTGCTTTAAAATAAATACATTTAACTTCCTGTGTACTCATAAACACAAAATTTCACAGTTAACCACTGAAAAATGCAAAAGGCCAAAGAAAGGTTGAAGTATCTCCACTGGTAAAAATTTCAGCCCAGATTAAATCTGTGGGAAACTGAGTCACTATGAAGAATAGGCTTGGGTAGGATAGGGTGTACAAATAAAATAACAATGTAATGCGAGGTTTTGACAACAAATCCATCAGAAGAAACAGGAAGAAACCATAGTTTTAAAGTCATGCTGTGTTAATTTGAGAGCAGTACTAAGGAAATCAAAATTCACCAGTTAACTCTCCCTGAAGTGATGATGGCTAGGACGTATAGATGAACTTTAGAGAGCAACTGCTGTTACCTACCTAAGTTCCAGGAAGGGAGATCATAAAATGAAGTTCTGTTTGGTGATACTCGCCTTAACGTGGGACAGGGCATTAGCAATACCATTTTCTTTAACACCTTTTCTTCCCCATCCTCAGTGGTTGGTACTGTTCCAGCAAGGAAATCCTGCTGGTTTGCAGAATAGTAGCAGCAGAACTCGTGATAGTTACTGAATATGATGGACTAGAAGCTGGTTCATTTTTGGTGACTTCTGTATCTGGGCTTTGTAAATATTCACTTCCCACACCTATTTCCTAATAACACCATTGATCTATTGGTCAAAAGAACTGAATTGTGCATCAGAGCTTTCCCACTACCTGGTAAGTTTTTTAATTACCCTTTATCTTCCATTTTCTGTTCCCATAAAATGGAAGCTACATGTCCAAGCTCCTACCCCACCCCAAATGGCCACTGAATTTGAAGCAAAGAGATTTTTATATATCTGAAATAGTTTATCATTTTACCTTCTGACTAATTTTAGTTAAAACCATGGATTTTTTCATTCTGAGTGAATGAATATTAATAGCCTCTCAGAACAGATTCCATAGTTGAGTTGAACAAGAGCAATACTGAAAGTCATCTGAGTTTTTGTCATGATGAATAACACAGAGATTCCCTTGAGCAGAATTCTGGAGAAGACTGACATCTCTTCTCAGTTAAGTGTAGAATATGCTTAGTTTTTTGGAGAATCCTTGGCTCTGATTTTTGAGAAACTGGGATAATTCAGTGCAGCAAAAATAAATCTTTTCTTTCTAATCAGGACTTACTTTTTCATTTTTTTCCTATTCCCTAGTTGAAATTTCCTGTGTTTTGTAACCATTTAACATTGTGTTACTAACCATCCATTATGTCCTGCTTTATTCTCTTTTAGATGAAAGAGCCATATAAAAAGAGAATTCACCAACCCCTATGACTGAATTTGAGCGATAATGTCAATGGAATTAACACATTGCCATTGTTGAATGGTCTCCTGTGGCTATATAAACATCAAGGTAACACATTTCCAAAGCAGAAGACATTACTACTGTGGTACTGCTGTTCTGTTGTTTTGAGAGTATTTCCTTACTGATGTAGATTTCCTACTGATGTAGAGCTGCCATTTTGCCTGGTGGAGGATGATGTTTGGAGAAAAAAAAAAAGAAAAAAGGTTGATTTTTGCTGAATTCTTATTTGCTAAAGAAAATCTATTACATTGTTTGGCTAAACATGGAATGAGAGCCCAAGTACACTAAGGTTTATTTAAGGTGGCCTCTTACTGGTAAATACATTTAAATGACAGCTCTCTTGAGGACCTAATTCCATTTCTGAAGAAGACCTTCTGGAAAAGCTGGGACAGAACTGCCTTCAGGAAACCCAGGGTTCTTCAGTCTGAGCAGAGTTAACTCAAGAATAATTGCCTCCCATACTAGCTTCAGCCATTAGCATAACTTTCATCTCTGAGTATAGAAATAGACTGAGGCTTAAATACCTTTGGTATGTTGCTGAGTAAAATGTTAGTAAGTGAGTTTCAGTTTCAACTTCGAGGCTGGCAGACAAATTGTGAGGCCAGGCTAGTCAGAAAACTTTTAACTGTCATAATTCCATTCTAGGCTCATTGTCACCGTCTCACCTAATGCAGGAGACAAGCAGCTGATGTGGATGTTGCATAGGAACCGTAATTTCTTGTGTCACAAAACCACTGACAATGGCTGCATTACAGAAGCCAGAGCTGGTCAGTTAGGGCATGCACGTAACAGTAATGATTTTGTATGTTATGAGTTTCCTGCTCCTGGTTGCAAATGGGAAAAGAACCTGTATTTCTGCAAGTATATTTTCATTTGTCCTCAGGCAAGAAAAAACTCAGGCAGTAAGTGCTTAACCAGAACAGAATCTGATGAGTTCCCTTCCTAAATACCCCATTATGTGAATTTTGCTTCTCTCCAATCACCTTTAATCAACTGGTCAGTGGGTTTGCTGCATTTCTATGACTCATACACCACAACACAAGTTTCGAAAGGTGGGAAGTCAATCTAAAGGTTGACCTCACCAGGCAAAGATGTATCCCTCTCCAGAATCCATTAGACATACCCACTGCCTCTACCAGACCTGGAACAAAAGGCAGTTTGCAGAGCTGAATTTGGCACTTCTGTGAACATTAGGGCTGAAACAAAAGAGAGGGAGGTATTATCCATCCCCAGAACAGCACTGGGTTGAATTCCTCAAAGAAGACTTTTCAGTACAGGGAATGTTCTGTTTCTGCACTGCTCTTGAGTGACAAGAGGTAGAAAAGAAAGTTGTGATGGAAGGAGGGAGGAGCTGCTTGTGACAGGAATTGTCAGAACGTGGAAGATGACTTGGTGAATCGTGAACACTGTGCATGAGTTAAACTAAGTGGACAGAGTTTGTGCACACTGTAGTTGTTTTCAGTCCCTTGAGAGCTGTTTGAAGCTCTCTGAAAGCAGAGAAGATAACAGCTACTAAACAACTACTAAACTTTGTGCTTTAGAATGCAAGAGAAATTGCCTTTCATCCATGGATCAATCTTTTGTCAGCCCATACACAGTGGCTGATGGCTCTAGTGTATTTTCATTGCCACTAAAAGGCTTTTCTTGGGAAGTGAAACCCAGTGGCTCAATAACTTGTCACCTTTCCCATGACTCTTGCCTAGGCCTAGAAGTGGGGAAGATGAACACTCTGCCAGGCTCAGCAACATTCAGGTTGCAGTCACACCTCCCTTGGGAGTCTTTTGTGAATTATGATGTGTAGAAATGCAGGATTTTATCTTTGTAGATCCTCAGCTGGGTACAAAAGCTGATGTCAAGGCGCCTGAGCCCAGCAAAAAGATACCAATGGCAAAAGCATGCACAACCTGTTACTTCTCTCCCCGCCCCCCTTTCACTGTGTCTTACCTTTCATTTTTTCCCTTCTTTCTTTCTACCCTCATTTTTACAGACACTTTTCCCACAGATACCCACTTCTTTTTTTAATCTTCTGGCAAGAACAGAGGATCTCCTGAACCAGTAAGAGACAGCTCTTCAGAAGAATGGGAGTTATGGAGCTCTAGGGTTCTTCAGGAAACCTGTCTGCAGATGGCCAAAACGGTCCCCAGCCTTGTGATGGCTGCAGTGTTGGCCAACAGCAGGGGACACCAGTGCCAGGTAGGAGAAAGTGGTCCATCTTCTGAGTCACCTAATATGCTCATAATTTTATCACTTCAGGCTGTAGTAAAGTAGCTGCATATATGCCATGAGATCTAAGCATCTAGCAGATAATCTTGTCGGGAAAGTCCAGCAGGATTGCCCTAATTTATTTCCTGTTATTAGACACTAGCTCTCCATCATGAAGATGCTGAACAAAAGGCAGGCCTAACCACTACTAAGGGTTGTTGAGTTTCAAATTTGAGCATGAAAGATTCTTTCTTTTCACGTTTCACTTGATTTCCACTCTGACTCCTTTCGGGATGATCAGTGTTTCAGCTCTGAAGCACACTTAAACTTGGACAGCTTTGAAATGCATTGATGCACAGGTTAAGCAAATAATCTCGGAGGAGCAGCAGAGCTACTGTTTCAAGAGAAAAATGAGGATGAACGGAGTGGGTAGAGGGGAAAACTGTGTGCTGTATTCATGTCCAGCATGTTCTGTTGGCAGTTGCACTTTTTTGCTTCTTGTGGAGCACTAGGAAAGTTCTAGTATCAACCCTGAAGTAACAATGCTCAATTCTGCTCTCTCCTGCTGTGCAGACACATTCCCTCCTTGCAGCTATAGCTTCAGGCCTGGACCTTTACTCTGCCTCCCCAGTGCTGATTAACATCCTGTCTTAGACAATGCCCACTACGATTGAGAAACTGTTGCGAAGGCTCATCCCCTTTTCCCCAGACACTTCATCTGGATTCTCCAGCTCTTAGGAGTCACTGAAGAGAGAAACAGTCTCCTTACAGAGAATTAAGATCACCGATAAAGCTCTGAAGCAGTATGATCATGTAAGAGAGGCCTGAACGTTTTCTTCTTGTTGAATCTGTGTTGAATGTGTACTGCTGTAATCCACAGTATATAAGTAAGCCCTGGTTACATTGCCCTGGAAAGCAATCTGTTCATATGCCAGTAGATCATACATTCTTCTTTGTGGTCCTAGAATTCATTTAGTATCTGTTTGAAGAATCATAGCAATAAGAGATAAGCAGGTATCTCAGAGCCTTCTTTGCTGCTCATGTGAAGGCAAGATTGTTCTCTGCAATACCACTGGTTTGTGCAAAAACCTTTTAAAAGTCTAATACAATAAGGGCTTTGCCTGTTAATTCTGTGAACAGTCTGCCCTTGCACAGCTGGTATAGTTTTTTCCTGGATTCTCAATTTGCTTCTATCTCATTTTCATCCCTGCTAATGAAGATAATTATATCCTTTTGTAGCATATTAATTCCTCTGTCATGTGTATGTTTACACCCTGCAGACATGTTCATTTCTTCTTTGTGCATGGAGCCATCAGTCAAGAAAGCTTTATTTAACAACTCTTCTAATCTTTTCTGATGTTCAGTTCATTCAGTCTCCCTCCAGTTCCCCAGTAGCTTTGATAATGAGGTGATAAGAATTACATGTAGTTTTACCAGTTTGTTTTATAGCAGACTAACAAAGAAGCCCTGCCACTTTCCTGCTTAACTATATGCTATTTTTCCATATGCATCCTGTGGTTATATTTGGCTGCTTTTGTTTCCTTGTTGAAAACAAAAGCACCATGCTTACTGCAGAAAACCATCTGAACTATCTCTATATTGTGCCCTCTTTAATATTACCATGTTTTTTTAGAGGTGGATATAGCTGAACATTACTGTTTTCAACAGAAAAGATTAAATTATTCTAATAGACCTAGAGGTAGTGGCAGGGAACCATAGAAGTCAGCAATTCCTCTCTTGAACAACTCCTTGGCAATAAGATGTGAGGGGAGCAAAAGGTTCCATCCTGGAGAGGAAATAAAAGACAAAGAAGTCAGAAAGACAGAATGGGGGACCGTGAATGGGTTTAGATTTCAGATTTTTGTCTCAGGTTTCTGATAATCTGAACCAGTCCTCTCAAAGGGCTGTCATAGCTTCTTTACCCTGTCCTGGAGAGCACAAGTGCTCTTTACATCTGGTAGGCTCCCTCTGGTCCATGAGCAGTTACTTGAAAATGAAGTACAACGCCAGCAACTTCTCTAAAGCCATAAGTGACTACAGGGATGCGAGCAGGTTTGATGCCATTGTCTGGTCCTCCTGACTGCTTGTGTTGTCTTTGGCCCCAGATAATTTTGCACTTGGTGCACAGATACCAAGCCGGGTTCCATGTGGTGCTGACCAGCATGGATGCCTACACCTTACCCTGGAGCACTGCAGCTGCCTTTACATTTCCAGAAGAGCTTTTTGTGGCCGTGACAGCTTATCACAATTCCAAGGTGACCTTATTAATCTCCTGTTTCTGTCACTCCATATGTTTTTCATTTTGCATGCAACAGAACATTTCTCAATGCAAAATGTTCATAAGCAAAGAGAGAGATGGGCGAAGTTTGGACTCTAACACCATTAAGTTAGAATGTGTACAGTTTAAGTTAGAATACTTATACAATTAGTGTAATTGATTATTTTTCCTACTTTAGACGTAATAAAACCCCCTAGAATTTTGCCACAGCTTTATCCAGTAGAAGCCTTTGGAACCTCTGACCATTGTAGTGGGATATTCCCCAGAGTACAGTGAGAATTCTCAACCTTTATTCTTTTGAGATTGCTTCAGGTTAGCTCTTGATCACCCAGAAATCATACGTCAGGAACATTGTGAAGAGGCAGGAAAATTAAATACTGAATTGTCCTGTCATAAGCAGTCCTTAACAAGTATATGTGAAATGTATCTAAAGACTTTCTTGATCTTATCTTGCTGCCTGTTTTCCTCTACTAATGAATTTTTAACCCAGTCTCCTGATTTCAGCCCAACTGGGCAAAAGTACTGAAGTCACACAGATGAGTTAAGTCCTATGGGTTTCTTTAAAATGCTGTCTGAGGGAATGCCTGCAATGTGAGTTAACATAATAGTAGACAACAGAGAATCCAAACAGGAAATCTCCTTTTTAAATGCCTTAATTGTGAGAAAAGCATCAGTGGGAGCTCAGGATGGGCCACAGGTGCATGTTGTAGTAAATGCACAAGTGTGAGGGTTCCTTGTGCCCTGTGATAATCTGGCTGGGTTAGTTTTTTACTTTCTGTTAAGAAACTGAGCAGCACCAAGCAGTGAAGCAAGATCGCAGTGAGGGGTGCTGTGAGCTCCCTGGTGGTGAGTCCAGGCCTGCATTGCAAGCAGACTTAACTCTCACTGAATCCTACCCCAGCAGTAGCTCTCTGCAGAAGCTTAAACCAGTAACTGCAGGATTAGAGGGTGACAAAAGCAGTGACTTCATTATTGATAACCATCGAAGACGTGCTCAGAAGGAATGCTTGCTCTAGGATGTGACTTGTATTTCCTCCTGCACACTCCCCTGCTCCCTTAGCAGAATTTAAATATCTCTGTTGAATTTACATTGTATTGTTGTTTGTATCTATGTTTGGTTGGCAGGCATAGGTTAGGTTGTGAAGTACCAGTCATTTAAAACAGTTTTGCCATCACAAAAGCAAAGACTGTGTTTTTAAGAAAGGTGCCTAATCTGTGAATGATCACTAGGTGAGAGAGGAGAAGAAATCAAAGTCTTTTGTGCCTAAGTAGATGAAATCCAGTATTTTAAGTATAATGCAGTCATTGCATACCTCTGTTGTCCTCAGTCCCTGTGGAACTGCCTGTATAACTGTTCAGATACCTCGAAACTGTGTCCTCCCTTCGTTTCTTAAGGAGTTGCAACCAATGTATTTAAATTATTCAAGTGCCTGATGTTCTTAACAACTTAGAAGCATTTGTCCACTATAGTAGGGCTAATTTTTAATTTATTTTTCTAAACACATCTATCCAAAATGATGGTAGGCTTTTATATTCACAGCAGGGAGCATTGTGAGGTTTAAATATCCCTTTAATCACTAAGGATGTAATAAAAACAAGAAGAGTTCTTTGAGCTGCAGAGTGTTACCCAGGGAAAAATCTACTCTAGAGCTTACAAATGTGGGCTGAAGAGACAAACTGGGCAATAAAATCCACAACTATGGACCAAACCGGCTAAAAGTTGGTCTGTAGCTGCCCATCAGGAGTTGAGACTTGGAGGGGGGAAAAGGCCATTCAGCACCTCTACAGCCATAAGAGCCAGGTCATAAACATTTCACTGGGTAGGGGGAGGGAGCCGTGGGTCTGTGATCCTGCCTGGAGCTTGTCCCCTGGCCTGTGACTGCAACAAAGAATGAGTATGAGTAATTTGCCTGCATAAGAAGAACGGGGAGGTAAAAAATCTGGGCAGATTAGGGATTACAGGGATCCTGCCTGGAGCTTGTCCCCTGGCCTGTGACTGCAACAAAGAATGAGTATGAGTAATTTGCCTACATAAGAAGAACGGGGAGGTAAAAAAATCTGGGCAGATTAGGGATTACAGGGAAAAGTAGTGGCTGTGATTGATGGTGTCAGTTCATGTACTTTCGCATATGAATATAAATGTCGATGTACTTCTGTATGGATGTTAAGGCAGAGCTATTTGCTGCCTGTTTTCTAAGGCTGGTCCTTTATGGCTCCTGATGGAGAACGGTGGGTTCTGGCAGGGTTGCTGTCTCCCCAGGTGCGGGGGGGAGAGAGCCTTCCCCATGCAGGAGGGGAAAGGCAGAGCTTTCTTACACGGTGCTGCTTGGTGGCCCTTTCCTGTGCTGTGTGGCTCTTGCTGCTGTAAAGTCCTTTCAGTATGTATTTTTTGTGGATTTGAGTGGGACGGTGCTGAGCCCTGTCTGGGAAACACAAAGAGCTGACAGGAAAACAGTGCACCTAACATCAGGAGTCTGTGAAGACTTGAAAGAGCTCTAGACAGACATATTTTGCATTTGACTCTGGACTGTAGCCTTTGAGGCCAAACTCAGTCTTTAGTGTTAAGTGGCTGCTAAGTGTTTCTCTTCTTGTCCTAATGCTAACTGACTGCTGGGAGAAGGGTGCATATTCCAGCAGGGCTGCAGGAGGGCGGATATGATAAACGGGAAGACAGAAGAGCGTCCTCTTTAGTTCAGGAGCACAGCTTTGTGACCAGATACTTCAATCCACAAGAGGAAAAGCCTTGTGTTAAACTCATAATGTACAACTTTTCATTTACATGAGCCACTTTCACACGTTCCCTTCCAGCGCAGACCCCTCACTGCCAAAATGCAGCCTCCTTGGAGTGGGCAGAGGCATGTGGCCAGTCCCAGCAGCACACTGTGCCTGGGTCCGGGGATCCTGTGGTGAATTAGCGTTGAGCTGCTACCAAGAGGCCCTCTCCAACCGTTTTGTTTTGCCAAATGTGATTTTTGCTTTTTGAGAGCACAGGGCAGGTTTGAGGGTGATACAGTTTGGGGCTCAGCATGGGGTTTTCATCCCTACTGAGGTCTGCCTTCTGCATGTTCCCAGGGCAGGAACATCTGCAGGGCAGTCAGTGCACATGGAACATGCCTGAAGACACCAGACAACTTTTCCCAGATTAAAAGCTATCAAAATCCAACCATAAAGAGAAGGGGAAAACGTGCCATTTCCCACCATCAGAAGAAAATGCTGTGTTGTGTGAGCTGCTGTAAGGAACTGGGTAAGAACTGTTCCTTATGCTATCACATGATGGGAAATTACATGTACTACTACTTCTTCAGAGGATCTCAAAACACTCTGTAGGCTTTTGTAATTTCTGTAGTCACCCATAGAGACTTACTCATAAAGCTGCTCAAATGCAGGCCGTGCCTACGCTGCCAGAGTTTAGCTGCTCTGTCCTGATCAACCCTGCTGGATTACAGGCTACTGCACCGTGTGCTGGTATACATGAGCAATAATCCAAGAACTGTTTCTTTCCAAAGACTGTTCTTGCATTTCAGCAGTCTCACAATAGCTTCATCCCTCACACCTGAGCTTGCTCTCAGACAGAATGTCCTGGAATTGTCCTGGAATTTCTGCTGGACAGAGATGGTGGGGCATCCTGCGCAGCCACTTGCAGACTCAGATCCTGAGCCTCCTGCAAGCTGACACGTTATCTGTTGTGGGTCTGAGAGCCCCAGACACCAGCTAGAGATGGTGAGATCATCACCCAGAGTTAGGAGGATATGTGCACAGACCAGTTCCCTGTAGGGTCCTGTTGAGTGTTAAGGGTTAAAGCTTCACTTAAGGTGAGAAAAGTGCCAGAAAACATTTGCCTTACTACAAAACCCAGAGGGGGATGTTTCTTTCCAATCACCTCCTCAAAGAGATGCAAAGCAAAACTTTGTGGCCTCTGCTTTTGTCATCACACATCCCGTCCCTTCTGCACTGCCCTACTTCATCCCCTTCAGCATAGGGGGAGAGCCTACAGTTAGAGCTAGGCACAGCAGGATTTTTACCTGCTGCTGTAAATGAGCTTGGAGCAGACCTGTGTATGTCACTGACTTACACATGTCAGATCCACTATGTCTCTCATCCCTTTCCACACCCTCAGCCTTGCCAGTGTATTGTTAGACACCGTCACATTCACCTCTGACTTCCCAGCAAACTGCCTGAGGGCACTCCATGGAGAGACCGACAAGGGGTAATGTGCTAAATTTCCCCTTTGCTAGTGATTAATTTCATGGGGATTGCTCCTGTTAGCCACGCTTTCCAGCAGTAGTAACAAATTCACTTTTTTTTTTGTCCCCACTTTTAAAACCTTTCCAGTGCAACTGGAATGGCTGGGAGAAAGCTAGTTGTTAACTGGTCATGGGTAATTAATGACTCCACCTTCCCCATCAATCAGCTGGGGAAAGCCAAAAGGATTTGAGTGCTTGTAGCAAATGTGTGTTCTCTAGACATGCTGATAGGCAGAGTGAAGCGGCAGCAGGAGACCATTTCATACCTTCTCCTGGAAGAAGCAGTATGTCATGATACACATCCCACACTCCTGTCAGGTGGAGAGTCTGAAATTGCCAGTGCTGCTGCTGTTGTGCAGTTTCTAACTGTGTGGGATGTTGATCCATCGCTGCTAGCGTGAATCTGACCCAGTTTTTGTTCTATTTTTTCTTCTCAGATTCTGATCATGGTTGTCTTTTTGACATTCTACAATTAAAATACTAGCATTAGAGAAGCAGGATATAGTGGGGGGCAGATTTGATGCTGGCTTTCCCTTTGTGACAGAGCAGAAAAGCATTTCTGCATCCTGTTTTGTTTTTGTTTGGTAGTAGCAGTGCAAGTGCAAGCAGAAGAGATTTGACCTTTGTACCGTGTTCATCTCACCTTTTCCTTTCCTATTTACATTTCCACAATGTAATAAATTATCTCCAGTTGAGCTATAAGCTGATGTTCTTCCAACACATTATAGTTATCTCCTCAGTGGTGCTGAGGCTCTTTGGCTCTGGATGACCCTAAGTTAGCTGAAAGAGAAGAGCCTGTGGTCTTCTGTATTACCCAGTAGTTTTAAAGGGATGTCAGGGAGGGTGGATGTGGTTCTTCAGAGGTGCCAGGAGCCGATGGACCATCTCCTGCTATAAAATCCTTCTCAGGACTTCTCAGAATCTCTAACCTATATTTCTTTTTACATGTTCTTCCTTGTCATCCTAAGCACTGGCTTTTCTCTCTCCGCTTGTACTGGGATGCCTGGAATTCAGCATACTACTGAAAGAGAGCCAGTCCCTCTTCTGATTGAACTCCTTTGTCCTCTTTGCATGTCCTTGTCCTTGCATTGCCTGCTCCAAAAGGCAGTAAAATCAGAATGAAAGGGATGTTGCTTGGGTATAGGATCCGACTAAATAAATTCAGAGTATGTTTTACATGTCACTGACAAAAAATGTTTATTGGAAGCAAAACTAGAGGGAATCAGCTGCAGCCTTACAGCAAGCTCCTAAATTTGCTGTGCAGCATCCAACACTGGCCCATTGAGACCGATATCCTGCTTTTGACTGCCAGCTTTTGAACATCATCGACCTGTAAATGTTAGTATAGCCATTTCTGTTTGTGAATGCATAGAACATGGTCTTAACCCAGGTGTAGTGGCTGTTTTGTGCCCCGAAGCAGGAGATTTGATTGCTGTCTCTTAGCACTTGTAAGCACTTATAAGTACAAAAGCTAATGGTCACACTTGCAGAATAAACTAATTAAGGGAAAACGTTCAAGTCCTTCAGTTTCTGCTCAGCCTTCCTTCAGTAAGAGCAATGCCTTGAACAAGTCCTAAAACCAGTGCCTGACCCACCGTGAGGCTTTTGAATCGTGCATTAGCCCTGAAAGGTGCCAGCCGGAGGAGTTGGGTGCCAGGAAAATGATACCCTAGGAGGGCTGAGCTGAAAAGTTACTGCATATAGAGCAGCCTCAGTCCTGAGCTTCCGAACAGATGTGATGCAGTGCCCTGCTGTAGAAAAACAGTGCAGTAGGAAAATTAACTGTGCACTCAGGGGCTATGAATGCAGAGATTGGGTAGGTAAGTAATGTTGTATCATCAGACGTGTTTGTGTTAGTAGAGAAGGCATCTGTTGGTGAGTGAATGCATTGCTGCAGCATCCCAGTTGTGAGAGCAAACTTTACCACAGACTTAATCACCCACTTGGGAAGGAACAAGCTCAATACAGTCCTGATTCTGATACCAGAAATCAAGAGTTATTCTGTGCTTTGCAATGAAATTTATATTAAATCCATGGAATAGCCAGAAGGAATTTTTTTCCTGCTTGCTGCTTAAGGGATTATTTTTTTTTTTTTTTTCATTTTGTAGGTAAGTCTTTAACTGATGGTTTTGGTCTTGTCTCTATTTGTTTAAAAGTGTGTTAGCAGTAAATCAAAGTGCATTTCCCCTATAGGGTTTCCTGTATGTCAAAGCCATGTTAATTCTCTTTGATTTTCTTCCCTTAGCCCCAGCCATTGCTGCAGATCCTTCCTCTCTTTGTCCCTTTGGACATCAAAGGATCGCAAGGGGACAGCCCTGGCCAGAAGCTCCTCCCTGCTCATTAGCCTCCATAAAACAGGAACTCACCTTGGCTAGCTGTGCTTGGAGTCCCATCCTCATCCTGGTCATTCTTGACACTGGATCTCAGAAGGAAGGGCTTTTGCTTGCTTCAGGAAATCAGACCTGCTTTTGAACTGGACTATTTTGGCATCCCTTGTAAGAACTTTGGTGGCTCTCCTGACCGTGCAAGCTCCTAGACGCCACAGTACATGGCAAAATGCAAGCTTTACCAGGTAAGTAAAGGACTCCCTCCTTTTCCTTATTATGTGGAAAGATCCTAGACTTATGCCGAGTGTGCACAGTCATTTTAGAAAGAGAACAAGTGCTCCTGAAGCATTACCAGCATTTATACTAGTGTGTGTATGGCTGGAGAGGATTTATAAAATGAGTGGTTTTGGTAGGAATGGGTGAGAAATTGTGGGTTTGAGTGTTATTTGTGAGCTTTGAAAGACCTTTCAGAAGGTAGTGAAGGTTTACTCACAGTTGTGCCCAAAACTCCGTTGTCTGTGTCACAGTGATTGTTCATGAAGGTTAGAGGTGTTATCTGTATGTTGTCTGCAAAGTACTTTGAGTTCCTTCAAGTTGAAGGCCACAGAAGGTTTGGAAATACTTGTTATAGTGCAAGTAATGTCCTGATACAAACTATTTGCTTTTTCTTTTGTTTTTTTTCTCTGCCCTTTGAAAGCAGGCATATCCCCCTCTGCCAGGTTCATGCCCAAACACAGGATTTTTATGATTTCCTTTGGGTTTTTCTTCATCAGTCCATTTCATGGACACCTCTTCTGTGTGTGGCATGATCAAACTGGGCACAGTGACAGATCGGCACTGAGAAACAACTATTTACCTAGATTGTATGCGTAAATTAGAGTTGGCTGGGTATTCTCAACTTAATTTCTATACCTCTGCAAGGTGTTGTTTCAGTCCTAAGCAAAATGAATCAGATAGTTTCCATCATTACTGTTGTTTTGGGTTTTTATAAGCAGTCCACACTGTGTTGATCTGACTCCTAATGATTCCTGCCACTTCAAAAGAATTTTGAGTTGAAAAGCAAATAAGCAACAATGAAAAATATAAACTGTATTATGGTATTTTACCATGTTAAAGGTTGCAACTATTGCAGAAGTCGCCTCATTTTCTTACTGAGTTGTTTCTGGTGTATGACCCCTTAAGGCAGAAATATTCAAGGTTATGACTAGGTGCGTTTGAGAGGTGAAACAGTTGTATTTGTAGAAGCAGCATACTTTGATTACTGCCAAAATGCTTTCTGAGAAATGAGGTTCCCTCCAGAGGGTTGGAGTGTCTCTATTTATAAGATGGGAGAACATGGGCTGTTTTTTGGTTGTTGGCAAATTAGTTTCTCAGGTAGCTTTATATACTGATGTGCATTTCTTCCTTGTGGACACTGCATAGCTGTCAGTGACTTCCTCCCTCAGAAGATAACAGCAACAAATGTAAATAATAACTGGTTTTAGTGAAGGTAAGCAGCATACCTTTTGCCTTGTTGGAGTTTTCCCACTATTGCAAACCCCAACCCATATAGTTTTGGTAGGCTGCAACGAATTTTCTGATATAATATTGTCCCAGTTATTGACAATTAATTGAGGGGCTGCTTTAGGTGAGTGCATTATACTCCAGCATCTCCTATCCAAAGATCTTATTTCCCCTGCAAGCATTACCAAATTGTCTCTCATTTCCTTTTCTCTTCACCTTCAAGATAGAAAGAGATATGCACAGCCTAGATGCAGAAGCTGAAGGACAAGCTGCTCATATTTGCATAAGACTTAAAATTAAGCATGGAAGAGATTAAAGATCACTTAATTTTCCGTGTCTTTGTTACAGCAGCAGTCTTCTTTTTCAACCTCATCTTAGCATAAGGAATATGTTTTAAAGTGTGCCACGTGCAGTGGCACCACAATTATGATAATGTAATGCTTTTAAAATAGATCTGAAATTCTTGCAAAATACTTAAATCTCTTTCAGATAGTACTTAAAAGCTGAGTTACAGAGAAGAGAAAACAATAAAAGTACAGCTTTAACAAGTTGGGTTCAGTGCTTGGACACCCTGCCACAAACCTTTCTACTGTAATTCCAACATACAGGCATCATTGTGGGGGAGATGTGGGTGTGAGTCTTACCATTAGTTACATAGGCACAAAGTAGGAGTGAATTAGAAGTGCCTTGCAAGCCAGCCTCTGGCTGTGCAAAGGAAATCCAGAGTGGATCTTCTGGCTGAAGCCAATTGCACATGAGTGTGTAGAAAGCTGTGTGGATCCATTAGCAAGCTCACACCACTGCTGGGGTCCAGATCCCATGCAAACTGTTAATGTCCTGTTTTTCAGCCTCAGACTGCACACAAAACCTGCAGGGCAAAAGACAATAACTATATTTTAGAATCTTTGTTGCAGTGTTTATTGTATGCACAGCTCTTTTTCCCTGTCTGCTGTAGTATTTCATTCATACAGGTGAATTGTGGATTCATTCTGGTAAAAAAACAGATTATAACATCTGACTTTTGATTTTTAATTTAGTATTGAACTCCTTTCACCTCAATTCCTCTTGATTCCATTGAAAGTCTCCCCTCAATAAGGACTCGTTTAATGGCATTGGAATTTGCCTACAAAAACTTAATGCTGAAATTAATTTGGGGAAGGAGTGAGCATCTGTCTAGCTAAGCAAAATCTGTTTGCATGTATCTGTGACTGGATGACTCCTGTGGGAAATCAGCCCAATTTTATTGTAACTCCTTTTGATACACGTGCTGCATTGAGCTACCGAATGCATCGTCTCATGGCAGCTTTCATGTCTTTGCAAGAGGATATGGGGGAAGCTTTAGTAAGAAGATGTTAACAAGCTAATCTTGGTGAGCAAACTAGGTGTCACTTCTTAGCCAGTTCATTAATGTTGGATCAAAGCAGAAAAAGGGTAGAGGATATATTTTTTTAAATGCCTAAAGACCTTTACAAACTGACAAAATTACATTTAAATGGGTTTGGGTTTTTTTTTAATTCTTAAATACTTTTTTTACTTCTGAAAGAACCCCTTAGACTCACACTGGGTTGTTTTTGTGGAAAGATACTGCTTCCTGCACAAAAGCTGATTTCTCTGGAAATAGTTGTCTACTTTTCATGCTTGTTCTTTTGAAGATGTTGCTCAGAAAAGCTGTAACGAGGTGAAAATTCCCTTATTTCTGGTATGTTCTGAATAAGGTCTCATCAGGGTGAGAGACAGAAAAGTGTCTCTCTTTTACACAAATAGCGGTGCATGGCTTTTAACACCTCACCCAGCGTAAGTGGCCTGCTGGCACTGCTGCTCTGAGTGTCCCTGTGTCCAGCAGGCTTATCAATACCTGGCTGGTACCGCAGGGCAGTGTTTGTGAAGCCCTGCTGGGTAAGAAATCAAGCCATCAGTAGCTATACCAGGTCATGTTTTCACCTAAAATTAAACTGTGGCAGCAGCAATCTTGTGTGTGTTACAATACAGTTAAGAATGCCTATAGGAGGTTTTAGATTCAAACAGCTTTACAGGGGTGGTAGGTGCCACCAGCACCAAAATGTTCCTCCAAAATAGTTTCCCTTCCTCTTTCCGAGGACCATAGTTAGTCCTCTGCCTGTAATAGAAAGTGCAGGCATACTGCAGGCAGCACCTCTGAAGTGCCGTGGTGTGTTACTGAAGAGGCACCTTCCACCACCGTCACAGGCTCCTCAGTGGTCTCCATCTCCAAGTCCAGCTCAGACTAGTCGTCCTCTTTTCAGAGTGTTCCATGGTCTGGCTCTGTCACCTCCCTCTCTCCTTGCCCTCACTTAGATTCGGGTCTCCTGTCTCTCCCTTCTTTGCCCTCTCGAGAGATTTTTCACCTCTGCTACCACCTACCTGTCATTTTCTTCCATTGCCCACTGGTACACTTAAAATCTTCAATCCTTTCATCATTCATTCTGTTCTCTTGGTAAAGTGTTTCATGTAGCCTTGATCAGGAATGCAAGTGGATTATGGCTGCCTGCCAGTGTGAGTTTTGGAACAAAGTAAGTCGGGTTGAGTTTGTGCAACACATAAATCTTTACAAGATAATTTACCTGCTAAACCCAAGCCTGCTGGAGAAGCCTTTTTGCCTTCTGAGCCTGCTAAATAACAAAAAGGCTTAGATAAAACATAATGGCTTTTCTGTAAGAGGTTTGTTGTGGTGCAGACTCTCTACTTCTTTGCAGCACCTGGACTCTTCATGGGTAAAATCATGGCATTCAGCTCCCTGAGCTGAACCAGTGTGGTGCACTGCACAGTAGTTTGGGGTTGAGATGTACTGTGGCCAGACAGAAGAGTGATGGACAGATGCACAGACCCCATCTTACAACAGTGTGTGAAATTCAGGGAGCTGGCACTGGGGGGTACTGGGAGAGCTGATGTGGGTGTTGTGTCTCAGGGCCCTGGCCCTGAGCAGAAGCTGTTTTGTGTCATCTCTCCTCCTGCCCATTGAAATTATTTCTCCCTCTCTTGGTAGACATGAAAGTGCCATGTGAGGCCCTTCCTTCCCCCAGCCTGGAGCACTACCCACAGAGCTCCATTACGGTCACCCTTGAGGACATGGATCTCTGGATGAAGTTTCATCAGATAGGAACTGAGATGATCATCACCAAATCGGGCAGGTGAGGGGAGCAGGACAGCTGTCCACACCACAGCTCTGCAGGCTGTTGTCAAAATCCCATGTTTTGAATGGTGGCCTTTTGACTAGTTTTGTAGCTAACTGCACATCTCCGTGCCCCTGACAGAGGAATTGTGCTTTCAAGGATGTCATAGAAGTCCAAACTGTGAAGTGCAAAAGGTCACTGTGTGGCTGATATGCTGAGAAAACTTCTGTACTCTTATCTCGCCACTTAACACTGTTCTTCCTGTCCCTAGGCGGTTGCTCAGGATGGTGCCCTGGGCTTCTTTTGCCTCAGTCACAGGCAGCAGGAGTTGGGCAGTAAATACCTGTGTTTGAGGCTGCATTTGCAGACAAGAACATGGTGTAGAATAGTAATGATCTGTGCGTGCAGACTCTTCTGAAATCCAAATGAATCATGCATTGTGGAGCTTGCAGTGAAAGAATATGAAGTTGTGAGATTGTAATGTAGTATGTCAAAGCTGCTGTGAGCTAAATTAATCCCTTTGGATAGGAAGGTAGGTGTCAAAGCTTTTTTGCAGAGTCAGAAGATGAAAGTGGTGGCAGGGAGTACTGGAACAGAAAACTAGATGTGCTCTTATGAGAGCACGTTTTCTACCCACGCTAGAAAATGCTCTAATCTATCCTCCAGGTCTGTGATAGCTGCTCGGAACTAGGTGCAAATTCCCAATGTTTTCTTTTAAGTTTCCCACTGTTGTGTTATAGGAATCAGAAGAACAAAAGCAGCAACAGTGTCAGGCCTTCAGTGACTGCTGCCCTGTTAGTGTCTGTTCTACCTAAACCCACAGGACTAGATAGAAAAATGTTCAGTAGGTGGCCTGTAGAATTATGGCTACCAGAACTTGGCACAGTAGTGAGTAAACATGACATGCTTCTTGATCATGAGACAGTAGCCACTTTATAGAGAAATCCTTATACTGTCCATTTCATTTCTCCTTCAGACGAATGTTTCCACAGTGCAAAATCAAAGTCTCTGGCTTAATCCCTTATGCCAAGTACCTCATGCTGGTAGATTTTGTTCCAATGGACAACTTCAGGTACAAGGTGAGTGCTTTAAATAATAGAATTTATGCTGTCCTTCCACCTTTGTTAGAAGTAGATTAATCTTTATGCTTCACTGGACAGGCCGATAAATAAATTGTCTTTGGACAAAGTGTAGAAGTAATTGGTGGATCTTATCCCTCTCTTGAGTTTATTTGTCAGTTTTGCTGGGGGAGCAGCTGGAAAGGTAACTGATTTTCACTGTAAGTGGTACAATATTAATCATGATTAATATCGGACTTCTCTGGCAGCTGCTGGGAGAAAGGGAGGAAGAATGAGGCCTAAAATGGGAGCTCTTTTGTTAACAGGATCATAGCTCTTAAGAGAATTTGCTACTTGTGCTTCAGGGGAGGCCACTAAATTGACAGTGAAGCAAAGTTGTAATGAAAATAGGTTTTTGTTTTAAGCTCTAGATTTCTGTGTTTCCCTTTACAGTGGAATAAAGATCAGTGGGAAGTTGCTGGAAAAGCAGAGCCCCAGCTCCCTTGTCGCACCTACGTCCACCCAGATTCCCCAGCTCCTGGCAGCCACTGGATGAAAGAACCTGTCTCCTTCCAAAAACTGAAGCTCACCAACAACACTCTGGATCAACATGGGCACGTAGGTTGTAGCTGGCCTTTGTGTTGTGCTGTCTTGGAATTCATTACAAATGAATGTTACAGGGCATAAGTGAGATTTGTGAGAAATTAGATCATGTGGAAATTTAAATATATTCAAGTGCCCTTGTGCCCTCTTAACTACCTGTTAGGTAAGGCTTTACTCTGTACTGTTTTACTGTGCTGTAAAGGCATGGTGGAGACACCAGTCACAGGCAGGCATCCCTGGTTTGAAATAAAGCCCCTACAGAAGACTTTGCACAGTGGGTTGGCAGTGGTTGCACATGGAAACTTTCTCCTATGTCTCCAGATCATCCTGCACTCCATGCACCGTTACAAGCCTCGCTTCCACATTGTGCAGGCAGATGACCTCTTCAGTGTCCGCTGGAGCATCTTCCAGGTCTTCAGCTTCCCTGAGACTGTCTTCACTTCTGTTACTGCCTACCAAAATGAGCAGGTACAGCGTGCAAGTACTGTTTTTGGACAAGTTGATAAATACTATCCTTAGAAGTCTTGTAGAGGGAGGTGTCTCTTTCCAAGCTTCTCACCCTGGGTGGCTATGATGGACAGTGGGAAGAAATAGGCACATTATGGTTCCTGTGGAAAACATCTATTCTGCGATGCGATGAATCATGCACCTTAATTAAGTATTGTGTGCTGTCAGTGATTAACAGAACCCTAAATGAAATAAAAAGTATGGGCAAAAGTCCACATACAGATACTGTCCCTATACATTTCTCTAGTCAGGTAAATCCCACTCAAATCCCTGCTGGCTCTGGCAAAAAGTAACTCATCTCTGTATGTCAGTTCCTAACAAATAATGGGAGCTGCTGGGAGAGCTCAGGTACTGTGGCAAGGGCCCTCAGACAAGCTCTTGTGATAGATAATGATGCGAAGGTCTTGAAACAGTAAATAACCCAACCAGTCACCATGAAACTGAATCTTGTTCCTTTTGTTTTAAGATTACAAAGCTCAAGATTGACAACAACCCATTTGCTAAAGGTTTCCGTGAGCATGGGAAGAACACGCGAAGGTAAACTGTTTTTTCATCTTTATAACTGAACTTCACTTGTGAATTTTACCCAAGACCATTGAGCAAACTAGACCACCCATCTCTGCAGAGCCTGCTGGGCTGTGCACACTGCACTTGCCTGTATCTGGGAATGATGTCCTCCTGTGCAGCATCCTCCCAGGAGACTTAGGGTGTGGGAGAAGATTTCCTACAGAAATGTGGGAGGTGTGACAAATGTGAGACCTGCATTCCCTTGCAAATTGGAGCTAGGCTGGAGTCTGACATGTGTATAGCAGTGATAACAGGAGTCCACAGCAAATCACTAAGTCTCTTTAAGATCAGCTTGATTCTGACATTTGGAAGTCCCTCATCTTTCTGTATGTGTGGAAAAGTGTCTCTTCCAACAGGAGCTTTTGTCTGCAAGAGGGAAAATGGGTACCAGTGTTAGTGAGATCTTCTGTCTGGTCTGAGAGCAGCCAGTGGATGAGATGAGAAAAAAAAGCTTAAATGTAACCATAGATTGGCAATAGAGAAGGAAAAAAATGGTTTTTTTCCAAGCAGAAAATGTTACAAAAATATCTTAGATTCTGTTTTGTATTACTTTATGCCTGAAAAATACCTCATTTCCTGATGAAAAAGGCCAAAACTGAGTCTTTTTTACTTAAATTTTGAAAATGTCATGGAGTTTTTTTCCTCCTGTATTAGGATCATTTCTGACTAAGCTTAGACTCGTTTTACAGTTAGGAAAAAGCTGCTTTCAAGCAGAAGACCCACCCTACTTTACTTGTACCTATGTGCATAGCATGTATATCCAGCATCGGACTTTACTTCCAAACAGTGCCAAAACCTCTGGTGCTGAGTTTCCATGTTGATTGTGCCTTTTGTACAAACATGGAGCAGGGAGCTCCTTCACCAATGTATCCCCAGAACTCTGCAGGGTGAGGGCTCTCACACACAGATGGCAGGCAGTATGGCTAACCCTATAATTCCACTGTGGTAAGTGTATTCCCCATGGGCCTGTCAGGGTGCTTTGCTAGGAGAGGTGTAACACACACTCAGAGAGATTCATCCCATTTTTGTCTTCCAGGGCTTGTACAGCATCCCTCACGTATTTGTCTAGGCAAACAGCTTACATACAAACTACCCCCATGTCTTGTTTCTTTCCAGGGAAGGACGAGCCAAATGCCAGAAGCCTAGTCCAGCCAAGGGCCAGAAGAGGAAGCTACCTGAGGAAAAGGAGTCTGGTGCAGAGGAACGTGGTAATATTGATCACAACAAACCCAGAGAATGATTTCCAGCAGTGCCTGGGCAGCAGAAAGGAAAAGAAACAGCAACATAGCCCCCTCTGTGGGGAAAGTGGCCTATGTGGAGTCCCTAAAGAGTGCTGTGTATGGCTTTGAGCCTCTGACTCTGGGTCTGGGGCTGATCCACAGGAGACTCCTGACAAGTCACTTGTCATTACTGACACCTCGTCAGCTCTCTCACCAGCCTGCCAGCCTGGCTGTGCTTTGTGACCATGCATGATAGTAGGCTGTGCTTTCATAATGTTTCAATAGTGACATGAGATTGCAGTATCACCCATTGCTTTCTTGGTTCTCCCCAGTGTGCCAGCAGTTTTTGTGTTTGTGCAGTGTTTGTGCAGCTGGGTTGGGATGCAGATGTGAGAACTGATACTGTTAAAAAAACAAAAAAACCCAAACCCAAAACCAGCCAAAACAAAAACCAAAAAACCAACAAACCCCAACTTAGACTGTTTGTTAGTTTGCTTTTAGGCTTGATCGTTTCTTGCTCTAGTTCACAGTGCTGCTAGCAGTAGCATAACCAAGGAGAGAGGACAGGGCAGGACTGAATGCAGTGTAAGGAAAGAAGGAAGCTGGAAAGTTCTAAGACAGTCACTTTAAGACAGTATGCCTGCAGAAGAGGCATTAGTGCATTTTCTTTCACCATCCTGCCATCAGTGCAGCTGCCAATAAACCACTGTGAGCTCTGGCTTTCTCTTCCCCCCTTCTCATTTTTTTCCCCATTCTTTCTTTTCCCTGCTGTGAGTCAGATTTTGAGAAAGATGAGAATGTGGATGTGAAGGAAGAGAGTAACCCTGTGGTGGTCAGCAGTGGATACCCCTTCTGGGTCTCAGAGCAGAACAGCAGCCAGGCCTTTCCTGCAGCATCCCCCGGGCCCGCTGACCAGAGGGAGGGTCTGGCCAGAGAGCAGCAAGTGCCTACGCCATCCTACCAAACATATCGGTGAGTCCCACCTCCTGGTGCTCATGTCCAAAGCCTCACTTCAACTGATGGGATTCCTCCTTTTCTACTGAGTATTCCCTAAGAAAAACAGCCAGTGGGAGTAGGGAAGGATGTCTTTCTGTTGGGCAGCATACCTGGGTGATAGGTGCTAAATTAGCATGGAGATAGCTCCACAACAAAGCCTTTCTGTGTTCCTTCAAACCCACTGATTCTGGGCATACTCATGTCTTTGTAACGCATTTTATTTCCTTGTCCTGAAATGCTCTCCCAGCCAGCTCTGTACTGCAGAGCTTGCCTGTCCTTTGGAGGAAGTGTGTTGGAGGAGTGGCAGGGCTCCAATGATTTTTCCCTCCTCCTTATCATTGCAAATTCAGGCATGAGTTATAGTGAGCCCAGACTAGAACTGAGCCAGAACTCACCTACTCTGGGCTTACCTCCTCTGGCGTTAAGATTTTCTGTGTAAGTGACATCAAGGCTTGGACTAAAATCCACACTACCAGTGAGATGAAGCAGTAAGCAAGGGGAAGAAGGCATGCTAAAACCTTGCCCTGCCTTCCCCAGGGGATCTGTGTGGGTTTTCAGTGGTTTCCCACTGCGGTAGCTTTGACTCAGTCTTGTCTCTGCCCTCGGGCCTCAGGTTCCATGAAGCTGGGGACAGCCAGCAGCTTCCCACCCGCGATGCCACAACCTTGAACGACTTCCGGGCAAGGTGCCATGCCTTGGATCTCTCCACAGTGCCTGAGCACGACTCCAAACAGCTCCCAGAGGGCTTCACCAACCTGCCTCCTCTCCCCCCGCCTCTGCCTCCTCCCCAGGACTACACAGGAGTGGTGAACATGGCTCTAGACTCTGTCGGGAAACCCGGGGCCCGAGCGCCCATGTACAGTCCCTATGGCACCGAGCAAGGCCTTGGCCAGTGGATGGTGCCTTCCCACAGCCAGTACAGGGCAATGAGCTACTCGGCCTTCTCCACAGAGTACAATACACAGGGGGCTCCTGGACATGCCCATGGGACCATGGCAGAGTGGAGCCAGTACCCTCTGTTCCCCTATGCCTGCTGGTGAACTGGGAGGACCCTTCCCAATGAAAAAACTGAAAGAAAACTGTAAATGAGATCAAATCTGCTCTGGGGTGTTGACCTTTTGAAGCCTTTCGTACACAAGGCAAAGAGGTATTGCTGCAAGCAGTAGCATGGGACACCTTCACTTCCTTATTGCCTTGCACAACAACCCTCGCTATGTTTCACAAGCAACAGCAAAACTGGTGACTGCCTGGCCATGGCACTGTGGGTCTGGCTGAATAAATGTGTTCTGCAATGTTGGGGTGTTTTTCAGCAGGAGTAGGAAACTGCAGGAGCTCCAGAGCAATACTTAAAGAGCTGATGAGCTCTCAGACCCAGCCTGTTTGCGTCTCACGTTTGGCTGTTTCCAAAAATCTCTTCCTCCCAGGACTTGCATGCAAGGAGATAGAGGCTGAAGAGTTTCAATAAACTGTCCAGGTGGCCAAAAAGCTGTAGAGAATTATTGCAGAGATGAACCAAGCAATCCTGGTGTCCCCTTGAGCAGTTTCCTCACTTAGTGTAGTCAAACTAAAGTTAGAGTCTTGCCTTTCTTCCAGCAGCATACAAGAGTAATGCACAGCAACACCTGTGTGTCTGGAGTGCAGGAGTGGCTCCTGCAGGCAGGGAAGAGTTTGTCCCGTTCAGGAGAAGCAGCAGCAAGGCTGTGTGTTGTGTCTGCATGTCCCCTGTGCCCTCTTCTGTCACCCCTAGATTCGAGGTTAGTGAAACACTTTTCTTTCTGCTGGTGGTGGAGGGAGGTTGTTCAGGGTGTGTGGGGCTGCTCTGGGGGGTTACAAAGGCCTGTGCTGGTCAGAAACAGGGCCACAAACAGCACTGCTGGCTGTGCCTCTCAATCTCTTCCTTTCAAGGGAAAGGAAATCTTTCACTATGACCTTTTCATCCTGCTTCCACCCCTTGCAGCCCCACGAGAATATAATTTATAGTTGTTGTTATTGTGCTACACTCTGAGCGAGCTTTGTCGACAGGCAGTTCTCACCAGCCTGGCATTGCTCATCAGGAATATACTTCAGTTAATACCCTGTAGGCACTGAGCTGTGTGCTGCACTGCTGGTCAGCAAAGTCATCTTTTGCTGTCTGGGGGTCTGTAGGGATCTGCTTCCAGGTTCAGTTATAAGAGGAGTTTCAGCTCCCTCACCTCTGTGGCCCCATCGTGGGGAGGAGCTGTTCTGCCACTGAGCAGCCTGTATGCTGCCTTGCAAAGAGGATTTCTTTTCATCATGTTAGAAGGGGGGAGCATCCCTCTTTGCCCAAGTGGCAGAATGGCCCTGGCAATGGGGTCTTGTATGAGACAGGCTCTTCCTCTTTGCTTCTCAGGGAGAACAGACACGTTCCTAGGTGTTATTTAGGGAATGTTTTCTTGTAACACTTTAAATAAACTGCTCTGTGGCCTGTAGCCATCAGTAGGCAATGAAGTGTGTCATTTATTGTGTATGCCAGATGGTTTTCCCTCTGTATGTGCAGCAAGATGTGGTCTATGAGCAGTCCTGCTTGGGTTTGTGGCCAGTGCATACACCAGGAATGGCTGCGTCTGTTTGGGTACCAGCTCGGCAGTGTGCATGTGCATAGGGTAGAGGTGTTGAGCCATGTTTATTATTGTTAAAATGACTTTGAAAAGTAGCCCTATAAATCTGTGAAACTCAACTACAATTGCTGCTTTGTTATTTAAATCATGCATCGATAACTGCTTTTGTAGCACAATTATGAGACATACAGATCAGCCAAATACTTCCCCTCAGCTTCACAGGATGTGAAGATGTGCAGCGTCTGAATAAAGGTCAGGCTTCACCACAGTCTATGCATGTAATACCCTATTAGCCTCTCCCCTGGCAGCCCCCTGGCCAGTAGTGATTTATACCTGCTGTGCATGACACGTGTGGGTACAAGCAACTGGCTGAAAAGAAATCTGGTTGGGGGAAAAAAAATGCAGAGGAGATTGTTTGTAACCCTAGGATATTGTGATTTGCTGCTGTGCAAATGCCTGAAGGCAGCTCAGCTGCAAAAGGCTGCGGGCAAGAAGAACATTCTGCCTTTGACCATTAGTAGTTCATTTTGCCACTACAGTTTTGCACATCTTGGAAACCAGATGAAAAGGTGGCTGGGGAGTTAGGTGCTTTGAGCCCTGTGTGCAGGGGTGGTGCTTTCTGCAAGGCAGTCCTGGTACCCTGCCGTGATTGCTGCAAGTGCCATGCTGACAAGAGAGTAATACATCCCCCTGGTAGATCTGTTCCTTTATCTTCAAAGTTGGATTGTATTTCCCTTTGTTGCAGGGTGCTAATGGGGGTGAAAACCACACTGTGGTAAGAGTAACTGAGGAGAACTGGGCAGCACAGAGAAACTCCTGTGCAAATATGAGTGTCATCTTCTTGTCAAACCTTCAGAGCAGCCTTGCGAGTGCTGCTGCCCATGGGCCTGTTGGTAGAGCTGGTTTGGCAAATGGCTCTGCACCCGGGGAAAAGGCTTATCCTTGCACCTAGGACAAGCTATTAATTATTCATCAGCCTTCTGTTGCAACAGGACTCCTTGCCCTTCCTCAGTGAATCATCTGGCTCATTAGAAAAGTACCTTTGCTTTCCTCGCTCGCCTGTCTCTGGTTAGAGACTGGGGCTTGGCTGCGTTGTGAAGCCTTTGGAAATCTCCCCCGTAGGTGTGTGCTCTGGACTCTGCTGCCGCCTCCTCTCTCTGCAGTTCCCACTGTCTTCTTGTCTTCAGCTGTGGCATTTAAAACTCTGCATGAGCTCGACTGAAACGCTGGTTTTGCACGCATGTGAGATAATGTAATGCCTCTGACAGCTCCAATAAAAGGAGATGAGACACGCGGAAGGCAGGCCATTAAGAGCAATAAAATAAACTCCAAAGTGTGTTTTCTGTGCATCTTTTTCCAGCACACCAGTGGCTCCCCTTTAGTCATGCTACCTGAGGCCAGTTTGTACATGCATGACATGCTGTTGATCTCAGTGGTCATTGTTCTCAGTGTATGCAGTGAGCCCCAGGTTATCTGCTTGCACGGCTAGATGTGACTCAGACTCTTGCACTAATCCTTTGCAGCAAATTGTTTATTTTCTCTGTGTTTTCTGCTCCTCTCCTGCAGAGGAGTTACATAAGGATGAGGGCAAATGAACTATAAATGGGATCTAGGTAAATTTCCTATGGGAAATGAAGATCCTGATTTATTTCTGTTTTTCCTACTGGTTTTTGCAGCCTTAAGCCTTGTCTGACACTGCTTTGGTGCAGATGGGAATGGCAGGAAAATGCTCTTTGCCATCGCTGCCGTTCTTCCACAGACAGCCGCATCCCAGAGAGCAGCTGCAGGCTCAGGAGAGCCACCTGTGATGCTGTTTCCCTGTGCTTAAAAGATATGGCAAATCCTCTTGGGGGTCAGGAGCCCTCTGGCCTGGCCCAGGTACAAGATCTCTGCTCTTGTACTCACCAGGTCACCCTCTGGTTCTGCTGGAGAAGCCACCAGCTGGTTTCAGTAAGAGTTATCTGTTTCCCAGGTGCTGGGATGTGCTCAGCTGGTGAAAGCCAGCCTCACTGCCTGGTGCCATCAGAGCAGTCTGGGAGGGAGCACCGCTCTCTGGCACCTTCTGCAGCGCCAGGTGTCAGCAGCAAGGGCTCATGTGTGTGGTGGGGGCAGGGTCTGCTTGTCCCCACGGGAGCTCAGTGGGGCCCTGGGAAGATGCTTGCCTGCAGAGAGGGGTGAGGATGTTCTGGAGAGCAGTGTTTCCAGGCCCAGGTGGGCTGGGGTACTTGAATTGCCTTGTAGCTGGACAGCCAGGCTGAGCTGGACTCTTGCTTCCTTTGGATTGACTTGACTGCCCAGCATGGGGGTGCCTGTTGTTTGGTCCTTGGTGAGCCTCCCAGGAGACTCCTGCAGTGCATTTCCTTGGCTAACATATGTACTGGGTCATCTTAAGCAAATCCAAACAAGCAGTGCAAACCCCCTTCCAGGAATAACAACATTCTTCAGGTCAAATGGGTTTTTATTGCAGAGCTTAAAAGCCACTTAATTCCCAAGCCCCAGGTTGGGATCCCATGCCGAGCCTCTTAGCAGGGGGGATGCAGCATTTGGCTGACAACAGCAAACAGCAGCCTCCTGCCATGTGGGGCTGGACCAGCACGAAGCCAAATACCTCCTGCCTGGGAGCTGCAGCAGCTGTCAGCCCCTCTCCTCGCTCATCAGTGGCCAAATGTGTGGGGTGCAGGTGGCTTCACTGACCTGCTCCCCCCAGCCTCTATTTGCTTGTAAACGACCAAGAGCAGAAAGGGGGTGAGACTGTGGGGCCAGCTGGGGTAGGGGGACAAAGGGTTTGCCCCAGAGTGTGGGGATGGGGGTGCTCTGTTGCACTTTCCCCCTGTGCCCTGGGTGATGCTGCCCAAAGCCCACGCAGAGGCTGGCTGGGCTCCTGCGGTGCACAGAGGCACTGTTGTGCTGCGGTGCGGGTTGGTTGTGGCTGTGCAGGGTGCGCCTGTTTCTGCCTGTTTCTCCAGGGCTCTTGGTTCCCCTGGCTGTGAGGAGCAGGTGTGCTGATGGCCTGTGCCCCGGCGGCTCCAGGTAAGGTGCTCTCACTGTCACGCTTTGCAGAGATGTGCAAGGGTTTATGTGTGGCTTCGAGACATCGCAGCAAACCTGAGCAAGAGGAGCCCAGGGAGGGCAACGCAGCTGCTTGCAGGCTCAGAGGATGGGGTGAAGAGAGTGGGGAAAGCACATCTCCTCTGCAGCCCTGCTCCTCCCAGCACACGGTGGGAGCTGCCCAGGCTCCAGGTCTCCAGACCTGCCCCAGTGTCAGACAACATTTTAACCAAGGCTGCAGCAATCCTTCAGTGCAGGGGTGAGGAGAGGAGCTGCAGCTGTGAGGAACAGGCTTGCTGCTCAGCTTGGGTTAGTGCTGTTCCTTTCTTGTTTTTCCAAGTCCTGTGCGTGTGGTTTATGGCATGAAGTGCTTTGCTGCGGGCGGCTGGGTTGCCTCTGGCACTTCTCTAATACTCCATTTGTTTCCTTTGGATGTGCAGGTGTACAACTACAGTGTTCCTGTCCAGACAGCGCCCTGCTCGGTGAGTGTAATGGATGGGTTTCATTTCCATCCCCTGCAGCTCTTTGGGGACATGCTGAGATTTTCATTTCTTCCTCTCCTGTTTTTATTGAAGATGGAAAATGTTGTGCCTCCACAAAGGCGAATGGGGGTAGGTGGCTCACGCTATGGGACAGGCACACCATGGGTCGTGCAGCCAGGCATAGAGCATTGCTCAGTTTTGGTACCTCTGCCTCTCATTGGACAGTAAGACTGTACATGTGAAGCACAGCAGCTGGCGTGTGGGCTCTCTCTGCATAATATCCTTGCTGGGAGATGGTGCATTAAGGGTAGATCTGTATGGAAATGGTGGTGCAGAGGGGATGAGTCAGGCCTGATTCCTGTCACACCATGGGGTCCATCCCCATTGCTGGCTCTGTTCATGCTGGACAGACAGCTCTCTGCTCACCCACAATCTGGTTTTGGCTCTGTTTTACCATCTAGAAGGGGCCCTGTGGAGACAGAGCTGTCCAGAGCAGCTTAGGCACTACCCAGCAGAACTCAGGTGAAGGGGAAGTGAGGGTTGCTGCAGACGAGGTAAGTGTAAATCTGCCCTCCTGCATCCTTCTGGCTATCCCCAGTCAGTGAACAACTGAGCAATGGAGGGGATGTGTTCAAAACTGCCCTGTTTACCAGGGCTATGCTGAGCACTGTGCTGGCACAGGGTGAATGACACCAATGAGCTCCCTGGAGAGCCCCTGTGGACACAAGGGCATTTTGAAAATCATGGCTGAGAAAGCCAGGCCAGGCCAGGAGTTTCTCAACTCCTCAGGCTGGGCTGGCAGTCCCATGTGGAGCCTGCTGCATGGTTCTCATCCCTCTCTTCATCCTGCCCGTATGTCTGTTAATGGCCCTGTCCTGCCTCCATCCTCAGGGACTAATTGCTTCACACTTGAGCAAATGTGCTTGGTGTTTAAAAAGAGTCTATCGATTTGTGCGTATTCCTGAAAGCCTCTCAGGGCCCCGCTTCCTTTGAAGTGTAAAAGCATCTGTCTGCCTCTGCTTCTCCAGCAGTCTCCTGCTCCATTTGCATCCCCTCTCAGGGGCAGTGGGGGGGAATCCAGCCCTGACCCCATGCAGTGCTCTGGTTTGAGGCTGCTGAGGGGGCTCCCTGCACGGGGGGACCAGACTTGGAGACAAAGGTGCAAAGCTTCAGTCTAGGCAGGGGGGTGAGCTTAGCATGCTCGGGATGGAGCCATTTCTGAAGGGCAGTTTCCAGTGCTCCAGACTTTGGGAGTGCTTTTGCTGCATGCTTATCTGTGGTGGCTGCATTGATTAGGAAGGAGAGGAAATAGCCCCTGGCTTCTTTTCACCATGGTACTTGGCCAGACAGCAGTGGTTGATAAGGAAGTAAGATCAGACCTGGGCTGCTTTGGCTAATCCACTGTCCAGGAGCTGAACTGCATGGGGTGCCCAGAACCGGGGATAATTCTCTGTTGTACATTTGAACAAATACTGTTGAAATGCAATGTCTGCATGGACAGTTTGCCCTGTCATTCTCCCCATCCCACCTCCCCTGGACAGTGGGACTGGCCCTGGGCAGGCTGCTTGTCCCCACCAGAGCATTTGCACAACCTAGCAGGAGCGACTCTTTCTGGAGCCAGGACTAAAAGCTCTGTCACTCCTTGCTTGTCGCTGGGGTGGTGGTGAAAGGACAGCGTGGACAAATCCAGGCCTGAATTGCAGGGGCTGCCTGAGCCACTGCCATCCAGCACCTCCCCAGTGGTGTGCTGGGTTTCCTGTTTCAATGGGGCCTCAGCGGAGCAGCCGTGGCACCTCGCTGTTGGAGGCAGTAAATGGGCTCCCATCTGGTTTTAATGATCAGTAGCACTTCAGTGCTTGTTTATTCCCATGGTTTATGCTTCAGCAATAAAATACTGCTTCAGTTTGTTCAATCCGTCCTGCCGCTGGATGGAGATGAGTTCACAGCCTCTGACAAAGAGGTCCCAGTGGCACGCAGGATGTTGGGGTTTTTAGACAGCTGGGCAGGATCAGATGATGGAGTGGCAATTAGTCTGAAATACCAATGTCAGTGGGCAGTATAGAAGGTAGGCAGGGCAGCTTATCGTGTGCCTAGCAATGAAATCTTGTCCTTGGATTAAAGGAGGAGACTTCTGGCTTTGGAACTGGAATGACAGTCCAGTCCTTCTGTCCCCCATGAGGCAGCACGGAGCTCTGATGTGGAGTCCGAATGAAGTTAGTCCCAACTTTAAAACCAGGTACTTGAGGAAACATTAGTCCTAAGACGCTGCCATGGTGGTCAGTGTGTTTTAACCCTCCCACCCTGTTAGATCACCGAAGTGGTGGTGGAGATGGCAGAAATGCTGGCAGGACCATGTCTCACCATGGACACAGCCTGGCTCTGCTGCCAGTTACTGGGGCAGCTATGGCAGTGCTGGGATTTGCTTTACAGAATTATCTGGAGTGAATATGGTCTGATATCAAATGAATCTGAGGAGGAACCTCTTTGTGAGGAGCTGGGGGCATTTCTGGTGTCGCTGCCCCTGACCAGCACAATTGATGTTACCTGTCTGGGAGCACAGAGCCCGTCTGCCAGCGGTTCGGGCTCTGGTAGGATCATCATCCTTCATCCGAAGGGATGTGCAGTAACATGGCATGGCTCTGGGGATCCTCAGTTATTTTACAAATGGTAGTTGAGCATTTCAGCACGTCTGGATGTGACTCTGTAGGTCTGTAGGGTAGGTCGGGACACTAAGGCAGAGAGAGATTAAAGACAATAAACCTCAGAAGGGAGAAATGGGCTCTTTGTCTCCTTTCTGACTTTTATGGAGACCTGGAAACCTTTTGCTTTCCCATCTCCCGTTTGTCTTCTGCCCTAATGGCAGAGGAACAGTCTCCTCCATTTTATTTCCCAACACTATATTCCTTGGAGGATCTTTAGCTCTTACCTCTAAAGAGCATTGATTTTCAGCAGAGATTCTTTTTCCCAACTGTTTGTCAAGGCTTGGAGCTATAGGTGGCAACTGAAGAGAGGATTTCAGCAAACAAATCACCCCCTTCTGAGTCATTCAGGGTCCATTCCCTTGGTGCCACTGATGTTGCATTTGTGCTGATTTCCCCTGGAAGGTCTCATGTGTCGGGGGAGCGATTAAAGGAAACCTCTTGGGCTGCTTTTACACACCTGGAAGCAGGCAGGCAGGCAGGCAGCTGCTGCATCCCTTGCCTATTGCTTTCCTCATGGTCACCCACCCAGCCACTGCCGGAGGCAGGACTCCTTTGGAGTGTACCACTGAGATCTGTCTGCTCCTGGCACTGTGTGAGGCAAACCCAGTCCCTCAGACCCCACCGGGTACCCTCCAGAATGGGGCTCCGGGTTACACCAGATGCATCACCTCCAGCTCCCCAAGCAAACACGGTGTGTCCATGTGGAGCGAAGGGGCTTGTGCAGAGCGGAGCGGGTATTGCCATCATGGTGTCAATAAGGGCTGCCTGCTCCTGGGAGCCTGAGCCTGGCCTTTGCCTTTCAATTGTAAATGAAGCAAATGGCAAAGTGTTGATAAAGAAGTGGAGCTGGGTCCAGCGGCTTGGCCCTTGGGTCACCCTGGTCATGTAGAAGCTCCTGGAATCAGTGCATAGCTGTGTTGTGGTGCCTTAAAAGCTCTCAGAACCAGGGCACAGCTGTCAGGGTGCCCTGGAAAGAAGCAGCCCTGATCCCTATGGATGCTCCTACCAGCCTTGTGCTATTGGAGCTGAGAGGGGCTCTGGGTGACAGGAGACAAGCAAAAGCAGACTGGTATCAGGGCACTGTCCTTGTCCTCACACTGCTCCCAGCCCAAAAGTGGGGACAGTGGGGAGAAACAGTGCTGTGATTCCTGGGATTTGGGGTTGGGACAGCCTGTGGGTTGCAGCATGAACTCCTCGAGTCCAGACTATAAAGTACTTCACAGGGCCATCCCAATTGCCTGCCCTATTAGTTTTATGGAGGGGCATATTGTAAAGATGCTGTTGATCTCCTTTTACCACGGTAATGAAAACATAACCGTGGGGGGGAAGGAGAGCAGTGCAGGGGGGCAGCGGGACCCCCTGCTTGGGCACCGGGGTCACCTCCCCATGGGCTCCTGGGGTCCCCGGGCATCCATCCCTAACCCGTGGCTGCGCTCCGGGAGGAGAGGCCTTGCTGGGGGCTCCTCCCGGCACCCCGAGGAGGAGGAGGAGGAGGATGGAGCCGGGCGCTGCACCGGCAGTGGCACAGTGCCACCCAGTGCCTGCGTGTGACCTGCGAGGGGACAGCTGGGGCAGCCTGCAGGGGCTCTGCTGCCGGGGTTGTGCGGGCCGGGAGGGTGTCCCAGGGGGATGGAGAACGCGGGAGCACCCCAGGCCGGGCCGCGTTGTGATGGATGCGTGCGAGGGGCGCAGCTCCCGCGGCGTGCCTGGAGCCAGAGTGTGCGTGATGGGGCCTGCATGGGTGCTGATGGAGGCTGCGTCCGGGGCAAGTCCGGGCTGAAGCCGTTCGTGTCTGGGGAGGGACCCTGGCAGCAAAGCGAGCGGAGGAGGAGGGGGTTACCCAGGGCGAGCCGCTTGCCATGGGGAGGATGTGTGTGCACTGGAACGTGCAAGGGAGCTCCTGCGGCCCTGGGGAGATGGGGCTGCCTCGGAGCTGTTCGGTCTCTGCCAGGCTGGAGCTGGACCGGAAGGCACCCCTCGTGTCAAGGTGTCTTGGCGTGAGGTGGCAGCCGTGTGTGGTGTCTGCCCGACCTGCACCCCAAGGTTACTGCGGGACCTTTCCTCCTTTCTGCCCAAACCCTGCCTGCACTCCTCACGGGGTCGATACCTGCGTCAGGTTCTCAGGCTATAGCAAGCATCAACAAGTAGCTTGAATGGTGAAGAAAGGGAAAGGAGCCAGGTAGAGTGGGGTGCGGTGTCAGCAGCTCCCGAGGTGGGTCCCTGCACTGTAAATCACTGCCCCAGCACTGCCCTGACACGCTCCCAGCAGGGACTGTCTCTTGGAGGAGCACAGACTGTGGTTCTGTTTCAGGTGATGACTACAGAGCCCACAGCGCATTTGGCAGCAGGGAGGGGTGTTCAACCAGCCTGTTCTTCTCCAGGTACATCACCTCCTTCCTCCCCTTTGTTCTCTGGCTGTTTCAGTGCTGCACTGCCACTGGGCTGCAGGACTGCAGTGTGAAATCAGAGCAGTGCACTGGGGGAGGCCTGATGGATGAAAGCCCCACATCCTCACTGCCCTGTGCACGCTTTCTGTTCCTAGGTTGCTCTCCAATGTGTCTTTATTTTTGCCAGTTCAAATTTAGGCCAGCACTGATGCCACAAACACGGCTGTGGAGAACTGTGGCTACCACTGCTGCACAGCACAAACTGTGGCTAGAAACCCAGCACCATATCCCTCTGGCTGGAGAGCTGTTGCCATCCCATCACCTTACCTCTGCCTCTATTAGATGGTCACTCATGATGGTGAAGGTGGGTCCCTCATACAGGCAGGAGCTGCTGCAGAGTACTGGAAGTGACCTTTTTGTTGCTACTGGGATCCATCCTGTCGTTTGGGATGATTTTGGTCAGAGGTTTCCAATAGTGCTGATACCCTGCGGCATTGGTCAGGCCTGTGTTAGCCCATTCAGCAGAATCCCAGTTTTAGCCTTTCCATTTCTGGCTCACCCTGATGTGCCTTATGGAGCCAAGATGCTATTTCTTGCAAGGAAATTATCTTTGTTAATTTTAGATCTCATTCCCCAAAGTGCTGCATAACCACAGCTATTCCAGGTAGCCATGCACAGCGGGAGGTATTTGATCTTTGAGGGATATGGCTCTTTCTCACATTAAGATGACCAGTCTGATGGATTACATTTCCTTTGTCCTGCGCAGGGCCTTAAGGCTGGGGGCTCAGCAGGAAGCCAGCCCCGGGCTGTGTGGCTATCAGCCATCACTGCAGACTGGGAGCCAGATCACCAGCTGCGATACCTGGAAAGAGAAAAGCTGTTTCTCTTCAAGGTCAGTGGATTAATGATGTCACTGGTCACAGCATGAGGGCAAAAAGTAGCCGGTCCAAGATTACAGAGATGGATTCAGCGTGCGGAAGTCTCAGAGAGTCCCTGAACTGCATCATCATCCAGATCACGTTAGTAAAGTAACATAGAGTGGCATTAGAGTCTAGAAACACAGGGGGCTGTTGCTACAGTAATGAGAAATGGGCAAGTTTAATTCTTATGTTTCTAATGACAAGTTCAGGACAGTGCCAGTGTGCTCCGAGACCTGGCTCCTTTGTCACTTGTGTCAGGAGCAACCTGGGGCCTTGTTGCCTGGTTTGGCTGCCGAGCGGTGATGGGCTGAGCAAGAGTCAGGTGCCAAGAGCTGCAAACCAGCTCCTGTTGTTCACTGATGTCAGCCCCTTCTGTCCTTTCAAAGAGCATCCTCTCCTCTGCCTCAGTGCTCCCTTCAGTCAGTTGGGTCTCGGGTGCAGGGTCAGCCAGGGAAGGCAAAGTAGCGGGTCCAGCGCTGCCTTCCTGCCCCACCACCCTCTGCCATGGCAGCAAGAGCTCTTTTTGCCCCCAGGCCTGGAGAGGATTCATTAGATAGCACAGGTTGGGAAGCACAGTGCAGTGGAGGGGTGTTAACAGTGCCTGTGATCCACGCTTTTCTCTTGGGCTTTAATGCTTGGTTTGTAGACCCAATGCAAGATCACAAGGGAAGGATTTTTCAGCGCTGACTTTCAGCTGCCCTTGTTGGACCAGCCAGGACGCACAGAGCAGGAATCGGTTCCCTGCGGATACCCCAGATTTAGCTCTGATCCTGATTGTCTGGTGCGCCAGCGGCGGGTTAGACTGGTAACTCGTGCAGGGAGGGTTCTGGTTACAAAATGCCTGGAATGAAGCAAGCAGGTGCTGGGAAGGTCATCTGAGGAGAGCACTGCCTTCATTCTCTGTGTCTCTCATTCCGCCGCCTGCCTTGGGAGCAGCATGGAGGGCATCTTCTGCAGGTGAGGCTGTGTCTGCACTTGAGGGCTGCTGTCTCCTCATGGATAGCGGCCATCCCACCACCGAGCAGGGGCAGTAGCTCACCTTTTAGCTCCCAAAGGTGATGCCAGTCTGAGGCAGGAGCCCCGTGAAGCGGAGATGAGTCCAAGTCACAGTGGTGGGTGCTGAACTGCCTGGCTGCTCCTGTGCAGGGTGGTCCACTGGGAGCAGTGTGTTGATAACCTGACTGCAGGGGGGCACACAACACTCTCTTGGTGACTTACAGTAACTGGTGCAGCTTTGGCTGTGTGCAAGCTCTTGGAGCTCAGGTTTCGTAGCAGGAGGCTCGCTCTGGGACAGCTGTGATGGTTTCTTCCCCTGCTGCCTGCCAGTCCCTGCTGCAATCACAGTCCTGCTGCAGGAGGGCTCAGCTGTTTGCACAGTGATGCCACAGTTTGCAGCCTGGGGTATTAAGGTAACCTGAACTTGGAACTGCTTTACCTTACCACTCTGAGCTGTGACTTGTGGCTTAACAGCTGCTGCAGAGCAGCTGATCTGCCCTCTAAAAAAAGGCAGAGGGGACAGTGTAGGGGACAGAACCCGCTACAGCTGCCCCAAGGTGAGCTGGCCCCGCCAGTGGGTACGAACCTGGAGAGCTTTCCTGTGTGCACAACTCACACTGTTGTAAGTCATGTCAGAAATTACAAGGAAAAGTGTTCTTTTGCTGTGGCAGCATTTATCTGAGTGTATTTAAGCCTATTTCCTACCGGCATAAGCTCAAACAGGGATACCTCTGGTTGAATCTAAAGGGGTGGTTGTTATTGCACTGGTTTAGAAATAACACCTTTTAATTACATGAGACAAACAGGTAAACCCAGCAGAAATTAAAGCTTACTCTGCCTGTTGTTGGAGTGACGTAGCTGAGCGAGTTCCAGTTTAAATCAGTGAAAGCCTGTGTGCGGGTAAGCCCGAAACAAACCCAGCCCCAGAGCCTGCCTGCTTCTTGTTACCTTGGGCTTTGTGCTGAGGAAACGTGGCTGTTGCTGAAGGACAAAACCCGAGCCCTGCCTGCAGCGAGGGGACAGCAGCGCCAGGGGAGAAAGTGGGTGTTGAGAGCAGTGGTCCCCAGCTGGGAAGTTACCTGGGAGTCAGTGCCAGGGGAAGGAAGCTGGAGAGGGAGGGTAGAGCCAGCGCTGGTGATGGACACCATGCACTGCTGGGGCTCTGTGCAAGGGTGGGCAGCAGCTGCGTGTTAAAACGCAGACTGCTCAGCGTCCCTGCAGCCCACTGCAGCTGTGGAACGTGGAATAATGGTAAGTGCCGTGTGCCACGGTAAAGCACGTGAGCAGCCTGTCGAAAGGAGTAATTGCTGAAGTTGCAGTGAAACAAGGGAATGTACACTGTTGCAGCCTCACATCAATGTGAAGCGGTGCAGCTTTGTACTTAGTGACACCGGATGTATTTGAGGTACAAATAAGATTCTTCCACACAGAAGTATTTCAAACTTCCCCCCCAAGCCCCTGGCTGTGAAACCACTTCATCCCCCACTGTGTGTAGGTGCTACAGTTTGGTGTCTGAGAAGCCTGGATGTTACCAGAACAAGTAATCTTGCCCCAAACAGGGGGCTGGTATTTAGCTGGTAGGAAGCATGTCTGGTGTAGCTGTGGACACTTGATTTTGCTGTTAATAGTAAAGCAAGAGCTACTGTAGGCAGCATGGGAAGCAGCTGCAGCAGTGGGGTAGTGCTTCTGCTGGCAAGCTGAAGGTTTCCAGAGTACTCTGAAATGGGTATGAAGCCTCCTGCACGCACCTTACCTGTTCTTGCTCAGGTATTTGAACTACTACTGGTTTCCTGAACTGTACCTGACAAATGTGAGCACCTGATGATAAGACACTACGCATTGTTGGCTGTGAACGTTTATTAACATCCGATGGAAATCTGTACTCCAGAGAAGCCAGGCACCAGGCTGTGAACACACCTACAGAGCCCAGGGAAACCACACAAGCTTTTTAGACTTCTCCTTTGCAGCAGTTGAGCTTCTGACGTTCCTCTGAAGTTTCTCTGCTCCACGAGATCAGCTCAAGCTTTAACACACTGTGAATGATTTAACTGAGTGATCCCAAGTACTTAAAAAACCCACCCAACCCCCTTACGTTCTAGCTAGTGCTGTTCTTGAGCTGGATTGATTGTAAAAAGGCAAAATGACCTCCTGGTTTTTACTTGCACAAGCAGGTATTTTTGACTTCTTATACTGCCACCTTTCACCAGTGGCTGCCATGCCAGCCATTCCCCCTCCATACACCTTATGAAACAATAAGCTAGTTCAAACCATACACATAACACGGTCATTCTTACAAGCAGAGTCAAGGGTATCACAGTAAAAAGGTCATGGTTTCTACAGAGACCTTTGGAAGCCTCAGCAAAACAGCAGCATTAAACAGAGGGAGAGGAGGAGCACTGAAGTGTCGGGCGTGAGGGAGGAAGAGCCAGCAGTAATCTGTATAACCAGAGATGCATCTCTTCCAGGTGAGCCTCCGGAGCAGAGCAGCATAGTCAGAGAAGAGGCATGACGATGGAACCAGGAGAGCAGCATTCAGCCTGGCACCAGCCTTTTCTCCTGCTTAATTCTTCCTTTGCTTCTGGGAAACTTCTGTTGGCGCGCTCATTCACACACCAGACAGGGCATCCTAGTGACAGAGCCAGGACCTGAACACTCTGCTGATAGTGTCAAGGTTTTAAGACTGACGACAACAAATAATACTGTAAGTGGAGGCAGATTTTATTTAGACTGTACAAACAGGGCACTGGGAAAAAAAAACCCAAAACAAAACAAAAAAAAACCCAAACCCCAACCAGTGGCTTAATGTTGGGACCAGTTCTATGAAATAAGTGGGGTAAGAAATTAAAAAGGCACTAATCTTAAGAAAAGACACTCCATATCTTCTAAGAATATAATTCATTTAATACTGTTAATCTTATAGCACAAAAAATAAAACACGCTATGATCCCCAAAATAAACTTTAAAAGCTTACACTTAATATTATTGCCTGAAGATCATGGTCTTTAATTTACATATTGTGTTTTAAAGTTTACACAGTGAAGACTGTCTCAAATACAAGGCCACCTTTCCCACTGCAGTAACTGTATCCTTGTCCCAAACCACACTTTCATTGAACACAAGTAAACAGAACATGACAGCTATACAAGAATGCTTCCACTGGTCCCAAAGGCAGTCTTTTAGGCAGGTCTCGCTTTCAAATGCAGGTATTGAGGGAAATGCTTGAAAACTTGACTAGAAAACAAAGGCAGCCCACTCGTTCCCAGGATGTTAATACAATATAAAAACTTACTTTACAGGCACATGAAATGGCACAAAGAATGCTGTTTTTCCCTTTACAAAAATAACGCTCAGGCTCTTCAGAGCCCCAGCCCAAACAGGATATTCCCTTCTGTTTATTCTTTCCCAATTTGTAAACAATCATGAATTAAATTAGCGCTTATCCAGTGATGGACACTGATTAAAACAGTTTCCATTTAAACTTTCAGACTGGTCAGAGACTTCAATGTCTATATACACATGTACACAACAGGAGGAAGTCAAACAGTAGGTCTTTCGTGAGAGTTAACTATTGTGGCACCAGGTAATTAAACCAGCTCCTAGTTCAAAAGCAAGAACAACTTTAATGGTGCATAGATTGAAGCCATCACTTGTAGGCTCTCATGCTTCATATTATGTATACCTTACATGCCCGAGGAACATTTACACTGATAGTTATCACTCCAATTTAAGAGGCTTCATAAAGCAACAGACAACACACGTGTAAGCAAGCAACGAGCGATCGAGAATCCAGAGTCCTTCAGAGAGAAACGCACACTGATCAAATGCAGTCTTTATATGAAAATACTTGTCTTATAGTAAAATAGCAAAGACACGGTTTGAAGCAAGGTTACAATCAGCTTAGGGTGGTCTGTATGCTACATTTAAACCACATTTAACGCACCTGAACCACACTGTTGCTACTCAGAGAAACACTGTTCATCCCTGGCCTAAAACCAGGGTCACAAGACAGTTAAGAACTCTTGTCTTTGCATCAGATGCCACTACACGCAAGTTTTGCATAGTTTTGAAGGCAAAATATTTTGCTTTTCCGCAGTATCAGAACATAATTAAATCTAAACCAATGCTTGTGTTCCAAGTGTATACCTTATTCAATGAGGGATGAGTTACAATGTTCATTTCAGTGAAAGAAAATCAGGTTAAAAGCCGTGTTCAAGATCTCAAATCTCACAGTATTTATTTGCCATGCAAAGGAAGAATTCTACAATCAGTCTTCTGAAGAGCTGCCTGTAACCAGGTCAGGTCTGAAATAAGATTTCTCTGCAGCAGACTGAGTTTAGTGCAGTTTCTGTATTCAGAAGATGACTTTCAGTAGTACAATCTATGTAGTAAACTTATGGGTATAGCTGGGGCACAGGAAAAGCATGACCTTCTTTAAGTTGAGAGAGCTGCATAGCTTTTCTTTGCAAGACAAAATGTCAATGCCTATTGTCAAGAATTACTCTTACAGCACCAAACACTTCAGTCAATGCTACTCTACTTCACAGTTAATCTGGTAGTAAGATGCTCTACAAGAACTAGACTGTCAGCCACTTGATCAATACTATGGAAAACAGCTAATAAATGAACAGTGACCTCTTTAAAACCCCGACATTCCAAATGTCTTGTTGCAAATGCCATGTTTGTATTTCTTCAGTGCCTTCCAATTAAGGATCTCATGGCACTTTCATATGAAGTAAGAACAACGTGCTTTTATTAGGATCAAGCGACACAAATCAACAAGAAAACATGCTGGAACTTAAGACAACAACTCTTATATAATTTGACATTTATAAGAACTGGGGGGATTCTGTGGGTGTCTGAAGTTTCTCCTTTTGCTACAATTGACAGCCTTCAGGAGTTGAAAAATGGGGGCTGCTGTTTTCCTGTCAGCTGCCACAACAGCCACTTCTCCTTAACAAGGCTGTCTGAAAGGCAGGTTTGTAGTTGCAGTCTTTGCAGACGTGTATTGTTAATTCAGTGTTCCATTGTGTTTAAAAGATCATTCCAGTTCATCTACAAAACACAGTTAAAGGTGGCAGCACAGGGTACCACTGTACCTAAGCTTTCTTATCCTGTACACAGGCTAAGGATAACCTGCATGGCATGTATTGTACTTATTCTGCTATAGTCATATAGTTCCCTACTGTAAGTACAGTTACAGCAGTACAGCTTATATACAGAAAATGGGAAAGAAGCTATACTGGTAACAGACATCTTTGTGGCCTCCTCCAGCCTGAGTTTTAATTTAGCACATGGGGAACCCAGACAGCTGACTCCCATTAACCATTTTCTAGAGGATGCTGGGAGGGTAGGGATGTGGGGCATATATAAACCAGAGCCAACTCACTTAGAAAGGTAAAAAAAGATGGCAGCATGCAGAGGACCTGGGATACAAGCAAGGAAAAGAGGGAAGGAAAAAAGATGATGGAAGCTGCCCTGGAAAAGAAGCACAGCAACATGGAGACACCCTAGGAGAAAAGGTATTGTGTTTGAAAAGGAGCTTTCCATAAGCTGCGGCTGGCATAGCTAGGAAACTTTGGAGAGAGAAGGGAGCCTGCAGAGAAATGGGTATAAAAGGTGTATGTTTAAATAAGAGGATTTTATCAGTATTTAGCAAGTTCTCCTGTCCCACTCCTCTTACCTCTCTCCACACCATGGCAATCTGATCTATCTATCAAATACAGCTTGGTGATAAGCACTTCTAGTAAGACTACACTTTTCAATGCTGCAGAAGAGCTGTACATAGACCAGGTCAAAGTGTTTCCCTTTAAAGCTCGCTTTCTACAGTTAGTGCTTGCAAAAATCAATAGAAATGCATTAAGTATGTCAAAACCAGGTTACAAGTATCAACCCCTCCTAAGTTTCCTTATAAATAAATGCCTCAGCTTCAATGCAGCTAACCAATGGTTATTTGCATTTAACACACACTGTTTCAGTAAGGTCAACAACAAGCTTAAGAGTTAACAGAAAAGAGCAGCTTCTAATACAACTGCTTAGAATACATAAGCTTCACTTATTGTCCTTGAAAGAGACCATCATTTAAAATGTACTACCTTAGGGCAGGTTCTCTTAAAACTAAGTCTTCTTCAGTCCTAAAATTGCATTTTTGTTGTTGCTTTTTCTTGGACAGTAACACACAAGTTGTATGTTTGATCTAAGGTTAGGGCTCTTCCTACTCAGCAAGCCAGAAAAGGTCTATGGAAGTCTTAACAGGAAAAATTTCCTTCCCATTCTTCTCTGCTATATACCAGTTCAGTCTTGTCCAGCTTAAGGCCCAACAGAGTTTTAAAAGTGAAACTAAATTCTGGATGACACAACTATGGTATGAAGGTCAGCAGTGACTTCAGTTGTACGGATTCCAAATGTGTACTAAAAGAACTGTCAGACTGCAGCAAGCTGGAAAATGGGCAATGCTAGCAATGTGCCATTAAGTCATCATCCCACCTTGAACAATGCTAATGATAGCCAGGAAATGAAGCAGCAGTGTAAATGGGGCAGAGGGAATCATTCGTTCTCCTCGGGGTTTTGAGGGTCAAATATTTTGACATGAGTGAACGGGAAGAGCCCTTTTCGACCATTGACTTCTCCTTCCCACTGACCGTTTATGTTCATCCGTGTAACCTTCACAATGTCTCCAACCTGCAAAATTGAACAAAAGCAGTTATCACCCATGGGAATCTCACCTCTGATTCAAATCAAATAAAAAGGGGAAAAAACAAACACAAGCCCATCATAGGGGAAAAGAATCCCACTCTCTTCTTGTCATAAGGTTCAACTGAAAAGTTACTTTTACTTCACTCAAATACCAACGTTTTGCAGCTAGACATCACAGTGTCTGGGTTCTCTTTCAGACTCTAAATTTGTATTCACATATTCAGACAAATTACTGAACTACATCTTTTCCTACAGGAAAGCTTCAGCTTCATGCAACAATATATTTAGCTCAGATATAAATTAACATCACTAAAGCTACCATCAGTAATGAGATGCAACATCCATTCAAAAGAGCACAACACTCATTTAGCATCAGCTGGCTTGTTTCAAAGGAAAATTAGTTTTTCAAAGAGAGATTCCTATGGCAAAGAAACCATTAATGGAAGCTCTAGTTCTGGTCATCACAATCTAAGAAGCTTCTGTAATTTCTAAAATAATGGTACACTTCTGAAGCAGGCATCTCAAAGCTTCTTCTCTCTTAAGAGTTCCGTGTACTGATTCTAACTTTGTTGTTTTCACCTCTACTTCTTGCCAAAGAACTTGAAACACGTCAGGCCTTTCCTTCCATAACTATCTCTCTTCCTATTTGGCAGTGAAAGATAACAAAAGCTAAACTATGATCAAGCAAGAAGCATCAGCCCCAATGATAGTAAGTTATACTTTTATCATTGTTCAATGCCTGCATTTGATTAAAACAGTTTACAAAGGAAAACATCCAATTTGACAAGTAGCATTTAAAACCAGCTAAACACTCATTTCTCCCTCAGATGTTTCAGAATAGCTGAACATGTATGTGGTCTGTTGCAGCAGCTCTCTAACTTTACACCTCCCTTCCTGTTTACTTCATTTTACTCTATGTGGTAACTATAGTAAATATTAAAAAAGTGCCATTAGCAGCTGAGAACCAATGTCACAAAATGTAGAAGCAGCCTATGACCAAGAGCCAACACACAGTTCATCGGTTTCTTCCCCAAATTAGGAGCAAGCTCCTTGTAGCTGAGTCTCGGCTTCAAGGCTACTTCTTTAAAATCCAAAGGTAACTAGCCTGATTTCTGTCCCAGTACAGTATGTATAACTGTCTACATTATCTAACTAGTATTACAATTTGGAACTGATGCAGACAGTTTAAGAACCTTGGCCAAGGGCCTTAGGTTAAAACTCTTCAGGTTAGACCTCAGTATTTTTTTGTTAAAGGAAAACACCCCAAATTTGTAAAAGCGTGCACGCCATTAGCTGATCTGAAGCCTCTTTAAACCAGTTATCATTACTTCAATAGGTGTTTTGTGAAGGTCACTCAGAAGCAAGAATCCTCAAGGGAAGTTTAAGATTCTCTAATAAATTCCTTGTCAGTCGCTCAGTGTTACATCTCGAAATAAAACTTCTCAAACTTTGAGACACTTTAGAGTCTTAAATTAGACATTCAAGCAAAATGTGTTGCCCCTTTGTTTTCTTCTACTACTTGGCTTGTCAGTGCACCACCTGCCCCCCGAGGTTCAAGACTGTCACACTTGGAACAACTGTAATCTTGTGCTTTTAAGAGAGGAGAAAACCCTCTGAACTCCCTTAAGTTCTTGGGATATAACTGAGACTATATTACTTTCTTAAACCGACATCTTATGTTGCTCCTAAACTCAAGCTGCAGCCAAAACATACTATTAAGCAGTAACACACTGCCCATGATACTTAGCACATACATAGAGCACTAATTTGACTCGTTCTCACCTTTTCACAGACTATTGCAGCCTGCTTTGTGTATTTGCTAAAAAAGCACGATTTGTCAGACTTTTCACTGAATAGAAAAGGTTAGCTTTAAATAGTATCAAGATGACCTAAACAGGAACCTAACAAATGTCTCTTTAGGAAAAGGCTGATAACATCTGTAAATACTCAGTGTTACATTGGTAGATTTAAATAAACCTTGAAGACAAATCTATGTTCCCAGTTTTAAACCCAAATTAAAGAAGATGCAGCCTACATCACCACAGTTAAAACCTATTAAGAAACTAAATTTGCATCACACACAAAAATAATCCAGAAAACCCTAAAATGTTGTACTACACTGGATTGAAAACAGGGGCCTTACAGTTTAATTGTGCTCTAGAGATCAATCCATTAATACATAATTTTGAGGGTCTGGAAAAAGATACCCTTCAGTTTGATTGATTCCTGTAATGTGAATAGGTTTGGGAGGCTTGCTGTAAGCCCACTAAAAAAATACAATTTAGGTCTATTGCATTGCAACAAACTGCCATGTAGATTAACAGTGTAAAACATTCTTTGGACTGCTGGGTGGGCAAAGATGGTGCAGATCAGAATGTGCCACTAAAGAGTGGTAGCTGACAAAAAGTTATGCAAAGGATACTTCCATAGGCAACTGTTGGAATAGTAAATTGATTTACAGTAACTATATTATGAGTGGTGTGAGTGGGTTTTTTATGAAAGCTTCTGAATATCCTCTTCTGCTATAATAAAAAAAAAGAAAAAAGGCAGCTCCACATAGAAGATGAAATGAAACAAGGTTTTTGGAGAAGGAGCCTTGATGTCATGATAAAATATTTCATGGATTGTGATCTCCCACTACAATTATTTAACATACTATTTGTAATTTTTCAGAGACTGTTTTAAGCCAGTCAGAAGGACTGTCTTATGATTAGGCACAGGACAGAGTCAGGAGACCTGGTTCTATTCCCATCTCTGCTATAAACTTTGTGTGTGACTCTGGACAGCTCATGGGCCTTACCTATAAATTAGGATAATGCTTCCTGAAGTCTCAGCATCTCTCGGATAAGTTACTTCATTGCAAAGCATGCCAGCATTGCTGGATGGAAGTATCAACTGCTGAAATGAGTAATACTTCTGAAATGCAGCCATCTGGTTCCACCCAAATGATAAAAATCAAAACGTATTTTAGATAGCGTCCTTTCATTATATCCCTGTTGCAGCATGAATTCAAAGCCCGAGGGAAACACAAGCTATGGAACATGCCAGTGAGAAAGGTTACTTCATTCACTCTACACTCTCCCTTACCTGTCTTTTATTTGAAGCTGATTCATACACTGCTAAAGGTCTCCTGCATGCCATTTTGATCACACAGTCAACCAATTCAATGTGTTTTACACGGTGATATTCCAACAATTGTATGCTAATAGTTCTATGGCTGATAGAGTTCTGTAGTATAAGTTTAAAGAGATAAAAATGGAGTTAAACTCTAAATCATCATTTTAGCACACTGGGTCAATAGTTACAGAAAATATCGCTCTCTGGAATTTATGGGGTATTCAATCTCAGTAATTATCCTGATTAGTATCACAGCTCACCTCTTTGGAAACACTAGTATTGGTACTAGAACAATTGTTCAGACCAGCTGCCTGTTCTGGAGAAGAATAAACAAGGATCAACACCAAGAAATTTGTATCCTCAAAAGATACAAAGCTGAGCTATGTAAGAGAGGCAGAGTTCAGACATGCTGCAAATGGGACAGAGTGACACTTAAGTAGTTGGTGCTTTATGTATGAGAAGATTCAAGAAACCAACAGGCTGAAAGCACAGCTTAATTATCCTTCACTTCCCATGTTGTGTACTGGAAGAATAGTTGATGCCCAAATTAGAGGACTGAGTAGTTCAGAGGAAAGACCATCAACCATTCTTGAGATAAGAAAGCAGGTCCAAGGGCAGCATAGACATGTTGAAGTCCTAGATGCAATTTAATCTAGTCTCGTATAGGAACAGAGTAAAGATTTCAAGTATAGCTAGAATAATTGTTGGAGTTGCAGCACCACGGAACTGCTGTAAATTATGTTAGCCTGTCTCCATCTGATTAAGCAGCTGTCATGATTGAACACAATTCAGAGAGCACAAACTCCACAGATGATCATTCTTGAGGCACAATGAATCTTACTGTTGCACAGGATCTTGTCTAGGTTACCCATGTCACTTTCATTTCCATCCGAACACAAGCTGCAAACAGTTCTGAGGGTGAATGTATATTTAAATTGAGGCACTCAGCTCTATCATGACAGGGACTATCAATAACTTGACTGGAAAAGGAATTTACAAAGATTTTCAAAGTAATTGTCGGTTGTATTTTCAAATGTAGCATGCTGAAAAGTTGGTGCACATCAGCACAGACACAGGAATCCTGCTGCCAGTGTCACTTTCAATTCAGTAGTTACCAGAACTAAAGCTCCCTGATCAACATTGCACTACACAAGAATAGGCTTGATATTTTGTTTAAATTCTAGACCTTGTGGGTTAAATGCATTTAACAGCATTGTTTAACAGCAATGCTGTTTCCTTGGCTTAAGGAAAGCACAATGCTTGTTGCCTAGTGAGAGTAGCCTAATTTCCTAATTAAGAAAGTTCTACTGCTAGCACATTTTGGCCTACTTGTCTCAAGTTTCTTTTGAAAAGTTAACTGTAACCTAATTGTAACACGCTCAATAGAAAACTGTAAGTCAGTTATATAATTATGGTGAATTGATACCTGTTTCACCAAAACATTTCAGTGACAGGTTAACTGTACTAGCAAACATAAATGTGTATGTTTGATACATTATGAACAGATAAACTATTTAACACCATAAAGCTGGCACAAGTCTAAAGAAAGCCATCATTAGTATAAAACCTTTGCTATAAGAATATAGTGAAACTCCTGGTGGGTTTTGTTTGGTTTTTTTTAATCTTTTAATTCCATAACACTGTCATGTTAAGTCTGGAAATGAACTCTAGGACTACAACTGCCTTCACAATGATCTGTGACACTTACCACAGTGTCTGCAATATATTTAAGACCCATTTTTTAAACACATGTCAGACATAAATCTGGTGGCTGCTGCTGGTCACCCATTTTTTTGGCTCGTTACACCATTTCATTTCATTTTCTAAGTAAATTTGGAATTTGTTATTCACATCCTGAATCAACCTTGAAACAGTTCACTAATTTTTAAGGGCATCATCCACCATTAGTTTACCTACTTACTTTGCTGGACAAAGAACACTGCTGTGTAGAAGTCAGTCATCAATCAACTACTTTGGATCTGAACAAAAGTACCCAACTGCCAAGAGATAAGCTCCTTTAAGGTAAAAATATCCTAGGCCTTAGTCCACTGCGTACTGCATACACATATTGTGCTGGTTAGAGCATCCAGTTTAAAACAAGGCTTCTTTAGCATACTGTTGTTATCAGACTGGCTGTTAGAACTACAGGTTATTGAATGCTGAGAAACTTCAGTGTAGGCTTGAGTGCTCTGTATCATAGTAACAGTGCCAAAGAATCTCAGCTTTGAACACAGGATTGCCCTCCTAGTTTTCCCAAAGAAAAGCAGGATTGAATAACACGAGTACATAATCCTGTCATGTAGCGTTCTAGTCCCAGTAAATACAGGATGCTGTATCCCTGTCCTTCATATTCCTTCCTCTAGAGCACCAGAAAGGAAGGAAATTGCTTCTGGACTAAAAGCTCACAAGTAAAGAAACAGATTTGGGTCACTGGCCTGGGGTTTAGATTTTCGGGTTTTTTTGTTGGTTTGGTTTGTTGGTTTTTGGGGGATTTTTTTTGTGGTTTAGTTGTGCAGTTTTTTGTTTGCCCTTATTATTTTTTTTCCAATGCAGTATCCATGAAAATACTACACACATAGTAGTAAGAAACTGCAGACTTCCACCATCTCATTAAAAATATTACATCTGAACTGCCAACGTAACCGATTCAACTGACAACAGTACATGTAAATCTTAGAAATACATATAACTTATCAGAGGCTTAACTGTTCCCTGGTTCAGGGAGATGCTCAAAGTTGTATGTGTGCCAACTGCATGCTTTAGGTAGCAGCTATACTTAAAACTTTCATTTTAGCCTATTAACATAATACTATTTAATGTTTTATTTTAGAGAATAAAAGCAGAGCATATAATGCAGTAGGACCAAGACAACATTCAGACCTTAGTCACTTCAATAATACCACTATGAATGCTAAATAATTTGAGCCCAGCAAGATCCAAACTGTAATAAATGCTATATTAACCATCATACTTACAGGAACAATATTGTAGTTAAATGTCACATTTTAAGTATTATTTAAAAGCTAAGCACTCCATCATTATCCAACTAGACTGACTTTGTTTCCAGATTTTCAGTAGGATATTCACTTGTTTTACAAATTACATTTTTCATGTGAGAAACTCTTAAAAAAATAATTATGCCCCCGTTACAAAACAAATTTCTCTGTAAGAGGCTATGAATCTTTACCTTTGCTTAAGGAAAGCTTCTGACAATTTATGTAAACAGTAGCATACAACAGAAAAACTGGACTTGCAAGCAGAGAGCTTGTCCCATTTTCAAGCTGAACCCAAGTGGATGACATCCCTCCACTTAAAAGGAAGTCAAGCAGATTACTATGCAATAGCTTTATTTACTCCAGACGGTATTCTCTTCCTTTTAAGTACTGTCTGTGTGCTGACCACACAAAGCTAGAGCCAGCAAAAAGATATTCTGTTCATATAATTTTATCAGCTTAAATGCGATTACACAATTGGGCCCTGTATAATTATACTAACAAGGTGTTCTACCTGTACAAGCTGAACTGAAATTCAGAGTACACCTGTATTAAGGTGGAGTATTGTCAAATACTGTTATTCTGAAACACCATTAACTTTCTTCCCCAAAACATTCCCATAACTTGTTGTTTCTCTACCACTAGCTACTTTCAGTGGTCTTACAAAATAGAAGAGTCAAATGGTCCAGATTTAGGGACACATAAAGCCCTGACAAGGCTGGGATTAAATACTTCATCAGGGCCCAGCAGGTTTTAGGTAATCTGAAAGAAGATCAGGAAAAAAAGGTGGATTTTTTTTTTTCTCTCCAAGAGTAGTCTATGTGACAAATATTGCTCTGAGTCTGCTTAAGTTCCCTATGCATGAATAGATACGAAGAAGTTGTAATCACTGATTTTAATAAAAACATAGATCAGTTCCCAGAATTCTGCTTACGAAGCCTCTTGAGAAGACACAGTGTGGCTAAGATGCACTTGCAAAGAAAACACTACATAGGAAGACAAAAATATGTCAGTGACAGGGGCAAACACATGAGGCAGTAAGGGATTAGAATTCAGTGAAAGAGAAGCATCTCTCAAACAAACAGCAATTTGAAGGCTCAAAATAATTCAAACCTTGATGCTGGTCAGAAAATTAATCCTGCTGGTATGCTAGAGTAGCTAAAATGACTGCATTTACAGAAAAATTTATTTGTGAAGGACATACTTCCAGGTGGTTCTGCTACCCTGCAGCAAAGCAAGTCCCCTGAAGTAATACTATGCCACATTGATAACATAACAAGATCAGTTGCTTGCCTTGCTTTCTTTACAGAAGCATAAGCAGTTTTGTCAGGAATCTTCTGACAGTGAATTTACACTTTGCTCTATGATAATTTTCACACACTGTTTGCAAATAACAGGTTGCTAAATTTCATAAGACTAGGAAAATCCAGTGATGCATATTTAACTTTTAACCCAGTAAGAGTAATTGTCTGTAGAGGCTTTACAAATATAGAGGAAAACACTTAGTGCAAGTATTATGAATAACTGGAAGTCACAAATACAACCTTTTAAGTCTCAGCCAACGGTATCAGTTTTAAGTAACAAACAGCTTTAGCTTGCAAAGTAATTGAGCAAAAGCTACAGGAAAAATTCAGAAGTATTTTTAAAACCACTATTATTTACTTGCTAAAAAGCTGTTGCTTCCTTTGCTTGCTTCCTTGCATTTGATCCTTGAAGCACTCTAGCAAGCTCAAACCTAACCTTTTGAGACAAGTGCTTTTTCCAGGTTCATTTTTGAACTATGCGTTAATAAGCCTTCAGTATAATCTAAACTCAGTTTTCTGGATATAGCTTTAAAAACTTCTTCCAATCCATCATTCATACAAGTTAAACTAGAATTGTAATATGAATTCTTTACCATTTAAAGAATAGAGCTCTGAAGTCTTAAAAGACATCCCTAAATTAAAAAATAAATACATAAATAGAATGTTTTGGCAAGTACAGGAACTTACTTGAAGGTTCAATACAGGTTTAGAGGCTACACTGCAGCCTTTCATCCAACCCTCTCACCCCCAGTTCAGGTCTTTATGTTTCTCAAATCACACTTTTGAAACCAAAGTAAAAGAGACTATATTATTTGATACATTTCTGCGCAGATTTCATCTCTCGGCTCTGGGTATTTCTCAAGTTCATCCCACATTACAGTTGAGGATCTGAAATATTACATTTATCAGCAATCCTTACTTTTCTCTGAAGGATGCTACTACTTCCAGTTCTCAATCTGCAATATTGCAGTGATTAAGGGAACACCTCTTTCGCTCGCCAAGATTAGGTGGAGAAGCAAAGTCATCCTCTCAGGGCACTTACTTTCACAGCAGGATGTGCACTACCTAATAGCAGTCAGGATTATACCACTCTGCTACCCTTGTAACATATATGCATCATTAAAGAGAGGGTAAATAAAGGTTCTGAAGTAACTTGGTCACTTTTCTCAAAGGAAGTGGTATAGATGAAGCAATTTTTGTGGGTCTTTCTTCAGAATGTACTGTAACTTCTCAGTCCCTTGACACAGATAAGCAGACTCCATATGAAGTCATCCACACCAACTTTGCTACTAACAACTTTTAGTTTCTTATTTTACAGAACAATTGAAAACCATGAGACTTGAGAGGAAAAACTTACCTCTAATGCCAGTGCAGTCTTGTCATAAGCACAGGGTACTCTCTTTTGGATAGCTTTGGCATAGACTGGTCCATTCTGTGTTAATGGCAGGGGATTGATCACTGCTCCAGGTGTACTGGGTACTGATGGAAGGGGACTTGCGGTTTGAGGCTGAGCATAAGCATGGGCAGGCTCTGGAATACCGTAACTGTTGGAATTCCTGTTTCCATGCTTTGCATGAGAAGATCTGACTAGCTTTTCTACATAAGGAACAGGAATCATCCCAATCCGACCATCCTTGTTTCTGGCACTCCACCACTGTTCTTCTGGCTTCTCTACAATTACCAATATCTCACCCTTTTTAAATGGAAGATCCTCAGCATCATTGCCAGGAAAGTCATAGAGAGTCCGAACATACTCCACATTTTCTTCTGCAGTGGACATAGCAGGGGCAGATCCAGATCCCATTGGTGGACTTGGATACCTAAGTTTAAAAAAAATTTGGTATAAGCAATAGCTATTGTTTATTATTTCCAGTAACAAAGCTCAGCACCAGTTTTCCAGAAGGAACACCAATTAGAGGAGATCACTTATTCAGCTTTGTAACAGAAGTATTGGTTTGGTAACACTGTGAGGCATTTCATGAGTAACTCATGCTCTCAAGTAATTACTTAAGTACCCAGTGAGCCAATAACCATCTATCATGGCTGCAGAAAATAGGGAGAAATAATTGAAAATTTTTATCCTTGTGTTTTGTATTGTTGTGAGGATCTTGGGGCAAAATAAAATCTATAGCTTAAGTTGTAAGAGTCATAATGCATAAAACCAAGTTAAAATTGTTTAGGTGACTTGGGGTGGAAGTGCTCTTAGAGAGCTAAATAATCCTCTTCAGTTCATCACATCTACGTTTTTAACTTCAACACCTAAAGAATTCGGTGACCCCAAATGCTAGACTTGAGGGAACACAGCAGGAAAAAGAACCAAAGAGGAGGTTTTTCTAACAGTTTTCTAACTCAAATTTAGGAGTCCAATGTTGTCTTTCTAATTGGTAGTACAGTATTTTTCTAACTAAATCCTTCTACTTACATGCAGAATTTTGGGGACAGCCAGTGAAATTTATACTGAAAACTCCTTTCTTTAAGAAAGGAGATAGGCAGATCCTGTGCTTTTAGGAGACACTTTCACCTTCTTTTCTGGAAAGTAACATGGAATTAAGCTCCCTAATCTTATTTTAACAACTTTAACTCTCAAATGGTTGTTATAATACAGAAGAAAAATTATTAGTTTCAAAGTACTGATCTTTTCTGCATGTTTAAAAAGCTAATAACATGAAAGTGGTATCTTCATAAAAAAGAATATGAAATACTTGCATCCACTGGTAAGAATGGAGTAAGAAATGAAAAAGCTAACCATACAGAAATACTCCATTGCCTTATTAACCACAATATTGCTTTTAATTTACTCACATCACTGTTTATACTACATCTATCATCTGTCCAATACAGTAATTCTGTTGTCTGTGATAATGTATAAGATTGTTCATTAAGTGAGACTATTTTCTCTGCAATTTTCATCATAGATTATATATATTTTATTCAAAACAGCTGTCAGAAATCTTAACATATATAGGCCATTGCAGATACTTCTTATTTAAAGTACAATAGCAAGGATGCATTCCATTAGCCTACTTAAATTCTCTTCTGCTATTTGCAAAATAAGATGGAAATCAAATTCCTGTGTGTTTTGCAAGATAATGCCAGAAGCCCTTTCAAACACCCTGTTGCAGCCAAAGACAGGAGAGGGAACCCTTTAGAGAGCAGTCACTCTGTGAAGTGAGCTCAGGAACATCTGCAATGATGGTCAAAGCTTGCTATTGACACAAAACAAATAGAAAGCTTAAACCAGTCAGTTTTCAACTGCTTACAAGTTTAAAATGTCATCTCTGAGAGCTAAACGTGTTGTATAGCTATATACAATAAAGTACTTAAACCTACCATGAAAACCACTCTTCATACTGTACTTTATTGAATTAAAAGGAATCAACCACATTCAAAACCACAGAGTACCTGAGGACAATGTTACCCTGAAAACGCCAGAGAAATAAGAATTGGCAGTAAGAGCTCTGAAGCACATACCTGGCCACCCCTATTCTAAATCTAGTCTGCTAGCTAAAAATAAATAAATCAAGAAATGCTATGTGTCATCCTGCCTCTTGCAACAGGAAGTCTCCTTCAAACAAAATTTCAAACCATCAACCATGTCACTGATTTTTCTAAAAGAATTTAGAACAAAAATCATGCTAAGGAAAACCACCTAGTCAGTCCTATTTCTTGCTTTACAATAAAGCTCATCAGCTCACAGCAGGCGAGGTCCCATCTGTCTCTCTATGCTGAGGGAACAAAACGCAATCAAAACCCTGAAAATAAGGCGGTACTAAAATGTTCACAAAATATTTCACACCAGACTCCTAACAAACACCAAGTGAGCAAGTGGAATCAGCAAAGCTTAAGTATTTTGAGAAAGTCAAGTCAGTCATTGCCATAAATGATTAATAACAAGTTTTTAGATCCAGAAAGGCACAAAAGCATCCAGGTTAAGGAAAACAAAGATAAGCATAAAGATTGCTTTAGTGTACTCTTTTCCTCCAAACTATCCACAAGTTTAAGCTTGCACATAACACTGGGCAGCCCCATTTAAGCATTCCTGCAATGGTGAAAATGATTATATTTTTCCCCTCACCCTAACCATCTCTCTAGCCACAGCACAGTCACTACCCAGAAGACTTCTCAGCAACTTTAAGCGTTCCTGATGCTAGTGCTTTCTTGTCACATCCCTTCCATCACCTCACAGCTTTACAGAAGATTTTCTTTTGACCACTTGCAAGCTACTGATTGTCATTACAAACTGGCCTATGCCAAAATTAAATCGTGACTATAAGCCTCAAAGTTACTCTTCCCCCCTAAGAACCTGCTAATCCACAAGCTAGTTTTATTTTAAAATGCAGAATTTAGAAGCAAACCAATCTGAATTGCCTTGTCTAATGCACTGCTGCTTTTCAGGGTTTTATTTCACTTAATTCTATCCAGGAAGCCCAAAAGCTTTGAAATAAGATACTGGGAAAGGCTTTATTAATTATATATATATAATATGTTCTACAGTTCTTGATAAGCAGTTTACTGATGCAAGTTGCAGGTATGTCCCATGCGGGAACAAGACAAAGAATGAGATCATAGCCAAGTCACATTTTCCCATACTCCTACAATAACATTTCTCAGTGTAGTGCACAGAGTGAGTATGCAGATATAGATGAACAGTGCTGTAATCAAACTATGAGAAATAATGGTTTACATTTTTTGGGGGTGGAAATGACACTCCAAGTTTGGGAAATTCTGTCCTAGAATATATTAATGCTGATTTAACAGTGTGAAACAGTCTAATCACATAAAGGCCCGTTCTATTGTAATCAGTGTGAATGCAGGGACAGACAGCAACTTAAGCTCAGAAGCTGTACTTCAATCACTGAGACTTGTGAACCAGCTTCTCAGCCATCATCAGAACAGGACAATACCAGAAGGGTTGACACAATGCATGACCACACCCTCTTTCAAGGCACTTACAGCCAGTGGTAGAGATAGATGCACATGGTACCTTTCCATATGCCTACACACATGGTTAAGTGAATTATATGTATATAACGTCAGTGTATTGTATAGATGATGTGACTGAAACAGCAACATGCAGTGGTCACCGAGATCCACAGTGCTAATAAGGACCACTTAGAAACAGCTTCAAACAAGAGCCATAAACAAATGGTTTCCCTAGTACATATAGCATGGCCCTACACTCAGTGCTATATGATGCTGGGGCTATTAGACTGGACTAAGACAGCCCCCTCCTTGTGTCCCCTCGGTGAAGATGGCAGGGGGTGGGGCGAAGGGGGGGATGGCACTCACCTGGGCGCAGGCTCGATGAGGGTGGTGGTGTCCAGGTAGTGGATCTTGTAGAACTCCAGAAGGGCGGGCAGGTGCTCAAACTCCTGGTCGCCGATTTTAAAGCGGCGGTTAGGCAAGGAGTTAATGATGTAGTGGGAAACCCGGGAGTTCTCGGACACCGAGAGCACATAGTCCCCTGGGCAAGTGGACGAGTCCCGCACTAGGAACATGCCGTGCCGCTGCCCTTGCAACCGCGTCTGCGCCTCCGCCCGAGACACCGGGCCCACGTACCAGCTGGAGCGGTCCGACGAATCGAAACGAGCGGCAGAGGACATGGCTCCGGGCGGGGAAGGGACAGGGGGAAGGAAGGTGAAGAGCCCGAAGGCCCAAGCGGAGGAAGAGATCCCGAGAAGGGAAGGCCTAAACAAGGAGGCCTGGAAGGCGGAGCGGGCTGGGGACTAGGAGGAAGCGGCTAGTGCCCAGCCCAGAAGATAGGAAGCCCAAGGAAAGGGGGATAAGAGAGAAGGAAGCCCCGTGCTTCTGGAGGCGAAGGACCGAGGAGCGGCTGGGGTGGGGCTGGCCAAACGCGGCGGTCAGGGCCCCCGAGTCTCCCTCAGCGGCGGGGTGTGCAGGGCATCCTTCCCGCCTCTCTCTCAGGCCTGCGGCGGGCCCGGCTGGGCGGGTGGCGAAGATGAGCGGCGGCTGACAAGGACAGGCGGCCCAAGAAGGTGGCGAGAGTAGCCTGCTACCGTGCCTCAGCGCCAGAGCCGGGCGGGAGCGCCGTGCTCCCGGTTTCTTCTCTCGGCTCGCTCCCCTCTCCGAGCCGAGCACCAAAATGGCGGCACCGCCGGGCGGCTGGAGCGGTCCGCAGACACCGCCCCGCGCAGGCGCGCTGCGGATCCCGCTGCTGGGAGGGGGAAACGGCGCGCGGCAAGGGCGGCAGAGGGGCGCACGGCGCCGGGCCCGCGTGAGGGAGCGAGGGGCCGCGCTGAGGGAGGCGGCGGCACAGGGGGAGGCTCCGGGGCTCGGTGCCGCGTCCGGAGGGCTAGGGGTGGATGGTGATGGATGGATGGATGGATGGATGGATGGATGGATGGATGGATGGATGGCTCTGTTTTCGCTGTCCCTCCGGGCCGCAGTCATTCAAACTCCCTCCAACGTGCAGGGGCAGCGCCAGCTGGCGGGTGGATGAGCGCGCAGGGCCGCGGTGGCGTGAGTGAGACCCCCCTCGCCTTCAGCAGCCCCTCAGGGAGCAGGGCTGCCCCCCGCACACGTCTCTGCTGTGCTACTGGCACGCGTTACCTCAGGGCCCCCCGAAGGCTCTGCCCAGTCCTTGACGTGGACCCGCCAACGTACCTTCTCCATCCTCTCTCGTGTCCCTCAGCACATCGGTGGTGCCCAGCCTTCGGCTCTGCCAGCGCTTCGCCATAGCGCCCTGAGGCACCCCGTGCTTCCTGCCCTCCGGGGGTCCCTGATGTCTTGCCTCGGGCCGCCCTCAACAGCAAGTGGGATGCCCCGCAGCAGGCAGCCTGACCGCAGGCAAGAGATCACCTTCCCTGCGGTTTTGTTGGTTTTATTAGTTGATTTTTTTATTTTTTTACGGAACAAATTGGACCACTGTGATAATCTCCTCTGTTCTCGAGATAACTTCCTACATGCTCTAACAGAGAGTTTCCTGTCTTTTTATAGCCTTGTTCCCAGATAAGGGTGTCAAAGCGAGCCCTGTCTGTCTCGGGGCGCAGGCGGGAGGGAAGATGGTTTGGCAGGAGCTGAAGAGGAAGGAAACCCCGGAAAGGAGTCAGTAGGCCCGGCGGGCAGTGGCTGGGCAAGCGCTTGGCACGTGGTGCAGCACGAGCGGTTTGAATTGTAGAGGGATGCTGGTGCAGTAACCTCAGACAAGCAGCGGGAGCCTTGTGTGGTTGGACTTGAGGCTGGGAGGGCTGGTGGTAGCCATAAGCATGTCCAGCTGCAATAGGCACAGGCACAACAAAATAGCTGCCAATACCCTGAACAGGCTAGGAGCCTTTGGAAATAACATGCTTTTAGCTCAGTCTCATGACTTTGTTTAATTTGTGCTTTTGGTTTTCTTTTTTCATTTTGCTTTGGAGCTGACAGTGTGAGATGAACCAGCACTTGAAAGCAAAAACATTTAAAATGGAGAAATAGATTCAAGATTACTGTCTTGAAGTGCCAGACTGGACTGTTGTGCAGTCTTATTCTAGCTTTCCCATCTTTCTTTCATGTACTGCCTTTTCCAAAAGCTCAATCACAACATATTTTTTCTATGTTGTTCTTCCTGCATTGGTAACGAGTGCCAACTGGGGTATTTGGACTGGAACATATAGGCTCTGTCTCTGTAGATGTTTAGCAGAGTTCAGTCTAAAATGGAAGATTCATTAAGTGTCTTTGTTATGTTTTAGACAAAATCGTCTTAGATAGGCTCACAACATCACTGACATGAAAGGATCTTGAAGTTGGCCCCGAATACATGTACAGGTATCGCTTTACCAGCTGCTGGAACACAGCCATCTCCTGGGTGGAAAACAACAGCTGTTTAGTAATGCACATCAAGACTGGCAAAACAGTAGACTCAGAGGTAAATAATACCAGCTGAAGACTCACATCCATGTGAAAATGTTTTGTGCATTGCAAGGGAGGCTTGCTTAGTTGCTATGCCATTGATCCATTCCTACTGGTTGAGGTGCTTGTATTTGCCACTGAGTCAGTTTTAAACACATATAGATAGGCTACAATAGATTACAAAGGTTATTATGTTTTCTTCTGTCATTTGTACAGGTTTGGATTGTTTTCTGTTTGGCCATGGCCAAAATACAGATTAAAAGATACTACTTGGACTTGCAATAAAGTGCTAAATAATGTTTAAAAATAATTACAAAAGCCACAAGTTAGCAGCAGTTAGTAACACATAGCACGTAAGAAGGAAATAAAAGTTCCTATTGCTGCATTTGGTCAAGTTAAAATTTTGTTGCCTCCATTTTGTATGCATAATGCTAAAACCTCAAGAAAGTTGAAGCATGTCAGGAATAAGTACTATTTAATTATAAACCAGATTTTGTGCAGTACTATATGGAGCTGGACTGATGTTGGAGAACCAGCACATCCACCTTCTCATCCAGGATGGATTTTAAGGCACAGAGAGTTTTTCAGTTTTGAAGGAGCTGCCACAATTAGCTGTTCTGAACTTGTATTTACACAGGCTGTGTGCATCCTTCAGTGATTCCCTCCTCAGTTTCAATAACTGTGGTTGAACTGGGCCAGATATTCTAAGTAAAAGATCCCCTATTCTACTTGGATTATGAGGAAAAAGCGACTTATTCAAGACCATTAATGTTATCTGGTAAGACTGGTCTGCAACTTCCTAGACTACAGTCATCTCAGGTTCATTACATCCCTACAACTGCATTTGGTTTAGGAAGAATGGATAAATGTGTGACACCACATAATTTTTTATGACATATAAATATATTTCTGCTCTTTGTCTTACCTGTTGGCAGCTTCTACCCTCAGAGCATGACCAAATAGTTGTATCACAGCTGAGGAGGTGGGGAGCTCTAAAAATGCATCAGCTGCCAATGAAATGAAAACTCACTTGGCAATATTCCCTTGAGAAGGTGCCATCCGTCTTTCGCTGTGCCCAGCTGCTCCTTCTTCCTTTCACCAGAAGCTTCTGACCCCATCAGCTGGCCTCTTAAGTAAGAAGTATATTTCTGTCAAGGGTATAAAATGAAAATCCTTATTTCTTTCAAATCAAGTATGGTGTATGCTTTCAATGCAAAATTAACAACCCTAATTTAAACCATGAGGAAATGGGAAAAGATATGTTGGATTTGGAGGTAAACATCTGGAGAAGAAATACAGTAGTGGCAGCATTTATGAAGCAAAACTTGAAGCAATCACAATCACTTCTCCAAATGTGGAAGCCTGAAAATACTTCAGGATGCAAGTCTACTAATTACACATCTAACAAATATGCCTATACAGCTTTACCGCTGTGCTGGCAGGAAATAGGAAAATACATCATCAAGAAACCTGGACTTCCTAAACTATCAGCAGTGTAAGTGCTGGTATTTTGATCACTTACTTCTGGAAGAGTTGTGTGGCTATTCTCTTACAGGCCAGAAATAACTTAGAGCTTTTTTAGTTTATTGTCCATATGTCTGCAATATCTTGTGCTATACTGTCTCTGAGGACTCCCTGTAAAGCAAATGCTTTTCACTGTAGGATACAAGACTGCCATATTCAGAATATCAGAGAATTTACAAATAAAAAAATATGGAATCAGCCTAAAATCCCTATGAGTATCTGTTTTGCTTGACATAATGCAAAGTTTAAGTGGACTCTTGAAGGCTGAGTTCCTGAAGCATCATTCTTGATAGGAAAACCAATCAATATGAATTACAGCTCTGTATCAATCTGTAATCTCTCCTGCAATTTCTTTATATAGGTAACTGTAGTAAACAAGAATGATGTGTGTTATAGCTGCTGAGTTAGATAAAATTTCCAGTCTTACAGCAAAGCAATTTTATTATTGTTTCACCTATGTATTAGTTTGAAGAGGTAGATGGTAGACTAAAATGAGCTACTGCTAAATGATTAGGATGGTTTGATCTCAGCTTACATCTGTGGGGTTTTTTCCCTAAACAAAATACATGCAAGTAAGCTAGTTCATACTGTAACTTTCAGTAGTCACATTACGCTCAGATGGAAAGAACCTTCTGCGGTGAAAGCAGCAGAAGCTTTGTTTTTATCAAATCAAAATATGTAATAGCTGCCCTTAGGTTTAGTAACTAAAAAATCCCCCCAAGCCAACAAAACCCAGAAAGAAATAATGCATCACTCCTCTCTAAGGCAGGTAATCCACTTTAAGGAAAAGTAATTTCCTTGTAACTGCATTCTAAGCCTTTGCTTTGATTTGCTTTGCACAGCATCCAACTGCAACACTTAGTAAATAATGCGATCACAAGATTGCATATACTGATAACTGGAAAATCACCTGACTGACTAAAAACAGTATTCAAACACAGAAGGAGTGATAGGGTAGAAGCTTGGGAAAAAAAATGCAACCAAACATGAATTTTCTCAAGGTGTTTCTTTAGCTTAATAATTACTCATGAATGTCTTACATTATCCTATGTAATCTAAGAATGAGCCTGCTTGGTTATTTGTAATAGTAAGTAATACTCTCTATATATTGGTAGTATACATAGGAAAAGGAAAAGAAGCCAGGCAAAGAATGATTATTATCATGAAAGACGCTAAATAATATTTTCACTTGTATAACATAGGGTATCACTGGTCTGTTGAGCTAGTGCTAATTAAAACTGAAAATGCACTGCAAGCATCAGACTTGAGTTAGATGCCTGGGTTTAGTTAGAACAGCTGGGTCTGGAGTATGACCTGGAGCACTACAAGTCTTGAATCACTTGTTTGCAGACAAAACAAATTGCCACTGCAACACTTGCAGTTTGGAAGGAGTGGTCCTAGTGATGTCCAGGTCAGAGAAATCTGTCCTTATATATGAGGGCTACATGAAATTCTCACAGATTAAAAATAACTCTGTTTGCAAAATAGGAATACTGGTCAGTCTCGACAGCACTCCATGTGCAGTTCAGAGTTCATTATTAAAAAAGATTTTCTGAAGCAGCTCATCATCAGGGCTTCCTGCAGTTATCAGGTCTTGTGTTTTATTTGCCAACTGGCAAAGGTTCAGAGGCCGAGATGAAAACTGACAGTGCTGGAGAAAAAGATCTGACAAATGCCCCTCTTCTAATAAGCTGCTGAGCTTACTAAAGGAGGTGTACAAATACTGTTCAATCTTTTCCAGAAGCCCAGTCTACTAATATACAGTCATCTAGCTCCATTTTGAAATCATCTTTGTTTCCCTAAACAAAATATCCCCAAGTAATGCTGGTATCTTCAATTTCTCTGAAGTAGCAGGTCAATGTGCAATATTTATCATGATGTAATGATACTTCACTAGTTCTGTATCATTCTGATTGTCACTGTTTTTGCCTTTCTTCTGCAACCCCATTATTGCTACAAGATTTAAAAGCTTCTGGTAGTTTGTCATGATTGTCTGGTGGCATGGTGGCATTCTCACCTCTCTAAGGATCCTGTAGTATTCAGATATCACACTGGTTCAGCCTTTGAATCAGCTTCTAAACTAAGAAGCAAGACGGTAGTCAGAAGCCAATTATTTTAAGGCCTCATGAAGGAAAGATTAACATGCCTTATCTTTCTCAGCTGAAGTATTTCTGTATTATGTCCCTGGCATTAGTTCAGCTACTGCAGGGTCCTGGACCAGTGTAATCTTCAATACCTCTAGTTATCTTACTACTTTTTTTTTTTCTACTGTGGCAAAGCAATTCCTACTCTCTTCTAAAGCATATACTAAAAGAGTAAAAAATTGCCTTCTCCTAAGCTGGTGTAACATCACTGATTCTAATGTAGTACTACAGGATTTAATTTAAGATCACTATATTTCAGACTCCACATCACAGTTAATAAAACTGAGACAGCAGTTAAAAAAAGTTCTGACAAGGATTTATTAATTTATGCTTGTGAACAAATGTGTCTGACAGTTGAGACTGCCATAATTTGTACAGAGAGAGTTCCACTGTGTTGACAGAACTTGCAGTATAGAAGTTCAGGAGTGGGTGTCAGTTCACAGACTTTAACCCAGTTACAAAGATGGCTGCATGCCCAGATGAGATGAAGGTTCAGGCTTTCTTGCTGCTGTTCCCGTTTCTGTATGTTCAGTCTTGCTGAAAAACCAACCAAGCTGTCTGACACACGGCACAGGAGGGAGACGCTAAGTGTTACCTTCCTGTGTTAAGATGGTTAGGAAGTTTTGTTACCAAAAAGAATAGGGAAAAAACCACCCCAACTCTCAAAAAAGCTATTTCAAGCTAAAAGCTGGAAGGAAAGAAGCTAGTCAAGCCGAGCCTTCTGTGCCTTTTTTATTGTCCATGCTGAAGACTGAGAAAAGTATCCTTCAAAGCAAAGGAACCTCTATATTTGAACTGGGAAAATGGCAGTTCTGTGGTTACTTTAAAAATGCTGCTTTCTGGCAGGTGGGCAGGTACTGAATGTAAGCGTCATTTTGTGCAGAACACTTGCAGATGGGCAGATATTGACTGTGAATGGCATTTGTGCAGAACACTTATTTTCCAAACCTTTAAATACTGATTTATGCATATAAGAAAGACATATAAAATCTCTTAAGTATTTTCTTCAAGCCTTAGTTTCCTCATTCTCTGGCAAAAAAATAAATATTAAAGTTTTCTAATCTTCACTTGAATTATCAAATTCCTCCCAGTCTGATACGCTCATAACTTCTGATGGAAAGTCAAGGTGATACTTCACGCGGTCTGCATGCCATTCTGAGAACCATTTCTCTGTTTCCATTAAAATAGCCCTTGGCAAAGTGAGGACACAGGCAGCCATCCCAGAAATATCATCCTCCAACTGGGGTCCTTCCTCCCAGCAGTCTCTCTCTGCATCATAAATGTGCACATAGTCCATGCGGATTCCTCTGTTGTGGGATCTGCCTCCCAAGACATAGATCCTGTTGTCTAAGACTGCAATACCTGGCTCTCCATGTCCGGCAGGAAGTGGACATACATTTGTCCACTGATCAGTGCTTGGCCTATAGCAGGCAACCTGTAAGAAAACCCAAAGAGATTAGCCAAAATTGCACTTGTATCTTAGTGACAGAGGCTGGCCATGTGGCAAGCTATTTAGGAAGCCATGCAGTAACATCAGTCTTTTGACAGGATGTTGATAATGGAGAGAGCCTATCACCATGTAGTAGAAGTACAGTACTCAGCAGAAAACTGTGCAGAGTTGCATAGAGCTTTGAATCACAAATTCTGACCCTGCTACTGGAGTGAAAGCTGTATGTTATTCAGGAACTGTATACAAAAGTGAAAGAGATGGGGACACATGCTAATACAAGTTCAGACATAATGTTGCATTTGCATTAGGAACATACAAATATGACAAATCCGCTAAGTTGTCTCTGCAACATATTTTGGAAAGTTTTAGGTTTCATTGGGTAACCCTTGGCTAACTGCTTTTATTGTAAGCACCTTTTTATCATTCAGATACGCTTTTCAGGTAGATGTATTTCTGTCATCTTCATTGGCTTTGTTCTTGCACTTAATTTTTGTGTTTTCTTTATGCCTCTAGCAATTCTAGAAGCTGGAATAAGACTCCAGAATTCTCTTCAGCCATCACTTATCATCAGGTACTGTACATTTGATTGCATTATACAATTGCCATCCAACCTATCCTAACAACTCTGTCCTGCAATTACATATTGGTAATTCAAAGGTCCTTGACTTAGGAAAAAAAAACATGTGAGAAGATAATGTAAGTAAATTTAGTTGATGTGCTGCTTATTGGGTATGTGCATGTCACTGAATGTTATCCATCAAATATGTTTTAAAACTGATAAGAATATCAAGTGCTAGAGCTTCAATGCTTTGTGGGATAGACAGTGCATCTAAGACAGACAGCAGTAAATAAATCACTGCAAGTTCTGCAGTTGAGTGGGGTGAGCTGGTGCAGTAGCTGTTGTTGGGCAGACAGTTACTTAGTGGGAGAAAAACATTACATCAGAGTGAAATCATCCACAAGAAACAGCTTCTCCCAGGAAGGGCACAGGTATGACATGCTCCTACCTGGTGAACATCCCTTCTGTAGCCAGAATCATTGTTGCTTCCTCCAATGACATAGAGCTTTCCTAAGAGTGCAGCCATCCCATGCCAAGCGCGTCTCACTGGACCATCTGCTAAAACCTCCCAGCGGTCAACCTTTGGGTCATAACATTGTAGCTCTTTCAAATAGTCTTCTCCTCTCCTCCCACAAGTAATATACATCTTTCCATCCAGTGCTGCTCCAGCATGTGCGTATACCTGTATCACCGCATGGGAAAGCAAGAGGTTGAGCTCTGGTTTTATGTATTTCTCCCAGTTTCAAAGTACAGAGTAGACATTAAGGGAGTAACGCTGTTTATGAGTTATGCAGATATCAACATCTGGAAGGATTTTTTTCTAGAAAATCTGTTTCTAGGTGATTATGCTGTGAGTGTAAATTTCTGAATGAAATATACTAGAACGTCTAAACCTTCCAGAAGTGCAGGGGGGTCTCATTTTTATTACTCCTTGATCAGAAGATCAGTCATACTATTACTTTTCTCTGAAGTCCACTTGGAAGCCTTTTTGTGGAGACTTTTCTTATGCAAGCAGCGTTATCAGGAATGCAAGATACCCCACTCAGCAGCACTCAATTGGATCGTAAGGCTCAGCACTGACGCATAGTTTCTTGAAAGATTACTCAGGATTTTAGTTTTCTTCCCTAACCAAGATTCATCAAGCAGTTGTTTTTTGTTTGGTTTTATTTACTTATTTATTTATTATTTGCTGTATTCATCTTTGCAACACTTTTAACATGGAAATGTAAAGTTTTGCCTTTTTTGGCATTATTAAAACTCAGAACAAACTGTTGCACTCATAACCCCAATTCCCATGTCACTATACCATTTCCTGGTTTCTGGGGTCATGACCGCTACTTTGGCAATAGCTGTTCTTGAAGAATAAAGGGTACTGATGACAGAAGAGACCTATTCACTCATGTATACCAAATGAGTAATTTGAAATTATGTTTAGCTGGCTTAGATGTGATTCTGCACCACATAAGCTATTGTCATCAGAACTTGTCAGTTCTGTGTCCAGGCACTAAGTAGTCTGTAGAAACAGATCTACCCTCTTTACTGGGCAGTATATTCTGGGATCAGGAGTAATGCATGTTGTCAGGACTGTGATCAGAAGCTTGTACTACTGTGTCTTACAATTTACCTGCCTAGGAAGAATGGGAATCTCCTGTTCCCAGAGGCTATGTGTTCAATTTTAAATAGTTGTAAGGATTAACACAATGAAGGTGCAGGGGAAAACAAGAAAACAGGGAATAAAAAGGCATTTAGCCTCAAAATGTTATTTACATAAATTATTACTCTCCTTTCTTGATATTCATTTATCCCATATACAGAGGCTACTGTTTCCCATCTGAATATCAGCAGATTTAAAGCAACACATGAGAAAAGCATCTAAAAAGATTATATCAGGAACTGGGAACTGTAGTAGTGTGTGTGGCTAATGTACTACTTACCTCCTTCTTCAGAGGTGTCACATATTCCCAAGTGTTGCTTTTAGGGTCATACCTCTCCACTTCCCTCAGGTCTTCATGATAATCTCTGCCTGCGACAGCATAGATATAGTTGTCCACAACACAGACACTGAGGTCAGCATGCTCTTGCTGTAGGGACTGGATCTGGAACCATTTGTTGTGTCGAGGGTCATACCTTGTAAAAGAATGGGATCAAAGAAAGTTATTCATACAGCCACAGAATCATTGGCGGAATACCAGACAGTACCACAGATGTGGGTTACTGTACTGTCTTTGGCTGAAATTGAGCTCAGCTGTAAGTGGAGTGAAATTTGGCCTTGTCAGCATTTTATTATTAGCAAAGTTGGTTTATTCTATTTTTAGAAGATGTATTTTAGCTGACATAATCATGCTGCAAAAGCCTATGGTTTCCATTATCTTGTACACTGCTGTCAGTAAAACCGGTAAACATGACCGCAGTATAAAGACAAAAGGGTTTTTATCTGGTTTTGCGATGTAATGAGCATGAAGGTCTAAACCTGATCCTCCTGCTTCTTTTCCTGGCACAAAAGAATATAAGAGGACCCTGGAAGGCCACTACTGTGCACACAAATTCTTGAAAATCAACCAGTAGTAGCATTTTCTTTAAAAATCCTTTTTGGTAACTAAATCCTTTTTTATTGGGACCAAAAATAGACACAAAGTACTTATAAAAAATCCTAGCTCAAGAGCATTTAGACAATCTAGGATTCTAGCTTCATTACTGTTTTCAGCAACTTTATTACTTCCCCCCTCCAACGAGACAGTAAAACATGTAATACTCTTGAATGAGTACTGTTTCTACCCTGTCTGGCTTGGCTTTGTCCCATAAGCTCTGCTGGAAGCTTCCTATTACTATCAGGCTCATTTCTTTATTTCTTGTATTTTCCTTCAGTGAGGCTCAGTTCCTAATCTTTCATCTAGCAAGCATATAGACCATGCTGTCTTACTGACTCTGAGATGGCAACAGGGTGGTAACAAAAATAATGGCAGGATTATCCTCATCTTACCTCCAACACCTTGACTCTGCTCGAAAGCCACTTACATTGTTGTCTCCACCAATTAAATATACAAAGTTATTGAGAACAGCAATCCCTTGGTTCGACATTCTGGGAGCTAGTGCAGCTGTAAAGTGCCTCCATTCTCCCAACAAGGGGTTCAGATACTTGGCTTGATCACTGAGGACAATGGATGGAGTAGAATGCATCCCTCCAAATCCTACTACACACTGGAACTCTGATCTCAGCTGTGTCTGGGAGCTCTGAAGCATTGGTTGAAGACATTCATTCTTGTGGTACATTAATGCATCTGCGACGGTATCTTTTAAAGGACATGGACTTAATTTGTCATGAAGCCTTTGCAGGATCTGAGGTTCCATCAGAGGAAAACGAACTGTCTCAAGCAGCTTAAGGGGCTCCATCAGGGAGACCTGATCTGTCTCCAGTTGCTCTGGTGAATAATGATAAAAAAGTGCCCCATCATAAACTTCAAACTCATAGTTAACCTCCAAACGATTGCTGCTGAGAAGGGAATAGACCTTCTGCAAAGGTAGCTGTCGGTACACTTGCGTCCTTGAGAAAGATGCAAAGTTCTTCAAAATGTAGGAGTCCAGCTGATCACTCAAATGTTTCAAGTCATAATGGTCAGCTAGTCTGTATACATCAAGTATGTTCTCTTCATCTACCCAGGACATGAGAAAATCACAGCAGAACTTAATGACTTCTGGAATCTGCAAGAGAAAGATACTTTTCATTTCAGACACCTCTTACCTCACACTCGAGAGACAGGTGATAGAAGCTGGGATGACTGACTGTAAGACAGCTGTCGAATGCTCTCCTCAGTCTGATCACCATGTTCACTTGCACCCAATTCACCTTTCTCCAGAGCAAAAGAACTCAACATGGATAGGTAGATGAATACGATATAGATCTTCTAGCCACCCTATACTGCAAATCTATGAGTTTGGCTTCATGTGCAGCACATGGGACACTTGACAGCCAGGCTGTCTGGTTTGTTAGCATGGCACCAAGCTGTAGCTGCCTGGGAGGACATGGTGAAAGCCAGGTTTATAGTCACTTTGTAATTGTTCTTTCAGAGCACTATAGATATACTGTATCAAAGACTGTATCTGTAACAAATATATGTGCATCACTCGAGCACAGGAGGCCATTTGAAAGGAAAATGAGTATCTTATGAAAACAATTTGAAGTTGTATCTGGCAGGAGCGACTGATGGCAAACAAAGAACTAACTGCTGTCCAAGACCCCCTCTGCTACAGAGCGGTGCTGAGTCTGTAAAAACCAACCAAAGCAAGCACTCAGAAAGTTTAAGGTTTAGTACCACAGCCTTATGCAGCAGTTAGCTGCAGGCGAAATCAGAGAAAAAAACTCATCTTAAAGGCACACTGAATTCTGCACTTAGTGCAGAAACTATAATGGCAGGATTTCCTGTAGTGATGGGGTCGGGGAGGTTATGTGCCTGTCCACTCAATCTGGGGAAGGTCTTGAGCAGCACAGCAGTTTCAGAGCAGCAAGCCCTGTCCTTTACCATAGGCCAGAAGTATTCTATTTCATAAGCAGATCAGTGGAAGTGAGTGCTATATAAAATAGTCCTCTAGATGAAATTGTAAATGTTTATAAGTAATAAAACCATTGACACAAATGAGATGTGCAACTACTCATTAATTGTTGCTACCCTTCCATAGTTCCAGTGGAAACAGCATCTCAAAGAAATTCTTCTCATCAGACACATTATTCACCTCCTAACCCTCCATTTAACCAGATATCCAGGTCTTCTGTTTCCTTTATTGTTGCTTTTGTTTTTGCTTCTTTTTTGTCTTATCTCCCAGCACCTCACCTGAAGCTGACAGGCTGCAGCTAAGGTTTCCTGTACACTGTTCACACTGAGTTCCAGCTCAGAAGTGTAAATGAAGTTCAAGATTTTGCACATTGCATTGTAGGAGATGCCATGAATATGAACTTCTTCTTGTTCCATCTCTCTTAGTCCTCCTGCAAACATTCCTCTGTAAAAAAAAGACAATGGCAAATGCTATGGCAGATTTGCATTGAAGCTGTTTTCAGTTTGCTCATCTTATGTTGTCCTGGGAACACAAAAAATATTCAGAAAGATAAAAGCCTAGCCAGACACTTTTATGGGATTACCTCTTCTCTAAGCCAGTGATACAAAGAGTACAGGCCTTTGGGACCTAAGGAAGTAATACTCTTCATTCTGCAGGAAAACAGTTAAGGGCCATCTGAAAGGAAAGATTCACAGATGAAGATTTGAATACAGGATAGTCAATGGGCAGAGGCAGATACTCTGGGTGTTGAAGAAGAGAAAAAAAAAGAGGAACTTGGACTGTAGGATTTTTTGTTATGCTAGAGCAGTTCTTCCTCCAGTTAAAAGTTTGTCTGGCTTGCGTTGGGATTTATTTGTTTGCTCCCTGAAGATAAAGTCACTTCAGGAAACTGCTAGCCAAACTGACAAGGGGAATGCCTGGTTTAATGGACAGTGAGTCACACTATAGGCATGTAACAGAGTGACCCACTTCCAGTGACTTTTTGTGTATTATGCAATGATCACCACAATGTGCAAAGTCTTACAATGCTAAGGATATATTAAAAGTCACCCAGAGTGCATTTATGCAGAAGACATCTGTTTATATCTATTCCTTTTATACCTCAAAGTACCACAGGCGGTGAATTTAGTGGAGGTAAGCTCAGTGTGCAGGAACAAGAGCTTTATGTCTGTAGAGAAATAACACAGAGATGAATAAGGCCATATTTTGAAACATTCAGCTCCATCTTATGAGTCCAATTTTACATCCAGAAACAGCATGCCAAGATAGAAGACTTGGATGCTGCAGGTTTGAGTAACATTCAGACATGTTCATTACTGCCATTCTGAAGTGTACCTGAAATAGTCACAGGATGCAGCTAGAAGTATGCGGTGAGCCTCAATAGGTTTCTCTTCCACTACCAGAACTACATCGAAGAGGATGCTGCTGTCTCGAAGAGATACCAAGCCACTGAGCAAGGCCTGAGAGTGCTCTGCACTGCGGTATGTGTTGCTGGTGCGCTGCTGAAGGGAGGGTGCGAGTTGAGCTTTGTGTGTCTGAGTCAGCTCCTGATCCTCCGCCATCCCAGGCAGAAATGCTCAGCCACCAGCTGTAGCAGAATGAAATCTGTGAGACAACAGAATCAGCAAAGGTTTGTGCCTTTTGCTTTACGAATGCTCCTCTGATCCCCGCCTACCACAGACAATAAATCAGTCCATCTCTTCAATCAGTTCTACCCTGCAGAAATGATTCAGAATGATGACAGGCAGGTGTACCTCAGCACACCAAAGTGGCAGAATGTGTTTTTTCAAACAAGTATTCTGACTCCTGGGTTTTTAGTCCAAGAGTTAGAGTATGTAGCATGTGGGGATAGTTTTTTTTCTTAGCAAGAGTTTCACTTCCCAGCCCATGACCAGAACCCCCTTCTTTTTTTGTTTTTTTTTGCATTTCTGCATCATTTGTGACACAACTTTGTCAAATTCTAAGTTGTCTAATATCCTCAGATAACTTTGCTGCAATATCAACTGCACCTTCCATCTTTTGATATTTAACACAGAATCTGAAAGCTCTCCTCTCTCCCTATCTTTGCTTTTTCATTTTCCTTAGCTGAGCGCATTTCCAACTGTCATTCTATAAAATACTATTTGAAACCTTAGACCTGAAAGTGAGTTTCTTTATTGTGACAACTTCAAGCTAGCATGCACAACTGTTTTCCACTTCACCATGGTTCCCTGATGGAATTTCCTCCAATGTAGGCACCACCAAGGGCTATCCTGTACCTTTTTCTAGGGCTGCCACTGACACTGGAGGAAGGTCCCCAATGGCACATGGGGAAACACCTGAAAAAGCTATCTGGAAGTGACTTGCATTTTATGTCTGCGGTTAAGCTCTCAAAATCTCATGAGTCCTCTTCTACCATCCTGTAATCTACCCTTTCCATTGTCTTTGAAGAATGTCAGAAGTTGTAGCAGTTAGAGCTCACAGACTCTATCCCCTTGTCAGAGCACATTAGAAAAAAAACAACTCACCCCAACCCCAAAACACATTAGCAAAAGGAAATAACTTAGCTGATATGGCTACTTAAGGTAGTTATAACAGCCTCTCCTCCAACAGCCTGGGAAATAGCTTAGTGGCACAAGTGACAGTCACAAGAGGTAACCAGCAGTCAGGGAAGCAAAAGCAGAACAAACCCATCAAATCCAAACAAACAAGGAAGAAATGGAACCATATTTTAATTCTGCCAGCCATAGACAGTGAATGCAGCATTAGAAAGCTCTCATAGTACTGCAAGGTATTCTCTGTATGGTCAGTGAGGAAGGAGCTATCTGGATGACCCCAAGAAAACCAAAAATGTTTATTGCTCTGCCTGAGGCCAAACCAAAAAGAAGCTAGGTGCCATTGCATCGTAAATGGGATGATAAAAAAACCCACCCAAAGCCCCCAAAATAACTGAAAAAGCATATTAATTGTTGTCTGCTTTTTGCCAGGAAAACCAAGGAAGCAGCTCAGAAGAGGAGCTCTGATGAGACAGCCTTCTGTTGTGAGCACATTCAGGTCGATTGTATGGGGGAAACTATCCATCATCAGCTGAAGAGATGAATAATGGATTATTTTTCATGACAGGTAGAGGCTTTTCCTAGAAATAAGATGACTGCTTTTGAAGCAGACAAAACATTACTGTATCATTTGATTTGCTTCTGGGGAATATTAAAAGTGATGGATTGAGGCAAGGGAGATCATATAGTAAGAAAGGCAGCTGAAGAGTAAGAGTTACTAGACCTTGATCAGAAACTTCCCACTTCACTAGAAGGGAATAAATACAGCAGAAACTAAGGTGAGATACAGTCCAGATTCAGAATAGATTCAGATAAATCACATGAACTCTGGTTTTGTGGTTTAATGTGGTTAACACTCCAGAGTGAATGTGGTTAGTGCTTAAAAAAAGGTTGCGTCTTTTCATCTATTTAGAGAGCTGTACAAGAAGAAGTCTCTAAGACTGTAAAATCATTGAATCAAAAAGCAGAATTAAATGTAAAAAATGAACTATTTTCTGAATTCAAAAACTTTTGCTGGGTAGAGGAAACAGCATGACCTTGATACAATATTACAGTGTGTCCTTTTAGTGTAGTCACTAGAGAGGCTAGGGAGAAGTTCAGCCAGAGCCAGACGCTGTCCTGGTTTTGCCTGGGAACGATAGGAACTGCACAGGCCATTGAACAAGTAACAAGTGTTAGCAAAGAAACGTACTGTAGACATAGAAAGATAAGTAATACGTCCAGGAGAGAGGTCTGGAGAGGGAGAGGTACATGCAGGGTACAGAGGAAACATACATTATGCCAAGACTTACTTAGGTCTACCTTTAAGTAATAGATCCATAGACAGTTACTATGCAGAATACGTTCTGTATCTAAATAATCTTAAAAAGGAACAGAAAGGGGGTGAAGCTTTCAGCAGCTAAAGACCCAGTCTTACAAACATGGAACCAACCTTACAAATATGGTAACTGGAACCAGGAAGATCAAATGGTATTATGAAACAAACAAACAAACGGATAAATAATAGTCAGGGATTCTGAAGCCTGTATGAGCATTAGAATCTGCACAACTTTAAGTGACAAATGGGGCTGTCTGGGACATCTGTAGGGAGTTCATCTCACTGCTAGTTCTGCTAGATATGGACTTGAATTATCCCGTAACTGTTAGCAATAGCTGGAACAAACCAGCCCTGCTTACCAGCAGACCTGTGTAAACCCCATGTGGTTGAACAGATGCTGGGAGTGCAGCTGAGCTGCACCCCCAGCTGATTTTTGGCTAGTCAACAGCTGAGCCTACATATTTTGCCACACTCTATTTTCTGAATTTTGTCAGTGCCTTCTTGTTCTCAGCTTCAGGCCCTGGATTATGTCTTGGCCATCACTGGTGAGCTGCACTGTTCATTAGAGTGGTCACACATGGACCTATGTCAACAGAAGAGCTGCCTTGTGCATTTGGCAGACGAAGCCACCATGACACAGAAAATCACCACTCTTTAGAGCTACCTGTGAGTATTTTGCCATCTATAATTATTTGTTCTAACCAATTTTGGATGTGTTGCTAGAATACCAGTACTGCTGTGGAGAAAGGGTAGAATACTACTGAGCGAGTACAGTGTATATTGTCTAAAACTTGCCAGCACTCTTAAGTTCTTTCTGTACGTGGATACATGAAGTTTCTTAACTACACTGTAATTAATTCACTGCGGGGAGGAGGGTGATGTTGGGAGTCAAAACTAGATGATCTTTAAGGTTCCTTCCAATCCAAATCATTTTATTATTCTATGATAAACTGTGGCTACTCAGAGAACCTCTACTCTGCTACATATACCTCCCTACTCTCCTAAACTGGCTTTAAAGCTTATAAACAAATATGCATGGGTGGTGTCATAGCTTAACAGTGGTAACAGACTAGAGGAATTCTCACTGCAATGATTTTAATGAACTGTTTTCAACTTATAAAATTAAAAATGAGCATTTGTGGTGTTAGTCTAAGATGTCTGACTGACATAGTTGGTTAATTCCTCTTCTTTGAGCTAAAACCTCATAGCAGCTTTAGCCCTCATAGCAGCCTTCCAGTACCTGAAAGGGGGCTATAGGGATGCTGGGGAGGGACTCTTCATTAGGGACTGTAGTGATAGAACAAGGGGTAATGGGTTAAAACTTAAACAGGGGAAGTTTAGATTGGATATAAGGAGGAAATTCTTTCCTGTTAGGGTGGTGAGGCACTGGAATGGGTTGCCCAGGGAGGTTGTGAAAGCTCCATCCCTGGCAGTGTTCAAGGCCAGGCTGGACAAAGCCTTGGGTGAGATGGTTTAGTTTGAGGTGTCCCTGCCCATGGCAGGGGGGTTGGAACCAGATGATCTTAAGTTCCTTTCCAACCATAATTATTCTATGATTCTATGAAAACCCTCTTAACTCCTACCTAGGTAGTCTTAGGAGCTGGCAGAAAAGACCATAAGACAAAGAAGGGTAGAAGACTATTAAATGGCTTGTGTGGTATGGCCAGCAAGATTCATTTAGCTGATTACTGAGTATGCTCAGCTTTGTAATAGCTGTACAAGGAGCAGATGAGGTTAGGTGAGTAGGAAGTTACAAAGAGTGGTTGTTGAAGCAGGGTTAGTGGGTTGTGTTGCGGGCTTCTTTGAAAGAGAAGTGGGGTGGTTTTGGTATTTCAGTTTTCTGGACTAAATGCAGTGTGCATGGTGAGCCAATAGTTATGTGGATTTATCTGGGTGTTTTTCTAAATGCTGATTACAGATTTGCTGAGGAGGGATACTGGTGTTATCACAGCATCTTGCTTCTCAGACTGTGTGTCTAACTGTGACCTGTGTGCTTTGTGCCTTTATTACTGTCCAAACATCCAGTGGAAGTGTGATATTTTACGTGTGGTGTACCAGCTAGGTGGGAGGACTGGCTGTTAAGGTATTTTGGAATTTTTATGCCTTGTAAGTGCTCATTAGCCTTAGGAATTACAAGAAAATTTACCGAATCACCTCTGTACATTTTGAGCTGAAAATAATTTAATGCAACCTCCTCAAATGTGTATTTTGCTTAATCCTTATTGCCCTTTATGAAAAAAAAAAGATCTAAATGGAGTACAAGCAGTACAGTTCTGCATGGAGAAATACAACAGCTTTGTTCAGCCTCTTGCACATTGCAGAAAACCTATTAGCTTTTTCCTTCCTGACCACTCAAGAACTTTGTTGGCTTCTAGGCCGTGAGACACCATTTTTGAGGCGGGCATCTGTCCCTCTGAATGAAGGAGCTTTAGGCAGGTCCTTGCTAGCAAATATAAATGCACAGTCCCTTGAACTGTGCAGATAACTTTCCTCTACCTTGACCCTCTCTACTGTCAGCTTCTTGCTTGCAGGATATTCTTGAGTCCCTTTGTTCTCTTACTTCTGTTATTCAGAAACTAACTCTGTGACTGAGCCAAGTTCCTAGAAATCCAAGTAATCCTTTTTTATTTCCTCTCTTCTTGTGAAAGTTTCTCAGTGCTGGTCCATCTGTTAACAGTGAGATTCAGTGGCTAAGTACTGCAGGATTGACCCTAAAGTGGAAGAGATGAGGAACACTTTCTGTTCACTGTGCTTTTTTAGCAGTAGCAAAGATAAAAAGTGTTGTCTTGTGCTGTGGATGCTGCATTCAGAAACAAGGGGAAGTAAGTCCTTGTTCCAAGCACTTTGCAGAGAAAATCAGACTAGAGGTCATTAGCTGGTTGCACAAGGTATTTGAGACTACAGTTATGTTTGTTTGACTTGTCTTTTAGAGACAGTGGGTTAGTGTAGTGATAGGGTATTATCATTGAGTACCAAGTACATAAAGAGGAAGAAGGCATATGAAGTCAGTAATTGTATGTGCACTTTTACAGGCAATCCTAACATAGGAAGACATGCACTATTTGGTCACTTCAAGGAATTAAAAAAAAAACACCAAAACAAACCAAACAAAATCCCCCATAAATGGCAAAACCCTCAGAGCATTTCCCAGCAGCTGGGTCAGCCTGTGTCCTGGATGCATCCTGCTGCCATCATACACTCAGCCTTTATTTTCTGGTAAGAGATGCTGTGCACCAATTCTGTGCTTTAAACATAGTGTAGATAGTTTACATCACTGAAGTCTGTTATTGGTATTGCATAGTATGACATATACCTGAACAAGTATTCACCCCTTTTATAATCTCCATCCCTGTCATAGGGTGATGCTTACTAGTGGGTGTGGAGGCTTTTTTTCTTTGTATAGTTGTGCTGACAGCCTTGATCCTCTACTGTAGTGAAATGGCTGGATATAGAAAGGATTATCCAACTTAGTTTCTATGGGAACTCAGACATTTTTGTATTCAAGAGCTTGTGGCTGTCAGTTACATCTCTACCAAGGGGTGTTTTACGCAGATAGTGATATTTTCTTGTGCATCAGCTGTGCCCAAAATAAACTAGAGCTTGCTGGTGTCGGGTATCCAAATCTGTTTAGCTTACTGCCATATGGACAGGTGGTTCACAGTTGGTGGGGGTCCCATGCTCTTAGAACTGTGGAATAATTTAGGTTGGAAAGAAACTTGGGAGGTCTCTAGTCCAAACTCCTGCTCAAAGCAGGGAAAACTTCAAAATCAGATCAGGATGCCGAGAGCTTCATTTCATCAACTGCAGAATCTTCAGCATTGTCAATAATTGGAAAACTGAGTGCTTAACCATCAGATTTTTTTCTTTATCCTATCTGAACTTCTTTTCTTGCAGTTTATAACACTTGCCTCTTATCTTTGGCACTCTGCATCACAAAGAAGAGTTTGGCACTACATTTTCCTGTACCCATAGGATAGCTTAAAAGAGTGGCAGCTGACTCTCCCCATCTCTGTATTTAACAAACCCAGTCTTCTTGCTTTGTGGGCTTTTAAGTGCTGAATAAAGGGGAAAGTAGTAATTTCTCACTATTTACTGGCTTTGCCTTGCTAACACAGCTCAGCATGAAGCTGGCCCCTGTTGGAGGAACCATATTCACCTTGCTGCTCATCAGGACCCCCAGGCTCTCTTTTGGCAAAGCTGACTTCTAGCCAGGCTTGTCTCCAGCCTGCTCTCATTCAGATACATGACTTTTGCTATTGAAATCTATATGGTTCCTCTTGGTCCATTCTTAAAGCTTGCTAGTGTCCCTCAGTTGCAGGTCTGTCCTCTTTCTTGCAGGCCATCTTCATCTCTTTTTCTTTAATACACAACAACCAGTATGGTGTGCTCTGGGTGTGCTGTATTGTGATCCAAATAGATTAGGCCCTGAAAAGTCTTAGTGCATTGGAGGAAGTTTAAAACCTGTGCCCTAAGGCTTCCCACACCTTCATCTCTCCCTTAGGGAGTAAAGAGAATTAGGATCTAAGCCAGGATTTGGCGGAAGGCCTAACAAGGAGACAAGATACAAGACTAAAGCAAAACTCTAGTTCTTCTGACTCTCAGCAGATGCAAATAGGCAGAACCTGGCTATGTACCAGAATTTTGACAGGGCAGAGGGCACACAAACAAATAGGTCAAACAGTCAGGCAGTGTGCAGAATGGGGAGGCAGCTGGGTGCCTGCCAAAATAGTTCAGAAAACAGATGTGATGCCACCAACAATGTAAGCTGAAGAGCAAAACTATTGTTCATTCTAACTGGAATGCAAACAGTGGAATAATTAATCACAATATGATAATTTGTAATGGGTACAAGTAAGACAATGGAGTACAGCATTAGGTGCAATCATGACTTAAGTCAATTTCATGCCTTTTGTAGAAAAAGGGAAGAGGGGTGAAATAAAAACAGAAGCTGTTCTCAGCAGTGCTTCTTTCAGGATTATCCCTCTATGCATTCACAACTGTGGAAAACCCCTTTCTTCCTGAAATACCACTTAATTTAGGAACTTCTACAAATACAGGAAATGACCCAAACCACTCCTTTTGACCAAGGTTTCTACAAAAAGGAATGAAGACATCTGGTAGCATATAAGATCTCAATGTTAGTTTTGAACACTCATCAAATGATGAGATGCATTTGCTAGGTCTATGCACGCCATCTTTCTTTAGGTCCCTAATGGGAACATGCAAGCATGTCTCCTTGTGCTACAGCACAAGCCAGTTTCTGAGCCAGTTTCAGTTTCTCGCATTAGTAGTACACTTGAAGTGTGGGAGGAAACCAAAAGGTGTGATTCGGGAAACAGCTTTTGCAAACTATGCTGCCTCGTAAATTTTGGCATTCATTTCTTTCAGGGTGTTTTTTTTTCCCCAAGCCTATTACAAGTTATCTGTAGGACATATTGAGAATAAAAATCCTCATGTTTAATATGAGAATATGGCAAAACTCCCATGAAATGTATCTAAATACAGATATTTAAAAATATTTCTCCCCTGTGAACAGGAACATAACCTAAAGAGTATGAATTTTCTAACTTGAATATCTCATCCATAAGAAATTGACAACTTACCCAAATTCAGAGAATTGAAAAGTTTCCTGTGGTGCATTTTTGGGAGATGGCCCAAATGCTACCAAGAAATTGTAATAAGGAAACCAAAAATTCAGTAAGATGCTAGAATGCTTTATGGCTTCAGCATATTTTTAAGAGTCTAATCATCTCTTACTACTCTTTTGGGTTTTCTATTTATTTTTTTTCCTCATAACTAATATTGAAACAAGATTTGCTTTTCATCTGAGTCTTTCAATAGCCAAGTTCTGGTCTGGATGAAGCAGCTGCTTGTTTGAAGAGAGTTATAACCAACTATATTCAGGCAGGGTGTACCTGCTTACCCTAAAAACTAGTGGTCCATCACTAAGGCTCCATCTTTCTTCCAGAATCAGGATGTAGTGTTCAGTTCTATGTCCAGATGGATCTGGTAAATCTGTGAGGAATACGTTCTTTTGACAGAATTATTTTAATGATCTTAAAAACTCTTAGCCCCTTAAAAAAGTCTTTTCCACAATAACAACACTTTTTTAAATGAAGCTTCTACAGGATCAAGCTAAGAAATAACTATACTAAAATGGACAGTTTCTAAATTAGTCAGTGGTGTATGTTCTCTTGAGAGATTATGCTAGTTGCAAGACCTGAACTGCACTGTTGAACTGCTGAAACCAAATAATGGATTTTTAATAGTCTAAAATATAAGGAGGAAAAATAATGGGCAGTAATTAATTCTGTGCCAAACAGAAGAATTAAGTGACTTGTAAGAGAGCAAAGGCCTCTTCCAGCATACTCCAGTTCTGATTTGTGTATCAAACATGAATTCATCCATACTATTCATCACATTAATTTTGTTCCTGCTGGGAACAGAGGTTCCTCCTCTGCCCCATAACTTATATATTTCCCCATCAGGAATGCAGAATAATCAGTTTCCTCTGCAGGTGAATGCTACCTGGAGTTGCACATCATCAAAAGAGGCAACCTGACTCTATGCAAACCCTGTGATTAAGAGGTGAAAGACAGTTCAAGCAGGCTTATAGTTTTACTTTGTTTTCCCCTGTTGACAATGCTTTTGCAGGTCCCAAGACCCAAGACCCAATACCCTCCCACTTGCTCACCCCACCTCCCGTTCAGGCAGCCCTAGAGAAGCAGCGGGGTAAGCTCTGTGCTGGGACATGGGCTTTGGCCTTGCCAGGGCATCCTCAGGGGTTCCATGCAGGCAGCAGGGCCTTGGCTTCTGCCGCGGCCTGGCTGGGGCGGCCTCGGTGGCTTCATGCGACCAGCAGGGCCTTGACAAGGGACGGCCTTGGCCTTGACAGGACAGGGGCGGCCGTGCGGCTGTCAGTCGCCGCTCCAGTGCCTGCCTTGCCCTGCCCCGCCTCAGATCGATTCTGCCCGTCTCCACTGGCAGCCCTTCGCCCGTGTTTTCGCGGTGCTGCCATCCCTGGCACTCCCTGCGGCGAGCAGGCAGGTTCGGGACACCGCCTCACTTGCCCGGGTCCTGTCCTGGGGAGCCAAGCCGTGGCCGGCTCCTGCACTAAGCGCCCCGTGGGAACGGGTAACGCCGGCTCCAGCTGGGGCTGCCTCCTCCCCGGAGCACCGGGCGGCCCAACCGGTACCTATCCCCCTGTTTCCCCCGCCGCCGCCGCCGCCCCCGCCACCTACCGAGAGTGGCGGCGGCGGCCTCCGCCAGCGGCTTCCGCCTTCATGTGCGACCCGGAACCCACAGGGACGGCGCTTGACGCGCCCGCCCCGCGAAGGAGGGGCGGCCGGAACCGGGGCTGGCGGGGGGGGGTGGTGGTGAAAGCAGCCAGGGTCACCCGGTCACCCGTCGGCGCTGCCGTGTTCCTTGGCGCAGTGTGCCCGGCGGTGCCCCGGGCCTGCCACCCTGCGGGGCGGCAGAACCTCGCTCGTCCTGAAGGGTGAGCTCCCGTAGTGGGACTACATTTCCTAGCGAGCCCCGCAAGGGTCGGTAGCTCTCGCGAGAGTTGGAGGAGTCACGCCGGGGCTCCATTTCCCTCAAGCCTTCAGCGCGATAGTAGTGGATCTGCGGCACTCCCGCGGCGGCGGGTGGTGGAACGGCGGAGGGGAGCGCGGTGGCAGCGGCGGGCGAAGGAGGCAGCGGCCGGGATGGACGTGACTGGGCCTGAGACCGACTGGCGCAGCACCACTTTTCGGCAGAAGCTCGTCAGCCAGATGTGAGTGCGGGCTGTGGCCTCAGCGCTGAGTAGGCCACAGGCGGGCCTCGGCCTTTGCCGGAGGGACTTCAGCGACTCCCGCTGCTCCCGAGGCTGCCTGCCCCCCGTGTTTGTGTCCCACACGTCTGAGCTCCTCTGCGAGTCTTCCCCGGCACTTCGCTTGCTGCCTGGGTTCGTCCGTGGTTCCCGGTGTTTCCTTTTCTCTAGGCCCTTTCACCATTCCCCTGGTAGGGGACCTCCTTACCAGGATTTACTCAGACCCTGTGCGATGGGTTAGCCGGGCCCCTTCTTTGACTTCATTTCTCTGTTTCTCCTTCCCATTCCCTTTGCTCTTGCCCATGAATAGCAGCTTCCTGTCCCACTTGACAGCATCTGCTTTCGGCCTTTGATTTTGGCAGTATCCATAGTACTGTCAAGTTTGACGTATTCTGCCCCATGAAAACCACTGTTACTATCTTGCATCTGCCATTTTAGGGCAAAAAATAAATACAAAATGTTGAGTGATTTAGTGTGAAGTTCAGTTTGTTGCCTTTTCAGTTGTGCTTTGTGAAACAATATCTACCTGAATTACTTTGCGGCTCTGCATGTGTTTTCTATTTTATGGCAGGTTCTTCTATGGTATGAAGGGTGGTTATTACAGAAGTGAAAACACTCTTCCATCCTTCTGAAAGTCATGTTGAAATCCTTACGTATTGTCCTGGGTTCAGCACTAGCAGTCATTTTTCTCCTTTGCAGTAGCTGGTGCAGTGCTGTATTTCCGACTTTAGTCTGGGAACAGTGCTGATAACACACTGATGTTTTTAGTTCTTGCTAAGTAACGTTTACTCTGATCAAGGACTCTTTCAGTCTCATGTTCTGCCAGTGAGGAGGGGCATGGGAAGCCAGGAAGAAGCAGAGACAGGACACCTGACCCAAACTAGCTAAAGGGGTATTCCATACTACAGGACATCATGCTCAGTATATAAACTGGAGGATTGCTACTCTGATTTGGCTGGGTATCGATTGGTGGGTGGTGAACAATTGTATTTTCTCCCCTTGTTATTTCCCTTATCATTATTAGCATTGGTGGCAGCAGTAGTGGTTTGTGTTATACCTTAGTTACTGGACTCTTCTTATCTCTACCCGTGGGAGTTATGTTCTTTTGATTCTCCTGCCCATCCCTCCAGGAGCTGGGGGACAGTGAGTGGCTGTGTGGTTCTGAGTTACTGGCTGAGCTTAAACCACAGCATGTATATATGAATGCTTGAGAAGCTTGATCTTGCCCTGTTGCTTGTGAGAATCAACATTTAAAACCAGACTGTCTGACATGTAAGCAGTATGCTGTTTGGCTGCATGTAGTTTTATTGCCTGGCTGTGGGCTTTACTTAAGGTGTTTCAGAATTAAAGTGTTACAGACTTTCATAAGAAATACGATAATTTGTGTCTGTCAAAGCCATGCAAACTTTCTTGTTGCTCAGAACTGATGTTTTACTTTCTAAACTTTCTGCAAAGTCGCTAATCTTAGATTAATCCAGTGCTTCTGCTTCTCTTCCTCTTCTACTGCTTCATCAGAATAAGCAAACAAAAGTGCCCTCAAATGCTGTGTAACTTTGAGGAAATAAATATGAAAAATAAGGCACAAACCTTAATGAAATAAATCTTGGGTTCTGCATTTGCACTGCAAACAGGAACTCTTTTTTCTTTGAGCAGTAAATGCTGATAAACATTTCAATGGAAGCATATAGCTAGAGATTAAAAAAAAAAGCTACCGCTGACTATTAATCTTTAGGGTTAATGCCAAGAGATGACAGTAATCTTAAACTTCTAATTCTTGTTCTTCAAAAGTAGAAATAAAATGTCCTCAGTTTATTATCTTCTGTATATGCTCAAGGGGATCTGTATACGATCTGTGTGTCTCTCTCTCTTTTTAGAATGGTGTCTGTAAATGGTGCTTCTTCCTTGTGCTTTATCCAGTTTTGTAGAATACATCATATGTTTGCATTCACTATCTTGTTTTAAAAAGCAAACACACTTGTTACTGGGAGAAGTGTATAATGACCAAAAAATGAGGATTTTTTAAAGTAGTAAAATATTTTATTAGTATGTGCAAGATACCTGAAAACAACTTGCCTTGGTTCCATGTTGGTACTTAGAATAAAGTGAAGCTAGCCGGAAGTAGAGTTTATAATAGATAAGTTTGTTGAATGAGAAATAGAAGCAATATATTGGCTAAAAAGAGCTCTGTGTGCATGTACTTCCTTTCAGTTTTGCCATTAGTGAGGGTTATGTAGTAGGTAGAAGAGGGAGGTAATTAAAATAAATACCTGGTGAAACATCGGAAAGTTTTCTTTATTTGTGGGGTTATTCCTAACAGTTACAAAAATACACTGTCTTCTATGTATATCTTCCAGTTCATCCTGCAAATAGCAAGTTATATTTACTTGTCAAATGAATATTAATACTTGGTCTTAAAAGTTAAATGTGTGGAATCATTCTCATAACTCATTTTGAGTGTGTTGTTATAACTTCTGGATATAGAAGTCTTAATTTGTTGCTATTTCACGCTTGGGTTTCCATTATAACACTGAATTTAAGTTTTGGGGTTAGTTTTGGGTGGGGTTTTTGTATTTTGTGGTTGGTTTTTGGTTTGTTTTTAAAAGAATGACATTATGTGGGTGAACCTTTCAGGGCTGGTGGGCAAAATAGGCATCCTAATGAATGTGTCAGTGGTCAGTGCGTATGGTTTGGTTATTATCATTGAAAGAATACTGTGTTTGATGACCTAAGAAGCCCTCTTCAGTATCAGGTTCTTGCATAACTGCAGGCCTAAGCAGGACTTTCGTAAGATCCGGGAAAGCCTGAGCTCAGATGACTGAGGCCAGGGAACAGCTTTGGCTTCTCCCAGGTTGTTCCAGGAGACAGCAATGATGCAAGAATGTGAATATACACTCCTGCTTGCAGGGCACTCCTTCATTCTGGCCCTTGCAAGGAGCAGGTACATCCTGGTGCCTTGGGAGTCTCCTTCGTAAAGGCCTTTCCTTTGTGTTTTTAAATGTTGATATGGCTGAAGAACAAATCTGAACTGGGTTGTGTTGTGGGAAACTCGGTATGTGGCTGTCTGTGGTTCCTGCTCCAAGCTACTTCTGCTACTTTGGTTCTGCCCTGAGCTATGTAAGAAGGGAATTACGTTGCATGTAGAAAAAGGATGAAACTTGTGTGATAGTCCATTATTTTTGTGTTCGTTTTTTCGCTTGAAGTTTTGATGTGTATGTTCTCGCTTAAGATTTGGCTAATGGTTCAGGTAGGTGAGAAGAAAGAATGTGTGATCAGAAGTAAGGATGAGAATGTGGAAAGCACATGAAAGGACGTAGAGGTGGAGCCTGAGGAGGAAGCAGGCAGGAGATGAGCAGATAAGCTAAAGATTTTTGAGTGAGGAGGGGAAAAAAAAAGAGAGCATCAGTACAAATGATCTTCCTATTAAACATTTCACAAAACCAGCTGATAAAGCAGCCTTCATTTTATATTCCAGCCTTGGTTGGATGAGAGTTCTCTGATGAGAATTCAGGCAGAAAAAAATCAAGCAGGACTGTAGAAAGTGAGGGATTAGTTTTATAAGTGCTTATTTTGACTGACCTGAAGAAGCTGCTGCCTCTGCAGTACCTCTTCATTCGAAGTGTTTGGGTTGCCATGCAGTGAACCTGATAGGGAAATTTCTCAAAGTTATAAATAACTCGGGAACAGTGGTTATTTTTAGCTTTGATTGTTCTTCAGTACTGCTGATTGCACAGTTGTACTGACATAGCTTGGAAGGGGCAGCTTCTTACCTATTCACCTGTACTGGAGGATACTTCTGCTGGAGGATATCCTTGTGAAGCTATGGAGAGGTGATTCGGTGTTGTGGGAAGGTTTTTTTTTTGTTTTTCCTTGCTGCAGAATATGAAAGAAAGGTAGTGTTAGAACAAGGCCTAAGGGAGACTGGATGGTCTTTTGCTTTCCCCTCTATCTGAAAGAGGTGTTTTGGGGACTGAGGTTCTTCAGGCTTTTATGTGTTCTGTTAAGTGAATGTAAATGAAGTAACATAGCTCCTGCTGAAACTTAATATGTCTGATCTGTAACTAACAGAAATGTGTGGGACAGCATCGTGTGCACAAGATCAAGTGATTAAAGTATAATGTATTTACGATATACGATTCCATCCTGAATCGTTGGTCTGAACATTTTCAAACCCTCTTTAGTGCTAATCGTGTAGTCCAAGGTGAAGGAATCCAGCACGTTCTGCAACATCCGGTGAAAAACGAATTGAATTTAGCCCCTACCATGGGAGAGACTCTTAAGGCCATACAGCAGGTGAAAACTGGCAAGGCAGCTGGGGTTGATGGAGTCCCACCTGAAATATGGAAGCATGGAGGCAAAGCACTTCACGCTAAATTTCATGAGCTAGTTGTGTGCTGTTGGGAACAAGGCAAAATACCGTCAGACTTTCGTGACGCAATCATCGTCACTCTGTATAAGAAAAAAGGTGCCAAGTCAGACTGCTCAAACTACCGTGGTATAACTCTGCTCTCCATTGCTGGTAAAATTCTTGCAGGAATACTGTTGAACAGACTAGTACCTGCTATCGCAGAAGAACTTCTACCTGAAAGTCAGTGTGGTTTCAGGGCTAATAGAAGTACCACAGACATGATATTTGTTCTCAGACAATTGCAGGAAAAATGTAGAGAACAGAATAAGGGGTTATACGTAACTTTCGTTGACCTCACCAAAGCTTTTGACACTGTGAGCAGGAAAGGCTTGTGGCTGATCTTAGAACGATTAGGTTGTCCCCCCAGGTTCCTCAAAATGATTATTCTGTTACATGAGGATCAGCAAGGCCAAGTCAGGTATGGTGATGCACTCTCTGAGCCTTTCCCAATAACCAATGGTGTGAAACAAGGTTGCGTTCTCGCACCGACCTTATTCACAATCTTCTTCAGCATGATGCTCCAAAGGGCTACAGCAGACCTCGACGAACAAGATGGCATTTATATTCGATATCGTACCGATGGTAGCCTATTCAATCTAAGGCGACTGAAGGCCCACACTAAGACCCTAAACCATCTTGTCCATGAACTGCTCTTTGCTGATGATGCCGCCCTTGTTGCCCACACAGAAGCAGCTCTGCAGCGTTTAACATCTTGCTTTGCGGAGGCGGCTGAGGTTTTTGGGCTGGAAGTCAGCTTGAAGAAGACAGTAGTCCTCTACCAGCCTGCACCGCAAGAAGATTATCGCCATCCCCATATTACCATCGGCGAGTCAGAGCTTAAGACAGTTCAGCAGTTCAGCTATCTGGGAAGCATCATTTCCTCGGATGCCAGGATCGACAAAGAGATAGACAACAGAATAGCAAAGGCATATAGAGCCTTTGGAAAACTCCATAAAAGAGTCTGGTGTAATAAACACCTGAAGAAAAGTACAAAGGTCAGTGTCTACAGAGCCATTGTATTGTCTACTCTTTTATATGGGTCTGAATCATGGGTCATCTACCGTCATCACCTGCGACTCCTGGAACGCTTTCATCAGCGCTGCCTCCGTACAATTCTAAACATCCATTGGACTGACTATGTGTCTAATGTCACTGTCCTCGAACAGGCAGGGGTCACCAGCATCGAGGCCACATTGCTGAAATTGCAGCTGCGCTGGGCAGGGCACGTCTCTAGAATGAAGGATCACCGCCTCCCCAAGATCGTGTTTTATGGTGAACTTGCCACCGGTAGCCGCAAGAGAGGTGCCCCAAAGAAGAGATATAAGGACTCCCTGAAACAATACCTTAGCCTTGGCCATATTGACTACCATCAGTGGTCCACCTTGGCCTCCAATCGGGAGACTTGGAGGCACACCATACATAATGCCGCTGACTCCTTTGAGAGTTCACGAAGAACTAGTCTCGAGGAGAAAAGACAACACAGGAAGAATCGCGCCCCACCTGTTCCACCCAAGGAGACCTTCTGCTGTGCTTTTTGTAGCCGGATTTGCCTATCCCACATTGGCCTTCTTAGTCATCAGCGCGCTTGTAGTAAGCATGGGTAAAAGCCCTTCCCAAATCTTCGTTGGTGAAGTCAAGCCATGATGATGATGATGATGATTTGTTGGTGTTTCCTTGGAGGTTTTTAAGCCTTTTAATGTGGATAGATGTGGCTAATGGCTTAGCAGCAGCACACTTCCTTCCTCCCCCGTTTTTTTTTTAAAGCAGGAAAGGTTTGTTATAGTGAACAAATAGTCTATGAAGCAGCATTTAGTGATGTTACGTGACTTAATGTAGTGTTGGCCCTGGAACTCATTGCCCTGTTGTTTCACTGGAAGAACTGATTTATGCAGTTAGTTCATGGTATGAACTGGAAAGGGGAGCTGGGAGAGTTTTGAAGGAGAACATGTCTTTCAGGATTTTTCAACTAGACCAGCTGGCTTGAGTGAGAGGTTGCACATTGTTGGGCTGGAAACAGCTTCTTGAGAATGAGGGGGAATTCCTGAAGCTGGTGTTGCTGTTAAATGCTTCATCTTGTGAAACCGCAACTTTGAGTGTTCTGCATGAAATGACATAGGCAGAGTTTTTGTGCACATCTTATGATGGGTTTAGTAAGTGCTTAAGAGGCATTTGAAGGTTGAGTTGGTACCACCTAGTTTTCAGAATTTTGTTGAGACTGGTGTTCTGCAAGGATCTAGAGCTATGGTCTTTTTCTTTTTTTTTAGTGACATTCACTCTTTTAACGTAAATATTTTTATGTTGATTGCAGATGAATATATGAACAAAGAACAAGTTGTATATTTTTCCCTCCTCCTAGTTTAAACCTTTATTGGAATGCTGACAGATATGTCATGGAGTGCTTGGAGTGCTATTTTTGGTAATGCAGATGTAATTATAAAATGTCTTTCATGTTCTGTAACATCAAAAGCTGGATACATACAAAAGTAGACAGCTTCTTTGCTGTGGATTTTTTTTCTCAGAGTTCTGATACCATGTTAATCACTGTCTGTATCACAGCCACTTAGTGCTACCTGCATGTTGCTTCCTCTGCTTGCCTCTGCATAGTCTTTTTCTTGTCCTTCTGCCTGCTCAGTTCTTGGTGCTCTCAAAATGAGAGGCATTAAGCATTGTTATTGTACTGTTGGACTGGGAAGTTAAGGAGGATTCAGAGAGAAGTGAGGATTTACAGGCAGCCTTTCTAAAAGGGAAAGCATTAAAGCAGGGAGGTGTCAATAATTACTTGGATATAGCTTTTTCTTCTGTGACAGATCTCCTTTATGAGCAGCTTGCTTGAAGGCTTGTTTGAACATGGAGGAATAGTTATTCTGCATTATGTTCAGATTCTGCTTCAGTTTAAGTAACCTTCATGTATAAACAACAGGGTTTTTTTAGTCTCTGAACACAAACAAATTAGCATGAGAGAGTCTTACAGCTGGTAGATATGTTCTGTTGTCATCTGCGTACAGGCTGCAGCAGATAACTGTATGCTACTAGCTTGCAAAGTAAGGGTGTGAGTTTTGGCAGCCTAAGCTCCTGCATTTTAAGACTATAGCATCTCCTCTCTTCTGTGACTGTGTTACTGAGTTAATCCAGGAAGCTGGACCAGCTTACTGCTTGTACAAGCACCATTCCTGCAGAATGGGAGGTGGTAGAAATTCAGAGGGAAGAAAATAGAAGTCCTCCTTCAGACTGGCTGAAACTCAGGAATCACTGCCGTTACACACATGCTGCTCATGCAACAGCAGCTACTGAGAAATTAGTTTCTGAGATGTTAATTACAAGGTGAAAGTATTTCCCGGTAAGTTGGTTGTGGAATTTAGATCGTAGCTGCTAGGCTGCTTTGGAACAGAACAGGTTTTGCAGGGAAGTGACATGTTTCCAAAAATGAGAATGCCCAGAGCATTCAGGCCTGTTCATCTGACTGAACTCCTTGTTTTAGGATGTCTTAATCTCAGTGCATGTTTCACAGCTGAATTGATTGCTACTTCGTGATGTACCGAGAATGCTCCTTCTTTTCCATCCATGTCCTTAGCAATGTGTAGGGTTTAGTTTTTCCTTTTGTGTGTGGTTTTGTGTTTGTGTGGCTTGGTTGTGGGCTGGTTGGGTTTTTTTTTTTTGCCTTTTTGTTGTGTATATTCAGTGTCCCATCCAGAGGGCAGATCTGGATCCAATTTACTAGAGGTGTGATGGAGAAAGGACAGTAAGTCCCTGTGATTCTGGCTGGTAAATGGAAAAGAGCAGTAAGGGAATTGAAAGTTATTTTTATTACCAAACTTGTTATTTTTCTTCCCTTCAACTTTCCATCACCAGGGCCTTCTTTTCATCTTCCGACTTTACCTGCTGCTTTCATGTTGATTGTCCCCTCCCTGCCCTGTCTACGGATCTTCCTACCTACAGAATGCATTTTCTGATGTCCTCAATTAATACTTGGTCTTGGTTTTTCCTCTTTTTTTCAGTGATGATGCTATGAGGAAAGCTGGTGTTGCCCATAATAAATCCAGCAAAGACATGGAGAGTCATGTGTTTATGAAGGCCAAAACAAGGGTAAAGCATCTCTACTTGTTTCCAGAAGTTACAGGGGGGTCAAAAGCAGTTTGGGACAACGGCAGAAATATCAAACCCAGTGCACTTAGTTAGCTGTCTCTGCTTGGAGTACATAGTTATGCAGGATTTTTTATTTTTGTGTGCTGCTTTTATCCTGAGGTGTTTTGCATCCAACTGGCCTTCAGTCCAAGACAGCTTTGCTGCTGCTGCAGCATTTAATGTGTATGTGGGACCTCACTTAATTTTTATCTAAAGACTTGTGTATAGTGAGTTGCATACAATTTCCTTCATCTACTGTGTAACACCACCCCATATGACCAGTTTGGTGATGAGGAGAAACTAGAATATCAATGAAAAGGCTGTGTCAAGAGTAAGACCAAGGGAAATGTTGTGGTCTCTGTGAAAGTCTGGTTATCAGGTACATTTGTAGACTACCAAAATTCAGACATCTTTTTCTGGAGCTATGTTATAAGAAATTGCATACTGTTGCTGTCTCCAGACAAGCCATGTTTAGGGTAGAATTTGTCTTAGTGAATATTTTATAATATTAATGTCATAAATTTGTGCCTGCATTCTCACTGGTGAGGTAGTAGTTTCAGGGACAGGAAGGCTATCTCAGCCCTATACAGTTTCTCTTACACTTTATGAAGCACACTAATAAAATTCTGCAAAGAATATTTGTGTTTTCACTTCTGACACTTGTTAGTCTTTAAAGTTGTTAACTTGTATTTGTAATACTAACTTGGCTTAGAAAACATTCTTGTAGTGTGAGTGTTACATAGTTCAAGGACTAAAATAAGTTTGTCTACCAGATAAGCAGGTTCAGCCCTTAAGAAAAAGGAATTAGAGTGGATAAGAGGTGGAAAATGGATTTATTGGTTTATAATTATGTTCACACATTGTGATCCTCTAAGTGTGACTGTCATGAAGGTTCTTTCCAGTGAATTTTGTGGTTCCTCGGCTTTCTTGTACCAAGAACCACAATGACCTATTAGTAAAAATATTCTCACTTAGAATCATAGAATTATAGAATAGTTAGGGTTGGAAAGGACCTTAAGATCATCCAGTTCCAACTCCCCTGCCATGGGCAGGGACACCTCACACTAAACCATGTCACCCAAAGCTCTGTCCAACCTGTCCTTGAACACTGCCAGGGATGGAGCATTCACAACTTCCCTGGGCAACCCATTCCAGTGCCTCACCACCCTCACAGTAAAGAACTTCCTTATATCCAAACTAAACTTCCCCTGTTTTAAGTTTTAACCCATTACCCCTTGTCCTGTCACTACAGTCCCTAATGAAGAGTCCCTCTCCAGCATCCTTACAGGCCCCCTTCAGATACTGAAAGGCTGTTATGAGGTCAATTAACAGACTGTTCCTCACAAGTAAACTGCTCTGAGAAGCCCACAGATGCTGCCAAGTAAAACCTGTTAAGTTGAGGAAGAATACTGGAAAGCCAGAAAGTCATGGTTACTCTGTTTTTATTTCCTGTTCTAAAATACTAATTTTTCACCTTAGGAGGAATATCTTTCTCTTGTGGCCAGACTTATTATCCATTTTCGAGATATCCGTAAGTAATTGGGGTGGGTGCTGTGGGTTTTTCATTTCCACTCAGTAATGGGATTGTTTATCCCACCTTCCCCCACCAAAAAAAATTGAGGATTTCTGTGTATGATTCTGTATGTGACTTTTCAAGTTGCTTTAAAAATTTCATGTAATATGCATGCTTAATTTCTAAATATTATTCCTTTTACACATCCATCTCTATTTGAAGAGTCTTTGAGAAATTATTTAAACTTACTGCTTCTCCAGTTTCCTAGTTTTTTTCTGCAGTTTTGCTTGCTTTCCATTGTTTGTATAGCATCCTGGTTACTAAATTGGCTTAGGTTAATGTATTTTGGGGCCAAATTTGTGTGATGATATTAACAAAGGCAATTAACTGTTCTTCCTTTGTAGACAATAAGAAATCTCAAGCCTCAGTCAGTGGTAAGAGCTTCTTTTTACTTCTTTCATTCTTTTTATTCCCCTCCTGCCCGCAGTTTCTGAACAGAACAGCTTAGAAATCAGGGCTGTAGTGTATTAAGAAGGTAAATTTTGTAGCTAGAATATAAAATGCTGCTGTAGGAAAGGAAAGGTAGCATGATAGCTTTGAAGTTGTTCCACGGTGAGGGTGAAAGGCTTGGACAACGTTTTGGATGTAACATGGGAGACTTGTTTGTATCCCAGTCTGTACTTTTGTTAGCTCACTGCACTAAGATTCTTCAAAGAACAAGAGTTATAGAAACTAACCTCCTGCTGAGCAGTCCAAGTTTCTCCCTGTTAGCAGCTTTGGGTTCCTCAGTGTGTTGTCAGAGGGAAGTGCTGTGTTTGTGGGGCGTATGCGCTCTGCCATTTACTGATGTTAGATCTGATCACGCCTTCTGCCTCCATGCTGGTTTTACAGCAATTTATGTTAGGAGCATAGTAGGATCCTCTATTTTTATCCTCTTGTAGGCTGAATATGCAGTGTCTGTGACTGGGTAATATTCAGTCTAGACAGCTGGAAATTATAAATCTTCTTAAAAAAGAGGGGGTGTTACATTCTGTACCTGATTAATTCTCCTTCTGCACCCCATGTTGTGTTTTACCCTCTTGAATGGCAATTCCTGCTTTGACTTTTCTGTGTGCCCAGGGTTCAGACTATGACAATTATCTTGAAAGGCACTCAATCTATCCACTGCATAATAAACTTAATGTTATGAAGGGAACAGTATAGCAAAGTACATCATCTGGTCTGAGCCCTGCTTCTCTGTGTTGACTTCAGGAGGAAGAGGCTAATTGGATCCACAGTGGGACTCATTTCTTGGGTTTTGAGGTTACTAGCTGTATATATTCTCATGGATATATGGGTTTTGACTTGCATATAAATTCAGAGGTGACTAATAAGTTCCTTTACTCTAATGTATTTAGAATATTTTTGGAACTTTAAAGGTTTGAGCATTTTAAATAATTTCAACTCTATTTACAGAGAGACAAAGATGTGCCAGAAGCCCTTTGTCTCACAGCAGAGCACTGAACGTTAGGTTCTCAGGGCTTTGAGTCTAGACACGGTCTGAAGCCAGCAGATCAGAACATGGATGATGGTGAACAGAGGATTTTTGGGGTGGCAGTTGCATGGCTGGTTGCCTATTGGTAACTATTTTCTTTGTAGATCCAATGAATGCCCTGCAGAACCTAACTGGGGGTCCCCCAGCAGGGACACCTGGAATGGGCATGGCTTCCCGAGCCCAAGGAGCACCAATGAGTGGGATGAGTGGCCTTGGTCCCATGGGACAACAGATGAGTCTCCCAGGGCAGCAGCAGCCTCCTGGAACCTCAGGAATGGCCCCTCATGGTATGCCTGGCGTCTCTGCAGCTACTCAGCAAAGTAAGTGTTCAGCTTGCTTCAGCCACTGAAATTGTTAGATAAGCTTTTCAGTACATACCTCTTTTCACCAGGAAAGCGTGCTGAAGTGGTTTCATACTACTGGCTAAATAAGTGAACTGCAGGAAGAATTGGTTTCAAATACTGCTGCTAAATGGGATAAATGTCTTAATGTAGTGAAGAATAGTTTAGCTGTTTATATGAGAAAATGCTTCTTTCATCCTACTTCAGAACTTTGTTTTTGTAGAGCTCACTTATTTTTGCTATGGGTATGGTGCTTCCTCTGTGCATGCTTCCTCCTCCTTATTTCTACATTCTTTATGTTACTGACTCAATATAGGCAGTGAGGAGTAGAGGTTGGTAGTAATTCTCCTGCTAATATGCCTTATCCATTTGAGGAAGCAAAAGTATATGCTGCTAACAAAGAACATTAATGTACTTTAGGGATTATTTTCACTTATGAGTTATACTGGGTAACTGTCTCTGGCACTGTTTGGCTTTCATGTTTTAAGTGCAGTCTAACTTCTTTTTAGCCCAACTTCAGCTTCAGCAGATAGCTCAGCAACAGCAGCAGCAGCAACAACAATTCCAGCAGCAGCAGGTGGCTTTGCAGCAGCAGCAATTCCAGGCCCAGCAGTCAGCCATGCAACAACAGTTTCAGGTCCAGCAGCAGCAGCAGCAGCAGTTGCAAGCTGTCCAGCAGCAGCAGCAGCAACAGCAGCAATTGCAAGCCGTCCAGCAGCAGCAACAGCACATGCTAAAACTGCAAATGCAGCAGCAGCAAAACCAACAGCAGGTGACAACAAACAGCTACAATGGCAATTGAGGTGATCTGTGATCAGTTATTTGACAAGTGAGGCTTGGCTTGCACAGAAGTACTGATCTCAGCTCTGCCTGTTAACACGTTTCCACTTCAGTGCAGGACTTCAGTTTAGACTGACAAGTTAATTGCTGACAATGTTACATCCCAGAGGAAGGGTTTAACATTGTTTGGTTGCTTTCTTCTGTCATAGCAATAGAGAATTAAAACCCTTGTGTCTTTCTCTCTGTAAACATCAGGATAGTCTTTCATTCTGACAAGAACAGAGATATGGGAAAGAACTAAAAGCACTGATATTACTCTAGAAATGGTTGTTTTGTCATTGTGTGAATTATATGTTGCTGCTTTATAACATACGTGCCAATACACATGTATCATCCTCGGGCACAAAAGCAGAAGAGGAAACTTCAGCTGTCATGCTCTTGTGCAGCTTCTGGTAAACAGTGATGTTGATACAGGCTGATTACATTTGAAGGAAGTGATTCTGAGCCTGTTTGTGCAGGAGAAGCTGGTGTACTTCATCTTTTCTTTTGAGAACAGTTTTAGTAGCAAGACAAGCTTGTAATATTGAAACCATGGTCTGTGCACTATGTAGAGTTGGGATATATGAAGCTTGAGTGGATTAAAAAGGTTGAGTTCGCCCTTTGGGCTTAAAATGTCAGACTGACCTACTAGGATTCTGTTTGCTCTTGGTTTATGCTATAAAAATAAAGCTGCTATTGCATCGCTAGAAGCTTTAGCATCCTGGCTTTTTCTGCTTTTCAGATACAGCAGCAACAGCAGCAACAGCAACTACAGCGAATTGCCCAAATGCAGCAGCTGCAGGCAGCACAGGCTATGCAGGCACAACAGCAGCAGCAACAACAGCAGCAACAGCAGCAACAAATACCACAACAGCAGATACAGCAGCAGCCACCTCAACAAGTAATGCAACAGCAGATACAACAGATGCAGCAGCAACAACAGCAACAACAGCAGCAGCAGCAGCAACAACAGGTTGCTCAGGCACAGCAGTCTCAGCTTCCACCACAATCCCAGCCTCAACCCCAGCCCATGGTGTCTCAGCCACAGGCAATCTCAGGACAGATTCCTAGTCAGGTTATGCCTGTTACTCTAACGCCACAGCAATTAAAAGCAATGCAGGTAAGGGCTGGTCACCAGCTGATTGTTGGTTCATTATGATCCTCTAGAGAAATACAAAGTCTTTGACTTTTACTAATAATGAAGTAGGAGAAAACACAGGTTGAAATCTGTAGTTTGAATGTTATGAGTTTAAAGGTTTATGTCTGGGCCTGCCAGTAGAGAACAGTTTTGTGTCCAAGAGTAGGACTTACGGAACTCTGAAAACCATTTATACAGCTCATATTTAGAAATAATTTCTACTCTCACTCTTAAATAGACAAGTTAGGAAAGTAAAAAAAAGAAGAGGAAAGAAAAGAAAAAAGAAACAAGCAACTCTGGTTAAAGAAAAATTGCCTCTGTGATGTTTCCTGCTGTAGAACATGAGCAAATACTTTGAAATGCCCAGTGCATGTGACTGGAGCCAGTGCTAGCTATCTAGTATACTGGCTTTGCTTCTGCTGCCATGCTTAGAAGGTCTAGTCAAAGTTTAAGATACTGGTAATTCCTGCCTTGAAGAGAATGGGGACAAGACAAGAGTTTTTTGCTCTGTTGAACTTCTTGCTGGGTTATCCACTTAATGGTGCAGCTTTTTGAACTGTTGCTTCTCTTTTGGGCCTTGCTGGGAAGCAGTGGTGGGCCAGCCACAGTTGAGAAATTACTGACCTCAGATGGTCAGGTTGATACACCTATGTTGTGCTCCTAACAGCTATGCTAGGAGTAGTTAGAGGTCACATATATCATACTGACAGTCATAATGCATGTATAAACATTGGAGATATTGGTTATTGGTAGGTGCTTAATGCAGTGTGCTTGAGGAAATCAACATGTATGCGGTTAACTATGTTTGCCAGAAAGTACCTAGTATTTTCATAGGAAGACCTCACAGTACAGGTAAGAAGTTGCAAGAAGAAATTGAACCTTAGGTGTGTAATCTATGGAAGACTGTTTTAAATGTTAGAAACATTGTTAACTTTTTTTTTATAAAGAAAGCTCAAAAACTCTAGGAATAATGTATATGAGGCTGATGTTGTCTTCACACCCTTTTTTATGAGCATAGTGAATATAGTTGAAACAGAAGTGTCATACCCTAATCAGATGTGTATGTTTACTCTTTCTTTCTTTTTGCACTCTAGGTAAGAGCTCAGCTGGTCCAGCAGCAGCAGGCAGCAGCAGCAGTGCAAGCAGCTCAGGCCCAAGCTGCTCAGATGGGAGCCTCAGGGCAGGTAAGGGACCAGAAACCAGTATTGCTAGTTATAGGCCTGTAGCAAGTGCATGGTAGAGATAAGCATGGAGGTGGGTTTCTGGTGGCTTTCTGATGAGGGGTTTGACATTGGTCATACCCTTTGTAAAGGGCATATGGGCTTTTACGCTGCTTCTCCTTTGCCAGGAGTCAGAGGCAGGATTTCATTGACAACCTCTCTGTGCATGTTTTCTGTCCCAAGTAGGTAAGATTGTTGCCTTTACTGACACAGGAATGCACATCAATAAGACATCCTTCTATGGTCACACTACAAATCTGACTGTTGGTACCTGGAGTGTATCACCTCTTTTGTTAAACTTTCTTAGGTGACCACCTTGTTGCATAAACTGATTTCTGTACTGTGAATCTTTGCCTGCTCTCTTTACTCACATGTGATTTACCTTCCATCTCTATGTATCAACTGCAAAAATAGTATAGACAATGAAATCTCTCTGCACTCCCCTTTCATTCCTTTCATCTTTCATTCTTTTTCTGAGTGAAATGGGCAGTAGATGTAGATTGCTCTTGTTCTGGATGTGAATTGTGAAGAACAAATGGCATGGGTCATAAGTGCAGAGTTACGTTTTAAAAAAGTGCTGGGTGAAAGCTGATTGTCTAACATAGTTTTCTTATCCTGCAATACACTTGTAGCCCCAGTGATTGTTCATTTATGTCTGTCTGATATGAAGGGTACATGGGGGGTGGAGAAAATTGGGAATGGCTTGAGCTGAACCTCTCATCCCATTTTCCCCAAGAATATGAAATAGTCTTTCATGGCTTACCTCTGTAGTGTTGAGGCATTTTACAAACACGGGTAAGTACAATTGCCACCACTTTGTAGATGAAGAGACTGAGCAGACAGATGAAATGAGGTTTGACTAGGATTAATGGTAGAGGTCTTTTTGTATACCCAGACATTCTATGTCAGCGTGCACCATTTTCCCTTCAACAAACAACTACTAATACAGATTCAGTAAGACCTTTGGAAGCTTTTTACATTGAACGTGATAACAATTGGTTCTTTAACAGATATCTTCCAAATACGTAACAGGAATAGTATCTTGTACTATCATAGCTCTCATGTGGCCCACATGCTTGTTGGCAGCTAAATTCTGTTTCTGTATTGGTCCTTTTGCTTGTGTCGATGTAACACAGGATATAAAAGCTGAGCAGTGGTAAGTACAGTTGGTACAGTACTGTCAGCAATGTGGAATTCTCTTTCTACAGTTGAAATATGAATTAGAACTGGTTTATATCTTAAATAATTTCCAGGTGGGAGCTACAGGGACTTAGGCTGACTGGAAGGAGACTGACTGTTTTTTCTTTTTACTAACTTAATGGTGCTCTTTTCAACTCCTGAGCAGATGGACTGTGCTTATATCGAGTCAACTTAATTCTTCCCCTGTTTAGTGAAATCATATGCCAGTGGCTTAACAGCATGGCGCATTTGAAAAGTTTCAGGTGATAATATGGTTGAAAGCAGGTTTTGTATTGCAGCTTTGTTCAGACATGTGTAGTAAACTCAGGGATTGCTCGTTATCTATCACAGATGGAGTTTATAAAATTCCACATACAGGCTTTGCTCCATTTATTTTCACGAGTCTACTAAAATTCACATAGTGCTGTGGAGTCCAGTAATTAAATGGGTTTCTTGTACTTGTGTAAATATTTTCTGTGTATCCTATTTAAGATTGTGGCTGTGCACAGTATTACAATGCAGCTTTGGTGTTGAGAGTACATTTGGATTTTCTTTAATTTGTAAGAAGTTTCTCCTAAGAGTAGATTTTGCTTTGTATTTAGTATATTCTTCACTAGCACCAGCATTCTTAGTAGATCTGCCTGGATTTCTTTATTTGGGTCAAGGAAGCTTTTGTTATAAACAAACTCTATCCTAATCTTTGCTTGTTACATTAAACTTTATCTCTGGGTGCTTTCAAACTGGGGATTTTGGTTGATATGGCTGCATTTTTCCTTTTCTGTTAAGTTCCTGTGCATCCTTCCTGCATAAAAGTAGAAGCACTTCCAGGTTTAAGCATGGATCCACCTGAGTTTTGAAGTTCTTCTCTGAAGTCATAAAGACACCACACAGGTCAATGTTACCCTGCTTGGGTATCCAGTCCTTGAGAGCATGTAGCTCACAGGTTAAGCTGAGAAATAAACACAGCAGTGACCTAGTGTCTGCAGTGTGCTACAGGAGTGATTTCAGCACCAAGAGAAAAGCTGTAATTAAGTGGAGTTAATTATTAATAAAGTTGAAACCACTGTTCTGGTGCCACTGCTTTGGGTGCTTAGAATGCAAACTGGCTCTTGCTCTTTGAAAATCAGAGCTACCTTTAGCGGAGTGACAGTGGCACTGTACGTACATGTGCTCGCCAGAAGCTGCATATTTATAGAATTCTGAACATTTGGATTTTAGATGAAAGAAAAATACAGACACAGGATTCTACTTGCTATATTCCACTTTATTTTTATTAGATAATTGGATTTGTATCTCACAGGGGAGGGAGACTCTCTTCCTCAGCTTGCTCTCTGTTGTTACATGGTAAAATTCTCAGTTCTATGAATTGAGATAAATCAGATTTGCCTTCAGTTTAAATCTTTTCAAAAGTACTTGAGCACTTCTAGTTGTCTTCTGTTTTTAGACTGACAAGAACAACTCCTTCATGGACATATTGCTTTTCCTAAAACAGATGCAATCTTTGGAACCTCCTTTCCCAACTCCTTTGTCAAAGGATCACGGGTTTCATACATGTAAATCAGCTGGTGAATGGGGAAAAAAATAGATCACTTCTGTTAAGAGAGGGGTGGAATTGGTATAATTTTATATATGCACTTGCTTTCTGAAGCACGCATTTAAAAAAAAACTAAAAATAAAAGAAAATCAAACCCAAAATTGTCCAACCACAAAACCACAATCAGCTGAAAGCCTTTGAATCGCAATTTCTTATACTGGTGTTCAGTGGTTTGCCAGACACTTAAACTGTGAATATGCTTCTAATTTCTTGCCGTTGGAGGAAGCAAGCTGATCTTCACACTTTGGTGGCGTGGCATGAGAAACAGGACCAAGGTGGGACGTGCGGGTCACCGTAGCATCCCTGGGATTTCACACGCTCCAGAGATCCATGTGCATTCACGAGGGTCTAAGATGGGGTGATTGTGCCTGGAAGGATATATTCCCCTTCCCTTCCTGTCCCCCTCCCAGCAATTTCCAAGTTTTGTTTTTGTTTTTTGGTTTTCTTTTGTTTTGTTTTGTTTTGTTTTTGTTAGGGTTGTGTTGCTTCACCAGCTCTCATGTTGATACTGTAGCTCTTCACTGCACTTTGTAGCATCCACCTGTGCTTTGTGCCAGTGCTGGGTTGTTGTGTTAGCTTGTGGTGGCTGTTGCATGCTGTGTGTGTACATGTGCATGTGTGTGTGATGTCTGAAGTGCTCTCATTTATTTCTCTTTTGAAATCCTGTCTCTGACCATCCCTCTTCACCTTGGATGGAAGGGGACTGCATTGCTCTGATGTTGTGAACTAACAGCTGTGCTGAATTTGACACTGTTTTATCAGTTATTGCTTCCTTTTTGAGTCTTGCTATGTTGTATTTAATTTTATTTAACAGTTGTAAGCACATGCATTCTCTGACATTCTCTAGAGATGTGTTGCTGGCTGCTTCAGTCCATTTACATTGAACACTAAGCAAGAATGCCCCAAACCATTTACTGAAAGGAGACTTCATTAACAAGTAGGTTAGTTAGGGCCTGTTTAGGTTCCTTGGTAATACGTATGCTGGAGGAAAAAAAGTAGCTCCTAGGACTACTTTACTGTCGATCTTTGAAGAGCCAAACAGAAGCTCTTTTACTGTTAGGTGAATCTGCCAAAGTTACTGTAATACTGCCTCAAAAATATGCTGTATTTGCTGTAAACTCCCAGCATGTGGGGTATAATATCAAAACTTCATGTAACAGAGGGTTATACAGATATATATTATTAAATCTGTGTGGCTTACTCAGGCTAATGGTTCTGAAAGGTACTTCTAGACACTGCAGAGTAGTGTAGTCCTAATACTGTTGTAAAATGCAAATCCATTCCAGTGCTAACCTCAGCATTTGTCCTAAGCAATGACACTTCAGGGTGTGCTCAGTTTGTACATCTGGAGAATCAAATAGTGCATGAATTAAGATCAAGGCAGATTATAAGACTCATAACAGAGTATTTTTGCATAGCTTAGTAACAGAGGAATGGATATTTTTCAGAATGTTGGAGATTGCAAGGATATATTTGACTTACTCTCTGGGTTATAAAAGGAAGGAAATAGCTTTTTCAAACACAGAAGTCCTTTGGTCTTCGGTATTGTTATAGTGCCATAGGTTCATCTGAAATCTTGCTCACTATGGAGCATTTGTACTCACAGCTGCTGTTGAACTGTCAGCCAAATACTTCTATAATGAAGGATGGCATATGCAAATACTGCTAAATCCTTTGATCCTTTGGGGGGGGGGAAGCACATCAGAAACCTATGGCATTATATAGCTTCTTACATGGAGCATTCTTGACAACAATTTTAGAGTACTTATTTCCAAGAATTCTAGAAATTTAAGATGTCAGACAAAATTTAGGAAAAGCCCCTCATGTAAATGACAGCATAGTCAACCCTCGACCCAAGAATCTGAATCTATGTATCAGTTCTCTCAAGATACCTAGAATTCATTAGATGCTTCCTAAAACTGGATAGGAAGGATGAAAAGGAGTTTGATTTATAAGCTAGCATGTTAGATTAACCTTTAGAGAAAAGCTCACTAACCTTCCCTTCATGCTCTCCCTCCCCCTAATTCCTGGAGGTTGCATGTGCTTCTCATCCTGCCAGTGCACTGCATTTCTTGTTTTGCGATTACTTTTGTCTGTTGTCCCTCTGTCCTCAAAGATGATCACCGCACCTATGGCCCGAGGTGGGATGCAAATAAGACCACGGTTCCCGCCTACCACCGCTGTGTCTGCTACACCGCCAAGCTCCATTCCTTTGGGCGGACAGCAAATGCCACAGGTATTTACTGAGTCAAAGCACATCGTGTCAGGAATGGTGCAAAGCATTCAATATGTGATTATATAGCACTTGCTTTCAAGCAAGAAGTTCACTTTTTTATGAAACAACTAACTTGCTGGTGTTACTCAGGGTATTGGGTTGTTAAGGTTTCTTATGGATCCTTTTTCATTTTAAATAATAGGTTTTCTGAGAGTTTGGGATATCAAATAAAGCATTTTTAAAGCAATATAGATCTTTATTTTAACATGTACATCATCTGCATGATCAGAACTGAGTCAAGTCTTAAATGAGAGCTTGTGGTTTCTGTTCAGTTTTTGTCCATACTGCACAAGTGTGCATTCATGAGTACTGCAAGTCAATACTGCAGCGTCCTAGCTGAGTTGTGTCTGGGACCTTATTCCTGTTCATATTCTCTACAATTGCTTCTTCTGTTAATGGTAAACTTGGCTGATTTAAATTTGAGTAGCTTCTTGGCATGATATTGGGAACCAAGAAAAATGGAGCTGTTCCTTTGTTTCACAGTTGGGTAGGTGGAACTGCCAGAAGGATTCCACTTGTACCTGCATCAGAGAAGAGCCTGTGTAGGCAATGCTGGCATCACCATCCAGCTGTTGTTGGAAGATGCACAAGCACTGCATCTGCCTGGTGCAGGTCTGCATCTTCTAAAAACGTCATGGTCATGTTTCACAAGCGAAACGTTTCATTTTCAGGGAGAAACAGAATGGGGAGAAATAGAACTGAGCTCTTACCAGGAAGTCACAAAATGAGGCTCTCCTCTGCTGAAGTGTGCTGAGCCCTGTGATCGGTGGTGATTTAAATCCACATCATGATGATGGAATAGCATTCAACTGCATTTTTCTGTTATTCCTGAACCTCATGTCTTGTTCTTCTATATGCTGATTTTCAAATGTAATGCCAGATGCAATTTTAGTTCTCAATTTTGCTCATAGGTTTAATGAAAATTTCTTCACTCTTCGATTTTTGTTTCCTTTTCAAGCTTGTTGTGGGGCTCTGGAATGTCTGAAACTTTGCTTCCTAGTGCTGCTTCACTGAGTTTAGTAGGCACAGCCTTTTCTCAGGAAAGCAGAGATACAGTAACCAGAAAGATTCTGTAGACCTATGCAAACACATCTTTTGTTGTTCCTAGTTTAAGACAGATGGTCATTGTTCTTATGTTAACTGAAATATAATCCAGGCATAGTTGTTGAGTCAAAAGAGAATTTACTTTGAACATTATTCACTGTAGCAGTTATATGTAACTGAGACAGTTATCTGCATTTGAATTATTCAGTGTTTGGTTTGACAGTGAGGCCTTCTGATAGATATTTAAGGATTAGATTGGCTAAAATTTAATATTTGAGTCATAATGAAAGACCTCTAGTTTAAGCATTCAGTGCCATAAGGCTGATCTTTTAGTGCTGTCATGTCTGTGATTATTGAGGAGCATTGATTTCTGACACCAACCGAATTGGTCATCTAGAGCTCTCTCAGTATTATTCCAAGGATTGTGAAAATGATGTAAAAGACTGAAGAACTAGAGAAGCAGAAGAGGAAAGGATATTTCTTTATGAACAGTAATTGGAGTTAAAATGGCTCCTAAGCAGGTGGTAGTAAAACGAATGAGTAAGTCACAGTTTGATGCTGGCAGGAAGCAGGTTTTTAAAGCCAGACTTACAATGCCATATACTTGACAGCTCTAGAACAGGATGAATCTCTAGGGCTGTTTCCAGATCATTTTGGTGAGGTTCTAGGTAGATTAGAACTTGGAAGTGTTGTTATTTCTACCTCTTAATTTCATAAAATGCTTAAATAATATTGTCTAATGGATATGTTATAACTGGCTTGTCATCAGAGCCCTTGTAGGTGTTTGCAACAGGAGAAAAAGGGCTATATCATATATCTGTTTATTAATTACTCATTGAAGACTCTGTCATCTTGACTACAGTACCAAAAGTCATTTAGACTTGGTGGTAGGCAGTTCAGAGTGTCTTTTCTCTTTAGAAAAATATCTTGATGTTGCAGTGAAGAATCCCTTTCAACAAAAGGGGATATGATACCAGTACTGAGTGGCTATTTTTACTCTGTATGACAAAAATGTCAAATCCGTGGTTTGTTTTTTTACCCTAAAGCTCAGTTGATTCTGCAGTGCTTTTTTTTTGTTTGTTTAATTGGGATTTTATTGTTACTGTCTTTTCAATGGAAAGAATGTACTTACTGATACTTGATAGTGTAAATAGTGATTTACACTGAATTCCACAATCTCCTGGTCTTTTGAATAGCCAGAGTATTAGAACTGATTTTTTTTTAAACTTAGCTGAAGTTTGAGCCTGAATAGTTACCAAAGATGAATTGCTGTCAGTGTTATTGGCACTTTTTGAACAGCTAAGAGAAGATTCATGCTCCGTATTTGGATTCACCCAAGAAACGTGCTCTTACTGAAACTTACTTAAAGATTAATACATAGATTTAGCAATTTGAGAATATAATTATTGCAGTGTGCAATAACGTGAACTTCCATTTTATTGTTGGCACAGAAGTATTCAGCAAACTGAAAATACAGGGCAGGGAAAACCAAGTAAACCTGAGTTAATATTATAGTGAAGCAAGGGATACTAGCCTGACTGGGAATATGGAAACTTGTATCTGAACTTATCTGAAGCTCTGCAGAGTTGACATTTTGTCATGTAAAGCAGCATAATGGTGAACTTTAAACTCAGTTTGCAATGGATCAGGCAAGGCTGTGCTTACTGGCTTAATGTTGAAACTGTTAAGTACACTGTAAGTAGTGTAATGGTTTCTAGAGTTTTCCTTTGGACTTAGTATTTTTACTGTTCCTTATTACCCACCACTTCCTTGTTGCAGTCCCATTTTCCTTGTTGGTAGCTTCTGCATATTGTACGCTCTTTCTACTATGAGCTTCTGAAAAACTCTTACTAGCCTTATTTACTGTGTGCTGTCCCTTGCTTGAGACTCAGCAGACTGGATGTAGGCCTCATAGCTAACTTTATCTTCCAGCATGGTGTGCTCTGAACACTAAGAATAGCTTAGATTTAGTGGTTAAGTGCAAACTTTTGTCATGCAAGCCTTACGTATCCTTTGGGCAAGACTTCAGAAAAATAGGGCTTAGTGTCATGATCAAGTCACTGTAGAGTTGCAGAGCAGATTCACGTTCAGTGGGCTGTAATTGCTGTCCATGAATACATTTGTAGATACAGAAACTGTCTTCCATAAGTGAAAAAGTACGTAGTTGCATTTCCTTATGTGTGTGGAAAATGGTTGGTCAGTAACTCTGGAGTTAAATGAGGAGCTAAATAAGTTTAATGGAGTTAAAGCTCTGGAGGAAGGTTGGTTTGGTTTTGCTTTTTTTTTTTTTTTTTTGGTTGTCTTTTGGGTTTACTGGTATTTTTTGTGGTTTGGTTTTGGGTTTTTTTTTTGTTTTGTTTAAGCCTTCTCTTTAATGGAAGTTAGTTGGAAAGAGCATTCTCTAGAAGTTAAAATTTCAGTAAATTTCTGTAATCTTAATCCATATCCTGCAAACAATGTAGAAATCTGAAGCTAAAAGCATCTTTAAATCTGTTCTGTAGAAAACCAACTGAAATTATTACATAGCAAATGAACTGCTTTCAAATTAAAGTCAGGCAATAAGTTCAGAATTCCACACTTCTGAGTACATCACAATTTGATTAATATTAGACATTAGCCTTTGGTATTCTGAAATGAAGCTGGCAGAGCAAACCTGTTGGAAGAAGGAAAGCTGTTTGCCTATGCATGTACTTAAATCAGAAGGGGTAATATAAAAAAAAATTCTAATTAATTCTCTGCTTATGTGCAGAGTAGACACTGCATGTTGTTTGCTTTGCTTTTCTGCAACATTTGTAAATTAATGTGAAGGGATCTTGATGTTGAAGCAGATACAGAAGCTTAAATCTCGCAAAAGCCCTAATGAAATCTTTCTCCTTGCTTCCCAAAGCACAAGGATTTAAGTTTTCACAAGTAATTTTATGTAACCAAGTTCAGACATTTCAAAGGGGCCTGATTTTAAGGAAATGAGAAACCACAGAATGTGATCTTAGTTAGACTTGTTGAAAAAATGGGTCCAGCATCCATATGGGTAAGTTCTAAATCACTTGATGTGTGATAGGACGTTGAATAGAATTGTAAAACCATCAGGGAATGCTTTTTGCAGTGTTCATCCTAGCATCCTTCCAGAGTGGTGAGATGCTTGGTTTCTATGGGGTGCAGTCTGTGCTTTTCAATCTCAGAAATGTTTTCCTTACTGTTGAAGAGACATGTACTGTTAAAAAAAAATAAATCCACCTCCTAGGAGAAACAGTAATCACAGCCTCAGTATTTATTGATTATGGAGAAAATGAAGATATCACAGCTGATTTAAAACGTCATTTCAGCCCCACTTGTTCTAAGTATTATCTTTGTAGGAGAGGTTGTGAAGATAATGGGGTAATTGAAAATGGAAAAAAAATCTTAGTATGTCAGATGGTTTTGATTTTCTTAAACTGTGCTGTAATGGGTTATATAGTAGTATCTTTGGGTTTAGTAGTTTTACATTTGCACCTAGCTGCAGATTGTTTGTGCCCATTTTTCTTTTTAGTGAAGTGTGACTTCTTGCATGCTGCAATGGGGTGTTCCAAGCAAAGCATTTCTTGTCATATTCAGTGCGTACATGCAGGAGTAGGTCATGCAATACTTGCTTTTTCGTGTGCTAAATATCATGTCCTCTGGAAACAGTTGGATGATTTAGATGCATATTTAATGAGTGAAGGACAACACCATGTTGCAGTGCCCATGAAGTGTTTGGGACTAGTGGATTACTGGGACCTTTGCTTAAAAATGCTCTAGACTGAGGGAAACAGAGTTGTTAATTCATGAAGGTGCTAACAAGTGACTTACAGAATGGACGCTTGGATGGGTCATAATATGTAGCCCCTGGAGACTAGTTTGATGTATGTGTCTGTAACCTCAGGTCACAAGAACTCTGCATGTCCCTTAAACAAACACAATCACTTAATATCTGCACTGCTGTGCACTACTGTGAAATGATTTTTTTTTGCTTTAAGTGATCAAGGGGAAAAGCATCCATTAGAACAAATTGAGAAGTTGCTCTGATTTGAGCATCATCTGGCTCTGGCACTTTATTGTGTAAAGAATACACTTAATTGTTACACAGAGTTTGGTACTCCTCTGGAAATACTCGTTACTCATCTTTTTGTCCTTTAGACATACCTCATCATGCTCCTAAGGCCTGAAAGCTACTTCATTTAATTTCCCATCCAGGCTTTCAGTTTGGCGTGTTTCTGTCTCCACCCAGCTTTTCAAAGCTGAGTGTTTGAGCAAGATGTTGATGATTTGGCTTACTGTGTGCTTTTGTCCTTCCTTCTTCCTAAAGAAAATCCATTGGGAAGCTACAGTCAAGTCTGACAGACTGTGAAGATGAATTCAAATGTCAAAATAAGGAGGAATTTTTATGGCTGTTAATTCTGGAGTTAGAACTGCCTTTACGTCCTGCTCTTCTTTAGTACTAATAAAGTACAGGCTTTTCAGGTAGCATTACTGATATTTTAATTGCAATGTGATGGTGTGGGAAATAAAAAACAATGATTATACAGTTATTCAAATTATTTGCAGTTTTAATAGTTATTTCTAATAAAGTTGATCTGAAGTGCTGCCCTGAGAGCCGTAAGAGTAATACAGGTGGGACTGTCATTATGGGAGAGAACAGGAAACTTAACACTTTAATTTCTTGTAGGTCTGAGGATACGCTTCTCTCCGTAGGTAAAGCCTTTTAGTTAGGTTCCCATCCATTACTCCCTTTTGTTGTTATTGATCTTACCTTTTTCCACATTTCAGGTCAGCCAGAACAATATTACCATGATGTCATCCCCATCTCCTGTCCAACAAGCTCAAACCCCCCAGTCAATGCCTCCTCCACCACAGCCACAGCCATCTCCTCAGCCAGGCCAGCCAACTTCTCAGCCAAATTCAAATGTCAGGTGAGGTAGACTCTTTGTCAGTGCTGTAAGGGTGAGGTTTTCAGAAGCATTCAATCTATCTTATGCTGTTTCCATTGAAGTCAATGAATTTTGATAACTGCAGTGAGAGTATAGGCAGGATTGTGATGAATACAGTCTGAAAATCCCTATTTTTAAATAAAGAAACTGTAAGAAATCTTCACCAAATCTACTACTGGCAGAGCTACACAGTGCTGTAACAAAGCCTGCTAAAAGCATATCTGCTCACTGATCATGCTTCCTTGTCATATTCTGGCGGGTTTGATTTTTATGCTTATTTTTCAGCTCTGGCCCAGCTCCATCACCAAGCAGCTTTCTCCCCAGTCCATCTCCACAGCCATCACAGAGCCCTGCAGCTGCACGAACACCTCAGAACTTTAGTGTCCCATCCCCAGGCCCTTTAAACACTCCAGGTAAATGATCTGGGTACTATAGTGCAGACTGATAGTTCCCAAAAAAACTTGTATTTTTTAGCATGATGTAAAGTTTAAAAGCTCTACAAAGCAGCCAGCATTACAAGTAATTAACACAGCACATGTACCAAATAACACAACAACATGGATATCTCGCATCAAAGTCTATTGAAACTTCTCATAGCTGAGCTATGTAATGGATTTTTCTAACTTCCCAAGTCTTTTGGAAAAGAATGATACTTGATTTAATGGAGCAAGTTTATAGTGGCATAATGATGCCTTAGTTCCATGCAGGAAAGAACCCATAGCAACAGCATGCAATTGTAAAGGATGTAACCACTTAATCACAGGTGGCAGGGTACCTTGCTCCAAAACACCTTCCTAGGTGTACTCTGACATTTGTGCTCTTCTCTCTTCCAGATGTAATAAGCAGTTTCTGATACCGTGAATGGAAGTAACATGCTAGCTCCTTCTCATACCAGTGTTGTGTCCTCTGCAGTTGGAAAGCACTGACTTGAGGAAAACTGCAGCAAATTCAGTGTGTTGATTTAGTGTTCATTGCAGCAGAGTGAAGGCAAAACGAGGACCTAGAAAATGGGTGTATGAAACTTTGGACCATTTCTGAAAAAAATATTATTAAATGAGAATTGCTGTTCTGTCCACAAACATGTTATTTCTACACAAAGACTAGAGGATTGGACAAGCCCTTAACCTATAGGGCATCCAGTTGTGAATTTGGATATTTGATGTAAGCTATGATTTGGAAGTGCCACATCTCAGACCTGGATTCTGAAATGCAAGAGTGTTGTTCTGCAGTATCTTTTATCATCCCTATGACATGCAGTGTTTACTTCTTGCCAGGAAATCCAAATTCTGTCATGAGTCCAGCCAGTTCTAGCCAGTCAGAGGAGCAACAGTATCTGGAAAAACTCAAACAGCTATCAAAATACATTGAGCCACTCCGGAGGATGATCAATAAAATAGATAAAAATGAAGGTGAGGTTTCCTGTATTTAGTTGTGCATTTCTCTCTTTCAGCTATCTCTTCTGATGAAAGTAGCAGGAACCTGTCTTTTGTGATGGTTTCTATTCTAGGGATTAAAATTGACAGTAAAAGATGCTTTTCTTGCCTATGACTGTAAAGGTTTACTGTGAAGAATAGATAACATCCTCATCCTTAAATTCTCTTCAGTTTTTCTTTACTACTATGTTTTTGGGACACACAGAGCTTACACAATGGGCATATGTTTTGGATATGCATGCTTTCACTTTTAACATTATATTGTATTCCTCTCTGCAAATATGGAAGCTATTCTTGTAGTCAGTGTTTGTGTCTCTGATATTATTTCAGATAGGAAGAAGGACCTGAGTAAAATGAAGAGTCTGCTGGATATCCTGACGGACCCTTCAAAACGGTAACTCTTTTTCCTTTTGCCTGGACATCAGATTCCCCAGCTCTCCCAGAAATTTGTTGTTTAGCATCCAGCCCTGTTGGCATTGAGGCTGTCTGGGGCTTAGATACCAGAAATACTTCAGCCAAGGTGACCATTTCATGGTGATGAAGTTTCTCCTCTTCTGCAGGTGCCCTCTGAAGACACTGCAGAAATGTGAAATTGCTCTGGAGAAGCTGAAAAATGATATGGCTGTGGTATGTAATGCTGTGAACTGTCAAGAGATAAACAGTTAATTCCAAAAGGTGATATGATTTACCAAGACAATTTTTTGCATTTCTTGGTGTCATGCTGTTAAGACTTCAGGTAAGATTGGACAAAATAAGGAAACAAAAAAAAAATGGGCAAGCAATTTACTTTATGTAAGTCATCTGTCTGTTTCTTTTAGCTTAACTTCCAAATTCTTGTACTTTGTGCTAAGACTGGAGTCCTTCCTAGGAATTTTTGCAGTACATTTCAGGACAGATTTCCTAAATGAGAGCTGTGAATGTTTTGTGTTTTTTTTTTTTTGTTATTATTTATTTCCTCCTTAATGTTACTGTATGCAGTTTTGAGAATCCTCTGCATTTCGTGCATTGGAAGATTACCACTGTCAAATTCTGCAGAATCAATAGTAAAGATTTCTTTTTTGGTGATCATTAAAAGAAAAGGGGCTTCTCTTCTGTTTCAGCCTACTCCACCACCTCCCGCAGTGCCCCCCACCAAACAGCAGTACTTGTGTCAGCCGCTTCTGGATGCTGTTTTGGCCAACATCCGTTCACCAGTCTTCAACCATTCCCTTTACCGTACATTTATGCCGGCTATGACTGCAATTCACGGGCCACCCATCACGTATGTATCATGACCTGGTGTCTGTCTTATGTTCATTATTTAACAAAAAAGACATTTATCTATAGAAGCTTTTAAAAGAACAAATGGGTTTATGGATGAGTATGAGCTATAGCTGTCCTTTTTACAGCTGTAAAATATTTGACAAATGCAGTGTTGGCACAAAGTTTTCACCTAGTCCTTTTGCGGACTGTATTTTACACAGGGCTCCGGTTGCTTCCCCTCGAAAACGGAAATATGAAGAGGATGAAAGACAAACCATACCAAATGTCTTACAAGGGGAAGTTGCAAGATTAAATCCTAAATTCCTGGTGAACCTGGACCCTTCCCACTGCAGTAATAACGGCACAGTTCATCTTATATGTAAGCTAGGTAAGCAAGAAGAAACTAAGGGCTGAATTCAGAAAGAAGTGCTGAGCTTGGTTGAAGAGTTTTTTGCTAACAGCCTTGAATCTTGCTAACCTTTGGTTTCTGCATGAAGTCTGTACTTACCAGATTCAGGGCACTGCTTAATCATGACATTCTGTGCAGCCTGCTTCAGAGTATGCCTGGAGATTTCATTCATGCTGATTGATCCTTTCTTTGCACTGAAGCTGCAGTTGATAATCTCATTTAGTGGCTAGAAAATAATTTGTTGCTAGTAACAATCTTTACTCCTGATTTGACCTATATTGATATGTGAGAATGATATGTGAGAATTGCTCTGCCTCCAGCAACTAGGACAGAGCTAGGGAAATGTAGAGTTAATTTTTGGGAGGGTCTATTTCAGTTTGTACTAGTGATCACTGACAATGGTATATGTTCAAGAAAAATTCATATTGTATCTTTTTTGGTCTTGGCTAAATAATCATAAAGTATTATAGTCTATTAACTTGTTTTGCTCTTGCATTCCAATGGGGAAAATAGATTCTTTCCTCCCCCCCTGTTTGAGAAATTGTTTTGTCCTGAATATCGGTATAAGGCACTTAATTTTCAGAAATTAGGTGTCTAACTTGGTGAAATTTAGCTGATGAAATGGTGAGAGTGGCAAGGTGCAGAAATGTGTAAAAGATGGAGCTACGTTTACCAGGCTTTTCTTCCAAGAATTTAAGAGTGTTGCTAAAGCAAACAATGAGATTGCCTTCAATAAAAATTGAGATGTACAGGTTGGTTCCTCCTTGGGATGAGTCTGGGTTTCAAACTGAATGATGCACAAAAAACCCTCTCACCAGCAAGGAATGCTTTGTTCTGATGGGAATTGTGTTTGCATTCTAGATGACAAGAATCTTCCAAATGTACCACCACTACAGCTCAGTGTTCCAGCGGACTATCCAGATCAGAGCCCTCTGTGGATAAAAAACCCCAGACAGTATGGTATGAGGATGCTAGCATGACACTTTTGGGCATGTGCATGCAGTAATAGTAGGGAAATGTGAACATCGTATATTAGTCTTTTTTTTAAATACTGCTTTTATTGTAACTCTATTTATCTGTTACCTCTTTCTTTCCAGCAGCCAATCCCTTTTTGCAGTCTGTGTATCGGTACATGACTTCCAAACTATTGCAACTTCCAGACAAGCATTCGGTCACAGCACTCTTAAACACCTGGGCACAAAGTATTCGTCAGGCCTGCCTCTCTGCTGCATAACATCTCATTTCCTAAACCGTGAAGCAACAAAGAAGGTCTCAGCAGCTGGTCTCTTCCACATGCAACTGGAAAATCACATTTTGGTGAGGGTACTTCAGAAGAAAGAAACCTTATGTTGTTTCGTTTCTAGGTGTCAGGTTCAGTAGAGAACCTGATGTTAGACTTGGTTTTCATGCTTTTTATCTTCTGCCTCTGTGGACTTTTGCCAGCGTTTTCAAATATACAAAATGTGTATATATGGTTCTTGAGACTGTATTAGGATGAGTTTTTATTGTCTTCTTAGAGAAGAAATTATTTGTGGACTTCCGTCAGGGAGTCTGGTATAAGAGGGAGTAGGGAGAAAATGTCCTAATTTGCTTCAAAGTATGCTCAGTGCCAGTATTTGTTTCACACTGTGTGTTTTGTGACCTGATACTGCCCCAGAAATAAATTAGCTGCAACTAGAATGCGGTTGCAAACTTGTCTGTGATTGCAGGAATCTTTTTGCCTATTAGTTTTGCCCAGAGATGGGATGAATTACAGCTTTTTAAGGCATCCCTCAAACACTTGAAAGAGATCTGGATAATTATACATGGGGGTGGGGAACAAAATGGGGGGGGGGGGGGGCGGGAAGTGTTTTACAGCTTATTTAAACACTACTCTGTTTAAATGGTTGGGATTTTGTTAGCATGGACCACGTTTCTCATCACCTCACTTCTGGAGCGAGGAAAAAAAGAGATACTAATGACACACTGACTTCGTCTATAAGCTCGGTAAATGTGTATGTTAAGGTGTGGGGGAACAAGCCCAACAGTATAAAGCACCTAGTAACACAAATCGATCCAGCAGGTTTGTAGCTACATTTGCTTTACTAGGAGTCTCTCTGAGGTGTCTGGCTTTCTTTGGAAGTTGATGCAGTTCAGTGAAAATGCTCCTGTACTTCATCAGTTTGATTAAAAAGAAAAGTTAAAACCAACATAGCTCAGGAGTAGAACTGACAACTAAGATTTTGTGCCTTGAGCAATGATGGGCACTCAAATTGGTCATCAGCTGCCTTATCATTGGGCACTGCTAATGAAAACTTTTGTCATGAATAACTAATTTCGTGCATAGTGTGATGGTTTTATTTTCCCCATGCTTATAAGTTGGTCACTCTTAATTTCCTGGTACAGAACAATTTCAAATTTCAGATGTTCCCACTGCATCCCGCTCCATTTCCATGTATTGTGCAGCAAACCTTAAAGAGTAGCTGAGCTCTCTTCCAGTAGTGTCAAGGAATTGCTATGACCTTTGTAAATCTGTGTGGTGTCATCGGTTTTAGGATGTTTTTAACTGTGGGTACTTAGTAAGCACTGACTGAGGCAGCAGAACGCTACCAGTATTTTGTACATGAACTAATGCATTATCTGTTTGTTTCAATTGTAATAAATTTGTTATTATTCCTGTGTTGGATGCTAACATTATACTGCTCTTGACATGTTGATCCATAGATACCAGTTCTGTTGTGTCCATTTGGTGATGCTTACATTGTTCTGTGTTAAGTGAGGATTTAAAGGCTTTGAAGGTTAGGGGAGGAAATAATGGCTCTTCATCCCATGCAACACTTATCTTTGTGGTCCTTGTAGTGAATTGGAAGACGTGGTCAAGAGATTAGTAATGGTGTCTACAATTGAAAGATGTAGATTTTTAAACAGTTCTGTTACATTCCTGATTCCTTAGGGCAAAAGAATCAGCGGCACTAACATAGTTTATAATACATAATTAAGTCATAATCCAAGAAATAAGGCTAGAAACGGGGTTAAAGGTATTGCCAGGGTCTAACACGGAGGTGCTTATAGCTTTTTTTTCTTAACAATTTAAAACCTGGAAATAGATGCAATAAATAACAATTTAAAATACCTGGAAATAGATGCAAAATGTGTATCCCTCAGATTTACAATTGGCTAGTGCAGTTTTCAAAGCAGTCACTGTAGCTGCAGTACTTTTCAGTTTCCTTCAAACAAGATGCAATGAGATATTAGACTGAGGGTGGGGTAGACATCCTGACACACAGCAGCTTCTCAGGTGGGAGATAAATCATAAAAACTGGAAGTGGGGCATGTACCCAACAGTATGTCAAATTAATAGCATGGTCATTGCAGAAGGTGAGTTAGAAATCTTGTCTGCAGAAAAGAGAGAAATGATGACCCAAGTCCTGTGACTGCAGAGCTGATCATGGGAGTGGCAGTTTAAGCGAACAAGTTTGCAAAGCCAAGGCCCTCAAGTATCAAATTGCTCAAATCAGACTTGCACCAGGACAGTTACAGCATCACAGCCAGGACAATGACTGTAAGTATAAAGTAACTTTTCTTACACTTGATGTGGAGCATGGAGATGCAGCCCTTGTGTGGCTCTAAGGCTCAAGCAAACTGATTGGTTTACTAGCAAAAATGGTTATTGTAGGCTTTCATATTACTGAATGCTTTTGTTCCTACAGCATAGTTTTGGATGTTGATTTACATCCAGCATAAGCTGAATGGCCCTAAAATGGTGGTTAGCCATAAGCTCTAAAGCTGTTTTCTCACTGAACCTCATTTTACTTTTGATTAGTTTGTCTCTCCCACACGCACCATCGTGGCATAGTTTTAGAGAGCACAAAATATTTGGGGTTTTTCTGACTGAATTACCTTTTGAAGCTCATCTGTCAGGATTCCTCTTCGTGGCATCTCATGATGCATTGCTTCAGAGAACATGTGGTGTTAATGAAAGTATCTCGGAATGAAAATTGCAGGAAGGAGTGAGAGAGAACATGGGGACAGAAGTACACAGACAGCTGTGCTTGCTGTGTGCCATACTCTGGGGCAGGCACAGGCTGGGGGGGGAAAATGGAACACTTTAGTCCTGGGGAAATAGGGATGTTTTGACATTGCAGAATACTGTGAAAACACCTGATTTTTATTGTTTAGTACTGTTAGGTCATGCTGTTATTTAGTAAGTGACTACTGAGGTCCTTACCCTTGATTAGAGATGTTTTGAGGGACATGTTTTGCAATTGCTGAAAGTATTCTACCCAGAAACCCACCATACTTTTTACTGAGGAACTCTGTTTAGTCAGATGTTTGACTCCTGTGTCATCATGGGGGTAATTACTGTGATGACAAGCCAGGGATATACCATAAAGGCATCTAACATGGAGGTGCATGTGACTTCATTTAAAAAAAAACCCCAAAGAAACAAAAACAAACCTTATATGTAGTAGTGTCATGGAAGTTGCTAGAGAGCATGTAGTCTTGCTTCTAGAGGACAGCGCTAAGTATTCCCTCCATTGTAATGTTAAATCCTCCCACCATTCTGAGCACTGTGTTTGGTTTATGTTTCACAACTTTAGATTCTCACAGTAGCTAACTGCAGAGCTTGTAATAAAAAAACACCAGCCAACCAACCAGAAAACCCCCACAACAAACCCAAACCCCTCCAATTTCCCCACAAACCCCCATGACCTGGGAGGTGGCAACCTAGAAGGGAACTCCCTTACTCTAGATCTTTGGGAAGCGAAAATCTTTTCCCTGTGTTTCCAATAAGTATAGCTGAAGCATATGAATTTGGTGATTCATAGTGTGATAGAATTCTTTGCAGATCAGGTTTAAGATGTAGCTCAGGCTAGTGCTGAGAATATTGGTGCACTTTATTTCTAGCAAGATGCCTCCAGGTTTTTACCTGCTGTTGCTACCTGGATAGTGGTTTAGAAGAAACTGTATGTCTAGATTAAACTTTAGACCCTCGGCTATTCTGTGTAAACTGACCAGAGTGCTCCTGATTAAAGTTCCCTTCATTATAAAGGCTCATTCTTCCCCCTCTCAAGAAACCCCAGTGATTCACTAGATTCTACAGAATGGTTTTATAAAAAATAAAATGTACTTTGATTACTCCACAAGACCACATAACTTGTTTATAAAACTCAATTAACTTTAATATTGAAAAATAGTTTAGGAAGATCTGATACAGTAATTCAAACAGTCATTGAATCCCAGTTTTATCCTTAAAACATTTATTTTTACAAATGTAACCTGAAACAAGGAAATTAGTGTTCATGTGGCTTCCATCTTTCAGAGAAAAAAGTCATTATTGTGGCATAAAGAAAATATCCGATCAGGATAATGAATGTGCAGCTCACTGGCCCAATGTTAAACCAGGATGCAGTGAAGTAGATCATCAGCAAAGAAATGAGAGTCCGGTAGCTAGCCAGAAACCTCAGACTGATTCTTGGTCCCCAGTTCTGGCTTGTTCTGTCCTTCACCATGGGACTACACCTGATTTTCTGTATGAGATGGGGCTTGGTAAGATGGTAGCGACAAAGTCTGCCAACAAAGTCTTCCCTGGAGCAAAGTACATCCATCTGATCAGCAAACTGAGGTAAGAAAAGTTTAAACATTAGTATTCTATTATAACTATTGCCATAAAATAAGTGTAAATTACTTAGCACTTTTCTTCATTTATGGACGGGGGGGAAGTAATCAAAATGTAGTTGAAAACAGTAGAACTGCTTTAGTGCAGACTTGCCATGTATCTATTAAGCCTAGTGGAAGAAAAGGATTTGCTCTTCCTGCTTCAGAAACATTCATTCTGAATGATACACCACTGTTCAAACATCAAGCATAAAGACTACATTTAAGCTGTCATACTACAGGTAGTGAAGCAGGCCTGTTACTACAGGGGACTACTCATACAGTTCACAGTAAAGGAGACTGAACAAGGACAAATTTGCAGTTTCATATATGTGCAAGAACAAATTTGCAGTGGAAAACACAAGAGGAGACAGTGCTGTACTTACCCTTGCATTAAGCACAGAGGATAACCGAAATAGGAGGCGGACAAGAGTGGCATTTTCATAGCTTCGAATGGGCTGAAGCTCAGTATCGCCTTGATACTGCACCTCAAATCTACGTAAGCCATTTATGATCTGGAAATAAGAAAATAAACCCCTTATCTTGTAGGTCCCATCTGAAACACCTCTATGCAGGTATCTCTCTTAGCCCCAGGATGTAGAAGGACAACTTGCTGGGTTGTTGTTTTCTTTTTAAGAACAATCTAGGGTGGCAATATGGACTCTTTTCTTTTCTCACCTGGTACCTGCCAAGGGGTGTAAGAATAAGGCCATCCTCACTTTCAATGCAGTCTGGAAGCTGGTTTTTCCCATTCTTGTCTTGAGCCATCTCACAGTTCTTCATCATCTGGGTCAGCTGGGCTCCATTCAGCTACTCAGGAATAACACAGATACCAAGAACTGCTTAATAGCAGTTCTAGTAACTATTCTATGATTCTATTAATAGCACCTCCGTTAGACATTAAAAGAGAATAAAAGTCTCCATAATTCTTGTCTGTGCTCTTCAAATCCAGGAGAGGTGTTCTGTTTTATAGGTACCTTACTCCTTGAGAGCTGTCAAATGGCTGTCTTCTCCTAGGTCAATTCCGTATAAGGGAGTGTAGCTGACAGAAATTAATCTGTTCTTTTAAGTCTAACCAAATACACTGACTACTTCTAGTTCATAGCTGCAGTTATTTACTTGTATTTTTATAGCTCTACATTTAGAAGGTACTGGATCGTTCTTAAAATTTAAGCCATACCTTGCCTGTTTGTAAACGTGAGAAGAGGTCCAAGTAAAGAGACAGGTTTGGTCTAAACTATAAAGTCCAATAGGAGTGGTCACTTGAAACAAAATAGGCTTGGTATTTAGAAATTCAGAGCATCTAGTTTCCTCTGTATTGAAAGGGGTTTTGAAGTGGTCAGGGTGAAGTCAAGCCCAGAAGGTGTTTACAACAAATGTGCTAGCAGGGTCTCTTTATGGCTTTGTGACTCCAGAAAGTACAAGAGAGACCCAAGTATATTTGAGGGATCCTGACTCCTGTACACACTGCTACATAGGAAGAGTTTGTAGAAGGATGTTACGTACCTTAAAGATTTGGCACAAGTATTCCAGTGCCTTCTCTAAATATTCATCTGTTTTTTTGATGCTGTCTTGCCCAATTTCATCAAGGTCATTGCCTGTGTAGGAACCATTCATCTCAGATGGTGTAAATCTAAACCACGAAAAGAAGGAGTGGCTAGCCATTGTCTCTGCAGAATGGTCTGATATGGATTTTGCTGTCTGCTGTGCCTGACAAATTAACTGAGCCAGTTTTAACACCTAAAACAAACAAACAAAATTGTGTGGGACAAAGATAAAGGAACACTAAGCATCAATACATGGATAAAACTGCACTTTGATACCTGGCAGTGAGAGCAAACCCACTCACTCACCTGATACGGTCTTGTGTTAAGACTGTTAGCTGCATTTCTATTAGGGCAAAGGTAGTTATTGTGTGCTGCTTAGGTTTTTCAGCTGCCTTTTATTTCCTCCTGCTATTTTTATCTGATAGATACTAATGAATCAAGTGAATCAGAAGTTCACAGTAGGCATGTCTGAGAGGAAATACTCATTATATACATATATATATAACGTAATACTCATAAATAACAGCAAGCTGTTACATTAACTTCTATTTAGCAGAGCAAGTAGGTTTTTACAGTTGTGCTGTTTTGAGACCCCTCAGGTTCCAGAAGTTATCATCACCAAAGTTAATTATACAGTAGGGCAGGGTGTGAATTTTTCCACTCTTCACTTATAATATGGATGCTAAGCACTGAGACGAATCCTGTCAAAAGTTGTTCCTTACCAAATTCCTGACTTCTGTGCCAAACATCTGTTTATACTGGCAGTCCTGTCCTTCCAGGCTGTAAACATGACTCTTCACCTTGAATGACGCATCTGCAGTAGCTGGAGGCCAAGATGAGAAGAAGGCTCCACTAAATGTGGGAGTCATAAACAATCTGTGTTGACGATGGGGAATCACAAGTTCTGGCTGCAGGAATAACTGTTCCCCTAGATTTTGAGAGAAAGAGTGAAGATGATTATATCTCCTGTTGTGCCTGGGAAAAGTCTAGCTACAAAGAATCTTAAGGCTGCTGGACAATTTGCTTTTAGATAAAGAGGCAGTTCTAGGAAGAAAGAGACCTTAATTACCTTTTTTTCATTTCATTGTCTCTGCCTACAGCAGAAAATGCCAGAGTGCATTTAAATACAGACCATACAGGCATGTTCAGCTTTTAAGTTTGGTTTTGGGGGTTTTTTCTTTTTTTTTTTTTTTGTTTTCAAAGGCACTAGAGTGTCATAACACTTCAGACATTGATACTTGTTGTATCTTGCCTCTCCCAAATTTACTGTATTTTAATTATCCCGAAGAGCATATTTGAATAGCTGACTAGTTATTTTGCGAAGTATAAATACATAAAAGATATAAGAGCTTTTAATCCTGAGATAAATATTTAGTGAGACAAGTGTAAAAAAGCCTGACTTTACTGTAGACACCCAATACTGAGTTCTTTAAAAAAGAATCATGGAATGAAATCTAAATGATGGTGATTAGAAAAGAACTGTAGACTTATTAAACCAATACTAAACAAACATTAGTGAAGACACAGACTTCTGAGTGGCAAAATAGCATGCAAAATGGGAGTAAGTATTCATCTCAGTGCTTCTGAGGTAAGATGTAGCCATTGTGAAGAAAGACTGAGACAGGAAAGCGTAAGATGTCAAAATATCCATTTACCTTTCAGGATCATTTCAGCTAGATTGGGCTGAGCAAAGACCTTAGCTACTCGGAACACCATGAAAGCATTTTTTGGACTGACCAAGTCTGTTCGAAGAGCTCTGTTCAGAAATCCTGCAAACAGCTTAGTATACATGAGTAAGTTTTCTTGAATGAAGGTAGCCCTGTCAAAGTAAGTACAGGATTTGTGAGTACAGCTATTTAAATAACTGTTTTATTTTCTGACAAAAGAGTCATTAAGTAAATGTTTCATACTGTCTCTAGAAAGATGGTGTATTTGCACCAAGATGTAAGATCAGTCTCAAACCAAAAGCCTGTGCTGTAAGAAATTATCTCTAATCTTGTACAAGCAACTAATTCATACTGAAATCCTCCTTGAGGTTTGGCTCACGTTACTCACAGCTGCTTTTTTCCTTACCATTTCTCTGACACGCTGTGAGGTAAGTGTTCTGTGCTTTGCGCTGGCTTTTCCAGAGCATACCTCCATGGCTGCAAGTAACTTAACCACATCTCAAGAACCTAAGCAAAATCACACATAAAAACACGTGAATACAGATACTTTTTTGAAAGACAGAAAGGGGTGAATGTTATCTTAATGACAACTAAAAGATTTTAGGAATAAAGCTCTCTCTTATAATCTGTCTTTGAAAAAGAACTGAAAAACTAAGTACATGTTCATTAGGACCAATGTGAATTTTCTATAATACACAACACAGCACTCATGCAGCAGCTACAAAAGAAAACTTAGTTGGTGCCTACACTTAAGGTGCATTTAACAGCTCTGATAGTGTTCACTGAATCCTTTTTGAACTAAGTAAACAAGATGCTACATGAGTATCATTTCAGCTCTGGTCTTCTGTCCAGGCATACCCACCACCCTAAGGAAACAATGGAGGAGCCAAGGATACATTTGCCATGGCCTCTGCAGTCATTTCTTCTGACATTGTGCCTTGCATGTGTATCTCAAACACTGCGATAAAGCTAACTGTAAATCTAGTGAGTAAGATCAAACCTTGTTACGTTCTGCATTTTTAAACTTCTACATTAATTACCAAGAGTCATGGTCTGATACATTTCTTTTACTGCTTGTAGGAGGCAATATTTGCAATATCTATCACAAATTGTATTTTACTGCTTTTGTTTATGACCTACTGTATTAGATATTAAGAAATTAGGACCTGTAAGGATGTAACACCTTTTCCATGCCAATAACCTGTAGTAATTATCACCAAGACCTATTTAACTATGTCTCACTTGCACTCTTAACATTAAACTATGTGTTATATAAATAATTTAACTGCTCTAACTCCCCAAATGTTTGGAGACCAAGAAATAGCTGCTAAACAGTAATAACTAATTACTAGTTCTGTTGCATACAGACTTAGAAAGAGAAGCAGGTACGTACTGCTCTGAAAGAGGCATCCAGAGGCCAGTGGCCAAAACAGTGTTGCAGAAAGATGTAAAGTTTCTGTCGGACAAACCGAGGAATTACAACCCTGCAAACAGGTTCAAAGACAGATGTGTGAACATCAGCAAATCTAAAAAAGGTAAAAAACTCAACATACTACCACAAATGCAAATACAGAAAGCACTGACCCAAACTTGTTCTTTCTTAACTGAAGCTACTTCTGCCCACTGAATTTCAACTCAAATACATAAATATAAAATTCTCCACTAACCTTCTCCAGAATCCTCCAGTAGCATTTTCTTTTCTCTGACTTGTGCCAAGATACAGACTAGTGTAACATCAAGACATGTCCCCTTAGCCCCCCTTCCAGTGGGTGTGAGAAACAATACATTAGCTCTTATGTACTTTTATTAATGTACTTCTGTATTTAGCCATCAAAACAGCCTAATTCAGCCTCTCAGTGAAAGCAAGAGTTTTTCAGGGAGAAGCTCTATATGCTTCAGACAGGCTGCTCATGTACCTACCTTTTAAACTCTTCTAGTGGGCTGGCTGTGTGGGAGTGGGCTGAAGGGGAGAGAGGCTCTGGTTTCAGGCTGTTGCTGAAAGCATGCAGATGTTTCACAAGCAGTCTTACCACTAGCACATGCTCTTCAGTGGGCTTAAATGACTCCTAAATTCAAAGCAAAAGACAGGGAGATAATGAATATCATATGCTAAATGTCCAGGAGATAATTGAGGAAAACTATATTCTCAGATCAGATACTGAAATGCAAGAATGCTCTCCTCCTTCTAGGTTCTTCACTGTAGTTTGATGCCACCTGATTTTAGACAGACTTGCTCCCCTGGATGAGCTGCATCAATCTTCTGCCACCAGTTCACTAAGGAACAGTAGCATATTTTTGATAATGTGATTGTAAAATAAAGCATCCACAGTACTCTAATGCACTGAATTTCAGGCCAACATTAAAGAACAGAATAACTTGTAGATTTCAACTTACCCTTTTCTGAAAAAAGAGTATCAGCCTTTCCTTACGGTTACAAGTTCATTGCTGTGGACAGCACAACACATCCTTTGTTTATGCGCTTGTCTGGCTGTATTCTCTTCCTATGCTGGTACTTATCTGCCTTATAAGAATAATCTTAGAAAGAGTTATGGTAAGAATAAGAATTGATTCAAGTCCTGCATGATCCTGTTGCTCCTAGCATCCTTATGGGTAGAAGCAGCCTGGGTGGGAGTAGCTCAAGGAGCAATGGTGAGACACAGCAAGTGTACGATATCGCAGGGAGATGAAAAAGATAAAAATGAGCTAGTTCTGGTGCCCAGCACCGGAGCTGGTCTGCTGAAGAATCTGGGGTCAAAGTACTAACTCCTTTGCTACTGTAATCTGCTTTAAGAGCAATCCCTACTGAAGGCAAAGTTTAAGACATTGTATTCTATATTTCACAGCTCTCACGTTTATCAGAACTTGAGAAAAATGTACATGAAGCAAATATAACAGAAGATGTTGGGAAAGTGTATTAGACAATAGCTGCGAGATGTTTTCAGGATGCCAAATGCAGCCATGCTGGAGTAAGATGGCCAATATGACTCTAGGAGACTGGCAGACATTTTTATACAAAAAGCTTCCACTTCTTAAACCCATTCAGTAGTGTTTCCACTGCTGGGGTGTGTGTGTTGTGTGTCCTTTCTCTGCAATCCCTGAGGCAAAGCAGGTGTGGTTTTTACAACCTCATTAAGATTTTTAATACACTGTAAAGTTCACTCCAGGAAAAGATTCAAGGCCTAATAACAGATATAATCATGTAGTACAGCTTTCTAAGAGAGGATTAGCCTGTAATCAGTGTCTTGTGTCCTTGACAGCTCCTGGCAAGTCAGCATGTTTTCTACAGCCCTGATGAGGGGTTTATATGAGAACTCTGAGAAGTTACTTGGTTCTAGAAGTTCAGGTTGGGATCTCCAAAAGCAACTGAAGAGGTTGAGTACTCTGCTATAGGCCTTGAAAAGGTGCAATTAAAAATTCTAGGCTCCCCCAAAGGTACCTTTTGAATTTACAAGACTTAGTACCACTGTTTCAGTCCATTGCTTCAGGTGATGCAAGCAGGTTTTCCCCTTAGCAATTCTTATCATTTCTTCTTAGTCTGAATCGGCACCATTACGAACATTACTGGTTTAAAAAACACTCACAAGTGTTTTTGTTGTAAAACCTTAGCTTACAGGATGGATGTGTACCATTCTTAACACAGTAATTAGATAAACTTAATAGTAAAAAAGATTTAAACGCTAGCAGTTCCTGTTTTCTTTTGTAAGCAGTACCTTGAGATAACACAGCACTTAAGGGGATTAAACAGCAGGAAAATTCTATGTAGTGCTAAAGAGCTTTCAAGTATAACAACAGCTTTATAGTATATATGCTCAGCCCTCCCCTTTCCCAAAATGAAGACCCAATGAATAAAGGGCTGAAGTAGGGAAAGAGGAATCAGCAATCTGTTCCAACAGGAATGTTTTTGCATGCACATTTCCTGAACAATCTGCAAATGTACCACTCGTGTGCTTTTGCAAAACTGTATAGTCAAGTTTACATTGCCACTATAAATTTAGCACTATCCAATGACATCTCACTGGCTAAAACTCTCTACATGTTACCTACCTTATTTTTAGGTGACAGCCATGCAAATTCGGATCTTCTCTTCCATGCTTTCTGCTTAAATGACTAGTGTGTGAGGGCCAGAAATCTGCCACTGGGTGAAGCCAATTTAGATGTCAAAAAATATCAGCATAGCTGATAAGCCTCTTTCTACAATGCATTATAAGAGGGCATCTCTAAAAATGAGAGTTCACGATTAGTCCTCATAGTATGATAGATTTTAACTCTTTTCTCCATGGGCTTTGCTAATACCTCTCAGTATCTATCTGCACTGAAAACTTAGTAAATCTCAGTGCAGCATTCTCAGTCAAGATGTAAAACCACACCTTGGCAGAAAGAGCTGCTGTACAGCTAGCACCAATACACTTCGCAGATTATATGATGGAACAAGATTCTTATAAAGGAAACAAAATGAAAAGATGGTAATACTTGGTATGCGTGGAGGGCCTGGTAGCTGGATTGGGCAGGACTACCGTGGTGTTTACTGGAGATACTGAGTCGGTAGTGGAGAACCTCCAGCTGAGACAACAGAAACAAAAAGGAAGGGGGGGAAGGGAAGAAAGAAGAGAGCAAGAGAAAAAAAAAAAAGAGTGAGAATGAGCCCAAGGAAGAAGGGTGGGGAAAAATGAACATCACAAATACAGTCAGGGACAACAAACCACAGTAAGAACTGCAGCCACAGTATCCTTCTTTCTGGTGTTCAGTACATTGATTCCACAATATTTCATGCCTTTTATCAATTTGGAAATACAACTGGGAGCAGGTGTAGCTGTAAGTGGTTGTGGCTCTTTGCTAGCCTCACAGCGAGTACTGGTAGGGGACATATGGAGCTTTTGCCAAATAAACTCCCCATTTCGGAAGTTAACTGAAGAAACATGGGTTTACACACAGTTACAGTGTTTTCCTAATGGAGTAAAAGCATTCAATATTCCGCAAGCATTTTTAATGCTGTTTTGAAAACTCTGTCATTTCTTCTGTGCTGCTGGAGAACCATGGTTTGTATATTGGGAAGAAACTCAAATTGATACTTTCTTCTTCCCAAGGGACAGGAAGAAAATGGTTTGCTTCTTTTAAAATCATTTTGACCCTGTCCAGTATGTTTCCAGTTCAGAGAAATCCTCTGTCTTCTCTTTCCACTTAAAGGCCATTTACGAAGGCTACAGGTCTTATGAATGTCCTCAAAAGAGAAATTACTTTTACTACCTCTTCTTGGATGAATAAGGTAAAGAGTATTTTTTGACAATGCAATGGTGAAGAGGATACTGTAGCAACAGTGACACACATGTATGAAATTAATGAAAAAACATGAAACAAAAAATGTACACTACACAGACCCCAATGACAGTTTTCAGGCATCTAAACTAACTCTCCAGATCACACCTCTGCTGTCTTTGAATAGCCCCTACCCAATGTCCTCTATTGCCAGTTGGTATCTTTTAGTTTTACTCTAATCTTAGAGGGGTTTGTGCAAGCTCTCCAATAACTCAGCCTTGTCTGCTTCATAACCATCTTCCCTGCCACAGGAATCAGCAAGAGCCTGTAGTCTATTTGGTGTTCCACAAGCAGTGCTGGGGTCTGTGGCACCTGGCATTGGAAGGTCAGGAAGCATTACATGAGGTTTTATCAAAAACGTCTTTTTAAGGATTCATTGTCATTACAGCGGGAGGGAATAGGAAAGGAGATGCTGCACACTTAGGCTCTGGATCATTTAAGAAAGAAAAAGAAAATAGACAATATAAAAGAATGGGAATATAGTTTAATTAATGGGGAAAACAGTGAAACAGCATAGCAAATAGTGTCACCTCAGGCTTACACCAGATCCAGAAAGAATTCAAAGCAGTAAAGTAGAAAAGAAATAGACCTTCTCAAAAGAAATTATTCATTCCATTCCACCTCCTTCTACTTGTAAAGAGAAGTCTATGATGATATTGCCAAGGCTTAAGGAAAAGCTATCATTCCCGGAGGCACTTCACAGGAAAGTTACATAACTGGGATCTGGCTTGGCGCATCAAAGCAAACGAGTCTGGCTGCTGGACAAAGAAAGTGCAAGTTCTGTGGAAGCTCATCTCACCTTCCAAAACAGGTATGTGGCCACTTCAAGCCACTGATGGTCAAACAGACTTGAGGGATGAATGGTCACTGATTACCCCTCTTTCCAAATGCACAGAATGCTAAATGGGATCAAGTGAACCTGCTTAATTATTAACAACTTAAACCCTGATGTTAAAACAAAATTTGCAATTCTGCATATTCTAATTCCTCATCTGAGGAACTATGACGCAGACCATTCTCCTTCAGCCCACATTAAGACTAGTTGACAGCTTAAACATCACAGGTCCTGTCCCCAGATGATCTCTAACTCAGATCTCAGTCCTGCAGGAGGGATCCATTTACGTGAATCCATTTACGGATGTCATGGGGAATTCCAGTCCCTTATTCAGATGTTCTAACCCCCAAAGAGTAAAAACTTCCTTTTTCACATGTTTATGATTACTTCCCATCAAAGACAAAACTAAAATACCATTAGGGAGTTAATGGCCTCGAGCTGCGGCTCAACACACCTTGTGGATCCTGAAGTGATGATTTCAGAGAACTTTCAGCTTTACCTAGTCCCTACTCCACCATAACTTTGATAGCCATTATCTATAACTGCTGCTCCCTAGTGTTAGAAGAAAGCATCTGAAATACAGAGGGTGAACAGAGGAGAGAAGTTTAAAGCAATCATCATTCTGGCCTAAGCACAGTGCTTGATGCACAAAGACTGGACAGACAGACAGACCAAAGGTACTTCAAGCAAAGCCTTTCCATCACAGGTGCATCACAGCCATGCTGCTGGGAGTCCCAAGTGGAGACTTTGCAACATTACTGACTTTGCATTTTGACCTCAAATTTAAGACCAAAAGACAAAACCCATCACACTTCAGCTCTCCAATGTTTTTCCCTAGCAAAATATAAGTAAATTTGTTATTTTATAGCCTGTGGAGTAAAGGATTAGAATTTCTCAATTGATCAATTCCCATATTGCTCTTTCAAACAGGAGTAAATCCTGAGTAGCTTTCATATTTCTCCCCCCCTTCCATGAAAGTCCCACTGTGACCCAGAGGGAATTCAGAGGATCAACATTTTCTCCTTCAAATTCCCTTTATAATGCCTTTGATCTTGGCCTCCCCAACACTTACTTAATTTTTACATGCAATAGTTTGTTACTGAATAGGCCACCACAAACTGCTTGTGTATTATCTGTGCAAGAGCTTTTTAAGATATGTAGCTACAGAAGTACTTATGACACCACTATGGTGAAAAACATATTTTGGAATAGGAAACAACAAAATTGGCTTATTCACTTAACACTGAGGGACAGTTTTGTAAGATTTCCTTTTTTATTTTGAATTTATGATAAAAAGTGGTTATGGATCTTAGAAATGACTAATTGGTATTTCAGTAACAGTAGTTATCACTGCTGGAAATAAATTTTAGCTATTTTTAGCAGCCATGTTGCCCCATTGAGATTTAATACTATGGTGCTATAGTGGCATCTTCCCCATCATTAACAGTTTGACTCTTGGCATTCAGATTGTTGTGACCTTCCTACAAACTCATCTTTCACAAAAAAACAAAACACAACTTCTGCAATGAAAGCAAACCTGGATGACACACTCACAATATTCTTCATAACTGGATTAGCAATTTTGACACATTTGTGTAGATATTCTGGTAAATTATTTCTTTTCTTTGCACCAATACACCAAAACAATTATCCACACAATACGAGATTTACCCCAAGATACGAGGTCAACCATCAGATGACACTCACGAAGTAAGTACAGACTATTACCTTGACATGAGGGGACTGCATTTTCTGATACATTTCCAGTGAATAATGATGAAGCCACATTTCAACAAAGATCTGCAAAACAAATATTTTCTCAGCTAGAAAAGAGAAATAATCCAGGGCTTGTCAGTCACAAGCTAAATATAGGGGAAGACCACAGCAGACTAAGATTCGAAAACTAAGTTGTACTTTGTAAATAGATAACCACCTATTCAGAGAAGTTTCTGGTTATCATGTCAATGCAAATGACTGAGTTGGCACATTGTTAGCACCTGCTAAGCGTCAATAATTCACTTCAGCAACATGGTAGGAACTTGTTTCAGAACCACTGTCAAGATTCTCCTTTCCCTTCCCTTGATGGTGAATGGAACCAACTTCTTTCTGCTTGACCTTTGTTTAGAGCATAGAATTGATGTAAGATTAAAAAAAAATAATAAATCAAGTTTAGAAACTTTCCTGGAAAAAGAATACTCAAATGTTTGGGATCAGTTGTTAGATATGCAGTCTTAATTAAAAAAAAAGTGCCTTTCGAAATTACAGGTTAACAGTTTCACAGTTGTTCTTTGTTTCACTAACAGAAAACAACTGCACCGCTCAATTCCAAAAACTAAAGCAAAATGGCATAACTATCTTTGATTTAAATGAAGAGGTTCCTCAGTTTGCAGCAAGAAATGTGGGGTGTTTTATTCCTTAAATCCAACTTACCTGCAGCAGTGTTTCTGATCTCCAGATCTCCTGGGAGGCTGGGTCAGCATTCAGAGAGGGCTGATGAGCAATGTGCCGTTTCAGCAGGCTGGTGTGGTGCATGCCATAGGAAGTGAAAGGCACTGCTGGAGACCTTTACAGACAGATGAATGGAAATACTGAAGTCGGTAAGCCTCAGTAGAGGGAAATGCATCATTGCTTTTAATACTGGATTATAAACTGGAAAGCAGTCTTTAAGAAGTGAAACTATACAGCTGATTGCACAATTTGAACTTCTGCCTTCTGTTACAATTACTAGTCACTTTAAAGAAATACTACATCCCTATTCATACTGCACTGAACCAGCTTTACACAGACCTAATGTTACGGGTTTTCCACTCTCCTGTTCAGTTTTTCTTTCACTCTGTCTTCCATATTCATAATTCACCTGATCTGTGTTTTCCTGGGTACAAGCTAAGGCTCAACAGACCATGGAAACTGCTATTTAAAATGCAGTTACAGAAAATATAATGGCTATTTTTCCATTTGTATAAAATTACTAATATTGATGACATTTTATGAATTTGAGTAGTAAAACTGATTTTGAAAATGTGGATTTTCACACACTCAGCCACTACAAAGCACAAAAGACTATCTGCTTGTACTGGAGAATTTTCACTTCAACTTTGTGAGTTTGGTTTTATGCCATATTCACATAGACACATAAAACTTTAGTAAGTAGTCAAGAATCTTTCATCTTTTTCCTTCCAGTTGTGGCTAAATAGCTTGATCCATTACCATGCAAAAAGTCACTTGAAATGCAGTCACTCATTATGTGATTTGATTACTAATATATGTCTTGGCTTTATATATCAGGAAGTTACGAACTAAGAGACCTATGAGCCTGCAGCAAACCATGGGTACATGGCCCCAACACATCAGTTTCAAAGAACTGTAAAGCAGGTCCTAAGAGCATTTAACAATCAAGGACGGCAACCTCAGAACTGAAACAAAATGACCAACTGCCGAGTTCTGTGGCTTTGTAGCAACATTAATGAAAAACGTAAGTTTCCTTGTAACAGTGTTGTCACCAACACCATCTTTACCACATACCATACGTATTTGAAGATAGCAAAAATTACTGTCAAATACAATCAGATCTGTCCTACTCCAGTTGCAGTGCGCAAAAACGCAACTGGAGGGGAGGAACTGATTAATTTTTGTTGCTTGTACGTGCCTTTTCTGCTCCAATAATAGCTACTTTTCAGACTTCCAAGTGAAACCTTTATGGTAAAATTAAGTGAACATAAATATATTTAATGTTTGTAATTACATTAAGTACATACAGATCATAAAGAGGGGACGTGTCTCCTGTATTCTGGAAGCACTGTTCCCAGAGTTTGCCTCTGGCATTGTAGTCATTACCTGGGAGTTGGGGAAGGGATGGCTCCCCCAGGATTTAGAGGAGGTGGAGGAAGGACACTTCCTTCTGTGGGTAGGAAACACTTCAGGTATGTGTCCACCAGTATGAAATAAGCACTGTTGGAAGGGCTCACATGATGAGTGACGGTTGTGCTCTGAAACAGACACACAGGATATACCTGGAGTTATATACTGTTACCTGAAGTCACTGCTAGGGCATGTCTGCTATGCAGCCAGATCCATTTAGTATAAATAAGCAGAAGCCCTATGGCCCTATATAGAAGGCTATAAGGAGTGAACTGACAACAAAGATACCTTGAAGCAAAGGTAAAGTAACTAACTTAAAGAGAACTGTTGCTGTAGTAGTGAATGTAACAAAGTATGAGAAAAGCAGTATCATATAGCAGAGGTAACAACAGGAAAAGGAACCAAACAACCAGACACCATAGTACAGAGCTGTGATTACAACTGCATAAACTGTCTTACTGGATAGAGGCATAAGAAACCCATTTGGCATCCATTGCCTACTCCATGTTGGTGTATTGTTGGACAGTCTGCTTACTGGTATATCTAGAGGTATTTTGTTTATTATCCAGTCTCCATCACCAACTGAACCAAAGCAATAACAAATTGTAATAGTACAGACAAAAACCACTGTAAATTTAGCTTGACTGCATCTTAGCAGACCCTTAAAGCAGTGTGAAAAAGACTAATATTAAAGGAAAAATTGTGAAAGGTACTTACCTTCTGTGTAATCAAACTAATTGCAAAGTAAAACATATAATATTCAAATGGATCTGGAAGAACAGTCAAGGATCAGATAACAGGTACAGCTGGGGGTGCTGAGTAGACATTAAGTTATTTTGTCAATGCTAGCTTAACAGCAAATTCAGCTTTGCTTTCCAACTGACTCAAACATTGAGGTTTTCTCTATGTGGCAAGGCGTGTTTGCATTACTCTTAGCACATTGACTGTCTCAGACTGAAAACAGTGCAGCTGCAACTAGAATGCTTGCAACAACTGTGCCAGCTGCCAAGTTAACATGCTCTTTTTCTATCATATTAAATAAACTATGAGTAGTTACGAAAACAAGAACTGTGAAATGCAGGCTCTACTGAAAGTACTGGGAATTTTGTTGTTGACTTGAATAGAGCCAGAAATTCCCCCCAAGGGTTTATAAGAAGATGACAAATTTATTTTTCATTGGAATCTAAACATTTCTAATCAGCTCAAACTCTTTAGCATGACTATGATTTACCATGGACACAAATACACAACAGAAACACTTGTAATATCTCAGGTTTAGATACTTAAAAGGAATTAAATATCCAACTGTTAAAAGGATACTAAGAGCCAAATTCAAACCTAAACCACCAGATGAAGGAAACTGGACTTTGTTGTGGTATAAAGAGCATTCAGGTAGGACTTGCTCTTGTATTGAAGCCTTCACGGGGCCCTGAAAGACAGAGTGATGAATTATTAATGTGGCTACTCAGCATATTTGTGGAGTATGTTTTCAGATAGCAGTTATGCTGCATTCCAGCATTCTGGGATGCTTTCTACATTCAGCCCTATGGGATTTTACTACACTGCAGTAGTTCCTTGTGCAGATGAATGCCCTTTAGATAACTGCCAACTTTCTCACAGAAAATAAGTATCAGGTTGGACTGGGAGCAGCAGGAGACCGCTGTTTGCCTGTTGCTGATTGTTTTGTTAGGGTAAATGAGCTGTAGACCAGCAATTACTATATGTTTGAATGATATTTCCTTTTGTTAAAGATTGTAGAGCTATCTGAATTGATAGCTTTACAGGCATCAGTTGTCATGAGATAGCTAATAGCAACTGAAGAAACATAGTGAGACAAATCTGCAGATAAATACCTTTATTTGGAAGGTCATACTTCATATCTAGGATTCATACAAAGGATATGTATTAGTCCTCAAGTACATGGGCACAAAGCACAGCCAGGGAACGCACTGCTCTGTGACAAGCCTGGAAAACTATTTTCTGTCCTGCAAGGGATGCATCCCTGCCCATGGCAGGGGCGTTGGAACTTGATGATCTTAAGGTCCTTTCCAACCCAAACTATTCTATAATTCTACTGAAGTACTGGTAACAATGACCAAGCTGGGCAAGGGATAAGAATCACAATGCAGCTTTCCTCGCCAAGCAGCACAAATATCAGCTGCTGACAACCCTATCTCCTCCAAAGTTCTTCCTCCAGCAACTGTTTAGAGAAACGGGTGTGCTCCAAAAGTGGAGCACTGAGAACGTATCTTGGCCTGTATTGAACCGTATGTGTACAGTGTGTATGAAGTTCCAACAACTGCAACAACAACTACATTCTCGTCTTACAGATTTTTCAGTTACTCACTGGAAGATACGAGACTGGGAAATCATATCTGTATTCTTCTGTTTGGAGTTTATAAACCAGCTTCATCATTGGTCCACTGCAAATGAGCATCAGAAAGAAAACCCATGGTAAGTACCGTCTCCTGTCCCACTTTTATGAACTTTTGCACAACAGAAAAAGGTCAAACACTAGTTGGTTGTTCACCATACATTTTTTAATCTGTGTTGAAATGCGTTTACCTGGGACCCAGGAAATCCAAAGCCACAGAATATTCTGTAGGATTTGTTCTTCCTTGCAAACAGAGAAGATTCCAGCCTATAATGATGCCATCCAGGCTACCAAAAATGCTCTCCACCAGCCATGGGAAGATACCATGTAGTTCCTTTAGGGAAGAGACACAAATAACTAATATGTACAATTCCTCACTGGAATAATCTCTACTGCATGTCCTGGAGTGCACAAAGATGCTGCTTGCCACCTATTCATGACCATTTCCGTATTATCACTGGGCATTGTAATATGGCAATTACAGGAAATCAGTGATGATTTCTGATCCTACTAAAGTTGCAGTGATACTCATCAGCATCTATCCAATTACTTGTCACACTAAAAACTAGTCTCATGAATTGAGGCTGAAAGGTGTTAATGAAGTGCAGTCAATTGAAACCACTTTAAGTGCTTACAAAAGGGTTTTAGCTCTTTGGGAAAACGCTGGATTCCCACTGTTTCACCTGGGACCCTCTAAAATCCTAAGAGAAACAGGAAGGAAACAACAATGTGAAAAAAGCAAATCCCCCTGGAATGGGCCGGGCAGATTTTCTGACAGGGCAGCGACTGCTCACCTTGGCGGGGAGCTCCTCAATGACCGTCCTCAGATCCTGGCACCTCTGAGCAAACGGCTTGTTTACACAATCTGCCTTCAACGTGGCCTGTCACAAATCACATCGGAAATGGGTAAGCACAGTATTTATTATGGCCGTGATGCAAACATCCCCCGATCACACCGCTCCTCCCGTACAACGTTTCTACCGACAGGGCTGAAGTCAGGCTGACCGCGCAACCTCACGGGCCGGTAACAAAGCTAACATCGCAAGTCCGAACGGAACGGGACGGGACGGGACGGGACGGGACCCCCCGCGCCGCTCCCCCCGGCGCCCGCCCTCCCGCCCGGCGCTCCGCACCCACCAGCAGGAAGCTGGGCTGCTGCAGGTGCGGGCCGGCCATGCCGCCTGCTGCCGGGCCGCGCCGCAGGAAGAGGCGCGGGAGCAGCCGGTAACGCTTCCCGCAGGCCCACAGCGCGAAGTCCCTCCCGCCCTCGGCGCAGCTCTTGTTCGTCATCCTACTCTCCCGGCGCCCCGCGCTGACGCCACTTCCTGCGGCCAGCGCGCCTGGCGGAAGGGAGAGTGCGCTGTTGCTATGGTGATAAGCCCAGCGCCTACAGGATGGCGGCGCTGAGGGAGGAACGTCCCCGGCCGGCGTGAGGCAAGGCCCGTGTGGGTTTAGCCCCTTCCCCACCCATGGTGGGGACTCGGGGGAGCAATGGAGGTTCCTTTGCGATCATCCGTGGAGAGCTGTTAAATACAAACAACATCGCAAGACAGTTGGGACCGCGGTCAGGCAAGACCACAGCAGGTCAGGGTATGGTGATGGTGAATCTGAAGCCATCCTTTGGCCAGTATTCTGAGAGAATTCCAGTCAGAGGTCTAGAAAACAGTAGTTAATTTTATACAATAATTAACACCATTAAACATGGTTACAGAAAATAATCCTGCTCAGACAAGTTTGGTTTGGTTTGTGACCAGATTTATAGGTTTTGTCAGGAAGGATCAGTGTGTAAATGTAATTTTCATTATAAATTTTATTGGTTTATGCAAAGAGGTGCAGGAAAAGCTGAGTAAAATGCCTAGTTTAGGTTGTGTAGGAGGTAAAATGTGGCCTTATACTCCACTGCTGCCATTAAGATTGAAACAAAGCGTAAAACATTCTGTTGGAGAGAACAACGAAATAATTCCTTCTGTAACATCAGTTCTAATCCTGCAAGGTGACTTTAGTTATCCAGTATAACAGGATTGTTTGCCATTGTAAAATGATTCACTATTTACATAAATGTTTACAGGATCAGCATTAAAAAATGATACATTTTTTCTTAGTATTGACAAGTGCTTCCACCCCAATCTGCTTGTCCAAACTGGAGCTCAAAACTGCTTTTTGATCTTGGTGGTAAGTGGAGGGAAGGCAACAGCTCCAGTGGCAGTAGAACGATCCAGTTTCTGCCTGCTAAAAGGATGAATTAAGAGCTTTCCGGATAGCCCTGTTTGGAATTCAGCCAGGCAATTAATTTGCTTTTCCTTTTTGTATTACATATGGGGATTTTTGGTGTTTTTGTTGTTTGGGGGTTTTTGTTTTAACAGTTATGCGGTATTTTGAACGTAGCAAGCTGGTAACAGCTGGCAGAGGAATTCTTTGATACGTACAAAAGTGTGCTTGAATTATTTGAGCTGTGTTTGCTGTGATGTACATCAGTACAGGTGTTCTGGCTGGGATGCCAGTCACGCTTTGAAAGTCCATTGCAGATGGAGACTTTCTGTGGCTCCTTGAATTATCGGTTCCTCCTGCAGGGGGGGATAAAGAGCTATGGTAGCTCCCGCAAAAGCTGGACCTGACGGCAAAGCGTTTGCAATGTGCTTGTTTAGCCATGAAAGTTATGGGTATGATTGCCAGGAGTTAAGAAAACAGTTGATAAAAAAACCCAACAAGAAGTAAATAAGAGGAAAGAAAACAATGGGGGTGCTTGCTAGGGAGGCTCAGGAGCACTTAGGCAAGTTAATAAAATGGCTGCATGGGAGAAATGTCATGAAATTATTTTAAGAACTAGGGAAACTACTGAGGAGAGAGGTGGAATTGACAGTCTATTTGTATTTATGTTCTGGAGCCTACTGAAGCCAATGATACGGTCCATTATCACTCTCACACACAGCATTTTCAAATGTATATACTAGGGTTATGTACGCATTTTTCCCGTTTTGCAGGGGCCCAGAAAAGTTATGTCACCTGCTGATATGCCACCTACCTAGTTTTCCCTTTTCTCTTTACCTAAGCTGTAGCTGGTTTTAAGCCATGGCAACAAGAAGGACTTTTGGGTTTTGTTGGTATGTTTTTCCTGAGAGAAATATTCCTGAGATATTTGGAGGTTGAGCTGTTTCTGAAAGTATTAATTCCATTTAGTGATCTGCTTTGGTGTGTGCTCGGTGTTTTCAGCATTTGTTGTGCAAGAGATTTCTGTTAGGCTGTTATACAGCCTTGTACTTTGGCCATGCTAACACTTCTCCTAGGCTGCTTCAAAGGTAAGCCAGTGTTTTGTCACCTCAGTGTAATCACTACAGCATTACAGTTTCAATTAAACTCTGCATAGGTAATTAAGTTTATACAATTGCCATAAAGCTTAATGACTCAGTAGAGCACAAGCAATTTGTGCATAGTAGAGTGAGCTAGTACAACACTCAGTACTAGAAAATCCACTAGAAAAAGAGACTAAATCCTCTGATGGCAGCTTGCACTGTTACTGATGCTCAGGTTAAACATTCGGGATATGTAAGAAACCAGACTTGTGTGATTCTGGTTCTTGCAATGCTGTCTCTGGAACTCATACAGCCTTTTTTTTCTGAAAACAGTGGGGCCTCCACTGCATTTTACAGACCTCAGTGGGAAGTTTGGGTACAGAAGGAGTTACATCAACACTTTAATGGTTTACCCACTTCAAAATGAAGCAGTGTTTGTAGCAAAAGGTGCCATGTTTTATAAATCCAGTGGATATCAGGGGGAGAAACAGAGGAGGTTTTGGGCACTGGGGCTTCTCTTGGAGTCTGTCTTAGATGCAGACAGAGACATAAAGTTATGTGACTTTAACTTCATTATGTTAATCAATGAACTACTTATCTGTTAATCAGTGAAGCAGTTTATCTTTTTCTGAGAGAAAAAGATAAATTAGAAATAATCTAATTTAAAGAGAGAGCACAGGCTTCTGATAAATTAGACCTTTTTGCTTGTGCAGGATTAATTTAATCTCTTCTTGTTAGGGCACGTTAAGAGTATCATAACAGTGAAGAACTCTGTAAAATGTTTTCACTGAAGAATTGTTTGGGTGTTGATGTGTCAGGGATGGATGAAATGATTAGAAAACATACAATCTGTTCAGCTGTGATGGGAGCAAAACCAGACAACCAGTTAATGTGAATTCAACTGGAACAGAGCCTGGAGTCATATAGTGCCTTTATTTCTCCATATAGGGGAGGAGAAAAGGGGAATTTTCAGAACTGTGACAGTGTTTCTGGTCATAGAATCATGGAATAGGTCCAACTGAAGCTGTTCAGCTCATGCAGACATCAAGATTATACTGTCTCAAACATGCACAGACCTGCTAAGGCTGTAAGCCAAAGTTTTGCATGGATAAAGATGAGAATTCCTTTGTAGTCTGAGAAAACACTAGCACTCATTATATGTAAGGCTTGTGTTCTCAATAAAACTTTAACAGGCTCTCAAGATATGTTTAACTGTTGCAGGGCAGGGTATCCGCATCTCTTCCTCCTTACAGTGTATAGCTATCGGAGCAGTCTGTTGTACACTGTATTTATGTAGCCAGAACAAAATATTTAAATATTAAACGTCTCTCTCGGGCATTTATTATAAATACATGCCTAGTCGCAGGATCTGTCAAAAAACTATAGGTAGGACTTTCAATGATTCCTCTTTGGATTATAGAATTTCATCCTCAAATTCAAGACTATTGCAATTGTACACTACTGATGCCAGGACACTCTCAGACAGAAATTGAAGGCGTCATAGAAACATTGCTCTAGCTCATCTCTTATGTTGCAGCTCCTTTATTAGATCAGAGAACATTTTCTTTGTCTTTTAATATAAAGTAAAAATTGCAGTAACTCCTGGTTTAAAAAGACCCAGAAGCAGGGGACAGTGGTGCATAGAATGAGGACCTGCTGAAATGTGTGATCTCCAGGGGCCAATGGAAAGCAACAGGACAGCTCTGCAGGGAAAAGTGTTCTTTGCAGTCCTGCCTCATGTACAAGAGGGAGAGAAAAAAAACCCCAAACATGGTGGGTTTTTTTACATATCAGTTAATTTCTGTTGGGGTACCTGCGTTCTCCTGATGGTTTCTGCAAATTTGTTACATTTTTTCCCTAGCTTTTGCAAACAGAGACTGCTTAAGATGTTGCATGACAGCATGGCATCAGTAGTTCCAACTCCAGCATGGCTCCCACAGTCCTGAGAGTACCTTAAAAATAGTCTGATTTAATAAGCAATGTATTTTGTGCCTTTTTATTTGTACTTCGAATTTGGCAACTTTAGCAGTCCCATCTTGAAGATTTTCTTCTTCATGTGAAGTGCTAGCAATTTGATTTTAACTATACTAGATTTCTTGCATAATCACATGAATCCAGGAGCTTGAGGCATAAGTAATCTCAACATTTCAGCACTTAGTTGAAATATGAGTACTAGTGGCAAAGTGTATAAACTTAGTGCATTATGCAGGGAGCTAAAGCAACTTTTGGATCAAGAGTCTCAGGAAGTTTGATTGCAGTGAGCATTACCACTGCAACTACTTTGACTTTTCCTTTATAAATGTAAGGGGTTGAGGTCTGGGATTTGGGCTTTGAGAAAATAACATTTAACGTACCATGTTCCATTCTAGCTCCTGGATTTTTAGTTTGGCAAGGTTAGCCTGGGGGAAAACACTTTGTTCCATTTGTAAGAAGATTTTCATTTTGATTTTGAAGGGAAGGCACTGAAAGCTGAGAACTCATTTCATTTCCCCGTATTTCTAAAGCAAGATCTTGATGTAGTAGGATAAGCATAAATTGCTCAGCATTGTCTAATACTTGAAGTGTGCAGTTAGAGCTCTGCTTGCTATTTATACTTTGCCATATCAACGTTCCCATTTCTCAGTTCACCAGGTTTCTGTAAAATGCCATTGATGACAATGGGACCTTCTCTTATTTGAGTTGCACTTATATACTTGTGGCTAAATGTGAGCACTCTGAAGAAGGGTGACTGTCTTTGGCTGCACCTCCATCACACAACTGCATGTGCATACTGCACCGTATAGCACTAAGGGGATGAGTGGGTTCCCTATGAAATGCTCCTCTGATTATGGACTTTGTTACAGAGTCCCAAATCAGCCTCTAAATTCTGTGCATTTCCAGATGTAGGGTCTGGGCCTTCCAGAGAGCATCTGACTTATGTCAGATAATCATTGTTCTCAGTCAGTGTCTCTGTGTTCCCACACATTTCCTCATGTCTTCCATTACTGTATGGTTCTCAACAGTGTGGTGGATAAGCATCTGTCCCCCAGCAGAGGAGGCAGTGATATTCCTTGCTAGGCTGCGATTGTACCAACTAATGTGATTGCTCTTTCTGCGTGCCTCAAAGGCAGCTTCTCTATCTACAGGATTTGTTGCAGGTGAGTTTTCCCAAAGATCCTGTATAGACTTCACCATAGCAAGATGTCCTTGGATTAGTTTAGATTCCAGGTCCTTTTATAACCCCAGTACTCCAAAAAAACCCCAAACCCTGAATGATTAATTGCAGCTCTAAACTGCTTAATAAAATGAAATATAATAAAGAATAAATAATAGCCTTTGGAAGGGAGGCAGTTTGGAGCCATAATATGGGTGGAATGAGCTGATGATTGGTTTTGTGACTGATACAGTATTTCATGTTATTTTTGTTCTTTCAGCTAAAACCAGATACTGCCCTTCTTGAAGAGCAGTGAATCTATTTAATGATACCTTTAATAATTTCCTCTTTCCTTTTGAAAGCAGTATTTGGGAAGCAGAATGTCTCTCCCACTAATGGCTGTCTGCCAACTGGCTTTCATCCTTATCCTTTCTGATTCTGCAGTCATTTATCCATGTGATTCGTTTTCTCTTAGAACATGCAGTTTTTAGCTCTTGGCAGTGAAGATGAGAGAAATCAATGTAAATTGCTGGGGTGAGTGACCAGGAGGTGACAGTCAAAAGCCTTGGATATTGTGTGCTTCAGCCTGCCAAGTAAGATGGAGTATGTATGAATAGGAAACTGCATAGATCTCATGAAGGAGAATCAGTTTCAGGACCTCAGAAAAGAATATTAAGAAAAGCAAGTAAGGAAGATCCCCTGAAGTAGAAAGGAACCATTTCTTGAGAATCATTTAAGAAGCTGCTGTGAATCTTAGATGAAGATCTGGGTCTGCAGAAGCCAGTGAAAGAGCCCAGGTTGACCTCAATACTGGGAGATCATTGCCTTCAAAACTATTTGTCTGTGGACCTTTTAAGATAACAACTAAGGAAACTATATATTATTTGACAGCAGTTTCTTTTAAGTAAAAGCATCTGCTATTGAGCAGCTTTAGGAAGGGGAGCCTTGAAATGGCTCCTGGAATTTGCTTGCTTATGCTGATGTATACCATGGTATTTTGGAGCTAGGCTCCCTGGTACCTGCAGGAGAGACTGATTTGATACAATCAGATCCAAGTGCTCCCAAGTCAGGCAAGGATTTCTGAGCTCTTTTAAAGATAGTGTTGGTTCTAGATTTTTTAACAAATTATGTGCAGCATCCCTGAGAGGAACATTTTATATCACTCTTCTTGGAATAAAATCATGGAAGTTGGCATTACTGCTGATCATTTGAAGGGCTGAATGGAAATAACCATGAGCAGATTCTCTGCATCCCAAGACATCTTTCTACTAGAAGAATATAGATTCAGTTACTGCAAGACTTCCAGTGAAATTTTGGGAGTATATGTGTATTTGACCCAGAAATGACCACCTGTCATAGCTAATTGCTTCATGTAAGTTTGAGTATTGATTTTGAGCTTAGCATCTGAATCCCTTTGAGTCTGTGAGATGGATGCTGTTGATTTGTCTCCCATGGAAAACTAAGCACTGCATTTGAGAACTACTGGTGTTGATTCACCTTTCAAAGCTTTATACAGATCTATTTTCCACCCTCTTTTTTTTTATTTGACCTAACTATATGTGTGGGAGACCACAGAACTGCTTGAAGAGGTTTACAGAAATGGCCTAGGCGTTTGTATTCCATCAAATACACTTTCAAAGATAGTTTGGATTGATATGATCTTTAATTTCTTTTCAGAAGCTGACACTTTCTTGTTCCCTGTAAATGGAAGGTATATGTGTTTCCTTGCAGTAGAAGAGAAATTACATTTTGAAGCTGTTTTTCTAATGGTGGTCATGTAACAATTTTGGGTGCATCGGATTTCCCGTTATCTGTTACTTGCTTTTTAGTTGGTTTTCTTTTCTTTCCTCATTCCAACTCTCCAAGTCTGTAAGCAAAACTGTCATGATAAAACTTTACCATCGTATGAGACTTGTACTTACATAATGCTAGAATGGAATTAAGAGTTTCTGCTTTGGATGCAGAGCCAAGCATTCAAGACTATTTGAAACACTGAGATGAGAGAAACTGTGTTGGAACAGGCAGTTCCTATCCTGAACCAGATTTCTTGGTGTATTTCCAGAAGTACTGAAATAAGTGTGAAATAATACTCAGGAAAAATTTGGGACACAGTAGGACATGACCTGTTGTAGTGCTTTGCTCCCTGTGTTGTTAGAGCCAACCTAAAGCAAACTTTAGTCTGCCAGGGGCACTAGGCTCATGCCAGCCATGTGTGAAAACAAGACACAGAGCTAGCTGGAACAGGCAAGTGACCTACCAACAATTCATCATATGCATGTGAAGTTCTCAGTTGCCAGATTTCCCAGGTTCAGGTTTATTTTCTACCATTTGGATTTAGAATAAACCCTGAAGATCTTCATTGACTATCAACCTGTACTAAATGTAGGAAGGCCAGTGGGATCACATCAGGTGCAGGATGGTACCTAAGAGTCGACAGGAGTATTGTAAAAATGGAACATCACATTGTTCTGTTCACCAGAATACTAAAACTTTGTCATCTTGCATCTGAATATGAAATATTGAGTAGCAGATGTCACAAAAGGTGTCTTTAAAATAATTCAGGTTTGGAGAATAAGTAATATTCTGCCTGAGGGGAAACATGAATTTTGATTCCCACTTTAGTGGGAAATGGAAGTAGCATTACTGTTGGTTAAAATAAAATACAGTTTATTACATAAAGATGAAGGGATTCAGATGAGTGCCATGTGCAGGGTTATTTCTGTTGTGAATTATAAATACATACTGTTAGCTATCAGTAGCTGCTCCTGTTCTAGGAAGCTCAGAGACAGAGTGAGAGTAGGAGTTGTGTCTGGACTGGGCTATCATCCAAGGAGGTAGAGGTGAGGTTATGTGTGCAGGTACCTTGCATCTTCATATCCTGTTCTTGTATGCTTCATATTCAGAAGTTTAGGAACTGCTGAACAAGCCAAAATAGAGGAGAAAAGAATGTTGGCATCCTTAGGTATCCAAGGTGATGCTAGCTTCAAGTTATTGAAATGCTGTTACTCAAAGCTATGAGAAGACTTGTAGACAAAATGGTCAGCTGAGTAAAATCTGCTTTCTTCAACTGCTTACACTTTGCACCTTACCTGAACATCTCTAAGGGCATGTCAGCTTTCTGAGAGCAAGGCATTTACAGAGTGTTTAAGCTTATGCTGATATTAAGTATGTAAGAAACCTCATAGAAGACAGTAAGCCTGGGACAGTGGCATCATAGAATAGTTTATGTTCAAAGAGACCTTTAAAATCATTGAGTCCAGTCGTTAACCCAGCACTGCCTTCTCAACCAGAGCTTTGGGACCCAGCTGGTTCCCCTGGCTCCTGGTTCGTGTATCCTGTGCTAAATGTGGATGATGCACATGCCAGTCCCAAGCTGGGCACCACAGTGCGCTGAAGTGTAACCAGAACCAGAGATACACTGTGCTGGCACAGTAGCCCTCAGTGCACTGGCAAGGGATCCACCCAAGCTAAAAGCACTGGGGCTGTCACTACTAGAGAGGAGAAGCACATGCCGTGAGTATTTTCCCTAGCACAACCAGGGTTAACACAATACAACCTCAACACCCACTATGGGAACAGTTACTCTCCTATGTAAACAGAGATTAAGTTCATTGCATTCTTATAAAGGACCCTGCTATCAAATTGTGTTTAGAATTGCCCTGAAGTCCAGGGAGAGGGCAGGGTTCCCAGTTTCTCCAATGAACTTTCAACAGACATTCAAGCCTGTACTTTTTGTTTTGTTTTGTTTTTTAAAATTATTGTCTGTTTCCCAGAAATGAGGAAATATGTTCTTCTTTTCAGCCTTTAGTATTCATATCTGATAGATCCAGCATGCTGAGAGATTCCAGCTCCATGGGTCTTTACTTCCTGTCTTTGATAGTTTAGCCTTTAGGCACTCACATGACTCCGCCACCTCCTCAAGCTGTAGTTTTGCTATTCCTTGCCTACTGCTAGCCATTTCATACTGGTCTGTGCTGTTCTTAAAATATTGTATTTGACATTCCTGTTACTTCTAGTAAAGGAAGTGACTAAGCACCAAGGAACATAGAAGAGGCGATTCTGACATCAGATTGCGTGAATGTTGCTGTATATTGATAGAGAGTGCAGAGATGCTGCAGTGGTAGTTCTTGAGTGTAGGTAAAGCTGTGGTCATGTGCACTTCTCCTTGTTAGGGACTTTCTGGCAGTGTCTTGAAAGCCTTGCAAGAATCCCTTTGCTTTGTCTACATTTTGGCTACAGCAGAGTTAAGTCAGCCTGGAAGAAAATCACAAGTTCGGTAGTTATCTTTTAAATACTTAATTTTCTTTTACATCATTTTACTGTTACTGATACTCTATGGCTGATCAGAGATGCTAAATTTACAACCCCAAGAAAACCAAAACTCCTGTTCTTTTACAAGAACCGTATATGCAGGATGAGAATTCATGCTGCACTGTCACAAATGAATAGATGGCAGCTTGGGACAAGGAGAGGACTGAGGACTAGTTCCAACTTTTGGCCCTGTTATTGAGGATACTAATGTGACAGTAGCTTAAAAAGGTAGAGCCTGCCCTCTGCAGCAAGTAGTCACTGTTAATCCTTACTTTGCTGAATCATGGAAGAACCACCAATGGAATTGTTTGGGCTCAAAAGCAAGTTTCAGCTTTAATTTTGTGTGGAAGCTGGCTATTATGAACAGTAGCTCTTAACCATAGTCTGACCTAAATATTATTCTCTTTCATGTTCTCTGTTGGAAACAATTTCCAGTCCATCACGTGTTTTCAGTGAGACAGATAGGTTGTCACTGCTTCTGTTGTGACTGTCAGTTCAGCAGTTAACACCCTTAACCTTAGTTAACTTCAAGTATTAACGTAAATATGATTTTTGGATAGGAACTTGCTTTTGGGTTTCTAGTGGTTCTTGGGAAATTAAGTTTATAATCCATAAACTGTGGTTTGAGATTTTTCTGTGTTTATGTTGAACTCTTCTGTCACAGCATATTTGCATTTATCAGGAGATCTCATTTAACTAGCCAACACATCCATGAGGCCTGAGCTAAACACTGGCTGTAGGTGCAGGGTCATAGTTGAATGGATAAAGCCTGTGTTTTGGATAAGAGTAAGAGCTTACTCAAATCTCCCTTTTTCTTTCATGTTATAAATCCCTTTTTAGTTCATATTCCAGGACTCCTGCTGGGTTGAGACTGTACTTCAACTTGTTTTGCAGAAAACCCCCTGAAAGTTGGCTCAGTTACCTAAAGGGTCCTTCTGAGGCAGCTCTTTCAGTCTCACTGCGTTTCTTTCTCTCATTGTTCATTTACAGTAATATTCCCAAAGCCTTTATTCCAGGTCCTCACATGGGTGCTTCCCTGGGACTTCAGGTATCAAGATGCTGCAGACAGGAGTGTGTTAAGAGGGAGATGATTAGCAGTGGGTTTCAGTAAAAGTGTTAGTGCTGCCTGCTTTGAGAGTGGCTCTTTCCCAGTAACCTAATTGCCCTGGACTGACAGGAGGTGCAGCAGTAGGTGACAGGCCTGGCAGCACAGAGTCCTCACAAATGGTGAAGAGACAGTTTCTTTCAGGTCAAATACAGTTACTTTAACAAGTCCTATTTTAATAAAGTGCAGACTGACCACTGCTATTCCACTGCTGGAGTAACAGCAGTCCAGGGGCCCCAAGGTGAAGAGCCTGAAGGGATGCAGCACAGTGAAGATGTGGGCTTCTTCTCTATAAATTCAGGCATAACTAGGAGTGTTTACAGGCACTGGAACATGACTGTTGGTGTTGGCAAACTTGACAGCACATTCCTAGTAGTGAGTTTGGCCTGATCCTCAAACAGCCAGCTGGGAAGGATGTGTATACATGATGTGGATCTCAGAAAAGAAAGCAGCACATCAGAAGATAGATGCTGTCTATGTGATGGGAACATCTGCTGGGAAAGCTGTGGATCTCAACCCTCTAATTCATCCTGAGTCTTGTAGTGACAGAAAGGTTGGTCACTACTAGTGTACAGCATTCAAAACACTGTGCCTCAATTATGTACTAGAAGTGGAAGTATTGTGAAAGCTGCTGATGCAGACAAGTAAGGAGAAGACTGCCAGAAAGGAAGCCAAGTTGCAGTTAGCCCTATGTCTGGGGCACCTGGAGTGAGAAGCCGGATGGTTTTGGCTTCTTCATTTCCAGAGAGGATGATGTGTGAGGCTGAAGGACCAAGTCTGTCTCCCTTTTGTTTTAGCACAGTTCTGGCTGCTAGCAGGAAGCCCTGGAGATGCACACTGAGATTCTCTTTCTGTGCTCCAAAAGCTTTCAAATTAATTTAATTTTCATTAGGACTTCCAGTCACTTGCTCTAAGTCCTTTAAGCTGTAGCAGACAAACCGCAGATGTTTCTGCGTTCATTATTTACTTTATGTCCTTTTTACCCTGACCCTGGTGCACCGTGTAGAAACTGGGCAATTTCTCTGTTAAATGCTGCTGTTTCCATCTGCCCTTTGATACAGGTGGTCAGTAGCTCTGCTTTTTATGCAAAGAAAACCCAAGATGAAAAGAACATCTTAAGGTTTTCTTGAGCCAACTTTTTTCCTCATGCCACTACCTTCCTTTTGTCAGCATCCATGGAAGTCTGTGCATTACGAGGTTAGGGTTTGAATACAGATAAAGCTTATGGACAATAAAGCAAAAATAAATTAAAACAGAGAGACCAAATATGCAGTGCTGGTACTGCTGCCGCCACATGATTTGGAAAGGACTATGTCATTTTTGTGAACTTTGATTTCTTTACCCAACAGGAGGCTTGCTCAGGACTGTGTTTTAATGTTTGCTGTTGCACTGTCCCGCTTTCCAAGAGCTCTGTCACAGGATTTGCAGGAGGTGGCAGCCACTGAGCTGTATGATTTTACTGCTCTAAATATTTGTTTTCTAGATCTCTGCTTTTTCCATTTGTACTGCCTGTAGTTAACAGATGTATAGGTTCTTGCTGTCTCTGAAGGAATACTCAATGCATATTTGTCAGCTCAAATATTTTTGGGCACATTCCAACATTGTCTTAGTAATGCTGTAGTACTATGTATGTATAGTATGTCATACTGCTTTCACCAGCCTAAAGGGTCTGAATAGCCAAACCAGATTTTGGATATTAAAAAAGGAAGGAAAAACCACAAAACACTTGCTTATGGAAATTGTAACTGACTAGAATTTGTTGCTGACAGTAACTCACCTCCATTTTGCAATTTGATAAGCTGAAAATGTCTTACTCCGCTATGGCAAAGAACGGTCTTAAATATACAGTGCAGAAAAGAAGGATGTGCATGAAGTCCTGAAAACAGATTATTCTCCATCAAAATAAAAGTCTGTAGCACTCACCCACCTCAGCTCAGATACTGTTCCACTACATATTTGGCATCAAGAAAGATAGTATTCAAATGCTGAATGTGGGAAAGCAGGGTTATTTCCCATCCCCGCTGCTCATTCTCATGAGCTCATGGATGAGCAGCAGTTGAATATTTGCAATTTTTACCTCACGTTCCAGCTGAGTAAATTTTGGGGCCATGATATGAGACTGTCTCTAGAGGAAAGAGTGTAAAACTTTGAAGGAAGAAAGGGGCTGTTTAGAGTGAGCACTGTGTGGGAAAGTGGTTAAGAATAAATAACACAACAGCTCCAAAGCAAATTGTGCAAGAGCCTGAAAACATCGTTTCTTGAAAGGATTTGAACATTGTGGAATTTCCAAAGTAAAACTGCAGTCAAAGATGAGTGGGGGAAAAAGAAAAGGCCAGAAATCAAATTCCTAAAGACTAATTTTCTCCCTTTGCTTGTGCTATGCTTCCACTTCCTGGTGAAGAAAGCAAACACTTTCTTGTATTCTTGCACAAGAAAAGGATTGATTCACACAAACTCCCAGGGCCATTCAGAAAAGTCAATATGAAGCAATGGTGTTTTCCCTGGACCAAGACAGAGCTATGAGCCTATGTCTGTACTTGTACAGTAAGCAATTACCCTCTTTTTTTTCACCAGGACATGGCAAGGGCTGTTTGTGAAGCTACTTTTTCTCCTTCTGTCAACTTCTCTTCTTTCAGCTTCTGTTTTGCTTGTGAAGGACATGAAGATCATAAAGTGCAGTTAAGAACCCACTCTTCCCTCCTTCCCTTACAGAGGGACTCAGCTTGCGCCTTGTGTGCTGGTTCTTGTGAGAGCCTTGTTGACTTGCATCACTGACACATCTATCTTGTATTTCCAGGACCTATTGTCCTTAAGAGCTGGAAGTGCAGCAGGGAGAAAGGGCAGTGGTTCTGAGTGCTTAGGCTGTGTTTAAGCTGGGACACAAGAGGAGAGTCTAAGGCAAATGTTACTGAGCCTTTCCAGCAGCTTATGACTTCCCAGAGGCCTGTCCTGATCCTTTCCTACCCTTTCTACACCAGCTGCACATGTTCTCCCTCCCCTTTTCAGCGCCAGCTCTGATGCTGATGGATGTCACTGAATTCCTATTAGATGGTGAGAAACTGCAAAACTCCCATGGGGATGCTGTGTGAGTGCTCTCATTTCTCAGAAAGAGCTGCAAGGGTAGGCAGAGAAGGGGCCTGCTCTCTCAAGAGGAAAGTGGGATCTGTTTGGCTCCATTTGTTCTCTGATTGAGCATTCCTGCTCATTTTGGAGACGAGATTAATTCCAGATGCTAGTCCTGGTCTTGATTCCCGACTCAAAGATTTCAGTGTGATTAAGCACTTTGGAAAGGCTCACTGTGCACAGCAGTACAGTTCTGTCATTTACCTGGGAATCCCAGAAAAGCCTGCTCTCATTTGCTTTGCAGTTCTCATTTAGGGGATTTTTAAAAAGTATTTCCCCTCCTTGCTCCTCTTTCTGAGAGGACGAGGTTGTTTTCAGATTGTCTCTTAAGAGAAAAAGTCCCTGTTATTTCTATGTACCCTTAACTGACTTCAAGAGCTTTAAATAACAGAAAAAGTAGCACCAGGTACACAAACAGCCTAACGCAGATATGGCATAACACTTGTGTGGGGCTCAGTATGTGCAGCCTGTGGAGTGTTTGTCCTCATGCTCCTGCATGGTGTTGGCATGTATCGGCTGCCTGTGTGATGAACGAGCATGGACCAGGGACACGGAGTGTGTGGAGATGGCAGGGGGTTGAAGATGGGGGGATGTTTGGTGAAGGAGAGTCTCTGCTTTGTGGAGGTGGAGTTAGGAACCAGGGTGATAGGGGCTAGACAAGCAGTTAGAGGGCTTAGGAGAAGGCACACAGGCAAGCCTATGGTGTTTTTAGTCATTTACATGTCTCCCCCTCCACCATAAAGAACAGCTCAGCCCAGCTCCAAGCCCATGTCTTTCAACCTCCCCTGGCATGGTGTATTGAAACCAGAGGAGTTTCCAAAGTCTGTGTGAGGTTAAAGCATTCAGCTCAAGCTGACCTAAGGATTCATCACTTTTCAGGCAGGGAGGTCCCTCTGTATTTCCCCTCTGAGCTTGTGGCACCTCTTCTCACCAGGAATTTGACTTTTAACAGGCTTCTTTTGTTCATGCCCTCCTGAGCTCTCAGGGCTGAGCTTTTACGACAGATGCAGTATTTCAGGTGCTGCCTGGAAAAGATAATAACTTCCACTGATGTGTTGACCACACATCTCAAGGAGTCCAGTGTCTGCTGGCCAGGCTTGCAGTGTGAGCACATTATGGCTCATGGCCTGGCTCCTGCTGCAGGTCCAGGCCCTTCACAAGAGATCCTGTGCTCCTGCTGCTTTGTGCTGTGCTCTGTGCAGATCAAAGGCCTTCCAAAGGCTGCACGGGGCCCAGTGAGCAAATCCTGATCCAGGTAACTTGAACTGAGCATGGCAGTGAATCATTATTCCACTGATGGTGGTTTATGGAGATCTTATAAAGCATATGATGGCAGCTGTATAGGTGTATATTATTACATTCAGGTACAGGTGCATGTAACTATAAGTATGTTCTGTTTAGTACTTCTGTGAGTTTAGTATTTTCATGTGAGGTAAAAGCCTCCACAGATATCCCTTGGGATGAATAACATAATACTTTGTCCTTATTTAGTGAATACAGAGTTCAGACAGAGTTTACTGTTGATGTCGTTGGATGCACACAAAGCTCCCTTTTGTTTTCTAGTGTCAATACTTTCAGCTGCTATAGTAATTGTACTAATGAGGTTTAGTCTTTAAGAAAACTGCTGGATTTGCTCCAGAGGAGCACCCAAGAATTAAAGACTGAATGAGAAGGTTTCACTGTTAATATAATATTGAGCATAGCTGCACTGTTAGAGAAAGAATAAAATGCTGATGCTGTGCAGTAAACTGTGCGTAGATGTGCTCATCAAATAAAGTTAATGGAGAAAAGTTTCCCTTGGGCAGTGGTCTGTGCCATGTGTCCTGCTAAACAGAGCCATGCAAATAGTTGACTTTCTATATGTTGATAGAATTGTAAAATAGAGGATGTTTAGGTTTGGGTTGGACAGAGCATTTCTTTCAGCCATGACTTTGTAACCAGCAAGAAAGGAAGGAGGAGGCAGCAGGTCTGCTTTTAACCTGGGAAAATTACACAGAGTAGTCCCTGAGATTTGGCTAGGCCCATTTTTGGTTTCAGTTATGTGAGGAATGGTGCATGTTCTGTGACTGTCCTGTTCAAGTGCTTTCCCTTTGGTTATGCTCATAGCCTGCAGAGATCCCACACAGTGGCAAACTGAAAGTTAGTGTGGCGGAGGAAAATAGTGCCAGAGTAGTGTTGGGTTCTTGATGCATGTCCTCTTCAAGATAGAGGTTTGCTCCCTCCAAGTTATCCATCACTGCCCAACTACTGCGCTCCTAACACCAGTTAGGTGATCACCCTCAAACTCTTTTAGGGATTGTAAGAGAAATGCACTTAACCATTACAGCAGCAGCTAGAAGTGTGTTTCGAAGATCTGGGATGAAGTACTGCCAAGTTTCTCAGCTAGAACCAGGAGAGTTGTTCCCTGGCATGCTTTAAAATTGAAAGAAAAACCAGAAAGCCTTCATTCAGCAGGTACTTAAATGTTAATCTCAGTGAAGCATGCGTCCATGAGTAATTTTAGAGCATGTTTCTCTTTTCTGATTTCAGTAATAAAAGAAGCAGAGGAGTTTCTGTGCTTCACTTTCATAATGAATTCTGAGAAATAACAGAGGAAAGAGAAATTAATGAGAAATTCTTCAGTACCAGAGCTTCCGGTTTCTGAGTATTTGTTTTTCCAGATGTCTGAAAACTATACAAACCAGTTTTGTGGGAGCAAACCCATGTCCCTCAGTAAAGAAAACTTCTTTGTGTGCAAAGGAAAACAATGCACAAAGGTTAGTGTTTCTCTAGTTTCTGAATGGTTGTACTGAGACAAATGGATCATGAGCACCAACATCTGTGGAGCTCACAGCCATGTCTCTTAGAAGATTTGAACAGTAAATTCCCAGCATGTTTCCTATGTTTTTCGTAATTCAGTTATCATCTGGAGACAAAGCTATATTCCTGGATTATAAATAACATGACTGGAGGCAAACAGTGCATGAAATACCCCCAGTTTGTCTTTTGGTTGCATGCTCTTGGAAACTTTCCTAGACTCTTGTCCAATTGTTTAGAGTTGGGAAAGGCTCTTATTTATTACAGTAAGAGCTTGGTGACTGTAGACAATGCTTTGCAAGCAAACACCAGTTTCTGCTTCTCCTCTCGAGGCATCCTCTTGAGTATGTTGCAATGTAATTTGGACACTGTACAGACAGAAGCAAAGGAGGTTTAGGACACTGGCGTGAGAATGCCTCATGAATTTGGTGTGTACATAGGGTTCTTATATAGTTTATATTTTTAAAAGATGAGATGGAGAGTGATAAATTGAGAGTCAATATATTAGTCAGCTTTTCTTTAAGTACACATGTCTGGCTTTCTGTCCAATGATGTTCTTTTCTTCATCTCAAACACTGGAAAGCAGCACGGATGCATGGAGAAAACACAGTTCTTGAAGAGGAGGTTTGTTCATACCACAGACCTACTCTTTTGCTGCAGACAAGGCAGCAACATTGGTTTCTTTAGCCGGGCCCTGGACTGTCATGACTCCTGCAGATGGCTCCTTGATTTGCATCTCCATCTTTGTTCTGCTGAATGAAAAGCATGCATGCAGCCCATGTAGATGCTGGTGCTCTTTGGGATTGTCTCTTCACCTGCTAGATCCTAAGGCTGGTTTTGAGGGGCAGTTTTCAACCAGCAACCAGCTTTCTTTTCCTCAAACATGACTGATAACCAGTCATCTTCTGAAACCATCTTCAATGTCAGAGAATCAAGTTCCACAGGTAGTAGCTCTGTGTCAAGAACATGTTGGAATTTGAGGTAAAATTACATTGGCTTAGTGCAGTACACTGCTGCCAAAACAAGCAGAGGTGCAGTCTGTTCCCAGCAAAGCTGAAGGAGAAGCTCCTGGTGCCTCCAAAGCCTGTCCTGGTCCCTTTGGTCACGACATGATGGGATTAGGCTGTCCATGTACTGTCTCCACCAACTAAGCCCAATGGTCAAGACTCTTCAATATCTCCGCAATAATCTACCCTCAAAGAGAATTTCTTCCCAACTCCTTCAAGTAGTAATTTATCCTCTGCTCTTAAAACCCGAGGACTTTTATCCTTTGATGACTTCTTACCCTCCATGAAGTAGCTGTGGTGTTCATGACAATGTTATCAATGCCTGGACTTCAGATTTTAAATAATTTTCAAATTTGGTTTCTTGATTGAAGATTTGGACAAAGATGTTACAGGACCCCAACAACAGAAAGGGCAATTTAAAGATACTGTGCCTATTTATTAGTTAATAAATGATGATTCTGTTAATAATTACAATTCTAATTAGAATGTCCTTGAGTATATCTTGGCCTGTAAGGGTCAGTAAATACCTGAGTTCCAAGAGAGCTAAGTAGCCTCTCACATGGAAGGGTCAGTGTAGACTCTGTAGCATAATATGGTCAAAGTTGAGTGTTGCACCAACAGGACTGTAAAGGTTACACACTGGAAGAGATGAGGCTCAGTCTTCATTTATATATCTAAAAGACAAATGGGTTTGCCTGTGAGAGCATCTGTTAGAATAGATCATAACCAAGTCTTTGCCTTCCCAGGCATGGTCTGGGAGATGATGTTCTCTTTTACTTTTCTTGCCTCTTCCAGATGTCCTCCTTGGCAGCACAAGGGTTAATTTTCCAGATACAGATGTTTGATGTGCTGAGTTGAAACCCGAATTTGATGGAAAAGACTGCAATTGAGTTCTCCATGGCATTTGATGAAAGTAAATGTGTAAAATCGACTTGAGCCTTGAGTCTGCTGGTACTGAGTGGTCAGGATTTCCAGCACTGATGTGACTTGAAAGGGAAGAGCTTCCCCCCCAAAAAAGCCACCAGAATGATGATTATTTAAGTGTTAGAGAGTAGTTTGTCAAAAATAAAATGTGGAAGTCTTATAGGAATTGAGACATTTTACAAGATTAACAGTGTTTCACAATGAGGTGAAATAGAGCCACATTAGAGCTGTGGAGGCTCTTTTGCACATGCCAAGTATATTTGCCAAGTCAGACAGAGATGGAGAAGCCACGTTTTTCCCCAGGGACCATGGTTTTATCTCAGACAAACCAATGTATTTTTCTTGGACCATTCTCAGCACCCCAACATAACCTTACAGGAAGATACAACTACAAAAGGACAGTTTAGTCTATTAGATCCATTTCTTGAGATACGATACATGAAATAGTATTACTTAGCTATGAGAAATTTTAGTGAGTACAAGTTCAGTCTGCAGTGAAATGCAAGTGTGAATCTGCACAGGTGATTCCCCTTCTCCCAAATCCAGCTGGAAAAGGATTTCAGACAACATCTTTTAGAAAGACAGAAGGCAGATTTGGAGCCATATCTTTTGCTTTTGAAGTGCAAGGAGAACTGTATAATTAAGAGGCTCTTGAGCTAACTGGGCCCATTTGCACTGTGTAGCAGTACATGCTGCCTATCGTTGCTCTTTTAGAAACTGGGTCTGGTTTTATCGAGCAGCTGTTCACTTCCTGGGTGCTGTGGTTGCTGACTGGTACAGACTGGATCTCAGAGTTTTTAGCCTGAATGTTTTGTGCAGAGGTGTGCTGCTTTATTCAGGGCATTCTGTTATGTTCATTTACAGAAGATCCATGGTGTGGACAGTGTCAAGATTTAATGATGGATAAAATAAGCAAGATTATAATAAACTGTAAAGTAAAATAAGAGTAAATATGAAGGTTATGGCTTTGTATTTAGCTTTTACTTCTCTGAGTAGTCTTATGGAAAGAAAATTCCCCAACTATGCAATGCCAGTGTAGGATTGGTACAGTTTTCCCAGTGATTCACCATGTAGGCTGCCTTTGTTTGGTGATCTGCTCTATGTGGTAAGGTTGTGAAGACAGGGAAGTTGTGTGAAGCCAGTAAGCCATGTAGAGATTTCACTTTAAGGTGCTCCAGCAGTGAATGTGTTAAATGTTTTCATCAGAGCCTTAAAAAAAAAGGCACATGGTGGATATGCCAGAAAAAGTTTCGTTTACAAAAGAGAGTGAAAAGCTTCTCACGTGTAAGGGAGCAGGAAAGAAGGAGTACGCCGCTTCCTTTTTAGCAGCTTTTACTCTTTAAGCAAGTGTAATTCCCAGTGGCAGAGGGCAGAGCCCACTTCAGTGGGACCTCCCTCCAAACACGCCGGGATCCTCTACTTCCACCCTGAGCAAAGCAGGCGCCTTCACAAAGGAGTAAAAACCTCCCAGCTGCCTCCGGCAGCATCGGAATAGAGATGTCTACGGGGAAGGTCTGTTGTCTGGTGCTGCTGACCCTGGGGGTGCTGGCTGTGGTTCTTACACTTGTGGTCATCCTGACTCAACCCAGGTGTGGTCCTCAGCAGTACCTGCACGGCGCCGTGGCTGCTGACACTGAGACCTGCTCTGTCATCGGCCGGTATGTGCATGGACCGCTCGGGTTTGCGGGTTATCTGTTGTGTATGTTGTGGACTTGGACTGACAGGACACTACTAACCATGGGAGTGAGCTGAGTTTCTGCCCTGTCCCCACTTCTGGGGCTAAGCAACAGTGCTGCTCCGTGGGTATTCTCTGTCTGCAGTGGAGCCGCTCAGAGAGCAGATGGAGTTCTGCCTCTGTGACTGTTGCTTATTTTCATTATCCCATGCCACAGAAATTTGCAGCACTGCAATCCAATGGTCTTCTGGAAGGTACAAATATTTACAATATACAAATACAATGTTGTTTTTAAGTGGGAAAGCAGGAAATGAACTGTTTACTTCATGGTGGTAAGTCTGTCAGATAAGTGGCTTAGGAATAAACTAAGGAAGAAGTGAGAGGAGCAAGTAGAGAGCAGCAGCTGGGAGGGTAAGGGGGACTGGGCATCCCACCCTTTAGGGGGTGTGTTTAAGGACTGTAGCCTGCAGCAGGTGTGTCTGCTATGACAAAAGACACTGTATTGGAAAGCACAGAGCAGGTTTAAGACAGAGTAACTACAAAAGACTTACTTTGTCTCTTGGAAGGAAATATGTAGGTTTAAAAAATACTCTAGTTGTGCAGGTCATAAGACCTGTAGCAACCTGTACTGTAGCAATCTCCCTCTCAAACATTTTGTCTCCTATGTTATTAATTACTTCAGTTCTTAAATGCTTTTATGTATGAAAGTAGAAGGATGGAACTTCACAAGCTACATGCTGGATGCTCCAGCAATGGATGTGTGCTCTGAGCTGTGTGCTCTGCCTTGTCGCTGGAGGAGTGAGGTAAGGCATGGTGCCGTTAGGCCATGTCACACGTGTGTTCTTGCAATGATGTGTTGGCACAGCATTTCTGAGTAGTTGGAGAAAATGTACCGTGGCTGCACATGGGTTTATTTATGCTAAGCCACAGGTTAGTTCTTCAGAGGGCAGAATAAGTATCTTTTAAGTTTGTATTAATGGAAATAGAGGAAAATACATTACTGGATTACTCAAAGAATCTGCTGGGAAAACCACAGCACTTGTTCTGCAGCTATCGGAATTTACTTAACTTGAAGTATTGTAGAATAAGCTGGAAGGCACTGAAGTGAGAGCTACAGAAATCTGTGATCAGGTGGACAACTGATAAGCTTTGGCTAGCTGGCTCCTGCTGTTGGGCTGTCATCTGTTTGCATCTCTTCTCTCTGTAATATCTCAACCATTGCTGTAGCTGTGCCTCCAGCACTTGCTGACAAGGTCCATTTGTGTCCCTGCAGTCTGATGGACCACCTTAGGTTTCCTACAAATACTTTGTCAATGATCTCCACAAAATTCTGCCCTTGCTCCACATTTTTCCCCCTTTTCCCCAGCCTGGGGCATCTGCACATCGTGTCCTGATGTATCACGCTCCAAATGTATCAGCTCTCTCCCCCAGCCCTTCCATGCCCCCTGGATCTCCCCAGCCAACACTATTCACCTTGGTTCTCCATACCACCCAGTGGTTAGCTCTGCTCCCCTGTTGCTGCGTGCTGTCTGCTGCTTTTCCTGCTATCCTTCACCTCCAGCCATTCCTGGAAACCTGTGTGCCCATTTTTTGCTTGGAATGAACCAAGCTCCTATGCTGTCCTCCCACCTTGAGCTATCTGCTCATGTTCTTGCAACAGATCATAATAAAACTGTTCATTTATGAAAGTGTTCCTCTGCAACAGATCTTGTGGTCAGACACTTTGTGTGGTTGCCCTTTTCGTTGTCATTGGCATATTTCTCTCTTTGTCCTTACTGGTCCATAGTAGTGGCTGGAGGAAGCTTCCTACATGCTCTGTACTCAATGTAATCTTGTTAATTTCTCCCAGACATTTCTGTGCTGTTAGATCTCTATGTTGCATTTTAGTTCTTAGCTGTTAGCACATAGTAGTCACCACTAAATTAATTCTCAAAGCAATATAAATAAGTATAAATGAGGAAGTCTAGCATGGCACTTGTACTGGCTGGGTACCACATCACAGCCTCTGCCTTTCAGAGCAATCTGTGCTGCTCAGGGCACTTCTTGCACTGACCTCCTGTGTGACTGCAGGGGGAGGGCTTCCTTGAGCCTGATCCAAAGGTCTTGATGGGAGCATCAGGAGCTGAGAAGCATATAGTAGCCTTCTCTCTAATCTTCGCTGAACAAGATTATAGCATCATATAGGAATTTTGTCACAGTTGTAGCAATAAAATCCACTTTCTCAGAGTAGTCTTAGCCATTAGACCCTGTTGTCCCCATGAGCTGCCACTTCATTTGCAATTTAATTCCAGTGAAGAAGCAGGAGCCTGTGTTGGTGTGTGAGTCTGTGCAGTCACTGCTTCTGGTCTTCTCATCCTACCATCGCACCATTACCCCACTGCTAAACTGCTCAACATTACGGGCTTTCTTCTGCCCTGATCCTGCTCCACAGCTCTGCCACCTCACTCCTCTCCCACCTCCTCTCTCTTTGAGGCAGGACATGGCCACTCCTTGCTCATGGACCAGCCTGGGGAGCACTGAACACCAGGGATAAGAATTTCCTCATTTTTTTCCATGTCCCAAAGCCATGGCTGTTACCAGATGCAGCTTTTTAAAGGAAGCTGTGCTAGCCACTGCAGCTGGGGATTAGAGCAGGCTCATTTCCACTATTATTGCTTAGAAATCACCAAAAATGGCTAATCCACTGATGACCACACATGTGCATTAAATTAGAGTGAATTATTTGAACTGAAGGCAAACTACACCTCTGACTTTGTACTTGCACACTGCAGAGCCTCCGAACAGATTTTCTAGAGGAGCTTAAATCAAGTAAAATCAGGCAAACCGGCAAATTTTCTCAGTCTAATTTTTTCTGTAATTACTGAGTGGTTTCAGTGGAAGCATACAGCCTCCAGCTCTGGGGGAAAGAAATGAGGCTTGGTGGCTTCAATCTAGCAAAGCTGGAACCAAATGAAAACCACATGTTGTAACTGAACCTGTGAGCCTGCCTGCCTGCTGGCGAGAGCAGGAGACATTGCAGCCAGTCCCTTCAGGCACAGCACAGGGTGATCCAGCAGTGCTGGTTTGTCCCTGCTCTCCCCTGCTGCCCCTGCAGATGCTCTCTCTGCTGGGACCCTGCAGCCACCCCTTTTATCCTGCAAATCCCCCCAGATCCCAGGAACCTCCACTGCATGATGGACATGAACCAAATCACACTGGTCCAGCACCTACCGTCTAAGCTTAAAGTAGCACCTGACCTCTGACCTACTTACAAATTTTATTCTTTAATTAAAAAATGTTGTTTCTTTTACAAAAAAAGTAACCCAAACCACATGCTCTGTGAGTTGTCAGCAGCAGCAATGAAATTCCTGGGGCATTACATGATACAGTGTTGGTTTAAGATGCTGCTGTGTAAGGCAGTCTTTTGAGTGCTCTCCTAATAGCACTTCCAGTTGAACTTCTCGAGAATAACAGAACCGGACCTCTTGCCCAAAGAGCAATCTGTCCTTTAACGAGGGGGGTGGTGGTTTCAGAGAAGCACCTCAGGGCCCATGTGTTTCCCTTACTGGTAGTTCAGCTGTGAAGGAAGGGTCAGTAAAAGAACTGTGTGGCTCTGTAACTCTTTAGTCCGAACAGGAGATGGGGAGCAGTCACTGTTTGGTGCTCTTCTTCTTTAGTTATGCTCAGCTGTCATCTTCAGGTTTGGGTTTTCCAGCTCTGGAATTGGTGTTTGTAAATTCGACTTTCTGAAATCTTTATGCAGCTCTGGCTCTCTGCAGGAAGTGAGCAATCTCAAGAACCCTCCAGTGTGTCAGCATGCTTCTTGGCAGATCCTGTGCTAGAATTGCCCTTAGGCAACTGTGCCCAATATTCGGTGTTGAACAAGGCTGGCTCTTCTGCTGTGAATGGTTTTCCTACTGGGGATTGGGAACTGAAAGCAATACTGTGCAGTTATCTGGTCCAGACAGGGGCCCTGTGCTGGAAGATAACTTGTCTCTGGGTGAAGTGAAACACTTCTTTGATGAAGAGGGACTGGAAGCTAAAAGGAGAGCCAGAGCAGTTTTTGTCACAAGGATGTGCATTTGGTATGAAAGGCCACCTCAGTATTTTGTCCTCATGTCAAGACATGAGGAGACAGGAGGTGATTGCCCTGGCAGTGAATTAGTACCCAAACCGTCCTTTACCTTAGCAGCTTTACCTCCTGGCAATGGAAGAAGCTTTTTCCATCAGCCACACAAAAAGCTTTATATTCCCTACCGATGCACTGTTTGAGCTCTGCCATGCACTGCTTTGCATCTGTTTGTTTTCCAGCTGGCAGAAGCAAAAGTCAGCATAGGTCCACGGAGAGATTTAGGAAAAGTGCTTTTTGCCACTGATGGGATTCACTGCAGTGAGGTGTAGCACCAAGGAGTTGCTGCTGTGCTGGTTACAGAGCAGGAGCAATAAAGCCTGTTGCTGGCTTTCCTGCCTTTCTGAGGCAGACACAGTGCCAGTGTTGGGGGCATGACCCCTCTGAAAACAATTGAGTGGATTAACACCCTGGAGTAATCACTGCTCATCAAGAAACACTTGCTTTGCCTCGGCTGTGCCAGGCAGGATGTGTCCATTCTGGCAGCGCTGCTGAAGTCCCTCTGGTGGCTGGTGAAAGTCCTCTTCCCACTTGTTCCTTGATGCTCTCAGGAAATCTATGTGCCTTTTGCCAAGGGCAGTCAGTAACTGTCCATGTCTGAGCTCCCTGGAGAGGTTTTGTGCTCTCTCTAGCACGTAAATACACCTTTTCTGCTGAGACTCAGACCCCATTTGTCCTCCCTGATCCCAGTGGGAGCCAAAGGCACAGCTACAACTGGAGTTCACACGGCTTGTGTTATCCTGGCTCTGTGTCTAACTGGGAGTTTTGGAGGGCAGGAGCACAGAGAAGGTCATGCTCAGAAACTCTCAGGTTTGTATGCTTTGTGCGTGTGCACTACATTTGCAGTAGTTAAAGGTTATTTAGTCCACAGTGTTGCTTTTAGAAACAAATACTTGGAAACAAAAATATGTCAGAAACAGGCCATTTAAGTGTGTGAATGTGAAACTAATAAATTGGTAACTGTGGCCACCCTTTAGGACATGCTAAGTTAATGCAGTTCCAGTGCAGAGCATTCTGGCTTGGTGCAAATCAGTGGGGGGAGAGGGAAAAACTCATCTTTCAGAGCCATCAGCAGATGACACAAGAAGGGGTGAGGATCTTCATCAGGGAGTGCTCCTTCAGGCACAAGCGTTTCTGGGGACATGGTGAGCTGTGTATGGCACCCACTTCAGAGGGAATGTGGCTGGGAAGTTGAGTGAGAATCATCTGATGCTTTTCAGGCTTTGTGTCTGATGTTCCGTGTTAAGGTCTTCATACATTGCATTGAAATGAATACAACACAGCCTTGCAATTTCTTTTGAGAATTGTTTTTTCACTGCAGATTACCTCAGAACTCTGGTTTTCCCAGGCACAAGGCTTTGTACATAGGCCAGGGTCCCTGGGGAGCACTGTCCTGGGCCAGCATTGTGGTCCTTCTGCCCTGTTTCCCCAACTTTTAACATGCTGTCTGGGCCTTCTGCAGGGTCATTCACTTCCTAAGGGAAGCCCTCATGTCTTTCCCTTCTATTGTTATCATTTAAAAAGCTGCAGTTTCAGGAAAACACCACCCAGGGACATTCATGTGGTGAGACTCTTACCCCTGCTGCGAGGAGACGGATGGGTGAGCCTGAGCCTCAGTCTCCATTTTCAGAGTACAGCCAGGGAGCTCTGGAGGCTGAAAGCCATGCGGACACCAAACAGGAAGCCTGGTGATGTCCCACTTGTCCATTTCCTTACAGGCAATGGCTCTAAAGGCCCTTGCTTAGAGAAACAAAGGAAAGCCACAATCAGTGTGCCTTCTGGCAGCATCCTGTTCCCAGCCCCAGCAGGTCCCACCAGCATCAATGCATATAAAATAAACAGCAGTCCCTATGTGCACGCTGTGTTCCGTCACAGCTGCTGGGAGCAGTTGCACTGCAGTTAATGAACTATTCCACTTTTCCTTCTGGCTGTGCATTATCTAAGTAATATCCCAATTCAGCCAGAAAACTTCCTAGCAAATACTGGCTACAGGCAGGCTGTGCAAGGAAACCCCACCCCAGCTCATTTCCACAGCAAGGAAATGATTCCATGTCCTTCCACTGCAAGGAGATGATTCAGCTGTGCTTGAGGGAAGTATTTGCTAAGACATGTTTCTCCAGCAGAAACTCATGAGGCTGCCTTAATGCCAGTTTATTCTTTGGTGTGCCTGTGCCTAGGTAGAAAGAGTTGAGGTTTTTCCTACTTGTTTTTTTGGTGCTTGTTTTGGCTTTGGGGATACAGGGAGGGAGTGGGATATTTGTGCTAGTATCACATAAGTGCAGAAAGTAGGAGCAATGAAGTGAGGCCTGAATTTTGTGCTAATTCACATGTAAAGTCTCAGGAGTTTGCTTTTCACATGGACCCATGGTTCCTGCTTCAGTGCCCCTGTCCTGTTGACCAGCATAGTCCTTTTTATTGGAAATGGTAGCTGGAGAGCTAGAAACCAGTTATTTGGGTCCCAGCACGTGGAAAGCTGTCTCCTCTGCTGAGAGAGTTCTCCTCCACGCCTGGGAGCTCCTTGCTATCTCTTTTTGACAGCAGCATTGGTGAGTGGCTGCAGCTGGCTCCCATTACTCTTTGCCCAGAGGAAGAGCAGCCTCACACATGTCTGGTCCCTACCTGCTCTTTAGCCCTGCAGACTCCCCCTTCTTTTCCACTAATTTTGATTTCTCACTCCCACAGAGGAAGGTGCCTTCCTGTGCTCTCACCCCCCACACTGCTGCCAGTACCTTTCTCCTACTGCTAGTTACTCTTGTCAAGCAGGGGCTGCTTTTCAAGTGCCCCAGGGGGACCATTTTCGTGTGGCTCCTCCATTCTGTCATTCCTGGATTTTAATGTTACCCTTTTTCTCTCTCTTTCTACCACAGGGACATCCTCAAAAGTGGAGGCTCAGCTGTGGATGCTGCCATCGCTGCCTTGATCTGCACCTCGGTGATGAACCCTCAGAGTTCAGGCCTGGGTGGTGGGGTTGTATTTACCATCTATAATGCCAGCAAAGGTAAGGGCCAGCCCCGTCTCCCTTGCAGACACACAGCTGCCATGGAGAAGTCAAAATCCTTCAAGTTCTCTCAGAGCAATTTTTTGGATATAAAAGCTGCATTCTCTGATCACAAACTTTTCCTAACCCAAACATCCATTCCAGGGAGCGCATCTTCTTTTTGAAGCAAGAACATGGCAGGGGGGCAAGGAGCTTTGGATGTAAAATGAACTGACTTTGCGTCGCTTTCCCCCACAAAGCAATCCTAAATTATATTTCCAAGTCATATAGCTGACAGTGCAGCAAGGTGTGAGTGGTGCTGAGCTGCTGCTGGGGTGGTGGCAACAGGGTGAGGTGTGTGCAGCAATGTGAGGGGGTTGAGGGCTCAGTTGAGCCCTTGGGCTGGGACTTCAGGGCCCATTCTGCCCTCACTGGTGGGGGTAGGACTCCCCAAAGTCTTGGTGAGACTTTCTGACCCAAGAGATGCATTCTGGTTTCAGAAATCTCAATGTAGCAATGGTCAGGGCCTGCTGGGAGCCTTTCTGTGCTTGGCTTAACTCCTAGTGTTGTGATCTTGCGTCTATGTTTTTAATGGTGGAGGTTTTTAATTGTCTTGGCTCCCCAAAGCCCCCCGAGCTGATTGATCTAAACAGTAAAATCAACAACGGACACAGTAACAATGTTGTGGTTTTAAAAGCACTGCCAAGGAGCCTCACAGAGTCACGGGTCTGGAAGTGCTTGTGTGGCTCTTACACAATAGCATCATTTGGCAAAACACCTGTATTGTTCTTTTTTCCTTTTTGGCAGATCTATGTATTTTTGTCCCCTACCAAAACTCCTTTTGTGCTACCTGTAGTATCCTGCTGCCCAGAGCTGCACATGGCCATGCACAGCTCAGGTGCTTGGTAAGCTAGGTAGCTCTATGGGCTCCTGCAGCACAGCTGCCTCTGTGCACTGTGATAGAAAAATATAAGTACAAGGCAGAGAAAGAGGTGAAATAACACCTGAAATACAAAGGGCATTGGGTTTTTTTTCTGTTCAAGCTTCCTGATACATAGAGGATCTTTGGGTGTCTTCATTCTGCTTATAAACATGATGGACATACCTCACCATTCCTTGCAAAATGGCCCAATAAGGAGCATGAGGCTCACGTTACGTCTCTGACATGTCCCACATGTAGAGGAAGTCAGGAACCTGCAAATCAGATGTGAAGCAGCACATCCCAACCCATGTCCGAGGCCCAAGAGCTTGGAGGGGACCTTGAATGTCTGGAGACAGGCTCTGGCCTTGTTCCTGTACCTTTGCTGCCTCCAGGCAGGCACTGCTGTGCTGTAACTAAAATCGTGGGTGCAGATGACTGTGTGCCGACCGCAGCCTGTCCCTGCAGTGTGCATGGCCCATTGGCAAAGGGCTCCAGAGCAGTTCAACCCCATGGGCCCACAGCTTGCTGAAAAGCAATGTTCACCCGCTCCAGGAGGACAATGTTATGTATCCCCCCTTTTCCTTCCTAGGAACAGTGGAGGTGATCAACGCCCGTGAGACGGTCCCACGAGTGTTTCCACACAACTTACTGTCTGGCTGCACTGCTGGTTTCCCTGTTGGTAAGGACACAGAGTGGGCCATGAGGGCTGTGTCACAGAGCTCAGGGTAGGGGGACCTAGGACCTTGCTGACCCCCCCTCCCCGCCCCCGTGAAGCTCTGTTTAATGGATTGTTCATGTCCTGGGTCTTCTTTCCTTACTTTTGCAAAAGTAATTAAAATGCTAGGTCCATAAAATGCCTGTTACGTAGCATTGGCAACCTGACCAGCAGGGAGCGTGGGGAGCATGACAGGAAGAGAAATGGGAACATAACATTATAACTTCATAGGAAGTCTGCATTTGAAGACCAGATTTCCCAAAGCACTCATTTCCCAGCAGTTCCTATGGAGAAAAATGTGTCAATAGCATTTCTGACTTTCTGGAAATGAAGCAAAAAAATCAATCTAGTGTGGCTGCCCGTGTCCTCACATTGGGGAAGCAACCTGGCAGCATCAGGAGTGGGACTGCTGGGCTCTAGCTTAGCTCAGCTACCTCTTTGCCACCTTACTCCCATCCCAGGAAGCTCCACGTCCATCTGCTATTACTAGTTTGGCAGCAGGCACTCGCTTGAGCAGCACATCTTGGATCTCTCCACATTTCCTGCTGCATTCATTTTCCCTCCTTAGCACATTTTCTTCCAGGGTGTGCCCTAGCTGCTGGAGGAGATGTTCTCCTTGAAAGAAGGACTCAGGAACAGCTCTGGTTGGAAGGGGCAGCTGGAGGTCTCTGCTCCATCTCCTGCTCAAAGCAGGGGTATGGATGTCAGAGCTGGCTCAGGCTGCTCAGGGCCTTGCTCTGTCACAGTGTTTAGCTTTTTCCAAGGATGGACAATTTAACAGCTTCACTTCTTCTAGTGAAGGCTCCATGTAGTGCTGTTTCTTTTACATCCAGCTCCCACTTCTCTTGCTGCAACATTGTGCTTTCACTGTGCTCCTTTGAGTCTGGCTCTGGCTTTTCTATACCCCTTCTATTAGGAAGCAGAAGAATGTACAAACAGAAAAAGATAGACAGTGAAAAAACCAAGCCTGCTTTTAGAAGTCTCAGTTGCCTCTACAAATCCACGCCTCCCTTGGACTGCTTTCAGGGAGGTGAAACCTCAGGGCTGTCACTGTGTGACACTTGCTCTGCTTTCAGGTCCCGGCTGGATCGCTGTACCAGGAGAACTTCGGGGGTATGAAGCAGCCCATAGGCGGTACGGCCGCTTACCATGGAAAGCCCTGTTTGAACCAACCATCAAGGTCCTTTCAGAGCCACTTGTCATTTCCCCAGTTATGGAGAAGTTTATTCATCACCCAGCCTTTGCCACTCTAGGAAAAAGCCTGTGGTAAGACCCACAAATTAAATTGCAGCGTGAGGACCACTGCTCCCTCAGCATCAGACCCTTCCTCTGGCATGCTGACTTGGAGCACAGGCTTCTGCTCAGTGAATGCTTGCTATGGGGAGGGAGGGAACAGAACTGGGTTTTTAAAAGACAACATCATTGGGTAGGAAAAAGGGATGGGTGCTGAGGACAGAGTAAGCATGTGCTGAAAACTGATGGATGTTTTTCTTTAACAGCCCACTCCTTTGTGATGGTCAGAGGTTTTTGAAGCGTGGAGAGACCTTCAGGTGGCCAGCACTGCAGCAAACACTGACGGTTGTAGCAGAAAACGGAGCTACAGCATTTTATGAGGGACAGATAGGAAAGGCCCTGGTGGAGGACATTAGGAAAGCTGGTAGGTACCAGATGTAGTTAATGCTAACAGACCAGTGTTTTCCCAGCAGCTGGCTAACAGTGAGTCAGTATGAGGGGAGAGCCAACATGTGCCATTCACTTGCCACTTGGGATGGTAGCTGGCATGGGAAGGGGCCACCTTTCCCCACTTCTTATAACTCGGGCATAGAAGCAGGACTAAAAGCTACTGCTCTGTCATTCACCCACAGTGCTCATGCATTGGCCTATCCAACTTAGGCTTTGTGCTGTCCTGGAATTTGGTGTTAGGTGAGGACACATGAAGAAGACATTGCTGTGCTTGGTGGGAGATAGTTGGGAGCATAGAGGCATGGTTCTTTAGAAGCTTTACCAAGTCTCTGGTGTAGCCAGCCCATAGTAGGTAGATGGTAGAAGATAATGTGCTAATGCCAGCTACCCATCTAGTTTTCTGTTGAAGGGTCCAGCCTGTCACTGGAGGACCTTAAGGCATACAAAGCAGAGGTGTCCTCAGCTCTGAACATCACCCTGAACAACCACACCACAGTGTTTTCTCCTGGACCACCCATGGGAGGTGCTGTGCTCATGTTCATCCTCAAGATACTGGAAGGTAAAGTCCTAAGGGAAAGAGAACAAAACAAGGTTTGCAAAGTGTTGCTCTAGAGCAGTAGCGAAGTCCTGGGCAGAAATGGAGCTGGTGAGCGCTAATGGGTCCAAAACAGCAGCATGACCATGCTGTACAGTGGGATGATGGCCTGGCTCATTTTTACCGTGTATCAGCATCACCACAGCTGCTGCAAAGGCCAGAGGATGCACAATTTTTCCACGGCTTCAAGGATTAAGTCACAGCAGAAATTAGTACTAGGTTGCCTCTGTATCCACATCCTGCTAAAGCGCAGGGAAAACTTGGTAAGACCTGGGATGGCAAAAGGAGGTGCCTTTCAATTTTGTTTTTAGAGTTCTTAACAAACCTATTGCCTTGACTCTAACAAAATTATCTCATCGTACTCTATAGAGTATAAGCTCCATGAAGCATCACTAGCAACACCCGAGGAGACGGTAGAAACCTACCATCGCATCGCAGAGGCCCTGAAGTTTGGCAACATGCTTAAATCCAGCATGCGTGACCCAGCCTTTTCTGAAGCTCAGGTAAGCTGGCATGGTACAAAGGGGCAGCGACAGACACCCACAGCACTGACAGCTTCTTCTACACTGCTGCTTGAACAGAGAAGGAGCAGGGAAATCCCACCTCCTGGTTTTCTTTTTTAAACCCTGCATCATCACCAACTCATTTTAGCCTATGTGCTTAGGCTTCAGGCAGGCTGCCTATCCTGCCTGCCAACACACACTACCAAGCAACGTGCTAACTGTCCTGCTTTGCAGCCATGGGAGGAAAGAAACTACTCAGAACTGCTAGGCAAGAGCACTGCAGCTCAGTTGACCAAGGCAGAGGCAGGATTAGGCCATTTACTCTGTCTGCAGTTTCTGTTCAGCCATAGGCTGGTGCTCCCTTGCCTGATGAGGGATGTGCACATACTCTTGCCAGTGTTTACATGCCTCAGTACCGACCTTGCTTCATTTTCTGTGTTGAGAGTGGCCTGGGGATTCAGGCTGGGTCTGGATACTTCAGGTCCCCAAGCTCTGACTATTGGGGCTGAATGCCCCAGGCTTCTCTATGCCTAAAGACCTAAAGACCCTGTGCCTGTCCTTTGGTGACTCAAGCTATGTGTCCTTGCTGTCATTGCAGGAGACTGTGGGGCCCATGCTGTCTGACGAGCTTGCTGAGCTTGCCAGACACCGAATAGATGCCCGTGGTGACCACCCCCTTACCCATTACAACTTGTTGGAGTCCATCTACAGCCACAGATACAAAAGCAAGGGCACAAGTCACGTCTCTGTGCTTGCTGCAGATGGCAGTGCTGTGTCCGCCACCAGCACCATCAACTACCCGTGAGTAGCCAGGGGGCTGGTAACTGTGTCACAGGCCACTTGTCAGGTTCACAGTGTACCTGCAAGAGCTGTTTGCCAGCAATGCAAAGCCCTTGGGCTTCGCTGGTGTAGGCAGTCTTTACTTGTGAACAGCTTTTCCATATGACAGGAAAGGTCTTTGAGAATCACCTCAATACCGTAACAACTTGCTGAGCTCTGCAGAGTTTCTGTGGGTTGGGCAAATCCCCATGTGCACTAGTGACAGGGAGCTCATCTCTGGCACCAGCACAGCAGAACCTTTTGGATACCCCATCTGGGGCAATTTTGGGATGGGAAGAGACAGTGATAACCCACAGGGTACCTTGGGTCAGTTAATGTCACCCACAACAGCAGAGCACTGGGCACTCAAAGGCTTCCTCTCTCCCCTGCAGGTTTGGCTCTTTTGTATATTCTAACCAAACTGGGATCATTCTAAACAATGAACTTGCTGATTTCTGCACAGCAAACAGAAGCATTAAACCAGGTGAGTATTATCACCCCCAGTATGAAACACAGAGCAGGAGATGGATGTGCAGGCTCTGTATCCCCTGAGTCTGCCAAGAGAGAGAACATCAACACTGATGGCAGGATTGCTGCTCACAGTTCCTCAGCTGAGTTGAATATGCTGCAGCAAGACCTGAATACTTGTGGTCTTGTTGAATACATACCAAGAGATGCTGCCTATTTAGCCTGTGCCATTAAGGTCCAGTTTCTATGAGATGGGGTCTGGGCACAAGCACGCTTGCTTCTCTGAAAGACTTGAGCTTCTTGAGGAATGAGCAGCAGCTCATTTCCTTGGGAAATGCAAGAAGAGCGGGGCAGCTAAAGTCATGTGTCTCTCCAACTCCTTTAAGAGCTACATTGGGGAATAATACTCTGCTTCTGCTCTAGGAGAGAAGCCTCCCTCAGCAATGGTGCCTTCCATTCTCATCTCCAAGACAGGAGACATGCTGGTGATTGGAGGAGCAGGTGGAACCTGGATTGTCAGTGCTACTAGTATGGTGAGTGAACAGGTACTGTAGAGGAGTACCTTCCACTGCACAAGGGGAGCACAACCTGTCCTGAACAAAAGGAAGTACTTTGCTGCTGAAGTCTAACAAAAATCTTGTTCAGAAATCAAGAAAACACAGGTAAGGCCGCAAGAGGAAAAACAGAAGTGTTTTTACTTTAACTTTCTTAACCTGGAGTCAAGTAGGGGAAGGAGTCCATGCTAACACCTGAGCTGAATACAGAAAGAACAATTGTCAGTATAAAGATGTAAGATCCATCAGTAGAGATTGAATTCAAGGACAGCACTTTGGCTCAGGGAAAGCATTCTGGGCAATATCATTATGTGCTCTGTTACTATTCTAGCAGGACTTGTGGTTGAGTGCTGGTTGAGTCCTGGTTCAGTGCAGCTCCTCTTACAGCCCAGGTTTGCCCCATCCTGCAGGCAGGATTTACAATAGAGCTGCTCTGGCCTAACACCAGTGCAGAGGCTGGCAGAATGTAACCCAGGTTTTTATTCAATATCCATAGTCAGGGTGGCATTTGTTTCCTTGCAGGCAATTATAAACAAGCTGTGGTTTGGCTACGACTTGGAACATGCTATTTCAGCTCCCATCATGCATACTGAAGGTGACAGTATCCTGTTTGAGGACCACTTCAGTGAGGTGAGTGGCCTCGTTTGGATCTTCTTCTCCTTTTGGTAAGAAGGACACTGATTCTGTAACTCTCCTGAAAAATCCTGGGTGCTTAAATCTCACTTTCTCAACCTGACCCATGTACACATCCTTCATTTTCACACCTGGCAGTGCTAAGACCTCAGGCTTCTGCCCCATTCACTCCATTTCCTCTTCTCTCCCCCTTACAGGAGATTAGAAGCAGTCTGCTCAGAAGAGGACATAAGGAAAAGAAAGTTAAGTTTGCAATGAATGTTGTGCAGGGAATTTCCAAGGAAGGAAAATGCATCTCTGCTTACTCTGATAAAAGGAAGCTGGGGAAGTCAGCTGGGTATTAGCATGAAACGCCATCACAGCTCACAAAACTACAGGATTCAGAATGTACTTTGGCTTGGACATGCTAGTATTGCCTGTTCCTGTCAGGATGCCTCGGAGAGCGTGGGTAAAACTTGTGCTTAAACCCAATTCCAGAGAATGCAAGTCACCCTCAGGCAATACAACAGGTCAGCCAGCCTTGTTTAGAGCTACATCCTCCCTCACTTATCTGATACATGGAAAAACATATTTCTTGAGCATGTCAGCTATTCAGAGTAAGATAATACAAAATGGGAAAGGAAAACTGGTCCAAACCCCACTGAGAACACTGTGATGGCCCAGATGTATCTTCCATTCCTCCTGGAGAGTCCCAGTGAAGGGTAGAATTGGTTTCTTTCAGGCTGTTGCCACAATAAGCTAATCATTATTATTGTGACTCAGCAATGTGAATTAAGTAACTATTCTGGTTATGAGGATTAGGAGCAGTGTCTGTAGGGTCTGAACTGTAAAATCATTAAGTAAGTGTCCAGGCTTAGAGGGTGGGTTTGGAAAGGGAAGAGAGTAAAACCCCACACTCTTCCTCTTTGGTTCCCTACCCAAAGAAGCCCAATTTTTCCCAAAGGAGGCAGGTGAAATTGGCTCACCATAGCTCACATCTGCTGTCCTACTACACTCTTGCTTTGGGGATGCAAAGGACCCAGAGTAACTGTGCCAAAGCATCCTTCAACCCTGCACATTGGTGACTTTGAGAATAAGCCTCCTATCGGACAATGTGTGTCCCCTGGTCCTGGGGTGGGCAGGCTTCAGCTCAGCTCCCCAGGGGCACTTCTCCCTGTGGTGAGAGGAGTCCCAAATCATGCCAGTTCTCCCTCCACATGCCAGCAGAAGAGAAGTCATTTGGGAAGGCAGGTGAGGCCTGCAGGGGAAGAGCTGTTACTTTGGGGAGCTTTAGAACTTTCTTCAACATGCAAAGGATATGTGCCCAGAAGCCTTGTTTGTAGCCATGAGCTCAGCCGGGCCAGGCAAACACCACGGCTTGCTGAGAAGTTATGCAGCACTACCAAGCATTACCACAGTGCTTTTCTCCTGTAGTCTAAGGACATGCTCCAACTCCCTCTTACCACAGCTAGTCTCTGGGCAGAACTTGTACACTGTCTTAAAAGAACCATTACAAAGAGAGGAATCCTTTGGAGGAGAGAACGGAACTCATGTGGCTGGACACAAAAGGCCTTTTGCAGTTATTTCATAACTTTACTTCGCTCAAAATGGCCAAGAATCAAACATTAAAAAAAAAAAAACCTAAAAAACCCCCAAAACCAACCTCCCCAAAGCTTTTCTCAAATAGCTGGGACAACTTCCCATGACTCCCAAGAACTCCATCTTCTGAAAGCTGATGAGCTGTACTTCCCTATGGGCACATGGGGAATGTATGTGTGTTTCTGAAATTGAAGCCAAACCAGAGCAAGGCACTAGCAGAAGCCTCCCGTGTGTGTTTTAGTTCATATCTCACACATAGCCCATGATATTCCTAGTACCCAAGCAAACAAAATTCCTCTGTAAATGCCATAACAAGTACTTGTGCACATACTACTAAAAACCAAACAAGGCCACACACAAACCCACTTGCAAACAGGGCCAGATAGGTTTCAAGTCTACATTCTTACCCACAAAGTCTGTCCAATAAAGCCATTGACGTGGTGGAATCTCAGCCTTCAGTTGCTCTTTAATGATGTGCTGAGTCAAGCTGACTAGAGCCAGACACATGTTTTCCTTCAGAAGTTGTACTCTAAGGACTGTAGCATGACTGCAGCTTGTATATGAAGGGATTCTGATGTATGAGCTTAATGAGAGAATTCTGAGCTGCCAGATCATAGCCGCAAGCACTTAATCATGCATCTGAAAGACAAGTTTGTTATGTGGAGAGCCAGCTCCAGGCACTTTCCCCTCCTTCCTCGTCCTAGTGGAATATATCTTAAATCCCCTAGTTCAGGAAGGACTACTGGTTTCTCCATTAGTGGTGCTCACTCAAGCAGAAGTGGCACAGCACCCTCTTAGTAAACATTAAAATGTGGCTGAATGTGAATAAGGCCAGGGAATCAGCCTAAAGTTTGCAGGGGGGGCAGTTTGTGTTCATCTGAAAGGGATTCCTTTGGGGGTTTTTGACAGTCATATTCAATCTACATAATTCACTACTGTCATTAACTCCCTCCTTCACTTCAGCTACCAGTTTCTGGGTACATTGGTTCTAGTGTCGGAAATAACCCCCTATGGGGTGCACCTATGGGCACCAGACACCATCTGTGGCTCATGTTTCAGGACTACGCAGACTAACTAGACCAGATGCTGGCTTTAGCCAGATCTGAAGTTATTTCTGGCCAGCCCAACTGAGCTAGAGTTTACAAAAACCAACTGAGAACAGCACTGCCTGCAGACAGGCAGAGTGGCTCTCCCTTCCCTTTTAAGCTTTGGGCAGCCTTAGGCCATGCTCCATCATGTCTGGGTAGCAGAAAAAAAACAAGTCACCAGGTAACTAAGCCTCCAATTGCATTCACTTCTGATGACTTCTGTAATCCAGCCCATCACCTTGCCACAGTACAGCAGTATCACATCTGCTTCCCACCAAGAAAGTGTGGGAATATTATCTGTAGTCCAGAGCTCACTGCGATTTAACAACTTTGCTACTAACACTGAAACTGAGCCAAATAAGCAGTTTATAAAACCCACCAGAGCTTTAATTTGCAAGAAGGAAAGGAATGAGAGTGCGGGTGTCCCACTGCAGCAGTCCTGTAGTCCTCACTAGCAAACATCTGGTGAAGCTGAGGAACTGCACCTCCCGTAGGATCTCTGCTCTCATACTGCCACCTCCTCACCGCTGCTGAGATCTGCTTGAGTCAGGAGCCTCCGACTCTGGTCTCTCCCCATTCATGTTCATGCCAACAGGAGAGAGTTATTTTTGTACTTAGCTTACACAGATTGTTAAAGCATCACTGTACAGAAGCCGCTCTATTTTCTGGTGAAGTCTTTAAATTATATTTTTAATAAAGTGTTTTAAACCAGTCTGGGAATTTCTCCTTAAACTGCTGCCTCCCCTGACACCCAAGCTTTTGACTGCTTTTGAGAGAGGACTGTGATGCAGGTGTTCCCAGAACTAACACTTGCTCATTCTGGAGACTTGGCGCACTCAGTTCAGTGATAAAAGGATACAGGTTTGTCCCCAAACCACTCTCATTCTTAGAGGAACACAATGACTTTGGGTAATTTACCACCACTGCCTTCGCTGCATCTAACACACTGTCATCAGTAACAGCTTAGCAAAAAGGAGCACAGAGCACATCCTGGGCAACCTGTGGTAAAAACCTCTCATTTAGTGGAAGTGGTAGAAGCAAATATCCATGTTGAAGTTAGGACTCTTTAAGCATGATGTAGTTTATTCCTTAAAAGTAGACTCTCCTCAGTTCCAGAAACTGCTGGGAAAGAGAGGCCCGATTCCTAAAATCTCAGCCTTTCATTTTCTCTGCAGTGCATTCTGTATTTTAAGGTTTTTCCAAACTGACGGGAAGTTGCAAGAAGCCAAATAGTTGAGTTCAGTTACTGCTACTTATAAACATCCCTAGAGCTTGACAACATGCTGGAACCGTTGGCTTTTTTTTTAGGCCAAGTATTAGTCCATGCTGGTAGGTGAACACCAAAACCTCCTCACGCATAGTTACACTCTTAGCTGTTCCAGATCAGATACGGGTTTCTGGGAGGTCATTCATTGTCTGATTAATGGTAACTTACCTTCTAACAAAAGTAGCTGCAGGGTGCCCTTCTCTAGAGGTTTCATTTCCTCAGACTCTGGTATTTCAGGCCTGCAGTTTGATGTGGTAAGAAGCAAACTGGAGAAAAACAGCCTTGTTTTGGAGATTTAACTGAAGAAAAGAGAAATACCTCAGGAGAGCTTCTTTCACACAGGCTCACCATCCCTGCTCACAGGAGCAACTGTGCAGGCAAGAAAATGTGTGACTCCATGTTCATTTATTTAGTTGTGCTCAGAGTTTTACAGGTAGCATTTTCCCTTTAGACCTTCTCAACAGAAATATAAAAAAGTTTGAAGCCATTTCCCCACTTACACACTCACCTCCAATAACCAACTGAAGTGAAAAGCAGAAACATCTTTAGTTAAAAGAAAGAGCAGTGAGATTGTGAAGGCTTCTCCCAGTCTAGAGCTGGGCTTCCTGCTAAGGCACAGACCTATTAGTTTGTAACTTAAAAAACTCCAGTCCCCAGAGTCCTGTAACTCCCACCTACTCAACAGAAAACAGCTCTTCTCTAGCAGTGACAGGGACATTCCTGGTAGCTGACACTGTGCAGGGGAAACACTTCCTGCAGCTCGAATGAGCTTATTCAGAAGCTCTGGGTACCCAGTTCATGTGCTGAAGAGGAGACAGGGAGCAAACTCTTCAAGGTGAAAGAGTCTTTTGAAGTAAGTACTGCATGCCCTGATACGACATGCCTGTCTCAGCAGGCTGCTGTGGCATGAGGCACTTCAGTCATAGCTGTAGAGAACTGTCCCAGCTCTGTCAATAGAACCACAGGTAAATTTGTTCTTTCCTGTGAGAAGTCCCTGAGTTGCAGACCTAAAGGATCTTCCCCCCAAACACACCTCAGTGTCACTAGACCATCGAAAAAAGGAGCCGAGCCACATCAGTAGCCTGCAGGGAAGCCACCTTTCCGGGAATCAGAGGCTGCAGCCCATCCTTCGTCTGTTCTGAGAATGGCTTGCACAACTGCACCACCGCTCACCCGCGTGGTGTTGTGTTTCCTCTTCCTTAGTTCTTCTTCTATACCCTGGAATGCAGAAGTGAATGAGGACAATGGGAGAGGAGCTGCACACGTGCCGCAACCTGCATCCTCTGTGACTACCCAGATGGCTGTATTAGGTGAATCTAAAACTACATGCTGTTCCTCCTCTCCACTGGCATGCCCTGCTTTTGAGGAGGTGGAATTGGGAAGATGTGGCATTTGTGGTGCTTAGTGTGAGCTACCAATACTGTTCCTGGTCATGGAGCATCTGATATTCATATGCAAACAGCCAGAGCTGACTGATCCTGTTTGGGAATGGGGAAAACACAGGACTTGTATAGAGCAGGGCATCCTCCACAGTGCAGGCAGGCATCTCGGCTGTTACCTCAATAAGATGCTCATTAAAGGAAGATCTTCTGCATAGTTTGATGAAGAAAACTGCCATATGTAGGAGTAATAGAGGCATGAGATGAGAGATATACAAATACTTCATCAGTCTCAGGCCTCTGGGACATGTAATTCCTCAGGGTGAAGGAAGCTGCCAGCTCAGGTGAGTGGTACGCAGGGCTAGGCAGATGTTGCCATTGGCTCTCACATCAACAGTGCTGCGCAGTCACCTTTGCTGGGAAAAGATTTCCAGGTTTGTTCTCATGTCCCTTTATGCATCCTCCTGCGCTCTGTGCCGGCACAACTGGGAGGTTGTGCAATAGGACAAGCGTTTCCTGAGGGTCACTGGATTTAGACTGCTGAATGGTTGGGGCCCTGATGTGGTTTTGTGATTTGCAAGTTTTGTGAGCCAAACAACAGTGTAAAAAAATACGTACCCTCAGTTTCAGATGTAGGTCATGTTCGAATGCACCCCTTCAAACCCATGGGACTGAGATTAAAGGTACACTCCGAACAGTACTTAACCTGTGTCAGCTTCAGTACTGCTCACCTAGGAGCATTTGGCAAAGCGTTGTGATTTTCCACAAGCCTGTCTTCCCAAAACTAGGAACCCAGGCCATACAAGCTCACACACCCCAGACTCCAGCTAGACAAACCTCCTCTATTTCCTGCTCAAGCTCCGTGATACTGGGAAACAGCTGATCATGTATTCTTGGCTCTTCCACGGCTTTCTTCACATCATAGCCAAACCAGATGGTATTGATGATTGCCTGTAAGAAGCAAAAAGCCTCAGTGTTAGTTACTTGTCTTCATAGAAGCCTAACCCTTGTAGCAACATAGGCAGAGTTATCTGAAGAATGTTCACAAGAGATCATTAAAGGCATACTTTATGGTTCTGGATGCTTTCAGTGGTTCCTCTCTCAGCTAACCAAACCACAGGTACAGCAAGCCATTTTATATATGCTGAGGAGGATTCCCACACAAAGAGATTATGAGTTACTAACATAGTAAAAGGATCAGATCATCAAGCTATTGTAGCTGGATTTATGGTGCTGTGATTAAGCTAGTGCTGGCTGACACACACAGCAGTCACCTCAGCAAACACAGCTACAGCCTCCTGTTACTGTGCAACCAGTTTCCTTAAACCTGATTCATTTCCACATGATTAAATTGCAATTTGGAGCTGCTGGCAAATGAAAACAGCTTTGGGATGAAGAGCTAGAAAGCTGCTTGTAGCGGTTTTTACAGAGACGTCTTTACCTGAGCCAGAAAGCAAGATCCAGCCTGACGTGATGTGCACAACTGTGTGTGCTGGCACAGGAGACAGCTTTCTCCTACATTCACTTCTAGGCTAGCTGGGCATTTGAATGGCTGCCACAGCAGCCCACAGAGAGCCTGCCTGTCAGATGGCCTGAGACCATACCTGGCGTAAAGTCTTATTCAGCTTTTCTGTGTAACTTTCATCCAAAGTTCGGGATTTTGGAAGGGAATGGTTCTAAAGTAGCTAAAGAGACTAGTTCATGGAGATCCAGGAACAGAAGTCGAAGCTAAATTGAAGCCAAAAATCTTCTGCAAGTGGTAAGAACAACTTGTCAAAGGAAAAGACCTGGAGTCCCTGAAGGAAGTGATTACCTTTGTAGCTGGGGCAGGAGCTGCAGATGGAGGTCTAGCCTGCAGGAGGCCAGGTAGGAACCTCCCTTTCAAGCCCCTGGCACACAACAGAGCTATAGCCATGGTGTAGTAGGTGCAGACTTCAGCCCCTTACCCCAAACACTGCCTCTCCCCCACCTTGTTTGGCCTTAGCTGTGTCACCTGTTCTCCCACATCATCACGTACCAGTGCTGTTGCTGTGGTTATTTTTGTTCCTCCAGAAGCACCAACCACCATCCTGACCTTCTTCATTTTATCCACCAAGATGGAGGGGCACATAGAGGACATCGGCTGTTTACCTGTTGGGGTCAGAGGTGCAAGACAGGCTCAGCTTTCCACCTGCATCTTATGAACTGCCAGCTCCTGCCCCCATGTCTGAACCCAGAGCCTCAGTATCCACCTTCCTGACTCAGCTCATGTGTCTTGTCAGCCCTTGGAGATCCCACTGTTCCCTGTACCCATCTCCTTCATGCTCCTGCGATGCAAACTCAGCCCTGGTTCTTCACAGAGACTGAGGGTACCTTTCCTCACAGTCCTGTCCCAGCTGGGCTTGTCTGTGATGCAGCTGCCTCCAATATGCTATGGCACATTCCTTCCTGTCCTTTCATTTCCCTGTCTCTCTCCAAAACACAGGTTAGCAGAATCCCAGCCTCTTTAGTAGCATTTATATGGGTCTGCAGGAAACAGTAGTGGAGCAGGCAGATTGCTTGGGTTAGATATGTGAGCTGTATCTACTCAAAGCTGTCTTACAGCTGCCAAGGCAGCACAGGGAGAAGGCTGAGCAGTGCCATCTAACACTTTGTAGTTAGCTCCTGCTGCTGCCTCCCTCTTAAATCAGTTCAAAGAAATCTTTTGCAGCTCTAAGTAATTTCATCTGACATGTGCTGAGCTCCCAGGGAAAGGATTTCTGGCTGTTGGAAGGAGTCAGACACAAAAGTTGATCTTTAGACAGCCTCTCCTTCAGGACTGCACCAGGGGCTGGTTGCGTGCTTTTGCCAGGGATGCCAGATGACTTTCCATCCTCTGCAGAAAGGCCCAGCTCTGTGCCTGATGGGAGAGGTACTGCAGCCTACCTTGCAGACACCACAGCATTAATACGCAAGTCATAGCCAAAAGCTGGAGTCAGAAATGTAGTTTATAGTTCATACCTGGTGCTATGAAATTTGCTGGAGAAGGAGGGATTCCAAATCCATTGATTATGTAAGGTGAGCTGAAGTCATCCATCTCATCATTAAATAGGATTCCACTCACTTTGGATCGTACATCAGAGCCAAAGCTAGAAAAAACAAGTTGGTGCAAATACGTCAAAACTAGAGGAAATCCAGGAGAACCTTCAAGTGAATTACTGCAATGTCAAACCTGGAATTTGATTGGAATTACTCTCCAATCTCTCCTCTTGTAAAGGACGTTCTGTCACCTCTTGGGGAAAGGAAGCAGTTTATACCACGAGTAGACAAAGAGGAAAGGCAGCCCAGAGCCCTGCTGTACAGCTCCCCTGTAACAACCCCAAGAGGAAGAACAGCACAGCAGCTAAATACAACTATTTCCCTTTCCAGCGGGCAGAATGGCACTCCATCCAGAGGCAACATAACTCACAGGCTGGCACACTGGGGAATCACTGAGGATTTGCTTTGATGTGTCAAGATGGAGACATTTTCTATGGACAAAAAGAACCTTCACCCCCTTCCAAGCTTCAAGCTACACACACGGAACACAGCTCTTCCTGCCAGCACTTGAAGACAAACACTGCACTTCCAGGCCAGCTGTATTAGCTCAAACTCCTGTCTGAGAAGTCAGAGCCAGCAGTGATACCACTGCTTATAATAAGATCCAGATGCAGTGCATGTTTTCTTGGTGGGTGAACTCCACATGAGAGAGGACACATCTTGTTCTCTGACCCAGCCACATAGGTCTCAGTGTTAAGAACTGACCTGCAAGCTCAGCAGTAGTGCCCATCAACAGTGCTACTCATCACTACCCCGACAAAGAGGTGACAGTTCAGTGATGTTTTATACCAACCACAGAACCACCACTAGGAAGATGACAAAGGCCTACATGGAAGTAATGTCCGAGCTCATACTATTGGTTGATGGTGCTGGTGGCGGACACAGCACTGCCATCATCAGCCACAATGGAGAGGTGGGATGTACCGGCATTATCTCCAATGTAATATACTGGCTCATAGTAGTCAACTGGATGGGAGGTGTTGTCTGTGATTCTCCTTCGGAGACTATCCGCAAAGAACTCAGACGTCATGTTTCTGATCGCCTGTCAGAGAAATCCAATGCAGTTACTCAGCAGATTAAGTTTAAGTGACATGTAGTTATGAGGCTGATATCCAATACTTCAGAGCACGGAAGAGTGGCAAATCCCAGCAGTGAAGCTATAGTTTTCCAGCAGGGGCATTCCTCCTTCTTGAGAGATGGACATTGTACCAAAAATCATTTTAAGCAGTCACAAAAGCAGCTGGTACAATGCAGCCCTTTGTGTAGGGAGATAATCGGCATCTATCATTGCAGGCCTATGGAAAGCTGTCATTGCTTTACATCAACACTGCTGTAAGCCGTACGCAAGCAGTGTTACACTTGCTTCAAAGGTGAGAGGAAAGGGATCGAGAGAACTAGGCCAAGACAAGCTCTGATCATTGCTCTGTAAACAGCAAATTGGTATTCATCAAGCTGGGCTGGGCTCAGATCCTGCGGCTTTTGCAGAGTCACAGAAGTAAAAGCACAAAGTGTGAAGTTAGGAAAAGAAGGGTTCCTGCCTCAGCCCTTCCCCTATGTTGGTCCATTTACTTTAGGCAGGACTGGGGTTAGAGAGCCACAGGGATGTCATCTAATAAGGCTTCAAGTGCTATGAAAAGAGGGAGAGTTAGCCCTAAATATAGTCAGGTGCTCCTCATGAATTAAGGATTTTGCTTTTCCTTACATCAGGAAGGTTTCCTCCATTTATATCCCTCATACTCAGCCATGAGTCACACAGGACTTCACATTTGGATTCAGAGATATTACAGTGCCTGCAAATATCAGGTGTCACAGAGCATCCCCAACAAAGTTTAGTCACCCATAAACTTTAAGCCATGCTCCAGCCAGTCTTGGTGTTGCAGAAAGAAAAGGCTTTTGCCAGGTACCTCTGTAATGTTGACAAATTTGGGATCTCCCAGTAAAGTCCTCTTGGCGTAGGCAAAGCGAAAGGCCTCCACAATGCGATGGTAAGTCAGACCTTTCTTCTCCACTGTTTTGATGCTGTCAGCAGAGAAATTATATCCTGGCAACAGAAGACAAATAACTGTGAACAACAAAGGGAAGTCCATGATCAATGGATTGCAAATAAACCTGTGTCAAATGGTATAATTTTGAAGCCCAGCCTCTCACAGATGTAATCACTGGACTGTCCTAATCTCCACACAGAGAACACAGGAGCTCTGGTAGTTTTGAGCACTATGGGAATCACCAGCAGGCTTTTTACTTTGCAGAGATGTTTCCCAAAAAAGCCTCAAGTACAAGTTAGTTTCCACACATGCAGGTATCAGGGAAGTGCCCCAGTCACAAGCATATTTTCCCTCTCACACCTGTATTTCAAGTAGGAAGGAGTTTGCAACAGAAGAGAAATGTTTCCACGTCTCTGATCCCTCCTGGGGTATCAGACTTCCCACCTGCTGGAGGGCTGTCAAGGAAGGCACAGCTCCCAAAACTGAAAAGGTGCTGTCTTTGGAGCCCTCACAGTCCTGCTGCCTGTAAGGTACTGCTCAGGGCACTCACCTTTGAGTATGTTGAAGATGAGGGCAAGCACAGGGCCGCTTAGGGGGGCACTAGGTGTGTAGAGGGTAAACTCCCCAAGTGTGATTGCTATGGGGTCTTCTATCACTGTCGCATTGTAGTCCCGCAGGTCTTCCAATGTGACAATGCCCCCTGGAAAAGAAAAGGAAACTATAAGTGTGGGTTTATGTGATCTTTGATAGGAAGAGAAGGCAATATTCCACCACTGCATCGCAGCAAGGACAGGAGGGAACAAAGGCAGATCTAAAGAGTTGCAAGGTAAAGAAAGCAAAGATGGATGTACAAGAGATTAATTTATTCCTTAATAGATCCAGCTGAGGCTCAGATAGCCTAAGCTTGAAGTTGGGCTGATTTACAGCAGCCAAAACTCTGGTCATCCATCTTTTTATTTTTTTTACAAAGGACACTGGCAATGTCAGGTAACAAAGTCCTAAAGGGTCCTGTTTACAGAAGGAGGATGCAGCTTTTGGGTGCCAATGCTGTGTGCTACCCCACAAGCAGAATCACTTTTATGTTCTATTGCCTTTCTTAACAGAAGGGGGAAGACAATAATTGACCACCACAAATGACTTATTCAGGTGAGGTTCATTGAAGCTAGCCAATGCTAGCTACTAAGGATATGAGACTACCACCATCTAGTGGTATCAAGAGATTAAACAAGCTCAGAGCTTACAGGACCATGTCATGTTTTAGGTAGAAACTTGCTGGATTCATGCTCTGTAAACAGCATGTATCCACTATCTGCATCCAGAAACACATAGGCTTGCTAGACTTTATGGTGCAGAAATGCACAGCATACACTGTCCATTTCAGACTGAGTTTCAAATGCATCCATTAGAGTGCTAACAAATTCTTTGGTGTCCTGTTGCCACACTTCTCAGAGGCAGCATTTCGAGCAGTGGGCTTGACCCGCTTTCAAGGCTTCTGCAGGTCACTGGCTCCTCCCTAGGCGCTGAGCAGCAGCAGTCAAGTCACTCATGCTGTTTTGGACAGATGTCCTGTTTCTCACCTACACTGCGGATGTCATCGATGATCTGTTTTGCCAGGCTTCCTGTGTAAAAGGCATCTGCTCCTTCTCTGGCTATAGTCTCGTATGTGTTGGCTAGTTTAGGCATCTTCATGATATCGCCCTCATGCAGAATTTTCCCTCTTTTGCAGAACACTTCACTAACAGAGAAAGGAGATGGAGAAGAGCAGATCTGAGAGACAAGTTCAACACTATGTGTACCTGTACCAGCTGACACAGTACTGAGGGCTCATGCTAGAGGCTTCTTGGAGAGAAGAGGAACTGTGTAAGCCATGCCCCAAGGGTCCTGAAATCTTGCACTGGGGCATACAAGTGAACAGTGGCTCCTGACCTGAGATTCCACATGGCTCAGAATTTGCTCAGAGAAGCCTACAGGAGGGAGTGTTGACATTTTTCAGCAAGCCAGGCCACCCTCCCTAGCTGCCCAAGTGGCTCAACAACTCCCTCAAGATGCCCAGGAGAGGCCATAGTCCATGCACTCAATCAGTTCAGTTCAGTGCACAGACTGAAGCTATGAGGCTCAAAGCTTCCATTCAGTCCAGGAGAACGTGTTTCGATCCCAGCTTCTCAGAGCACTTTGAGGTAGACTTTAGCTCCCTGTTGTGGTTTAAGTGTCCTGAACCCAGGACACTCCCTCATCAAGGATCACAAATGTGCTGCTGTGGACCTGCCAGATGGAAGTACAAGAGATAGGCCCAGGCTGTACATCGCAACTGGATTGGAAACCAACTTGCAGCTGCCAGAGGTTTTAAGGAAAAGAGAGACTTAAGCATGGTCTCCAGTAGGGCTGGACATAGATAGGAAGGGTTTGACTGTACGAAGTGGAGGAGCACTGAAAACCCTTCGTGTTCATAGTCACTGCCAGAAATGGATAATCAGAGGCATTGTTTGAGAAAGGGTTGGCTGCAGAGTAAGATATGACCCAAATTCCCACTGTCTGACAGCAGGAGAAATGTTCGAGGAGTCTCTGCAATTTCCCCAGCTGCAGGTAAGATTAGCTTGCTATACTTACAGCATGAAGAAAAGCTGAGGATTCAGAAAATACGTTGCTGTCTGACAGATTTATCCGAACAAGTACTCTAATTCCACCTTTGCTCAGACAAATGGACTTCAAAAGACCAGAATTTATCTCTCTTTAAGGGTCAAGACTGAACATTCCTAAAATTGGCCACATTATTTAGCACTGCCAGGTAGCTGGAATAACATCAGGCACAGTGAGTGCTGTCACTGGAGGGGATACACGCTCCTCACAGATGCTACATTACACAAACATAAAGACTTTTCAGCTAGAATGCAGTTACCCCAAATTTCTCTGCAGAGAACAACAACTGCTTTACCTACTACAGTGAGACTGCTCTACCTACCACAGTGAGGGATTGCTCTCAATTGACTCTTCTCTTGATTTGATGGCTGCTGCAAGGCCTTTCCCAATAGGGAACCCTTCTCTTGCCAACTTGATGCTGGGCAGAAACAGGTTTTCCCATGCCAGTTTGCCATGACGTTTGTGAGCCAGTTCATACCCACGGATTTCTCCTGGCACAGCAATGGACAGTCCTCCTGGAGCAGATGAGGAACATATCAGTGTTCCATAGCAAGAAAAGAAAGTGATTAATAGAATACAGGGATAGAGCAGGCTTCTATGTTAGCCCTGTTTTTAGGCAGGGATTACTTACACTACACATACTTCCAGCTCATTTTATGCATATGATGGTAATGGAATTACTTTGTCCGACATAAACATGCCTACATATTATGGACTGCACCAGACAGAGGTTGAAACACCTCTATCCTCTTCCTGTTAACTCATGTTGTTGGGTCATTTCCCCTCAGTGGGCTCTGTACCAGGGAAAAGCTGCCTAGAACACAGAAGTTATCACAGCTGCCTGCAGTTTCCAGTCCCTCAGAGGAGAACTCACTACAGTAGGAGGACACAGACATACTTCAGCAAAAAACCTTTCTGCAGCATTGTAACTACAATTGTGATACATTGATTACTGCACTGCACAGTGATGCTGCAGTTTGTTTCGATCCTGTCTTTACTGGCACCTCCCTGAAGTTCAACATATTTCGCAAACCCCCTCCAAGATGCTGTTCCTCCTTGGTTACAGGAGTGACCATGAAGAGAGCTAGTTAGCATTTCTTTTGGTTTTGATTAGAAAATACTGCCCTGAAAGGAAATGAATTCTTCTCTGGAGCCCTTCAACCATTAATTGAAGCCACCATAAAAGGTGTTTAGGGAGGATATTGAACTGACAAGAACTAAGCTGATCCACAAAGATTGATTCAAAAAGGTGTAAAGACAGAACATGTGCTCTGGATTCACCTGCATTCTCATAAAGTGAAAAGCAGGAAGCGCTGAGGTGAATAACTAGTTTGAAGGGCATTATTTTTAGCTTGCATTGTCAGAACAGAGTTTGCAGACTGTGTAAATTAGAGGACATTTCTGGGTGAGAACTCCTGGAGATAGGCAAGAAGCTAATCTAAAGAAATATTCTTAATTTAAACATGTCAGTAGTAGCTAATGCTGGAGTTATTTGGTCTCCCCAAAGCAATGAAATAGCTTTTGCCATACCTTTCAAAGAAAGCTGTGTGTTGTTCCAAAACATGTCCTCCGATGCTCTGCTTGGAGCCACCTCTCTTGCATTAATGATTTCCACTTTTCCTTTAATGACAGAGCAAGGAAGATGATGTTTAGCTCTGGACTCAATACACAGGCGTGGTCTCTGTTAAAGTCTGCTCAATATGAGCCAGTTTCTTGGCAGCTATTTTGAGGATAGTGTGTTCCCCCAGAGGCTGTGAGAATCAATCTTTTACCCTTATTCAGACAGGATATATCACCTGCTTGAGTAAAGAGTTATCGAACTGCTCCAGATGTGTATGGCCATGTCTCTTACCTGTGCTGCTGTAGATGGTAAAGAAGAGACCCCCTCCAATGCCCATGCTGTGAGCATTCATGAGTCCTACACAGAGCATAGCTGCAATTGCAGCATCCACTGCTGATCCACCTTGCTGAAGGATGTCCCTGTGAAGCAGAAGAGAAGGCATCATATGGTGACATGTTACAGTGTCTCAGCTACCTGTGAGCAGTCAATTAACCTCATCAGAGCAGCTATGGCAGATTCTCTAATGCCCATTTGTCTATAGGTTCCTCAGAAAAAAAGAAGTTTTGAGCTTTTATCAACTTAGAGAACAGATCCTAATGGTCCAGTTCCAGACCAGATCAGCCCTCAGAGACACATCCACACTAGTCTGGAAACACCAAGATGTGTCAAAGTGCATGTGGGGACAGGCATCCCAGATACATTCACATGAGAAATAACAATGCTTGGAGGAGCCTGAAATCTCAGCATTTGCATCTGGGACTAGAGGACAGCTTGCTAAATGGAGCTTCAAAAGCATCTCTTGTTCCCATTGTTCATGAATGATCATGGGGATCTTTGCCTGCTATGCTGTCTTTGAGCAACTGCAGTAACTTTGGTGAGGAATGGTAAAAGCCCAGGTTTTATTATGGCCTCCTCTTTCCACAGGGAGTTTAGAGATGACCTGTGCTGGTCAACTGCCAGGCTTGCACCTGGACATTGGGGAAACAACAGTTTCATCTTGTGCAAGAGGTGTCAGAACTAATGCGAGTCACAGAACAATTAGTAGGTACCTTCCAATTATCGAGCACTGCCCCGCGTCTGTCGCCACAGCCGCCTTCTTGTAAGTGTGTGTGTCCCCTGAGTCAGAGGGCAGTCCAAAGAAGAGACCCAGGAACAAGATGAGCCCCAGCAGGGCTGCAGTCAGGACTCCAGTCACCACATAGCACTTCTTCATCTTCCTGTGGAACGAGACAGGATTGTCAACCTTGCAGCTTCTGGGGTGCATGGGAACTAGAAAGCAGATGATCAGGCACAAGACCAGCCTTTTCATCTGCCTTCTTTCATATCCACTGTTTCCCCCTTCTACCTCCCAGCAGCTGAAGGTCTGCACATGGAAGGGTGGTTTGGGAAGGAGTGGCTAGGGGAGCTGGGAGCCCAATTCTGTATTCCTTCCATTCACAACATGGTGATGTTCTGTTTTTAAATGGACTATCAAGAGAAAAGAGGGTATTCAAGATATCCTGGTACTGTTACCTTTCAATGGTAATAGGACAACCCAGCTCTTTATGACTTTACGCTCTTAAGATTTCAGATGTTCAGCGAGCATTTAAGTTATGCTCTGCTTGGGAGAACAGGGGGCCAGTGTCAGACTGGATTTTATCTAGATGCTAAATCAAGTCAGGAGTACCAACCAGAGAGTCTTCACCAGATTTCTCTCTCCCGCACATGCTGGCAAGGCCTTTGCCCCCTTTGTAATGTGATGAAGTCAGGCACTGCATCCTGCCCACACCCTGGATGCAGGCTGGATTTGACCTTTTCCTCCCTATTCTTAGCCACACAGTGAGGCTGTACATGACTCCTTCCCATCTTTCCAGCCCTTGAGCTATGGGCAGTGAATGGCTTCCTCCTCCCCAGAACCTCTCACAAACAGGGTCTTACAAATATTTGCTCACTCAGATTCATATCAAGACCTTTCTTATGGGCATTGCCAGCACCGTTTCTATGCCCCTGCCGTCACTGTGCAGAACAACTATTCTAACAACTCCAAAGCTTTTATCAGCTTCCCCTTTACCCATTCCTGCCATCCTGTTTGCCAAGTGATCTGCTTCAGTGAGCACCTGAAAGCTCTGAAGTGTTACCAGAAAGGAAAAGGCCCCAAAACAGCAACTTGGGCTAGTTACAGCAGGTAGGCAACCTCATACACCAAAAAAACCATCAGATTCATAGCTGAGAAGGGAAATTCAAAGAGCAGAACATAACTGATGTTAGTCATATCATTTTCAGAGGAAAAAATAAAAAAGAAATTAACTTTATATAATGTGCTTTCAAACACCATGTCTGTGAAGGAGTCTCTGTCCAGAAGGCTGTGAATGACCACTGCAAAACACATCTTAGTCATTAGCAAGCAACCTTGGCCAAACTATTTGGCACACCCCAGTATGAGCACAGCATCCCACCCTGTTCATGGCCCTTGGCCAGAGCACCTTTCCAATGAGCCTGCCACTTCCAGATGGTGATGGGCAGTGCTCATGTCTCCGTGTTTCCTGGTCCTGCACACAGCTGCTCCTGGGGTGAACACGGTTACAGTTCATCTGTGAGTGAGCAGAAGTCACCAAGGAGCTCTCTGGTGTGCATGTTAGATACACACCAGGAAGATTTGAGAGCTATTGAGGGGATGGAGAGTCACTACCACCTTGTTGGGACTGACAGTTGATGAAATGCTTCTTGAACACCTATACTTTCACCCATTTCCTTTTCCATTACAAGATCGTTCCACCAAAAAAGACCTAAATTCATCATATTGCCTTCAGGGATCGACTTCCCCCTCGGTAGAGCAGCTCTGGGCATTAACTTTGACTACTGTACTTGTGTAATAGGCAAAATGCCCTTTACCTTTTGGAAGCACCTTGCCACATTCAGAGACAAGCCAACCCATGGCATTGTGGGTAAAGAGTGGATCCATCAACCCTACCCTGTGTGGATGTTCAAGTGCCCAAACTAGAGCAAACTCCAGCAGCCAGAGAAGCACTCGGTGCCTTGCAGCAGCAGCAGGATTAGGGAGCAGTGAGCATGCCAGCACTGAGGTAACTAGAGGAAACACGCCAGGCCAGCCAACCCAAAACTCTTCTCAGAGGGAGGAGACCAGCAAGCACTGTCCCCTCACCCACCCACTCCACTCCTGTTATTTCAATTAGGAGGTATCTAACCAAAACCTGTATCTGTGAGTCTCATTCTGAGCACTAATGATATCTCCAAGTAAAGCAGCTCAAACCAGGGTGTAAATATACTGCTGTTCTGCAAACAAATGTCAACTGAGGGCAGTAAAAGGTAAATGGATGAAACTTCTTTCCAGGTTCTAGAACTTGATTTACACTCAACTACTTTTAGAAGAGACCATTGGCATGTTAGCAGAGCAATGACTGTGCAGGGGAACAGAGAAGCCATTATGCCCCCAACAATAGCTCACACACAGCCTCAGAGTTTAAAGGCAGTTCTGTTTGTTGGCAGAGGGAGCTCAGCTTCAGCACTGGCAGCCTCCTCCAGGCTTCACAAGAAATGCCAGGGGAGCTTTTATCTACACCCCAGCCAGGCAGAAGGTACTTTGTTTCATCTGAAGGCTGCTCTGTGCTGGGCTGTCCTGCAAGCACCGGGTGACTCAAGCGCCTTGGTGGGTGAATTAACCCATAGGCTCCTGGTTGGGGCTGTGCAATTCTGTACAGCTGCCTGCCCCACTGCCAGGTCAGGCAAGATATTCTGTGAGCAGGAGAGCAGAAGGGGAAACCTCAGCTGGTACCTCTGCTCTCATCTTTCACCTCCTCCCTGGATTCAGATGATGCTCATGAGCATCTCCTAGACCTGTAAGAGCTTCAAGCAGAGTGTCCAGCTGCCTGGTGAGTGCACAGACCTTGAAAAGGGCTCTTCAGCCCACTTTGTAAAACTTGGGTGCAGCTCCAGGCGCGCTGCCAGTCCCTCAGACACACACTACTGGCAGCAGGAACAAGCACACAAACTGCCTTCAAGAAGAGACACTGCTTGCCAGGCGCTGCTTCTGTACTGCACTGTGGGACCACATTGCCCTCTGTGGCCCAATGGGGGCCAGAAAAAGTGAATGCTCTTGATAAAAGTGCATCTGTGCAATCTGTCAGATTGATCCTACTAAGGAAGAAATAAATGTATGAGCTAAAGATCTGCAGCTTTCTCTTCTTAAACAGTACAGAAGGAAAACTCAGCTGAGGATAATCCTCTCTGCCTCAACTGCCAGCTCAACTCCCTTAAGTTCCTTAACCTGTTTCAGGCCTGACCCTAGAGGGAAACATCCCTTGCACAGTTCTTACTGCCTTCCTAGCTGTAGCACAGCAGAGAGCCAAAGAGGCATTTGTTTTCTGCATGGCAAGTGGGAGATGGATCAGAAGCCTGCAGATACCCATTCTCTAGCACACCCTTCCATTCTTCCCTGTGCTCTGGGTAGGTGTGTTGCAGGAATTTTGCACCAATGGTCTTTCTGAGCCTCAAGTCCCCACTAGGATTTATTGTTGGGTGTGGAGCAGCAGCTGCAGGCCACCACATGAGCTATTGTCTGCTGAGGCTGGCTTTAACCTCCAAATTTCTACCAAATCCAGCTTTTTGGAAGCTTGGCTAGCACTTAAGTCACACAGCATTGCTTGGCAGCAGCAAGAGGTCTCCAGGAAAGAGGCCTATAAAACCATTAAAAGCAATATGATTATTTCTCACTGTTATAAATTTCCAACAGCCAATCCTAGCCATGGAATTTATAATGCAGCCTGATAATCTGTCTTAATTTGTTTTAGGAGAGGGGGAGGACCAGCAAGTACTAGAGTTACGCTTGTATGAGCAACCCAAATGAGCCGTATTCAGATGTGTCACAACATTCACAACCTTATTTAAACATCACACTTTTTGAATTAGAAGAATCCAGTGCAACAGGCTGGCTAGTGTCAGGCAGGAAATACAGAGTCTGACATCTCTGCCAGGAGAGCTGGTGTATGCTGTAGAGATGAGGCACCTGCCGTGGTCAGGGAAGGCACCGGGAGAACTGAAAGAGGATATGTACCAACCAGAAAGCAGGGGAGAGAGAACAGTGGAATACCAGAGGATGACAAGGGAGCTCATGCACTGCCTTGTTCTTGAATGAAGCACTGAAGGAATCATCCACCGACAACATCTAGGACTTTAACTCCAGACTTTAAACCAAGAGGTCTGTGCTTTAAACCTAGCACCACTCCTAATTGTTCCTTGTACTCCCAGCCCCAACCCAGTAGCCAACGCTTGGCCATTAGTTTCAAGACATTCCCCAAGCAGCACACATGCAGGCAGGCAGATCCCCCTATGAGGTACTGATCTTCATGGTGGCTAGCAGGCATTTTTATCCATAACTATTTCTACCTTGTCCACATGGTGTCTTCTAGAGACTTTAAACAAAGTATTAACAACCACCTCTTGCATCTAAGGAAATCACTTCCAATTCAAGCCTGATACAGATTTCTGTAGAAAGCTGACTCAAAGACTAAGGTACCTGGAATTCAAAAAGAGCAGATATTTTAAGTCTAGTAAATTCTAGGCCACGCAGTGAGCCAGGAGATACATTCTTGTATCGAGCTGGAACTTAAAACTATGAAGTTCTTGTATGTACCCATCACAAGATTTAAGTTGAAGTCTGTTGCAGTCTTCATCTCCACCAGTGATAAGGGAACTTAAGCAGAGTTCAACCACGCCATAAAGAAGCCCAAAGAGGCTTCCAAATTCAGATCTAGGCACTGGTCCTGCCTGGAGCAGGGGGAAAGAGCAGTCCCTGGAGAGACTCAGTAACTCCATTTGACACACTTAAAAGCCTTCCTCAGAGCTAGTGCTCCATATTGGTTCCTCTCCTGCTGTCGTGCACCCTGTGTGACTTGTTGCCTCCTTCCCCTCAGATGTAGGCAGTATTTTGCCCAATGTAGAGCAAACTCTGAGCTCACTGAGAGACAAGAATTTCCTCTTGAAGCAACCTTCCCCCCCCCCCCCCGAAAAAAACTTTCATGCTTTCCTGCAGAAATTTTAGCATCAAATCGAACATTTTTTATTTTAAGACATCCAGCATAAACTATGAAGTGAAAAAAAGCAGAATGGTGAAATAAATGCAGAATACCCCGTTTCACATTGTTTTCACAGTGTTTTCTAGTTGGGGACCTTCCAGAAATCCAGACCTGACAAAGTCAATCTCAAAAATGCAAGTTACTACGATAAAGTTTTATAAACCCATTCAGAACATCACTGTTACATTCACTCCCAATTTAAAATCAAAATGCTTCTTAAAATAGTTCTATTCTCCCAACTGTTGCAAAAGATGTTTTCATATGCTCTTCTGACATTCAACTAGAATTTATTAGACTTGAGAGTATTCAGACTCGTTAGTCAGGCCCCATCAATTCTCTTTTGGCAAGCTTTCATCTGAGTGTTAAAAAAGTCACATTGTCACAAAAGTCTGTTGAATAAGTTCCCACACAGCACTTCCAGGCTGAGGGGAATAGCCTAACGAAGGTAATTTCTAATTTCCCCTTACCTTTCAAACATATTTGCAAGTCCGTCTTGTCTTTTTTGCGCAGATCTCTATGTACTGATATCCTTTGAATATCCTTGCTCAAGCATTGAACCGTTTACTAGGGACAGTATACCCTTGTAGCAGCAACCACTTATCTTCCCTTAAAAGCTCTCTCAAGTGTACCATTTGATATTTGTACTGTTCTGCTCACAGAGACCAACTCATTGAAACTCATTATGTTTGAATTCACAGTACGAGAGGAATGCACATGTAATCATTGACTAGGTGAAGTGTCAAGAACCCACACCTTTTAAAATGCATATTTTAGCATCCACAAAGGTTGTGTATCACCAGCAGAATCATTCTGTGTTCTTGAATTCAGTTACTACATGGTGCAAACATGAATTTTCCCACACCTCATCACTATCTCTTAAGTTCTGAGCAAATATGTGGTCATCTTAAGTAGAAGTGCTCCCATCTCATGTACCCTCACACCCCTCTTGCCTAACCCACTGGCACATTGTGGCTCAAAAAGAAAGGGATTTCAAGTGTGTCTGTAACTTGCAGCTTAAACCTAGACAGATGGAGCTGTGATTACGTTTAGTGGGAATAACCTCTCTGCCAAATGTGGGCTACTGCCTCCAGTGTGAGGACACCTGACCAGCTCACATACCTGTTCTTCAGTAATCACAACTACACACTACTTTAAATTGTCATTGGGTTTAGTTCAGATTAACACTCCTGTCATCTAGCTGCAAAGAGAAGATGCAATGCCTGTTCTGCCACCCCTGCTCCCATAGCAGCACCCTCTGGCAGGATGGATGGCAGAGCAGGAAGGTAGGGATGAAGAAACCTGCCCTCCATCACTTATCCTCATTGAGACTTTTAAGCAACAATCCTACATACCTGTTTGTGCCACATCTGGAAGCATGGTCACAGCTCAAAGATTGCAGCTTACCTGCCATAGAACAGGGTAACATAAACCCCAGTAGCAACCCAGACTCAAGGTAATGAGCTGCACAAACTGTCTTTGTACTCTTTAACAACTTGGTTACTAAAGCTGAATGCCTATCCAGAATGCAGCACGGACAAATCACAGCAAGAGTTCAAGCCCACATGCTTTGTGGCCATGTGGCTGTCCTGTAAACACAGAATGAAGCAAAGTCTGCCTGGATGCCAGTCAACACTGCCTGATGCTATCTTTTGACTACTGGGATTAGTCAACTGGTTAATGTCTCAATTCCAAATATGTTCAGTCTCTCTGTCCCACTCCAACCTTTGATACACCAGATCTTTACTGACTTCAGAAGGATGGTACCTGTACTACAATGACTCATTAACAAAGTTTGGCCTAGCTTCAAAAGTAAAAGTATTTGAGAACATGTTTTCCCTGCTTCAAAATACACATCTTCTTAATAGCAACAAAATGGAGTTTTCTTTGTCATTTACATTTGGTAAAATCATTACTATAAAAGAAGAGCATTACAGCCTTAAGATATTTGGAAGGGATTTAGCACGTGCATGTCTTTCAAATACCCCTTTCAACTTTAGAACTATAAAACTATGTCCCTGAAGTAGACCTAGGTCAGAAGAGTGCTTCCTGTCAGCACGTTTGTATCAGAGGGTGCAAGGTGACACAAAAATGCTGTTAGCTGTAAGAGATCCCTCTTCTAAATCATAATTATCCAACTGTTACTCTTCATCCCAATTGCTGAAAGGCAAGTTTTAGAACAGTAAGCTACCAAAATGAAGCAAATTCCTATGTCCTTCATGGGCAATGCAGTCTCATCTGTGCATATCAGCACAGAGCTGGAGTAACTTGGATGCTCCTCAGCAAGTTACTCTTTCACTTACCTATGAGTAGAGTTGAGGATAGGGTCAGAGAAAGTTACGAAACCTAAAGTTAGTGTTTCTGGTTCTGATACAGATAAATTCTTGCTACATACAGGTTGTGCTATGCACAACTATCTCATTTCAGTTTACATGGTCTTTGGGAACTGACAAGTATCTCTGTGTAGGCATTAATACAATAGATAATCCTGTTATAACACAGCCTTGCACATTTCAAGAAGCAAAGCCACACCTTGGAGTAACACCATATTTAATGCAGCTACATGGCTGCCTTCCTAATCTCAACACAGAATTATAGAACCCATTACAAAAAAAAGAAAAAAGTTATCTCCTGCAGGGTTTGCCACCTCTTTCCACGTGTGATACTCATGGCATGATCAGCTTTAAAATTATCCAAAAATTAGCATGTGCTATTACACTGAAACATGAACAACAGAGCGAAATCTCCATTTGTTTCTTCTGAAGGAATGCATCTGTCAGCATCTGAAGCAATGCCTTCACAGCTCTTGTAGTAGAACTTGCAGATACTGAAAACCACCAGGCAACCTGAAGGCACTTCTAGGTAATTTTCCTTTTTACTTTCTCCCTCACCCCCACTGATTTTTCCATGGGAATTTCATGAAGCAACACCAGCAACGACTCGCACAATCACATCTACTGTTAAGATTCCTCCTTTTATGGCAGGACATGCAATCCAATCTCCATTTCCTGATGTTTTAACTAACGCCTTATTGGAACAGAAGCTGTTACAAGATGCCCTAATTTTGCAGGTTAGCTATTTTTTTTTAATGAGGAAGTCTTTCCCCTCTAATAGAACAATGTTACATTCCAATACTACCTGAACAGAAGCATCAAATAGTATCTTGAGTGTCCAGTAACATAGAGATGTAAATCACAGATCACAGAATCCCAAGATAAGCCTGCAAAGCTTCTTCCTACTAAATAAGTTTCCTTTCTGATCCCTTGCTCCACTCCTACGCCTTTAGGGACCCCAGTGGAAGTCAGGTACCACCCATGTGTGTAGCAGACAGTCGTAATGTAAGCTGGACACCACATAAAAACCACTAATGAAAAAAGATCACTGCTGATAAAGTCCTCAAAAATAAGTGACTAGGGGAGACTCTTAAGAGAAAAGGTGCTATAGGAACTGGAAAAGTTGTCTAGTGTGTAATACGTCAAACCGACTAAGAGCATGGGCACAACAGCTGACTTTCAAAGCTGAAACTAAATAAGCAGATGTTGATTCAGATCCAAAGCACCTCCTTGCCCTCCAACAAGAGTTGCTTCCACTATAACACACCTGCTCAAAGAGGAGGAACCCACTAAATTCACTTTATGAAGTCTGGTTTCCGATAATAAACCGTAGGTGCAAAGGTAAGCAATGAAGAGATAAATGGAAAATGAGGAGGTTTATTACCCTTCCTTGCCAGCCACACAGCCCAGTTCTGGTTACATTCTTCTACGCACATAGGTAGCTGAAGTAGTGTCACTGGGACTTCTAGTGTGACAGCTCACAAGGCTCCTTGGTGGCTATTGATTGCTGTGCAGGAGGAGCAGCAATTCACCTTTGACAGAGAAAACTGGGATGTGCTTAATAGGGGAAAGTTTTGATAAAGCCTTTTGAGGTTGTACTTTTCTGACATCAAGGATTTGTGCCACTGGCATATTAATAAAGTTGTTATGGTCCCAATGGGCTCTGATTCTTGTAGTTACTATAATCCTAATGATATTCCAGATGTAGAAAAGAGATAAATCTAAAGGAGATTATGATTAGACAGTGATATAAGATCTTCAAATGGATTATGACTGATACATAGGTTATACAGTTTAGGTGATAAGAAGGGTCAGCACATTGCCTGAGCTGTCTTAGAAAGGATATTTTTACATTTTGTGTGATCTTGTTCTGCCAGATAGAGGATGTACGTATGAAAGAAGTAACAGCTTAGTAGTGGTATTCTGTTTTGTAAGAGCACTTTCTTGATTTTGATAAATAAGGATGTTAAACTTTCCTATTTTATGTTCAAATGAATGGCTGTAATAACTCAGTATGCCAAAGTGAGCATAACGTCAGTAACAAGAACAAACTCATTGAGCCTTACCTAATTTCAAGACTTATCTGACAGTAAGTGCAGATCTTCTGCTCATCCCTTCCACAAAAGGGCATCTGCCCTCTGTTCAAAGTTTGTCTTATCACTTTTCCTCAATTTATTTTCCTTCTGCTACTTAGACTCAGTCTTTACACATAAATTTTATGTGTATTTGTGTCAAACTCCACAGTTCCCAAACTTACACCAATCTGTGCTATGTATTTATCAGCTTTATGAAGCCCTTTCATCTTTGCAAACCCTTTCTGCCAGGCCATCAAGGACTTGCAGCTAACAGATCTGCCTTTCCCACAGCAGCCAACAATCAGCTCAGCAACACAATCCCAGACAGGTTCCTCTCAAACTCAAAGTCCTGGCATAAAAAGGAGGAGAGGGCTACTGAAGGAAGGGAGGGGGAAAGAAGGGATAATGTGGGGTAAAGAAGAAAACCTAAACTGGTAAAAGAGAAAAACAGGAAAGAAGAATGAAGAGGGCAGGCAGAAGGACAAAAAAGTCTAAAGGAAAGGAAGAAGCAATAAACAATGCCTGTTCTCAAGGCTAGATGCTTTCTTCAGTTTAGCCTGACTTCTGCAGTTGGATATATCCTTCACATGCATGCAGAAGCTCTCAGATCACACATAAAGCCTGCACTTTCTTAGTGTTCTGCAGAAGGGTTTACTTAATGTTATTGTCATAGCAGGCAACTGTTTAATATTTCATAGACTGTAGAGCATCTGGACAGCAAATAAACAAAAAACTAGATTCCAAAATAATGAACTTGAGCCTGTATTCACTGAAGAGGAACCAGCAGACTTCAGCAGAACTTGGAAAAGAGCTCAGTTTCCAACTGAAAAAAAATGTGGAGCTACCTGCTTAAATTCACCTTCTTTTGCTAAGTCAAGGCTCTATAGATTGAGGGGTCTTTTAACTGCCATGGAGCTGGTTAGAATAACTTTGCTTCTCCTGGAATAGCCATGGTCTGACTCCTGCTTGTTACAGACTTCTAGATCAGGAAATATAGCCGAAGGACTGGGACTTTGTGTTGGATTAGAGAGAAGAGCCCTGGTCCTGGGAGGCCTGCCTTTGACATATTAGAAGGGCATCAGCACAAACAAAATAGCTATATGGGAACTGATTGGATTTTTAGTGAGGGATGTGTACCTCTTCCACTAGAGATGTAACCAGAGCTGCTGGATTCAGCTTCAGTAATTGGCATGAGACAGAGATACCACAGCATAAGAAATATAGCCAAGAGCAGGAACAGGTCTTTGGTTTCCAAGCACAAGTAGAAGAGGGGCATTTTTTTGTTCTGGTAATGAGCATACAGCCTTCTGCATGATGTTCTGGTCCTTCATGTATCTAAATATTCATTTTCCCAGATAGAATCTGTTCCTTCTCACACAAATACTGTTGCCCTTGATAGCTCCTTACAACAGAAATTTCTTTACAAAGAATTAAATGTGACCTGCTTGGTTTAGTTCAGGATATTTCTTTCTGTTTCACAGGCCCATTTCCCCATACTCAACTAATCCCTGACATGTGCCCTGCTGAGTGCTGTCCCTGCTCTGCATCAGGAGCTCTGTTCTCTCCCACAACATTTGCCTTCCACTCTACTTCTCAAAGACACCCCCAGCATCATCCCATTGCCCTGGCAGCAATTCTGGCTCTGCACCTGCTTCCTGGCCTTCCGCTTTGTTGGCAGGTAAGGAAGAAACCTGTCAGTGCTTGACCTCCAGTCCAATAGGGTTTGCATTTTCTAGGTTATATTCCAAAGCACAGAATGACATGAAAAGAGGAGCTATGCAAGACCTGTGGATTTCAGCCCAGAAACCAGCTTTCCCTGAAAAGGACTATTTTTCAACAGGACATTGACTTAAGTAAGAATTTTTCATCTTTAAGAAACTATGAAATCTGCCTTTCAGTGTTTGTATAGCTCTGACCTCTGTAGTAGTTTGAGTCTTTCCTCTGTCAGATAAGCACTTATCTTAATGATGCTGTACTAAATATAAAATCAGGGTCAAATTGTGACTCAACCTTATGACCCTACATACCAACTTTCCAAAGACCTTTTCAACCCAATAAGCAGTGAAGATCACCATCAAGTAGGGTGGTAGACAAGATACCTTCAAAGGGCTGGATGGGCCATGAAGAGGTGAAGTATCTTGCCCAGTGACCTGAGTAAGATCCCTGGTTACTAAGCTCCCAGCTCCTTTCACTGATCTCAGCCTCTGTCAGAAAACTGAATTCCTCTGGAAACCATTAGTTAACGTACTGCTGATCCTATCAAGCCACAGTGTTAAGCAACAACCCTAGGGGGTGTTTAGATTGCCTGGACAGAGACTCTGCTGCCCGTGACCTGGCCTTCATTAACTGAGAGAATCTAAAGTCAACACAGTAAATCAAAACCTGGCAATTCCCGTAAAAGAGAAAGACTTGCTCTTCAAACCTAAGCCTGAAGGCTTGTGAAACAAAGGTACACTTTTGTAACTATGATTAAAGAGCTGGAAAGGCATGCAAGAAAGGGAAAGAAACAACTCTTCAACTTCACACCCCAAAATAAGGAGATGGTAAGATAAAATCATGCTGTTTACTCACTGCTTTAAAAGCTCTGTTCTCCCTGCGTGCAGTTCAACTTTGGCGAGTGACACCAAAAGGCTTCTGCCTTGCTCTCTTCCCCTTGCTCTTCAATGGTTCCCAGAAGCAGGGATTTCAAAAGCAAGATCGGTCATACAGAGCCGAGAGGCAGCAAGTCTTTATATATGGGAGTGGTAAGAGAGGGTGATATACTCATATCTTTGAGCAGTAAAGGCATGCTACCCTTCCCCCTCCCTGTCCCTGAAGAATTGCTGGCTCACAGGGCAAGCTGAGAACAGAGTGGACACTTTCCGTGCCGCACTTTCTCACGGCAAAGGGAACAGTATTGAGGGTGGGAATCAGGGAAAGACCAGACTTGAATGGAGACAATACTTTGATGTTAGGTACTCCCAGGAGTGAATCTGTTTTGGCAAAGTTGTTTCTTTCCTCTTCGACATGTATCAAACAATAACTCTGCCAGTTGCTGGTTCTGCGTGTGACACAAGGCCTGACAGCAAGTGTTAACAGCAGTGTTGCCCCCACACTCACCCTGTTAGGGAAAAGCCCACTCCTTGCACTCCTCGAAGTTAGCTGATGCTGGAGCACTGCCCTGCTCCATGGCCATACAGCCCAGGAGCTCTGTGGAGGAGAAAGAATGTGTATCCCATAAAAGGTGGTGTCCTGGACACTGACCTGGGAAGCTCAAGAGGCATATCCTGTCCTTCTCCATCAGAGGAAGTCTTGTAGCCTGTGAATGGAGAGGAAATCTCTCAAGGATGTACCATTGCTCTCCAAAGGGAAAATAATTCACTTTCAGCTTCCTCCATTACAGTTTTGTTGATCTTCCACTGAAGGGTTTGACCATGAAAAACTACGTCATGAATTAGGACAAGTTTTGCCTGATTCAGAGCTATAAATTACTGATTGAGTATCTCTGGGATAGCTGTATAAAGGAGATGCCAAGGCTAACAGAAGATATCCATGTGTTCTCAGCTGAGGCAACTGGAAAAGGAAGAAGCCAGCCCAGGCTTTCACACAGTGGAATTCATAGAGTTACTGACAATCAACAGCACAAAGATCTGCAGGATCATGCAACAGCAGCCAAATAAATGGCACCAGCTCATAGAATCAAAATCCTTCACCAGCAGGAACCTCCATGGCTAGTTCTTAGGTTTGGGTGGGGAACGGAGATGTGGCAATGACTCTTGCAAACACAGCTGCTTGTGCAATGTGTAGTGAACTGGACTGGAGAACGACCTTAGTTTTGCCTGTTCCCAGGTCATTTTTCAGCCAGAGATCTCCCCTGTCCTCTTCAAATTACATTGTGCCAGCTTAAGTAAGTGAGCTATCTAAAATACTGCAAGGAGTGTTCCTGTATAGCAAATCATGGTACAAATCTCCCTAAGGAATGAGCCTGCTTTGAAAGCATGAAGAGACTCAAAAGCAGATACATATGTGAGTTAAATCCCCTTCTAACTGCTGGAAGGCTGCATAAGAGATTTACTTTTCAGATCTAGGACAAACTAGCTTTTTCTTACATACGTAAGATTTGTTGACTATATTTGCATTCCCCTGCAAATTACATAAACATGATCTCAGTAAACTACTCCCTCTTGTTCTGTTGCTTTGGAAGAGGGCTGGCTATGGAGTTGTTGGGCTCAAACCAGAAACAACTGAATTGCTGGGATATTGTTATCCAAAGAAGAAATCTGCACCCTTGGCAGGCATTGTGCAGTACAACCACAACCGCAGCAAACTCTTCCAACCCCATTTGCTCAAGGTGCAGCATGTCCTATACCAGGATAGTTTGGAGACAGCCTGAACATGCTATGTGGGTGGCAGAGTGAGCTCTAACCAAGTTGCAAGTAGAAAGAGGAAGAAAACTCATAATAGGTCCCTTCCCGTATTTCTCCACTGATACTCATGGTACTAGAGAGAATCACACAGGGGAGGCTGTGCAAAGATGCCTACCAAATAACAGCCTCCAGTACTCACTACATCTGCAGGAAGACCCTCAAACTCCATAATCTGTCCAGATCACCAAATTCTTATCACCATCACCACAAGAATTTTTACTAACTTAAGAGCATTTTGAAGGTACTATCAGGGCTAGGGAATCTTACAGGCCAACATGAGAAAAGCATTCATGTCCCCACTTTAGAAACAGTCTTCCACAGGGATAAGAGCATGTCAGTGTCAAGGCTGGAATAAGGAACCTTCCCCCCAGGTTCTTTTAATGATGTTGCTAGACACCACCGCTCTTCCCTGTCATGTGTCTGATATATTTAATAAATCCAGACGCAGTTGGAGGTGACAAGTGCAGAGGCTGACAATGATCTAACTCCCCAGCGCCTGCAGCTCCGTGGGCTGTTGTTTCCACATATTCTTATGGCTTTGGTTTTTCCCTCGCTGTAAACAGGAAATGAATAAAACATGAAGGTAACACTGTCTCCTTGTGAAAAATGACAGCAGATCAGATTGCAGGAGAGGAGCTGGGGAGAAGTTCAAAGCGTTTGCCCTTTAATGGAAAACGTGTGGATTATTATAGAAAGTTGTTGTGTGACTAATTGCTGTTAAAGTCTAACCAAAGCAAGAGGGCCCTAAAAACAGAGGAACAACAGCTTCATCCAGGAAGAGCCAAGGTCCACTATATAGACCTTCACAAATCTTTTTTCTGTTCTGCCTCAGAATCAGTGGGATTCAGAGGAGCGAGGCTCGGAAGGACACGAACAAACCCTGACCCAAGGCTCAGCCCCACAGAGATCTGTGTGCAGCCCACCCAAACTGCACCTTAGGAGAGCTGAGTTTCTCAAGAAGTCTCACAACTTCTTGTCCCTTTCTCAGCTGTTTCTGCTGCATAATCAGCTGCCAGTGTCGGAACAACAGCTGAGACCTCTCAGCATCAAATTTGGCACATCCTGGTAAACCAGAATCAGCCCTGGGTTACCTTAGTGTTGCAAGTTTTCAAATGGGCCAATTAGCAGCTCCTGCCCCATAGCAGGGGCAGGGTTGGAACCTCTCAAAGAGGGATGAGACAAAGCAGCAGAGGCCAGAGGCAGTGCAGCATCCCCAGATTTGTTATCCCCACTTGTTAACCTGCATTTCCAGGCTTGTTGGTGCCTGCCTGGGGCACTCAGCTGACATGGCAATGGGAACCAACCCATCTTCCAAGGGTGCTGCAGGAGCAAAGAGCCACTGATGGCTGTTAAATTGCTCTGTTAGAAATTCTACTGAGTCCCCAAGAAGGCTATTAGATAAAGAGCTAATTTGCACCCAGTGTGTGCAGGAGCTAAGTACTTTCTGACTGCACCTCCACCAGCCTCCAGAGGCCAAAAACATCTCGGGGATGATCACGCAAAACCGAGAGTTTCATGGGCTGGGGAGCTCTGATTTACACCAACGCCCTTTTTCCTGCTGTGGGCAGGTGAGGAGGACACAGAGCAGCAGTACAAGTAATTCACATAGCACTACACAGGAAGGTCTCATTCATTAGGGATTGTAGTGGTAGGACAAGGGGTAATGGGTTAAAACTTAAACAGGGGAAGTTTAGATTGGATAAGGAGGAAATTCTTTCCTGTTAGGGTGGTGAGGCACTGGAATGGGTTGCCCAGGGAGGTTGTGAATGCTCCATCCCTGGCAGTGTTCAAGGCCAGGTTGGACGAGGCCTTGGGTGATACGTTTAGAGCGAGGTGTCCCTGCCCATGGCAGGGGGTTGGAATTTGATGATCTTAAGGTCCTTTCCAACCCTAACTATTCTATGATTCTATGCCAGTCAGCTCACACCATAGTGGAGAATCTGGACTTCCATTTTCTTTAATTTCAGCAGTTCTCAGCACTTCACACTCTGTTTGCTCCCCAGAATGACAGCCTTGGGAAATAAATGATTTTCCTTTCTAAAGATGTTACTCCCTGTAGCTTGGAGTATTCTCCTAGTCCTTCAGGCTCACAGTTAAGACTTCAGTAACAGTTCATCTGCATATGTCCATTTGCAACCCAACAGTTTTGACTTTAAGAGGAAAATGTACTGAACAGGTTTAATCTTGATAAAAACGTTCTTGAGCCACAGCCCACATGTGGGATGGACACTATTGTACAATGGCTCCTGTCACAGCCCATGCTTCAGCTAAGCAGTCACGCATGTTCACCTTCCACCAGCTCAGGGGTGCACACTGAAATCACTGGATGATTCCGTGCTTTCCCAGGATGGTGGTCACACGTTATATCCAAAAGGACCACAGAGACTTGAAAGGCCTCTGCATCTGAGTGCAGAAACCTGGCACGTTTGATGGTCACAGCATCTCCTCCTCCGGGCAGAGCATAACATGGGAATGGATAAGTGCTCAAACACCAACAGGTCTCCCATCCTGAGAGAGGCAACATGCTATCAGGCAAACAAGACTCACATCTCAAGTACAGGTTCCAAAGCCCTAGATGTCAGAAAACAGTCCCTGTCTGGTTTATCTGCCCCCCTGTCCAGCCTTCTTTAGGCTTTGTTTTGGTGCTGCAAAGGGCAGAGAGATGACCATTGCTTTTGAGATACCAGAATCACAGGCTTCTGCTTCTAAGCACTTGCAACCTGTTGTGGAAACTGTGAACATCCAAGTGGGCTGGAGGCAGAGGCTGTACCACCATGGCTCCAGGGAAGACCCACTTGCTATGGCTTTGGGGGCAGCATGCATGCCACAGAGGCTGGAGAGAGAGTGCTGCAGAGGGGCCCAGCTGGCACATGAACTTGGCCTCTCCAACCCGCACAGATGGGCTGCCCTGCATTCTCTCTACAGCCTCTTTCTGTTGGGATAGGCCACATGCCTTGTGTTTTCCCATCTGCTAAGCCCACACCTGCTGCCCCTTCCACTCCAGTGGGAATCACAGATCCCTTTACCACATTTCAACCTGGTTTCTGGGGAAAGCTTTGTTTGTTTTCCCAATGTGCCAGGGCTGCAGCTAGCTGGCAGAGCAGGCAGCAGGCCAGTCACACCTGCATAGCACAGCACAAAGGGATATGAGTGAGCAAGCTGCTTTTACCCCACCCTTTATCAACCTGGGACCCCTGACCACTGGTCCCAGGCAGAGAGAGACAGCAATAGATAGGAAATCACAGGCATTCCTCTGGCTCTGCGCTCTCAAAGGTCAGGGTGTTTCCCACAGGTCAAGAGGAGGTGTACTACAAACATAGGCATCCCTTATACTACAAGAGCTACAGCAGCCAGTGCTATCAGGCATAAATGGACATTTGCAGGGGGCAAGCAGCCTCGTCCCTCCCTCTCAGCATGGGGGAAGAGGAACGAGGTGAGGTCAGCCTGGTGTGAAATGGGGTTTGGGTGAAACCGACCTTGTGGACTCAATGAAGCTGCTCTCCCATGAGAGCTCCCTTGGCCAGAAATCAACTTTGAAATCCAGTGGTGCCAGGCAGGCTTGTGCAGAGACAGAAGACTAGATAAAAGAGACCTCTTTTTTTGTATTCTTAAGAGAGCAGGAAGGAGAAGAGATCAGTTCAGGGCTCAGTCTGGGTGTTCAGATCTGAGGCTACCAGAAACACTGGCTGCTCTTGAAAGGCTTCCTGCCTTCACCTATGCCACCCTGGCTGCCTTACTGGCCCCTGACACAGAGATCCCACCAGCCTCAAGCTAATTTGGGCTCATGGGAGAGAACACAGAAACACAATGGTAACAGGAATGAAAGGCAGTGAATAACACCCATGAGACTCATCCTTATCAAGGAACAACATTATATCAAAGGGGAGCTGTGAAGACAGGGAAGAGCCTTTTATAAAACCCACAACTGAGCCAAATCCTGCAGTTTTCACATGTTAGTCCCCCAGAAACCCTATCATGAAGACTGACCCAAAGGGGGAGACTCTGGTGCCGGGTCAGGTCGCCTGTTAGACGTGCTGCACATAGAGCAGTAAGGCACTCACTGCAGAGCTGCTGTTTGCTCTCTGTGTATGCTTTTTAATTAGTTTTTGTTTGCAAAGCATCTCTTCCAGAAAAGACAAACTGTATTACTCCCAGCTTATTAAAATCACACTCATAGTTTCTCAACTGCTAATTACACCCACTGCAATTAAGGCTGGGATGCATGTTTGGGGAGCTGGGAGTCCAGCTGTCATACACAGCCCCTGCCCTCCACCGCTCTAACCAGCCAGGCCAGGCAGAGTCAGGCTCAGCCACAGCAACGAGCTCAGCCCTGCCCAGAACTCAGCCCCCCGACATTCCCAGCACAGCTGCTGCCATGCCATGAGGGAAGATGATGCATGTAAGGCCAAGCATCTCCACAGCACAGGGGAATGAGACCTCTGCACCTGGGTTACAACTGCTGCATGGATAGGGGCTGGGGAAGGGAAACATGTAGCCTTGGGGTTATAGTGCTGAGGTTAGGGGGGTGAACAGGGGTTTACTCCTGTTTCTACTGCTAAATTATTGCAATAAACCACATTGCCTGTCTGAGCCTCCACTTCCTTGCAAGTAAAACAGAGTTTGGGCTTCCCTGTCAAGAGGCTCTGGGGACAAACTCCAGAAAGGACTCTTCCTGGCACCTATCTCACACAAACACTTTAAAGCCTATGTAGACTGTGGCACACCAACAGTCTTGAGAGTGAATTACACAGGGGAAGGCATGAAGCCCTAGAGACTTCAAGTCCCGAAGAGAGACAGCAGTAAAGGAGCTTACAGACCTGTGAGAAGCCGGGATCTCGCTGGAGAACCCACCGTGCCTCCGCACCGATCGATCCCAGGAAAAGAGCAAGTGCAGGTGCGCAAACAGCCACGCAGGCAGCACAGCCCAGCACCTGCCCGAGGCCAGAGCCTCAGAAAAGAGCTCTCCGGAGCACAGATGGGACCAAGTAAGCTTTGGGCAAGTGGAGACTTGATACCAGCACTGGCCTCCTGCTGTGAGGGGATGCTCTGGAGAACACCACCTCCAGGAAGATGGAGCAGTAATTAGGGAAAGCTGATAAACACTGCATCTGTTTCAAGATGAGTTTCCTTCCCACTGAAATCCTCACAGTTTCAGTGCACAGCAGGATACAAACACACCCTTAAATGACTTCCTGGAGCCTTGGTTTCAAAGATCAGTCCTTGAAAAAGCAATAACATGCCAAGATCAATAGCAGCCCCAGGAGAGCTCTGAGCATGTCAGCTCCAAAACCACTGAGTTATCACTACAACCAGTTACTTATCAGGTGCTAAGGGGCAATTTAACCTTTTTACGTTTGAAAAGGCAACTGAGACTTCCTAAGCAATCAGGCTTGCTTAAGTACCAAGAAAGAAAGTAAAATAGTAGGAAAATTTACATTTCAGAAACAGCATGACATGCCTGTGCAGTATGTCCTAGAGAGGGAAACCTGCAGAGCTCCATGGGGAGCAAACCAGCAGACGTAGCTCACAAGCAAAGAGAAGCAGAGCTCACAGCCTCCTGGATGTGATCCCGAGGACAAAAATACATTTGTCTCCTCCTTGAATGACTTTACTACTAACTTCAGAAGCTGCTAATAGGAAGTTTTGGGAAGCAGGTATCAGATAATAATTTTTAATCCAATACAAGTTACAGGGAAGAAGGAATGATCAAAATGTCACATAGAAAAAGCTGAGCAGGGTGCCCTGCTAGAGTGAACATGATAGAGGCAGCATGTTCAATATATTTATAACTAATATATAATATATAACATATAATATATAATACATACTGGTGGCCCAGTAATGAAGTGGCAGAAGATAACATGGAGGTAGCAAAGAACATCAGGAAAGTTTCTAAGAGCTTGTGAAAAACTTGAAAACATTTGCAAAACAGGGCAAATAAGAGCAGATGAATTTCAATATAGAGAAATATGAAAGTCTGTGTGTGATAAACCAATATGAAGGGTAGATACACACTGATGGGCTTGAGTTAGCAGCTCTTTTCAACACCATCAATTCTCTTATGCAGATTTGTGGAAAAAATGAAATAAAAAGGCAGCAGGAAGGAAGCAAGAATTTGTTAGCTCCTGATTTATCCCCTCTTATTTAGAGCTTACAAATTACACTGGGTCTGTAAAGAGGAAAAGTATTCCTTTGAAAAGGATAAAGAGGACAGGGCAGAGTTAAGAACCAAAGCTGGCAAACCAAGCTACAGCTATAGACGCTTTTTGACAAAAATAACAACTTAGTACAAGGAACTTACCTAAGAAATGGCGTAACAAAGGTTATGCCCAAACAACCTATACTTACATTGGGGAAAAAAAAAAAAAAAGTGTTTCACAATCTAGGGTAAAGTAAAGCTAGCTGTAGCTCCCCTTGGAACAGCATTGAAATCTATCCAAAAAGGAGAATTCCAGTGAGAGGTCAGTACTTTTGTTCCTTAGAACACGTGTGCAGCGTCAGAGCATGCCATGGGAACGCAATGCCTGAAAAGCAAAGGCAGAATTCCGGGGAGCTTCATGCCTTCCTCTCCCTACCTGCAGCCTCTGGCAGCATAATACCACCCAGCCTCACCTCACCTTCAGCCTCGGAACAGAGTCACTCTCCCCTCTCCATCCGCTCCACAGACACACCTGCGCGCTGAGATCCTACCTGGAACTAAGTGGGATTTTCCATGCAGGCGGTGCGGCATCTCAGGGGTCCTCCCAGCACATCCCTGCCTGGCCCAGGGCTTGCCGCCTGGCCCAGGGAGAGGAGAGCCTCTTCTCCAGAGCGGCCGGGCTGTTCCCCTGTGGGTGAGAGGCTGGGTCAGTCCCAGTTCTTGTACTGGGCACTAGATGGCACAGACGGGAGGAAATCCAGGGTAACCAGCCTGCGATCTGTGCATTTCGGACAAGGGGGTCTGCCAGTTACCCAGAGGAGGAAGCTAACATGGGGGATGCGCTGCCAGCAGCAGCATTCCACGAGGGTGTCCCCTCACCACTGCCCTGCTGCATCCCCTCATCATCCCGTCCTGTCCCTTCCAGCCGAAGTGTCACCCGTGCTGCACTGAAGCTGGATAGTCCTAAACGGAATCATGCCCTTGCCTCCTGGACACAATCTGCTGTTCCTCACCAAGCACGTGCCTCTGGCATACGAACACCTTGTTTGCACATCAGCCCTGTATTTGGCTCAAACTGCAGCAAAAAGATGGGGGAAATCTCCACTGGAATCAACTGTCCTGGAATCATACAGGCTGATGCCTGAACAGGGCATCAGTCTGCAGAGTAACCAGCAGACACCAGCAAGTGCAGGGCCAAGTAACCCATAGAAGCCCCTCTGGATGCAGGGGAGGTCTGGGAATGGAACCCTGGCACTTTTCCTTTGCCCTGTGGGATGATGGCACAAAGCAGGGAGGCACTTGCTCACTGCTCTTCAAAGCATTTTTCACCAGGTAGCTCCTCTAAAGCAGTCCACTTTTCCCTCTGGTTTTCTTCCTTTTCAGCACTGCTCCCTGCAATCACTGACGCAGAACCTGTGCCCCAGAGCCTTCACAACCTCATCTTCCCCAATTTCTTTAAGGTGTGGATGAAATTCCTTACAAGTGAACAGTGTAGACTGATGCAATGAGGCAAACATGGGCTAAGCCACACAGAACTGCTGTGGTAAGCACAGAAAAAGCCAAAACATTTTTTATGGTGAGACAAAAAGTAAGGGAAGGTGGAAGGTTGTATATTGGCCTCTGCTGTGCTGACATTAGAAATTCACTTTGCTTCAAAGTTTAACAAGGCTAATATCTCTAGTGATGCTCTGACAGCCTATCTGGAAAGGTTCCATCTGCAGCACTGCACAAGGTATAGCATGTGCAGGATGGCACTGAGGTGAGCAGTAAACTTTGTGTACAAGGCAGAAGCAGCACACATGGTGTTATCCAAACCAAACCTGACCTTGGCGAAGCCCAAAAGAGCTTTTGTGCTGAGCAGCTCGGTAGTGCCAGGTGACACAGACAAGACTCCTAGGAAAAGCCTAGTTTGCTTTTCCAGTAGCACCAGACAGGCTACACTGCAGCCTTCTGGAAAAGACTGAGGTGAGCAGTACTACCCTTTCCTGTCTGTTTGCTCATGGCACTGCCCTGCAGACTGAAGTGGGTCTGGGGATCTCCTAAATTCAAATCCCTCAGGGCAAATCCCTCAGGGTGTCTTAGGTGAGAGAAAAAAAACATAAATCAGATGCCAGAAGTTTAAGATCCAAATTCATCTATGGTGTAGCAGGACAGTAGCTCAGTTTGGCACAGTGGCTGTTACCTTTCAAAGGCTGGAGTGGGTGACACTGCTGACTGGGACATAAGCTTGAGGGAGACTCATGCTAGCTCCAGGAGGCAGCTCCAGTCCAGTGTCCAGAGGCTGGCTGAGCAGGACAGAACAGCCAGAGAAGCCCTTCAACATTGGACATTCACCCACAGACTTAGAGACCTGTTTCTTATCACCCATCTAAGTCTAAATGCTGTGTCACTGGTGTGTAACAATCTGGCTCTGAAAGGTTCCTGGCTAGAGGAGGAAATGCTTCAGAGAATGCTTTTATGCTCCAATTCCCACTTCAAGCCCTGCTTCTTGTACTCTTCTACTAGCCTTTAAGTACTTGTGGTTTTTTTGGTGAGAGATGTCTTTCTGTCTTTGGATATAGATGGGAAAAAACTAGTCAAGCTGGAAAGAAAATCAGCTGGTCACTTTGCCAGGCCTGCCATGAACTGTAAACAAGGTTTTAAAAGTACTGAGATCTTTGGAGAATATGAAAGTCTTAGTCAGTGGAGTCACCTTCCTCAGCAGGAGGATTTCTTACATGTCATCCTGATGGCTGCACTCACTTTACTCTGCCAGAGGCAGTGATGGAGAGAGCACAGAGCTTCCCATGCAGACACCGCTCAAACCCACCACCAGCACTGTCATGCTCCATGCCTGTTCAGGTCAGACCTTTACAGCCTGGCTGTCTTGTCCACATACTCACCTGGAGGCCTACAGCTGCTCTCAGTGGCTTAGCACTGCTGCTAAGAGCTTAGAGCCAATACAATCTGTGTACTTACTGGTTTCAAACTCAAAAAGTTTGAAGGCGCTGCGCCTTCAGCCCATTCTGTATGGGTTTAAGATGGTTTACTTCTGTTACGAACTGTAATTGCAGCCCATAGCCTGAAACTGTGAAGGTACTTTCTAAGCCAGGTTTTATAAAAGCTTTTTATAAATATTTTTATGAAACACAAATTAAAAAGGGATCCCAGAGGGACATATTATAAGATTTATAAATATATCAATTTGTATGTATATATAAAAGTTATAGAAAGAAATATATATATACCTATCTCATACATATATATATATGAAGAATATATAAAATATTTCTGCTTCTTGAAGGCTGGAAATGTGACAGCCCCATAGCAAGATACATTTTAAGTCCTTGCAGGGCTTTCCTCCACTGTTTCTTCTGCCTTAAACCATCCTTTCAAATGGTCTAATGCATGGTACTCCCTGGAGAGGTGCCAGGGCCTTCCCCTACACCTCCCATCAGCCTAGTGAAAGCATCAGCAGGCAAGCAGCCACCTCTGTGCCCCAAAAGCAGGTGGCTGAACAGTAAAGCTGCCCCCTGGGACCACAGACTGTCCCTGGAGGTGCCACTTCCTGGCATTTGCTTCAGTAACTGCAGTTGCTCTGCCTTTTTTTTTTCAATTGTACTGTCCCCCTTTACAGGCTGATCAAAAGCACAGGGGGGTACAAAGGGGACCTTGTGCTGCTGCCTTGAAAGGCCTCCTGCCAGTCACAGTAACTCTCCCTTACCTTTCTGTAGGGTTTCCTGAGGGTCTGTGTGTCTGCCAGGGGAAAACAGAGAGCTGGGGAGGTCAGAAAAGGTGTCTGGAAAGCATGCACAGGACCAGGCAGCAAGAGAGAAGTGGATGAGGTGAAGGGGAAAGAGCAGGGAAGAGTCAGGGTTTCTCACCACCTCCCTTTGAAAGCCAGCACAGGGCTGGAAGAGATACCCCATGCTGGAGGTGTGTGATACACTTCCCGAGTGGCACAGGACAGATCAGGAATGGTAAGGGCTTTGTGCTGAGCCTGGCTAGCCCCAGTGCTTCCAGAGCTGTGATGGGTGTCTCTGGTGGCGCTTTCAGAGCTGCTAATTCTGCCTTTCTGCAAGGCACTGCAGCTGCTGCAGTGGTTCAGTGCAAGACTGTGCGTCCAAACCTCACATATCTAGCTTTACACATAGCTTCATTTAGTCAAGATAAAATTAATCTAAATGAAATGGGTGCAGCATGCTTCCAGAACGGAGGTAACAAAAATCTTCCATGTACATCAGACTCTGAATTATTTCATCATGAAAGCAGTGGAAGCTCAGAATTCTCCTGTGCTAAGAAGTCAAGTTAATGTCATGTGTCACTGAGTGGACTGGTGACTTTCCCTGTGCTTCCAGCGATTGTTGTCCAATTTATCTGTGACCACAAGATCACAAGCTGTTAAGATCCTCTATTCAGACAATACACAGGCCAACAAATCTGCTTTTATGGGCCCTGCCAGAACTTGACTGATTTCCCCAGTAACGGTGGACCAGTGTCCATAGTTACTTAGCAGAACTCTGCCATTTTTAAGCCACATCACTGCACAGATGCATGCCTCAGACCCAGAACACCACCAAGGTGCCTTATGGGCTGTAAAGAGAGCCTCAGATGGAAGAAGCAAAAGGCTTAAGACCTATTTAATATTGCATGAGCTATTGCTGCCATTTCTCTAACAAGTGCAGACTCTCAGCAGTGCCTGTGTGCAGTTGCTACTGCCAGCACCGATGCTGTATTCAGCTTTTATCTCCCCACCTCTATGTACTCTGCAGAAGCATTAAGAGGATTTCTTCCCCAAAACTGCAGTGTCATCGACAGGTGGACCTTCTCCAGGCTGTGCTGCTTTGTTCAGTCAATAGTTTACAGCTATTTGGGCTATGAAGCTTCCTACATACATTTCCCCTTGAACAGATCACAGCTAAATAGCAAGCGCATTTGCCCCCACATATAAGGGAATTAAACCTAGACTGAGGACTAGCTCTTTGCATGTAATTCTCTAGGGCAGTAGCTCCCTTCCTTGCAGGAGGCTTGGCTTTGAGGGATCTGCCAACAAGCTCAGAGCCATGAGAAATAACAAGTTGGGAGCTCAGACAAGCAGGCAAACAAAAGCTGAAGCTATGAAAGCGTGAGGCAGGCTGGCAGCACAGCCTCACCACTGCCTTAATCCTCTTTCCCTTCTTAAGCACTACATTAATCAATTACATTTCCAACCCAGCAACAGCAGTCAAAAATGTAACCTTCATCATATACAAGGCAAACATAATTAGGATTGTGATTCGAATCCAGCTTGAGCAGCATACAAATCAGAACAGCCTCAGCAAGCATGCAGGTGTGTGAGTGAACCCAGTTCCTCCCAGGCAGAGACAATGGGAATTGCGGTCACACTGGGAGCACCACAGCATATTTATTTCAAGGGAGAGGGCAGTGACAGAGCTCTGGCTGCAGCGATCCAGCTCTGCAGTGCTCTGCTGAGCACTACCCAGACAGGGTGGTGGCATGTTATACAGTGCACACTCAAGGCAACCCTCTAGTTGTGTCAGGGAGGAAGCCACAACCTGCCCTGCCACAGCACATAAGCCCGAGCTCCCTGCCTAGCACTGCATACACCACAGAGCCTACACGGATGAGATAGCACAAAAATGAGAGGCTTTGGCAACTCTGAGAATGGTTGTCAGTGTGAATTCGTAAGGAGTGAGCAGTAACTATCCCCTTTCCTGTCTACTGACAGGCAAAGTGAAACACAGGGGGATAAGCATGCTGTGCAATGGCAAGAGCAAGCCAAGCGCAGTCAATGAAATCATCAGCCCAGGCCTCAAAAGCAATCAAAAAGGCAAAGTAAGTGCTAGGAGACAGAGCAAAACCACAAACCTCACTGCTATTGGGTAGCTCCAGGGTGCATCTGCATCCCCACGGCTGTTGTGCCAATTTGCTAAAGGCTACAGCAGGACTAGAGAAGGGGGAGGGAGCTGGTTAGGGGTGATCTAAGGTCTAAAAAGGCTTCTGGATGAGAGCAAGATTCTTCAGCCTAGGAAACAGAAACTTGAGAGGTTTATCATTTGAGAGTAGCTTAGAGAAGATGAATAAGGAATGACTGCCTGCTGCCTCTTTTAAAAGCTACAAAGCATCAAAAGAAAACTGTAAATGACAGATTCAGAACGAAGTAAATATTTCTTCACGCAACACACAGCTGAACAGTGGAACTCATGGCCAGAAGATGCTGTGGATGCCCCAAATTTGCTCGGGCTCAAAAAATGTTCAGGAAAAACATGTGAAGGACTATGAAATGTAGAGATCCCCACCTCACGAAATGTGCAAATTACAGATGGTTGATGGCAAGGGGGTATTCAGGAACAGAGTGACCTGCAGCCCCCTGTTTTTATGCTCCTCGCTAGGCATCCTCTATTAACCACTGGTAATTCAGGATTCCAGGGCAAAGAGGTCTGCAGTCTGTTCCAGTACAGTTACTATTCTGTTTCTGCCACTGACTGAGCTATCCTTACTTGCCCAAAAGGCCAGGAGCTGGGAGTTTTTCCATTACTGGAAACTGGGATGATAACAGGGTTACAGCACAGCTTACAGCACAGAACTGAGTGACTAGTGAGAGGGTTTCTGTTTACCTTCCATTTTTCCTGTTTCTCATTTTAAGAAAGACTTTCAGTAAAACTCTTGTCAGCCATGCTGCACCCAGCTAGTTGCAGTTGGCAGCCCCTTGTACAGCTGTGTTAAGGTTAGAACAAATTAATATCCTTCTGAGAAGTGCTAATATATCCACTGGGATGAGGCGGGGCCTCAGAACCCTAGCTTGTGGTGACTGTGAGAGACCCTGCCTCCTCCCCATACATGCAGCAAACCTTGTTGACCACCTTAGCTAGAGAAATACACCCACCAGCTGTCATATGCCCTTCACATACAAAGGGCAGAATCATTTCTTTGTCTACAAAGAACTGCCATCCAGCCATTCTCCCTCAGTAAACCCAAGCACTGGTGTGTTTCTCTTTAGCTCCTATTATTCATGTTATTGTAGTGTCTCCAGTTTTAAAACACACAGACCAGAGAGCTTAACTGCTCCTGCAAGTGTTTGTTTGTCAAGAGGATTTGATCTGTGGTGGGATATTTCAAACTGGCACTCACTTGGAAGTAGAAGGTATCCTGGTACCAGTGCCATCCTCTGAGGCACTTGCTTGCCTTTGTTCTCCCACTGTCTTGGAACAATGCACACGAGCTTATCCTTGCCTACGTGTAAATTGCAGATTATGTTTCCTTCTTCTGACTCTTGGAGATAAGGTATGAGACAATTCAGCCATACAAAGCCATCCAGCTATTAAACCGACCCTTTGGTTACAAACCCTGCTATTGCCGCTTCTCCTTTCAGCAGCACTTGCAGAACAGAGCAGGCAGAAGCACAAATCTAAGGCAGCCTGTCTAGTTGCCTCCGCTGACACCTTTACCCATCGCTCCAGCCAGTTATTGTCCTTCCCTTTGCTCTCAGTGACACTCCTGCAGCCATAATGCTGCACCCCAAACAAGTGATTTTCTCTTGACCCAGCCTCTCTCAAAGCTCTCCAACCAGATCCTTAAATCCTTACTCAGCATCTACTCCCTCCAAATGGAATTAGCTTGAGTCAGGCTCAGTGATATCTCAGGATCTGTCACGCTAATTTCTCTCTTGCAGGTTCTCAGATAGAGCAGGTCTAACCAAACACTGAGTAAAAAGTCAGGATTTGGCCTGTCATGATTAGAGACCCGCGTAAATGCTGTGACAAAACTGATGCATTGGCCTGGCTGCTGTAGAGTCCAGCTCCATTTTGTCCCTGTTTCTTCAAGCCAGACTGAAGTCACCCACAGCGCATATGAAAGAGGCTGCAATGATGCAGAACACGCACGTCTCCAGCCCCATTCACAGCTGAGAAATGCTGAGAAAGGAAATGAACCTTGCTGGCTCTGTACACCAAAGAGCCACAGCCATCCCCATTCCCCCAAAGTGAAGATCCAATGACCACAAGAACATTCTACTGCATATGCATCGGATTATACTTGTCTAAGGGATGCACAAGGCAGTAAGAACTTCAGGTTGTTCCTATAGCTGTGTGCCCTCACATTACAGCTATCACACACTCCTCCTCTGTGTGCAGGACTTACGGTCCATCATGGGTACCCAGGCTCAGTTTGGTGATAGCCCTGAACAGAACTGAGCCTACGGCTCCAGCTCCAGAGTGGGTCAGGCTGAGCCACCACGACCCAGTTGCCTGCAAAACCTCAGGGGTTTGAGGTGGAATTCGAGCATTGTATATTACCCTGTCGCATGGCAGTGATTTTAAACTTGCTGTGCACTGCTGGAGGAGGAAGGAATGCATAAGAGGAAAACACTTTTACCCACAGCAGGTAAGGAATAGTGCCAGTATCATACTATCACTTGGAGACAACGGGTGGCGGGCAAAATTCCTACCACTTTGTTAAAAACACCTCCTCTGGGTCCAACAACAGACCAAGAGAAAACATAGCCCACAGAAGAAGTCCCAGACAGATGGCGTGTTTTGAACCACTATTAATCTTGACAACCTTTTGCAGCGTTCAACGAGTTTGCCTAGGGAAAAAAAAACCAAACTCCCCAAAATGCTTGGATGCAAGGGGCGCTCCCGGCAGCATCCGCTTTTCTCCTTGTCTTTCCCACCGAGCATTTCTCGGCACAAGAGGCGCCTTAGGGAGAAGGGGCAGCGAGGGCTGCCCAGCCACTGGGGAGGCGGGTGCTGGGGCTGGGACCCGAGCAAATAAAAGACCCCTTGGGCGTTGCTGCTCCGGGAGTGTCGGGAACCACCAGCGGGGAGCACGGGGAGCCGGGGCGGAGCCGCCCAGACCCCCGCCTCCCCCGGCACCTCCCCCGGCCCACAGCCCCGTACCCGCCTGGCCCAAAGCACGACGGCATCGCGGTCGGAACGCGGCCATGGGCTCCCGCCTCAGCCGGCAGAGCAGCCTGGAAGAAGAGAGCACCGAGGAGCTCTGCGCCGGCAGGCTAGAGGGCGGCCGGGGCGACTTCCACCTCTCCTCCCTGCTCCTCCATCCGCAGAAGCTGCCCGGGGTGCTGCGGAAAGCCTCGCCAGCGCCCTACGTGCGGCGTGTAGGGTGGCTGCGGGAGATCCAGGCCACCATCCGTGAGCACAAGCGGGAGCACGCCGTGCACATCCTCAGGCTGCTTCGCAAGGTAAATGCTGAGAGCTATGAGGGGCCCCGGCCGCCACCTCCGGGGCAGGGCGGGCAACAAAGAGCTGTGCGCGGCGCGGGCGGTGCCGGCCGGGCCGGGGTCTGCAGAGTGGGGCGGGGAGCCGGGGTTTACAAGCTCCCCTCCTCGGCAGTGCGGGGTTTGCAGCTCCCCTCGGCGGGGTGGGGCGGGCTGGGCTCTTTGTGCTGCCTTTCTCCGCTCTCGCCCCGGCGGTGCGGGAGATGCCTCGCTAGGTACCCGCCGCAGCAGGCAGAAGCGGCTGCCGGAGGCGACACCCACCCGGGTTCCCGGCCACCAGCCCGGCTCCCTGTCTGGGCGCAGGGGCTGGAGGATTCGGCTGCTGGCAGGAAAAGGGGGGTCCAAGCCTCAGCTGTGCCCATCCACACCCCTCAATGCAAGTCGCTGGGTGCGCTCAGGATTGATGTCCCCCGGAGAAAAGCCAGTGCCGTCCCGCTGCCACCACATCCCATTGTGTCCATCCAGCCAGGCTGGACAAGATCTGGTTTTTGGGAGAACCCAAAATGGGTTTGGAGAGGAAGAGTAGCTCTGTGAGAGTCTTCACTGAGAGGAGAGGTAAAGGGGTCAGTGTATCAGTGGAAGCTTTTTTCTGTCTGCTACTATTCAGGAACAGAAAAGCCAGTGTGCAGACAGTGTGGTGCCAAACTGCTGCTGAGGACAGAGCCCTGCTGCTGGAACAGAGCCATCTACTCCATCGCTTAGTGCTACCATCACTTTCCAGGCAAACTCAGCTCCCCCAGCTGCAGGCAACTCTGCAGTCAGTAGCTCAGGGGATGAATCCTCCCTCTGATTTGGACATAAACCACCATCAGTTCTTAGCTTTCATCTTTGTTAGATAATGACCTACATAATCCTGGGAACATACTGAGTTTGTAGCCATAGTGGCAAGTAATCTTTGGGCTACTCAGGGAGTACACTGGAGCAGGACTGCTTGCTGGGATGCTTGCAGCCATATTACCAGCTGCAGGGAGCTGCATTAGTAGCCCTCTCTGCTCTGAATGTCCTGGGCTTTGCAACACCTCCAACAATGGTGGTCAGTGCCCTGTGTTCCCAGCAAGTTGCACACTTAGAAATAAGAACTTACAGGACCAAACCCTACATCTCTACTTTTCCTGTTCACTGCCTTAGCATTCACATGAGGATTGCCACCAGCTCAACACTGTTCTTGCCACACATGTAGACTGATAAACCCTCAGCAGAAAGCCTGTACCAGTGTGGCAGAAAAAGGTGGAATAACATTTCAAAGGCAGTTTGGAGAGGCACCATTACAAGAAGCTTCTGAAAAGAGAAGCAACCACTCACTTCATAAATGCAGCCGTGTAACATGAATAGACTTTTGTAGAGTATGCTCAAGACCAGAACTACAGAATGTTATTTTCTATAGTGCTCAGCACCTCTCCTTGAGACTGCAGCACTGAAATCCTCCACCAGCCTCGGAGGTCTCCAGAAGATCCAACTGTGAACAGCCAGGGTTTGAATGCTAAGTCACAGGGCCATCTGGCATGGAGGGTCATTTCTAAGCCCTCCTTTCAGGACCAGTTAAACATTCAGCACATCTGCACTGAGAATCATCATGTCCTGAACATCAGATTTTGTCCACTGCCTTTCCAGTTCCTCTTGTTATTCGTGGTCCCCATCTCTGCCTGTCCATGTTGGAACAGTGACCCTCTGTGCATCTGCTCATGACAGAGCAGTGAGACATGCATCCTGTAGTCACAACACAGTGAGATGGGAATCCATCCAACACCACCCCAAAGACTCCGGTTCGCTGTGTGCTCAGATATTTCAGAGACACAAAGCTACACCTCTAATACACACCACAACCTTCAACAACTAAACACAACTGTCAGCCAGTCTGGGGTCGTGTAATCAAGAACCAGCATCAGCTTAGAGGGTACTACGATCAGCCTTTTTTCCCATTTACAAATTTACCTTGTTCCCCAACTAAATTCAGCCCTTAGCTTGGTCCCCAAGCATGTCCTTCCTTACACAGACTGGCCTACCTTGGCAGTAAGATGCTCTAAGGAGTCGCGGATTAATGTGTCCCAGGTAAGAGTCTGTTTGTAACCTGTAAAAAGAAAGAGATACCTTGGTTAGTGGACAGTGATATTTAACACCATACCTCATCACTGTGCCTTGGGCAGGGTACAAAAACCCCAGAGAAGGCAGAGCAATGGTGAGACCAGAATCACAGCCTCCTCAGGTGAGCAGGCACGCTCAGCCAGACCAGAGCTCACAGGGTGCTGGTGTGTGCCTCCTGCTGCAGGCAGCCTGCTGCTCCCGGCAAAGAGAGACCTTATCCAGCCCTGTAGATGTACACTGCAGGGTGTAATTGTATCTGCTAGTGGGTTTTGACTTGCGTCTACAGACCCCAAAGGGCTGTGGACTGCTCTAGGATGTGGGGAGGGTGTAATGAAGTAAAGCAAGCCAGCCAGAAGCAGATCCACTAACACAGATGCAAGGTCTCACCGTTTTAGAAGACTGCACTGAGAATAACCACAAACCATAGGTATACACTCAGGTACGCTTGCTTTGTACAGGAACACCTGGACAACTCACTGCACATCACCTTACCAGTCTCAGAAATACCACTTGCAAAAGGCAGCCCAGATTTCTGCTGGTCTAAATGGACATCACTCAGCTGAAGCCAGGGCAGACAGTGGATTTACACCAGTACAAAGTCTGGTACAATCTGATATCCCTGCACCCAGACAATGGCCAAGTATAATTTTTAAGATAACAGCACTAAGCAAACTGATCTGGCAAGACTTACAATATTCTGCTGTCTGCAGCCATCCTTCATGTGGTTTAAAATTTTCCAAGAAATGATAGAGGGAAGGAGGGAAGGAAGTAAGTAAAATGAACCAGAAAACATCCCTGGGCTAAGAATTTATGGACTATCAACATGAAGTGAATATTTACAGCTATATTACTTACAAAGCCCTTGCAGGCAGGATTTATAATGGGAATGCAGATTCATCTTAATAGTATAGCTCCAACTGGGGGAGTTTAATTACTGCTCTGACATCCACTGCTGCATGCCCAGCCATGCCATCCACTCAGCAGCTTTCTTCATCTGTGCATATTACACTTGGCGTAGGAGGCTCCATTTCCCTGAAGCCTTATGGTTAAGGGAGACATTGGCATGGTGCCTGGGTATGCTCCTGGCCCACATCCAGCTGTGTCTGGCTGGCTGTCTTTCGGGACTGATCCACTGCTTGGGTTCCTTGCTTGCTTATGGGTGTCATCTGTGTACACACAGTAACAGGGCTGTAAAGCATTTGGTTTATCAACCCTTTCTCCACTAGATCTGTAGCCAGGGTCTCTCTGGTATTGTGCTCTCTGCTCAATCCAGGCAGGAGAGAGTAGATACAACACTGGCTGTACTTGCTGCTTAAGGTTAAGATCCCACACCACTGCTAGCTATGGCTCTGTCCCTGCTGCTGATGGGTGTGTGTACACCCAGCTGGTTTTTTTCTGTCTGTCCCCTTTTTTCCCCTGAGCATTCAGTGCACCTTTCACTGGTGGTGCACACATTCCGTGGAGCAGCGCGAACATATGGGGCACCCATTTGCTTATTCATTTCTCCTGGCAGCAGCATACAGAATGTGCACAGGACTTGTTTCATTCCTCAGCCGAGCCTTCCTTGTCAACTGAATCAAACTCAGCACTGTCCCTATTAGGGAGCTCCTTTGTTCTACATTCTTAATCCTGGGTTATTCTTTTTTCTGTCCTTGAGGTATTTTCAATGTGTGTGGTCTCTCTTTACCGGATGCCCTTTTTTTATTTTCACAGCCCTGTGGCACCTCCTGATTGGAAGTAACTGTGCCATATATTAGATCTTAGCTTTCCTTTTACCAAGAAACAGCTTAGTTCTTTGGAGTATCACCCATCTGATGCCCCTCAGAGGCTTTTGTGTTCCCAAGGATGCTGAGGTTTCTTCCAGCACGTCCAAAGGTGCCTTGTACTCAAAGTCCATGCAGGTTAGTTGCATGGACTACAGATATTCCCCCAGCTCATGCAGGAAGAGGACTCCCCATGACTGTCATGGTAGAGCTACCTATAAATTTACCATTACACCCAAAAGGCAATACTAGCAGTGTTAGCACTTAGTGAGAAATTCAAAGGACAGCTAAACTCATATTGATGGGCAGGACTTCTGCTCTGCCAGCCATGACTGGGGCATATGGCAACATCTGAATACCTGAGAAAGGTTTGATTCTTCCTGGAAAGCTGAGATTGGAGAGGCATTTTTAGAGCGAGCCTTCCTGCACAGCTTCTTCAGCATATTCGCACATACATGCTGACAAAGCTGTGAGCTTCTCTGGAGCTAATTCTCTCTGGGCTCCAGCCATCCTGGGAATGATACCACTCTCACCTTCCTATGGTAAGTGGAAACAAGGTCCTCAGTCCATAGGCTGACTAGCTGAACTTAACACTGCATCTCATTCAGCTCTTTGGCTGTCCACATTCCCCATCACCGTGATGCTGAGTCAGACACAGCTGCTTCACCTTTGTTGGATAGTTTCCTGCATTGAACAACCAGCTGGCACCTCATCACATTTACTTTCTAGTTTCAAAAAACCTCATTATTATAGCTTCAAGGAAGCCTGTGTATCTGACTGACTGTTTTTCCTGTAGGACCTGGGATTGGAAGGAACATTTCTCAATGAAGTGCTCTACAAAAACGCAACTTTCCTCAACTTGGTGGATCCCATCTCCCACGATTTGCTGATGAGCCTTGCTAGAGATCTGCAGTGTCCCAAAAAGGTGAACCCTTGCCCCAGCCCAATGAATACTTTGCAACATAGCACTGATGCAGAGAGCCCTAATGCAGCGGTGGGTGATGGGTGGTGCTCTGCAGTCTTTCAGAACCAGCCAGTGTATGCCCTTGGAGTGGTAGCATATAGATTACACATAGATACAGCATAGATTGTGATATATGTTTCTGTAGAAATGAGTTAAAACTACCTCAGAACATGAATGCAACTGAAGGAGGGGGTGGTTTTGTGCACAGAAATCACTATTTTTGTGCCAATAGTAAACTTGATGACAGGGTACAGGCCAGATAAAAATGTATGGGGTGGATAGTGGTGCCATACTGACTGGGACACGGCAGGGGTTCCAAGCAGCTAGCTTATCAGGGGGCTTACGGAGCTGCAGAGTGGAACAGAGATCTCTGCACCTCTGCCCAGACTGGTACCTCTGCAGGAGAACAACCTCCCTCTTGCCAGGCCCTTTGCTATATGTAACTGCCTTTGCCCAGCATTACATCCCTGCTATAACCTTCCAGATCCCTAAGAGCAGCACTGTAGGAATACATTACAACTCAGAGTCCAAGAAGCAAACATATTAGTGCACAGTAGCCCTGCACTGCTTCAGCACGTTCCTTCAGAGACTGAGGAAAACAGAGGCAGGGCTGGGTGTAGACAAACATCACGGATACACAGTCCCACTGCAATACCAGTATCTTTTCGTTAACCAGTTTTGTTTTGTAACACCAGTAACTTTTGTTACTCTTTGCCACCACAAACACTTGGATTTGCAATACACCCGTTTACTCATCAGGCTTGGCAAGTGTCATGTTTGCTTTATAAGGACAGCAATAGAGTGAATTTCTTTATTCAAAGAGATATTACTTACACAAAGCTCAGAGCAAACAGCAGGGCCCTAGGGAATACATCGAATGCTTGCTGTAGATTACTGGCATTTCTAACCTTGTTCTGTCATCTCCTGAAGCTCTTATAACAATTAACCTGTCAGGTGTCAACAGACAAAGTACATTTAGACAAAGTTCAATTCTCATAACTGGGCTGGAATGCAGCCTGAATAAGATCTTTTAAAGTGTAGTTTTAGTGCAAATTTTATAAGCATCTAAAAAGGAAGGGGGTGGGTTTCAGCAACACCTCTTAACCATACTTCACTTGACCTCACCTCCTGCTGTTGTACCAGACCATCTCCAACCTCACACTGTGCAGAGCCCTTCAGGGGAGGCAGCACAAGGGGACATGACCTTACACAGGTACCTAGCAAATAACACTACAATTCTTACCTACCTGCATATACTTCTCCTCCTCTGTTTTCCATGTATTATGTGACATATGTACCATTATATTGATAAGATTTTCCCCAATCTTAAGGAAAATGTTGAGTACCTGAGCTGACCCTCAAAACCAGCAGGAGGGCTGGAGACACTCAGTAAGTACCCCACAGCACCAGCACAAACACCAGCAGTCCATGTCCCCTCTCTGACCCTGGCTGAGCATCTGGTGGGTGTAAATGCATTACAGGCAAGCAGGCTGAGTGCAATTCCCAGTCTGTCAGTGGAAATTAAATCAATGAGGACATGGGAAAGAACAGGAGGGTAATTCTCAGTTGTGAGCCAACAAATGCTTGCAGAGCATTGTGCCAAACTCTGCGCTGAAGCCTGCAGTGCACGTGCACCCACTTGGAAAGGTTTGCTGTTTTGGTGACAGCAGGGTGCTACTTGCAGTCTTGCCAGCATTGTAGTAGCCTAAGACAAGGCACCTAACCTAAGGGCATGGGCCAGTCCTTGTGGGGTTCCTAGGGGACCTGTGACAGTGATGAGGGAGCGCTCAGCTGAGCACTTAGGCTGGGATCCCTCTCCAGTTGGCACAGCACAACAGCCACATGCTGGCAGCGCATCCCTGGAGAGTTGAGCTGATTCAGTGACTGCTGAGGAAAGCCACAGTGCAGCTGCTGGCCCACAGCACAGCACCGTAACCACTTGCCATAAAGAATGAATTAGTGTATTTCCCTACAGCTTTACTATGTGTTTACCTACCAAATCCCTAAATGCACATGTTGCACAACAGCTGGAGGGCTGAGGAATGGGAATGCAGGTGTCTGCCAGCATTTGGCAAATATGATAAAGAGGACAGAAATCCCAGCCTTCAGCAGCTGCCATTTGCCATTCTGCTTCACCAGAGGAAGAGAGGTGCTGTTGAAAGTCAGGGCAATAGAGAATACATGCAAAAATAAACTCAAGAAGGTATCAGACATCTTGGTGCCATCTTTTTCTGATGAGTTACTACTGCAGGGGCTGGAGGAAACTGCTGGCATTAGGAAGTGCCCAAACTCAAACCTCCAGTAGCAGAATGGACACAAGGATGTAAGATGGAGTATGCGGCACTCACTGATCCCTTTTCCTGCTATCTCCTAGCTGGAACACAGGAGGAAACAAAGTCAGGGTGCTGCTGGAGGCGGAGCAGGGATATCCCAGGGCACATCTTTTCCAGCAAGAAACACCTCAGGAACAGGGCAAGGTGCTGATTGCTAAACTTTCCATATCAGGGTACCAGATAAGTCAGTCCGAAGACATGTTGTAGTGAGAGTTTGGGAAGCATGACAAGGGTCATTAAGAGAAATTTAGCAGAGTCCTGTACCACACTGTTGGCAGCTTATCTGCACAGCTGGGGACAAGTGCTGCTGAGGATACAGCAGTGAGGAGCCGAGACACCCATGCTGTCCTTGCACTAGGCTTTAAACAACAGTGGAGGTCTTCTGAAGAAAAGGGTGTAGGGGGTCCCCGCACAGAGCCCCTCACACTGTCAGCCACCTCTGCCCTCCTGGGTGTTGCCTGGCCTAGAGCCAGACTCCCTGCCACAGCTCTAGAAAATAACCCCTCTTCTGAGCTTCACTTGCTCCTGGGTAGGCTGTGAAAGTGTAGCCCCACTTTGGGCAAGAACATATTTGGATGGGCTGGGGTCCTTCCTAGCAGTGCACGGCTCTTGCTGCTCCTCCTCCACCTCAGGAGGAGTTGGCATCTAGCAGAGGCACCTCAGGCCTTCTCACCACTGCTCTTTCATCCTCTCTCTTCATCTCTTCCCTTATATACATGCACCTGCTCCACTACCACCTCTGCTCCTTTCCCATCTTCCTCTGTTTCCCCCCCTTGCCTCCTCCTCTGCTGTGGTGCACACAGAGTCTAAGATGTCCTTTTGCTTTCAGGAATATGACCCCTGGAAATCCTCAGACAGGATCTGCAGGCAGCTGATTTACCACCTAACACCCCACTCAAAATGGCACCGGCACGGCATGCCCCGAAGGAAGTCCCAAGTGTGGTAAGCAGCATGGCAGGGATACTGTGGATGGGCATGGAGGGGGATCTACCAGGAGAAACTGTGCACCATCCCAGTCTGTCACTGGGATGCCACTGGCCTTCTCAGAGAAAGGTAGGACTGAAAACCTGCGTGGCAGCCACTGCTCAGTTTCTTAAAAAGCCTCAGGCAAGCAGCACAGGGTAAGAACCAACACCCCTCTCCCTGGCCTGCTTGCTATTTACTCCTTTTATATAGTGTTACAGTTCCTTAACCTCTCCCAAGTGCATCAAAATCAATCCCGTTGATTGCAAAGTGCAGACAACTCTCCTGTCAGGGCTTGCAGGGTGTTTGGCTCCCAGCTCTTCATCCCACTTTGTCCTTGTTTATCCCAGTAAAACTTCCCAGCCTGCAGGGAAGATCTCCTATTAAAAGGCACTACCACAAGCTGATCACCCCACTCAGCAGGAACCACTGTGGGGTGGCTGGCTGAGGGGTGACCATCTTTACTTACCTCCCATTTCTCTGCCAGGACTAGAAGGACCTGAGATGGCGTAGAACCTCAAGTATGGGGAACCCAACTCAGTACAATGGCCACTGACAGCTGCTGGCTGGCAGCTGCTTTCCACTACTACAAACATATCAGGCACTCACACTTCTTTCCTTGCATCTCAATGGATTTTTCTAACAGATAAAGAGCAATCCCTACTTCTTTTAAATCCACCCCTTCTTTCCTAATTTTCTTCAAGCAAAGCCTGTTCTGGTGACACAGATCACCACTGCTGAAGAAAAGACAGACAAATTGCTAAGAAAAGAGGTCATGTCAGTCCCATTAGCTTCTCAGGAATAAATGCAGGATTGGATAAAAGAAGTGCAAAATTGGCAGCACTCTGAGAATGGCCTTGGGCTTTTCTGAGACTGTCAGTCTTTGATGCGTGTACCAGCAACTTAAAATCCCCCATGGAATTGCCATTTCCATCATACCTTTCATTCTGACTCAGAGGCAGCTCCCCAGTGCATCTTAAGGAATAAAATCCCTAATATCATGATTTCCAGGCTATCTGCCATTCATACCTGTAGCCCCATTTTACCACTGTGAGTTTCAATGCTCTCAATCCCAGCATTCCATGGGGCAGGACTGTTCATACTGGTTTGCAGGTGGGAACCACAGCACAGAACAAGACTGAGGGACCAGAGATGAGCGAGTCCTTTTCCAGATCCATTCAGTTAGATGACATTTTCCCTATGGGATCCTGCGGAGCACTAGAGATGCAGGATATAGACAGTAGATCAGACCTCAACCCCATCCATATCCAAGATAGAGAGACTTAAAGATAAGAAGCGCTGAAAATACGTAGAACTCTGTAGAGGGTGGCTGTCTCAATGCCCCATTCTGTTTTTCAAAGTCAAAAGTCCCTCCCTGCTGCTGCTAACTCAACCCTCTGCCTGTGTACTCCTCTTTGCAGTACAAACCTCTCTTCCAGTTGGACTCCAGAATGGAGAGTCCAACTGGAGATGTTCCCTGATTGCACAGTCCAGAGGACTGCCTGCTGCAAACTCATCACTTACTAACACCACAGAGAGGTCTGTGGCCAGAGAAAGAGCTCTGGGCCCCATGAGCCCAAATCCCACACAAAAGGGTCAAGCCAAAAGGTACAGCGCATTGGCCAGAAACAGAGTATCTGTGAGCATAAGCAGGGAGAGGGCAGCAAGACAATATGCAGTGGAGGGAAATGCAGGTCTAAAGTGGGCAGCCCTGCCTGGCAGTCAGGTCCAGCTGCACAGTGTTACATAAAGCACAAAATAATTGTGGTTAAATATGAAACAGCAGAGCTTTACTTTTAAGAGTGGAGAGGAACTGGCTTTCAGCAAAAGTTCCTGTAGAGCTGATACCCAAGGCTGCTGCAAGAAAATGGATGTTGTCAGTATCAGGAAGGCAAGAAATAGCTGCTTCATTTGGAGGTGCAAGCACCTGGTTTTGTCCAGATGGGCTGTTTTAACCTGATCCAAATACTCTGCTTCCATCTATCTGCTAGTGGGAATATTTTACTACAGTGTCTGTCTCTGAAGCCCATGCCCTTGGCTTGCACCCTTCCTGCCATCAAGGTCCTGTAAAAAGTATGGGTGTAGCAGTAACACTTTGAAGGCATTTCTAAAATCTAGTGGGCATTTGGGACCACAGGGAGGAATCACTGCATGGAGACCACACTGAGGAACTGAATACATTTTTACATTTTCCTCTTGCTTTTGTGGTCCCCTGGGCTTTGGCTTCTGGCTTTCACTGAGCTGATGGAGGACCCCCTTGTTCTCTTCTGAAATGCGATTTCTGCTTTCTGGCAGCATGTTAGATGGGCCCAGGAGATAATTAATAAGAGAGCTTCCAGCATCTGCCAGGTTCTAATTACATTTGGGTTCTTATGGAGAGGTGGTATGGGAGATGAAAAGGACCTGCAATACTGGGACCAGATCACACATAAGATGTTCCTCCCCACTGCCAAATAGCAAACTAACTGTAGTTACATCCCTATGTCTTCTCAGTGGGACCCAAAGCATCCAGCAAGTAGAAACCTGAGCCACTCATGTACTAATAAAGAAGAAATAATAAGGTACATCAAGCTCTCCTGTTATGATATACAGGCCAGAAGCAGAGTCCATACAGAAACATAGAAGAAGAAAGCTTACGGCAGCACAGTCAACATTGCAACAGTAGAAGAGGTCCATCCCAGGCTGTGTCTGTTTTCTCTGCCTGATTAAACTGTCAAAGGTGATGCTGGGAGGCAATTTGCTCTCTGTATCTGTGCCTCTGGGTTCTTGGCAGTAGCTGTCTGCCTTGTACAGTGAAGGGTTATCAGTGTCCCAGCTGTGCAGTCACCCAAAGAGACTATTTCAGCTGCCCAGATGATACTGAGAAAGCTTGCCATACTGAAAGCAAGGGCTTAATTCTCCTTTGCTGCAAAATCCTATCTCAGATCTGCAGCTTCCAGCCAACAGCCACATCTCACTTGCAGCTGACCTTATTGGGTTGGCTGCCTGACCAAACAGAGAAAGTGAGATCTTGGGGGATTTAAAATTAAAACCAGAGAAACTGGAGGATAATATTTCACAGAAGGGACCAGCACAACTTTGCTGCACAGTTTTCAGTCACTTACATCCTCCTGGGAATTCAATTATAGCACCATTTTACAGTTGTATAGATCACTCACACTTAACGAGCAGAATTCATCCTAGAGTGTTGTATAACTCCAGCTTCACTTCCTTACTAAATGGACATTTATAGTGTAAAGAGTAATGGATGAAGAAATGCTGCTCTGCACACAGGAGCTTTTTAGGCTATCAGCACCACTTCTGGGGAATTTTGACAGATGCAGGATTTTTTTTATATTATTAATTCTGTTTTCAAAAGTTGAGACCTTCTGCAAAGCTAAATTAAGGAAAACTGTATGTGCTTTTGCAAGTGCCACCATCTGCCTCCAGAACAGGGCTAGACCCAGAGGGTGTATTACTTTCTGAGGGCAAGATACACTGGACTGCATTTCAGAGTGGAGAGGGAGAAGGGTATCAAGTGAAGACAGTCTTTGCTTGGAGAGCTGGATCACAGCCTAGCACTGCAACCAAGCTGTGGATTACAACTGAGCTGTCTTAGCAAAAGTCATGTCAGGGAACCTTAATGGATCTTCCACTTGCTTATCCCCAGAGCTGGCTACTTCAGTGTAACTACTTGCTTTCTTAAGTGCAAGGATCAAACCTGAATATACAGTAAACACAAGATGATCTTTACAATCAGGATGTTCCTGGCACAAGAAAACAACTGAAACACCAATAGATTTTCCACACAGTGTCTGGGTCTGGAAAAGCAAAGGCAGTTGTGTGCATGGAGTTAGTAACTCCCAAACTGCATGCATCTGGGCTTTCTGTTTCACAAGTCTCACCACAATTTTACTTTGCTCATCTGAGTGATTTTCACCTTGGCTAATCCAAAGCTGGGTGGAGAACTGAGTATCCCTTCTGGGCTCGTTGCTCCATTTATCAATTATTAATGCACATTGTGCAGACATTGTGGCATTAGATGGGCTTTTAAAATGCAGTGAAAACACTTGTGTCTAGAAGACTGCAAGGAAACAGCTTTAAATGGCTCTGGATCTTTTTTTCTTGAAAACATCACTCAGGGCTGTGGATAACAGCTCTGGCAGATTAAATCCCAGCCTTTACATGGCATGAGATGAATATTAACTACAGCTTTATGTCACCCTTATGCAACAGGGTAAACAGGCCCCATCATTCCTGCTTCAGAGATAGGAAGCCAAGTTAGAGAATACCAGTCAGTAAACTAAAACCACATGGTAGTAGTCATATGGGAGTACAGGAACTACCCCACACAATTTTTCAAGAAACTGCTGCTCACAGAGATGTTATCTGGACAGAGATGAGCTGGTTAGTAAGTTATGGAAAGGCAGGTACTGCCCCCTCATCTTACAGTGCAGAGTCCCAAACAATATGCATGATCAGGGTTCCCAGCAGCATTGAGAGGCAGGTACATCTGCAGAGGCTGTTGGAGATGGTAGAAAGGGTCATCCAGCAGCTTGACACTGCCCTGTCACAGATCAGAAGAGAAAGTCCAAGGCTGGCAAGCAGAAGCTGCAGGACACTCTGACAGAAAGACAATGAGTGAAGCAGTGGAGGCTGGGGGGCAGATGGCAGTTAAAAGGAATCAGCAGAGACCTTGTGCCTTCATGACTCTTACACAGTTGAAGATCTGACAAAGACATAGGCCAATATAGGACATTTACAGTGAGGAGGCAGTATTATTTGCTGTGTTGCTAGGATAGACCTAAAAAAAGAGGAGAAACAACCAGAAGTCTTGGATGGATAACATGGCAGCAGGAGGGAGGACAAGGGTTCACAGCTCTCTTGAACACACCTTCAAGGACAGAGTGAAGATGACAGCAGAGCAAGGAGGAAGAGGTGTTCAGCTGTATCAACACCTACAGGTACCCATGTCCCACCCCAACTGCAGAGGGAGGGTGGTAGGAAAAAGGCTGCCTTTGCACTCCCTGCTCTCCACAATGAGGGATTTCCCACAGTTGATCAAAAGAGCTTGTGGGCAAGGATGGAGATGTGATTGAGGAAGTCCCTTCTCATGAAATGCTCATGGAAGTGGCCTGTATGTGCACTACCTCCATCCTCACAGAGGTGCTGCACCCAGCCTCACCAGCTCAGGCTGGGTTAGTCTAGGTCAATGCTTTTGAGACTTCACTTTCCTTTTTCATGTCTCACTAGAAGCTGCTAAAGCTAACCATGTGCAGCAGCACCCTGTGTCACAGAGAAGCAAAGCAAGCAGATTATGCTAAGTAGGTGATTAAAAAGCCCAGAGTCCATCCCCTAAATCACTGCTCAAAGCAGAGAAGCCATCTAGACATGTCTGTCACTAGGTTCTATGCAAGCAGCCAAGACATACCAGACTCGTGGCTAATTAGCCACTACTGGCAGTGCCTGTTAATGAAGATGGAGATGCTCAGTGATGGCAGTCTCTGACAACAGAAAATTTTACATTTGGAGGCAAATCAAAAATAGGAGGAGGAGAGGGCTGGTAATTCCCCAGAGAAAGGCAAGGAATCTGGACATCCCTCATTACTGAAATCCAGTCCGAGGCTGGGACTCCACAAATCTGAACCTTGGCCTGAACAAGCTCTTCCAAATCCCACAAAGCCAAAAGGAGGCAGCCACTGCAGTGCTTGGCAAATCCGGTCAGAGCAATGGTTAGGACATGTTACACCCCTTCCCTGTAGCCACCAAAGAATTTAGCTGATGAGCAAGCCATTGAAGGTATTCAGCGCTAATAAACAAATACAAGTGCTGAGTCCTCAGCTTCCTGGACTCAAAGAAGGACTTGGAAGAGGGCCTAAGGGTCAAGTCCCTTAGGACAGGTCCTGGAAACAAATGACTAGCAACTAATTTCAGGTCTCATTATTTCACCTCAAGACAGCTCTGAATTTGCTTATTTTAGCTGAGTTACCAGGAGAAAGGAATGATGACTGATCCTTATGTGGAAAGAAGATTTTTACCCCAGAAAAAAGCCAATGGAGGCACAAGATTGTTACATTCCTTTCCTGTTTCCAATCAAGGAGAGCAAGCTTTATTCTGACATGTGCAGGTCCCTCAGAACCCTTGCTCTCTGGGCTGATCTGGGTGGATCTTACATGGCCAGGCTCATGGTGCAACCTGGGGACTGCTGAAGGGTAGACTTGGCACCTAGGGAAGGCTGAAAGGAAGGCTGCCTGCCTGTCAGTGGGAGAAAGGCCAGACCCCAAGGAGGGAGTTGGGAACAACACAAGAAAAAAATTTGTTTCAACAAGAGAAACAATGAGATGTACCAAGAAGAGCTCTCATCCCTCAGCAGTGCTGGACCAGGGTTGCAAGCAGAAAGGTGGGCAGGCACTGTCCCTCACTGGATGCTTCATCTAGCTGCAGGCAGGCAGGAGGGGCAGGTTGCTGATTATCCTTGCTTAAAGGTTCACAGAATTTCTCATTGGCAGCCATTTCTCCAGAATCTGAGGGAGTTGGGGGTTTGTTTCCTCTCTGAGCTTGTTGCAGATAGTACAACACAGTCTGCTTCCCTGCAGCCAGGGTCCAGATTCTTGTTAGATGCAAATCCCCACAATTATAAATCTGCACACAGCACCAGCTGCAGCAGCATTAAGTTGCTGGCATCCAGCCTCCAGTACTTTGCAGTCCTCTGTCCACACGTCCCATAGGCATCAAGACCCATGTCCTAAGTAGCTACTTTGTCCCAAACAGAGGAAAAAAGTTTCTGCAGCTGAAGCACTCTTTAAGCCTACTTCACATGCAGTAGTTAAGGGATAATAGAGGATCCATTTCCCTGGAAGTAAACCTGGCATTTTCTCAGGTGCTCCAGAAGTGTCTGATCCTGGAGTCCTGTGTTGTGCACCCTCCCTTCTCCCCTGGGAAACAGAGCTTAACAGAGTTCCAAACAAACACTAAGTGACAAATAATTCAGAGTAAACCTTCTACTGCTTTTCCCTGTCCCTTTTCTGACAGCAGATATATTTACCTCTAAAGCAATAGAGGAGAACGAGTGGGCAGCTATTCTGTACCCTGCCCTAGAGACAGTATTCAGCTGCACCTCTTGGAGCGGCACATAACCACCAAGGAGGTGAGAAGAGCTAGCATGCATGGGGCATCAGATCTCATGCTTCAGCACTTACCAGAGAGCTGAGGGCCTGGCTGCAGGATTAGGGACTATGTTCACCAGGACGAGGCTTCTACAGACACATCCCTACAAGAGGCATTTTTACAGGCAAGAGAATAACTTAAACACAGAAGGAGCCTACAGTGCTGAGACAGGAGGCCCAGAGCCACCCTGGCAGGTACAGCAATGAGGGCAAAAGGAAGCAGCAAAAGCACAGGAAAGGAAAGAAAAACGAGCCAGCAAAGGAGAGAGGGCGGGCTCTGGCACAGGACAGGAGGGTTTAAGCACATTCAGCCAGGAACAGTCCAGTCTGGAGAATCAGTTGTGGAAAGATAATTTGTCTGCTTGATTTAAGCCTCCTTGGGGTATTGGCTTGTTGCTGGAGAGAGCAGCAAGAGGTACCTGCTCTGGTCAGAGCACGATACATGACTTATTACTGCAGTGTCTGCATAGCAGCCAACAGGAGGGGGGGCTTAATAGGCAGAGACAGACAAGCACATTGTTTTTGTCCTTCTGACATTTCCCCTCACGTATCACTGTCTGCATTCAGAGCCAAATCACTCAAAATGGGACCCCATGAGCCATTCAAACTTGCCCCCTGTTAAGAAAGGTGCTGCTGCACACGCAGCTGGAAAACCGGCACCTGAATGCTGAGGCCCGGCAGAGGGAGCGGTGCTGGCTCAGACATGCCCTCCAGTGGTCCCCACTCCAGCCTGGTTCCCATCCCCATAACCGAACTGGGAGCACTAAGGCTTTTTCCTTGCAGCTTAGCAATAGGAAGTTTAGATGAGGCTTTGCACAGATTCAGACAAGGCTTGGGGCTGGAGGACCCCTTAGTTTATGTCTCCTTTGTGTGCTCCCCCCAGCCAGGATCTGCCATTGGTTGATAGCACTGGGGAAGAGAAATTCCAGGAGCCATAGGCTGTGTTTGCACAAAACAGGCACTGAAGTCATTGCAGGCTTGCCTGTGTGCTTGTTATCTTGTATTCCCCCAGACCTCCAAAAAGTCTTACTCTACAGGCAAGAGAAGGCTTCCATCTCACCTTCTGCACACCAGCCCCTACTGGATAGAGGGGACTACTTCCCCTGTGCAGTCAGGCTTACATCAAGATTCATTTCTCCCTGCTTAATCTCACCAGTATGAATGCACATCTCCACATTTGATGTTTGGTTTTGCTAGAAGTACTGTGCATCAAACACCCAGATAAAACACCTAGAACAGCTAAAGGGATAACATTGTTCCAGGGGAGACTAAAGACTTCCAGCTCTGAGGACAGTCCCTGACAGAATTTATACAGTTTGAATCCTCTTTTGTGGTAGACTGTGCCACACCACCACTAGTCCCTGGTGACAAACTATACCAAAAAAGCGCACATTTATTTACCAGGAGAGTTGACAAATACAGCTCCAAGGCAGCCTAGGCTGGTATCAAGCATCCCTTGATTTAGCAGGAACAGGGAGGCTAGTATAGTACCTTCCAGACTGCAGGATGCACAGTTCACAACTCCTGCTGTTATGGCAGCAGCTAAGAGAACTGTGCTGCTGCAACAAACAATGTTCTTCACAATCCTGTCTCTGGGGCCCTGATACTGGAGAGGTATCAAGTACCATCTCCAAATGAAGGCCCTTTGAAGAACTAATCTCAGTGATTTCAGATTAATATTTCACCAGCATATCAATCTCTGCTGTACAGTACAGACAAGCACTGCTCCCCTTGCCCCTCCTGTGATTTACTGAGAAGTAGTCTGGGTTGTGTAAAGTGTAAACATTTAGTAAGTAATGCATCAGGCTCTTTTAAACCTTTAGGCCTGAATGCAAGTTATTTCCTATTGTTACTACCTCTCTACAATTAAAACTCATTAACTCAAATGAAAGTTTGCAGATACAGCATGAGCCTTACACAGTGAATTCCTGTGAGAAGCATAAGGACATACAGAAGCAGCCTGAATAAAGTGCTGCTGAACCCAGGATAGGTAGTTTTTGGCTTGAGAATTGACAGGACAGGCCATGAGGTCTTTGACCTCACATTCCTGCAAGGAAGCACAGCTACAGGTTTGCCATTGTTGAATGTGTCCACAAAGGGCTGTTGCCTGCACTGATGCACATTTACTCACTTGCATGACATGCTCATAGGGGATTATTAAGGACTCAGATTTGCAGGATGCCATGAACTGCATGTGTAAAGCAAAGCTATAGAAGCATTGTCACACCCTCTCACAACTACAGAAGGGCCTGGCAACACTAGGGCTTGTAGGGACATTCTCACCTGCCACAGGAGCTCCTGCGGTGCTGCAGCCTCCTCCGAGGAAATTGCATGTCCCCATGTACCCATTGCTTTCAGGGACTGGCTGTGCCACGGGTGTGCAGGACACTACGAAGAGCCAGATAGGAAGAGTGGGGACCTTCGAATTGGTGGTTAATTCTTAACCCACCCTGCTCCTCCCAAGCTCAACAAGGCACTTACAAACCCCACTGAGCACATGATTAGTGACACTGATTAATGGAGGGTCTTAATAAGGCTCCCATAACCTTAAAGCTAGATCTGCCTGAAAAGAGAGCAAAACTAATATCATTTTACACAAACACATTAGATTCTCCTGCAGCATATCCCCACCAGCTCCTATGGCCCCACAGCTTCCACTTTCCACAGCACTCTCACAATCCCACAGTTCATCATAAAACTCCAAATCCCACTCCCCTTGCGTACACAGCCCCACAGCACACCTTTGCCTCGTGCACATCTTACCTACCTCATCCTCACTCCACTTGCCAGGCGGACAACAGAAGAAATGGCTAAACCCCTCTCTCTAGATTTCTTTTAGCACCCCTATGTCCTCACAGCTGCAGCAGATCCCAGATGATTTGCTGACCACAGAGACCCAAACAGGCAGCCACTGGTGCTGCTTAATGACTAAGTGCTGTTTAGGAAGGCTTTTAAAGGGACATACAGTAAATCCACTCCTGGAGTGCAGTTTGCCTATAGATTGTTTTCCTGATAAAATACCCATTTCTCAGCCTGTTAACACTGCTGTCCTCTACAGTAGCCCTGCAGCACAGTCTGTTTGCCATAGACTTTGGCATTTACCTGGAGAGGTGGTGCACAAACAGCCCCCACACAGTGCAAACCAATGCACCTCGAAAGTTTGCTTGCCTTGGTTATTTCTGCTTTCTATGCATGAGCATCTGTACATGCGCATACATGCCCATTGAAATGCGCCAGTGGGAAGCTCTTGAGAGCCTGTGTTTAGCCAGTTCTGGCAAAGTTTGTGTTAAGTGCTGAGAATATACAGGAGAGCCCCAGGACACAGTCTGCCCTGATGCACGATACAAACCTTGCACCTCTTTCTCCAATGAACTCCATTAACCCTTTGCTTAATTGTCAAGCCCATGTTCTTAATGAGATCCCCCCTGTCCCAAGTACTCTCTCCCTTGGGTGAGAGATGGATGAGAGTGTTCTCCTTAATGATCTCTCTGTCTCTCCCCCTTTCCACCATTAGCCTGAAGACCAGCCTGCAGAAGAAAGTGAGCCAGGACTCCATGGATTTGTCAGGGATCCCCCTGACCATGCGGGATGTCCACCGCATGGCCTACTACCTACAGAACAACGGGGACCACCTCACCTCTGTGGATCTGAGCTTCACCGAGCTGAATGATGACATGGTGCGCCTGCTGCTGCCCTTCCTCTGGGCACTACCCAAGCTCACTCATCTTTCCCTCAATGGCAACCGACTGACGCGGGCGACCATGAAGGAGCTGACTGATACCATGAAGGACATGAACAAATTTCCTTGCCTAGCCTGGGTTGACCTTGGCAACAATGTGGATGTCTCATCCATGCCGCAGCCATTGCTTGTGGGCCTGCGCAAGCGCCTCAGCCAGCAGACCACACTGCCTACCATCTACGAGGCGCTTGACTGCGACTCAGAGATCTCCAGCGGGCATGAGGGCAGCCAGCCAGAGGATGAAGCAGCCGGAAGCACCATGCCACGTGGTTTTTCTCAGCAGGGTTGCAAGAGGTGACTGGGCAACAGGCCGGCACTGGCACACTGAAGCTGCCCCAAGAAGTCTTGAGTGCAAACACCAAGCAGAGGGCCAGCTTTACCAGCTTCCTTTGGCTCTTTCCTCTCACCTTCCCTGAAATGTCCCCCCCACCTGCTGTGAGACAAAAGCCTGTCATCCCCCCACAACGTCCTCCACTCCCTCCCCTCACTGCAAAACCCATTGCCCATGTTCCAGAGAGGAAACAATGACTTACAGTGAACCTGGTCCCCAGGCAGGGTCTCACTGGAAGATGGGAAAAGACCTGTCGGAGTCAAGAATATCCTCCAGCAGCCATTGGGTTGAGGGATATGGATGGGGAGAACCTAAAACAGAAACAGGCTTGTAGTTTACTTCCTTTCTTCCTTTTCCTATGCACCCTGGAAACCTTGAGACCTGCAGCCTTGAGTTTGAAAGGAGGTAGCCCAAGAGCCTAGCTGCTGTGGAGCTTAGGTGAAGAGCTGAGAGGCTAGAGCTAGAGCCCAGCAGTGTGTCTCCCTCTTGTGTCTGGCTCCTTTTGTTTTGTTTTTTTCCTATTGTGTGTTTTGTATTAACCTCTGAACAAAGGGACTTGGTCAGAGACCATTGGATCGCATAGGCTGGGGCGGACACATGGCTTGGAATTGCAGCATCAGGATATTTGCTGTGTGACCGGGGTGAAAGGGAGGGGAAGGAGGTATGTGTTGGTGGGAGTATGGGGGATGGGATGAGTTGGGATGGGATGGGAGGAGGAGGGAGGAGAGGGAGTGGGAGCAGTCTCGTGGATTAGCAGGACTGGTTTCAAAACCTGTGCTTTTGTACTAAAATTACAAGTTCCAAGTGAAATGGAGGAAAAGCAGACAGCTAAGTGCATAACTGTGGCACCAGAGGAGCAAGCAGTGAATATGCCAGAGGTGGGCACTTCTCAAATGAATGCACAAAGCTTTGGCTCCTCGTGGCATACTGCGTACCTCAGACACGATGTGAGCAGCTGCATCGCCATTTCCAATGCTGTCCAAACCCTAAACCACCAATGCAGTATTTCCAGTGTTTTCCACGCTGCTCATGCTCTATGTAAACATAATAAACAGTTCTCTTGGACATGAGCGTGAAGCACTACGGAGTCTGAGTATTTGGGTTGTTCACAGCAGCCCAGACTGCAAGAATACAGACCAGCAGTCCTCATACGGTGCTGAGCAGTGTGGGAGAGGAGCAGCAAGTGCCATTCACATTGGTAAGAGTGGTTCATCCCTCTAACAAAAGTGAAACATCACTATTCATTTGCGGTAGGCTGCCACCCTTAAGTGTTGCAAGGTGCTGATACGAATAAATGGATCACACTTCAGCTGGTAAGTCAAGTCCTCTCAGTTATCTGTCCCCACAGGAATTCAGAGAGCAGGTATGTTTCCGAAAGAGTGAAAAGTTAAAGAAATTAGGCATATTAAAAAAAACCCCAACAACCAAACAACAAACATGTAAATCCTGGCCCTCCTAAATTAACAATGGTAACTTTGCCTACCTCTGCTGATTCTCTTTGGGAGTCTCAATACATGTAAGCAACTCTCATATACTAAGCCACACAAATCCACATGAAATAGACACACCTTTCATGCTCATTGCTGATTTTACAGATTCTGCAGGAAGAAAATCAATGATATTTTTCAAGTGACTTATCCCCTTTGGACCAACAGTGTGAGGGCACTGGATAGTATCAGACAGGATCAACTACCAAAAGCCCCAGTAAATCCAGTCTCCTGAGGAAGAAAGCTGGGTTTAGAGACACTGTACTGAGTATTACAGCTTGACACTGCAAATGCTAGAGCCAGTCCTGTTCGCACTCCAGTCACTGGAGGAGGACCTCATGTCCTTCATGTTAACTTGAAAAACGAAGTGTTGTAGAGTCTGTCCAGCTGACCAAAAGAAGCAGAAGATGTAAGAGGGTAAATCAAATATAGCTAGGGCCAGGTGCCAGCTGCCCCATTCCAGTGGAGGAGGAAGAGAAAAGGCTCTGAGATAGCCAGAATATGATGTTAGGCCAGGAGGATGGGGAAGAGGGCATGCAAATGTAGCCAAACCCCACACAATCCAGGGTGGGAAGCGAGCATGTTCTCCCCTCAACAGTTGTCACCCAAACCCACTTTTTAGCCCTTCTAGTGAATCTAGAAGTGAGTAAGTCATTTCTGTGGCGAAGACTGTTTGGGGAACATGCGGTTGTTTCGCAAAGGGAAAACCAGAGCTGATAAAGTGGCCATTCCCATTACTGAGGGAAAAGCCATGCTGTTTCCAGAGGTCACCAGCTGCCTCTTCTCAGAACTCACTTTTCCCTTCTCAGTGTGGTATGTTACAGAATTACAGAATTGTTCTGGTTGGAAAAGACCTTGAAGATCATTGAGTCAACTGTTAAACCCAACACTACCAAGTCCACCACTGAATCATGTCACTAAGTGCCACATCTACACGTCTTTTAAATACCTCCAGGGATGGTGACTCAGCCACTTCCCTGGGCAGCCTGTTCCAATGCTTGACAACCTTTTAGGGGAAGAAAGTTTTTGTAATAACCAATTTAAACGTAGCTTGGCACATTTCCTCTTATTTCTTGTTACTTAGGAGAAGAGACCACCACCCCTATCACTACAGCCTTCTTTCAGGTAGTTGCAGAGAGCAATAATTTCTCTCCTGAGCCTCCTTTTTGGCAAGCTAAACAGCCCCACTTTCCTCAGCTGTTCCTCATAGGTCTTGTTCTCTAGACCCTTCACCAGTTTCATTGCTGTTCTTTGGGCAGTCTCCAGCACCTCAATGTCTGTCTTGTAGTGACAAGAACTGAGCACAGTGTTTGAGGTGCAGCCTCACCAGTGCCAAGTACAGGGGGATGATCACCTCCCTAGTCCTGCTGGCCACACTATTTCTGATTCAAGCCACAGTGCCATTGGCTGCCTTGTCCAGCTGGCCACACGCTGGCTCATGCTCTGGCAGATGCCAACTTAACACCCCCAGGTCCTTTTCCACTGAGCAGCTTTCCAGCCGCTCTTCCCCAAAACTGTAGCATTGCATGGGGTCTTTTGACCCCAGTGCAGGACCCAGCACTGACACTTGTTGAACCTCACACAACTGGCCTCAGCCCATCGACCTAGGCTGTCCAGATCCCTCTGCAGAGCCTTCCTGCCCTCCAGCGGATTAACACTGCTGCCCAACTTGGTGTCCTCTTTAAACTTACTGAGAGTGTGCTTGATCCCCTTGTCCAGATCATTGATAAAGATATTAAACAGAACTGCCGCAAATACTGAGCGCCGGGGAACACCACTTGTGACCAGCCATCAACTGTATTTAAGTCCATTCACTACCACTCTTTGGGCTCAGTCCTCAGTTTCCTGCCCTACTGTGGAAAAGATTACACTATTTTTTTCTTTTTTCCTTCCAAAATAGCTTTCACCAGAAATTAAAAGCATTTCAAACGTCAGCAAGATCTGCTTAAACTCTTAAAGCCTGAGCACAGCAGCACTCTGTGCCAAGAAGAAAATGCAGCCATGAAGCATTTTAAATGAAGGCTTGGAGCCACCTGGTGAATCAGTGGCATATCTAGAAAGAGGGAGCAGGGGTGCTGAGCATTTGGTACTTGACTGAGCACTGTCTCTGTAAAGCTCTACATCAAGGCACCTTCACAGCTTCTCCATAACAGTGGCAACCTCCTGAAATGAGGCAAGACCCCCAGCTTGCAGCCCACCACTGACAGCTCTTCCCTGCAGAGCTGCTGACTCAGCCCCAGGGAGGATCTGTGCAGCCTGTTTCAGCCGTGCTGAAAGTTGTGCTTTTGGTCTGAGCTGTGCTGTGCTAATCAGCAGAATGGAGATGAGACATTCAGCCCCTTGCAAGGGAATTCTGTACTAATCCCTGACGATGCCTGGCTGCCAGTTGGCAACTCCAGGAGCTGGAGATAAAGCACGGCTTGAAACAGACTGGTTCAGCTGAGCAGCTGTGGGACTGTGTTTATTCCTCCATGTGCACTTGGTTGCTCTGCCATAGAAACCTCCCCACAGAGAACTGATTGTGAATAGATACATGCAAATGCAAATTATGAGGTCCTGGCCTAAGAAACTGCCACTGCTGCTTGGATGAGCTCCGCTGGGCTGCAATTTAGCTGTGGAGAAGCTATCATGGCATAGCCAGCTGCTCCCTGCTAGCTCCTGACTGCACTGACAATGAGGGACTCTGTGAGCACAGTGGTGTGCATCCAGCTCCAGAGCTGTGATGTGCCCCAGTGCCCCCTAAGATGAGATGCATGCTCAAGAAGCAGGCATGGCAGCCCCAAATAGAGAAACCTAGTTTCATAAAAGCCAAGTTTATAAAGCAGAGAGGATGACAAACCTAAATGAGCCTTTCCTTGCACTGAATGAGAAAGCTCAGCGCTCTCAAAGGGGATTAAAGGGATGAACTGCTAATTCAGGTCTTCTCATTGATACCAGAGGGACCAGCTTAGTTATGCTCCTAAATCAGGGGATGGCTTCCCTACAGTGAGCCTCTGTCTCCTGCTAGATAACACAGCAGGAGAGATGGATCCCTGTCATACTGATCATCATCCTCTGATAAGTACCATACTTGCTGGTGCGGGCCTGTAACCTCAGCTACCTAAAGCAGCACATCCCATCATTTGCAGTTTCCCAGCCTTCCTCTCTGTGCAGGTTGCAGCTGGTCAGCCTGTGATGGGACCTTTGTCATGTAGCAGAGGGGAAGCTGGAGCTGCAGAGTAGTATCATAGCCCTTTCCCTACCTCTGACCTCCCATCAAGTGATAGTCTCACAATAGATCTCAACATGAGATACTTAAGCATGCTTTTCAAAAGCAGGCTTCTGGAAGGAGAGGTTACCAGGAGTAAAACTATGCCACATTCCCACCACCTTATTTTTCCCAGGCTTTATAAAGTACCCCCAGAAACCTTCCTCCTCCTAGAGTCTCTTTTGAGATCTACCATTGCATAGTGGCAGGGTACGAGACAGTGAACTCCCATCTCCACAGCAGCTTCCTCCCCAGCACCCCTCACAACAGGCAGTTTCACAGCAGATCCCCTTGCAGGCTCACAGGGCCACCAGCAGCACGTCACCCCTAAATGCTGGTGAGCATGGCCAGCTGGGGTCGGGCAGGCAGCAGAAGGCTCTAACAGAGCCAGCCTGCAAAGCCCAACCGCAGGGACATGCACTTACATGGGGATGCTGAGCAGTACTGGTGCCAGACAGCAGAGGAAAGGAGGAACAGGCCAGACCTTTTCAGTTACCCAAACAAAAATGCACTTTTTCCCTCCCTACCCAACTGGACAACACCTTCCTCACTCCCCCATCCTGCATTTTGCCCCAGCCTCTGACCACAAAACCTAGGGTAACCACCTTAGAATGCTCCAGGTGGCAATATGCTTAGCACTGAGGTCACCACAAGCCTCCCTTGTTTTTGCAACTCTAAATAACAGGTGATCATTCTGGTGAGGTAAGGATGCAAAAAAACACCTGGAAGCACAGGCTTGTCTGACCTCTTTTTATTTCACACACTTCAAGATCTGTCCATCCCCTTCTCTCCTGCACACAGGGCTCTTTTTTTCAACTTTTTGACCTACAGCTCATTCCTCATCAGGAGCACTTGGAAGATAAAGGAGCTTGCAGTGTTTGGGGCAGGCTTGCAGGCTCCTTGGTGGACAGCTGCTGACACAGATGCCAAGACAGGAATTATTTAATCTTAAAGCAAACAAGAGAGGATTAAACATTTGCCTTTACTGATCACTGTCCACCACCAGACTGTGTTTGTTTCACAGCTCAGAAGAGACAAAGGTATGTTGCAATATAAACTTTTCTCACTGTACTATCTTGACAGTGCAGCAGGTAAACATTCTTCCAGGGCACTGGCAGACACCCCAGCTCTGAGCTGCTGGGGACAATTATCAATGGACAAAAGAATCTGTTTTGCAGTTTTCTGGCATTAAAGAAGTGCTCTTGAAATAAATGCAGTAGCTGGTTTAAGGCTGCCAAGAGGTAGTTCACAAAACAAAACAGACCGGAACACTCTTAGCTGAGGCCAGCACTCCAGGAAGCCATGACCACAACTTGATCTACTTCAAGACACTAAGTACTCTATTATGAATCTCCTTGGTTCCTCTCTGACTTGATAGTATTCAGTGATGAATAGAGTTCAGTGATGCCGATTCAAAACCAGAATAGCCACAAAACGTAATAATCACACAGTAACTCTTCCCCAGGATAAGGGTGAAGAGGAAAGTCAGCTTCTCTTCCACATGCATCTACTCCTTTCACAAATCCCAGCACTCCCCTGTTGCACCCAAACTGGCTTCAAAAGCAACCACAAAACCACTGACAGCTGTTTCCTACAGCATCAGGTTTGTTTAGCTAGCACACAGGGCATGTCACCAGGGCAGAGAATAGATACTTCACTGCTCAATGATCAGCAAGTTCCTCCACTTCTGGGAAGATTATTCTTCACAGCCCTTTTTCGAGGCAATCTGTCCCAGGTTGGATACAACGATGGGAAGTATTTGGAAAGCTATTGTTGTGGGTAACTCAGAGCCACGCAGCCGCTTGCTCACTCTCCCCCCCCAAAAAAGTACGTGGGCCTTATTCCACCTATGCAACTCCCCTGAAACACACAGGGCTCTCACCAAGCACAAACATGCCACAGAAAACCAGCAAAAGGCACTTTCCTGGATGAGCAGCAGCGGCTGCCTTTGGGGCTCCACATCAGACTTCTGATCGGAGCTTTGTTCGTGATTCCCTGAAATCTTTTGCATTGCAGTTTGATGTGTGCACCTTTGTCTGAACTTCGCTGTAACTGAGTAATGGAGCACCTCAGAACCAAACTCGTTTTACCAAGTTTTGGGGGTTTTAGTTTTTCAGAAGCTGCAGCTGAAGGAGAGCAAAATGGAGGACACCAAAGGAGCAGCTTTGTTCTGCAGATACTCAGAGGCAACAGCCCAGAGCATTTCCAGCTCTAAGGTTCCCTGTCCTGGGTCTCAGCCCTGGACTGGACCATCCCTCAACTCCAGAATGAAAATGAGTATTCCAGAGAGGACTGTGCTGTGCCATCCTGGCGCTGCCCAAACCTCCTCCCTCCTAAAGCGCGAGTACCACAGGAGCGATCGGCCATTTTGTCGCCTTCTGAACTGGAAGGTCAGCGGCAGAAAAGGCAGCGTCATCACCTCAGGTTTTGCACTGCTAATGCCTGTGCTGTTTCAGTCCCTTTGCAAGGTTACTAGGTCACTGATTTGCCTCTCACCCAGTGGCACTCACTGACTTTCCAGGCTTTGGGTGCTTTCCAAAGACCCTCATAGAGACTCCTTGATGGTAACATGAAACGGGACCCTTTAAAGCAGGAGGAAGGTAATGCCGGGCTCCTACCTGCAGTTCCTGCTGCCCCTCACTAAGCAGAAACTAAGTCATGCCAGGAAACCACGATGCCTGATCACTAACCTCTGCTGTCCCACAGGAGAGCTGATGTTCTGCCATGTCTTGACAGCGGGGCTGCAGGCACTGCTCTGAGGAGAGGTCAGGCTGCCTCTGCTGGGCACGGCCGGTTCCGACTGGTTCCAGCCAGTTCCGCGGCAGCCCCCGTGCTGGGCGCGGATGAGCCCAGCTCCAGCAGTGCTGGCACCCTGGGGAAAATGCACTTAGGAAAGGGTAAAACCCCTCCTGGCAGTGAGGGTTGAGGTAATAAAGTGTGAGGAATAGCCCTGTGACACCAGGGTGAGAGGAGGAGGGAGAAAAAGAGGAGGAAAAGGTGCTCCAGGCACCATAGTGCTGTGCAGCCCATGGGGTGGCCATGGTGGAGCCCTGAAGGAGCCCTGCGCTGGAGCAGGGGAGCAGTGTGAGGAGCTGCAGACCACCTGTTACAGACCCACCAGAGCCCCATCCTCCCTGTGCCATGTTGGGAGGGGGGTAGAGGAGTCAGTGCTGAAGGGGTGAAACCAAGCCTGGGAAGAAAGGGAAAGTGCAAGGCATTGTTTTACGTGAGTCTTTGTTTCTCACTGTCCAAACCCATTCTAACTGGCAATAAATTAATCCTCCCCGAGTGAAGCCTGTGTTGTCCATGACAGCCATTGGTAAGTGATGGGAGGGAGCCTCCTGTCTTTACCCTGGCTCGCGAGCACTGTCACCATCTTTTCTCTCCCTGTTGAGGAGGGAGGGTGGGTGCCCTGAGACCCCCCGTAGGCAACACAACTGCAGCTATCACTGGGGTTGGGGTTCAGAGGGAGACAGCCAAGGCACAAAGCAGGACTGGGGATCAGGGTGCTAAAGTGAAGCTAAGGCTGCTACTGGGATTATCCCAGTGTAACTCTTAGACTGGGGATCAGTGTCCCATAGCATTAATTTCAGCCTCATGTTCCAAAAGAGAGAATCGAAACATACACCAAAAGCAAGGCTAAATACTGCCAGGCTCCCAAAAAACTCACCCCCTCTCCCCAAAAAGCCTAAAGGCAACAACCTTGACTGCTCTTAGACAACAAATCTCTTTGTTATTTATAGATGCAACCTGCACTCAGCACACTTACAACTGGAATACAAAGCCAATCCACATTTGTGTGGCAGAGGTCTGTTCTCTTCTGTCAAGAGGGGTGGAGAGGCTTCTACCCTGAAAACAATCAAGTCTTTTGAAAGGAGGATTAGCAATAAGACTAATCCTCTAATCATCATCTTTGGTTGCACTTGGGCAGAGCGATTTGCAAAGTGTTCTTACCACAGTAATCAAGGCCATTTGATAAGCCAGTTGTCTTCCCCATATCCTTGCAAGGAATGTAGCACAGTTATCTTGTCAAGCAACTTCCCTATAAACCTTCAGAAGAGGCAGAGGCTGTAACCTCTTCCCCAGTTGCACAGCCTCGTGTCTCTCTTTGAACGTGCTCTCCATAAAGACATTTATCACTTTACCTATAGTGAGTAAACGTGTTTGCCAAATCACAAGAACTCACAGCAGGATCGCACCCACTGCTGTTATACACTTACAGGTAACATTCACTGATTCTCCAGAAGGGAATGTTGGCCCGTGTCCCTTAAGGATGAAATTAAAGGAGGAATTAGGGAAGAAGGGTGAAAATAAATCAGTATAGCACAGATTAGGCAGTCCTTACTGGAATCACCAAACAAGGACAATTGATGCTTGTTGCAGGATAGCAATCAGAAAAGGGGGTACGAAACAGCTGTAACAGAAACAACAACACTGCACTTTTCCAGATGCCACCGAAGGACTTCCAGCAAAGCAGCCTAAATATCCTACAAAGTACCCACTCCACTAAGCCACCAGTAAGTGGTTTACGGTTCAGCAGGAGATAATGCTCAGAGACCATCACTTCTGAGATGATCCAGCAGTTGGAGCACTCACTGGGCCTCTGCAGGCTTTGTTCCTGATCTCAAGGGACACTGTGAGGCCTGTCACTGAAGGACGAGTACTGTAAAATACTTAAGTGCTTATCTCATTGGTTTCAGCAGGAGTTGTGGGCTCAAATCTTCCTTCAAATCCCAGTCTGAAACTGTCTGTGACTTGTTCTCCATCTCCCTTTGTCTTTACACCCAGTAATAGTTTTGTAAAGAAAAACACATGAAAGTGACAGCCGGGTACTTCACAGCATGGAACCACGAACAAGCTAAAGGGGCAGTTCCATGTAACATGCCATCTCCCTGCAAATCCAGGCATTCCCACTGCCTTCCCCTTGCATCGCCAGCCTAGTGCTGTTGATATTCCTGCCGAGTGCTGTCCCAACTCCTTGTTGACATTTTAGGCACTGGGGGACAAAACGTGAGTAGTTTTCCCTTACAAACAGCAGTGCTTTGCTCTGGAGTAGATGTGCTAGCACCTCTCCAGTGAGCTGGAAATAGGGCAACCCCCCAACCAGACAACAGATTTTAAGTCCCCAGGCAAGGGAAAAGGAAGAACAAATTAAATGCTCGCTGCAAGCAGTTCACTAAACGAAAGGACAATAATAGTGTTTTTCTGCCATTCTTTTAACTTCTCCCAGCATAACTCCACATCTTCTGGATACAGTCTGTTTCTTTGCCAGGGCTTCAACATTCTCCCCTGAATTAATGATGCTGGAAAATCTCCACTTTTCATAGACTCCGATAGTCTCTGCTGAGCAGCAGAGGGCTGCACAATGCTTGCTTATGCAATGACTGGTCCTGTGCCAGGAATAATAGTCTGTCTACTAGGAACAACCAATTCACACACAAAACCAGAATACTTTTCCCATTAAATGTCTGAATTAGGTGCATTAACACACCGCAAAGCTGGTCATGCTGCACATTAATGTCAGTTTCCACAGTGAACTAAATAATCCCACACCCTAGTCTTTGGGAGCAGTTAAGGGTGGCACTTCCTTATTCATTACCTCTAAAGTACTCTTGACACTATCAAGAACTGTTATTACAGGACCAGGCAACAACAGGACACCTGCAACTTGATCTGGGAAAGTAATTGCAGGCAAGCACTGCTTTGGCTACTTCATACACTAGTGGATGAAGAGGTGGAGAACAGCATCATCTTACTTGCGAAGTAATCTGCAGCATACTGCCCATATCAGCATTTGTTTTAATGCTAGTCTGGGCCATGCTTTAAATGTGGTGTATCCCTGTTGCCCCACAAAGAATCACTGAAGGCAGGAGGGCTCCATAAAGTTAGTTTTACCTAATGTGTGAGGAGGAAGAGTAGGTCTTACTGTTTGAAATCAGCTTAGCTGCAGTAAGATGCAAGTCTAGTTTTTGGTCTGTCAGGATGGAAACACCAGAAATCCCTGGGAGAACCTTTCCTCCATTTTGACCCATGGCTGAGAAATAAGAGACCAAATCACTGACACTTTCTTGCAGACCTCACAATTCCACCCTTTTCTACCTTACCAAATAATTACTCCACTGGGATGGCAGTCTTCCATCCTTGCTCACACTGTACTGGCAAGAGGAAGTAGGACATCTCTACGTTAAATGAAAGCTCATTGTGAAGCTTAAGTAGGAAAGAGGTAGAGACTGTACAGTTACCCTGACCACTAGCACCAGAAATTCATGTTTCCCACTTCATTCTTCCCTTCTAGAAGAGGTTTTATGGAAGGCACAGGAGATCAAGGGGCCATCTCCCCTTAATTCTGCTTTCACTGGCAGAGATTAAGAGGCTGCTGACTCTCACACAGTTTTAAGAGTTGGTATAAGCCAAGTGTGTGGTGTCCCTGCCCATGGCAGGGGGGTTGGAACTAGATGATCTGAAGGTCCTTTCCAACCCTAACTACTTCATGATTCTGTAAGTTCTGTTACCCTGGAGAACAGGGCTCTCACATTGTGGCATGTAATTACACTCAGAGAAGAGGCACTATGGGTTGGCACTTACCTCATCTACACAGCATCCCTTCTCAGCCTCTCAGTCATAACACACCACCTCACAGACTGCTATTTTACAGAATACCCTTGGAAAATGACTTAAAATACAGCTTTAGGATCAAATATAACACACACACCTGGAGAGCAGATGCACATGTATGGGATGAAAGCACCTGATCAGTGAGGAAAAGTACTACAGTTCTGTGCATTTTTCCCAAGTGATACCTGCTCCGACCATTTAACTCCTCTGTGCTGTCATCAGGACCTCCCCTCTAGTTTTGTTACCAGAGCACAGCCTTGGTTTTGACTCAGGATGACTGGGTGAATTTCTGCCTGCACCCTTCCACACTTCATTCTGCATGGTTGCAGTATAGTGTCTCTGTCCCACATTGAGTAATGCAAAGGCACCTACACCAATGATATCAAAGTGGCGAGTTCACATCAAAGCTTCAAGGCAGTAGCTCGTCTGTCAAAAGCAGGAAGCTACAGTGCGCCCTGAAGCCACTGAACAGGAAGAGGTTTACAAGCCCCCACACAAAGGAATGGCAAAGAATGAAAAGAAATTATGCTATCTGTAACAAAAAAAAAAACAAAGGTGAAAAATGAGGGAAGATGCTAAAACCAGAGCCAGCATCTTCCATTCCAGAGAAACAGATTAAGTTGCTGAACTCAAGAAATCTGCACAACCTGCCTAAGAACACCCAAGTGTCAGGGAAGCACAGAGCAACAATCAACAGCTGGTGTAACCTGACTTGCATATGAAGCCAGAGCTCTGGCAACATGCAATAACAAAGAAAATAAGCTGAGTATTTTCACGCTGCAGTTTGTTACAGTATCGAGTTCATGGATTTTATAGCACAAGTCACATTTCTTGCACAGTTTTCCTTCCAGAGGGTTCTGGATTCTTGTATTTCATTCTCTTACCGACAGAGCCATCTAGTGGATGAAACATCATTTACGCACAGGAAATTTAGACGCAGCACACTGCGAAGTAAGGATAAACCACACTTCACACACAGGATCTTCAAAGCAGCCTGTAACAAACTAGCACATCATTTAATACGGTTAGAAACTGCTAAGAGATATGTTTGCCGTGGTGGGGCTTACAGTTCTAATTTTTTTAAATAATAATTTTTTTCTAATTTAATTTTCTATTTTTTTCCTTAAATTTTCTTAAATTTTTCAGTTGGAAACTTCAAATTTCTCAACAGTAATTCACATTACCTTTCTGAAGAGGGTGAACAGTTCATCCTAGACTCAGCCTCAACCTAATTGCAAAGCTTTTCCTTTATGCAAAATCTAGTACCTTCTTCAAAGCTAACATAGAGATGTTACAAGCTTTAAAGAAAGCTTCAAAGCTAAGGCAGGAAAAAAACAAAGTTCAAGAACAAGTTTCATGGCTGTGTGCTCAGTGGCAGTCACTCATACAGAGGGTTAGAAACGTCAGAAGTCAGTGGTCAAAATGTGCTGTCATTTCCCTCTGCCAGCACCTAACCTTCAGGAAAGGATGCATGCTGTTTAACAGTCAGAAGGAAACACGGAGACACAAAGCCCGTGGGCCAGATTTGCAGCTTTGCCAAAATGTTGAATCTCTTCCCAAAAATACTTCTAGGCAAGCTCCCCATCTGTGGCTTACGTATTTTCCCACATATTTATAGTTCTTTCTGGTGGCTTTACTGAAAAAGGATGCAGAGCTTTGAGGGCTGGGAAGTACTGGATAGTCCCAGCAAAAGAAAAAGATGTGGCAATCCTCACCCCTGGTTTCCTTAAGAGGTTACAGGGAGACCCAGCAGAAGCCAGAGCCAAGGAGATCTGGCAAAGTAAGGTCTCTTTGCTCAAACTGCAAGTGCACCTCTTGTCTCTCATTACTTAACAAGGCAGCAGTAACTTCGTTTGTCACCCAGCCATGGCCAAGCTGACACCCTTTAAGCAGAACAGCTTGCCATCCTTCCACACACACACTCCATCTGACACTATTTATGGCAATTAATTGTTGCACTAATTAATCTCAGGTTTCTATTAGGTGTTTGCTTCAGAGGAGGAGGCAGTTCTAGCTGCTGAAGAAACATCCTTATAAAATCTTGCAGCAGATACTTGACTCATTATACAGCAAGTATTTGTATTGTGGCATTCCTGGTCTTCCTCTTCACCGTAACTCCATTGTACAAGAATTCCAACTTGGCTAGCGGCACAATCCAAGCCTGATGTATGAAAAGCAGTAAGACAGTTAACAGACTGAAAATAAAACACGTATTTCAAACAGCCAGAATATACCACCATATACTACTGGCAACAAGGAAAGCCAGTGAATGTCAACAAGTACCTATTCTTACCTACCAACCCATCTCCAGAGATCCCAGGCATTAGCATGGGATACTAGAAGCAGATAGTTCAGTTCTTCCTATGAAGACCATGGTACAAACCAACAAGATGGAATTGTTTTCTCTGTGTGTTAAAACCAATCAGTCCCAGTGGGCATCTAGTACAGACTCAAAATGGATTTCGGCTTCAGGTTGATGTTAAGATGGTCTTTCTCAGAAAAGTCTTGTGAAATTCAGAGGCCTTAAGCATGGAGAAGAAATCCTGTGAGAATGTCTTCTTTCCCACAGGAAGAGCTGGAACCAAACTTATTTAAGAATTCCAAACAATACAAAGAGCTGCTATTACTAGTGATGAGAAAGGTTGTAGTTTGTATACAGACCAGTGCAGTTTTACTTGCCTGTATCTTACACAGACTCTCAGAAATTACCTGATGAACTAACGCCAGTCACAATTCTCTCCTGAGTGACCATCAGTTTGGAGAATGACACATTTCCAAAAGAAGTGTTTAATATCATTACTAAAGGCCCAAATTGCTAATTTTTAAGTTGGAAATACTGACTTCAGGAAAGCACTACTGCTGTGGGAACATGGCTCATATGCCACATTTTGAAGCGGGGCTTTGTGAAAACTGTCCTGTTGTTTGGACAAATTCCTCAATCTAGGAGTAAGACGACAATGTTTTTATAATTAAGCTCAAGCATATCTTAATCACATTTTAGGAGCTTTATAATGCAAATGTTTAGGATCATGATGACCCAGAAGAACATGTAGCAGGATTTTCCTAATGGTGTACAGCTTTATTTACAGACAATTCAACAAATTAATACATAAGTTCAACTTTCATGTCTGCACACACAGGAGAATCTTCACTGCATAAGAGCAAGACTAGCTGTTCTGTACAAGTACAGACTGATAGCCGATTGTATGCAAGCATATAAGGTACATAAATCTTACACTTCTCAACCATCTAAGTCAGTAAGAACAGTCACGCTACACTTTAAGCAAAAAAACCCTTCAGTTACTCAACTACATTTGGCTTCCTGCAGGTCAGCTGATGATCTATATGACTATTAAGACCAAGAGATGGGGTTGATCCTAAATTTTGTTCAGATTAGCAATTGTATTGAGTTGTATTTAATGGATAACCATTTATAAGACTTTTCCTATATACCTGCATTACAAGTTTACAAAACATGTCAAATTCATCCTTGAAAATGCTTATTTTATATTGTCTTCTTTTCCCAGGCAGAGGGGAAAAAAAAATACTAAGAACTCAAAATTTTCACGCCAAATCTGGACTCAGGCTATCAAAGCTGTGTGTTCCTAATGAAAAAATTATCCCTGTATCCAAAAAGAAAGCTAAGAAACACAAGAATACAAGCTCAAAGTAGAGATCTGAAGATGGACGGACCTCTACCTGCTGTAGGTTCATATAAAGCAAAAGAACATAGCGCTTTGCTTCTCGGGAAGCTGACTTTGTTTCACTGTGTTTCCCATAAAAGCAGCTGCTAATACAACTTTAAAAGGTACTGTTTAAAAATTCTTCATGAAAAGTACATTCCCATTCTTGAGAGAACGGATGACAACAGCACTACACAAGAAACAGGAAATGTGATCTTTAAAAGTCAATGCATCACACAAGATAGTCAAGTGTAAAAATCGAGTCCACTATTTTCCAAAGCCTTTTCAAATTTGCAATTGATCTACAATGTATTTGCCCAGGAGGAGTCCTGTCATGCAAGAGCAGACAAGTTTTTGTCAGAAACATTTATTAAGCAAGACTGACACCAATACATGCGTAACCAAGTTAATACCCCCAGTGGAAAAAAAGTGTCGCTCAAGACCAAAATTATCTTCGCTTCTGGAAGATGTTGCCACGGCCCATCCCACGGCCTCTTCCTCTGGCAGCCACTGAGGAAAGAAAACATCAAGGATGACATGAATTTGATATAACTGCTTATTCATCTCAACTGACAAGCAAAACATAAGCAACACTCAGTCTCTGGCTTACAAGCAAGGAAACGAGGCTGTCCTATGAAGTTCAGAAAGTGCTGTGACAGCAAGAAAGTTTGCGATAAGAACCAGAACTAATGGTTACACAGACTTGCTACTTAGAACAGATGAATACTTATGCACTTTGTGTTCCTTCTAAGATGACACACAAATCTGTATGCCCAAGAGATTTAAAACCCCACACTCTTTGTAGGTGTTGCAACACAACTCTGAATATTTCAGCGGATTTTACTTCCCCATATAAACTCAAGGCATTTGCTAAAGTTAACCAAGGACTTTGCAGCCCATAATTATTACTCGATCTTGTTATAACTACATTGTTCTCCCAAGAGAGGTACAAATGAGAGTGAGATACAGAATGGCTAGTAATTACAGCTTCTCAGTAGGTTAAGTGCTATCTTAATATCAGTTTGTTTTTCTCGAAAGCTTATCAAGAACTCCTGAATCCTTCCCTACATATTCCAAACAGCTAGTGGCCACAATCACTAGAAAACAGAAGGCAACGTTTTATATAAAGCCCCTGTTTAATAAGGATACTCACTGTATCTAAATTATTGTAGCATCAATATTACACATTCAAGTAATTGGACAGTTGGGAGTCCTGACTCCTACCATAAGATGAAATATGCAGAAAAACAACGTATCATAGAATAGTTAGGGTTGGAAAGAACCGTAAGATCATCCAATTCCAACCCCCTGCCATGGCCAGGGACTCCTCACACTAAACCTTGTCACCCAAGACTCTGTCCAACCTGGCCGTGAACACTGCCAGGGACTGGAGCATTCACAACCTCCCTGGGCAACCCATTCCAGTGCCTCACCACCCTAATAGAAAAGAACTTCTTCCTTATGTACAATCTAAACTTCCCCTGTTTAAGTTTTAACCCGTTACCCCTTGTCCTGTCACTACAGTCCCTAATGAAGAGTCCCTCCCCAGCATCCCTATAGGCCCCCGTCAGATACTGGAAGGCTGCTACAAGGTCTCCACGCAGCCTTCTCTTCTCCAGGCTGAAGAGCCCCAACTTTCTCTGCCGATCTTCGTACAGGAGGTGCTCCAGTCCCCTGATCATCCTCGTGGCCTCCTCTGGACTTGTTCCAACAGTTCCATGTCCTTTTTATGTTGAGGACACCAGAACTGCACACAGTACTCCAGGTGAGGTCTCACGAGAGCAGAGTAAAGGGGCAGGATCACCTCCTTCGACCTGTTGGTCACGCTCCTTTTGATGCAGCCCAGGACACAGTTGGCTTTCTGGGCTGCAAGCACACACTGAAGCTGGCTTATGTTCATTTTCTCATCAACCAACACCCCCAAGTCCTTCTCCACAGGGCTGCTCTGAATCTCTTCTCTGCCAACCTGCAGCTGTGCCTGTATGAACCCTTAATCTCTGTTTCCTCCAGCTTACATGTCCTCAGTGACAGAGATAAGAATTTTCCAGGTCTTCTACAGCAAAATGGGGAAGAGGAACCCATAAACAAACTACATACCTTGAGCTTTGAGAATAGCTGCTTTTCCTCGCCCAGCTCCAGAGCCCTGGTTTTTATTCTTCATGCTCTTTAGCATAGGAGCGTTCTTCAACATATCTGGTAAAATGAGAAACCGTATCTTGCTGCCTCTGATGTAGACCTGTTCCAGCTGTGCCACTCGTCCGTCTCTGTACGTCACCGTTATGTTGGACATCTGGAAAGTAAAAATAAGGCAGTGCTCACAGAGGCCTTTAATACAGCCCGTGATCCTATTTCCCTTGCCTGCAGAATACACAGTCAGGATTCAGGTACCAAAGCCAAAGACTTTCCAAGCATACTGCTTTCTCACCTGGAGCTGTGATGCAAGAATCCAGGACCATTTAAACATATTCCTGTAAGTGCTGCTATTCAAACAGACCCATGACTCATACTTTCTCCACAGTTGATGATTCAGTTTTATCAACTTTGTTAATTTTGTTTCCTCATATTGAATCGGTTTTAATGAAACCGATTGTTTAGTCTAGTCTAGTCCTAACTATCAAGGAAGCATTTTGATTTCAACAATACCTTGCCTAAAGTCAATCAAAATTAAGCCCTCTTGGGATGACTAAAGCAATATGCATCAAAAAAAAGAGCTTTAATTGCTTAAATCAAAGTTTGCTTATTCTTATGCTCAGTGTCTTTAAACAAGGAAGTCCACCAGAAACACTGTTCACAGAACAGAACCTTAAGAACCCTAATATTATTAACAGAATTACCCAATTAAACTCTAAAATTGGAAAGAATAAGCTCTGATCTCTTCAGAGCACTCAGTAATCCTGAATCCATTTTGCTACAGTAAGACAGTATACACACAGCAATAGTTTGCTTTATCCTAACTACAAAAGCAACTGTCTTTTAATCATGCTGCCTACAATTTAGCTATCAGCCTTTCCAGGCACAGAGCAGAGAGCCCTCCCTTCATCCTCCTGAAGCAGGGGTACCTGACAATTCATGTTGTCTTCAGCTTCAATAAGTTTGCCTCGGTAAACTTCTCCTGTATTGGTTTCACATGTCACGATATGGCCTTCGGCCTCATGCAGGACTTTAATAGGCACTCCGATCGACATGCTTGCGGTGCTGTGGCTCTACACCTGAGACAAGAAAAAACAAGAGACATGATTACAAAGCAAGCTGTAGACTAGATTTTGCCTACACAAGCTATGATCTCTCTCATTATAAAGTAATTTTCTCTCTTGCTCAAACACACTGTATGCTTTCTTTGGCAACACACTGATGGAACTTGCTTAGGAAGATGCTCATGGGAAGAAATTACTCGAGATGAGCAAAAGTGGGTGGTTTCCAGGTGTAGAAAACTCCCTTGCAAATACCAGGTAACGGAACACAGGTACAGCCACGCACCCCTCAAGCAGAAACAGGTGCAGGTACATAACGGTGCACTCACCCTGCCCCGCCGCGCTCGCAGCTCATCCCACACCACGCAAGGAACGGGCTCCTCTACGCCCAGCTCACATCATCCCCCCGGCCCTGGCACGACCCCCTTCACCTACAGACCCCAGCCCTAGCCCCACCCCAGGGGAGAAAAGGGCCCCAGCCCTGAGGAGCTCCGTCCCCGCAAGAACCCGAGCACAGCCCCCGCGGCCGGTGGCCACCCCGCCGTGCCTTCACTACCTCAGGCCTGGGGCGTCCCAAGGAAGCTACAGCGACACGAATCAGGCACATGCCCGCAAACCCCACCACTCAACACCCACCTCAGTGCGGGCCCGCGCTCACCACTAATGGCTCCTCCAGCGTCCCGCCGTGCCCCGCGCGCCGGAAGCGGAAGGTGGCGGCACGGACCTTCCCTTCCCACCCGACCCGACCGAACACCGGGTTCCGGCCCTGCCTGTTCCAGCCAGGCGGGGATCCGCCCCGGGGCAGGGCTGGCCGTCGCCGCGCCCCCCGGGTCCCCCACCCGCCTCAGGCCGCTCCCCGGCTGCCGGTCCCCCGCCCGCCGTGTCATGCTCGTACCCACCCGCGCGCCCGACGACCGCCGCCAACACCGCCGCGACGGCGCGGGGCAGACGCCCCGGGGCCCGGTCCCCCGCAGCCCCCGCCTCCGTGCCCGCCTCCGCGGCCGGGAGGAGCCAGCGCCGCGCCGAAGCATGCCGGGGCCCTGGGCCGCGCCGCGGCGGGGGCCGGCTCGGTGGAGCCGGCAGTGAGCGGGCGGCAGGAGCCGCCGCCGCCACCGCCACCATGAAGAGCCCCGGGGAGCACGGGGAGCCGCCGCCAGGTCAGTGCGCGCCGGGCAGAGCTGGGGCTGGAATCGGGCGGCGGGATGGGCTGCGCGCCGACTTGGGCCGGGGAGGCAGCCCTGGGCTCGGCCCGGCTCACCCCGCATGTTAGTGGCTGGTGTGGTCCCTTCGGAGGCCCGGCCGGTCTCCGCCCTCCTGGAGCCGCGGGTTTTGCCAGCAGCAACGTAGAGTTACCGGCTCCGGTAAGTTCGCTCTAAGTTCGCTGCTCCGAGGAGCTGGCGAAGCAGAGAGGCGGTGTTACTCACGGCCACAGGGGACACGGGCTTGTGTCTTATCTTAGGACAGTCCACAGGCATCACTGAAGAAGTCGGGGTGTGTTGGGAAACAGGGTAACTGGAAGCTGAATATACAAGCAAGTTAAAAGTTATTACCCTTTTAAGTCTTCGTATAGAAAATATGCACCTCTTCAATGAAACCTGGCACTCGACAGTAATAACAAATCTTGGGTAATTACAGAAAGGGGACAGAATCGTGCGTGGTACTCGGCTGCCATCTGGGGTTAAACTATGACACACGCCAAGGAAAAATGACAAAATACTGAGGAGAATCTGGGACCTGGGTTTTCATTTTTTCTTTGGGATACTTAACTAAATTAATCAAAACAATTGAATGTACCAGTGGTATGCCAGACGTCAAAGTCAACATTAAACAGTGGCACAACCATGAAAAAGCGTTCGGAAAAGAGTCGGGAATTGGCTTGTCCCTACTGTAGGTGGGTAGCTCTGTTAAAAGTAACAAAAAATTACAAGCAACATTATCTAAAACATTTTAGTTATAAAATTGCATCAAAACTAGAGCGGTCCACATGATGTCAAATGTGGTTTTATTCCTATCTTAAAATATAGCTGGCCTTGTGTTACCAGAACTTTTCAAAGGTCTTCTCTAGATCAGAGGTGAGGTTACTGAGAAAAACCCTTTATGATTAACTCACTTGGATTGATGCTGAAGCAGCACTAATAGGCAGAGCTCTTCAAGCCCATCGAGCCCAAGGGCATTTCTGAAATGGAAGCCACCACACTGCCAACCCTATAAAAATAAGAACTGTGGCAGAGGGAAGGAGTTACGGCATTTTGGGACTTTTTGGTAGAGATTGTTCTTCCTCCCCTCTCCCTTTGTTGAGGGAGTTAATCCAAAGGCAACTGGTGCCATTTGTGAGCTTTGTTAACCTGGAATCACTCAAAGCAAATTGCAGTCCCTGAGGAAAAAGACAGCTGCAGAAAAGGCTCAAATCTGTGGGGCTGTGGGAAATCAGTACCTGGAGATCTTGGTTGTGTCTGTTTTCTCAGAGTTTGGTTTAACTCCTTTTGTGGCACAGAAATAGATTCAGACAGAAGAGAAAGGATTAATACCTGTGCCTTACCTACTATTATTTAGGAGAGGATATGCCTTCCTAGTGTGGACTGGTGGGATGCCACCCCACCAGGAATAACATGAAACTTCCAAAGGAGAAGGGGGTGTATCATACAGCAGAGCAATCCAGGCATGGAACAATAAAGGAGTACAAGATTAAACCAACCACTTAACTGTACATAAGTACCAAACCTACATCCCTCTCAGAAAGACACAAATACCTGCCAATCACATAAAGTAAAAACATGCTCCCAAGTTCCCACAGCCATAGTGCTGAGGACAAGCTGTGTTTGAATGCCAAGGTATGGAAACCCCGTTCCTGCCTGCACTGACATTTTCCGTGTTTTACTCACACTGGGGTGTTTTCACTGCAGTTGACTGTATCCAGCTGAAAGTGCCAGTCATTCAGCAGCTCTACCACTGGGACTGTGGGCTGGCCTGCTCCAGGATGGTGCTGCAGTAAGTGACTCTCTTGGCTTGGATGGGTGGGAAGTGCCATCCCATGGGATGGGGTAGTGGGAAGCAATGTCTAGGGAGAAGAGGTGTGGTGAAGCAGCTGTGCGTTGAATTTAGCCTTACAAGAGTACACACATACTCTCAGGTACCCTCAGAGAATTACTGCTGCTGGGCCTGGCACAGCTTTCCAGCAGGAGCAAGGGAAAATTGAAACTAAGCTTAACTTAAGACCCTTTTGAATAACTGCCAGTTCTGACAGATGCAAAATACCTGTAAGAACTGTACAGGTCAGCATGCATAAGCTGATAAAAAGTTATTCCTCTTTCCTGCTGTTAGAATTCAGGCCAGCTGCATAGCACAGCAATTCACCTGCCTCCCTTCTGTTGTTCCCAAATGATGGGTAGGCATAGCCCAGTTTACGAGTACATACTTGCTCCGTTCTGCTGAGCCCCCAGTCTGTGGGTGAATGTTTTTGTTCCAGGAGTAGATTCAACTCAAAACAATGCACTGTATTGCCCTTTGGGGTGGTTTTTGGTTTTGTTTTGGTTTTTCTTTTTTTGAACTAGTAGCTGTCCTGCTGAACTCCTCTTTCCTTCCACAGAGGAACATGAGCTTAGGTGCAGGAGAAATACCTATTTAGATGTCCACTTAGTAGATATGAAGCAGAAGATTTTCATTTCTCTCCATCCCTTCTGCCAAGACGTTAGTCCGTGTGCTGGTAATTTCCCATCTTGACTACTGTAACCTCTGCCTCTCTTCCCTTTACCTCTTTGCCACTCCAGTCTGTCCAAACCTCAGCTTCCAAGATTAATCTTCTCACCCTGCTGATACAGCCTCATTTACCCTGTATCCTCAATTCCAGTCCCTCCCTTTTTTTTTTTCCCATTTACTTCCATTTGTTTTCTGACTTCTAGAACTCTCTGTAACTGCCTTTCCCTACCCCTCTGCAGCCTGTCCCAACCCTTCTCCTGACTTCATCTCCCCTATGTTGCCTTTTGTGCCATCAGTGCCTAAGACAAAGATTCCTTTGAATATTTACTGACTTCCTTTACAGTTCCTCCTTTTGAAATCCATCTATTGCGTGAAGCAAGTTTTAGTCCTTAACACTTCTTTCTGTGTTTGCTCTAATATGCTTGTACGTTTAGACTGTAAGCCCGTCAGGACAGCGTTCTATACTTGCTCAGAATAGCTTGCTTATTGTACAGCACCTGTACACTTCTGTCATTATAAATCAGTCAAGATACACATACATTTCCAATTTTAAAAAGTCAGCAATAAATCCGTTAAACATTCCCTACTCCCTTCCCTTCCCTTAAATCTGTGGCTCCTTTGTGGGTTGTTTTCTTTTTGGTTTTTATTAGCCAAGCCCATTGTTTTGGTTTTTACGTCCTGTGATGTGGAAGCTTGGGCTACAGGACACATTTTGCTTCTCTTAAGATCTGTGCTTCCCTTCCCTGCCTTTCCTAATACCATAGGTATCTGAATCATTTGGACAATGACGAATTTCAGAAGGCCATCCAGGAACTCCAGTTAACAAAGAGTATCTGGACTATTGACCTGGCCTACCTAATGCGGCACTTTGGTGTCAAGCATAAGTTTTGCACCCAGACACTTGGAGTGGACAAGGGCTACAAAAATCAGGTTAGTATTCTCATGTATTGGGAGACAGCAGAACTTTAAAAGCCCTGTGTGTCACGCTCTAAAAGCTCTGCTGTGTTACTGACAGTCAACCACAATCCCTGTAAACAAGGTTTGCCTGTTGCCACATCAGTTCCAAAGGCGATGCTGGATACAAACCCGCATACTTCACATCCTTGATTCCATAACATGAATTTTGGAAAAGTTTTCATGTAGTGCTCATGAAAGGTTCCACTTATTTGACAGCCTGGAGACTGAAGCCCTTTGTCTATCTACAGAACAGGTACAGCCTGGGCAGCAGCAGTGCTAGCTTCCACCCTTTCCCCACCACCGTGCCTCAGCCCTGACCTGGAAGAACCACCTCTAGAGGTGAGAGGGGAACTCAGCCTCTTCAAGACTGCCAGCAAGTGGGCCAGTGAGGGTCCATAGTAGCAATGGCTTTTCTAAGGCAAGCTCCTGCCCAGTGTGAACCAGGCAGGCTTCTTTCATGTAGGCAGCTGAACAGCCACTGGATGAAGTTACAGTGACTGACCAGGAGTGAATTTAAACAATTCAGAGCAGGAATCCTTTTACACTTATCAGTTAACTAAGGGAGAGATCTCTTATTCCATAACCAGATCTCCAGCTTATGCAGGCCCTTGCTAGCAGAGATTTTAAGTGGTGGATTACCTAAGGGAAACATCATTCCAGTTCATAACTTTTATTATCTCCACAGTCATTTTACAGGAAGCACTTTGACACAGAAGAGAATCGAGTGAATCAGCTCTTTGCACAAGCCAAAGCCTGCAAGGTGCTGGTGGAGAAGTGGTAAGCCTGTTGTTTTCTTTTCTTTGTCTTTGGAGAGTCTGTGGGCCCTATCCTTTACTTGGAGTCAAAACTAAACTGGTGAAAGAGACTGAAATCAAGCCCTGAGCCTTTTTTTTTTTTTGGGGGGGGGGGTGAATTACAGTCTTTCTAATAAATACATCTCAAATAATGTGGACATCAAGAGTTAATATCAAAGTTTGAAGAAAAATACCTGACACAGAATTACTATTTGAAAATCCTGACTGGACTTGGCTATTGTTTATGTTTTGAAGTGGATTATCCATTAAAATTACCCAGTAGGGAGTGCCTACAACACTCTAATTGGCCATTGCTAGAACTAAGGAGAGTGCTATGTGGACACACAGCCCATTGTTCCCAGAGCTGTGCAAACATTATAGCTCTCTGTTCCTAGACAAACAGGCAAAGAAAAAGCTTGCAAACAAGCTTTTGCCAAGAGGAGGATGAAATAAGGAACGTCTATGGAGGAACTGCAAACCCAGGGGAGGAGGAAAAACCACAGAATTGTTTCACAGCTGACAGTGATGTTCTACACGGGAAATAACAAAGTGTCCATGTTCAATTTGAGTTGCATCCCTTTTTATAGTGAAGCTGGATTTGGATCTCTGTTGTCAAGGGTAAATGATCAGGGAAAGAAGAGAGGGTGCAGGGCAGCCACAACAGCTGTCATTTGAATGCTGTAATGCAACTTGCATTGAGCAGAGTTTTCAGTGTCCTTTTTAACACACACACACCAGTCTTTTTGGCACTGTTTAACTAGAGCTGTGACAGGACAGAAGGTTCAGTCAGTCCATCCTGCATTAGCCATCTTAAGATCATGGCCTGGATCAAGGCAAGGACAGAGGGCATGTCTGCCTGTGTAGACACAGTACTGAGGCTTGGGTGTCAAAAAGATTAAAAAGCATGAGTTCAGTGCACACAGCCTGGACATCTAAAATGTATCCCAAGAATGAGCTTCTAATGCATATGGACTGCACATGCCTCAGTGAGGGACAGCATTTAACAGAGAAGGTTATAGGTTATGTTTGGTTAATACTCATTTTCTGTAGGAGGTACTGTAGCAGTAAAGCCCCAAGAGCATCAGGTAGTCCAAAACTGCAACTGGGAGAAGTGTATTCCTGTGGGACAGAGGCAGATTTGGGCACGTCTTAATTGGTTAGTGATTGTACAATCTTTAACCCCTCAGCCAGTAAAGATTTGGTGCTTAAGAAATAAGCTTTTCTAGGAGCAGGAGAGAACGTTCGCTTTACGATTTTCCCACAACAGAAGTCTCTCAGGTTACTGAGTTGCCAGCTCCTTTAAAACTCTTCTCTGGGGCATCTGATACATTCAGAGATCACATTGATGTTACTGCAGAACCCAGAGCTCTTGCTGTGCACTTCAGCAGCAACGATGAGATCAATAGGCCTTGAATGACACAGGTTTTGTCAGGCTTTGTAGCAAAGCTGGCTGGGTTTAACAGCAAAAAGCTGTACCTGTGACAAAACATGCCAACTGCATGTCTTAAGTACTGTCCATCACCACACACTTCATTGCGTACCAGTCTCTTCCCTGAACTTAGACATGCCTGATCTTTTTTCTGCAGCACAGTAACTGTTCAAGACATTCAGAACCACCTGTCTCAAGGTCACGTAGCCATTGTCCTAGTGAACGCTGTCCTGCTGTTGTGTGACCTTTGCTCAAGTCCTGTCAAATACTGCTGCTTCCTCCCCATTGGACAGAAGTGCTTCTGCAGGAATCCTGACTACCAGGGCCATTTCATTGTGCTATGTGGCTACAACAAAGCCTCAGGGACTATTTACTACAACAACCCTGCCTATGCTGACCGTGAGTAGCTTGTTCCTTTTGGGTGGATTATCAACCATCATTTTAGTGATGTCTGTAATACAGAGCTACAGCTGGACCTGATGGACCTCCTCTAACAGTGTGCCTATGCTCAAACATCGCTAACCAATTTATCAGAAGGGGTTTTGCCACATTAATTATGTCAGTGCTGTATTTGTGCTGTGATTTACTTGAGGAATTGAGATACTCATTCTAGCAAACGTGTTTGGCTCTCAGCTATGTTTGTGAGAGATGCTGAACTGTTCCTATGTGCAGAATATAACAGAATGGGCAATTTAGTACCTATTTACAGCATTACTTCCATGAGCACTGGCTTTGAGCTGAAAAGATCACAGAATCAAGAATTGTTGAGGTTGGAACGGACCTTTGAGATCACCAAACCCAACCATTAACCTGGCATTGCTAAGGCCACCATTGAAGCAGGCCCCTAGTTCTGCATTTACATGTAAAGCTTGCTTCATGGTGCATCAAAATGAAACCCATGAGTAAAGCTGTAACCTAAGCTGATAGTTTTAGTCTGTATGCTAGTTATTTCTCCTTGTAGAGGCTGCTAACCCCAGTATAAGAGCTTTTCACAGGCAAATTCTTCTGAATTCTTAGTAACATTTTGTTCCTCCTCAACAGGAACGTGCTGCACCAGCATCAGTAACTTTGAGGAAGCCAGGACAAGTTATGGCACTGATGAAGATATTCTGTTCATCTACACAGACAGCTGACGTCCACACTTGATGCTCCTGGCCCTTTCCTGTGCAGCCTGCATGGCAGCTGGCTGCTTGTCTCAGGACTGCCCCTGCAGAGACCTTGCTCCTGAACTGCAGTGGGATCTTAAACAAGGGAGGCTTTATAGACATTGATAGGACTATATTACAATGCTGTCTTTACCTTTTTTTCCTCATGATGTATCTAATTTTGCATTGTATGTCTGGTTTTTGTGTTTGGTTGGGTTTTGTTTGTTGTTGGGGGTTTTTTTCCTCAACATTGCACATTTGACAGCAGTTTTAAAATATGGCCCCAGAGCCTGATTCACTCTGAGTTTGTTTTCAAATTAAGCACATGAGAAAAAAAGCAGCACCAAATTTATGAACTTTAACACTTAGTAATACATGCATAGGTTTAGCTAAACAGAAACAGGAGGGGAAAAAAGCAGAATACCTGTTTCTCTGTCAAAGCATCAAGGGCTGATCTTCATCCAAAATCTAGGGATTTGAGGCTCAGCAGGGTGTTATGGAAGGAAAAAATATTAACTTAAAACCACTATTAAATTACAAAAAAAACCACCTTGCTGGCTCATCAGGTCTGTATTGTAGGAATGAAACACATTTATCCAAATTCACCTTACACAAATACAGCATTTATGCCACTGCATTTGGTTTTGAATTAATAGTTATTAATGTTGTTCCCTCGTCCCACAAACTTAATCTCTTTTGTCTAAATCCTCTAGGATGACTGCTCAGAGCTCTGTGTTGCCCTAGAAGTGAAGATATTTTATTTGTACCTATAAGTCTTGCTTTTTGCCAAAACCTCTGAGCATTATGCCACCCCCATGTGCCAGGTTCTGCAGAAGCCATTCCAAATATAAACTTTAAACTTCAGCCAGTGCAGAAAATAAGCATCTACACTAATGGCATGCATTTTGTGGGTAACTGTAAATATCTGACAGTGTATATTGGATTATAACTAAAATGCTGAATCATTATTTGAGCCAAATTTTGCCACTGGTATTAGTTCAGAGACCTAAGAAGAGCTGAAATCAATTAAGAAGAGGGAATACAAGTAAAAAGGCAGGAACTCATTTTCTAGCTCTTATGCTACAGTATATACATATTGGGCTTAAACCAGAGTTACTGTATTCAGCCATCAAGTGAAACTGTTAGCGGCCTATTAATTCTTTCATGGTTTACATGGATTTAATCACTTTGCTGAGGAGTGCTCCAAAGTGTAAGGAATAGCCACTTACTTCAGATTTCATCCGTCACAATTTCCTACAAGTCCTGATCTCCAGTCCTGTCTGGGTGGAAGTGAGTAGAAATATCAATACTGATGTAAAGCTAGCACAATTTTCTTTTGCACTTAAGACAGACATCCTGCACCTCTGCCATGGTGTTAGGAAAAGGAACTGTTCAAGTTCTAGAACTGTGTAATAACAGTAGAAAGACATTGTTACTTAGTGGTGGAGGTAGTAGGAATCTACTTTAAGCATCATAAAAAACTTTGGCTAAAGAGAAAGATTTTCTATCATCAGTTTTTGATGTACTGAGTAAGTAACTTGAAAGCATTTAATAAGTAATGTTAGTAGAATTAGGAGTGCTCCTTTGCACAAACAAATGGTAACAGACATATACATGCAGTAGCCTTTAAGAAGTCCTGAACAAGAAGTATCTGACGAGAAATTTTCAGTGTATTATATTTTGGTTATAATTGGTGAAGCTGGAATACATTGCAAAAGGAGTAAAAATTAGGATGCAATTTATGAGTAGTAAAACCAGCACATTAGTGGCACCCAGCAGAATCCTGGGAAAAAAGTACAACCCTATTATGGATAAGGCCTTGTGATCATAAGTCAGTCACTGGAAGGCTACTGATGTGGGAATTTTTATGCCCCAAGTCCGAATTCAGGATGTTTGATTTGGAGAGACTGTATTAGCTGTGTTACTAATTAACAGGTATGTGGACTACAGGCCAATAGAGTACTTTGTTAACCCCTGTGGTTTCAGGTAGGTAGTTCATCCACTACCACTGAGCTGCCTCAGATTTATTTCAGAGCAGGCTTGGTTAGCTAAATAAAAACAGTTCTTCAAAGGGCTTGTAACTGACATTTAGCCTCTTACTGGTTTGGTTATCCAAATATGAATCTTGAGCTTATGCATAAAACATGAACTTGAGAGCAAGCTAAGTGTTCTGAAGTGCACAGATAGGTGTAACAATATTGACTCTTCAGTATTTGGTACACGGAGTTTAAATACTTCAACAAAACTGAAAGATAAAGACAAAGCTGTTAAAGCTACTACAGACAGCTCCACTGCTGCAAGAGGATCTCATAGCTGCCAAAAGCAGGGTAGCTATGAAGGGTGAAAACACAAGAAGCAAAAGCCAAGTGAAAATGCTGAGTATTTATATGAGACAAATTCAGATTTAAGAGCAGTTCACTGCACATCTGCATTTTCTGAAACTTTGTTTCCCGTTACAAGACTGTCTATGGAAATACTCATTCTGAAAACGTCACTTTGTTTCCTTCATGGTGTCAATAGCAAAGTAAGGGGTATTTTACATGCAGGGATTTTATACATAAATATATTTTTATTTGTAATTAAGCCATTCTCAATAAATGATTAAAGTCACAGATAACCCTGTAACATAATGTGGCAAGTGTATTTATTAACTAACTTATTATGAAACATGTTGGAAAATCTTTAGAGCGTGTGTTACATATTTAACTGGAAGTGGTAGAGCTGAAATTGTGATTTGGGAAAAAAAACTAAGAGTTCAAATAGTTATTTCGGCTATGAATTCAGAGTTGCTAGGCTGTAAATTGTATTCATGCTGCAGTTCCTGAACACCCACTGTATCACCTGAATCACACTAAAGCAAATTTCAAGATACACGAGGAGCTGAGAACAGCAAATGGATTGTTACTATCATCTATATTCAACAGCTGCTTTGTGTACTCCACAACCACTGAGTACCCTACTGGAGTTCAGCTCCAGGGAAACAGTCTTCATTACCCATCCTTATCCCTGATAGCATCTCCATGGCTTTCTGTTCACAATGCATGGCACTGGCCTGGCCTATGCTTCAGCCAGAGTTTCTGTTTTGGCCTCATAACATAGCACTGAGCTTCTGAAGATACTAAAAGCCTCTGTCTGCAGCACTACTTCTGCACCTTGAAGGAGTCCATCCAAGACATTGGTCCAACTGTGCTTGTAATTCATAGTATAAAGGGTAATAGAACCAAAGTGATCTTGCTTTGCAGTACCCAGAGATCTTCAAACAACTCAGACATGTTTGGGACATTTAAGTCTAACAGAACTTTATTAAATAGTTTGTAATTAAAAGAAAAGACATTAAAATAATTGATGCCTTCTTTCTCCCTAAATTATGCTTTTGGCTAGAGGGTAAAGAACTGGAAAGCAGAAGTGAATAGACACACGATGCAAAGCCTATGTGAAAATTCTGATCTCCTCTGAATGCATCATTTCCATCAAACTATATCACAATAAACAATACTGAATACATTTCATCATCACTTTATAGCAATATATTCCTACTGGATATATTTCTCATAACAAACAAAAAGTTTGGACTCATCAGTGTAAATGAAAAAGAACCAACAAACCAAAATCAAAACTGCAAACCGGAACCAAAGAAGCTATTTCGCAATCATTTTACTTAACACAGGTTTGAGTTCTACTACTTGAAAGCTGTTCACAGGAAATTAAAATTACAACATTAAAATAATAGCTTGTGATCCAACAGTACCTTTTTATTTGACATTAATGAGATGCTCTCTCTTTGATTATATTGGGTATAAAACAAGGCTGGACTGCTTCAGTGAGCTTATCTGCATACATTTCATATCTACCAGTCATCTGGAAAAGAAAAACCAAAGCTTCAGTCCTTTTGGTCAGCTGTGGAAGTACTTCAGTAGAAAATATTTACATTCACCCTTTTTTTAAATGATGACATATTATTTAGTTTTCCCCAAATGTAAAATAATTCACTCAAAATGCAAGACCTCCAGCGTCTTAGCACAAACTAACATACTTCTCTAAAAGAACTCACATTGTGTTGCCTAAAACTATACTTCCACCCCCAAAAAAGTACATGTCTATTCTGAAAAGTAAAACTTCAAATTGAACACCTTCCTGTTTTGCAGCTCTCCTTCATTGACAGTCATGTCTGCTGAATAATTAAGGCTATTTTGGTTATCCTGGATAGATGAAAGTTGAATGTGAAAGGTGGACTGACTTCCTTACCATCAACAATATTCTCTTTTAAGTAAGTTATGTCAATGAGGGCACAGGAGTGTATCTGTAACTATCTTATCATATTATGTCCTTGACAACTAATGAACTCATGCAAACTTACTGTTGGCAGCAATGTGCCACTGATGGTATTTAGGTTGCTCTTACTTTAGTCATCAATAATACAAAATAGTATCATTGTTTTGGGTGGTACAGTAATCTAGGAGGCTGGAATACAGCACTTTATGTAGTGCTATCACCCTCTTCCAAAGTGTACAGTCTACAACACTGGCTGGGAGAGGGGTGAATTACTTCTTTCTTGCCAGAGTGTAATGAGGGCAACTTGTTTTAACTATTTTCCTGCTGTAAGTTTAGCAAAGACATTC